>NC_138529.1:66130143-68889321 GCF_964234715.1 Podarcis melisellensis | reverse complement strand
TTAGTGACATCAAATTATAGAGGGTGGGATGCAAAGGAAGCAGGATGGAGGTGTTGCTCCTATTCCTTCTCCCCACAATAAAACTGTGAGAGGCCATGAATCGTTACCAACGAACAAGCCCCTTTCTCTCGCCAACCTGCAGAAAGCCGTTCGAGTGACCACAATGATGAAGAGACTCCGAGCGCCGGAGCACACGGATGCAGCGAAACCAGCAACTCCTGCCGCTGCCACGACAGACAGTGCTTCCCCAACAGAGACCACCAGCGCCACACAGGCAAAAGCGGAGGCAGACAGCACGGCTT
Source organism: Podarcis melisellensis (assembly GCF_964234715.1). Taxonomy (NCBI): domain Eukaryota; kingdom Metazoa; phylum Chordata; class Lepidosauria; order Squamata; family Lacertidae; genus Podarcis; species Podarcis melisellensis. The sequence goes on along the minus strand of NC_138529.1, from coordinate 68,889,019 downwards.
CAGCCACAACAGCCGAAGCAGCCCCAGCGACAACAATGGCAGCGCCAGCTGCTGCTGCTGCAGGAGCAGCAGCAGCGAGCCCAGAGGAAACGACATCAACAGCTCCAGCAACTACGGCAGAAGCTCCGGTGACAACACCGGCAGCCCCCACTACGTGTAACGGGGGAGAAACTGCCGCCCCCAGTGCCACCCCAGAGTCCTGGAATGAGGAGACTGGCTGAGTCAGAGGGGAGCAGGGCAAGGGCAAGGGCAGGGCTGTACCTCTCTTTGTTGTATTTCTCTTTGTAAATAGTCACTGGCATGGTACCCCCACCCCCCCTACTGTCCTGGCTTCCCAACCAAACCCTCTGCGTGTGGCTGTCAGTTTGTCTGACTTCTATGTGTCTCCAGCTAGGTGCCAGCAGAGTTTCTATTTTTTATGTGACAGAGTCCAGAGAGACCCCGTTGGGCCCAGGTAAACAACAAGTGGTTGTAGAGGCCTAGCCCATTGCATGAAATTCTCTCTTTCTTTCTCTCTTTCTCTCTCTTCCCCGCTCCCTCTTTTCCTCTGTTGCTTTCCTTTTCTTTGTCCCATTTCTCGATTTGTTTTCTTACTACTCTCTCTCTCTCAGTCACTTGACTTGCTACTTGACTCCCTGAGGCTGGTTGGGAGAAGCTGGAGCAATCAGATCAGACACATTAGCCATACTTTTCAGCCGACTGGTTTGTTATATACCATGGAGATATGGGGAATGGGACGCAGGTCCAGGTCAGGTTGGAGGATAAAGAGGGCCACACACTGTCATGGCAGAGCTCTCAAATTAGTCATACTCATTGGAGATGCATGTGGAATTCATCTGTTCAGCTGCTGGCAAGATCTTCTGTAGCAATTTACCTCTATGTCCAACATATGGTTGTGTGTGAACAAAGCTAATGCAAAATCCATGTGAGAGTGTGTGTGCAATTGCTTGACTTTTCACTGAACTGTCGATACTGAACTGTCAACACAACTGGGGTGTAGCTATCCATATATTTGTGCAGAAGCAATTTTCCCTGGGGACAGGAGACAACCCTAATCTGGAAAACAAGCAGGGGCAAGGAAGATAAAAGACAGGTGGGAAGCTTGATTTATTTATTTATTTATTTATTTATTTATCTATCTATCTATCTATCTATCTATCACTTGCTGCATTATCCCAAGACAACATGTTGAGACTCCTGCGTTGCAGGGGGGTTGGATTAGATGACCGTCAGGGTCCCTTCCAACTCCATGATTCTATGATTCTAAACACTCAGGGCAGATTTATTTATTTATTTATTATTAGTTATGGGAACCTTGCAGAGAGACCTCTAAATTATCAACAGTAGTTGTTGGAAAACAATGTGACAGAAGAAGCAAATGAGCAAATGATCTCCAGAGCAACACTGTAGAGCAGACAGGGGAAATCCTACACTGTGGTAAAATCCTGTAGATGGATTCTGCAGGCGATTTATCTTAGTGGAAATCTGTAGAAGCCTTGTTTAGGTATTTACATTCCTGCAACTTTACTGCAAGGTTAAGTGACCAGATGAAAAGACCATCGACTTCTGTACCTTTAATTGGTAGAAGAGGGGATTTCTGCAGGTGTAACTCATTATGCAAAAGTGAAAAAGCTGTATACCTATCTAAATGCCCTCTCTGACACTACGTAAGGCATTCAGCTGGGAGGGAACCTTTGCATTTAAGGTGGAATAGACTTCAAAAGCCAGTTAGGGTTGCAAGAGGGTAAAGTAGTAAGCAACTTGTAGAATAGGATTAGCAGAAAGTGTGTGTGCACTAACAGCTCAATCATGTGCTTTCTTCCCTATCTGCAGTGGCAAGAAGCTCATCTTTCAGTAAAATGAAAGAATGTTCTCCGTCACCCTGAAATACACACTTTATTCCAATAGCTAGCATTCCTGAGCCTATGTAATAAACATTGCAGTCACCATTTTTGTCATTATTCTATACTGCCAACCCCCTCCCATAAAACAGAGATGAAAATGTCTCTCTGCTTCCAGACATACTGTGGAGATAAACTTACTTTACACACTAGGAAATTTAGTAATTCTATATTTCTTACAGGATTTGGTTGGCATGCTATAAAAGAGGACCAGAGCCACACACAAAATGTTTATGAACAGTTGTTTCAAAACTCTTTCAAGGAAAGGTTGCGAACAAAACTGAGAAATCAGGTAATCAAGGACTGTGCTATAGCATATATCAAAGCAGACAAATAGCACAATCCTATGCATGTTTATTGTTAAGTCCCACTGAGTTCAATATGGCTTACAAGTAGGGAGGCATAAAATCAAAATTCAACAACACAAGGATAGAGAACTTGTGACCCTACGGATGTTGTTGGATTCAACTCCAAGGGGGATGGGGCAGAGGCTTAGTGATAGAATACATACATTGCATGCAGAAGGTTGCAAATTCAGGTATGGCTAGGAAAGATTCCTGGCCTGAAACCCTAGAGAACCACTGCCAGTCAGTGTAGACAATATTGAGCTAGATGGATCAATATTCTGACACATAAGGTAGAACTCTATGTTCTTAACAGATAGGTATTAATATTTCATATCCGAAGTGGTGTTCAGAGAGACTGTGGTTTTAAGGGGAGAAGTAGGGGAGGTATGTTACTTTATTCCCCAGCTGCTTCACCCAGATGGGGCTCCCAAATGTGTTTTCTGCAACACATTGTTTGCAGATAAGAAAAAACCATCTGAGAGGGAATGCTGCAGAAGAGAAGCAGCAGGTGGGGGGTGAGCCCCACAGCCAACCTTTTCCTCCTCAAATCATGCTCTCTCTGTGTCGCCATTCAGCTGTTTGGCTGCAGACTCCTGTTTGCAAAGCCAGGCCACTGCTGAACATAACAGTTCTAGTTTAGGTTCGGTTTGCATGGCCTTTGTTTGGCACATTTAAATACGTAGTATAGCTATTGCTCCATGAAGCTGCCAATGGGCCATTCCATATTTTCATTCCTGTCTGACAGGACAACTTTCATTAGCTATAATGAAAAGATTTCAACTGCGCTGCATGGTGTGTGATACAATACACCTAACAGCCTCCTCTTTAATCCAGATATTTGGGCAGATTCTGGATCTGGGTTTGGACTTTTCAAGTACAGTTCAGTCTAACCCTATGAATGGAGTCAGGGCACCAGCCGACTCCTGCTACCTACGTGAGGACAGCCTAACCATAGGTGGCATACACACCTAAGACTTTAGGCATGTAGGCCTGAGCAGGACATCTTCCATGGAAACTGAATGCTGGGCTGGGGTGCCAGTAGCATATATTAGGCCAGATTGGGTCCTTCAAATATAATCGATACTGACTCCTTGATGGAGAAAGCAAGACTGTAGCTCCTGTTGTACGTATTACATTTTGGTGCTTGCATGTGAACTATATATATGTACCCCCAAACAAAAGCCTGATTCCCCCCCCCCCAAAAAAAAAATTCTGGCACAGATAGCAGGTAATTTATTTTTATGTCAGTTGCTTTGTGATCTAGAAACACAGACTTCTTACAGCCATAGGGTACATTCCTTAAAAGGAAGAGAACTATTAGCACCTTGATTATATTTGAAAGCTTAACTCCAGAGTACCGTAATATTTTTTAACAACAAAAAGGACTGCTGGGATCAGAAGGGGTTTATGTCACAGAAGGAGCAGCCCTCAAGTTGAGAGGTCTCACCAGTTTCTATCTATTAATCTGCCACTATACACCCCTAAGTAGTCAAGGACTAGAAATTTTTGTTCCTGCTTCAAGTTGGTTCCTAAGCCCCTCTCCACAGGTGTTTTGTCCAAAGGAGAGTGTGAGGCCTGCATATGGCTGCTGGTATGAGCAGCCAAAATGGTTCCTCACAGTAGCAGAAAAGCTTGGCTCTGGGAAAGGAAATGCTGCGGACTGGGTGTATTTAGTATGTGTGCAGCGCATAAAATAAACAAGGTATGTGTGAGATTAATACAACATCCCTAGTATGGTTTGTGATTGTCACGTGCGCATGATAAACAGAAAGCAGTCTATGATTTGAAGTATGTACTTTCTGGACTGTTCTGTCAGCACATTCATGTCTCGCCTTGAAGCTACTACTGTATGTGCAACCTATGTACAGCACTATAAGGTAGACCTATAATGTAGTCACCTCTTCAGAGCACGAAAACACCAGGCTCCTGAGGCGTCCAGTGTTCATTCTAAAATGTCATGTTGTGACTAGGTTGTTAGAAGAGCAGCTGTGCTGTTGCAGTGGTTCGCACCAGCTGCTTTGTCTTTAAACAAAGTAGTTCTGTTGTATTGGAGGGCCTGCTTCTCCTGGGCCACTCTGGTTCTCTAATCACAACTGAAAATGGCACCTAAGGCAGGCCTGCTCCTAATATGTCCTGTGTGCAACAGTTCTGAAGATTAAATGGTGTAGTCAGATGCTTATTTCTGCTGGTGAAATACAAAAATCCTTCTTTAAGGCTAAAGTTTTTCTTATTTTCCAACATGGATTTTCCCCCTCCATGTGATGAGTGATTCCCCACCACCACCCCAATACAAATTGTGCCCTTTTCACTCAAGATTCTAGATTGGAGGTCAACAACTTTTGCCCATAAGCACATCTGGATCTTTAAGCAAACACTGTGAGCACCAAACTCTCTAATCGCTTCTCTCCCCCTCCTCAAAGAGAGAGAAAGAGAGAAAGGAGGCACTTAGCTCTTCCAAGGGATCTGGATAAAAATCAAATCAAGAAGAATTAATCCTGAAAAGAACATAGAACTGAAAAGTGGGAAACTCCTTCCTTCAACTTTATGTACCGCATTTACTCAAATCTAATGCTCACCTTCTTTGGCCAAATTACGTTGCGAAAATTAAGGTGTGCATCAGATTCGATGGCACGTTTACATTTGCCGGCAAATGCTTTCTTTGGTTTCAAGGTTCTGAAAATTGGGGTGCACATTAGATTCGATGGCACATTAGACTCGAGTAAATACGGTACTTTTCAAGGGAGAAAAGGGTACCCTTAATAGCTATTACCACCTCATGACAAAGGAAATAGTGAGGAGGGGGGCTCAGAGGCTTCATGGATGTCAGGGAAAGGCCACAGGGATGCCACTGAGTTCATGGGCAGCGCCATGGCAACCCCCTTTTCTGAATTACTCTCAAGGCAAGCCCCTGCATAGTTAGAATTGAATGCATTTACCTGTTTTTGCTAACTCAAAAATGTGCAATATACTTCATCTATTCAGTATTTTTTAATATATATAATATAGACTAGTATAAACAAGAATGCTCTAGATCAGGCAAGTACTAAAATTGCTACAAGTTCATAGATCTTTTTTGCCCATTTAAGCATTAGATTGGCAGTACAGGCCTTCTCTGAGTTCAGTGGAACCTTCTCCCAGGTCAAGTGTCAATCATATACTCACTTACCTGAAAGTAAATCCCATTGAACTATTTTAAACAGAAGTTATGGCTTTGGGACAGACTGAGGTTAGGAAGGAGCTGTTTCTTTTGGTGTGAAAGGACCTTGGCTTCTTGTAAGCAGCTCAGATAACTTTATTTTATGGAACGGCATAGAAATGTTGTGAATGATTAACTTGACACAAGTTAAGCACAACAACTCAAATAGGTTATATGTCAATTAGCACAGAAGCTAATTCATGCACAGCTATTAATTATTGTAAAATCCCACATATACTACACACTTGGGGAGAGAAAGACCCACCTCAGCCGTGTTCAACATGAAGTTTGAATCAAGTTGCCACTTTCTTTCCTGAAGGAGGTCCATTGCCTTTTACCAACAGCATAGTATGCTGAAATCATACGGCTATGCTATATCCATCACTGCATCTTGAAGCTGACAGAAGAGTTCCCTGTCTGTCGCACACCTGTTGAAGGCAGAGCCCCTGTCAAACCCTCCACATGAACCACAAGCACCCTCATTTCCCATAACTGGGTCTTGCTATGCCAGGTTCAGTCCCACATAAGGAACACAGAGAAGCCTGGCTCTTGTTGTGAACAGCCTACGTAGTAGCCTTCAAGGCCTTCTCAGCCACCTGCCTGCCTCAGTTACTGACTCCAGCATTTCTCCTCCCTCACAAGCAGCTGCATGTTTGTAAGTTTGAGTTTAGTCTATGAAATTGTTTTATTTAAACTACAACCACCCAGAAATTCCTGTGTAATTGCCGCACTGTACCACTGGAAAAAAAAATAAAGTCCCTTCTAAGGGTAAACTGAGAGAGCACCTGCTAGTGCATTGTCTGTCTCTGTGTCTTCACTGTACACACAATCCTGCTAGGGGCTGTCTTTTTCCAACTAATGCCAGGGCTGTGAATAATGTTGGTCCATTTTTATACAATATAGATATAATTTGGAAAGCGGCCTGAGATAGGAAGGGGGACACAACTATGCCATGATTTTATACCTGCTTTAAAACCAATTTAAGCCCTCCGCTTTGGAACTGGGAGGAAACCCTGTCAATTAAGCCTAATATGAGGCCAGTATAATATGTTAGAGTAGACATGTCTTGTTTTCTTTTCCACCTTCCACTCCCCACCGTCAAGGCCCTACATAAAATTCCTGTTTCAGCCTGGGGAAGAGGTCCTGTTGCACAATCTTGCATTCTTCAAGCAAGAAACCTAACTTACTGATGTCCTCAAGATGCACAACATGGCCACCTAGAGACTACACACATGCTCATTTATGGCATGTTTGGGGAACCTATGGCCTTCTGGCAGTAGTTACTAGATCAGGAAGCCCAACCAGTCAACTAATAGCAGCAACCAGAATCTTGTCATTTTGTGCTTTACAATTTACAACAGCTTTCTTGCCTCCATATTTGTATACTAGCTTGTGGCAAGAGGAACAAGGAGATGCAATTTCATGTCCCACCACATACCCTCCCCAGAAATGTATCCTTAGCAGAACCTCTGCTAGGGAATTCTGTTACAATTTGCAGAAGAAAATGGTTTTCCAGATTAGAGATGACAGGAAAGTGGAACAAGCTATCATGGTAAAGCTGAGGTCAAAAACACACAAGCATTTTGAAGCACTTTAATGATCACTTGGGAATCATACCCAACTTCAGTTAATGCACATATAAAGTTATGCTTTGTTTTAAATACCACCACGCCAGCAAATGCAGAAAACATTACTCCAGTTAAGTTCCCCAAATGCTCGTCCATGCAGCCCTGTGACTACTCAACTGCAATGCCACCATGGGATTAGAAAATATGATGAAAGGTAGGCATGACAGAGTCATAAAATACATTGCATGGGGGAAAATGAAGATTTTTCTTTCACTCATAACACTAGAACATGGAGTCATGCAATTTGACTCATAACACACAAAATAAAAAATATTTCACAAGCATGCAATTAATTTATGGAATTTGCTGGCACAATAATTGGATGGTCACTGTCTTAGGCAGCTTTCAAAGGGGATTTAGCCAATTCGTGAATGATAAATCTACCAACAACTATTAGCCATTGTACCTTTTGGAACCACAGAAGCAACATGCCTCTGACGATCAGTAACAGAGGGACAAACACCGAAGAAGGGCTGCTATCTTTAGTTTCTGCCATGCCTGTGGAATTCTTTGAAGCATCTCTTGGGCCATTGGACGAAACATAATACTGGACTAATGGGCCTCATCTGATTCAGCAAGGCTTTTTGATGTTCTCAATGGTGACAAAAGAGACATTTCAATGCAAGTAGGCAAGCTTAAAATATGAAAAGGTTATTCCCAAATATGTACAACTGTATGGGGGGAATGGAGGGCTGGAAGGTTATATATTTCAAGGCAGAATACATCTGTTCTCAGGTGACGCAGGAAATAGAAGATGGTATAAATGCAACTGTAAATCCACCTTCATACCTGGTCCTTAACTGATTTTCAAAAGGTGGTACAGGTGCATTTAAAACTACAGTGGTACCTCGGGTTACATATGCTTCAGGTTACACACTCCACTAACCCAGAAATAGTGCATCAGGTTAAGAACTTTGCTTCAGGATAAGAACAGAAATCGGGCTCCGGCGGCGCAGCAGCAACAATAGGTGCTTCAGGTTAAGAACAGTTTCAGGTTAAGAACGGACCTCCAGAACGAATTAAGTACTTAACCCGAGGTACCACTGTATTCTATATAACAGGAGGCTCAAAAGCCCTCTGAACAATACATGTCACATCCCAACCAATTATACAAGTGTTGCCAGACCTGTCATGTCATCCAGCTGCATACAGTTGTGTAAGCTAGTAAATATTTTATATATCTCTACAAAGCTAAGTTAATCTCTTTGTTCTGCACAAAACAGAAGGCTGGAAATAATCCATTCACAGTGTCAAATATCACCAGAAAAGTTTTCTTTTCCAGGTTTCACAACCAAAATGACAAGTTTAAGACCTTTATGCAATGTGTGACAGCCTGCAGTTGCATTTAATGAAGCACAAATGGTGTTGAATTTTTAATTCCCACAGAAATGTCTTCACCAGCTTCAACCCACCAAATTGTTTTGCCTTTGTTTCTAGATACCATATTATTTCTGTTTAGCAAAGCCCAACAAGGGAGTCTTATTACAGAAATTGTACAATGAGTTATTCTGTGAGAAACCCTGCTATGTCAAACTGTAGATTTTCCTAAGATTTGTACATTGTTGTTATTAGATATGACACAGATGGGATGTGAACTTACTGTTTCCATGCTTTGAAAATAAGCAACAGCGCCAGCAGTCCCTGGATTCATTTACAACTTGAGGTGCTGCTCCACTGGGGAAATTGCAGCGAAAAAGAAAGCACCAAAATACACTCAGTTAAAAGCCCCCAGAGCCATTCTCAAATCTGAAGGGAAATGTGCCGAAAACTGGCTTAGGCAAATCTGGGAGGTTGGGTGTGGAAATGTCTTCATGTGGGGTTAAAGAAGACGACGAAAGAAGGATGATAAATAACTGCATTTCCTCAATAACATATATTTTATATTGTTTTGTTGTTCAACATGCAGCTTGCCTGACCCAAGGAATGCTTAGTCAGAAGTTAGAAACACAGCATTCAAGGGGTCCAATCTGAAACATTACCTAGGAAGTAAATCTCATTACACTGGATTCAACTAAATTGTCATATGCATTGAACGAGGTCACCTTGTACAACAGGCCTTTCCCCTCCTCCCCAACACCTCCAAGACAGATTTGGGGAAGTCTCATTGCAGGAAAACCGTGTTCTATACACAGATACCCCACCTAGCACTGAATTCCACTCACTGTATTTAGTGGTACTTCTAACCAAGCATGCTTAGAATTGCACAGATGCAATCCTAAGCATACTTACCCAAATAGAAACAAATACCACCATGGATTTGTATCCAATTCTACTTTGAATAAGAACCACTGGAATTAATGCACTTAAACTGTCAAATCTGTTAATTTCAAGGAGTCTGCTCTAACATTAGACGCAACCCATGAACTATTTCCAAATAACCATGCTTAGGATGCAATGGTCCAATTCTGTGCACACTTAATTTGCAATACATCCTATTTTATTAATTCTGAGATTGTAACTTCAAAAAATAATAGTCCCCTCAAGCAACAGTAGACACTGGATTCAAGACAGGACATTATTCCTACACTTTTTAATAGCTCTGTAGAAATGGCAATCATTGCAGGTTTTCTAACTCATCCCCTCTTCAGCCCATTTTCGATTATCACTTCCATATAAGAATTGCATCCTTTAGGCAAAACTGCATATAAGCTTCATCTCATATTGAATATAGCAGCCCGTAATGGTCCGTGACTCCACCCATCCAGGACTATGGATGTCCGGCCACTCGCTCTGAAGAAGCTTGGTGTGGCAGGAGGAGCGTCTGAATTCCCTGGCAGGTAAGGAAATAAATAGCCTGTAGCCAGAAGCAACCTCGTGTGTATAATGGGCATCATGTCATCAAATATTATGACTTTTGTAACATTTCCCCAATCCTTGTAAAAAATCCTTGTACAAAAAGTTCATATTAATACATAGATAGATAGATGATAGATAGATATGCCTGTTGTCTTTGTTCATGGAGTCTGGTCCATGGGGTCACAAAGAGTCGGACATGACTAAACAACTATATACAGTATATATATATATACCAGCCTGAAGATGACGAGTGAGACCTCGTCGAAACGTCGCTTAGACACCCCAACTTTTACACGGGAAGACACCCGAGGACACCAAAACCTGCATATATATATATATATATATATATAATCTATTATACCGACACCAACACAGACAACACTCACAAAACAAACACAACAAGATACTACAACTACAAATGCAAAGCAGACGTTACAGATACTGTACATCCCTAATTCTTATTCATTTCTATTTGACTTCCTTCATCCTCAACCCAGGACAGGTCCGGGTGTATACTTAGTAAACTGTTTCTTTCTCAATTCCTCTTCTCTATTTTGCTCTTTATCTTACATTCTTACACCATAATTTGTTTTGCGGAAATTAGTCAAGACAAGTCCAGGTATTAATCTGAATGCAGTTTTTTCAGATACTCACTATATTTTCCCCATTCCTCTTGAAATTTATGTTTGGATTGATCTCTAATTGCCTCTGTCAATTTAGATTATTACGTATATTTTTAATACCCCGCCTTTCGCCCTGACGGGACTCAAGACCATAGGCGTAGCCAAGGGGGGGGGCAGGGGGCAAATAACTCAATAAAAATACTCAGTTGAGGCTCTTCCCACCCCCCAACATAAATCCTGGCTACGTCCATGTTCAAGGCAGCTTTTTCTAGAACCAAATGTAATAAAAAGTCCGATTACAGATGCCCTATCCCTTTCTAATTCTAAGAGCGCCGCCCCGATGCAGGACGGCTTTGCCTTTTGCAGCACCCATTTCCCCTTTAGCCACGCGCTCCGGGAGGGGCGCGAGCACTTATTAGCCCCGCCCCTCAAAAGGGGCAGCCGCAGTGTCGGAAGCTTTAAAAAAATCGGGGGAGGGGGGCTTTTTCCATGTTTTGCTCCCGCGCCTTAATTAAAAACGTCATTTCCGTTCCCTTCCGGAAATCACTGAGATAGGAACCAAATTTGAATCCGGCAACCAAAGTGAGGCTTGAACTGGAAACCGAGAGGTTCATCGTTGGGCCTGATAGCGGCGGCTGCGGGGAGAGAGCGCTCCTTCCAGGGAAGCTTCCCGGGTTCAGGGCGGGGGAAGGAAGCCGGAGGACAAGAGCTCGAGACGGGCGGGTAAGCTTCGCGGGTCCCCTCGAGAGAAGTCTCTCCCCATCCCCAGCTCCGTCTCCCTGGAGCTGGGCGAGAGGACTGGCCCGTGGGCTCTTTCTCTTTGGTCACGGCTGCCAGCCTTTTATAGGCAGAGGCTCTGTGAGTTTGGGAAGCTGCCTAACTGTCCATTTTTATTCTTCTGTTCAGCCCCCGCAACCAAAGCTTCTTTCCCCACCTCTTAGGCTCGTGAGGCTAGTTATTCTTGGAGACACTGACTAGCCCAAGGTAGAGATTTAAAGGAGGGGTTCTTAACCTGTGGGCTTCAGCAGGTTTGTGGAGTTGGGGGGGGGAGGAATTATTATTATTATTATTATTTACCCTCTTCATTTCCTTCCTGTTGTTTTGAAAACGGTCTACAGGGAAGGGGAATCTGAGGAAGAGTTTGCATCAAATTCTGAAAGCGGTCTGTGCTTGTTGAATCCTCCTTTTGATAAGGGGCAGTACAGTGGTACCTCAGGTTACATACGCTTCAGGTTACAGACTCCACTAACCCAGAAATAGTACCTCGGGTTAAGAACTTTGCTTCAGGATGAGAACAGAAATTACGCGGCAGTGAAGTGGCAGCCCCATTAGCTAAAGTGGTGCTTCAGGTTAAGAACAGTTTCAGGTTAAGAACGGACCTGCAGAACGAATTAAGTTCTTAACCCGAGGTACCACTGTACTTTGTCCTAATGTTTTGCTAATACTTTGTTTGTAATGAATATCTGACCTATATCTTGCTGGCTAGTGGTAGTTGACATACTGAACATCCCATATTACAGCTGGTGTTGCCCAGTTAAGTAACTGGCTGTGACAATGAAAGAGCTTCGGAGGGGAGTGTAAGTTGTTTTCGCTGGCTGTTTGGGACTATAGAGCAAAACCAGAAATGCAGGAAGGAATGCTTTCCCCTCTGGATTTTGCTGCTGTTATTTTTGTCTACGTTTTCAGTAACCTGGAATGTAGTGCAGGGCACAGAGAGATCATCAAGTGCAAATTCAGTTCTTCAGTGTACGGGTGGGGAAAGGGAAGCAGCATTCAGGATATGCCCTTGTGACTGTTTTCTTATTGGACAGAACCTCTTTTAAGTTTGGTGTTTCTTTTTGCAGAGAGGCTGTTCCACATCTGAGTTTTTGCATCTTTTCCTTGATCTTGCAGTTGTAAAGGATGCCTATCCGTGCCCATTGTACCATCTGCTCAGATTTCTTTGATAATGAGAGGGATGTGGCAGCTATTCACTGTGGACATACTTTCCACCATTTATGGTGAGTACTGTATAAACAAATGGCAAAATTGGTGGAGGAAAGTTATTTAAGAACCTAAGCAACTTTTTTTTTTTACACATCAACTTTTCATTACATCTTATTTGTGAAATAATACTTGGAAACATCTTATTTTTTACTATTTATTCATTAAGTGCATTTTTAACCTGCCCTTGTTCAAATGATTCCAAGGCAGGTTACAAAGGGAGCAAAAATAAGAGTAAGTGTAAGTAAAATATACAGAATTTGAAAAATCCAACATGAAAACACAATGAATTATAACAATGAGCAAACAGCTGGGCAAATAGAAGTTTCTAGCTGTCTCCCAATTGTCAGCAATATTGGTGCCTGCCATACTTCAGAGGAGTAGGCTATTCTATAATAGGGGCACCTCCACAAAGGGTGCCATATCTCATGCCACCGCAGGATGGTAAGACAATGAAAAGGGCCTGTTCCTCCATATCTAAGCGCCCAGGCAGGCTGATATTATAGCTGTAGGTACAATAGAAAGAAGAATTAAGGCAAGTTTTTTTGTTGTTGGCTGGTGTCTTTGTGGTTTAGGAGGGGGGGTGGATATGTTGAACATCAAAAAACTGCAGTTATAGAAACAGTGTGCTGGTTAGGAGTAGGACAATAATTTTTCTCTGCCTGATAAAATAGGTCTGTAACTCATTTCCTCAGTTTGTTGTGTCCTGCTTTTCCTTCTGTGTCACGGATGCCTATCAAAATATTTGAGGACTGAAGGACCAGGTTCACAGTGGTACTGAGCCATTTCTAGCCTAATGCGTTGTGTGCATATTTTGTGCTACAGTGGTGCCTCGGGTTACAGATGCTTCAGGTTACAGACTCCGCTAACCCAGAAATAGAACATGGGGTTAAGAACTTTACTTCATGATTAGAACAGAAATCGCGCAGCAACAGGAGGCCCCATTAGCTCAAGTAGTACCTCAGGTTAAGAACAGTTTCAGGTTAAGAACGGGCCTCCAGAATGAATTAAGTTCTTAACCCGAGGTACCACTGTATTTCCTATATTGAAGATATGTCCAAATGAGTGTTTCAAGACAAACTCTATATATTCCTAAGACATATCCATATCCTATTCATTTATCACGATTTGTATCACTTTATAATCATATAACAAGCGAGCCTGCATGCCTTGTACCACTCATTGTCTACCAAGCTAAATACTGTCCCAATGGCAACGGCAATAATACTTAAGATGTTCAGCACTGTGATGTTGCAAACTGAAATTTCAGCAAAACTGCTTTATTTTAAATGGGAGTTGAAATGTGTGAAACTTGCATGGAAATAAATCTCAGGGTAGTAAGTGTGCACAGGATTGCAGCCCTGTGTATTACAGGGTGTTGGCCCTGTGGCAGAATTAATTCTAAAACTGTCTGTCTCAAGACTAGAAGAGTTTTGTTTGTAACTGATAATACCTGCATGTAGTGAGGTGAGCATATTCTCCAGAGAATATTCTCTACAAACTGTAAATTCTAATGTAAGAACCAATTTTACAACCCACATTTAAAAAACATAGTAAATAATAAGTCAAGCTATGATAGTGCCAGTGTAAGTAATGAATAATGATTTTTTTGAACCAGTTACATTACTGGGCATTGACAGTTCTGAAATGTGAGCTACAGAAAACATTTTTAAAACAAAATGCTACTCATTTAATTTGATAATAATTATTATTATTATTATTATTATTATTTATTGTTTATACCCCGCCCATCTGGCTGGGCCTCCCCAGCCACTCTGGGCGGCTTCCATAAAAACCAAAAATACAGTACAGTAAAATATCACACGTTAAAAACTTCCCTGAACAGGGCTGCCTTAAGATGTCTTCTGAATGTCAGGTAGTTGTTTATCGCTTTGACATCTGCTGGAAGGGCGTTCCACAGGGTGGGCGCCACTACCGAGAAGGCCCTCTGCCTGGTTCCCTGTAGCTTTGCTTCTCGCAATGAGGGAACCGCCAGAAGGCCCTCGGCGCTGGACCTCAGCGTCCGGGCAGAATGATGGAGGTGGAGACGCTCCTTCAGGTATACTGGACCGAGGCCGTTTAGGGCTTTAAAGGTCAGCACCAACACTTTGAATTGATGAACATTTGAATTAATTTGTATTTCAACTACTGTATATGTAATAGCCTTTTTCTATTTTGGTGTGACCTTATTTTTAGCAATTCTATACCCTTGGCCATACAGTGTGATTATTATTTTTTACAGAAAGTAGCTTTAATGGTTTATACTCTTAAAGTATCTAGGCCTATACAATTATGTGTAACAGCATGTGAGGTGGCCTTGATTTAAACAGTTGACATTTGTATATTTTTATTTAATGCCAAAAAAACTGGTTTTTGCAGTGCCATTCAATGGTACAAGGTGTCATTTACCTGAGACTGACATACTGAAATATATTATCATATAATGATAATACATTTAATGTTAATGGCTTCCTTTTTATATGCATGCATATAGATTTGTTTATCAAGCTATGTTTTAGTCAACAACACAGTTATTAAGTATTAGAGCTATTAGAAGCACAAGATAGCCTATTACTGAATTTACTTGTATCAAACCTTAACATGCCAATTTTCAATTTCAAGTTTGGTACAAAAAATCAAAGAATGTGAATTCACTGCATTGCCCCATTGAATAAAAGTATCTGTACAGTTTCTGGTTGCCACCTGAACAAGTATACCCATGAATAAACATGTATGTTAACTAATTATATCATTTTCAATGCATTAAAATGAATATTCTCCTGTTTTAAATGAGAATTCTTTAATATTCTCATTAATTGAGAATATTCTCGAGAATATTCTCCAAAAGATTATTCTCAAGAATTTAACATCACTACCTGTGTGGTTCATGTTAAGAAGCACCATTTGTCAACAATCACTTGGTCATCTCTTCCCCTCTAGCCTCATCCAGTGGTTTGATACAGCACCTAGTCGGACTTGTCCACAATGTAGAATCCAGGTGAGTCTTCAGCCTATGCTCACTGAAATAATCTGTCATATTTCATCGTCTTTACCATATGAGTACTTTGCCTTCCAAGGCTGAGGAGTTCTGTTTCAGTAATGACCTGTCCAGACTGGGTGGAGGGGTGTGGTTAGAAGAGAACGAAAGACTACCCAAATGAGAGAAGGTAACTTTGGAGAAGGAGCCCATCAACCTTGCTTCATTGAAGCATAAGGTCATGGAATTACTATGAAGGTTTTATGGGGGGGCACTCCTGCGCTCTCTCTCTCTATAAATATATATATGCTATTGGATTGAATCTTACCATTGCTTTGCTTTTACCAAAGCTTACCATGTACTGGGAAGTGTATGCTAGATCATATCTCTTCAGTTAGAAGGTTCATTGCTTTCACTTTAAGTACTGTAAGTTCAGCATTCAACTGATTTAGAATTCATCTTTTATTGGCAGAGGATTTTGATGGCCTCAGCACAGAGGTCCAAACATGGAGAAAGTTGATTATGTTTGGGGCCCACTAAAATCAATAGGACAAGTTAGCTGTGATTGGTTGATTGATTGATTTTCAGTTAATTTCAGTGAGATTTATTTATCTGTTTTAGAATATTTTAATCTGACTTTATAGCATTGAGACACTCTCAAAGCAGCTTAGAAAATATTCTCGCAATAAAAATCACATTCAGGTCTGGTATCAGGATTAGAAATAACACGGTGTCTCCATGGTGCCAGGGTTATTCGGGTGGCATTTCTTGCTCTGATCCTTGGTGTTGCTCTTTGGTTTTTGCCTACTAAGCAGCAGCTTCCATTTATGTCCTCTGGGAGTGTGACTAAGCAGCTGGACCTCAATGAGCCCATGATAGAGGAAGGTCTTCCATTGCAGATAGTCTTGAGTATGAGTAGCTTTCTTCAGATTCTTCTTCAGAGCCCCTTCTCTTTGAAATTACTAAATCTAAGCCACTAGCTAGCTAGCTAGCTGTACAAGTAGCTGCAGTTAATTTTTGAGTTCTGTTTCTTGAACATCCCTTTGTGGATAATGGAAATAGGAATGGGGATGCTGCAGATACAAGGAAAAATCAAAAGTCCTGCCGCGTATACATGAGCTGTTATATGGAAATGAGCTTTTGGGATGGTGGCCATAAGTGTGATGTACCCCTGTTAATACGGCAATAATTAGAGTCGAGACCTTTGGTATTTGGCTGTTACAATGTTATTTATTAGCTTCAAAGGAACACCAGTGTGCAGGTGCCAAGCTGCATGTTGCCTTCTTATTTGTCTTTTTCAGTCCTTGCCAGGTCTTAGCCCTTGTTGCTCTTCTGACTTGTTGATTCCCTCTGTTCTTCGCCGCCTCTCGCATCTTTGGGTTACCATGGAGCTATCGTGAAATAACATCTTATGTAGCTGTAACTATGCAATTAGCTGGTGTCATGACTGTATATAATACTTAAAACACAAAGCGGTAGCTGCATGGGGGAGGTGGAGAGAGCTATGAAATTCAATTTTGGTAATATTTTTTTCCTCATAAAGCAAGCAGCACGTACTTGGATTTGGCACAGCGTGAGCTTAGCCTCAGCTGCTGAGCTAAAGCTGCCAGAGAACAAATTGCACTTGGTTCCAAGGTGCTTGAATTGTTTTGTCAAAATTCCAAAATTTTGTGCTGGAATAATGGCTCCACACTTGGAAAGTCTGTTACTGGAATTCTGAGCCAAAGAATTTCATAGCGGCAGTAGCGATGTGAAGTGCATCATATGCTACATTGCAATATGCTAGACAGGTCACATTACTATCCCTTGCTGTGCTTGATGCCCAACAGAACTGTCTTTCCTCCAAGCCCTGTGCTATAGAATATGGTTTCTAGTAAACACAAGCAATCATCCTGATTCAAGGTCAAGGGGTGTGTGGGTGTGGGTGTATTAGATTAGATGTGTCTTCTGAAATCTCAGTATTTATATTGTCTTGAAACATCATTTCCCATCTTATTGCGACAGGCACCTCCTTTTTCACAGTCATTCTTTCACATGTTACGTGTAGGTTGGCAAAAGACACATAATCAACAAACTGTTCTTTGATGTTGCCCTGGAGGAACAGACAGGACTGGATGCAGAAAGTCTACAGGTATGTATGTGCAACAGCTTGCTCCCATCATCTATGTTTTAAAAAAAAAAATTCCCTGTAAATATTTGCTGTCATTGGTCAGGCATAGGATCAAAGGTGAATCTGCTTCTGCACTTGTTTCTGCTTCTGGAGGCCCACCTCAGTTAGACTCTACATGACCTCAGATCTTCGGGTTTAAAAATGCTTTCATTTTAAGAGCAAGTTGACATGAAAGGGATTCTATCAATTTCTTCCAATTTTCTGCCATTCAGACTCCTTTCAAAGAGCATGGCCTTCTTAATTATGTTTGTTTTTGTTAGCCTCTTCCTATTATCCTCGGATATTGTGCAGATCAGGAGTAACACAGCTATGTTAAAGTCTGGAGGCTGAATGGAATGTTGTTCTAGTTGCCTGTAGGAACGAGCGAAGAGAGGATAGTTTGCAGTCTTTGCAATGCTCATTGGGTGGAAGCTGTTAAAAGAATACGGTCTGTTTATAGTCTTCATCTGACAACTCGGCACATAGTTACATTTTTACTGTTCCTCAGTGTTATCAGTTAGCTTGCTCTGTGAGATCTTTTGATCCACAATAAGAGAAAGAGACATTTAAAAAATAATACAAAAATTAGATTGCACAGTGTGTATGGGTGTAGGATATATAATAATGTTACAAGACTTGGAAAAACATAGGCTATAATCTTATGATACATACTGTGTTACAAATAAATATTTAAGATACGCTTCATCTGGGAAGGTACATCAATTATAGTGCAATCCTATATGTGTTTACTTTGAAATAAACCCAATTAGGTTAGAACCAATGGAACCTACTCTAAGGTGAATATCTGTGGGATTGCAGCCTTAACGTGTTTGAGATCACTACTGTGCTGGCAATGAGAAATCCTGAATGCAAAATCATGGCGCTAAAGCGCTGTGTACTCTCAACAATAATTTATCCTTGGCAAAATGCTATTTCCTCTGTATCTTAGTCATTTAAAAAGTCTCCATTGACCTTGATATAATAGGACTCTTCTACCCTCTTGTGTTTAAAGTTAGCATGTGCTATGGTTGTCATAATTGGAATTTCCATGACAACAAGTTTTGTGTCTGTGTGCCTAATTCCCTGATATAGGTAACAGTTCCATCAGAAATAAGGCTGTCATATTCACAGAAAAGAGACTAAAAGCAACCTGATAAATGTGGTCAATAAACAAGGTAGTTGCATAGATTCAAAAATAACTTGATGCACATAAAAGCTCTCTTTATATTTACTAGGATTTCTTTAAGCATATTATTCAGTAGGTGCACTATTCAACAAAGGAAAGTTATTACAGATAAGGATGACTGAGAATTAAATGTGTTCCTGTCATAGCAACAACATATCTTGAGTACCTTAAGTAACAGTTCAGCCAATCGGCAAAGTGAATACTGAAACACTTCTAAAAGAAAATGGCTTATGCTAGCACACCTAGAGAGCCATAGAAAGCATTAGTTCACTTGAATGAAGCAGCAGTGGTTTGCCAGGTGTTACTCTTGAGCTGCAAAATACTGAAAACCACATTTTTTTTCAGAGTAGGATGGCATGGCAATAAAGAGAAACACCATCTCTTGGTTTGCTTCCTGTTATGACAAGAACATTCTTGCCTATAAGTTGGCAGCTACTAATAGTTATTACCATATATAGCACTAATGTTAGTTTGTATTGTGGATGCTACAAGTCCATGGAATTTAGGGGAGTCAACTATCTTTCTCCAATATTTAGAGGGGTAGATGTGTTGGTCTGTTGCAGCAATTGGTCTGTTGTGACAGCTTAGACTGACAAATTTAGTATGGTATAAGTTTTTTGTGGGCTAAAGTCCACTTATTTGCGACCCTTTAAGGTGCCCCAAGTTCTCATTGCCCCTCCCCAACTTGTCACTGGCATAAATTTTTTAACCATTAATGTATGTACAAATAGCCCACGCGTTGCCCAGTTTCCCTTAAATAAAAATGATCCACATTCTAAATTAGTTATGGGCTGGGGTACCACCATAAAGGCTCCTTCTACCTTCACTGCTTCCTTTCTCTGCTTCCAAACTTAGCATTCGCACCAGGTTTCTTCATAATTCCACATAGCTGATTTCCTTTCCCTGATATGCTTCCCGAACATGAAATGAACCCTGGGCTGCCTCTTTCGTTGCACTTTCTGGATCCCAGTTGACTTGGTAGAGACCTCATTCCCTTTCTTCTGTCACATCAAACTTGGCAACACTTTCTCCTACATGTTTTATTCTAGGATCAGCCCTTCCTCTCGTCCCATTTTGATATAAAGGGAAAGGGACCCCTGACCATTAGGTCCAGTCATGGCCAACTCTGGGGTTGCGGCGCTCATCTCGCTTTATTGGCCGAGGGAGCCGGCGTACAGCTTCCGGGTCATGTGGCCAGCATGACTAAGCCGCTTCTGGCGAACCAGAGCAGTGCACGGAAACGCCATTTACCTTCCCGCTGGAGCGGTACCTATTTATCTACTTGCACTTCATGCTTTCGAACTGCTAGGTTGGCAGGAGCAGGGACCGAGCAACAGGAGCTCACCCCGTCACGGGGATTCGAACCGCCGGCCTTCTGATCGGAAAGCCCTAGGCTCTGTGGTTTAACACACGGCACCACCTGCGTCCCTCCCATTTTAATATAGCTCCATACAAATGGAGGGCAGGCATAAGCCCTCTTCATCTCTGCCCTAAGTTTCCCTTATCACCTCCAGGCAGTCTACTGAGCTTCATCATTGAGATTCCTATAAAACACATCTCTTCTTTACTTCAATGGAAGAGAAAGGAAGCCTTAGTGTACATATTGCTGGTATTGCTGTCAAATAAGGGAAGAGGGATACTTTGGCTTCTACCCTGCCCATACAAGCTGTGTGTGTACAATCATATTTCACTCTGTATTATGTTGTCAGTTTGTGTTTTCTATTGAATCAATGCCTTCAGATTTATTTATTTAGTTTCCTAACCATTTTATTTCAACAACATATTTGCCATGAGATTCTAATAATCCATACAATATACTGCAGTGCACCATGAATGACATGTTGTTAGTTTGGTGACCTTATTTAATTAATTATTTTCTTAAATTAATATAGACATGATGTCTTTGCATGAATAGTTTCAGTAACATGCTGTGTTTGGTGGGGGGTGAGAGTGCTGTCATACTACATTTTACTCAATGCCCAGCTTATTGTCTGCTATGTCCTGCAGGCCTAATTCAGCCTTTATGCTTTCTAGGGTTTGCAGACTCTCATCAGATTCCACCCCCCCACCTGATAAATCAGCTTTTCCTTTTTCTTTTTAAAGTAGAAATATGAGTATGAAGTAGATCCATGTTGGCATCATTAAGTACTGTAAATTCTGGCTATATGCCATGTATTTTATTTTTTCAGTATTAAATACTGCCAGCTGTTACATAGCTCCTTTGGGTGTTCATTTGGCACCTCCTCAACCTACTTGGTGCCAGCCAGTTCATTGCTGCCCTTTCATCCAGCTGCTGTTCTGTGTCGCTATCAATTTCCAAGCTCATTTGAATGAGCATTAAACAAGCTTTTGGTTT
The DNA here is from genome assembly GCF_964234715.1 of Podarcis melisellensis. Taxonomy (NCBI): domain Eukaryota; kingdom Metazoa; phylum Chordata; class Lepidosauria; order Squamata; family Lacertidae; genus Podarcis; species Podarcis melisellensis. Next base: position 68,867,877 of record NC_138529.1, on the reverse strand, counting down.
GACTCATTGTGCCTCTATCCAGATGCATTCATAAATTGCTTGTTGGACTCTATCCAAACACTAGTTTTGTAACACTATTGCACTCCAGCTAATTATCCATTGATTACAAATATTAGTTAAAAATATTTGGGACTCAAATTCTTTCTGGCAGGATCTGTGCTTGGCTGGCTTGTTAAGTTAAAATAGTGTTGAAATACTTCGTTGTTGTTTTTCCCATTTGAGATTTCTAAAGCTGTTTGACAAAAGCAAAATGACAGTGTGAGAAATAGGGCGGCAAGTGGTAAGACAATCGCTCTTGATGTTTTTTTCAGTTCTGAGCTCCAGCCCTCTGCCCACTTCTAAAATAATCCTAGGATATAGGTTATTAATAAAGCTTTGACAGTTGTGACTATTTTCTGTATAACGTGGTCCGTGTGAGTAGTGTTTGGGTAGATATCCTAAAATCACTCTGACACACCTTTTAAAGCTCTGATGTAGGCTTGTATGTTGTGCTGCCACCTAATTTGTTTTTTTATGTGTTATATTTCAGAATGAACTGGATAGGATGAAAGCCCAGTTAGCCATGAAAGGTGAGTTGAAAAATAGAAGAGGAAGAGGTTTGCCCTTTAGTAAAGTATTTATGTGTCCCAGTAAAGTATTAACTTTACTGAAGACTTTACTGAGATACAGTTGGCGTTGTGGTCTAAACCACAGAGCCTAGGGCTTGCCGGTCAGAAGGTCGGCGGTTCGAATCCCCGCGACGGGGTGAGCTCTCATTGCTCTGTCCCAGCTTCTGCCAACCTAGCAGTTTGAAAGCACATCAAAGTACAAGTAGATAAATAGGTACCGCTCCTGCAGGAAGGTAAACAGCGTTTCTGTGCACTGCTCTGGTTTCACCAGAAGCGGCTTAGTCATGCTGGCCACATGACCCGGAAAAACTATCTGCGGACAAACATCGGCTCCCTCGGCCAGTAAAGCGAGATGAGCACCGCAACCCCAGACCCGTCTGCTACTGGACTTAACTGTCAGGGGTCCTTTACCCTTTTATTTTATTTTTTAAGTATTAACAAGGCTTGCATGATGACTTAAAGCTGTGTTTAAAACTGAAGAGTTAAGATACTTCTCACTCACTCCACTCCAAACACATATATACATGAAATGCTTTGGGTCACGTCTTGACCAGAGTCGAGAAGACTCTGCTCAGCCACAGGGATTTGGCATGACACAGCTGAGCTTGGTGAAAAACTTAAGTGAGACTATTCAGATAAACCTAAGGTAAATGCCTCCTTGTTACGAAACTTGTACCTGCCTAATGTCAGTGGTTTTGTAGTGAAAAGTTGCAGAGGTGTTGCATATAATTGAGAAACCAAATAGAAGTAGGAAACGGAGGAGGGGAGAGGATTTTGTCAGCTATCTGAATGATGGTCCATGTGTCTGGTTGCTCATGTGATTCCATTTCCCCATTGCTTTAAAGAGCATTATAACTTTAATTTTAGAAATGCTTTATGGAGACAGTTAAGTGAAAGCCTTGGAGACTTTGTTGATGGCTTTTAAAGCATTGTCTGTAGGCAGCTGTGAGTCATAGGCAGTGAAGGGAAAATGTCACTCAAAATGAATGACAGAAATTCCAAAACATGAGAATGCAGTAAAATGAAGAGATTTTAAATGAGCAACCAGGGAGGGTTCTTCTGTTTCTAATGAGCTGTCTTTTCCCATTGGACTGTTTGCCTTCCTCGACAATTACAAATTAAGGAGCCAAAAATAAGCTACATCTCTCCCTGAGATGAACAACGTCCCTCATAGCTTGCATACTGAGACAGGAGCAACTGCTATATTGAACCTGAGGGTGGCTTGTAGCACTGTACCTTGCTTGGTTAAGAAACACATTGAAACTTTGACACACCTTAGGTGCTCTTTGGAGGGGAATAAAAGGTGATTATCTGCCTAATCAGTTTTGCAGGCCTGCCATATCTCTAATATAAATGTGTCTTTTATGAAGTCTTGCTGGTCCTGTAACTTTTGCAGATGCACAAACTGGGAGAATGTGTTTTGTTCCAGGAATTAAACGAAGTACGTTACATTTAAATTTCTTGCTCTGGGCGCAAAGTGTGGTGAAAGTAAATAAGTTAGAATAGGAATGTAACAATACAGTAACATAATTGTTCTGTGTGTCATCGTTGTCTCACTATTCACAGGAACAGCTGAAATATTGCCTAAGCATGTACCCAGCACACAAGGGTTCACACCAAAAACAGAATACAGAGTCTTTTAAAGTCAGACATCAAAATTTCATGGTTTTGTAAATGTTATGTTTATGAATAATGCTGACTCCCTGCACAGTACTTGATTGTACCGGAGCTTGTTTTGATGTTTGGGAGGGTGGGAGCTGATGGCTACCATATTGGCATTGCCAACTGAACAGGTTCTGAAGAGAGCACGCTGTTACTCTTGGTCTAAAGAAACCTTGAAGCTTAGTGGAGCTCGTAACAAGGATTATTTGAAGTGGCACATGGTTCTCGCAGAACAGATTCAGTAATGGCCATCCAATAGTTCCAAGCAATTTCTAGACCAAGGGTGGCTAAATTGGATCCCTCCAGAAGTTGCTGGACTACAGCTCCTGTCATTCATGATCATTGGCCACAGTGGCTGGAGCTGATAATAGTTGGAGCCCCAACAGCAACTGGAGGGCCACAGGTTAGCCACCCCTGTTTTATGCCTTTGAAAGTTCCCCTTGCTTTGCTTGTCGTTCGTCACATTCCTCCCCAAGTCCAAAGACCTAAAGAACTTGGGGAGAATTGTTTAAAGCACTGTAATTGTGTGGGGTTTTTTGTTTGTTTGTTTGTTTCAGAGAAGGAGAAACGGGATATCCAAAATATTGTGAATTCACTAAGGGAGACCCTGGATTTGCGTAATGCCACCATTGAATCACTCCAGAAATCTGTGACTCAGATGACAATGTTGTGTGCTACTCTCAAGGTATGTTCAAAATGGTCTGGGTCTGTACTGTAATATGATAAGATTCTCTTCTGGTTACCATATATCTGAAGGTAAAAAGAAGAAGTAGTGTGAGATTGTGTGTTTGCGTATAAAATGCCATCGTACTGTAAAATCATTTAATCTTCCTGATTTCAACCATACACAGTTGAAGGTGAGCTGATTGGAACTGTGAGACTTAAATCCAAGTAAGGTGAAGTGCTTACAACCTCCTTTTATGCCAGGTTTTCCCAGTGCAGAAAGAGTTTTTAAGCTCTCTGCCTTGGTTTGGGGGCCCAATGTGTGCTCAGTGCACTGGCTTGCATGGAGGCAGTTTGAGTATACGTGCTTCCGTGTATACATTGAACCCTTGGAAATGAGCCGCCACATAGGATGTGATTGTACTGTATCTTAAATACATCTCATGGTATGACTTGAAAGTTTTAATGTACAACATCCAGCATCCTAAGGTAAAACGTCATTTTAGACTTAGCAGGGGAGACAAAAGATGAAGCAAGTATAGACCAGGCAGGTGAGACTTCCATTGTGGAGTACCGGATGATTCTAAATCTAAGGTTTTGGCATTTGCTTCCCTTTGCCTTTATCTTAAAAAAGCCCAAATGCAGGATATAACACTTCCCTGATTTTGCTGGTTTGGTGTTTGCTCAGGTTTGGGAAAACAGGCTGTTTGGCAGGTGAGGCTGGCTTGGCCCAATCACCTGATGTCATGTATGATGTTAGGTGTGATCAAGTAACTAGACAGCTGGGCCATAAGGACTTCTGAAATGCTTTAGAAACTCTGGGCACAAGTCCTAACAGTTGGGATTTATGGTGCTTCAGAAGCACTATAAATCAGAAGCCCCACATGCAGTGCTTCTGAAGTGCCAACAGTCAACAGATCATTGGGACTTCAAAGCACAGCACTGTACTCCTTACAAGCCTCTTGCAAAGAGCCCATTGTCAGGGCATCAAAGAGTTTCATAGCCTGACGTCAAACGGGCCTAGAGGCGGTAGGGGATCAGAAACTGGCCTTCCGGCCAAATGCATTTCTGTACCCTGTGCTAAACTGTCCCTATAAAAAAGTGACATTCGTGCTTATCGAGGGGTTGAAATGGGAAGAAAGTATGTACGTCACCAGTGTTCTGCACTAGCATGTAAAAGTAGCTGTAGTGAGTCTGGTCTGTTTTGAGAATGAGTATCTCCTCCCGCATTGCTTAGGAATACAACCAAGTGGGATCTGGGAGGGTCCACCTCTGTGTGTGTGGATAAATGATAGGATATAGATGTGATAAAGAACCTTATAGTTATTCCCTCTCTTTTCTCTTTCTTTTCTATATCTTGGTTTTTTATTCTTGTTCTGCAGACTAGGCTGATTTTAATGGTATTTTATGCCAAAAATTTTCATTTTTATTTTTTTAAGGAATACGACCTTGGCATCTGCTGAAGACAAATGTTTGTTGATTTGGTTTTAGGCTACTAGCCACATCCTCTTCCATCCCATCCAAAAATAATGCCCAAGTAAATTGATTTTTACCATAATTCCTGATATGATGTCCTCATGAGTGATAGGTCCATGGGTCAAATATTATGCCTTGAGAAAAGAGACGATAATATTTTCTCAAATATTATGCCTTGAGAAAAGAAGCTAAGCTGAAAACACAGTTTGGCTGTGTGATAGTGGAAGACATTTTAAGTGAGAACTTCCATGTCAAGATGCGTTTCTGGAAATGATGTGAGTTAGATGGGTTATAATGACTTGTTTCTGCCTTTTAGATCTCTGTTGATATGAATGCAGTTTCATGAGTTGGCAAGCGGAAAAGGATTGTTTCTCTTGGTGCTCAACAGATGTCACATTTTAGGCTGCACTTTTAACGTGACATGATCAGAAGGAAGCTGAGATACACAAATCATTCATGCTATCTTTTCATTGCTCTTCCATATTCTGACTTCTCCCAGGACAGTTGATGTTTCAGTGAAGTGTACTTTATTTGGTGCTTTTTATAATCATGCAGACCCTGCATCTGCTCTAAGACACTGGGGCTAAGCCTATTAATTATGTAATCTGAGGCAACCGCACCCCACTCCAGATTTGGAGACAGCTTTCAAACTTTGTATGCATTTTCTGTCTAGAGCTTAGAATTTCTTCCCAATTCTGAAAAACAGAATTGCAACTGAAGCTGTCTCCAAGCATGCTATCAATGTGGGGCAAGTGCCAAACGGGTGAGCTTTTCTTTTCTTTCTTGGCTGTGCTAGAGAAAGCCTCTCTAGCAACAGCAGGAGCTAAATCCACTGCGCCCTTCCTGTTCTGGCCATTAAATGCATTAGTATTACCAGCTAGATGCTGCTGAGGAGTTAAAAAGCTAAAATGGAAGCTTTGGGAAGAGTTGTAAAAACTTGGTATTAACGAAGACTGAGTGAGCTCTCATCAGCCAGCCAGCATTTTAGGCATTCATTTCTGTAAGTACATGAGGTAGTGAAGTAGTATGCTGGCAAATACATCTAGAATATTTCACCTTCTGTATGGAGTAAAGCTTAATATCATCTTGTAGATATTCTACTCTTTGACGAGTCTTTTCTCTGAAGTATGATCAAACAGCATTGCTTCTTCCCTAGTTCAGAGGGAAAGTAGGCAGGATCCTTTGAAGTTTGTGCCAAGCTGACCAACCCAGTCAAAGCCTAGAAATCACAAGTGTATTGAAGGAGGTTTATTTTCTTTAAATCTGCTGAGGAAGCTCCCTAAACACACACTGCATTGATCCTGTGCAGGTCACTCTATATTCAAGGAAGCTGTGCATTTTAATATAAGTATAGAAGCTATTACAATATGATGGTTAAAGTGGGGTAGACTTTCAGTGGGGGTCTCATGAGAGCAGAGTAAAATGAAAGGAAGGAATTTGTGAGATATTTTCCTGCTCACAAAAGAGAAATCATGATATTGCACAAGTTTGTTTCTACCATGTTGCACTTAACTGTATCATGCATGTGGTCTAATTTATCTATAGATCATGAACAAGTTGCCATGAAGCATTCATGTGGCACTTTAAAAATAAATTCATTGCAAGAGTGGAAACAAGAAGTATTTAAGGAGGAATGTTTTCTTCCTGGAATTAAGTACTTCTCTCATTTGTAAGCAATGACATGAATCTGTAAATATTATTATTAGATAAGTTATGATCCATGGATATGCCAGACACCTGAAATGTAGACTGTGGGCTATTGAAGTAGCAAGAGCTTTGGATATGGCTTTATGTTAAGTCCAAATTTTGCTTCCATGGGGATTCCTCTTAAACAAAAATAGTGGGTTTTTTTCTCAGAAACAAATGAAGTATCTGGAGCAACAGCAAGATGGTGCGAAGAGTGCAAAAGAGGAGGCCCGAAGGCTGAGAAACAGACTGAAAACATTGGAGGGGTGAGAAAACAAGCTTTGGCTCTATACATAGCAGACTGCTCAGCAACCTCACATTTCTAGAAGACATCATTGGACCAGATGACCTTTGAGGCCTCCTCCAACTCTGAGTCTGTAACTTTGCAGTAGAAACGCTTGTATTTACTCCTGTAATGCACACCTGTTTTGCCAAATATGTTGCAAAAATTAGGGTGTGCATTAGATTCGAGAGTGCATTACATTCGAGAAAATACGATACTTAGGATTTCAGGGCACTCTAGCATGCAGTGTCTTAGGTCTCCCGTGACCCAGCCTTCCTCTTGAATTTAATCTTTCTGGGGAGGGCAAAAGATTTACAGTGATCTCCCTTCCTTTTTGGCTTAAGGTGGGGGGGGGGGGAGAGTGAAGTAAGCAGCAGCAGTAAGGAGGAGCTGACAGCCTGCGTGTGTGTAGAGCCTTGGCCACCCTGTTTCCTGGTCTTCTGCTGAACCCAGTGGCAGTCCTTACTCATTGCACTACTCTGCTCTGTTCCTCCTTCTCAACTCCTTCATCTCTCCCTCTTACTCTTTCTCACTCTCCAGCCCAGATCATGGCTGCTCTCCTTCTTTGTTCCCTTCCTTCCTTCCTTCCTTCCTTCCTTCCTTCCTTCCTTCCTTCCTTCCACCTGTATCCGCCTCTCCTTTCCATTCCGGACACCCTTGAGGGTCAAAGGTTCTGCTCTGCCTTGCACCAGCTAATCAGAGAGAAGGGAAGAGGGATCAGATGGAAGAAGGAATGTATTGTGCACCTTTCTTTGCCAAATTACATCACAAAAATTAGAGTCAATGGCCCATTACATTTGAGTAAATACGGTAAGTGTTTCCAACACGAGCCTTGCCCCTTTATCATGTGCTTGTCTGATAATAATTGATGCTCAACTTTCTTACAAATGGCCATGTTTCTGAGTTTGTTTGCTAGAGGAAATTTAATACTGGTAACTCCTGATTTTGTTATTTATAATATTTACATACCATCTAATATGTGAAATCACCAAGTGGTTTACATAAAATACAGTAAGATCATTTGGGGAGGGGGGAATGCATCAGTATAATTCCCATTCAACTGAAGCACACTAGTGTGCATATGAATCCAGCTATGTTGGGGGGAAATCATTGCTAGTGTGAAATACAGGATATGTCTCTTCCAGGATTAACTGTTTCTGTGTTTTTATAACATGGACAAGCTGCCACTGAACAAAAAGCAACAACCCACCTGTAATCTACCTTCCTTCGTACCAGGATTGAGACACTGCTGCAAAGTCAACGTCCCGAGGTAGAAAAGATGATCCGTGAAATGGGAACAGGTCAGGCTGCAGTGGAACAGCTTGCCGTCTATTGTATCTCACTGAAAAAGTAGGTGTATTAAATGCAGTAGCTTATTGACTTGGATTGGGTTTGTGTGGTACCCCCTAAAGGAATCAGTGGAAAAGTTAATCACAATAGGTGCTCTGGCAGAAGGCTAGTTGCAATGCTAAGCCTTGGTGAATATAATTGAGGTGGCATAGATGGAAGATTTCAACACTGCAAGTATGCTATTGTTGCATTAGTGACACATCCATTGCTATGGAAACCACCTTCAGAGCTTTGCCAGAGTGCTCAGGAGGTGATTGTTTGATGAGAACGAAGGGGATGAATTATTGTCATGATTCTGAGTAAGGCAGCTTGGCCCCTGAATATCTCCCTGGTGCAGAGCAGAGTGCTTTACACTGCTGTGACATTAAGTATGCTGTAGTCGCCAGTGCCTACTGTGTGCACTAGAGGCCTTTTTATTTATACCGTTTATAATTCACAGCTTGTGCAGGCAATGTCATGGGTAATCACAACTTTTAATAATGAGCTACCAGCGTGAAGTGTACCTGCATTGTAACCAGTAACTTCAGCACTGTTTTATAATAGTATTAAATTGCTTTTAGAACCTTGAACTTAAAAATAAAAATTGAATTGTTGCATCTCGTTTCATTAATGAGAATGTAAAATACTGCACACGGCTCAAGATTGTTTAAACATCCTATGCATTCTGTCATGGAATATTCTTTTCTGCCATTCTGCTGCTTGTCCTGGCCCAAACCAAGTAGTGCTGTTCCCCTGAAAGCATGTTTTCTCGCCTACGCTGTAGTGTCTCAGTGTTTTAACACTGTTCAAGTCAGTGTTGGCTTGTTCCGTGCTGTCTTCTCCCTGGAAGTTCTTGTATATATAACAGAAACTTCTGCAGGCACCTAAGCTGTGAAATGAAAATCTTCAGTCTAAATTTGGTTACTGGCTTTATCTAAGAGCTGTTTGCTTGAAAGCATGTTCAACAGATGGACTAATTTGGGCCCTCTCCAGGGAATATGAAAATCTGAAGGAGTCTCAGAAAGCATCAAACGATACAAAAGAGAAGCTGAGAAAGGAGTTGTTTTCTGCTAATCACAAGGTAAAAGATGTGTTGATGCTCCTGCAGACACGTTGCTGAGGTATTTATGTGCAGCTCTTTATCAGTACCGCTACCGAAATAAAGCAAAATATGTTTTAATTAGGTATGTATTTCTTTAACACAATTCTTGTCCAGGCACTTACATTGACCATGTTGGCAGCTATCTTAAGCTGAGAAGCTCAGCTGTAGGTTCCGTAAGATTCCTCAATAGGTCTGCATAACATTTATTAGTCTGCCTCAGTATTCTTTCTGCTTCTGCATAACAAGAATTGAAAAAAACTTCTAATAAAGCATTGTGTTATACATATATAACTGCACGAGGACAGTTTATAGTTTTAAAGTCAAAATGCACAACTGTCTCTTGAAAATCCCTCTGGATTAATATCAGGAAGGGTCTTAATTTGCACTGTAAACACAGGTGTAGGGAGGAAGGGTGGGAGAGATATTCTCTCTTGAGAATATACTGGGAATGGCAAGAGTTTATTGTACCTTTATTATAAATGCCTACTTACAAGCACACTGAATTACTTTGAGCAAACTAGTACAGTGGTACCTCGGGTTAAGTATTTAATTCGTTCCGGAGGTCCGTTCTTAACCTGAAACTGTTCTTAACCTGAAGCACCACTTTAGCTAATGGGGCCTCCTGCTGCTGCACGATTTCTGTTCTCATCCTGAAGCAAAGTTCTTAACCCGAGGCACTATTTCTGGGTTAGCAGAGTCTGTAACCTGAAGCGTATGTAACCCGAGGTACCACTGTACCGCTGCCCTCAGCAGCTTCTCATTGACACCTGAAGAGATGAGCCACATTGGAGCTCCCTCTGCAGGAGCCTTGAAAGAATAAGAATCTGTTTCCATTTAGGAAATCTTTATTTACAATACACTAAATTATTTTATCCTGAAGTCTAAGAACATGCATTTGTAAAACATAAACCACTGTAGTTTTTTTGAGCGCTTAGAAGCTTGACGTACTGCTGTATCCCATCATGTACTAGACTTCCAACATACGGTTTTAAATCTATAGTTACAGAAGACAGTTCTAGAGTTGGAGAAAACAACAGAAGAGGTGAAGAGCACCCAGACTGATCTGAGAAATGCAGATAATGAGATAATGGTGAGAACATTCTTTTAACCTGCTGATAATTATTGTGGCCCTACAGCCTTCGTAGTGTATAGTCCAAATGCTGTTCTAAATTCTACCCTGATTCAAAATGGCTGGGAGGCACCCTCAGCTTCAGGATGCCTGTATCTTTGCAAGAGGGGATGTAGAAATCTTGGCTTTTGGTAGGATTTCTGACATGTATTAATTGCTGCTCTTTCTTTCCACAGAGTTTGAAAAAGAAGATAAGAGTGATGCAAGATACCATTAAAGTGTCATCATTAAGCAATGAAGCACTTGGCCGGCTTGTCTCTGAAAGGTTGGTTTAGAGAAATTCTGTGGATATTGATGTAGCAGAGTTACTGTACCAGAGATTTTGTCCAATATAAGCATTGCATACCTTCCTGAGCTGTCCAAAAGCTCATCATAAGATGCCTTACATATAGTCAGGCTATTTGTCCAACTAGCCCAGTACTGCCTACTGTGACGGGGAGTGGTTCTCCAGGGTCTTTCCCACCACCTGCTACCTGACCCTTTTCATTAGAGTTCAGTATTGTGTCATTTGCTACATCACCATCCATACCAGCTCAGTATAACACTAGTGCAAGTGTTTCTTCTGCCACTATTACATCAAACTTTTCACAAGGGCTAACATTGATGCCGAAATCCAGCGTCGCCTGAGCTCTGCGAGTGCAGCTTTCTCCCGATTGAAGAGTGCAGAGTGTTTGAGGACCGGGACATTTGCAGGGAAATCAAAATGCTTATTTACAAAGCTATTGTACTACCAACCTTGCTGTACACTTGTGAAACATGGACCACTTATAAATGTCATCTCCAACTCCTTGAAAGATTCCATCAACGGTGTCTCCAAAAATTTTTACACATCACTTGGGAAGAAAGGCGAACTAATATCAGTGTACTGGAAAAAGCAAAGATCACCAGTGTTGAAGAAATGATTCTTCAACATCAACTTCGTTGGACTGGCCATGTTGTGCGGCTGTCTGATGATCGTCTTCCATAGCAACTACTCTATTGCAAACTTAAAAATGGAAAACATAATGCTGGTGGTCAACAATAGAAGTTTAAAGACTGTCTCAAGGCAAATCTTTAAAAATGTGGTATAAACACTGACAACTGGGAAACACTGGCCTGCGAGCGCTCCAGTTGGAGAACAGCCTTTACCAAAGGTGTCATGGGTTTTGAAGACACTCAAACTCAGGATGCAAGGGAGAAACGTGCTAAGAGGAAGGCATGCTTGGCAAATCCACACCGTGATCAACTCCCGCCCGGAAACCAATGTCCCCACTGTGGAAGGACGTGTGGATCCAGAATTGGCCTCCACAGTCACTTACGGACTCACTGTTAAAACCATGTTTATGGAAGACAATCTTACTCGGCTACGAGTGATCACCAAAGAAGAAAGAAGAAGATTATATCAAACAGTAACCTAACCTTCCTATATAAATGTAGGGCTTCCTGTAACAGGCCAGTTTTACAGTACACTAACATGAATGGGATGTGAAGACCCCAGGCAACCTGGCAGTCATTTTTGTAATTTCGAAGCTTTGCACATGTTGCTAGAAAGCAGAAGGAAGTTCTCTCTCTGAATTTAGTTCTACCGTATCCGTATTATATACTGTCATTGCCTTCCACCATCAGGAATGAGTACCAATAGGCAGCTAGTATTTAGATGGTACAGCATGTGGTGTGGGCTGGAAACTGAGACAGTTTACCTGTCTGACAGTGTAATGTTGTGTTGTGATATTTGTACAATTTTGCCTTACAGCCCTGCTCCTCTAGAATTGTTAACCCCAAAGCTCCATCGACCAGCTCACAGTGATGAGATTGACCTGAATGATACTTTTGATGTACAGACACCAAAGAATGATACCTTTGATGTACAGACACCAAAGCATCCACCTCACAAGAGCATCTCTGCTCCTGCAAAAAAACTTAAACTGGATAAAAAGTTGTGAGTCACAGTTGCTTCCCTTTTTACTGGGTGTTTGTGTGCTCTTGATCTGTCTGGTATTCTCACTTCTGGATGCACTGTAAGCAATTTTCCAGCCATCTTAATACTTATAATTTGTATACTGCCTTTCTATATTACTATACAGAAGGCGGTTTACAAGCTGAAGAAATAACAAGTTATACAACAAAGATCACATTTTGTTCTCATTGCTTTTGATGGAAATATCTCATTTTAAAGCTTTTGTTCACTGCAGAAGACCTGTCACAACATATCTTACCTCTTGTGAGAGTAAAGTGAGACTTTGCCCCCAAAGCTGCCTATCTTATTGTCCATTATCTTTCTCAAATATCTAATTAAAAAGTCTCAATAACTAGGTGCTACTCTAACAGGGTAATTCCTAACCTGCATCCTTGCAATCTAAGACAGACAGAGCTGCTTCAGGAAGAGGAAGGGAGAGCACAAACCCAAGCTACATAATTTGCGTAATAAGGAAACTTTAGTTTGTAGATTTCTTAAATAAGCACCCCTCATTTGTGTTACTTCTAACAAGTGCTTTGTCTCTGCTCCCGTTGAATCCTAGAGATAATGAAGAATGACTTTCCTACTTGTATAAAGACTTTGGGGTAGGGTAGGGGTGGGAACCTCAGGTGCAGGGGCCAAATGTGGCCCTCCAAGCCTCTCTGTCTGGCCCTTGGGACTCTCCTGAGCCACACACCCTCACCAGACCTGCTTCACATCCTCCTTGTGTGATTCTTCCTGGCTGGAATGTGCCCTTGAACTCTGATAACGCCTCTTGCTTTTGTCTGGATGGAAGATAAGAGAAGAATATATACAAACTAGTGTAGTGTACAAAGGCAATAATTACATTTCTTACTTTGCCTACTTTTGCCTCTGGCTCCGCCCACTACTGGCATGGTGGCCCTTAGAAAGAATACGGCCGTCTGGCTGGAAAAGGTTCCCCATCCCTGGGTTAGGGCTTCAGCGAAATGATAACAATGGCAGCGAGGCAAAAGTAATGAAAGATCTATCACGTTTGCCTGTTGATCAGACCAGAGGCTTTTATCTTAGTGGTCAGAACAAAGAGAAGGGAGGAGAAGAGAACATTATAGTTGCATTTTATTATTATTTTAATTGAGACATAAGAAGCCTATACTTTTGTAGTATGTCCACTGCTAACAGCTGCTGGAGTCATAGTCCATAGGGTACCAGGTAGACAAAGCCTGTTTTAGGTGTTGGCTTATGATCTGGGCCACATTGTGAAAATTCATGTATGAATTCAAACTGGTGCCTCCAACTCTAAAGGGATATATTGAGCAATTTACAACTTTGTGGCGTGTAATCTAAATTGTGTGTGGGTTTGTTTGTTTTTTCCAGTGTACCTGTGACAAGTTTATCAAGAGTTCTGAAAGAAACAGTGGAGGTATTGTAACGGATAACCTGAGTAGCAACTATAACCTCTTCAATCCACTATCTTTAGAGCTATTTTGAAAGCCATCTTTTCTCCAGACAGCCAAATTCTGCATGGATTTTAAAGTAATACATTTTTATGTGTTATAGAAAATAGTAAATATTACAGTTAACCCTGAGAGGTGTGCGAGCGTCAGCTTCCCACTGCTATGTATTCTGAATTATCTGGAGCAGGGTGCCCATACTGTTGTCATCTGTTGATCTATCAGCTGGCACCAGAGCCCAGTGACTTTCGAACTTCCATTCCTCTCTAAGAATGTTTTAAAAATCTGCTTTTGCAGAAATGGCCATTTCCTTTCGCACAATACTGTAATGGATTACATGGATTCTAGTAGTGCTGCTTGTGTTTGGTTGCAAATATGAGTATTTTAGTTTAACTCTCCTACTTCTTCAAATACGGTTCAGAGCTGCTCAGCTGACACAGATGATGAGCATCTGGAAGATCTTCTGCCTGCTTTCATTAGAAACTCTGTTATGTCCAAGAGGCCACCTGCAAGCAACATGCTTGTACCACAGAGGAACACAGGAATAGTGAGTACAAGTGGGATGTGCATCAGAGTTTTGCAATGTGGAGTGTTCCTGCTTAATCTGCCAACCAGCAGCCAGCAAAACCCTGTTCCTGGACATGCCTTCTCATGTCCTCGTCTACAAATCTTACAAATTCAGTATGCTCTGTGCTTTTTATTGCTGGTGGACCTGCTTAAACACCTGATCACGGAGCACATACCTAGCATATTCTGATCACCAAATTGTCTAGTGTGTTATGTGCCCTTTTACCCACTACAATCCTTTTTCTATTTCATAACAACTTCCTCCATGGGAGTCATAAGCTTTTGCATTTTTAACTACTGGATTCTCTTCCTTGTAGGTGAGAACTGGGTATGATGGCTTAGGAGGCAGAACCAAATTCATTCAGCCTGTATCCTTTCCTAAGATCTGTCCTGCAGAAGCTATGCTGATATCCAGCGGCACTGAATCTATGGTGATCAATGACACAAAAGACTAAGAAGAAACAGTGGCATTTACTAAGCCATCAAGCAATGTTCCAGTTGGAACAATGACATTCTGGCTTAAATTCAAAGTGAGGAGAAGCTGAAATAATGGAATATATTTGGGGAATATATCCCTCTAAAATCAATCCAAATATACATTGTATGTGTTCTTGGCTACAGTGTTCTACATTTACAGTCGTAACTTTGTTTTTCAAATAGCCTAGTTCTCAAACGTTTTGGCTCCTGGATGATTGAAACCCAGAAGTGACTGTTCTGATTTTCAAACGTTCTTTTGGAAGCCAAATGTTCGACAGGGCTTCTGTGGCTTCCGATTGGCCGCAGGAGCTTCCTTCAGCCAATCAGAAACTGTGCTTTGGAAGTCGAATGCTTTGGCGGCAAACGGACTTCCTGAACAGATTCCATTCAACTTCCAAGGTACGACGGTACTGGGAAAAGAAGTGGCCCCAGGAAACCTGGATCTGGATCTTGTTCAAATCCCACTTGTGAATCTATGGCTGAGTTTACTTCTCCTGTAGAGATCAAAGAAATGCACTGTTTAAATTATGTAAATATATATACTTTTGTTCCCTGAAAACTGGAAAAGCTATATAAGTTGGTTCTTGTTCCAGTTTTTGCCAGTGGTAAAGTATTTCAAGATACATTTTGCAGCAAATGCTACATTTTTCAGAGAATACCATGAGCATTTCTAGATCCATTGGTGTTTCTAGCATATCTGTGTTCACATTCAGCTTAATATTCCTTTCCCTCCCCTTGTGCAGAGTTAAGAGGTCAGTAATCCAATATTTGTCATCAAAAGCCTGTTTCTTTGTAATGAGCTGTTGATGGTTATAGTTTTGAAGCTTATGTAGCAGTAAAACACTGCTAGGAGAGGGATCTGTCTGCTACCATCTCTTGGTCAGCCTTTGACTGGGTGATGGGAATAAAAACGTTTGACTCCATGATCAGCTAAAACCTGACCTTTCTTCTCTCACTTGGGAGTTTGGGGAAAAAATGACCCTGAAGGAGGGACTCAGGGGGAGAGAAAATAATTTAGCCCCCAGATATAATGATTTATACATGTCAGATATGTATGGGAATGTAAAACCTTTCTTTTAAATATTTGGCCACTATTTTCCTTGACGTGTCTCATTTCAGAGTATATCAACCGAGATTCGCCCCCTGCCTTTGAGGTGCAAGAAAAGAAGTGTTTCTAAGCAACCAACAGCAGCCGCTTCTGGCATCAGTCAGACTAAACTAGACAACTTCCTTAAGTAACTATGGATCTCTCTAGCTTAGACATAGATAATCAGAGGCCAGGAATTATCTTCTTCAGCAGACAGAACAGCATGGACCTCAGTGAGCCAGGACAACTCCACAGTGGCACAGCAGCTGCACTCTCCCTGGCTTTTGTTCATCTGACTCTCCCACCCCCCACCGATTGAACATGGCTTTGCTGTGCTACCAGACTTTAGGGGAGAAAAGGACTGAGTAGTTTCTGTTCCAGAATGCCTTCTTTCTCTGCTGTCTTGGAGTACTGTATTTTAATCCTGGTAAGCCAAGGAAGCCGTGGCTCCTGTAACTTTGACAGTGGGGAATACTACATCTGAAGAAAATATGGCTTGAGAAGTGTCTCCTCAGTAAAATGCTGCTATGTTAGCATCTGTGACATGGAAACCTTCATATAAGAAGAGAATTATTATTTGCAACTGTCAAGTTGCATTGATGTCTTGAGTGATTGGATGGCATACACAAGAAAAGAATTTATGTAATTGATCTTCTAACATCAGGGAGCAAGGTCATGTCTTTGCCAGATATGTCTGCTAGATCTGTTAGCTCTTGATCCTCATCTTTGGTGGCAGTACTTAATGCTCAGTTAATGCTGAATTTCTCCATTCTTCTCACTGATTTGGGATATTCGGCCCCCCCCTTTTAGGCTGATACTTTTTTGGGAACTGTTTACATGTTTTTTGTCTCAAGGAATGTCCTGCTTCTGAAGGTGAACAGATTCTGTTGTTTTTATGTAATCATGCAAAATTGATAGCCTGTCCCTAAGCCTGCAGATATTCATGTTTCTTACTTGAACACCCAGTTCCTCAATCTCTTACATGCCTAAAGTGTTCAAACTAATTTCAAGCATTCTGTAGCTTCACAAAAGCAAATGTTGTCTCACATATCTGGCATTCAGTTGTCACCTTTTTCTCCTTGAGTTAACAGTGTACTGTGTTTGAGAGATGAATATTTTTGGAGGGAACTTGCAATATTTAGATCTGTATCTTACTTTGATTTTTGTCCTAGACATTTCTCCTCTCCCCCCCCCCAAACTGTTGATGCTATTTGTCTCCAAATTTTTTGTTTCCTGCCTTCAAGGAGGGTTTTATAGAGCATATGGGTATTGTTCGTCCAGAGTTAGACTTCTGATTTCCTGATGGAATAGCAAAATTCAACTATCGTTTGTGGTTACTGCTGAGTCTAGGCTTAAAGTGGGTTTGCCCCCAAAGTTTTAAGGATTCAATCCATAAAATGGGGATTAAAAATATTGCTTATCTGAAGCAAATGTCCACTTGTTTCCTTAAAGAGATTCAGGCAGAATCCACTTCTGAGTTGGCGTTACCCTGGTGTTTTGAGTTGCAGGGAAATCTGGTAAAAAGTTTTTGCTGAATATCTCCACTTTAACTCCAAAGTTAAGTTGCAAGCTTACCCAAGACATAAATCAATCAATCAATCAATGAACTTGTACTTAAAATTCATAATTGTATTTATTTTGAATAAATGTTATATGTGCCCCATCTGTTAAAATGTTACACAGTATTAAGAATGATCACTCTGTTGCTGCAGTAAGAGGCTATAATGGCACAAATTGCTAACTGTACATCTGGGAGGGAGGGTCACAGCCCCTCCAGGCGAGGATTCTAGATATGATAAAACCAGAACGTTTGGGTATAACATAAGGACAGCCTTGCTGAATCAGAACAAAAGCCTACCTAGTCTAGTGTTCTGCTTGCAAGTAGCCAACCAGATAGATGCCCACGTGAATCCTTCAAACAGGACATGAGGGCAAGCAACCTTTCCAGCTGTTGTTCCTCGGTGACTTATACTGATGCTCCTTATTGATCCTGGAGGTAGAATATAGCCATTATTACTGATACCCATACTGGAATTATCTGCATTCTTTTTCTTCTGACGTCACTGCTTAGTTTCCCACCTCCAACTTAGGATAGCCATGTATCTGATGAAGTGGGCTGTAGTCCAACTAAACCTTAAGCTATGATAATGCTTTATTTTTAAAGTGTCACAATACTCCTTTTTTCCCTTTTTTCCTATGTCCCTTGGAAGCAATCCCTACTTATCACAGGCCCACAAGTGAATTACTGTTTGTTATCATTGATACTGTTTATTTTATCCTGCCCTCCCTTAAAGGAGTTCAGGGCAGCATACATAGAAATGGTGCTGTGTCACTCTCAACATCCCATCCTGATGTATGTTGGGTTGAGTTACAGTGATTGGCTCAAGGACATCAAGTGATCTTCATGGCTGAACAGGGATTTTAAGCTGCTACTTCCCAGTTTTAAGTAAGCAGTGGAAATATCTATGCACCATGAAGCAGAAAGACAATTGATAAATAGCCCTCAAGGACAGTGTGAGTATCTTGAAGAATGTCTTAAATTTTAGTTGATCCCATTTATTTTCCCTAAAGGGGAAGGGTGATCAGCAAAGCAGAAATCTGTGGCTTCAGACATTGTTGGTATGACCTTAAGAATTCTGAGTTTCCATACCTGACCCACAAATTCTAAGTTTTCCTCCAGGTTGTCAATATTTTGTTGGAGCGATTCAATTATATAACAGCAAACTTTAAAAATAAATAAATCAGGGGTCTTCCAGTAAGGAAAGTGACAGGAAAATGCCCCAGAAAGTGTGGGGTGATGACTGATGCATGAGAATAATCTGATTACATTGTAGATTATAAAGTAAGAGTCAATATTTATCATTTCCACACCTCCAAAAGCTTCCTGAAACATTCATGTTCTAGTTCTGTTTGCTTTATAACAGTTCAGAACTGTTTAAGGAAATTTGTAGCCACTTCCTCTTACTAAAACAGTGGTATCTCGGGTTACATACGCTTCAGGTTACAGACTCCACTAACCCAGAAATATTACCTTGGGTTAAGTACTTTGCTTCAGGATGAGAACAAAAATCGTGGTCCGGCGGCGCAGCGGCAGCAGGAGGCCCCATTAGCTAAAGTGATGCTTCAGGTTAAGAACAGTTTCAGGTTAAGAACGGGCCTCCGGAACAAATTAAGTACTTAACCTGAGGTACCACTGTACAGGTCATGGGTGCTATAAAAACATTGCTTTTATGAGAGGCCTTATCTTTGCCTTGTTGATAATGTGCATCTACCTCAATGAGGTCTCAGTCAGGCTTTAAAACAATAGTTTTTTTGACAAAATCCATGTGCACATTGCTTCTATTCTGGACACTTCATCTTTTTCTTCAGCTTCTGGGCAGTAAGGAGGTATTGTAGCAATAAAGGTGAACTGAAATAAAATGATCATGAGTGAAATGGGATATTCAGAGAGATGATGCTGTTTCTTAAGTCATCTACCAGAGGCATTTTCTACTGCAATTAAATTACTAAGACAAGGGCAGGCCCAGTTTTCACTTCCAGTAAGTTCTTACTATCTTTTTTCCAGACTTGCATGCTTTTCTCAGTATTGACTCATCTCTCCTAAGGGGAAACTGTCAACTCCCATTTGGCCTCGAAGCTTAAATTTGGCAATAACCAATTTTTACAGAGCTGAGAGAAATCATAGTTTGGGAGGAGGGAGCATTAACATTGTTTACTCAAGCATTTGCCTGTGGTATTTATTTACTGAATCTTTAAGGCTTTAGAGGTCAAGGAGGCGAATCTGATCAATTCTTTGACTAAAACTGGATAAATTGCACAGGATGTACATCACCTTACTCTTAAATAGTTAAAAGTTAATATAGAGGGTTGTAAAAGGGCAGCCTGAAGCATTGCTTTATGTCACACTATCCTGAACTTGGTACTGCCAAGTATTCAACATGACAGGCTTCTGCAATAGAATTTCTGTTTGTGCTTCATATATCCTATGAGGGAGCAAGGACACCTGTCTCCTGCCTCTTGGAACTACATTTCTGGCCCAGCTGAAAGAGGTATTATCAGAAAGTCAGAGGGACAAGTTCATAGTTTTCGGGTGACCTAATGCATCATAGCAGTGGGAGGAACCTGACCGGTGCCCATGCTGATGGGTTGGAGTCTAGCAACAGCTGGAGGCCATATGCTAAGCTAACCCACATCTAGAGAAATCTGTGCACCTTCGCCAGCCCATCTGCCCTGTGAAGAAGGAAAGCGAGGAAGGCAGGCAGAGACAACATCGGGGCCTGCACCAGTTGCGTTGTCCCCTTCTTCTCCACCCTGGCCAAGAATGGATAAGACCTGTTGGAACAGGCCAAGGGTCCATCAATTTCAGCATCCAGTTTCTAAGATAAGTCAACCCAGATGTCTCCCAAGAAGTTCAACAACAGGAAGACAAACCCTGATTCTTTACAAGAACCTCCCTCACTTTCCATTTTTGGGCTAACGGAACACAGGCCACTGTTGTTAAATACATAAACACTTCTAAAACAACAAATTCTGGACCAGGTTACAGTACTTATAACACTACATTATTCTGTATATAACTATATGATCAATTACATCATCTAGGTAAATTCTATTTGTGTGACCGCACTTTACAAAATGTCATAGGGTGATGATCTGAAAACAGGTACTTCTGCTTGAAAAGGGCAAATCTGGTAATTTCCATTTTTGGGTAACATGGGCTGCTGTTGTTGCATACATAAATAAAGTTTTCTGGCACCTGGGGATTTCTGTCTGGGTTATTCCCAACAAAAAGGACTCTGGCTTTTTGGGGAAGGTAAATTTAATCTTTTTTTTTTCCAACTCATCATAAATCATTTCCCAATATTATTTTACCTTTTGACATGTCCACCACATATAAAAAAAAGTTCCTCCCATTTCTTTACATTTCCAACACATCTTGTTCTGCTTTATGAATCTTAGCCAACCTACTCGGAGTCTATGAATCATTTTCAAATAGTTCTCTTTCAGAGAATAACACGGTAAATTTCAAATCACTTTTCCAACGTTTCTTTTTTTAAAAATATAATTTTTATTAACCAACCAATCAAATCAAATCACATCACATAAATTTCAAATTACAAAGCCGAATTTTAAATTTTTGTTGAGGGGACCCATATTTCAAGTTTCAAAGGGGGATTCCGATCATCTTCTTCCTACTGCGTTCATATCCAAATCAGTCCAGATAAAGTTCATAATTCTATCCAGTCTTATCTTGCTGTTTCCACATCTCATCTTGTTCATACATTTTTTCTTTTTCCTTTATGCTCTCTTCTGATAATCTCCTTAAGCAGATAAACACTCCTGTGTGAATTTTTCCGTTTGACCAATCCTCATATCGTGATGGTTTCCATATATCATCACTTTCATAAATGACATCACTCTTTCCATCATTAATCTCAGGGTCTGTAGTTCTTAAGTCCCACTGAGGAGTCTCACCCACAGTATAAAAACAGCTCTTTCCTCCTCCAAGACTCAAGTCCTCCGACAGAGCTTACCAATATGGCAACGGTATTTTTAACTGCGTCATTCCAGAGCTCTTAAACTTTCCACGCTTTTCTTAAAACATGCTTTGGTTAGAAACTTTATCTCCACACAGTAAATTCACAGCTTAAGTCATTAAAGCGGCATTTCTGACTTGGGGGGGTTTCTTGTTTAATCACATAGAGGAAAGAGAGGAAAGTTTTTTTCCCCTCCCCCATCCAGTCCCTTTGCCATATCAAGTCTTGGCTGTCTTCTCAAGATTGATTCTTGTTGTTCTGACTCGTCTTGTTTATCAGAGAACTCTTCAGTTAGCAGTCTTTACTCCCCCTCCTTCCTTGAAATATGTGCATTCGCTTCTTCCTAATTGTTCCTTTTGAAGTTCTTGCAGCTAGCGGCACGGATCAGACGGCATCCAGGAGCGCCGAAATCCACAGGAGGGCATTCTGCCTAGTGCCCCCATCCCCTCAAATTTGGGGGTGGTATAGGGCACAGCAGGCAAGGGCAGCCCCCCCCCAATCCTGGGGGGGTAGGGAGGCTATTTACTCCCATCACAGCCTCCTAATTACCCCCTGTGGGTCGGAGAGATGTTATTGTCGGCCATCTTCCGATGCGCCCCTAGTGGGCCCCCCACTTTTCCAACGTTTCTCCCAGAGGTTGCAATCTATATTGTGTCCTGTATCTATTGCCCAGTGTGTCATTGGTGCTATAATTAGCTCATCTTTTGTTTCCCATTCTAATAAAAAATTACACATTTTAAGACAGAAGTTTATCCTTCTTTTGTAAGTTCTTTTTCAAATTGCAACCTTTGGTCCAAAACTCCCCCTTCTTTTGTCTACCTTAAACATATATTTGGTGGTACCAATCCGTAACTTGGCCCCTTAAGTTCTCCATAGGTTTCAGTCTGAGTTTGTCCCCTGTAAGGCACCCATTATCTGTCCTCTTAATTGTAATTGCTCCATTGGGGGATAACCATAAAAATGTTTTTCTTTTGAGAAGATTTTTATATTTTCCCAGACTCTATACAAATTCTTCCTAAGAACATGGTTCATAGAACTCTTATAAAAAAAATTGCTTTCCCGTACCAAAGACATGCATGCCAGCTGAATTTTAAGTCATCAGTCACTTAAGCTTTTCAACTTGACCACCCTACCCCCTTCCTTTATTTCTGATGGCAGACTTTTATTGTTACCTTGATTTCTTCAAACAGCTTGTTTCCATGCAGGGCAGCAAGCATTTCTGGAGAAGACTCCCTTTTTGTTCTCCAGTCAATATACCAAATACCAGTAGATATGAGCGTGCCTGTTAGGAGCTCGCTTTGGTTGCCACAGGACCCGTCAATGTCCCGGTCGTCCCCAGGACCTCCTTCAGGGTGCTTGCTGCCTCTATACTCCAAAAAAGCAGCAGCCGGGTCGTTGCGATTGCAGTGCCAGCTTCTTTCTCCCCTTGCAGCGGCAAACCAGGAGTCCACATCAAAATTTCATTTGACTCGTTTGCATACAGCCGTCTTTCCCATAGGGCTTGGTGGTGTCTTGCACCAGGGCACCAGCCTCTCAGGGGCACCCCAGCAAGTGGGGGAGCTGTGCGGCTTTGCCGGCGGCCTCCCCTTTCTCTGCATGCCGCCAGCTGCCCCCCGCCAACCGTAAGGCTGACAGGCATGCAACATCCCTCCCAATCCTCTGCGGGGACCACTCTCCTCCCAAGGAGGCTTGGAAGGGGCGCAACTTCACTCTCGAGGCTCTGTGAGCATTGCTCTCCTGCAGTGGCATGGGGGATAGTTGTGTCCCCCCCCCCCGATGGCTGGCAGTGCGCAGCTACAGCCACCCCACCCCCCACTATCCGTGGTAATTTGGGGGCGCTGGGCAGATATTTGTACCCCGACACCGCATCTGCTAAAGACGGCCGTTTGCATATAATTTTGGACCTCTGATATAGAAATGCAGTAGCATTCGCTGTTTGATATCCTACTAAATTATATGTCCATGTTTAACTTGAGCAGAGTCTTCACCATAGGGAGAGGTTTACTGTAAGGCTCTGGAGAACAGTCATGAGAATATGTTGAATTATGAAGCAATTAGCTTTCTTTTAATCATCCACTGGGGAGAACCATGAAACATTAGTAAGCTCAAAAGGTGCATCATTGCAGTGTGGGTGGGGGAGGTACTGCATGATCCACGGCCTTTTAAATGATGAGGTGCTGGTGCCATCCAGTGGTTTTTCTAGGAAGTAGTTTCTGTATATGGTCTACTGTACAGCCAAATGAAACAATAAGATATGTCTCCATGGGGCCAGTTCTGTACAACATCTATGGGAACTAAAGCCCCATTTGCATGATACACTTAAAGCAGTAGCATACCACAAAAATCTTGAGAACTATAGTTTGTTAAGGGTGCCGAGTTAGGAGGTGCCTGCTCCCCTCACAGGTCTAGTTTCCAGAGCAGTTTAACAGACCTTTCCCACACAAGGAATAGAGTTAGATCAATAAGTTTAAACTGATCAAACTACCGTGAGAGTGTCTTACAATGAATTGCAAGCTCTTTGGCTGAATTAATCAAACCATCACCCCCACTGTAGTTTTCCATTTAATGTAGCAAGTCTGCTCCTCAACCAGTGCTGCCAATTTCACTGGAGTTGTACAGTGGTACCTCGGGTTAAGAACTTAAATTCGTTCAGGAGGTCCGTTCTTAACCTGAAAGTGTTCTTAACCTGAGGTACCACTTTAGCTAATGGGGCTCCCCCTGCCGCCACGCCACCACCACACAATTTCTGCTCTCATCCTGAGGTACTATTTCTGGGTTAGCGGAGTCTGTAACCTGAAGCATCTGTAACCTGAAGCATCTGTAACCTGAGGTACCACTGTATAGAGTTGGAAGCAGGACATCTTGTAATATACTCCCTCCCCTATCAGTAGTTATTTTCATTATGAACCCCCTAATGAACCATTTTACACTTTCTGTCACTACAGGGGTACCTCTGGATAAGAACGCTTCTGGTTGCGCATGTCGAGTTGCAGCTCGGCATCCAAAGAAAAATCAGTCTCACACCATAATAGGTTCCGAAATATGGCTGCCCCTAGGGCTCATGCAGCACAGCTTTTATTGTGTGAAATCAGAAAGATACAAAGTACAAGCCAAGCAATTTGTTCTAGCAAGCAGATAAGAACCTTCGCACTAGACCATGCGAGCATCAGGCCATGCCACGTTAGCCAATCATATAGGACAGCACGAGCTGTCCACGCGCTGTTCATGTTCCAAGGATGCTTCTAGCTATGAAATCACCCTATAACAATAAGAACTTTGCTCATGCTCTCATGTACAAGCAATCATTTTCCCACATATCCCCTTTTCTTGTTTATATTATTAGAGGAAAAGAGGGACCATTAGTCCAAATCGTACACTTCCTTGCCGAAGCGTCTACACCTTGCAACATAAATTCCTCTTGTAACCCCTGTGGTGGGCCGTGGTCGGTACCACCATGCAGTGCATTGGGAAATCAAAGAGGGTATGCATTGAATGCAACAACACACCATAATAAAACCAACAATACATGCAATTACAATCAATAATACTTTTCTTAACCACACTCCATTGGGTAACCAAGAAGACAACCACTCCCATGGATCAAAACCTTCAGGTGGATTTAAAGGATTATGGGCTATCATTTGTTCCATATGATTAATAGTAGCAGAGATATTGGTCGATTGATCAGTTATATACATGCAGCAATGAGAATAAATTAAGGCACAAATTCCACCTTTAGAAGCAAGGATCACATCTAAAGCATAATGATGTTGAAGAACTACATTTCTTATTTCTGATATTTCTTTGTTAATCATTTTTAAAGCCAAAATGGTGGAATTAAACAAATTTTCTGTCCAGTTTGCCAATTTATGCAAATCACGGTAATTCATGGCTGCACCTAAAGAAGGCAGAAGGGACCTAGAGATGGCCGTCCCTGTATATTGAGAAATAGGTGATAGTACTTCCCTTCTGTTACGCAAACGGACCGCTGGGAGCTTATCTATTTTATATACCAAGGGTACTACTATACCTAACGTGCAGGTACCAGAAAAGGCAGAGGGGATTTCTTTGTAGGCACGTGTGCCACAAAGTAACCATAAATCAGATTGAAGCAAACATGTAGTTCTGCTGCTCTTTCTCATCCATTCGAACCAAACATAAAAGTCTCTACACGCAGCTTGTTGTTCATAGGTCATGTAAGTTGTGACATTATTAATTAAAACCTTTGGTCTGCCACTCATGGTTGTAACATTAAGAAAACAAGAAGATCCATTAATGTATTCATGTGTCCAATTACAATATGGATAATGACCTAAAAATTTTTTGCTATTGTGATTAAAATGAAAACAATAAGGAGCTAATTCTACAAGCGATAGAAATACAGGAGGTAAACTTATGCGATTGTCCTTCATATTATTGCTAATCTTATATGAAGCATTTATAGGAATACCATGTAATAGAATGCCAGATCTTTTTGATTGAGGAGGGATATGCATGCACATCCAACAATCAGAAAGGTTAAGCATAGAAGCAAAATGATTAATGTCTCTAACGTAAGTATTGTTAGTCCAAATCTGATGATAAAGTTCAGGCCTCCTGGCCTTCTGCAAAAAAGCAGCACGACGAAAGCGGCGTTTTACAAAGTTCACGGAGAGGCTCCATCCGTGTGAAGTGGAATTGTGGGGCCACTCAGGACGATGCCATATTGGTTGCTCGGGGGGGCAATAAGGGTGAGAATGGTAAATTATTCCAATAGCTGTTTCCGAGCAACCTGCGTGATATTTCGTGGCTCGATTATTGGCATGCAAAAACCACAAACCAGGAGAAGCCACACAGCCATTTCTGCAGATACAGGAGCCCATTTGCTGTAAATAGGCCTCATGTACTGCTCCGTGCATTGCGGAGCCAAGAATCCAAACCCAACGAAACGTGGTGACACAGATGGGATGGTCGCTATTGGGGGGCAAAACCCAAGCGATGCCGGTCTGACGAGGGCATCCTTCAAAGCCAGGTTCATTTCCCAGACAAGAGGCGGCAAAACTGTAACGATAAGTGGTAAAAACGGTGGCTTCCCAGGGGGAAGGGGGGCCAACGCGATAGGGTTGAAGATGGCCTTTCAACGTGCCAGGAAACACTGGAACCGCTGTGGAAGGTGACGTAATCCAGGGCACATCAATATGGCGATGTCTCCAACTGCAATGTGGGTTGAGGTCAGGTGAGAGGTCATCACCGGCAAACAGCGTAAAATACGGTTTCAAGGTGCTGGTGTCTCCTCGGGCGAAGACGAGGCAACAGAAGAGCGCCAAGGTCGAACGCAGCGGGCTGGAACCCATCGGGGAACTCCGTCTACGTCAATTGCCGCAAACCCGCGACCCCAGGAAATCAAGGAAGTTGGACCCTTCCACTGTGGATCTGGAAGCAACCTGTAAGACACTAAAGGGCGTTGCAATACTTCCTCCTTCCGGAAATGGAGTTCAGCAGGCGTAAAATCCTTATTGTGGGGATACAAGAGATGATTTAGAGTAAACAATACTTGATGTACAGCATTAGGTATTTCAGATACAGCAGGCGATCGACCTCCCAATTGCTTGTTGAGAAGGGTCTTAAAGGTCAAATGAGAACGCTCGACTATCGCCTGCCCTGTAGAATTGAAAGGAATGCCATGAGTCAACCTTATATCCCACAAAGAACAAAAATCAGAAAAGGCCTGAGAAGTGTACGCAGGGCCATTGTCAGTTTTTAAGGTATGGGGTTTTCCCATAACAGCAAAACAGCGCATTAAATGTTGAATAACATGACGAGTGGTCTCTCCTTTGAGAGGAGTGGCCCAGATAAAAGCAGAGGCAGTGTCCACAGTGAGATGTACCCTAGAAAATGGAGCCAAAGAAGGCGTGTGGGTGACATCCATTTGCCAAATTGCCAGAGGATGCAGGCCTCTAGGGTTAACTGCATCAAAAGGAATGACTGTGGGAGATTTAGCGCATACTGCGCACTGTGACACAATGTCTCGAGCTTGAGAAATGGGCAAGGAAAAAGATTTTGCCAGAACTTTAGCATTTTGATGAAATACAGAATGACTTTCAAATGGGTCGGAAAACAATGAAAAAATACCAGTTTTCAAAGCATGGTCTGCCCGGGCATTACCTTCTGCCAAATACCCAGGGTGGCCAGTGTGAGATCTGAGATGGGCAACATAAAACAGACAAGTTCTAGCTTGTACCAAGTTCTGCAAAGTGGAAAACAATGTAAACAAATTTTTGTCAATAGCAGGAGTGATATAAGACAATGGTAAGACATTCAAAAGATTATATACATACTGAGAATCCACAATGAGATTGAAAGGGATATTAGCAAACTGTTGAAATGCCAAAATTACAGCTGCCAATTCAGCACGTTGTGCTGAGGTCTGCTCAGTAGTATACAAACTTTTCCATCCCCCCTCCTCTTCCCACACCACCACCCCTCTGGATTTGTTACCATCAGTGAACACAGTAAGGGCGGAGGGTAAGGGTAAGGGGGACAAAGCAGTTTGCAAGACATAACGTAGCCCTGTAAGGAAAGACAAACGAGGGTCTTTAGGAGGAGTATGAAAGATATGTCCCAAGAAATCAGCAAAAGCTATTTGGGTAGAAACGGCTGTCATCATCAGATGCTGAAATTCTTCCTGTGAAAAGGGCAGGTACACTGACTGTAAGTCCATTCCAGAGAGGGCAAGGGCTCGATGTCGGCCCTTAGCAACAAGGTCCATGACGCTGTTGGGTGTAGCATACACGTTCCGTGGAGGAGTATGAGGCAAATGAAGCCACTCCACAATAGACACAGTCCCAGGCTTTTGGCCTGTGGTGTACAATATAGCTGTTGGAAGGAGCGGGGTGGCAAATACTGCAAGTGATAATTGTGCCATGGAAAGAGAAGGAATCCTGTCCACCATACACCTGCGGAGATGGTTGTTCACAGTGGTTAGAGCCTCTTTCATTGCAGAGGTGACTGTGATCTTGTCTGCTGGATCCTTATGTCCTTTAAGGGCAGAAAATAGTGGAGACAAAGTAGAGGTGGGCAGGTCCAAATAACTCTTTATCCAATTCAGCTGTCCAAGGATTTGTTGTAAATCCACCAGTCTAAGATGACCAGGAAACTGTAGTTGAGGCATAACTGGAATGGCTGCAGATGCTGTCAGTTTGTGTCCCAGGTACGTAATAGGTAAAGTCCGCTGGATTTTTTCTTTAGCCACTGTCAATCCTGCTTGCATCAGAGTATGGATTAGGTCCTCGAGAAGAGTGTCAGGGATGTGTGATGATGAAATTAAAATATCATCCATGTAATGACAACAGATGACCGCTAGGTGGCGCTCACGGAATGGTTGAAGCGCCTTATCCACATAATACTGGCATAAGGTCGGAGAATTTTTCATACCTTGTGGGAGAACCGACCATTGAAAGCGCTGGGTTGGCTTGGAGTTGTTCAGGACTGGCAAAGTGAATGCAAAACGCTGTCTGTCTTGTGGTGCCAAAGGGATAGAGAAAAAACAGTCCTTGAGATCGATGACTGCAAGCTGATGGTCTTGTGGCAACATGTTGGGATTTAGAATGCCAGGTTGCAAGGTCCCCATAGGGTGCAATTGGTTGTTAACCCTTCGTAGATCGTGCAACAGACGGTATTTTCCAGATGTCTTTTTTCTGATGACAAAAATAGGCGTATTCCATGGGCTGGTAGAAGGTTCAATATGCCCCAGTTCAAGTTGTTCCGCAATTAACTGGGCTGCCACTGCAAGCTTCTGTCTAGGCAAAGGCCACTGATCCACCCATACAGGGGTGTCTGTGGTCCAGCAGAGAGAAAGCGCAGTCCGGGGCATGGCAGGGGCAGCCCTTAGCATAAATTTGTAGAAATAGTAGTTTCCGCTGCAGCAAGCAGGTCTCGCCCCCAAAGGGAGACGGGAATGTCTAGAACCAGTGGTAAGATAGTCATTTCAAAGCCTTGTGAGCCTTGAATCAAAATAGGGTTCCTGCTGCGCTGGGCAGCTGCAGCGCCACCAACGCCAATGACAGAAGAAGCTGGCTCAAGTGGCCAGGCAGAGGGCCAATCCTTGATAGCGATCACAGAACAGTCTGCCCCCGTGTCCAAGACCCCTTCAATCGTGCGACCCCCAAGGGTCATGTGGATCTTTGGACGCTTCTCTGTGACTGGGAAGGTAGCAGCAATGAGGGGGTCATGGTCCTGGGTTGGCTTCGGGACGCATATAAGTTTTGCTATAGGAGAACCTGATTGCAAACGCGCCTCGCGATCAGAAAATACAGTCACATAGGGGTCATTTTGATGTAATCCATGTAAAACATCTGGAACAAGGTGGATCCCTTGCTGCAAAACCTCTGACAGTGGAAAAACAAGGCATTGTGCTGAAGAAGAAAAACCAGCCCCTATCGACACCCTGGCTTGGTGTGGTACAAAGGGGACTGGCAGGTATAAGTCCTGAATTAAAAGGAGGCGAGGTAAAGCCGGAGGTGGGATGGCTGGAGAATGCACTGGATCCCCTATTGTTGAGCCTGGGCCCGGGGTGGGCCCGACTGCCGGTTTCCCGTCGGCTGATTTTGCTGGTTCTGCTGAGGCGTGGCGGAGCGACACTGATTGGCCCAGTGGAAACCTTTTTTGCAAATGGGGCATTTTTTGCTAGGACGACATTGCTCTGTATTAGATCTGCACTGTGCACGAAAATGGCCCACTTTGCCACATCCATAGCAGGTTTTATCCTTTGCAGGATTTTTGGACACAGTGGAGGATAGAGCTGCGGCTAGCAAGCGAGCTTTATGTATCTCAGTCCCCACCGATTGGCAGGCTTTAAGCATATCTGCAATGGCTACATTGGGAGTTGCCATCAAAGGGCGTAGTGCTTGCTTACAGTCCTCATTCGCATTATCAAACGCAAGCTGGCGGACAATCACTTCTTGGGCTGCTACGTCCTGAACTTGCCGTTTAAGGGTGTTATACAAGCGATCGACAAATTGTCCATAAGGCTCTGTAGGACCTTGTCTAACGCTCCCCCATCGGCCATCGCGCTCAGTTTTGTCATCAGGGACAGAAGCCAAGGCCTCCTGAGCAGCAGCCGTAGTGGCCTCCCAATATTGAGGATCGAGAGTTAGCTGTTGGGCAACAGTAAGAAAGTTGCCTCCTCCCGTTAACCCATCGAGGACATCAGCTTGGGTTAACATGACGGGGGCTGGGGGTGGGGCGGCACCAGCAGCGGCAGCAGCCAAAGCAGCCTGATGATTAGCCAATGCAACATTATTAAGATTATTCCGAATCCCATCAACACGACGTTGGCAGGCCCAGTGCCAAGCTTGTATAAACAAAATCATTTGATGAGGCTGCATTACAGTGCGGGCCAACAGCTTAACATCCTCTGGTATCAAATTTTGTTGAAAAATAGTGCCTAACAAACCCAGGGTGTAAGGAGATTGCAAGCCATTGTTCTGGACAGAGGAATACAGTTCTTTTATGAATCTCAAATCAAACTGTTCGTGCCGGGCTGGGCCTCCCCCTGGCGCGGCAGGAGCAATCACAGGAAAAAGATTAGGAGTTGTAGAATCAAAAGCTAGCAACGGAGCAGCGGCGCGAAGAGATTCTTGAAGTGGGGTGGAAACGGTGCCAGATGCCTTGGGCAGAGGAGGTGGAAGAGCGGGGGGTGCTGCAGAATTTGAAGAATGCAGGGGAGTGACAGGATGAGGCGAAGAGAGAATGTCCGGAGGTTTAGGAGGAAGGTTTGAGGCAGGCAAAGCGGGAACCGGGGGGGCGTCTGAGGAAGCTGGTGCAGCAGCCAGAAGAATGTTTGAAGGAGTTAAGCACGACATAGCTTTGTAGACGTTACCCCAGGCATGTAAAACCTTTACATCAATCTGCGGATGATTTTGAAAGAAGTGTCCAATTTTTTTCCAATCGTCTAACCCCCAATTTCCATCCTGGGGAAACCACGGGCAGTGGGTGTCCAGGGCTTTTATAAGGGACTTAAGGTCAGCTTTCCGAACAGCAAGGTTGTTACTGGCCAAAAGGAATTTAAGGTCTTTAAAAAATTTTTTCTGTGGTGCAGAGAGAGATTTTCCCATGATTGCAAGAGTTGCAAGAAAGAGCAGGGAGCACTTACCGAGGGATCCTTAGGAGGATGAGGGAGGCGCCTTTTGCCCTGTCCGGGCGGAGATAAGTGCTGATCCAGAATCACATTCACACGGGAGCTCTCACCGGGGATCCACTACGTGGATGAACGACGCGTCTGCAGCCCTGCCGGGCGAGGTGAGGCTGAACGTTGTAAAACAGCATGAAGTCCGAAAGAAATCACACGGGAGCACTCACCAGGGATCCACAACGTGGATGAACGACGTGTTGGTGAGTGCTGAACAATGAAAAACAACGTGAAGTCCGAAGGCAGTCACACGGGGCACCAATTGTCGAGTTGCAGCTCGGCATCCAAAGAAAAATCAGTCTCACACCATAATAGGTTCCGAAATATGGCTGCCCCTAGGGCTCATGCAGCACAGCTTTTATTGTGTGAAATCAGAAAGATACAAAGTACAAGCCAAGCAATTTGTTCTAGCAAGCAGATAAGAACCTTCGCACTAGACCATGCGAGCATCAGGCCATGCCACGTTAGCCAATCATATAGGACAGCACGAGCTGTCCACGCGCTGTTCATGTTCCAAGGATGCTTCTAGCTATGAAATCACCCTATAACAATAAGAACTTTGCTCATGCTCTCATGTACAAGCAATCATTTTCCCACATGCGCACACTTCAGGTTACGAGCTCTGCTAACCCGGAAGTACAGTAGTAGCTCCCGGTTGCAAACTTTGCCCCGGGATGTGAGCGGGAGGCACGTGCACAGTGGGAGGCGCCATTAGCGAAAGCACGCCTCAGAATAAGAACGGTTTCAACTTAAGAATGGACCCCCAGAATGAATTAAGTTCGTAACCAGAAGTACCACTGTATTTTTATTGCTATGAGAATTGTTGCTCTGTATCCAAGACAGGAATACCAAATTGTTCCCCTGAGCAAGTTGCAGCAATTTCACTTTTACTCTCTTAAGTAAAATATATCCTGGCAATCGTTTTCAGCAGAGTTCAGGAACCACTGTCACTCTTGAGGGCCACATTTCCTCCTGGGCAATGTGCCAGAAGGGGCAGAGGCAAAAGTGGGCAGAGTAACTAATAAGATTTTTTACCCTTTGTACAATAAGGTAGAAAGGGTAAACATACACTCACACATACCCTATCATCCATCCAGAAATGCAAGAACTATTATGGGTGTTTAGGGCCACATTCCACAGGCAATGTTTGCAAAGGGCAGGGTAAGTTACAAGATTTGGGGCTTATTTTTCTATATTTTCTGTCAGAAAACAGATTCTCTTGAAATTAACTGCAAATAATTAGCTTACTAAATTTTACTCATAGTTATGCTGGTTTCCCCAGCTGAAGCATATATACAAATAACTAATAAAATTAAAAGGCATAAGACATAAGGGCCAAACACTAATTTATTTTTTGTTAACACATTCCCTAATTTCCTATCACTTTCATATTATACACAAATTCTAACCAGCTTGATCTTCAATGCTGTGTGTGCAGTAGAGCTGAAGAGCATAAATAAACATGCACAGAGAACATTTTATAATAAATGGAATATACATTATAGCTGCAGGCCAAAGTTGATATTAACATTTATTGTTTGGTGTACAAAACTTGATTCCTGCTGTGTTTCTTTTCAAAGAAGATCATCAAAGGCTGTAAAAAGCTTTTACTGTATTATAAACTCCCACTTGATAACTATAATCATTATTTCGAGCAAGCATTGCAGAGACACCTTGCTTGTGTAATAGCATATAATATTTTCTCTCAAATTCTAGAAAAGGTATTTCAATGGGGTGGCTGTTGAAAGAAATGTTAAAACTGTCTATATTTCAGTGGCGTACAACCTGCTTTTCGTGCAGAAGGTTCTGGATTCAGTCCCCACCATCTCCAGGTAGGTCTGGATAATCCCTGCCCTAAACCCTAAGGCAGGCATCCCCAAACTCAGCCCTCCAGCTGTTTTGGGACTACAGCTCCCATCATCCCTAGCTAACAGGACCAGTGGTCAGGGTGATGGGAATTGTAGTCCCAAAACAGCTGGAGGGCCAAGTTTGGGGATGCCTGCCCTAAGGAGCTGCTAGCAGCAGGTGAAGGTTAGGGATGGGGGAATTATTTTGAGGCCAAGGACTGCATTCCTCTTATTCAACTTCCTGGGGGTAAACATGCAAAAGTGGACAGACACACATAAGTGAATTTTACCTTTGTAAAGTAAGACACTTTACACATGCACACACCTCTCTCTTTCATCAAGGCAAGCTGGAGACATTATCAAAGTTCAGGGACACATTCCAGTCAAGGAAAAGGCATTCAAGGAGAGTGCCAAGTGGGGTTCGAGAGAGATGTAGTACAGGGAAGAGCCCATTTGGCCCGGGGCCTAAGTTGCTCATCCTGATTCCTGGTACAGGCAATGGTCTGAATTTCTCTAAGACAGTTTCTTATGGCTTTGACAGTAAATAACTCTGGTGAACTCGCTTTATATTCCACGGGAGAGGGGATAGGACAAGTTGCCAGGCGGAGAGAGGGGTCCAGGACTAAGCTTTTTGCAATGTTTTGAAGATGGGCGAGGACAACAAAGCCAACATCCCTTGTGGCAGGCAACCATTCCGCAGTTATCTTTTAGGGAAGTTTGATGTTTTATCACTTTTTATTATTACTATTAATATTCTGTTGGAAGCCACCCAGCGTGACTGGGGTATAAATAATAAATTATTATTACTAATATCATCATCATCGGCAAAAGGGGTTCCAGGTTTCTGCAGTGATTTAAGACCAAACAAGAACAAAAGGCAAACGAAGAGGAACGCCCGACCTTTGAAGAACTCTCTACCCTCTCGCCGTGGGGCAACTTGTTTCTTTCCCCCCACGCACCCCCGTTGTGGGGCAACCGTAGACTCAGAAAAAGCAAAGGACAAATTCTCGAAGGAAGGGGCTCATCCTGCGATTGCTCTTTTTCCCGATATGCGCGCCACGGCAGGTGCCCGTCACACGCCCGGCCCTGTTTTTCCTGAACTCCTTCCTGCTCGCCTAGCCCAGCCCAAACACCTCAGCCCGTGCGGACGCAGGTGAAGGTAGGAGGAGGCGCGGCCTTGACTCCTGCTTTACCTCCGCTGCACGTAAACATGCGCACACCCAGTCCCGGCTCCCTCACCGCCCCCCCCCCCGCCCCTCCAGGCTTCCTCCTTCGACGCCGTCGGGAAAGTTAAGAGCCTGTTCACAAATAGATTGCGTCCTTTTATAGCGCCTCCTCCCAGCAGCCCCCGCGCCGCGGCCGCCGATTGGCCGCCGAGACGCGAAGGGGCGGGAACGCGCACGTCGCGTTTTTTTGTATGAGAGCGTGAACGCGCTTTCCTCTCGGCTCGACCCGCCCCGCCGGTTTCCGTTCCTCCTCAGCCGCTGCCGGAGTTTGGGCCCGTAGAAGGAGAAAGGAAGCAGCGCCGGGGAGACGCAGCGGAGGAGCCCTTTCAGGTAGAGGAGTCGGAGAGGCCGCGGGGTCAGCGAAGGGGGCGAGGGCGGCGGGCGGCGAGGAACGCGGGAGCGGAGAGGCTCCTGGCCCTGCGTGGCCGCTCCCTGTGCGGCCTGCCCCACCCGACAGCCAGTGGCCACTAAGGGAGCGGGAATTTCCTGCGCTCTTCCTGGTGAGGCGGTTAGAGTAGGAAGTGCCCACACACACACACACACACTACGTGGGCGGCCGAGGGGCTCGTGGCCACAAGCTAAGGCGGGGTGGGGGTGGGGGGAGCGGGAGGGGAGCCTCCCGCTGTCTGTGGGTGACGGGGCCGCCCGAGCCTTTTATTTTCCTGGTGCGAGAGGAGGTGGCTCAGCCGCCGCCTTCCCCCTTTGGGTGGAGTTCGGGAACTGCCTGTTCCAAGCGGGTGGCGGGTCTCCAGGTGAGCCTAGCGGGGATGCCAGGCGGGGGCTCCCCACGGCGGCCCTCCTTTAGCTTTAAAACATAAGTTTCTGTCGATTGTTTGGGGTGGAGGAAGGGAGGGTGGTGTTTCCTCTCTTGTTTGTCGAGCTGCTCTTTTCCCTCCTCGGCGGCCTTGGCGTTCTTTTTTTTTAAGCAAAAATAACTCTTGAAAATACCATGAAAAGTGCCCGAATGTGCAGCGCTGGGTTTTAGATTTCGCAGAGCCTCTGGGCTGTGTAGTGGTGTAGCCCCGGCGCTGAATCTTTGTAAGGGTTTCTTCTCCAGAAGTGTGTGGGTGTTCTCAGATCATAATAGGAGGCCCAAATGGAGAAGACACGCTGTGTGACTGAATAACGTTGTGTTTTGCTGAATAATGTACTAGAAGCATGCAGTTAACTTCCATATTTGCTGCTGATTTAGATTTTCATCCTGGTAGCATTCTGTCGCATCATCAACTTCAGTTTTGTTCTTGGTTTTTGTTTGTTTGTAGAGGCTTCTTTACATGAACTTAACTGATTGCCTCATAAGACAAACAATGCAAGGGGTTGATGTGACCTGATGCGAATTGCAGCTGAAGCCAAACAGGTTTTTTCTCAAATGTACAGTCACCCTCAAGAGTCACTAATCAGACCCAAATTTCCTTTACAATTTATTTTGAAATAACTTTCGCTAATTATTTGGGATCTGTTCTTAATGTGTATTTTCAGCATGGTGGGTCAATCCGTAATATATAACACATACGTTTCAGTAATCCTTGTGATAGCCCTGTAAGGCAGACCAGTATCAGTTTCTCATACTGCAGATGGAGTTCAAGCCAAGAGGACAGTGACTTGCCCAAGGCCATCTAAGCGTGTTGATGGCTAAATTGGCAGGTCTTCTCAAATTTTTTAGCAGAATGTTTTTATATAATCCAATGCTGAGTGGGTTCAAATGTCTACTCTTTCATGAAGCTCATTGCATGATGTTGGTCAGTCATTATCTCTCAACTTAAACCTACCTCACAGGGTGTATGTGAGGCCGAAAGCAGAGGCCCTTCTCTTGGAAAAAGGGTGGTGTAAAAATGTAGTAATAAAATTATAGTGTTGACCCTTTTTTGGTTAGAATTATAGGGAGCAATTTATCTTTGCAACAATAATAATAATAATGGGTGGAATTCAATGACCCACTACGGTAATATGATCATTCTGTCAGTGCAAGCACTGCTTGGCAGGTAGAACATCTCCTCCCCGTGTGCTGTTCTAGAGGTTTTAGGTATTCAGAGCAGATTGTGGGAGAAGGTGAAGGGCTCCATTGCACTAGGAGGTCTTAGGCTACCAGGTTAATTCAATCCAGCTCAATGTAGTAAACAACAACAACAACCCCCTAAATACTCAATGTTATGCTGTTCTAGCTCTCTGGTGTCGTTAACAATATGATTCAACACTTGTAGAATATACAGCAGGTTTTGAAACCTTTTCTGTATCTAACCTGTCTTACATTTTAGTCTGGAAGAATAGATCAGTTTGGTAATGCAGCCAAAGACCCAACCCACTAGGTGTGAATAAATAACCAAATTAGTAGCAGTGGCCTGTAATGCTTCCTGTAGCAATATTTACTCTAGAAGTAGCAGACAATTAGTGATCAGCATTCATATTCTTATATAGCCCATTCCACATTCTGTAGGTTAATATCTTTTCCTGATAGCCACCTGTCAAATAATATTTATGGACTCTAAAGTAACTGTTGTGATTGGTGGGGTTGCTATGGTAATGCTGTAGGTTTAACACTGCAGTGGGAGGGCTGTGTAAGCATAGCTAGGAAGAGGAAACGTTTATGCAATATTCTGTGTCTGAAATGTTTCAAAGGGTAGGAAAGATTGAGAAGTTGTACTCAAATTACCTACAAATTGCTAGAGTATGTTGGGCTTGGTTGCCACTATATAATTAGGAATTTCTGTCTGGCTTAAAGTGTTATGATAAACAATGAAAGTACAGTAACTGAAAATGTGGTTTTTTTTCCCTTCCCTTTCCAATAGCATACTATAGGTGTAGGGAACCTTTGGCTGTCCAGATGCTGCTGGACTCCATCTCTCATCCTTCCTGA
Source organism: Podarcis melisellensis (assembly GCF_964234715.1). Classification (NCBI taxonomy): domain Eukaryota; kingdom Metazoa; phylum Chordata; class Lepidosauria; order Squamata; family Lacertidae; genus Podarcis; species Podarcis melisellensis. The sequence continues at coordinate 68,830,807 of NC_138529.1, read as the reverse complement.
CCATTGGCCATGCTTGCTGGGGTTGTAGTTCAGCAGCATCTGGAGAACCAAAGGTTTCCCACACCTGGAATACTACATGAAAATTACCATTCAATTCTTTACATGCATAGTGTATTATGCTTGTTTTGATTTAATGAATCTGCTTAAACACTTGCAATTGTAACAGTGATCAATAAGGATTTGTGCCCTTTTCCCAGCAGAAGTTCTTCTCAAGCACTGTCTTCTCTACCCAGTGAACCAGCCTACTTTATTGCTGTCACAAACTCTACTTTCATCCATACTTCCTTGGATTGAATATTGCAAGCTTGCTATTTGCTCTCTCCTTATTTTCCTGAAAAGTAGCCAGCAAACTAATCTATGGGGGCACTGTCATACAGTGGTTCCGCTCCTTCCTCCTGGGCCGTGTCCAGAAAGTGGTGGTGGGGGGTGAGTGTTCAGACCCCTGGGCTCTCACTTGTGGGGTGCCTCAGGGTTCTGTCCTCTCCCCCATGCTTTTTAATATCTATATGAAGCCGCTGGGAGAGATCATCAGGGGGTTTGGACTGGGTGTTCATCAGTATGCAGATGACACCCAGCTCTACCTCTCCTTTAAATCAGAACCAGTGAAGGCGGTGAAGGTCCTGTGTGAGTGCCTGGAGGCGGTTGGAGGTTGGATGGCGGCTAACAGATTGAGGTTGAATCCTGACAAGACAGAAGTACTGTTTTTGGGGGACAGGAGGCGGGCAGGTGTGGAGGATTCCCTGGTCCTGAATGGGTAACTGTGCCCCTGAAGGACCAGGTGCGCAGCCTGGGAGTCATTTTGGACTCACAGCTGTCCATGGAGGCGCAGGTTAACTCTGTGTCCAGGGCAGCTGTCTACCAGCTCCACCTGGTACGCAGGCTAAGACCCTACCTCCCCGCGGACTGTCTCGCCAGAGTGGTGCATGCTCTAGTTATCTCACGCTTGGACTACTGCAACGCGCTCTACGTGGGGCTACCTTTGAAGGTGACCCGGAAACTGCAATTAATCCAGAATGCGGCAGCTAGACTGGTGACTGGGAGTGGCCGCCGGGACCACATAACACCGGTTCTGAGAGATCTGCACTGGCTCCCAGTACGTTTCCGAGCACGATTCAAAGTGTTGGTGCTGACCTTTAAAGCCCTAAACGGCCTCGGTCCTGTATACCTGAAGGAGCGTCTCCACCCCCATCGTTCAGCCCGGACACTGAGATCCAGTGCCGAGGGCCTTCTGGCGGTTCCGTCATTGCGAGAAGTGAGGCTACAGGGAACCAGACAGAGGGCCTTCTCGGTAGTGGCGCCCGCCCTGTGGAATGCCCTCCCATCAGATGTCAAAGAGATAAAGAATTACCTGACATTCAGAAAACATCTTAAGGCAGCCCTGTTCAGGGAAGTTTTTAATATGTAATGCTGTACTGTTTTTAACACTGATTGGGAGCCGCCCAGAGTGGCTGGGGAAACTCAGCCAGATGGGCGGGGTATAAATAATAAATTATTATTATTATTATTATTATTATTATTATTATTATTATTGTCAGGGTTTCTGGGAGAGAGGAGGAGATGACAGAGGAGACGGAGAGCGAGTGGGAGGAGGGGCAGAAGGATGAGGAAGAAGATGACGGAATTCTGAGGGAATCCACGAGTCTGAGCAGCGAGTCAGAGGATTCTCAAAAGGGGGTTACCTTAATCAAGCAAAAGGGAGGAGAAGGGAGAAGCGGAGAGGAGCCCAGTGGAAGACAGACGCAGCAAGAGGCGTCTCAGCCGGAACGGAGTAAAGGGGGTGGAGTCGTCAGCCTCTCGGAGGGAGCAGGATTAGGAGAGAACAGAGAAAGGGGGTTGGAGCAAGGTGTTCAGCCGGAAAGGGTGGAGAGCAGAACAAGGGGTGGTGTAGCGGTCGAAAGAAAGGTCAGCAGCAACGTACGCGCGCCAAGTTCAAACGTAGAGGCGCGCGGAAGTGGAGAGAGCTCAGGGGAGGAGCCCGGCCCTAAAGCCAGAAGGAGGGGGGAAGAGGCGGCAGAGGATTCAGCCTCAGGCGAGTCACGGAGAGAGGGAACCCAGGGGGGCAGGAAGACCCTGCGGAAAAGAAAGGAGAGGAAGAGGTGGTCTAGAGCCAGGCTATTAAGTTGGTGTGGAAGAGGGGAGGAGTCAGAGGGGACTTCAGCGGTCTAACGTGACAGACGTACGGCCACGATGCTGAACTGTACGAGAAGCAGAAATCTTCAATAAACTTTTCCTGTAAATAAACTGCAACGGAGTGAGGTCTCTTGTGAGCTGGGACCCGTCCTGGGTGGCCGTGACAATTATTATTATTATTATCTATGGCTTTGACTAAAACATTTCCACACATACTTCATGTATATTATTGCTTTGTTTAAATGTTTCAAGATCTGTCCATATGATCTACAAGCCTGTCTTTACAGTATTATCTTGAGCCTCTTGTGCTCCAGTACTTTTTTGCAGGGAGGGTGCATACATTTTATCCCTCACCCAGTTGCTTTTTAATTGTCAATTAGAAGGATTTAGAGTATCTAAATTACATATTTTGGAATGAAAAAAAAAACCTTTCACATAGGTAAACTGGCCTTGAATATGATTTTTTCTCAGCTGGTCACTGGTACTGCCCTAGTACCCTTTAGAATTTCACTAAATCAGTAGAAATTGCACCTTCAGATGTGTTTGATGTTTGTAATGCTTCTCATGAAATGAGTTCTGTCACTGATTACTGTTGTAGAAAATTTGATTTGGTCATTTTTAAAAGTCCATTCTCAATGCCTTCCAACAGAGCAATTATTTCATTTTGCGGAACTGAAAGTTGAATACCCACAATTAGAAATAATGCATCTACTGTTAATTGCACAGTTAAAGGTGTAAGGAGAAAACAGTTCATAGTTGGGACAAGCCTCTAAAGATCACTTGAGGTGAAAGCACTCTTTTTTCCATTTATTTATTTTTTTGCAACTTATCTCATATTGGATCCACATATCACACTTCTACAGGTGATATTTTCTACACAACCAGAAAGAGGCATGTGGACATTGAAGGTTATGCTTGGGGACCATCATCCTCTCAAGACTCCTTAACTTCTGCAGAGGAGGCAGGCTCTATCAGTTCAGTGAATGAGAGCTCCCTTTTGTTCTCTTAACCATCTCTTAGTTCTTTCTTTGCAATTTTGGACTCGAGATGTTTTGAGATAGAATCAAATGGAACAATCATAAGGGAGGTGTGTTCCCTTGGAATCACCAAATGAATTTTCTCAGAAGGTTAATTTCTGACTTATTTTCTGACTTATTCACACATGATGCAATTAGTTATCTAATTATGCTGTTTTTACCTGCTTCTGCCAGCATTGTGTGTACTGTACAAGTATAGAAGAAAATTGTTGTTGTTGTTGTTGAAAATATATATTTCAATGTATAGCAATTAATCCACTTAGCTTTTTAAATCTAGCTTCTCAATACACAATAATAATCTGCAGATATTTTAAAAAGAACTATGCACCTTAAACTAGCCAGACATAGATTTTTAAAGTACTGTGAAAAGTTTGTAGTGTTGGGAACAACTGTGTAGAAAGTTTCACAATTTGAGGGCCAGCATTGAAAAGTTCCTACTGATCAATTGACCTTACAAGAAAGCCTCTGAGGCGGATCATAATGCCCAGACAGGCTCAATCAGATGTAGGTGGTCCCCGGAGTAGTGTGGTCCCAAACTGTTTAGAGCAGGCATCTCCAAAGTCTGTTTCGGGGGCCTAATCTGGCCTGCCAGTCAATTTAATCCGGCCCCCGTGGCAGTATATGTCCTGGGGTAAAACCCTTTTAAAAAGCTCAGCAACTTTGGGGTTAAATCCTTTAAAAAAATTCAATCCTAAAAAAGATCAGCAACTTCGGGGTAAAATTGTAAAAAAAAAAGCTCAACAATTTGAGAGTTGCTCCTCTGCCTTGATGACTTTGATTACCCTGTTCTGCACTTTTCCCCACTCTACAGTATCCTTTTTGAGGTGCATTTACCAGAACTGTACAGAGTACAGTGGTACCGTGGGTTAAGAACTTAATTCGTTCTGGAGGTCCATTCCTTAACCTGAGGTACCACTTTAGCTAATGGGGCCATCGTGCTTTTGCCGTGTGATTTCTGTTCTCATTCCTGAAGCAAAGTTCTTAACCCGAGGTACTATTTCTGGGTTAGCAGAGTCTGTAACCTGAAGCGTCTGTAACCCAAGGTACCACTGTACTCCAAGTATGGTCGCACCATTGATTTGTATAATGGTATTATAATATTGGCATTTTTATTTTCAGTCCCTTTCCTAATTATCCCTAACATGGAATTCACTTGTTTCACTGTTGATGCACCAAATCCACTATGACCTCAACATCTCTTTCGTGGTCACTCACCATCTGTTGAGACCACATTAGCATATATGTCAAGTTAAGGGTTTTTACCCTAATCTAGGTCACTTTAGACTTGCTAACATTGAATAGTATTTGCCATTTTAATGCCCCTTCACCCAGTTTGCAGAGATACTCCATGGATTACAGATTCTTAGCTTGGTGCAAGGACTGTTCGGCATTCTGCAGGCATAGTGTAGTGCCAGTGTGGTCCACTTGAACTGAACGCACTTGCACTCAGGCAAGTTGGGCATCAAGGCATTTGTTTTCCAGCCCTGCATCGTAAAGTGTTGTTCCTCAAGTAGTGTTAATACTCCTGTGAATTTTGGCCACAAATTAATATTACTTTCATCTTAAGAAATGCTAAGCTTTTGATCTGTAGGTGTTGAGATGTTTACAGTTCTTTTCTGTAGCCTTTATGATTAAACTCTTCATAATTGGTTGCTTTAAAAACTTAGTAGCGAACTTCAACTTTCCAACATTAAAAATTGCCAATATGGTATCTTGAGATTCCGTCTAATTCTGTAAAGCTTAGTATTTGGATATGACACTGGCAGTACATTTCTAGCACTTCAAGTCTGTAAGATGACTTCCTTTGTTTTTGTTTCAGTGTAATTGGTTTAATAATGAAGTGTGACTCGGTGTTTTCTTTTTTAAAAAATATTTTATTTTTCAGATTTTATCATCACAATTATTCATATATTCAATGATTTTCCAAGAATATAGTATAGATTCCCCCCCGCCCCTGAACTGAATTCCAACTGAATTTCCTCCCCCATAATTTCTTGCATCTCATTTTATTTCTCCAAACTTTGTTTTCCCTCTTATTTATCTTAATTTCCAATTGTATAATTACATAAATGTTGTATCAAACCTGCTAACATTTTACTATATTTACAGTAGTCTTTTAAATAGTCTATAGCAGGCATGTCCAACTCCCCAAAAACTGGCAGTGATCTACCCATTGTCATTGGAAGGAGGAGGAGTGTGCGTAGGGTGGGTGGAGTGCCCAGAGTTGTTGAGCTTTTTGCAGGGGCAGGATTGCACAGAGTTTTAGCTTTCCCCCCATAACTTTTTGTACACAATAAGGATCCTGCGATCTACCAGGATCAGCCAGGAATCTACTGGTAGGTCGTGATCTACTGATTAGACATCCCCGGTCTATAAATATCTTGCATTCTTGCTGAAACTTTTTCTCATCTTGAACGCTGGTCTTCATGGTCATCTTTGCCATTTTGGCATAATCCATCATCTTAATTATCCATTCTTCTTTTGTTGGTACCTTCTCCTCTTTCCATTTCTGGGAAAGTAATATTCTGGCGGCCGTTGTTGTGTACATAAACAGTCTTTTTAAGTCCCTTGGTATTCCATCCCCTGTTAATTCAAGTAAAAAGGCTTCTGGTTTTTTGACAAAAGTTATTTTAAACATCTTTTCAGTTCATTATATATCATTTCCCAGAAGTCTCTTACTTTTCTACAGGTCCACCACATATGATAAAAAGTACCTTCCTTTTCCTTACACTTCCAACATACATTTTATGTACTTTTATACATTTTTGCTGATTTTGTTGGACTCGGATACATTCAGTACATCATCTTCATATAATTTTCTTTCAGCGAACAGCAAGCTGTAAATTTTAAATCCTCTTTCCATAACTTTTCCCATTGATTTAATGGTATATTATACCCCACATCCTTTGCCCAATGTATCATAACCACTTTAACTTCTTTGTCCTTTGTCTCCCATTCCAACATTGATTTATACATTTTTGATAACAGTTTTTTGTTATTGTCTAATAAATCTTTTTTCAAACCTTGAGGGTTCTTTTCCAAAACACACACCTTTATCTAAACTGAATATATCATTCAGTTGATGGTGTTGTAACCAGTCTGATAACATATACCTTACTTCATTGAACTCTTTTAGTTTTAATTGGTTTTCCACCTCCATTAACAATTCTTTATATGTCGCCCAACCATCTTTCATATTTACATTTCTAATAGATATCACTTCTAATGGGGAGAGCCACCATGGTGTTTTAGTTTCCAACAAGTTTTTATACTTTCCCCATACTTCATAAATTGATTTCCTTACAATGTGGTTCAGGAATCCCTTGTATACCTTTGTTTTTCCATACCATAAATAAGCATGCCACCCAAATCTGTTGCCATGTCCTTCCAAATCTATTAGGTCTGTATTCCATTCCCATAACCAGCAAAGGCAGGACACCTCATAGTACAGTTTCAGATCTGGCAGGGAGAATCCGCCCCTTTCTTTAGCATCTGTTAACAATTTATATTTAATTCCAGATCCCCCCGCCAGACAAATTTGGAAATATCTTTTTGCCATTGTTTAAAGTGTCCTGCCCCCCTGACCACAGGTATTGAGTCAAATAGAAAGACATCCTTGGTAATACACTCATTTTTATCACAGATATTCTTCCCCTTAACTTGGTGTTTTCATTAATATTTCTACCTTTCATAATTCTGTAGGTGTGATGAAATAAATTGGCACTGAACCTTGTAAAAACTGAAAAGGAACAAAGAAAAATGACTAGAACTGCCTTTTCAAAATACAGTCTTATGCAAGTTTTCACAAATCTGCTTGCCAAGGATCAGGGACTCTTCTCAGCTTGAACGTCTCAGCTTGACCTGCCTTTTTCTCTTCTGAGTTGGGATATGGATGTATTTTGTACTGAGCTGTGGAAAAAGCAAAAGTGACAAGAGACCCGCATTGCTTCTATCTTTTCCAGAAGCCCAGAATGGTATAATACTCCTGTCTCTTTTTTCTAAAACAGAAGACTTAGGAGGAATTGACTGTGATAAAAAATTAAGGTTGACTAATAAGTTGATTTAAGTACCAGAGCACCGACAGAAGGGTGGCCAGTAAGTTCACTTAAATACCAGATAATTAGTATTTTTTTCTGCAACTTTATTATCCTTAAAAACAACTATAAAAACTCTTTAAGTTCCTTTACTTGTATATATGACTACTTAAATCACTTCAGCATAATATAAATTACCAGAATATGTTGGGTCCAATGAAGATTGAACCCCCCCCCCCCAGCTGCTGAATGCATTTCAACCATAAGGTGGTCATCAGTGGTTAATAATAGTATTGCAGATCTCTCAAGCATTGGAAGTTCTTTCAAAACATCTGTCTCCAAAAATGCTAGTTCTTTCATATACGGGGAATCTTGCAAACAAATTGAAGTGCTTTAATTTTTCATATCTCTGTTTAACTGATTGATACCTTATGTTTATTAAATAGTTTCTAAGATATACAATTCCACCAATACTCTTAATGTAGCAGAAATCCATACTTTTCTGGAAGCTTGGTTGGGATTTGATTTTACATAAGTAAATGAAAACGTACCCTTGGAGCAAGAAGCTTGTGTTGCTTACCAGCTGGACCCTGACTCCAGTTGGCATGAAAGTGCTTGACTGGAGTGCTTGCAGGATTTTACTCACATTGCTGACCCATCCAGTTAGGAAACAGCTGATGATTAAAATTCACTTTGTGTATACAGAGTAATTTTAATAGTAGGATCATTTAGATGCTGCTTTAAGCGGGTGGCACTGTGGGTTAAACCCAATCAGAAGGTCAGTGGTTCTGATTGGGGAGTTGCCAATCAGAAGGTCGGCGGTTCGAATCCCCACGGCGGGGTGAGCTCCCGTTGCTCGGTCCCTGCTCCTGCCAACCTAGCAGTTCGAAAGCACGTCAAAGTGCAAGTAGATAAAAAGGTACCACTCTGGTGGGAAGGTAAACGGCATTTCTATGCACTGCTCTGGTTCGCCAGAAGCGGCTTAGTCATGCTGGCCACATGACGCGGAAGCTGTACACTGGCTCCCTCGGCCAATAAAGCAAGATGAGCGCCGCAACCCCAGAAGCGGCCACGACTGGACCTAATGGTCAGGGGTTTCTTTACCTTTACCTTTAGCTCAATCATACCCATCATGCATTGTAAATCAGATTGGAGCTTCAAATTCCTAAACTTGGAATTAGAATAGCTTCAGGCAAAGACATCCAGAACTTTTCATTTCAAATATATGTACAGCTTCTAAGCTTGAGATTGGGGGGGGGGAGACTTGCATAATATTAAAATCCATAGTCACCCAGTAGCTGCATTTGAATGTAACCCTAAACTTTTGGTTTGTGCACTTCCATCTCCTCCTTCAGCGTATCTGCAAGAAGCTTCTGCTTAGATATTAAGTTAACTTCAGCTTGTTCTATTGTCTGCTTGTTTTGTCATCCAGACCCAGACAAATCTTAACTACAGTTTGTTTAAACAAGCTAACTTCAAACCTCAGTTTATAAAGTGGACTTGTTTCAGCAAACCATAGTTAAGATTAGCCACAGTTCAGGTTTGGATGATGTAACAAGCTGAAGCAAAAGCATCTGAGTTCCTTATGACTGTGCCAGGGAGGAAGGGGAGCCAGAGTTTGAGATTTGTTCCAACTTGTTTTCATAATGCTCAGCCATGTTTTAGCGTTATACTTGAAGAAGGCCAATGACTACCATTAGGTTCTGGTTCCATTTGCAGCATTGCTTGAGATCAGCCTGTCTCCCTACCCCTGATTATAATCCAGTTGGTTGGTTGCTTGGTTTTATGTTAGTTACCTTATTTTATTTGAATTCATCCTTAAGAGAAATATAGGTTACAATCCAGACTTAAGTGTGTGTAATGGGACTAGCAGAAGCTGACATGTCCAGACTCCTGAAAATGCTCCACTGAGTAGCAGGGCCCTGCTGAATGGGGTGGGCTGTGGCACTGAGGGGGACCCCCCAAAATCAAGCAGAAGCAACTGCCATAAGCTGGAACTACACTCAAGGAAGGTTCTTGGGTCAATTTGGGGGGGATTTCCCCACAGCCTTGATGCTTATAACTCTCCTACCACTGCAGCATTTTAACTTGCCAAAGCAATTAAATATCTAATATTTGGTTTAGAGTAAAATGTGCAAAATTAGCAAATATACTTAAAATGTATTTGCTTAGCTTGAATCACACTAGTATGGGTTTTCTTGGCAAACAACTTGCATTTTGTGACAACACAAACTGCTCTTTGTCTGCCAGTAACATTCTGGAAGCAGGAGTTCATTACTTCTATATAGCCATTTTTGCCGAGACAGACTCAGTTCTATGTATATTTGGAGGTGAGCCCAAGTCAGTGTGTTTGGAATGGATTTTTCTTTGTTCTAAGATTTCAGAAGTTGTAACCAATTCCTTACTAAGATGCATAAGGGTAAACAGTCTAAATTTGCAAACGGGTCAGACTTTTAGAAGTTGTAGCTGAAGTTGTTCATTTTGGTTCTGATTTAATCCAGAAATATATTTGAGACTCAAAATTACTTTTGAGTGCAGAGTGTACACCACCTAATTAAAACAGCCTAAAGAAAAGAGAAATTCAGCCTTCCATTAAAGCTACAGGTGGCTTGCCTGTGGCCCTCCAGATATTGCTCAACCATCAATCCCACAAGCAGTCCTTTATCAGCCATGATGGGAATTGTAGTCAAGTAGCATCTAGAGGGCGCAGGTGGGCCACAGGGTAGCCCCTGCTATCTTAAAGGCTTTCCCCGCTAAATGTTCTGACTACATACTGTTCATAGAGTGGCTAGGGAAGCCCGGCCAGATGGATGGGGTACAAATAATACAGTAGTAGTAGTAGTAGTAGTAGTAGTAGTAGCAGCAGCAGCAGCAGCAGCAGCAGCAGCAGCAGCAACAGTAGCAAGCAGCAGCAGCTGGTACTTTCCTTTTCCAAAAGAAGTTTAAATATACCTTTTGGTCATTCTTTTTCCTATTAGTCTTCTGTGTTTTACATAGTGTTATGGAACTACACTATGTGGTAGAATATAATTTTATAATCTTGGTACAGGAACTATCCAGAAATATGATGCCCTTCAGTGGGGATTGTATTTGTATCTGTGTCTTCATATCCTGGATCTTGATTCTTCCCCCTTCCCTGCCCCCAAATATACAGAATCTATTATCCAGGAACTTTTGATTCAGGCTAAACTGAAGACATGCAGGAGGCTAGAAGGGAGAGACATGTACTTCCTTCCTTAAATGTCAACACCAAGGAATGACTCATAGTCACAACCACTTTTCTAAGGTTTGTCAACTTTGGGGTTTTTTGTTTTTTGCTTTGTTCCTCTACATGAATTAGAAACCTTATGTGTTTATCTTTCACACTTAATTGGGAGTAAACTACAGCTTCTTGGTAGCTGCAACCCACTTCAGGATGTTTCTGCTGCTGTCTTGCAATTTGGCTCATGGTTCAAGAGTAATTCTTTCTGAATTGTCCTTTGCCTTACTGTCAGAAAACATTTGGTTGGCTGCACTGCCGCAGAGGCGTTCCCAAGACTTGCTTCACAGAAGACTCTCTTTTGGGGAGGGGCATACTAAAGCATTGTCTACAATATTTGTGTGTGTGTGTGTTTGTGTTTAGTTAATTTCTATACTCCCTTCAGTATAAATGTTTAGGTTGGTAATCTACACAGCTATATTATGACTTTCACTTTTATATCTGCACTTTGAGTTTTGTTGAATAAAGATAATTTGAATTATTTTCTGATTAGTTATCAAATAAAGAAGTGAATTAGTCTGCATGGAGGACGGTGAAAAATTATTCCAGTGATGGGCTCTAGAGTGCTCAATTAATACATATTAGCTGCTGAGAATTTGCAGTGTTTCAGGAACCAGCTATAGCTGACTACAAATTGAGGCTGTCAGATACTTGAAGTCACCTGAAAGTTTGTTGTATCCTATAGCAATCCCAGTTCACTTGATTAGATGTCTTCAGTTTGTTGCTACTACTTCAGCATAATTCTGTTTAGTAGTCTTAGTAAAGTAGCAATTGAAGGCAATTTGATAATTTTATTTATTTATTTTTATTTTCAATATTTGTCCCGAGTCAAATGTATTAGGAAAATGTTTACTAAAACATTTGTCCTGCAGGTAAAGAAGGCATTCAGTGCAGACTCTTATTGTCCTGCTTATTTTTTCTTCTGTAGGCGATAGTGAATTTGCTTATAGCGTTGTTGCATGCTCTGATCTCTCAAATCCAATTTAGCTTTCTTAGGAAGTATCCTTGGCTCTTGTTTTATCAAAATTGAAGCTGTTTATACTGAGGCTGAAATGCAGTATGAAATGCAGTTTATGGCACTGATTGCAGTGAAGTTCCAGTTCCCTGAAAGCAGCTTTTAGGCACATACAGATTCAAAGAACCACTCTACTAGTAGGTCTGTGTGTCCAACTGGTTTCAAAGGTGGATGTTTCCAGACAACAGTCTCCTTTACAGAAATGGCACTACTTCTGAAACCTATAGTAGTTTTAAAAGCCATTTGTGATGTGGCAAGCAAGGGTGATGTTTCAGTTGACCTTTCATCTTCTCTTTGGTCATATACAGACATGGAAAGGTTACACCCTGCTTATTGCACTAGCCTACCAGATTAAGATTCTTAACTCAAGTGGAATCATTAACTTTAATAACTGTGCAGTTGTAAACATGAATTATTTTTCATTTTCAGTCAAAATAATATATATATTTTCAAGGTTGAAATACTGATATTATGAAGATAGTCCTAATTATATAGGGTTGGATCCAGGCATGTCCTTCTACAACTGAGGGGCTCCTTTGGTTTGTGGAGGGGACTCCAATCCAGCACAAATTCCTGTTGGAGCAAACTGGCAAATTGATCAGAGCAGTAGGCAGGATCCTGTTCTGGCCCACCGACTGCAGGCCACTTTTGAGAAGTGGGCAAGACTTGCCCACCTGTTAACAACCTGACACTATATATCATATAACTTCAAAGAAAGAATCAGGGTTGCACTTAAGCACCCCAATTCTTCCCTCTTTCGTTGCAGCCCAAACTTGAATTCAAGCTGCAGCTGCAAAGATTCCTGCTGTCTGTAAGCCCTGCTTTCAGCAGCGTTCAGCTGCACCCAAAAACTCCTGAGGAAAACCACTCCCAGCAGGGCTTATATTTTGTGCCATATTTAAAAAGCACCAAACACTGGCTCCATTTGATGGGGAGCAATTGGAAGCACCACCACTCTATCAGAGAGTTCCCCATCCCTCTAGAGCAGATTTTTATGGGCTGCAGAGAGGAAGAGGAGAAATCTCCTTTAATCCATTAGCGCATGAGTGTAATTTCACTCATGGGAAATAAGGATCTAGCCCATAAAGTTATTAATACATATTTGCTTAACTTCCACAAGTGAGGAAAACAGTGGTTCAGTTAGGACTGCAGAAACCATTTAAAAATTATTCTGATACTTAATGCCAGTATAGGTACAATGTTAACTTGCAGTAGGTAAATGTCATTAATGTCAGATCTCTATATTTTGGTGTGGGACTTGAAAAGAAGGAATGATTTATAAAACCTAAGTCACTGTGTTCATTGTAATTGAAAAGCTGACATAAGTCACCAAAATAACACACTGAAAGCAAGTTTTGTTCTGTCTTAAGTCTTTAATTTAGAAAGCTAACGTAGCATTTGGCAGCTGGCAACAGCTTACCTCATGCACTTAATTTAACAACAGGAAGCAGCTTTTTAACTCTCGCATAACTTTTTTTCCTAGTTCTTCCTATCACCCGATGGATACCAGAAAAAGTATTCTGCAAAGCTAGCAGAGTGTAAATATATTGCTTTTAGATTTTTAAAACTTAATTGTCCCCTTGTTTGCAACAGGCTGCAAAACATCTTAAAGCCTACTCTTTTAGTGGTTAAAAAGCAGATAGAAGGACGGAGGGGAAGAGTTCATTGTATGAAATTAATGACTGAGGTAGTTTCCTTGTGTTGCCTGTGTATAGGACAGATTGTATATTTCTAGCACAAGTATCACAAATTCTCAGAGAAACATCTTCCATTGCATATTTAATAATCTAGTCTTCTAATTTATTTCTGCATTTTTCTTAAGCCTAACACACACTTCTGTTGTTTAGCTGTCTGCAAGTTATGGCTCTGCTGCTTCAATTTTGCATGTAAATATTTGTGTAAAATAGTTTCTACCTGAAAAATTTAAAAAGCTCAAAGAAGCTTAATTCATTACATTTCATTATTGACGTATGTGGAATTATAAAAGGTAAAGGTAAAGGTACCCCTGCCCGTACGGGCCAGTCTTGCCAGACTCTGGGGTTGTGCGCCCATCTCACTTAAGAGGCCAGGGGCCAGCGCTGTCCGGAGACACTTCCGGGTCACGTGGCCAGCGTGACATCGCTGCTCTGGCGAGCCAGAGCTGCACACGGAAACGCCGTTTACCTTCCCGCTGGTAAGCGGTCCCTATTTATCTACTTGCACCCGGAGGTGCTTTCGAACTGCTAGGTTGGCAGGCGCTGGGACCGAGCAGCGGGAGCGCACCCCGCCGCAGGGATTCGAACCGCCGACCTTTCGATCGGCAAGTCCTAGGCGCTGAGGCTTTAACCCACAGCGCCACCTGTGTCCCGATATGTGGAATTATGGCAGGCAGCAAAAAAAAATTATACATCTTGAATACTGTCAACTAAGAACCTGAAAATTACCTTGGTTTGTGATGTTTTAATACAACACAGCCTTTAAAATCTACAAGTTACTAGGTCACCCTGCCTTCATATACTTGTTTTAGTCACTTGTGGCTTAAAACAAATTTACAAAAACTACATGGCCACCTGGAGACAATGCTTAACTTTCCACAGCAACCAAGCAAGTGGCTGTTTATATGCCTAATGTGACACCTGTTAATGAGATGGATAAGAATCTCAGAATGGAGATAATTAGGCTTTATTCCTGCACATACTTAAGTTATAAACTCCCCCTCCCCAAAAAAAGTCATTATGTATTCATTTTTATGCAAACTTAAGACTTTGACCCAAAGAAATCACTGTGTTAAAAAAGAATCCTTAAAAAAATTCCTCAGTTGCTTAAACACAATAGTGTGAAATTGTACTTCAACTTTCTGATAAAATGTTCTGGCAAGCTGAAAATGGTGATGTGGGACAAGCTGACTGTTCTTTTGCAGGCTATTAAGGCTTAAAAGCATTGAGCTTCAGACTTGTAGCTTCCCTTTCAGTCTGTACTGCCCAGGTTTTTCTTCTCTGCTATCAAATGTTACATGAAAGTATGTGTATTTTCTCTTTCATTTTTCAAGGAACTGTAAATTACTGTATTCAATGCTACATTCATAATGCTTGCATTGGTTTGTATCATTGCATAGAAATAGACAATTTGTAGGCAAGGAAGTGGCACACTAGATGGTTCAGTGATATCTCCTAGGCCTAGATGGAATATTCTCTAAACAAGAATAAGAATACAGTATATCAGTTGTGTGTTCTCATGCTGAACTCCCTAAGCAACTTAGGGTGCTGATTTTTCATGGTCTGAAAATAGTTTTGGCAAGGGATTATTGATGGGTCACGAAGCTTAATTTGGAGGTAGGCCTTTTTTTCTTAAGTCAACTAGCAAATAGATAAAATCATGCAAACCCCCCAGTTTTTGTGATAGTGACACAGCCTGTTTAGTTTCACTGAAATTTGCTGAGTAATCATCTTCTTAGGGTTAAATAAAACCCATTACCCTTCCACACAGAAATTCAGAAGTCTTTCCTCCAGAATGCTGTATTGTGTTATATGTAGCTTAGAAGTAGCAGATCTTGGAGCACTTAAGGAGAAATAGTAAAGAACAGTGGTGACCTCATGGCTATTTTTGTATTCAAGTGTGCTTGTTCCAGAAAAGACAAGCCATGGGAAATGTATGTATCCATGACCTTCATTTGTTCCTAAATTGAAACAGGCCTCTAATATTGGAATGAAGCAACATACTTAAAAGCAACATTTTAAAAACATGAAAAATTCTTGAATACAAGGTTCAAAGGTACAAATGTAATTGATTATAGCATTGCTTTTGTCTCTGACCAGGTTGCTGAACAAGCAACATTCTTGGGACTTAATATTGCCAAAGTACTTTCAAATGCTGCAGAACATAGAATGTCTTCAGGTATTTGTTCCAGGAATGCAGTCTGAGAGTCTGCCAAGTGTGTTGCTTGCTCCTGCAACATGGTGACATGTACAAATGAAATTATGCGTTTTCAAACATTTATCAATCAAGGAACAACCATGTGAAAGTTCAAGTGTGTTTCAATTCATACAAATTTTCCATTTTCTGAAGTTAATGAAACAAAAATGAAAGTTTTTGGAAACTACAGATCTTCCAGACACTAGAGAAGTTTTATTTTTCAATATTGGTGTATTTTGCTTGAAGGATATAAATAGAATAAGGGATAAAATACAAAGAGCCAGTGGAGTCGTGGTCAGGCCAGAATATAAAACCATGACATGGAGGACCAGGGTTCAAATTCTGCCTTAGCCATGAAGCTCCCTATGTGACATTGGGTCAGTCACTCTCTCAGCCTAACCACCTCACAGGATTGTTGGGAGCATAAAATGGAGAAGAGGGAGAAACATGTACACCTCCTTGAGGTGCTTAGAGGAAAGGTTGGGTGTAAATAGAATAATACTGTAAATTTAAAATAAATGAAAGAAAGAGAAAATCATAGAATTGTAGAGTTGAAAGGTGTGGACCCCAAGGGCCATCCAGTCAAACCTCTTGCAGTGCAGGACTATCAATTAAAGCATAATAGAATAAAAGAATTGTTGAGTTGGAAAGGACAGTTCAATGTGTTTTTAGTCCATGGGTCTTGGACTCCATAGTGTTCTAATCACAAATTCTTGGGGAAAATCCATTGTCTAGATCTGGCCCAATTTGATAAAATAATACCATTGCAAAAGTGTTTTAATTTTCCTTTTCCGAAAAGATTCCTGTCTTGAGTTTCTTAGCAATGTCTGTATCAGCAGAATTCAGCAGCTCCTTGGATCAATCATAACTTACCTCCTACTGCATAAGACAGGCTGCATATTTCTAGAAGGAGCATAAAAACTAAAAACAATTTCAGGCTAAGTAATGGCTTTGGATGATGCCTTCATAGAGCAGATTAACAAACATAAAAGAGATATAATAGTCACTTCATTTTTCTTGAAGGTGGGAAAAGCAACTAGTAGATTGCCTATCTTGGACTTCATTCTTACCAACAGAGAAGAACTGGTCAGTAAAGTGGAAGTAGTGGAACCTTGGGAGGAAGTGACCATTTCCTTTTGGGATTCATGATACAGAGGAAAGGGAAAGCTGAGTGTAGTTGGACATGCACTCTGGACTTTTAAATTTTTGATTTCTAAAAGCATAATGAACTATACTGGCTGAGATCCTATGGTCAGAAATACTCAAAGAATGGGTCATGATAGAGTTTCTTAAAAAAGATGTTTGAAGGCACAACCACAAACAATTCCAACAAACAAGAATAGTAGGAGGTACCTAAAGAAACCAGTGGGGGGGGCATAAGGAACTTTCAGATGAGCTGAGATTTAAAGGGGACTTGTTTAAGAAGTAGAAGAAGGGGCAGATTGCAAAGGAAGAGTATAAATAAGTAGCCAGTGCTTGCAGGGAGAAGGTCAGGTAGGCTAAAGCTCAGAAACAAGCACAAAATTACAAGAGAAGTTAAAAATAATAAAAGGGGTTTTATGGCTGTGTTTGAAGCAATAGAAAGAACAAGGAAGTAGTAGGTCCTCTGCATGGAGAATACAGAGAAATGCTATTGGATGACGGAGAGAAAGCAGAACTGGCAGAAAATGTATCAGCGGGTTTTTCCCAATTGATTTTTACACTTGACCCTGCATTCTGGGTTTGGAGTGTATCTAGTGTGCAACTGACTCCACTTGTCAATGGGCTAAGCACTTGCATTTGTATTTTCCATTACAAATCACCATACAGTGGTGCCTCGCAAGACGAAATTAATTCGTTCCGCCAGTCTTTTCGTCTTGCGAGTTTTTCGTCTTGCGAAGCACGGTTTCCCATAGGAATGCATTAAAAATCAATTAATGCGTTCCTATGGAAACCGCCTTCAGACCAGGTCCGGGGACAGTCTGTCCCCCGACCTCTTCTGAAGGCTGGTGGGGGGCAAAAGTCTTTGCTCCCCCCCCCCCCGCCTGCCTTCAAAAGCCGTCCGGGCGCTTTTAAATCGCCCCGGACAGTCCCGGGTTAGGCAGGCAGGGGGGACAAAGACTTTTGCCCCCCGCCCGCCTTCAGAAGAGGTCCTGGACCTCTTCTGAAGGCTGGCGGGGGGCAAAAGTCTTTGCTCCCCCCCGCCTGCCTTCAAAAGCCGTCCGGGATAGCGGGAAGCGCTTCCCTGCTATCCCGGACCGCTTTTAAAATGCTGGCGGTGGGGAGCAAAGCCTTTCACCCCCGCCGGCCTTCCTGGACCTCTTCTGAAGTCCGGAGGGGGGGGAAAGGCTTTGCTCCCCACCGCCAGCATTTAAAAGAGGTCCCTGGAGATTTCCCTATGGGCTTTCGTCTTGCAAAGCAAGCCCATAGGGAAAATCGTCTAGCGAAGTGTCGCAAAAACCGAAAAACCCTTTCGTCTTGCGGGTTTTTCGTCTTGCGAGGCATTCGTCTTGCGGGGCACCACTGTAAAATCATAACCATGAGCTATGAGAACCTCGCACTTGAAATTTATTTTTTCCTTCTCAGTATATCTTACTGGATATTTCTAAATTATCCTGTGTAGTTCAATAATGTCGTATAAGTCTGATACCAATATGACTACATCAGATTTTGCCTTTGCTTCAATCCTGTCCCCATGTATCTGAGTGTAAGCCCTGTTGAATTCAATAGGACTTAATTCTGAGTAGGCATGATTAGGATTACACTAGTTGTGGATAGGGCAGTAGTAAATGTGCACAATGGTTCTTTGACTTCAGTGCCTATGAATCCATATGACAGTTCATTGAACTAAGTACACCAGGTGACTCAGAAGGATCTGGCTCAGTATTGCCATGACTGGATGCTTCCCAAGCTGCTCCATCTCTGCATCTAGGTTTTTGCTTGAGTCTTGTTCTTGTAATTCTGCAGTGCAAAGATTTTTCAGAAAGCATACTTCAGTTGTGTGTAAATCCAGTATTAATCTCTAATTATGTGATCATAAGTAAGGAAAGTTCAGTGTGCCCCTAAATTGTTTAGGATTTTCAGAGGCAGAAAGATCCAAGACCACAGGAACGGATCGCTTTCTTCTTGCTTTAAGCTTGCTGTCTGAATCTCTCATATTAGACAGTTTGGTAGCTATGTGTATATTATTTCCTGTTGGTCGACTGGGCTGCAGAGAGAGCTGCGTCATGGCACTCTTGGGATGAATATTAGAAACCGCTAGGATTTCAGGAAATGTCTTCACTGTAACCCTTCCATGGAAAATAGTTTCTGATTCATGTTCTGCAGGGTTACCTTCCACTCTTCCCTTCCACTCCTCAGGCTGCCAGGCTAATTGTTTCGTTCTTCTAAAAAGAATCTTATGAAACTGTGAAGACACAGGCAATGCAATACAATGAGATATAGAAACGAGTTTACTTGTTAAGGATTACTGCAGTTTCTAAGAAAATAAGTATTTTTTTTACTTACTTAATGTGTTTTATGTAATAAAAAATACAATTAGATTAATTCTTCTTTATTATACAAAAATATTGGACACTGAACCATAGAACAGTTGTATTAACATTCAAGAAAAAAGGAAGAAATGAGATTCTTAATAAAAATGTTAGATGTTGTGAAGCTGTAACTGAAACAATAGCAACTTAAAGGGGAGACCACTCTTAATCTTGGGTGGGGGAAATGCAGTGTAGTTGGCTCTTGATAGATGTGGAGTAAGGGAATAAGTTACCAGTGTTAGTTGGGTGTGGGGAGGTACACATCCATTTTATATATTTACAATTGGAGTCTCAAGCTTAAGGCCCGGGGATTTTAAAGTTCTTTTGGGCTCCAAATACAGCCTGCAGCATCCCAAAAACTCTACACAAATTACTGAACTATCTTCACAGTTAGAAATTGTCACAGTATGACAAAAGGAGTGAATCAGGAGTGGTTGCTACTACACGCCTCAGCATCAGAGTTGTCCATGACTACTTCAAAATTAGCATTGTTGGTGTGAAAAGCATAGGACATAGGTAGGCAACCTAAGGCCCAGGGGCGGACAGTCCAGAAATCAGCGTGTTTTTACATGAATAGAATGGGTGCTTTTATTTAAAATGCATCTCTGGGTTACATGTGGGGCATAGGAATTCGTTCATTATTTTTTTCCAAATATATTCCAGCCCCCCCCCCACAAGGTCTGAGGGACAGGAAAAACCATAATTTCTGTTTTTAATCATCAATGTGTTTCTCTTTGCAGCAATGGCAGCCATTCGGAAAAAGCTGGTTATAGTGGGTGATGGTGCCTGCGGCAAGACCTGTCTGCTCATTGTATTTAGTAAAGACCAGTTCCCTGAAGTATATGTTCCCACGGTATTTGAAAACTATGTAGCAGATATTGAAGTTGATGGAAAACAGGTGAGTCTGTACTTCTGCCACTAGCACATCACCTGCATCTGTTCTACAGAGTATATAGTTAGCATAAATGAATCTATAGTTAGAGATCAATATCATGGATTGAATCCTGAATCTCACTTCTGCAAATGAAAAGGCTTCTTCCATCTAGGAGAACTGAGTTGGCTTCTGCTGAGGAAAGGGGTTGAGATTTTCAGTTAACTTTTCATGCACCCCACACTACCTTCTACAGAGAGGTCCCAAACATCCAGAGCAGCTGCTGGAGAAAGGAGGAATCTGCAAAAAATCACTCCCTTTCCCCCCAAGGAGACTATCCCATTAGCAAAATTCTGCTCACATGAAATCTGAATCCATCCCAAGGAAACTTGATGAATCTATGGGCATGTGTTTACATTTGGGGGGTGGCCTCCTGGTTCTCTAAAGAGTTCATATATGGTTGCTACTCTGTGTAAATAGCACTCTCACTAAATAGAAGGTTTGACGAGCTTAATGTTAGATTGCCCCCCTTTCAAATCATTTGGATGAAATTGAAGGGTATTTGTTCTGTTCTCAGTTACATGCTGCTAAAGTTAATGAAAGGATATCTTAGAAACAGCTTAAAATGTTGTACATTCAGTGGGTTAGTATTGGAACAAACTGTTTTGCCAATTAAAATTTGTGGATGCCTCTTTTGCGCAGAGTGTAGGACATAGCAGCATTTTTAAAAAAGAAGTGTGTAGAAGTAATGAAAAGCAGAACTGAATCTGTTTTATTCTTGATCGTTGGACTTTATTTGAAACCAAGCTAAATTTTGTAAGTTTCTTTATTTTTAAAATTTAATGTATTTATAAACCACTTAAGACAGTCCCTAAGCTATTTACAGAATAACAAATACAATATATAGCAATGAAACTTGAGAGGCTATGATATATAATGCAGTACAATATTAAACATAAATACAATATTTTGCAATAAACAATAAAACCCTAAAGTATAGCAGGTCACTTTGAAGCACCTTTAGAGTCCATGATCCCTTCTTCAGCCTCACACTTGCCAAGCCACATCCTGACTCGCAAAGTGCTACAGTCATACCCAAATTCTGCCTTACAGATACACAGATCATACAATGCCTACTACTAATTCAATATCACCCTCCCACACCTTACATTGCTTCACCAAAACAGCTGAAAGGCTTTCAGAAACAACAGTATGTATGTGTGCCATTTATATGTGGATTTTAAATGCAGGATATTCCTTTTAAACTACAGAAGAATTTATTATCCTACTGCACAGCAATATTAGCAATTTCTACGTAAAGGGGAAAACTGGTTATATGAATACAATCTTGGTCTCTCTTTTCCTTACCCCAGAGAAATCCTGCCAAGTTTTCCTTTCCTTCTACCGTGCCCTGTATTTATGTCTGTCACTCCAGTGGCAGTTTTGTGAGAATGACATTTGCACAGAATTGTTGTCAGTCTTGGTGCTCCTTCTTTCTTCTTTGTACATGAGTGTAGGTGCCCAAGTACAAAAGGTGCATGCCTCGTGTCAGCTTGGAATGACTTCTTTTTGAGTTAAATTGCAACTCTGCCCTACAGTGTAAACAAATTTTAGGGACCTTTATCCATTTTGGTCCCTGCTCTTTAAAGATTTTCACCCAAAAAAATCATTGATTTAAATATGTGTTTATTATGAACTGAAGCAGGGAACATATGTCCTGGGGGTATTAAAATGTAAAATGAGAAGAGGCCTTCAATTTGATCTTTGCTGTAATACTTCAAATAATTTGCAAATTGATCCAAACCCCTGAATGTTCAATCATATGCATCTGGAAAATGTAAACTGATATTTCTGTTAAGCTATTTCTTATCAATACACTACACTAGTGGCTTTCAGTAGAATAGAAGTTCCTCAGGAACTGTTTGAACTGAATTTTTGGACAGAGAATTAAAAGCACTGAAACTGACTGTGGGTTTTGTTTTGTTTTTTAAACCTTTTATCCTGCTTTTAGGCAAGACTTAAAGTGGTTTACAATTAAACATATTTCAGTCAAACATTCATAAAACTCAAAATACTCATTTATATCTAAAAATTATAAAACAGCATAAAACAAAATGGACATTTAAAACTGTGTAACCCAATGATCAGCATCCTTAATTAACCTCCAGAAGCCAGAATGAATTTAGGCTGACTGAAAATATCAGAGATTGGCTTGCCTGATATCACTCAGCACCAGGTTCCATAATTTGGGAGGGGGGTGTCCAGAAAAAAGGCCCAGTTCTGTTTGCCTACTTGCAATTCCTTTTTATGTTCATGTTTATAAAAATACAATTGATACTGATTCTCCCCCCATTTCCTTTGAGGTAAGGTACTTCACGCAAACATCTATTATCACAGTCATATTTGGTAGTAATCGAAACCTGCAATCGGCAATGCAGTTTTATAAAATCTTGCTGACAGTGAAACTCCTGAGCAATACAGCTAAACACTCAAATCCATTTTTTCTAACTAGCGGAGGCCGAACAAATAGGTGGATATTCTTTTTTCAACGAGAAGCTCTGGAAATCTGTTCAGGGCCCATATAAAGAAGGCCTTTGCTCCTTGCACAGCTCTTCTCACCACGGTTGAAAGTAGCATATGGAACAGTGTATTATTTCTTTTTAAATGAGAGAGTGCTTAAATGGAGAGGGACATGCTCTGAAATCTCAAGACAAGAATTTTTAACACCACCCTGACAAGCCTTATCTATTAAGGTACCTTCTTTTATTGACTGAATGCCCTTATTCTTCCTGTAGGTGGAGCTGGCCTTATGGGATACAGCAGGACAAGAAGACTATGATAGACTTAGGCCTCTTTCATACCCTGACACCGACGTTATACTTATGTGTTTTTCAATTGATAGTCCTGATAGTTTAGGTAAGTAGTTAAAACTAAATTCATGTCATGTCCTCTAAATTACTGCATTGCTAGCAGGATGTCTATACTATATATAAGCTAAAACTTCAGAGAACTTGCATTTTCAATGAGACATTAGTTCTTGGGGTAGGGAATCTCCTTTCTTAATCATAGCTGTGAACAAATTGTATAAAAAGATTGCTATTGTGAAGGTAGGCAAGTTTTTTGTGAAGGTAGGAAAGGAGGCTAATATCAAGGACAAAACAGTTAGAGAATTCAACGTTTCTGTGTCTAAAACTGAGCTGGGAGAAACATTAATTTCCCTGATGTGATGAAGTTTGTTCTTGATCACATTTTATTCCACAAGAGGCATGTTCATTACTCTTTAAATGCTATTGAATTTCAATGCAGATATGTGTGGGAATAGTTTGTTAACCAAGGGTAGCTGTAACTTTAACGGGGGGGGGGATTATGATTTACTTAGCTAAACATACTTTTGAGAGAATATGCAAAAATATAAAATACATATTTCTAAGGGCAGTATTTCTTCCATAAATCCAGTTATAACTACTCTAAACTTGCTCCAAAATGTACTGTTTAGTGATTAATGGAAATTCATCATTGGTTCAGCAGAAAGAGAATTTTAAGACTTCGTTATTCTACAGATCTTGCCAAGTGACTTAAATCAAAGAATGGTAGCAGGCTGAGATTCGTAATGTTCCTTTCTGCCTTGTTTACTAGCTGAAACAGACTAGTGGCAGAGAAATGGTGGGAAAAGGTGGGAAAACTGCTATGGATTCGGTCTTAGCCAAATTAGAGAATGTTGGAGGGAAAATATATTCCGTTAGGATAAGCTACTTGAGAGCTGCCAAAATGGAAACTGGAATCCATTGGAACGAGTGCAAGGATCACAGCTAGGAAGGGGGGAGGATCCTGACTGCTCTCACTAACTGCTAACAGCTGGGGAAATCCCAAATGGCCTCTTGTTTGGGATCTTTAAACACTGGTGTCTAGCATTTTGAGAGCCCAGCCAGTAAGGCTGGTGAGGGATATGGGAAAATGAGCTCTCATGGAAATTTGCTGTACATGTGTTACCTTAATCTTGACTGAAGATTGATTTTCTGATGTGAGTTTTTTTTTTATTTCAGAAAACATTCCAGAGAAGTGGACTCCAGAGGTGAAACACTTCTGCCCCAACGTACCAATCATCCTGGTAGGAAATAAGAAGGATTTGAGGAATGATGAACACACAAGGCGGGAACTGGCCAAGATGAAGCAGGCAAGTCTTTTTTTCCATTTCCATGCAGTATCTGTTAAAATCATCCATGAAACTCACTGTGTGACCATGGGTCAATCCCTCAACCTAACCTACCTCACAGGGTTGCTGTGAGGATGACAGGGGGGGGAAATAGACTCATGAATGCCACCATGAGCTCCTTGGAGGAAAGGTGTAATAGCTATACTGATGAATGAATAAACAAAATTAAAAGTCTTTCTCTTGCCTGCCTGCCGACAATTTTGAATTGTTGGGAGGAGACCCGGTTTGGAATTAAAAAAAGAAGAAGCCTAACCTAAAAATGAAAGTGAAAAGAACATGTGACACAATCAGGATCTTCAGGCCTGCAAATATTAGACTTTACATGTAGGTCCCCAGCAAATCCAGTGTGCGGCTATCTGCTAGGACAAGCTTTCCTTAGGTGGATGTGCAGACAAGGTGCAATCCATGATCCTGTATTTGGTATCCCGAGTTCTCATCTGAATCATCCTCCACGCCACCCTCCTTTTTGTAATAGCATTTTAAGTTTGCCAAAGTGTTTGAGTCTTTTTATCTTCACATCGATCCTTTAAAGTAGATAATAGTGTAATTTTAGCAAAGCAGCTGAAAGAAAAGTACTAGCAGCACTTTAGAGACTGACAAATTTATAACAGCATAAGCTTTTGGGGGCTAAAGCCCACTTCGTGTCTGCAGCACACACAGCCCGCCCCCTTTGAGGACACACGATTAGAAATTTAGTTCTTTATTGTCAAAGCACTCCTAAGGTGCAAGAATCACCTACACTGTTCCTGCTAAATAGGTAATTAGGCATCCCCTCCTTCACACCTGTTCTCCAATCCAGACAACAGTGCAGCCACGCCTCCATCAGCACATTTAAGCCCCCTTAAATGAATTTCATCCCTGCTACCAAACCTTCAAAGATTCATCTCTAGTAATTGCATCTTGTCAGGAGACAGTACAGAAGAGTCTGCCTGGCTTTCCTGAGTTGAAAATAGCAACATTCTATTATGCCTTTGGACAACTAAACAGAAGTATAATAAAACTGTATAATTGCAAATAGTTTACAGTATTTTTATTTTTCATGGCGTGGGCACATCCCCTGGTCTGTCTCTCTACCCAGCTGGCCAAATCTAACTGTTCAGTGGCATATACTGGTCCATCACCAGAATTCCATAGTGCAGTACTAGATTTCCTGAGCTGGGCAAGCAATGTGCTGTGGTAAGAAAACTGCCACAGGTACAAAGGGACATTTCATATGTTGCTGCAGTAATATGATTACTTCTAAAGCAAGATCATCACATGGAAAGTTCCATGTCGGCATTGTGCCTACCTGGGCTTGCTTTGTGGAGCAGCTTTAGGATCTAAAGTTTAGGTCATTGTCTCAGTATTTTTTTCAGTACTGGAGAATATTCTAGATGTTGGACAAACGTTATTGACTACTTGATGCTAAAACATTATGCCCTTTTCTTTAGTAAAAATGCTTGCTCACTGTGAGGAAGCCTTGTGTTACAGGTGCAGAGGAATTCATTGTTAGACAGAGATATTTATCTGCCTCTTGGTAACATCCTGCAATATGAATAAATTAGGTTTCTCGACTCCTATGTAATAGTCCTTTTAAACTGCATGCCTATACCTGGCATTTCTCTAAAAGCCAAACAAATTCTTAAGTTCATTTAAATCACTAAGATGTGTGTTGCAACATGTCACTAACTTAAAAAACAGCTGTCACCTGAGCAGTAGCTGGGGCAGTAACTAGTCCCCCTTTTCTGCTACACATACTGAGGAATAATGCAGCAAATAAATGATCTCACAATTTTTCTCTTTAAGGAAGAAGAGAACCACAGGGAATAGAACGTAGGTTTTAAGATTCAAGTTTTTGATGGCTTACTTGCACTGACTGCTGCACTATGAAACCTACTGGTGCTGTACCAAACCATTTTTAAGTGTTCACTTCAATTTTAGAAGGCCTCACTTTGCTAGAAGAGCATTGCCAGAAGTTTATTCCCTTCATAATAGCAGCAGAGAATCAGGGGCTTGCATCTGAATTGGGAGGATAAAAACCAAAATGGTCCGTCTTCCTTCCTTTTGAACTATGTTAATTGTTTTTGTGTTTGTACAGGAGCCAGTGAAACCTGAAGAGGGCAGGGATATGGCAAACCGCATTGGTGCTTTTGGATACATGGAGTGCAGTGCAAAGACCAAAGACGGTGTGAGGGAAGTTTTTGAAATGGCCACTAGAGCTGCTTTACAAGCCCGACGTGGCAAGAAAAAATCCGGGTGCCTTCTCTTGTAAAGCACGGCCAGGGGAAGATGGCTGAAGCAGCGCCCTGCACTCGATAAATTTTTGAAGTGCTGTTTATTAATCTTAGTGTATGATTACCAGCCTTTTTCATTTATCTATAATTTACTTAAGAGATTTAAAATTGAGTCTTGCTACCAGTATTTAGAAGCCAACCATGATTTTTTTATAACGGTCTGCATCAAATACATCTGTGCACACAAGGGTTAACTTCAACATTCCTTTAACAAAACTTTCTCTGCACTTGCAGGATATGCCAGGCGCTAATTCAAGACAATTCTCTAACTTCCTGCTTTTTTTTAGAAATGGGGAGGGGAAAGCTGGTAACACTGAGAATTGGGCTGTAACTACTTCATAACTAACATGTTCTAGCCTATTCAGGCACAACAGACATGGCTGTGGATGAGGTCCTGAGTAACTTCAGTATTTTCACATTTGATTTCTTCCCTCCCCCCCCCCCCCCCCGATTCTGTACTCAAAGGCTCTGAAGTGTAAAATTGGTGGTTGGAAAATGTGATTATCCTGAAATGACCACAGTCCCATCCAGCTATGAAAAGTGACAGTTCTGTGGTTTCATGTTAGTTACCTTATAGTTACTGTGTAATTAGTGCCACTTAAATGTATGTTACCAAAAATAAATCTATATACCCCAGCCTAGATGTAGTATTTTTTGTATAATTGGATTTCCTAATACTGTTGCTTGTAACTTCTGTGTAAGGTGTTCTGGGTTTTTTAATAGTGTATTGCAAAATAAAGTCAAATGGAGATTGATGCCCTTTCCCCATTTGTAATTGTCCAACCCATTTGTATGACTTAAACATGCCCAGAAAGCTCATCTTAATACCTCCTTTGGAGCAAGGGAAAAGCAGCTGTTTTACAGTCAAGGTAACTGAATGTTTCAGAAGCTTTAAGTTAACCCCTGCTGAATCCAGCTCCAAGCTGAAAATGCAATTTCTTGTTAATCTGCTGGCCAAATTCCCATCCTGTGAACATCTTGCTGTTCTGCAGCAAACTAAACTCTCTTCTGTATTTCCTGTTTCCAACAACTAATAAAATAAAGGCAGTTTTCTAAGCTCCCTGTATTCTGGTGTTTGTGTTCTTCGCTGTGTACAAGCTTGTGTTCAGGGTGGAACAGTGTGAATTTAAAAAGAAAGCCAACACTCATATTTTTGTCTATAATTGTCAGCAGCACTGTCTGCAGAATATAACAACCCTACTTTAAAATATAAAGATGTGTAACTTGCTCCTGATGTGTAACTAGCGGCTGGGCTCTTGGCTAGTGCTGGCAACTTGATACCAGTACTCCTAGCAAGCTGCCTAAGTAGGTATGAAGGTGGGGTAGAGCAGAGCAGTGCCTTTTCCTCAAGAAGGATCCATGCTTGCATTGCCAGGTTAAAACATGTCTACACAAGAGAAGATAACTGCACAGCAAAGTTTCTGGCAAATGGTCATCTTAATGCACATCATGTAGTAAATACTGTTACTCAACAGAGAAAAAAAGTTCAGCACCCTAAATATAACAATAATAATAATAATAAATAATAAATTTATTTATACCCCACCCTCCCCAGCCAAGGCCGGGCTCAGGGTGGCTAACAAGCAATAATAAAAACAAGTTGAATGAATACAATTTAAAAACAAGATTAAAATACAACATTAAAACATTAAAGGGGGAAATGTCAAAGTTCTTTATCATTATTGCACAGGTTTGTATATTTAGCTATACAAGTGCATGAGGTAACTATAAAGAGCTGTAATGCATATAATAATAATAATAATAATTTATTATTTATACCCCGCCCATCTGGCTGAGTTTCCCCAGCCACTCTGGGCGGCTCCCAATCAGTGTTAAAAGCAGTACAGCATTACATATTAAAAACTTCCCTGAACAGGGCTGCCTTAAGATGTTTTCTGAATGTCAGGTAATTCTTTATCTCTTTGACATCTGATGGGAGGGCGTTCCACAGGGCGGGCGCCACTACCGAGAAGGCCCTCTGTCTGGTTCCCTGTAGCCTCACTTCTCGCAATGACGGAACCGCCAGAAGGCCCTCGGCACTGGATCTCAGTGTCCGGGCTGAACGATGGGGGTGGAGACGCTCCTTCAGGTATACAGGACCGAGGCCGTTTAGGGCTTTAAAGGTCAGCACCAACACTTTGAATCGTGCTCGGAAACGTACTGGGAGCCAGTGCAGATCTCTCAGAACCGGTGTTATGTGGTCCCGGCGGCCACTCCCAGTCACCAGTCTAGCTGCCGCATTCTGGATTAATTGCAGTTTCCGGGTCACCTTCAAAGGTAGCCCCACGTAGAGCGCGTTGCAGTAGTCCAAGCGTGAGATAACTAGAGCATGCACCACTCTGGCGAGACAGTCCGCGGGGAGGTAGGGTCTTAGCCTGCGTACCAGGTGGAGCTGGTAGACAGCTGCCCTGGACACAGAGTTAACCTGCGCCTCCATGGACAGCTGTGAGTCCAAAATGACTCCCAGGCTGCGCACCTGGTCCTTCAGGGGCACAGTTACCCCATTCAGGACCAGGGAATCCTCCACACCTGCCCGCCTCCTGTCCCCCCAAAACAGTACTTCTGTCTTGTCAGGATTCAACCTCAATCTGTTAGCCGCCATCCAACCTCCAACCGCCTCCAGGCACTCACACAGGACCTTCACCGCCCTCACTGGTTCTGATTTAAAAGAGAGGTAGAGCTGGGTGTCATCTGCATACTGATGAACACCCAGTCCAAACCCCCTGATGATCTCTCCCAGCGGCTTCATATAGATATTAAAAAGCATGGGGGAGAGGACAGAACCCTGAGGCACCCCACAAGTGAGAGCCCAGGGGTCTGAACACTCACCCCCCACCACCACTTTCTGGACACGGCCCAGGAGGAAGGAGCGGAACCACTGTATGACAGTGCCCCCAGCTCCCAGCCCCTCTAGACGGTCCAGAAGGATGTTATGGTCGATGGTGTCAAAGGCCGCTGAGAGATCCAGCAGAACTAGGAAACAGCTCTCACCTTTGTCCCTAGCCCGCCGGAGATCATCAACCAGCGCGACCAAGGCAGTTTCAGTCCCATGGTGAGGCCTGAATCCCGATTGGAAGGGATCCAAATGGTCCGTTTCCTCCAGGCGTGCTTGGAGTTGTTCAGCAACCACCCGCTCAATCACCTTGCCCAGGAATGGCAAATTTGAGACTGGGCGATAGTTGGCCAAATTGGCCGGGTCTAAAGATGTTTTTTTAAGAAGCGGTTTAATGACCGCCTCTTTCAGCGGGTCTGGGAAGGCTCCCTCACAGAGGGAAGCATTCACCACCCCGCAGAGCCCATCGCCCAGCGCTTCCCGGCTCGCTTTTATCAGCCAGGATGGGCAAGGATCAAGGAGACAGGTGGTCGGTTTCACTCGTCCAAGCAGCCTGTCCACATCCTCGGAGGTAACAGATTGGAATTGATCCCATATAACAGGACCAGACAGAACTCTAGCACTCTCCCGCCCTGGCCCTGCTCCCACGGTGGAGTCTACCTCCTTCTGAATCTGAGCGATTTTATCTGCAAAAAACTTTGCAAAAGCATTGCAGGAGATCTTGGGGTCCCTACCAGGCCCCGGTGGTACAGGTGGTTCCGATAAACTGCGAACCACCTGAAAAAGTCTCCTGCTGCTGTTGCTAAATAAAGGATTAAAATACATTCTCAGTTATGTATGACCCATAGTGTTTTAGGTTTGCTTCTTGAACAGCAGCTCTGCTACACTTTGTCCCATGTGGCAGGACTTTTAAAACTGAGGGAAGCTTCAGAAGCAGTTTGATACTGCAAGGGAATCTGCTGTTGACAGAGGAAAGTGTTTAAAAAGACACACAAACCCAAATAGTCATGTGGGCAAGCCTAAAGAACCTCGCAGGTGCTTGCAGAATCTTTCCTTTGCAACATGTAAAGTTAGTATGTTCAATGTGTATATGAAAGCACTTTATAATTTGTCAATCTCTTCCAGACATTACCTCAGAATATTGCTGCACCTCAGCAATGATACCAAGGTGATGTAAGAATAATTTGATACTTTTCAGTTTCAGTGAATGACGCATTAACATTATCTCTAACCAAGATGGGGTGCCTACAAAAGATAAAAGGGCACAGGGATATTCCATCATTTGCACAGCAGAGTAATTATTATCTCCATCTTCCATTTTGTGCATGGAAAATATTGTCAACTCTTAGTCATCCACTTTCATGTGAAACCATTTTAAAAAGCTGTATTTCAACCTCCGCTAGTCCTCAGTTGTGTGATATTGACACTCCCTTTCAGTGATAAATATTGTGTACAGCATTCAGTTTATGAAATACTGAACAGGCACTGT
Organism: Podarcis melisellensis; assembly: GCF_964234715.1. Taxonomy (NCBI): domain Eukaryota; kingdom Metazoa; phylum Chordata; class Lepidosauria; order Squamata; family Lacertidae; genus Podarcis; species Podarcis melisellensis. The sequence goes on along the minus strand of NC_138529.1, from coordinate 68,800,250 downwards.
GTTGTTTATGTTCTCAGATTCCTAATACTTTCCAACATACTTGTTTTTATTTCAAAAATTTATATCTTCTTTTTCTCCATTGAAAAAGAACCCAATGCAGCTTTCAAAAACAAGATCAGTTTATTTTTAAAGTCAGATTACAAAACAAATAAAAACTGCCACCATTCATCTTTATCACAGTGTGAGCTGGAAAAACGTTGCAGGCTGTTTTTTACATTTCACACAATGCATAACTTTTGCAGCTTTCTGCCACAGGTGTGGCAAGGGCCACCAATCTGGCTGGTTTTCAAGTGGTGTTAAGGCAAACTTATGGTGGGCAGGTCAGTTATTAGGTGTTTGCCATGCTAGCTAAACAGGCTCGGGGGAGAGGGTACTTCATGCTCTGCTGTGGGCTTCCTTGACGCATGTGCTTGGGAACATGATGCTGTACCTTTAGTGTGATCCAGTGGAACTCCTGTAACCAGACTGTAGAAGAATGGTGTGGTGATTGAAAATTCTGCTCAGTTAAAGATGTTGGAAAACATATAGTGAATAGATAAGACTCAAGATGGAAACATTTGAATTCTCATTAAAAGCACAGGCAAATGCATGGTCAATGGCTATCATATGTAACTCAAAAAATACTCTTTATTATTAACAGCTCAGTTGTTTTGTTCAGATAGCAAATCTACAAGACACTGGTCATACTGAACTGTTTGTTTGGTACTGCAAGTATGGACATCTTTCATAGAATTGTAGAATTGGGTGGGACCACAAGGAACATCTAGTCCACTCCTCTGCAATGCAGGAATCTTTTGCACAATGTGGGACTCAAACCCACGTCCCTATGATTAAGGGTTGGTTGGTTGGTTGGTTGGTTGGTCAGTCAGCCAACCCAGTCCCCAAGCACCTATTTAAACAACAAAAGAAAACAGGACTAGTGGGAAGAAATGCTGTTGAGAATCTGTGTGACAGAGACTACAGACTGAATTGCAACCATGCTCAGAGCACACCTGAGGGTGGGGGGAGTGAAAGGTCCTCAGCTCCTGCTATGTCAGTGAAAGTCATGAGAACTGAAAAGCATGTCAGGTAACGCTAGAGTGGCTGATGAGGACTCCAAGCTTAGGCATACTTATTTACATACATATAATTGTTAGTTATTTGCAGATTAGTTGCGCTGCAGAAAGCATGCTAAGGGAGACCACACATTAGAAGGAACGCAAAAATAACTTTTGCTAGGTTTTAATAACAATAACAAAAACTCCTTTTTACATTAATTCTAATATATCAATAAGCATGACCCATCCGCCAACCCAACCACTAGGGTCCTGAGAGAGGTAGGTGCTGCTCTTTATATACTATGCCCAATTGCTGACACAGCTTAATTAACACAACTTAACAGCACCTGCTATACTGCTTCACAGCTGTAAAACTAGGTCACATTATTGGCTCTGGCCCTTAAAGAAATACACATCTTGTGGAACAATAAGGAACCTTCATATTTAAAGAGACCATTCAACAATAATAGACATGTATAAAATTATGTGTGGCATGGGGAGAGGGGATAGAGAAAAGTTATTCCCCCTCTCTCATAACTAGAACTCATGGACATCCAATGAATGAAGCTGAATGTTGGAAGATTAAGGACAGATAAAGTATTTCTTCCCGTAACGAGTAGTTAAAATGATGGGTCTTGCTCCCACAGGAGGCAGTGATGACCACCGACCGAGACGGCTTTAAAAGAGGATTAGAGAAAGTCATGGAGGAGAGGGCTGTTGTTGGCTACTAGCCCTGATGGCTATGTTCTGCCTCCACAGCTGGAGGCAGCAATGATTCCCAGTACCAGTTGCTGGAAACCACAGGAGGGGAGAGGGCTCTTGTGCTCAAATCCTTTTTGCAGGTTTCCAATGGACATCTAGTTGACCATTGTGAGAAATGATGCTATAGGTGGGCCACTGGCTTGATCCAGCAGACTCTTCTTATGTTCTTACTTGGAAGTGAGCACCGCTAAACTCAGCTGGACTCCCCTCCCTCCACCTCATATCCTGGGGTGCACAAAACATCCTTGTTGCAGCTGCCACTGTCTTTGTTGCATAGCATCTATACAAGCCGTGTCTTAGTGCTTCAGAAAATCACTGAGCCCCCACAGTGTGGGGGCCCAGAAAATAAAATTAAGCATTTAATCAGTCCAGCTGTCCTTTTACTTCCCGGTTTCATTATGGCAGCTTGGCTTGGAAGGGGAGAAACAAATATTTGCAATGCGTATTTGCCCCCTTCTCTCCAAGCCTGCACAGAAATGGCTTTGAATTGTCACACCAGGTGTGCTTTATTTGCTTTGCACAGACACTTGTGCAATTATTTCAACAATGGCTAGGCTGAAACAAGAGCGAGGGACACACATATGAGGAAATGACTTTCACAAACAACTTCCTCAAACATATTGTCGCAGGCACATTTGCAGCAATAAGTGCCAAGAAATACTCTTTGCAGGACAAACAGGATGTTTTGGGGGCGCACAAACCTATCTGCAAGATGTGCCATAGAGATTATTTGATTTGAAAAAGGTAGGTTCCATGCAGATGCATGCTTTACTCTTTTAGTACAAGCAATCAAACATTCATTTCTTTTATATATCCTCTTCTACTAAAAGTACCCAGAGTGGCATTCAGTCAAATCGTAAAACCACATATGATATAATAAAAGTACAAGTTCAATTTGCAAGTAATTTCGAAAAGCAATAGCAACTTAGAATGCAGTTATTGCTTCAAAACAAAACAAAAACCAAGCAGCAGTGAAAGTAGAAATTGTGGCACGTTCAAACAGACATCCATAAAACTGGGAGTTACCGGTACATATTTAAATCCTATTGAAACAACTGAGTTCACAATTTTTTCAGTGAGGTGCAATGGTTAGAGTGTCAGACTAGGATCTGGGAGACCAGGGTTCAAACCGCCACTCGGCTCCCTGGGCCAGGCACTGCCTCTCAGTCTAGCCTACCTCACAGGATTGTTTTGGGGATTAAATAAGGAGGGGGGAAACTATGAATGCCACCATGAGTTCATTGAAGAAAATGATGGGGTATAAATGCAAAGCATTCATTCATTCATAATGGGAGGAACCAAAGATGCTCCTTTATAACTAAGTCTGGGGATCCAAGACAAAGAATTCAAAGGGTGCTTTTAGTTCTAAAAAGACATGCCAGATCGTAAAGGACATAGGATCACCTGACTTCCAAGAAGCAATTTGTTGCCACTTTTAATATTGGGAACAGGGCAGATGATGCCATTTTTTCCTTTTTGACTGTGGCATGACTTGTCTTGCATTCTTTGACACAGAACAATTCTGGAACATGCAACAACCATGCAATGAATCAGGAGGAATGTATAACCTGTCGAGCGTTTGCCTCGTAGAGCAGTTCCAAACCACAGGAACGTTGCTGGAGAAAAGGGTGGCAACCTTGGCTTAAAAGCAGAAGCTTGGCTTAAAAGCAGGCAGCTCCCCAAGCTCACAAAGGAAGTGGTGCAGGAGGAACTCTGTGTGTGTGTGCCTTGTCTTTCCCGCAAATCTCTCGCAAGAGCAGTTACAGCAACAGCACACAGCCAGAGCGACATGTTGAAACCTCTCCCCTTTTCCATTTGGCTGCCTTCCCTGTCCTGCAACCGGGGGCAGACACACAAGATTACACCCACACTGTACACTTCACTGGTGCACAAAGATGAGTCAAGTGGAATGACTTAAGTCTGAAGTCCCTACTTGGCCATAAAGCTCAATGTGTGAGCTTGGGCAGCAGGGGTGCCAACTTGAATAAAATATTGGGGAGGCAGGTAAGCCCCACCCAGCATAATCAATTACATGATGCAACACACACACACACACACCATATAAATGGCAGTGCTCATCAACGTTTGGGAGGTGGCCACCTCAAATATTTTATTGGGGGAGGTTTAGGGGCCTTGGCCCCTAGGAGTTGGCTCTTATGTACCACATGTATATATTTATTATCCCTTTGTTCCCAGGGTAGATCTTTATTCCCCCTTGTTCCCAGTGCAGATCTTCTACCCTAGTGGGGACACCATTTTGTGCTTTGTTTCAGGTGCCCTATCAGCATCCGTAACAAACTACATTTCTCAGAATTATTTGGGGGAAGCCATAGATGTTTAAATTGTTATTATAGTGTGCTGATGGGAAGTTTTAATTGTCTAATGCAATGCATGCCTGCAGTAGAGGAAAAGGAGGAGCTGGGTGTTCTGACTCCTTTTGCTCACTTCTTCAGAATGGCCTACTGGGCCCAGTCCTTACCGTGGCACCACCCAGAGTGAGGAGGTGTCCAAGCTGGTGTAGAAGCTTCTAGAAGAGCAGTGTGGGAGGGCAGGTGAGCTATTAAAGGCAAAGGAAACCAGCTCTTGCTCAACCTGAGGCTGAGCGGTTGCTATTTATTGTTGAATGTTTGACTGCCACTCCTATTGTAAGCCTCAGTGCTTTTTATTTGCAGTTATTGCTCACCTGGACTTTATAGCATACTGCAATACTGAGGGAGCTTTGAAGTATTTCCACTGAAGTCCAACACTGAGGAACTACTAAGATTGCTAAGCGGAAAATATGAACTTTTTTTCTGGGGCAATAAGGAAGATCTAGATTTACGCAATGATTCTACATCTACTTGTCTGGGAGTAAGCCAAATTGAGTTTAATGAGACCTACTCCTGAGTTGGTACATTTAGATTTCAGCATTTCAAAACTTGCCAGGATGGTGTAATTAACAGTCACAACTTTAAGCCCAGTTTTCTGAAACAAAGACTTTTCCTTCCAGTTCTAACACCAGATTGTTCTGGCTATTCAGAACCTGATCTACATCTTTCCAATCCCTAATTTGTTTCCTTTTTTAACAGTTTCTCTTGTACAATATAAAATATCTAATAACTGAGGCTGGAGCAGGTAATCCTTTCAGTGGAAATAGTACTTTATAATTCATTTTTTAACAATAAATGGTGTATAGAGAAAATGCACGGGGAGATTTTTGTTCTTCTCCCACAGTACTAGAACCCAGGTCGTCCAGGTTGGGCATTTTGTTACAGTTCCTTTCCTTTCCTTTTTCTTAAATGAAAGAAGTGATGAAACCTTTTTCATTTTTATCCCAGCCCTCCTATATGATGCTCAGGCTAGCATAGAAGCTCCCCACAGTAATCTGGTAAACTATGACCAAACCTGCACAGAGACGGTTAGCAAGCAAGAGACTGCCCCAAGAGCTTTAAGGGGCAGCTACACATTTTGCATTCCCCACAGCTGCCTTCAGAAGGACTTGTCACTTGGAGAAGGCGGCTTGGGTTATGGGAGTCAAATCAGAGGATGCTGAACCTGGTTGCCTAATTTTAATTTCCTTATTTGCATGGAAATTCGAAACAGAGATGAAGCCCAAAACGTTAAAAGGAACTAGCGAAATAAGCAGCTACCTTATCTTTAAAAGACATCTGAAGGCAGCCCTGTTTAGGGAAGTTTTTAATATTTATGCTGTATTGTTGTTAACACTCGATTGGGAGCTGCCCAGAGTGGCTGGGCAAACTCAGCTAGATGGGCGGGGTATTATTATTATTATTATTATTATTGCGTTCTGAGCTCCAAAATAAGCTTTGCTGTACTCCCACATCATGAATTCCCATGACTTCGAGACATAAAATGCTCTCCTCTCCCCAGCAGCAACAGAAGAGTGGCTGTGCTTTACGTGAGGTGGGATCTTGAAGAAGAGAATGATTAAACTAATCCAAAAGGGAGAGAAACGCCAGCAAACCACGCTGGCTTCGAGCCAAGCAAATCACTCATTCGCAGTCGGCGTTTGAAAATGACCTTCGAATCGCAGGGTTCCCGCGCATGCCCAGAATGCTCGCGGCAGGGAAGCGGTCGGAAACGGGGTGGAGTAAAAGAAAGCGGGTTTATCGGCGGCAGACGCGGACAAAGCCGATGGGCGGAGCTTTCTCCCGCTAGCCCCACCCACCCCAGGACCAGACAGAGCCATGGCGAGGTGGGTGGAGCTGCTGGGCGCGCTGAAAAGGGCCAGAGGCGCCTCCGGGCCGCGCACTTGCTCTGCATCCTCGATGGCTCGCAGCATGGCCGGAGCATCGCTGTCTAGCCTGGCGGGAGTGCTGGTGCGGCCCCTGGGCGGCGGGGAGCCCGTCGACCTGGGCTCGCTGCTGGGCCGGGTGGTGCTGGTCTCCAACGTGGCTTCCCTCTGAGGCACCACGAGCCGGGACTTCACGCAGTTCCGAGAGCTCCAGCAGCGCTTTGGGCCTCAGGGGCTCACGGTGCTCGCCTTCCCGTGCAACCAATTCGGCCACCAGGTACCGTAGCCGCCGTCGAGGGGGCGCGGCGGGCGAAGAGGAGGAGGACGAGACCTTCCCCTTGGGAGCTTTTCCTGCTGCGTAGGGAACGAGGCGCCCTTGGGCGTCCCAAGCTCCCAAGTCGGCTTGTAGGTCTTTTGATGGGGGGCGGGGGCTGCTTTGTGTGGAGGCTTCTCAGTCCTAGCTTTATAGGAAGCGCACTCTGCACATGGCCAGAAGCTTTATTTTCTCTCTTGCTCTCGATGGAGCGGGGGTGAACCTAGTTCTTGGAAGCTCTATCACGGCTCCCAGCCACCTCTGCCTTCTCTGTGATAAGAACCGCGCCTTCCCAGATGCTGAAACTGATGCCTTCCGTATCGCCACAACATCCCCCCTTGCTTTACAGGCTCTTATCTGGGCATAAGAGTGCTTCGATGATGAATGCCCCCCCCCAAGCTGGCTTTATGCCTGCCGAGCACAGGAAAGGTTTGCAAGAGCCCCTTGGGGCATTGATGGGGGGGGGATTGTGCCCCGAGGAGACACTTAATCCAGTTGCTCTACATCTCAAGTCAGCACCTTGTTGGGTGATTATGGAGCGGAGAGAGGAAGCAAGGGTTTGTTACATTTTCCAGCACAGAGCACCCTACAAGTTGTGCTGTAGACATTCGGCTGCTGCTTTTGCAACCTTACTAGTTTCCCGTCTGCTCACAAGCTAAACTGCGTAATGGCTTCCTTCCCACTCAATCAAATGCCGCCGTTTCCGTGCATCTCCTCTTGTGTGAAGTGGAAAAGAGGATGGTGGTTTTGACTGAACCAGCTACAGCTACCTCTTTTGAGAAGGGCAGCATTTGGAACTTCATTTAAAGTGCTACTGTACAGCTTCAGCAGTCAAGGAGAATACTGGGAACTGTAGTTTAAGGGAGCTGCTTTTGCAGTCGACGGTTTTCAGGATTCTCCATGACTATTAAAGTGGTATATTCATACTATAAATGTATTCTCCAGATGTGAGTGGAAACTTTGTACACCAAGGAACAAAGTGGGGAAGGCTGCATGGACCAGTTGCTCCTCTTGTTGTTGGAGCAGGTAGTGACAAGCAGTCAAATTCAGGAATTGAAACATGCATTTTACCATTGTAATTTGGAGCATGTGGATTGGGAGGTGATAGTTTGGTAAGGCTTGGAAGTCTGCAGTTTTCAACCAAGTAGCTGGCTCAAAGGATGGCTACTCTACCTCTGTTAAACTAATAAAGCAGCTGTGCTCTTACAATACTTACTGGCTCAGTCATTTTGACAGATCTTGCTCAGTAAGGGGTGTAAATAAGCTTCTTGTTTTTCAAACCCTACCTGGCATACAATAGGAAATCCTATTCCCTTGTCTCCAGTCTGTTCTGGAGGCTCCCCAACAGTCCAGAGCAGATGGGGGGGGGCACACAAGGAGTGGAAGAGGAAAGCTTGTTGCACAAGTGGAAGGAAGTCCTTGTCTTAACAGGATGATTTTGTTGCATGCAACCCAAAAGGTCTAGGACTAGGTCAAATCATGGCAGAAGACAAACTGATGGTTGCTGATACTGGCATGTACAAATACCTGCTTCACCAGAATTGATAAGGGTGTTGTAAAATTTCAATTCCCAGCCACACCTTGGAGGCAGTGTGCAGCAGGGACATATTAGTGTTACATGAACTGAGGCTTGAAGTAGTATTTCTCTGAATGGGACAAAAAGCAGTGGGGTACTCAAGGTGGGGCAGGGGATGAAGCAGTTTGTATAGTCAAAGTGTACAAAGCTGAACTGTGCATTTTGATTGCACATCTAAACCCTTATGCACAAACTTCCAATTAGGGTACTTGCCTAAACTGTGTGGCAACATCACAATCTGCTAGTAAGGGCTTAAATTGGAAATAATTTAAAAGTGCTTTTTATTGCTTCATTCCCCACCCCTCCTGCCCAGTTATTGAAGACCTTCTGCTATTTGTCAAGAGACATCCACAGCACTACCCCAAAATGTCTATCACTGCTTGGGCAATATGCTAGGGAATATTTAAGTCACATCAGTTGACTTATGTTTGAGGAAGAAATTATTTGTTCTGTAAATGTTACTTTCAATGAGGAACTTGAAGTTTCAGATCCTACTAACTCCTTGCAACTGCAGCAGAGCAGTTTATAGAACTAGTAGGTAAAACTTGCTTTTCTCCATAACTTTAATCTCCATATGTTTGCTGAACTAAACTAAGATACTGTAACAAGTAGCAAGTTGCGATGAAAGGGAATGTTTTTGCCCAGTGTTTCTGCAAAGCTGCTATTGGCATGGTGAAGGGGTTGGTGAAGCAAAAGAAAATGTCACATAAAGCAGAAGTCAGTAGCCTGGTTGGTGCTGCTGTGGCTGTTTGCTACACTTTGTTCTGACATTTGGAATTAAGCATATATCTTCTCTCTCCTTTTTACAGGAAAATGCCACCAACGAGGAGATCCTGAATTCACTAAAGTATGTCCGCCCAGGCAATGGGTATGAGCCCAACTTCAGTGTCTTTGAGAAGTGTGAGGTGAATGGGGAAAACGCTCACCCACTCTTCAAATTCCTGAAGAAAGAGTTGCCGTTTCCACATGATGACCCCGTGTCTCTGATGACCAACCCACAGTTCATCATCTGGTCCCCTGTGTGTCGCAGTGACATCGCATGGAATTTTGAGAAGTTCCTCATAAGCCGTGATGGAGTGCCTTTCAAGCGTTACAGCAGGCGTTTTGAAACCATCAAGATCCAGGATGATATTCAAAAGCTGCTTTAGCGAGTCACCAAGAACCAGAAAATGTGCCTTGCAGAAATGTCTTCTCTTTTTGAGCTAGGCTATTGCTTAGATGATGTCCTAGGTTAAGTATGATACTTTCCATATTAGAGTGAATTGCAGATCTGTCCTAGATTAGACTGGGCTGATCTAACCAAATAAGCAGAAGAAAGTTGCTTATGCATCGTAGCAATGAAACTTAATTGAAATGCAGGAATCTATTTGCCGTGATGTAAGCTAAATTATAACCCTTCCTCTAATGTGCGAGGCAACCATGTATTATGTGATTCAAGGCTGAGTAATATGAGTGGCTGCTTTAATGTGTGGGTTAAATCCTACTATGTGAAGCAGCCCTCTATGTGCCAAACTCCATGCTGTTTGTCTGTGTGGCCTTATCTTGTTTTTCAGCAATTCATCTGTTTACTCTGGCAGTAAGTTTCTATTCTCCATCAAAATTTTATTTATGATGGTGCTTCTTCTAAACACTTGAAGGACACTTGATGTATTTGTAAAATTTTGTATGTGAAGATGTAGTTAATTACACTAGGGGAAACAGCAGTTTATGAAATTCTATGCCAATAAAATGCTTCAAAGACGATTATGTCTGTATCTTTATAATATGGCTGTGTAACATTAGGTAGCAACTAGTTATTTGAAATCTCAACCTAAGTTCATTTAACACATTACCAAAAGAGCTGAAGTATTATTACTTAAACCATGACTGAGCAGGTCCCTTGAGAGAAGTTCATGGCTGCTGCTACTGCAGTTTCTGGCCTAAGCCATGGTTTTGCTTAGTATGTTGTCCAAACCAGAGCTTGTACATTGTCTTGCTCTAGGGCAAACCATGAGCTGTCATTAAGGTATGTTCTTGGTTTACAGCTTAGTTTGTTTGGAGAAGACAAACCATGAGCCTGCATTTAGACAGCATGCTAAACCAAAATATGGCTTAGCCCTGGGTAGCATGCCAGCAGCAGAACCAAAGGAGTGCAGCAGTTATGATGGCTCCAAGAATCTGTGTTCATGCTAAACTACGATTTGGTTTAGCATTATGTACTGACTGAACTGAGACAAAAAAATTCCCTACAGCTGTGGATTGACATAATAAATTATTTGATATAGGCTGGGTACCTCGCTTCTACTGGCAAAAATTCTACATAGAATTCTACCAAATCATAGTCCTTATTAACAAACTGGATTCAATAAGCAACATTACAAATAAATGTGGAAGGTAATTTGCTAGAAATAAAAAGGCTTGTTATTAGTTGTGTGGGACAGGAGTGGAAACTGGAACTAGATGAAAAATATACTACAAATGAAACTCAGCTTTGTAGATATTTGTGTGCATGTATCTTACCTGTGTCCTATTCCTGTGTCATTCTCTCTCAAATATGCACGCACAATTGACAAATATTGCAACAATGTTGTTTGCTCATTCCACACACGCCCCCGCATTGATTTATTAGATGGGTGCCTGAAGAATGTAACATACAAGAACAAAAAGGGATTAACAATACAATTACTATATAGTTATAACAGGCAGTTGTTAAAATGTGTAATTATACAAATTATCCTCATATCCTGTTGTCCTAAAAACACTAATATCTTTAGCATGGTCAAAGCACATCAAGATCTATGTTTTCAGAGGGCAATCATGCATCCTTTCTTTCCATTGAGTATCTTCCAGCCCAATCTTTCCCAGACCTTGTGTATGAAGGCCTTTGGAGGAACGTTCATAAATTGTTCATTTCAACAGCTGAGCCAATGGCTATGGAGGACTTACTTCAATTAGCAGAAACCAGAGATCTTGCAACCAATACTATTTCAAAAACTACATGCTGCTTTTTCTCTTGAAGATTATCTGATAGGACAGAGTAATGCTATTGCTCTTCTGTTAGCATATTTGTTCTGTTCTTTAATGTGATAGCTCAGTCAGATCTTTAGGACCATAGTTTGTGGTGCTGATTACAATTTACTTACATACTACTTTTCTGCCTACTACAATCTGTTCTGGAGAGGGTGCTAACCTCCAAAGCAGATTTGCCATGTCTTGGGGAGTTGCAGGGGAGAAATGGGAAGTCCCATTTACAGAAGCAGGAAGCCTGTTGCACAAGTAAGCAACTGCAATTCAATATCACCCAATATTAATGGTTGCGGCAAAAAGAGCCCAACATCGTGCCGTATATTTCCTAGACGAGCAGTCTCCAAAAAAGCTTAGGATAAAAAGGACGATTGCCATTGCCCTTATGCCAACCCAGCAGGACGACCCACAAGACCTTCAATATCAATTCACTGGGTTGGCTGCTGGTTTCAAGGAGTGGGATGTCCAGAGACAAGAAAGTGTCATGGCAGCATAACACCTAAAGAAGCCAAAAGGCAGCTGCACCAGCAGAGATCCAGGGGTCGCCAACGTGGTGCCCTCTAGATGTTGGTAGTTCTAGTCCACCGAATGCAGAAGGATCCCTTTATAGCCAGAGTCGCAATCTAGTTTGAGGCACGACCTGCAATTCTCAGCCCTTCAGAGGTAACTGACACCGCAGACCGAGCCTGTGTGAGCGACTGGAGAACGAGGGATTCCCTGCCGCCCCGCCCGGAAAGCGGCTCCTTCTTCCTCAGCGTCAAAACACGCCGCTCGGGCGAAGACGCTCGGGCCCGGCGCTCCCTGCCCTCCGAACGCCCGGAGGCGTCGCCGCGCCTGCGCAGTGCCGTTCTGTGCGCGCGGCGGCGGCGGCCGGGCGAGGAAGGATATCCGCAGTTGGGGACGGCCGGCCGGGCGAAAGCGCTTGCAGTACTGTCATGGCGGCTGCCGAAGTAGGGTTAGACGGCGGGGGAGGCGCCGGCCTAAGGCCGGACGCCGGGACGCAGCGGGCGGAACTTATGCCGCTGCTGGGGACGGCGCTGCGGCCGGGAGAGTCGTGGTGAGAAGGGAGCGGGGCCGTTGTGGCGGGTGGGGGCGGCGGGAGCGAGAGAGCGCGGCGGCTCCTTTCGTCTCTCGGTGTCAGGTTGAGAGCCAGGCCGCGCGCGCGCGCCGCCTCCTCCGCGCAGGCCCTCCGCGCGCTCGGGCTGTTGGCTTTCGAATGCGGGTGTTCGGAGGGGGGGGCAGCAGGAGGCGCGAGCTGCTCCCCCCGGGAGTTCGGTGTAGGTGGCAGGAAGAGGGCATGTCGGTGCCGGCCGGGCCCTCCCGGTGCCGGTGCTGAGTCACTCTTCTTCCGCCCCGTCCCCTCCAGCAACTTCGTTCACCTTTCCTGCCTCCCGCTCCAACCCTGCCCCGTTTGTTTGTTTTATTACTTTTTCTTCCCCCTTCCTCTTCTTCTCAAGGCGTATTTCCCCCCCTTTTATTGCAGGTTCCTAATTGACAGCCGGTGGTTCAAGCAGTGGAAGAAATACGTGGGCTTTGACAGTTGGGACTTGTACAACGTTGGAGAACCGAATCTCTTCCCGGGACCCATTGATAACTCGGGGCTTTTTGCAGGTAAAGTTGTGTGGAGAGGGGATTAGGATTTGGAGTTTGGAAAGGACTGGGAAGTGGAGGAGGGGAAATGTCACTGCACGGTACTACTTTTTGGACTATGTTCTGACAGTAAGGGAGCCAGTGCCCTTCCCCTCCAATCTTTCCCAGTACACTTTCCCAATTCTTAAGTAGGGATATTAGTTTTTCTATATGATAAGGCAGCTTGCTTTGGAAAAACTATGATGGAATCTAACATGATTGTCACATCAGCAGTTACTGCAATCATAACTAGTATTGTAACAAGTCTTAGAGGTTCCACCCTTAAATAAGTGTCTCATTCTTGGCTTCCACACCCTTCCTGTGGGTTTTTTTTTTGTATTTCTCCACTCAGCCTAGGCCTGAAAGCAGACGACTTTCCTTTTTTTGTAAATGGAAACTGAAAGAGTTAACAGTTACATCTGCTTCTGTGTTGTAAATCAGTTGGTTGCAAATCATTATTAGCTTCATATATTGTGTCATAGAACTTCAAATCATTAGGCATATCCACTGAATTCAAACTTGTGTTTGAATAAGTTTTTGATTCGTCCCCTGAGCTCCAGGTGCACATTGTTTCCTTGGCTTAGTACTGGTTCAGGTTTGTTGTGGCACAAAGTTGACCTTGGTAAGGTGATAACTTAAAATCTGAAGCCTGCTTCATACATGATCTTTCATTATTTGGGAGACTAGATACCTTGAAATCACATTTTCCTGTATTGCAAGAGGTTCCCAGTGGCAGCAGAAACAGTGGAAAGAACAGACCATTCTGACGTGCCACCTCTCTCCAGATACAGTCCTGAGAAATAACACTTGAGCAACTCTTTAAAAGGTTTAAAGTAATACATATTGTGGATAGGTAGAGCTATTTAAATTTAGCAGCAAAAGGCAATATAGATGCTGTGTTCCTCAGACCAGGGCTGGATCTAGACATATCAAAGAAGTGTTTCAGTTTAAAGCATTGTAAATTTAAACAGGGAAGACAGGTAGAAAAAAACAGGACTCCACACTGCTATCTGGTAGCGCAATATTATATCTTACATACAATGCATATAAATTGCTTTTTCTTTACCAGTCTAACTGAGTCCCAGGAAATCACTAGAAAGTGTGTACAAACATAAAAAGTTTAATTTTGCTTCTCAAAGTCTCTGAATCATATTGGTATAGGAAAGTCTTCCAGTTCTGCATTGTACTTTTTAAATAAAACATCAAATACTATACAGCTGGTTTTATTTGATTAATAGTTTGAAATTATGTGTGGAAGGGAAGTCTGAAAGTAGATTGTGAAATAATACCACTTGACTCTCTTCAAGACTCACTTTGATGTGGCTGTTTAAATTACCTTAAGTTAGATTTTCAGAAGTGTCTATTACTTTGAAAGTGTGTTTGTTTTATTCAGGATTTCCAGGAGAACTGTTTATCTTCCTGTTTATTGTTATGTTTCCTTTCCTTTTTAGACTCAGAAGCTCAGACTTTGAAAGAACATCTCATTGATGAGTTGGATTATGTGTTGGTTCCTACTGAAGCCTGGAACAAATTAGTAAATTGGTATGGTTGTATAGAGGGACAGAAACCAATAGTGAGAAAGGTAAGTGAAAATGATCTTTATGTAACTTATATTGTTTTGCCGCTTTGTGGAATCATGTCAGTTATCTCTTGAGCTACCCAGAGAAATGAACACTATAAAGAATATTTAGGTGTCATTTAACTGGTGCATAGGATAATGATATATTGTGTGACATAATAAGGTTGAATAACTGGAAATACAGGGTAGGAAATGAACTGCTCTTCCCAGTATTAGGATGGCTCCTACAGTTTCAGAATGGCTTTATAGAACGTTTCTTGCTCAGCTAATCTAGACTAGAGGAGAAAGTTTCTCTTGTACTCTGCCCTGTACTCTGTTGATTAGTCATTTAGCCAGAACACAGGATGAAGGGTGGTATCCAATTGTGTCCATCAGCTAGTGGGACTTGCTGTTCTCCTCTCCCTGCTACCTCTGTGGATCTCAAAAAACAGGAGCTGGGACTGAGCAACAGGAGCTCACCCCGTCGCGGGGATTTGAACCACCAACCTTCTGATCGGCAAGCCCAGGAGCCTCAGTGGTTTAGCAAATTGCTATGATCCATTACTGATCTTTCTTTTTTCTTTTATTGCTTTTATTATTGATTGAAATTGAAATGAAAAACAAAACCATCTCCCAAGTGTCTACCAAATGATTACATAACATTCATTCCTTTCCCTGAGCCAGAAGATTGTACCAAGTGTTATGTGTTGGACACATTACAGCCAGGCAAAAACATTCAGAGTATAAAGCAGGGCCAGTGAAGCGTGTGACCTATGGAAAGTTTACAGCAGGGGTCAGCAAACCACGGTCCAAGGGCCAGATCCAGCCCAATTGCCCTCAGGATCTGGCCCGCGGATGGTCTGTGGATCGTGTGGATTCTGTTCGTTAATTTTTTCTTCGTTTTTCCCCCCGCACTGCCATTTTTTGGGGGGCACCATTTTCACCCCTCTCCTCACACACCACAGCACCTCCCCCCTCCTGGTTGCTGACTCCTGGTTTACAGGGCCAGATAAAGGGACCTGGATGGTCATATTCAGCTCTCCTGTTTTGTTGTGGTAGAATTTTACAATCATGTTAATGGACTCCCCAATAAAAATGGAGCTTCAACTTGTCAAGGCATTGGATGTTCCAGTTTTGTGCCAGTGTTTCCCAACTCTCCAGAGCAACTTTAGGTGGGCAGTTTGAGGAAAAGAGATCTTGGTAAACCTGATTTTGCCCTTTGCCGTTTGGGTCTTACCAGGGTGGATTTGATTTAATCAAATCAAATCGATTTAAATCATTATCCAGTAAGACTTGGTTTAAATCATTTTTTAACAGAAAGACTCATTCTTGCTGGTATAATCTTAATATTTACAACCAAATGAAGGTTTCATTTTTGGAATATTAAATTTTCAGAGTAGTTTTTACGGTTATAGCAAAAATTACTGATTTGGTTATACTATTAGAAATACATAGACAGATGATTATGAAATTATTGTGAGGTTTAGTAAGTTAACAGTTTATATTTGGACAACTTTTCTGCTGTACTTTATTGGAAGGAGAAAAATGATCATTTCCTTAATAACAAGTTAAACAATTTATTTAACTAAAACAATAACATTATAGCATATGTATCCATGTTTGATAACTGATGATGTTAAACATGTTTTTCAAAAACTTAGACTGAGTTTTAGCACACATGAAAAACTTAAAACAAATCCTTATTTCCTGATGAATAGCCTTTGGACTATAATGTAACTTAAATAGAAAACTATCTTTAGAAAGAATTTTTCCTCCAAAAGCATTTTATTTTAAAAATTCAATTTAAATTTAAATTTTGTTTATTTTACTTATTATTATTTTTTAAAAAGCATTGATTTTTATCTATCATGGGTCTTACCTCTTGGTTTGAATAGCTAAGAAGAATAGTTAACTATAACCGTTGGTTGGTGTTGACTTCAGTGGAGCTAATTTTGAAATAAACACACTTGGGATTGGGCTGTAGAAACCTCTGCAGGATTATCTGATGCCACTTTGCCAGTTGTAGAACTAGAGTTAAAACCAAGGACTTCTGTTTTATGTGAAACTCTAGATGATGGCACTGTTATCTATGAGGCCAAGATATGGATACTTTGAGGGTGGAGCCTTTCAGTTTAGACTACATATTTGCTTTCAGAATAGTTTGTTGTACCTACTTTACAGGAAGCCTTTTCTTCCTAGGTTGTGGAGTATGGACTGTTTGTGAAGCACTGTAAAGTAGAAGTTTATCTTTTGGAGCTGAAGCTGTGTCAGAACAGTGATCCTGCTAATCTTATGAGCTCTTATTTCAGCAAAGCAGACACCGTTGGTAAGTAGCTGTTTGCTAACGCCACAACACACCTTGAAACACATCTACACCTAGTGGTGTCTAGTAATTTATTTAGATCATTAAATGGGGCAAGTATATTTTACCATTTTCTTTTTGCAAATTTTGTTTTCACAATCATCTGAAATTACTTCTTTTCCCCCTGTGAAATGGTGAATGCGTCTACTTATCTGATCCTCCTATAGCATTGCTAAACCACAATTTCACTCCAGCTTTTATTATTTGTCCTTAGAACTGACAGTTACTCTTCAGCTTTAGATGCTTCTGCCATTGTTCAAACAATCCTACCAGCAGACTGGTTATTTCAGTAGTAGTAGAATGTCAGCTTCAAATAACCCTAGCTGCATTTTAAATAAACGATTCCTTATCTTTTAAAGTGATAGTTAGTTATTTCAGGCAATACAGCTATAGTCAGAAATTAAATTTTACAGAAAATTGGTATGTACAGATACAGTTAATAATTCACCAGTGTAAAATAATCCAGAATTAGTATACACCTTCTTGTTTATTTAGCACTAGTAAATAAGCACGTTTTTACACTTTGAACGAGCCACACCTCCCAACCTAGTCAAAATACAGCATGTAATAACTTTGTCTCTTTCTTACCAGCTACTATTGAAAATGAAATGCGAAAGCAGTTTAATATTCCTGACGGAAAAGAAATTAGGCTGTGGAGCAGATACATGAGTAATACTTATGAGCAGCTAAGCAAACTCGACAGTACTATACAAGATGCGGGGCTCTATCAGGGACAGGTAAGAAGTTCAAATATCATATATTGTATTGCTCACCCTGTGGGCTGTCGACAAGGCTGCAATTTGTAAAAAAGTTACAATGGGAGGAATTCAAGGTAATACTATGGCTGTCATTCTGTTAGGGCCAGCTTTTCAGCTTGCCCGACTGAATTATTCCTCCTCACCACCACCCTGGCATGCTGTTCTGGGGGTTCTTCTGACACCTCTACAAGCCAATTTTGGGGCACGTGGGGGGGGGGAGAGCCCAACTGTTCTAGCAAGAGCTCTTGCTAGTAGGACTTGGAAGTTGGATCCCATCCCATGTGATTATGAAGTCATACAAAGTATTCTGAAATTTGAGCTAGTTTCTCAACTATTTGGCCAAGTTCAGTCAAACGCCAGCCGTTGTGGAAGAGCTACTGCATTCACAGCCTAGCAGCAATCATATAGAGGCAGCTGCATTTGGTGGCTGTTCCTGCCATTGTGTGATTTGTGGGCCTGAAAAAGACAAGTTGTGATCAAATTGCCACAGTAGTGTGAAAAACTCTTCTGTGTAGATGCTGATTCCTTAAATGGTAACTTGTAAATGCTGCTGAGTCAAAAGCCTGCCAGAGCCTTCTGTACATCCTAAGGTGTTAGCATGGGGGTTATTTAATTGGGAATCTCCTGTTTTGTAAGCACTGATTTGCTTGTATTTTTCTGCACGGAACCAAAGAAAGCCCAGACCTATAAGATAGCACTCCCTTTACCTAGTTTTACTATTATTTTTCTTTAACTTTAAAGGTAGTGTTAATAGAAGTGAAGAATGAAGATGGTACGTGGCCCAGGCAATCTCAGACAAAGTAAGTTTTTCTCTATTTATGCTTTCCGTTTCTCTATCTCAGTTTAGACATTGCAAAACCTGAACACCAAACCATGGTTTTGTGATGTCTGAATTGTGCCTCTGTCTAACTTGGGTCTGAGAGGTGTCTCTATCACTGTTTAACTTGGCATGACACTGACTATTTTGCTTCTTTCTCTATTCTGTTATTATTACATTGTGTTTATTGTCCTGTTGTATTTTAACTTGTTAGCCACTTTTGAGAGCTTTCAGGCTAAACAATGAGATAGGAAATGCCCTAAGTCCTGTTACACTCATTTTTCTAAATTGAAGTAGCATTGACTTAAAAAATAAGTACCAAAAACATACTTTAAAGTTACATTTCTGCCTCTCATAATCTTGACGGAATTAATCTTAGTTTTACAATATTGAAATAATAGTTTCCTTAAGAGGTAGTGAAATGCGCAGCTCAGTTTTTTAAAAAAACAGTGAAGAACTATCCTATGCACTGCTTCATTCTGAACTGAGCCTGTTGCAAAGCCATCTACAATTTAAGCCACATGTAAGGATTCATCTAACCTGCCCCTACAAAAGATTCCCACAGGGCTTTCGTCCCTTCTGCCTCCCACATGCTCCACAAATTGGCTTGGGAAAGATCAGAAGAACTTCTAGCACAGTACATGACTTGCATAGGTGGAATTATTGGAAGATGAAACATTGAATTCCACCCAATGTATCAGGCATTACAATTCTTATTGGCCCCTGACTACAGCTGCAGGTAGTTAAAATGTTAGAGTATTTACAAATCACTGGTAGATTATGGCAAGGAATATCTATTCTACTTAAGCCGTCTTTTTCAAAAGGTAATTATTTCATTTAGTAGATTAATTTTAGTCCTAAAAATCCTGTTGGTTGCCTTCTGTTCTGCTGGGAGGGGACAGATTTATGCTATGAGCATGCAAATATGAATCTGAGGCCTTGTACCAGTTAAGATTAGTAGTCTTGCTAGCCTAGTACTAATTACAATGATTGATTGTGGATCAAACACTGATTCAGAAGTATGGTTCTTTCCTAGCAATTATTTGGAGAACTCTTAATCAGCTGGAATGCAAATGGCGCATCGTATCATGCGCTCTGCCATGTAAGAAATTGCCTTGTGTAGCTTAGTACCACTTGCATAAGTTCTCCTTTGTATTTTACAATAGGGAAATTCCATACAGAATGAGGGGTGAGTAATAGATTTCTAATTCCATTGACTCATAAACAACCCACCTCTTCAACCTGAAGTCATTCCTTCTGGGTTGGAAATCCAGAAATAAACAGTTTAAAATAGTAAACTATACTAAAAAGTCAGTTAAAGACTCTCAGGAATTTTTTTTTAAAAATCAACAACAAAAACCCTGATGGGATTTTTACTACTTTTTTTTCCCTCCCAGATCAAGCACTGCAACAAGCAGAAATCTAGCTACCTCTTCAAAATCATCAGCAAGCTCTTGCTCCTCTTCAACCATAACAAATGGTGATAGCAATAACTCCTATAGTTTGAACTGCTCCAGCCTTGGCAAAGGGTAATAGCAAGAATGTGTCTGCTGTTCTTTATGTAACTTCCTTTCTCTGAATACTTTTATGCATTCTCTTCTTTATTAAATAAGGTTTTGCCCTGAAGCATTCATGGCTCCACTGTTCGGAAGCTAGCTATGTAGAACTTTAAACTTAACTTCAGTTTCATGGCCCTCCGGCATTTTTTTGCCAGTTACTGTTCCATTAAGATGTATGAGTTCTGTCAATTTTTCCTACAATAGCACTTTATCATATAATAGCTGATAGGAAAAAAATGCCACTCTAAAATAGTTCATTAAACCAGATTGCGTTCTCCCATATAAACCTACTAGGACATTTGAGATCTCCCTTGGAGGCTGTGCTCTCAAGGCGCTTGCCCCTAGAGGTGTAGTGAGTGATTACTTGAGGCAAGGCTTCCCAGTCACGGCACCCAAATTATGGCAATTTCTGTCAAGCAGATTCACATTGCCTTTTCCTTGATACGGTAGTTTTGAAATGCCTGGCAAACACAGTATTACATTGGAGGATTTTAGGACCCTCTGACTTCAGTTCTTTTTATCCTGCTTGGTTGGGGTTTTTTGTGGTGGTGGTGGTGGTTTTTCCTAACTTTAGTTTTAGTCTTGGTTTCGTTTTTCATTAGCATAATGTTCTGGAAACCAAAAAGCAGGATATGAGTATTTTAAGCAAAATATAATATCAGTAAAGTGAGTCTCCACCTACAGTATGAAATGGTACAGTCAGGCAGCAGACTGGCTACCTCATAATACTTGATTGTGAGAACTAGGTCTGAGGGAGGAATTTTATAGTGTAGGCATGTGTATACTATAGATCAGTTGGAAAGTTTGCTTTGTCTTAAGTTTGAGTTACGTGTTTAATTGTATTGTGTTTTTATATTCTGTAAACTCGCCATAAAAATTTGATGCAGGGCGGGTAAGAAATACAATATACATTATTTTTGTATCGCTGTAAAATAGTTTCTTAGCCAAAATATTCTGCAACCTGTTATCATATTCCAGTATGTTTTCCCCCTCCAGAGGTTCTAGCTTTTCCTGCAACTCCTACAACAACAGGGAGAGCCCTCCTCAGTCACAGCCTGGTCTTTGTGGGCTCAGTAACCTAGGAAATACATGCTTCATGAATTCAGCTTTACAGGTAAAGAACTGGTACAATCTGCTGAAGAACCTAGAGTGGTAGGCACTGTACTGCTTGGGTTTTATACTACCCCATCTTAAATTTTATAACTGTTAGGTTCCCATACAGCTTGGAAAACCTACATAATGCTGTGGGTTACAATGGAAGATAGAAAGCTGCATTTTTCAAGTGTCAGAACCCTGGTCTTCGTATTGCCGATATCTTATAAACCAAACCCTGGCTCCTCTATGAGTAGCACAGGAGCAGCAGGGCCAAGGGAGGAGCAAAGTGGCTATACTTTTTGCTGCGAGAATCCACTCACTCAATCATACTTAGCCATTGTTTGGATTAGCATTGTGTGCAAACCAGGCTGCTGACTGGCAGCAGCTCTCTAAGGTTCAAGGCATGAAACTTTCTCAGCCCTATACAGTGGTGCCTCGCAAGACGAAATTAATCCGTTCCGCGATTTTCTTCGTCTAGCGGTTTTTTCGTCTTGCGAAGCAAGCCCATTGACAGCTTAGCGGATTAGCGCTATTAGCGGTCTAGCGGCTTTTAGCGATCAGCTGAGAAGCGGCTTATCAGCGGAACAGCTGATAAGCGGCTTAGCGCTTAGGGAAAGGGCGGAAAAAAGCGGGGGGGAAGCGGGAACTCGCAAGATTTTTTCGTCTTGCGAAGCAACCCCATAGAGAAATTTGTTTAGCGAAGCGCCTCCAAAAACGGAAAACCCTTTCGTCTAGCGGGTTTTTCGTCTTGCGAGGCGTTCGTCTTGTGGGGCACCACTGTATGATGATGCCAGGGTTTGCACATGGAGCCTCCTGTATACACAACAAGTGGTCTACCCTGAGCTATGACCCTGTCCTCCCAAAATAGAAATAACCCAGCTAGTACATATTACTCAGTTTTCTTCTTACAGCAGTTTCCATATGTAATATTTAATGTAGCTTGCAATACAGTTCCGTATAGGGTGATTTTGCTGACTCTAGTACAATTTTAGTTTTCATTGGGCTGAAAATGGGTTGTTGGCATGGCTTTCTTTTTTATGTATTTCTTGTGTCTGAATGTTCTTCTAGTGTTTGAGTAACACCCCTCCACTGACTGACTATTTCTTGGAAGATGAGTATGAAGCTGAAATAAATCAGGAGAATCCTCTGGGAATGAGAGGAGAAATTGCAGAAGCATATGCAGAACTCATCAAACAGATGTGGTCTGGAAGAAATTCTCACGTGGCCCCCCGCATGTTCAAAGTAAGTAGACTTTCTGTCATTGAAACACAGCTAGAGGAAGTGACATTTTTGGTTTCATGCTTTCTGCATGGAGCTTTAATGTTAGCCCTTGGGGAAATACTTTCCCCGTCTTAAAATGTCTAGCTGGGTAGCTTAGGTTGAACGTAAAAGAATGCTAAGTATGATATGGACTCCTGAGTGCTACAGTCCCTTAATAATTCACTGAATGTTGCATATTGCAGGGAAATGCCATGCATTCTGTTTAGAATAGTTGTGGTTTCTAAAGCTTTTACTGATATAATTTGATTTTTAACAAGATTTTAGGAGTTATCTGACTTCTTTTTTAAGAACTGTTTTATCTGTTTACTTTTTATTGTTTTATACCACTGTGGTATGTTGTAAAGTGCAATATTCCAAATAAAATTAAGCTGAAAGTTAGCAACTTTATATCTCTCTGAAATTAGTTGTACACTGAGTTGCTTTTGAAACAGTTGTTAAAATTGTACACATGATCTTCAAATCACTTGTTGATATTCTGTATTCAAATAAGTAACAAATGTACTTTATTAGCACGTTTGTCAGTTTCACAGAATTTTACATGGATTAACCATACGGCAACTGTATCTCATAACTGTTACCCAAAGAAACGGATATGAGAGGAGACTTCATACATCTTGGTATCTTTTTGACATTAGTTTATTGCTAGGAATTATCTAATCTTCATTGAATTCTGCAAATGAGGCTAGAGTTACTGCTTTTCTCTTCACTGCTCACATGCATCTTCCTAATGTTGTTTCCCCCCCCTTTTTTAAATTTTAGACCCAGGTTGGCCGCTTTGCTCCTCAGTTTTCGGGGTACCAGCAACAAGATTCCCAAGAGCTCCTGGCCTTTCTTTTAGATGGTTTACATGAGGATCTAAACAGAGTAAAAAAGAAACCTTACTTGGAGTTGAAGGATGCTAATGGCAGGCCTGATTCGGTATGCTGCATAGACATTCCACTGCTTGGAGTTAAATTGTGCTATAAAAGAGTAACACTCAACATATGTTACAAATTATTTTTACCCATCCAGTTCCTTTGTTTGTCTTACTGAGGATGTCTTTTTCTTAGCAAATGAATCCATGAATCAGTCCACTTGGGACCATTGACTCTTAGCCAGGCTTCAACAAATATGCTTCCCATTGTGAGTGTGGCCCTGTGCTCTGATAAGCAGGTAGCCTTCCTCCTAATTCTGAAGATGCATACATGGACGAGATTGTCCAAGCAGTTGCATGGCAAACTCCACTAGCTCCAAAGTTGGATCAAATTAGTGGCACTTACTAGAAAGGCAGAGTCCAGATAGGCGATGCAGGATCACAACAGGCATGGCAAAGCACAGTTTGTCAGGACACTGACAGATCACTGTGACTGATGCTGGCTGGAACTTAACTACAGTATTGAGAACACATTAGCTGTTTTCAGTTGTGGCCAGCCAGATATAACTACCCTTCCTCTCTTTAAGAACATAAGACCTGCATAGCCAGATCACCATTATCGGGAAGTTTTTAAAATGTTTGATGCTTTATTATGTTTTATATATTTTGTAAGCCACCCAGTTTGGCTGGGGAAACCTGAGAGCCAGGTGACCCTTTCCAATTGCAGTCAGTTGCTGTAATCCTCCTTTCTTGGCCCTGTTTAAACCGAAGTAGAACAAGGGCTTAAAAGGGAATGACATAAATAATTACTTGGGGACAGTGCCCAATTTAAAGTTTCACTTAATTGGGCTGCTTTTCCATTACAGGCCTAGTTTTTATTACGGTAATTTTGAGAATTGATGCCACACATACACACGCACACCCCAGTGTAGTGTTTATTAAATAACTGCCTTTGCATGAATGTCACAACGATCATAGTTGGAGCAAACATTGCCGAAAGCTACATATTTCTTAGGTTTGACTGTACATTACTAATTGCGCTGCAGTACTGCTTAAGCAGTTCCTTGCTCACTTGCTAGAAGCTACCTCTAATCTGCCTTTCCCTAGGTTGGGATTCACTGTCAGCAGCAGCCCTGCACAGAACACTTCTCCTCCCCTGTGTGCCCCAAATTCCCTCTGAAATTGGTTTGGGTGTTTGGGAAGAACCCCCAGAACAGCAGGGGAAGAGGAGGGGCATTGTTCCATCTCGCAAACTGAAATGCTTAGGCAGACAGAATGTTTGTAATGGTGTGACATTGGAATTCCCTCCCTAGAATTGGATTCTCTCATACTATGCAAATTTCACCTACACACTAGGGTGCAATCATCTTGTATAGTCTGTTCTGTTCTGTTCTGTTGCAAGTCACTTGCATGTTGAATTACAGGTATACCAATAAGTGAATGATTTCATTGCATACAAACATAGTTGTTCAGCATCAGTTTGTCACATCACGTCCTTCTATTGTATTTCAGTAACCTTCCCTACAGATAAAAGATGTTTCATCAGAACTTGCACCTTAATCTTTATACTGTGTTTCTGCTTCTCTGCAATGTGTTTTATTTTTTGCAGGTGGTAGCAAAAGAAGCTTGGGAGAATCATCGATTGCGTAATAACTCTATAATTGTAGATATTTTCCACGGTCTCTTCAAATCCACATTGGTCTGCCCCAAATGTTCTAAAGTTTCAGTGACTTTTGACCCTTTTTGCTACTTAACCCTTCCATTGCCCTTGAAGAAAGATCGAACCATGGAGGTTTTCTTGGTTTTTGCAGATCCACAGCGCAAACCTACTCAGGTAAGTAGAGGTGTTCATGTTGGTCTTTGTTATGAAAGACAGAAAAATCAAATTGTAGTGTTTTGTGCCCTCTGCAACTTACAAGAGGTTGCCTGCTTTTAGCATTACAATTCCGATACTAAGGGTCATTGTGTGAGCTGCGTTGTACGCCTCCCGCCTGCTCGATGTACATAGAAACACACTCAGATATCAGGTTCAAATCCCATCTTCCCCATAAAACTCACATGATCACCTTGAGTCAATTACAACCTCTCTTACCTACCTTTTCTAGTTACCTACCTACCTACCTACCTTCCAGGATTGTTGTGAGGAAAAAATGTGCAGAGAAAGAGATAATGTACAACACCTTTACCTCCAACAGATAAATGGAATGAAATCAAATTTAAAATAGATATAGCTGGAACAAACATTGCTGTCTTAAAATACACAGTTCACAACAAGCCTTCCTACCCCAGCATGTAAAATGACCAGCTTTGCATTATATGTTCATTATATATATATATATATATATATGTACACGCAGCATACGTACACGCAGAGATAAGATGCATCCAGTCCCCAATCTTGAGATCAGTTTTACAGAGACTCTGGGAAGGCAGCTAAGTCTGTACTCCAAGCATGCTCACCTGTGAGTAAGCCCAACTGAGCATAGTGAGATTGACCTCACCTGTATGTTTTGTGATCTACATGTTTGGAGAGGGAATCTGTCCAATCCATTTTTCAGCAGGTGAGATCCCAATTGCCAGTCATATTACACGCAGGGAGGAGGGAACCCCAAGGATGTTCACACAGAAGCCCTGGCCACAATTGCAGTCCAAGAATCAGAGATGACCTCTCTGATTTCAGTCACCGCCTAGCAACAACATTCCCACAAAGAAACCTAATTGGCCTGTAATTATGGGCTGATAATTTTGGATGTAGTTTCCACTAAACAATCTTTCACAACCTAGTCTTCTGCATATTTCTGAGTCTTATATAAACTGAATTTTGTTGCTAAGTGTCATAACTTATACCTCACAAACTACATAGGGTAGTATCTGACTGAATTGTACTCAGGGTAGATCCACTGAAATCAATCAAGTTAAGTCATCGGGTGTATATTGCATATGACTAATATTAGATATCAGCAATAGTGACCCCCTTAGCAATAGTATTAATTGCTTCTTGGTAGATTGCAAGCTGAATCCCCAATACAGTGTATCTTTCTAGCTTTAGTTAAGAGTAAAAAATGCCAGTT
Organism: Podarcis melisellensis; assembly: GCF_964234715.1. NCBI lineage: Eukaryota > Metazoa > Chordata > Lepidosauria > Squamata > Lacertidae > Podarcis > Podarcis melisellensis. Next base: position 68,774,342 of record NC_138529.1, on the reverse strand, counting down.
TTTTTCCTGTCATAGCATTAGCTTTTTACAATCCCAGCAGTGCTTATAACAGGACAACATTTTTACATTTAAATTTATCCTAATAAAATGTGGTTTCTTCACAATTTTGCTTGATTGCACAAACAATGGTGGCTGGTTTGGACATAACAGTAAGCCAAGGGTAGTGGTTTGTTGCTCCTACTTACTAGCAGGTAGGAGAAAAGCAGAAGCTGCGTTCACAGTAAACTGTTAACCATGTCTGACTATAACACGCAAACACACCCTGTATCAAACCTGGTTACTGATGCTGATCCTTAAGTCTAGAATTGTATTCCTTACCAAGGTTTATTTTGCCTAGTATAAGTGTAATGTTCTGCTTTTTTCCCCAGTACAAGGTAATTGTGCCAATGATGGGGGCTGTATCTGACCTGTGTGATGCACTCTCAAAATTCTCCGGGGTTCCTGCAGAAAATGTAAGGCTAAATAATATTGTGTGATAAATAAAAGGGTTCCGTTTTCTACTAAATGTTATTAGGTAGACTGATTCCTGAATTAGTTAAAAATAACTTTAACAAACATTATAAGAAGGTGACTTGATATTGTGTATTGGGCACATCTTTTAAAAGGTTGTAAATTTTTCTTTTTAGGGCAAGAAGTGAGGAGTCACGTTCCACTTTCCACATGTTAAAATGTTTGTCTATACAGAAACTTAGATGAAAACAAACTGTCCTCTTTCAGATAAAAAACTCTGACAAGAACAGCTTGTCAGCATGAGCCCATTCTCTGACCTTGTCCTTGTTCTGCTTGCCCTAATACCAACTATGCATAGCACGCATTTTGAAAGATGTCCCCAAGTGCTTGAAGTGAGCATTGGGTCAAAATGAGACCTTGGATCCTTAGCACTGATATCTCCTTGATAATTATGTACAGTGGTGCCCCGCAAGACGAATGCCTCGCAAGACGAAAAACCCGCAAGACGAAAGGGTTTTTCGGTTTTTGCGACGCTTCGCTAGACGATTTTCCCTATGGGCTTGCATCGCAAGACGAAAGCCCATAGGGAAATCTCGGGGACCTCTTTTAAATGCTGGCGGTGGGGAGCAAAGCCTTTCCCCCCCCTCCGGACTTCAGAAGAGGTCCAGGAAGGCCGGCGGGGGCGAAAGGCTTTGCTCCCCACCGCCAGCATTTTAAAAGCGGTCTGGGATAGCAGGGAAGCGCTTCCCGCTATCCCGGACGGCTTTTGAAGGCAGGCGGGGGGGAGCAAAGACTTTTGTCCTGGACCTCTTCCGAAGGCGGGCGGGGGGCAAAAGTCTTTGCTCCCCCCTGCCTGCCTTTCCTGGAGAGCGGAAAAGGCAGCGCTGCCGCCCGCCAGCATTTTAAGATCGCCCCGGGACAGCGGAAAAGTCTCCGCTGTCCCGGGAAGGCAGGCGGGGGGGAAGCAAAGACTTTCGCCCCCGCCAGCCTTCAGAAGAGGTCGGGGGACAGACTGTCCCCAGACCTGGTCTGAAGGCGGTTCGGTTTCCATAGGAACGCATTAATTGATTTTTAATGCATTCCTATGGGAAACCGTGCTTCGCAAGACGAAAAACTCGCAAGACGAAAAGAGTTGCGGAACGAATTAATTTCGTCTTGCGAGGCACCACTGTACATTCTACAAATATTTAATAGGAAGGGCATTCTTAGCAGAATTTGGTATTGTGTTACAAATGATCTGTATGTAGTTGAGAATTGATCTTGTGTAATAATGAAGAGTTTTTTAAACTGTAAATATGATCTATTTCTATATCTTATATAGCTCAGTCTGTAGATCATGAGGCTGTTAATATCAGGGTCGTGGGTTCAAGTCCCACGTTGGGCAAAAGATTCCTGCATTGTAGGGGTTGGATTAAATGAACCTCATGGTCTCTTCCAACTCTACAATTCTATGAAATCGTCTGGTGAAAGACATCATCTTAATGTTTTATAATCAGATAATATTTAAGAGGAAAGAAAGAAAAATAACAATTGCTATTCTAATGGGCTCTTTGAGAGTGTATTTGATGATGGTGATCTCATGCAAAATGTAAGGGATATTCTAGAAACCAGACCAAATAAATGGGGATTTGAGGGAATAGGAGGGAATCCTATTCTGGTTAGTGTATTCAGGTCAGTTCCCACCTACTTCTTTTGTCAGCTCCCTAATGTATATGATAGCTAACCTTAATTATCTTGAATTCAACTCTGTAAGCTGAAAATGGTGGAGAAGGTGATTGAGCTGGGAAAAGAACACATTTGGGATTAAGGAAGTAAGAAGAAGCAGTGGCTAGGCCAGTACCCTTGGGAGAAGAAGAACCCTGTTTCATTCCACTACCTAACTGCTTATTATCAGATCAAAGTTTTTGTTGCCAGTGGTTGTTAGGCATTCTCTTTGCCATCCTTGCTTTCAAGCAGTTGCTTTTCAAATTATATTGCCCATTTTGAAAAGAGATTTTTCTCTGGGCAAGCTATTAAAGCAACCAGTTCTATTCAGTTTTGGCATCTGTTTGCTTGGCAAACACAAGGAGTCTTAACTATTCCTCATCGCTGAGATCCAGTATATTGTACTAGTTCTTTCATTTGGCTACTGTTTTTTTTGTTGTTGTTGTTTTTTGCTTAGTCAGCTTATTTAGGGACGCGGGTGGTGCTGTGGGTTAAACCACAGAGCCTAGGACTTGCCAGTCAGAAGGTTGGCGGTTCGAATCCCCGCGACGGGGTGAGCTCCCGTTGCTCGGTCCCAGCTCCTGCCAACCTAGCAGTTCGAAAGCACGTCAAAGTGCAAATAGATAAATAGGTACCGCTCCGGCGGGAAGGTAAACGGTGTTTCCGTGCGCTGCTCTGGTTCGCCAGAAGCGGCTTAGTCATGCTGGCCACATGACCCGGAAGCTGTACGCTGGCTCCCTTGGCCTATAGAGCGAGATGAGCGCCGCAACCCCAGAGTCGGTCACGACTGGACCTAATGGTCAGGGGTCCCTTTAACTTTACCTTTACCCTCGGCTTATTTAAGCATGAGTCACTTGACACCAAACTTCCTCTTGGGGTTGGACTAGATGATCCTTGGGGTTCCTTCCAGCTCTACAATTCTATTATTCTGTGATTGTAGAATATTGAAAATGCCTAGGAGAAATCTTCAATATTTTTCTTGAACTTGGCTTATATTTTGATTATCATTATGCTATTCTGACTTCCATTCTCAACTACTTCCTGTTTTTAGATGGTGGTGACAGATGTTTATAATCACCGATTCCACAAAATTTTCCAGATGGATGAAAGCTTAAGTCAGATTATGCCAAAGGACAACATCTTCGTGTGAGTAACCGGTACTTTGGGAAGAGTAGAGATAAGAAACTTCTGCTATGTAACATTTGAGTGTTTAGCCTGAATAGATTATTTGGTACCCACAATTTATGTAGGTGATCAGTAGTTCTTACATTGTGTTGTATGCTGTTCTGATGAGATATCATGTGGTGTGGGACACATATTGTTTAATTAGTGACCTTTGAGGTGTTTGTGTGCTGCTATTTTCCTCTTGGATTTTTTATTGTTTAGCTGTGCAGATGCCAATAGATCTAGAAAACATTGGGGCTACGTTACATGGAATGCTAAATCTCCACTGAAATTTACTAACGTTTTTGAAACTTAAAAGAGCATGAAAATGTTTACGTTTACATTGGGAAATCAGGCATGGAGAACTTGTGACAATTCGAAACTAAACCTTAAACTTTGGATTCTAGTTTTAAAGTTAGCTGTAAGCCTGCCTCACATACACCTACCCCCAACTTCCAGTGTGTCTGCAGGTATTGTTTTCTGAGTATCTGTCATGTACACATTCCTATAAAGTTGTGTATATATGAAATGTTGGTGGATAAACATCATGAGCACTACCTTGTGCTTCTCTTGTCAATCTTTTGGGAATGCACCAGTAAAACTGATCCTGGAGTTGGTCAGTTTGGGCAAGTTTGGTGCAACATTTATTTATAGTAAGTGGATGGGGCTTGTTCATCACTGTCAAGTAAGAAATGGCTAGAACAGAGACATTTTAAAAGAAGTATATTTGACATCTTACAATGCACCTCTTTTTAAGAAGGTTTTTTGTGTGTGTATATACGGTATACATGCATGGGAGCACACATACACATACTGTATTAGAATTGCATTTTGGATTGTATTCCCATTGTGTTGGAGCTATGAGTACAAATATGAACTATAAAAGATGAGCCTTTAAACTAAGTTCCTAGCAATTGGATATGATTGCAGAATGTCACAAATCCAACTAAATTTGTCTATTTTTAAATTCCTAAAAGCTCTCTGTACTTAGTTAGGACTTTGTTAGATATTTGTGAATAGCAGATTGTTTTGCACTTCTTTAATAGGAAACTTCAAAATAGTTAAAGTGAAGCAGACTGTGAAATTAGGTTAGGAGAAGTGGTGGTAGTGGCAGTACAGTGATTGACTATTGATATCAAGTGACAGTGAAAATTTGTTGGTGGCAATAGGAGGGTCTGGCTTTGTTTTGTGTAGTATTTATAGAGCTGCATCATTAAGTCTCTCTAAAATGATAACATGGTTTTGTTAAATACTAGGTAGGTTCAGAATAAGAATGTACTCATCCACAACTTGATTGTGGAGGATAAAGAGGCCAACCTGGCATAACTAAGACTTGGGTGGGCCTGATCTCACCCATCTCTCTGACCAGTTACTCGGTGCAACAGCAGGTCAGACTTCAGTGTTGGGGATAGAGGTACAGTGGTACCCTGGTTCTCAAACTTAATCCATTCCGGAAGTCAGTTCCAAAACCAAAGCGTTCCAAAACCAAGGCATGCTTTCCCATAGAAAGTAATGCAAAATGGATTAATCCGTTCCAAGCTTTTAAAAACAACCCCTAAAACAGCAATTTAACATGAATTTTACTATCTCACAAAACCATTGATCCATAAAATGAAAGCAATAATCGATGTACTCTAATATAAAATAAATAAGACAGTATTGTAGATGATAAAAATTAAAATTATTTTTCCCCCTTACCTGCACTGATGATAGTCATTGTTTGGATGGGGGACTTTTATCCATTTCCACAGTCACAAAATCAATCAGTAGCTGAACTGGGTTCCACACAGTCACAAAAACAAATCAATCAAAAAAGTCTCAAAAACAAAAACAGAAAAATAAATAGCAAAAAAAGAGAGCACCAAACTTAATCCATTCCAGAAGTCCGTTTTACTTCCGAAATGTTCGAAAACCAAGGTGTAGCTTCTGATTGGTGCAGGTTCCCCAGAAACACTTCTGAAAAGCATTAGAAAACTGGAACACTTACTTCTGGGGTTTTGGCGTTTGAGAATCAAGGCGTTTGAGAACCACTTTCTTGATATAGTTCTTAGAATTTCAGTGCAGCTCACTAGTACACCTCTTGTCCTCAGGGCAGAATGAGAATGTCTTTACCTGATGTTGGGCCATAGAGACAGATTAGGGGTGCTGCTGGTATGCCGTCCACCCTGTTTCCCAACAGCCTTGATGGCTGTGGTGGTTGTGAAAATAGTATTGAAGGAACCCAGGATGATTGTCCTGGGTAACCTTCAGTGTGTGTGCCGAAGCTCTCAGGGCCAGTTTTTGAGCTCATAGTCTCTGTGGTAACCATGCATCTGTCTCATCATCTATCTAAGATGTGGTAGGACATAGCTTGGATCTTGTCTTTGCTTCAAGTGGTAGTATCTGTCTCTTTCTGTGGAGTAGGGGGTGGGTGGGTGGGTTCTACAACACAGTCATCATGGTCAGACCACTTCCTGGTGAAGTTTGGAATTGTGGTGCCTACATCCCACTGCAGGGGTGGAGGTCCATGGAGATTAATAGAATGCAGTGGATTCCTGAATGTTATGCAGGAGTTTCTGGTGGATAGAGTAAGTGAACCTGTCAAGGCCTTGGTCTCACTATAGAATGTCAAGATGAGATGGGCCACTGACACAAATCCTCCCAAGTGCTCTCTTAAGTGCTGTGGAGTCCATTCAGTAGCCTGGTGCTTTGGGAGCTGCAAATGATGAAACAGGCTGCATTACACTAGAGTACAGGTGGTGGACGTCTTGTTGAAAAGCAAACAAAACACTTTTGTAGAGGTAAAACCTCTCTTAACCAGAATTTAGCATCTCGGTTCTAGTCTACCTAAAATGTTTGTTTGATTATCTCCCCCCCCCTTTAAAAATATTTTTTATTGATTTTTCCATGTATACTTCTTCTAACAATCTCCGTAGTATAATTTCAAGTCTGGAAGGGAGAAGCCTCCTTTATCTTTTGTATCTATAAGTATTTTATATTTTATTCTAGGCTTTTTCCCATTCCAGGCAAACTTAGAAATATCTTTTTGCCAGTTTCTGAAGCAGACAAGATTGCTTATTCCTCCCCCCCTTCTTTACATGCTTCATTAATTATGGCAGCTCAAAGGCAGTGCATGTTTGTGTAAAATGAAATCTAGATACAGTCCCTGATAGCAGTGAAGCTGGCAAAGACTCCTGACTGAGCCCCTGGCAAGACTCTTGACAGTTAGCATACTGAGTTAGATGGATCAATGGAGGCTTCCTGACTAATGATGCTTAGACTTGAAAGAATGGATTTGAACAACATTTTGAACTGAAGCATTTGAAGTTCTTCAAATGTAAAGTGAACTTTTAAGGTTTATTAACAAATGTGATTAATATATTACACTCTCCCTTATTTTGTATCTGCAACATTTGGAAGTTGATAATGGCTTGTCAAGGCATCTCAGTTCCAGCATTATGCAAATTATACTTTGTACTAATCCCATTTTAGAACCCAAATCATGATTTTGAGCTTCCAAGCATATATGCAGATGATGTTAGAGCTTTCATACTTGGTCTACTCAGCATTCCTATCTCTTGATACTGTGATCTTCTGGGTGGGAGTCATGGCCATAACCATGGTTTGTCAACTTGAGTCATCATACCCAACTCTGGTTAGGACAAAGCACAATTTGAAAACACATTTCAAAACAGGATTGTCTTAATTCTCATTTGCTAGCCTACCACAAACCATGGTTTGTCATTTCAGCTATTAGTGGCCTCATTCGCATGTATCTACCCATAGGTTACAAACATCTTCTGAGGTCCTGTTGGGTGTCCCACTACTTAAGGATGGTGTGCAGTAATGCAAGGGTGGACCTTTTTCATGGCAACACCCAGATTACTAAAGCTTAGTTTAGTGTTACATGTCCAAATCTTAGGGTCATGTGGTCCCCTCCATTTTCCTCCAGTGTAGTCACAAGAGAATCAACTTTCAGCTTAATAATAATAATAATAATAATAATATAATTTATTTATACCCTGCCCATCTGGCTGAGTTTCCCCAGCCACTCTGGGCGGCTTCCAATCAAGTGTTAAAAACAATACAGCATTAAATATTAAAAACTTCCCTAAACAGGGCTGCTTTCAGATGTCTTTTAAAGATAAGGTAGCTGCTTATTTCCCTCACATCTGAAGGGAGGGCGTTCCACAGGGCAGGCGCCACTACCGAAAAGGCCCTCTGTCTGGTTTCCTGTAACCTCACTTCTCACAATGAGGGAACCGCCAGAAGGCCCTCGGTGCTGGATCTCAGTGTCCGGGTTGAACGATGGGAGTGGAGATGCTCCTTCAGCTAATAATAGTTACTTGTTATGTCTAAACCCAGACAAGCTGTTTACCGTTTACTGTTAGAGACTCAAATTTCAAATTGTGGTTCATGATCCTGTCTATTTCCTGAAAACATTGTTAATAGTAAGCACAGCTTGGATACAATAAGTAATCTTGGTTAGCTGAAAAACGAAGCAAAGGTTTCCTCACAGCCATGCCCGAGGATGTGAGGGGATTGGGATGCAGTACACAAAGACACTAAATTAGTGTAACACTAACTTAGGGTGATGTTGCCCCTGTTTGGTGGAATAGCATTCCTGTTGAGATATGGCAGGCAGCCTCTATCTGCACTTTCCTGCAAAAATTGAATATGTTTTTGTTCCTGTGATAAACTCGCACCAATGCATTCTAAACCCTTAAATATGTAGCAAAGGTGCCTGTAATATTTCTACTTGGAGGGCTTGAAGCTTCAGAATGTGCATGATGTAGACCTGGAAAATGGCACAGAGCAAAGATTACCTCTGTTCCTTAAGGCAACTGTGGTGATCAAAAATGAATCCCTCCACCCCACAGTTTTTAAGTGAGAGGGAAAAGTTAGGTGAGCTGATCACCAATCTCCAGCATCTCATCCATTTTGGAACCTGAATTGTTCTATCATGTTTGCCTTTTTTCAGTTGTGCTATTTTTGACACCGTATTGCAAATAACAGAAATCACTTTTTTTCAGTAGCTGGGAGCTAGCAAAGAATTTCCAGTATTAATTGTTAGCTGAATTGCTCTCCAGGTGTATTGCATACATACTTTAACCAGTTGTTAGAGGATTGGTTAATGTGGTACTGGTAGATGCGTTGGAGGCATTCATGAGTGGCAGGAGGATGTAAAGTTTGAGTCCAAGCATTTATAAGAACATGGTGGTCTAGCAGTGTTGCTGCCTGGAATCAGCAATTCTTGGGAAAGTTGCTTCTCCTACTGAATGTTCAGTTGACAGATTGTAATAAAGGTGATCTGCAAATCAATCTGGCAAAACTACATCAACATGCGTCACTTGTGCTGAATTCCCCCAGGCTAAACTAAAAGGGGCATTCAGCACTCAGTGCAGACACTTACTATTTTTTCCCCTTAGGTCCCATGATGCTCCGCCCCAACTAGGCTCCTGCTCCGATGTAAAGCCCCAGCATGTGCCATGATGGTGATATCACATCACCCAGGATCCTGCTGGAGCATGGAGCCAGCCTACAAGGGGTCAGGTAAGTGTCTATCATTGCACAAATATGCAAAGTTTTTGTCGGGTTTTTCCTTCCCAGGGGAAGCATCTTGGGATATGAGGCTGGAGAGATTTTATATGTTTGAGTGCCTTTGTTATCTTAGCCTGGATAATGGAGGCATTCAGCATATATGTTTAAAATTGATGAAACTTTGCCAAAATGATTTGCAGGTCACACTTAACTTACTGACATCAACTGTCATAATATTCTCATGCCAGTCACTTTACCCTGGTTTCCTGCCCACCTTACCTTGCATAGTTTCTCTACCCTTGTTTGCTTGGAACTGGTAAAAGACTGAATGGTTATGGATATTTTGAACGTAGTATCTGAAATACAAGATTTATCCTATTACTCTTTGGTTTTCTCTCTGATAATGGGTTTTGGATGGATGGTGGAATACAACTATAAACTAAGATAAAATCTGACCCTAGAAATGCTCCTTCCCTAGAGATTATATAGCCTGAAGCAAAATAGTTTTGAGTGATTCTGCTCTTTGCTTTAGAGCAGGGTTGGGTAACATTTTGGGACCTAAGGGACACATTCACTCCTAGCCTACCCTCTGAGAGTCACATAGCAGCTGTAGGTATGGCCGCTTCCACACACTCACATATACACACCCAGGGTTTACATAGGCAGGCAGCTCCCCCCATTCTCCACTCTTCAAATGACTGATCTGATGACTGAGGAAGGGATCATTTGTAGCCATATTTGGATGCTGGGCTCTGCTGTCTACTTTGGCTATTTTTTTTCCTTTTTGCAACTGTGGCCAAAATAGGTTGGTCTTGGGGGTCTAGAAAAAAATTTAAGGCCAGTGTCTAAATCTAACTTAATTGAAGTATAATTCAGATTAATCTAAATTAACATTGTTAAAGAAGTCAGAAAAATAAGTCAGGGCTAAATCTAGAATGAACTTTTTGTAATTTGGGTCTTGAGTACAAAAAGAAAGAAAAACAATATGTAAAGAACGAAGTACAGTGTTACTTTGGGTTACATACGCTTCAGGTTACATACTTCAGGTTACAGACTCCGCTAACCCAGAAATAGTACCTTGGGTTAAGAACTTTGCTACAGGATGAGAACAGAAATCGTGCTCCGGCGGTGCAGCGGTAGCAGGAGGCCCCATTAGCTAAAGTGGTGCTTCAGGTTAAGAACAGTTTCAGGTTAAGAACGGACCTCTGGAACGAATTAAGTACTTAACCCGAGGTACCACTGTAGCAACTTTGCACATTAACTAACCAATAATACCCATTTAAGCTATATTTTCATATCAGTAATATTCTATTTAGGGTCATTGTGGAGGTTGTTAATAATAGTGGGCAGTTGCAATGTTTATGTACTTAGATGTACAGTCGGTTTGTTTGTTTTACTTACGCAGTATCAATAGGATTTGAAAAATCTGGATGAATTCACAGACACCAAATGTTGAGGTACATTGAATACCTCCCTATATTCATGCATACTGATTGTGTGTTTACTTTCAGTGTGAGAGGCAAAAGGCTTTTTGTTTTGTAACCTTGGTAGGTACAATGCCTCTGTTTTGCCCCTCAGAGAAGTGGTGAGGAATCACTACAAGGCACCATTCTGAGTAGGGCTATTACTACATGCATGGTGGAAGTGCTAGTAGATGGGAGGACTTTCATATTCATGGGAGGTGTTCAAAGAAGATACAAGTTGCAAGTGTTGCAATAATGAGGAGACTTGGTCTGCTGCTGTTTATTGTAGCTGTGCCTGAGGGAACAGTACTCCACTTCTTCACTTTCTTTGTCCCAAATGAGTTTCACAGGTCTTTTCCTTTTTCCCTATGGTTCCTGTACTCTTTTTCTCATCCTTCCGATCTTTATGCACCCTTCAATCACCTGGTTCTCCTTGACTCCTAAAAAAAATCCTGGTTCCTAGCAAACTGATTTATTGTTCCAGTACTATGTCATACAGCATTAAATTCTTCATGGCTCTAGTTGTTTGTTTTCACGGGTGTTTGTGAATGCGTGTGTGTACAAGATACTGTCTTGGGTTAACATCATAGGACTGATTGCTAGATCTTTTTACCTTGCATGTCTGCAGACAGGGCCCTCATTACCTGGTAACTTTTGACACTTTCAAAATAAAACCGTATCTAATTGTTCAAGTAAAGGGAGAAGGAAATGCTTTATTCAGCTCCTATTTTAAGAACTGTGGTGTAGAATATGACTCTTCCAAGTGTGAATGCTTAAGACTGGCATGACACTCTTACCAGTTCTGAAAGGACTGAACTTTGCTCACTATTCTTCTCTCTTTTGTGCAGATACGAAGTTTGTAAGTCAACGGAAGATGGTGCTGAATGCATCACTCTTTCAGTTTACTTCAGAGAAAAGAAAGCAAGACAATCCAGTGCTGCTCCGGGGACTGTTCTCTATGGGCAACCACTACTCATAGCTATACCCAAACACAAGCTTACCCTAGATCACTTGTACAATGTTATATTGGAGCGGATTAGGTGAGTACAGGACCTCTGTGGCATATAAGTTTACTCATTTCTAAGTGCAATCATCTTCGTTTCTCCAATTACTCTACAATAGGATTGTTATTAGATGTTACTAGTTTGTGTGTGCCTAATTGTTATTGTTCTGCATCCACTGGTAGCTTATCAGTATATGAGTTTGAAATTGCATGTACTTCCATAGTTGTAGAATTTTCTGACAAATGTCTTGTATTAACTTGGTTGGTTGAAACTCTTCCTTTATATGAACCCAAAAAGAATCTAAGATCAAAGACCAACTTTTTGTTACTAGCAGCTATCAACCAAATACCTCTGAAAACTCAGAAGTGGCACAAGAAAGTCCTGGCCCTTATCTGTGTATTGCTTCTGTGTATATAAGTTGCAATAAACTTCCATGAAATTCTCTTTGCTAAAAAAACTCCACCCCATATCTAAACTAGTAGTCATCACACAATGCATGCTTAACTTAAGGAACTGAACTAAATTAGTTTGTTTATCTTGATGTTACCATATTTGTGAAAATGTTGATTATATTACAGCATTCTATATCCTAAGAGAAAACTCTATGGTAATAACATAAACAGTGAATCAATGAAAAATTGTAAGGGTGTGTGGTTATCGTCTATGCTTTCATATCTCAGTTTGTTTATTTCATATTTTCTTTTACATATCTTACCAATTTTCAAGGAAATTCAAGGGATTTAAGGATCCTTTTATTTTATATGTGTATGATAATCATAGTGGGTGAGGAAATATTTCTGTACTTTCAATCTGGCTGCTTTCCTGATGAGATAGATACCCAACTCCCATCAACCCCAGTCAACATAGGAATGGTAGGAATTGTAATCATCAACATCTAGAGGAGATTTTGCACTAATTGTTCTTTTCTCCTAATGTACCTGCCTTTCCAATACTGGGTCACTCGTGTCAGCGTTTAATGAAAAAATAATTTATGTGTTTCAGTCGCTATGTAAAAGTTTCCTTAAAAGAAGAATGTTCTGAAGGATGTCCAGATAGTGAGAATTGCAATGGCTCCAGTAGTGTGTCTGAAGGTAAATTATCCTAAGATGGGTATTATTTAACTAAATCTGTGTTGTCTAAAGTAGTAGACATGACTCCTCAATAGTATTATACATCCTGTAGTAGTATACAACCTTCTGTGCTTTAGAAATATTCTTCAAATAACACTATTAAGTATATTGCATGTTGTGATAACTTGCAAAGTTGGGTACAGACTCCTCCCTGGTTCTCTCTGATTTAGCCGCATTCCTTTCAAAGCTGCTGTTGCAATCATTTGCTCATTAGTTTTTCAGACAAAGGATATTATAAATGCTATGGAGGAACAACAAAAGTGAAAAACAATCTTTAAAATGTGTTTCAGGTGATGTTGAAGAAATGGAACATCAGAATGGAGAGGAAGACAGTAAGGAGAAAATATCAGAAACAGATGCCTGCAAATCAGAGGACTGCATCCAGGATGACCTGGAAAAGGAAGGCCTGCATCACAGAAGGCATCTCTTTAGCTTCAGTCTTGTGAACTCTTATGGAACATCAGAAATAAACTCCCTTAATACAGATGGGAAAATCCTCAAGTTGAGTTGTAGGTATCTCCTCTAATTGTCATCCTAGACACACCTCATCTTTGGCAGATTTACATGATGTTATTGCTTTTCTTCTTTTCTTCTTTTCCAGCTCATGCAACTCTTGCTATTGATTGGGATTCTGACACCCGAAAGTTGCTTTTTGATGAACATGAGGCACAGGTGATTAGTGTTCTCCCACCTTTTAAAGGGCACAGCTGTAGTCTGGCCCCTTATAACTGTTGGCAGGGGGTTAGGCAAGATTATGTGGTTTATTCTGCCTTTGTACTTTGATAAAAGTACTGAGGAAATAGAGCAATGTCATAGAATATTGACAACAGGTCATTATCAGCACCAACAGAGTGCCATTCAAAAAGGCTTCTCAAGAGTTGGTGATCAGCTGGTGGTTCAGCTTTGTGCACACCGCTTACCACTGAGCTTTGCAAACCCCATTTTGGCTGACCCAGGTCTTTACCTGTCTCACACTTGACATCATATGTGTGATTACAGAAACGGTATTGTACCATCTTTGTATGAGTAAAGTGTACGGAGGCATTACCAGAGAAGAGGAGGGCAAAGAATCAAGCTGGAAAAAAAGTTGCAGACAATTAGTATAGAAGGGTTTAAAGTATTCTCCTGTGTGGTGTGTTAATTTTTAGAAGGTTTAACATGCATCTTACACTTGAGGAAAAAACATAATGTATATTTCTTTTTTGGTAGGCATTTGAAAAACACAACAGTATGTTTCAGCCACAGAAGAAGAAAACTACCGTAGCTCTGAAAGATTGCATAGAACTGTTCACTACTATGGAAACACTTGGTGAACATGATCCATGGTAGGTTTGCTGTGTTTTCTCATAGCAATAACATCTCTGGACTGTGTTTAGCAACTGACTAAAGCATGGATATTATCTATGCATTTTGCCCTGTAGGTCATGTAGAAAAGGTAGCTCAGACTGATTTCATTTAGTAACTTTTGAGGTGGCTTGATTTCACATGGTTAAATCATGTGCTAAGAACAGCGCTTGACCCATCCTGGAAAATATTAACTTCTTTGTACTACATGCATATAAGAATTATAACATGCTGTCAGCAGGAAGGCTTATATGATTATGTACAGTTGCATTAATAGCAATAATAGGGTCCAAACCTATAGACTAAGGAAAGCCTGGGCAAAAATACCTGTTTCAGGTAATCACCCTGTGATTATCTGTAGGCTACAGTGTCATGAGTAAAATTTCCCCAGATGATGTAAGTGATCTTACAGGTTTATACAGGCAGCTGCTATTTCCACAGAACTAATGTACTGCTGGGAAACTTGTGTAGGCCAGCCACATAGGCTACCCCTTCTATCTTTGGACATTGATAACTTTGCCTCAGCACACATACATCTGTAGACTTCAGCACAAATCTCTTCTGTTCCTCCCCATCTCTGGATGTGGGCCTTGCAAAATATTCCAACTTGCTATCCTGGCCTGTGACTGAACTGAAATGCTGGACTTAACATGAAGCTACACTCTGGTATACTGGCGGATCAGACTACCCACTGGAAGACAAATTGGAGGCAAAAAGTGGGACAGCATTTTCACAGTGCAGTCTAGTTGGGGGCTCCTTGAGAATCCATCTGTCAGTTTAAAAGAACCTCCAGGACATCCAATTTGCTGGCCTTGACAGGAAGGTAGCTCAAGCTTTTCCTAACTGCTGTCTTGCTGTTATGCCAGAACAGAATGTGATGTTACATCCAGTTTTCCAGCCTGGTCCTTATTCAGGGCATGGTTTCTGTGTCTCCTCAGTATTATTCATTTTTTGTCCCTAAGGTTTTTTATTAAATATATACAAATGTAAATGTTTTCAAAGATTAGAAAGGAGGAATAATAATAATAATTATTATTTTTGTTTACCTTTCTCTTTGGTGTTCTTTCAGGTACTGTCCCAATTGCAAGAAACATCAACAAGCCACTAAGAAATTTGATCTCTGGTCACTTCCACGTATTTTAGTAGTACATTTAAAACGCTTCTCATATAACAGATACTGGAGGGATAAGCTTGACACTGTGGTTGAATTCCCTATCAGGTAGGATTTTTGGTTGCATTGGTGGTCAGAGCAAAAAAGAAATACAAATAATTTGGGTTCACTGAGAACCCAGCTGGGAACTAGAACCTTGGTACACAGGCTGGATTTTAGCCTTCAAAATGTGAGGAGCCAGAAGCATGTCTGTCACAGTTTTCTACCATCCACTTCAGTGGTCAATTAATATTTTACAACAACATAGTGCACTAGAGGTTAAGAGCTAAATAGTTGCACTAGCAGGAGCCAACAGAATGGGGCTTTCCCACTCCCCCCACCCCCGCCCACATGCCTTCCACCAGCTCTGAGTGGTTCCCTAGGACAGTGTGGTAGGAGAGGAGGAGAGGAAATGCTTGCATTAATAGAACTATCGTAGTGTGATGATGAATTTCTCCCTAAGTCTGCAGCACAGTCAGAGCCTTGACATATACATTGGTACCTCGGTTTTTGAACGTAGTTGAACGTTTTGGAACTTGAACACCAAAAACCTGGAAGTAAATGCCACAGTTTTCAAATGCGCCTTGAAAGTCGAACAGGAAACGTGGCTTCCATTTTGAGTTTTCTGTATTGAGGCTTCCGCTTTCAGTTTTTGAGCATTTCGGAACTCGAACAGACTTCTGGAACAGATTACGTTCGAGAACCAAGGTACCACTGTATATGCATCCAGGACTTGATTTGGATGTGGGGTATAGTAGAGGCAGAATAGAAAGTCATAAGTGCCTGGCCCTGAACTTACGCCTGCTGTTTCTGTTCACCGGAGGGTATTGAGGTCTAATATTTTCTCTGTAATTCTGTAGCACTGGAATATATGATAAGTCCAACTCTGAACAACAACTGCTAAGCTACCATATTTGAGCACCTCTCCCAAAAGTTACTTGAGGTTAGGTCACACAGTCAGTTTTGTCTCGATGCACTTTGAGAATGCATTTGTACAGTGCCTCATGCAAACCAGGCTTTCCAATGTCCACAGATGTTGCAATCATGGAAATCGTCCAGCATTGGCTGCAACTGAAAAAATTGCCACTACATTTGTGGTGTATTGTGGAAATGCCTGTTCCTGCATCTGCAGGGACATTGGGGGAGCACTGTGTGGTTATTGAGGTTGATATTGTGAACTGGCTTTCCGGCTAGGAGTTAGCAGTGGCAGTGAAGTCAGTTACTGACGCTAAATATTGGGATATTTAAAAAAGAAGTGTTGGGTGCTTACAGCACTGTCTGGGGGCTCATGGAAGTCTTTTTATTTGTCTTGAGGTTTCAGTATCACCTTGCACTTGTTGCTGGCTGACCTTTCCCTTGTGACTCTTTCTTGTAGGGATTTGAACATGTCTGAGTTCGTTTGTGACCCGGCAGCAAGCCCATATGTGTATGACCTCATTGCTGTTTCCAATCACTATGGAGGCATGGGTGTTGGCCACTGTGAGTAATTATGTTCTTTCTGGATGTGTAACTGCAGAATTTCAAAATGTTCCCATTAGATAATATGCAAGATAAAAGGAACTTAGTGGAAGACCTGACAGATTTCAGCACAGGCTCCCCCCCACCCCAGGAGTTAGTCAGGCTTACTGGGTATGGACTATAGTAATATTTTAAAACTGAATTGAGTGCTCTGTGGGCAGCAAAATGCAGTTGCTCCTTCAGATAAGATGCTCTGGTGGATGGAGCTGCAACTTGTTGAAATACTGTACAAATTTAAACTCTGGTTTCACAAAACAGAATCATAGAATCATAGAGTTGGAAGAGACCACAAGGGCCATCGAGTCCAACCCCCTGCCAAGCAGGAAACACCATCAGAGCACTCCTGACATATGGTTGTCAAGCCTCTGCTTAAAGACCTCCAAAGAAGGAGACTCCACCACACTCCTTGGCAGCAAATTCCACTGTCAAACAGCTCTTACTGTCAGGAAGTTCTTCCTAATGTTTAGGTGGAATCTTCTTTCTTGTAGTTTGGATCCATTGCTCCGTGTCCGCTTCTCTGGAGCAGCAGAAAACAACCTATCTCCCTCCTCTATGTGACATCCTTTTATATATTTGAACATGGCTATCATATCACCCCTTAACCTCCTCTTCTCCAGGCTAAACATGCCCAGCTCCCTTAGCCGTTCCTCATAAGGCATCGTTTCCAGGCCTTTGAAAAAACAGTAGCAGGGGTGATCCAGATTTCAGCCCACTAATGTCATGCCAAAGTAGATAGGGCCTAATATAAATGTGTTTCCTAGTACAAGCTATTTGTTGCTTATTCCTACTGGTTGACATCCACTGGTCCAGAACAATGGGTTGATCTCTGCTCCATCAGGTGAGAAGTTGGCTCTTTGAAGAAGGGTTTGACTTGGGGCTGGTTTATCAAGCTCCTTCCATTCCCCACTCTGCCTCGTAAAAGGACTAAGAGAAACTCTTCAAATGTGGTCTTGACTTTAGAACAATGCAGGCTCCCCCCCATGTGCATCCCTGATTATGTAAAGGCTGTCACCATTCCCTATGAGTGTGCATTTTGGAAGTGGGGCTTAAAACAACAACAACTTGTGAGTTGTGTGTGTACCACACAAATGCACATTGGACCTTTGCTATTAAAAATGTGAAGCTATGCCTTGCCCCAATGCAGTGCTGCGCCTTCTCAGTAACGTTCTCTTTTATTATAACTAGAGTAAATGCCTTCTTAAACCAATAGCCTTTGCTCTGCTTCAAATCAAGGCTTTCTTCCTCTGTCCCACTGAACCTCCATCACATTTGTACCACTGGAGGATTGGGACTAGCATCTTTGTAGTTGCTCCTGTTGCACCAAAAATACCTGTGCAAAACATAAAACCATTCAATTAAGTTGTAAAAGAGAATCTGATTAAACTGTTCAAGGTTTGCCACATATTTGACACAGTTAGCAAATCAGAATGTTTTTCTAATCTCAAACTATTAATGGTTCTTCATGATTTATTCATGCTCCTTTTGGCCATTGTCAGCTAGGCACAAAGTGGCCTTTGATTACTGAGTTTAACCAAAAAAAAGCTACTGTTAAATGGAACTGTGGGCTATCAGCACTTGTAAATCTCACTCTGTACCTCTAAACAAGTCCATTATGTCTTGTCTGCTTCCCTGGTAGATACTGCATATGCTAAGAATAAAGTGAATGGCAAATGGTACTACTTTGATGACAGCAGTGTGTCTCCAGCATCCGAAGATCAAATAGTGGTATGTATTTGAAGTCAACTGAATATACCTTGATGTACTCTGTAACTTTTAGAATTACAGGGGCATTGCTCAGTACTTAAATTGAGGCTCAGACCAACAATACACATTTTCATCGCTGCATAGTTCTATACATTAAGATGCTGGTTGACAGGGATTTCATTGGCACTTCACTTTTCAGTGTGCCTGGCTGCTATGTAAGCAGTGTGTTTAAAAACCTTTTTTTTTAAAAAAGGGCATGAAATCTGAGATTCAGCTCCCCCCCCCCCGAATACTCCCTAACAATGTTTATGCAGCTGCTAAATCGGCACAGTTGCGAGGTAGGAATGGACATGCAGAATGTTTCCTAAAAAGAATTGAGGCATACACCTGGAAACTAATAAGGAAGATGGAGCTGAGTGCAGCTCTTTTTGACTTGGTCAGACTTTCTTGACACTGTTTGCCTAAATCACTTTCAGGAATGAATGCTGGACTATCTATTTCTATCGAACACAGGTAGCGAACATAGGTCCCTCCAGATGTGGCACTACAGTGATGATAGAGAGTTGTAGTCCAAAACATGCAGAGTGCACCAAGTTGTGGGAGGCTGCTGTAGATCTACAGAGCTACTAGAGAACAGGGTATTGGTACTGGGACTTCTCTTGCATGCAGGCTTGAAGACCAATTTAATCCCATTATTTTTCACCTTGCCTTGCAGACAAAAGCGGCATATGTCCTCTTCTACCAACGTAGAGATGGCATGCTCAAGGGAAACCCCGCTCCTTGCATAAGCACTGAGCTGAAATCTGAGGAATGTGATGGCATGGATACCAACTGAACCTATGTGGTGGGGTTTAAACAAGTCATATTGCTAATTTTAAAAGGCATCCAAGAACTGATTTTTGTAAGAATCAAACAGGAGTTTCAGTACAGAAGGACTCAATGAGCAGTAACTATGGATAGCATAGGGAAGCAATAAGATGTCAAGGACTTGGGTATATCATAGCCAAAGAGCTTTTAAACAAATAGTTATTCAATAAAGTGTTATCTAAATCTGACTGTGTAGTCTGGCAGAAACTGTGTGGAAGCAGGAGCTATGCTGTATGACTGGAGCAATGCATGAAAGTGGGGCTGTGTTGCAAGAGGAAACAACATTTGACTGTAAGTAGAACTCTGGTTTGAGCTCTATGCATTGCGGAAGATGCCTGAGTGCTTGTGTTTCCAGAGTAAAAGAGAAGTGAACATTTGGCACAAGTTCCAATCTTGCACAGCACATTTTGGCACTATGTTCCTGTCAGTCCCTTGCTGACATGGCATGGTGAGCTTGTGTGTGCTTTTAATAAAAAGAGAAAATTGCATATTTGTTCTGGCTCATTGTGTCCCATACAGGAGTCACAATCCCCACATTTTCTTGTTGCGTGCTAATAAAACAATTATTTAGGATCCGTCCCAAAGATTAACTCTCCCCCACCCCCAGCCTTTCCAGCAGCAGTATTCATGGGGCCTATTCTTCACACCAACGCACATGAAGACTTATATGCTCTGAGTTTCTTCCTGATCTAGTTGGTAACTTACATATTGTGCAATCACAAGGCTTCTTTATTCAAGTGTCTCACTGGGGAGCTAAAATAACTTTCCCTGGTAGTTTTTGAAATTCCGCTGTCAACTGTCTTCTACTTCTCTGCACTTTCAGCCACACCATGAAAAGTTCAGAACCCATCTCTTGAAGGCTGCATAGGAATCAGTGTCCAGTGGCATATGTCCTTTTGGGTGGTCTCAGACACACTATTTTTCTTTCTAGCCATTTCATTTCTCTTTTTGTAATCTTCTGCTATCCTCATACCTCCTTAGTATTTTTTTCTCATTGGCTGAGAGATGGCAAGAGTAAATGTTGTTTGACTTCTTCCTACCCACAGCCTCCTCCTCCACAGAGGATGATAGACAAGAACCTTCTAGGAAAGGAGCTTTCAGGTAACGCCGTGGAATTCCCATGCACACTGCTATGACACCTTAAGGCATTTCCCATTTAGTGTCATGGCTTTGAAACTACCTTGGCACCTGTGTAAATGTGTTTCACTTTTGTGCTCTGAACACATTCCCACGGATTCCCTTCAGCAAACTAAGAAATATTCCTCTCCCAGACTGCTTCTGTGCTGATCTTTATCAGCATGACGTCAGGCAAGTGGTAGCCAGTGGCATCGTCAGGCCACATCATTTTAACAAAACTGATTAAAAGTGATTGTGTTCTTGTTAACTTACAGAGCAGAAGAGTCCTCATTGCTGTCAGCTGCATTTTGCTCACTATCTTCCAGTGATTACTATTGCGTTCTCCAGGATAGTCCTTTTAAACACTGAAATTTGAGTTGTTTGGTTCAGTTGCTAATGCTTCCAGGTTCTTTAATTGATTTGAGGTCTTGTCTCAACTGGATATTATTTTCCTGCACACTTGGGTTGGTGGGTGGGGTTAGGGCTGGAATTATTTAAAGGCTAAGTTCAAACTGTAGCATTGCACTGTTTTGTTTTTTCCTGTTTTTCTGGGTTATATTTACTTTGGAATGTAACATTTGGACAGATAAGGAAACAGATATTTAAAAGCAAAGAGCAATTTAATGTAACCATATGTATTTCTGTTCCATACTGTTGCAGCAATCTTTTCACTGCTCTGTATGGTCAGATAGTGTGCACATTTGTGTTTGGGTGATTTTTGGGCTCCTGAACTAAATTTCTTCTAAATGCTGTAAAGATGGTATTAGGAACCTGGATTTGCCTCTGACCAGGCTGGATCCTAGCTGGTGTGTACATTCTGTATAGTGTCAAAACCTGTTTTTAGACTAGCACTTTGTAAGTGACTGGCTTTACTGTATAAAAGGAAAAAAAATTAAAAAGGAGTGGATTGCACTTGAGTGTGGACTTTGTTTTTTCTGTATGGTGGATGGGGATTTGAAATAGATACTCAAACCTGTATCTCTAGTTTTTAATTGGTAGTCTGTATGAAACACTGTAAATGTTATAGGAACTTTATTTTCTGGAATACAGTGGTGCTCTGCAATTTTATTATTGATTATTTATTATTTAGACTTGTTACTCATTTGTTACCCAAAGGATTCCAAGTGACTTGTGTTTTAAAAATCATGGTACATGTAGATAAATGTGCCCAGGATATGCATGTAGATAAATGCATAATTCTAAAAAATATCATCTCTGTCTGTAAATATATATCTCTCTCTCCTCTCTCCTCTCTCCCACCCCCTCCCAAGGCAATAAAGTCATTGCAAACCAGCAGTATATACAAGGTTGCAAGAGCACAGTAGTACCTAGTACACATAAATTTGATCAAAATTAGCTTTATTTTGAAATTGCTTCTGAAAACTCTGGGCCAGCTTTTATCTGTAAGGTATTCAACTAGCACATCCCATCAGAGCAAGGATTTCCATTTGCTGAGACATTAATTTCCTATTGGGCTTGGGAGGAAATAGCTTTATCTCTGATTCCCATTGTAAAAAGTAGATCTGAATGACTATAGTGTAAGCAATGTATTTGATTACACTAACTTAAGAAGCTTTTATTATTATAAAGCATAAAAGGTCGGGTAAGTACAGTGGTACCTCAGGTTGCAGGTGCTTCAGGTTACAGACTCCGCTAACCCAGAAATAGTACCTTGGGTTAAGAACTTTGCTTCAGGATGAGAACAGAAATCGTGCGACGGCAGCGGGAGGCCCCATTAGCTAAAGTGGTGCTTCAGGTTAAGAACAGTTTCAGGTTAAGAACGAACCTCTGGAACGAATTAAGTTCTTAACCAGAGGTACCAATGTAATGGAAAAAGACAAGACCAGAATATATTTACAGTAATACAAACTATAATTTACACCTGATACCATTGTGTTGGCTACGCCTAAAATATTTTTGACTATGTAGGCAAGATTATAAAATGGATTAGAGGTGCATCTCATGTAAAAACATTCTTTTTGTCATTTTGATTTCTAAAATGGAACTAGTTTTCTTTGTTAACTTCTCCAGCTATGTGACCAGAGTATGGAAAGAATTAAAATTACTGTTAAAGCACAAAAGGACAGTTGGAAGAAAGTTGAATAGCTGATTTCCTTCTTTGCCAATCCATGTTAAAATGTGGGGGTTCTTGAGTGAATCCTAGTGTAGTATTAAGTCCTACATTGGATCAGCTATGGAGCAGTGCTAAGGAAAAGGCAGAGGTGACAGATGCCAAAGAGATAAAGAACTACATAACTTTTAGACATAGGGAAGTTTTTAATGTTTGATATTTTACTATGTTATATATATGCTGTCAGATGGCCAGAGTAGCTGGGAAAACCCAGTAAGATGGGTATAAATAATAAAATTCATTATTCTTATCATTGATTGCCTGCTTTGGGGTGAGGAGCCTGTGGTCATCCAGAGGTTGCTGGATTACAGTTCCCATAATTGCTGATCATTGGCTAGCTGGGGCTAATGTGAGATGGAGCCCAGTACCCTCTAAAGGACCACAGCCCTGGGTTATGTGACAAGCACTAGGTAAAAAATGCTAGGTGGGAAACATCAGTTGGCACCAAGAAGGTTATGTGGCAGAGAGATGATTTTACTCAAAGTTGATTTTGAAATGGTCTGTCTTATGCTGTTGGGCAAAAGGCACCAAGTACAATCTTGAGAGAAAGTTCTAGCAGAGGGGAAAGGTTCCGTGACAGTTGAAAACCTTCAATAGAGGGGGGAGGCAACAGACTGTTTACTAGAAGTATCCAGATCCAGTTGTTGATCATCCCCATGTTACTCAAAAGTGCTTAAGCAATCAATCTTCTATCCTGCACTTGTCTTGATATTGGGACTACTTGGTAATCCATCACAACAGGTGAACAATTCAGAGTTGATTTGTGTGTAGGATGAATTGCTCCACGTTCAATTTACAAGGGGCTATTATTCAAACTATGAAAGTGTGTTAAATTACTCGTTAGCACTTATTAACCACTCAGTAGTCACAAGAGTAGAAAAAATGGTCCATTCTTATACCTTGTTAATAGATGAAGTGAAAGGTTGTTGACTGCAAGTAAAGAACCAGGTAAGCTGTAGTGGCTTTCTGGATATATTGGGAGAATATAACGGGATTTCTATGGCTGGGTTTTACTAGAGCAAGTGTCTAGTAAAACTGACACACACACCTTAATTGACACAAGCCTGATGAGTTTTGAATAAGTTTTTGAGCAAGAGTTTTGAAGGTTAATATTGCAGGTGCCTGCTAAATCTCTATTGGACGTTCATTCCACAAGAGGTCAGTAACACTGAAGGATCAGTTTTGTGCTGATGTCAAATGTGCCTCACCAACTTGGGGGACAGCCATTGATTCTCCCACAGGTATTGGTGATCGAGCTGGGGTATAAGGGTCCTCCTTATCCTTACAGCCTTGTAACGTAGATTAGGCTGGTCTCAAATTCACCTGACAAGTTTAACAGCTGAATAAGGTTTTGAAGACATGTCTTCCTGAAGAAAGTCTAGCAGGAAGTATCGTATGCTATGCAAATGTCAAACTACAATGGATTATAAGTAGCCCTGAATAAAACAATCTAAAGTGTACTTCAGCACTCATGTAAAAATCATGGCCTCTGTGTGAAGTATTTGAAAAATCGCATCTGATTTTTTAATCCTTTTTGTTTTTAATGTTGCATTAACATTCAGTAATCCATCTGTGTCAAGGACATAGTATATTGAGAAAAGGAAATGCTAGGATTAGCTGACTGCACTATAACTGAATGGATTGGCAACTTAGTATTGATTTCAATCTGTGCGCACCCTCCCAACTTTATATTTTCTTATATAACCAAACTCCTGGACAACGTGATACTTCTTCCTTTCAGGTGAGATGTCAGAAAAGCTGAACAGATGCCGTAAGGAGCTAACTGCAGCTATTGACAGAGCAGTGGAAGATCTCTTGGTTCCTTTCCCCCCCTCCCCAGATTCCACCACTGATCAGAACTTTGACTTGCAGACAACACAGCCCTCTTCACCCCTAAATGCAGATCTCTTTAGTCAGAAGGGAGAACTTACTCTTTCAACTGTGTATTGCCCCCAGTCATCTTTACCAGTCTCTTCCACTCCTGAAAAGGAGAATCCCCTCTTCAGGCCAAACTTAATTCCAGTGACTACCGCTTCCAACATTCCATGTACAAAACGGGAACCCTTGACAAGCAAGGAAAACACATGGCTACATCCTCCCATCTTCATGGCTGACCGGCAGTTTTTCATCAGCCCAGAAGACAGTGAGAGATGGAGGAAAGGACATCTAAGGTATGCTCTGCTTGTCACAGGCTTAATTTTTGTCTTAGGATGAATAGCACTGAGCTTCTATTCGGATGGCTGTTGATGTGGCTTCAGACTGGTCCAAAGAGCTGGCTCAAAATATGTTGTCACATGAGAAATACATTTATTTATTAATTAACAATTTGCCACCTTTCAGAGATGCTCAAATCCCACTGCCTTACTCTGTGGAATGGTAAAGCACAGTGTTAGGGTGCTCCTCATGGTTCAGTTTTAGACCACCTCTACTAATTGTTTTGTAATTGCTGGTGCAAGCACATTTATTTCTCAACATACAGGAAAGTTCTAAACCATGATCCAAAAAGCTAAGATATACTAGTGTAAAATTTTGGTAGAGATCATACACTTTAGAGAATGTTTAACTGAACAATGTCTCCATAACATGTTTCTGTGGTGTTTAGCAAACCTGATGAAAGGCCTGTGAAGTCAGAAGGAAGTATAAGTGCCACTGATGTTTCTCCACAGAGCCCGAAAGATCTTGCCAATATGAGTGGTAAGTGTTGTCTGCCCTGCTTACCAGACATGGCTTTTTAAAACTGGCACTGTAAAGAGCAATTGAGTTGCATACCTGCAGAGTCTGTAATAGACTGTGTAACCTGGTGATGTATCTTTAGTTATTTCTCCATTACATGAACAAGTTTTAATCAAGTTTTTAACCAATAGCTGCTAGAGTGAATGCATTATTATAGGGTGTACCATGGCAAATAATTTCAGCATAAAGCCAAGGGCTTGAACAGCATAAAAGGTTAGCATGCATATCCTTGAAATAAGACTTTCTGACTTGGAAACAGTTACATATGGCTAGGGAGGAATACTTTAGACCAGGATGGCTAACCTTTTGGACCCAATGATTGATCTGGTGAATAGGGAGATGGAGGCTCTGTACTCTGATCCTTCCATCACAATGGCAATGCCGCTTCTTTCCCACTCACCAGGTAATTTATCAGGTGAGTGGGAGACCATTTGCATCCTGAACTTGCACAAGCCTTCTGAGAAGTACTCTACATGCAGGAAGAATTGAATGGGTAAAAGAATTAACCACCATCCCTGCCAAATTCCTGGGGGTGAGGAGAAAGAGAGAGAAGAGAAGGGCATAGAAAAGTCTTGGCAGGCAGGATGCAGCTCATAGGTGAATCATCCCTTCTTTAGACCACTGTGGCCCAATTAGCATTCATAATTTAGAATCCTTCACATCCATTGCTACACACTTGCTTTCAAGCCATCACCTATTGACAAACATGAAGATACTTTACCCCAAAGCTGGAAGGGAGATATTTGAGTAATTGATATTAGAATGCTAAAAGCAGTGGGTTGGGTTCCTCTTTAGGGGGGGAAAAGGCTAGTACTTGCACTTACTTTACATGTTGGCCAATGGAAGCTTAGCAGGAGTGTTTATGCTGAAAATCCCTCTATGTAACAGCCATTCATCAACTTGTGCAGATATTTAGGGGCAGGACTGATAAGTTGCATTCTTGTTTTTACACTGAAGATAACCCAGCTATTTGGCCATCAGAGAGGATGCACAGGAAAACTGACTTTGAGAATGAACTTCAGCAGATGTCTAGGCTCTCAAGTGAACTGTTTCCTCTAGATGAGGCCTCAGCCTTGGATCCGAGTGCACAGATCGGTTTCAGAAAGGTCCTGGAGCATACCTTAGAGGATGAAGCAATTATTGAGACACTGCTGGATATGGAAGAGGATTACAAACCAAACAGCTCCACCTTGCAGCAGCTGCAGTAGAAAGGCTGGTGTGAGGTGTGAGCTATTTAAGATTTGATAATTAATGCTTCTGAACCATGGAAACTTAGGCAAATAATCCTTTCTGTTGCCAGATGCACTATTAAAGTGATTTACAATAGTGTGACGTTATAGTGTTTTCCCCACAGGCTAATGAACACTGAACATTATCTAGGCCTGGATCAGAAGATACTACCCTTAAGATATTGTCTTCCTGTCTTTTGAGGAATAACTTATCCGCAATGTGCGTGACAAAGGGTAACTGATCATATAGTCATGGTTTCCCACTACATTTGTCAAGCAATGGGATGGTACAAATCCAACTATCTACATTATGGCAAAACTGCCTTAAAGTTCTTCAAGCTTTTAGCTGCCTCATTTTGTAAAGCTATTCAAGAGAAAATGCTTGCAAGGAAAGGATGAGATATTGTGAAAGTGATTTTAGAAATAATTAACTACAAAGTGAACATTTAAAGTTACTCCATGTACCTTAAAACATTCAGCATCTGCTATAGTACAGAAACCTCTTTACATTCCCCTCAAGAGCAGATTTACAATTTGCCACAAAGGGGGGCAGGGAATATGTACACCATCAAGGTTGAAGAGCAGTCTAAGAGTTTATTTGCTATAAACATGGAGATAACAAGCAGCTGTACCCATCTCCCAGTACCCCAAACATACACTAGTGATAAATCTTCTTTTGCTTTTCAAGTTATTGTGTATAGATAGCTTTAACCATTTCAGTTGCAGGGGGGCAATGCTTTTTAGTAAAGCAGTCTTGATGCTGGAGTCAAATTAGGTCACTGCTTAGAATGGATTTTATCATATTAAAAGCAGTTTTCACATAAGCCTACAATTGGATGGAGAGATGTGTCTTTAGAATCTGAGAACAAAGTCAAAGCTTCTGAATTTCACTAATGAACACTTTATAACTTACTCTAAACATAAATATACTGCTACAGTAAGGGAGAGCTGTACATAGGCAGAAATGGGCAACAGGATATATTTCAGAGCCTCACTGACACGGGCAGATACAGCTGCTCCAGGTGGGAGGTAATACTTTCCCTTACAGTACTAGCTACTGTGCGACCAGAGCTGAACCAGAAGTCCATTTCATTGACACATTATCTTGTTTCTTAAAGACACAAATACAGTGAACAGCTCCCTTCATTTTTCTCAGGCATAAAAACATAAGCCAAGGCCATGTGTTATTCCAAAAGGATAATCAAATGCTTACATTCTGACCAACTTCAGACTATGGCATCAGTAGCCTTTTCTCTACTGTCACACTATGCCAACTGACCCACAGTCATTAAAGAACATTTTATCCAATCAACCTAGTTCTGTTATTATGAATCTGAGGAATGTGCATTGTCTTCTGATTATACAAACGAGCCCTCAAGAAGCACTGAACTATAATTCACCAAGTACCTTAGGTCATACATGTTGGGAGACTTCAGATGCTTGTTCCCTAATGGACGATAAGAGCAAAAGCTCAAAGCTTGTCTTCCAAAGGCAAACCAGTATCTTAATAAAAAAGGGATTTTCCTTGGTTCTAGATCGTGTCTTAAAAACATTTAAATCAAATTCTTAAAATGAAAGAAGTCTACTCACAAATAGATTCAGTGCTGGTGCCAGCTAAAGTCAAAAGTGTACCAATGGTCCTTTTTCAATACCAAAATCAGTGTTTAGTTACTGCTCCAGCAGACCCATAACCTCTGACCATGCACTTAGGGGGCAGGAGAAGGATTGGCTCTAGAGACAACAGGTCGCTTCTAGTCCAGTCCCTAATCAAGCCTTTCTCCTCAAAAGAACCAGCCTCCCAGTAAACAGAGGAGTACCTCAGTCTGTGGACCACTGAATGGCAACAATAAGGAGAATCATCTTTGGATGCTTCTCTCATCTAAATTCAAGTCTTTGAGTATTGGCAGTTATGCTGCATATGCAGCAAGGCTGAGCCCTGGCAATGAGAGATCCTTCAAGGGTTAAATCTTATACCAATATTTTAATCATTAATGGATTCTGCCATAGGCTTTGTATGTCTCTAGAGTAGCAGGTACATTTAAAATTTGCAGGGACCCACACTTAATTTCAAGTTTTCCTGAAATATAAATGTTTCTTCCAGTAAGTTTGGTCAATCACTACAAGTTTGGTAGTTTGCCTTCTGACATGACTATTAGCAGCTGCCAAATCAGAGCTCCATGTGACTCAAAAGGCATCAGAGGAGACCTCAGAAGCAAGACTCTGTCCTGCAGATATATAACTCACATAAGTTCTGACCATCTTTATTCTGGCCACCAGTAAGAGTACATTATAGATAAATAAACACAAACTGACTTAATGCCAACCATATGAAGCAACTCAGAACATGGACGTCTGCAGCTCTTCCTTAAACATGCCTTCAAAGCGGAGGTCTTTAGCCATGAGTTCCTCTTCAACATCCTCTAGGGCCCACTGATGGTCAGTCAGTTCTAGAGCCTCCCATTCTGTCTGTAGCGATAAAGAAAAAACATTGATGCAGTCAACAGAAGTGCACCAACCACCTACTTTCTATCTTGGAAAAAAGCCTTTGCTCAACAATTCTGCCTTAATTTATTCATGCTGCTTTATACTCTGAATCTTGAACAAAGACACTGAAGTTTGTGACTGAACTGTATGTGTGCAGAGTGATTAAATAGTAGGAAGTTGCAAAGAAGAATCATAATGTGTACAAGGAAGCAGCAAGGCTATTGAACATACATTGAGCAGGCATGTTTGGGGGAGGGGGCAGGTCCTCACAGCTAACAACTGCCTGCAATACTAAATGGAGATCACTGGGCATTTCTGGTTTGTGTGTACATGGCTGCTAGTGCCTAGCATTTGACAAGTGGGCTGTTTTCTGGAGATTAAACTTTTATTTTACTGCACAACTTGCAGACAGAAGAACAGCTCAGAATGCATGAAGCTACTTATGGGATTTGAAACCTGTTTCTTATTTCTTGCAATTAGTACTGTAAAACAAGTTTCTGTTCAGCATATTTCCACTTTGTATACAATGTTAAGTATCTTCTCCATACAGGTCATCAACTAGCATAGTATATTTTAATGCATAGGTTTTCAAACTTGCTACCCCCTGGACACTCTTACTTTACCATTTTGTCTTCCAAGGACCCCACCCATACCCCCTGTCTATGCACTGGTAATAATGGGCACTTCTTTTGGCTAAGCTTCTCCACCATTACTGATCTTTTCAGCTAGTGTTTCCTGATGAATGGAAGTTTTAGCTACCCTAAAGCAGCATGAAAAGATTACAATAGAATAGGGGTTTCCAATCACACTCCTATAAGCTACAAAATTTATTTAGCATACATTCAATAAACAGATATTTAAGACCATCATTTTTTGCAGGTTTTAATCCTTTGAAGTATTTTTTCTGTACATTCAAGGAATAGAAGCAAGGCTACATGAAACTTGAGCAGCTCGTTTCAGCAATTGGAACAGAAGCCTCATACCTTGAATGCTTTATTAGTATCTGCAGGCATGGCCATTGCCGCCCCTGTCATCTGCTCCTGCATTACTCTGGACTGATCGGCAGCTGTAAATATGAAAGAGTGACTTGTGTGACTCTATATAACAGTAGCAAGACCATCAAAGCTGAGGAAAATTAAGAATGTGAGCATTATAGTGCTGTGCTGAGGTAGACAGCAAAATATCTCCCTTGTATTGTACAAGTTAGGCCGAAAAAGGTACGAAGTCTCAGTCAGGTATGCTTAACTTTCTTCAGCCTTAATAAGCTGAAGACAAGATTTTTGTCTATTATTGCTGGAAATTCTTACAATTTACTAATATTAGTAACTAGGTCAAAATTCCTAAGAAACATTTAAGCATAGTTTGATACATTTATTAAATCAAGAATCACTCTTACTTTTACATAAATAGCAGTTTCTTACCATTATCTTGACCAAGAATGAGGGTATAAATGCTTCGAAGTCCAAACACATTCAGAAAATACCAAGAAGCAGAGCTAACCCTAACAAACCAAAGAAACTGAGTGTCATTTAAACAAATGCACAAATGCCCAATTCCCAACACTGCTGTAACTTTCACAGTTTTAGATAGACAAAGATTGTTTGAAGCACAGTGAAGGATTCTTACCAGGATGCATCCAAAGTAAGCAACTCAATACCCTGCTGTAGCATTGGTTTAAAACGAAGCGTCAAAGGAAAGGGGACTTTTGCTGTAAAAAATATAAATATGGTCAGAAACAATTATGATTATTACAAAGCACCATAAAACACAGTGCTTTGCAGGGGAATATAACTGAAGGGAAATTTGTCTCACAAGGAGCTTAAAACCTGTAACAGGGAACACGAACACTCAGCTAATGAAAACGCTGATTAAATTTGGGATTTTAGAAGCATCAGGGGATTTTAGAAGCATCAGGCCTCCAGGCCACACAAGTTTAGATTCCTAAACTGACACTTACTTGTGACAAAACCAGAGAAGGTCATGTTGATCCAGCCTCCAATAAGAATCATAGGAAGTACATTTGTTACATTCCCTTTCATCATATCTGTCAGCATGGTAGGATCTGCAAAGCAAATGCAGTTAAAGTGACCACACAATTGACAGCCTACACACCCATGGATTTCTGAAGTTTGGGTATACTACTTTAAAAACAAAGGAAACCTCCTTAGCATGATTGAAGAGATCACCCTGGTTTAGTCCTTAATTTGCTATTTAATTTGACTTTAAGTATATCTGGGCTATTTTATGAGAAAACCAGGTAGACTTTAGAATTAGTGGCTGCTGTTAAGCACAAAAGCAAACCAGATGTTCCTATTACTACCAGAGTTAGAAACTGTGATATGAAAGCTAGGAGCTAAATGGCACCTTAAACCTAGGTTTTGTCTAGGCACGCTTTTTTATAACAGTAATACAAATACTGTATTTTTCGCTCTATAGGACACACATTTCCCCCTCCAAAAGTGAAGGGGAAATGTATGTGCATCTTATGGAGTGAATGCAGGCTTCAGGAAGCAATCCGCAGGAAGCTATCCGGGCTCCGAAGGCTTGCGGATAGCAGGCAGCAGCCCGAATCCTGGGGAGCGCAGCGCTGCGCACCCCGGGCTTTGGGCAGCTATCCGCAAGCCTTCGGAACCTGCCGGGAGTTCCCACCGGGCTCTGAAGGCTTGCGGATAGCAGCAAGCTCCGGGAGCGAAGGCAAGGTTGCTTCCCCCGCCCCAGCTTCCCCCGCCCCAGCTTCCCCCGCCCCAGCCCCGCGGCTAAAAAGGAAGCCAAGACAGCGAGCAGGATCCATCCCGCTCGCTGTCTTGGCTTCTGCCAAAGCCGCATGCAGCCTCTCCCAGCTGGAGAGGTTCTGTGTGGCTAAAGAGGAAGCCAAGACAGCCAGTGGGATGGATCCCACTGGCTGTCTTGGCTTCTTTGCTCTTTGGGGCTGGGGGAGGATTTTTTCCCCTTTATTTCCCCCCCCAAAAAACTAGGTGCTCCCTATAGTCCAGTGCGCCCTATAGAGCGAAAAATACGGTAATACAAAGCTGAAAATGAATGAACTGCAGTTAGAATATTATGTTCATATTTCACATGGTCTAATTCTTCCCCTGCCCAACCCCCCCTAATACTCTTAAGAGGGTCTCTTCAGAGAGTAGCTGGAAGTGGGGAGGCAGAAAAAGGTCCTCCTCCTCTTCCATTCTGCAGTTTTAATCTGAAATCTTAGGTGCAGTACTGCACCCAGAGCTCAGAAGCTGCTCATGCTAATGAAATTCCCTGTCGCAAAATTTGCCTGGAACAATGGGAGTTTCAAACACTGATTACTACTCTATTGCTCATGTTTTAGAATATAACAAACTCTTAGGAAGCCTTCTTACTTACCTGTCATTGGGGAAGGTGGCACTACCTTCCTTTTAGTTTTCTTAAAGAACCCATCATCTGGATTATTGAAGTAATACTTCCGTGTCAGAAAGGACTGAAAAAAGAAAAACAAGTTCTAATGATGAAAGAAGTGGACGCAAGGCTTCAAAATTAAGCACAGGTTATTTCTCTGTAGAAGAACTTGCAATAAGGATGATAGACATTTACCCTGCAAACGACCTACCCTGCTTTTCCAAATATTTCCAGGTTTCAATGGAAACTGTGGCAATGCATAGCCTCCTTTAATTTTTTCAAGTATCTTTGCCTGTGACATAGTTTAGGCACTTGTGATATAAACAGAGATGTAGCCAAACATTTTTACAGGTAATCATGTTACACATTCCCCAAAAGATCAGTGGCAATACAAATAATTTCCTCCGTCTAGTATACCCATAATGTTGATAAGATGCAAAGACAAAATTATACTGAAAGCCATATGCTGCTCATATTATTTTTTTAGTGCATTAAAAAAACTTAAAACAAAGTATGTGAGGTAGAAACAAAGTAGGTCTCCAAAAGACACATTTAGACAATGTATGAGGTTGGAATATCTGGGAACTATGCAAGCTTTGAAGTCTGCTAGCTTGTGTCTGTTATGAGCCACTTTAATTTGATAGGGATTTCCCCCCTTGGATTGACAGGATGTCCCAGATTCATTCTAACCATTAACATTTTAACTGCTGCAATTAACATTAGTTTAATCTGGTCTAAGCATGCTGATCTTAGTAAATATATTTTAAAATAGTAATAGATCCAATTTTGCAACATGACAGCAAATTAGAATGATGGAATACCCCGCTGTCTTGGATGTATATTGCTGCATATTAATAGTAATAGAAATGACTGGGTCTACTCCACAAATGTGCTTACAATGTGCATTTTAGATCTTTATTAAGACTACATTCCAAATCTTGGAACAATTAAGGTTTCCCCTTTAGTTTTCAAATTCTGACACAAATGGAAACGTACCTGCTTTGGAATGTACTTTCCATTTTCTCTGAGAACTCTGCTTCGAATCAGAACTTGACTGAAAGAAAGAAAGCCATTATCATACATATGAAATAGAAGAATAGAATAAGGAGGAAGACAGAAAAATATTCCTGCACGAACACTGCATGTGACACTGATGCAAAATACAACTGAGAGCCTCCCAACAAGTTATCAATATTCACACAGTTTCATATAAAAATCTATCATCTTTCATAGTCTAAAAACATGTGTTGAGCAAGATTTCAAGAACAGCAAGAAATGATTTGGGAACAAATACTAGATAT
The DNA here is from genome assembly GCF_964234715.1 of Podarcis melisellensis. Taxonomy (NCBI): domain Eukaryota; kingdom Metazoa; phylum Chordata; class Lepidosauria; order Squamata; family Lacertidae; genus Podarcis; species Podarcis melisellensis. The sequence continues at coordinate 68,740,955 of NC_138529.1, read as the reverse complement.
TAATCCAATAAGGGCAACAGTTTCATTCCTTGCCACAGAGAGCTGCTTCATATACTTCTTTTTTGAAACACAAAAATGCTCCACGAAGAAAACACAGGGCTGCTCATAAATATCTGAAGTATACAAGCAGTTATTGACCAGACAGCCCCTTTTAACGAGAAATCAGGGTAGAAAAATACAAATATTCAATCCATGCATTTGCTGTGGGGAAACATTATAGTGTACATACATTTCCATATATTATCTCCATATTTTAAAACCATAAAGAAGTGAACAGTCATAGAACATGACAAAATCTACTTGAAAAGCACAGATATTTTCAATCAGATTAGCCTTGCGATTTTTAATAACTGTTTTCTTATCCCCTTCCACCATCACCACTAGTCCCTTGCTATCATCTATGTGACTAGAAACGATCTGAAGAAAGATATACATATTTATAGAAGAAAAGCTGGAAAAAGTCCATATAAAGACTAAAGAGAGAAATCAAAATCTAAAAAGCAAAAACATTCAAAATATTACAAATATTACAAATAACAGTTTGTTTTGAATTTTCACCATTTTTAAGATTAAGTATGATAATCCTGGGGATTTTATTCAGCCCAGCTGACAGGATCCAGGAGCTAGGCTCCGCTTTTTCTAGTCTATCTTGTGCATTCTTCTTTGCAAATATACAAAGACCAAGCCTCATTTTCCGAAAACACCCCAAACCTACCTGCTACCTGGATTTCCAGCCACAAAGCCGGGTTTAGAAGTATTCCCAAATACATACACAGCAAGATATAACCCACCTACTGCAGTTCAGTAAGCCTATGTGATGCCATAAAGTATTATCAATCTCTATAGTTGTCAATTAGTATAAGTGACGATGCCCACTTTTCAGTTGCAGGCATCTTTTACCTGTCAGATACTTGCTCCTGGGTGAGTTTTTTGTCACTTTGGAGAAGGATGGATACATAGTGACGAATCATCCCCACAAAGAAGGTTATGAAGACGATTGGGAGCACCACCCATAATCGAATATTAGAGTCCAACAACAGCTCCGGCTCACTCATTGTTTAAATTCAGTTCTGGTCATGCACTTCAACCTTCAGTATCTAGGGGAACAAAGCACAAGAAGTCAATTAGAAATTTCAACTTTCCCAAAATGTTGAGCCAGTTAGCGTGTTGCTAGCCAAGTTTTATTTATTTTGAAAGCTGCCTAAGTTCCCCAGAGCACAGTGGCTTTTCTAATTCTACCACAGCAGTTTTTCCTTACACCCAGGAGTTTCTTATGCAGGTGGGGAATTCTTCTTAAGTTACAAGGCAGCCACAGCAAGACACTGGGCAGAATTGGAAGCTCTGGGCATTAATCCCCATTTGTCCTCAGGGAAACACAGAGAGGCTGAATAATTTGCCACTCGAGTATCTGGTACAGGCAGAGGCCTAAGAGACAAGGCAGGAAGCAAACCGAAATGCCATTAAAAGCAGGCAGCACTCCGTGTGAAGGAGAGCTCCGCGGCCAGTTTTTTAATGACAAAGAGCAATCCCGGGACGGACGAAACAGAGACAAACCCTCCAAAAAACGGCAAACTCCTTAAAAAAAATTCTTCACCCATTAGGACTAGGTCAACGGAAACCAGCAAATGTAAATACATGCGCACATACACGGCCTTGCCCTTTCGGAGAAGCGATCACAGCCGGATTCCACGCACCTGGAATTAAGTCGCAGGGTGGAGGCTCAAGCCTCTTAAAAAACCTCTTTTAAAAAAAACCCAACAAATTCACCACAGGTGGGGAGACGACCCCTCAGCGGCCACAGCCGCGGCCGGCCCACCCCGGGAAGAGGAAAGCAGACGCCGCGTAGCCCCCCGCCCCTCAGGCGCACCTGCACCGCGACCCCCGCCGCGCACCCACCGGCTCCTTACCTCTCCGGCGGCGGCAGCTCGGTCTCCCTCCCTCGCTTCACCCTTCCGGGAGCGACGCCTGACTCGCTTTCGCGGCGCCCGGTAGGGAGAGGCGTCGCGCGTTCGCTGACGTCACTGCGACGCGTCCCGAGCCGGCGCTTGGCGGGAACCTTTGAAAGGGGAGCGAAGGGTGGCTGAGGGAGCGCGCGCGCCGTTTCAACTGCGCCTCGGCGGGGAAGGGAGGCGGAGTTCCATTTGCCTCTCAGCGCCGCGTGAGGGGCGCCTTCTGCTTAAGCGCTGCCGCTTCACTGGGACTAAGGCCCCGCCGTCCCGGGAATTCAGGAGGAGTGGGACTCGGGCAGAGCTCCGGCTGAACAGCCACGAAGCGGGCGAGGGGTTGTACTTCTGAATGAGTCAGTGCGGAGGAGATTGTCCCCCACCAGCTTCTGAAAGGCAGGTTGGGTGGTTATCCCTTGGCCTCCGCTGGCCTTCAGCAGCGCTTCCGCGGTTGCTCAGGTAGGTTAACGGACAGCGCAGGTACGAGTCCTGTTCCTGTTGGCCTTATTGAGCTGGGCTCTCAACCAGTTGTCAAAGTGGGTAGGGATGCAGAATTATATAGGGCTCAAGGACCCACTGAAGCATCATAGGAGGTGGCGCTGCCAAAAATCACTTCTCCCCTGCCTGTTAATGATAGCCTCCACTGCATTGGAGGCATTTCTGTGGCCTGAAGGAGGGGAGGGGAAATCAGGATCCCAGCTGACAGTTGTAAACAGCAGCAGGATTACGGATAGTGGAGCTTTCCTATCCTTGTTGTGGGAAAGAGCAGGATTTAATGCATTTGGCCTCATCTTTCTTTCCCAAATCACCTGTTGGATATTGAAGAAAACTGGGGAGGGAGGAGGATTTGTGACCAGGACTGCTTTTTGTCTCACACAGATAGGAGAGTTTAAAAATCCAGAATTAAAAATAAAGTGTAATAAATGCAACGTGTACAATAATTGTGATCTTGTGTCCAATGTGTTCATGAAAATGCATCCAGTTGCACATATGTCTAAAATAAGTAAACTACTGATCTAATATTTGTTACCTCTTGTCAATATGGATTGGTTCACTGTGGTAAATGGCTTACTTCAGCAGATTATTGTAGTAGGCCCTTTTGCCATTCACAGATACTCGTTATTGTAAATAAGGTATATTTCAAACAGGTCCTACTGCCATTTCAAGAACAGAATTGTAGCTTCATAAATTATCTTTTGTGCACCATTTTATAACAAAACATATCTCGTACAGTCAGCTTCTAATTGTTTCCCTTCCCTCTCCCCACAGTTGAAATAGACTACCTTAGTGCCTGCTGTCATGGCTCCAAAAAGGAAATTGTCCAAATCTGATGTGGAAGGAGAAAATCTGATGGAAAAGTTACCAAGTATGTAAAGCAAGAATCTTTCCTGTCATCTGGCCCAGTATACCTGAAGCGTCTCCACCCCCATCCTTCAGCCTTCTGGCAGTTCCCTCACTACAAGAAATGATGTTACAGGGAGCTAGGCACAGAGCCTTCTCGGTAGTGGCACCCGCCCTGTGGAACACCCTCACACCAGAGGTCAAGGAAATAAACAACTTTCTGACTTTCTGTTTGGGGAAGTTTTTAATGTTTTATGTTTTATCATGTTTTTAATATTCTGTCGGGAGCTGCCCAGAGTGGCTGGGGAAACCCAGGCAGATGGGTGGGGTATAAATAATAAATTATTATTGTTGTTGTAGTAGTTATTTTTATTAGGCAGAGAACATGCCTTCCTTTTTAGTAATGCCCAATGCAACAACAAAAGTATTCATAGAGCTGATCTCAGTGGTGTTTTTCCCCCAGCCCTGGAATACTTTTTTCTCCATGGTTATGAACACTGAATACAGTGGTACCTCGGAAGTTGAATGGAATCCGTTCCGGAAGTCCGTTCAACTTCCAAAATGTCTGCAAACCAAGGTGCTGCTCCTGCAGCCAATCAGAAGCTGCGGAAGTCACGTCAGACATTCAAGGCATTTGGGATCCAAGGTACGATTGTATATAAATTCACTGTAAGCTCATTGAGAAAAATTACAAAGGAGAGAATTCTTTATATATCATAAAATAAAAATAATATTCCACAAGTGTGATAATCCTGCTTTCTTTAAGTGATGACATACTTAAAGAAATCAGCATCAGGATTGCTGATGGGGACTTAAATTATGCTCCTACATTTTATGCAGAGTCTATACATATTTTTGCTGCAGTGAATATTTCATCTTCAGCAGAATGCTAGCTTCACTCCTGAGTTAGAAGCTGTGGAATTGCATTATGCCCTTGGAAGCACTATGTGTTAGTCTGGAACAAGAAAAAGCGTCAGGGATCTTTTCAGAAGTCACACTGTACCTATTGGGTTTCATAACAGTAGGGACAGTCCTGTTCCCAGCTATCCTGCTCTTCCCAGCTTGAGGGAAGACCTGCGTAGTACTGTTCTTCTAAAGAATTCATGAGTGTTTTGGAATTGTGGTGTAACTGAGAACAATTTCTCAATCTCTTCTTATACTCCACAGTCTAGAGGGGGGCTGGGGCTTGTCTGTGTCTCATTAAACTTCCAAGTATTTGGAGCTCCTGTGTTTTTGGATATGATCCATGTTTCCCTCTCCAGCTTGAGAAAAGGGCTGTACTGTTGTACTGTTTATTGGAGGTAGTCTTGGTACATCAGAAGCACAGTAGGATAGAGATGAGCTTCATCCTTCATCCTGAGCTTGGAGATGGGAATTGTTCCTGATTTGTACACCAGACACTGGTGAAGTACAACATAAGGTCAGGGACAAGACAACATGCATCCTTTATTGGCAACAAGTCTTGGCTGGCTATTGTGGTGTATATAATATTCCATAATTCTAATCTGAGGGTTTCAGAGGACAGTCCTACTTCAGTAGCCCCAGTGATTTCATCTCAACTCTCTTCAATGTCCAGTAATTTTAGGGTTGGGATTGCAATCCACAAACCACTTACTCAAGTGCTTTGTTAGTTGTACCCTTTATACTAGGGATGGGAAATTTGTGGTCCTCTAAATATTGTTAGATTCCAACTCCCATTAGCCTCAGCCAACATGGCCAATGGTAAGGGATGCTGGGAATTAGTCCAAATAACATCAGAAGGGCCACAGGTTCCCTAACTTTGCTTTATATCATCCTTCCTCTATTGTAAGATTTCCCAAACTTGGGCCTCCAGCTGTTTTTGGATTACAACTCCCTTCATCCCTAGCTAGTTGGACCAGTGGTCAGGGATGGTGGGAATTGTAATTCAAAAACAGCTGGAGATCCAGTTTTGGGAAACCCTGCTCTATTGCATGTATCTCCTACACTCTCTTAGAAGTTGTTCTAGGTTAGAATATATAGCCCTTGGGATCATCTTCCAAGGGACCTCAAACTTTATACAAACGTCATGATATAAAGGTTGATTTTTTCATTTATTTGTATTGAGGTATGTGACTCTCAAATATGACATTCATTTATCTTATACTAGTAACTTTTCCATCTTAGAAACAAAGAAATCTTGCACGCTTGGTAAGAACAGATCCATTCCCAAAGATGGAGTTGTAGAGAACAACAATGTTTTTGGGCAGCTCCTCAAGACAGGAGGAATTATACTGAAAGCTGGAGAACGACAGAATGAAATAGGTATATACTTTAATGACATTCTTAGCAGTAATTCTAAAAGGAAATTAAAGTGTAAACATTTACCTGCTGGTTTTCTGCTACTTTGCACAACTGTTAAAAATAGAGGAGCTCTGCTAGAAATGTATTTATTTAATTTTACCTTTTTAGCATTCTAGCCTCACTACCTCTATGCCAGGGAAAGTTTTGCCAGGTGGATTTCTGTCTGTCATGCGGCAGTTAGTGGGAAGGGCAGAAGGTGGCAGATTCAGACTATTATGACATGAACATGCCAGTGTTTGTCCTTCTTGGCACTTTTTCCATAGCTGTGGATGGAGCAATTTTCCAGAAGAAGTTGTATCAAGCATTGAAGAAGCACCCTTCTCAACCACAGGTATGAACTGGCATTTCATGTCTTTGAAATTGAAATGGGCCTGTATTGATTCTAACACCCAAAGCTCTCTGTCTCTGTCAATCTCTCTCTGTCGCTCTCCTGACAAACGCACACTCCCAAATTAAAATCTCTTTTTCAATCCACTTCTCTTATTCTTTGCCTTGCATTTTAAATATATGAATTAAATAAAAACAACACAAGAGAAAAGTAGGAGACCTCCATAATTAATAAAGAGTTCTCGCTTATGGTTTGCTGCTGACAGATCTGGAAGAAGTATGAAACTGGTCACTGGATTTTTTCATTAAAAAGTAACAATTTGCAAATTACAGTTTTATGCATCCCACACAAAGATCAAGAACAGGCTTTCACTGCTTGATCTGCACATTCATGGATTTGAAACAGTAGGGATAATTGTTCAGCCTTCATTTTCTCTCTCTCCTTCCCTCCATCCTGTCTAGATTGGTGAGGAATTCATCAGTGGCTTGGAATCCCACATAGAAAACAGAGATCACTTCAGGAATTGTCTTCTACCATGCATACCCACACAAAGTCAGGAAACAAGGTCAGTGAAAAACCTCATTTGTTTTCTCCCTGCAAGTTGCCATGTGAATGGTTTAATACTTGCAGTATATTACCATGACAGTGTAGTAAATGACTACCTGCATATACTCCAATCTGCCTCTGGACTGCAACTGGAGTTGTTTTTTTTAAATGTGTTGTTTTTTTAAAGAAACAAACTTAATTGTGTTGTAAACATATATACCTTTTAAAGGTCAAACTCTAAACAACAGCTAAAGAGAAGGTACTTGGGGTTAAATTAATCTGATTTTATTTATTACATGTGTGTCTCTTTGTCTAAGGAGCTCAAAGTGGGGCAGGGAGTGCCTATCACCAATACAGTATATTGTTTTAAACCCAGGTACTCACATGATGCCTTTTTCTAATAATAATAGCAAAGTGTCTCTCTCCATTACAGTAATGCAATCCATTCATATTGTGAAAGCCTCATTAAACTGCTCCTTGGCATTGAGATATTACAGGTAAGATCACTTTTCCATGCAGTTCTCCCAGCTTCCTATTATTTATTTCTTAATTGCATTTTATATCCCAACCTTTTCAGATTGGCATAGGGGGAAAAACACACTAAGACTGTTCTTGCTCTACAAGCTCACAAACTAAAAAGGTTTAAGGGAAAAGGAATGGGAGGGAGGAGGGAAAAGCAACCTTAAGCACAAGTTCCCAAAGTTAAAACCAATATGAGTAACAGTTCTGGCTTGCCCTGACAAAAAGCAACCCCACTGTTAAAGTACTCTATCCACACCCACACCCACACACACCCTGTGGTTCCCCTGGCCCTCTGGAGTAGATTTGGAGAAGCACAGAATGGGGAAGGTCCTATTGCACAAGCACTGAATACTGCTCAATAGCTTTATTTACCAAGAATTAGTGCTCTGGGGAAGTTTTACTGCAGTGCTGCATAGCAGAGAACTCTTCTTCAACAGTGGATGATGGGGTTTGGGTCTGCAGTGTTGTGTGCACAGTGTGCTACCTCATTGTAAATGTAATTTCTCAAAATGCCTTTTTCTTTTTGGAAGCCTGCTGTTATAAGACTGCTATTTGAAAAACTCCCCGAATTTTTTCACGAAAGGCAAGTACTCCACTATTTTAACTTGAAATGTTGACTGCTCTGCATTTTCCATCTGCTTCTCCTCAACCGCTTGTTGAAATCCTCAAAACTTGATCTCGTTAGCATGCATGAAAGATCTTTTAAAAAATCTTTGCCACTCATGCCCTATACTCATTTAAGGTTCAGGAACTTGGACAAACTTGTGGTCCTCAAGGTGCTGTTGAACCTTGACTCCCATCAGCCCTGACCAGCATGGCCAATAGTCAGGAATGATGGGGGTTGGAATCCAACAACATCTGGAGAGCCAAAGGTTAGTAGTCATCCCGCTATAGAGGGCTGAAATTTAAGCTTTTACTGTGTGTTCTTTTCTGCTGTACAAAGCAAGTTTTAGATGGCGGAATAAATGAATGGATTACAGTGACCTTTCACTTCCTGGTGCAACTAGACTTCTCTGCGACCCTTCCTCTCCACAGGGAAGTGGGACCAATTCGGATGCTCCTACCCCACCACTTAATGGATCCAAATGGTTTCCAGAGCGTGGTAAGGGATATTTTATCCCATGTTGATGGCCTTTTAGCTGATTCCTTGGTGGCCCGCTCTGGTCATCTCCTGCTTTGACTACTGCAATGTGCTCTAGGTGGGGCTACCTTTGAAGGTGACCCAGAAACTACAACTAATCCAGAATGTGGCAGCAGCTTGGCTGTGACAAACGAAGTTTCAGGGAACCAGGCAGAGGGCCTTCTCAGTGGTGGCACCCTCCCTGTCGAACACCCTCCCTTCAGATGTCAGGGAGATAAAGAATTGTAAAACTTTTAGAAGAAATCTGAAGGAAGCCCTGTATTGGGAGGTTTTTTTAATGCTTGATGTTTTTATTTTGTTTTTAGATATGCTATAAGCTGCCCAGAGTGACTGGGGAAACCCAGCCAGTTGGGCGGGGTATAAATAAAATTATTTTTATTTAATTTAATTTATTATTACCTACCTTGCTGTTGATCCTGAGGCTGGGTTTCTTGTCTGAAAACTAGTATGTATTGCACTTCCTCAAGTGGCTCATATACAGGATGGCATGGCATATTTATTTTCAACAGAATTTGTTAAAAGAAACTATAGTTCTAAATAAATTGGATTTCGAAAAGCTTCTAGAGAGGATGGAAAGCAGTCCTCCATAGCTGCATCTGGAAGTGACTTCAGAAAGAAGGGTTTCTCAGTAATAAAAAGGAACTAGGGCTTATTTTTTATCTCTTCTGATCTTTCAGTGTGGGCAGTGATGGACTCAATTTGCCTCGGCTCATTGTCAATCAGTTAAAATGGCTTGACAGGATAGCTGACAGCAAGGCAAGTACCACCAATGCAATCAATTATGTTTCTCATGGGGTATTGTTTAATACTAGCACTAGCAACATGCTAGTTAGATGTTGGTTTCTTTAACACAGAGATGGGAAACTTTTTTGAATTCATGGACCAGATCTTTATCAGATCCTATCCTTGTAGGCCAAATTTGATAGGTGGGTAGGATTGTTCACCTGCCAATCATCTGACATCACAATGGCATCGGGAGCTTGGGTGCTTTGAAGTCCCAAAGTTGGGATTTCAAAGAACTGTGCAGGACCTAAGAAGAGCCCTGCAAAATTCTTTAAAACTCTTACTACACCCTGCATACCAAAGACTCTGCATCTGTGAGTTGGGACAGGTGGAGGACATTCAACACAATTTGTTGCAAAGCCCTTTATGTACATCCCCTAGACTAAAATTCCTCAATTACATCCTTTGCTCTCTCTCCAACCAACTTCCCCTTGAGCAAATCTCTATTTTGCTGGCTGGCAATAATGTATTTATTACTGCACAGGTTGCAAAAATTGCCTTGGCTGCAAGTAAGTTGAGAGCTAGGCACCAAGACAAGTATAAGGGGAGTGTGAGAAGTGGAGTGCTTAACTTATGCAGGTGTGATTTTTGCATTTTTGTATGTTTGCTTTGCTTTGCTGTTGTTGCTGTTCAGTTTTAAATTAATTATTTGTATTTTACGCATTGTGGCCAATTGTGGCGGCTTATAGCTTTTAGCAATAAAGATTTCATTCATTTAAAACTCTTAAGGCTGCAGCTTTATCACATATCAGTTTCTCTGTTCATGACTAGTTTCTACAGCAGATTTGGGCACTTTCATATTTTGCTATGTACATAAGACAGGGCATTCTAATTGTACCCACTGATGAATCCATAAGCAGTGCCTCTGAGGCCAAGCATTAGGTTTGGGCAGGTATGTATGAGTGCAGGTGATCTTTCGAGTAGCTCCATCCCAGGGCTTAAGCAATCATAACCAGCATTTTTAATTGGGTCTGGAAATGAACTGAGATATGGTGGGGACAAAAGAGATAAGCATTTAAAAACATTTGCATGCTAAGAAACTACAAATAATATATGTCTGATAAATAAACCAATCACTTAGCTTCCATTCTGGATGCATACGTGTAGCATGCATCCAGAATGCATCCAGAATGCATCCAGAGAGCCAGTATGGTGTAGTGGTTAAGAGTGGTGGACTCGTAATCTGGGGAACCGGGTTCGCGTCTCCGCTCCTCCACATGCAGCTGCTGGGTGACCTTGGGCTAGTCACACTTGGGAGCTGGGCATGTTTAGCCTGGAGAAGAGGAGGTTAAGGGGTGATATGATAGCCATGTTCAAATATATAAAAGGATGTCACATAGAGGAGGGAGAAAGGTTGTTTACTGCTGCTCCAGAGAAGCAGACACGGAGCAATGGATCCAAACTACAAGAAAGAAGATGCCACCTAAACATTAGGAAGAACCTCCTGACAGTAAGAGCTGTTCGACAGTGGAATTTGCTGCCAAGGAGTGTGGTGGAGTCTCCTTCTTTGGAGGTCTTTAAGCAGAGGCTTGACAACCATATGTCAGGAGTGCTCTGATGGTGTTTCCTGCTTGGCAGGGGGTTGGACTCGATGGCCCTTGTGGTCTCTTCCAACTCTATGATTCTATGATTTACTTCTCTGAGGTCTCTCAGCCCCACTCACCTCACAGAGTGTTTGTTGTGGGGGAGGAAGGGAAAGGAGAATGTTAGCCGCTTTGAGACTCCTTCGGGTAGTGATAAAGCCAGATATCAAATCCAAACTCTTTTAGCATACATTTGTTGGCTTTCTGTGTTTAAGCTGTCATCATTAAGGAAATGTCCTTTTTCTGAGTTCCTGGTGTTCTAAAGCTGTTGTTCATCTGCAGGATCTTGTTCAGAAACTCATGGAGATGATTTGTGTTTCTCCTCCACCAATCCAACATGACATAATCACAAGCCTGCCAGAAATCCTGGAGGATTCTCAGCATAGTGAAATTGCCAGAGAGCTTAGGTAAGTTTGATGCTGCCATGTTCTCTTTTTACTCTCTCTATAATTTTCTGTTAGCTGTTTCTGGTGCCTTAGCTGAAGATACCTTCTGACTGGGCATAAGGTGAAAAGAAGTGAATTTAGAGTGCATCCAGACAAGAGTGACCAGGGCTCGCATTAGGTTTGTGGTCCATTAAGACCCCTAATCATTTTCACATGTACTACTGGCAAGCTAGGTGTCTCCCCCATTTTATATTTGTACAGCTGGTTATTCCTGCCTAAATGCAGAACCTTACGTTTGTCCCTATAGAAATTCATTTGGTTAATTTTGGCCCAGTTGTCCAATCTGTTAAGGTCAAATAGAATCCCAATTCTTTCTTCTATGGCATAGTTACCCCTCCCAGTTTGATGTCATCTGCATGTTTGATTATCATCCCCTCAATTCCTGCATCCAAACCCTGGCATTCAAGAGACTGCAACCACAATTGTAAGACACTGCTGTGTCTCAGTTCATGCTCTAAATGGGTGTGTGTGTGTTTGTGTGTAATTCCAGTTTCAAAAGAGTTCTGGGAGGGAAGGGCATTGAGCTGCCTAGAATTGATATAAGGAGCCTTTAAAGCATGAACTCTGCACATAGTATTTTCTCCATGCCAATCTGATTATTCACAAGAAATGGTGGTGGCATCATAACCCTTAAGGCTGTATCTCTCAATTCATTGCTGCTGCTGCTTCTGCTGCTGCATTCAGTGTGGTCTTCATCTGATGCACTGACAGTCTGAGCTTTTCAAGTGCTCCATAAAAAAAGCAAGATTTCAGCAGAACCCCACCTCCTCTTCTTCCTCTTCTTATAATACATGGATAAAACCAGAAGGCCACAAAATTCAAACAAAGTTTTTATTTGAAGAAGGTCAGTTGATCCTGATGCATTTCAACTAATTAGTCTTCAGGGCAGCAAACTGCATCACACTTCAACATTCTCATATATGGTCATATATATTTTTATTTTTGTCACAGGCTGCTTCCTTCCATATTTGGGCATTTACTGTGGAAGAGCCAAGCATTGTTCACTTTTAATGCAGCATCTTCATAGTATCATAATCAAAACAGCCTCCTCCCATGTTTTCCCTTTTCAGCTTCTGTTCCTCTCTCCCAGAAAATCCGCTGTGCTTTGTTTATTGAACACAATGGAACAGCTGCATAATTTCTCTTAAGTGGTATAGATGAACCATTGTCTAATATCTGTTTCTCCCCACACTCCTTAATTGCAGAGTGGGGAAGATCATGATTGGGAGTGCAGCCGGGAAGGGGGGGGTCATTATTTGCCCTAATCCCTAATCCCATAATCTCAATTAAAATACCCCCTCCTCCTCGCCAACTACAGAACATTATTTAGATTCCTGAAATCTCAAAGCAGAGTTGCTGTTCCATTTACAGCTTAAAGGAAACAAGAATGATTAAATCATCCACATCTGGAAGCACCCACAGTTTAAAATGGATATTTTGTGTTTTATATTTTATTTTCTTGTTTTGATTGTATATTTTAAAATCTTTTGTAAACCCTTTTGTGTATCCTTGATTGGAAAAGAAAGACAGCAAACATGGGCAAGTTACACATTGTAGAGATAAGCGATAAATCATTCACAAACTTTTATTGTAGCAGCCTACAAAACCGTCTTTGCACAAATTGATACTGGATAAACTGTAATTCACTATTGCAGTTTGGGAATGTTGCTAGATCTTAAAAGGTCATTTTGTTGTCCTGCGTTTCAGTTCGTTATTAAAGGAGAAGACTGAGCTGTCTGTTCCAATCCTTGATGCCCTCTCCAGTTTGAATCTAGATGTGGGACTTCTGTCTGAGGTAGGAAGCCCTGTGTTAAATAGATGGGCACACAAGCAATGTATAAGTGTTGCTTAAAGTCATGATAAAGGTGAGACTAGGTACTCTTTGTACATAAATACATACAAGAATTCAGGGAGAGCATAGGAGAGTTAGAAATTATAGGAATTAGGTTTGCCAAGGCTGGAAGTAATGCATTTTCAGATCTGAAAAATCCTCATTAACTATAGCACGTGGACCCCAGATTTGGATAGCAGACACATTAATATGCAGTCTTGGTGGCTGCTCTGTAATTATGGAATCCTTTCCCTCTGGAGGCTTCCCTAAGCTTGTTCCTGATCATTTTCTGGAAGTTCTGAGTGACTTTTAAAATATGGGGTAGTGCTTGGTGGTCATTTTTGGTTTGAGCCTTCAGGATTCTAGTATATTCTCAGCCTGTGTGAATTTTCCACTAACAACTGCTGAGAGCCCTAATAATGAGGTAAGCAAGAACTGTAAATAAATGCTGCACTTTCCCCTGCTCCTACAACTGAAAAATGTCCTGCTCTCAACCTAGGTGCGCCAATCTGTTATGATCACAGTCGGTGCCGTAAAAGTGGAAGATTTGCCTGTAGTAGTAAAATTTATTCTCCGTTCCGTCAAGGCCACAGATGCAACAGAGGTAAAGTGTCTACTATTAAAGCTGAAAAGTATACTCTTTAGGAATACAAAGATGACTTTGTTGGGATAAGCACTCAAACATTTGTTTTCTTTCTACATGTGAACAAGATGAGCCAGCACACACCTCTGAAACTAATGTTATAAGTTCATGATTTCCAGTTGCTTTAAATCCTTTTTATCTTTTTACCTAGGCAGATAAGAGTATCATTTGGCCAAAGATTTTCATCTTTTAAGCAGGTGCATGACTCTTAAAGAAGTATGACCCCTTTCTCCGTGCTAAATGCTTGCTTGGCATATAGCAGTCAAAAACTGAATTATGGCTCGCAGGGCAGCAAAAGACAATTCTTTACTTGCTGCAGACAACGGGTTAAAACCAAACTTTTTTTTTAATGGGAATAAGTTCTTCCTTTTTTATTGCTCATTCAGCATTCCTTTCCATAAAAGGAAGTAGAACTGGGTTTGCCTTTTAAAAACTATTTACGTATGATAGTTAAAAAAATATTCTCTTTTCAGTCCAAAAACAATGTTAAGCTTGTGTTTAGTTGATGATTACAGGCTCCTTCCTTGACATTTACCCCATTTACACTTTTTTCCTCCTACTCCACAATCACTGTCTTAAAATATATGACCATGAATGTTCGTGCGTATTTCTGAGTAATAGCTGCAGAAACCTATGCACTGTGTTATTGCAGGTAATTTCTGACCTTCGTAGGAAGTTGGACCTGGACTCGTGTGTTTCACTTCCACTGATTCATGTTTCTCAGACCAAGTTCCGGAGCCAGACTCGGACAAGGTTTGTGTGTTGACATTCAGCTTCACCCAAAGACTTGCAGTCCCCGTGCATGAGCAGTTAGGATGAGGCAAAATCATAGCCTCAGCGAAACATAGCAAAGAAAATATTACATCAGGTTTCTGGTGCCTTTGTTTGCATGGATGGGATTGCAATATTTCATCTCCTTTTGAACGTGTTCACTTTGAAATCTCACTATTTAGTTGTTCTCTCCCTTTCAGCCAAAACAGCATCACCATCACAGCTCTATATTTATCTATGCTCTTTGGGCAGATCTAGGAGTCCCCTACGGGAGTAGGAAATATTCCATATGACAAGGGTAATGGGTAGAAAGGGGTCGTGTGGCGTGTCCCCAACACATGGAGAGCCTTTCCACCAACAGCAGCTGCCAACTATCTGATAGAGGCTTGACAGTTCTTCACACCATGAGGGTGATTGATACAATGAGGGGACCCAAGACCTCAGTGTGCACTTGGACAATCCAAGCATTCCCTGGCATGGCTGGTGTGTTAACTGTTTCATCTCCTCCAGCTGTTACCCTCCTTCTTTGCCATTTATTTGCCTTACATAGTACTGCTGCTTTGTGCAGTTATCACTGCTGCCTTCATTTTAGTGGGTTCCCACTTTATCGCTCCCTTTCAATGCTGCTGTGCCTTATACCTGCCAATGCATTCTTTTGTAGCCACCAAAGTTAGACTTGAAACAACCTCTTTACCTGCTTGGCTGCTTTTGTGGTTAAAATGATGGGCTGCCTACCCATCTTGTGCTTCTTTTCAGTCTGTCTGCAAGCCAACTGTGTGTCAACCAGGACTGCGTCAAGCTCCTTTTTGAAGTTATAAAGTCTGCTGTTAAATTCCAGAAGACCATTTCAGAAGGCTGGATTAAGGTCAGGGTGTGTTTTCTCTGTGGGTATGCACTTTTCCCAAGTTGTTCTTTCTTTCAGATGCAGTTCTATAAAAAATATGTACTTCAGATTTTTATTTAAAGATCCTGTTAAAATCTATTTCCTTTTCAGTAAGGAAATTATATGTGAATGATAGAATCATCACAGAACAGCTCTGCTGTTGAATTCAGACTTTGAGTCCTATTTGAGAAAATCAAAACAGAATAGAATAGAATCACAGAGTTGGGAGGAATCTTTTGAGGACATCCAGTCCAGATTCTGCAATGTAGGGTGTAACATACAATCATAGTCATTGAGGAAGAAACGGGAAAGGAAAACACTTGATAGTGCATAACGATATGTAGTAATGAACATGGGCAGTGGAGATGGACAGGCATGTGCGTGGGTAGTCTAACGACTGGCATACACTCCTGGGAAGGGACAGCCTTGCTAACCATGAGCTATCGTCCCTATTCAACACCATCCCTTGATGATGTAATCCTCTCATTGTGCCCTGAAGCCTTTCTATCTCCCTGCGGCCAATGCAGGCCGTCTTAAGCGGCAATCCAATACCCACTCATCGGGAGCAAGCCCCACTAAAAGTGGGACCTGCCTCTGAGTGGACATGTATAAGATTGTGCTGTTAAGGAGGCTTCCTTAACTCTTCCTCATCTGATGCCTGAGTTCCAACCTGATTTTGTAACTTTGGCAGTATAACATCTGGCTGCCTGGAATTACTGCTAGGAATGCAGAACGATTGGGAGTAAATTCCTTTCCAAACTTATTAACTAATAGTCAAAAGAAGATAAAATAACACAATATGCCGGGAAGATGCAGATAATAGAATCATAAAATTGAGCTGAGTTGGGATTTGAACCCTGGTCTCCCAGGTCCTAGTCCAATACTCCAACCATTACACCACCAGAACAGAGGCTTATATTCCTGAAATGGGATGAATGTTTCTTTCCAATATTTAATGGTGAGTCCTAATAAGTTCCAGGAGCATTTTGACTCATGTGGCAGAAGTGCCCAGGTGTGTTTCTCCTCCCCATTCCCATAGCACAACCTTTGTCCTAAGACTGTGGTAGAAGATATGTATTAGGAAGGTTCCAGTAGGTTTACACTAATAATAATAATATTAATTTGTTATTTGTACCCCACCCATCTGACTCGGTTGCCAACCCAGCCACTCTGGGTGGATTCCAGCATATATAAAAAAACAGCAAATTATCAAATCTTTAAAAGCCTTCCCTAAACAGGGCTGCCTTCAGATGTTTTCTAAATGTTATATAATTACTCATCTCCTTAACATTTGATGGAAGGGTATTCCATAGGATGGGCGCCACTACCGAGAAGGCCCTCTACCTATGTCTGACTTGTGCATGATTTCATGTGATCCCGGCAATCAGCAGGTGTACTGTTGGAAATATGTGTTTTGTCTCTTGTGTAGGGTGGTTATTTGTTCAGCATTGGCAACTGTCTTTTCTGCTCCTGTTCTAGGCCATTGAAAGTGTTGCGTCTGCCTCTGACCATAAGGTAATATCTTAGATTCTGCAGTAGCTGTTCTCTACCTATAATTATCTTTTAAGGGGTGTTAATTGAAGGGGGGAACTTGTTTCCTTCATGGCACCCTTTAAAAAAAATTCCCAGCAGCAATTACATTAATTTGGAATAGTGTGAAGTTGTCACTTGTGTAGTAAGAGGACATATTGAAACTGACCTTTATCTTCTCTCTCTGCATTTCTAACACACCTGAGTTAGCTTTCTAGCTCAATATTTGTAGCAAATCTATTTCTTCACTCAAAGCCATTAGAAGTCAGGGCGAGGGCCAAACTTTTCATCCATCCTCTAAACTGAGAGATCTCAGTCTCTGGACTGCTTGTCGATATGACAGAAAATTATTCCACTCTTTGGCCAAGATACTAGAATTCTGTTTTAGAGGCTTGTCAGATTCTGCTTTTAGACACTGCCTTCAGTGTATGCACATTTATATTTGATTTAAGGTAAAAGGTAAAGGTACCCCTGCCCGTATGGGCCAGTCTTGACAGACTCTGGGGTTGTGCGCCCATCTCACTTAAGAGGCCAGGGGCCAGCGCTGTCCGGAGACACTTCCGGGTCACGTGGCCAGCGTGACATCGCTGCTCTGGCGAGCCAGAGCCGCACACGGAAACGCCGTTTACCTTCCCGCTGGTAAGCGGTCCCTATTTATCTACTTGCACCCGGAGGTGCTTTCGAACTGCTAGGTTGGCAGGCGCTGGGACCGAGCAGCGGGAGCGCACCCCGCAGCAGGGATTCGAACCGCCGACCTTTCGATCAGCAAGTCCTAGGCGCTGAGGCTTTAACCCACAGCGCCACCTGTGTCCCCTATATTTGATTTACATAAGTACAAAAAGGAGTTGTTTTCAGAATTTGGATTCACCTTCTTCCCTTCATGTAATTGTGCAATGGAAGAAATTCTTATCAGAAAGTAGATGAGAACTAGGAATGAATTTTCACTCTAACCACTGAAACCTTAGTTTATTGTAAACACTGGCTGGGCCTTCCAATCTTTCTTCTGAATCATGAACACTAGGAACGTGTCATTTTAAAAGCAAAACTAAAGAGACGTTTTTCAGAATGCTATATAAAATTACCACAGGTTCTGCCAGGTGAGTTGTCTAGATCCTTTGTCTGGTCTGATTCTTATTCTTCTACCTTGCTTGGTTGTTAACCTTTGCATTATCAGGTTAATTGTTTTACTTGCCAAAAGGTTCTGGATCTGATAATGCTGTTAGTAATCTATGCTACAAATGGCAAGAACAAGAAGCAGATTGAGAGAGTGCTGAAGAACAAGATTCAATCAGGCTGCGTAAGAGAGCAGTTGCTGCGCAATGCCTTCCGTTACTACTTAATGGTGAGTACTCCTGCTGCTGTGTGATCCAGCATGCTGACAGTCTTTCCCCCCATTCCATCCTCTGTCCTAAAATCTGCATGATTATTTGCTGGTTTGCATACAGACCTTGCTTATTTTATCCACATGGCTGTGTACACAGGTACAGATCTGCATGGAGAGACATTAAAGTAAAACAGGCAGAGATGGTTACAGCTTTTCCTGCAATCATGGTGGTTTCAACTGCAGAAATGGCTGCTGGCTGCCTCCACATGCTGCCTGATTAATTCTGAAGATAACAAGACTTGTATGTGTGAACTGGCTCTAGGATTCAGGGTGTTACTGGCTCCTACAAAGAACATGTGCTTCTTTACATCTGGAAACTGTCAACAGGAGACATCCTCATACATAGGCGCCGACTCCATGGGGCCTGAGGGGGCCCGAGCCCCCTCAAAAATTCGTTTGGGGGGGCTCTGCCCCCCAATAATTTAATAAAATTATTACCGTATTTTTCCCTCAAAAAGAGGAAGCGGCTGCTTTCCTGCATTCTGCCTCAGGGTCTTACTGCCCACCCTCCTCTGTTTCCTTGCTGTGTTTGCTCAAACGGAACAAAGAGCAGGGAAAGCCCCTCCCCTCCAGGCAAGCAGGCAGGAGGGAGGGAGAGAGAGAGAGAGAGAGAGAGAGAGAGCGCGCTGGCTGGCTTGGGTGGGTAGGTGAGGGAAAACTTTTGCCTTCCTTTCCTCCTTGCCGTTATACCCCTCCCCTGCATTCTTAGCCAGCTGCTTCTCTGCACACCCCTCTCGTGCTCCTTGTCCGTTCTGTGTTTTTCCTTCCCTCCCCACTTAAAATGTGGTTTAAAAGCATGGATCCACATGGATCCTCAGGATCTTTGCATTGGGTCACCCCAAATTCACCAACAGATCACATAGCATGTCCATGGCTACAGCCTGCCCCCCAAAAATCACGCACCCACTGTTGCCTGGGGCTGCAGTGGTGCAAAAATGTGGTTAAAAAGCATGGATCCACATGGATCCTCAGGATCTTTGCATTGGGTCACCCCAAATTCACCATCAGATCACATAGCATGTCCATGGCTACAGCCTGCCCCCCAAAAATCACACACCCACTGTTGCCTGGGGCTGCAATGGTGCAAAAACGTGGTTACAAAGCATGGATCCACAGGGATTCTCAGGATTTTTGCATTGGGTCACCCCAAATTCACCATCAGATCACATGTCTGTGGCCACAGCATGAAGCACAAAAATGATACATCATTAATATTCACTGCCCACGGCGGCAGCCAATCGGCTGCCGCAAAGGGCGGGCCCTCACAGGTTCACTTAAGGTCGGGGCAGCCCGGGGCTCACCCCTTTCGTTCCCCCAGCAGCAGCGGTTTGGAGGTCTTGGGCCCCCCCAATATTTTTTATAAGTCGGCGCCCCTGTCCTCATACGTACGCTTCCTAAAGCCGGCTGGAATAAAACTTCCTTCTGGCAGAACTAGACAGCGTTGGTGGCTTCTATCCCTCAGAAGGCTCCTTATTGCTTGCCTCATTGTCTTATCGATTTACAATGTAATTTTAGAAATGTCAGTCCGTCTGGCAAATCTGTATGAATTGCTCCAGTATTTTGTTAGCTCATCTTTGTGAGATGTTGAAGTGTTTCCTGTAATCGTTGCCAATCTTTTCAGGAGAGTAAAATATAAAAACCCCTTAACTTGGAGTAATATAGACAATTGGAAATATAGTAGAGGTATGTATCAGAATCTCCCTTTTTTCTCTCTTTATCCAGGTTATGAGAGACCTCTTTCCAGCTGTCCTGTCACTGGCTGAGATCTTTGTACACTCGGCAGATCCCTGCATTGTCTCTTTTGGCTGCTGTATGTACAAGCAAGCATTCACAGTCTTTGACTCTTATTGCCAGCAGGTATAGTGACACATTAGTTCCATTCTCTGTTTGGTGAAGTGTGTGTGTGTTGTTGCCTTGTAGCAATTGACAGCTTCTGCTTCTAATGTAGTGGGGGGCAGAATGACATGGATCATAGAAGACAACCAGTTTGCATCAAGTTTCCCGTTTTGCAGCCAGGCCTGTGCCAGTGATAGGTGAGATAGGGCACTGGCCAAAGGCCCTTTCTGGCCACAGCACTATTAGCCACCCTGCAGCTACCAGGGCTGGACCATGTTCTGGTGGGTGGGAAATATGCTAATTACTTTTTAAATTTGTGAAACATTTATAAATCACCAATTACAATCCACTTCAAGGCAGTGTAAAGTTTAAACGGTAAGTTCACAATGATCTAATTCTGAATGAAATGCTGCTGATAACCCAGGGGCACCTTTATTTAATTCCTCACATTAAACACCACTGAGAGGGAGGGAATAGGTCAGCATATTATTATTTATTAAAATTATTGCCTGCTCTTCACTAAAAATAGATAAAAATCACAATAATATGATGAGTTCGGAAAATGCACACCTCCGGCTTCAAAAGTCAAAAACGTTTATCTGCACTTCTTTTTATTTTCCTTTTGTTACATCAAGATGCCTGCTGTGATTAGTTTGATAAGCACATCTCTGTTCTGTGTTTTGCTCTGGTTTATGTAGAGTTTCTTGTCATTCTCTACAGTCCAGCTTATGTGGGTGCAAACTATGTTAACCAAAAGGGGAAAGCTGAACAAGAATATACAGGCAAAGAAGTCAGGGCCGGCCCACCTATGAGATGCGCTGAGGCAGCCACCTCAGGCGGCAGAATCCCAGGAGGCAGTGTCCCCATGACTGCTGGAAAAGTGGCAATTTCCAGCAAGATCTCACCAATATCTTGAGACATCTTGTGCCCTTCACTTTGTGGACACTGCTGTGTGACCCAGCTAAAGGAGGCCTTGGACTCAGGTGGCAAAACAGGATGGGATGCCTCTGGAAGTAGGCAGCATCTCTAGCCTCTCTTATACCAGGTCAGGGCCATTCTGCCCAAAACTGGACTGCATGCTTTTCATTTTGCCTTGTGTTTGTTCCTGCAGGAGATTGTGGGTGCCTTGGTAACTCATGCATGTGGTGGCAATAATATTGCAGTTGATGTCTCTCTGGATATGCTCATTGATCTGGTGTCTCTTCATACTTCATCCATAGTTCCTTATGCAGTCTTTCTGAAGGCAAGTATGATACAAAGCTGGGAGCTCTCACTTTGGTACTAACAGCTTAACAACTAACCGTTCTTCTTTGGAAGAGTCTGAGCAATCGGCTGGTGCTTGATGGTCCACCACAGTTTGGTTAATGGTCCACTTTTTGTGACACAGAAGAAGTCAGTCCAGGTGTTAACAGTATACTTTTTGCTGTACTGCACATTCTGTTATCAGAATTTATCATGAAGATATGGAGTACTTGGCTTGACTCTGTGATCTCTCCTTTTCAGAGCATTTTAGATTATATGGATAATCTAAGTCCACAACAAATCCGGAAGCTATTCCAGATTCTTAGCATGCTGGCATTCAGCCAGGGGCACAAAAGCAATCACATTCAGGTGAGTAGAAACATACTGAGTCCTGTAGATCCTGATGGCTATGCACCGTATTGGCCTGACTATAAGCTGCACCTGCAAATAAGCCGCACCTTTAAAATTCAAGGTTTATTTGCAGGTGCGGCCCACCTCCCAGCACTAACACCCTGAACAGGGGGTGGCCGGTGCTCAGCGCCCCACTCCCCAAGCCGGTGCCGGCACTCGGCTCCAAATATAAGCCGCACTTTAACTTCTCACAGTCAGAATTTGGGGGGAAAGTGCAGCTTATATTTGGGCCAATACAGTACTACCTCCAAGATGGAATTCCTTTGAGTACCAGTTGCTGAGAACACAAGTGGGGAGCGTTGCTATTGCACTCATGTCCTGATTCTGGGCTCCCATACGCATCTAGTTGGCCACTGTGAGAACAGGATGATGGACTAAATGGGCTTTTGGTCTGATCCGGCAGGGATGTTCTTATGACCTAATCGCAAATATCTAGATGCCAGTGTGTGTGTGTGTGTGTGTGTGTGTTAACAGTGAATGTTCAAAATTTGCTGAATGTTGCTGATACCTGCTACCTTAGAGAGAAAACATTTATCCACTTCTCAGACTTACTCCACTGAATTCCAGCACATATACTACTTCTACCCTTTCAGGTGTTAGAGATTTCATGCATAATTCAGTGGCATGAGATTTACTTTGAGTGCATCTGGATGAGGCGTCGTTATTTCTGACATTATGCTTCCTCTCTTTCCATGCAGGATGACATGCATATGGTGATCAGGAAGCAACTCTCCAGCACTATTCCAAAGTATAAGCGCATTGGTATTATTGGTGCAGTTACCATGGTGGGAAGCATGGCAGCAAAGAGGTGAGGAAATGGAGAAGAATTTGCACACTGTCGTTTAACTCTTTTCTAGATACAGATGGCAACCGAGGGTGTCTCTTGAAAACTGCACCATGAACAATCCAAGAGAATATAGCAATTTTAAAAAATCAATTTCCAAATATATAGGTTGTCCAAAAGAGCTCCATTAAGGCTGATACCAACAGTATGCCTTAGAACAGGGGCTTCCAAACTGTCGTCCATGGGCAAACTTCATTCAGGTGGATTTGTGGCTGAAGACAGGAGGCAGCTTATCCATTGTGTTAAATATGATGATCTTTAATTTTATTTTTGTTGATTCTTTTATTTCTTGTATTTTACTATATTACAGTTTGAAGTCTCTGGAATTCAGATTGTTATACAATAAAATACAATTATATAAGAACTGAAGGACGCAATAAAAATACAGTTTAAAATTGTACAGTGTCTAGCACAGTGCATTACAGTTGCTACAACAAGCAGAAAAAAATCTTAATTGGTCCACCAGGACCCTCAGCCATTTTTAAGTGGTCTATGGGGAAAAAGAAAGCGGAGCCTTAGAAAAAGTGAGCAGCAGGATTTCTAACTGTGTTCCCTGTGTACACACAACGTATACAAATTGTGCAGTAGAGATGAGGGGCACATAGCTTTTCAAATGTCTGGCAAAATGTTGTAGAGCCTAATGATCTGCAATACATTTGCATATGATTTATTGATGCCTTGTTAAAGGTGAGGTAGAATTCTGTGTTCTTGGGCTTTTGAAATGAATGCTATCAAAATGCATTCTGCAAATTATGAGGGGATCCCTCCATGGTATTGTTTTAATTCTGTGATATGAAGTGCTGCATGATCAAAAACACAACAGAAGCTATAAAATAAAATAATAGTGTTCTTGTGAAGAGACACAATTCTAACTGGATTTCAGTTCATTAGGCAATGGTATTTGGGGTTCATTTGTTTTGGAGAATAGTGCAAAGCAGGAAGAAAGCCTTCAGAGGCTATGTGAGCATTTATGGCATTTGAAGCCACCTCCCTACCCATATGGGTCTGTGATAGTTATATCATTGTGATGATTAATTGGACAGTGAATGATGATCAATGAGATGTAAAGAATGTAATGAATTTATGGTCTTTGAAGCAGCCTTAGTTCCATTTCTGTGGCTCAGAAATGTATATCCGAGCACCCAACTACATCAGTTAAAAATAATTACTCTAAAATATGTTTTCAGGAGTAAAGAAAATGGGCAGCTATTGGAACGGGCACAGCTGAGCAAGGAGCAATGTAGACAGGCAAGTATTTGGATATTTGCAGGACCGCTCTGGGAATAGGTAGTATGTGGGGAAGAGATGTGTTCTTTGAAAAATTGCAGCAGAGCTGAATGGGAAGATCAGTCAGTGTAAAGCTTGGGGAGATATTCAGATTAACGTGATGCTTGCTTATTTATTAACTTAGAATTTAAACTGACCGGAATCCTCCCCAATTTTAACATGGGGGGGAAGTCGTTAGAAAGTTTCTGCTTTTCATTTTAAACTATCTCCTTCTCTTATGTGCTAAAGAGGAGGTGGGAGGAGAGAATAGGCAAGCCCAATAGAAACCATGGTTTAGCATTAGGTGAGGTGAGGCCCGGTAAAAATAAGCTTGGAAGAATTACCGTATTTTTCGTCCTATAGGACGCACCGGCCCATAGGACGCACCTCGTTTTTTGGGGTGGGGAATGAATAAAAAAAAATTATTTCCCCCCTCCAGCTGCGGCTGCCGCCCCAAGCCTTGCACACGCCTGCCCGAAGCACGGGGCACCCTCCGGAGGGCTCCGCGTGCTTCGGGCGGCAGGCTGCCACCCCAAGCCTCGCGCGCCCGGCGGGAGCTCCTGCCGGGCGCGCAAGGCTTGCAGACACTCGCCCGAAGCACGGGGAGCCCTGCCGGGTGCGCAAGGCTTGCAGACACTCGCCCGAAGCACGGGGAGCCCTCCGGAGGGCTCCCTGTGCTTCGGGCAACAGGCTGCCTCCCCAAGCCTCGCGCGCCTGGCGGGAGCTCCTGCCGGGCGCGCAAGGCTTGCAGACACTCGCCCGAAGCACGGGGAGCCCTCCGGAGGGCTCCCTATGCTTCGGGCAACAGGCTGCCGCCCCAAGCCTTGCGCGCTCGGCGGGAGCTCCTGCCGGGCGCGCAAGGCTTGCGGACAGCTTCCTGAAGCCTGGAGAGCAAGAGGGGTCGGTGCGCACCGATGCCTCTTGCTCTCCAGGCTTCAGCGAAAGCCTGCATTCGCCCCATAGGACGCACACACATTTCCCCTTCATTTTTGGAGGGGAAAAAGTGTGTCCTTTGGGGCGAAAAATACGGTAATCTGAGAATGGGTGAGTGGGAGTTATGGGAGGAGCAGGATGTCAATGTCAGTAAGACAAGGTGTCAGTGTAGATTTGTGCACACAGAATGCGTTTCAGAGATAGGTGTCAGATATTACCTGTTACAGATAGGTAGCCGTGTTGGTCTGCCATAGTCAAAACAAAAAAAATTCCTTCCAGTAGCACCTTAAAGACCAACTAAGTTAGTTCTTGGTATGAGCTTTCGTGTGCATGCACACTTCTTCAGATACCTTCTTCAGATATTACTTAACATTTGGCTGCTGGTGTTCCTTATAATGTTCACAGGGGAATGTGCACAGGCTGCCTGCACTTGTGGAACCATCACAAGTTGCCTGTACAATTATCCTATCACAATTATGAGAAGAGCCATTGACCAAATGCCAGAGTGACATTCATTTGGCTAATGACATTTCTGGTAACTTCTAAAGCCACTTGGGGGTTTGTGGACTATGTGCGAACATTGAAAAGCTGAAACCATATCATCCTCCAGTAACTACTCTGCTTCTTCTTTTTCTACAGATTATATCTTTACTAGAGCTGGTTTGCTCCTGCTGTGGACAGGTCCCCCAGGCCTTGGCTCTCTATTACGATGAACTTGCCAACTTGATTCAAAAAGGGAATTTGGATTCTCAGATCCTAGTAGGTCATAGAGCTATTGGTCTGCATCCATTCAGTTACAGACATTGTATAACCGTAGCTGGGATAATATTAGCTGAAACAGTAGTCTGGTAAATCATGGTAAACTTTAATCTGAAGCAATTGAGCACGTGCACATTGCTCCAGTTGCTCCTCCTCCCTTTACCAAGCTGAGAGGAAACCAAACACAGCGCTTCCTTAGCATCACATGCAAGCCATTGTTCATGGTTTGTTTCTCTCTCTATAAGCCATGAGTTGAAGGTTTGTTTTTTACTTCATGCTCTTGGTTTATATGGAAGAAACAAACCATGAGCGCTGGTTCACACGTAACACTCCGCCAGCACTGTGGTTGGTTTTAACCTGGCTTTTGGCAATGGAAGAAGCAGGGTGGATGCAATTTGAATAACATGCACCAGCATGCTGCATGTTTGTGGTAAGCCATAGTTTGTTTCTGACTTCTTCTGACTTCTACACCCTAAAATCTTTTTTCCTCAAAGAAAGTTTAACTTATTGCTTTACTAAATCCTTAAATAAAATAATATCTTGTTTTGGGAGGGAAAATAAGGTTTTGGCACCACACCTAAGTGCCATACAACTTGAACCAGTATTGGGAGTAGATTAGGCTAATTAAAGTCTATGAGGGTAAAGGGGTTCTCAATGGAGGCAGTCAAAGGAAAAGTAGTGGAGGATAAAGGAGGAGTTGCTTTAGCTAGTTTGCATGCTTCACTTCCTCCTTTAGCCTGCACCGTCACCCTTCTTCACCATAATTCTTTAAAATGAATTTTCCCTGTGGAACTGTCATTCTTTCAGGAGTGGATTGAGAACAGTGTGGAGAAGGACTTTGAGAGAGATTTTGTGACAGATCTTCTCCCTATAGAGGACAGGTATTTCAGGGGGGAAAAACACCATTTACCGCCTTCAGTACCAAAAATTCAATTAGTTATTGTAGCATTGGCCATCAATTGATATCTGATTCCTCTGCAGTGCTTTCCTGCTCCCGGTGAAGTCCCTGTATAGCTTGGAAGATGACAAAAGTGAGGGAATAATTGCTATTAACTTGTTGCCTCTGCTGTCCCAGAGCTATTTGAGCAAGAATGTAGATGAAGTAGCAGCTAAGAGCCATGACAAAAGGTCGGTGGTGCTTCTCTGTTCTTATTGAGATGAATAGATAACAGCCTTGGCCAAGGCAGAATGTGGCTGCTAATGCATACTTTTTAAAATTTAAATGGAATCATGGAAATAGTTGTTTTGTTCTTTCAGAAAGAATTAGGATGGTTATGAAGAAAACATGCAGGCATTTCTGATAAATGTAAAAACAAGGGGAAAGAGCAGCAGACTCACAGTGTTCCTTTTCAAAACACATCTCATTGCCTTGCCACAGCTCATGGTTCCTATCTCTCCAGTTTGCTTAGTAGTGCATCTGCATTTCCCAACTATCCCAACTTTTCCCCCTAGGCATTGCATATGGAAACAAAGATTCCAATTTCATGAGAGGAGGCAATTTAAAGGTTAAGAGCAGTAGACTCGTAATCTGGGGAACCGGGTTCGCGTCTCCGCGCCTCTGCTCCTCCACCTGCAGCTGCTGGGTGACCTTGGGCCAGTCACACTTCTCTGAAGTCTCTCAGCCCCACTCACCTCACAGAGTGTTTGTTGTGGGGGAGGAAGGGAAAGGAGAATGTTAGCCGCTTTGAGACTCCTTTGGGTAGTGATAAAGCAGGATATCAAATCCAAACTCCTCTTCTTCTTATACAACAAGAAAGATGCAGTCAAATTTAAATATACTTTTAAAAATTTGCTAAGTTTTACACTGTCTGAATAATATATTAAGAACACATAAAGCTGCCTTAAGCAAAGTCCAAATTATTTATCCACCTAGCATAGTATTGTCTAGGGTTGGGGTGGGTAACCTGTGGCCCTCCATACATAAACGCAATGAATATGTCTATTAAAGAAATCCCCCAAGGAAACTACTGTTGGTTTTTTAAAGTATTAAGTGGTGTGAGATAACTTGGTGGTCATTTATCGGTCCTATATAGATTTAGTCCAGGGCAGCCAACATAGTTGTTGGACTCCAGTTCATATCATCCCAGATCGTTGGCCATGCTGGGTGGAGCTGATGAAATTTGGAGTCCATCAATATCTGGAAAGGCTGAAGTTAGCTACTCCTGATCTAGGGCTTCAGACTGGTCTTTCCAAGCCATGTCTGGAAATACAGTACTGAAAACTGGACTAGGACATTTTTCGTTTCTTCTCTCCTTTCTCTCCCCAGGGTAGTGTCTCCTCTGTGTTTGTCACCATTCTTCCGGCTGCTGAGACTCTGCATGGCAGAACTGAATAAAGGGAGCTTGGATGATGTTGATGCCCTATTAGGTACAGGTTATGGACAGTTATCTCTGTGAATGAATGGCATTTATTGCTTTAGTCCATGGACTACAGCAGAAGATAGTTGGCTCTGCCTGACCTAATCTGTCCTGTAATCTCTTTGAAGGCTTGGGATGTTCAGAGCTGGGTTGTGAGCAAAACATCTTATCTTCTAATTTGTTGTCTCTTAAGTTATACTGTTCATTCCCCCATAATAGACTGAATTGCAGTGGTACCTCGGGTTAAGTACTTAATTCATTCTGGAGGTCCGTTCTTAACCTGAAACTGTTCTTAACCTGAAGCACCACTTTAGTTAATGGGGCCTCCTGCTGCCTCCGTGCCGCTGGAGCACGATTTTTGTTCTCATCCTGAAGCAAAGTACCTGAGGTACTATTTCTGGATTAGCGGGGTCTGTAACCTGAAGCGTATGTAACCCGAGGTACCACTGTACTAGGAATCACTGGTCGTGTGCCATTTACCTCTCAGGCCAGCTGAACTTAGTTCTGTGGTACTCTGGGAAGGATAAGGTGCTAGCTACTATATACAAATGCAACAGCTAAGAGGGATGGATTGTGAAGGTGGCAGTGGGTGGGTGCTTTGATTATGTTGAACTTAAGTTAACTTAAGCCCTGGGGTTTTGCCATGTTTGTTACAGGGTGCCCTTTGTATCTGACCAACTTGGAGGTGGTAGGAAAGTTAGATTCCTTATCGAAGCAAGAGCGTGAATTCCTCTGTTCTCTTCTATTTCATGCCCTCAACTGGTTCCGTGAGGTGAGCAGTACTATGCAAGAAATAGTTAATTTCCTACTCCTTCAAATTCTGGCTAATACGCCAGATGTCTGTCTGATATGACAAGTACCATCTCCCCAAAAACATAAAGGGAAGCTTTCCTAAACTGGGTTCTGTGTGTGTCTAAATGGATTCATATTTTCATGACATAAATATTATTTTTGTATTTGGGAGTGAAGAAGTGCATGGCTTCCTGATTGGTACATGTAAAAAAATACATGCCTTCAGAAGTACACACTTTTTATGATACAGATATTAATATTTGTAACTGGAAAAATAAGTGTACAAAGGAGCCTCCAGGATTCTTTTTTAAAAAATGTTTTCTTTGTTTGTCACATTACTTTTGAAAAGAGTGTGTGCCCCAAGATGTCAGAGCACTGTCTCATGCAGTATAGTACAGCAATTTCAAAAAACATATCTGCATCATTAAAGCTGTGGGTTCCTGGTCAAGGGGATGAAATTTGCAAATGCACTTCACCATGTTGTTTGGCTGACATTTTATGGTCCAAGTCAGCAACTTATTTATAACAGGTGATGTATTTGGAGTTGGACAAAGGCTGAAGGACACAATCCTTATTGTGGAGTGCATTAAGATGTCTCTTCAGTGTGCTCTGGAAGTATCAGATTCGATAAAAGGTTTAGCAGCTATCCTAGATTAGCAGAGGTAGCTAGGAAAGGAGAGGTCCCTTTCTTGGTTTCACAATTTCGCTTCGCCTTTCAAGGTGGTAAATGCCTTCTGTCAACAAGATGACCCCGAGATAAAGGGGAAAGTTTTGACTCGGTTACAGAACATTACGGAGCTACAGTGTCTGCTGGAAAAATGCTTGGCAGGTGAGCAAGAACAAAATGCAGGGTTAAAGGGCATGGGGGAAAGAGAATATACAGTATCTGCATATGTCTACAAGTAGATGGGCTGGCAAACAGGTTGACTGTGGTTTTTCTGCATGTGTAGGATTGCTGCACAGTTACCTGTGTATTTCTCATCGCCACATGGAAATACAATTCATGTAGAAACTTTGTAATGTATGAAGGCTGCCTTAATGTAGTTAACAAACTTGCTTCCGCTTTTGTTTCTCAGCAAGCCCTGGATATGTTCCCCCTCTTGCAAATTTTGATTCTGAAACCTCAGAAGGAGTACCTGTCATCAATACCATTGGTGCCACCAAAAAGAAGAGCAAAGGTAACATATGCTAAACTTTATTTTTAAAATAAAAATTCATGGAAGAATATAATCGAGACTATAAACTTTTTTTGCAAATAAGTCCAGAAATGCAGAAGAGGTAACGCAATAATAAGACTGTATAGCACAGCACCTCAAGCTTAAAGTATAATTGTGTCTTTGTTCAGTCAAGAATTCTGTATATTATGGCCTGTATACCATGGTGCGGGACACAGGTGGCGCTGTGGGTTAAAGCCTCAGCGCCTAGGACTTGCCGATGGAAAGGTCGGCGGTTCGAATCCCTGCTGCGGGGTGCGCTCCCGCTGCTCGGTCCCAGCGCCTGCCAACCTAGCAGTTCGAAAGCACCTCTGGGTGCAAGTAGATAAATAGGGACCACTTACCAGCGGGAAGGTAAACGGCGTTTCCGTGTGCGGCTCTGGCTCGCCAGAGCAGCGATGTCACGCTGGCCACGTGACCCGGAAGTGTCTCCGGACAGCGCTGGCCCCTGGCCTCTTGAGTGAGATGGGCGCACAACCCCAGAGTCTGTCAAGACTGGCCCGTACGGGCAGGGGTACCTTTACCTTTACCTTTTATACCATGGTGCTGCAGGAGTATCAGAAGGGCTGGGTCGACCGGGAGGAAGGGATTTTGTGGCTGCTGCCAGGCCTCCACACTGAGAAGGGCTCCCCTCTTCCAGGCTTACCCAGTTCTCTGTCTCTATGGCTGCTCCTTCTTGTGAGTAGTAGTACGGCAGGAGTCACTGCTGCGCTGGTGGCATTCCTTTGGAGAGTGAAGATAGGGAGAAAGGTGTTAGCATGAAGGTATTGATTGTTCTCCATGTCTGAGGGGCAGCCTTTGTTTGGAAGGTGCCCAGTGTTTGTGGGTGTGTGTTCCTCAAGTGCATAGTGTCTTTCTCCAAGTGCCCCCAGCCCCACTCCTGAATGCAAAGTCCCTATGCAGGGAGCCTGTGAGACAGCATAGCACGCCACAGATGTCAAGAAGTGCACAATTTGAATCCTGCAGGTGCTGTAGATCCACTGGGTCCAGAAGTCCCATTTGGAGTGGCCTCAGTTGGAACCAGGTGCTGCTGGGCCCAATTACTGAGGCTCAGGTCCTCTTCGTTGACTTTTGTGGTGTTGTTTTCATTAGGCCATCCTTTTTGCTAGCTTAACTCACACAGGGCTCCTAGGGTCACATGACTGATCAGATGGGGCTTGGGATGCACATTATGTCCCCCTCCCTCCTGTCCTGTAATGCCCCTTATTCTGGGCTTGCACCAGCTTTGGCTGCTGCAGGAATTTGCATAGCTCCATCTGAGCCCAAGGGTGGGGACTTAGCTGTGTCTGGAACTTCCCAGCTTAGCTGGGGATCTGCTGCATCCGAAGATGCTCATCTCAACAGATCTTGCCCCCTTTCTCTCTGTTTGTGAAATGCTCCCTTGTTTTTCAGGGCAAAAAACCCCCAAATCTGATAATGGCAAAAACGGTTCTGCAGACAACTCACAACTGGATGAGAACACAGAAGCAAATCAGCCTGAAGCTGAGATCAGCCAACCAGAGAAGGTTCCATATAGCCCAAGTTCTTTTGAGGAGTATACAAAAGGAAACTAAAAAGAGCAGACTGGGGTGCTGTGGGTTTTTCCCTAGTAATTTGAGCTTTATTCTCTCCCTGATTATGAACATCCTCTCATGAAAAATCTGATAAACCACATGATAAAAAAGCAGCATTGGTGCAAGCATGCCAGGGTAATTGGTATCCACTCAGTGGCTTAAGGGGTTGGGGCCAGCAAAAATGCATTTCAGATTCCTAGGGTGCCTTGGATTTTTCAAGTCTTAAATCAGTGTACCCATGATTTTTTTTTATTTTTCTTATATTCTTTCCTTCTGGATGTGCAGTACACTGGCAGCATATACAAATACATGCCCCCTTAGTGAAAATCTAAGACCAGACATTAATGAAGAAGCACCATAATCTGAATGTGCAGTCATTTCCATATTGTTTGGCAGTGCTTCTATCTTCCCATTCTGTGGTGCTCTTCCAATTCTATTATCCTATAGCTTTTTTTAAGCACAGACTTGGATGGCTATCTACCTGTCAGGGATCCTATAGCAACGGCATTTCTTGCATCAGCAGAGGGTTGGGCAAAGATACCTTTGAGATGCCTTACATTTCTATGATTCTATACTGTTGAAAGGGAAATTTGCACAGTCTGTATCTGTATATGCCACCTGTGTATTTCATCTTATCAAATGCCATTGAGAACCAATGCTGGCCAAATGCAGAGATACTTTTGCAGTTGACTGGCACTCAGTTCCCAGAGATGTGTCCTGTGCAAAGAGATATGTTCTTGTTCTTCTTTTCAGGACTCCACAGAAAAAGAACCAGAGACTCCTTTGGTACCACTGCAGAGTTATAGTGCGTATTTCCGTGAACTAGACTTAGAGGTTTTTAGCATTATTCACAGTGGCCTGCTGACCAAATCTGCTCTGGATACGGAGATGCACACAAAGGCACGTAAATTTAAAGAACCATGGCATAAACTTCAGTGTACTTACTCTCACCTGTTGTGGTGAAAATACACAGCAGCAACACACACTCTTGTCCCATCCTACTCTGATATCTCCTGAACTAGCATTTTTATGTAGTGCTATATTTAAATGCCTGAAGATCCCAGAATACTTCATTTATAGGCACCATATGAGCATTTGACTTAATTGTGTCATATTCTTCCCTTAAATTTTTAGACCCATGAAGTGGTGCAGATTGGGCCAACACAGCTTCTGTTCCTTTTGGATGATCTGAGTCGTAAGTTGGAACACATGCTGATTCCAGTTGCTGCAAAGAGAGCCCCCTTTTTTAAGGTATGTACAAAAGAGATAGTAAGAAGGTACAGTACTGTGTTTCTTACGTTGGGGACAAAATGCAGCTCCCCAGGCCTCTCTAGCCTGCAGGACTCTCCCCAGGGCATGCATCCTACCAAACCACAGTTGTCATCAGCTCTGCTTTTCAACCTTCTTGAGGGTTTTTTTGCCCAGTTGAAATGTGTCCTTGAATTCTGATAGTGCTTTTTGCTTGCCTGGGTGGAGGGCAGAGAAGGATGTGATGAGTGTGTAGAAACTAGCCTAAGTAATCCACTCTCTTTGTCCCTTGTGCATTCTGATTCACTCTTGTATACTTCCTGGTTTGATCAAATCTTAGTTTGCTGTTAAACCTGATTTAGTAAACCATGATTTGATCAAAGTAGGAAGATGGGGAGGGAGGGAGAAAGTCCAAGCCACATTTTCCCAAGTTTGTGCTCTTCAAAAGGTGACTGAGTTATGTGCCCAGCTTTACGCTGGTACCAGCTATGCACTTTATTCTATACTGAAGACAATTTCATGTTTGCTGAGCATTCATTGGTAAAATCCCTTTCACCTATACTAAGGTCTGATCACTGCATAAAACTTTAAAAACCTTGGATTTTCTACAGGGAAAAGGAAATAGAAATGTTGGATTTTCACATCTTTGTCAAAGATCATCTCAAGAAGTGATTGAATATGCTGTTGAACTCTTGAAGCCACTGTGTAATCACATGGAAAATATGCACAACTACTTCCAGGTTAGAAAGTAAATTGTTTAGGCTACATCAACATAAAATGTGTGTTTTATCAGGTGTGGGGTTTGTTTCCATCATGAGTGTTTTGTAAAGTAGGTGGATCACAATGTAAGCAAGCAAATGGCAGCTTTTTACTTAATAGTTTGTTCTTCAATTAAGGCACTGATTGCAGAGAACCATGGTGTGATCGATGGGCCAAGGGTCAACATTCAAGAACACCACCTCATGTCATCCTGTTATCAGCGATTATTGCAAGTCTTTCACCTTCTGTTTGCTTGGTGAGTGTGCGGAAGTGCAAATATGACAGTGAGGATGAACCATCACTCTTATTTTAGGGCTCTTATTTTTCTTCTTGGCTAGGACTCCCATCCAACAAGCCATCCTTAGCTAAGGTCAGTAACAGGCTCCTGTGAAGCTCATTGTCATATAGCCCTGACACAGTTACTTGGTCAGATTAAGACAAGAACGTAAGCAAAACTTTAGGGTGCCCAACTGTGCAATCAGAGTTGATAGTCCTCTGCTGTAGAAATGAGACCCAAGATTTCTGATGACATATGGCTGGTAGTCTGTGCATGAAAAGCATACAGAGCTTGAAGAATGCTTACATTTCTCTTCCCCACACTAGGCATTGTTGCAAAAGGTGATTGATGTCTTCTCTTTCCTCAGGAGTGGATTTTCTCAACACGAAAACCATAGCTTGCTGAAATCTGGTCTCCGGGTCCTAGCACATAGACTCAAGCCAGGGGAGAGAGATCTCCCTCTTGAGGAGTTGCTCAGGTAAAATAAAGAACATGTCCCTCTTGGTGCACCCCTTAGTGTTTTTTTAGCCCTATTTTGAATAGACCACCTTTCCTCTTGTCAAAGTGCCTGATCCCTTCCAGGTAGTTTTTCAAATGGATCTAAAAGGTAAAAGATTCAGAAACAGGATATAGGATCCATCACTGGGCATGGGAAACTGAATATTAGAATGTGTTTATTATATCAATATACCAGCAATGTTGTTGTTGTTAATAATAATAATAATAATAATAATAATAATAATTTCTTTTTTGTATCCTACAGTCAGAGTTTTCAATACTTACTGAACTTCCAGCACAGTATTCCCAACATTTACTGTGCACTGAGCCTCACTCAGCTTCTGCTTGTCATTACTGAAAAATCTGGGACTAGCCAGAAAAGCAATGAAATAGGTAATGTGTACAGAGTTTCCTTGCATTGCATAGCTTTAATTTGCATAAATTATGTGTAGTTTTGAGAGTTTCAGCAAGCACATTGAAAAAGGTATGCTGTGCTTTCAAGAAATAAAATGTTGAAAGGATTTAATTTATGGTTCGTGGTTCTCAGCTAACCTAGATGGAAAGTAGGGTTCTAAAGTGGATGATGCACACAATGTTTGTACGTCTTATTGGAAAATCCCTGAAAACAGGGGGAGCTTTGTATGTCACAACCCAACAGAGATCATTGAAAAATAGTTGCAGGATTATGAGACTATGACTCCAATGGGTGCCGAACCACAGGTGCTTGGGCCCACAGATATCACAAATGGCAAGAAATAAAAGTTGATGCAAAATCACATGGTGTGTTCAACACATGTTATCTGCCTAGCTCATGGATAGCCAGTATGGTGCCCCTAAAATGTTGCTGGACTACAACTCCCATCATGCCAGACCATTGGCTTTCTTGGCTGGCCTAATGGGAGTTGGAGTTCAGCAACCTCAGGATAGCCCCATGCCGGCTACCCGACTGAGACACTGAAAGCGGATCAACAGACTGTTGCCTGCCCTGCACAATAAAATAAATCCATGCATTCTTCTTTTGTTCTTCTTCGACAGCTTCCATCACTAAACATTTTCTCTGCCAATCATGGCTGCAGCCCAGTGGAATTCGTCAGAAGGGCACCCAGTTTAATGATGCTCTCCACACTTTGTTCTGGTAAGGATGGCTTGAGATATAAGCATAATGCTCTCTACTTTCCTTCTCACAAAAAGATCATGATATAGCAGCCAGTTTATTTCATTTGACACTGAAAAGGCCTCATTGGCAACTACCGAGATTGTTTAAAAATCACAATTTCTAATCAAATTGCATTTGTAACTACGCTACATGTTTATAATTATGAATATTGATGAAATAGGGAAGAAAACATCTTTTATGCTTTTCTAGTACATCAAGCCAAATGTAATGTAATGTAGTGTAAGCCTTATAAGGCTTTCTGATACCATATGGAATTCTGGTAATTTTTGTGAAAAAAATTGTTCCACACAGTATCTATATGGAGCACACAGATAATATATTGAAGGCAATAGAAGACATTTGCAGTGTCGGGATTCCGCAGCTGATTCAGTCTTCTAAAGATGAATACTCTTCCACTTACCCTACGTTGACCAGGTAATGGGGACCTTGAGACTTATTTTTTCCAATGAACAGTTCTCCAAAAAGAAAGAAATAATGGAGAAACTTATATTATGTATACAGCATAAACAATATGTAAACGCTTCAGAGAATAAGAATGCTCAGAAAGCTGTGTATTATTTCAAAGTGGTGTGACTTCAGCACAACTTTCTATTTTCACCAGGCAAACTTTTCCAGTTTTCTTCCGAGTGATGATGGCTCAGCTAGAGAGCTCAGCGAAAAGCATTTCTGCTGGAAAACCATCAGATTCCAGTGAGGTAGGGTGACATAGGGTATCTGAGATTTCTAGCAGGAAGTCTGCATACCATAGCTCTGGCAGAATGTGTGGGAGCATGTTCAGCCTCACCATGTTCTTAATTCCTGAAGCTCTGAGCTAATTTTGCACAAGTTCAATAACTAAGTGGTAAAATAGCACATGTGTAATCAGTTGTAAAGGTGTATACACACACACACACACACACACACACACACACACCATGGCATTTAAGACCAAACTGCGGGAGGCAGTGGAAAACAGAAGTGCCTGGCATGCTCTGGTCCATGGGGTCACAAAGAGTCGGACACGACTAAATGACTAAACAACAACAAAGCTTGAAAGTATTGTCAGGTCACTTGTATTGTTTATTGTAGGGAACCTCAGTCATATAAATGTGTTGTCTTTCATAACTGACAGTGGCCTAACAGATATGTAACACTAACCTGTGATTTAGCATTGTGTGAAGAAGCCTCGGTGAACCTCAGACTTGTTCATCACCACTGCCTCTCCCCCTCACCTCGAGGAACATGGCTCCTGGCAGCAGCCAGATGATACCCAAATAAACATATTTCTACTCTTGTTATTCCACAGGTCCAGCTAGAGAAGTTGCTACGCTGGAACCTGGCTGTCCGGGATTTCCACATCCTTGTTAATTTAGTCAAGGTGAGCAGCCTTCACATTAACAAGGAACGTGCATTGCTGGAATATGACTGTGTAGGATTCCTGTATTCTTATCCATTTAGTCAAAATGAGTGCCTTTATGTTTAACCTGGAGAAGAGTAAAAAAAAGACGTGATAACCATCATCAAACATCTGAAGGGACTGCCATGCAGAAGCAGGGGGCTGTTCCAGAGTGCAGACTAGAATCAATGGGTGGAAATTGCAGGGAAGCTGATTTTGGCTAAACACGAGGAGAAACTTCCTAACAGCAATTTCTTACGAGAGCTATTCAGCTGGAATAAGCTGCCTCAGGACCTTGTACAGACTTTTACGTTCCTTGGGAAGGTGGGAGGAATTGCTTTAACTAGCATTCTGGTTTCTCATCATTCTTTCTCCTGGATCCTTTACTCTTTCCAAACAGGTATTTGACAGTAGGCCTGTGCTCAGTGCTTGCCTGAAGGTAAGTTGAAGATCTGATGACAATGGTGGCTCCCACAGAGGCTTACAAATGTGTGAGAAGACAATCCCTGCCTTCAAGCTCACACAAAAGAAAAGGGGGCTGGGAGGGAGCAGGGCGAGAGGAAGCAAGCTCAGGTACTAATTCTTAGTTACAGAGATCTTGCAGTGAACAGCAGGAATTGGGGGGGAAATGGAGAGCATCCAAAAGTTGCTGGTCTCTCAGTGCCAAAAACAACCCAGGCAATCTAGGACTTCCACTCTGATACTTCAATTTGACTCTGCACCTGGCTATAATTGCAATGCAGGGAGCACAGCACTTCATTCAGTGAAAGGTGCTTATTATGTGAACTTGGATGTAGGTATGAGGGAGCACCATGCTGATACTTGAAATTACTGGCACATGTACCTTCTGCCCAAGTATTCCTGCTACAGTAGAGAAACTTTGGACCACAAATACCTTTTGATTACATAGCTACATTGCACTACAGACATCCTATGAAACAGTTCCTGAGATTGTTTGGGTGAAACTATAAAAATTAAAATGATGTAAATTGATGGCAGGGATATGCTTTAATACTTCTTCCCTGATTAGGCTGGAAAGGGAAATAAACAAATATGCAAGGTTCCATGCTCTGTGATGTAAACTCGTGGCTTGTTCAAATAGCATCTCCTAATTTTTGTAAGCAATTACCACATTTTCTGCCTTTTTGTCTTTGCTCCGCACAGTATGGGCGTCTTTTTGTGGAAACATTCTTGAAGCTTGGCATGCCCCTATTGGACTGCAGCTTTAAAAAACACAGGGTAAGGTGTTGGAAACCGGGCTGTCTTTTGATTGACACAGGAATAGACTGAACAATTTGTGGCTGCTCTTTCTAAGCATGGAGTATAGTGACTGTGCAAATGATACAATGAAAACGGGGGAGGAAATGTTTGGTATAACTGAGTTGATCTGAGAACTGAACAGTGGGTGAAACAAATTATGTGCCTTAGTGACACTTCCTTGCAAAACTGCCATGACCCAGAGCATGGGATAATAGTAAGACAATAATTCAGATAAGGGCTGTTTCGTGTGTTACTTTTAAATATACATCTCAAAGAGGTTTAGGGGACATGTGGCAAATATGGGCATCATACAAGTACACTTGTCCAGGAACCAAGACTGACTGCAACTCCTTTTTTAATGTACAGTACACTTGGTAGCAAACCTGAATTTGGTGTGATGCAATATGCAAAGCCGTCCTAACTGGTTCGGTACAACCCACTGAGTGAAAATAGAGCCTTGAGTTACAGTGATAATGCAGTATTCCAAGTAGCCCAATAGGTGGCAGTTTTGAACAGGTTTGTGAATGGTTTTCTTCCGCCTTCCAGGAGGATGTGCAGAGTTTGCTGAAAACCTTGCAGCTGAGCACTAGACAACTTCACCACATATGTGGCCATTCCAAGGTAAAGAAGGCTACAAACAAGGTGTTGGCTTCTAATTTAGTACAATCTGGTCAATCTGCTTTAAGTTCTCTATCGAAGTATGCTCAGTCTTCCCATTTCAGTGATTATTTGTAATGAATTGCAAATCCAGGAAGAGGCTGGGAATCTCCAGGTTGTCCTCCAGCTATTCTTGCTTTATCCATTCCTGTCCATGCATAATAAGAAGGGTCCGGCTAACATTTTTATAAGCTAATTGCTATTAGCCTGTAAGTCTGACCTTTCTTATTATGGACATATCACAACCACAGGGACGCGGGTGGCGCTGTGGGTAAAACCTCAGCACCTAGGACTTGCCGATCGTCAGGTTGGCGGTTCGAATCCCCGCGGCGGGGTGCACTCCCACTGCTCGGTCCCAGCGCCTGCCAACCTAGCAGTTCGAAAGCACCTCCGGGTGCAAGTAGATAAATAGGTACCGCTTTATAGCGGGAAGGTAAATGGCGTTTCCGTGTGCTGCGCTGGCTCGCCAGAGCAGCGATGTCACGCTGGCCACATGACCCGGAAGTGTCTCCGGACAGCGCTGGCCCCCGGCCTCTTAAGCGAGATGGGCGCGCAACCCCAGAGTCGGACATGACTGGCCCGTACGGGCAGGGGTACCTTTACCTTTACCTTTATCACAACCACAGGTATATTCTTCTGGAAGGCTAAATTGTCATCACCTGTTTTGCTACTCCTGATATTGTTTGTTGTTGTTGTAAAATAGTAGTAGTAGTAGTAGTAATAATAATAATAATAATAATTTTTATTTATACCCCGCCCTCCCCAGCCAAGGCCAGGTCAGGGCGGCTTACAAGCAATAATAAAAACAAGTAGTAGTAGTAGTAATATAATATTCAACCCTGATCAACTTAAGAAGGTTATATTTATGGCAGCAGACCCTTTCCTGCTTCCCTATGTCCCACTGCCAGTCCTGTTGCCTAAAACCTGTTCCTTGACCTTACACTTGTCTTTTTAGGGTTAGCACTGGGAGAGAAGGGGAGGTAGAAAACAGACTTCAGAAGAAAGAGCAAGTTTGTCCAAAGGCAACAAACTACAATATCAATAGCACTCTTAAGTTTATAATATACATTTTACAACCTTTATACTATTTAGTTATAACAACCATATTGAAGGTCACTATTTCCATCACAGCAGAGGCAGGGAGATAAAACCTTGCTGAATGCCATTTAGTGCATTCATAAAACAGGGTTTGAAGCCAGATTTCCTATATCCCAAACCAACTGAACAATCCTGATTAAATACAGAAGAAGATGCAGATAAGGATTGTTAATTTCATTCTGTGCATTTCTTCCATGTGTAGATTCATCAAGACACAGGACTCACCAGCCATGTACCGCTACTGAAGAAATCCCTTGAGCTGTTTGTTTACCGAGTGAAAGCAATGTTGGCTCTCAATCATTGTCAGGAAGCTTTCTGGGTGGGCGTCCTCAAAAACAGGGATCTGCAGGTGAGAATATATATGTGTACAGCATCACTTGGTTTCTTGTGAATGGCTCATTAACTGAGCTTGGTGGAATTTGAATGGACCTCATTATTCAAGTGTTAGCAGAGTAAATAACATTTAAATACATGGAAGATCATAACTTTTATGTTATCGGATGTCTTTTTAGAAAGCTGAGTGAACACTAAGCAAGCTCTGTACAGTGAAGAAATGGTAAAGTTAAAATTGTTGGAACTAGATGAGCCACGTGCAACTGCAATGTTATATTGATGTGGGTTCCTCTTCTCTCATCCATGGTGCAGATAGCATCATGGTGTCCAGTTGTTGCTAGCTTGTTGAATGATTTATTTCAATGGAGATCATCTGAAAGGGCCTCTGAACTCAAAGAAATTAATTTTCACATACTGGCTTTTGGAAGCCAGTTTGCTGACAGCGTGTTCATCCTCTTCAATGGAATGATATACGGGTAACAGTAACACACACAGTATTTGTGTGAAATAGAATAAGAAATAAGCCCTTTATTAAATTAAAAGTATTTGTGCCCTGTCCTTTCAGTAGAATGTTTGAGGCAGCTCATAACACACCTTCAAAATACAGGTAGGTAGCTGTGTTGGTCTGACGCAGTTGAATTAAATAAAAAAAATGTCCAGAACAAACATAGTTGGTCTCCAAGGTGCTACTGGACAATTTTTTAATTTTATTTATTTAGTTCTTCAAAATACAGTAAGTGACAAATGCAAGAACAGCTAAAAAGGGGCAGGGACAGCAACCAAAAGAGCTTTAAAACCAAATAGTCATATGTCAGGAGTCAAATGCATGTCTAAAACGAAAGGTCTTCACAGAGTAGCAGAAAGCCAGTCAAGAGAGAGGAGACTTCCATTTTTGAGTGGCATCATAAGTTTATTGTGTCCATTTTAGGGAGAAGAGATTCTTTCACAGGCATCCCAAGCTAGCAAGATGGAGGAGGAGATTTCCAAGCTTCCCACAGAGGTAATTCTCTAAAGCAACTATTGTGGTTGTGGTTGTTGTTTTTATAATCCTTATATTCTGCAGTAGGGGAAGGGTCAAAATTATCATTCTGTTTCTGGTACAGGAAATGCACAATGATAAGATGTCTTCACTGTTGTTGTAATCTGAGCTGTGCCACTGTTGCGTCTTTCTCACTAACATCTTTTGCACGAAATGAGTCTGTAGGCTTGGGGGGGGGGGTAGACTGACCAATGGGCATAATCCGGTTAGCCTAATGAGATAAGATTAAGATGGAAATGGCACTCTGAACCATTCCTTTCTTGGACATGGAAAGGCAGCAATTTGCACATTGGGGAAACCCACCCCTAACTTTACATATAT
This sequence comes from Podarcis melisellensis, assembly GCF_964234715.1. Lineage (NCBI taxonomy): Eukaryota > Metazoa > Chordata > Lepidosauria > Squamata > Lacertidae > Podarcis > Podarcis melisellensis. Next base: position 68,699,709 of record NC_138529.1, on the reverse strand, counting down.
GCTAATAAGGCCAAGGTGAGAGGCCAAGAAATATTTGGGGCTGTGGTGGCTAGCTCAATGAAAATGCTTATAGATAATGTGCATACATCTGTATCCCTTAATCTTCACCACTTGTGCATCAGTGCCATGATTTTTTTCCCCAGGAGGAGGAGGAAGGGGAAGATTCAGAGAATGAAGATGGCATGGATATCAAAGACAGTGATGAAGACAGCTCTGATTAGCATGGGTTATACTGGCTTAATTCTTCATTGCATAATTACTGGAACTAGTAAATTAAAGGAAGCAAATATTGAATGGATTGTGTGTCCAGAACACCTGTGCTTCAGTGAGTTTATTGTGGATCTCTAGAAAGATTTGCACCTTGAAATTCAAAGCACTTTTCTCCTTGCATCCAAATCTGTCTCCCTTTTCCTCTCTCATATGCCTTGCTCTGTCCATCCCTAAATATTCTCCACTCGTGATATGTAAAAACAAAACATACAACTTTTCATTTGAGTCAAGAATCAACATTTGAAATGTTTGATTAAACATTTGAAAAAATACTAAAATGTTCATTTTGGTTACTTTCGTCTCATGAAAATATTTCATTGCTCATTTGTATAGTGTTCTAGACTGTTGTGTTGTTTGTAGTGCTACATGCAGAAATATGTATTAAGATCTTTGGAGTTTCATTCACAAATTTACTAAATAAATTAGAAATCCTAACTGTTGCATGCTGTGGCAAGTGTTCTAGTTCTAAAGGGGCACTAATGACATTTCTGTAGGTTTAATTAACCTTCAGCATTTGTGTCCCTTACCCACAAGTCATTTCAAGGCTTCTGTGACATTGTCTATAAGCATTTAAATAGGGCAATTGAATGTTATGGAATCATGTCCATGTCTACACACTGAAAAAATATAAATTTTGCTGTCCTGAATTGTCCAGCTAGCTTTAGTCTTTCAAGTATTGCTGTTATCTCTATTTAATATGAAATACATGTAGCTTTCCAGAGTGTAAGAAAATGGCAAGTAAGCAGAGAATCAGTCATGCCCCAAATTTCATCAATTAGTTGGGAAGGAAAGCTAATATATGTCTCTTGTTTTTGTAACTTTATATCTTACATGGGTGTTAACTGGGGTTTGAATATGTCTTAAGGTGTGGGATTTGCATTTTAAATTTGGGCAGTCCTGCTTTTTAAAGCCCCTTAGGCCTTTAACTATAATGCTTGATTTTGTAGAGTTTTAAATGCTTTATTGTAGGGACACAGCAGTTTCTTCCCTCATAATGGCTATGAAGGAAGGAGTTTTTGCGTCACAAGCTTTCAAGTCCAGAGAAACATTAATTCCAGAGTGTAAAAGTAGTACGCAATGCTGCAATATTGGCTTCTGCAGCTACACATCAAAGCTATGAAAAAGAAGAAAATCTGGTAAACCACAACATCAGGAAAGAGAAGTATTGTAGCCAAAACAGTGTGTTCTTAGCCCTTTTATTAAAAGCATAAGAAGCACAAATATGTTTGAAATTGACTTCACATGATTTATAAGCGTAAGAATTCCACTCTTGCTATCTCCCTTTTGCAGGCTTTAGATAGGGTAGACCTGACTTTCCTTAATCTAAAAAAGCCCCTCACTACTGGGCCTCAAAAGAGAAATCCAAGGAAAAGATTGAAGCCACAACAAACCCAAATGCCAACTCTGTCTCGGCATCTGTTCAGCAATCCCAGACTTGCCGCAGTGCGCAGACTCGCGGCTTTGGGGAGGGCGGGGCCCAGGGAAGAACGGCGCACGCGTGCCGCAACCTTGGGCCTGCTCCTGCGAGACACGGAAAAGCAAGCCTGGGGAGACGGGCTGCGTCTTGTGCGCAAGCGCAGCAGCTTCCGGGGAGGGGGGTCCGTCTGCTCTCAGCTGTCGGTCATGTCGGTGCAGGAGGACCCGGTTCAGCGCGAGATCCACCAGGACTGGGCCAATCGCGAGTACATCGAGGTGATCACCAGCTCCATCAAGAAGATCGCGGACTTCCTCAACTCCTTCGGTACAGAAGCCGCCGCCCTGGCCTTCTCCCTTGTGGGGGTCGCGATCCCTGCCACGCGGGACGGGGGGGGGTGTCTGGCTGGGGGCGCCGCTTGCCCACCTCTCACTTTCCCTTTTCTTCGCCTGCAGACATGTCCTGCCGCTCGCGCCTGGCCACGCTCAACGAGAAACTGACGGCGCTGGAGAGGCGGATCGAATACATCGAGGCCCGGGTAAGGCGGCGGCGGCGGCTGCTCCTTAGGTTGGGGAACCCCGGAAGGCGATGACCCCCCCTTTGCCTGGCTGGCTGCACCGGCGGCCGACTCGGCTTCGGGGATTCTGCTGCCGACCCCCTGCTCCCTTTTGCAGGCTTCCTCCAGGCACGGAAGCCAGGCTTGCTTTTGCCCTCCCTGGAGGCTGAGAGGAACCAGGTGGTCAGTTTCAGGCAGCAGGTTGGGCGCAGGGATATAAGAAGCCGCCAAATGCTGAGTCAGATATGGACCATCCAGCTTAGTATGACCTGTGCTGATAGGCAGGGTTTCAGTCAAGGGAACTTGGCAGTGCTAACTGGATATCCCTGTAATGGAACCTCTGCCACTTAGCTATGGCCCTTGTGTGCTTGAATGATTCATAGATAAGGCACCTCATCTAGTTCAACCCCCAGCAATGCAAAAGCCCTCCAGTCAGCTTCTGCCTTTCCTCCCAAACCTTCCTGTACATAGAAAACTAGCATATAAGGGAGAGGGCAGACACATTGTGATGCAAGCCTTTTTTGTTGTTGCCTGGAGCCTTCTTCATCACACATATTTGGCCCACACATTGCACCCAGAAAAAGTCCACTACACTTAACGCTGTATTCGATTTAAGTTATCATATTGGGGGAATGTACATGTATTTATATTTCATAACATGTATACATTGCGTGATTATTTTTTTAAAAAAACAATTTACAAAAGTGCTACCAGAGTGGCATGAAGTAGATTATTGATGCTATTTTCTGAAATTTTGGTTGGCATAGTGAAGGTATTGACTTAACATGGATTTGGGATTGTTTCATATGGGTCAGCCCAGCTACTTTTGCTTTATTTTTAGATTTTAAGGTGTTATGTGATCAAGTGTGCACACAAAAAATAATAATATCTATACTCCTGCATCAATACTACATATAAGTTTCCTAAAGAAACTTAGGAATATCCTCTTCCCCCTTCCCTTCCCAGGAAACCACATTGCAAGGCAAGCAAGCTCTCTTCTTTCTTTTGACAGGTAACAAAAGGTGAAACGCTGACATAGGGTGGCGGAGGCTGGCAGAGAGCCAACCTGGAAAAAAATGTGCAGCTGTTTACGAAGCTGACGATCAGACATCAAGTTTCTTCATTTCTTAATATGGATGGGAGCTACGCTCGTCTCTGCCCCTTGGGAAGCTGCATCCCCCGTTTGGAGCCTGTGACTTTGTGCGGGTGATTTCCACCTGAAATGGCTAAATTGTACAAGAGCATGTTTAATTATGTGGTTTTTATACAAGCCGATTTATGCGCTTGCAAAGCTCTCTTTAACAGAATCTTTATGAAACCAAATCTTCATTTCTGGGAACACAATGATGGGGGTGGTGTTGTTTTTTAACAGTTGAAACAGACCAGGATGTTGGGACTGTGCATAGTGGGCAGTTTCAATATACACAGTAAGAGCATCCTGCGGCTGACTTTTGCTGCTGGAAGGTATCGATTCATTTCGCTGCGGTTGTCCAACAGAATAAATGTGCAGTGTGTTTTGGGGGGCAGGGGGAGACTTATCATGTGCCAAGGGAGGGGGGCTTAGTTTTCTAAGTTTTTTGTATTCTCTGATGTAACTTGGGGTATCTTTTTTTCCATTTGTGTTTCAACAATAAAACCTCCTGTGCTTAACAAGTGTGGTCAGTCTGCAACTAGAGTTTGGGATGGGTGTACATAAGGGATACTGCCGCCGTGTATCCCTTCCAATGCCCATCCAATGCCAGAATAGTGTGAGCGTCCCAGAAAATATTGGTGGACACTTGCAGCTCCCCAGTATATCCATAGTTAAACATTTTAAATGTTTGTGTAAATTTATTTTTATTTTAATATTGTGGAATTCAGTGTTGTGCTAGGAGATTGACCTGTCACTGCAAGCACTTCTGCTCGCCCAGTGGAACAATATCCCCCATGTGCTGTTCTGGGGGTTCTTCCGACCTGAGTGGATGTGGAGGAGGTGTTGCGGGGATGCAGAGAGAGAAGAGGGTAGCCCCACTGTGCTAGTGGGAGAATCTGCCCTGGCTACTACGAGTAGGACCAGGTAGTTCAAGCACTGAAAGCTGGGGCAAACCACCATTTATTCACCATGCCACAAACTCTGTCAAAGCTATCCATGCCTGTAGAGCAGGGATGAGGAACTGGTGGCCCTCCAGATATTCTTGGGCTCCCAGTTCCCGTCAGCCCCAGTCAGCATGGCCAGTGGGCAAGGAGGAAGGGAGTTTTAAGTACAACATGAGGCAGCTCTTGGGTGTAACCAGGGAAAAGGCCCTGCTCCAGGTCTCCCGAGTTGAGGCTGAGTAAAGGTTTCAGCTTATCCTAGCTACACATGTTCAAAAATAAAAATAAAAAATTGTCCAGTAGCACCCTAGAGACCAACTAAGTTTGTTCTCTCTAAGGTGCTACTGGACAATTTTTTAATTTTTAATTTATTAATTTTTAATTTAATTTTAATTTATTTTTTTAATTTATTTTGATTGTGTCAGACCAACACGGCCACCTACCTGAACCAAAACATGTTGGCCATGGTGCGGCCACTGTTTTTCCTCTGGCAGCCTGAATGGAAACAGGAAGAGGAGCTTCAGGCAGCCTTTCAGCTGCCCCGCATACAACCAGCTACATTTTATTTCAGCCTGCAAATTTGTGGTGTTTCTAATTTCTACAAATGTGCATCACATAACACCCCGCCTTGGCCACCCTGTTTCCCAAAAAGAAAGTGGGAAACACGTAAAGAGATAAAATAAAATAAAGGGGGAAAGTCTGCATGGAAGGAAAAGGCACTGGTCAATCCTGGATGAATGAAGATTAAGAAAACTGCATTTTATTTCAGAATAGGAATCGGAACAATGGTTCTCGGAAACAAAGACACTGATTCAGCGATACTAAATTCCTCATGATGACAAGAAGCCATAGAATGTTTTCTGAAATGCAAACAATTCATTGATAATGACACAACCCATCATTAGACTACAGTATTCTGTGCAAGTTGTGCCTTTCCCTTAGTGAAAGTGCAAGGCAGGGGTAACCAACACTGTCCTCTGGCTGTGGGACTACAATTCCAACCAGCCCCAGCCAGCAAGGTCAGGGGCAATGGGAGTTGTAGTGCAACAATATCTGGCAGAGGGGTACCCTGGGTTAAGCAGAAGTAAAGTCCAAGGTGAATATGTTATTTTAGACAAATAGGTGTGTGGTTGTTTTAAATGTTGCCTTTAATGCTGTAACCCGTCTGGGACTTTAGGGTGGAGGGTGGTAAATAACTAATTAAATAATTATTAAGTTGCATTTATTTTTTACCAGTTTTGTTATTTTATTAAGTTGCCTTTTCAACAATAGATGTTAAGTCCCCCTGAAAGAGTGCAATTTCTATTTACGCTGAGCCCCAAATGGTCTGTGCCACCAACCGAAAACGCTCGCTGGCCTTGAAGAGAAATGGGGGGGGGGGCGCAACAACATGCACACCACCCTTTGCCAACCTGTTGCCCTCTAGAAGTTTGGGTCTACGACTCCCATTACCCCAATCCAGCGCACCAATGATAGCTGGGGGCTGATGGGAGTCGTAATACATGCCACCTGGAGGGCACCACGTTGGCGAAGGCTTCTATCCGCACTGCATATCCAGGCATGGCCAAACTTGGCCCTCCAGATGTTTTTTTGGGACTACAATTCCCATCATCCCCAACCACTGGTCCTGTTAGCTAGGGGTGATGGGAGTTGTAGTCCCAAAAATATCTGGAGGGCCAAGTATGGCCATGCCTGATATGCAATCGAAAGCCTGACTTAGGGCACCTCTCTCCCCCTCCCCCGCCGCCTGAGCCACGTCACTTTTACTTTCTCGCTCGGCTTCTTTATCCTGGACTGACTCCGGAGAGGTGAGTCTGCTGCCCATCGTCCTGCTGCCCCCCCCCCGCCCCAAATGCCTCTGCAACGCCAGCCAGCCTTGCCTAGAGACGGCAACGAGTAGGTCGTGGGCGGCCAAAGGAGGCGCCATTAGGAGCTGGGAAGAAAGTTCCCCCTGGGTGGTGGCGGGAATGTGCTCGCCTTCCAGTCCGCCGGAGTGTTTCCGCCGGTGGGGCCAAGCCTGGCCGCACTGTGGGCGGGGGAAATAGGGCAACAGGGGCCACTTGAAACTGAATAAACGACGAGGCAGCTGTTTAATGCGACCCCCGCTCCGCTCGTGTCGCAATGGACGGGGTGGCGGGAGGGTCGCGCCTGACAAGCCCACAAGGCCGCCTGGCGGCTGGGCGGAATGGGAGGTGTTTTCCTGTAGGGGCGGAGAAGGGGAAGCTGAGAGGGACGGGCATTTGGTGAGAAAGACTTATTAGAAACCTTTTGTGAAGGAACAGTTCAGGCAGGACCTGGCGGATGATAATGGCCGAAGTCGAGCTGTAGAGCGCGTCTGAAAAGCTGGGGGTGTTTTGCTCAGAAGGGCGAGCGGGGCAGAAAGGGTTGTGGGAAGAAACCAAACTTGTTTGTAGTAGTAGGTGATTTCTTTCTAGTTCATTATGATCCCATCAATAATAATAATAATAATAATAATAATAATAATAATAATAATAATAATAATAATAATAATAATTTTATTTATACTCTGCCCATCCCGCTGGGTTTCCCCAGCCACTCTAGGCGGCTCCCAACAGAATATGAAAAAAATGAGAAAACATCAAACATTAAAAGCTTCCCTTAACAGGGCTGCCTTCAGATGTCTTCTAAAAGTCAGATAGTTGTTTATTTCTTTGACATTCTTTAAGGATTTAAAGCAGTACCACGTCACTTTAAACCAGGGGTTAGCAAACTTTTTCAGCAGGGGGCCGGTCCACTGTCCCTCAGACCTTGTGGGGGTCCAGACTATATTTTGAAAATAAAAATAAAAATGAACTAATTCCTATGCCCCACAAATAACCAAGAGATGCGTTATAAATAAAAGCACACATTCTACTCATGTAAAAACACCAGGCAGGCCCCACAAATAACCCAGCGATGCATTTTAAATAAAAGAATACATTCTACTTATGTAAAAACACGCTGATTCCTGGATCATTTGCGGGCCAGATTCAGAAGGCGATTGGGCCAGATTCGGTTTGCTCACCCATGCTTTAAACCAGGCATGTCCAACAAGGTCGATTTAATGTGGCCCCCATGGCAGTATATGTCCTGGGGTAAAATCCTAAAAACAGCTCAACAGCTCTGGTCGGCCCTCATGCATGCTCACTTCATCAAATCTGGCCCTCTTTGAAAAAAGTTTGGGCACCCCTGATTTAAACAGTTGTGGCTTCCCCTAAAGAAGCCTGGGAACTGTAGTTTGTTATGGGTGCTTTTAGGAGATGCCTGTTCCCCAAACAGAACTACAATTCCCAGGGTTTGTTGGGAAAAGGAAGTAATTGTTAGAACTGCTCTGTGAACTGTAGCTCCATGAGGGGAAAAGGCGTCTCCTAACAACTCTCATCGGCCTTAACAGGCTATGCTTCCTTCCCAGGTTGCTTTGAGGGAAGTAAGGACTGACTTAAGTGGGATAATGCTTATTTAAAGGTGTGGTGCTGATGAGACCTCATTAGTGCTTGTTCCTAGAGGGCTGGGTCAAAAGGAAAAGCTTCCCAGCCTGCCACACATCTTGTGGACCCTTTAAACCCAATTTCGGGCAAAAACGTCCTTGCTGCACGCTTCCACGGAACATGATTAATACAGTGGTATCTCGGGTTAAGTACTTAATTTGTTCTGGAGGTCCGTTCTTAACCTGAAACTGTTCTTAACCTGAAGAACCACTTTAGCTAATGGGGCCTCCTGCTGCCGCCGCGCGATTTCTGTTCTCACCCTGAAGCAAAGTTCTTAACCCAAGGTATTATTTCTCGGTTAGCGGAGTCTGTAACCTGAAGCATATGTAACCCGAGGTACCGCTGTAGTACAATCCTAACCACATCTTTCAGAAGTAAGTCCTACTTAATTAACTGAGACTTTGTCCCCACATAAATGGGTTTGGATTGCAGATTTACATCCCTTGTTCAGGCAGTAAAGTTCCAAAGTGGTTCTTGTTTTGGAAATATGCAGTGACAGATGTAAATACGGAGTGGATGGCTAGGTGGGCTGCTTCTGTGTAATATGGGTACGGTAAAGACCCACACATGGATCCTAAAGTCGGTATGTGATGTCAGTGTTATTCCCTCCCCTTCTGCCCACCCGGAAACCTACAAAATGTATTCCAGAAGCCTTTCTCGTGTGAGTTCTGCATGATGGGCAGGCGACATTTTTCTTCTGGCACTTAAAATGGTTCTTTGTTTGCAGCCTGGCTGTGAGCTGGCAATGGAGTCAGGAGGAGGAGCCACAATGCAGGACTTCCTACTAGACGCCTTAGAGGATCTTGGCCAAGAAGATTTTGAGAAGTTTAAGTTTAAATTGCGTACTGCAGCAGCTCCCGGGGGTAAGAATATTCCACTTGGACGGATGGAGAAGGCAACTCGGGAGAAGATGGTGGAGCTTCTGGTTGAGTTTTATGAGGAAGAGGCTGCTGCCCTGATGATAACTATTTTTGAAGACATTGGTCTCAAGTACAATGCTTCTAAACTCAGCAAGGGTATGGATTTGTACTCACCTAGATATAATGTGCTATATAATTGACTGCAGTTCAGTATAGCTAATAATCACTTAGAGCAGGGCTCAGCAAACTTTTTCAGCAGGGGGCCGGTCCACTGTCCCTCAGACCTTGTGGGGGGCTGGACTATATTTTGATTTTTTTTATACGTGAACGAATTCCTATGCCCCACAAATAACCCAGAGATGCATTTTAAATAAAAGCACAAATTCTACTCATGTAAAAACACCAGACAGACCCCACAAATAACCCAGAGATGCATTTTAAATAAAAGGACACATTCTACTCATGTAAAAACACGCTGATTCCAGGACCGTCCGCAGGCTGGATTCAGAAGGTGATTGGGCCGGATCCAGCCCCCGGGCCTTAGTTTGCCTACCCATGTCTTAGAGGCTGTTCACCCACCCCTAGCTCTGCTCACCTCACAATTTTACAAGTTCATTGTATTTTTATTTTTATTTTTCAAAAGTGACTCCTTTCTGTGGAAGTTCTCTGGCACAAAACAAAAATTGCCATTGCAGGTAACAAGAGGCTGGAAGGGAAAAGGGGAGGAAAGGAAACAGCAGCCCTTCACACAAATCCTTTCCAGACTTGGGGTGACACATTCTTTCTTCTTCTTTTTTACTGCTCTTCTGTGAAAATCTGGTATATATGAAAACTTGTTATTTATAAAATAAAATAATTTGGAACATGTGCACACAGGTGAACACATATCTGTGAGCAAGCCTACAGGTGGCCTAGATTTCCTGGCTTGGAGCCACACACACACATTTTAAAAATTATTTCTGACTGTTCTGTGTAAATCTGGTATATTTTAAAACTTGTATTTCAGTTTTTATTTTTTTACAAAAAATTAAAAGGTGCATGTAGGGGTAAACAAATACCTGCTTGCATTCCCACAAGGGACCTCAGGTATCCAGAACTTACCATGGGCAGGAATGTACTAACTGAGGGGACAGGGACAGCAACATACAGTGCAGTACATCCCATCAAGCCCCACTGCTATTGAGGACTGGAAACACTGAGATAGATTTTAGAGGCATAAAATTGAAATTGCTCCTCTGTGGATAAAGGCATACATATACACACAGAGAAAATAATTACTCGTGTTCACATTAGTGCCCTGGTGTAGACACAGCCCAAGTGAAAATAATTCCTTTCTGACAGAAACCTTCCAAAACGTTCTCAGATAGCGGTGGGGGGGGGGGGACGTATTTTCCTCAAGCCATTCAACCAAGCAAAACGTTTTTAAACACTGGCAGTTTACTTTCATTTGCTAAAATACAGTTCCTTCCATTTGTTCTGAAACTACATAGCAAAGGGAGGGAGAGACTTTTAAGCACCAGTAAGAAGGAGGAAATGAAAAGGAAGGAAAGAACTCTGATCAGATGGAAGGATGAGGCATGGGGGGGCGCTGCATAAAATAGGGTTGGGATGGGCACATGGGGCTGCCATGCTGCAGGTTGCCCACCTGTGATGCAGATGATATAGAACTGAATTTCCATATGCTAGTTGACCTAAAGCCTCAAAGCCTGTTTCAAAGCTGGCCTGAACTCAGATTTGCAGGAAGGGGCTTGGTATGTACAGTGATCCTTTCACCTTTCCCATACATTATGAGCACCAGATTTAAAAACCTACTGTTCGCAATACAAAAATGTCTGACCAGTTATTTTATTTCTTTTTCAGAGGTTGGGAAGCAATTTCAAGGTATGTAAGCACCTCATCATAAGCCATTGTAAGTTTTAGTCTAGAACTCAAGATAAGTGGCTCCCTTGTCATAACTTTTCGAAAGCAGCCTAGAGAATGCCAAAAAGACTCTTGAGGCTCAGTAATTTGTAGAATATGTTTGAAGGAGAAAAGCAAACAAAATTGGATAACCACAGGATTGTGAGGCATAACTGCAGATATCAGGTAAGCATGGCTTCTGGGAGATGTAGGTATTTGCATCGCTCTCTAATTTGGGAATATTGCACTATACCAGTATTAAGAGGGGAGGGAGTGGTAATAGAGAGCTGGTGCTAGACAGAACAGGACTAGAGTTATTCCTCTAGCATTGCTGATGAGCTCTAAAATGGTCAGTGGTGATCAGCGTCTGGCCTCCCAAGAGATTGTTTGTGGCTCCCAAAGATTCCCCCACATTTAATTTTTTTGTTTTAAGTAAGCTTTCTTTAATTGCTTGCTCCTATGCCCCTCCTTTTCTTTTTTAATCTGTTTAGTTTCTGCTCCCACAGGTATACCTGTGATGCCAAAAGGTTTTCTGTGTCCCCGAGCCCCTCCCTTCAAAGTTGACTTTTTATTTATTTTTTAAAAATACTGACCACTCCCAGACATCCCCTGCTGTAACCTTCTGATGCCAAAAGGTTTTTCTGAAAACTTGTTCTTTCCAAAGCAAAAAAACAAAGATACAAATTGACCACACCCACTTTCCCCTCTGTGACTACAGACACTTTTTTACCAGCCGTGTGCACTTTGACCTGCCCATGAGTCAGTACATTTTCATATATATCTTGTTTATGATGGGGGAAAATACAGATCCCATAAAGTAGAGCCAAAGTGAAAGAGATGTATGCTAGTTTAGGTTTTCCCCAACAATAGGAACAATTCAGAAACAGTGCAGGCAAATGGTATGCCTGATTCAGGGTATTTGAATGTTTTAATGTATTTTTAATAGTTTGTTGGAAGCCACCCAGAGTGGCTGGGGAAACCCAGCCAGATGGGCGGGGTATAAATTATTATTATTATTATTATTATTATTATTATTATTATTATTATTATTAAGAACTCTGCAAACTTGCAAACACAGACCTTGGTAGTCTTGAGCAAAAGAAAAGTTCTTTAACTTAGAGGGTCTGCATAGACAAGGGACCACTGGGAAATCAAGGGTGCCTGGCATCAGGCAAGCATGTTGCAGTGCCATGGCAGGTGGTTAATCCTTCTCTCTGTCTATACTAGATTACAAAAAAAAGTATGCTGAGAATGTGAAAGAAGAATACTTGCTAACAGAGGACAGAAACAGTCTCTTTGGTGAGAGCACCCCATTAAGTGCCCGCTATATAGAGTTACTTATCATCACAAAACACCGGCCTGAGAAGCAGAGGGAACATGAATTGGTTGCTACTGGCAGGCTGCACATGGACATCTTGGAAACCAACAGTTCAAATTATTCATCAACTGATATACAAAGCCTTTTTGAACCTGATGAATCGGAAATAGCCCCAAGAACCGTGGTGTTGCAAGGACCTGCTGGTATTGGTAAAACGATGACCGTGCAGAAGATTATGCTGGGCTGGGCTGCTGGGGAGCTGTACCAGGATGTCTTTGACTACGTGTTCTGTATTCGCTGCAGAGAACTAAGCCTTGCTGAAGATGCCAGCAGCCTGGCTGACCTTATTGTAGATCAGTGTCAAGACATGTATGCCCCAGTGAAAGGGATTTTAGCCCACCCTGAAAAGCTGCTTTTCATCATTGATGGCTTTGATGAGCTTTGTTGCTCCTTAGAGCTCGGAGGAGACAGTTTCTGTGATGATCCTTATTCAAAGGTGTCCATACAGGGTGTTCTGAGCAGCTTGTTGAGAAAGAAGCTTTTGCCCAAATCCTACCTGTTAATCACCACAAGACGTGGTGCTGCAGAGAGGCTGCATGGGTGCTTGAAGTTTCCGAGATTTGCTGAGATTCTTGGATTCACTGAGAAAGGTCGCCGTGAGTATTTTTTCAAGTTCTTTAAAGATGACCAGAAAGCCAACCTAGCACTGAGATTCATTGAAAATACCAGTGCAGTCTCTACCATCTGCTTTATCCCCATGGTGTGCTGGATCATCTGCTCTGTCATCAGAGTTGAACTGGAAACTGAAGACGAGATTGCAGACACCTTGGACACCACAACAAAAGTCTTTGTACAGTTTTCTCACAATCTTCTTAAGCATGATTCTGCGAAATGGAAGAACTCCTCTCTGAATGAGCTCGGAAGACTCTGTTCCTTGGCACGGGCTGGCATCCTGGGACAGAAAATCCTCTTTGAGGAGCAGGATCTCAAGGAGCATCATTTGGAGGTTTCTGCTCTTAAAGACCTCTTTCTAGACAGAAGAACATTCCAAAGGGGGATTGGCCGGCACAACCTGTACAGTTTTCTCCATCTCTGCTTCCAGGAGTTTTTTGCTGCCATGTGGTATATTCTGCAGAAGGACTCAACGGAAGTTTCAGATAACAGTATGGGGGACTTGAAGACACTTTTAGCTGAGTGCGAGAAGCCAGGCAATGAGCATTTAACATTAACAGTATGCTTCGTATTTGGCCTGAGCAGTGAAAAGGTGCGCATCTTTCTTGAGCAGACTCTGCAGTGCAAGACATCTGACCTTGTGAAGCCTTTCTTGCTTCAGAGAGCGGAAGAAGTGGCGACTGAGGAGCCTCCTCGAAAAGGTCATTGCCTGCTGAAGTTTTTCCACTGCCTGTTTGAGACCCAGGAAGCAGAATTTGCAAACCGTGTGATGCATCATTTCCAGAATATTAACCTTTCTTCCCAGATGCTCTCGGTGCTGGACTGCAGGGTTTTGGGGTTCTGCTTGCAGCACAGTAAAATCGAGGATCACTCCATTGAACTAACGTTTTGCAGGCTGAAGTCTTACCACATGAGAGCTTTGGCTCCAGGAATAAAAAACTGTACAACTTTAAAGTAAGTGATGCCATCATAGTGTTTTTTTAGGAACAGCAAATGCCAGGCATTTCAGGATTTGAGTGGAGAGCCTTTGGGTTGGGCACTATTTTGTTTTTCCCTTTGTTACCAGGATTACTTGTCAAAGGAGGATAGACACTCCCAGACTCAAGCACACTGTGTTGTAGTGGTGGAATAGCCATGTATTCACTTCACCATTTCTGAAACCATATGAAATCAATGTGGCAATATATGCCTTGTATAAATGCCTTGCTGTCAGTAATCATGGCTCAAAATCCCTTCCAGTCTCCATCTTTGGCTCAAAAGCTCATGCAGTCTCCTTGTCCCCCCTGCCTAGAATAGTATGCACAGGAAGGTGAAAAGCCCCTGGTTTCCATGGCTTGAAAATCCTAGACGAGCAAAGTCATGCATGTAGTTGGGAGATGCATACTGGGCTTGGAAAAATAAATGTTGATGGTGGTGTAACTAATGTATTCCTGGTCACCATTCTATTTCTCAATAGAAAGTTTGAAATAAGGAAATAAAGGCTATATTCCCATACACACCTACGTGGGTGTAAATCTCCTTGAACTCAATAGGACCCTTCAGTAGCTATGCATAGGAGTGCATGGAAGGTGTGTTATTTTTCCACTAAGTACACAGGTGCCAGCCTTCCCCATAAAAGCTTTGTTCTGTTCTCTAACACCTAGAATTGGTTGGCACTGTGGTAAGAGTGCCCATTTGCTTGACCGCTCTAGATTTTCACAGAACTCAAAAACCTGAAATTAGAAATCTCTGTGTGTTCAGTCAAAACAAATTTCACCATAGATTCCAATGTGTATTACAGCTACATTTTAGTTTTGACAGAATTCTGGCTTGTGGTTGTTTTTGGACCAGAACCAGTACAATGGTTGGAGAACAGAAGGAACGCATTGGGGAGCAATAAGTGTGTAGGGGCAAGGAAGGGAATAGAGTGTGGGGTCCTTCTTGCCCATAGCACCCTCAGAAAGCCGCTTCCTCATACACAAACTTTTAATAATTCCTAATTTTCAAGTATTTCTCTGTAAATGGCTAGAGGTCTGCTCTTTTCATAAGGAAGTGGAGATTTCACACTTCTGTGTGAGCCATTATGTTTCTGCATTGGATGGTCCGGTTCCAACTATGCAGACCCACCTTCTTATATTCCTCCTAGATTTTGAAGAATCAGCCCTGAATCTTTTTTCATCTTTCTCATTCTCTGTCTTTCTCATTGTAGCTTTGGAAGTAACAAACTTGGAAACTCAGGAGTGCATGTTCTCTGTGCCACTCTGAAGGAACTAGACTGTAATGTGACCACTCTAAAGTAAGTAACAAGGGAGCAGAGACACATACAAAAAGTTGGGTGTATGTATGACGTCTTTGTAGGCTTGGAGTTCAGATTATTTGCTATCTGCGCATTATTCCAATGGGGTGCAGGGTCTGTGGCAGTCTGGATGCAACTAGCTGGCAGTGAGAGAGAAATTTCACAGTGGGAAGGGTTTTTAGACACAAGTAGCCAGACACTGGTGCTGAGAGCAGGATGCAAAGACAGAGTAAGGTCTGGGAACAAGACCAACAGGACCAGGGACAGCTCCACATCAGCAGACAAGTTGTCTCCAGGAGATACAGAGCTCATCTCCTTATAATTTCCTCTTAATGACTGCTCAAGTCCCACTTCCAAGTAAAGTGGGGGGAGGAAAGCACTCTGGCTCAGTAGCTTCCTAGTATGCCTTCTGGCACATAAGGCAATGAGGAAAGAGGAATGTTAGGTATTCCTCATACTGACTATTCAAGTTGGCAACTTGGCTTCGAGTTGCAAGTTAAATTCTGGAAGTAGACTGAATAATAGTTTGCTTGTAACTATATATTCCTTTGAGTCTGTTCTCACCAAAGCTTTGAAGAAAGGATAATAGTGCTTAGACGTAGTGTGTGATCTGCCTATGACCTTGCGTCCATTTTGTCCCTGCCAGTCTTCATGAGAATTACCTCACAGATGCTTGCGCCCAAGAACTTTGCACTATTCTGAGCACCAGCCACACGCTCCGCACCCTAAACCTTCAAGACAACTCCTTCTCAGAGGTTTCTGTGCCTTTCATCCGCTACCTCATGGAGACCTGCCCCAGCCTGACTGTTCTGTTGTAAGTGCTGATAAAGGGTGGGAGAGAGAACTAACCTTGCCTTCCAGGAAACTGATAGGATTGCTTTGCTGTTGTCGCTCCTGAGGCCAAAGAAGTGAAGTGGCAGGATGGGAGGAGTATTTTGACTGAATGGCAAAGGATTAAGAGCAGGTTTCTCAGAGCATATCTGACCTTACAACTTGTCACCAGAAGAGTTTGCTCTTTATAAGCAGATTTCAACATAACAAATACACACATTTATGCTGACATCACACACATTTCCATCCAGAAACAAAGGGTGGTTAAAAGAAAAGGGAAATTGCTGTTTCCAGTTCCTTTACATGGGAATAAAATGGTTTGAGCACATGATGTAAGGCCAAAAGCTGAAGCCAGTAAAACTTTCCATTCTGCTAGCACGCTCTCCTCCTGCTCTCATTTAGGTCCAACATAGAGATTGATAGTTGTGTAACCACCCAGTTCATCCCACCAGATTTGCTCTTGGACATAGGAAGAGAAAGAAAGAAAGAAAGAAAGAAAGAAAGAAAGAAAGAAAGAAAGAAAGAAAGAAAGAAAGAAAGAAAGAAAGAAAGAAAGAAAGAAGTTGTGATGCTTCTTGCTTGCCTCAAGGATACATTGCAGCCAAGCAAACACACTTGAGGGTGTGGAACAGTGTCAGTGAGGAAGAGGGAGAGAGGAAATACAACCTAAGTAAGGAGAGTCCTGAGGGTTGGAGGGCTGCATTCGGCTTTTGGGCTTGAGATTCCCTTCCCCTGCCTCAGTCACATATGTCGAGCTCCTGCATACCCTTAAAAAATATCACTCACTTCATTACCTTAAGTTAAATCACTGGATCCTTCCTCTCTCTGCTGCTCACTTCATATCATAGGATATGAAGACAGAAGGTAGCATTGCAGCCCACTCATAAAAACGGCAGCTTCAGATCCTGGTACAGTGGTACCTCAGGTTAAGTACAGAATTCGTTTCGGAGGTCCGTTCTTAAGCTGAAACTGTTCTTAACCTGAAGCACCACTGAAGGAATGGGTTTCTGTGTAGCAAGTTTAAAACTGACTCAACCCCCCCCCTTTTGTTCTTTCAAAAGAGAGCATAAAACTTGAGCTGCAAAAGCATAATAAGGACACAATTGCATAAACAAGCTCTCTCCTTTATCAGTCACGGGGAGGGATGACCCTGACTCTTTAGGGGAACAAAGAAAACACATCAATACTTTATCTTATGTGCTCACCACATAAGCGTGTTCCCAGAGATCATGACCTCTTCCAAGATAAGAGTAGGAACAGGAATATCCTTTTATGGTCAGGAGTGCAGGAAGGAAATCCCTTTTATGGCTAAGAGTGCCGGAGCAGGAACATCTGTGATGTCAACCTGCGTGTACAAGCTGACGTGGCTGGGGAAGGGGGAGAGGTGCCTGGAGGATATATATACTGCATGAAACTTGTCATTTCTTTGGACTTGCTGTGGACTTGATCACGCAGGTGCCTTCTGCTATCCGGAGAGCAGAATAAACTCTTTCTTTGAACCAACTCAGTGTCATTTGACTTCCTTCCTCCTGTCCCGGAGCAATGCAGACCCAGTCGGTGAACTCCAATAAGGCTACACCACTTTAGCTAATGGGGCCTCCTGCTGCCGCTGCGCCACCGGAGCACAATTTCTGTTCTCATCCTGAAGCAAAGTTCTTAACCCGAGGTACTTTTCTGGGTTAGCAGAGTCTGTAACCTGAAGCGTATGTAACCTGAAGTGTATGTAACCCGAGGTACCACTGTATTCATTTGTACTCATTTTTGGTTATTTTTCCTTTTCTTCCAGGTTGGGTAGTAATGGATTTGGTGAAAAAGGAAGGAAACGCTTGAAACAGCAAGAGAAGAAGTTATCTAAGTCAGGACGTCTTTTTTTGTTGTGGCTGTGACACATTCTAATTTGTATGCTCTGGATCAACAGCAGCCATGTTACCAAAGGGCAGCATTGTACTGAATCAGGTAAATGTGCTTGTAGCTGCAGGATGGGAGTTCTAGAGCTGAACATATTTTAAAAAGAAAGAAAGGCAGCTTTAAGGCTCAGATGCAGAGCTGCCAACTTTAGTTGTTGAAATTGCTTCCCAAACAGGAAGGATGAAATGAGCAGTCATTGGATTAAAAAAGTAAGCACTTTGATCAGCTATCTGATTTTTTTTTTTTTAGTATTTTCTTACATAACCTAGCAGCCTTGTTTTAATTTCACTTTAATTTGTATACCACCTTTCTATATTGCTCTAAAGAAGGCAGTTTACAAGCTGAAGAAAGAACAAAATTAAACAACACCGATCACACATCTTATTAACGATCCAATCCAACACAAATAAGACAAATTTAAATATATGGCTTAAAATCAACTTATATCCAATAAAGTAATATTCAACAGTCCCATTAGAATATAATAGTACACTATAAAATTAAATTTCAAAATACCAACAAATAACAATTAAACAGAAATCCACTATCAACAATTACAATAAATCATTACTTAAATTATAAAGATAACAGCAAAATTACAATACATAAGATACCGCAGTACATAAAAATTCTTGTAAAAAGATCAAATTGAGCAGCAGGGGCACATAGTTTATGAAATTATTAAAAGATTCCCCCCCCCCAGGTCACACAAAACTCCTCTCTTCCAGCTGCTTTTGCTGTACTTAAAGCAAAGGCTGTTGAGAAAGGCTGTTGCTCAGCTGGATGTGATTAAGGGCAGGCAAAATGAGGCTCTTTTGCTGTTTTTCACACTTCCCAGCCAAGGGAGCTGACAAGCTGCTGAGGCAGTTGTAGTTCTTAAAATGAGATGAAGAAGCAAGGTATTATGGCTACTCACATCTCCATGAGTGGATAGAAACTAAATATTCTCATAGCTTTATTACAAGTCCTGCAATCTTTGTCCACTAATGTGAAGGTTGGCAACCATGTTATGGTATCTTCTAGAGTTGCCATATTTTGAAGATCGAAAAAAAGGACACATTTGCCAACTTCTACTTTATAACTTTGGATCGCTATGACGACACTTATTTTACATTCCCACGAAAAAGAGGATGTGTCCTGGAAAAAGAGGACATATGGCAACCATGGAACAAATCCAGGTCCTGTTCAAACCCTAGTCAAAATAATTTGCAGAGCTGTATATTGATAGATAGTAACAGTGAGTGTATTACATAGAGGGGGTGAATCAGGAAGGGGTTTGCATGGAATCCTCATGTACTGTGTGGCCACTGTGGGAACAGGATTCAGGACTAGATGGGCTGTTGGCTTTATCCAGGAGGACTTTTCTATGGTCCTCCAAGAACATGGTCTTTTAACTTGTAGAAACCATAAATCAGGCATCTCCAAACTTGGCCTTCCAGATATTCTGGGACTACAATTCCCATCATCCCTGACCACTGGTCCTGTTAGCTAGGGATGATGGGAGTTGTAGTCCCAAAACAGCTGGAGGGACGAGTTTGTGGATGCCTGCCAGAGATCATTTTCACATGTACCGTTATCAACTCAGGTATCACACATCCTCATTCCTTAAAATAAATAACATATTTGTGCAAATAAAGAACCTTACATTTATCTCTGCTGAAATTCATTGTTAGTTTTTTAGTAGTTCTCTGCCCTGTCATGAAAATCTCAGTTCCTTTTTCAGTTTTCTAAGGTCTTAGCTACCCTTTACAGCTTGGCGTTATCTGCTAATTTTTATGAACATCGCTTCCTTCATGCAGGTTATTTGCCTCCTTCATATTTTTTTCTGTGTATTTTATTTAATGTTTATTTGTGGATTTTAATAGTACTAATATAATGACTCAAAATATAAAATAAGTAGAGCATATCCATGAAAATAAATGGCAAAATGTCACATTAAAACTAAGAAAAAGTGCACTGTTGTTTATTTATTTATTTATTTCATTTATGAGTTGCTTCCCATGAAACATCCTGAAGTGATTAACAATAAAAGCACCCAACAATAAAACCATATTTCTACATTTTAAAATCCCAGCTCAGGTACAGATTGGGATAAGAATGAACCTTCCATCCCACCCTTAAGTGACACATTTCAGTCAAAGTAAAGCATTTTTAATGGAAGAGTTAAGAAAATGTTTAAATCGCTTTTGCTGAAATCAGTGGGATGTGTGTTGTTGTGTGCCTAGTCTTCTTTCCCCTTATTACTAACTCATAAAGAGAAGCATGGGAAGTGAGGTGGAAGGCGGGGTGGGAAGTGTTTTGCATTGCCATCAGAACATAGGACAATTTCAGCCTAAAGTGGCTTCAAGGAGATGAAGGTCCATAGCCTGGGTGCTACCCCTGATAATGCCTAGTCATCTGTACTTGCCGTTCTTCCACTCAGATGGTGCCTTTAGAAAAGCAACCCCAGCAAACGTTTGCATTTCTTCTGAACGTGGCAGCAACAGTGTGGCTTTTAATTAAAAGCAGATGTAACATTTTATTGTGCTTCCCTAGGGATTTTTGTTCTCAGAAAGTGTTGGGTCATGATTGTTGGGTCGTATTAAACATCCATCATAAAAGAGACAGCCCCAGTGTGCTTATGGAATGTTGCAATTGTGCTCAGCGGACACTAAAACAGCTTTCAATTAGAATTACACAACTGAAACACAGGTGATTTATGGCGTCCAGCTGAAGAGGTAGCAGGAGTACCTGCTTGCAGGAGCGTAGGAGGGGGGGTGCAGGCAGTGTGGCTCACCCCGGGTGTCATCCTTGAGGGGGGTGACAAAATGGCACACCACGGGGCCTGGCCTGCGAATGTGACTTAACAGGCATTATTGAAACCTGGTGGGATAAGACTCATGACTAGAATGTAGAAATTGAGAGGACGACCTGTTCAAAAGGAAAAGATCAAACAGGAAGGGGGGAGGAGTAGCATTATAAGTAAAGGATGTGTACACTTGTGAAGAGGTCCATGACTTGGAGCATGGGAGATTGAGAGCATCTGGGTAAATACTGTAGGAGAGGGAAACAACAGTGACCTTACTGAGGACTTGCATAATGTCTTCCTAGAGCATATTGCCAGACATTCAAAAAGATGAGATACAGTAGTCATGGGAAACTTCAACTACCCCAATATCTGTTGGAACTCAAACTCTGCCAATGATGTAAGGTCAAACAAGTTACTCCATTGCCTCAATTTCATTTCCCAGAAGGTAGAAGAAGCAACAAGGGGGGGGGGGGTCATCTCTCTTTGACCTGGTCCTCACCAAAAGGGAGGAACTGATCAATAAAGTGAAAGTACAGGGAAACCTGGGAGGAAGTGATCATGTCCTCCTCTGTTTCATGATACAGAGGCAAAGGAAAGCTGAGTGTAGTCGGACACACACTCTGGACTTTAAGAAGACTGATTTCAAAAACCCGAAGGGACTACTGTGTGACATCCAATGGTAAAATATACTCTAAGAGAAGGAAGTTCAAGATGGATAGGAGTTTCTTAAAAGTAAAATATTGAAGGCACCATTCCTACAAAAAATTAAAGTGTGAGGCACCTAAAGAAACTGGTGTGGCTGCATAAGGAGCTTTCAGATGAGCTTCAGGTATAAGAAATGGAAGAAAGGAGAAATTACGAAGGATACATGAGTATTCAACAGTTGCAGGGGGAAAGTCAGGTGGGCCAAAGCTCAGAATTAACTCAGGCTTGCAAGAGAAGTTAAAAAGGATTTTTAGAATGTTTCTTCGGCTGGATGGCCCTCGAGAGTCCCTTTCAAGTCTACAATTCTATGACTCTATGTTTTTACCAGTGTATCGGTTTGGTATAAGTTAAAGAATAAATTTACCTTGCTTTTGTCTCCTCATACTTCCTTATTTTACAATGAAATCATCTCATAGGCAGGCGACATGCTCAGTGATCTCACATCTTTGTATAAAGCAGAACTAGACTGAATAAAAAAACAACAACTAGGCAGCGGGTTTAAATACTATGTAAAAATTACTAATACGTTGACTGATTTTCTCAGCAGTTGTATCAGTACTTTCAAATAAAAGAAGCACCATATTGTTTATTAAGGAAATGTGGACCTTTGAGAGTGTAAACAGAATTTGAAATATTATTAGCATCAGAACAAGATAAGTGTTTAATTGGTAAGGCCTATATTATAATTATTAAATTGGATAAGAAGACTGGAACATTTATAAAAAAGGGCTAAAATATTTGACAAGAATTAACAGAGAAGGAATGGAAATGGGTGTTGGTTAGAATACTAAGACAGATTAGAACTACAGATTTCAAGGAAAATGCCCATGAAGTCCAATATCAGTGCAGGTATATTCTCAAATAAATGCTGGAGCTGTGATGTGAACTAAGCAGATAGCTTACATGTTTGTTTGGAGTTGCCCAGTAATTCACATTTATTGGCATGCTGTTAGAAATATTAGAAATGCCTGGTTATTTATTGTTAAGTTACTCGAAAATATTATTATTTGAAAGGTACAGTGCATGACGTTGATTTGCAAAATGTTTTAAATTGACTAGCTGTGGCATTGCAAAAGGTAGCCTGGAAAAAGTACAATGCCATCAGTAACAGACTGGGATGAAACTATCTGGAATATAGTAAAAATTGTTTTCTTATGTGAACAGCCTTAGGAAGTCCAATAGAAAAAGCTGCAAATCTACAACCCCACTAGGTGGCACTCATGATGTTTCTCCAAAATGGGTTTGATGCTGTGGGAAATTTCAGGTGACCCATTGTCTAGACCAGGGGTCTGCAACCCGCGGCTCCGGAGCCGCATGTGGCTCTTTTACACCTTTGCCGCGGCTCCGGGGCGGATACTAGCGAGGGGAGGAGGCGCATTGTGCGCCCCGACACTCCCCACTGTGGCGGGCGCTGTACTGGCTGTGACGTCGCATGGGGGCGGTGCGTGCGTTAGTCACGCAGCGTCCCGACGTCACCTTCCCGCCTGCTGTCAGATCGGAGGGCAGCGGCGCACATGTTTGCGGCTCCCAGGTTTTTTTTCTTCGGAAATGGGTCCAAGTGGCTCTTTTTGTCTTAAAGGTTGCAGACCCCTGACCTAGGTTGAGGTAGGATTATAATACTTAAGATTTTTTTTAGAGTTTTAACCCCCTTTTTTGAATTTTGGTTTATAATTTTTGTATTTCCTTCTGAGGAAACTGAATAGTTCAGTGAAACAAGGTTTGTAGCCGGCATCCCGTTAAGGCTTTGTACAATTCTAGGTTTTTCTAATTTTTTCCTTAAACTTTTTGATTTTTATTATTTAGTTTATTTCTATAAGATAATATTTCTAGTCAATTACTTCTCGTTTCAGGGATTTTCACAGTATTTCATTTGTTTTGTGTAATGTCCCCAAAAAGATAGCAGCACAGCACAGAATAAACAGGGTGTGGACACATTTGCAGCGTCCCGACGTCACCTTCCCGCCTGCTGTCAGATCAGAGGGCAGCGGCGCGCATGTTTGCGGCTCCCAGGTTTTTTTTCTTCGGAAATGGGTCCAAGTGGCTCTTTTTGTCTTAAAGGTTGCAGACCCCTGGTCTAGACCCTGAATGAATTCCACAAACAGGATTTCAGGAATGGGAGTAACCAGAGGTTTAGCTCAATGAACCCCTCTCCCCCCCCCCCAATATTGTGGCCTTCTCTTCAAGTAATCAAGCAGAAAGTTTGTGGGGAGGGGAGCCAGTGATGTGTTTAGAGTAGGGGTAGGCAACCTAAGGCCCGGGGGCTGAATACGGCTCAATAGCCTTCTCAATCCAGCCCACGGACGGTCCGGGAGTCAGCGTGTTTTTACATGAGTAGAATGTGTCCTTTTATTTAAAATGCATCTCTGGGTTATTTGTGGGGCATAGGAATTCGTTCATTTCCCCCCAAAAAATATAGTCCAGCCAACCACATGGTCTGAGGGACAGTGGACCAGCCCACAGCTGAAAAAGGTTGCTGACCCCTGGTTTAGAGTGCTGGACTAGAGCTGGGAAGAACCAGATTCAAATCCCCTCTCAGTCATGAACTAGACTAGGTGCCCTTGAGGTAGTCACTATCTCTCAGCCTAATCTATCTCACACAGTTGGTGTGAGGATAAAATTGGGGTGGTCAAGAACCATGTATGTTCATTGGAAGAATAACGGGACATGAATGCAGAAAAATAAATAAATAAATAAACAGCCTGTGTGAGAGAGAAATGCCCACAATTTATAGAACCCACATGGGTTGGAAGCAGAAGCACAATCGGTCCAGGAAAGGATTGTCCTCACGTGTTGACAAAACGTTTTTGGCTGGCAGAATTGTGCAGCTAGCTTCATTGCTTCTGGCATGTTGTATACCAAGTATGTAACCAGCTACTGTCATTTTCCTCATTTTCTTTTTCCTGCCTTTATTGTGGACGGCAAATTGTTGCCCTCCAGATGTTTTTCGACTCCAGCAAGTCCATGCTTGCTGGGGCTACTGGGAGTTGCAGTCAAAAACATTTAGTGGACACCAGTTTGGCAAAGGCTGAGCTGCAGTGTGTACCTAGAAATTCCCACTTCGTCAGAGGGCAGTGGGAAGGAAGCAACAGCAGAGTGATGATTTAACCCAGGGATCAGCAACCTTTTTTCAGCCGTGGGCCCGTCCACCGTCCCTCAGACCATGTGGTGGGCTGGACTATATTGCGGGGTGGGGGGTGGGGAATGAATGAATTCCTATGTCTCACAAATAACCCAGAGATGCATGTTAAATAAAAGCACACATTCTACTCGTGTAAAAACACACTGATTCCCGGACCGTCCATGGGCTGGATTTAGAAGGCGATTGGGCCGCATCTGCCCCCCCCCCCCCGGGCTCAGGTTGCCTCCTGACTTAACCCTCAGCTAACTCTGTCCATCAAAAGAGCCGAGTATGGTAAGCTCAATACTGTTCTTTTTCTTCCCCAGTTATCCTCAACTGTAAGCGAAATTAGAAGGATGGAATCTTTCTTTCTTTCTTTCTTTCTTTCTTTCTTTCTTTCTTTCTTTCGCTCACTGATGAGGAACAGAGCAAAAAATCTGCCTGTGAGCAGCACTTAAAAATGTATCGGCCTCTGTCTGAAAGCAAATGGAGCTGCACACATGTTGGTTTTCATACAGATTGGCGAGAAAACTGAATTCATAAATCGGTCAAATTCTGGCTCCAGGATTTGTCTCTTGACAGCTTGTGGGTTGGGCTGTGCTGAAATTCTTCCTTTACTTGCATTCTTCAGACTGGCTGCAATGTTTATAGGCAGAGGCAATCCTTACAACATCCTAATTGGTTCCATGTTTATTACATGCCCGCCTTATATAAGCCTAGCAGGAGGACTCCTGAGAGCTCCAGGCTGCTGAGAAAGGCTGGCTGCTCGTGCAGATCGCCTAACAAGGTGGGTACAAGTATCTCTCGCACAGGCTTGTAGCTTGCCGCCAAGAAAGTGTGGGATGGGGAGTTTATCTCTATGTGCACATAAATGTTTTACTTTTATTAATTAAGGCTATACCAGTGCTGTTAATGATGATGATAATAATTTTACTGTTACCTGCACAAGTCCTGGGGCAGCTGTAGGCCAAGTTGCAGTTGGAGTTGCCAGAGCACAGCATCCTCCTGCTGCCTTTCCCTCTATTTTTCATCTTTCTGTCTACCTATCCTCTGGTTACTTTCTCTGTTCGCTTCCTTTTCTCTTCCTCAGCTTCCCTCAGCTCCATTCTCTTGTTCCCTTCATTTCCATTTTATCTTTTCAATACTCTTTCCTCCCTCTCTAGCCTCTTTCCCTCTTCCCACCCTTCTCCACATCTCTCACTTTCCCCACTTCTTCTCAGGATATATGCTCTTATATGAATGCATATCTAGGTTGTTTGAAATGCAGAAACATGAGACTTGACTCATGAATTTCTCTTGGTTTGCAGAAATGTCAGAAGGTTTGGCTGCCTGTAGCACAGAACAGAGCAGAGACAGATTGTAATGGGCAAAAATATGACCTGACCCAGTAGCTAAAAACTGAGGTAGAGAGATGTAATGTTGCAATTTCCCACCCATTGGGATAAATAGCTTTCCTATTTCGTAAACCACTTTGAGGGTTTTTTGTTTTTTTACAACCAAGCTGTTTTCATAAATTTTATGAAACGAATTATTAAATACAGTAAATGCATCTGTCTCAGCAACTCTTTAGGAAACCCCTTCGTATAGGTAGGAGCGTAACAGGCTGATCATAAATGAAGACCTTCAAAAGAATATTAAAACTAAATGTGTTTTGATTCCTATGGGAAAGAGAGAACTGGGCCCCACTGCAGCATACACAGAAGCTGCATTTCTCCACTGATTCTTTAAGCAGTCCTTTAACCTGGCAACAGGACATCTTTGTGGGGTGGGACGCTGTCTCTTTCCCTTCCGAGAATGCAAAAGAAAGTTTTTTCTTCTCTCTTCCCCATAACGGGGCAGAAGAGCAGGACACTGTCTGTGTACGAGAGAGAATATGCGGTGTTCCTGCATGTGTGTATGAGTGCATGTTTTTGACTGCCTGTGTGTGTGTGTGTGTGTGTGTGTGTGTGTATGTGTGTGTAAGAATGTCTGCATGCTCTGTGCCTGCATACATAAACATTGTTCCCCACTTTTTAGTATAAACTAATCCCAAAGCTGGGTACAATACTAATAAAACATGATCCAATTGTAATTCTAAAAACTATAAAGCAGGCATGAGCAAATGCACAGGCCAAATAATACCTATTAGTGGCTTAAATGTCATTCTCCCCACCCCAGCGTTTCATGACATATTTTTATGGTGGTGTACACACCAGAGAGGGGGCAGCGATTTTGTCATCCAGTGCATATTATCTGATTTGTCCCCATATCTGCAAAACCCCTTCAAAGTATTCAGTTAAGCTGTCATCTGCGCATGTGCTGTCATCTGCGCTTGTATATCCGATGTCTCCATTGTGTACCTCAGATTAACTGCAGCTTACATTTTAAAACCAAATAGGAGCTACTCTGAGGGAAAACACACCAAACAGCAGTATTTCTCAAGTAGTTACAAGATGTACCGTATATGGATTGTGGCTGTCATGCGTACAGTACTCTGCTTCAAACACCAATGGTGGCTGTGCAGTAGAGCTGGAGTAAATGGTAATGCGTACACAGCCACAGATTCAATCTGGGGCAGTGAATAGGCCTTCAGTTGGCACCAAAAGCTTATAAGAGCATAGTAACCACAGGAACATCAGAAGTTGCCTTACATTGAGTCAAGACTCATTGGTCAATCTAGCTCAGTATTGTCTGCAGCAGGAGTAGAGAACCTTTTCTGGCCAGAGGGGGTTGGACCTTAATCTCCCCACACCTGGCAGGTCCAATTTGACAAGTAGTTGATGCTTGAAGTCTTGTACTTTGAAAGCCCTTTGCAAGCAGCCCCATGCTGTTCCTTAAACTTCTGAACATTGGAGGTTTAAAAAGCAGCTGTTGTTTACAAAGGGCTTTCAAACAGCCCCCTGCTCTTTGAACATCTGGTTTTTGCAAGCAGCCCCATGTTCCTGCATCTCTCTGTACTTACCTGCCCATCTGAATGTCTGTGAGGGAGGTGTGTGCAGGTGAGCCACACTCATTTTGAGCACACCTACCACCGGCATGGGGCGGATAGCTGACAATGTGTGACTCAGGTTAGAAAAGGTTAGCCGCCCCTTTTTTAGAGCCTTGTAGGCCATGTTGTGAGGGTGCCCTGAAAAGTGTGTAAAAAATACTGTCAATAAATAAATAATAACATCCCCCTATTCATCTGTCAAATGTGTACATGCTGCTACATGTGCTTCTAAGGGTGTGTTTCTCTGTTTTTCCTCTCATGCAGACTGAATTCCTGTTGAGGAAAACTTCTCCATCTTCGACCTGCTAAAGATCCAGAAAAGTTGCCCATTTCCCCCTCTCCAAACAGCTAAAGATGAATAAAATTATTGTTTATGAAGAGGAAGACTTTGAGGGTTTCAGGAAAGAATTCACTTGCAGTGTTCCTGACCTACGTAGTGTAGACTTTGGGGACTGCATTTCCTCCCTTAAGGTGATTGGACAACCTTGGCTGGTCTTCCGTGATCCCAACTACAAAGGTGTGGGTTTTGCATATGAAGAAGGTGAACATAAGCACATCCAGTTAAGTAATAACATTTCTTCTATCCAACTAGTCACTGAGGACTTGGAAGATCCTCAGATCACACTTTATGAGCACCCTAACTATGAAGGGATAAGCAAAGTGATAAAAGAGGAAACCAACCTAAGTTATGGGTATTTCAATGACAAGGCGTCTTCCCATATTGTCCAGAAAGGTGCCTGGCTCCTCTATGAACATCCAAGGAGAGGTGGTTGGTACTATATAGCTCGAGAAGGAACGAAGCTTGAGAACTATGGCCCTTTGTATCATTTCCATGATAAGTGTTCCCACGTGTATCCCCTTAAAAGTGGCCGGCCTGTTATCACTAGCAGGATCTTATGGGACCGCATCAACTTGGAGAGTGAGAGGGATGTGATGATTGATGAGATAAATTGTATCAACACCACAGAAACAGAGCAGACATTCACCACCACCAGCAGTCGAACCTATGAAATATTCACAAACCACAGCTTCAAATTAGCAGTCCCTAACCTTCAAATAAATGAGAGTTTCAATTTAAGCATAGATCCAAGAACCAACCTGACAGTAGAAAAAGGAAAGATTGACTCTGTTACTACTGTAAACAAAGTCGAGGTGACCATGCCAGCCAAGGTCCCCAAAAAATCAGAATTGAACATCCAGGTGATCATGAAGGTAGTCACGGCCTCTGTTCCTGTGGAGCTGATCATCACCAATAATGGTAAATCAAGGACTGAAAATGGGCAGTATCATAGTGTGTCAGGACGCAACATCACCACCAAATACAGCATGAAATCAGAGAAAAATTAAGCAGAGGACCAGTAATCACCAAAAGCAAAATGACCATACCAGCCAGCAACCCACTTTCATTTTGAACTGAACAGCTGTAGATTCAAGAAGAGCATTTCTCCCTTCCTGTGAGGAAGACCATTACCTAGAAATGGGGAGATGGGGCTGAACAATGGGGAGTATTGCAATGTGTTGAAACTTTAACAGCAGCACTGAATATATCAGAATATATGGGGACATTATTCTCACTGTCTCATTTCTCTGTTCATTCCCTCTGCCCTGCCACACCTGCCTTACCCACTTGCATGTAGAGAAAATAATTAGGATTTTATTGTCTACAGTATGCTTCCCAGCTTCCCAGCACTTTTATGGAAGTTTTAACTTCCAACCCACTCTTCTAATTTTGCAGATATTTGTATCTGAGTGGGGAAATTGTGTTTGTGTGTGTGAGTTCATTGTGATTGGTTGAACGTAACCTGTCCTAGGGAAAAAAAATTACCTTTTTAAAAAAAAATAGAGAACTGCATTTCGTCTTCCATGGAAAGATAAGTACTTGGCATCTGGAACAAGGAAAAATTATTATTATTATTATTTTGCATGTTCCTTGATCTGCTATTACTGCAGACATTAAAGACACTATACCAGATGAAATTCCTGAAAGCAGCAAGACTCCAATGCTGGTTTCGAGGGACTGATGAAGAGGAACTGAAGGGCAAATTGATAACAGGAGGACTGTGTAATTCATATAAAAATATATAGCAAAGAAATCTGGAATCCAGTTAGTACAATGAACTAGAAAATAGTCTCACTTCACTGACAAAAGACATCCGACAGAGAGAATCCAACAGAAAGTAGCTGTTAGGACACAGGTTTGTAATAAATAGCTTGCATGCTCAATTAAGCCTCCACAGCAACTCTGTATGGTCTACAGTTCTATTTATGCTTCTTAAGTCATATCTGATTTTTAAAATGATTTCTAGGGTGAATGGTTGCAGATATGCACCTCCTCAACTGCTATAGTTCAGCAGTCTGGAGAACATGCTTCTGCCAATTTTGTTTCATTGTGTTTTTGCATCATGTATTAGACTCCAGCTGCTGTTTGGATGCTTTTCTGCTTATTAAACCAGACTGATGAATATCTCAGTACAACTATATGTATATGATTATACTCTTCAGAAATGGCTCACAGAATGCTAGCAAGAAGGGGGTGACAGGGATGCATGATGAAGAACGGGGGGGGGGGGTTTTGACATGTGGTCCTCCAGGTGTTTCTGAATACCAACGCCCATCAGCCCCAGCCAGGTTTGGCAGTGATCAGGAATGGTGAGAGTTGTAGTCCAGCAATGTTTAGATGGCTACATCTTTCACATTCCCTCATCAAGAGGTTATGAGATAATTAGATGACTCACAGTGCAGTCCTATACTCAGAAGTAACTCTCACTGTGTTTAATGAGGCTTCCTGCCATTTAATTATGTATAGCATTACAGCCTCACACTTCTAATTCAAACTAGTCCACTTTGGTCATTCCAGTATTCAGACAGACAATAACTTTTATATTCTACCCAAGTTTCTTAAAGCTAGATTCTGCTTGCCAATATAGACCATGTATTATAATGATCTTTTAGAACCTCCCTTCAAAATACAATTTGTTTCTGTAACATCATTTAAATCAAATGAATCTTATTAGTAAATGAGATAGTATGCCTGATATTTGCATGAATGCAATGTTAGATGCAAGAGCAGAGTATAGTATCTAAGATATTACAGCTTTGTTTTTTATGTAGTACAGAGCATAATAGAAAAATGAGAAAGCAGAGTTCAGTTCATTTCACCCTGTCCTTGGCTGAGATAAATTTAACTGCAGTTTTCTTACTGTATAACAGTGTATTATTTCAGCAAAATAAGGATTGGCGATGGATCTCCTGTGGCCCCTGAGGTTGTAAATTAGACATGGACAATTTTTTTAAATATGTAGTTACTGGTAGTTAGCCGTGTTGGTCTGCCGTAGTTGAAACAAAATAATAAAAAATCCTTCCAGTAGCACCTTAGAGCCCAACTAAGTTTGTTAATGGTATGAGCTTTCATGTGCATGCACGGTATCTGAAGAAGTGTGCATGCACACGAAAGCTCATACCAGTAACAAACAGTTGGTCTCTAAGGTGCTACTGGAAGGAATTTTTTTATTTAAATATGTAGGTTAGTCTCTACAAACATCACATTCTCTAATAATTGTAGTATATGATTAGGACCTCATACGTCATTATTACACACACACACACACACACTGCTTATTTGTCAAAACATTCAGTTGACATAGAGCATAAAATATACAGTTTTAATGTATCAATAAAAGTTGCCCTAAAAAAAACCCATGTAGCAAACAATGTATGATGTTCTACACAAACATAATCCACTCATACACGTGTATAGGCCAGGGGCCATCGAAAATTGAGTGAGTGAGTAAGGGTGGTTGTGACAACAAATATAGAAGGCCAAAGCGTTGCTAAGAGAGTGCTGCAGGCCTCAAAATGGTGGAGAAAGACCAAGATGGAGATCACACACTCTTCAGTGGCAGAGAGCTCTGGACAGGATTGCAGGACAGGTGGCATCCACAAGCAAGAAACATTAAAGTGAATTGCAGTTCAGAAATAAAGTTTCCTTTATTTACTAATTATATATGTATGTGGCCAGTGAAATAGAACAACTTGGTGTGGGTGTTTCTACACACAAATCAACTTCCAACTTCTTAGGAAAAATTAGACAAACTAATAGGAAGAGATTTGGAAAGGTGCCAAGAGGCAGCTCACAGGCCATGATCCTTTTTTATATTATTCCTGTTGAGATTATATCTCATTCCGCAATTAGATGTTTCCATACAGTACAGTACAGAGTACAACAGCAACCTGGTGGGGGAGTCTAATAAAATCAGAAGGAAAGCCAAAGGGGCATACATTTTTAAAGCTCCAGAGCCAAAAGCTGAAGTCACTCTGTTAAGAACTCGGAAGGCATCTTCTGCTGAAGCCCATTAGTCTATTTGATACCATTCTGCACAGTAATGCATGGATTTATCCTTCTGCAATTCCCTCCAGACATTGCTGGACAGCTCCCATCCTCCTTGATCATTGCTAACACAAGCTGAGACAAGGCTGTAGTCCAACAACATCTGGAGGGCATTGGGTATCGTAGAACTTAGGTGACTATCCTCTAAATTGAATGAGCCATTATTGGCTTTGCAGATGTATTTCTCAAGCAGCTGAATTCTAACCACATTTAACCAGAACTAATGCCACAGGTTTCAAGACTTACTTTACATACATGGTAGCTAGCTGGTGGCATCCGCAAGTGGTAATTCTGCACAGGGTGTGTGTGTGTGGGAATGTCACTAGAGCTCTGAACCCTCCCTAAAGGGATCACCAACACCAGGGACTGACAGGCTAGTGAACATAGGAAGCTGCCTCATACAGAGTCAGACCACTGATCTATCTAACTTGGTATATAAATACAGTGGTACCTCAGGTTAAGAACTTAATTTGTTCTGGAGGTCTGTTCATAACCTGAAACTGTTCTTAAGCTGAAGCACCACTTTAGCTAATGGGGCCTCCTGCTGCCGCTGCACGATTTCTGTTCTTATCCTGAAGCAAAGTTCTTAACCTGAGGTAATTTCTGGGTTAGCGGAGTCTGTAACCTGAAGCATATGTAACCCGAGGTACCACTGTAAACAGAAATCCATTACCAGCTGAAATTAGACAGTTGCCTAGCATCTTGATATTTAGATGCTACTGATGTCTTTTCCTGAAGTGTAACACAATCATTTTATGGGATATTAAATGTACAATTGTATAAATTGTTTATTTTTATTATAGTCTTATTATATCTTATTGTATGCTGCTTTGATAGCTTCTGTGATAAGGTTAATAAAGCTGTAAAATAAAATTTAAATTTAAAAAATCCACAGTGATGGACAGCATCTCTCCAGGATTTGGTCTCTTCTAGTTTACATAGAGATCCTGGGGACTGAATTTCAGACTTTCTGTATGCAAAACATATGCTATACCACTGAGGTGAGGTCCTCCTCCTAACAAATTAATTGAAAACTGCCTTTTTAGTGAAGCAGATTTGAAGGCACATGATGCAACCATCAACATGTTTGGGTCTGACTAATGCCTGGATGCTGGGAATCCATAGTACTTTCTTCCACAATGAAGAAAGCTGGGATATAAAATGTACTTAAAGGTGCTTCCAGATCGATGTTTATTGTAGGATTGGTGCTTGCCTATCCCCATGCCCCCATCATTTCATCTGATTTTTGGAGGGGAAATGGTACAAATTAATCTCAGGGTCGTGGGTCCGAGCCCCACGTCCGGTAAATTATTCCAGCATTGCGGGGGTTGGACTAGATCCGGCATAGGCAAACTCAGCCCTCCAGATGTTTTGGGACTACAACTCCCATCATCCCTGATCACTGCTCCTGTTAGCTAGGAATGATGGGAGTTGTAGTCCCAAAACATCTGGAGGGCCGAGTTTGCCTATGCCTGATCGAGATGATCCTTGTGCCCCCCCACACTCCAACTCTACAATTCTAAGCGAGAATTGTCGTCCACATCTTGCTTGCGATTTGTGAACGAGCTGTTTACAGTATGGTGACCCTCTGTGGAAGCACCCTACGGAAGAAGGGCGGAATATAAAACGTACTTGTCATGTAAAACCCAAGGGCGGGAGGGGACCGGTCATTAACAGGAAACCCCAGTTGGAGTCTGGTGGAGCTGAATATCAGAAACTCTGCGGGGCAGCGAGGGAGAGCGCGGGAGGCAGAGACAAGCAGGGGCACACGAGAGGATGCACGTCTGAATTTGAACAAGAGTCAGTCCCACAGTCCCAGGGAGCGGAGAGAGCAGCCTGCCGCCGCCTGTGCTGCCGCCGGCTCTCGGGGGCGGCGCCGGCACAGGCGGCGCGAGATCCGCCCCAATTCTCCTGCTGCGGTTGAACCCTCCGCTTTGTGTGTCCCTGCCGACGCTCCGTAGCAGGGCGGATGTTGTGAGGAGCCGCTGCCGGGGCTGGGCGAGCCAGGCGTGGGGTGGCGGCGGTGAGTCAAAGCGGCGGAAAGAGAGGCAGGCAGGAGCGGAGGGGTCTCGCCGGGGGTCGGGGAGCCCCTGGCCGGGGTGGGCGCGAGGGCCCAAGGGGGGCGCCTGCGAGAGGCCTGGCTCGGCGGCCGCGACTAGGCCCGGGTCAGCCGCTTGGGCAGAGTGCCGCGGCGCCGAACTGCCCGCTCCTCTCCGACCCGAGAAGAGCTCCAGGCTGCCTCGTCGGCTCCGCCCGGGGCTGAGGGAAGGCGCTCCTCGCAGCCTCCAGCCACGCGGGGAAGCTCTCGGCCGTCAGCCCCGCAGAGTGGCCGCCGCCGCCGCCGCCGCGCCGGTCCTTGGCCGGGTCTCGCTGCCCTTGGCGTGGGTTCGTCGGGAGGCCTTTTCCAGGCAGGGAGCGGCTGCCGCCAGGTGCCTCCAGCCGCCGCGCGCGCATCTTCCGTGCCCCTTCTCTCCCGCCTTTGCGCGCCTCCCTGCCGTCCCCGGCACCGTCCCTCTGCGCAGCGCTGACACCACCTCGGAGGAGCCCTGGCGGCTGTGGGGAAGCAGTTTGATTTCAAGTTTCCGCCAAAGGAATGCGGAGGGAGGGAGGGAGCCAATCTCCCCTCGGATGTGTCGTGGGGAACCTCAGTTACGCGGAGGAGGTTGTCAGTGGGAGCTTCAGCGAACCGCCTCAAACGTAAACCCCACTGAGTTCTAGCCTGTAATCCTATGCACACATTGCTTAACCTGGGAGTCTTTCTGAGCAGACAGCGCAGTCTGTGGTCACCATAGCGCCAGACTACATACACTTACACAGAAATAAATCACATTGATTTAAATGAGGTATACTCACAGGTGAGTGTTATGGGACTGCAGCCTGATCGTGCTAGGCTCAGGGTTTGCATCTTTGCTGCCTTATCCTATGCTAGGTTTACTCTGAAGTAAGCACTCTTTAGTTCACTGGACTTTTCTCACAAGTAAGTGAGCATGGGATCAGATCATTAAATACTTTTCTTAATAAACCTTTGAATATGCAACAGTAGAAGCTGCTGCAGCGGTGCCAGACAGTGATCCACATGTTGCAGTGCATGGTGGTTTAAAAATTACCTCCACCAGTGGAAAATTAGAAGTAATAATTACCATGCAGTGTAGAAATAGCTCCAAGGCTTTCACAACTCTTGAAGACCAGAGTTATTGCAGCATTGTATTCTGTGGAGAAACTAGCACTGTTTCAGATTCTTGTGCTAAACTCTAAATGTAATATGGAGTGGATTCGCATATGGATTTTCAGCTACATTTGTTGCTTAGAAGCAAAGCTGACATCTGCATAGTTTCCTTTGCCCCATTTACGGTGTAGTCCTTTTGCAAATAAATGGTTGTCATATTGTCACATGGTTAATCTGATAGTCAAAATATTCCAGCAATCAAGATAATTGTAGGATTAAAATTAATATAAAGTAATAACATCTGTTTACAGTGGTACCTCGGGTTAAGTACTTAATTCGTTCCGGAGGTCCATTCTTAACCTGAAACTGTTCTTAACCTGAAGCACCACTTTAGCTAATGGGGCCTTCCGCTGCCACTGCACCGCTGGAGCACGATTTCTGTTCTCATCCTGAAGCAAAGTTCTTAACCCGAGGTAATATTTCTGGATTAGCGGAGTCTGTAACCTGAAGCGTATGTAACCTGAAGCATATGTAACCCGAGGTACCACTGTATTCAGATTGTACCCTTCAAATGACAGTTTTATATAACTCATGAAGGGCTGAGGCTGCAGTCCTATGCATGCTTCTTTGGGAGTAAGACCACCTGAACTTAGTGAACATAAGAAAAGGTCAGACTAAAGGCCTATCTGGCCCTGCATCTTGTTTTCCTCAGCAGCCAACCAGATGCTCAGAAAAGTCAACAAACAGAACATGAGAGTAACAGCTCCTTTTTGCTGTTGTTCACTGAACAACTGGTATTCAGAAGCATGCTGCTTCTTGATCTTGGAGGTAACATGGCCACTGATGGCCTTATCCTCCATAGATTTGTGTGCTTCCCTTTCATGGCCATTTAAATTGGTGGTAGTCGCCACATCTTGTGGCAGTAAATTCCATGTGCTGAGTGAATAAGTGCTTCCTTTTGTCTGTCCTAAATCACCCACTGTTCACCTTCATCAGATGACCCCAGGTTATGGTGTTGTGAAAGATGGGGGAAACTTAACTCTACCTCCTTTCTCTACAGCTTGCATAATTTTATATACCTCTGTCATGCTTCCTCTTGATTGCAATATTTCCTTGTAGGGGAGTTGCTCCAACTCACTGATTTCTTTGGTTGCCTTTTTCTGTACCTTTTCCAGCTCCACCATATGCTTTTAAAGATATGGTGAGCAGAACTGAGATTTGCTTCTGAATAAGCCTGGGTAGGATTGTGCTGGGAAGGTCCTTGGCAACTAGGACCATCTCTGCTTTCATAGATGTAGTGTTCATAAAGATGTCTACCATTTTCTGTTATTTCTAGTGGAAGAAATATCTGTGTATACTTTCAGTGTCAGGTCTCTAAGATCAAGATTATTGCAAAACCCTGTAATGTAGCCTTGAAAATAATCACTTATTTGGTTGCCTAAGGTTATCTTCCAGTGACCAGGTAGATGAGATACACGGAAGTTGGTTTGTTTTGACTTTGAGGCAACAAACAAAAACAGATGCATGGGAAGGTCGTCTAGTATTGTTTGCCATTTTATTTGTGAAGTTCTTGTATTGTTTAAAAAACTCATTCATAATGCAGGTGCACTTACAGCCTTTGGATTTTTAGAGATAATTCCTCACTAAATTAAACAAATTCTAATAAAATTTGTCCACTATAAAACTAAACTGCTTCACAGTGTAAATGAAAACAATTATGCCAGTCTTACTATATACTCTCCATGCTTGCCATCTAGCCTGTCAGCTGTATTTACTGCTGTTGCCAAGGTTACTTTTTGTGTTGAAGTGTGAAAGGTAATCCTGAATTGTAAGTTGATGTTTTCATATTATTCGGAAGGAAGAACATGTTCCTGCTAATGTGGATGTAGAACAGATAGACATGGTGTTTGGGGATTCAGGATATAGACTTGCTGCATATTATGGGACTGACAGTGACCGGATGTTGTATATAGTCTTTGTTTATGGATAAAACAGTGTCTAGTGATATATAAAATAAGTGAAGTTCCTTAATATTTGCTTCAGTTTATAGTAGATGAAATGAACCTGAAAAAAAGATTGAAAACTGCAGGCTGAAAAAAAGCTGACCACATATGATACACTAAGGCAGTTCTTCATGGGAATAGAAAATATACATGGAAAGGATAGGTTATAAGCCACTTAGAAGGCATTTTGGCATATAAGCAACATATCAGTTAATACAGCAGCATCATGGATGGAGGGCCTGTGGCCTTCCAAATGTTGTTAAGTTCCAACTCCTACCACTCCTACCCTGCATGGCCGATGGTCAGGGATAATGAGAATTGTAGTTTAAAGCATCTGGAGGGCAACAGGTTATCTTTTGGATGCATGTTTGATTAACAGAAAACCTTTAGGAATTCTACTGTACTTCATGTTCTTACACAGTCTTTGTGTAACGTCATTATACATTGTGTTTCTGTTTTAAGGCAAACAAATATGAGTCTTGTTCTGACTATCATGCTCTGTTTATATAGATAGAAAGCCTACAGCTGCTGCTGCAACCATTACTTTGAACTCTAGAGAGTAATGAAACAATTATTGATAAACACAAGTCTCCCGTAAAACAGAACACTAGTCATATAACTCTCCTGAGAGTTGTTTGGCTATATAGGCATTAACTTTTTTTGTATTGCTATACATG
This sequence comes from Podarcis melisellensis, assembly GCF_964234715.1. NCBI lineage: Eukaryota > Metazoa > Chordata > Lepidosauria > Squamata > Lacertidae > Podarcis > Podarcis melisellensis. The sequence continues at coordinate 68,662,333 of NC_138529.1, read as the reverse complement.
TGGATTGTTACATTAAAAACGGGGATGTGTTTGCCAATAGATATTTATTGCTGTTCAGATGGCTTCCCCACTCCCTTTCTTTGTTTTTTAACTATATCAGGGGTGGGGAAATTTTTCTGTCCAGTAGACCAAGAACCGCCAGCAGACAGACATCCATGCAAAGACTTCAACTTTGAGGACAACAGTTAACATCCTTGAAGTGTGCTTCAATGCGCTTTCCGTAGAAACGGCATGGATACACACTTCAAAGTACTGATGAGTGCTAAGAGACATTGGTTTTGAAGTGCATTTCCAGGTGGTTTATGTTGAAACCTCTTTGAAATGTGCTTCAGTGTAAAAGCCACACCTTTACCTGCCTCCCAAGTTGTGTGGTATGGTGGAAATGGTCCAGGAGGCTGTATTAGAACCCCTGCTAGGCCTAATTAGACCCACCCGGAGGATCCCTATCCCAGGATTATGCTTTGTGCATTCCCTCATTTTAAAACCATAACTTAGATACATTAAACTATTCATGCTCTTTATGTATGTCAGTCTTCAGTGAACATTTTTGGCTCTTGTTTTGCTAGTTTTCTGTTATGACTAGGAAAAATGCAGATCTTCTTTTCTAGCTTTTCTTAAATGAAATCATTTTAAGTTTATGAGCCAAAATTTTCTGCATATTAACCTAGATGCGCTCCAGTATTCATGCTGCAGGCAGTGAAACGCCTTGGAGTTTTTGTACTTGTTTTCTTAACAAATTTATAGTATATTATTAGAGGCAGTGAGTTTTATGCCAGAGTATGTACACATTTAGAAGCAGGGCAAATACAAAAAAATGTGTATTTTGCTACTTCCAGTTTTGTGAAGAGTTGCATCCTTTTTTGTTGCAAGTGTTTTCATTTCTAATTGGTCAATTTCCCCCCTATTTCAGCTTTGAGATTAGTGGCCATTCAAGCTGACCTGAATTATGACATCAAGAGCTCCTGGAACAACATTTTCTCGGAAGAACTATAGATTAAGCACAGAGCCTGAGAAGTCCAAGGTTGCAGGTAGGAATACTGTTGTGGATGACTGGGGGAAGAGGAGGCTGTTTTTACAAATCTTGTCAGCAAGTACAGTGGTGCCTCGCAAGACGAAATTAATCCGTTCTGTGAGGCTCTTCGTTTAGAGGTTTTTTCGTCTTGCGAAGCAAGCCCATTGACAGCTTAGCGGATTAGCGCTATTAGCGGTTTAGCGGCTTTTAGCAATCAGCTGATAAGCGGCTTAGCGGCTTAGGAAAAGGGGGGGAGGGGAAAAAACCCGCAGGAACTCGCAAGACATTTTCGTCTTGCGAAGCAACCCCATAAGGAAATTCGTTTTGCGGAGCACCTCCAAAACGGAAAACCCTTTCGTCTAGCAGGTTTTCTGTCTTGCGAGGCGTTCGTCTTGCGGGGCACCACTGTAATTAGGAGAGAGATTCACTGTTTTCAGCACCATAACTGTGCAAACAAAGTAGCCACCTATTCAAGTTTGCCACTTCATTGGCAGATACTTTTTTGGGGTCTTAGCTCAGTTGTGCAAGCTAATGGCAAAGCTAAATCTGCTTAAAGGAATTAACATGTATTTGGTGTTTTACCTTTCATAGCACTCCAGACTTGTCCCTGGCACAATGCTATTAAATATCTGATGCATTGTTTAAGGCCAAGTGTTGGCCTAGTTGAAATGGGTTTGCTTGTCATCTGATGTAAAACAGTGTTGCCCTATGAGAGGCAGGGGAAAGCATGGATGGAATTTCAAACTGGGATAAAGGGTGTTTTATCTGTCTTATTTTATCTGTTAGTTTTTAATTCACACAGATGGAGAAGATGGTTTTGGTTAAGTCAGGAATGGGGAACCTGAAACCATGCTCTCCTACCCCCCAACTGTCATCATATGCAATGTCAGGTTTGGAATAGGTAAAGATGTGGCTGCAAAGGAACCATCCGGAGCCTGTCAGTTGTGCCTTGGCAAATGAGGGTTGCTGATTGATGCTGACAGCCTGTTGCCCATTTGCAGGTGCAATTTGGATTCAAAGCTCACCTGTAAATGGACATTTCCTTTGCAGACAGAAATTAGGTCTGAAGTGCTGGGATGCAATGAAGAAATCACAACACTTGGATGAATGTGGTCCTCTGACTCAAAGTAATTGCAGAATTCACCTGGTGGGAAAAGGTTTAACTTAATGCAAATCTACCCTCACTTGCAGTTAACAGGTGGTCCGGTTTGAAAAGATTGTTATCATAGAGAAATGATCAGCATAATCATTTGTGAATGCATTTTATCATAGACCAAGGTTCCTACTGATATAGGCTCTTGAATAGAACAGCTACTTGTTACGGGTAATTTTAAAAGGGACTGTTATGAATCCCATGCTCACATGTGTAATGCTAAGTTGTAGCTGTTAAAGAAAGTGCTAAGGAAACTTAGAGCATAACAAAATCCTTCTGTGCAGCTCTTTTGGTTTATTGTTTATTTGGCTTGTCCTTCATTGTCTGTAGGCTGGTCTCTGCACATTTGCATTATGACTGTGCAAAGAGAAGCAGAGGGACAAGGAGAGATAACAAGGACAGGCCAAATTGATCTGTCATTTCAAGCAACATGCTGTAGCTCCTCCTGCCAAGTAACTCAAGAGAATGTGCAAACATTCAAATAGCAGCATGGCAACAATGAGGGGCAAGAGACACATTAACACACTATTTGAATCCTTCAGGAGTAAATTTAGTAACTTTGCTATGAAAAAACCTGGAAGTAGAGTCTCAGCTAGAAACAACACTCTTTATAAGAGGCATGCTGTATCCTCTATTTGCTGTATATACTAAGACATATGGAAAAACATTTAGGTAGGTAGCCGTGTTGGTCTGACGCAGTCAAAATATATATAAAAATAAAAAAATGTCCAGTAGCATCTTAGAGACCAACTAAGTTTGTTCTTGGTATAAGCTTTCATGTGCAAGAAGTGTGCATGCACACGAAAGCTTATACCAAGAACAAACTTAGTTGGTCTCTAAGGAAAAACATTTGATAGAGATAAAGCCTTAGCGGCATTGGCTGAAATTCTGTGTACACTTGGGAGTAAGTCTCACTGAATTCACTGGGGTCATCTTTCAAGTAAACATTTTAAGTGATTTATGAGATGATCTTATCAAAACTGATTTATTAATCTCCATATTTTTGCTGATTAAGTACTATGATATAGTATTAGCTATATAGGCAACAGCATAGGCTGAAGTCATATGATTTAGCTGCCTTACGGAAGCTAGCTCTGAGTGTGTCTGGATGGGTGGCCTCCTGGGAACCTCATGCAGACTGCTTTGAGTTCTATGGAAGAAAGACAGGCTGTAAATGAAATAAATAAATGAAACAGGGCTGCCTAAGTTCATCTTGCCTCACTTGTAGAAGTAAAATTGGTATATTGGAGGTAATACCTGGTTGTTCCTTGCTGACTTGGCTTTTTACTCATTCTCATAGGGATAGTGAACAGCAAACTCCTGAATGATTATCTGCATCGCATCTTTCCCATTGCTGATGGAACTCAGCCTACTGCTGCATATAGGTACTGGACTTCTGATTCACTGAAGAGCAAGCAAAGTTGTATTGTGGTGTTACTTTAATGGTACTGCTAGGAACACAGCTGAATGCTGACCCTAGATGAGACAAAAGTTTCATTTTACTGCTGAAGTGTTTATGTGGTATAAAGCTGATGGGCCTTTCAGACAGTAGAACTTGCATGCCTTAGTTTTGAAGGTATGTATGAGAGGCCAGGGGTGTGGCAATTACTGATCTAAATGATAATTTCTGTAAATCTGGCTAAATGGCACTTACAAATGGCAAATAATGATGAAAGCTGAATGTCTTTAGACATCTGTACACTATTTAAGAGATATTTAATGCTGTAGTTGTAACTTCACTTACCTGGGAGAAAGTCTTATTGAATTCAATTTGACTTGCTTCTGAGTAGACATGGTTAGGATTACACTGTTAGATTATTAAACACTTAAAAATGACTGACACATGTCCACTATTAATTTAAATGAATGTGTCTCAATATGTTATGTTTATATTATGAAAACTAGTTTCAAGTACTTCTCATGTGAAATGATGATGTTAGCTTTCTTTGATTATTTTTTCATTTCTTTTGTGTGATTGTGATTTTAAAAATTTCTTTACACTTGTTCCTTGCCAGTTATGTATAATCCTCCTGAATCAAATAAGAAATCACAAAAGAAGGCCTTTAGCAAAGTCCTCTAATTGCATTTTCTTGTACACATTGGAATCCTCGTATTGAGACCTCTCATGTGAATGTTGCTCTGGAAGAACGCCTGTTGTATGTTTGTATTTAAAGATCTGCTGGGGTCAAATTCCGCCCACTATATACTTAGCTTCTGAACTCACAACTGAGTTGTCAGTGCTACTAAAAATAACCTTCATCCCTTTTTCCTTCTGATGAGTAGCAGTTACCAGGAGGAGGAGGAGGAGGAATAGAGTTGTTTCTTGTTGCTTTGCCACAGCTTTCCCAGTGTACTGTTGGAATGCTCCAATTCATCATTCTACCTTTTTTGGGGGGTGGGGGGTGTCAAAACTTTCAGCATTAAGTTCCTTTGGTTTATTCTTTAAAAGCTGAAAAAGGAGCTTAGATTAATTCATAGCTCCTGTTAGATTTATGGGTTCTGCTTCATAAGCCTCAACGCATGGTGATCCACCAACCTAATGCAAACCACCAGCCACGTGTGGCAGCCAACAGCAGCTCTCTTTTTTCTGTCTGCCTGGAACTGTAAAAACATAGCAGTGTTAAGAAGCTGAAAGGACACAGGCCCTGGCTGGTGGGTTTTATTCATCTTAGTCACAAATTGTGCATGTCTGCTTCACTACAGCAGTCCAATAGGAAGCCATAAAGAATCTTGGCAGTTGGGATTTGAATACTCTATAGCGTTGTGTTCAAAATTCACACTAGAAGGAAAGAGTTGCAAAATAATTAATTTGTTCATGTTGGTGAACACCAGAGTGTGTCTCTGAGAATCCATGACGTCATTTTCTCTATAGAAGCTATTTTTATTTGTCTAATATTTTAGTTTCTGGTCCTTTCAAGTAGTTGTGTCCCTGGGCTATTTTATCTATTAAACATACCATGTAGCTTTATTAAATAAATAGTTTATGGAGGATCGTGCTGAAGTAGTGAAGAAACTCTGGTTAACAATTCATGTGAGTCTCTCCATGGGGAATTATATAAAAACTGTTGAAGGATACTTCACTTTATTCCTAGAAAGCACCTCTCCTTTCAAAACCTACAAGAACACGTAGAACGATTGCTGGCAGAAGATGCTGTCTCAGAAGATGGTCAAGGTAAATAGATACAATGTCTGCCATAAGTGTCAGCTCCAAGGGGCTGAGCGACTTTGTGCCCCCATTGTTTGTTTTTTGAGGGGGCCGGGCCCCCAATGTTCAGCAGGAGGAGGGTGAACATAGGGCCAGGTGCAGTGCAGCTTCAGTGGCCTGTGGTGGCTCCTTCTCCTCCTGCCGTATGGGGAAGGGACGGGAGAAGCAGCCTATACTGGAGCCAAGCATGGCATAGTTCAGTGGTCATTGGTTGCTGCTGCTGCTACCGCCACTAGCTGGGAGCGGCTTCCCCCATTTTTACCTTGCATGGCAGAGGGAAGGGGAGGACAGAGGCTGTGCTGCCACCATATTTGGCTCCATTCCCTGGCTCCTTGTGACCTTGCATGTGTGATGTCATGACATTGCACCGGGGCTGATGCCTCTGGTGTCTGCTCATTTTGCAATTGCCTTAAGAGAAAGCAGAATAGCATATTATGGGGACTTTCCACCTAAACCTAGTTCCCTTCTTGGTGGTCTTTTTTTCTTAAAAAATGTATTTTTATTAAGTTTTATCAGATAAACATAATACCTATTTTGGGAAAAGAAATGGCCAACTACACAGAAGGTTTGCAGTATATCAGCCTGTTTGATGTTCAGAGCAGTATTCATTGAAACAGTTTGATTCATCCAAGCACAGTTCTCCACAGAGTCCCGATAACACATATTCAGTATTTTTTTCTATTTAATGTGTGTCATTGTCAAAAGACACATGTCACCTACCCTCCACACATGGGATTCTATGGAGAACTGTGCTTGGATGTATGAAATGTCTCTATCTTTGGGGAACTTCCTCTGTGTTCATGAGAAGAAAAATAGCCATATAATATCCTAATTGATGCTTGTGCTTCTTTCTTTTGCCATAAAACTGAACACAGAGTTGCCTCATCTCAATTACTCTACCTCTTATGTTGTTGCTTCACAAATATTTCTCATTGTCATTCCTTCAACTTTCATTTCAGATCAGGGGGTAGAGGGCAGGCTTGGCCCTTCAACTGTGGTGTTGGATCACACCAGTGGTTTTGAAGGGCTCCTGTTGGTGGATGATGACCTACTTGGGGTGAGTGTGAGGTAAACGCTGTGAATGGGCTAACTTGTCACTGGGGACTCTAGGTCGCTCTTTAAAGTCTGTGCTGGTGTTTTCTCACTTCATTTTTTGGTCTCTGTATGTTCTCACTCTCCTTTTGCTTTTGGGCTTAGGTAACACTGGTTCCCTGCTAATATTGGCCAATAAGCTGAGTGTGCATTTCCTATCTCCTGCCACTCCTCTTTCTGGAGCGAATCCCCTTCCTCACCATTAAGCAGCTTGTCAGCAGTTATGTCAACTGTAATGAAGGTTAACTAAGGTTACCATTTAACTATAATCTGAGACTGCAGTTTGAGATTCTAATTTAAGGCAAACATTAATTGCTAATGTTGCTGACAAACCATTTAACTGAGGTTAATGGGAAAATTTTGTCTAGGGAGTGAAGGTGATATGTGGAGAGATTGCATGTTTAAGAAAATATTTCCTATTTATTAATTGTGGTCAACATAGAGCCACTATCACGCCGTCATTGGTTTGAGGTTAATAGAAAATGTGTTTTATGCTAGAGTTGCTGTTAGGGTCTCTCCCTTTTGATAACACTTGTCAGGTCTTCATTATAACCTTTCCCTTTGGTTGCTGTTGTAGCATGGTTCTTCTTAAGTTTTGAGTTCAGATGGTTCCTTGGTTCTTGGGAGAGCTGCTGGTGGTTCCCAGATTCAGGAATTAGGTACACAACTTTTTGGGGTGGAGTTGCATTCTCCCTTATGGATCAAATATGTAGTCTAGGGGTACTCCTTGATATCCAGGTGGCCACAGTGGTGTGGAGTGCCTTATTTCTGCTCCATCTAGTTCTCTAGCTGCTCTGTGTAGGACACAGTTCTATGAGCACAGTTGTAATGCAGAATGGGGCTGTGGACGTTTTGAAGAGCTATACTGCCTGTGATCATATAGCACCAAATTTGAAGCATTTGCACTGGCTATCTATGTGTCACTGAGCCCAATTCCAGATGTTGACTGATATATAAAGCCCTGAACAGCTAGGAACTCAGCTATCTGAAACAGCACCTGTCCCTGTACTGTTCTGCCTGTAAGTTGAGATGTGCTGGAGACACATTGTTAGTTGTGTGCTATCACCAACTGAACTCTAGTTGCCCAGGACTCAGAATAGGATCTTCTCCCTGGTGGCATCCTGGTGGAGGAACTTTCTCTCCTCTGGAATCAGGTAGGCATCAAATCAGGTTTTTGATGTTGGGTAAATATGTTTCTCTTTTGTCAATCCTATAAGGAACAGCACAAATCTATATGTTTCACACTGCTGTCAGATAAAGTGACTTGTATACTGAATTTAAAATGAGGCATGATACATGTTTTGGGATAGTTTTATATAACTTGATCTGTTAGAAGCAGCCCTTATAGCATGCGGTGAAAGTTGGGATGTACATGTTCTAAACAAATAAATAAAATGTTCTGATAAGCCCACCTATGCTTTTAAGTCTGAAATTTCTTACTTCTCTGTAGTTTGCTTTGCACAACTCACTCTTTTATTATGCCTCTATGTATCTTGCTGCCCACCTGTTAACACTCTCAGCTTAAGTGTTCTGTTTTAAACACTGCCTACATATTCTTTGTTGTCCTCTATTGGTCTTTAAAGGTTTGTTTCTGATAATTGCTGTCTTCCTTCTCCCCCCTCTGCTTCAACCCCCACTAGAGAATTACTTTCTACTTGTCTATGTTCTACTGTTGATATGTTTGTGTACTGGGTTAGTGGAGGTTTGCTTTGAATGTTTTTCTTGTCAGCATGTCTCACTGGGTTCCAGTTCTCAGCTGAGACAGGAAGGACAGAACCAGCTTTGCCCTGAACTTACCAGTGGCTGTTGTTATGCTCTACCTAGCTACCAATACTATGGCTGAGTGCCTATGGCTGCCTAATAATATAGGAAGTGCCTTTAGTGCTGTTGGCACTGCTGTCAGTTTTTATAGTCATTATGTACTGAAACAGTGTGTTGTCCCATCTGTGATCACTCCTTGATCATTCCTTTTGGCACTCTCTTTCTTGGTCTTGCTGCTTCTGACAAATCTTTGGACACACTCTCCTGCAGCCCATCTGGTTCCTGCAGTTGGCCTGCCCCAGGCTTTTATTCCATGCTGATTCCCTCCACAACTTGACCAAGCAGCTCATTGGGCCAGTAATGGGGTCAGCACAGGTTGTGACTTCTTCAAAGCCAGTTTTCTGTTTTTGGCACTGGGTGTTTCGTCTAGGAGAAATGGAATCAGGAAGCCATTATGTGGGCATGCTTGTTGTTAGATCTGTGTTTGGTGTAATTGCAGACCTGATTTTTGTGTGCGCCCAATCCTGGTGTAAAATGAGAGCAACCTATTGTGGAAGTTCTATGATTTGATTAATTGAAAGTGACCTAATACTTTCTTTAACTGATTTACTTACCCCGCCGCCAACACACACACATTTGCGAGATGTAATGAAACCCTTGATAATGGAAAACACACAATCATGGTGTGTGACTGTCTTCCTCCTTTGTTTCCCAATTCAGGTAATTGGACATAGTAACTTTGGCTCTATCAGGGCTACTACCTGTGTGTATAAAGGTAAGGACTAGAAAAAATATGCACTAACCCATGGTACTGGTCCAAGTGGCATAATGTGTGCTGCTAGTGAACAGCAACTTGAGATGAGAATTTATTAACAATGAGATTTAAACAAATTCCTGACTTTAATTTTGGGGCTGCATTTGTTTCAGGTTTTTGCAGAAAATGTCAGACACTGGACATGCCACCCAGACAGCTTTTTGTTGTAGGGTAGTGTGATGCTAAACAAATCAATCAGGGGTTTTGGAAAAATGAATTCATCCTTTTGAACTCTTCTGGCTGCCAAACCTTTGGACTATTCTAGTTTTATATGTTAATAGCATTTAACAGAGAATTTTCATTTGACACATTTGCTGCTATATTTTCTTTTAGGAAAATGGATCTATGAGGTGCTGATTTCATCCCAAGGCCTTATGCAAATTGGTTGGTGCACTCTCAATTGCCGATTCAATCAAGAGGTAATGCAAGAGCATATTTATTTATTTATTTATTTTCTTACCTATTGTATTTACATTTAGACATCACTCTTTACCTGAAGTTCCAAGGCTGGAAATCCCAGAAATTACCTGTGGCCCCTTGTTAGACTACTATTCCCATCATCCCATGTTAGCTAGGTCTGATGGGAACTGAAATCTTGACAATATCTATAGAATCTGGTTCTTTGGAATAGGGAACCTGTAATTCCTTTTCATAACTCGTGTTCTACTTAAGTTGGCTATAGTAGTGGACCTAATTACTAGTGTATATACTTACCAGAAATGGGCATGGATGCTTGGTATATTACAAGGTGTGACTGGAAAGTAGGGTGAATCACTCCTGTATGCGATAATAGGAACTGCCGGATTCACAGAGACACGTGGGAGACGTTGGTCCATATCTCAGCTAACATATGCGCACATGTCTCGGCATTTGTTGACAGGCCTACGTTGATGCGGTAGCGTTTAGTAGCAGTGCAATGTGATTGAAAATGGAGCAGAGAGTCAATATGAAATTCTGTTTCAAATTGGGTAAATTGGCATCAGAAACCCACAAAATGCCCACAATTGTGTACAGAGATGAAGCTGTAACTCGAAAGACAGTGTATGAGTGGTTTAAGCATTTCCATGAAGGGTGGCAAACTATCGAAGAAGACCCGCAATCTGGCAGACCGTCGACGAGCAAAGCGGCGGCAAATGTTGACAGTTCATGAGTTATTGATGTGGGATCGGCGTTTCTCCATCCGAATGATGGCGGAGGAATTGCATATTCCACATGAAATCATTACTGAGGTTACTGAGCTGTCCTACCTTCTATATTCTCTTAATCTGGCCCCACCGGATTTCTTTCTTTTTCCAAAACTGAAATCTGCACTGAAAGGGCACAGATTTTCCAACATTTCACACATCCAAGCTGCTGTGACGAGGGAACTAAAAGCAGTATGAAAAGAGGACTTCTCCAGAAGTTTCCAACAGTTCTACGAATGTTGTCAACAGTGCATTGTATCAGAGGGGGCCTACTTTGAAGGCCTGTATGTTTGAATATTCTCACTGTCTGGTTTCCGTGACCATTCACCGAACTGTCCGGTCACACCTTGTATGTTACCCATATGACTGTTCCTCTCAGGTCTGTTTCTCCCAGCCTACAAGTTTCTCAGTCCTTTTTGGTATGTCAGTGACAGTGGTTGAAGAAGGCATATTATTGGAATGCAAAATCTTAATTGTGATCTTTGGTAAAGGTTTGCTTTTGGTTTTCATGTTGCATAGGAAGGAGTTGGAGACACTCCAGATTCATATGCTTATGATGGGAATCGAGTGCGCAAATGGAATGTAACCACAACCAACTATGGTAAAGTGAGTGTCTGCCCCTAATTGTTTTCTTGCTGTACTAAGCATGTAGTCTGTGTATCTCTGTGAACCACTTCACTTGTTTCAAGAACTAGGAACGCAGAAATCTGTCTTACACTGAATCAGATTATTAGTTTATCTGTTTTGGTAATCTCAACACTGACTGTCAATAGCTCTCCAGGTTTTCATAGTCTCCAGTAGATGATGATGATAATAATAATAATAATAATAATAATAATAATAATAATAATAATAATAATTTATTATTTGTACCCCACCCATCTGGCTGGGTTTCCCCAGCCACTCTGGGCAGCTTCCAACAAAGATGAAAAATACACTAAAATGTCAACTGGAGACTCTTATTGGGAGACTCTTATTGGGTGGTGTAGTCAGAATTTATTTGTTATTAAACTTCATGTTTTGTATTTAATTTTATTGTGAAAAACCAATTTCTCTTCCATTGTGCATATTGGCCCACCAGCAGATCGAGTTTGGCCTGTGAGACCATTTTCTCCAATCATGTCCACCTGTCAATCAGTGACATCAGTGCAGGTTATTGCATTGTTGTGGGTACCTGTTCCTAGCAGGTTTAAACCCCTCACACAGCAGCTGATGAGCAATGGTTAAACCCTGCTCAGTTTGGCTGCTTGCATCTGTCCCTCCTAGGAACAGGTCACACAGCCAAAGGAAGCATCAGGGGAAAATTGGATTTGCTTGTCTTTGAGGTGGTATTCAATGTTTAGTTCTGTTATGCCCTTTAATGTCAGTGGTTCTGCTCTAACTTAAGTTCATGCATTTCATTGAAAGTACTTTGAGTATGACTTAGTTGAATAGCACCCCCATTTTTTTATCCATAACTGGGAAGAAGACTGTTTTATGCAGACATTGGCTCTGATAGAGATTTCTCTCTCGTGCAGTGATGCCTGTATGATGCCGGCTTCTTTCTTCCCTGCCTCCAGTGGGGAGAGAGAGGAGAAAGCAGCACTTTGGTAGCCTTGTGCTTGGAGCTTTCCAAAGTGCCAAGCACAGTGCTGACACCATGTATTGTGCTGTGAGTCCCCAAGCCTGCAGACTGTTTTGAGACATAGGTTGGACAACCCTCCTGTCAATCATGTGATGTCACATGATACCATATGATTTGGGAGGTGCGTTGTCCCACTCACCTACCTGTCAAAGTTGGCTCATGGGAATCTGGCCTGCGGTACCAAAAAGATCCCATCCGTGATATAGAAAATGGCCATCCTACTGAGTGTGTGCTTGCAAACACATGGCGCATCTCATATCCCTTGCCTGCTGTAATATAGAACTAGAATTCTGCATGCCGCAATATGCAACAGAAGGGGGTAGAAAGTTAAAACAATGAATCAGTATGGCAGCAGAACTCTTGACCTGTACAGTTTTTCTTGACTGAATTGGAAGCAATCTCTATATGTTTTAACAGTATCCTAGCAACATTGGTTACATACCCCAAGTCCCATCTAATTATCCTTTCTTTTTTCTGCAGTCTTGGGCAGCAGGAGATATTGTCAGCTGCTTGATAGACCTGGATGAGGGAAGCATTTCTTTCTGCCTGTAAGCACCCTTATAGAACTATGCTAGATGTTGCTAGTCTGCTATATTCTGTCCTCTCAGCTTCTAAGTATATTCATTGAGAGTTTAAACCAAGCTCCACTAAAGGGTAAATAGTTACTTCATTCTCAATAATCCTCTACTAAAATTGCATTCAACAAGGTCCTTTGCCTTACAGCATCTAAATTGTTTCATAAAGTTGGAGTGCATCACTTCTGAACAGGAGTTTAGATGCTGATAGGGAATGTTTCCTGGTACAATGTTGTTATGGGTGCAAGAAAGATGAATAGAGAAATAAAACTAGATCTACACAAGCAGTAATCAACATGAGTGGCTGTTTTTAACATGACTGTGTGGAGCTGTATAACACAGAAAGCTCTATAGAGCACTTTGAGTCACTGCGTGGCGTTCTTAAGCTGAACAGGACCTTGAACAGAGCTCCAGCAATAACAATTCAGATTTTTCTAAGTGTCTTTGCAAGAAGTTATTTCCTAAGATCCTCAGGCAATGCAATGGGAGAATTTTGCACTTGGGATTCAGAATCTGCTTTCATTTTTATTGACTTGTCATAATACAGAAGACAAGCCGCTAAGCTGTGACTGTTTCTTCCTTTGTGTAATGTCAGATAAATAAGTCTTTTGTGTATAGAATTCTTGGCAAGGTGTGTTAAAACTTTAGGGATTTGTCTCCTTCCCCTCTTTATTTTCTTTTTCAGGAATGGTGTGTCTCTGGGGACTGCTTTTGATAACATCTCACGAGGCTCTGGCATGGCCTATTTCCCTGCTATCAGCCTGTCATTCAAGGAATCCGTTGCTTTTAACTTTGGTAGCCGGCCTCTCCGATATCCTTTGACAATAGTTTTAGCCAAACCGTAGAAATATTTTTCCCGAGCAATGTTGGCATCTGAAAAGTATCATTCTCTTCTCAGGCCACAACTATGCTAAACCTTTCCGGCCATCCACTAGTTCTCAGTAACATAATAATAGTTAGGAGAAGTGCTATATAAATACTATATGCTTGACACACTTTATCTCAGTAAGCCTAACAATGCCCCCATAAGGCAGATTCCTACTATTCTACTATTATTTTTTATCTTTATTACAATCTGAGAGTGGCTTTGTCTAAGGCCAGTTTGTAGTTATGCTAAGATTTGGACAGGGGGCCTCTAGCTCTGTAGCTGAAGCTCTTCTTGCCAGTATGAATAAAAGTTTGAATCTCATTCTTGTCAATATGTCAGAAATGTTATACTCTCAGGAGGCAGTTTGGATCTCCAGCAGCAGATACTACCTTCTTGAATGATCATCAAGGTGATTATTGGTCAGTGTGAATAAGAAAGACGTCCTGAATGAGAAAGCAGCAATCACCCTTGAATTCTTTTACAATACATGCTGTGCTTGGTACAGATTGCTTTGCAAGGGTGGGACAAGACCTGGAGGCATATGAAATACCAATAAATGTGGCAAGCATTCTAGAAGCTTGGTGTGGTGGAGGAAAGCAAGGATTGGCAGCAGAGGAAAGCCTGGGGACTTAGGATCATTCCTTGAAGGAGGGGTAGATTGCCTTCTGTGGTTTTTTCCCCTTAATAATTTCATACATATCCAGTGGAGGGATATCGGCCCTTACAGGACAAACCAGCTGCAGATCTTGCAAAAGCGCAGAAACTGTTGGGGTACCTGAAAAATGTTATTCATACTGGAATAGATGTTACGGTGAGATAATCTTTTCAATGTTATGTTTATTCAGACTTGCCTTGCCAAAAACTGTTTGCACATTGGATTGATTAGGCATGGGGCATTTAATTTCATTTTTCAAATTTTGTCGAGGGCCTTTATTACGTGCTGTTAAGCCAAAGCTCTTCAACTGACTTACAAAGAATAAAAAAATAAAAAAACACCAAAAACAAAGCAGTGATAAAATTTGAGCACGATGTAAATCTTATTAGTCTGTGCTGGGCAGATAATAAGGTTTCCCCTGGTACTAAAAGAAAAAGGAAGAAGATAGTGCCAGGTGAAACCCCCACAGGGTGCTGCAGGAAGAATGTAGTTGGTCAAGGGAGCCGTGGACTTAAAAAGGTTGAAAACCTCTGGCCTAACTGATGCCAAATCTTGCAATCTTCAAATCCAAGGTGTATCTCAGAATCCCAGTGGCTTCCTCAAGCTTAAGAAACACTCTTGTAGAATTAGGATCTGTTAAAAATGTGTAACCCTGAGTTATGTATTTCAGGAAGGGAAGCTGGTGGAAAAAGAGGCTTCCACGTGGCAACTCCAGGGGGAACCGACTGTTTTAATCACCCTAGCACACATTTTTAACAGTTTTGCTCCCCTTATGGTAAGTTTCCTCCAGTGTTACTTCATGTATTTCAGGATCCTCCACCACTGTTTACAAAGTTACAGATGAGAGTGAACTTCTCCTCCTCACCAGTGAATTCAATTTTTAACAACAAATTCTCTGACTTAATAGAGGGTCACACCATTGGAATGTTTAGATCAGTTATTTACATCAGGAGTGGACAACCAGTGGTCCATGATGCCATCCCATTTCCTGAACCCCATCCTTCTGCAAGTTTTAAGCTTGAAAAAAGTCTCCTGTTGATGGCAATAGGAGACAAAAGTCCAATTGTGGTGTTGGGGGGCATTTTCAGAAGAATCCCCATGCATTGCAACCCCCCACCAAAAATACACACCCCATCCTGAAATTAAGTTTAAAAGCAGTCTTCCAATGGCACAAATAGGCTCTTTTTAAGCCTAATTGCTGTCGGGGAGAGTGCAGCCAGGAAAAGAGGAGTTAACCATCCTCTCTCAAGCGGCCATCTCCGCAAAGATCACTAGCATCCCTATCTAGCAATTAGGTTTCAAAAAAGCTTTGGTCAGGCCTGATTGCTGGGTGATAAATAGTTTTCTGATGGGAAAGTATAGACACATGTGTATTTATGTAGGGGAGCATATAATAGATAGAGTTGAGCAGCTGCATCCACTTGGACCACACCCATTCTTGCTTTGGCTGTGCTCACTGCTGGTATGTAGCCCACAAAGCATTGGCCAAGATGGAATGTGACCCTCGGGACGAAAAAGGCTCCCCACTGACAGGCAGCATTGCTCAGCCGTTAAAGACAGAAATCTGTGCCATCTCTACCTAGAGACACCAGGGATTGAATGTGGCATCTTTTGCATGCAAAGCATGTGCGCTGCCACCGAGCCCCAGCATTTCCAACTCCAGTGCAGTGAGTGCTGCAGTCTGTCATGTGCACCTGTGCACTTCACTCCTTTTGAGTAGATTAACCAGCAAGCAAAGGATCCCAGCCAGATGGGTGCGGTATAAATAATAAACTACTACTACTACTACTGCTACTTCATTTATTATTAATTATTATATTATCATTATCATTATCATTAACATCTTTTTGCCAGTTTGCTGCTGGGCAGAGTTCAAGGTTCTTCTGTCGATTCACAAAACACTAAATAATTTGGGCCCAAAATACCTTAAGGACTATCTGATCCCTTACGCTCCACCTTGGCCACTGAGATCCTCTGGTGGGGCACTAATTGTGGTTCCCCACAACCACGAGGTTCAGCCAGCCTTTACTATGAACTGAGCCTCTAGTGTGGAAGGCTGTCCCCTGTGGAACTCCCTGCCATTTGAGCTTCAGCAGACATCATTCCTACCTTCTTTTAGAAGTCTAAAAATGGTGTCATTCAGACAGAGCTTTGCACTGTGAGTTTCTTTTTACCAACCATTATTTATTGATGTTTTTATTGCTCTGACTGTAATTTTGTACGCTGTGTACTACCTTACTGTATTTTTTAAAAATGGAAACGTAGTTTATAAATAATAAAGAAATAGCAACATTATGAGTGGGGGGGAGTGGCTCTTGGAAACCAATCAGAAGGTGGATCCTGAGTAAAGGGACATTGTTGGGATGTGGGACAACCTGTCCTTGGAGTTCTCAATGTAGTCTAGGGAAACGGCTGCTGTGAGCCCCCTCAGAGCTGCAGCAGCACAGAGTATTCACTGTTCTTGACTCTGCTGCAGCATCATGATAAAGCTATTCTTTTAAGTCTTCTGCTTTAATAAATTCTTTTCTGCAGTGCAAAGTGTACTTGGTGGAAGATGTGCTCATGAACTTCCTACTCAGCATCCTGGAAGGCGGAGGGTCTGTGGAAGCGCACCCTCTTATACAGCAGTTGTTGGATCTCATGTGGCTTCTCATGGAGGTGAGCTACTGGAGTGCTTTTACTCTCAAGGAAAGAGACCCTTCTTCCTTTCTCCAGAGGAACTCACTGACCCAGTATCTTCTTTCCTATTGAGTAAGAAAGTGTTTCTTTCCTCCCTCAGGATTATGAAGTACATGAATGCCTCAAGCAGCTGCTGATGTCCCTGCTCAGGGCATACCGCTTCTCTCCCATTGTTCCTGATCTAGGCTTACAGGTGAGTATTATTCTGTTAAACACCGGTCGAAACCCTTAAGAACAAAGTTCATGCAGTGAGAGGGGAGCTGCTTTGGCTGACTGGTTACAGCTTTGCAAATGTTGTAAAGACATTTTAAATATGCTGTTTTAAGAGCTCTTCCTCATGTATCACTGCAGCTTATCTTGATTTCCCTTTTTTCTTCTCCATCCAGATTCACTACCTCCGTCTCACTATTGCTATCCTGAAGCATGAGAAATCCAGGAAGTACCTGCTTCACAATGTCCTGTATCCTTTTTTATTTTTTAAAAAAACACAATATTTTTCACATACATCCACATCTCCGGATGGTACAAATTTGCTTAGACAGACAAAAAGATTCATGTGTAGGCCCTACAGAAACATCACCCTGTAACAGGACGTGGTTTCTTTTTTTCCTGTGGCTGCACACACCTGCAGCTAAATTTAAGAGGCCCTAGTCGCTTGTATATCTTAGTGTTGCTATTTCCTTACTACCAGATGCAGCTCAGGTGCGCCTCTGCACAAATTGGAGAGGAAGGGTTTGACCAAGGCAAAATGGCTGCATCTTCACTGTGAGGTCCTTGAGATCACACTTTACTGTATCACCCATTCTTTGCATACATTCAGATTCAGTTTCTTTCACTTTCAGGGAAAAATATAACTGTGATAACATGGCCTGTATTCTGTGCCATGAGACCAGAGAGAGGCAGCCAGACTAGCCAAAATAACCTCTGCTTCTTGTTAACTTCACCACTGCCACCACCTTTTTTGCCTACTCTGTATTGCCTGCTCTGACTGGCAGTGGCTGTCAGGCAGAGAGGGTCTTTTCCATCACCTGCTGCCTGATATTTTAACTGGCAATGCCAGGGATTGAACCCGAGTCCTTCTGCAGGCAAGTGCATGTTGTGCCATGGAGCTGGGGTCTCTCCCTTAATATTCAAATCTGATCCCAGTGTTCCCCGAAAGTAGACTGGCTGTATTCATGGAACAGCCAGCATGCCCAGAGGATTATTTTTCACTTATTCTCTCTTCCAACACTATACACCTACCTGGCCTACCCTGCTAGATAAATGCTCTATTCATTGACAATAGTTAAATAACATCTATGTATGAGCTGATCATTATTCCTTTGCTTCCCTTCCCCATGTGCCTTTTGTAATTATCCCAATTATTTGGAAGGGTGTGGCTTCTGTCTCAGTAGCATCACTCAAGACCGACCATAATAGCACAAATTCTATAACAGCTTTGAGAACATACACAAGGTGGTCTCAGCAGCAGATTGCTAACATGGGGGAAGTGGGGTGGATAGCTGCTTCAATGTCCCCATGCATTGGAAGCTGATGAAAATACGCAAAAAGTTGCAGAAGTTCCTTTCGCAGTTTTCCACCTCTTCTTTCATTCCCCCCAGATACCCTCCTTGCTGCACGATCCAAGTACCCTATGGAGTTGACTTGTTTTCAAGAAATCTAATTTTTTTCACATGGTCCTGTGTGTGGAGTTATTCTTAACTTATTGCAGGGATGCTGCTTGTGACATAGATCCCACAGGTGCATCTATATGAACTACCGCACAACTCCCTTAACTCTCTGCAGATTTGATGTGCTCCGCTCAGTTGTGTTTTTTTACATCAAGAGTCCTTTGCGTGTGGAGGAGGCTGGTTTACAGGAGCTCATTCCCACCACTTGGTGGCCAAACCGCTTCAACAAAGAGGTGAGGAATATGGCACCCACTGCTGGTAGATTTAAGGGCTGTCCTAGCTTAACTGCAGAGATGTTGCCTTTTATCTAGGTGTTTTCTTCACATAATAGGTTATGCAAATAACCATTTGTTTAGTACCTTTATACAGCTGCATTCTCTTATTAGCTGTGTTTGCATTCATGAGCATTTGCAGCCCTTCCTGTCCTTCCTTTTTGGCTTCTGCTAACAACTCTGTTAACCTCATATCTTTTAAACACAGGGCAAAGAAAGTAAAGAGATAAAAGATGAGACTGCTGAGGAGAGACTGAGGAGGCGAGCGTATGAAAGAGGATGCCAGCGGCTCAAGAAACGCATTGAAGGTCTGAGGATGGGATAGTGGCGTTCAAAATCTCATGGGCAATTTAGAATATGGCATAAAGCCATATTGATCAGTGCTAGAGCACAGCTTTCACAGAGTATGGAGAAATAATTGCAAGCAACGATTAATTAATTTATCGCATTTGTATACTGCCTCTTGTGCCAAGACACCCACATTTGAAATATTTGAATAAACAAATGCTATAAAATATTAGCTGGGCAGTGCTGTGTTACAGGTGCCATTGGCACCCCTGCTTGCAAATGCAATACTAGTAACTTCATTTAGAAACAGCACTAAGTTTTCCACTGATAATGTTTTTACCTCCTGTCGTTCCAAAGACTGTCCAGAGCCACTTGGGGAGTGTAGCTCAACAAACTGGTGTGTATAATAATTTGGGGAGGTCAGTTTCTTCTTGGGAGTTTCTATGCAGGGCTTGAATATGGCCACTGTCAGTTTCTCTGTAGCAATGTGGTGGTGGCTGCTACCCGACGCAGTGTATATCATTACTGTTCTGTTTATTCTAGTGGTGGAAGAACTCCAAGTGCAGATACTGAAGTTGCTGTTGAACAATAAAGACCATGGTGGGGTAAGGATGATTACATATATTATCTGCAGAGTATTTCAGTCACACTGGAGAGCAGCTTGCCTTTTGAGGTTGTCATGTATCCTCAAAGGGCTTTGCCTGCATCTCCCCATAGAACAAGATTTAGTCACATGAAAACTGAGGCCCCATATATCTGGAAGACTGTCTCCTTCTGTACAAACCTCTTTTGTTTGTTAAGATTGGCACTTGGAAGTTCAGGAGGTAGAAACCTGGGAGACGGCATTCTCTGTGGCAGCCCCTGAGCTGTGGAATTTCTTCCCTGCAGAGATGTGTCTGACACTCTTTATTATATAGCTTTCATCATATGTTGAAGACTCAGCCCTTTACCCTGGCATCTAGCACCTAAATTATATATTCTGTTGTACCCACTGTCTTCTTCTGATTGTAAATTGTCTTGCCTTTTACATTGTTATAATGCAATATAAATCAGTCCTGGTACCTTCTGGTGATGGGTGGGAAAGAAGTATAATAAATAATCATTGTAATAGTAACAAATGAATACCACATTCATTTCTGATAGCCTGATATTAAATGTAGTGAGGAGGCTCAAACTATTGTACACTAGAAGCCGTTTGCTCAGATTAGGCTATTAGCATCTTATCTTCTCTACAGGGTACAATGCTAAACCTGACAACATTGTTTATTGGATACAGGGCACACAGGCTAATGACTCCTGCCCAGTACCCTGGCATCTCATGAGTCTGTGTGAAATGATAATGCTGAGAATAAGAGTGGAATTTCTAAGATCTAATTTGGTTAGGTGGGACACCTAATAAAAGCCTAGATAAATGATTTATGAACATCTCCTTTGCACTGGCGACCAAATGATGGCAGTGTGGAACTGTACATATCCTGTATGGACTTCTTGATTAGGGAACTGGATTTCTGTACAGCAGCCAAAAGAGCTAGTAATGGAGGCGAGCAGGGCATTCATACAAGGTGACTTCTCTGAGGATAGGCAGCCAAAGAACACTGCTATGTAGCTTGACTTAGGATAGGTTTCATGCATGCGTGTGCAGTATATCATACTCTCCTCATCACTAAATGACTCACAACTGATCATGTGAGCTGCCTCCATTGAAGAGGAATTTTCTTTGACGGGTGACTTATTTATTTAGGATATTTGTAAATCACCAGACTTCCAGAGGAGCTGGGGGTTGTATACAACAAGAAGCACAAAACAACACACATCAACCACCCAAAAAATCCGACAAAGCATCTAGAATATAAAGAATTTAATAACAAAATCAGTTTGAAACCCATACTGTTACTGCTTCGGCCTCTCAGTTTTAAACAGTAAATACTTGGGCAAATAAAAATGTCTTCCGTTGATGTTTCAAGACCAGTCATGTGAGGTGGGTTGCTTTAACTCAAAAACACAAGTGCTCCAGTGCTCCAGTTGATGTCGCCCCAAAGCAGGCTGCATTATGAAGTATGCATCCTAATGAAAAGGTTTGTGTGTGGTTCTTGGTCTGTGATGGCCATCACTTGATATTGCAGCTCTTGAGAATTCTTTTTTAAAAATTGATTTATATAATGCCTATGTGGCCCAGTAGAACCCAGAGGGCAGCTCATAATGAAACAAGGAGTAATAAGTAATAACAAAACCAGATATGCAATTCAAACTGAACTCCAGTTTATTTTAAAATAGCCGTTTGAAACAAGGCAGCAGCAGACAGCAATTTCCTCAGCTTAGTGCAAGTCTAGCAAGTTATGAGAATACATGTATACACTTGTCTTTAAGGACTTACCTGTAAGCGCAAATTTTAAATCTAATGAGCAAGTGATCATAATTCAGGCAAACCCAAGAAATACTGTAATTTTAGGTTGTTCTTTCACCTTGATGGAACTCAACTGACTTTAAACACTGGTTGTTTCAGGGAGGAGCTTCCAGATACATCTTTCTAAATAAGTTCCGCAAATTTCTTCAGGAAAATGCCAGCAACCGAGGGGTAAGCTGAGAACAGTATCTTCATTCCACTTTGACTTCGGTCACACTTTCTGTTGGAGGGTCTGAAGAAGGACACAATCTTATATCTGTCAGAAGCCATAGCTGCAGACATGTTTGCAGCTTGGACACTATAGGTGCCTTGTTGAGTGTGTAATGACTTCTTAAATTTTGGGCTGATGGACTCCATGCTACGGTTTGTCCTGTGCAGAAATTGGGAAATTTCCACACATCAGTGGTTTACCAAGGTGTCAAGTTCATAGTGAATGATTTCTTTATCAAGGCCCCTCAACTCATGCAATACGAACACACGGTCACTCCTTACATTCTATTCAGTTTGGTTTTGTTATCTGACAATGTCAGTTCTCTTCACTCTGACAGACAATGCTCTTCAGATCTGCAAAGCTAGGCTACACCCCCCCCTTATATCCCTATACAGTGGTGCCTCGCAAGACGAAATTAATTCGTTCCGCAAGTCTTTTCGTCTTGCGAGTTTTTCGTCTTGCGAAGCATGGTTTCCCATAGGAATGCATTAAAAATCAATTAATGCATTCCTATGGAAACCGCCTTCAGACCAGGTCCGCGGACAGTCTGTCCCCCGACCTCTTCTGAAGGCCGGCGGGGAGCGAAAGTCTTTGCTTCCCCCCGCCTGCCTTCAAAAGCCATCCGGGATAGCTGGAAGCGCTTCCCTGCTATCCCGGACTGCTTTTAAAATGCTGGCGGTGGGGAGCAAAGCCTTTCGGCCCCCGCCGGCCTTCCTGGACCTCTTCTGAAGGCCGGAGGGGGGGGGGAAAGGCTTTGCTCCCCACCGCTAGCATTTAAAAGAGGTTCCCGGAGATTTCCCTATGGGCTTTCTTCTTGCGAAGCAAGCCCATAGGGAAATTCGTTTTGCGAAGCGCCTCCAAAACGGAAAACCCTTTCGTCTAGCGGGTTTTTCGTCTTGCGAGGCGTTCGTCTTGCGGGGCACCACTGTACCTCTGTTCCCCATTGACTGCCTTCCTAGGATATTGGTGGCAGAATAATTATGCTAGGAATCTCATCTTTTTTAACAGAATGTAAAGAAATAGCTTAAGATACCTGGAAGGGAAGAGCAGTCAAGTTATAACTTCATAAAAGAAATGGTATCTGTGGAGAATTAACACACACTTTGTATTGATGGCACATTCTTGAACAGAAGTCTTGGTTTTAAATGTGGGTCTTGAAGCCTAAATGCAAATCATGGTGAAATCACAGAAGCTGAAGGAAAGTGGGATAATGCAGCTGTCAGAGTTTTCAATAGTTAGAGGACAGGGCTTTGTCACCCTATATAACTTGATTCCCCTGTCCATTACTAGAATGAATTATTATTTCTATGCAATTAATTAAAACTTTGCATAACTTACTGAAGGTTCCTGAATTCAATTTTTCTTAGTATGTCATTTTGAGTCTTGCTTAGCAGAGCACACTCAGCCATGGCTTAAAGGTCTCTCAGTAAACCTTCTAAGTGAAGGTGTCACCTCTCTGATATGGACTTTTAGTTCTTTCCTGACTGGGAATGTTCTGTTGTTTCAATGCCAATCTTTTCTGGCAGTGAGGGAAATGTGCTTACTGGCGCTTGCTAACATGCCTTGGGGCCACCAGGGTGCCTCATCATCTCTTTTCTTAATGGACTGTGCTACTATGCTTTGAAGGGAAGATACGTGCTTGCTCTTTCTTGTTGGGAAACAGGTGAGAATCAGTGATGGATATTGACTCTGTCAGTTACTGGAAATGTTCCGTGCTGCCTGGGGAATGCTGTAGGCAAGGGTGTGCATCACACACATCTGAGGGGACGGAGAAGCTCAGTTCAGCATGGCTCCTCAACTGTTCTGTTAACAGTAGAGCCTTGTCGTTTTTTGTCCTTAGAATCTGACTGTGCTGTGTCCTCCAGAGTACATGGTGTGCTTCTTGCATCGACTCATCTCGGCCTTGAAACATTACTGGGATGAGTACAACATGAAGAACCCTTTAGCAATGAGCAGTGAAGGTAATTTCCAAAGATGGACAAATGGGAATATTGGTCTTTGTATGTGATTGCATTTTGAAGAAGGCTGTATCATCCAGGAATTTCTGGAGTTGTGTGTAACCAAATTCTATCTCTTCACCCAAAAATGCAAAATTAGAGACATTCAAGACAACATTTCTTACATTTTGCATCCCACAATGAAACAATGCTCATCCAAAAGTGAACCTAGTCCTCACTGTTGTGCAGACATGTAGCAGAGAAGAAAGTCATCTTCATTAGTATGCTAGCCTTGCCATAGCCCCTCAAAGGGGCTATGTATGAATGCATTTTAGCTTTCTTTGTTCAGTACCAATTTTCAGTGCTCTGTTGACTTCTCTTCCCCCTTATACCAGAGGAAGAGTTGGCTAGGGCAGGTGGATGTCTTGTAACTGCCGCCCTGATTATTTGCACTCATTGAAGATTAGCTTTCTTTGGCCTTCTCCGTAAATGCATATAAAACATCTTTCCCCACAGATGCATATGTCCCCCCTCAGCTCTTCTATAATGGGAAGGTGGATTACTTTGACCTCCAGCGACTTGGGGGACTCTTGTCTCATCTCAAGAAGACCCTCAAAGGCAAGTGCTTGTTTTGTTGTGTTCCATTAATTCACGTGGAAGCATATGATGTGGAAGATCTGCTGCAGGAGCAAATTATTGAGGGAAGTAAAAGATGGGGCAGGAGTGTCACAGAATTAGCTTCATTGCTTTGTGGAGCTACGTATCTGTGTGTGAAAGCTTTGGTTCTGCCTGGTACTTAGACTCAGAAGCCTGCTGGTTTCTAGGTCCCCTAAGTGATCCCGGCAAGGTGAGAAAGGTCCTTTTCTATTTTCACTTCGTTAAATACTAGGGATACTGGGAAACTCAGAATGTCATTTATTTGCTCAAACAGGCAGATGCTAACTTGGCATCTTCTTCAAAGGCTTAGTTGTCTTCACTTGTGACCTTCCTTTAAAACTATGTATTTTAACTTGATTATCAAATAGCAGCCATGACATAAGTGTGGTAATTTTTTTGACTTGTTAATTTACATGCAAATCTATTCTAGCTAATTTAAATAGCTCAGTCCTCTTCAAGGATATGTGTACAGCCTCTGAAGCTAAAAACAAGAACTGCTCTCCTGGGACTTGAAGATAAAGTGGCAGCTGATGCCTCTTGGCCTGTGAGATTCCAATTAGGACTTGCTTTTTCCTCTTTCAGGTGCTCTTCAGATCAGCAGAGCCAGGCTTTAGGGCACTGGGGCTGCTTGGCCATCTGCTTGGTAGAGATAAGAGAATATGAAATACAAGCTCCAAATTACATTTTGAAGATTGTGTGTGACCCTTTTATGAATCTTGTTTTTGTTCACCCTGGGGGAGACCCAAGATTTCCCTACTCAATTTTTTGGCTCTTATTGGACTGACTTGTCCATTGCACCTAGGGTCTGGATGCTCCTTTCTCTGCCTTGGGAGCAGCCTCCAAGGCAAAACGTACACAAAAGGAAATAGCTATTAGAATCAGTAACACGATCTGGAAAAAGTACAGTTTGCATATGGGAGCATTTTATTTTAGTCATAAAAAAAAAATACTACCCTTCAGTTGTCTGTTTATAGGTAAAACAATAAAGCATAACAATATGGGTGTGTGTGTGGTTGTGTGTGTAGGTGTCAGAAAGCATATTTGTTATTTGGTACTGCTCATATTGATCTAGAGCAGACTTCATCATAAAGTTAGCAGAGTAAAAACTTAAACACATTGCAGGATTCCCCCCCAAAATAGACCAGAGGCAATTAATTCTTCATCCAGCAGAGCTTTAATACTAAAGGTAAATGAGCATAATAGTCACAAATCCATATATCTTCAAGGTTGGCACAATCCATAAGAAATCCAGTTGCAGCAGACTAAACTTAAACTTACAATAACTTACAATAAGACTGAAACCTTAGCACTAAGCATGTTATATACAAACCACCACACCAGAAGAAAAGAGAAACTCGGGCTCCTCCTGGCCTGTTCTAGTCAGCATGACAGAAAAAGAAAACAGAACCAGTTTGAAACGGCTGCTCAGCTTCTCTGAAGGAATAACCAAAACATCAGGAATCTTCTGCTTGTTTCTAGACAGAATAGTATCTTGCTTGTCAGCTACAAACTTCCAGCTTGCACCAGCTTGTATCACACAGAGAAGCTTCCAGAAACTTCTTGAATTGATTAGAAATAGAAAAGGTCTCTACACATTAGATCAATACTTTCTGTACCCAAAAATGCATACCCAACCATATTTGATTTTTCACAGCATGTTCTAAGTCTATATAGAATGACTATTGGCAATGGGTCGTCCCACGCCACTTCATACCTTTTT
This sequence comes from Podarcis melisellensis, assembly GCF_964234715.1. Taxonomy (NCBI): domain Eukaryota; kingdom Metazoa; phylum Chordata; class Lepidosauria; order Squamata; family Lacertidae; genus Podarcis; species Podarcis melisellensis. Next base: position 68,636,552 of record NC_138529.1, on the reverse strand, counting down.
TGAAAAGTGCATAACAGATGCTTTAGCATTTTCGTTCCCAGCTATTTCTCCACTCAAATTTGGCCTCTCCAGGTGGTTTTCTTCCTGAGAAATAAAAAAAATACAGGTTCTAGTATATTTTATCTTTGGAGGAGTTTTTGAGTGGACAAATGGCTGGGAAGAGCGTTGATCCTCTTCTATGCCTTTGGCACCAGATCTGATCATTTACAGTGCAGTCCTATGTACTCAGAGGTACATCCCACTGAATTCAGCAACTCCCACTGTGCATAGGATTGCAGCCTTAGTGAAGACACAGCAGCAATATTGACACTTCTGATGTGTTACACCTTCAGCTTCTCGTAGCTGTACTGCTGCTTTGAGTCCCAGCAGGAAAATGGGGTATAATAATAATACTGCAAATAAGACATGTGGTAAATGGAATGTGCATAGGTAATTATACCTAGCAGTGAATGTATTTGATATTTTATTCATACAGATGAGCTTGCTTCAAAGGCAAATATTCTGATTGACCCTGCAGAACTTCAGGCGGTGACAATGGATGATCTTGATGAAGACGAAGAGTCAGCAGTGTCAACAGCACAAGTGAGCCTAACAATGCCATGTGCAATGAGTTTTAACTTAGCCAGCTGTCAATGAAGTCTATAAGGAAGGAAGGAGGAGCACTGAGCCTCCTGGAAGCAGAAATCTGTTTTGGATGGATGGGAGAAGCAAGTAAAGAGAGACTTTTATGCCTTGTACCCAAGAAATTCGCCTTTCTAAGTTTTGTGTTGAACGTATTGATTGTACAGCAGTCTAATGGTGCCATAGCAAAGTGTACATCGGCATCCAGCCCAAAATCCTGACTCTCAGAGGCTATAATCAGACATATTTAGGTCAGGGGACAGTTCTGTAAACAAAGTTACCTGAGGTGGGAGGCTAGCAGGGAGAGGGACTTCTCAGTGTTTGGACCCCAGTAATGGAATGCTCTCTTCAAAGCAGTTGGTCTGGCACCTGCTTCGTTGTCCTTCAGTGCCAAGCAAAGACCTTTTTATTTTCTCAGGTCTTTTATATTAATTTTAACCCTGCTGGTTCTACTGCTGGCCCAGAATTTTGCAGGCTAACGGAGAGTTCTCTGTTTAGCAAGATCTGATGGTCACTTAAAGCTCCAACAGCTCTGCATTTCTCATTAGTCAGCAGCGTTACACTCTCAACCTGAGAATGCCAAGAATGCTGATTGAACGCTAGTTGCTGTTGGTCCTAACACAGACTTCTGAGTCAGGATCTGGGCTTGCCAAAGATTGTAGTGATGACTCTGCAGTTTGAGTCGGGAAGTTCTAATATCAGAAACCAATATAAGGGAAACTGCAACATGATTTTATATAGAAGGCCCCATGTGTTGATTTGACACAGTTGTCACCTGTTGTTTATGGTTTCCACCAATCTCCTCTTCCCTGCCCTCTGTCCTGAATCTCCTGGCATACACAGAGAACTTGGGGAAATGGCAGGATTTGCAGAAGTAGTGAGTGCCTTCTACAAAAATCCTGCATGAAGCATGTAAGACTTTGGAAATGAAAGAAGCAGGGTGGAGGCCCCCTTGTTTCTTTCTCCTTCCCCAATGGCTGATGTGGAACAAGAGGGGATCGCTTAACACAAACTCATATAGAAGGGGAAAGCAATGAAGGGGGATCCCGTCACTTCTTGCCTTTTCTAAAGCATGATGTAAAATGACAGAAAAGGCCTGTCCCAAGACTTCACTTGCCCTTGCTAGCAGAGGGTGGGTTTTATCTCACTTCACATGAGAAGCAGTGTCAGCCTCTACTTCCATCTTCTGCTTAATGAAAAAGCCTGCTACGAAGCGAAAGATTCCCCTTTCTAAATTATCTATAATTTGCAGAAAACTCAGGAAAACAGATATTTATGTTAGGGGGAAGGATGGTTCCCAAAGGTTGGCAGGGGCAGCCACCATAGTGACTTGGTGACTAAATCTGTAGAGCACAGTAAAGTGTGGGAAAAGCTTGGGCATGGGGTGCTTTTTAAGGCTTCAGGCTTCTTCTATATATACCCCAGGAAAAGTTAAGTGGAAGCTCAAGACCAGCTACTACTCTGAGAACTTTGAGAACTGTTGACACAATGTGATGCAAGGCCTGATAAGATGAGGAATTCAAGGATTCAGTTTGTTAAAGAAAGTACTCTGTGCAAAGAAAAAAAAGTTCTTTTGTGTTGCTTGGCTTCAATTGCATTTTTTGTCTTCACGTCATGGGCAAACGTTGCCTTGCAGCTTGTCTTGTGTTCCTCTTTAGAAACTGCAGGCTAAAGTTCTATCTCCTTGGGATTCTCAAGGGCAAGATTATAAGTGGTCAGGATTTCCCACTCCTAAAAATATGGAAGGATACCCCATGCTGGGCCCAGGAAATTTGAATGGTTGATACTTCTCTGCTAGTTCACAGGGATGTCAATGTGAGCACAATTTCGCCATCTGTGACTGCACTCTCTGATAAGACCATGTTGTGAAGAATATTGTGTTCCTTGAATTTGGAACTATACAGCACAGGATAGCCCAATATTGCCATTACGTCTGGCCCAGTGCTGATTCTTTCACTCTGATTGCTGTTTGGACCCTTAAAAGATTGATTCCAGTCATCAGCTGATGCATAATTAAGCTGATGCATTTTGCAGTGTGGATTGTGTAAACTGGGTTGTGTGTCAGTTCAAAACCACCCTATTGAAATAACTGATAAGGATACAAATTGTGCTTTCTAGTAAAAGTTTTCCTGTCCTGAATGTCTGCCTGTGCTATGCTTGCCTGTATTCTTCAGGACAGGACCCTGGTTCTTCTTCTAGGTTACAATGAGTGAGAAGGAAATATTTCAGCTACTTGTCCTACAAATGAGCCTAACTAAAACAAAGGAGATTTGTGCATGGTTCAAACCAGCTTGATTCTTCCCGTTAGAGAAAGAGCTGAACAAATATTACTTCATATCTCTCAATCTCTCTCTTTCTCAGCGTCCAGCTGCGGCACTGGCAATTGGAGGTGCCTTGGCCAGACCAAGCTGGCTTAGTTCACCCACCCTGGGGCGGGCTAACCGTTTTCTCAGCACTGCAGCTGTTAGCCTTATGACTCCAAGGCGGTCACCAGGTGCCTTGGAGAAAGTTAAAGTTCGTACGTTGAACATGGAACAACGGACAGAGGAGGACAGTGAGTAGTGTGTATATATATATATATATATATATATAATCCTTTCTAATACACAAAAAGCAATAATAATAATAACAAGAAAAGAGAGAAGAGATCAAAGCAAGAAAGGGAGGGGGGAGAAGGATACAAGGTGAGAGGAGGGAGCGGTAGTATTCCAGAAATAGCATTATAATTCCAGACAGTTGCTCTTTATAAACATATTATGCAATAATGTTTTTCCAAATAAATCCATGAGAAGAGAGTGGCTGCCAATCATGTTCCTTAATTTTAATGTATTCAGTAAACAGATGTAACACTTTCCTAAATTGTCCTTCATTTTCAGGTTGTGTAGGGTTTGGGTAAATTTTGTTAACATTTTCTGTTTAAACAATTGTCCAGATCTCAGCCATCCTAAATTCATAATTGGTGCCGTAGATAAGAGCTCTCTTGAATCATTTACAGTGCTTGGATCATTATAGCAACTGGACTTTCAACATGATCAGGTGTTTACAAAATGATAACAAATGTGGGGTCATAGTGGTTATTGTTTTCTTTGTTATTAGACATTTTTGTATTTTTATGCTGTAAATCACTCTGTGATCCTCTAATAATTATAGGTAGGTAGATAATTTCAGCCTGAAGTTATGCCTTCTAACTGAGGGGAAGGATTTCTACCTGCATGCTAGCCCATAGCCTGGATTTGTTGTAAAGGACTACGATTGTAATTCAAGCTATGTGCTTTCTAAGCAACAGAACTGTGTAGCCAGTGCAAATGATCTGGGAGTAAACAGTGTTAAATAGGTTATATTTAATTATTTTAGTAAACAAAACTGCAGGATGATGAGGCTCTGAAGGATAAATGTAGGTTCAAAGGCAGAGTCCATATGCCTCGAAACAGAACCAGCTAAACTAAGGTGTCTGGTGACTTGAGGTAGCTGTTTGTTCAAGTTTTCCTTCAGAACAGAAAGGCTAACAAAACTTTATGGTTAAAAAAGAGAGAATACCAGACCAGCCTTAGTTCCATTTTCTTCACACTGATGCATGTTTCATTGTTTTTATGGCAGTTGAAGGCAGCCATGGAAATGAGGGTCTTTTATTGGGGAGACCTGCCGAAGAGCCAGAACAACCAATCACTGAGAATTCTCTTTTGGAAATCTTGGATGGAATAGTCATGATGTACAACCTCAGCGTGCACCAGCAGCTTGGTAAGGTGAGCAGGATTCATTTCAGGGGAGTTTTCAGTCCTGTCCCATTCGAACAACTGGGATTGGAACTCGCACTAACAAAGACACCATGGCCCACTGGGAGAGGGTGGGGCGCTTTTGATTGCAGCCACCATACCAACTCACAATGCTTGCACTCTGCTTTTGGGTGGAACTACACCCTTTGGTGACAGACCAGCACTTTCTGAACATGGTTGGCCACCACTCAGCAGTAACACAATAGATGTGCATGTATTTCCTTCTGAGAGTAACAGGTGTGAGAAGGGATGCTGATCCCCATTCCCCGCACTGGTATCCTGCTTGCAGCCACTTCTTTCCTCCATCCCAAAGCAGGGATCTGTGATCGGCAGTGAGGCTAGCTGCAAGGGAATAGGCTTGAGGGAGAAGAGCTTCAGCAGGGATAGCGACAGAACAAGAGTTGCCAATTTTCTGTTGGAAATTGCCCTGCCTCCTGCTGCTTTATTGCCGTTTGGCAGTCTCCCACTATCAGAAGTGTGGGTCTGTCTGCTGCCATCTTACGTAGTTCTGCTATAGGCTGCCAGCTGAAAATCTGTCTCCAGGAAAGCGACTTGTGGGAGGGCCTCATTGTGGGGTTGGGCCCTGCAATGTATTGATGCTGCCACAAGTTAAGTGTTTGGAAAATAATCCAGTATGTGCTATAACCTGTACAGAAAAGCTCTAGCTGGTACTACTGACCCTTATTTGTGTTTTAGATGGTAGGTGTTTCCGATGATGTGAATGAGTATGCTATGGCACTGAAAGACACTGAAGAAAAGATTAGCCGATGCCCAAAGAGGGTAAGAATAACACGGGGATAGTTATATTCACTTTCCCTTAAAATAGGCCTATATTGCCTGCAAGCTGTTCTCTTTCTTGAGAATCATTCAGGTGCTGAGCAGCACTCTGTTGCTCTCACTGATTTTCTGCAGGCAGACTGAGAAGTAATGGTGGCTAATTCTCCATTTAGCTAAAATAGGATGGTTGTTTTTTCTGGTTAATGATTAATGATTAAAACAACAACAACGCCTTGAGTGTTAAAGTAAACTTCGGAGCCACACACTCCTGCAAGATCATGGCTCCCTTTCCATCAAAACATGGTTTTTATCTTTGTGGAAGGGGAGTCATGAATTTGCATCAGTTCTTGTGTCCTGTGTTACACTGTTCATGTGTGAGCAGTTATTAAATGAAGTTGGTTTCCCAAGGTACCACTGGAATAGATTCTCAACTTCCGTGGTGGTGTGCCTAATGTGGAATTGGTGTCAAGACTCCTGTTAAGATTCCTTGGATATTGTTAGGTGTAAAAGTTGTGTGTACTGTAGCTAGCCAAAGACCATGGCAGCTCATGCTTTTCCTCAACATTAAAAGAACATCCTATGATTGTGGTAAGGCTTTTGTGAAGTACTGGACTTGCTGTGTACATGCTTCTGAAAGCAGGAAAACATATGCACCATTGCTCTTCATCCCTCCCCCCTCTGTGTCCAATTCAGAGAAGAGACATCCATGATGAACTGGTGAAAAGTCAGAAGGTTTTCTCAGAGAAACTTAATCACCTGAGTCGCCGACTTGCTTGGATCAACGTTACCATTTATTCAAAGGTGAGAAGGAAAGTAGTACACATAATATCAGTGAGGTGCCTCACTTAAGCTTGGGCCATAAATTCCAATTGTGGCCTGGCGAATGCTGAATGGAGCTGTACCATTTCTTCCAAAGTCTTGTATGTTGTACTTCTGTTAATATATCCTGCTAAAGTTCATTTTTATTAAAGAAAAACCTTGCGTTTTAGCAGTAAATTCATATTCATTTTTCCTGCTTTTGCACAAAATTGTTGACCTCCTTTTCTTTTATTTCCTCAGTAGTATTTACTCCGATCTGGGCGTGGGGAACCTGTGGCCCCCCAAGAATGTTGCTGACCTACAACTTGCCTCATCCCTGATGGTTAGCCATGCTGCCTGAGGCTGATGGGCATTGGAGTCCAACAACATCTGCTGGACCACAGCTTCCCTGCCCCTGCACTTAGATATATTATTTCATGCCAATTGAGATACAAACTGACTAGGAATTGCTCCTTTTCAGGAGAAGATGCAAGATATATACTGGCTGCTACGGGTATGCATCCGCACTATTGAGCATGGAGACAGGATTGGTTCGCTCTTTGCTTTTATGCCAGAATTTTATCTGAGTGTGGCTATGAATAGCTACAGTGCTCTCAAGAACTACTTCAGTCCTGTCAACAGCATGGAAGAGCTTCCAGGTGAGGAGGAGAAGGAGGGAACCGGAGAGGGCCTCTGAGCAGGACCATCTGTAATTTTGTGTATAGAATTCAATGTGCAAGAAAAACGGGATAAGAACTCCACACAGAATATTGCATGCTGCACAGAATTTGGGTTGCAAAGAACCTTAGCTTAACGTGCCCTAGTGGTTGTAAAAATGTGTTTTGAAAATATGCTGGCTGTGTTGTGGGGTAGTATTCAACCAAGCTTTACTCAGAGTAGACTTATTGAAATTATAGACCTAACTTAGTCATGCTCATTAATTCAGTAGGTCTACTGTTGAGTAAAAGTTGGTGATACGCTTGAGTGGTACTCAACTTTCTAATCACATTAGGTGCTGTTTAACTTGCTCACACAATTGTCCTGCCCGCCACACACACAAAACTTCAGTCTGGGTCCCCGGGTTTCTCATCTTGATAATGCCTAGTGCAAGCTATAACAAGCATTGTTTGCCCCTGCATCCTGAAGTTGATTAAATGCTATTAAGCCTGACTGCCTACCCTTATGCCTAATAACTTTTTAGTATTTATACATTATCTGAGTGATGTTACCCTGAAACACTGCAGCTCCTGGTAATTATACTGATCCCCTTTTTGAAGAGTTGCGGTCACAAATGACCTTTGTGTACAGTTTTTAGAATTTCAATAAAAGTCATTTAGCAATTTTGCAGGACAAGAGTAGCAAAACATGTAGAAAATAGCCATTCTTACTATGCAACTTCATGGCGTAATTAGGTTAAATAACTGCATCATATTGACTATCAAGAACTGCTCAAGCAAAGCATACAAATCAAGCCTTCTTGCTTACATCGTTTTTTGCCTCCTCAAATTCCAGTGGTTATGCTTGTTTTCTGTCCCTGATTTTGGATTGTGTTGTGTTTTCTTCCCTCAGCCTGCAGTTACGTTGTTTTGGAAATATATGCAAAATACATTTCCTCCTTTTTGAAGTACTTGTGTCAGAGCAGGTGTTGTGCAGTCTGGCCCTGGAGATGTAATTATGAAAACTGGTTTGGAAGATCTATTTTCTTATTTCATAGTTATTCCAAACTCCTGCTCCATAACACAGTTCAGTATTCCTATTTTAGCTGTGTTATGCGGGTATTAGTCCTATACAAAGGGACTACTGTATATTATTGCTAAGAATTTGCTTAACTGTAGGGAAGTGTCCAGGCTAATTTTATCAGATTCAACAACTGCTACTCCTGTATTGATTATCTGCATGTCTCAGAAAGCCTATACTAGTCAAAGAGATGAGCCTAGTCCACAGCCTGCATGGCTGCTTTCTAACCAGGTGTGTAAAAGAACTTCTATGGACATTCCCACTTACTTCTGATGCTTCTGGTTAAGTGGTAAGGTAAAGTTGGCAACACCAAATGCTGCTGTGCAGACTTCCTGCCATCATTCTCTTCAACTTTAAGCTTGATTCCTGACTTGCCTGCTAGAGACTCAGACAAGTGGTAGCCATACTTGGACCGTGTTTTCTCTCTGTAAATCTGAAAGCTCATTCTAGAAATTCATTCTGCTGCAGCTGCTATATCCTATAGCTGTGGGGGGTTTTTCCTGCATCCTGATATTCTGAACTTTTTCTTTTCAGGCTACGAAGAGACTTTGACTCACCTCGCTGCCATTTTAGCCAAGCACTTTGCTGACTCAAGGATTGTGGGAACTGGTAAGGCAGCTCCTGTTTTCCAAAGGTCATGCTGGGCTGTAGGTGTTATGTGTGTGCATGCGTGCGCACATGCATATGTGATTGGAGGGGGGGGGGATTAAGCTCATGCTTGCTGTTTTTTTAAATTTTATTTCTACTTGATACTTCTTGAATAGTAAGGGTGTCTGTTTCTTATGTTTTTAACACCTCAGATCATTGCAGAATTCAATTATTATTTTTGGGTTTGACATTTGTCTTTATATCCTGTCCTGCTTACTAGTCCTGTAACTGTAGTAAACTATGCTTGCAATATTTCACACAGTGAAAATCTGATCTGGACAGAAAAGTTTCTGTTTTTGTGCTATATTTATGAAAAATCAGCTACAATGGCACTACTGACATGGGTTGCCATACGTCCAAATTTTACTGCACATTTTTCCGATTTCTGCCCAGACACTACTGCCCACTGCAGTATTTTGAATATGTCCAGGAAATCCCAGACGTATGGCAACCCTAAGTATGCAATTGCACCACAATATCTGAAGTATTTTTCTGGCAATCTATGTCCCTATTATCCCTACTCCACTGACATTCTGTCTTGTTTCCACATTCAGACATCAGAGACTCCCTAATGCAGGCATTGGCCAGCTATGTTTGCTACCCACACTCACTCCGTGCTGTAGAGAGGATTCCAGAACTACAGTAAGTTCTTGGTTTCACCATTCCTGAAAAATATTATATGTCCTGGAAGAGGATTATTTCTCTCTTCTTCTCTGAACCAGGCACGATTCCTATACTTATAATCCCTTTTGTGTGGAAGCTGCTGCTCCCCTTGTTTCCTCACATTGCACTTCTGATTCTCCCCTCTCAAGTAAACTAAACGTCTTGCCTTGAATCCTTCCCAAACCCCCACTTTTTAACCTTGGTGCTGTTTTCATGGTGGTTGGCTGACTTGTTTGTTTTACTCTGGCAGGCGAATATCCATGATGAAGAACCTGCTGGCCCCCTACGAGCAAAGACCCTGGGCCCAGACCAACTGGATCCTTGTACGACTGTGGCGAGTAAGAACAGATACCCTCTGCTTCCACATTTGTTCAGGATTCCCAGCTTGTAGTTTTAAAACCAGTGGTTTCCCCTCTGTTTGAACTTTCCCTTAACTTCTAGTTTGAACTTTGTTACCTGCTTCTGGCGAGAGGGTCTCCATGTTCCTTGTTGGGAGATAACGCGAGGTCTTCTAAGCAGACATTTCTCCCTTCCCCCCCTCTCCTGTAGGGCTGTGGATTTGGATACAGGTACACACGGCTTCCTCATCTCCTGAAAACCAAGCCAGAAGATGCCAATCTCCCCAGCTTGCAGAGTGAGTGGGGGATAGGGAGTGGAGATGTGTTGCTTTGCCATTACGGCTTGTGGGTAAATGCAGTCCTGTAACTGAGATTATCCTAATCTGGTTAGCTGTTGACTCTGGCACCAGAAGGGCAGGATCCTGTTGTGTGGTGCCCCCACACTGCCGCTGTCTGTTGGCACAATAATCGGCACCAGTGGATCCTGTCTGTGTAACTGCTGGGACCCAGCATGTCTGGGAGCTAGAGGGCCTCTGATGCCATGTAATATAAATAAGTTGTCTCTGTCCCTAACTTAAATGTGTGTGGCAAACTCAGGGTGAAAAGTTTCTTATTAACTTCCTGATCCAGCACTCTTTTATTTTTGAGTGCAAAACCTTAAAAAACAAAACAAAAAAACACCTCCATATAATTGTGATCACCCTGGTTGTTTTCACTGGTTCACTAGGTGATGACCAAAAAAGCTCTGGTGTATATTTATAGGAGACAAAACATTTTAGCAGCATATGGCCAGAGCAGACATGAGTTGACAAAGTGTGAAAGCATCCCCAAAGGCACACCAGGTTATAGTTTTAAGGAGAAAAATTGATTTTTCTAAGGAAATCATGTTGATCGGCATTGGTGGTACATTGGATCCAGCAGGCACTGCTTCTCTTGCAGCTCTGGGCTGGTCCTCTTCTGTGAATGTTAGTCCTACTTTGTTCTGAGGCATCTGCCACTCACTTATGGCAGTCATAGTTTAGTAATCAGGCTGGTCTTCCAGTGTTACCACAGTACTCAGAATGGCTTTGTTTCCAGCATGGCAAGGATCTCTGAGAGACTCCAGTTACAAGCTGTAGGGGGAGCTTTGGCTTCTCCTCTGTAGTTATTGATCTAGTGAAGAGAATGATGGCATCTGTGTTGCTGAGTGGATGGCAAGTTATGAGTTGGTCCTGCACTCTTTCTCTGAGAGAGCATATAATGCCGGGACAGAATGACTAACCTCACAGCCCAGCAGAAGGTGGCAGTAGTAACACCTGCTTGACCCTTCTAAGAAAACTTGCATCTATAATATTTCTCTCTTTGTTTTGTTTTGTTTTTTTCTTTTCTGCTTTTTTGGGGGCCCAGGAGATCTCTCTGTTGCTAGTTTCCAGAGTAAGTTTCCTGTTGTCTTCCCTTTGTATGGTGGTGACATAGTTTTATAGTCCTCTAGTAGAGCCTTTTCCCCTCCCACCCTTGGTGCACAAGCCGGTCCTTTGGAAACGATGGGGTAGAAAGATAAAGCGGGATGAGTCTGGCTGCACCAAGTGATGGTCCTAAGAGCCATCCAAATGTTTGTCATGGTGACCTGTCAAATGTGCCTCAAGGTGGGTGGTTAAGTATGCCTCTCCCTTTAGTGTGGAGGGAATATTACGAGTCCGCAGCAAATATGTGTAGGTGCTGTTAATGTGCTCTCCATAGCAGTTTCCCCTTGTGGCTGTGGTGTCAATTGTCCTTTTCCTCTTTATTCTTCTCCATTCCACCTTTTTTTTTTTTTACACCTCTCCTTCTGAAAAGATAGACACAACAGGGAACAGAAAGGTTGAGCAGATACAGCTTCCCTGAAACTGCTAGCTCCAGTTCTGGCCCAGTTTTGCAGGCTAATAAGCTGGCTGTTTTTGCTGAGGCTGTCATGAAACTCCATCCCTGGGGGTGCGGTCATTGAATGACTTTGGGACACCTATGCAATTGGGTTCACTTTTCTAGGTGTCGGCAAGGTCATCACTGTCTGCCAGTGATTTCCTCCATGTGGCTCCGAAAGGTCTAAGACAGGGCACAGGATCCTTTGGCTAGTGATCCTGCTTTCTGCTATTTTGAGGTGTACTTGAATGAATAATTAATACCAAGTTAATTGAAAGGAGCCTATTTACCAGCTGTCCTTGGGACACTGCCCTAGAGGGGCTGAGTCCACCCCCCTCTCGCAGGTCTTTGTGATGCTGCAGGGAGCGATTGGAGCACAGACAATGGAAGACATATCAGGTGTGCTCTGGCCATTACTTGGGATGGAATATCTGAATGTGAAAGTCAGCTCACCTCTCTGCCTGTCCTGTTAAATCCCTCGCCTTTTGTGCCTGAGTTACTGCTATGCTTGCCTAATGTTGATGGGCAATTTAGGGGCACACCAGTGATTAGTCGTCATCTGCTCTGCAGCCTCAGTTTATTAAGGGACAACTCATGCTCATTTCCTGTCTAGGACTCCCTTTAGTAACTAAAGTGATGATGGGACTGGCTGGCTCCTAAGAGAGGAGAACATGCACATACATCCTTCTAGCTTAGTCCTCTACTGGCTAGTTTTTCCAGCCTTGAGTTATAGGTCCTGCTGTTAAGAGGTTGGCTAGAAGAGCTCTTAAAGCTTATTCTCACAGTTGTGAGCCTTTCAGCTGCATTCTCTTGAAAGCAAGCAGTGCTCTCACATGTGTGTCACTTTGGGACTCTCATTTGGCAGGGATTTCATTTCAGTGCAAAACTGAAGCTTCGATAATCCGGCTCTGCCTGACAACTTCCTCCTGGTTTACATCTGATCTCTAGCATGTTCCAAAGGAGGGAAAAGTGATGTAAGGTGTGCTCCTGGGATGGGGTGCCATCAGTGTATATCTCAGATTTCTTTTTCCACTGCTGCAGTCCTAGTGATGTCAGTAGTATCTGCTGCTGGGTTATAGTTCCATTGTGAAAAATTTTACCTTATTCCCTGTGTCTAAGGGAAGTGAGGAAACAAATGGCCCTGCTTTAAGACTCTGATGAGGAGGACTTATTAATAAGAGCTAGCAAAGTTCCTGTAGCTAACACACACACACACACACACACAGAGAGAGAGAGAGAGAGAGAGAGAGAGAGAGAGAGAGAGAGAGAGAGAACATTTAAAATGCGTCCCTGTTTCAGGCTTGCTTTTGGGTTCCATGGGCAGGCTGGAAGAGTTGGGTTTAATTCCCCCTCCCCTTTAGATTTCTCGTCCTGATCGGAAATGGGCAAACAAGTGTGAACATGTGCCATGCTGGCAGAGAGGAGTGGGACTGTCTGTCTTGGGTGCTGATTCCCTGCTAGGGAGCTACTGTGATGCTGCTTTCAGGAGAGATTAGTGCTGAGCTGACCTAGGGCATTGTGGGGATGAGCAGGAGGGATGCTTGGCTTGAGCTCAGCTGCAGGGCACAGCTTCTTACTTGCAGAGAGACAGCAAATGTGCATGACCACATCCCAGCTAATTCAGACCGGCATTATGGCAAAGAGCTCCGGGCCTTGGAGACGGGACAGGCTCAGAATAGTCCATGTGTGAGAGCTGGCCTTGGAGGGCAGCTGCCGCCTCTACTTATTGTAAAGAGGGCCTCTGCTAGGAGGAGGCTCCAAGAATTCCTTGTGATTTTTGAGAGACAAAATGAAGCTGGATGCAGTGAAAGGGGCACATACTTGTAAACTTATAAACTGTTCCCCATTTCCACACGCTGGCAGTGAAACAGGCTGGGCTTGGGCAGCAGCTGCCCAGCACCTTCCAGTAGTGTGGCCTCTTAAGAAGCCGCTGTTGTTTCATTCCAGAGCCTTGTCCCTCCACCCTGCTGCAGCGACACATGGCGGACCTGCTGCGGAGTGACCGTGAAATGGCACCTAGTTTCCTCAACAGTGTGCTTAACCAGCTGAACTGGGCCTTCTCAGAGTTCATTGGCATGATTCAGGAGGTGAGAGTTTTGGATCCGGAATAAATCTGATTGAAGGAGTAAGCCTCTGCCTGTCATCCTGGAGGATAAAAACAAAAGTCCTTTCCTTACTAGGTGCCAGTAGCAGTTTGCAGCGCACTTCTTGTGGGATGCTGGGATTGAGCTGACTTCTGCATGAACTGGAAAAGGGGGGAGGGTTAGGGGCAGGCGTGAAGAGAACAGCTGCCCCCCCCTTCCAGTTCTTACATTAAGCTGCATCTGTTTTGCCTGGGCAGATCCAGCAAGCTGCAGAGCGCCTGGAAAGAAACTTTGTAGACAGTCGCCAGTTGAAGGTGTGTGCAACGTGCTTTGACCTGTCAGTGAGCCTGCTCAGGGTCTTGGAAATGACGGTCACACTGGCTCCTGAGATCTTCCTGGACTGGAGTCGCCCCTCATCAGAGTTATTACTCAGGAGACTTGCACAGGTACTCACTTCTCCGCAGGAAAACATTAGGTTGGGTACATGGCAAGGGGCAAAGGTTTTTAGCTGAGGATGTGGGTGCTGTCATTTGGCACAGTCACAGTTACCAGTGTGAACTATATTGTTCTAAAAGAATGTGTCACCAGCAAGTTTAGGGGCTAACAAACTGCAGGCTGGCCCCCCCCCACTACTGTCTTACTCTATTAGTGATTATTCAGAGATTGTATGTGTGCAGCAAGATAAAGGTCTCCAGTTCACTGCCCTTTTTCTTCTTTGGTAAGCCTTAATTTCTTCCTGGAAAACAACTCCAGAGTAAAGACGACCATACATTTCAAGGAAGTGGAAGGATAAGCCAATCTGTACCCCTTCCCGATGATATTCCTAAGAATCTCCTTCTCTGAGCTTCAGCCCTTGCTTTCTTTTTCAAATGCCTTAATGGCCCCTTTTAAAGCATGATGTATCAGTAAATCACCTTTTCTGTCAAGCATCAATTCATACTCACATGTTTTCATTATCCATGCATCAGACCCATTCAGTACAGACAGAATAATTCATCCATTCATTTATTTCAATGTTTTCATATCCCTCCACCTGTTTGCTCCAGGTTGGAGCACAAGGGGCTGTCAGCACAGCTTACAATGTAATATAAATATAAAATAAAACAGAATAAAATCATAAGTTCATTAAGGAAAAATAGCAACACAAAGCCGAAACACCAACCAGCCTCAACAATATCAGGTTCCAAAGGCCCAGACAGGTAGCCTTGCATGTTCCATTTCCATTGTCCCTGGTCAACCTGGCCACCATATGACCAGACAGTTGATGTGCAGGTGTCCTGGCAAGATTACATGGCCACTTGAGTGAAGCTGCTAAATCGTACAGCCATTAGCCATTGGGTAACAATGGAGAACATGAAACTTATAGATGCAGACACTGATGCTTAAAGATGGGGAGGGCAAGGTGTGCATGTCACTTGGGACTTGCTTGCATGGGTCACTGTAGCAGATCCATCTGGAAACCTAGTTTGAGTTGTCATGTGATGACTGGCCATGCAAAGAGGCTTGTGGCACAACAGAACCACCTATAAGTTACATGCAGATGAAGTGACCAAACCACTCATATTTGTTCTGAGCACATCTGTTCACACAATGAACTACAGTGCAGTGTTTGAAAATAGGTTGACCAAAAATGTCAGGTTTTAATTTTGAAATGAACTCTTTGAAAGGCTTTTATAAATTGTTTCTTAAAGCAGTGCAGTACTTATCCCTGGAGGGGAAAACAGCGTGCCAAATGTTCTTTGGGT
The DNA here is from genome assembly GCF_964234715.1 of Podarcis melisellensis. NCBI lineage: Eukaryota > Metazoa > Chordata > Lepidosauria > Squamata > Lacertidae > Podarcis > Podarcis melisellensis. The sequence goes on along the minus strand of NC_138529.1, from coordinate 68,621,490 downwards.
GCCATTTTCAGAATTCTGCCACATTCTAGTTGAAGCATCAGCTTGCTCTCTGGAATGATGACTCACTGCTGGCTATTTCCTCATTTTGCCCAACTTCTTTAAATCAAATACCTCTCTGCACAGCCTTGCATGTACCTTTGTGCTAAGGTTTCACTGTATGCATGTGGAAATTTGTCTTATTAGAAAGAGACCCCATCCATCCATGGAATTAAGAGCTGTTTTGCCTTCTAAGAGTTTTTTCATTGAAAGTGTCCACAGCCTGAGATGTGAACTGATGTAACCCGAGCCACATTTTCAGTCTGTTATTGCTGAAGGCTCAGGCCTGCTGTCATTCTCATGGTTCACAGAGAGGCCTGTCATATTTCTTTTCTGAGCAGCACTGCTGATGGGTATCCTCCATGCCATGAAATCTAAGGCCACACAGAGCGTTATCATGCATCCATCTAGTAATGTAAAATATATGTTCTTGGAAGACCGTCCTCTGCTATTGTGGGTCTGAAAGGCAGATAATTCCAAGGCATAAAGGAAGGAACTACTCTCAAGGCCCTTTTCTGTAACCCAGTACACCTTATTACTATGCAGTGCCCAATGTTGTGCCTGCTGTTGTAGAGAGATTTCTGAATCCAAGGGAATGGAGTTGTCTAAACCCTGATGATCAGACTGGAAAGTATCAGGAGTAGCATATGTGCATCTCTTCAAGTGTGCAGAGAGAGAACTTGTATCTTCTGCTTTAATCATTCTGCCATCTCTTCTTCCTTCTCCACAGCTGCTAAATCAGGTGCTGAATCGGGTGACAGCTGAGCGGAACTTGTTTGACAGAGTGGTCAATCTTCGTCTGCCAGGTGAGCTTCCTTCCCAGCCACCTTGCAGTCAGTCCTGCTTTGGGAGAGGGACCATAGCTCAGTGGTAGAGGATGTGCTTTGCATGCAGAAGGTTCCAGGTTCAATCCCTGGCAGCTCTAATTCAAAGGAGCTCAAAGGTGATGGGAAAGCTGTCTGAGACCTTGCAGAGCCACTACCACTAAAGAGTAGGCAAAGCTAGGTAAGAAAGACAAAAACTCTGACCTGGTGTGAGGCAGCTTCCTACATTCTTACGTGATCTAAATTCTCCCGTCATTCCTGGGAAATAGTGCTCTCTCCTTCCAGTGGTGTAGCGTGGGTTGTCAGCACCCGGGGCAAGGCAAGTAATTTGTGCCCCCTAACCCGTGGATTTGCGCCCCCTAACCCGTGGATTTGCGCCCCCTAACCCTAACCCCCAGATGCTGCGCCCGGTGCGGCCGCCCCCCCGCACCCCCCCCCCGCTACGCCACTGTCTTTCTACAAACTCACATGAATGTTTCCAATGGTTGTGGACATTCATTGTGTCTGCACAGGGGCTTCACCCACTTCCAGTCCTTTGAACAACAAGATAATTTGTACTCAATAAAATTAATAAAATTTAAAATATTAAAAAGGGGAAAAAAGGAAATGTCTGTGGGGAGAATTCTGTGCTGACCTTTTATCTCTGATTATGGTGTCAGTGCAACTTCCATTGATGCCACTGCTCCCTCCCATCCGCTCTTCAGGTAGGTAGGAGCCCAGCAGAGCACACGTGAGAATGAAAGATGGCATCCAATCCCAAAAGGAAGCCCCATGTGGTCTAGGCATTCGCTGCTTACAGAAATGCATAAAACTTGCAATGATGGGAAATGGGATCTTTTGGCTCTAAACAGTAAGCAGTCATTAAGTGATGGCTGTGTGCCCACCTACTCAGGGTGAAGGAATCCATTCTTGTACAGAGCTTGTTAAATTGCAAAGTAATCTTTAGGGAGGCAAGACGTCCTGCTTCCGCACTAAAAGCTGTCAGAGAGTGATACCGGTGAATGAGCGGGAGCTGCATTTAACTGCAAAAGTGCTGACTAGATTCCACTTACGCTATAGCTCCATTATCTTTAGCACTTCATTTTGGCTGTTTATTCTGGTGTCTTATGATGAGAAAAGGACAGCATGTGTTAGCAGTGTGTGCACTCTCTGCCTGTCCTCCCACCCTCCCGCAGAGCATGGACCCTTTTCCTTCACACAGCATTGTTAAATAACTGCTGTGGCACACACTGCTGCAGATCTATGTCATACTGATCAGTATTAGGAAGTAAACAATATTGCTGAGTCAGTGTGCCCTTGTGTTCCTTCTTGGGGAACAAGGGCTCAACCCTCATTGAAAACTGAGATTGTGAATGAAGACAGCTTAAAAAGATCCACACACTGCCACACATTTTTACACTTTCCTGTTCTTTGATGGATTTATTTATTTGGCATCTGTGTGACGTAAGTAGTGTGATAGAAAGAGCATTCTGGAATAGCTATGGTCGTAAGCATGTGGAGTAAAGGACCATATGAATAGCTGTCATCCTGAAGAAAGTTGTCTCTGAAGTGTGCCTAATTTTAAATTTGGACAAGCTTGTTTTACCTCCCTCTGCTTCCCTTAAAATTTTGAGCATTTCTTTAGTCATGCCCCCATTATCCCAGCTCGAGCACCTCTGCCCTGTTGGAAACATGGGGCATATTGGCATGTGTGACCACCACCACCAAGTCTTCCACATTTCAAAGCATTGGCTACTTTCATGCTCACCTATAAGCAGGAGAAAATTGGAATAATCACTCAGCACTTCTTCAGACCTGTCTTCAAGTGCCGTTTTCAAGGTTATGTGCTTGAGAAACACTCTGTGTTTGGGTGACTCGGATTGTATGCTGACAGGAAGGTGGAGGAATGCTGGGCCACTACTGAAGGGCTTAGCACCATTCCAATTTTTTTGCACAATCCTTTTAAGTGCCCTTCTAATAGAAAACCAGACAGTGGCATTAGCAGAGATGAGCAAGTGCTTTCTCTAGTGTTTGTCACTTACCTCTAAGATTTCCTGTTTGCCAAGAAGGTTCATTCTGTTTTGTCCAGGGTTGTCCATACTGGGAGTGGTGGTGGAGGAGGAATCATTTGATCTTATGGTGCTCTAGCAAAGACCTGAGGAAGCTGCTGGATGTAGTAGTACAAATATTTAAGTGAATGAATACAAACATTTATGTCCTGGTCTCTTGAAAACTTAGGCTGGTGGTGTTCCTCAGTGCAGTGCTATGCTAATTTGTCCTCTGCTATAGTTAAGAAGAAAAAAGGGGTGCTCAGGGGAAGTCAACAAGCTGACTTTTCATAGAACTGATTGTAATTTGAAATACCTGCTTTCTTCCCTAGGACTGGAGAGCGTAGATCACTACCCAATCCTTGTGGCTGTGACAGGAATTCTGGTCCGGCTGCTTGTTGATACTGACTTCCAAGGGTAAGTGCTGCTTAATTCCACTACATGGGGGTGAAGATTTCATTGCTTATGTTCTAGTTTACTGTTCTGAAATGAGCAGCCTGGCAGCATTGTGTATTAGGGTAATGATACAGTCTTTGTCTTTGCTCCCTCTTTTCATGTGCTCAGTCTGGTTGCAGGATATTAAATCCCCAAATAATTCTGTCCTGTACGTTGGTCTCTGGGTGCTTTGTGCTGCGACTATAGTGTACTTGAGAGCTATTTAAAAGAAAAAAGGGGGAGACATCCTGTCAATTTAAACCTTCCATTGAATTATTTAAAGAGGTAGCCAATGTGGTGCCCTCCAGATGTTGTTGGACTACAACTTGCATCATCCCTGAGCCTTGTTGGCTGAGGCTGATGGGAGTTGGAGTCCAACAACATCTAGAGTATTAGCCACTCTCTGGTGTAAATATTCTGGTGTGGGATACTTTGTCTGCTTTTGTTCTCTGCTTGCTTCTGTTCTCTGCTTACACGGCTATGTAGTTCATGCAAGCTACACTATATTCTGTTCCTTGGTTGTTGTGTGGTGTGGGTTGACGGCAGATTCTGCTTAGGGGGTGGACAGTTGGACAAGATGATCTTTAGTTCTACTCTATTCTTACAGTAACTTTAAAGGGAGATCTGTCCTATGTCTGTATGTTTCTCTTCATCTTCTTGTTCTTCTTTTTCTAAAAAGAACAAGCTTTGGGATTTAGATCTGGGAATGGTCCTGTCCATAGGAAAGCAGGCCATTTCTTTTACCCTTATGCATAGGCACCACTCACATCATGCTGTAGCAAAAGAATACTCTTTCTACATATGCAGTTACCTTCCTAAACTGAGCAGCAGATCGTTTAGACAGATAAAACTGTAAAGACATGCTGTGTTTGGTTGTGTTAAACAGTGAATATGTCTAGCTGCAGTAGTGTATGACAGTGGAAAATAAGCCAAGTCCCAAGGAAAGGTGGCTGCTGACATGCCCCTCCAGATCTACTTCAGTGTGGCTGATGGCATTCTTGCTTTGCCTTCATTGCCCTTGTTATGGTACTCAGACAGACGTGATGGACAAGTCCCTTCCACAGCACTCAGGACTTTTAGAGACAGTGGGTTGACACTCGCTTGTCATCTGATAATCTCTTCTTCCATCCTGTTGTGTTTTTTGAAAAAAAACAAAACTAGCCTTTCCATTATGAATTAGGTACTGATAGTAGCTACTCTTCTGATTTCCAGCCTAGAAAAAAATCATGTCTCCTAACAAGCAGGGTACATTAGTTGAACCCTGCCCTGTGGTTACCAGGACGGGGGGGGGGGCAGGCCAGGATATTAAACCATAGTTGGAAGGTGGTTTAAGAACCTGGTTGTTCTGATCCTGATTGTCATAGTTTCATGGTTCAGACATAGCAGGAAATTATGTGGAATTGAAGACCTCTGGGGTTAATTGCAACATGCTAAGACAGGAAGAAGTGGTTTGGCTGGCATAAGGTTTGTTCATATCTCGGCTGATTAAGTTTTGATACAATCATCTGAATGAGGTAAACAACTTCTCAAATGCAGGCAGTCAATAAATACTTTTTGCATTTAATTCCACTCTTTTTGATGTCTACTGTGGATCTTAAAGTAGCATTAAAAACAGCTTTCAGCACTTCCTCTCACCCCTCTGCCTCACTGGGGAAAGGACATATTTTACTTCCTGACGTTTCCAACTTCAGGAGGAAAATGGGAACATCAAGCTCCTGAAAAAGGTCCAGAGGGGTGTTTTAAAAAGAAGGGTGCATTCACTCCCCTGTGAAACACGTGCAAATACCCATGATGATCATCGAGAAATATGTGCATAGCCTCCTTCTAAAATGAGCCTTAATTGCATTCAGGTCTAGGGATAGGCATTTGACAGGTCAAAAAGATTTGGCCCATTTGATCAGTCAAGACTGTATAAGGAAAACAGATATTCTCAAGTGAGTTGATACTTACGTTAACTGCAAAAACAAGTTAGATAACTGTTAACTGTGAAAGAATGAAATTACCTTTTTTAAAGCATTGCTTTGAATTAAAGCTTTTAACATTGTTACATAAGGTTTCTATAAAAGTGAATGATTTACTGAGCAGTTCTCCTCATTGGCTTTTATCCTGGAACAGCAGGGCCAGTCTGCAGTTGCATTTTTTGTTATAAAGGAAATAAAGCAAAAGTAAAGCAAAGTAACAACTATTTAATAACAAATGGCAGTTTTAAAGGCACATGCTAGATTAGCAGGTTAGTTCTTCAAGTAGCAGCACCAGTATCACGGCTACTTGGAATATTTGACAATCTTTTAGATTCAAAAAATTAAATAGGTAACCAGCCATCCAGTGTGGCAACTCTATTCAGATTGCTTTTATCTTGCCTGATGTCCTAGTTTAATCCTTCTCACCGAAATGCAGTCCATATGAAACTGTTGTGTCACGTTTCAATTTCTCATTTGGCATGTCTTATTTTTTCAAAATGTTGTCCTTGTTTTGCAGACAGCTGAGCTCCATGTGGCTAGGCATTTTAGTTCTATAAGCAGGCTATTTCTGATTCTCTCCACCCCCCACCAAGGCCTTCCAGATAGACACAAATCAACCTAATTATATCCTCCCTCCTGTGGTCAAAGCCACATAGCCCTAAATATAAATGTGCCAAGCACACCATATTAAAGTGAATTTTTATTTTTTTTAATCTGGTTGTGGGAAACCCTATAGAGGCCAATCCCATCCCACCCAAATTGGGGTAACAAGCTCCCTCCGTCCCTTACCTGTATATCAGCCACAGCAGCCTCAGCAGGGATTCTGGATCTACCACAGCATCTCGTTTCCCTTCTTGCCAGACTGATCTCCTTTCATCATTGATCCTGTACACTATCTAGCTTCTACACTAGTTCCTTTACAGCCCAGCTGATATGCTGACAGCCAGTAACCCTCTCTGTCCCTGTTTCCACAGCCCATTTGCTTCCTGTTCTGTGGGGCAGACTAGCTGTTTCTTTTCTTTTGCCCATGTTGTCCTCATCTATAGTGCCCTCAATAACACATTGCTTTTTGAGGAAAGGTCGTATTGCACTTTCATTGATAGGAACAGACTAATGATGATATATTACTATTAAGCATTTTTAACGTGGCATATGAGATCTACAGCAAATTCCTGGACAAATTTCAATTTAACAGGAGTAAATCAACAGCCTGAGGACAGAGTAGGCTGCATTTTCCAAGTGAAAACAGAACATTGCTTAATAATCTCCAACAGATATTTGTTTGTTAATTGTAGTGAAATATGGTCCTTTTCGCAGCAGTGATTGCAGCTCATTATAGAGGCCTCCCTTGGACTTTTGTTGTATCATATAACTTCTAAATTGTTTCTGAGGCATGAACAGTGGATGGGAATGGGGCTAATTACCGTCTCTGTGATCTGTAGCTTCTTGCTGCTGGCTTTCATTGAAGAGGGATCGGGTTTTGTTCTGTTGGAAGACTATGGAGGGAGCGTGAATCAAGGGTCTTTATCTCTTAACTCCGTGACTTGAACAATAGTATTTTCATAGCTGTAATTGCTATGAAATCATAATGGAGATGCTTTTGCAGAAATGCATGGGTGAATCAAGAGTTTTCAAGGGCTAGGGCAATTAACAGAGTCTATAACAGGGATGGCTGCAATTTTTTCTGACCCCCCAAGCCCCCAACAATTTTAGCAGTGACAGGAAAAAGAAAGAAAAAAGCATGATGCTAGGCTTTAAACCTCTTCTTCCAGTTTAGCAGCCTCCTGTTGATGCAAATTATCCCTCCCTCAGCTGATTTGCAAAGATCATCTGAAGAGGGGAGACTTGCATCACACCAATTGATTACTTACATTACTTTTTCTTCAGTTTACTTGCTGTAGATCTCCCTGGTAGAAATCCTCATAGCAGACCTGTACCTGCCGTGCACTAATGGTACATTTGGTTAGAAGTCCCATTGATGCTTACCTATAAAATGGCAGCCATTCCTCTGCAATGCCAGGCATAGTGCCAACTAGTTACTTTCCTATGGAAGGCTGAGCTGCTTTGGTTTAGATGGAAAAGGTCTGGGTGCCTTTAAGAACTCCAGTTGCTGACTTACTGTCATACCAGAAGGGGGCACTGTGAACATTTAGTCGCTAAATGGATATCATTTAAGCAGCCCCGAGTATTAGGCTGAACTGCAGCATACACTGTGCTCTTTAACAAACTTACACTAAAGATTGTTAAAGGTTCTTCTACACCAGGGTTTACCAAACTTTGGTCTCCAGCTGTTTTTGGACTACAACTCACATCATCCCTAGCTAGCAGAACCAGTGGTTGGGGATGATAGGAATTGTAGTCCAAAAACAGCTGGAGACCCAAGTTTGGGAAACCCTGATCTACACTACAAAGTGAAACTGCTTTAAGCCAGTTTAACTGTCATGGTACTGATTTCCTTCCAGTGAAGTCTGATAATTGCTGTTTATTTGATAATTATTTTGGAATCTATTCTGGAGGTATGTGTGCCAGAATGAGATGTGGTATTCCGAATGATCTTGTTTCTATACAAGTGTGTTAACCACTTCTAGACATCACTTTTTCAAGATTGGTATATGGAGAACAAGAAGGCACACTGGGAGAGACCTTGGGCCAGGGGTGTGAGCAATCAGTGGCTCACCAAACTCTTTCTGGCTTGGGAGGCATTTAAACTTATCAGAATGTTTGTTTAACTGGGGCTGGCTGGAAAACTGGGCTGGTGACAATTACATGCCATCCCTTTCAATGAGCTCAGTTATATTACTATAAATTCCTATGATTTCCAGACCATGACAACTATACTGAAAGGCCTTAATAATGTCTAAAGCAGGCATACAGAATTGAGAAGTGGGGATCTCCCATGTAGGGGTTTGCAAAGGGGATCATTCGCTTCAGGGTGCTTCTCCTCACTTGCCACCCTCCTTCAGAAGCCTAGCAAGAAGGGAGAGAAGCTGCTCCAACTTTCTTCCCTTGAGTTGTCCTTGGAAGAAGGAAGGGTGCTGCTTCTCTCATGCTGGGCTTTTGCAGGAAGCACCAGTAGCACCTCACTACTGCTACCTCCTGCAAAAACCCAGCAGGAATAGGATCTTTGTTCTGGGCATGTAGTATAGGGCAAGGGAGCATGTCCTCTCGTGAGTGGACTTATAGAACCCTGGTTAGAAATACATAATGACCTGGGATTCAAAGAGCTGCTTTAGGCATGCCCTAAGGCCTGAGCCATGCATGCCTAATAGGAGTTTTGATTCCACCCTAACCTCCACCCTAACCCTAACCCTAACCCTAACCTCCACCTCCACTAGGCAATAGACCACAATACAAAGCATAGCCTTTGCTTGGAGAATCAGTTTCTTTTGATCTGCTTGTGCTAACATTGAAGAGAGTCCCATGGGTCTTCAGTTGCGCCTTGGATAAGGGCAATGGAAACTGGCACCCTCCACATGCCTCATTCTCTGCATCTTGAGTTGCACTTGACAGATGTTCTGTCCCACTGGCAGATTGTCCTCTTGGAAAAAACACACAGCTAATATGTCAGCATGATAGTCTCAGGCAGGGATGTGAGTGTGCATCCTACCGATTTGCTGGTTGCCATGGCTGTGATCAGTCACCAGCTATTGAGTTCTTGTCTTAACTGGCCCGTGCTGTTGTCAGCACATACCCCAGTGTGATTACAAAGCTGCAGGAGCAATGTAATGCATCTTGAGATGGGCATCACATGGCTCCCATTTCAGTTCAAATATCTAAAGTTGGGGGAAAGTGTTGCTGTTGGACAGATGGCAATAATCATTAGACTTCCCCAATTTAAATAGGAATGCTCAGCAGTGGGTGAGAATTGTAAATTATACAAGGAGAAGAGCTTTGTTATGGGAAGGAGTAGGGTGTGAGCTGCTTTATGCAGTCAGAAGGGCAAGGAATCATAGAACTGTAGAGTTGGAAGGGACCTGAAGGGTCATCTAGTCCAACCCCCTGCAATGCAGGAATCTCAGATAAAGCATCCATGACAGATGGCCATCCAATCTCTGCTTTAAAGCCTCCAATGAAGGAGAGTCCACAGCCTTATGAGGGAGACCATTCCAATGTCGAACATCTCTTACTGTCAGAAAGTTCTTCCTGATGTTTAGTCGGAATCTCCTTTCATGTAACTTGAAGCCATTGGTTCGAGTCCTACCTTTCAGAGCAGGAGAAAATAAGCTTGCTCCATCTTCCCTGTGACAGCCCCTCAGATATTTGAAGATGGTTCTCATATCTCCTCTCAGTGTCCTTTTTCCCCAGACTAAACATTCCCAGCTAATCGTAATTCTGCCAAATGAAGCACCTATGATGAGCTCTCATATTTTGAAGAACAGAGGAAAATAATCTTCATGTTTTGACTTTGTGTGCCATTCATAGTTATTACTCTGAAAACATCTGAAATGTTCTCTGAATAAATATGTATTCATAAGCTGTACCTTTCAGAGAACATCAGACACTTTAGCCTATGGCTAAAAATATGGAGGAAAATGGCTCAACTGCAAAGCTCACATTTGTGCACAGTGTGATTAGTTCTAAACTGGTAATCTGTTTAGTTTTTTTCTTCCTAAGTTTGTGCATAGGAGACCATTTAGCCCTTATAATATCTGACTATATTATTTATAAAAATATTTGCTTTATGCTATTCATAAAAAATATCAATATGGTGTTCTGAATCAATGCTTAGACGTTCTCTGCTCCGTCACTAGCTTGAGGAGTCCAGAAATTCCATCCACTGCATATCTTCAGTGTATATTAACATTTATTGACAAAGAGTACATTTTCCTGGGCCTTTGGCTAATTAAGCAATTTATGGCCTTTTAAACTATGTGGGGTTATTGTTTTTGTTTGTTGTTATGGTTTTGTGGTATGTATGTTTGTGTTATTATATTGTAAACCTCCCTGTGATATTCAGATGAAGGTATAGAAATAATAATAATAATAATAATAATAATAATAATAATGTGTTATGATTATTGTGTGGTAATAGATACATACAAGGATTACAGTTTGTGAGAAGCATTGACTCCTCAGTGCCAAAGGCAGACTCACATGACATTAATCCAGTTTGGAGGTGACCAGCACATATATCAATGTGGCCTGACTATCTGTAACCTGGGAAATGCCACAACTGATGCACCAAATTAAACTGCTAAAAGGTGTTCTGGGCCACATTTGCCCTTATTGGCAATGTTGGATCAAGGAAAACTGCTAGGCTATATACTTGCTCCTTTAGAGGGAGTGTAACCTCACCTGGAGCAGGTAATACACCAAATTTCCTGGACCCAGGAACGGATATCCATAGTTCTGTCATCTGGTCAAGATTTGGCTTCAGTTTATTGGCCCCCATCCAAGCCATTACTAGGTACAGACACCAGTTCTGCATCTCTACAGCCTTGAGAGTAGATCTTTAACCGAGTGCTCAGGGTTAATTGGTTCTAAAAGGGACTGAGGTGCTCTAGAGTTACTGGATAGCGAGGTCTACTCAGGGAGCAGGATGGGGCAGGGTTTCATTTAGTACATAAATGTCAAATGAAGAGCTTGTTTTAACTTGCTCAACATGCTGGATTGGGGGGTGAAGCTTATAGAACTTTGAGAAATGGGAAATTCCAGTTTCAGGGGAAATCAGGAAAAGCAGAATATATCAATGTAAATGTTGGTAGTTGGCGACCTTCAGCCGCTTTCTACCCTTATAATTAGGCTTTTAAAGCTAGTCTGCTTCCAGCATTGTAGCATATATTCTCTGTGCATGGGCTGTTCCTCCTGATAAGGACGAGGCTGCCCTTTTTGTCCTGGGGTGATCCTGTGATCACAGAAGCTTTGTTTCTCTCCTGGTGCTGGGGATTAACAAATGTTTGCTAAAACCTTTGAAGATTCAAAGTGTTCAGAACACTAATTAATTACAATCTCATTGCATTAATCTGGCATTTGGTAGTTCTCCTTTGCCTCACACCTGGTGAAATTAATAACTCCCTTTCTAGACATGTCAGATGTACAATTCAGTCAAAGAACAACCTGGTAGAGCAGGACTGATCCGTTATATGGATTTGTCTGTCTTGGCGACTAAGTGCTGTTAATGTGGGTCAGCCATCACTTAACTCTGGTGCCGCATGCGATTGCTAATCAATAGAGTATCACTGACAGGGGTCTATACAGTAGCAGATGACATGGTGGTGCTCACCTAACCTTGTTTGTGTCGCTGTTCCTTACTAAGAGGTAGAGGGGAAGGAGAAGGTAGTGGCAAGGTTGGCACGGTTCAAACTCAGAGTTATCTGGTGCTCCTGCCTGGTGCATTTGCACTGTGCCTACCTCACTGTCACCTCACCCCTCCATCTCCCAGTAAGCAGTCATGACACAACCAAATGGAGGTCAGGTAAGTGCTGCTACCCCACTGTCCGCTACTGGGTCTGTATGAGGAGCTGCAGTGTAAATTGCCCTGTACTGCTAAATTGACATACCAGCCACTGATTATAATTGGGTTTGGTGCTGCCAGACGTCTTTTGCTTATAAGGTATTAACAGAAGAGCTGGTTCAGAACTTGCCTTTTCTAACTGTACATCCTTGGCATGAGAGAGACTGGCTATCTGACTGGAGTGCAGATTGTGCTGCCATTCAGCTGGCAGGTTTTGTCTTTCCCCATTAGTTTGATAGAAATGCAGGAATTGCAAGAGTGACTCTTGGTCAAAGTCATAGGGTGGTATTCAAAGTAGTGCTGAAGCGATTGCTCCATTAGTGCAAGCATTTCAGCTTCCCTGGTGTAACGGATCTCCCGCTCTTCTCCTTCTGTGCCCTGTTCTGGGTGTCTCCCAACTGCCCTACCAAGCCAATTTATGGGGGGCATGGGTGGAGGAGAGTGGGGCAGTCCCCATTGCTCTAGCAGTACTCGTTGTGCTAGTACCTGCTAGAGCAACTAGTTGTTTAATATTGTGTTTTAATTGTTGTAACATTGATGATGATGATGATGATGATGATGATGATGATGATGATGATTTGGTTGTTTCTGGTCCATGATGTCACTGTCCAATTTCCATAGTCTGATTCATGTCCTTAGCTGAAGTAGAGTTATTTCCTCTTCTGTTGTGGCTTACTAAATATGGAGCATTAGTAGAAAATGGAACCATCAGCTCTCATTCTTTAGGAATAATCTCTCTACAAAACAACCACTTTTGTGCTGAGTAGAGGTGGGGCCGGGGCAGAATGACTCAACAACTTCTTGCTTTCTCTTGGTAAAACGTAAATGTTTTATGCTGACCCATTAGCTTGATGTATAGGCAGTTTAGAAACACCAAACTTGGCAGCAGTGTGAGTTCTCGATTGCTGTTGTGTTTGCTAAGAGACGGCGGAGTCCATTCCCAAGGGACATTCATTAAGCTTTCAAAGTCCTTTTTGTCAGAGAAGCTGGATTTTTACTAAGGCAACCCCAATTTTTAATGATGGATTTCTGTCTATTTAAGCCTCTTGAACTCTGAAAAATTGTCTCTTAAGTGCAGCTGCTGTTAACGAGGCTACCTAGGTGGTTGTAGCAAAACAGCTGATTTTATTGATGCAAAAGGTTTCTTTCAATCTGCCAAGCTTGGCTATTTCACTCCATGTTATGTGGTTTTCTTTGGATGCCCTTATATTGCTTTCTTCTGCTCCTTGCAGGCTTCCCCCTGGCATAATTTTGGCCACTGTAAGAACAGCAGCTTAAAGGGAAAATTTAAACTAAACTGTGGAGAGCTTGGTGGCAGACATTTGTGTACTGTGCAGTTTTATCCGAAGGGCTTAGAGCAGGTGATGGTATATGCTTAATTTTGTATTGTCACAGGGTGAGTTCACACATTTGGCACTGTGGTTAATGATAAGACAAAGGTGCCCTCCTGTGGTGAAAGAAGGGTATAAACCAGGGGTTTCAGGACTAAAAAATGGTGATTTTACCACATGGGGGCGCTTTTATACACACCTTAAGAAGAATGGTGCGTAATGAATATGTAAGTTAATTTTGGACTATTAGGGATGGTAAAAGGTAAAGGACCCCTGGACGGTTAAGTCCAGTGAAAGGCAACTATGGGGTGCGGCACTCATCTCGCTTCAGGTCGAGATGGCTGATGTTTGTCCACAGACAGCTTTCCGGGTCATGCGGCCAACATGACTAAACTGCTTCTGGCACAACGGGACATCATGACGAGTGCCACCTAGGTACTCATTGTTGTAAATGTCTGCTACTGCTCTCCATGGACCAAATGAGGCAGCATTGGGGCTCTCCTCTTAAAATGTGAGGTTAGCTTAACATCTGTTCCAGAAAAAAAGGAAAGCATTGTTAGACAGAGTAATCAAGCATATACCAGAAGTAAGTCTTGCTGAAGCAGAACCGGTGTGGTTTCTGCAAGTGTAAGTTTTCTCTCATTTGCCTATTAGAGTTTTTTGAGAGTATCAACAAGCACTTAGATAGAAGTGATCCATTTGACATTATGTATTTGGGCTTTCAAAAAGCTTTTGACAAAGTATCTCACTAAAGACTTCTGAGTAATCTTAGAAGTCATGGAATAAGAGGAGAGGTTCTTTTGTGGATGAGGTTAAGAAAAAGGAAGCAGAGAGTAGGAATAAGTGTAAAGTTCTACCAATGGAAGGTAGTAGAAAGTAGAGTCCCCCAAGAAATGGTTTTGGGATGTGCTAGTTTAACTTGTTCATGGATGATCTAGAGCAGGGTTTCCCAAACTTGGGTCTCCAGTTGTTTTTGGACTACATTTCCCATCATCCCTGACCACTGGTCCTGCTAGCTAGGGATTGCTATCAAGAGTAAGGAGAGGATGCTGGTCTAGATAGGCCTAGCCTGATCCAGCAGGGATGTCCTTATTTTTATGTTGTTAGCAGGTCAAAGCTGGGAAGGTTTAGCAGCACCCTTTTCTGGTCAGAAGGCATCAAAGGCGTTGAGATTGGGTGTCTTTAGGCAATGCACAGGTGGCGGAATGCACTCATAGATGCACTTATGCTTTCATTTGCCTTTTTAGATTGAAAACAAACCTCATTGCTAGGTGTCTTAAATTAAAGATTAATTCAGATGGGAATGAAGCATGTGCTTTCAGAAACATTGGGTTGCTTTTAATGATGAGGGAAACTGCTCTGGAAAGCAATAAATAACCAGTCATTAACAAAAACAGAAACCACTCTTTGCTGGGGCAGGGGGTTACATGCCCTTACTAAGGCTCATCCACATGGTGCTAAACTGGGTTCTAGCATGATCTCTGAACTTTGCCTCTGAGTAATTGGCTATCTCCTTAGATATGAGATTGTTTTCCCATTGAAGAAATGTGTAGAAGTGAGCATGTGGATAGTATTTCATGCTTTCTCATCCTTTTTTAATGGGTGTAGAGTGGGCACAGTCACTTAGAATGGAACCGCTCTTCTACTTCCCAGTAGGTATGTGGCTCGAAGGCCACTTTGTGGAGAAACAGGGGTTTTGACTTGTTTGCAGATGTCCGGTTCTTCCTAGTGGACATAAGATAGTCTGTCCTACCTTCTTCATTCTGTAGGAATGCGAGAAGGTGCCTTGTGCCGCTTCAGAATATTCCATGTAGTATTGTGTGCACCAGGGCTATGGAACTTCCGATTCAGAGGCCAAATATTCACTCTCCAGACCTTTCTAATGAGGCTTTGAGACTCTACCCAGCACAAACCCCTTTCACAGGTCACACATCACATCAGCCCTGCTCCACACCTCCCCATGTGCTTTTGCTTGTTCCTGAACTGACGTAGTGCCTTTTGGATGCCTGGATGGGGAGACGTGTTCGTAGGGCTCACGCCTGTTGCTCACCCCACTTTTGCCTTTGGCACACCCACCAATGGCATTAGGCACCCATAAGGTTGTCCATGACGGAATGTGGTCCTTGGGCTCAGAAAAGGTCATGACCCTTGGTCTACACAGACTGACATGCATCTCTCCATCAAGGCATGCAGGAGTCTTTCCCGGCCCTCACTGGAAATGCCAAGGGTTGAACTTGAGCCCTTTGGCATGCACAACATGTGTTCCACCTCTGAGCTGAGTGAGGCCCTTCACTTGTTGCTCTCTGTCTAAATTAGGTGGTTGGATAATACAGGAACACCATGGGATGTCTATATCTCTACCACGTCCTTTTACTCATCTTCTCTATGCTTAGTTGTGTCTTCAGTTATTATATTGCATTGTGGTGAAGGTCTTTGGGGTCAGGCACAATCTGGGCCTGGGAGAAAGGTGTACTTATACTGTATATTGAAACATTTTTATATAGTGCCTTCCAATCCAATCCAAGGCAGCTTTGAACCATTCAAATCCCATCACAACCAGTGGACGTTCAAAAGCTAGAAGCTAGATCTACAGCTGCTATGAATTAAAATGCACTAAAAGTCTGACAGAATAGAATCTTAACGGTTCGTGCAAAAGACATCAAAGAAGTCTAACTTCCTTAGGAATGAGTTCAACAATGGGGGTTCCATTACTGAAAAGACACAGTCTTGTGCCTCTACCAATCATCTCTCTTGCTGATGGAATGTGAGCAGGGCCTGAGAACATTGGCCATAATTCACAGGCAGATTTTAATGCAGGATGATGTGATTGAAGGAGAATTCTGTCTGTAGTTAGGAGAAGGGGCAGTCCCAGAGAGCAGACTGATTTTTTTGTAAAGTGCTGGTAATTGGAAATTCATGACTGTACTCATTAAGAGGTTCTGAAATTTAACTGATCCCCTGGTCTACTGTAGAGCAGTGAGGAATACTGTAGAATAACATGAAAGTTATTGAAGAATTTTATGCACTTTATTGTAGTATCTGCACAGTTTATTTCCTTTGACTAGAAGTAATGATAGCTAGCTAGCTAGATATAGACAGACAGACAGAATAACTAATTTCCATTTTATTGCATGTATCACGATGACTTCCCCCCTCTTTCTTTCTTTGCTAAGGAGCACTTCAGTGGACAAAAACTGTAGCCTTTTTTATTCTCAATTTGAGATATCTATGAGAGCAGCCATGGGAGTAAGTAATATGAGCACCACTCCTCCTCTGCCTTTTTTCTTGTGGGATTAGCTTCTCAGTAGCTAAGGCTGCAATCCTATGTAGACTTACCTGGGAGTGAGTAGTACTGAACTAGGTTGCACTTTAAGATTTCTGCCCTGAAGCTCAGTATGTCTGTTGTGATTTGTTAGTCAGCAGCAGCAAATGCATTCCTACATCCTTTCCTGCTGGATAAAAGATAAATTGTAAAAATTGTTGTTTTTTGGTAGTCTACCCCATTTCATCCCAAGGTTTGGGTTATTAGCAGTAATTTTATGATTTATGAACAGATTAGAACAAATAAAAACTCCCAACCACACATTTCTTAGCCTCCAAAATTGGATAAATAGGATTTTTAAAAATGCTGCTGCTTTGATCTCTTGTTACTTGTTTTTGTATCTTAACTACCTCAATGCCTATCCATTTACAAGTTGATTTTTAAATATGGATTTTTTAAGGAGCTAAATATTCTTTGGCATGTGCACATATGAAAAGAAGCAAATGTTGCTTAATTCAGTTTTGATTTGTGTCGAGTGACTTACTAGCTTTTTCCTGGCAAAGAACTGGGGGGAGTAGGGCTGTGATACAGAATGCTGCTGTCTCTGACAGTTGCTTGGTGTGCTACTCTTCCCAGGCTCAGGTTGACTCTGTCCACTGACAGCATAGTAGGAGCATCTCAACAGCATAGAACATCTCAAGTTCTGGAAATCATGGCTTGACATCTCCTGCTGCTTTCCCCATATTCTGCTTTGACCCTGGCGTGCAGAACCACAGCATAAAAATATGGCCAAACTAAAGATCCACATCTCTCTATGTTTTGAGTATCAGGAATCCTGATTCAGGATTGTCAGTGGCTATGTATGCTTCGCAAGATGCAAGCAAGAAATGTTAATAGAATAAACAATCTTGGTTATTTTTCTTAGCTTCTGGTTTAGAAACACCCCGACCCAGATGATCTTGGAAGATATTAATATCTTCCCTGGATTTTTCTAGCCTCACGTCAACAACATTTGTGGCTGTCCAGAATACAAGTTTGTGAGAACCTCTGGCAGTGCATAGTTTGCTCTGTAATGTTCATGTTGGTGTGTGCCAACTTATCTAGCCCAGTTTTCTGTTCAGTCTTCAAGCTGTACTTTGGGCTGCAGTATAGCTAGCCTGTAATGAAATAATGTAGTATAGTAACTACTAGCCATCGGGAGAAGGGATTAAGGCCAAATGAAGTTTGATATTATGGCTCCTGGAAGAGTATTTTTGCAAGGTAAAACAGTGTCTGAATGTGTGCAAAGTAAGCAAGCCAAAGTATTAGAAGGGAGAAACCACTCTATTCTATCTTCTTTTGCTCCAAAGAGATGGCCCATTGGGGGGGGGGATCCTTGTGTGTTTTTTTGCACCAAGCCTTGCAGAAATTAGTTTTAATGGAATTTCATATGTTTTCTTCCTTCCTCAGTCTTGACCCCCCACACACATACACATACATGTAAATATTTGTTTGGGTATAATGTGTCAAGTTCTTGCCCACAGACTTAGAATTGTGTGCTGCATTTCTTTCTTTGCACCTTCCAGCCTCATTTACTGTGCCAAAATTAAACTGTGTTGTAATTTGGTTTTAATATCAGAGACATCTGTAATATTTAGAGTACCTGGGTTTAGACTGGTATTTGAGCTCCTTTTGTGTTAAAAGAACTAGAACTTTGTATATGGAGCTTTACCTGGCCACAGGCAAGGGAGAAGAAGCCTGCACTGTCTCACACCGTTGCAGGGCAAAGACAATTTCAGATGCAGACAACAACCATTTTAAAATAAAAGGGCGTTTTTATTTAAATGTAACCCGAGAGGAAATCTCCCCCCAGGTTACAATTATTATCATTACATGGATTAAAGTACTACCAAAATAGCTAGATGCTTCGTTCTCCCAAGCACATCTGCCCTTCTCAAGGAGAAAAAAGGCAGGGAGATGGTTCATTTAAGCGCAGAGCGGAGCGGAGCGGAGCGGAGCTGGCTTGTTGTAATTACACTAGGTGCATGAATAATCTAATGCATTCCTGAATTTGATTATTTACAGCAGCTTTTGGGGCAGGGGTGGGTGGGGAGAAACAAAGTTAACTTTTAATGGCTATATTAAGTTATATAAAAAGGTACACTAACCACAGCAGTGCTCTTGTCTATCTAATCCAGTTATCTGAATTGGCCAGCCATAGGTTAATTGTGCATTTACAAAACATAACACAACATCAGCACTGTGTCTAGAATAGCATCCTTTTTAACCCTGTCTGGGATCGAACTCCCCTCTGCTGTGATGACAGCAAAATAAATAATTTGCCCTTCTCAAGTCTAACCCAAGGATAATTTTCTGGCACCGATTTTTGCTTTCTGTCACAGTGATCCAAAAGCACAGGATGCCCGAGCTATTAGAATTTTATTGTAGATACGAAGAATTCAACCTGGGGAAAAGGTTCCTCATTAAAAGCAAACCCAGAACAAGGTGCTTTTAAGGGGCAGGCAGTGTGTCTAGTAATACCAAGCAGTTTTGTTAAGCTGATTCAAGCAGAAGACTGACTCTTACAGTTTCTGACACTTACGTGGCTGACTGCACATATCCCAAAGGGCGAGGTGGTCATCTGGAGCAGGGCTTGTGACCTCTGTAAAGGGAGCATTGCTTCAGTTTTTAGCCATGCTATGACTTGTTCCAAGAAGCCTAGAAGTAAGTTGAAAAGTATGGGCTCGGGAACCTACTTTCCAAATTAATATTAGAAGCAGTAGCTGACTAAAGCAGTTAAAAAGTAAGAAATGCCCCCCTCTTTGGTCCAGCAAGGGCACTCTTTCTTCTCCAGAAATAAAAACAGGCTTGCTTATATAGCAAATGTTTATTCTCTGAAAATCAAAGCCATTACACAATCTTGTATTCCACAGCAGTTTTCTAAAGGGGGATGGTACTCTCTGCTACAAGTTACTGAGCAGGCTGTAGTCATCTGGGATGTGTAAAGAGCACTCGATTCTTTTTTGTCAAAAGATGGTTGCTTCTGTTGTGCATAATAAATGGATTCTGGGACAGTCAGACTAGAATTGTTAGAAGAAAAGGCCTCCATAATTTCTAGGGGAGATGAAGGAAATTAAGAATAAACCACAGTAGTCCATGCAAGGGAGATGAAGAGAATTCCTCTGTGCTTTTCAGTGAGGAGATGCTTTGTAAATATATATTGTCTTCCCTCTCCCTCCCACAATGGATATGGGGCTTGACCCCACTCCTTCCCCACTCTCCACCTTGGCTGCATCCTTCCTGTGGATTGCTTCCTATCCATCTGCCGGTGTCTGTTCTCGTTCCTCATAGGACATGATGAGAGGATCTGAAAAGACTGAGCTGATTGATTCACTGTCCAGTTTGAGCTGTAAGAGTCTGGGGCTTTTAGCTTCTGGAAAGTCCTCGCTGACGGCCAACCTGACCTTGCCATTCTGGGCTTCCTTGATGGGCTCTAGGAAAACAACATGCTTGTTTGCGCTGATCTTGCGATTTGGCCCATCTGTGGCTGGCGGGGTGGTACTAAGGATGGACGATTGGGCGCTGCAGTCTGGAGGGGGGCTGGCGGGCTTCTTGAAGCACTTGGAGCAGCGACATGGTGTGAGGTACAAGTACATGAGGACAAGTACCAGAGTTACAACACACCCTAAGAGGGTTGTGAGGCCGGTATTGAAAGACTCGGGTGGTTTGGGGTATTGAAATGTGATGTTGACTTCAAACGTCTGGTTGATCTGTTGGAGCTCGTTGATGGCTATGCACACATAAACGCCGGAATGGGAACGGTTACCCTTTCTGATCAATAGGCTTCCATTTCTGAAAGGTTGATGTTCCTGATTACTGTGCTCAGGGTACATGAATAATTCATGTCTAGGAGAGATCCATCTGTAATTTGTGGTATTGTCATTATGGAGGCTCGTGTTGCAGTCTATTACCAAGGATTCTCCCACTTGGCAGAGGATTTGGGGAATGTCAAATTGGTTCCAGGAGCAATCTCCAATATACTTGTTGTAATTGAAGGTGTTGACTAAGGAACGTGGCACATTGGGGAAAGCTTTGCAGGTGTGCTCCTCTACAAAATCCTCCGCAGAACTGAAACCGCGGTGCTTCCATTCCTGGAGCATCAGATGAAGAGAGCAGTCACATATCACAGGGTTGTTGTGAAGGTACAAGCCATTTTTTATGTACCCAGGCAAAGTTGCTATTACTTGAACTGGAATGCTGCTTAGGTTGTTAGCAGACAGATCCAGGGTTCTCAGGTATGGGTGTTCAAGTCTTTGAATGGACTCAAATGGAAATTTTGTTAGCCTGTTCCAACTCAGGTAGACTTTTTGCAATCTGATTAACTTGACAAAAGCATTTTGATCGACTTGTACAATCTTGTTGTTGTATAGCAAGAGCTCCTCCAACTTCACAAGGCCATCAAAGTAGTACTTCTCCACAGTGCTCAGGTAGTTGGAAGACATGTCCAGGTGTACAATGTAAGTGGCATTGTGGAACACTTGCCGGGTGATATTGTGGATCTTGTTGTGGCTGATCCTGAGGGTCTGGAGACGTGGTAAGGCAGCCAGCCAGTAGTCATTAAGCTGAGTGATGTTATTGTAGCTGAGGTCCAAGGTAGTGGCTGTGGGAAGCAGGGTGCTGGGGACCTGTTCAAGATCCTTCTTGGCACAACTCATGAGATCAGCAGTACAAATGCAAACTTCAGGACATCTTCTGAGAGTGCAGTTGTTTAAGGTGCTGACTTGAATGCACAGGACAAAGAAAACTAACAGCTTTCCAAGCAGTTTCCAAATAAATAAAGCCAAGGTCAGTACATTCATCATGTAACAGTGGAGCTCACCCTGGTTTGTCACTAGCATGGAAATAAGTTCTCAAAGTCAAACTCACACTGAGTATAATCCTCTTGCAAGACACTGATGTGTGAAAGGGCAACAGTAGAATGAATCAGTAAAATCAGATGGTGCCTAAAGACTCTGAATTATGCTCCTTAAAATATTGGGTTGTCTCACTCAGAATAAACAGGCATTTAAGAAATATGCTGTAATCAAAGGCCAGCATGTAACTGCTGTTCTGCATGCCTCTCTTGGTAGTTGTAGAAACTGGCAGGAGTCTGTGTGCAGGTATTGCCTCAAATAATTTCAAAAACAAGGTATGTCTATATAGATCATCTTGAGCTCTGATTCAAAAGCCTTGAGCATGTTTACAGGATTTGCCTCTAAAGTGTCCCTCTCCGAATAACCCAACCTTGCATCTATTTGAGGCTGCTCCTTCAGTAACATTGGTCCAGGGAGAAGCTGGATCCATTTTTTTATTTTTTTTATTTTTATTTTTTGCTTTGCCAAGTCAAATGTCCTTAGATCCCAAAGTTTCCATTAGTGGATCCTTATCTTGAGGCTAAGCAACTCCAGTACAGATTCATCATAAAAGGGCCAATACGAGCCCATTTCTTCTCCTCTGTAATCTCATATAGAAACGCCAAAGAAAGCAGCTCTTACCCGGATATCTTCCTTTCTGGGTTATATTGAGCAGCATCACTCTTTCCTGTCGGTTGTTTCATCTTCCAGCCGACAGCACTGTATGCAAACACTTTCACCCTCTTCTGCTCCTATTTACAAGCTGCCTGTGAACACTGAAGGGTAAGCTTTGTGGACCAAGAAGAAATCCTATTGGCTTGTGTAAGAGGGAGTGGTGATAAGAAGAGAGGGGAAGGGGAGGACAGTAGTGAAGGGGTTTTTTTCCTGAATGGCATGTAGTTTCTTTGTTGTGCCATGTGGGGGCAGAAAAATCCTGCACAGCTATCCTTGGACTGGGCATCAGTGTGTCACATGAGAGCTGCAGCAATTTGCGCCAGCAGCAATATTACAAGGGGAGATAAAGAAGCAGGCTTAGTAAAAGGAGGGGGTGGGTCTTGCGAAGCAGCCCAAGCTCCTCTGCTGTTTACAGTTTCTCAGGGCATCTATGTAAGTCTTTGCAATTTTGTAATCTTTGGATCTTCATTGAATTATTATTATTTTTTAGGGGTAGGCGTGGAAGAATAGATCATACCGTAGCACTAAAGGACCACAACCAAGATTGTGACCCTATTGTTCTGGATAGTTTGCCCTCCAAGAGTTAGTCATTTTTGTCTGTCTAGAACTTCACACATTATATTTGTGATACATGTGATTGTAGTTTCTTTGTGACCTTCATGACAACTTCTGTGATTAGGCCTCTTAACTAAAAATATAGTTTTAAAAAAAACCTTATGTCAGCATCACAGACTTTCAGTGCATGCACACCTGAAAGCTTGTATTTTAATACCCAAAGCACAGCATAATGTATAAATACACATTCATACTAGAATGTAGATTTTGGCTGAAACTCAGGAGAACCTTCTAAATGGTAATAGCCATTCAGCAATGGAACAGACTAACGAAGGTGGAGGTAACTAAGCAGAGACTGGATAGGCTGTGTCCACCCTGCCAGCCACTTCAGCTTCCAACTCCTTCATTCTGTGAAAGCTAATTGAGCTTGAGGCTTCTGTTTTCATTGCGACTGGTGTGTTTGAGTCTTTCAGCCTTTTGAAGTTAACAAGTGACTCCCCTGGCACAATTCTGAAATTTTCCTCACTGTGGTCCTGCCCAGGATATGGTGTCCTCAGGGAAGGCTTATGGCTGGAGGCAGTGACATCCTTTCTATTGCTATGCCAGATTATCAGCTCGCTCTGTTTCTCCAACCTTCATCCTTTGTTGTTACCTTGGCTTTAGTGAATTCGTACAAGCAGTGTACAGCCTCATTATCCTTGCAGTATGCTTCTGTAGTGGTATACAACCACACTTTCTGTCACTGCCAAATCCCTGATAGCAGTAGAGTGTTCAGCTTTGAATTCGATCAGTGCTATCTTTACACTTTGGGGTGAAGTCATGCATTATAATTTGCTTGGCTGTTCCATGCCATCACAGGTCCTTTTGGTTATCCAGCTTTTCAGTTTATCTCATTTTTCAGTTTTTCTGCATAAGGAAACTGATCATAGAATCATAGAGTTGGAAGGGACCCCTGAGGAAGGATGATCTAGTCCACACACACCCCCCCCGCAATGCAGGACTGTGCAACTGTACTGTAGGGGAATCAAACCTACAAGCCTGGTGTTATCAACACTGTGCTCTAACCAACTTAAGCTATACAGCAAATCATTGTCCTTGAGCAGATGTGCAGAACCTTTGGCCCTCCAGATGTTGCTGAACTACAACTCGCATCATCCCTGGCCATGCTTGCTGAGGATGATGGGAATTGTAGTTCAGCAATATCTGGAGGGCCAAAGATTCCTCACACCTAGGGTTACCATATTTCAAAAAGTGAAAATCCGGGCACAAAAGTTGAGCAACATTCAAAATGCCAGCATTTTTAAAAAAAGTTGACTCTCCATTCAGATTTTACCCCTTCTCTTCTTTTTCATTTTCTGTGTGTGCTGATGCAATTATTATTGGCTGTTTATTGTGTGGATGATCTTGCTAAGGTGTTAGCTGTAGTGTTGTTCCTGTGGAGGAAGCAAATGTGTGTGAGAGAGGGAGGGAGGGAAGAAGAGGGAGAATGAGAGAATTCTCAAGGGCAGATGCATAGATTTCAGAAGCCAAATCAAACTCCCTACAACCATTGTCTTTTTTTAGTCTGTGCTGTATGTCAGTATCTACATAATTGGTGAGGCACAGGTTATTGATTTACCTCCCTTCATCCCCATTTACATATTTGACATACGTTGAGGCTTTTATACTTTTAGTATTGATTTACTTGGCCATCTTGGATTTTCATCACTTCACTCACCTGTGGCTGAACCAATAGTGTGACCTCAACTTGCATCCTTTGAACTGGAGGCTGCTTTGGTGCCATCAGGTGAGACTGTTGGGCTGGAGAGAGGTCCAACTGCAATAAGTGATCTCTGATCAAAGCAGAGGCAGAGGTGACTGAGATTTGTCCAGTAATTCCAACTCTGTAGAAACACAGTTTGCTCTCCTCAATGGACAGAGGGCAAGAGAGCGACTGCATGCCATTGACTTACCCTTTGCCCCTGAACAGATGCTCAAAGTTGACCAGGCATGTCTGTAGAGTAATTGCTGGGGCAGAGAGAGCAGCAGCTAGAGGGCAATTTCCTGGGAGATCCAGGCTGCTTTATTTGAGAAAGTGAAAATCAAAGCAGAATAATTGGTTTCCATTAGTACAGCAAATGACTAATTTGGCTGCAGCAGCTGCAGGACGTAGTGGGTGCTTAATCCTCTATTTTTACAAGTTGCAAGGGAGATGTTTTGGGGAAAATATTTGCCAGATGCTTCCCTATGTAAAGTTGCTTGCATGTTTTTGTGCAGCTGCTTTTAAATGTGCAATCAGAGATCCCTGCTGCATATCTTAAGTGACCCCTTATTGCTGAGTGGCCCTGTCTCCCCTCCTCCTAGCTTATTCCTCTGTCTCTTCCAGAGGTGAAATACTCCTGAATCAGAGTGGCCATGTGTTCTGTTTACAGAGGGCCAGCCTCTATTTGAAGTCATCCTCCATTTAAAGGGCTCTCAATTCAAAGTCCAATTTAAAGATAAAGAACCATGAAAGAGGAGAGCAAGAGAGGCCTTGATGTTGCCCACCAGCAGTTAGCACCTGGACAGCAGACTGAGCAGGCACACAAGTCCTTCTCCTCTCCATTATGGTGAGATTAGGTGTATTATACTGGCATCCCCCAACACACGTGTGTTCTACTTGTGTGTGACTGTGTATATGTGCAGCACAAGAAAGTAATTAAGTCATTCAATTCATACCCAGAAGTGGCAGGAGAGAGCTGGAGAGCCCTCTCGGCTCGTGAGGAAGCCCCAAAGAGACCAGAGGCACAGCAGGGCTCAGCTTCCCCACTTAACAGCTGGTGTGTGGGGTAGTGCAGCAGCAGCAGCAGCAGCTTTCGCATGCATCCTCTAGCCTCCTGCCAGCCCCAGAGCTTCAGTTCTTTGGAATACGTGCAGTATTTTTGGTATGAATTAAAGAGAAAGCATTTAAAGGATTTTTAGAGGGTGCTTCCCTCTTTACACAATTTCACTTACGGGTGCAGGGGCCTGGGATATAACCCCTGCATAAATAGGAAGCTCTGTGTGTCTGTTTAAATTTTAGTAACTATTTCTGATGTTAATAATAATAATAATAATAATAATAATAATAATAATAATAATAATATATGTATGTATATGTTGCAGCTATACATATAAATTAGTACATGTGATTTCTATGCAAGTCTTTTTCTTTGAAACATTAATCTTTTGAAACCTGCCTCTTACTTGTAATGCAAGATTGGCTTTCTTTTGGTGAAGCTGGGACCAATTTTTTAAAAAAAAAATACTTTAAATTCATTTTCATATATAGGGATGCACTTTGACGTATTCATTTTCTCTGTAACAGTAGTACAATTAAAATGTGTCCTACATTTAAACTGATGGAAAAATAACATACCTTCCTCCCCCCAACAGAAAACTAACAAAAATTTATGTGTGTGAGCCAAAAAATGAAAGGTGTAGCATCTAATTCATGTGAAGTAAGAACCCTGAGGAAACAGTGCATTCATTCACAACCACTACATATGCTAAAGGGACCATATTTTAAAGGTCTAAATAGTTCTAAATGCATGTGGTTGGGAACCAACACACTCTGCTTTTAAGTGATATACATCAATTTTAAGTGATCTACATAAAGCTGGTGTGGCAAGTGCATGGTAAATTGACTGCATCCAAGCAAGTGCCCTAAACTTATTCCGAATTGCCAAATGAGTTGAATGCTTCTAATGCAAAGATGTTGGGTTAATCAAAGACCTTTGAGTGCACTACTCTAGCTTGTATATGGGGCTGCCATTTAATGGCCAGTGTTTTTCCACTCTCAGCAAGATTCAGTAGCGACTGCTGCATTTTTATAAGTTCAGGGTGTGTGAGATAATTGCCTTTTCATTGTTAAAAAAGGAGATATTTTCTCGGTAACTTTCCATGGTGACATTACTATTGGCTGCTAGACATGCCTTGAGCTGTGCTCCTGACAAATTACTGAACGACAGGGTTTCTCAGGGCTCTGATTTAGGCCTGATGTAGTCTGCATTTGAAATCTGTAAGAACTATGTTACTTTAGCTTTTGTTTTGCAACCCAAAATGTAATGACCTTGAGCTGTCTTGCTCATCTTTGCCATTGGAACAAAAGGACTGTACTGACACATCTCTTAAAGGTGACAAGTTTTCTTGAAGGACAAGATCTGAAAAGGGAAAGGAAGTGAACTTTGCAGCCAAGAGACATGGTGTCTTAGGAGTTAATGGTGCAGGCTTCTTAGTCATTTCTGCAATCCCATCCAATAGAAATTAGGCTGGCACTCTGTCACTTCTACAAGACTCCCTTTTCCCTCTTAACTTCAGAGTTGTGCCTGATCCCATTGATCATATGACTCAAGCAGTATATTAAGGCAGTGTACTCTTATTCCAGAAGTGAGGAATCTTTTTCAGCCTGAGGACTACATTCCTTTCTGGAAAACCTTCTGAAGGCCACATGCCAGCGATGGGTAGGATCAGGGCAAAAATGGACAGAGCAATGAATGCGTTTGTGTCCTTTTTACAGTAGGCTACTTTCTACAGACACACAAAACCCTCTGTGTCCTCCATCAAGTTAAGAGGCATTATCAGAGTACAAGGACACATTCCAGCCAGGCAAAAACACTCTGAGTGAGGGGGTAGCCTGGGAGGAATTATTGGGGACAGAGAGAGCAGCCTAGACTAGGGCTGTGCTTGACCCTTAGACCTGAGATTCCCTGCCTCTGTGCTATGCCATTGGTCTTCAACTCATGGGCCACAACTGGGTCTGATAGAAGGTGGATCACGCCAATGGTAACTAAGAGACAGGCTGCAAATGGATTTTAAAAGGGGGTTCCCCATTCTTCAGGTTGAAATGAAAGGCCTTTCCTGGATCTGAAAAAGGAAAGGCTACTCTGGACAGATGGCACTTTTCATGAAAATGTTGCATAAAAGAGAGTAATACGGTAACTTAGGGCTGCCATACATCTGGATTTTCCCAGACATTACTGGGATTTCAAAGGTGGAATTGATGTCTGAAAGGAGGTGCTTTGTCCTGGATCTTAGGCATGTCAATTGAAACAAAAAACAACTCATTAACTTTCAGTGTGTCCTGGTTTTTACTTTTTGAAATATGGCAATCCTAACGTAACTTCCATAGACAGGGTTAGCTCAAATTTCCTAATATTTAATTTAAAAACAACAACAACACAGCCTTTCTGTAATTTAAATAGTCCTCTGGTGATACTGTGTTTTTCTTCCTGAAAACCTTGTAAATATATGTAAAATTAATCTCTGCCCCCACTTGCAATCTTTTTCCTCTAAGCAAATATTAAGTGTTCTGTTTTTCCTATGTCCATGTCTTTCTTGAATTGTGATTCCAGAGTGTGTGCATATGCCCTGAAGTGAGCTGTAAATGAATTGATTTCTCCTTTCTGATCTTGAAGTGGTGTGTTTTCCAGGGAAGGGAAGTGAAAGCGTTGTTGAGATCCAGTGTCAAACATACTTCTCCACAAAATGGATGATGCAAAGCAGCAAAACTTTTACAAGAACTGAGCTGTTCCTAATCCTTTATCTATATATCCAACAGTATGTGAAGTCAGACCTGGTTAGGCCCATGAACTTTACATTCTCCATATAGTTGATGAAGTAGGCTTGAATGTTGAGGTCATTGAGCTAAAATCGTCATCTGAGATGATGCAGATTTAAGCATTTATTTTATTAAAGAAATTGAACAAAAATATCCAGTTCTCTCTGAGAGCAAGTGGGGATCCATGTGATTGAATTTTCCTTTGTTCATGAAAAAAAAATCCCTTCACCTAGGAAAATAGCATGTCAGGAAGAAGGCCTCTGGTCTGGTCTTCTCTCTGGCATGCTCATTTTCTATGTGTAGGGGAGCATCCCACCATGTGAGCCTCCAAATGCACTGTGAACTGGTCCAAGTGAGACACATGTTTACCACTTCAGTGAGAGCTAGGTCACTGCTATGTGGCAGGCTGAGCAGGAAGAGTAATTCAATTAATATCAAATTAGTTTTAGCCATCAGGAAGTGATCTGTGGGTTGTAATTCCATTAGGCCTAACATGCTTAAATGGGACTTTCCTCTCACAATTTTTTTCAAGCTATGCAAAGCTTTTCAGTCTCAGCAGCTGGAGAAGACAACACAAAACCCATTAGCAAAATACAACATGACCATTAAAGCATCAGACGTTTTCTGGAACGATATAAGATTCCTCAGTAGAAATAGTCAAAATTCAACACAAAACATTGGGTTAGCTCAACCATCCATTTCTTTGAGGTCTTTGCAATTGCCTATGTCTGGATTTGCACTTTGGTATTGTATCATACATGTATGTGGCAGTAGACATGCCACATACAGTCTTTTACAGGACCACTTTATTTTTGTTGATTTCCCTATAACAAACACAAGTCCTGAACACTCTCCTAGAGAAGGTCACCTGAAGCCCCTTTCTCCACGGCATGTGCCGCCTCCTTTCTAGGTGAGCAGTCTCCCCATCTCACTGCAGAGTCCTCGGGACAGTTATGGCACCATTGTGTGCCCTACAGGTTGAATGAAGCAGGAGGCCTGTCTCTTGAAACAGTTCAGTTCAAAGTGCTCTGGCTGCTCTCCCTGGTATTGGTAAGAGACTTGGATATGTCCTCAAATGAGTGGTGTTTTGGCAGCACCCTGACTGTGTGTTAATTCCTTTCTCGGCAAGGGAACGGCCTTCCTCACTTTATGAGTAGGAAAGCTAATAGTGCTCTAAAGCAATTCGGTCCCCTGCTTCTCTACACCCAAGTGCTGCATTGCTGAGCAGTCTGGATCATTCGGCCCTTGACAAACCACTCACAAAGGCCCTTTCTGAATGTTGACTTAGTCTTCCTTGGAGGAAAGGGGTGCCAGACAGCAGTAGTCCCCACTGGCAGCTTTGCACAGCCATAAAGTTAAGTGTACAGTAGAAACAAATGCATGTTCCTTGGAAATGCATTGGCTGCATCCCAGGAAGCAGGCTCACTTCCTCTTACAAGGACGGAAAGTGCTGCTTTGTATCTGTAACCAATCCCTGTATTCTGATGTGGTCCAACAGTGACCCACAGAGCAGGCTGGGCAACCAGCAGCCCCAGGTCCACATAGGTCAAGGAGGGAGGAAAATGGGGGAAGAGGGAGATGTGGATAAAGAGAAATCGAGACAAGGGAGTAGCAGTTAGAGAGATAAGAGTGTGAACCACTCCAAATGTACCTCAGCGCAGTGTCCCGTAAACCCCAATTTCAAATCAGTGGTCTTCAGGAAATGATGTGACTTTAATTCTGCTATTTGGTATGTTGAGGGTAGGAAGGGCCCAGTGTGTTTCTCTGTACAGTGCTAGCACAGTTCATGCTTTCAGATTATCACAATACCTCCAAGAGTTTATACTTGATTACCAGGAAATGCTGCCCATTCTGCTTCTGGCTGCCATGGGCTTAGCACTGAACCGTACACATTCACTAAAAATGGAGGGCAGGAGAAAGGCAGGGCCAGGACTTTTGCTGCATATCTGAAATATGGGCATTGAGTGGAACACCAGAAAAGGGTATTGTACAATTGTATGCAAGTAGACAATTGAGATGACAAGGATCCCTGCAAGGTTGAGGTGTCCTCACATAAAATGCCTTTCTATGTACATGCATAGCTGTGCCTTTGCAGAATCCCACTCAATGTGCAAGTGTCAGAGGTATAGCAACATCAGGGGCAGCGCTAGGAGAACACAGCATCGTTTCCCTTAATGTGTATGCATGGAGGTACACGTGAGGAGGGCAATTGTGCCTTCTGATTTTAATCTTTTGAGATTCCACTTATGTTCTCACATTTCACTCTTATGACGTTGGTAGCTGTTGTAATAGTTCTGTGCAGGGCTGCATAATACTTCCCATAAATTTCATCTCTCCAGTTCTTTGTACTATTAGCCTGCTTGTCTTGTTGTGACTGCTTCATTTGCTGATTGTGGGAGCTACAAGTAATGAGACATATCTTCTAATGCTTTGTGATGAACAAAGGTTGGCTTTCAGTTAGGGAACATGAAAAATTGAGCTTTTTAACAAGTAATTTTTATTAAATTCTTATTGTATTAATACAAATCTATAATAACAAGAAGACCAACAAAGAACAAAAAAGCTAATTACAAGAACTTAATCTTTGTGAGTGTGTGTGTGTTTATGTAAAAAACTGGCAGAAACATAACTCCTGTTGCAAATGATATGTTCCATCATGAACATATCATTTCGTGTACCATCATGAAATCTGAGGGTTTAAGTAGTCTGTAAGACTTCTTAATCCAACTATTGTGTTCACCTGTTAAGGCCGTTCTTACCATATTTAATCTTCTTTGAATGGAAAGAGTAGGAGGAAGTAATTAAAAGTTGTGAATGGTCATTTTGATAAAAGATTATATTATTAAGCTGCAATTCTACATGTATTTGGTAAGTCAAAATGGCTGCAAGAATGTAGCAGAAACCCCAACTAATTAGTGAGAAATAATACATCACAGCTGATCCAGTGTAAGTAAGGTGTTATAGTCATTACTTTAAATTCATAATTAGTAGTCAGTGCAGATAAGAGCTCTCTTGAATCATTACAGCAGCTGGACTCTCAACATGATCAGGTGTTAATGGCAACAAGATGATAACAAATGTGGTGAGGGGGGTTATTCTTTCATTTGTTTGTTTTTTTAAATGTGTGTTTTTATGCAGCAAAGCATCCTGTGATCCTATGATGAAGGGTGGTGTATGAATTAAATAAATAAATAAAAATCCTTTTTCAGACTGAGGGTTGGTTTTTTTAAATGGTGGAATTCATAAGTATAACTTTAAATGCCTGAGAATTCGTTTTTAATTATTTTGCTCCTTCAGGACAGCCGCTTTCTCTCCTCTCACATGTGCTTGTTTATAAACAGACAACCTGGCGTCAGCATGAAAATAAATATGCATAATTTGGTATTTACTGGTAGTCCTAATCATCTCCCTCATAACAGAGATAGTGGGACGAATTCAACATGGTGATAAGGAGATCATTCCATCAGTGCAAGCATTTCTGCTTTTCTGGTAGAACAATCTCCCCTCCACCCCCTGTTATGGGGGTTCTTCTGACCCCCCCCTCAAGGCAATTTGGGGGTGCATGCTGGGAAGAGAACCAGCCTTTGCTCAGGCTTCCACTAGTAGGACCTGTTTGTTATATAACAAATGGCTGAAAGAGGTGCTTAAAATGTATGGAGGTTCTGCTTCCTAGTCAAGACAATTCATGGTGACATTTCCTCCCCCCGCCTGCACCCATTCTTGTTCTTCCAGGCTGCAGCATATAGCAAATGCAGTATGTCAGTCAATCTAGCTGCTAAACAGCTGCCTCTTGCTCTTGAGTTGAATATCAATCAAATGAAGAATGCAATTTCTGCTGTTCAAGACCTATTTAATTTACCAGGATGTTGTTGCTTTTTGGAGACATTTGCCCTCTGACTGTGTGCAACTTGTACACCAAGGTGGCTGGAAAATTTGGTGCCCATTAAGCTGTGCTGTGTGTCTGTACAAAAGCCGTTGGCTTCTGAGGGACCAGCCTCTGGAATTAAACAGTCCCCATTTAATGAAGCCTCATCAACCTAGAAAATACCTCATACGATGTTAAGTCAGGTGGACCTGTCAAGATGTCCTACACTTTGAGACCACCAACTGTGGCCAAGAGGAAGTTCCAGATGTCTTTATAAAGCAGCCTGACCCTAAGACCCTGTTTCTTAGGAGGCATCATACGGGCCCATTCTCTGACTTCCTGCCTTTTCCTCTCCCATTGCCGTTGGGTCTGTACCATCCATTGCTGTGCTAGGCCACCAGTGAGCAACGGGAGCAGCTTGTGATGGCCATAGGGCAGGAGGTCTGACAACAATATTAATGAAGCAATATTGCTCTAAAGACTAGAGAGTGTGTCCTTTACTCCTAAAGATGCCAGTTCTCATGAACACAAACATGTCACACAGGGATTGCTGAGAGGAACGAGATGTGCTGTCATTCCAAGACAAGGCCTTCATAAAGCATGTCTTTCTGTCTGTCTTTCCAGTGCTGAGCGGGCAACAGCTGTGCTGCTGGCAGATCCCTGTTTCCAGCTCCGTTCTATTCAGTACTTGTTGGGGAACACGGAGCCTCTAGTCCTGGGGATGGCATCAGCTTCTGCTGACAAGAAACATTTCTCCCTACAGAGCTGTAAGTATCTCCTCTGATTTGCTGTGCTTAACATACGCCATGAGTCGCTTGTTCCTGCATGGCTCCTTGTTGCCTGCCACTTTGCCATTTGGGTAACTCCTAGGTGCCTTTTGTAGAAAGGGTATCACTGAGATCTCCGCTACAGAGCTTGTAAACAGCTGTCTTGTGTCTCCTCCCTCCTTGCCTGTCCCTGCTCTTCACAGATGCTTTGTGTATTTGAGGCCACCAAATATATTTGCCCTGTGGCAACAACATGGGAATAACTCCCTGTTTTCCTCTTGCTGTGCCTCTGCTCTCCAACAGCAACAGCAACAACTTTTCCATCCTGTTTCCACAGGCGTATGGTTGCCTACTCTAAGAATTGGATGCTGAACTAGATGAGCCCATGGGCCTGATCCAGCACGGCCCTTCTTGCGTTTCCTAAGAAGGATCAGCTAAGAATTCAGACAAAAGAATAGGTTTAAAAAGGGGGGGGGGAAGTGTATATACATATATGTAAGCTCATTAGCCTAAGAAATATTTAAAGCTGCTTTTCCATAAAAGGTAAAGGTAAAGGTACCCCTGCCCGTAAGGGCCAGTCTTGACAGACTCTGGGGTTGTGCGCCCATCTCACTCAAGAGGCCAGGGGCCAGCGCTGTCCGGAGACACTTCCGGGTCACGTGGCCAGCGTGACATCGCTGCTCTGGCGAGCCAGAGCTGCACACGGAAACGCCGTTTACCTTCCCGCTAGAAAGCGGTCCCTATTTATCTACTTGCACCCGGAGGTGCTTTCGAACTGCTAGGTCGGCAGGCGCTGGGACCGAGCAGCGGGAGCGCACCCCGCCGCAGGGATTCGAACCGCCGACCTTTCGATCGGCAAGTCCTAGGCTCTGAGGCTTTAACCCACAGCGCCACCTGTGTCCCTTTTCCATAAAGCTACATGGAAAAATAAAAGCACACTTTAAAATGCATCTGCTGTAAAATAACAACACAATAAAACAAGATAAGACACAACACAACACAATAAAACAAGATAAGTCACAAATTGGGTGGTGTGAGCTGACTGTAGCTCGATGCATAGAGCAGGTGCAGGGTATCCTTGAGGGGGTTTAGCAGAGCAATGTGGACTTGTGGGATGCCCAGTGGTAGGGCACAGGATTTGCATGCAAGGAGGTTCCGGGTTCAGCCTTCTTACATTTCCAGGTAAAAGGATCAGGTAAAAAGGGATGTGAAATAGTTTTGCCCAAGACCCCCTAGAGCTGCTGCCAGTTAGAACAGTAAACTATACGAGGCTGGATTGACTCAAGGGCCTGCCTCAATAGAAGGCAGATTCCTGCATCAGCAATGCCAGCAACAGAGGCAGCTTATTCTTCAGCTGCTCAGGCCTACTGTCCTGTGGCACAGCAGAGCAGCACATGGCGCTGCTTACGCTTCCCCGGAGGGACCAGTCGTGGAGTCCCCACTGTGTGTGTGTGTTTTCAGAGAAGAAGTTGTTTGCATCTTTTCTAATTTTATTTTCACTTAACTTTGCCCCACAGCCCATTTTAAGGATCCATTCCTATTCGCTGGGTAGGATGGCAGCAAAAAAAATTTCTATAGTGAAAAAATATGTACTGTTATGTATGCATTTGCATACCAAACTGCCACATGCCATCTCTTAAAAGAAATGTGTGTCCAGCGAGAGAGAGAGAGAACCAGGCTCCTGTCCTTGGCTCTGCCCATGCCCTTGAAGTTTGCTGAGATAGAGGAAAGCAATTGGAGCGCTGAGATGGAGGAAACCGTGATCCCTAAGGAATAGTGCAGGCTTTATTTACACAACCTCTAGTTCCATGGAGATCTTGAGCTGATGACGAAATAAGGCATTATGTGATTGGGGTAGTGGTGCAGAGCTGCTGAAGTGATTGAGAACTGTGGAAGATTACTGCAGCAGGCAGCAAATCTTTCTCTTTCTTTTAACCTCTGCTGAATTGTGGCCATTATGATTTATCTCACTCTCCCTATGAAAGGCTGGCTGAAGGCCTCCTTGCCTCAGGCTTGCAGGGGGGGGGGTTCTAGTTTTTGTTCTCCAGCTGCGAATGCATGCAAACCAGGGCCAGCCCTACCATTAGGCAGAGTGAGGCAGATACTGTGGGATAGGGAGCAACAGCAAAGTGCTAAAGGGGAGAGCCGTTGTGTGCAGGGCCCACTCAAGATAATTTGCTGCCTGAGTCAAAGGACTAGATGATAGCCTCTCCCCTCCCTCACCATTCCATGCACAGAAGTTGACTGGAGTGAAAGCTGCATCAGCAGTTGTGATGGGATAGCATATTTCAGCACCTGAAGGCAGCAAGCTAACTTAGGAAGGTGCAAGACAGGCCACATGGCACACACAGCTCTGTCCTCCCAAGGTGGGGAGCTGCCAAAAGGACACTGGAGGACTGGCCAGCGGATGTTGCTTCTCCAGCATCTGCTGCCTAAGGCGGCTGTTGCGCTCTGCCTAATAGTAGGACTGGCCCTGTGTGATTGCTGTGCAATCTGCCCTACGCCCACTGTGCTAGGCTGCTGTCCTTGGGTGCAGTGGAGGACCCCATTGTTACTGTTGAAGTAAGATTCAGTTGCCAGTCTGGTTGGATTTTATACATGGCATGGGAAGGAGGGTGTCATCTTGTTCATCAGATCTCAGGCAACAAAACGTCTTAGTCCAGCCTTGATAAAAAGCAATACACTTCCAGGTTTTTACAGAACTGAGGCATCTTAGAGAGGCCATTTAGCCAATATGATAAACCACATCTTAGCTCAAGTATGATCTCTGGTATTTTCCCTTGTGAATCTCTGCTGAGCCCAGGAAAGCTACATCCAAGAGAAATGGAAGGGGGTAATGACAATTACTCTACCATGTCCAAATATGCTCACTGTTGAGTGCTTGGAAAAAATTTGAAGCAGTACTATGGCAGGTTGATGATGATCCTCTGCTGGAAAGAAAAAAGGAAAGTAATATTAGAAAGTGCTCTGGGTTTACTGTTAACTGGGAATCCTAAAGCTCGGGGGATGCCTCACATGGAACAAGGCTGTGCCTTGGGGTGGTTGCTGCTGTATTCGAGTCTACAGGGATTATAACCACTGTCCTTTCCTTCCCGCTAATGTCATTATTAAGTGGGACTTCCCTGCCTGCCAACTGCAGGTTCCCTTTTCCTGCTGATAGTGTGAAAACGTGTGCTAGAGGGAAGGCAGTAGCCTGCAGAGGACACCACAGGCAGATTCTCTTTTGTTTTCCGCAATGCACTGTGCATTATATCTTAAAGAGGCACTGTTAATTGTTTCCCAGAATGGAGCATGCTGAGTCCCCTGCCCCTCCCCTGTTTGCAGCATTACCTACTGTTGCACCCTCTTGCCTCGCTCTGAATTCCCTTACCCTACAGCAAAGTGCTTGTGTTCCCATCCTATTTCTGGGCTATGGAGGGAATGTTCTCGCCCCACCCGTCAAGAGAGTGTTTGTCTAAAAGCCTGATTCCAAAAATGCATGTACTTGTGTATCTGCCAGCAGCAGCACCTATGCTGATACTGAGCTGGCCCAGCGGCTGATATTCTCTGCCATAGGCAGTCTTTGCAAATACGTATTAGATCCGCTTCTGAAGGTTGCTTCATAGACTCGGGTGTATGGGCATGGCCAGAGTTGCCCTGTGCCTTCTTTGCCAACCATTTTTTCCTGCTCTACCCAGTAAGGAAAACTATGCTAGTTCTCGCAGGCGCTTTGCTGTGTCAAATCCCAGAGGCCTAAGCAATCCAAAGAGGCAGAGGTCAGAGGCAGTAATGCTTCTGAATACCAGTTGCTGGAAACTGCAGGAGGGGGAGGTGCTCCTGTGTTCAGATCCTGTTTGTGGGTTTCTCACATCTGGTAGTTCACTGTGGGTGGACTACATGGGCCATCGGCCTGATCCGGCAGAGCTCTTCTTATGAAGGCTTCCCCAGAACAAACACATGCTTATCAGAAATGTGAGGGGTGGAGAGAGAGGCGGAGGGGTGGGTGTGTGTGTATGCAGGAGCATGGATGCATCGGAAGATCTTTCTCCCATATTATAGCCGGAGCCCTTAATGGCACTGACAATAATGTTGCTTAACCTTTGTAGGATCACTCCTATGTTCCCCCTCATGAGTTGCTCAGATAGGAAGCTTTGATTGCCTTGTGACAACTGAAGAGTTTTCACCCCTTTCATGGATGGCTTGCCACTCCGGATGCAATATTTAACCTCCATTTCCTTGGCATCGTCTTGAGGACTTGGTCATCTTTGATCACATGGTCTATGGGGCTCTCAAAGCTTGCATATTTTAAAACATAGACCAGTATTTCTCATCAGCACTCTAAATCTCTGGGTTGTCTAATTGAAGCAAGAGTTGTGGCCACAATATGCCCAGGGAAGCTATACCTGCATAATGCTTTCCATGCATGCTGTCATCTGGTGGCTTTTGAGAACTCTACCCTTGTCCCTGTCCCATAGAGCACTACTGCGCAAAGCCGTTTTCCTCTGTCCTGTGATAACACTGAGAACAAGGTGCCTCACCTCTTTGCGCCTCACTTGGTTAACAGATCAGCTCATGCTGGGCTCTGCCACCATGTGGCCAAACACCTCCACTGCAGCTTCATTTTAATCCCTCCCAACTAGTCATTGGTGGGATGGGGCTGAAAAAAAGAAATCCGGGGCAAGGCCCCCAACACCCCCTGCTCTGCATAGTAATAGTAGAACCTGTGCCCCCCCCCCACTCTGCTGCCACTTGCCCTTCCTTTATCATTAATCTCTCTGTTTTTCTGCAGACACTGATTACATCAGCCAGGAAGAGCTGGCCAAGGTGGAGCAAATGCTGGGCCACCTCAGCGAAGAGTCCAAGCAGGCTGCAGCCTCCACCTTGGTAAGCTTCCACCTAATGAACTTCCACCTAATGTGTGTGGCCACTTGCCCAAGGCACCCTCCATAGCACCACCCCTCGCAGGACCTCAACCGAGGCAAAAGATCAAGCACCGGCCCTTGCTGCATTGCCTGAGGGAAGTGAAGGCGCAGCATTCACAGGGTCCTGCAGATACCCTGCAGATACTGACCTTGCTTGGCAACACTGGGTGGCTCTGTTTCTTGGGTACCTGGTTTGGCTTGGACATGTTAAAACCATATGGGGTAAGTGTCCACGTTCCATGGCAAAGGTTGATGCTGACCTCTAATGCTGTAGGGCAGCAATAGCCAATGTGGTGCCCTCCAGCTGCTGCTGGACTCCAGCTCCCATCCCTGCTGACCATTGGGAGTCCAACAATATATTGGCATCACCCTCATAACCACCCCTGCTTTAGGGCTAGTTCTGAGCCATCTGTAAGGACAGTGTGTTTTCCTGTGGAAGCAGGATCTGAGAATGGGCACAGGTAGATGCGTAGCATACATATGCACAGGTGCTAAAGCACACTTCCTAAGCTAATAATATCCTCAACTTAAGCAGGATTAAGCAGGGGTGGCTCTTCTTTTTTTGGGCTGAGGGTCCATTCATCCTTGGCCCCTACTCTGAGGTTTACATGCCAGTTGTGGGGGTGCCCACCCATACCACTTTCATGCACACATACATAACACACTCAAGAGGCACACAGCCCCCCCACCAGCAGCTGATCCATGCTGATCATCTGAGGAAATTGGGTTATTATCATCCCCCATCAAATGATCAGCCTGATGACTAGGAAGGGGGAACACTGAAGGCTCTGAAGCTCACCTACCTCATACCGAGTGTATGTCACTATTTCCCCCCTTTTTCTGGCACTGCCAAAATTGGTGGTGGGGAGTCAGACAAAAACTGACTGAGGGGTCAGAACAGGCCCCTAAACCAGGGTTTAGCCAGCCCAGCAGTAGTACAACATAGAATGAATATGAGAGTCAAAACTCCTTTGATTTGTGCTCACTTTACAAGGTCACCGAGTACAGCACTTACTTATGACCACTGAAATATGCTTGTTCTGTGTGTTCTCCACCATCTGTAATCTGCAAACACCCAGCAGCCAAGCAGATATCCCAGTGGGAAGGAGTTCCACTGTCTTCAGGGAAGTGAGGCCTTAGAGCTCCATTCTCCCTCCCCTACCCCCCCACACCCAACCCAAATCTTTGCCCAAACAATTCCAATTTCTTTTGAAATTCTGAACCTTGGAAGCAGAATAAACTGTTCAAGATGAATTTGCGAAATTGAAGGCACAGAACTGTCTTTCTTTGTTGAAAAAAAATTTGGACTGGATGGGCATGGAGGGAGGAGGAGCTTAAGCACCACAGAAGCTACCCAGATGGACTCTGGCTGCTGAAACAGCCCCCGCGTGTTGCTCTGTCTGGGTGACCTCCAGAGAGAAGCTGTGATCCAGGAAGCAACCTGATCTCTGCCGGGGTAGGATCTGAATTATTAATGTGGCTGCTCATCTTCTAGCTGCAGTTTGGAGCTGCATAAAGGCTGCTGCAGGAGGACAGGGTGGGGATGGGGTGGGAGAGAGAGCTGATGGGATGGGAACACACTGTCCCTGGGTTCAGTAGGAACTCATGCTCTTAGCCTAGGCCAACCCCAGGGCAGGAAACAAACCTTCATTAAGAACCTCAAGCTAAGCTGAACTCTGTACATTCTTTGCACAGGGAGACAAGTGCAGAGAAGTTGACTAGTCCCGTATATTCTTTACTGCTGCTTCCGCTGCTGAGATTATTAGCTCTCCCAAAATTATATCGAAAGATAGCAGGATATGTATAGGTGCAATTAACAGTCTTCTTTAGAGGCAGAGCTCATGGTCCGTGCTCCAAGGGGGAGATTCATAAGAGATACATTTATATTGTTATCTTTTCAAAACTTTTTAAAAATCTCACTTTCTCCCCCTAGTGGCAGCAGTCTGCTCACTGGGATTCCCTCTCCTCTTGGACAGACAAGGCCCTCCCTTCCATTATGACATCATCCGGGAGGAGTCCTCATAATACCCAAAGGAGTGCAGTCCCTACGGTCATCAGCATTTTTATAGAACTCCCCAGTGAAAGACGTTACATTTAAAAGAAGAGGAAATAAAATAAAAACACCCTTCCCCTGATTACAGAGCATAGTTGGCAAGGAAACGTGGGCTTCACTCCACAGGCCAGGGCTTCACAGCGCAGTGGCAGTGGGAGAGAGGTTCATCCGCTAATGTTCCTATAACATTTTGCACCCAGAGCGAGACAGACCTATCACACTTCCCCTTTAGACACCCGGGGCCTAATCAGGCCATGAGGAGGAGCAATCAAAGTTAGGACACTGCCCTGTGAAGAACAGGACACAGGAGGCTAGAATGCCTGTTTTCTCCTCTTTCCTTGGCCAGGGAGGTAGAGGTAGCCCTCCAGTTCATTTAGCCCTCCTGAGAGAGTAGAGCCCTCATAGCTGATAGTGGAATCTTCCTGGAGCCATTTCCCCTCCTACCTCACTGGCAACACTCTTAGAGAGTTGCCGCATGGATCAAAGCAACACAAGTGGTTCTGATCCAAGATTTGCAGCATGTATCTTAAGTAAGCCCTGGCATGAAGTGTACGAAGCCAACCAGCCATTTCAGTTTCAAGCGTCTAGTGCAGAACCTTCATGTTATTAACTGCTAAGGAGCTGCTGTTCTTCTGCCGTGAGACGCCTTGCTTTGCCCCATGATGTGGGCTGGGTGTTGGCAACTGCCAATAAGCTGAGTGGTGTGTTGCTTCTTTGCAGCCCACCAGTGAGGAGGACCTGTGCCCCATCTGCTACGCGCATCCCATATCTGCCGTATTCAAGCCATGCTCCCACAAGTCCTGCAAGTGAGTAATCCCTTGGGGGATGTGGGCTTTTCTCTATTTTTGCTTTCTGGTTGGATGGAAGGGGTCCTAGAAGGTGCCCTAGACCATAACTGGAGATTTAATTAGCAAATTTTGCCATTTGAACTCTCTGAAGCTTCCTAACTGAAATCTCCTTTTCACTTGTTGCCCTAATGGAAAGACACAGCAGCACGATGCTTCTGAATATCTACTTAGGCCAGCTCTCCCATACGCAAGGCTGTGACTGCACTGCGCATGCAGATTAGATTCAACTGATTTGGTTTTTTTTTAAAGCTAGCATTTTAACCTTTTGGGCTGCGAAGTTTGGTTGATAAAGTGTGCCATTTGTATTTAAATCTTAGAAGCCATGGGAAAGGCTGATCAGGATTCAAACTGGTTGGGGGCAGGGGAAGACTTCAGTGTCTCCCATTCCTCTAAGTCATTACCATGGCTTAGCACATGCCCCCAAAACAAATTTGTGTAATTTGTTTTATAGAGAAGCTGTAGAATTTGATTTTAAGAGGAAAGTGGGCATTATCTTGCATGCACAGGACACTTGCACTCATTTAGACCCAGCAAGGGGCTTTTAGGTACTAGACACGTATTGTTGGGCCAAAGCTTGGCCTGTAGCTGTGAACAAATGTCCAAGGCCTCCTGCTCTTGTCTTTCTAGAGCCTGCATCAACCAGCACCTGATGAACAACAAGGACTGCTTCTTCTGCAAAGCCACCATCACGGGTGTGGATGATTACATGAAGCCAGCCACCTCCTAGTGCCTGGACCCTGCAGGGCAGGGCCGCATGCCCCGGCAGCTTCTCCACAAGATGGACTCTCCTTGCTTCGAGAGCACCTCTGTCAAAGGCGGCTGCTGTTCAGCACAGCTGAGCTCAGTTGTGTGTTTTTTTAATTTATAACACTTCTTGCAGGCCAGGCACTGCCATATGCATCCCCTTGGCCACATCATATCCTTCAACCCCCCTGAATTTAGGTACACTTCCTGTTGCTGTCATTGACTCCAAGCCAGCAGGCACTGGGCTTTTCCCATGGGGCATGTACAAGGGGGCTGAACTTGCTCAGGTTTTCTACCTCAGCCTGAATCTGTAGCTCCTTTTCTGCATTTGCCCCAGGAAGCCTGTCTCGTACTGTAGCTGGGACACATCCCCTTTGGTGTGGTGCTTTTCTCGATGGGGTAAAAGCTGATCTCACAGGCAACATCGCTCCTGTGGGCCCAGCTGGCCACTAGCCAAGTGTGTTTTTTGCTGCAGCGCTTAGCAGCTGTTTTGACAAGTGTGTGTGTTGCTCAGAGTTGGTTGAGATATTTACGTGGGCATATCGTGCAGCAGCCTACCCAGCTGTGCCACCTGATATGCTTTGGTGACGAAGGGAGATATTGACAAGCCATTCTCCCACCTGCAATCAGATGCGCTG
Organism: Podarcis melisellensis; assembly: GCF_964234715.1. Taxonomy (NCBI): domain Eukaryota; kingdom Metazoa; phylum Chordata; class Lepidosauria; order Squamata; family Lacertidae; genus Podarcis; species Podarcis melisellensis. The sequence continues at coordinate 68,579,686 of NC_138529.1, read as the reverse complement.
GTAAGTGAAAGATTGTACCATCTGTCCACTTAAACATTAGACTCTGCTCTTTGTGCATATAGCTCCTTTCCTTTGCAGGTAGGGACTGCTAGATACGCATAGCAAAGACACAAGGCCCAGTTTTTGGTCTGGGGAGCTTAGTGAATGCAACAGCAGGCACACTATGCCATGACTAACAGAAGTGCAGAGATGAAGCCCACAACTACCAGAGGAATGAGTCTGAATAGACTCCCAAGCTTCTCCAAGAAAAGAAAAACAGATACAGTAGGGGCCAGAGTTCGTCCCATGCATTGTATTCTGGTTGGGAGAAGTACGAGCTGGGTTGATCTTTATGGGCTACTGCAGGGGTGAACCTGATTGCACTGCTCTCTTCCACCAGCAGAAGGTGCCCATGGCACCAGCCCTTCACTGTGTGACCAGGCTGCCTGTACTATCCAGGAGCAGACAAGGATGGTTGCTGTTTTTTAATTTACTAACTGTGTGTGACTTGTAACCAGAAGTGTCGGGGAGGGCAGCAAGCATTGTGCTTGAAGCAAGGAATTTTAACTTATGTGCATCTATGATTGTCTCTCTCTCCCACCACCCTCCAAAGTGGAAGGGGTGTTAACTTCCATACAATGGAATATTATTAAATTATTATTCCTTAAGGCGGTGAGCTATGTGTATTCTTCTCTCCATTTTATGGAGCACTGTCCTAAAGGCTGGCACAGCAGCAGTGCAAGATGGGATTGGCTGCAAGGAAGGCAGCGGTAAAAGTCAGCTGCCATACAAAACTGCCATTGTTGTTCCCCAAGAGGAGTTAAAGAAAACATATGACACACCACAGCTCCCATTCTTCATGACAATATAATTTCATTCCCCGTCCCCATTAATTGACAGAGCCCTGTCCAGAGTTCTTGAATAGTAATAGTTAGTGATTCTTGGCCATATTGAGGGAAGAGAGAGGGATCAGTCTCTGTAAGGCAGTAGAGTTCCAAAGAAGAGGATTGTATTCTGTCTTCCCTTTGTGCAACATGAGCTGCACATCTTATCCTGAAATAAAAGCACAGCATGCTGTTCTTTCTCCTCATCGGGCCTGCCTGGGACTGTTCTCTTGCAGCAGCTGAACTCCTACTGCAGAACCACACAAGCAAGCATTTTCCTCTTTGCACATTAGGGTTGCTTTCCAGTAGTAGCTCAATGGCCTGTGGCACTGGACAACCCCTGGAGCTGGCCCAGGTCATTGTGCCTTATGCTAAGCAGTGATTCTGAGGAGCACTCCAGCCAGCTTACAAACCTCCTTATCCCACTACACTCCTAGGATTCCAGCAGAAGGTTAGTATTTTCTCAGCATAAAAGTCAACAAGGAGCCCCCGCTCCCAAGGCACAGGATGGGGATTCCCCTTGTAAGAGGGTAAGACAGGGAAGGCCCTCTCAGCAGGTCCAATACTCAAGGCCCAGGACCGCTACATGATGATGCGTGGCTCCGGTACAGACTCCGCAATGGATTTGTGAGGCAGCACGTTGGCACCATTGAGGTAGAGTTCATCGTTCACAATGACATCCTCTCCCAGCACTGACACATTCTCCATCCGTACCTGAGGAAGGGCGTGACATACAGTTAGACAACTCTATGCTGAGCTGAGGGGAAGTAGTATGTTACAAGATAGACTTAGGCTAAGGCAGTTACTTGCCTGCATGGTACAAACCTATGGCTACTCAGGAGTCAGTTTCTAACAGGTTCTGCCCTTGCTTTTCTGGCTCTGGGCAGCTAATTAAAAGCAGGAGCAGCCAGAATGAGGTGCCATGATAATTATACCTGTAGAGTTTCCCTAAATCTTACTCAAATTGCCACTAAATCTAGTACCAATTCAACTCATAGGGAAAGGACAGCTTGATACCTGGCACAAAGCAGCACTGAAAGATATTAAATTGGGACTTTATAGGGCCAGTTTCCCTGTTATGAGTGCAGCTCTCATAATAATAAGGGTATTGAGTATGAACACACAACCACTGCCAAGCTACAAGTCCATCATGAGTGAGAGAACAAACATGCAGGCATGTGAAGAAACTACACAGTAGCATTTGTGTGGACTGTGCACTCCAGGTCACTCATCAGTAAAAGAACTACAGTGGTACCTCGCAAGACGAATGCCTCGTAAGACGAAAAACGCGCAAGACAAAAGGGGTTTTCGGTTTTTGAGTTGCTTCGCAAGACGATTTTCCCTATGGGCTTGCTTCGCAAGACAAAAACGTCTTGCGAGTTTGTTTCCTTAAAGCCGTTAATACCCAGGGAATCCGCGCTTCGCAAGACGAAGAAACTCGCAGAACGAATTAATTTCTTCTTGCGAGGCACCACTGTAGTTAGTCTTGCTGAGATGCAGCTCTGACCAACAGTGCAGTTCTTAAGTCCCAGACACACTGGCTGGGAGAGGTTAAGATATGACCTGATGTCCCCCCCCTTGTGGCTCAGGTGGCCTTAAGCTGGCGACTTCACCTGACTGAAGTAAAGCTCTCCTGGCACAAGCTATCCCAGTGTGCAAGGCAAAAAGGGGGCATGTTAAGGCCAGCAAACAGGCACATTGGGGCCACCAAAAGGAATAAACAAAATTATCCTGCGTTCCAGCTCTCTCCATTTACTGGTCCTGCCCAAAGAGGTAACATTTCCCCCACAGAAGAGCAGAAAATGTTTACATTCCCTCAACCTACAGCAGCTGGGCTGCAGCTTCACTTTCCCCAGTGTATATCTGACTGATGAGGATTGCTCTGTCACATAACTCACCCACTGGCCTACAGAGGAGCTCCAGCCAACAATGCAGGACTCCAGCCACGAATGAGACCGGATCCGCGACCCCTTCAGCACAGTGCAACGTTTGATCCGAACCCCGTCCTCTATCACCACTCCTGCCCCAATGGTGACATTGGGACCAATACTGCAGTTCAATCCAATCTTGGCAGTTGGGTCCTGAAGTTGGAGGGGGGAAGAAAGTAAATTGGTTTTTCTTGAGCAGCTTCCACAGCTCTGGTCTGAGAAGTAGCTTCCTCCTCCTCAGAGGAAACTAGATGGGAGAGAAGAACATTCCCTCACAGCTCTAGTCCACAAGATGGTAGATGTAATATCAAGAGCTGCTGTTGCCTTGCTCAATATACTACCAGTTTTAGATCAGCCTTTAATGAAGTGCTGCCCACCCTCGCTCTAAAGAAATACAAGAATAGAATTACCACTAATACATTCCCCATGAAACCTGGTCCTGAGTGCAGCCTCTCGGGATGTTTCAGCCGTAGATATTGCAGATACATGCACATGCCGGTCAGAAAGTCTTTGGGCTGCCCAATGTCCATCCAGAACCCTGTGGTGACAAACCTGCGTTAATAAGACACCTGTCTCCATTGATGAACCTTATACCAGCCTTCCTCCCTGAAGGCAGCATATAGCAAGATGTGCGGTGAAACCGCATTACATTACAGTGGTATCTCGGGTTAAGTACTTAATTCGTTCCGGAGGTCCGTTCTTAACCTGAAACTGTTCTTAACCTGAAGCACCACTTTAGCCAATGGGGCCTCCTGCTGCTGCCGCGCCGCCGGAGCACAATTTCTGTTCTCACCCTGAAGCAAAGTTCTTAACCTGAAGCACTATTTCTGGGTTAGTGGAGTCTGTAACCTGAAGCGTATGTGTCAGGGGTTCAGGGAGAGAAGAGCAGATGAGGGAGGAGACAGTGAGCGAGGGGGAAGAATCCCAGAACGACGAGGAAGAGGATGACAATGACCAAAGGTCGTCCATGAGTCTGTCCAGTGAGTCGGAGGATTCCCAAAAGGAAGCCCCCCTGGTCAGGCCAAGGGGAGCCAAAGGGGGAAGCAGTCAGGAGCAGGGGAGCGAAGGGAGAACCCCCAGTGGGAGTTGGAGATCGGGGCCGGCTTCTCCGCCGGAACGGAGTGAAGGGGGTGGAGTTACCAGTGTGTCAGAGGGAGCAGAACAGGAAGGAGAGAGGGGAAGGAGATCGGGGCAAGACGTCCTGCCGGAAGGGGCGGAGAGTAGCACCGGGAGCAGTGTAGCGGTCGAGAGGAAGGTCAGAAGCAACGTACGCGCGCCAAGTTCAAATGTGGAGGCGCGCGGAAGTGAGGGAAGCCCTGGGGAGGAGCCTGGTCCCAAAGCGCGAAGGAGGGGGGAACAGGCGTCAGAGGATTCAGCCTCTGGGGAGTCCCGGCGGGAGGGAACCCAGGGGGGCAGAAAGACCCTGCGGAAAAGGAAGGAGAGGAAGAGGTGGTCCAGCACAAGCCTCTTAAACTGGTGCAGGGGCGGTACTGATTCAGAGGGTACTTCAGCGGTCTAAGCGTAACAGACGTAGAGCCACAGGTCTCGGATGTAAAGCCAACAATGTTCTTCAATAAAGACTTTTGTATATAAACCGGATTGGACTTGGGTCTCTCGTGAGCTGGGACCTCGGGTGGCTCTGACAGTAAGTACCCTCCCAAGAACGCAAAAAAAATTTTTTTTGCAAAGCTCACAAACGGTAGCAGCCATGAGTGCGGAGGAACAGCTGATGGCGCTGGGGAACCAGGTTACCGAACTCACCGCTGCAGTCATTGCATCTCAGAAGAAGAATGACGAACTGGAGAAGCGCTGCCAGGACCTGCAAACAAGGTGGGAGCGTGCAAGCAGGGAAGGGTTCCCAGGGTCCAGATCGGAGGGACTTGGACTTGGAAGGCGGGGGGGCAATTTAGTCACCCACTTCGATGGGAACTTGAAGCAGTACCCTAGTTTCAGAGCAGACGTCTTATATGCACTGCATTTGCTTCGCAATGACTTTAAAGATGAAGAAAAGAAGGTGGGATTTATTGTGTCTCATTTGCATGGTTGCGCAATTTGTGGCGCGAAGATGGCCCTGCCCGCCGCGATTCTGATGAATTTATTAAAGCGATGGATGCTTGTTTCCAATCAACTGTGGATCTTGATATTGCGCGCAGGGAGATGCATGGACTGCGGCAAGGCAAAGCCACAGTACGTCAGTATCATTCCAGATTCTTCGCATTATTGACTGTGTTAGGCTGGGAAAAGGACTGCAAACCAGTGAGAGATTTGTTCTGGGAAGGTCTCAGCGGCCCCATAAAAGATGAGCTTGCCAGGGGAGACAGACCCCAGACCCTAGAAGACGTGGTGCAGAGGGCTCTTGCGATAGGAGTAAGACACGAGGGACGCCCTTGGCACGATGATGAAGGACGCCAGACGCGTGCACCAGCAAGGACCCCCCCTTTTATTCCCAGGGACTTCGGCCAGGCACATCCCTCGCTTTTGGGGAGGCAGGGAGAAGAGCCGATGGAAATTGGTGGTGCTAGGGCTCAAACGCCAGCCAGAGCCCCTGTTTCCGGTGCAGTAAAGGCGAAGCCTCCTAGAGGGACCAGGAAATGTTACATCTGTGACAGTGCACAGCATATGGCGAAAGAGTGCCCCCAGAGGCTCCAGAAGCACACTGCAGCTTTGGCAACAGTGGCAGCAGAAGTGATGCAAGAAGAGCAACCTCAGGGAAACGACAGTGCCTGGCTGGAAGCAGAGCTGCTGGGGCTCAGCCAGGCGGATCTGTAGAGCAGTCCCCAGCGCTTTTGCAATGCACAGACCCTTTACCACCCAAGCCAGCGGTGCAGCTCACTGCAACACTTCAGTTGCAGAATGGAACCACCCTGGAAGTTCCCATCACGATCGATTCTGGGAGCAACGCGGATTTTGTGGGGATGCAATTTGTCAAGCAGCATCGCATAGCGCTTCTGCCCGCAACAACGCCTCTGAACGTAGTTACGGTGGATGGCAGGAAATTGCTAGGAGGGCAAGTTGTGCAACAGACGCCTCCCATGGTGATGCGGATTGGAAATCATCGAGAAGTCATTAGCTTCAATGTCACCCACTTGTCAGACACGCCTATAGCATTAGGCATGAGTTGGCTGGAGAGGCATAGTCCTGCTGTAGCGTGGTACCAACGGCAGATCACCTTCTGCTCATCGTATTGTGCTCAACATTGCATCCAGCCCAGCCAGGAGGAGGAGGCTGAGCAGCAGCTGCAACTTGGCATGGTGCAGGCAGTACCTCGCAAGTATGAAGGATTCTTGGAGGTTTTCTGCGAGAAGGAAGCTGACCAGTTGCCACCCCACAGGCCTTACGACTGTGCGATCGACCTGTTGCCGGGGGCGCAGCTACCGACTGCAAAGCTGTATTCCATGTCTGAAGACGAGATAAAAGAACTCAGAGAGTTCATAGAGCATAATTTGAAGCGCGGATTCATCCGGGAATCCAAAGCAGTGGGGGGCAGTCCTGTGTTTTTTGTGAAGAAGAAGGACACGCCCCAGAAAAGGCTCATTGTGGACTATAGGGCCATAAACAGGATGACTAAGCCCAAGGCCTTTCCCATGCCCAAGATTGACGACCTCCTAGCGACCGTGAGGAAGGGGAAGATCTTCACCAAGTTGGATCTGCGTGGAGCGTACAACCTCATACGTATCCGGGAGGGCGATGAGTGGAAGACGGCCATGTTCACGCCTCTGGGCACGTATGAATACAGAGTTATGCCGTTTGGTCTCCAAAATGGCTCTCACGTCTTCCAAGCCTTTATGCATCACGTGCTGGCGGGACTCCTCTACAAGAAGTGTGTGTGTTTTCTCGACGACATCCTGATCTTCTCGGAATCGCCGGAAGCTCATGAGAGAGACGTAAAGGAGGTCCTGCAAAGACTACGGGAACACAGGCTCTACGCCAAGTTGGAGAAGTGCCAGTTCGATGTGACGGAGGTGGATTTCCTCGGCTACAAGCTGTCCGACAAGGGGTTGGCCATGGACAGCGTCAAGGTCCACGCGGTGTTGGACTGGAAGAGCCCACGCAATCGGAAGGAAGTCCAGAGATTCGTCGGGTTCGCCAATTTCTACCGCAAGTTCATCAGAGGTTTCGCAAAGGAGACGGCAGCAATCACGGACACTCTCAGTTCCAAGAAGAAGAAGTTCGCTTGGACGGAACAGGCAGAGCGCTCTTTTCGGAAGCTTAAAAGCCTCTTCGCTTCCGAGGAGCAGCTGCTGCACGTGAATCCCGGCAGGCCCATGCGAGTCGAGACTGACGCATCAGACAGAGCGGTTGGAGCCGTCCTTCTGCAAGAAGATCCGCAAGGGAACTGGAGACCCGGTGCCTTTTACTCCCGGAAGCTCAGCAACACGGAGCAAAACTACACTATATGGGACAGGGAGCTGTTGGCCATTCACGCAGCTTTCAAAGCGTGGCGACACTTCCTCATAGGAGCCAAGCACACCGTGCAGGTCCGCACGGACCACAAAAACTTAGAGTATTGGCGCACGGCGAAGCTCCAGAGCCAGAGGCACATGCGCTGGGCGGAATTCTTCGCGGATTTCGACTTCAGGATAGAATACATCCCGGGGGATTCCAACGTTATAGCCGATGCGCTCTCCAGGAAACCGCAATATCTCGAGGAAGCGGCACCAGTAGCAGCCAAGCACATTTTTGCACCGCAGGCGTGGGCGTGCGCTGCCATCGCAGTCGACCTGGACGCGGTGCGACGCGCGTTGCAAATGGATCAGTTTGCACAATCCAAGATGGAGGAGCTGCGCAGGGGTTCACAGAGAGACGATGAGTTCCAGTTACGCGACGGGCTGTTAACTCGCAAAGGCGCCCTCTACGTACCAAGCGACGAGCTCCGCGCAAGGGTTCTGCAGCAGTTGCACGACGCCCCCAGTGCGGGCCACTTCGGCAAGGAGAAGACAATGGAGCTGGTGGCAAGGGACTTTTGGTGGCCCCAGATGCGGGGAGAGGTAGCGGAATACGTCACCAGGTGTGACACCTGTCAGAGGTCCAAGCCAGTACACCAGAAGCCAGCGGGACTACTGGAACCACTGGAGACGCCACAGCAACCGTGGGAGAGGGTAGCACTAGACTTTGTTACTGATCTGCCCAGCTCCAGAGGCAAGACGGCGGTACTGGTGGTTGTGGACCTGTTCACCAAGATGGTGCACTTCATTCCTTGCGCGAAGGTGGCGACAGTGGAACAGACCGCCAAACTCTTCGTCGACCACGTGTTCAGAGTGCATGGGCTGCCGCAGTCCATCCTGTCCGACAGGGGGCGCCAGTTTGTTTCCAATTTTTGGCAGAAGCTTCTAGGTATCCTGCACGTCAAGATCAACCTAGCGTCGGCGAGACATCCACAGACCAACGGCCAAGCAGAGAGGGTCAACGCGATCATGCAGCAGTACCTGAGATGTTACGCCAATCAGCGACCCGCAGCGTGGGTGGACTACCTGCCGATGGCTGAGTTTGCCTACAACAACACGAAGCACGCGTTGACGGGGGTGACGCCGTTCTTCGCGAACAATGGCCGTCATCCCAGAACCTTCCCGGGGTTCGTAGCAACAGGAGAGGGGGTGCAGCAAGAGGCCGACCAGTTCGCAGCAGAACTGCAAGAGGTGCACGAGGAGCTGCGGAGACATTTGGAGCTAGCCAAACAAGCTTATAAGGTGCAGGCGGACAAACACAGAAGGGCGGGAGAAGACATCCAGGAGGGGGACTGGGCATGGTTAGCGGCCCAGGCGATGCCAGCCAAGTCGTTAGCTAAGAAGAAGCTGGGACACAGGCAGCTAGGGCCGTACCAAGTTGAGGCTAGGATCAATCCCGTAGCGTTTAGACTGGCCCTCCCCGAAGGCTCCAGAGTGCACCCGGTCTTTCATAGGTCGGTGCTCACTCCCTACAAGGCCCCGCACAGGTTTCAGGAGTCAGAAACAGTACCAGATCCACGCAGAGAGTCGCCCAAGAGGGGGGAGTCACCTAGGGCCGAACCACTCAACGAGGTCACAGAGATCCTGGACTTGAGATGGGGGGCAGAGGGAGTTGAATACTTTCTCGCCAGAGAGGGCACCCCAGCCAGTGCCAATAGTTGGGTGCCGGGCTACGCTTTAGACGAACCTCTTTTGAAAGACGAGTTCCATGCACTTTTCCCACATAGACCCATGCCAGCCGAGTACTTTGATGACTGGCTCTTTACGCCCACATTTTCAGATAGCACCTTCCGGGGCTTTTCTTCCACCGAGGAAGGAACGGCAGAATCGAGCCCGCCCAGAGGATCGTGCTCGGGGGTGGACACACTACCCTCGGATTGGTGGGAGGAGCAACCAGAGGAGGACTGGCGTAAGAGGTGGATGATGGGGCCTTGGCAGGCAGCACCAGATGAAGTAGCAATGGAAGAGGAAACTGAGAACACTTTGGGTGAAGAACCCGAGTTCGAACACACATACACAGAACTGCCAGCAGAGGACATTGAAGCAGACGACCTGTATCCCGAATCTACCTCCGAAGAGCCGCAGCTCCCACAACCTGCACCCGACGGGCGGGAGGGGGGAAGGGGGGGCTTCGAGGGGGGGATGGATGTCAGGGGTTCAGGGAGAGAAGAGCAGATGAGGGAGGAGACAGTGAGCGAGGGGGAAGAATCCCAGAACGACGAGGAAGAGGATGACAATGACCAAAGGTCGTCCATGAGTCTGTCCAGTGAGTCGGAGGATTCCCAAAAGGAAGCCCCCCTGGTCAGGCCAAGGGGAGCCAAAGGGGGAAGCAGTCAGGAGCAGGGGAGCGAAGGGAGAACCCCCAGTGGGAGTTGGAGATCGGGGCCGGCTTCTCCGCCGGAACGGAGTGAAGGGGGTGGAGTTACCAGTGTGTCAGAGGGAGCAGAACAGGAAGGAGAGAGGGGAAGGAGATCGGGGCAAGACGTCCTGCCGGAAGGGGCGGAGAGTAGCACCGGGAGCAGTGTAGCGGTCGAGAGGAAGGTCAGAAGCAACGTACGCGCGCCAAGTTCAAATGTGGAGGCGCGCGGAAGTGAGGGAAGCCCTAGGGAGGAGCCTGGTCCCAAAGCGCGAAGGAGGGGGGAACAGGCATCAGAGGATTCAGCCTCTGGGGAGTCCCGGCGGGAGGGAACCCAGGGGGGCAGAAAGACCCTGCGGAAAAGGAAGGAGAGGAAGAGGTGGTCCAGCACAAGCCTCTTAAACTGGTGCAGGGGCGGTACTGATTCAGAGGGTACTTCAGCGGTCTAAGCGTAACAGACGTAGAGCCACAGGGCTCGGATGTAAAGCCAACAATGTTCTTCAATAAAGACTTTTGTATATAAACCGGATTGGACTTGGGTCTCTCGTGAGCTGGGATCTCGGGTGGCTCTGACAGTATGTAACCTGAGGTACCACTGTATTTCATTCAAACATTGCCCTAGAGGGCCCTTGCATGTTATGTGGTATCTTCCACATCTTGATCTTATTTTTACTTCTCAACTCCAGTTCCAGGTCCTCACTGACTTAACATCTAATTGTCTAATATGCCCTCTCCTCAAATCACTGCCTACATCTGTGAGAGCCCCTTAGGATCAAAGTACCATTCCAAATTCTTCCATGTGCCCTTACCCTGCAGTTCCATGGCATAGAGTTGTCCTTGTTCTGCCATCACTGGGAATATCTCCTTCTCAATCGAGGTAGGCCGCAGCTAAGGGAAGGCAAGAGTACTACCAGTTGGCCATTTATGTTGTAAAGACTAGAGATGTACTGTTCCCACGGACATCATCATCCTTAATCTCACCAGCATGAAAGAATGAGATGCCCAACTAAAACCACGACCCCAAATACCCCAGCCAGTCTGCCCTGTGCAAGATCCCCGTTCCACCCTTCCGGCCTCATACCTCAATCCGCTGTAGCACGCTTGGGTTTAAGATGTACATGCCAGCGTTAATCTTGTTGGAAACAAAAACTTGGGGTTTCTCCACAAAGCGGTGTATGCGCCCTGTATCTGACTCACACACCACAACACCGTATTTGGAGGGCTCCTCCACTTTGGTCACCTGCAAGGCAAAGTTGGCATCACACCCAGCCATGGTACTCGGAGGGCACAGAAAGAGCTCTATTGAAGTGCCATGCCTAGTTTACTATCCCAATCTCTTATTTTAAAAAGAAACCCTTGAGTAAAAGAAAAGATAGGACACAGAAGACCTTTACTCCAACCACTTCTGTTTTTGCATTATAGAAAGATATGGGTGTGCGGTTCATCTCTAAAATAAGAACACACACCCTAATTCTTTATGAACTAATAAGCGTGCTCCTGTGCATGTAAACAAGGGGAGGCATTTATAACACCCACAGGAGGGGCTTGATTTTTTTTTTAGGTGGGTTGCAGAGGGTTGGATTAGATGTCCCTTGGGATCCTTTCCATCTCTACAATCCTATGATTCTCCTTTGTTCCTGCAACTACAGTTTTTGCCAAGTATTAAGGGTCTGTGGAAGTGATGGAGCTCTTTCCGCCTATGTCTCCAGCTGGCCTGCTAAACTTAGCTTTCTGGCAGCTCCACAACCAAAAGAAACTAAGTTGTCCAAGGATCCATGGGCAATTCCAAGCAAAAGAGAAAGGGGTACACCCTTTGTCTTTCCAAAGATGTTGGCAGACTACAGTTATCATTATCCCTGACTATTGGCTCATGCTGATGGGAGCTGGAATCCAGCAACCTCTGGAGGGCCACTCCTGCAATGGAGCAATGGAGTGGGTGCCCCTCAGATACCGTATTTTTCGCTCTATAAGACGCACCAGACCATAAGACGCACCCAGTTTTTGGAGGAGGAAAACAAGAAAAAAAAAATTCTGAATCTCAGAAGCCAGAAGAGCAAGAGGGATCGCTGCGCAGTGAAAGCAGCAATCCCTCTTGCTGTTCTGGCTTCTGTGATAGCTGCACAGCCTGCATTCGCTCCATAAGACGCACACACATTTCCCCTTACTTTTTAGGAGGGAAAAAGTGAGTCTTATGGAGCAAAAAATACGGTACTTACCACAATGGTGCCCTCTTTTCCATGATGCCTGTGGAAGTGCACCATGTCTTTGAAGGGGAAATCGCAGATCACATCACTGTTGAGCACAAAAAAAGGCTCTGCATTCTCAGTCAACAGCTCCCGCGCTAGGGCCAGGGGTCCAGCTGTGGAGGAAACCAGAGCCCTCAATATTCACCTATTCATGTGCCCTTCAGAAACAACAGCCAGCATGCACCTCTAAACCCCATCCTATATAGCTCCTGATCAGAAGAAGTAGTACCCAATCCTTCACCTGCATATAGCCAGGACACTCCAGGTTGCCACAAGCTTTGATTCTGATCCCACATTTACTGCCCCTATAACCTCACTTCTCCACAAGAAAGTGGCTCCTTCAGTTACCTGTGCCCAGTGGTTCCTTCTCATGCGACAAGGAAATGTGAATTCCCAGCTAGGAAACAAAGTAGAATTTGGAAAACAGAATTAGAAGATGTGCACCACCAATGGAATATGTGTGCCAGTGACCTGGTTATATACCCTTCCCTTAGTCATCAGATTTTCATAAATCCTCTCAAATAGAACTAGACAACAATATCAATATTATTCAATGATGAATTTATGGTGACCTACAGATTGCAGGCTCCCTGGCTCTGTGGGAGTACTTGTTCTAATGAAGCGACAGATGAACAGCATAAATTAAGATGAAATAACTAAACTTTACTTTCCCCCTTAGAAAGTCATGTAACACACCACCCACATTTGATAGCAAGTCCATCAAGTCCAACAGAATTTCAGCTAAGTTAGGTACACTAAGGGCCAGAGGGGTTGCTGCATTCACAATTACAAACAGGAGGTTAGAATCAGTGGTGTAGATCCTCAGATAGGTTAACTTGAGGAAGTTCACAGAATGAAAGTTTCCTGTTCCCTCCTAACTACTACTCCTCCCAAAGTCGCCTGCACTTTGTCCCACAATTGGGGACCCCATTCCTTCAGAGAAGCTATTGGAGAAGCACAGCTGGCTGTGGATGTAGATAGAAAATGGGAAATCTTCCTTCCATGAACTTTCTGAAGCTGTCTTGTCTTAGGATTCGAGCCAATAGGCACAATTGCACCCTTGAAGCCCCAAAATAAAAAGAATGCAGTCAGTGGGTAGAATTCAGTGTTACACTAATTTGATCATTTTGTCAGCACAAGCATATACACTTTGCAAACAGCATGATCTCCCATCTCCTTCCCCCGTGCTCTTCAGTGGGTTCTCCCAACCTGCGGGAGCATATTTGGGGAAGGCATGGGGGCACACAGGGCAAAGGGGGGAAGCCCCGTAGCACTTCCACTAGCAAATCAGTTGAATCTGGTCCCAATGTAACAATAGAGAGGGTGCTAAGCTTTTTATGCTGGAATGTCTGAATTAAGATGTGCATTTAAAGTATAGGTTGTATTTGGCAAAGCACAAAGAATACATTCCGTCAGCAGAAAAAAAAATCTGCTTGTACTATCTGCTTGTATAATGTCCCCCCCCCCCCAACACTCTCTAAATATGTTCTGAAACCCTCTGGAACAGATCTGAGGACAGCACAGTGCATGGTAGTGGGGTCCAATGCATTAGTACTAATCCTTGAGCTAGTGCATCTATTTTGAATCAACCGTGTCTTCCAATAGTTATAGACAATAGGTCCATCTATTTGAAAATAATAGGTTTCTGGCCAAAGTAATCTGCCAGTGAATCATATCAAATCACAAAAAGAGAGTGCTGCTGTTAGAGTGTACCACTAGCTAGATCTTTACTGAGGAAAGTTTTCTTGCTTCTAACCAACACTTGTGTAGCTGGTATTGCCAATGAAACTGAATCCATAAACCTTCAGTTACAGGAAGCTATGAAAAGTGGTATGGCACAGTGCCAAGAAAAAGTCACACCCTGCTTTTTACAGTGTAGGAAGTGAGCAGCATTTATGGATATACTTGCACAACATGCGCTTATTTTGGCTTAGTTGGCTTCAGTTAAAGTTATAATATATTGTATAGTTGTAATCTAATTAAAACTCATGCACTGCACTATAGTTAATTTGAGTTTCACATAGAGGCCCTAGCACATACAGGTTATCTCACTCAGCAAAGTCCAAAGCAAACCCCTTTCCTTGCAGTTGCAAAACTCCCCAAGAACAAAGAGAACTATTAACTACCCACCTCATGAACACTGAAAGATAATCACTAGAGTTAGTGATTCACAAGGCTATGCTCTGTGAAAGCAGCATGAGTCTAGGTAAGGCTATTGAGCCACTAGCTTTCATAGAACCTCAGCCACGTTAAGACAAAATGCTATAGCAAATGAAGAGTTCCAATCAACTCCTGCACATCTACAGGACCCCCAACCATCAGGAAAGCAGCCTAAGAACTATCAACTCAAAACTTACCCTTTGCTCTTGTTCTTTCATCTCCTTTTCCAGCAGTTCTGACATATAACTGACAGCAAGGATCACATGGTTCACACCTGCCTGTCAGAAAAGAGGAATAGTAACTCCAAGACACTGGAACTATGCACGCAACTGAGGTGATCAGGTGTCCAGACCCAGGAAGGCAATATCCATCCAACTGGACCAGAAACCATAATTATTTAGGAGATGTAAGGGATGGTTATGCAAGATTGGAACGGAGAGAAACATTTCTAATCCTTTCCCCATCAACTCACTTTGCTGAGCAAAAGGAAGCTAAATCAGCAAAAGGGCAGCAGTTAGAATTCACATATTCCACTCCTAAATCTGGAAGAAGACCACCCATCACTTAGGCATTAGTCTGTGATCCATTTGAATGAGCCACTTTCCCCGGCTATAGCACAAGTTGTCCAAAATGTACATCCATCCCTATTTATCTGTATGGTGAAGGAAAGTAATTTATCTTCAGTTAGCACAGAGATGGGGAGATGCCTAGAAATGCACAGGAAACGTGGCAGAGGGCACAGCACAAGAAGCCTCCCAGATGTGTGCAGGAGACTTTGCCATGGAATAACTCAACAGCAAAAGCTTCACCTATTGAATTCCAGTCTGCCATGCAGCTCTTAAAAGGCACAGCGCCCTTTTCAGGAAAAAGAGGCCCCTGGATCTCTCTTCTCCCCCGCCCGCCCCCCCCCCGCCCGCTCTTCTAAGCGGGCGGCAGCCTCACCTTCACCCACCCACCTAAACACAGAAGGCTGGTGCTCAATCCTACCTTCACCAGAGCCTCCACCTGGTGCAGCAGGATAGGCTTGTTGCAAAATTCCACCAGGGGCTTCGGGATGCTGAGGGTCAGGGGCCGCAGCCGCGTGCCATAGCCCCCCACCAAGATCAGCGCCTTCATCCTTGCCTGAAAGAGGGCGGAGGAAAGGGCGAAGCGTCAGACCTCACGCCGACCGCAAGGCCTCACCGGCCCCGCTGCCTGCCTGGTCCCCCTCGATGGTCTCCCAACCTCCCCGCGTCGACCCCCAGCCAAGCAGGACTTGCCGGCGGCCCCTCGAGCTCAGAGCCCGGCCGCCGCCCCTGGAGCCCTCGGTGCTCTTCAGGACCGGACCCAGAGGCCCGTAGGCGTAGCCAACGTCACCCCTCCGCACTCAGCACCGCGTAACTCACCTGACCCGGCCCGGAGGTGCCACTCCGCCTACAGCCCACAGAACCAGCCACCACGACATCTCCGTCAAACTCCCTTCGAACCGGTCGACCAATCAGTGCGCCGGACGTGTCCAAGTATCCTAAGCATCCAATGGCGGCCGAGAGTGGCGGCCAATCGGAACGCTAGCTACTGCGTTGCCGCAGCAACGCGGACAGATTAGAAATGCGACCGCTTTGCGTCATTGCCAAGGCGCCGCAGCAGACACGTCTCTAGGAAGGCGGCTTCAAGTTAAAGCCCCGCCCCTCTTTCCCCTTAGCACCGCCTTTAGGCGGGCGGCCCGCGGTGTCGTCACGCGTGCGCGACGCCAAGCGAGCCCTAGCAACAAAGGCTTCCGCCTCCTCGTTCTCCGTAGTAGTGGCAACGTTCGTGACGTGCGGCGCTGCCATGTTTGTAGTGGCTTTGCGCTAGCTAACCGGGTGAGGGGAAGCGGTAGCGGGGGGAATTGCTTCGCTCTTCTCTGTCTGCTCCTCTACCCGCTTTAAAACAGGAGGTTGACAGGAGGAAGAGGGAGGAGGCGCGAGAGCGAGCAGGGAGCGGCTGCAGGCGAGTCCCAGAGATGCGCTGGGTGGGCAAAGAAAGGGCCTGAACCTGGGCGCGTCCCCGCCGCCCTCCGCGGGTGACGACGGGTCCGTTACTCTCGGGGAGGGGTCTTATCGTTGCTTGTCTTGGGCTTAACCGGGAGTGGGGCGAGTGCGTCCGTGTTCTCTTCTTAGGGGACGCTCCGGCTTTGATAAGTAAAAAACCGAGCTGCATCGTTGACAGTTAAGGAAGCCTGTGTGGAGGAGGTCATCCTTATATTATTGCTACGTTTTTATTGCTAAAATGTTTGGTTTACTAAAAAGATAAAATAACAGTATGTAAAACCTTGGGGGAGCTTGATCCCATATGTCTTTAATCAGAAGTGTGCCCCTCACCCCCGAATGTGATGTGGCTTACTTCCAAGTGAGCATACATAGGATTGTACCTTCTTGGTTTTATTGGACCATGGCCTTTCACAGCAGGCAGCATCAGATACGTGAAACAAAGCTACCATGCTACTGGGTGATCTGCAGAACTTGCTTTGTTGGTGGAATATGACCCCCCCCAAATATACATGTTATAGTCATTAGTAGTCTGCATTTGTATTGGAATTCTGAACGGATGTTTTGTTGCTGGTATGTGTGCTGCCCTGGGGTTTACTATTCAATTTATTTACTACTATTACAAATAATAATAATAATAATAACAACAACAACAGGGGGCAAGTTCCTGAGTTTCAGTGTAGGGAGGTGGAGGTTGTAATATTTATGTGCTGCTTAATGGAGTCCACTACTCTCTTCCAGCATGGGGACCATGGCTCATGAGCCTATTCCCTGCATTTTAAAGAGCCCAGTCTCACTGCAAGTGGGAGACATGAGGACTGAGCAAGGCCGTCCTGGTGTTCTGGTGATTGATGTTGTGCTTCCACACTCACAAACCATTGATGTAAGTATGGGAGGAAAGCAAGTGTGTGGGGCTTGGAATTGTCAGATGTTATGTTTGAAGTCTCTCATTTTAGCTGTAAAGCTGATATAGAAACTATGATGGTGAACCAGGAAGTACCTGCTTCAAAACTCACCTTTGGTTACTTGCTTACCCTAGGTAAGCTTCTCTACTTTGCTCCAAGCTGTAATTTAGATATCCAAGCAGTGACCTGCTCCAAGGGTTCCAGTAATGTTTCTGAGCAAGAATAGGAGGAATCCATGACAGTCCTCCCCTCATATTGCTATCCTCAGTTGCAGGAAATAGTATTCAAGAACTATTACACAGCCTTTCTGACTCTACGGGTGCAGCGCCGAAACCCTGCAGATGGTGGGAACGAAAGTCCTCCCAAGTGGGTTACTTGTCTGCAGAATTACTGCTTGATGCCCAACCCTCACACAGAAGAAGGCTCTCAGGATTACTTCTCCCTCTCCAGACATCAGGTAAGTACAGTCATACCTCGGGTTACAGACACTTCAGGTTGTGTGTTTTCGGGTTGCGCACCGCACCGAACCCAGAAGTACCGAAACAGGTTACTTCCGGGTTTTGGCGCATGCACAGAAGTACCAACTTGCAACCTGTGCATGCGCGGACACGGCGCTGCGGGTTGCAAACGCTGCGGGTTGCAAACGTGCCTCCTGCACGGATCACGTTTGCAACCCGATCATCCACTATTTCTGTTGGTATTGCACATAAATCATAGAATTGGAAGGGATGCAAGGGTCATCTAGTCCAACCCCCTGCAATGCAGGAACCTTAGTTATGAGATGATTCAATTATTCTGCTAATTCATATTGTTTCCTGTCTGAAATGGCAACCTGTGCTCCACACAACATTCCTGGTTTATTTTGTTGCGCCATCACACTTTAGCCACCACTGAGTAAATCTTGAATAGAACTGGGATAGGGAACTTGTGGCTTGCATATGTTATTGGACTCCAACTCCCATTGATGCCAGCCAGCATGGCCAATGGTCAGAGATTGTGGGAGCTGTAGTCTTGCAATATCTGGTGGACAACAAGTTCCCCACCCCTTCTTTAGTGTGCGGAACGGTATGGACTGTCTGTTTTCTGTAATAGAATTTCTAAAAAATTATAGAAGTCTGCATGCTCTTACTTCCCATAGGGTACGTTTCACTAGATCTACAAGGTCCAATGCTCAGAACGGAACTACTACTATATGTACCAGACCATGATAAAACCCCAACTTGGCCTTAATTCCTGGCCCTACTGATACTGTATTCTAGCTAGTTTGGAATGATTCCCTGTTGTTTGTATCAAGGGAGAAGTTATTAGAAGCTCTTACAATGTTACAGCAAATCATTGTTTACTTTGTTTTGAAGGGATATTGGGCCTTGGCGCAGTTTCAGTGATGCCTTGTCTCCCTTACTTTGCCAGATGCTCTGTGATGTGGACCGAGTGGCTGCCATGCGTCTAATCCTGCGTCAACCATCTCCAGTATGGCTGCATTTCACAATTGAGGAGCTGCAGCTTTTCCCTGGGGGTCAGAAGGTACATACTCAGCTCATCCTCAAAGCACCTGTTCTTTCTATAAGCATTGTTCTATAGTTGTAACGGCTTGCTCAGCATTGAATGAAGCCTTCTTCAGAACACAGTCTAGGGTCTGATAACTGGCTGAACTCAGGCTCTCTGTGCTTTATTCCCCCCCAAAATGCTAGGTCACACATCTGAACTGGAGAAGATGCTGCACCTAGATCTCTTTGATTCTGAGCTACCAGCTTCTGTCTTCCTTTTCTAGCCATCAGCTTATGTGGAGCCAAGTCTCCTGTTCTCTTCTGCTGCTTGGCTTGAGTTTTATCAGAGTTCCCTGTGTAATTCAACTACTGTTCACTGAGCTTGTTCTTCTTCACTTTCTCAAGTTAAGATCTCTGCTACCCATGGAACAAGTTTATTAATGGCTCCCCCTGCCAATTCATTCTAATTTCCATGCTATGAATTTCACATCCTTAGTGTGGCTCACCAATGAAACTACCAGAGCCCCTCATGTACATAATGCATGTTATTAACTCTGCAGTTGCCAGGTTCAATTCTAAAGCTGATTTTAGAGTAAGCTTTCACCTGTGAAATCCAGATGGGGGGGGAACATTATCCTGGACACTGTACCTCTACAGTGAGAATTGCCCCCCCTGGTCCCCTGTTAAATAATGCTCCTATGAGAGCTTAAGGTAAATAGATTGTAATAGTTCATAAGAGTGAATTCTGCACTTTCCTGTGGGCAGTAGAGAAGTATTTATGTCTTTAGGCAGCCTGCTCTAAGAGAGTAAATTGGTGAAGGTAAAAAGGGTAATGTGTGTAAGTGCAACATTCCAGTTGGTAAAGAATCAGCAGTGTTTTGCTCTGGGGCTGTTTTTATCTTCCAGAGTCCACAAAAAGGCTTCCCAGCTTGGCTTTCTCACCCATCTCCTCAGGAGCGGCCAACAAACCTGCGTGATGTAAGTATTGTTGGTGACACTGGGGGCTTCTGATTTGCTGACAGGCTCCTGGCAGGGAATGGCTCTGGGGAGATGTGATGTTTTATCCTCAAAAGCAGTAAAGAAACTGCTTATATGAATATATAACTATCCTTCACTTTCAGGGACTCCCTGATGCTGACAAAGTGTCTTCTGAACTGCAGCAAATGTGGGTTTTGACCGAGATGCTCCAAGCCAACCAGCCAGCAGCACGAATTGGCCGCTTTGATGTTAGTTTCATATTACTTTTGCTTCTTGTTTGGGGAGTGTGTCCTTCATTGCAGTCCGGTTAGAACTCTTGAAGACTTACTTCAAGTTTACGCTTAGCCTTTGCAGCCCACAGAGCGTACCCATTAACCTTAGATGAGCCCTGCTGGATCAGGCCAAAGGCCCACTATCATTTCCCTGTTTCCAGCAACAAATCAGGAAAGCTGCAATGAAAGCATTTGGCAGTCAATATGAAATTTCTGTTTATCTTGTATCCTTTTTCCTCTAAGAAACCTAAGGATGGCTTGCATGAAGTGTTTGTATTTTAACCTGGGGCAATTTGGGCTACAGCATAGTGACTCCCCCCAAGGTTACCCTGTTGGATGAGTGGAAATTTGAATTCAGCTCCCCCTGAGCTCAAGTCCAACATTCTGTCCATTGGAGGGAATAAAGCCTGTGTGGGAGAAACATACACCCCGTAACATTCCCAGTATGTTGACTCTTTGCTAAAAACAGTTCTCTGTATCTTTCTTGTTTCAGGTGAATGGCTCGTATGACCTTAACCTTCTTTCCTACACTTGAGTTTGCCCAGGACTCAAAGCTGACTAAGTTCCTAAGAGCTGGACTCACTGAGCTGCACCCCCACAGTGTTGGATTGGCTTGAGGCAGGAAGAAATGATGGACAAAGTCTGTTGCCTTCATGTTCCAGTCCTTCCCTTTTCCACTGCATGGAGGTGGCCTTTCTGGGAACTCTCCAGCTCTACTCTGTTCTTCCTGCCAGGTCTTATGTGGAGATTGTTCTCCATTTTGCACTGGACCCTGGAAGGCTGCTTTCCCTTGAACTTGAAGGTGCCTTATTTGGGCTCTTCATCTCCTGGTCTGTTTTTTGGAAGCCCTGTTGTTTGGTGCATGTTTCTGTTGGGGGCAAAATCAAGCAATCTTTCAAGAATCTGGTACTATGATGGGGGCAGGGCAGGGTGGAGAGAAGAATCCTTCATTTTGGCAAGAGAAATGACTTGAAATGTCTTGAAGCTGACAAGACTGGAGGTTTTACTTTCTCAAATTCATGTGCTGGCGTTCCAGAGAGAATGAGAACTCCCTTGTTGCTTCCTCTGCTATGGCTACCTCATTTGCAACCTACACTATGTAATTGTGTGGGGTTTTTAATAAGTGGGTGGCAATAAGAAATGCTTCCTGAAGAGTTAACCCCCACCTCTTTTTTTCCTGGAGGGATGTGAGTAGTTTAGTTGTGAATTGTACAGAGCTAGCCCTCAACAACTTGTCACTAGCTTTGGCTACAGTATTGTAAGGGCCACATTAGATAAATAGTTTACCCTAGTGAAATGGCAGTGCCAGACTGTGCTGTGTTGGTTTTTAGCTGAGTCCTGGAGCGGAGCACCTTGTCATTTTTTACAGCCACAGCTGTAGATATTTCAAGTAGCGAAAATAGCATCCTGGTGGAAAGCCTGAAAAGCCATGTCCTTGAGAGCTCCCTTGCTCAGGTTGCTGAGTTGCAACCTGAATTACCAGCTGTCACCTTTGTATTCTTAAATATTACCATATTAATCTTTCCAACTCATTAGATAACCCTTGCATGGTTGTAGATGCTCATTTCCAGTGCATGAATTACTATGCTCAAGAATGAGTGTTGAAAGCTGAGGTGAATAAATGATTATGGTAAAAGTCTGGATTCAGATCCCTGCTCTGTCAAGGAGCTACTAGACTGCCTTTGAACAATCACTTTCTCTCAACAGTACATCTTAAACTGCCTTTCAGAGATATTTTTTGAACAGAACAGCACTACGTTGCTTCTTAGCAAGGGTATCTTCTTGTGGTATGGGGCACTTCCTGCAGTAATGTCCATGATATGTAAGTCTGGTGGACCAAGCTGCAGAACAAAATGAATTAGTGCAGTAGGATGTGTAGCTGACTTTTTTTTTTTAATGCTGGACTTTAAATCTCGGGAACAACCTGTTTTCCATAGCTGTGTAACTTCCTTTCTGTTATTTATTATGAATTATGTATGCTACTTTATTTATACTGTAGCTGGAAATAGCCACAGTGATCTTCTAACCCATTGCAAGTATAATAAACTTTTACTGAATACAGTGAAAGACCTTTGCAAATGATGTCAGGAAGCTGCCTTATTGGTACCTCTAGCTCAGTATTGTCTGAGCACCAATGTCTCTTCAAGGTTTCAGACAAGGATCTTTCTTAGCCTAAGTTGGAGATGCCCGACTTGGGAGCTTCTGCTTGTAAATAATGTGCTCTGCTACTGAGCTGCAACCCTTACCCATTGCAATCCATTGCATTAAATCAGGGTTAATGTATTTTAAGTATTTTTTCAGTGGATGATTATCCAGCCCAAATGCATCACAAATAAAAGATTGTTGTGTTGTATTGATTGTATGTGCTTGGTGGATTGTACTTGTCAAACCTCTGTTAAGCTTATTTATTAACCCGTAATAGCATCTAAAATTAGCAGTACATGGGCCAATGCTCTTTTTCCCATGCTAGATGTAATCTGTTTTTTATTCAATCCAACTGATTCATGCATGCCTGCTTAATTGGAAAGAAAAAATGCCCTTCCTGATTTAGTAACCATTGCTCTGCTTCTATATTCCCTTGTCTTTAAAGTAAAAGTAAGTATTCTGAAAGACCTGTAACTGGCTATGGTACCCTTTGGATTTTTAAGCAGCTAATCACAGTACATCTCATGCACTCATGTTTGTTAACACCACTGTTCCCTAAGCTAATATTGCTATCCTTTCTGTCTTGTAGTCTGCTATTTACATATTGATTCACTTGGTTAGAGTTACTATCTAGAATGAACCCTAAGCAGCACTAAAGGGTAATTCCCTGCTCCAGTTTTGTGATCTGGGCATCTTCTGTGTGTGTAAAGAATTAAGGGAGAGAGAGAGAGCTATCCCTACGTTTTCTGCTGAGAAGCCCTTACCTTGCACCCTTTCAAGACCCTTGTCCATTATGCATACTCCTCAACCTTCCAACTGAAAAGACTGGCTTCAGAAAGGAAGCGGTGTGCGCGTCTCGCCTGGACCGCACGGGCTTCGGTGACGATCGCGGTTCATCTTGGGGTCAACAGCGAGTCCGGTCTGCCTGGATGCTTCCTCTCCTTTTCATCTTCGGCTGGGGAGGGCGAGTCCTCTGGTCACTTGCCGCCGGAACGGGACTACATTTCCCAGGCTCCTCCCCGGGACTTGAGCTCTGGGCCCAGGGGAGGGGAGGAGGGGCTGTCCTCTCCAGCCATGTCGTAGGGGCGCCCGGGAAAATGCTTCGGGCCGGCGTCGGAGCTGCTCTTCGGCTCTCGGCTCCGGGCTGGGGGTCCCCCGGAGCTGCTGCGCGCGCGAAGCGGGGCTACGCCTCCGGGCAGGTGAGCTGGGGACACCCGCCTCTCCTCCCACTCGGCTGCAGGTGTGCGCTCGGAAGCCCGGCAACAGGCGAGCCTTGCGCGGAGTTGGAAGTGGCGGAGCGCGGCTGGCTCGCTCCGGGCAGCCAGGGAAGCAGGAGGGAAGGGGGCCAGGCGGGGGACCTTGGGTTGGAAGAGATGCGCTCTGTTTTTCAAAAGTTCATGACTGAAACGGGTCAACCGCACAACCTGCTTATTGTCACTGTTTTAAAGTCCGGGGGATATCTGAATTGGGCAGTCCCAGAGCATGTGCAGAGTGCATTGCTTTCGCACTAGCTCTCGCGCATCGGAGATTCCAGGACTAGCGAGGGGTCCGAGGAGGCTGCCTTCCCCAGGCAGGCTTCATTCCCAGCATCTCCCCGCTTTAGAAAGGGAGCGCTCATCTTGGCCTGGTTTTTGAGGGGAGACCGGGTGAAATCAAGGGATCTCCTTGGGGGGCGGAAAAGGCTGAGGAGTCTCGACAGAGCCCTCCCCCGCCCGCGCACCCCTCGCCTCCTTTTGGCTGAGTCGGAGGCAGGCGCAGTTCCCTGGGCATTCTAATGGCGAGGGGGCAATTTCACAGCGGATGCTTCTAAAGAAAGAGTTTATACAGTAAGATGCTATTCTCAGCATTAAGCACTTGGGCTGTAGTAGTAGTGGCTTCTCCAACGAAGTTCTTCCCTGGTGGTGACCCAAGAATTTCCTGTTATGAAATGGGGGGATGCGGGGCGTGAATGGAGGAAGAAACCTTCCATATGTGGGGGTTGAAATTGGTAGAGTCTCCCCTACTGAACCCCTTGATCAATACCGATGGTGACCGGGAAACAGCAACATTTTGCCCCATAATAGGTGCTCACCACAGCCACGGTCACGGGGAGGGTGTTAAATACCAAATGTGATTCCTTTGGAGAGCATGGTGACTGTCTCCCAACTAAGCAGGCCAGAGCTTAGGCAGGTGGGAAAGTGAGACAGGAAAGGCTTTGCAGACCTGCAAGAGGGGGTTGGGTACAAAGGGCAAGCAGCTTTATTTTCCTCTTGACATTGGACTTCTGATAAAGCACTAAGCAAACAAGCACTAATCACAAAGGTCAAAGGGAGCTTAGAGACCAGAGCTACCCCTTGTTCCAACGGGAAAACTTTGGTCCTTGGGGGTGGCTCTCAGCTAGGAGGTGAGGGGTCCACTCTCCAAGACAGCTGGAGGTCAGTGTCTAACCTTTGAGGCCACCCAGGGCTGCACACATCAGGGCTTAATTTAAGCAGAACAGGTATAAGTTGGAGGAGGGCAGGATGTTCTTCCTTCTGATGCGGCCAGGGTTGGGAATGGCAGTGGGGCGACTGATAATGAGTCCTGGTTGCCCGTCTCAAGACTGCTGACCTTTCGATGATCTCAGATGGGTTGCTGGCACCTGCCAGTCAGAACATGCCTTGCCTTCCTCTGCAGGACAGCCTAAAGCAGACGCCCCTCTATGACTTTCACCGGCACCATGGTGGGAAGATGGTTGCCTTTGCCGGCTGGAGCCTCCCAGTGCAGTATACACACAGCCACCTGGAGTCCCACCTGCACACCCGCCAGCACTGTTCTCTCTTCGATGTGTCTCATATGCTGCAGGTAATGCTGGAGGAAGCCAGAGGTCATTGAAGTCCCAGTCTTTCCACTGTGGGGTCATATTCAGCAGTGGGGCAGTGTCAGTTTTGAAGCGCAGGAGCTCACCGTGACAGCCCTCCTAGCCCCCCCCCCCACCATAACACACCAAGAGAGTCTGCAGCTAGATCCCCAATGATAGTCCACAAATGTGGGCAGTTGTGTTGGTCCCAAAGAGCATCACTACATAGCATAAAACTCAGTTTTATAAGTATCAGCTGACAATCTGAGATTCGTGAACTGGCAAAGGGTGGTGTGGTAAGAAACATGCTGGACTTTGGCTGGGGAGACCTAGGTTCACAACTCTGATCAGCCATGAGGTTCACTGGGTGGCCTTGGACCAATCAGTGAGTTAAGCCTACTTAACAAAGGAATTATGCCCCATGCTCGATCTGTCCTTTCATACGGCAACTCCCGTTTTAGGCATGACCAATATGTGTGGGATCATGCACATGCACACAGCACCAAACCCAGAAGTGACCCAGAAGTGTCATAAAGACGTCACTGAAACGTCACTAAAAGGGCAGAATGGGGTGTTTGCAGGCTTTTTCAATGGGTTTCTGATTTCACACAATTTTACACAAGCACGCAATGGCCCGGAATGCAATGTCCTGCATAAATAGGGGGTGGCCTGTAGTATGTTGGTTAGGATTATGTTTTATTTATGATACACATTTTGGGTGTTTATATCCTACTATACATCACCTTGGGTCCCCTGGGGAGGAAGGGCAATCTAGAAATGTGTCTAATAAATGGAAAAACAATAAAGCCCAACTGTACTGCACCAAAGGAGCAGTTTAGCTTTGTGGTAGCACCAGGCATCAGATGTTTTGTTCAAGTGTGCTGTCCTTGGTCCTGCATAGCACCCTGGTGATGTGAGGTGACTCTCTCTTTTACAGACTAAAGTGTTTGGCAGAGATCGGATTAAATTCATAGAGAGCCTAGTAGTTGGGGACATAGCAGAGCTGAAGCCTAATCAGGTATGTTGGAGCCCAGTGGGCCACACACTCGGTGGGAAACCTTCAGCCCTCTGGATCTTGTTGAACTCTCATCAGCCCCAGTCGGCATAGCTAAGAGTCAGGGATGACGGGAGTTGTAGTCTGGGCCAGCACCACAGGATTCCCATTCATTAGGTTGCACACAAGTGTAACACAATGGATGGCATGCTGAATTTGGATGTGGGACATCCCACTTCAAATCCATCAACTGCGTGATCTTGGACAAATCACTGTTGCTCAGTGGGCCACCTTATAGAATGGATGGGAGGGGGAAATGATGTAAAGAAATATTGCCACTTTTCAAGCACCATTGAGCAATGACAGGACACAGATCTAAGTAAAAGTAATACTTTTACAGGGCTTTTCTATAAGATTGAAGTGTTTCTTAAATGCATGTAATTTGTTGCATGCTACCCCTGCAAACTGTAATCTAGCACCAGTAAAACACTATTTCCGTTTAATCGATGAGGGGGTGAGATGGAGAGAACCTTGGTTCCTGGGGATAGCTATATAACCATTGTAAAAAGGTAAAGGGACCCCTGACGATTAGGTCCAGTCGCAGACGACTCTGGGGTTGCAGTGCTCATCTCGCTTTATTGGCCGAGGGAGCTGGCGTTTGTCCGCAGACAGCTTCCGGGTCATGTGGCCAGCATGACTAAGCTGCTTCTGGCGAACCAGAGCAGCGCACGGAAACGCCATTTACCTTCCTGCTGGACCAGTACCTATTTATCTACTTGCACTTCGTGCTTTCAAACTGCAAGGTGGGCAGGAGCTGGGACCGAGCAACGGGAGCTCACCCCGTCACGGGGATTCGAACCGCCAACCTTCTGATCGGCAAGTCCTAGGCTCTGTGGTTTAACCCACAGTGCCACCCACGTCCCATGTAACCATTGTACTTCCCTTTAAAATAGAAAAAGGGAAAAAAATAGGATGAATAGCAGGAGCCGAACACTCAGCATTCAAAACTAAATTATTAAAGGTTCACAAAATGGCAAGACATTTAAATTGTCTAGCTGCTCTTGTTTGAAAATAATAGAGGTGGTGGCTTTGTGAAAGAGAAGAGTGAAGGGATCACTGCAGAAATCACTTTTTGTAGTGATGCACAATTACGTAGGCATGAGAGAGAGAATCATATAATCATTGAGTTGGAAGGGACCCCCAGAGTTATCTCATCCAACCCCCTGCAATGCAGGAATCTCAGCTAAATCATCCATGACAGATGGCCATCCAACCTCTGCTTAAAAACCTCCAGGGAGTCCGTTCCACTGTCTAACAGCTCTTACTGGCAGAAAGTTCTTCTTGATGTTTAGTTGCTTGTTCCTCACGAGGTCACAGACACTGGCCAATATGGGTTTGCATGTCTTAATACAACTGTATTCCACATTGCCGTCACAAAACAAGGGATGTAACATGCAGAGGGAAATCATTATTACTCTTTCTTATTATTACTGCATGTCTGCCAAAACCTGGCTTCTGTTAAACGGTAGCCACTCTTGGCGACCAGTAACTGAACTGCGCTTTACTTTCAGGGCACTCTGTCTCTGTTCACAAATGAAAGAGGAGGCATCATGGACGACTTGATTGTGACCAGCACCTCGGACCAGCACCTCTACGTGGTCTCCAATGCAGGTTGCAGGGACAAGGATTTTGCCCTCATGAAGGTATGTGTTTCTCACCATCCAATCCTACAGGGAATTGTTCCTAGATAGTAGGCGGCAGCAGAAACACAGACGATAGATAGTTCCAATCCTTCGGGAAACTTGATCTTTGCCCCTTGCTGCAGCTGATGCTGGACTCAGTGAGAGAGAGAATGGGATGGAAGAGAGGAAGATGCCTTCCCCCACCCCCAAGTGGGTCATGACCTTGCTGCTCTCTGTTTCTGCTTGCAGAACAAGGTGAAGGAAATGAAAGCAGCTGGCTGCGATGTGGACTTGGAAGTGTCAGACAACGCTTTGCTTGCTCTGCAAGGTAAATATTATGTACCTCTGATAACTGCTCCTATTGTGGGAAGCAGCAGACAAAATACCCAGACATTTGCCTTAAGGGAATGCACAGAACTGCTGCTTAATTGCTTTAATATAGTAGCATCTCCCAGACCAATCAATAGCCTTACTGTTGATCTTCCTGGGACAGCTAATCCCATTGTCCAAAGCAGGGGTCAGCAACCTTTTTCAGTCGTGGGCCGGTCCACGGTCCTTCAGACCATTTGGTGGGTCGGACTATATTTTGGGGGGGGGGGAAATATGAACGAATTCTATGCCCCACAAATAACCCAGAGATGCACTTTAAATAAAAGGACACATTCTACTCATGTAAATACATGCTGATTCCCGGATGGTCCGTGGGTCGGATTGAGAAGGCAATTGGGCCCTGGGCCTTAGGTTGCCTACCCCTGGTCCAAAGCCTTCCCCACTTCCACCCCACTTTTTATTTTTTTTGCATCTTTAGGCTCTTTGGGGCATTGCAAGGCCAGCTTGTTGCTAGCTGGTGTGGTACTGACTCGCCTAGGGCCTTTGAATATGACAAACACACTTTCCCCTGTGCTGCTCTGCACCCATAAGAGCCCAAGGGCCCTGCTACATCTGATAGTCCATCTCATCCAACACCCTGTTCTTACCAGTGGCCCAGCCCAACAGGTTAGGATGGCAATAGCCCTTTTCTTTGTCGCCAGCATCTGATACTCAGGGGGAAAGTACTGGCCCTAACATTAGGCAGAGTGAGGCAGCTTTCCCAGCAAGCAGATCCTGTGAGGGCAAGGAGCAACAGCAAGGGGTTAAATGACAGAGATGTATAGGTACGCCAGGACAAGATAGAGCCCTTCTGCCATTCCATGTGGGGGTGGAATCAGGGACCACCTGATTCCTTGTATCTTTGTCCAGTCACTAAGGTCTTTAGGGAGTGGGGTGTTACCTTGTCCTTCATCTCGGGCAGCAAAATGTCTTGGGCTGGTCCTGGAAGAAGTGTGGACTGTTACATTTACCTGTTGTGGCTGTTAATGGTAGATCACTCGTCCATGAGTTTGCCCTAACCTTTTGAGAGACTAAGCTTGTGCCACATCATGTGGCAGTGAATTCTATCCTACTGCTGCGGTGGCAACGATGCGCCTTGACTGAGATCAGCAAGGGCAACACCCTCTATGTGGCTGAGCCCACTTCATTCAGCTTGAAATGCCCAATTCCTTCCTCCATCATTTAACGGAGACTTATTGAACCTCCTTTTGTGGGGAGGGAGCCTGATGAACTAACACCTCTTCAAGCTCCTAGCCATTTCCCTTCTTCCTTCTACCAGGTCCTGCCATGGCCCGAGTGCTACAGGCTGGGGTGTCAGACAACCTGTCTAAGCTGCCCTTCATGACCAGTGCAGTGATGAGTGTCTTCGGAGTGCCAGGCTGCAGGGTCACCCGCTGTGGCTACACAGGCGAGG
The DNA here is from genome assembly GCF_964234715.1 of Podarcis melisellensis. NCBI lineage: Eukaryota > Metazoa > Chordata > Lepidosauria > Squamata > Lacertidae > Podarcis > Podarcis melisellensis. The sequence goes on along the minus strand of NC_138529.1, from coordinate 68,550,618 downwards.
ATGGCGTAGAGGTACACGGTCAGGGAATGGGACGCGGGTGGTGCTGTGGTCTAAACCACTGAGCCTCTTGGGCTTGCCGATCAGAAGGTTGGTGGTTTGAATCCTCATGACGGGGTGAGCTCCTGTTGCTTGGTCCTAGTTCCTGCCAACCTAGCAGTTCAAATCACACCGGTGCAAGTAGATAAATAGGTACTGCTGTGGCGGGAAGGTAAACAGTGTTTCTGTGCGCTCTGGTTTCCGTCAGTGTCCCGTTGTGCCAGAAGCGGTTTAGTCATGCTGGCCACATGATCCAGAAAGCTGTCTGTGGACCAACACTGGCTCCCTCGGCCTAAAAGCGAGATGTGCGCCACAACCCCATAGTCACCTTTGACTGGACTTAACTGTCCAGGGGTCCTTTACCTTTACCTTTACATGGTCAGGGCTCGGCTCAGCTAACTAAAAAGAGGTGGGAGGAGCAGCGAGAAGCTATTTCAGGCCGGGAGGGCAGCGTATTGATGAAGAAAGGGATTATTGAATCAGGTTGGCTTGGGCGAGAAGGGTGTCAGTCAAGCCTGGACATAGCCTCAGATTGAGCTAGCATGCAGGATCGGGCCAGGTGACCTGAGGTTGGGAGTGGGGGGGGGGAGGGTAGCAAAAATCACACTGACCAAATCACTGTGCTTCTCTGTACCCAGATCTCTGTGCCTGCAAGCCGAGCTGTGGAGCTGGCTGAGCTGCTGCTTAAGGACTCCACTGTGTGGCTGGCAGGACTCGCAGCCCGGGACAGTCTGCGCTTGGAGGCAGGTCTGTGTCTGTATGGGAACGACATTGATGAGAGCACAACCCCTGTGGAAGCCAGTCTGATATGGACCCTTGGTAGGTGCCAGCTGCAATTCTGGATTTCTCTCCCTGCCCGGCTTGCCTACCCATTGACATTCCTGGCCAATATCAAATAGGCAAAAAGTCACCCATTCCTGCACCCCAGGCCAGAGTAGACTGGGCATGGAGCAAGGGTAGGTTTTTTTGGAATGGGAGAGAAGCTGCACTAGGCCTTCAGTGGTGATGGGACACTATGTGGTGAGGGTAATTTGGACCACAGGCGGGGGAATTCTTCTTCTGTTGGCCTTAACAGGACACCTTATTTCCAATTGCTTCTCAGGGAAACGCCGTCGTGCTGCCATGGATTTCCCCGGTGCATCGATCATACTGGCCCAAATCAAAGAGAAACCCAAAAGGAAACGTGTGGGGTTGACTTCTTCAGGGCCTCCCATCCGGCAGCACATGCCCATTCTCAGCCCAGAGGGCAAGGCCATTGGTAGGTTCTCCAAGCTTCTCTGAGTACTGTCTAGGAAGATCAGCCCTCTGCTACAACAAGCACCCCAATAAGCATGTAATACTTGCTGTGCTTGGTCATACTGCAGGCAATGGTGTTCGGTGCACAGCTTTGTTTAGAACTAGCAGCCTTGTACTCATGAATTATTGGAAACAAAAGCAGTGCAAGTTTTGAAAGGCTGCCCACCATTTCCCTTCAAAATTGTGTCCATTTATATATGAACATGGATGAAAACCTGCTCCTTGATCTCTCAAACCACCATGTAAAATTTGGGTAAGGTGTATTGAGAAGTGTCCAAAGGCGTAGGGGACAAACCTTTCAAAATATATAGTGGATGTGCTTCTATTAACTCCCTGCCCCTTTCAGGTGGCAGAGTAGTACATTCTAGTAAGTGAGCCTCATTGAAGATTATTGCAGAATGCAGCCTTTTAGAGGTGTTCTATTGGAACTGCATACAGAAAGCAGCAACAAACCTTCTGGTGGTATGCACGCTCCACAGCTTGTTTGCATTCTTCTTGTCTTTAGTGGATCATTAAAGGGCCATGCATGTTAATTGCTCTTAGGGCCATTGGTGTGTGTAGAAAACTAGGCTCTCCACCCTACTTATAGAAATTGGGAAGAAGTTGCATTTTGGGCAGCAATTTTTATTGATCATTTAATGCAGAAATTGTATGTTTGCTTTTGATAAGTGCTCTGTCCGTTCCCCCATGCGCTAGGTGAGGTTACCAGTGGCTGCCCTTCCCCCTGTCTGCAGAAGAACATCGCCATGGGATACGTGGAGAGTGACTACAGCAAACTGAGCACAGCCCTCACTGTAGAAGTGAGGAAGAAGAGCTACCCTGCTCTAGTGACCAAGATGCCCTTTGTAGCCACCAATTACTATACAGTGAAATAGGCTGCTGCTGGCACTGGCTTTCAGTTTTGCATTCTGGCCTGCCTATAAAGGGCCCCTCAATTCCATTAGGGCTCTGCCACAAAGGTGGTTACTGAAAAGAAAACAGCCCTAAAAAGAGATAAACTATTTCAGGGGATGTTGGGGACGTTAACAACTGAAGAGGCAGGCAAATGAGCAAGACTTGACGACATGCTCCAGTTTCATCTGCCTCCTGGCCTATTGCTGAAAGCAGAAAGATCCCAATGACTTGATCTCCAGAACTCCACCCACCCCTCTTTTGCATTAATATCCAAATATTAAAAAGTCATTGAATTTTCTCCTGCCCTTTTCAATCTGCTCCTTTTCTTGAAATGGTCTGATGCATGCTCAGCTAGAATCATAGAATCATAGAGTTGGAAGAGACCACAAGGGCCATCGAGTCCAACCCCCTGCCAAGCAGGAAACACCATCAGAGCACTCCTGACATATGGTTGTCAAGCCTCTGCTTAAAGACCTCCAAAGAAGGAGACTCCACCACACTCCTTGGCAGCAAATTCCACTGTCGAACAGCTCTTACTGTCAGGAAGTTCTTCCTAATGTTTAGGTGGAATCTTCTTTCTTGTAGTTTGCATCCATTGCTCCGTGTCCGCTTCTCTGGAGCAGCAGAAAGAAGACCCTTATATTGCAACAAAAGTAAAGAACAAGCTTCTTGGTTTATTCCTTCTATCTCCCATACGTAGGCTCAGCGCATTCATTTTACCAGTTTGGTAACTATTCTCCCTGTAGTGTAGGGGAAGAAAGATATACTTGCTACTTCTCAAAAAAGAGAAATCATGCCCTGATGTGGGCTGCTTCTTCCAAATAATGTTTACACCAATTAATACTTAGCCCAAGGCCTGCTCTTCTTACTATTTTTCTGGAGGGGGCATATTTAAATAGTGTTTCAGCTTGAGCAAACCCCTTTGTTTTCTTACTGCCATCTAGCCTAGAAGATTCAGAACTACATTTGAAGGAACCATTTTTTACTTTGGATGCTATGAACTGCTCCACATAAATAGAGATAAAATACTTTTTGTGCAGCAGCTATTTTGGGGAAATAGTATGTATTTATATGCATCTCAAGGAAATTTTCAAACAGTACAAAAAAACAACAACTTAGGAGGGATGTTCCTTTTGCATTGTTTTAAAACCTTGAGTGAATACATTTTCATCCAACTGAAAAAGCATGTCAAAACAAAAAGATCTTCAGTTGTTTATGGAAAGTACAGATAGCGGGCACCTATCATAATTGAGCAGGAATGCTGTTCAATAGTTTTGCTCTGAGTTACTTCAGAGCAAACTTTAATATTTTGGAACTTTAAAATATTTTGGTTTAAAGTAAATACAAAAAAACCCTAATCTTCTGCATATGTACACAAGTACTCAACAGCTATTGCAATAAGAGTCAAGACTATATTCAATTTTTCCATCACTCTTTTATAACCCATACATTAAACCCATACATTACACACAACCGGGGAATAAGAGGGCAGTGGATGGTAAAATAGAGGGATGCTCAATATCACATCAGCAGCTCCAGCATTACAATAGCTACAGAACACACACAATCACCTGACTCTTCCAGGGATTGAGCACCAAGTAGTATGATTTCGGAGCAGAACTATTTTAGAACTAGTGAGCTCTAAGGTTGGCACAGACTGCAAAATCTGACCAGGGGCAAGGAACCAGCAAGGGTTTGAATCTGTCAGACTAAGCAAGTCTCTGTAGCTTTCCAACACAAGATTGGGGATACTTAGCAAAGAGCAATTTAAGCTCAGCTGGAGAAATAATTTCTTCATCAGCCCTGGCGTCTGCTTCTCTTACGAGTTGAGGCCAGTTCAAGGCAAGGGAAATCCAAGCACCGCTGCAGAAAGAAACAAGTTCCAGACCTGCAATGGGTTTGATATTTACATTGAAGAGAGGCAGGCTCAAGGTCAGTCTGCAAAATAACTTGTGGCAGAAGAAGAAGAAGAAATGCAGACAGCTTAATGAAGGGGGGAAACTGCAGCTTCCCAACCTGAGTAGAGCAATCCTGAGACTCAGTGCTTGGTTAAATGGATGGACAGGAACAGTTTTCACAGCACCAGCGTTGACCAGCAGCTCAGGCCACAGGATGAGAGAAAGGGCGACTATAGCTGCTGTCTCCTCAGCACTGAAAGAGCGAGGCCTCTGGGCAGGCAGGCGGGCGGGCATCAGCGTCCTCTATGCTCCTAGAGCAGAGGAGCTTGGCTCAGTAACCTCTGCCATCACTCCCGATGCGTTTTCATACTCTCATTACTTGAACTCTCCCTGAATGAAAAAAAAAACACAGACCGAAACTTTAAATTATGAGTTAACAGGGATTACACATTCTGTATTCCTTCAGCACCAGATCCCCATGAGCACCGATTCCATCATCTGGAAGGCAATGGATAAATCAACTCACCACATTGAGAAGTGTGAGGATCCATCTGGCGTCCCTCCATTCTGCCCTCCCGGACCTGGGAAGGAGAAGAGAAAATTGTTAGTCAGGCAGACGTCTCACCTGGCAGTCCAAGTATATCAGCTGGTGATCAGTGGCAGCTGCAAATCCCGTTTCCTTTGCAAACACAATTCAAAATCAAAGGAAATGCTGCTGATGTAAGCAATACTGAGTCAGGTGAAGCAATGGGGTGGCCTGCTCTAAGACCCCTTCCTATATTCCTAGACACATGAGAGGATATATACTTTAACCCCGACAATTAACTGATCATTAGTTTGAAAAGGTTTGACCAAAAATATTAAGAAGAAAAGTATGTAATGGATGAAAATAAAAATTAATGCTAGTCAGTTATTCCAAAACTCTTCCCAAATTAACATGATCTCAGTTTTTGACAAGAGAAAGGTTGGATAGAAAAGGTCATTTTTAATATGATTTTTTTTTTTAGTCCAGTTCACACAAAGCCTATTAAATTAAAGCAAATAGATTTAAGGTGAATGTCCCGTTGAAGGCAGTAGAACTAAATTGGCTTAAATCCAGGCACTGGTTAAACCAGTTAGTGGATTGCAGTCATAAGCTTCTGTGACATTTGTCTTCGACACATGACTCTTAACTTGGGTGCGAGGAACAAAACAGATGTTGAAAGAGGTGGAAAACATACTGCACAATATTTGCAACATACTGCAAATATTGCAAACATACGTTGCAAATATGGTGTGGTAAGTTTTCTACCTCTTGCTCAAGACATATGCCTAAAAACGAGGGTGCAATATAGCTACTGTTACTTGTTTGGGAGCCACTTTACACTGCAGGTTCCAAAGACAAATCACAGCAGCATACAAATCGCACACCATTATTTCACGCAAGAAAAATGGTTAAGCAGCTCTTTGTGTCATGATTATGCATCCCAGCAGTTGAGGAGGAGGACAGAAGAAATACTCTTATTCAAACACCCAGCAGTCTCAGTCATGTATTACAAAAGGAAGGAGGATCTTTCTGGAGGTGTATTTAGGGGATCTGCTTGTTGGGCTTTTTGTGGGGCAGGCTTCTTCTTTTGTGCATGGGGGGCAGCTCCCCCCCCCGGCTATGCCCATGGGGTCCCTGATGTCAGCAGAGAGAAACCCAGGTAAACAATTGCATCTGGGTGCCATGCACATAGCAAAGTACCTTTCAAAACCTGCCCTCTATCTACTATCTCACCAGGGTCAGTTTAGAACCTGGATGGTATCCAATTACTGTACAATTCTGGAGTCAGTCAGCAGCAGGATAGGTAGAATTGGTATTCAGTGTGGCACTAGGAACAGTGGCCAGAACGGCTGCAGTTGTGGCCCAACATGACAGGACAAAAAGGGCCATCTAACAGACTTGGACGGCAGTGGCGTAGCGTGGGTTGTCAGCACCCGGGGCAAGGCAAGTAATTTGCACCCCCTAACCCGTGGATTTGCGCCCCCTAACCCTAACCCCCAGATGTTGCACCCAGTGCGGCTGGCCCCCCCTGCACCCCCACGCTACGCCACTGTTAGACGGTGACAGAATTGGCCAGCAACTTGTTTTAGAAAGGACCACTTCGAAGAGAGGATGGGCCCTTAATCCAGAAGGAGCCTCCACCAAGAATAGTTGGCTGTTGCAACAGAGCTTGGCAGCCATCTCCAAAGCCCATCCTTTCTTTCTTTTTCTTTTTTAAGTCTTAAAAGTGGTCTGCCTCCAAGTCCAGTTGCCACGGCTCAGCAAATATGCGCCTGCATCACAACCGGGGCAGCCACTGTTCGTCCATAAGGGTTGCATTTGGTTTGGGGACTCGGACACCGACCCTTAGCAACCTGCAAGGTCGAGGCTTCGAGGGACCCAAGAGAGCCAGGAGAAGAAGCGCGAGGCGTAGCCACGGGGTAGGAAGCGAAAGCGGAGCAGCAACTCAGAGGCAGCTACCCCGGGGTGGGGATTACGCCGAAGCCAGAGGAAGCGCTGGGTGGGTCACGCGAGGTAAACAAAGAAGGCGGCGGCAGCTGCTGCAGCGCCCGCCTCGGAAGGGAGCCCTACCTTGCCGGTAGTAGAGGCCCGTGACCGTGTTGCCGTAGACCCGCCAGGCCACCTGGATGCCGAGCAAGCTCACCAGCAGCCAGAGCAGGAGCAGCTGGAAGAGGGCGGCGCGCAAGTCCTGGGCCTCCCAGTCCGACATGAACTCCTGCCAAAGCCAAGTGAAAGCCCGCAGCGCCTTCGTCGGCACCTCCCACTCCGCCGGCCCAGAAGCAGCAGCAGCCGCCGCCGCAGCAGCCACCGCCTCCTCCGCCGTGGCCGCCGCCATCCCACTCGCAAAGGCGGCGGGAGAGGGAGAGGCTCTGCGCCACAAGCCCCGGGGAAACTGTCAGCGGCGCCGCGCGTGCGCCCCAGGGAAAGATCCAGGCCCCGCCCCGCGAGGCTCTCTTCCCGCCTCCAGTTCTCTCCCCCTCCCACCCCGACTGCACCGCTTTTTCCACAGGGCGCGTTTACCCGGGTGCAAGTCCCCGTTATGTTCAATGAGACTTTCTTCCTGGTGCGGATCTGGTTAGGATCTCACCCTTATAACCCGATCCTGTGCTATTTTGCCCGCGAGTAACTTCATCCCCCCCAGGTTCAGGTGAAATGGGCGCAGGGCTGAGTTGCACAACTTTCCCGATATATTGTTATTTACTTTTGCTTGCTTGCGGCATTTGCAAGGCATCACCTTCCAGGCCCGGCGTGATCTAGCTCGCGAAGGAGAAGAAGGCGGGCCGCGACGTGGGAAGGCAGGTGCTGTAATATCTTAGGAAACTGCTCGAAAGAAAGCGCCACACTACCGTGAAGCAACGCCTCCGCCCTTCCATGAGAACCTTTTGCAACTTTTCCTGAAATGACTTCGCTATTTTTCGTAGCCAGGGGTGACAACCTGAATAAAATATTGTGGGGCGGCCCAAGATAAACCCCGCCCCGCATAATCGATCACTTGACGCAGCGCGCGCACACTATTTGAATTGGAATGCCCATCAATTTTGGTGGGGCGCGGACCCCTCAAATATTTTATTGTAGGGGCCAAAGCCCCCACGGCCCCCAGAAGTTGGCTCCTATGTTCGTCGCTGTTTTTGGAGATCTGCTGCCAGTCAGTGTCGAGAGCCGCACTGAACTATGTGGACCTACATATGCTGGGAGCGCGCCCGGTTCATGAACCAGGAGGTCAGCCTCCTGCCGCCCCAGTAACTGGAAATCAAGCAGATCTGGACAAGCAGTTTAATGAAAGTACAAAGCCGCTACCTGGAGACCCTCCCCGCGGCCTGACTACTTCGGCTGCGTCTGGTTTTGACTCTCTTTTCTCCCCGCCAGCCCCTTGATTCAAGGGCTGCAGAAATCTACTCATACTGCTTCGGTTTCAGAGTAGGACTAGGAAGGAAATAGAACAATAATGAACGTGGGCAATGACCATTCTAAATACAATACTGCCTTCAATTTCTGCTCCGAGTTGCTGCAAAGAAACTGAGCCACCGCTGCGCCATCCCCTGGCTGCCGGGAAAAGACCTTGTTTGTCACTTTCACTTTCGTTTGTCTCCGTTAGGGAGGGAGAAGCCAGGCTTTGATGAGTTGAAGAGGATCCTCAGTGGGGTTGTTGTAACCCTTGAGGCGCTTGTGTCTTTGCGTTAGAGACCCAAGTTCAGGTGAGGCTTTGATTTCCCCTTGGAAAAGAACATTAATTTTCTTTCGGGGCGGTGCTGCAAGTGAACAATATCGCATTTTATCCTTACAAGCAATAACACAACGTGGAATAAAAGGTAAGCTGTTGAGATTCCTGCATCACGGGGGGCTGGACTAGATAACTCTTAGGATTCTTTCCAACTCTACAGTTCTGTGAATCAATGAAAAGAAAACAATGACACATGTCAGTGTGGAAAGCCAGTACTGAGATGTCTATGTCATGCAGGTAAGTATAATTGCATTTCTGTATTTAATCAGGAAGATCATATTTCTCTCCATGGTATGGGAAAGGAGTAGGTTGTTATCTGAAACATAAGAAATGATGTAGCATAGAAATGTTCCACAGGTTCTTCACTTTTCATAAGGCAAAGTTTATGAGTGATTACAGTATTCTTGGTGATTACAGTATTCCATGTTTTCATTCCATGGTTGAAGGCATAAACCATGAAGATTCTCCCACTTTTGAGCTATAGACCATCTAGTGGCTACCATGGGCGTAGCCAGAATTTTGGCTATGCCTATGGCTGCTACTAAGAACCAAGTTACAGTAATGAGCATTTATTTTAAGGTGAAAAAGAAATATGAATTCTGTGGCATTCTGCTGCAGTGCCTCTTGTGGGCACTGGGGGATTGCAGATCTGGAAGAACCCAGAAAAAGCAGCTTTTCTCATGCTTTGCATTGCTTGGTGCTGCACTTACACACCCTTCTCTGTTTGGTTTCTCTGGGCTAACTTCGTGTTACCTGGTCAGGTTTGGGCTAAGCTAAGATGTGGCAGTGGCAGATTTCACACATCAATTTTATGGCTATGTTCAGGCTGCTATGGTTATTTATTTTATTTATTAAATTTATATACCTCCCTTCATCCGAGGATGTCAAGGCGGTTCACAGCATAAAAGATCAGTCCCTTTTACCTTGATATTATTCATTCTGAGTAGACATGCATAACATTGCACTGTCCAATGCACACACATACTGTACACCTGCTCACACACATGAGGGCAATGTTTTATCTCCACTGTATGCCTCTGAGTGCCATTTGTTGGGAATTGCAGGTGGGAGAGTGTTGTTGTGTTTGGGTCCTGCTTGCAGGCTACCCACGGAAATCTGTTTGGCTACTGTGAGAACAGGATGCTAGAACAGATGGGTCAATGGCTTGTCTTGCAATTCCCAACAACTGATATTCAGAGGCATGATGCTTCTGGCTGTAGAAGCAGAAAGGAATTTACTCAGCTTTTTCTTTCTGATGGGCAGGAGCAGAATGAGTGCCTCAAAGAGCCTTCCTGAGATCGACGAGGACCTGTACTCTCGCCAATTGTAAGTCTTGCGACACATTACATAAAAGCATTCTAGCAGAGCTGAAAAGGGATATCGACCAGGATCACCTCCACACCTCTTCTGTTTTTTTGAGAAGGGATTCCACAGCATACTGGGAACTTAGGTTTGTCCAATTAAAGTGGATTAAAACACCCAAGCCCAAGAAATCTACTGTAACAGCAATCAGACTTTTTGCAGTTAGGAACGTGATGGGGAAATACACTAAAAAGTGTGGAATAATGATTGACTGATGGGAGGGAGCAAAATACACCACAGTCACTACCACAACCAAATCAAGATGAATGCTCATTCACATATAACCTCCCCAGAAAAAAATCAGAACTAATTATAAGCAAAGAGCAGGCATTGTATAACCTGCATGCCATCCTTGTGCATGGAGATCGGGTTTCATTCTCAATAAACAGATTGCCGAGAGGAGGCCTGGGTGGCTGAAAATGATCACAGTGCTATGATGTTACAGAGTGAGCAGTGATATGAATGTATTTTGTTGGGGCAATATGGCAGACTAAGCTGAACTAAGGTATGTGTGATGGGGGCCACATATCCTACTTGGCAGAGAACAGACCTCTAGTTGATTGTGTTGCTGTTTGAAGAGCCGTCCAGGCTAATGGTAAAGACCTGAAGTTACCTATCATCAGTTAGTACCTGGCTAGCAGACCAAGCAAGCACACAAGTCACCATGGTCTAGTTAAATTAACTTGTTTATAGCTAAATTACAACGATTATCTCTAATTCTGCTGCTAGTGCCCCAGGTTTTTTTTAATTAAACTAGATGACAACAAACAAAAGTCTGAAATAAAATCAATTAAACATCAGCATGAAAGTGTGCAAGTTAGAACAATCCCTTCCAGTAGTGGATACAGTCAATGTCATCCCAGTCCATCACCAGACTAACATGGAAGATTCTCAGTCTTCAAGATCAGGGTCCCCTGGGTCCAGGCATGAAGTCCCAGAGCAATAGTTTCACAAGAACAGTCAGCCCATGAGCCAAACACATATTTGCATTTCTAAGGGAGGATAGCTTTGTTTCAGACTGTGAAAGGATTCAATCAAGCAGTGTCAAATGGCAAAAATAGATATATTGTATGCTTCCTTACTTCTTAATACCCACTGGTGGCGATGTGTTAGTCATTCAGCCACTGCTGTATTCCATACATTCTAATACCATAAGTCCAGGTCCAAACCCTCCACTGTCTTCCAGCTTTTTACAATGGCTAACTACACTGCAATACCTGGGAACAGTAGCAAATCTTTGGATGCATGTGTAAATTGTAATTTTCAAACATGTTCAAAAGGAACAATGAGAAATCCACCTGCTCATTCAAAATGGTTGACATTTTCTGCATTGCTGCAGACCAAAAATGTACCACTGTTGGACATTCCCACCACATATGCATGTATGTGCCCTTACTCCTGTAATGCCTCCAGCAGTTCTTGGATGTTCCCACAATCATATGGGAAGGCTGTACTGGGGCTCTGAACCATAGGTGTGTTTATGGTTTTAAGAGTGTTTTCCAGAACATGCCCCCTTCTAGTATTCCACTGTTTATTGGTGATCAGGGCAGCTGGAAGATGCCCTTTAAAGAATCTGGGGCTGGAGCAGCAAGATTCTGCTGCTACTCCCACTGTGCACCCCCCCAATTATTTCTAAAATTGAATCTGCACATATAAATTGGCATGTGTACATTTTATGCAAATCTGTGTCCTCTTGTTTGGTGACCCATTTCCTCTCTGGGGGGCAATGTGTTAGTGACTACCATAGCTGAGATGGGGGCAGGTACAAGTGGCTGGCAAGGAGAAAGTAGAGGTGGAGTTTAAGGGAAGCTGGTGAGAGAATGCTACTGTCCAGGGCTTCATAACTCACCATATTTCAAACACAGAGCTGTGCTTCCCCCCCCCCCCAGCTATGTTCTGGGCTATGAGGCCATGCAGAAGATGGTGGGAGCAGCTGTGCTGGTCTCTGGAATGAAGGGCCTGGGGGTGGAGATTGCCAAGAACGTCATCCTTGCAGGAGTGAAATCTGTCACTGTCCATGACCAGAGTGAGACTCAGTGGAGTGACCTTTCTTCACAGGTATGCAGCCCAGGGTGAAATCCTATATCTGCTCAATGGTGTTCTGAGTTTACATGTGTAGGATTGAACATGTTAGAGGCTTTGCCTAGCAAACAAGGAAATGTGGCACAAAGTCCTCTTCCCTCGTTGGCACTGTTATCATACCCTATGGCTTTTTTCTATCATTGTTGCATTCCTCTGGGCCACCCCTCCCACTTCCTTAATATATATTTGCAGCAGTGCCTCTCTGAGGCAACATCCTATACATGCCAAGTCAGAAGCAAGCTCCCCATCTTCCTGCGTAAGTGTATAGGATTGCAACACTAATTTCCAAATTAGGACCTAGTAGAAGGAGCCCAAGTTTCTATACCAAGGTTATATATATATATAGATAGATGATAGATAGATAGATGATAGATAGATAGATAGATAGATAGATAGATGATAGATAGATAGATAGATATAGATATAGTGTCAAGGTATGAAAATATAGATTGCATACATTTTCCATTATTTGATAAGTTTTTGTGTATGACGTGTTTGCTAACAAGTCTTTCCAGAGCTCACACTGGGTATCTGTGGTGACCTTGTTGTTGACACTAGTGATTTTGTGCCAAGCTATTTGCATGTATTTGTCAATCCTATATTGTTTTCATATAATTTTATTCTGAAACCCAGAACCCTGTGAGAACTCTAGGCAGAGCATACTATTAGTCCAAATAAATTAATCAATATCCTGTCGTGACAAAGGCTAAAATCTATAACTTATAGAGCAGATTTTGCTTCATTTGCCCTTTATGTCCCAACACTCTAAATTAAATCATAAGTCACCTGAACTCTTGACTGATCCCAGTCTATAGCCCACTGTAATAATAACTACAATTAGATGCCCCCCACAAAAAAAAATATATTGGTAGTTTCTTGGCTTCCAGCATAATCTAGTCATGAGATTTAAACAAGGTTGCATAATTTGGGAAGTCTGGTGAGTCAGTTGCTGCTATTATTAAAAGTAGTCAGAACTGGAAATGCTGCTACATTAGGCTATGAATTTCACAACAGCTTGTTTTGAAATTAATTTTAAAACTCCACCTTCTGGTACCCTGGTTCTCACAAGCAACAAAACAAGCTGCCTTACACTGATTCAGACCATTGGCCCATCTAGCTTATTATTGGCCGCACTGACTGGCAGCTGCTCTTCAGGGTTTCTGTACTGAAGTCTTTCCCAGTTCTACCTGGAGACACCAGGGTTTGAACCTGGGACCTTCTGCATGCAAGGCAGATGCCCTACCAATGAGCTACAGCCCTTCCCCAATGTTCTTCAGTATATTTGGCTTCAAAGACTGGAGCAGTATGTTTGCAATGTTGGTTTAACAACATACCTATATCCTAAGCTAAAAGTATTGAAATATTGAGCCTGAACATACTGGAATTAATGATCTGAATAAATAGGCACATTTTTGCATAATTCATTGAAGATATGGGAAAAGCTAGCGGCATTGCAAGGTGCTGAAGTCCTGCCCCTTGGCCACTGGAATCCCTGACAAGTTTCTCTTGGGACTCCTGAGATTTCACTAAGCATTGCTCTCACAGTTTTAAGCCTATGCTTGCAACAACAATTAGGACAAGATGCTTGGTTTTTTAAATAACAAAATCGTCACTAAAAGCTAATATTCTCACAATGCTCTTTTCTGCACCCTGTTTTCTGGTGCAATCACATAATGAATTGCAACCCGCCCTATGCTGATGAAGAAATAGGCACACTCCCTTTTTAAAGCATATATCTGATGATGGATGGAGTCTGTGAATGGAGCTGGAAGCCAAATTCTGAGTCTGCTCTAAGCCAATGTAGTACTGTGGGCCTAACTGTGTGTGACATTGATAATGCGATTTGTGGTGGCGTTTTTTAACAACAACAACAACAACACACAATGTGTGGGGAGGGGCATTTTTTTCATAGATCACAGAATATGGAGAGGGGAGGTTTAAGCCTTCTCTCCAGTCATAATCTCTCTGAAACTGCCCTCCCTGCTTGTGTCAATTACCATTAGGGAGGAAAGCTCCCATTGATACTAAAGAGTGACTCCCCCCCCCACGTGTACTTAAACCTGCCTTCCCTGCATGCTGCCATTTTCGAAACAATCTCCCACCTGTGCTCAGAATTGAATATTTTTTAAACATGCAACATGATTGCTAATGGCATTGCTAATATCCTGTGTAGCTGGGTCCTGAATTTGGTGGTAGAGCAGTGAGTAAAAGAATAAAATCCAGTGCTTTTTTCCCTAAAAGAATATATTTAGGGGTACTCTCATTTTGACTCAAGAAAATAACCGTTTTATTGTTCAAATCGGGGGAAAATAAATACAGTAAATGGACAAAAGTACAAAGATTCACAAAATCCCTCCAGAAAAAAAGCACTGGTGAAATCCATTGCCATCCACTCAGCTCCACAATGCAACCCTCCCCCACCATCCTCACTCTTAGCATTGCTGTGTCTCTGCAGTTCTATCTGTCAGAGAACGATGTGGGGCAAAACCGAGCTCTGGTTTCCCAGTGCCGCCTTGCAGAACTGAACGCACATGTCCCTGTGCATGCCTATACCAATGAGCTGTCTGAGAGCTTCTTGTCTACTTTCCAGGTAAGGACAGAGCTGTGTGTCTCATGTCATGGGAGTCACTCTAGGGATGATAAAAAAATCAAACTCTGGTCACATTCACACTATCCATTTAAAGTGCATTTTCCCCACCTCTAAAGCACATGACTTCCCCCAAAGACTCCTGGGAACTGTAGTTGGTGAAGGGTGCTTGAGGGGAAACCACAGTTCCCAGGACTCTTTGGGGGGGGAGCCATGGGGTGCTGTGAATGTGACCACTGTTTCCAGTGCTTCAGGAGGCTCTGACCTACATTAGTGGGAGAGCTTTTGCTCTTAACCCAATGAAAGCAACAAGCCTGTTGCTCATGCCCAGCTGTTTCTCATAGTGGTAATTTATGGCCTAGTGATCATCAAGTGCCACTAACTGTTTTGTTCTGAGGCTGCACCTGAAGCTCAAAGCAGGGATCAGCTCTCATGTCTGTGGTTGGTTGGGATAACTGCAGTGTGTTGGGTGGTGTACAACTGCCTGTCATTCGATGGTGCAGGTGATGATCCAGCGAGTGAGGGATCAGGAACAAGCAGGGACAGAAGCACCACTGCTTGTTTCACAGCAGGGTTATCTCATGGGGCCAATTATCTACATAAGCAGTGGTGCTCAGAAATAACCAACCAAAATGTCATAAACTGAGCAAGCTTTCAAGACCACCAGAGATCTTCATCAGATTGGTTGTTGAAGCAAAACAGATGGGAGAGATGGGGTGGGGGGGAAAGCTGGCTCAGTATTGATGTTGAGAAATTCTGCTTGGAGACAAGGAAGCCTAGCAACAGGTGGTGATTGGCTAAGTTCTCCCTTATAAGCAGTATGACACAGCAGTTTGTTGTTGGAGTGTTGAGTTTGGAATAGGAGTATGAATCTTGTCTGTGTGTATATATAGTAACTTGTACAAAGCTGTGCTTTATTCTGCTATATATAATAAAACGAAACAAAAATCAAGTTACTAGTCAGCAAGTTCTGTTCCTTTCTGTCATCCTGGAATTCATTGATTTGGCAGCTGGTAGCAAGAGTTATAGTTAAGATCCATTAATAATTGAAGCCATAATATCTGCACTGATGAAAAATCACTTTTATTGTATAGTCTCGGAAGAGGCATGACTATGGAAGTTGTTGCAAAGGGCCCACACTCCAGGATTTACCACTACGTGACCTGCTGTCATTGATGGGGAACAGAGAATCTGCTCAGAAAGTGCACTCTGTTGTGCTGTTTCTTAGCCCCTTACGTTATGCAGATCACTATTCTGATACTATTCTGCACCAAACTTTACAGGTTGTGGTCCTGAGTAACTCACCCTTGGAGGAGCAGCTGCGAATCAGTGACTTCTGCCACACCAAGAACATTTGCTTTGTCCTAGTTGACACCAAGGGCCTGGCTGGGTAGGTGTTGGGGGCTTCTGTCCTTGTCCCAAGACTGGGATGTTAGAGTGGTGCAGTGATTCTGGGTGGACTAAGAGGTGGACTAAGAATTTGTATAAGCTGCCAGCATTCTGGATGGGCGCCTCAGGGTAGGGATGGGGGAGAGATTTGATTCAATTTGCATTTAAGGGTGAACTCAATTGAGTTCATTTTTTTCTGAAACAAGATATAAACCCAAGCACCACCATCCTTCAAAATTGGCATGTCTTTGAATTTTGCCATGAAGTTTTCCAGCCAGCACTGAGTACAAAAATGCATATACCGGTGGTGACCATTTTAGGCACATCCAATTAACGTGTGATCACCTACACATGGGTCCTTTTGGACCCAGAAGAAGGCAGAACGGGGGGGGCAGGGGGGAGCTTATATGTACTCCCCCCAACATGGATAGGGGCCTGGAATTGAACCTGCGCACAAAATGGTCATCAACTGTCCTAGGGTAAATTGTGCATATGTTAGCTTAAATGACAAAAAAGGCATTATATTATAAGAAATTGTTTCGTAAAAAAGTGTGCATTGTTGCACACTGCCCCAATCCCCAAGCGCTGTGTGATTCCAGGGGTTCCCGTGCTTACCCAGGGTTCAATTTTCTTGGAATGAGAGACAGCAGAAACAGTGGTGTCTTTATGAGATATGGTTTATTTACACATACTGTATTAGCCCGACTGTAAGCCACATCCGCAAATAAGCTGCACCTTTAAAATTTAAGGCTTCTTTGTGGGTGCGGCCTGCCTCCTGGTACTACTGCGCTAAACCCAAGCCAGTGTTGACGCTTGGCTCTGAGTGCGCTGCACGCCCACCTCAGTACGGTTAATACATCCTGACTATGATGGAGGGACTCACAGCATTAGCAGCCCAATATAGTCTTGCTTCTCCCATAACTATAGCCTTACATTCCAACAGAAATCAAGCCTGACTCTCACTCCGTTTCTAGTCCAGCTCATTCTCCCCTGGCTTTTGCCTGGCTAGTTCAGCAATGGAATCCTCCACTAGATTTTAACCCTTTGCTGGATCTAGGACCCCAGGCACCATGCAGACTAACCCCCCTCCAAACTCTCAACTGTATATTAGAATTTGCACTAATATTCCAATTAATTTTTGTGGGGGCTTTCAAAAAAATATTTGCAAACGGAAGTGAAAATGTGGAGAACTGAACTTAAAACTGGAAAATGGATAGAAAGTGAAATTGACGCCTTCATCCTTCCGTAATGGAGGATGAAGGTTCTCTGAGCAGGTAGACCCCATGGGTGGATGTGAAGGGGCTTTCTCAGGGTGGAGCAGTGGCTGAGTGTAGGGAGGAAAACGAAGTAGAAGTCTGACTTCTTGAGCTTTGGTCTTTTGGCTCCAGGCAACTTTTCTGTGATTTTGGAGAAGACTTCATAGTGCACAATCCTTCAGAGGCTGAACCTGTCTCTGCTGCCATTCATCACATCACCCAGGTAATGTCTCTTCACCCAGATAACATCTGTCTCCTGCACTTTATTGTCCTGCTTGTGTCACCCTTTCTGAGCTCACGTCCTTCACACCCTGGATTGAACATGCCTCCTCCCAAAGGAGCCCCCAAGATGTCTTTCCGAGCTTGGATAATAATAATAACAATTATTATTTATACCCCACCCATCTGGCTGGGTTTCCCCAGCCACTCTGGGCGGCTCTCAACAGAATATTAAAAAAACTATAAAACATCAAACATTAAAAACTTCCCTAAACAGATGGAGTAACCATCTAATCAGATGCAGGCAATCCTCTGATCTCTCAACCAGAGTCTCCTGTTTTCATTGCTGTGTTGTTTTATTGTGATTGTTTTATTGCATATTTTAATTATGGACAATTATATTTTAATGTGTTAATGGGATTGATTTATTGCATATTTTAATTATGAGGATTTAAATTTTAATGTAACTGTTTTTTTCTACTTTGTAAACTGCCTAGCAGCTTGCTTTAGTATTAAGTGATGTATTTAACCGTAGTAGTAGCAATAATAATAATAATAATAATAATAATATACTCTTCCCCCAGAGTAACCCTGGCATAGTGACTGTGGCGTGTGACAATGAGGAGAGACAAGGCCACCACTTTGAGGATGGTGACTGGGTGAAATTCTCCGGGGTTGAGGGGATGACAGAACTCAACACCTCCAAGCCCTGCCTCATCCGTCTGAAAGGTAATAGGCCCTCTCTTTCTTCTTTCTCCTCATGTCTCTGGGTACAGTGCCTGCCTGCACACAGAAAGTGTCCAGAGGAGAATAGGGGGACAGATGTGGATCAGGAAGATGGACAGGCAAAGATTATGAGAGTGGAGTTTGACAGAAGGCTGGGGTGGCACTGTGTTGTGGGGAAAGAAGCATAATGTCTCTCCTATTAGGAACCTTGTGGGACTTCACTAGTGTGTATTAAAGCACCTGATAGGACAAGAAAGCTCCAGAAGAAATGCAGGTGTCTACCTTGCAGAGAATGGGTTTATATCGTTTTATTTGATTTCAGTCCCATTGAACGACTAAGAGAACAGACCTAATGTTTGTGATCTGTGTCTGTTTAGGAACCTGCAGCTTGGAAGTTGGAGATACGTCTTCTTTTTCTCCATACAAATGTGGTGGGGTCATCACCCAAGTCAAGATACCTCAAAAACACTCCTATGTATGTTCTCGTCTCTGGTGGTGGTGAAAAAATGTGGTTATTCTTTTCCAGCTAGTTCATAGGGGGCCAAGATGGGCAGAGCCTTTGGTGACCTTATTGGCAGGGCTGAGCATTTTAGCCAGAGGACTCAAACAGGACTTCTTCAACAGGGAAGAGACCTCAAAACTGCTGTTCTAGAGCCTGGGTGCAGAACGCCAGTCCAAGCAGCTAGGGAGAGGATGGAGCTCTGTGCTCTGCATGTCAAAGATCCCAGGTCCAGTCCACAACAGCTGCAGATATAGCTGGGAAAGGCTCCTGTTTGAAACCCTGGAGAGCCACTGCCAGTCAGTACAGACAGTATTGAGCTAGATGGGCCAGTGGTCTGACATGGTTGGTATAGCTCCTATGTTCAGCTATGGTGAGGAGAGGCGTTTCTTGAAGTGTGTCGCCTTAAAGCAGGAGTGGGGAAATGCAACCCAAGGGTCACATTACCTCCTGGGCAACTTTCTGAGGCCCCCATGTCAGTGGTGGGTGGGTTGAGACTCAAAAAGTGGGTATGGAAATGGATTGTGTGGCTTTTTCTTTGCACAGTAGGGTACACCCAGGCCACACAAAGGTCTCCACACTCAAGGAGGATGCAGAGCAGGGCACATGAAGAGCATAGCCTGAGGAGAGGATGGGGAGGTGACTTGGAGAAGAGGCCTAGCCTGAGAGAGTCCTGAGGGAAGGACAGTGATGTCTAAGGAGCTATATTCAGCTCCTGGGCCTGAGTTTCTCCACCTGCTACCTTAAAGAGAAGGATATGCATTAGGTAGTTCTACTCCTGTCCACTAATCTCTCTGTATTCCCAGGAATCCCTGCGTACCTCCAGGGCTAATCCTAAAATCAGGATCCCGGATAAGGGGAAACTACCTCGCTGTCGCTCCCTCCATGCGGCCTTCTGGGCACTGCATGTCTTCCAGAGGGAGATGAAGCGGCTGCCTAGGCCCAGGAATCAGGCAAGTCTCCCCAGTTGCCTTCGTTCTTTTTAGCAATCCCAACCGGCCTTCTAGGCTTCTTCACGTTTCCAACCCTGAGCAGGATATTGTCTCCTTCTGCAGAGAACATCGTTACTTTTCCTGCAAGTAGCTCATTGTAAGCTTCCTCAGATAGACTCTTTTCCCAGCCTCACCCATCTTTACTCCTCAACAGGCAGATGCAGACAAGATGGTGAAACTGGCACAGACCGTCTCTGTGAGCAAGGAGGAGGAACTGCAAGAGGACTTGGTGCGGACATTTTCCTACGGATGTTCTGGTGACCTGAGCCCTATCAATGCCTTCATTGGAGGCCTGGCTGCCCAAGAGGTGCTGAAGGTGAGGGGCAGACTCCTGTGAGGAAGGAAGGCAGCTTTTTGAGCTGTTTGGAAGACACTTTCCATGAGGCATCTGCGTCTCAAGTGTGGAACAAGGGTTTGAATCCCTACTCAGCCAGTGACCTTTGGACAGCCACTGCCTCTCAGTGTAATCTGTCTCACAAGTTGTGACATAGTTGTGGGGATAAAATGGGGGAAAGTGTGTAAATGTTAATAATAATAATAATAATAATAATAATAATAATAATAATAATAATGGTAGCTAAGAGAATGAGGGAGGCCCCAGTCTGAGGCTGTGTTCACACTTCCATATAGTATACACTCACTGGTGTTTCCGGTGCCTGGTTTTTAATCTGCTTCCACACCAACTTCACACTTGCTGGCGCTCTTTAGTCATTCCTAATCCATCTCTAGCCAGGGTGTGAACACCTTTGCATAGGGTAAAGACATCCCTGCCCGTCCACGCCCCCTGGTGTGTACAAACAGAAATGAATTTTCACACAATGAAGCTGTGATGGCGTGAGCAGCCAAGGGCGGGGGGGGGGGGGGTAGGTATGAAATGCTCCTGAGGGGAAAAACCAAGAACTTCATTGCCGTCTAAGGCATTTTTGTGAACACACTTTTGAGTCTCACCTATGCAATGAACTCATTTGGTGGCCTTAGGCAAATCACTACCACCCAGCCTGTTTTCCAATATGCGCAAACTTCTGCAGTAATAATACTGATTTACCTCACAGGGTTGTTGTAAGAATTTCATTAGATAACACATGTGAAATTCTTTGAATGCATCACAGCACAAATGTTAATGATTATTATTTTTCAGTTATTTATTTAACATATGCACGCACACACACACACACCACTTCATAAAAGAATCCTTTTCAGAAGTTTACATAAAGTGTTCATAAGGAAATACCAATAAAAGGAAGATTTAAAAAAATAATTGTGTGTGTGTGTGTGTGTGTGTGTGTGTGTGTGTGTGTGTAAAGGTAAAGGGACCCCTGACCACTAGGTGCAGTCGTGGCCGACTCTGAGGTTGCAGCGCTCATCTCGCTTTAGTGGTCGAGGGAGCCAGCATTTGTCCACAGACAGCTATATATAGAGAGAGGGGGGGGGCTATTACGTTTAAGTAAGAAGCAAGGAGCATCCTGAAGCTACCCGAAGCTACCCAAAGGACAGGCTTCCCATCAGGTATGAGTGAAGCACCTGAACATTTCCTGATTGAGCCCAGAAGTGGCAGGTGCTTGAGTTTCATGCTCAGAAAGGCACTTGCCCTGTCCCCTGTGACCCATTTGCTTCTGTGTCACTGCTGAGTTCAGGTTGCTGCCTGCCCTCTTTTGTAAACCAATCTAGCTGGTTTTCTTCTGGATTTGCCAGTTTAGGATTATCAACTCACAGGCCCAGCTAGGCAGTTTTAAATGAGTGGAGGTATGAGGCAGCTGACATGCAATTTTGCAACAGCTACTACTTTGGATCATCTTATACAAAGGAAAGAAAACTGTTTCGTTTCAGTGTTAACTTGGGAATCGTCAGACGGGGCACACCTGTCCCTTTATAGGTTATTAGAAGTGCCAGGTGGCGACTGTCCAAATGCCTTATGCTCAGGGCTGATTCCATGTTTCAGGGGATTCTCTGCAAAGTGTCTCCTGGTGGGCCCACTCCTCTCTCAGAGGGCCCTGGGGGGCTCATTGGATTGCAGTGACAGTTCTCTAAGCCAGCACTGGGCACCTGTGCCTGGTCTACTTTTTGCTTCCCCACAATGCTCCAGAGCAATGCCAGGTCAGAGGAAATTATGGGGAATTAGGGGAAAAGGAAAGGTTGGCGAGATTCAATCTGCATGGGAACCTACCTACACCATTACCTACTTGTCTTTCATCTCTCATGCATAGGTAGTTTTTGCTCTAACTTCAGTTTAGGGGGTAAATCAGAGAAAGGATATGCAGTGGATTATAATTCAGAGACCTTATTTTTGTTCACTTGTGAATGTAGTGTTTTGCTGCTGCTGCTGCTGCTGCTGCTGCTGCTGCTGCTGCTGCTGCTGCTGCTGTTGCTGTTGTTGTGTGTGTGTTTTACAGTGTCCACCAAATGCCATCTTAAGCTTTGAGGATTTTTGAAGGTTAGGTTTCTATCAGCTAGTTCCCTTATCTCTGTTCAGTCAGCTGTCGGTGACTGACCTGGAAAGAGATCTTGGGGTTTTGGTGAAATTGATGTAGATGTCGACCTAGTGAGCGGCAACTGCTGTGAAGAAAGTGAATTCCATCTTGGGAACAGTTAGGAAAGAGAATTTGAAAATAAAACTGCCCATATCCTGATGTCATCACTTGGAATGCCATGTATAGTTTCTGGCCACCTCATCTCTAAAATTATATTGGAGAGCTGGCAGAGGTGTAGCAAAAAAGGCAATCAAAATGTTCATTGAGCTATGAAGAATGGCTATGATGCTTGGGGCTTTTTAGTTTAGGAATAAGTAGGGGCATGATAGAAGTATACAGTGGTACCTCGGGTTACATACGCTTCAGGTTACATACGCTTCAGGTTACAGGCTCCACTAACCCAGAAATATTACCTCAGGTTAAGAACTTTGCTTCAGGATGAGAACAGAAATCGTGCTCCGGCGGCACGGCAGCAGCAAGAGGCCCCATTAGCTAAAGTGGTGCTTCAGGTTAAGAACAGTTTCAGGTTAAGAACGGACCTCCAGAACGAATTAAGTACTTAACCTGAGGTACCACTGTATAAGATTATGTTTGGTGTGAGGAAAGCGGATAGAAACCTCGAGATTTAGGCTGCAATCCTTACACAATCACCAGGGAGTCAGTCCCATTGACCATGATGGGACTTACTCCTGAGTAGATGTGCACGGTCATTAGAGTAGATGGGTTGTACGGTCAGTGCTTTTTGGCAGCCACAACTTCAATAACTACTTCATTACTGGCTCATTTCCATATCTGTGGCACCGAGCTTCCTCATCTTGGCACCTTCTCCCCATCCCTTCTGCTTTCTCAGGAGCAGATCCAATTAAATGTGATTAAAGGGCACGTTGACAGCTGGGAAATCCCTGGGTCGAATATTACACCTGCTTTCTCAGCTCACTGGTGGCTTTAGGCAAACCACCAGATTGCAAGCTCCATCTGCAGCTGTGAGGAGATGGTAGTACTTTGGACCAGGGATTTGGGACCTGTAAAAGTCCGGATGTTGCTAAACCCCAGCTCCCATCATTCCTGACCATTGACCATGCTGGCTGGGGACTGGAGCCCAACATCTGGAAGGCCACACAGGCCTTCCATGTGTGCCTTACATGGTTTTTGTAGACATTAGTGAGTGAGGCCGAACTCAGTGTGATGTTTATCATATAGTTTCCCCTTGAGTTTGCCTTTTCTTTCACAAATTACCAGTGCAGAGCACCTAATCAGGATTGGAACACTGGCATGTGGTGGGAGGGAGTGGGTTTTAATAATTTCCCTCTCTTCACACTGTGGTCGCATTCTGGATTGTGCGCCTGCAACTTGCATTGGGAGAGAAATTCTTTCATTTGAGTGCTTTGAACGTTCTTACCACACTTATAGAAAAGCAAAGTTTATTGGTTGCCAAATATCTTGGGGTCTGGGCCAAATTTGTGACTGACTTCTGAAGATCTTGAAGCACAGGTTGGGCAAGATATTAACATGCTGTTTTCCAGAGTGGAATATCTGATTCTCTTGAGGTGTTAAATGACAAGACAAGCTGAAGGGTATATGGGTTGCCAGGAAGGGTGGCCATGTGACCTACTTTGCAGGGAACAGGCCTCTGTCTGAAGGTGTCCTCTGTTTGAAAAACTGTCCAGCCCATGTCTGGTTTCAAGATACAGAGAACTGTAAGAAGGGAGAGCAGGAGAGGCCTTGTTTGCCATCAGCAGTGAGCAGCAGGCTGATCACCTGCTCATATTCTTCCCTACCATGGTGAGATGTAATGCTTGCTGTTCACAGCAACATACTGCCCCTGACACATAGCAGTTGTGGCTAGTAGCCACTGATAGCCTTTCCCTCCATGAATTTATCTAATCCTCCTTTAAAGTCATCTAAACTGGTGGCCACAATCACTTCTAGTGGGAGCGAGTTCCATACTTTCAACTATGTTCTGCGCATGTGTGTTTTGTATTGAATGGATCCAAAATATAATGGGGGTGGGGAGAAGAAATGCCTCGGATATAAATTGGAGCAATACCTGTTTTTAGAATTTCCATTGTAGTTTTCATACATGCTTTTCAGCTGCAGGCAAATTTGTTGTCTTTGCTGCAGAGATAGGTCATTCTGTCAGCTCCCAGCACGACTGGGAGCCCAACAGGGCTGCTGCAAACATGACTAGAGTGGTGTAGAATGACGAGAGTTACCATCTCCTCACCACAGCAGTGCTCTTGTGCCTTAAACCGTGGTGCAAAACATAGAAAACAGAAATGTGCAGCTTTTCCTGACACGTAGATGAGATCATGAGAAGCATTACCTGTTGAATTTTGGCCTGACGTGCAGCTGTTAAAGCACAGGAGCCCCCTCCAGAGGAGGAAAGCAGGAAAATTTGAACAGTATGTTCCATGAGTTTTCTGTGTTCATTAAGAGAGGCTTCTCCCTCTTCTCAAACCCAAACCTGCAGTTATAGGAAGGGCTGAGCAGTTTCCTCCTTTTTTTCTCTGTCTGCAGGCTGCCTCAGGGAAGTTCACTCCTTTGGACCAGTGGCTGTACTTCGATGCTTATGAATGTCTGCCTGAAGAGGAAAATATTGTGCAGCTGACTGAGGAAGACTGTGCTCCGGTATGTGACAAATTCTGCAGTTCGTACTTTTCCGTTAGAGATAGGATGGAATCACAGCTCTTTTTCTGCCTCTTCCAAGGCATTCCAGACTTTTCCACAAAGGAGTTTACTGTGTGTTTAGAGCTGTTTTTGTTCCTATTTAATTTGTGTAGTCCGCATGATGTTCTCTCAAACAGCACCAATCTCAATGCTTTCCCCTACAAATTCAAGTTTTTTTGATTTGGAGATAATCTGATTAAACTGAGGAAAATTGTGTTCCAGACCTCTCCAACCAGGGTTGCAGATTGTTCGCTTTGGTTTTTGTGGATCAGTTCTCTTTGCTGCTCCTCTTTCAAAACCCACTAACTCCTCCATGCTTTCATTTCTTTTCTGGCCATGCTATTTCCAGTGTGCTTCTGAACAGTGGTATCTCCCGCCCTTTTGAGCCCTCAGATTTACAAAAAAGCAGAAGTGTGAACTGAGAATTTACATTTGCCTGACAGGGTGCTTTTGCACATTTCTTGGGCGGGGAAGGTGTGTGTGCAGCTACCTGCCTGTACGCCTTGTTGTTGCTTGATTGGCATAATTGAATCAACAAATTAGAAGGCATCAATAAATAGAAAAGGGAATGACTGGAAAAGGCAGCAGTTTCTCCTCATATCCAAATTCAAATAAATATGTGGGGGTGTGGGGGTACTCTGATCCAATTCAAGTGTGGAAAAAGTAGAATAATAGCTCAGTAATGCTCAAACGTGGACAAACCTTCTGGCAGTGTATCTTCAACACCCACACAGTGCCCAAATTCTAAATCTGTTAGAATGGGTATAGGGCCATCCTACAGGGATTGTGTTGCTCTCCATCTGTCGCCTGCTGGGTCTCTAATGTCTGTCATCTCTCCCTTTTGACAGCGTGGCAGCCGCTATGATGGGCAAATTGCTGTCTTTGGGAATACCTTCCAGGAATGGCTTGGGAAGCAGAAATACTTTGTGGTGAGTTGGGGCAGGCTGGGTGATCCAGGTTCTTCCCACACAAGGCATCATGAATGTATGTAACTCTCCGCCACAAGGTCTTTCAGCCTAACCTACATCCCAGGGATGTTGCAAGGGTTAAATTGGTGAGGAAAGACATGTGCCACCTTGATAAAATTGGAGGAAAGGTGAGGTGTAAACATAATAAAGTTTTGACATATGTAGTTCTTCCTAATGACCCTGACATTTAAGATTGCATTTGGATTATGTATTTTGGACTAGGGTTTAATATTGAAAACGCGTTGTTGAATGTTGCAAATGGGTTGTTGGCAACAGTTTTTTTAAGTGTATCAGAGTTTCTATAGAAAGAGTAAATCTGAATTAAATGGCTGCAGGAGGCGGTAGGGAAATATAGGCTGGCCTTTTGATGTCAACAACATTGTGTGGATACTGCCAAATACTTGCCCACATGAGGGGCACTGGTCTCACCTGAAAGCCACCCACCTTAATCCAGCCACTGATGAGAGTTGGTTGACTTTTTCACTTAACTGTAGTGCTTATTTTTCCAGTGTTTTCCAGTAGAGGGAGTGTTGACTCCTTTAGTTTGAACGATGACACTAGATAGAAGAAGAACGATTTTTGTAGGATGAGTAGCTGACCTAGATCTGTTCTGCAGCTGTTACTGAAGTTTCTTTGTAAACATAACATTTGCTAGCATAACAGCCAATGCAGGGATTTTGTCCCAGTTAGCAGAGTCGATTGTTAAAGGTGGACTCCCAGTTGTTGGCTGTTGTTTATTATACCATTGGATTATGGTGCGAACAATTATAGCAATGGTCACTAAGAGCTGTATTCCGAGGGGTCACTTTCTGTAGACCTGAATGCCTAGAAAAAGTGGGCAACTCTGCCATGTATCCCTGAGAATGTTGACCCAGGAAGGGAAAGAAAGATGGTGGACGTGGGTTCAAGCTTCTGTCGCTTGAAGGGAATACAGTCATACCTTGGGTTGAATGCGCTTCGGGTTGAGTGCATTTGAGTTGCACTCCGCAGCAACCCGGAAGTAACGGAGCGCGTTATTTCTGGGTTTCGTTGCTTGCGCATGTGCAGAAGCGGTGAAAAGCGACATGCGTGTGCGCAGACGCGCCATTGCTAGTTACGTTTGCTTCTGGATGCGAACGGGGCTCCGGAACGGATCCCGTTCGTATCCAGAGGTACCACTGTATTTGAAGAGGCAGGCAAGATCTGAAGAAGGCTCCTGTGTTTTTAGGAGGTGGAACTTCTCCAGCCCACGTCTCTTTCTAGCTTAACTCAAACATCAGAATAAGAATAAAGAATGCACATTCTCTCTGTATATATAAAATACTCCACTTTGCATAACCATTCTTGATTTGCTTATTACGCTTTCACCATAGAATTGGAGTCTTCTGGGTGCAGAATCCAGAAATTATGGTACAGATAAAAACACCCTTCATTACAGTGGTACCTCGGGTTAAGTACTTAATTCGTTCCGGAGGTCCGTACTTAACCTGAAACTGTTCTTAACCTGAAGCACTAGCTAATGGGGCCTCCTGCTGCTGCCGCACCGCCAGAGCACGATTTCTATTCTCAACCTGAAGCAAAGTTCTTAACTCGAGGTACTATTTCTTGGTTAGTGGAGTCTGTAACCTGAAGCGTACGTAACACGAGGTACCACTGTATATGTAATTAGTGCATAAACTGACTAGATAAAAATTCTCAGTATTCTTTCTTACCCAAAATTATTGGAAAACCATCCCTAAAGTTTCATAACGTGTCTCCTGTTAGGCCATGTATGATTTACACTTGTAAAATGCATTTCTGTATTCTGATTGATTTATTGCTACCTCTGGTGAAAGATGGAATTTGGTCCTCCTGCCCTGCCAAACTCATCTGTGCATCCCATGTATATCTTTTTGCAGACCGCTTTGAGGTTTTTTACAATCAAGTGGGGTATAACTTTTGTGAGATAGATAGAGATAGATAAATAGAACCATTGTAGCATGCAGTTAACTTTTATAAAGGTAAGAGCATGGTGAGGTCACCAGTAAATATCAGGCAGTGTGCCGCTGAGTCATGTTCTCGTAATCCTGCACTTCACAACAGTTTCAAAAAGAGCTGGTAGATAGTTGATTTATAAGATAAAAGAGGGTTGGGTTGATGTTACATCCTTGTTTTACTCCTTTTTCTTGTTTGAAGGCCTTGTATTGTTCTCTCTGTGTTACAAACATTGGAAGAATTGGCACATGGATCTAATGAGATTCTGGGTTTTCTTTCTAGTTCTTGTTTTGTAGCAAAATTAGGACTTGGTACAGAATGCCAGATGGAGTCAGAATGTATTTCGAAGTCAAATATTTTCCCATGCCTTGACATGTTTTGGCTAACGAACATCTGTTGTAGAAATTGTGGCCAGAGGTTCACTTAGACTCATAGAATCATAGACCTGTAGAGTTGTAAAGGACCCTGAGGGAGATAGTTCAGTTTGTCATTTCTTATAAAGTGAGCATCCATGCTTTGGAACTGCGTTAGTAAACTGTTTCAGATTCTACAACAGTTCTCGGGTGCTGTTGCAAATGCCTATTCCAGCCTCTGTAATTATAATGCATTCTCTGAGAGAAGTGCAAATGTTCCATCTGTCTTCAGGCCTCGTTGAACATAAGGTTTCCTTCGATGTGACGAATACACAGTCATATAGAAAACTTTTTGTCAGAACTGAAAACCAACAAGGAATTCCTTGGGGGAAAGGCTATTGGAATTTCATGTCTAGCCTTTCAATAATAATAATAATAATAATAATAATAATAATAATAATAATGTGTGTATTTTGAAGTTGTACAGAACTTAGGGGGCTTCCAGACTAATTTGGGGTGGGATCGAATCACATACCAGCAAATTCAGGTTGATGCAATGAGAGTTGATTGGGAGGGCTTGCATAACAAACCCACTTCCCCAAAAGATCTGAATTTGGAAACCAATGGGGGAATGCCCTGGGAATAATGCTTGACACCTAACCTCCCTATAAACAAATCAGAGTGAATGTTTGTTAAATTGCCAATGTCAGCCAATCCCCTGGCCAAAAACCAAGATGAATGCTCAATAAACAGGTAAATAAATGGGTCATCAGGGAGTGCCCTGATTCCTATGTGTTTTTCCTGCATGGCAACCAGCCCAACAGCACCCATGTGGAGCAAAACGTTATGCAGTGGTACCTCAGGTTACATACGCTTCAGGTTACATACGCTTCAGGTTACAGACTCCGCTAACCCAGAAATAGTGCTTCAGGTTAAGAACTTTGCTTCAGGATAAGAACAGAAATCATGCTCCGGCGGCACGGCAGCAGCAGGAGGCCCCATTAGCTAAAGTGGTGCTTCAGGTTAAGAACAGTTTCAGGTTAAGAATGGACCTCCGGAACGAATTAAGTACTTAACCCGAGGTACCACTGTATCTGAACCAGCCACATGTAACTTGGAGAGGTATCTCCTTGTGTCCCCTTGCCCCAGTCACTTGAGTCACTGAAGTCATCTTGGCTCAGAGTGCCATGGGCCTTCAACCAATCTTATTACAATTTCCTCAGGTGGGAGCTGGTGCCATTGGCTGTGAGCTCCTGAAGAATTTTGCCATGATTGGCTTGGCTGCTAGCGAGGGTGGAAGCATCACTGTGACGGACATGGATACCATTGAATATTCCAACCTCAACAGGCAGTTCCTCTTTCGACCAGGGGATGTGTCGGTAAGTCTTGCAGCAAATATGGTGGAAAAGAGGTTTGGGTGATGCAGTGCTGGGGACAGTTTGCCCAAGGAATAAATCTTAACGGACACAAGAATATTCACAAACCTATTTGTAATGTTACAGGGGAGAGAGTTGGTTCTGGCTTGACTCTCGTTAGAGTGCCCTGGCCAATGAACCCAGGCAATAACCAACTTCTTTCTACCCTGGATCTCCCTAGTTATATTCCCTCCTTTGTTCCTGTAGAAGCAGAAGTCAGAAGTGGCAGCAGCTGCCGTAAAAGTCATGAACCGCCACATCAATGTATCAGCACAGCAGAACCAGGTTGGACCAGACACAGAGCACTTCTATGGGGATGACTTCTTCCTTGGCTTGGATGGCGTTGCCAGTGCCCTGGACAGTCTGCAAGCCAGTGAGTGTTTCATACAGAATGCCTGTGTTGTAGCCACCAGCTCCCTGTAATAAGCATTCCATGCTCAGAATGAATTACGTTACGCAGGCTTCTTTGAAAGTGCTTATTTTATATGATTAATCACCTACTTAGCATTTTCCTAACCACTTTCAAGTATTGAAAGCACCACACAGACATTATGTTTGCTTACAACAACCCTGCAAAGTAGGCCAGTTTTTGTAAATAATAATAATAATAATAATAATAATAATAATGTGTTAGTAATTTTTTATTATCCCCATATTGGAAATGGAAGGCTGAGGCAGACTAGCTTAAGGTCATGCAGTGAGCTCATATGACATTTAAATCAGAAACCTTGATTCACAGTACAATCATTTGTGCATTTACTAGGATATAAGCCCCTTGAATTGCCTAGTAAGTGGGTATAGGATTGTAGCCATAGCCTCTGTTCCACATCGTGATTTCCTTGTGGGTGAGGGAACGGGGAAATAATGTATACAAATTCTAGTACTGTTGTTTCTCACAGGATGTTGACAGTTTTTGCAGGCTGGCCTAGAGTGTAGCATAGAAGGGATGGCGGGACGCTGCAGGCAAAGGCAGTATGTGTGCAGGGCAGGCATACATAAGCTGGAGGTCATCATGATAAAGGCAAGGACAGGGAGTTGTATAGGTGGACACAGAAGACTCTCAACTTTTTGTCTCCTGGTCACTTTGCTCATGGACACGTCAGCTAATGAATCATTAACATAACCTGCTGCACACATTTTTCAAGCTTTATCCTATGAACTGACAGACAGAAAACAAGCATTTTTTTTAAAAAAGGAACAGATGTTGAGAGATTGACACCCGTGAGCATTGGGGGCTGCCCTCTAACCGGATCCAGACTAGATGGACCTGCTGCTGCTGTGGGCCAGCCACCTGGTGCTTCTTACACAGAAAGTTGATCCATTCCTGGGGGAAGAGATCCCATGTTCCTTTGTGGTTGACTGCATTGTGTATCTTGCTGATAGATATTAAAGGGGAGGTGAACCTAGGGAGCTAGAGTCAGGCTGTTGGCCCACCCAGATCATCATTGTCTCTCTACTGACTATGTAGCAGCAACTCTCCATGGTTTCAGGAAGAAGCTCTTGTCCAGCAAGACTTGGGAGAGTCCAGGGATTGAACCTGGGTCCTTCTGCATGCGAAGTAGCTATGGCCGTTCCCCTATGGGTATGTGAGGCAGGGCTGCCTAGGTCAAGGAGCTAGAAGGCCTGCATAATAAACAGAACTGCTCTCACTTCTTGCCGAAACTGCCAGAGGCATCCCAGACCAAATCCAAAGTCCAGAGTCTTTGAAGTATCTTGCAAATGCAGGCCCACAAAACACACACAGTGCTGATAAACAGGAAAGCTCTCTTGCTGTGTAGAGCAGGGAAGTCCCCAGGTCAGATCTCGAATCAGCTGTGCACATCCCTGGCTGGCCTTAGGCAAACCACAGTCTCTCTTCTTCAGCACCTTCCTCTGTGCTGTGATAATCCTGGCCTACCACACAGGATCGTTGTAAGGATGATTGAAATAGCTGTGTGTGCTTTTAATAGCATGCAAACACTGATAACAGACCCTCCAAGTGTCCCTATTTTCCAAGGACAGTGCCGGGTTAACAGACGCCATTCCGTTTTCTGATTTGATCCCGGAATGTCCCGCTTTTCCTTAGGGTGTGTCCCGATTTTCATCGGAGAAATGTTGGAGGTTATGTGCTAAAGAACTTGCAAGTGTCACCGTCATTAATTAACGGTCATAATACCCTGTTGGGGTTCAAGCCACAGACCACCAAACACACACTGAGCCATTATCTCCTGCTTTGCACATTTATAAAAAAATGGAGGCTTTGTATGTGCTGAGGAGACTGGAATGGCTTGGCATCTACAAAAAAGGACCCAGCAGACCATATAGACAGAAGACTGTATTTGAGTGACAGAGGCTCTTTGTAGAGCTGGACCAAAATGTCTTGGGATACATTTTTTGAAGAAAATAATATATTGAGATTTCTCTTTTATTTTCCCTCCCTCCCTCTCTCCACCCAATCAGAAAAAGAAGTCCACTTTGCAGAAGTTTGTCCAGCTCTTTTCCACCATTTGTGTGTGTGTGTCAGCTGCCATTTCTCCCTGAGTAGGGATGTCAGAGAATTCTGACAGGAAATTGCTGGTGTTTGCGTGTGTGTGTGTGTGTGTGTGTGTGTGAGAGAGAGAGAGAGAGAGAGAGAGAGAGAGAGAGAGAGAGAGAGAGAGAGAGAGAGATGAAGAAGGTAGGGCACTGCAAAGGATCTCGTGTCCCGTCTACCTCCTCTCTTTCTTCCCCTTTCCTCCTGCAGGAAAATACTTGTGCCAAAGGTGTGTGCAGTACCGCAAGCCTCTGCTTGATTCCGGAACGGAAGGCACCCGGGGCCACGTCCAGGTCTTTGTGCCCTTTCTGACAGAGTCCTTTGGCCAAGCTCAGGAGGAGGAAGAGACGCAGTACCCTCTCTGCACCCTGCGCCACTTCCCCAGCACCATCCAGCACACACTGCAGGTGGGGGGGCAGGAGGCTGGCTTTTTCCTAGCCTCCTCAAATACTGTTACTTATTCTTTCAGCCGCAGATCCACTCTGCAGTGCCTGCTGCTGCCAAAGAGACCCCTCTCCTGCCTTTCTCTCCAGTTGGTCCATGCCTAAAGAGGGAAAACTCTCAGCTGCCAAGCTCCTCTTCACTCCTTGCCTGGCCCCTTGGCTTCATTTACTCTTTCCAGGCAGCTGCACGAGGGCCAGGGCTGTCAACAGCGCTGACGGCAGGATATGGGGTCCAGCTGTTTTGCCCAGAAGCCAGGCCAAAATCCTTCGCCCTTTGCAGAGCTTCAGCTGCTTCTCCTTTTTCTGTGGCAGGGCCAGACAGACCTCTCTCTCTTTTTTATCTCACACTGCCCTGGTGCCTTTGCATGCCCCTGCTTCCTTCACTCCACAGAGCAGGAGATGCTGAAGGGGAGGCTGTCTGGCTGGGCCTGTTAGGTAGCATCAGGCCCCTGAGGAGCAACAGGGGCAGGAGTTCAATTTTAGGGAATGGCACCAGAATTCCCAGGCTGCACTGCAGCCCTGCAGCACAAGCCCTACTCAAGGGCTTCCACTTGCACCGCAGGGCCTTCCTTTCCTCTTGGTGCCCACCATGATTGGCTCTAGGGTGGGGGGTCAGGAGAACCTCCAGAACTTCGCATAATGGGAAGAGAACTGCAGTACCTGCACTGACAGGACATTCATCACGGTGTGGTATTGAATTCCAACCTATATCTTTAAAGCACATTTGAAGCATATTTCCACCCCTCAGAGAATTATGGGCACTGTGGTTTTTTAAGGATTGCTGAGAATTGTAAACTCTGTGAGGGGTAAACTACAGTGCCCAGAATTCTTTGAGGGAAAGAATGCGCTTTCAATGTGCTTTAATGTTAACTGTGTAAAGTAAAAAAGGTAAAAGGGAAAGGACCCCTGGACAGTTAAGTCCAGTCAAAGGTGACTATGGGGTTGTGGCACTCATCTCGCTTTCAGGCTGAAGGAGAGTGTGTATACTGCCTTAGAACCAAGGAATAACTGGAAGGAAGTGGTGCTCTGAGGCTGCAGTCCAGTGCCCATTTGCCTGAGAGTAAGCCCTGCCTTTTGCCTGAAAAAATGTCCCTAACCCCTGTTCTAAGGGACCCCAAGTAACTGCTGACAAAAACTCCCCTGCCCCCATCTTTTTCTCTTGCAGTGGGCCCGAGATCAGTTTGAGGGTCTTTTCAAGACAAAAGCAGAAAACGTCAACACATTTCTGAAGTGAGTATGGGGAGCGATCTTGACTGAGGTGATGTGGTAGATAAATGGCAGGAGGGAAAGCTTAGAGTGGGCTGTGTAGGGAATAGAGTGGATTTTGTTAAGGAGTCTTCTGGGTGAGGTAGAGGAAAGTTTACCACACATTCATATCCCACCTCTGGGCTGTAGTAGGAGCTGCTGCATCTGGGGTGGAAGGTGGAACTGCCTAGTGGCAGGACCCACTCAGAGCTCCACGTGCATAAAATTACTAGTTATACATTCAGTGCGAAAAAGGGGGCTCTGCAGCCGCCTAGAAGACATATTGATCATTATCTGAGTCCCATGATGAGCACAGGTGGAATTTGCCTTGTTCCTAGTGGTGCCATTTTGGTGTGCCATACCAGTGTGGTGTAATGGTTAAAGTATCAGACTTGAATGGGGGAAATCCTAGCTGCCCTATGAAATTCACTGGGTGACCATAGTGGGCCAGTCCCTGGCTCTCAGCCTAATCTGCTGGTGTTAATGGAATAACCCCCATTCACACTGCTCCTTGGGGGATGATTGGGATAATACATGAGACAAACATGCTCAGAAATGTTTCCCTCCCTCTGCCCCCTGCTCTTGCCTTTTAACTTACTTGATGTCAAAAGGCGCTTGGCCACTTCATTCCCATCCTGATTGCTTGTGTTGGGAATCCACAAGGGTGAGGTTCCTGGGCTGGAATTCTGATACCTCTCAAAGAAGGACCTTCACTGCCCCAAGACTCTAGAGCCAATCGCCAGTTGGCAAGTATGAGAAGATGCTAGACTAGATGGGGCTTTGGTCTGATCCAGCTGGGCTCTTCTTATGTCTTAAACTATTCTAGACATAAGACAGACAGATTGGTGTCTGTTAGCTGCCCTGGGCATTTGGAGAGGCATCATAGATATTTCTAAGCATGGAATTGATAACACTGCTGTTAATTCTTCCTAGTAGGTAGTTTGTTATCTCCAAATTCTGCCACAACCGAGGTCTGTTGTTATCCACAGGGATCTCAGCTTCCTAGAGTCCCAAGAAATGGAGGCTGTCAAGACGCTGGAGTCAGTGCGCATCAGCTTTCAGGAGAAGCCGTGCAACTGGAGAGACTGCGTGGTCTGGGCTCGGAGACTTTGGGAGCGCCTTTTCTCCCATGACATCCAGCAGCTGCTGCATAACTTCCCACCTGAGCATGTATGGGCCCTGCCTCTTTCCCCAGCCATTTCCTGGCTCCCAGTGTGGCGCTTTTCTAAGCACTCCTTTGCCTTTCTCTGTTACAATCACTCAGCACTGGCTCTGAGAGTTGGAATCCAGGTGTCTGGAACCAAATGCAGCAGACTTGTGTTGGCAGCTGCTTAATGTGAGATATATTAAGACCAAGTGGTAGTCTTTGCAAAGCCCATCTTTCAGTGAAGCAGGCGCTTGGTTGGTGTTGCCTTCCAGCCACTTGTAACATTAAGCCTCCTGTGGGAGATTCCTACTCTCCCTTAGCCTTAACACCAATAGTTCTCACTCTGGGCTTTTTGTAGGTGGACCCACACCACCATTTATATAACCTGGTTCACATACAGCACCTCCAATGGCTTTAATTGCACAAAGAACCAGTTGCTTATAGCTTTTGGCCCCACAGCAAGGCACAGAATGGTCACAGCAGGGCTGGCCCAAGAAGTTTTGCTGCTTGAGGATCACACAAACACTCCATGACCGGAAGATGTCTAGACTGCACATGAATCTTAGTTCAACGCAGCCAGTGGGGTAGTGTCATCCACTGCACCTGAGGAGAGCAGGATTGATTCCTGGGTATGTGACAGGCCTGTGGTACTCACAGCTTTGATCTCCAATCACGGCTCAGGAGGAACGCCTGGGGCCCAGACACAGTTACTCACTCTGCCTAATGGTAGGGCTGGCTATGGGTCGGAGGCAAACTGCACGGTCAGTTCCTGAAACAGCAACCGAGAGGCCAAAGGCAGGCAATCTGGTCCAGGAAAGCCTGACGGTCAGGCTGGACAAAGCATTCTGTGTAACACCTCAAGCAACAAGTTGTTAAACCTAGGACAGTTCTTATATAAGGTCAGCCGGGCCCTTCTTAATGACGGTGCCATGGGTTCTAGAGTACATCCTCTGGGCACTGAGTCAGTTGCTCCCCTCCCTCCATTATGAATCAGGCTCCTTCCTTTGGACCTGGCACACAACACAGGCTGATGTTTGACCTCCTTGCAGTCCCAGTGACTGGACAGCACTAGTCACAAATGATTGGCTGAAATAATTTTGTGGTTGGTGGTTATGTTTTGTCCCAGGTGTCTTGGTGGAGCAAAATTATATGGTTTTGGCATATGAGTGAGCCAATGTTAGCTTTCACAAGGAACCTAGCACTGCTGTCTGAACTCTGGAAAATCAACAACATGCACGTTTACATATTTTTTCCTTGGCCCTTGACTTGTTCTCTCTTCCTTGGCTGTGCACAGTCTCCCTCCCTCCCTCTCTCCAGTTCCCATCATTTTAGGCTGCAGAAACCTTTGGCCCTCTTCCAGCCCTTGCTTGGCCTGTAGAGTTTCCTTCCTTGAACAACTTCTCCTCCCGCCCCCTCTGATGCTGCTTCCTGACTGATCCCATCTGTCTTTGTCCCCAGGAGACAAGCTCTGGACTTCCTTTCTGGTCAGGGCCCAAGCGATGCCCACAACCGCTGAAATTTGACAGCAGTCATGTGAGTGGGGAGCTCAGTTTGAGAAGTGGGGGGAACTTGGGATGCAATGGAGGTTGCACCCTCAGCGAGGAACATCTAGGAGAGATCGGGACATTTACACAGCTAGGTTCACCACTTCCTAGTCTCATGGTCAAAGAAAGGGGCGAATGTAACTTTTCGGAAAAAAGAAAATAAAAAGCAATAAATGGAAATTAGTGCCTTTTTTATTCTTGCTGTCTAGAGCAGGTGGAAACCCCTTATCTGTTTTTCACCTTATTTATTGTGTAAAATAGCACCAACATGTTCCATGACACCCTAATTGATGAGCAGGAGGTTGGCTCTGTTTTTCTCATTTGATTGATCTGCCTAGTTTAAAACAGTGAACTGACCATGAACCAAGCCCATCTTATTCCTCTGTAGAAGTGTGGGTTCCAAATGACCCAGGATCCAGCACATTTGGCATGTAAGATTTCCGAAATCATTGTTCCCACCAATTTGGGCTTGTATCCAATGTTGCATGGATACACTTCTACTGTGAGATTTCTGCTTCCTTTCTTCTGCCTGCACGCTCCCAAAATCTGCTCTGGAGGCTCCCTCAACCCTTTGGAACAGATTTTGGTGGTGGCTGTAGCAGAGAGAAGAGGAAGGGGAAGTTCTGTTGCGCAAGCAGAGTAGAGTGGAAGAGCAGGGTTGGCTATAGCCCCCGGGTCTGAATCTGGCAGCAGGCTTCCACGAGTTGGGATGCTGTTTTGACTGTGTTAGGAGGGAAGAGGATGCTTAGCTGAGGTTGGAAGGGGTCTACATTTCTGGAAGAGCAGCCAGTAGAGCCAGTTACTGGTTCTCAGGAGAAGGAAACAGTCCATAGTGGGGAAGGGTGCTGCTGTCTCTGATGCACCTTCTGTGTTTTTCTAGACCACCCACAAGACCTTCATTTTGGCTGCCAGTCACCTCTTTGCCAATACCCACAAGCTGTGTGTGAGTGAGGATGATTCTGTCACTTCCCAAGTCCTCTTTGGCTTGCATCTGCCACCTTTCCAGCCACTTCAGGGAGTGCATATCCCCCTCACTGACCAAGAGATGCAGAATCCACAAGACTCTGTTGGTAAGAAGTTTGCTGAAGGGCAGGTATCCCAACCGTTCCAACCAGGCCCTAGCAAGGAACCTGTGGCCTTCCAGATGTTGTTGGACTCCAACTCCCATCAGCCCCAGCCAGCCTGGCCAGTGTGGTCAAGGATGATGGGAACTGTAGCACAGCAACATCTGCAGGGCTGCAGGTTTCCCATCCTTCCTTAGAGCAGTCTGCCAACCATGTCACATCTGTGAATGGAGTGCCAGGAAATGCAATGGGATCTCTAAGGGTGAGATGAGACTTGGGCTTCCCACACAGTAGACCCAAGCCGGAAGTGGATAACATGCTTCTCCCTGCATTGCTCACATCTCAGGCCACTGCTGGGCTGTGTCCCCACCTACTACCCCTAAATGTGTCTTTCAGATGAGACAGAGGTGGGAGAGCTGAGGAAGAAACTGGCAGCACTGAGGCAAGAGATGGAAGAGCAAAATTCCCTCATGTCTAATGCTATGGAGCCCATTCACTTTGAGAAGGTAAAAAATGTTCCTGCATGTTTCCACCTCTCTTTGCATTTCCCTCTGAGCTCCAGGTTTCCAAAGGCGGAAGAGCATGACCCTTCTTGGAGGAGAGAGGGTGTGGTGTGTGACTCTGCTGTTCCAGCCATGATTTCCCCTCCTGCAGCTCCTTATGCCTCTTAATCCTCAACAGGTTAATTTCGGTTAAGATCAACAGTGCTTTCTTGAGATGACTCACGGACAAATTTTCCCAGTGCCCCAGTATCTGTAAAGGGCAGGCACAGGCAAGATATTTTACGTTCAGGGTTCAGATGCCCATATAAAAAATTACTACCTGATTTCATCATGTGCTAAAAGTTTGAGTATAGAGGCTTAGAGGCTGAGCTACAAATCAGGATGCCTCGTTCTGAATCTCATCTCTGGCATGAACTCGCTGATACTCAACAAGCCACAGTCTCTGAGTCAGCCTTCTAACTGTAAAATAAGAGTCAGAATACTGGCCTACCTTGCAGGATACGTATATGGATTACTACAAGAAGCAATGATGAATAGACTGTAGGGTTTCCACACATCCGGAATTTCCATGACACAGCCAGAATACCACAGTAGGGAGCAGTGTCTGGGCGGAAATTGCTGAAAAGTCTGGGGAAAACCAGATGAATGGAAACCGTTGTTGGAAGTTCAGATTTTGTTTAATTATTATTTTTTTAAAAAAATTAATTTTTGAAATCCTGATAGACAGATACTTTTAAGAAGTATTCTGAAGGAATAAACTACTGTATGTTTAAAATGTGAATGCCCTATATAACAAATGTTATTTGCCAAAAAGAGTGGATTTCCACTTTTTGAAATATGGCAACCCTAAGTAATAATGACACAGGAAATCATGGTTTGTCATTATGTCTGAACCAGGCTAATTTGTTACAATCCAGACCACTTGTTCTGTAGCCCCTATTGGACACTGAATGAGGAGCTGCTTTTTGTAGGCAAAGCATGTGTTCTGCCATCCCCTATCTTTTAGTTCTGTATTGTAGCTGAGAGACTGTTTTATTCAGCTAAAATGACACTAGTAGCTGAGTTGTGGGGGTTTTCTTGTTAATGTGTTTGGTAGAGTTGGGAACGGGCCCACTTCTACTCCACAGCTGCTGTTACAGAAGTTTCTTCATACAGTGAGCATTTGTCTGCATAACTGCAGATGTAATGTGGGGAGTTTGTGGGGATTATATCCCAATATATCATCAGCTGCCAGGATTGGGGCCCAGATTTCAGCTAAGGTAGAATATTTTCCATATATTGGAGGTTAAGTTGAAAGCTGCTGTCAAACAGCCCTAATAAAAAAAAATCTGGTTTGTATGGAATGTTTTGTTGCTTTGACCTTTTAAGGGTTTTTGAGGGGTGGGGGAGGTTTGTGCCTGAAGTTTAAAGTTGTATTTTGTGTAGACTGATATTCAGGATTTACATATGCACTGCTTGCCACAGGTTTCTTGAATGTATGAATTTCATTTCTGTCTTTACTGGTCCAGTAGAACTAAGTACCCAAGTCCCACTGATTCCACTGGGAAGGGTTTGAGTGGAGATTTAAAACTCCTAAGGTTGTGTACACTTTACCAGTTAAAAAAGCAGCTAGGTTGTACTTTTTTCTCTGGATAGAAACTGGTCTGGACAAAAATGCATCAAAATGCAGTATTTCATAAGAAACGACAGGATAGATACAGATTGTGGCGAACGTTGTATATACAGCACTTCTCAAACCAGTGGTGAGAGCACACTGGATGTAAACGGAGGTGGAGGGTGGGTATTGGCACAGCCAAAGATGTCCCTGAATTTGACAGTTGCTGTAAGCTGCAGTTCTTGTGTCCAGCTTTTGGAGGTGCCAGAGTGCCAGGAATGGGTTGGGATGAGTCCTGGGGTCAGTATCCCTCCCGCAATCTGTGTAGCACCTAGCCTACTACTCTCTTAGGCTGTGTACGCACTTCTGTTCACTCCACATCCAGCACACTCCCACCACTCTTTCCCAAAAGAGTGTACACAGCGGTGTACACACAACATAAGCATCTGTCCTACATCTTTCTTGTAATTATGAAATGCTGTGTTTTGATGTGTTTCCTCCACAACCAGCATCAATCCAAAGTGAGAAAAAGGACAACCTAGACATATTTTAAAGTGCTAAAGCGTACACAGCCTTATACCCAGCCCTGTTTGTGGTTTGCAGCGCGTGACCCACCCTCCTACAGGCTGTGTTCTTTTCTGAGTGCAGAACACACGACCCAAGAAGGATCAGAAGAGTCTGTTCCTTGAGTACAAAATGGCAGTTGGTTATCAAGCCAGGCAGTGGAGTCCTTCAGCCAGGAACTGTGTGTTTTTGTCACTTTCATATTATTTCTATAAACAAGGCTTTTTCCAATCATCATACGTAAGGACTAGAAAGCTGCCTCAGCGGATTAATTGTTTTGCTGACCCAGTGCTGCTTGCTGAAACTGGTAGAACCTCTCCAGCGTCTCACCTGAAATCTGATTTTGGCAGCAGATGCCAGGGGCCTTCTGTCTGCTAAGGATGGCCTCTGCCTTGTAGTGTGGTCTCCCTCATACACTGCGGGAAGTTTATGTTGGACCATGGCTACTTGGATGGTTTCTTAGTCAGATTCTGTTCCTGTGCGCGTGGTGCAAATTTGTGTATAGTTGCTTGTGATTAGCACATTTTATTCTGCTCCTGCTATTCATGGGAAAATGCAAGGAGCTTTGCAGGGAACTGAAGCTCTGCCTCCTAGACTCTAGGCCTTTGGCTCTTCAGACTTTGTTGGACTCCAATTCCAAGTCACAATGAGAGCTGTGGTCTAGCAACATCAGAGAACCAGATTCCCCACCCCTTCTCTTCTATGGTTAAAAAAAAATCACACCATGCACACAAACCCTGGCTATAACCTCTGTTAAGTTTCCTTGCCGCCCTTTGTAGACCTTGCACTCCCTTTGTTCTCTTCCTCAGCCCACTAAGATCCCTTCTCTTTTCCCCCTCTGCCCTTGCCACCCTTCTCTGGCCTCCATTGATTCTGCAATTTTTGGGGCCCTCAGGGGAACGACATTCACTTGAACTTCGTCATGACAGCAGCCAATCTGCGAGCTGAGAACTATGGCATCCCTCCGGCTGATAAGCTGCAGGTGAGGAAAGGAGGCGGGGCTTTGGGAGTCATTTTCCCCAGTCGCCTGCCAGCTTCAGGAAATAAAAATGGGGCGGGACACATTCATGTGTCTGTCTCTGGCCTAGCAGCATCCCTCCCTCCAGTAACCTCTGGTACGTTTTTCGATTTACTGTCTTCATGCTGAAGGCCCAGTTTGATTTCCACAGGCGATGAAGATTGTGGGGAGGATTGTGCCTGCCATTGCCACAACAACAACAGCTGTAGCTGGTCTGGCGTGCTTGGAGCTTTACAAGCTGGTGTGGCGACACAGGCGCCTGAGCTCCTATCGCAACAGCTTCCTGCAGCTCTCGGAGCCCCTGCTCAATCGCTTCCAGCCTCTCTCCTCTCGACCAATATACAAGGTGAGGCCTGGGCTCTGGGCTCCTCATGCTTTGAAGGCAGAAAGAAGCTCAGTGGGGCCTGCTTTTCCTAGCAGACTGGCAGGGAGGGCAGGAAGGAGAGATACACTATGCGCATTTAGATGGGCTGCTGTTCTTTAAACTCAGAGCTAGCTCTGCTGAGGTTGTAGATCAGAGGCAGAGGACCTTTTTCAACTCAAGGGCCATGTTCTGTTCTGGACTGTCACCTGGGGGCCACATGCCAGAGGTGGGTGGAGCCAGAGGCAAAAGGAGGAGGACCAACAGATGTACATTTTCACTTTGTACAGTCTACACACACCTCTCTATCCTCCATCCAGGCAAGGAAAAGGCATTATTGGAGTTCAAGGACACATCCTAGCTAAGCAAGATTACTTGAGGAGAGTGTGAGGCAGGGTTGGTGAAGGACGTGCTGTGGGAAGAGGGCCATGTCTGGCAAGGGACAGACTTGGAGGTTCCCAAGTCTCTAGAAGAGAGAACATGGAGTGCTTCAGTGTGGAGAGAAAGTCATTCAGGAACAAGAATCTGCCTTCCCCAAGGCTAGTGCAGTATCCTATATAGCTGGATTAGAGGCTCTGTACCTAGGAGCATTTCTGTGTGGGCACAGGCATTGATCCAGACAGGTACCTGCTTAATTCCCCACCCACTCCAGCTCTTAAAAATCTAAATGAAACAGCAATGGCTTGCTCTTGTCCTGTGCTGCAGAGTGCACCTAAGAGCAGCTTTGGACGTTTCAAGACAGATGTACAGCACCTCATGCCATTAGTTCTTATGCTGCTGCTGTGATGCCCAAAGCCAAACAGGTATGGAAAGATTTGCATGTCCAGCCTGCGAACCTCTCCTGACCAAGTTCCCCTTAAGACATTACAGCAGCAGTGGGACAACCACTTGAGTACCACGGTGATGGTGGTGCTGTGATGCTTTCAGGCCTGACTGCCATCTGTTCCCAGAGTGCTCAGCCATACCTTATCCCTGGAAGCGGACCACGCAGTCAGAACTTGCACAAGCCTCGTCAGCTGGAGCTGATGCTAGAATGGCTGCCCCCTAGGGATGTCAGCAACTCCCAGACTGTGTTGAGGGGGAGACTTCCTACTCCATCTCTCCTGTCTGGGTGCTGGGTACTGAGCAGCTTGCCAGGAGCCGATGTGTGGGGGAGGACGGCTGTTCCCACTCAGCTGCTGACCCTGCCTTTCCTGAGCCCCTTCTGGCAGGCAGAAGGCGAAGGAGATCTAGTTTCAGAAGCCGGTGCCTGGCGTGTGTATCAGGCTAGCAGCAGTGTGGAAGGAGAGGCACAGACGGGGCTGCCTGTGAGCTGTCAGACACAGGAAATGGTCTTTAACCTGCAGCTGACACACACAGCTGGTGCCAAGCTGGATCTCTGGCTCTTCTTGCCCTGGCCTAACTCAACTCCCCTTTCCTTTAGCCTCAGCCCCAGATGCTGGTTCTTGACCTTTCTGCATAGGCATCTGTGCATCCACTGGGTGTTCTGAACCACGCTGACTGAGAGGTGTTTCTTGGAGCTGTAGCCAGCAGACCCAGTGAATCCAGAATGGGCCCTCATGCAAGGCAGTGAACGTTTGTTCCCCTTGTGCCTTGCGGGCATGCAGTAGATACTTGGTGGACATCTTGAGAGCAGCATAAGGCGATAGAATTTACCCAGCCATATTACCTTCAGCTGATAGACAAGTTGTTGTGTGTGAATAATTATGGTAGGTTTGGCATTATTGTCAAAGATGTAGTGGTGAGGTGGACAAATGGTGAGCTGGACAAGGGAATCCTGGCAAGACCCCGGTTCACATGTCCAAGAAATTGGTGAGTTTCCCAGGATGGGATTGCACTTCCTCTGAAGGAGTAAGCATGCAGTCTGGAGTGGCATAACGTGGCCACAGTAGCCTAGGCACTGGTAACTTCAAGATTGGCTTGCTTCAATGCACTCTTTGTGGGGCTTCCCCTGTACTTGGCCCATAAAGTGCAGTTGTCAGTGCTGCAACACAATTGCTGACAGGAGTGCCAACGTATTATACCTCTTCCTAAAGATCTTCACTTGCCGCCAATTTGCTACTGAGCCAGGGTCATGGTTTTACTGGTAGTATATAAAGCTCTTAACAGCTTTGGACTGATTTAATTGAGACATCCTTGCCCCATATGTACTACTTGGCAGCTTCTATCAACGGAACACGCACTTTTACAAGTGCCATTTAATACGTGTTCGGCTTCTGTGAAGTTTTGGAACTCCTTAGCATTTAACTTCAGTCAGGCGCCTTCATTGTACTTTTAGACTTGCTTAAAAAAATTATTTCAGCGAGCCTATTTTGACATACAATTAAGGTATGCCTAATCTTTTTTTTAATTCTGACTTTAACTCCATATTATTGATAATTATTTTACTGTTTAAATATGCATCACTAAGTTTTTTTATTAAGTGGTTTATAAAATTTCAGATATATATATATATATATATGAGGGGTGGGGTGGGGGTG
The DNA here is from genome assembly GCF_964234715.1 of Podarcis melisellensis. NCBI lineage: Eukaryota > Metazoa > Chordata > Lepidosauria > Squamata > Lacertidae > Podarcis > Podarcis melisellensis. Next base: position 68,506,836 of record NC_138529.1, on the reverse strand, counting down.
TATCTTCTGACAACAGGGTGACTAGCCAAAGAAATAGAGAGCAGACATACATGCTGATAATTAGGAATTGCAATTCATGTTCATCTGTTCACATTCGTAACATCTAACATATCTTTGGATGCAATTCACTGGCTTCAGTTTCCATGTAATGTTAAGCCAAACCATGGCTTAGTGTAAATAATAATAATAATAATAATAATAATTTATTATTTATACCCCGCCCATCTGGCTGGGTCTCCCCAGCCACCCTGGGCGGCTTCCATAAAAACCAAAAATACAGTAAAATCACACGTTAAAAACTTCCCTGAACAGGGCTGCCTTAAGATGTCTTCTGAATGTCAGGTAGTTGTATAAATGTGGTAGGCTCCTAGATATTGCAGCTGCTTTGTTACTCTTCTGCTCCTGCTGCTGCTATGCTGATGTGAACAGCTTAGGGTTTAATCTAAACCTGGATTCATGGTTTATCTCCTCCAGACAAACCATGGTTTGTTAAACCAAGGACAAACCTTGGTTATAGGTCGTGCTTTATGTGGAGCTCGACGAAACATGAGCCAGAGTTTGGACAGTACGCTAAGTCGTGGTTTAGCAGTAGCAGGATCAGATGAGAAGCAGAGGTTACAATCTCATCTATAGGAGACCATACATTTGTGCTGAGCTATTTTGTGCTGACTGGATCACTGTATCTTGTTTTACTACTGTCAGTGGTGAGCCTTTTCCAGGAAAGGACATAGCAAGACATAAGCGGATGTTTGTTTATTACTTGTGTATCCTGCCCTTCCTCCAATGAGCTCAGGGTTGCATTTGTAAGATTCCTGGGCAGCCTCCCATCCACTCCCCAGACCTACTTAGCTCAGAGTTGGAATTACGGCACATTGGGCGATGCCCTAAGCCAGCCCTCGCTTATTCCATAGGGTTGCCTTACTAGCAGTGCCATTAACTGTCCTACACGATGGCTTCTAGCTAGCTGCCTCTTTGTAAGGCATTCTGCCATTCATTGTATACATGTAGATGCGTATGTGTGTACATGTGCACACATGAGCCTGCACACATGTATGCATAACACACACACGTACACAGACATAGACTTTGGGGGTGCTTCCCCCCTTTTTTGTGACAGCCCCAAGACTTCACATTCCTCCCAATTTGTTGGGGCTGGGGCCAGCCTTGGCTTCCTTGCAAAAAAAAACCCCTCCCTTTTCTGGAGAAAGAAACCAGAGCTTGGATGGGGGGGGGGCTGTGGAATCGGTGAGGAGGGCGGGAGAGCAAGAAGCTAAATTAAGAGCGTCTGTTTGAATAGAAGCCTTTTTGTCTTGAGTTTATGGAGTGCGAGGCTGGGGCTTCCTGCTACACAGGAAGCGCAGATTGGAACCAGATTGGTGGGACCGGAGCAGGGTGGAGGGGCGGGCAGGAAAGACGGGGGGGGGGGGAGGCCGGCTCTTCTATCGCCACTGATTTCCACGGCTTCGGCTCTCGGCGCCTCTGTTCCTCCCCCCGCCCCCTCCATCGCTCCCAGTTCAGATCACGCTGCACGGCCCGAGGGCTCGCTGAGCGCGCGCGCAGGCCCCAAACGTCCTGTGATTATTTTTTTAAAAGGACATCTCAGATTTCTTAACAGCCCAGCTCCGCAGAAGGGTCCCTATATAAGCAGGAACTTCAAAGCTTCCCTTGTGACGCGGGGGTGGGAAATGATTTTTTTGTGTGTGAGAGAGAGTTTTTGAATCTTGGAGCAGCTGTGCAGTGTGTGAGCTCGCTCTCTCTCCCCCCTAAAGTCTTTAAGAGGAAAAGGCCTGGCTGCAGCGAAGTGGCACCGTGCCCAGTTTGCCCATGTCAGCCCTCTGGGAATGGAGGGCATTCTGGTGGCGCTATAGATAGAACCGCCGTCGGAAAAAAAGGGGGAAGGAAAAAGAAACCAGAGCAGCGGTGGTTGGGTTTGCAGTCGTAGCACCACTTGGGGCAAAGGACGGTTTGCTTCCACTTTCAGGAGTGAGTTTGCCCCCCCCCCCTGAAGTGAAATCATGAATCCATTCCTGAAGGCAGCGAATCTGAAATTGCTTCCCCTCGGAGCTGGGTGGGTGGGGAAGCAGGAGAGGAGAGGAGCCGATGGAGTGAATAGAGCGCAGCATCAGGAGGAAGCCGCTCCAGATGAGGAACGGGGCTGATTTGCAAAAGGGAATCGAGAGCGGTGCCGGGTCCAGGAACGTGTGGAACTGATTAAGCAGCATATGGGAGTCATTACTTAGCAAGGGCTGGCGACTGGGGGAAGGGAGCTCTTACCCTGGCGCCAAAGGATTCACGCCTAACCCCCCCAGAATAAGATTCATTGGACCTTTGCTCCTTAGTGCCTGAGCCGATTTTTAAAATTATTTTTTGGGGCGGGTGGGTGTGAGAATAATAAGTTTGCAGGGCACTGTAAGGCAGGCATGAGCAAAGGAAAAAAATCAGCCAAAGGGAGGTTTTCTTTGCATCCGGACATCCAGCCAGCTGGGGGACGCATTGCTTAGATCAGAACCCAACTCCTGTTGCCCCAGTCTCTGCAGGATGACTTCGGTTCTGCTTTGCTATGGAAGCAGCATTAAGGTGCTGGAAGGTGAAGAGCTGAGCAAGAGGTGCTAATGAGTCCCCTGTCAGTGTGAAAGGCCAAGCCCAACCATATGGTTCTTTTGGAAGGATGGGAATCTGCCCTCTGGGTTGGCAACAACATAGAAGAGCAAATGGGATGGACCATATGGTCCCAAATGGCCATGATTTTTTTGCGGGGAGGCAACTTTAATTTCCAACTCTAGCCTTCCTCCTCCCATTCATGTTCTTAAAAAAAAGAAGAAGAAGGTATGGTCAGGAGCGAGACTTTGCATGTTTCAAACCAAAGCATATCCTCTCTCGTTTACAGGGGTTTGGGTTTTGCATGCACGCTCTTATTAATGCTTTCAGAAAAAATGGCCACTCATTTGGAATAATCTCTCCAAGCAGGTGTACATAATAAGATAATTATCAATAAAGCACAGATTGCAACAGCAAAACATTTTTAAAAGAAGTATTCATAACTGAATGATGTGTTTGGATAGTCTTGCTGAAATAAAAAGTTTTCAGCTGGTGTCTAAAACAATAGGACAGGCAACTTGCAAGGCACCAATGCATAGCTGCTACCACACTACAGCTGAGCTTTTGTCCATCTTGCTGCACCAGCCAGCTGAAAACATGAGTTCCTCCTTCCTGCTTCTGTTCTGTTCCTTTTTGTAATTTGCTTTCCGTTCTTCAGAATACCAGCAGCACTTCCCAGGGCTTGCAGGAAGCATGAGTGAGTACTGTATGGTGCTCCTGTTTTCCATTGTTCTGCATCCACCCCTCCTTTCCATGAAATCTACAAAACCTCAGTGTAAATTTGAAATAAGCTGGGAGAGAATGTTTGGCCCTCCAGCTGAGTTGACTAGAAACAGCATCTCAACAGAGCAAAGGACAAGACCCCAGATCCCAAGCAAAGGGTGGCTGTGATCAGACCTTCCCTCTGAAAGCATGGACTGGGTGTGGGATCGACCATGCTGGCCTTGCTAGCCCGCCCAGACCTATTGATCTGCTTGTATTCAGCAGAAGAACTGAAAGGGCTTCTTGCAAACAGCTGTTTGGCTCCTCTATCTGATCAGGGTTCTTGCTCCCATGCGAGAACATGCAGCTGTACATACAGAAACCCCCTTCAGAGATGAGATCATAGAATTGTAGAGTTGGAAGGGACACCAAGGGTGTTCTAGTCCAACCCCTTGCAATGCTGGACCTGTGGAGGAGGAAGGGCAGAAAGTGCAATCCCTTCCCCCATTCATTCCATAGTCTACATGTGGACAGAACATCTGAAAAGGGATTCCTTCCAGTGGCACCTTAGAGACCAAGCAATAACAAACTTAGATGGTATCTAAGGTGCTTCTGGAAGGAATATACCAATAACAAACTTATTTGGTCTCTAAGGTGCTACTGGAAGGTTTTTTTTTATTTTGTTTTGACTACGGCAGACCAACACGGCTACCTACCTGTAATCTGAAAAGGGGTTAGTAGTATGCTTTGGGGTGCAGCCTAGTGCAAGAGGACATGGCTGTACAGCCTCCCCAAGTACAGAGTCCCAGGTGCGTATCTCTGGGGGGGGGGGGAAGTTCCCTCCTACAATCTATGGCTTTGCTGCTGCGACTGGAGTTGATGAGACCTAGTGGTGTGGAGGCCTGTGCCCTGAAGCTAGCATGAAAGAACAGTAGCCCTGTCCTTCTCTGGCTGGCAGAGAAGCTCTGTCTCCATCCTGTTGAGAAGCAGGCGGAACAGAAGGCAGTGCTCTGGGGCACGGGCCCCATTTGCACTATTCATTTAAAGCAGTATAATACCACTTTTAACCATCATGCCCCTCCCCGAAGAATCCTGGGAGCTGACGTTTGTTAAGTGTTCTGAGAGTTGTTAAGAGAGCCCTGACCCCCTCATACAGCTACAATTCCCAGAGCGGATTAACAAACAATCCCTCTTTCTGGGGAACTTGGGGAAATGTAGCTCTGCGAGGAAGAACACGGGTCTCCTAACAACACTCAGTACCTGTAACAAAACACAGTTCCCAGGATTCCTTGAGGGAAGCCATGGCTATTTAAAGTGGTATGACACTGCTTTAAATGTATAGGGCAATTGGGGGCACAGTGTTGTGCGCAGGAACAGAGGGAAGTGTTGTTTCACTTTTATAGGCTTGTGAGAGTGTTGGGCAGGGGTCTGATGGTACCTCTGGCAGCTGCTTCTGTCCCCAGATTTAGGGTGGTATATATGTCCATGTGTCTCTATATATATTTCTGTCGTTTTTGACAAACAGACAGATTTGCTTTGGAGACCCAGGCGAATGCTAGCGTCCAGGCCAGCCTTTCTCCTCCCCTGCTGGCCAGTGAGTTAGTCCAGGACAGTATCCCTTTGTGCAACAGTCTGACCCCACTAAGTTCTCTCTGGCCAGGGCACTTCCTGCTATGAACCGCTAACTAGCCCCAAAGGGCTCCTTGTGAAGAGGACTGGCTGCTTCTTGTCCTCCTCCTCTCTCTCTCCTTCTCCTTGCCCAGGGCCAAAACAGGCAGGCAGGGTCAACAGTGCAGGGGGCTAAGAGGTTCCACAACATCCTGGGCCTTGTTCTGAAGAAAAGGACAATTGTGCATAGGCAAGGCGCCATCTCAATGTGTCTTTGTGCAACAGAGAGCCACAGATCATGAATGGACAGAAGGCAGCCTTAAAGAGTCTCCTCCGTTAGGCCTGTTGACAGTTAGCGCATTCAGAGCCGTCACGACAGGAAAGAATCATTTCATCCAGATCTGACTTCCTATACACAGTGCGGGAGGAATGACTTCCTTTGGTTCATAGGGAAGCTGCCTCATGCTGGCCGCTGGCAGCCTACACTGACAGGCAGCAGCTCTCTGAGATCTTGAACATGGGAACTTCTGTGCGCAAAACAGATGTTGTGCTACTGAACCACATCCCTTCCCTTTCATATTATATGCCACATCTGTTGCGATGGACTCCACTTAAAAGATATTTTGAGGAGAGGGCTGGTCTTTGTTTGGAGCCTGTGAGGGTTGTGCTGCTTTGCTTCTTAGAATTCTGCTCTGTCCTTCCTCCAAGATGTTTAAGCCTCACAACAGCCACATGAGATGGGTTAAGTTGAAAGAAGAGTGAACTCTATGGCTGATTTGAATCTGGGTTTCCAGTCTCCAGATCCAGTGCTCTCCATGCTTTGGAGACCCCACCCACCCACATCCTTGGCATTGGGTGTTGCAATTGTTAGTTGCCTTTGCTGTTTGAAATGCCGCGTCAGATCAGAATTTGTCTGGTTTTATCTTTTATTTTTATTGGAGGTTCTTATGTTCCTCTTGGCTAGATTAAAGCGCCGCCCTTTTGGCACTTAAAAACTTCTCCTCTCTGAAGGTGTGCCACAATCAGTTCACCTCTTAACCTTCTTTCTGATAAGGTGAACAGAATGAGCTGCTACAATCCTTTGCTGCAAAGGTTTCCTTTGCTACAAACAGCTCTGTTTTTTAATATTTGAATCGTAAATGAACTGTGGAGCCTGAATTAGACATGGTGCTTGTGATCTAGCAGTTGTGTCTTCGACGTTAAGGGTATTAAGGCTTTCGTTTAATAAAAAGATCCTAGCAAGTCTAGTCATTCAAATCACTTTGTACTAACAGCCTGTGGCCATTGGTAGTTACCAATATGGGCCTTTAGATTAGAATCCTATGCAAACCTGCTTGGATGTAAGCCCAGCACACAAAGGTTTTAGCTGCATGGCATTTTAAAATATGTGATCTAAAAGGGTCGCCATATGTCCAGAATTTTCCGGACATACCCGGAATGCTGCAGTTGGAAGCTCAACAACTTTTGTGGCCAGGTTTTTACTTTTTGAAATATGGCAACCCTAGATCTAAGGCCTTGACCCACTTGGCTCTGCAGGAAATGGCTCCTTCATAGGTTACCTGGTTCATGCTACAAGCGTGTTGGGACATGGTACCTGCTGGGTTGGGTGATCCATTTAATTTTAGAACTGACCTTCTTTGGGTATCTGCTCTATTCTCATGCACCTGGTGAAGTGGACTGCAGTCCACCAAAGTTTATGCACTAATAAGCATGTTCGTCTTATTATTAGTCTTGCCGCAACACTCTTCACTGGTTTTGCTTTAATCTCAGTATCGCCAGAAAGCATGGAGCTGCTGGGACAGAATTGAGGTGCCAGGTGTTGATGCCGAGGGAAAGGAGATCACCTTGAGAGACCTCTGCAAACACCTCCAGGTGAAGAGGATGACCAAGTAAAACGTTTCATAGGCAGGTTCCATCAGGAACCCAGGCAGCATATGCTGGGATGGCCCATGCCACTGACCCTCCTCATTACCATGCATGCCAGGGTTGCAGCAGTGGGTCTTCTCCTCTGCGGCATCCTGAGGTCCATGAGAGGCCAGTGGGCACAGCACTTTGAATGGGCATGTTGCACCTTCCAGCATTAACAAACACAAAGGTATCCCTTACCAGGTACCCTCATTCACTCCAATATCAATGAGATGCCCCTGTTCTGTCCCAAAGACCCCATTGCCATAATCCAATTCAGTTTGCTCCCTGCTCCTACTTTGCTCTTTTTTCCGGTTGCCCTGATTGTCCCACCCCATCCCCTGCTGGTTCCCAAGGCTGCCCTCCCATGTCATCCTTTTGAAATTAATGGACCTAACTTAACCATGTTCGTTAATTTCAGTGGATCTATTTTGAGAATAACTAGTTGAACGCCACCCTCTCACAACTTGTACTTAACCTGGCGCTCCCAGTGCTCTTTCAGTTGAGAGTTCTGATTGTCTCTGTGTGGTGCTGACTCCTGCTCACTTTCACAGATGGAGCATTCCTTGGTGCTGGAGATGCTACTATATGGGAAAGCTCTTCTGTACGCTGGCTTCTGGGAAGAAAAGGCAAAAGAGCAGCAGCTATCCAGCAGGTAGGAGAATCCAAAGGAACAGAGTTTGGGGGTCACAAAGGAACATAAGAAGAGCCTGACTGCTGGATTAAGCCCATGACCCACCTCATCCAACATCCTGTTCTCACAGTGGCCAACCGCCTGCCTGGGGGAAACCTCCTGTTTCCACCTTCTGCTCCTGATTCTCATGAAGCCTGAGGGGGGCCAGTGCCCCAGGTATTCTCAAGGCATGGCTTAGACAGAGAGAACCTTCCAATAGCTCCAGTTACAGATAGGTAGCCGTGTTGGTCTGCCATAGTCAAAACAAAAAAAATTCCTTCCAGTAGCACCTTCCAATAGCTGTTTCTGATGCATGCAGGGTTTGTTTTTTGCAGAGTCCACACAACACCTTCAACATCAAAATGCCAGCCTGTATTCCTCCCCTCTGCCCCGAAATCCAGGTGTACCCTTTTCTCAGGAAAATCCAGTACATGGGTTTATTAAAAAACAAACCACAACTCTTATCAGTGACTCATTTGCAATACCTGAATATCATTTTTGCAACGTTAACACCACCCCGGAAGCAGTCAGACTCTCAGTGAGCCCTTCCACATTTTCTCCTGCCTGCCGTGGGGTTGGAAGTGGCATTTGCCCTGTTTTCCTCCCTGCTTGCCCGTTTTCTAGGGGCTGGGAAGCCACTGACCTGGAAGAGGGCAGAGGGACCCTCAGGAGTGTGGGATAGCTAGGCCACAGCTGCCCCCACTACAGGCCCCCTGCCAGAACACCCTGGGTTACTGTATCTGCAGCAGCTGCAAAGCCTCTGCGTCCTGTCCCTTCCACGCTGGGTAAACATCCTGCTGTCAGTGCCTCCTCCGCTGCTTCCTGGGGCAGACCAAGCTCTTCCCACCCCCCAAATGCAGCCTCTCCTGGGCCTCTGCCATCCACATATATCCAGAGGCAGCATGAGTCCCTTACTCTATGATCTTTCCAGACTCCTTGGCAGGCTGTCCTGCTCTCTGCCCACTCACTCTCCTGCCTTCTCCAACCCCCCATTCTCACCCCAAAACAAACTGGCCTGCAGACTCGCTCAGGACGGATAGTTTCACTTTGGCTGCCTCTGCCATTTCTTAAGCAGAGAGCAAAAGTGTGCTTGGTTTTCTGGTACGGGTGGGTGCAGTGGAGGAGGAGGCTGGGGAGATGGCAAAGAAGTGCTAGCATCCCTCCTTTGAGAAGCTGCGTTGATTTTAGCTCCCGCTTCTGAACCACCATTCCGGCTGTATTCAGAGAGGGGAAAAGAACAAGGCCAGTGTGGCAGGGAGGCAGCATTGAGCACTGGCAAGCTGGGTGTGCCAGTTTCTGGGTGCTACACACCAGGCTTTTGCCTTCATGTCCTGCTTATTATGGGGTCCCCAGAGGTCTCAGCTCAACTACCGAGCAAAACAGGATGCTGGAACAGATCAGGCTTCAGTCTGATCTGGTAGGGATCTCTACTTACGTCCTTAAGGCATTTTCTTCTTTGGTGTATATATATATATATATATATGTCCTCCACCCGCAAAAGGTCTTGTGAGTAGCAGTCCCTGGGAAATGTTAGCTAGGCCGTTCCTGCTTATGGTTGCAGCTGCTGGATTTGAGACGATAGTTTGGGTGTGGCTCTGCAGTTGTTTCAGGACCTGAGCATACCTGGTGAAGGATGTGTGGCAAACATCAGTACTGTAAGTGACAGGAGATTGCCTGTTACCTGCCCTCTTGCATCTGCCCTCCTATTCACCCTTCGCTTTCACTTTCTCAGACTGACGGAACTGGTTCGCTGTGCCACCAAAGAGGTTCTATCCAAGGAGTGCCGGCTCTTGGTGTTGGAAGTAGTCTGTGAAGATGAAGAGGATGATAGCATCTTACCGCCTGTTCATGTCTGGCTCCGACCGAGGGATCCAACCAATGAGGAGTAAAGGGAACTGTGTATATGTGTAATACAATGGAAACCTTTGGACTGGATAACTGCAATCTGCTGGATGTGGGGCTGCCCTTGAGGATGGTCTGGAAGCTGCCGCTGATGCAAAATGCAGCTGTTTGGCTGCTCACTGGAGCAGGATACCACCAACACATTACCCTGCTGTTCAGAGAATTGCTCTGCCTGCCAGCTAGTTTCCAGACTAAGTTCAAGGTGCTGGCCTTGGTGTATAGCCCTATGCAACTTGGGACCAGGATACCTGCAAGATTGTAGGCAAACTAAGTCCTGGGGGCCGGATCCGGCCCAATCGCCTTCTAAATCTGGCCCGCGGATGGTCCAGAAATCAGCATGTTTTTACATGAGTAGAATGTGTCCCTTTATTTAAAATGCATCTCTGGGTTATTTGTGGGGCATAGGAATTGGTTCTTTTTTTCCTTTCAGAATATAGTCCAGCCCCACACCAGGTCTGAGGAACAGTGGACCGGCCCCCTGCTGAAAAAGTTTGCTGACTCCTGGCTAGTCTCATCCCTTATATACTCAGTTGATCACTGCGCTGTGCAGTCAAAGACTTCCTGTGACTGCCTTCTTATATGGAGGTTCACAATGTATGAATTGGGCATAGGAGCCAACTCCTAGCGGCCAAGGTCCCTCTGCCCTCCCCCCCAATAAAATATTTGAGGGAGCCAAGCCCCTCCCGAAAGTTAATGGACTTTGCCATTCAAATGATGTGCGTGTACCACATCATTTAATTGGTTATGCAGGATGGGGCCTACCTGACCCCCCCCAAATATTATATTCAAGTTGGCACCCCTGGAATTGGGTCTTTAGAGTGGTGGCACCTGCTCTTTGGAATTCGCTCCCCTTGGATGTTAGGCAGAGGCAGCCTCTGTTGTTGTTTTGCTGCCTACTGAAGACCTAGCAAGGGTTTTAAGCTGGAAGCTTTCCCAGTCTGTTGCTGTGTTGGAATTGTTTTTTCAAATGTTCTTGTTGTCTTGCCATTTGTTGTCTGGCACCCTGGGCTCCTTTGCGAGGAAGGGCAGGATGCAGACTAATTTAATAAATGTGGGTAATATATGGAATGAGTAATGTGTATACACTGACTGTGATTAACCCAAATTCTGTTTAAAGCAGAGACACACTCCTTGCCTGACAAAGAAAGTGAAGAAGCATTTTCTCCAGGGACTAACCTGTGTCTACCTGCAGGCCTTTTCTTGCTCTTGGGGTCTGAGCATAGCAGAAGACTAAATAGGAATGAGCTCACTGTGCAACCCAGAGGCTTCTCCTTTTGAAATTAAGCATTTTCTTCCCAGTACAACTATTAAAGGTGTAGCAGCAATGAAGTTGTAACACAGGATGGGGAACCTCAGGCCCAGGTGGTGGGGGTGATCCAAATGTGGTTCCTTGTATAGCCATCAAATGACTGTGTAGACCAGTGTTTCCCAACCGGTGTTCCGCGGCACACTAGTGTGCCGCCGGACGTTGCCTAGTGTGCCGTGGGAGGGAGGCGGGCGAGTCGGGCTAATCCTCCGGCCCCGCTCCCCCGGGGAACGTGCCCCGTCATCCGCTTCTGCCTTGCTCCCTGTGACAGGAATTCCCCAAACTGCATCAGCATCTGCCGCTTGCCCAGCAGCCCCGGCGCTGCCTTGCGCCCGGCGCCCCCGCCATCCTCGGCGCAGGGAGCGAGGGGCGCGCAGGCAGGCGCTGCCCGGCGGAGCGACGGCTCCTTCCGAGCGGCTGGCAGTGTCTGGGCATGACTGGCCTCCCGCCTGGTCCCGCGGCGGCTGCAGACGCGGCCGAAGCAGTGCAGGGAAGGAGACGCCCGGCCGCCCAGCCCCACCCCGCACGCTCCCACTCTCTCTCGGCGGCCGGGGAGCGGGGCCAAAGCGGGCCCCCACCTGAGTGGCGGCTGCGTGAGCCAATAGGCGAGCTGGGGCAGAGGGGGAGGCGGGGCTCCGGAGAACAAAGGAGGGAGGGGGCACCCGGGAGAAGGGGGCGGGGCGGGAGGAGCGGGGAGCGCGGCGCTGCGCCCGGGACGCCCCAGTTCTGCCGGGTTAGAAGCCGGCGGCCTACCTCTGCTGGCCGTGGAAGGCAGCCGGGTCTGGGTCGCGCCCCGAGAGTGGTGGGGTCCGCGCACAGCCTGCCCTCCAGGCTGGGAAGTGGCTCCTAGGCTCCGCCTGAAGCCACGCAGAGCCCGCAAGGCGCCCTCGGCGCAACTTGGCCGGGGCAAAAGGCGAAGCTCTGGAGGGAAAGGCGGCCGGATTCCCCTCCTCGGCGGGTCCGGTGGTCTCCCGCCTCCTCTGAGGAAGGGTCTCTTCTTCAGCTTTTCTGATCCTTCGTGGCCCCGTTGGGAGAAGCCGAAATAAATAATGGCCGTGCCATTAAAGTTCTCTCTTTTATAAAAGGGATCCTAATAGAATCGTAGAGTTGGAAGGGATCCCCAGGGCTATCCAGTACTGTACAACCCCTGCAGTGCAGGAATCTCAGCCATAGCATCCATGGCAGACAGACATCCCACCTCTGCTTAAAAACCTCCAAGAAGGGAAAAACCTCCCGAGGGAGACCATTCCCCTGTTGAACAGCCCTTACCAGCAGAAAGTTCTTTCCCATGTTTAGTCAAAATCTTTATTGTAACGTGAATCCACTGGTTCGAGTCCTACCTTCTCTACCTTCTATGCTGTTACTATTTTTTTATTTTTTTTTACATAAGTAAAAAGTGATCTTTCCCCATCTGGCATGGTGGTGTGCCTCGAGATTTTTTTCATGAAACAAGTGTGCCTTTGCCCAAAAAAGGTTGGGAAACACTGGTGTAGACCTGGGATACACCTCGCATAATCTCTGCTCTGCACCCTCCTTCAGTGCCTTCTGGCTCAAAAGACAGGGAGAAGTATGTTTGCGTGTTGGTAGAAAAACCCCTCTGGTTTTTGTGTGGCTGGAATATAGCCACAAAAGGATGAGTCACATCTGTTGCTCCGCCCACTTTTTCCATCTGGCCCCACCCGTTACTGGCATGTGGCCCTTGGAACGTTGCCTGTGATGGAAGATGGCCCCCAGGCTGAAAAAGGTTCCCCACCCCTGTTATGGGCATTAGCCTGCTTTGTTCCGACAGAGCAGCTGCAGGGGAATGGGATAATTTCGTTTTCTCTGCATGGAGCCAGGAACTATGTAGGGAGAGGGGCGCAGCTCAGCAACAGAGCATATGCTACTTCCTAGGGTTCCCTAGGAAGAGAGATCAACTATTAAACTGCTCCACGGGTCTTAGTTCTGTAAAGGAAAGAAGGGTTTCCTACGGATTCTCAGGATCTTTAACAAACTGCATTCCCCAGAATTCTTTTTTGGGGCAGCCACATTTGCTTAAAGTGGTAGGATTCTGCTTTAAACGTATAACACAGAAGGGAGTCTAAGTGATACACAGAATTTGCATTTAGGTTTGCCACTGCTGGTGCTGAGAATCACTCTTTATAAATTCTTATAAGACTGTGCAGCTGTTCTTAACGTGTTTGACTATTCCACGCTTTTGGTTTGATTTTCAGGAGCGGAAGGGGGAGGGTCTCACACATATATTTCTTCCAGCAGCACTACTGATACCATCAGATAAGGGTAACTGAGCAACTGGTGGCGGCCTTGTTCTTTTCACATCAAATTTCGGTGACATAGCTCCCTGGTGTTTACGTTAAGTTGGGATCATTATGGCAGCGTGCCCTCAGATCGATTGCATCTCCTGTTTACAGTAAACCTTGAGCAACACATTAGTGTAATGAGTCAGGCTTGCTGGGGAAATGAAGCTCCTTTGATTTTAACAGTGACCCTACACCTACAGAAGCTGTTTTTGTAGCTGAGGCAGGACAGTGTATCCTCCTGCTCTTCCATCTTCTTTTCCGAGCTCTCCTGCAGATTGGGCATTGCAAGAAGACAACATTACAAAATGCTCTGCAGGAACTTCCCTTGAAAATCAGGATCTGCTCCCTTGCCCACTCCCTCTACAAAATTTCCCTGTTCTCTTGATCACAGTGAATGACTCAGATCCAAAAGGTGTCTACTGCTACCATGAGGCATAGAAAGCTGGTTTATACTGAGTCAGTCCATAGATTTCTATGTAGCTAAGCACTGCCTATGCTGACTGGAAGTGGCTCTCCAGGATTTCAGACATGGAATGAGTTTGGAGATGATGGGGATTGAAGCTGAGACCTTCTGATGCAAAGGAGACACTCTGCCACTGAGCTACAACATTTCTGGGGGAGGAAGCAACCCAGATTTGAACTAGGGACATCTTGATTTGAATCCAGGCCTATCAGCCCCATTGTGTTGCTAATGTTCTCAGGGATGTACATCCATGGTTCAAGGTGCCCAAATGGGCTTTTTGAAGGATGCAGAAGTAAGTGGCCCCCTGTTCTGCCACTGATAAATCACTATTTCCAATACTGGATGTAGTATAACATAACTGTTATGACTAGTAGCCAATGATAATAGTCGGCTTCCATTAAGTTTTAAAAATATATATTTATGAATTTATAAGAGTACAAAATACAGAAGAAGAAAAAAGTGAAAGAAGGAAGAAGAGAAATAGATACATTACATTGTTCTGTTCCATCGACTTCTCATCCATCCTTCCATGACTCCCTAAAGTTTCCCATTCCTGCTGCATAATCTATTTTTTCTAACTATTTAAACATTCAAATTCTTCTCATTATAAACTATAACTCCTGAGCTTACTCCAAACTGACTCAAGTTCTAACATTTTTACAATGCTTTTTAGGTAGTCTACAAATGCCTTCCATTCCTCTTTAAAACTTTTCTCTTTGTGCCCTCTAATTTTGCCGGTTAATCTTGCTAATTCTGCGTATTCCATTAATTTCATCTGCCACTCCTCCTTTGTAGGGACTATCTCCCCTCCATCTTTATGCATATAGGATTCTTGCTGCTGTAGTGGCATACATAAACAAATTTATTTGTTTACTTGGTACCTCAGACTTTATTATTCCACCAGGAAGGCCTCTGGCCTCTTTGGGAAGGGCTTCCGAAATATTTTTTTCAATTCATTATACCGTATTTACTCAAGTCTGATGTGTCATCAAATCTAATGTGCACCTCAATTTTCAGAACCTTGAAACCAAAAAAGTATTTGCTGGTGAATGTAAATGTGCCATCAAATCTAATGCACACCTTAATTTTTGCAACGTAATTTGGCCAAAAAAAGGTAAGCATTAGATTCGAATAAATACGGTATACAATTTCCCAATATTCTAACTACTCTACAGGTCTACCATATATGATAAAAGGTTCCATCCATAGCTTTACAGTTCCAACATTTACCTGATTCTGACTTATACATTTTCTCTAATTTATTTGGCGTCAGTACCATCTGTAAATCATTTCCCAATAATTTTCCTTAAGAGCATAGCAGGCTGTGAATTTTAATCCTGTTTTCCACAGTTTTCCCCACAAATCTAAATCTATATTGTGGCCCACATCTCTAGCCCAATTGATCATTGCAGTTTTCACCATTTCATGTTTTCTCTCCCATTCCAACACAGTGGTACCTCTGGTTACGTACTTAATTCGTTCCGGAGGTCCGTTCTTAACCTGAAACTGTTCTTAACCTGAAGCACCACTTTAGTTAATGGGGCCTCCTGCTGCCACCGGAGCACGATTTCTGTTCTCATCCTGAAGCAGAGTTCTTAACCCGAGGTAATATTTCTGGGTTAGCGGAGTCTGTAACCTGAAGCGTATGTAACCTGAAGTGTATGTAACCCGAGGTACCACTGTAGTAACTTATACATTTTAGAAATTTACTTCTCATTATTATCAAGCAGCTCTTTCTCAAATTCTGAAGTCTCTTCTATAAAAACCACATTGTTTATCAACTTTAAATATTTCATTCAATTGACAGTATTGCAACCAGTCTGTCACCCAGTTACCAACTTCTTCCATCTTCTTCAAGCTTACACTTGTGTCTGTAAAGTCCACTAGTTCTCTATATGTTGCCCATCCTTTTTCAGTGCAATTGCTTCAATGGGTGAAAGCCATAAAAGTGTTTTCATTTCTAGCAGATTCTTATTTTCCCCCCAGACTTGATAAATATTTTCCCTAATTACATGATTCATAAAATTCTTATGTATTCTAGCTTTACCCTACCATAGACATGCATGCCAACCAAATTTAACACCGTACCCCTCCAAGTCTAGCAGTTGAGTATTCTCCAACTTTATCCAATCTTGTAACCAGCACAAACAAGCTGCTTCATAATATAACCGCAAATCTGGCAGTGAGAAGCTTCCTCTTTCCCTAGTGTCAATCAATATCTTATATTTAATCCTTGGTTTCTTCCCCTGCCATAAAAATCTAGAAATATCCTTCTGCCATTCTTTAAAGCAGCTTAAATCATTTATTAATGGGAAAGTTTGAAATAAAAATCACATATTTGGCAACAGGCGTCCATAAATTTTGGGGCATCACTGCATCTCATAGTAATGAATTCCCTAGTTTAACTACATGCCCCGAGATCTACAGAAGAAGCGAGGTATACAGATATAAAAATAAAAATAAAATAAAATGTGCTGCTGTGTGAACAAGTGTTCGCCGCTGAGTAGCTCTTGCAATCTAAGCCTCACACACTGGCAAAGACTCCCCTCTGAGAAAGTCACTGCCGACCAGCATGAGAAACATCAGGTCAGATGAAACAACATCCTGACCCAGCATAATGTATACATACATACTGTATGTATAAACATGGTGGAAGATCACATTTCCCTTTTACTTTCCATTATGAGCTCAGACCTCAGAAACCACTCTTCTGTAACATTGTCTGCAATGTGTGTCTGTGTAAGCATGCAGAAATACAAAAATATGCCACAGTAAATAGCTTTTGAATGCCATGCTCATATTCACATGAAAAGGGAAAATGCAGTCGTCAGTAGTATTAACTGGACACCACACTGGAGAAACACACTGTATTTTCTCACTCTTGGGTACTGTTCAGCTGGCTGTATGGTTCCACTGTTCACAACGTAAGGAAGACATTTGAGGAACTGCAGCAAGGCAGATTTCCCTAGGCTGGTACCCTTCAGATGTTCTGGAATGTAGTTCCCCTTCACCCTAGCCAGCACTATCATAGTCCCATCATAGTGGGCACCAGCTTGGGGAAGGCAGTAGTAAGGGATGGCTCCTGGAAGTCCCCCCTAAAAGTGAGAGACGTGAAGCATCTGCAATCTGTGCAAATATGCAAAAGATAAAGGCAGAAGATAAGACCTGGGAAATAAATCTGATCAAGTATGCTATTTTGAAAAGGTGCTATTTTTAACAGGGTAGGTGATTAACAATTGAGGTAAAAGCCTAACAAAGGTGTGAGGTTGGTTTTTCCATGGGTGCAGGGGTCAGATCCTGGCTATAAAGCCCTATAGCTTCGATGAAGGGGGAGGAAATAGTGATATATTACACCCAATAGCCTGCATTTGGCTATTGTAAATAACAGAGGAAAAATCCCCTTGGCTTGTGTTGCACTGAAGGTCAGACTAGACGGTGTTTTCTTGTAATCCTTTAGATCTACTGATTCAAGGGAGAGGCGTGTAATGACTAGAAAAAGGTTTGTTTTTGGAGCTCTCTCGCTGGCTTGTGATGCAACTTCCCGAGCAAAATGAGCAGGGTGATGGCTCATAAACGGATTGTTTTAGGGCTCATTCACATAAGTGTGCTAAGAGGGACAATGCTACTGACAAAGAAGGGGGTTTACCACTTATCCCTCAGTCGCAAGTTGGTGAAAGAGAGGTGCTGTTCAAAGAGAAGAGGCTGCATTCAGCAACCAGATACCAGGGGTCTACAGACAAGTGGAGTCTCAAAAGCATGAGTTTTTCTTATCGCCAGGGATGTATCATGCTAGGAGAACAATGCAGTGCTATTTCTGTACCCTGAGCGTACATGCTAAGGCTTGTTGGTTTCTTTTGTGATGTGTCCTCCCACAGTTTCCGGCCCTGTCGCTGTGGCCTACACGTTCACATTCGTTCTTATTTCAGGACGCCCATCCAAATGACCAAAGAGAGCAAAGAAGCAATTAAAAAAAGAACACCTCTCTGGATAGTTTGTTGTTGTTGTTTAGTCGTTTAGTCGTGTCAGACTCTTCGTGACCCCATGGACCAGAGCAGGCCAGGCCTCCCGCAGTTTGGTCAAACTCATGCTGGTAGCTTCGAGAACACTGTCCAACCATTTTGTCCTCTGTCGTCCCCTTCTCCTTGTGCCCTCCATCTTTCCCAACATCAGGGTATTTTCCAGGGTGTTTTCTCTCCTCATGAGGTGGCCGAAGTATTGGAGCCTCAGCTTCACAATCTGTCCTTCCAGTGAGCACTCAGGGCTGATTTCCTTGAGAGTGGATAGGTTTGATCTTCTTGCAGTCCATGGGACTGGATAGTGCACAAATATATTTGGATTTAGTCAATTAAGCGTCTGAAACACAAAATTGCTACCATCATAAGGCTCTGTGGGGCAGCCACACTTGGAACACTGGGTTCTGGCTGCCTCAACTCAAAAAGGATATTGTGAAGATAGAAGGTTCAGGAAGAGGCAACCCAAATGATCAAGGTGGTGGAGAAACTCCCCTACAAGGAAAAGTTGCCTACAACATTTATGTGGGTGGTTTTTTTTTATGTGAGCAAGGGGGAGATGTGAAAGAGATGCATGGTGTGGAGAACGGGGATAGTCCCCCTCTCAAATCATAATACTAGAAATCAGGGCCATCCAATGAAGGTGAACTTCAGAAGATTCAGGAAATGCAAAAGGAAGTGTTTCTTCGCCCAATGCCCAGATGACATTTGCTCCCAACCAGCATGGCCAGGGATGATGGGAGTTGGGAGTCCGGCAGCATCCTGGAGCACACCATGTTGGCTACCCTCGCTAAATACACTTACTCCTGAGTAGGCATGCATGGGCTTGCATTGTTAATCTGTTTTAAATGTTATCTTTCTAGTCCTCGTGATTGCAGAGATGAGACTGAGAAGCCTGTGGGCAGCTATCAACAATATTTCATTGCTGGGTGTTCCTTTGTCAGGGGACAAGCCCACTTAACTTCAGTAGCTTTAGTTTGACTACTCAAATCTCTCTTAAACAATTCCTAACTCCATCAAACCAATTGCATGCAGAATCATGCAAATTAAGGACACTGATGAAATATGCATAACATCCAAATTCCCTTGATTTATTTGCATAATTAAGCAATGAAAATCACTCTGGCGATGTCCTGTGGCTTACAGTGGGGTTTTTTGTTTAGTTTTTAGGAATTGGAGTGGATGGGGAAGCTGGTACCCTCCAGATGTTGCTGGTATCAGATCGGGGAAAGCTGTTGAAATGGACCCACAGCATCACAGCCAGCCTCCAAGGACCAAGCAGTGAAGATAATGGGAAGAATAGCCAACATAGCCATACTTGTTTGTAGGTTTTGCGGGGCATCTGGTAATTTTCTGTCAGTAACAAAAGGAAGCATCTTGTCTGATCCAGCAAAGCAATTCTTATATGCAGGGGTGTGTTTTTTTTAAGGCAGATTCTCCTGTCTGTTTATGCTATCACAACTTCTCCATGCTTCTTAATTTTGACATATTTCATCCTTGTCCTTGATATTTTGTGCCAGGAATATTTACCCAGATAGACATCCTGTAATTTGTGTTATCGTGTGCTTTCTGACTCATTCCCACTATTATTTTAAGGGATGGGTAGGAACAACTGGATCTTGCAGCTTTCATGTAACCTGGAAACATAAGAAAGGCTCTGACATGCAATTAGTCTTCAGTAGTCCTTGTTAGCTATTCTTCACAGGTATTTGATGTTGCTGATGGGATTAATCAACACTGTTAGGTGTTACTGTGGTTCAACAGTATTTTTGCCTACTGTTATCTGTTCTTAGCTCCATCAATTATGTTTAATGATAAAGCGAACACATTTGTCCATCAGTTCTAGGTATTTTTGAATATCATCTGAGTATGGACACATGGTAAATTTGAAAGCTTCAGCAAACATTGGTTTGGAATAACTGGTTGGATTTGTTGTAGTTTGTTATTCTGCTCTTTCATAACTGCAACTAATGAACATCCCTTACAGATGAAGTCCCTATTTTTATGTGAGCACTAATTGCCATGCTATGATTATTCCTTTCACCATTTTTATTTGGGCACCAGAACTAGCTTGCGGCCTGCTCTACAAATGGTACCCACTATAATCGCAGGTGTATGCCGGAAAGCAACTGATTCTTGACATCATTTACAGCTCCTGTCTTGGCCCTTTTGAAATCTCCCTTGATGGAAGCATAGACTGGTTCTCCTCCTGGCTGCTTTTCAACAATTGTACTGAAATCTAGCACAAAACATTCTGCACCATTTTATCAACCTAAATTAACTATCTTAGGAGTGTAGCTTCTACTCCTTCCAGTTTCAAGTTGGCACATTCTCTACATCAAATCCCTCAAGAGTTGCAATTGCATTGACAGACTATCCTGTATTTCAAACTTCATGTTCTCCAACAATCGAAAGGTACTATACTGATATTTGCCAGACTGATTTGAGGTCTGTAGTTTAAGATAGGCCAACCCATGTCAAGGAATCAAAACATGACATACCGGTATTCTCAATTTCTGGGGAAATACTTTGGGCTGAAAGTTCATTGTTCCTTGCCTTCTTATATTTACTCATGTTATTACATTGGCATTTTAAATGATGCTTCCGCTACAGACAAGACTGGATGTGTTGACTTACTTGGGGTTGACTCCGGGAACAGCTAAAATGTAGTTTGGATCAAGCAATGCCATTTACATGCACACACACCAGACAGATTTAATGTAGAAAAAAGACATTTATTTACAGACAACTGTAAAAAATATAAATCTGTTCCATTAAGAAAAAGAGCATTAAAAAAAGAGAGGCAAGGCTAGATGTAGCCAATCACATCATTGCAAATAATCGGCTGCCGGCTCCGGCAGTTCATGAGGGCAGCAAAGCTGCTACAGTCTGTGGAAAGCTCACTGATGTTGGCGTAGGACTGGTGGAAGTAGGGTAATGGAGGTCGCCCTCCCAGACCTGCAGGGCAAGAAAAACGCTTGGTGCCGTCAGGGTCCTGTTTGGCCCGCTCCGTGCGCGAGATGCCAGCCAGCCTGCGGCGTACATTGCCAGAGAGGTTGAGCAGGAAGCCATGGGGCTTAGCCAGCCAGCGCTGCAGCCGCCCCCGTTCCCCACTCTCCTCAGGCAAGTCCATCCAGTTCTCAACCAGGTCAGCAAAGCAATTGTCCCCCAGCACTAATGGCTGCCGGTTGCGGCTCTGTGACAAAAGGGACACGGTCCAGTCCCCGGCGTCTGTGGGCTCGACATCCCGCCACCGCTCCAAGCAGGCATCTGAAGCAGATTTGGGCCTAGGCCTCCTGGCGGGTGCCCGGCGGCGCAGAAAGCCCCCCGATGAAAGCTTGCTGGCTCGCAGGGGTGGGGGCCCTTCCTCATCCCGCCAGCTGCTCCCAGACACTTCAGAATAGCCCGAATCAAATTCCAAGCTCCGCTCGCTGCTCGGAGGAGAGAAGGCAACCTCTTCCTCTACGGCCGTCTCCAGGCAACAGGCAGAGTCTGCTTCCGAAATGGCGGATACCCGTGGGCTGGTACACTGCTTTGGCGAAGGCATGGCGGAGAGCGGCCTCATCTCCTGGGGGTCCAGTCGGATGTCTCGGTCGTGCACCCTCTTCAGGTCGTGGAGGGTCCGCATCATGCACTGCATCTGGCCCCGCAGCACCTCGCTTGACTCCTTCATGCACAGCTGTGAGGGGAGAAGACACACACATGGTCATCTTCCTACCACTGCCACCAGCACAACATAATAGACGATCTACTGCCCATAACATTGTGGGATTATGGCACAACACAAAATTGCATTCAGATCGGAGCCTTCAAACATACTTCAAACAGACTGCTACATGCCCACTGTGGCCTACTTCAGAGTATACTTGTATAGGGTTGTACTATTAGCCCAAGTAGATTTAATCCTACAGGCTACATTCCCAGAGAGAAAGCCCTGTGTGGATCATGAGTCCAAATAATGCAAAAGACAGAAAACTGGAGGATCACTGACTGCCGAGAAACGAGCTCCTGACCCCGCATGACCCAGGCCTCCTCAGGCAAAAATCAGATCATTTGCTTGAATTAATGCCAGTGACTGTCCTCTGCCTCCACACATCTATTCTCTGGCTCCCCAGTAACATTATTAGCACTGCGTACTTGTGTCCCACAAGCAGCCCTCTGTTGCACTCGGCTTACCCAGCCCAGGAGCCCAAGTCTCTCTCTCTCTCTCTCTCTCTCTCGAACCCAGCATGTGCCAGCGTTTCCAAGGCCTGCCGAATGCCACGAGCCTCCTTGCAGTTTTTACCTTGATGTGTGAGGGGCACAGATCTGACTTAGCCTAGGTGTGGAATTGGGAGCTGGAGCCGCACGCGCAAGCCCTTGCCCGTCTCGTCTCGGCAGGCCCCCAGCCTCGAGGCAGAGCTTTTCGGCAGCTCCTGCACGTTCCAAGCCCATCCCCGGCTGTGCAAGCAGCAGCTTGTTGCAGCGAGTGAGCCGCCCTAGCCGGCAGAAGATGACACACAGAGGGTGTGTTGAAGTCTCCAGGTACAGTATTGCACAAGCAGTCCCCGTCCCCCCCAGCCAGGCAAGAGGAGGGAAAAGCCGGGAGAGGAGGCCACAGAAATGTGAGGAGTAATCAGCTGGGCCTGGAATGGGGGCAGGTACTGTATTAATTTGCAGCAGTTTAAACAAGGGTGTGAAGTTCAGTTGGGAGCTATAAC
Source organism: Podarcis melisellensis (assembly GCF_964234715.1). Taxonomy (NCBI): domain Eukaryota; kingdom Metazoa; phylum Chordata; class Lepidosauria; order Squamata; family Lacertidae; genus Podarcis; species Podarcis melisellensis. Next base: position 68,484,669 of record NC_138529.1, on the reverse strand, counting down.
AAGCATTACAATCCTGCACCCCTTTCACCCAGAACCACCTGGGGGTCTCTCTCTTTTTTTTCCTGTTGCACAGGAGAAGGGCAGGACATCCAAGCAAGCCAGAATGATGCAAACCATCTTTTCAGGAAGGACCATAGCTCAGGAGTGGAGCATCTACTTTGCTAGCAGAAGATCCCAGGTTCAGTCCCTGGCATCTCCAGATAGGACTGGGGGAGATCCCTGAAGAGTCACTGCCAGTTAGTGTAGACAATACTGAGCTAGATGGGCCAGTGATCTCATTCAGTAATGCAGTTTCCTGTGTTCACTTGTAAAAAAAAAAATCCATAGGAAAGCAAGGGGTGCATATGCTCAGTCTCCAACAGGCAAGCCTATTGAATAGTGACAGACCCCTCCCTAAGGAAGGCTAAGGAAAATGTGGGTCAGCATGAAAGAGATGGTCAGAAGTTACTACAGGGTCCCTGTGTGTGTTGGAGAGAAATCACTGCAGAAAGAGATGCATATAAAGGCAGATTTCTCACAAGCTCACAAATGAACCCTGGTTATCCCTAACAGCTGAAATGTGCAGAGGTAAATGTTCAAATGCTAAGGCCACCAGAGTCCTGGTATCTTATTTCTTCTTCCGCTCTGTTCCTCCAGGCCCACTTCCTGTCGTTTTCTAAAGTCTCCACAGTTCAGCAAACAGCAGTGCCGTAAGGAGTCCCCATGGCCCCTCCAGGCAAAGTAGTGGACAACTGATTTAGTCGGTCTGATGGTGACACAGCTTGCAATAGTCCCCCAGCGGCTGGGCTGAAAACGTGGAACCCATCAAGACGTCTGTTTTGGGTTAGGCCCCAGTCGCAATTGCAAGGCTAACCATGTGAGCCATAAAAAAAGAAGGGGGGGAAATGCCCATAGATCATCTCTTTCCTCCCCCACCTCCTATGCATAACACTTCCTGTCAAGGAAAAACACAAACTCCTTTCTTAGGCACCGCATCAGATAAACTCTATTTACACAGCGACGGTTAGTCAGCCGTTGATGGGATTTTATGAGAGGACAACCCCCTATCTGAACACCACACAGGTTAGGAAACAACGGTTGTTTCAGCGCTCAGGAGCAGCTGCAAAAAGATGGAATTCTTCTGAGTCAGTATCACACATGCGCATAGGCTATGACTCAGTATGCTCCCCCAAGATTTGAAATCCTGTCTTGGGATCTGGCTAAAAGATCACGCTGCCAACAAGCCAGATACTCCCAAGTCATTTATACCAAGTCCAGGTCACTGGTCTACATAGCTCAGTATTGTCTACACTGACTGACAGCATCACTCCAAGGTTTCGGACGAGACATTTCCAGTCCTACCTTCCACATGCAAAGCGGATGCTCTACCAACAAGCTATGTCCCTTCCCAAGCAGTACGTTTTCCCTCTAACCTGTGGATCAGGCCCATAAGTTGCAATTCTTGAGAGGACCAACTCTTTGACCCACCCTGTGCTTTGTGTCTCCTCTCTCTTCCTGCCATGCCTCCTCCTTTTACCTGAACCACCGCCATTGCATCTCTGGCCAGGAAGCGATTGTGGAAGCATGCATTCCAGTTGCCTAGCAACCACTTAACTTCTACCTCTTCTGGACCAGTCAGGATGATTAATTGGGGGTGAAGGAAAAAACAGGACAGCACATGGGTGCTTGATGCCTCCCCAAGACCAACATCCATGGCCAGCTATGGGGAAGGGCCATAATTCAGTGGCAGAGCATCTGCTTTTTTCAGGTTCAATTCCCGGCATTTCCTGGTAGGGCTGGGAAACATATTGCTGAAGCTGCTGGATGGACCAGTTATGTAATTTGGTATAAGGCAGCTTCCTATGTTAATGTCACATCGCCTGGCTGGACAAGTTTGGGAAGGAGTAAGGGGAAGAAAGAGCCAGGTGGCCTCTTGAGCATTCATGACTGCGAAGCCCTGGAGCCTCTTATGTACTGCCAGTCAGCACAGACAATTTCCCAGGCAAGGCCTCCAGATGCCAGAGGAGAACTCAAGAAATTGATCCACAAGCTTAGCACATCCAAATAGGAGACTAATGGCTCCATACAGGTCGGCTCCACTAGGTCTGTTGCCGCTAGACCATCTCTGAGCAATCAGCTGTTTGCAAATGCCTTGAAGTCAAGTTTAAAAAACAAGATTCCTGCAAAAGGTTGCTTCCCTCTGGCAGCCGAACGGTGTCGGATTTCCAAGTTCAGCATTAGCCATTTCAGTCCTCACATTTATTTATCTATTTTCAATACGTTTAAGGCACTCTTGTTCGTTTTTTCAGCAGAAGCTTGAATGATTTAAGACCTGATGCTTGGTTTTTGTTGATGTGATTTTATTATTATACAGTGGTACCTTGGTTCTCGAATGGCTTAGTTGCTGAACAAATTGTTCAGTTTTCGAACGGTTTCAGGAGTCAAACGGAATCCCGGAATGGATTAAGTTTGAAAACCAAGGTACCACTGTAGTTCTGTCAGTTTGCTATCAGCTGCATTCATCTTAAAAGGCAGGCTTGACACCTTCCCCTGAATTTCCACAAAATACGTAGACTACATAACATCTTTTGGCAGTGGGTTCCAAAGATTATGAGCAATCATCATGAAGGTCCTGCTCTTAGCTGTTGCAGTTATTATCTACAAGCCCAGAGCTTGTTGTCCCACTCTTAAATGGCATACAGCAGTCCTGAATGAAGGAAAGGGGTACAGTATAGGGAATCTGTGGCATTCCAGATGTTGTTAAGACTGCAAACTCCATCAGCCCCAGCCAGCAATTCTCAGGGGTGATGGGAGTTGTAGTCCAGCAACATCAACCCTATGGGTCTCTGGATGTGTACATCTCGAAAGGTTAAACTTTAACCATAAAACTTCAAACCGTTATAGGCAGCTCCTTTAACCGTCAAAACCAGGGTTGGGCCCAGAAGCAAAACAGCCAATGCTACACTACAGGGAAATAAGCTTTTATTTATTTAGGAAATTCCTAAACCATACCTTCATCCAAACATAGATTCCAGGGCAGTGCACATAAGAATTCCAACTGCCAATACAATACAGCAAAACAAATTTCCATTACACATACAACCTCCCTTCATCACAAAATACAGAGAATGCCTTTCAGCGATGCATGCTGGGGTAATGTCCATGGCCTACAAGCTTCAACCAAAAAGAAACACGGGGTGGGGGGGCACTGCAGCAGCTATCACACATATCTATATTGGCCTGATTTTCAAAACAAAATACAGTGGTACCTTGGGTTACACATGCTTCAGGTTATATACGCTTCAGGTTACAGGCTCCGCTAACCCAGAAATATTACCTCGGGTTAAGAACTTTACTTCAGGATGAGAACAGAAATCATGCTCCAGCGGTGCAGCAGCAGCAGGAGGCCCCATTAGCTAAAGTGGTGCTTCAGGTTAAGAACAGTTTCAGGTTAAGAACGGACCTGCCAAACGAATTAAGTACTTAACCTGAGGTACCACTGTAATGCTCCTGCAAGCCTCACAGTATGGCTTTTGCAAGGGAGCTGCCATGCCCCTTATAAGGACGGCATTCATAGTGTCTGTCAAAGTGCCCCTCCCTGATATAAATATGAAACAGAGACTGCATTAAGCTTTCTAGAGACTTCCATCTTTCACAACAGCCTCATTCAGAGTTCAGTAAATACACTGGGGAGGGGACACACACCGGCTTCACCCTCGCACATACTGTGGGTTCCCCACCCTGATCTTCCAGGGTTCTAAAATGTATGGGGATGGTGACAGGAAGTTCCCCTTGTCAGATGATCACCCTCCAACTTGTGGAGAGCAATCAATTGACAGGACAATGGGGAGGGAGAAAGCCTGCCATGCCCCCCCCCTCATGTGTTTACTGAACTCTATCAGAGAAAGTCTGAAGAGAGCTGACATCTGCTGGCCTTCTGGTTCTGACTCAGAGGAGAATTCAATAGCTAAGCAGCTCAAAACTCCTTCCATCATTACATCACTTCCTGTATGAGAACTTCCCCTCTCTCATATTGTTATGCAGAACAATTTGGATGGTCCACATGGATCCTCTGTGTTTTGGCATACTCAGGTGTGTGTCACCTTGGAAAACTGTGATTCCTATTCAAATATGATACAGAACTCTATCTGTCTGGCTGTGTTTCTTTCAGGATTGTGAAGGAGATGCCACAGTCTAGGAACACCCTGATTTGGGGGAAGAAAACCTACCTAACAGGGTGTGGAACACTAGAGGTAGCCAGGGCAGAATCCTGGTGCAGTTGGGACATGGTACCATTAGCCAGCTGCCAGGACTGCAGCAAGGCCCACCAGTGCTGATTCCTGAGCTAAACTCCCTGAGGGTCTTAGGCCATCATTTTGACTTCCTACAATGCCCTAAAACCTCTGCATTGGGACCATTGCAAGCAATTTAAAATGGCAGCCAGCAGATGCTCACTGCTTCCAGGATAAACTCACCAATGCATGAAGGGATCCATCAGAGGAGATTTACTCAAAGGCCCCTTCAGTTCTGGAGCTGACTCTAGTAGACTTGCATCATCAGAATATCAGGGGAATCTCAGAAACTATTCTAATCTGGCATAAGCACGAGACTTCACATGTAGACTACATGCAGCCATTTCTTACACAGAAATAAGGGTGTATACAGAAAGCCTAAGCCCTCTCCTTCCAGACACACAAGACACATCCATAAACCATCCAAGTTCTCTAGAGTGGCAGAATCTTCTCTAGGGACTGTTTACAGTCTGCAGTACCCAGACCAAGCACTAGAGGGTAAGCCCCATGGATGGACTTGTTTCTAGAAGACCGCAGGATGCCCAACAGGGAGAGTCCTATTCCCTCTGTCCACCACAAGTAACAGTGTGAAAGTGAGCTGGGCTGTTCAAATGAGAAACTTCGAAAGCAAGCCTTTCCTTTGTCCATAAGCAGGCTCCTCCATACATAGGGGATTTGCAAAATTCTATTTTCAGAGCTGATTCTATATCTTCCTCCTGTTTCATGTTTCCCCCCATAAAGAAAGGCCTCCCTGTCTCCCGCCTCCCTCTTCAGCACGCAAGGCTCATCTTCACTCTGCGAGATCTGTTCCAAGCTGAACCAGGGATCACCCGGGTTCCTCAACCCCAGAATCTATTCTGATTGGCAGGAACGTACGAAGCACCGCACAAACGCGCGCAGAACCCATTTCATTCACTATTAAAATTACCAGACCCTCCCCTTCAGGGATTAGCGGGCACGGATTTCTAGGCGTCCGTTGTGCAGCGTGATCGTCACTCTGAAACATACCCCACCGATTTCCCCGGGGTTGGCACCCAAGTCATCCTGCACGGGATGGACTTCCAACATGCCGCGTCCCCTAGTAGGAAGAGCGCACGACGAGTTCCACGGGACTTACTCCCATGTAGACGCGCCCGGGATGGTAGTCTTAGCGGCAGGGCCGCCGGGATGCCGACTCCTCCGCAGCGAGATCAGGTCTCTGAGGCCAAGGAGGTCACCTCCAGGGACAGCCTTGCAGTGGCATCGGCGCCAGGATAGGGTGACCCGCCACCTCATTAGCCAGAGCGAAGGACGGAACAGCAACGTCTGGCCGAAGAAAGAGGCAACGCGGCGCTGACAGCTCCCTCAGCCAGCCAGGGCGGGACGCAACCCGCACACTGCACACAGGCGCCGAAGCCGCAAGCCCCGTCTTGCTGCGCCGGCGCTTTTCGTGCAGAAGGCTTTCTCCCCGGGGGAACGGCAGGCGCAAGGAAGGCGCGATCAAAGGCACCGCTCCTCGTCCAGGCTGCTTTCTCTCGGCACCCGGAGCCCCCCGACGGCGCGTCCCCCGGCTTCTCCCCCCCCCAGCCCACCTCGATCTCCCCCCTGCTTCAGGCACCTCCCTGCACTTACCACTTCTGCGCGGAGGTGGCTCACGAAGGCGTCGAGGCGGGCGCTGTGCATGCCAGAGCCGGGGCGCTCAGATGCCTGCCAGCGGAAGGGGGCGGCTGCTGTCCGAGGGACTCCAGCGAGAGACCCGCGCGCCAGCGAGGAAAGTTTCTCGCTGTCTGGGCGAGACTCCGACTTTCTCCCCAGCTCAGTCCTGAGCGGGCAGAGCGGCCCGTTTGGTTCGGGCCGAGCCCCGCCCCCGTCTCGCGAGCGGACCAATGAACGCCCGAGGCACCGTCTCTGCTCCGCCGACAGCCAATGAGCGGGCGAGGTGGGTGCCTGTAACCCGAACTTCCCCGGGTCTTCTGTAATTTAATTAGAGCCCCATATTAGGAGCCAAAAGGTGCTGCGGGTGGAGAGACGGGGGGCCGGCGCAGCAAACGGGCCGTTCGGGGGTCGGGACCCTTTTGGGCACGGAGCAATTGCCGCTGTTATTTTGCTTGCTACGCTGCGGCAGCCCACCTCCGGCAGGGAGATTGCATGCAGCTGCCGCAGCGCTATGATGGCCAAGCCAAGGCACAAAAGAAACGATTCCACTTCTGCACAGCCCTAAGTTCTTTGTTGTCATCGAGCGCGTACTCTCCATATAGGGTTGTCGTCTTTTTTTTCCTGGTCAGGGTCCCTGTGCTATTTAACAGTGGAGCAGCAGGCAGAGATCCAACAGGTGATGCTTTCCCACATTGCATGGCCCTACTGCCAACAGATTTTCTTGTTGGACTTCCCATAGGCGTCTGGTTGGCACTAGGAGAAGAGAGTGCTAGATTGGATAGACATTTGGGCTGATCCTGCAGACCTCTTACGTTCTCAACTTCTGCCGGCCTTGCTGCTTTTAAAAGGCGTAGGAGCCTGCCAGAAAAAGAGATGTCCACTGTTATGTAGTGTAGTTTCACCCTGGGCCAACAGGGGGATACTGTATATAGTCTTCACTCAGGTCTGTAGATAGTTTTCACTCAGGTCCGCAGCAGTTATTTTAGGCGGGAACTCTGGGCTGTGGTTGTTACAATGTTGACAGCCGGCTGCCTATAAAAGCAGGCCGGCTGAGCTGTTTGCAGTCAGTTCTATTCCAGCTTACAAAATAAAGAGCTACTTGAAGAAATCGCTGTGCCGGCTGCTATGTCAACCCACAACTTAATACTGGCGACGAGGATGGGATGGATGGACATCAGAGCACAGCCAGATGCGGCCAGCCTCTGAACTGAGCTGAATCACAGAGCGAAATCACTGAGCGAAATCACTGGGCAGAACCAATTCAGAGCTGACTGTTCTGGCTAGAGCACTGTGTTCCATCCATCGCCCTTCACGCCGGCATCGGAATCATGGCTTCACTTGTGCCTCTACTGCCGTTTGCGCCAGCCTCTGAATCATGGGACTCCTACCTCGCTCGGTTCGACTGCTACCTCCAAGCCAACGAGCTGACAGCAGTATCAAAGGATCGGAAGCGGGGCCTATTCCTCAGCCTCTGTGGGCCTGAGGTGTTTGAGACGGCCCGAGCATTGGTTGCGCCTGAAGCAGTCCAGGCAACACCATGGGACACGATCCAAGAGAAGCTCCGCAACCACTATGCACCAAAGCCGTCCAAGATTGCTGCCCGCCATGCGTTCTACCACCGGAACCAGGCAGAGGGGGAGTCAATCAACAACTACACCACCGCCCTGCGACAGGCTGCAATGCACTGTGAGTTCCAAGACTTAGACGATGCCCTGATGGATCGAATCGTCTGCGGGGTCCGGGACATCCATCTGCAACGGCGTCTCCTAGCCAAGCCAGACCTCACGCTACAGAAAGCCATTGAGGAGGCTGTGGCCTCAGAAGCTGCTGAACGCTCCGCCCAGGAGATCCGCAAGTCCAGCAGTCCGCGTCTTGCTAGGGAGCCAGTTCCGGTGCATCATGAAGAGGCCAGCAGTGATGAGGCATCCTCCAGTGAAGACGATGACGTGCACCAGACAAAGCGGGAGCGCAGGAAGTTCCAACAGAAGTCCAAGGGCCAACCGGAATGTGCCGGCTGCGGAGGCAACCATTCCCGTGCCAAGTGTCGATTCAGAGACGCCATCTGTAGGAAGTGTTCCAGAAGGGGCCACATCGCTAAGGTCTGCCGATCGGCTCCGTCTGACACTCCCCCTTCATCGACTCGCAAGTCCAAGTCTTCACTCCAGTCTGCCAAGGAAAGTTGTTTCGCTCTCACCAACTGCCGCTGCCCGTCTGGAACCACGATTGGCCAAACCGACTCGCCTACGCGACGCAAGCTGAACGTCACGGTGCTCATTGAAGGAGCTCCATGTGACATGGAGATCGACACCGGGTCTGCCCTGTCCATCGTGTCATGGAGCACCATCAAAAGACTGGTACCCAGAGTGTCCAAGAGGCAACTCAACTCCCACCGCGTACACCTGAGAGACTACCAGGGAAACGACATTCCCGTGGTAGGCGTTGGCCGGTTCCGGATCGCCTTCAAGGATTTTTCGGGCCTGCTCCGGTTGGTGGTGGTCGAAGGTCAGCGGCCAAGCCTCCTAGGGCTAGACTGGTTTGATGCCCTCGGCCTGGAAGTCACCGGCATCAACTGCATCTCTAACGCAGAGACTGAGGGTCTGGTCAAAGACTTTGCCGAGGTTTTTGACGGCACCTTGGGGCAATATACAGGTACGCCCATCTCCTTTAGCCTTGATCCACAAGTCGCCCCCATCAAGCTAAAGCCACGCCGGGTTCCCTTTGCTCTCAAGGCTAAGGTGGACGAACAACTGGACAAACTGATTGCCCAAGGAGTTTTGGAGCCGGTTGACCACGCCAAGTGGGAAACCCCCATCGTCACGCCTGTCAAGCCAGATGGGTCGGTGAGAATCTGCGCTGACTACAAGTGCACGATCAACAAGGCACTTCAGCAGCACGCTTATCCGGTTCCTGTTGTCCAACACCTGCTGCATTCCCTGGGTGAGGGTAAGGTCTTCGCTAAGCTGGACCTTGCCCAAGCATATCAACAACTGCCAGTTGATGATGCCACTGCTGAAGCCCAGACGATCGTCACCCACCGGGGGGCATTCCGTTGCCGCCGGTTGCAGTTCGGGGTGAGTGTGGCTCCTGGAATCTTCCAAAGCCTTATGGAGCGTCTCCTGCAAGGGCTTCCGGGCGTGGTACCATATTTTGATGACGTCTTGGTGTCTGCAGACTCACACCAGCAGCTGTTCGAGCGCCTCCGTGCCGTGCTGACCAGGTTCCAAGAGGCCGGGCTCAAGGTAAAGAGGGAGAAGTGCCAGATCGCCGTTCCACAGGTAGAGTTCCTGGGCTATCTTATCGATGCCTCCGGCCTTCACCCAACCACATCCAAGATCCGCGCTATCCAGCAGGCCCCCACCCCAAAGAACAAAACGGAGTTGCAGGCATTCCTGGGGCTGCTGAACTTTTATAACATGTTCCTGCCCCACAAAGCCACAGTGGCTGAGCCTCTTCACCGACTCCTTAGCACTAAGACGCCTTGGGCCTGGGGTCATCGGGAGACGGCGGCCTTCAACGCGGTCAAGGCTCTCCTTTCTTCAGACAGTGTGCTGGTACAGTACAGTGAATCCAGGCCGCTGGTCCTTGCCTGCGACGCCTCACCTTTTGGCATCGGTGCTGTCCTTAGTCACCGTTTTCCAGATGGAAGAGAAGCACCGCTCGCCTACTTTTCCAGGACACTATCTCCGACGGAACGGAATTACAGCCAGCTCGACAAGGAGGCATTGGCACTTGTGGCTGGAGTGAAGAGGTTCCATGAATACCTCTATGGCAGGACTTTTGACCTCATCACTGACCACAAGCCACTCCTGGGCCTCCTCTCCGGTGATCGTCCAACTCCACCGGTCCTCTCGCCACGCATGCTGCGATGGACTGTTTTCCTGGCTGCCTACCACTACCGGCTCATCCATCGCCCGGGGAAATCGATGGGCCATGCCGACGCCCTCAGCCGTTGCCCTCTTCCAGCATTTGTGGAAGACCCGGCTCCAGCTTCGTCGCTCCTTCTGATTGAGGATCTTCCGGCAGCGCCTGTATCAGCTACCACTGTGGCCTCCGCGTCTGCCCAGGATCGCACCATCAGCCGGGTGCTCAACTGGGTGTGGAGGGGGTGGCCACAAGGGCCTTTTGCATCGGAGTTCCAGCCCTTCGCAACCAGACAACATGAACTCTCAGCTCATCGCGGCTGTCTGCTGTGGGGAGACCGCGTCGTGATTCCCCAGGGACTCCGTCAGCGCGTCCTGGAGGCTCTGCACGTTGGCCACCCGGGAATTGTCAAAATGAAGGCATTGGCTCGGTGTTACGTCTGGTGGCCTAATATGGACGATGCCATCACTGCCTGGGTGTCCGCCTGTCAAGCGTGCCAAGAGTCGAGGCCTGCACCACCGGCAGCTAAGGGACACACCTGGGAGACGCCAAAGACACCCTGGTCGAGGGTGCACATCGATCTGGCTGGCCCCTTTCACGGCCGGACCTTTATGGTAGTGGTGGACGCCTATTCCAAATGGCTGGAGGTCGCCCTGATGCCCTCCACCACTACCGAAGCTGTCATCCGGGTGCTGCGAGGCCTGTTTGCAACGCATGGGTGTCCTGATGTCCTTGTCTCTGACAACGGACCGCAGTTCACGTCAGGCACCTTTGAGCGGTATCTTTTGGGACTGGGCATCCGCCATGCCCTAACGGCACCCTTTCATCCATCCAGCAACGGGCAAGCGGAAAGAATGGTGCGCTCGGCAAAAGAGGCACTGGCGCGCCTGGACCGGGGAGACTGGCATGAGCGGGTCGCCGAATACTTGTTCGTGCAACACATCACCCCTCATGCGGCCACAGGGAGGAGTCCTGCTGAACTGCTTATGGGCCGCCGCCTCAGGTCACCACTCGACCGGCTACACCCGGACTTTGCCGTGGCTGAACCCCCAGGCTGTGCCAACGCGCCACGGTCATTTGTCCCAGGAAACCAGGTCTTTGCCCGGAACTATGTGGGGGACATTCCTTGGGTGCCAGCCACAGTAGTGGGAGTCACTGGACCTCGCTCGTACCAGGTGGCACTCGAAGATGGACGCTTGTGGCGACGGCACATAGACCAGCTTAGGCGCAGGGTTGGGAACTTGGACACTACCGAGGTGCCCCCAACTGCGCTTGCAGCTCCAGAAGAGACACGTACAGATGGCGAGGCCCCACCTACACCTCCCTCGCAAACTGCCAGCGTGGAGCCGAACCAAGCCGCTTCAGAACAGACTCAGACCACTCCACTTGCGGAGGCTCCACCCACAGCAGCGGATCCAGGGGAGTTGGTTCCAACGCCACCTAGGGTCGCACCACAGCCTCAGCAAGAACTGTGTGGCCCTCCGGACTTGGCTACCAGTCCCCGGCGGTCTGGCAGAGTTTCCAAGCGCCCAACTTATTTAAAGGACTATGTTGTTGGACATGTATCACTGTTGGTCTAAGTATGGGAAATGTAACCGATATGCTTTTGTGCCTAATTGAACCATTACGCGTAGTGCTGTATATAAGGAAACCATTACGATTGTAACTAACACCTTATCTCGGTGGGGAGGGGTGTTATGTAGTGTAGTTTCACCCTGGGCCAACAGGGGGATACTGTATATAGTCTTCACTCAGGTCTGTAGATAGTTTTCACTCAGGTCCGCAGCAGTTATTTTAGGCGGGAACTCTGGGCTGTGGTTGTTACAATGTTGACAGCCGGCTGCCTATAAAAGCAGGCCGGCTGAGCTGTTTGCAGTCAGTTCTATTCCAGCTTACAAAATAAAGAGCTACTTGAAGAAATCGCTGTGCCGGCTGCTATGTCAACCCACAACTTAATATCCACCTTCACCATCTATTGGAAATTACTCATAATATGTACTACTTGCTCTTAGATATTTAACAGTGGAGCATCTTAAGGTCTCAAATTTCAGCGGTGCCCTGTGCAACACCCAGATTTGGTGCCTCCCCCCACCTCTCACCTTCCCGTCTCCATCAGAGTTACAGCGCCCCCTGCAGACCCCCTAAGCTCAGTGCTTAGTGTGACTGAACTAGTCGCACTTCCCTAAATTAGCCTCTGTACAGTGGTACCTCAGGTTAAGTACTTAATTCGTTCCGGAGGTCCGTTCTTAACCTGAAACTGTTCTTAACCTGAAACACTATTTCTGGGTTAGCGGAGTGTGTAACCTGAAGCGTATGTAACCTGAAGCATATGTAACCCGAGGTACCACTGTATTTAGTGTGCCTAATTCTGGGGCATGCTTTTGTGGCAGAGAATATCAGTTTTCTTCCTGTTGTACCACCCATAACAGTCTAGTTTGGCTGTTAATTTCTAAGGGGGGTGGGAGTGCTCTAATTGCTCAAGAAGACAACCAGATAAGGGGAAGGTCTGGATGCAGTTATGTGACGGAATTGCATTCTGTACATGCTTGGAACAATAAAATTCCACCTATTCCAAAGCTAAACTGGCATGGAACTAATTCTCTGAAATCCTCATCTTAGACGTTTGGCAAGCCAGATTTATATGAAATGCAAAAAAGGGAGAGAGGTCTAAATAATCATTTTCACAGTGACAAAAATTGCAGATTTTGGGGTTCTAAATGCTTTTAGTTAAGCATTCCTGTCCCAAATAGATATGCACACTATTAGGCCTGTGCCTTGCTGTCGGCAGCTCCTTCTTTGTCTTCACTGTGAAAGATGCATGGAAGGAATCTATGCCTGAACTGGAGGAAAGGAGTCTTTGGGTACTTCCGGCCTGTTGCTATTCTTGAGTGAGATTCAATCACATGCTGAAAAACTCAGGTTGCACAATTAAGACTAAGCTGAGGCTCTTGAGCAACAAACCAATTCTTCAAAAGATCAGACTTTTTTGTGATAAGTGATGGGAAAATGCCCTGGAAAGTATGAGATAATGCTTGCATTGACTCAAGGTTGTCGACTTTCTTTGCAAACAAATAACTGCAGAATACTGTGAGCGGTTCCGGTTGCCACATCTCAGAAAGAATACTTTGGTGCCGGGAAGCAGGCAGAAGACAAACAGAATGATTTTGAGGCTGGGATTATTCCACTATGAGGAAAGGTTACAAAATTTGGGGCTATTTAGGCGGAAAGTGAGTAAGAGCGGATATGATAGAGGTATGTAATGATGCATAGTCTGGAGAAAGCAGATAGATAAAAGTTTTTCTCCTCCCCTCAAAAGACTTACCCGTAATTCATTCAAAGCAACTGAATGCTAGGGTATTCAGGACAGACACAAGAAAATACAGTGGTACCTCGGGTTAAGTACTTAATTCGTTCCGGAGGTCCGTTCTTAACCCGAAACTGTTATTAACCTGAAGCACCACTTTAGCTAATGGGGCCTCCCACTGCCGCCGCGCCACCAGAGCATGATTTCTGTTCTCATCCTGAAGCAAAGTTCTTAACCCGAGGTAATATTTCTGGGTTAGCGGAGTCTGTAACCTGAAGCGTATGTAACCTGAAGCGTATGTAACTCGAGGTGCCACTGTACTTCTTCATCCAGCACATAGTTAAACAGTGGGATTTGCTACCACAAGAGGTATGGTAACTCCCAACTTAGGAGTTTAGACAAGTTCATGGAGGAATAAGGCTAACAGTCGCTACAGGCTTTGATGGTTATATATTACCTCCAGTTTCAGAGACAGAAGGTTGCTGAATACCTGGGAATGTAAGAAAGTGAAAGACTTATGGGAAAAAATATATAATGAATTGAAGAAGATTCTAAAATATACATTTATAAAGAAACCAGAAGTCTTTCTGTTAGGGATATTAGGAAACGAGATAAAAAGAAAAGATTGTAAATTCTTTCAATATGCAGTAACAGCAGCAAGAGTGTTACTGGCCCAGAAATGGAAACAACAAGAAATACCGACTGTGGAAGAATGGAGAATGAAGCTGTTGGACTATGCGGAGCTGGACAAATTGACAGGAAAGATCAGATACTTAAGAGACCAAAAGTTCATCGAGGACTGGGGGAAATTTGTGGAATATCTGGAACATATAAGTGAGGGACAGATAACGCTAATGGGATTTAAAGAAGCACTGTGAAAGACTAAGAAATATTGTCTAAAGGGAATAGAAAGAAAGATATAAGTAATGTCAATATAAAATTAAGAAATGCGTAATTTAAATTATAACTACGGATGATTTATGGATAAGCTGGAGGAAGTCCTGAAAAGGAATATGTTGTGAAATTTTGATGTGAAACTAATACGTTTTTTTTTCCTTTTGATGTAAATTAATAAAAATTCATTAAAAAAAAAAGAAGGTTGCTGAATACCAGTTGCTGGGGATCACAAGCTGAAGAGGGCAAATGCACTCACGTCCTGCTTGTGGGCTTCTCAAAGGCACCTGGGTGGCCACTGTGGGTAAGAGGATGTTGGGTTAGGTGGGCCATGGGTCAGATCCAGCAGGGCTCTTGCCTTCTCGTTGTCTTCTTCAACAACATAAATCTCTATGTATTTTTAGTGGATGGATTATGGGTGAAATACGGCCCTTAGTGCTGGGAGCTGGAGCAAATTGCTGGTCCAAAGCAGGGAAGTGATAGGAATGTGTTGGCAGCAGAGGTCCAGATGCCATTGCTCAGCTCTCTTTGCGTGGTACCCACAAGGGTGATAGGATAGAGAACATATACACAGCTCCTTTGCCAAGATAAGCTGAGGCCAGGCTAACTTGACCATGCCAAGCAAAGCATATTCAGAATCCCATTGAAAAAGGAGCTCACTTTTCCTGTCATTCAGTTTGTGCAGTGCTCCTAAAATCCTTCCACTTGGCTTTCTGTCCCCTTCCGTTTCCAGAACAAAAGCCCTCCTTGCCTCCTTGGTTTTGCCCCACACTTGATATTAGTCTTGTTTTCTATCGACTCCTGACCTTTGCTTTTCCAACTCCACCATCTTCATCTGCCCAAATATCTCATGCTCTTTAACATGATGCCGCCCGTTTCCCCCTATGCGTGATGGAACAATAATGACCTGTATGTCCATAGAACTGCCTTTGCTCACATTCACCTTTTGTGACTCTTGTCTCCTGCCATCCTCTTATCTTCCCCTTTGTCTGTTTCTGATTGTAAACTCCTTGGAGCAGAGAACTAGGTTATTTATCAACTCTGTAAAGCATCATGAATACTGAGGGTACTCTATGTTTGCATGTATTAAATAACTAACCAGATTCCAGGAGCTGCTGTAGTCAGCTGCTGTATTGTTATCATCATATGCCAGAGTCATTAGATTCCTCTAGTTTTGATTTGGAGCTGAGCTCACCGGGAAAATCATTTCCTTCTTCTGCATCAGAATTCCTGTGATTAATTCCCTTGGATTCCAGTGTCTTCCCTTCCTCTGCACCTAGATTATCCTACCTATCCAGTTGGAGCCATCTATGATGCATACAAACTATACCATTAAAGCACATTTTCCACCTCAAACAAGTCCAGGCACTGTAGTTTGTTAAGGGTGCTGGGCACTGTAGCTCTGCAAGAGAAAAACTACATTTTCTAGATTCTTTTTTTTTTGGGGGGGGGGAGTGCGCTTTGAATGTGCTTTAAAGGGATAATGTGTGCAGTCTTACTCATTCATTCGTATGTCATTTCCTCTATCTTGACCATTCAGGCTAGGAACTTCCCAGACCCTACCTGCCCAAGTAGTTATTTGAGCAGTGCTAAAGCTTGACCTCAATTCAATTATCAGATGCTACCTCAAACAATGGATAAAGCACCAGAGTTTTGCATTGCCGGTATTATGCAAATATTTATAACAGCATTAAAACTATCTTTATGTACACATCATAAAGCTAGCTTTAAAATAATTAGGTAATCCTCATAACAGAAGAAGGCATTCACCTGAGAATTCTGGAAAACTATGTATTTGTTATCTGCAAATGTACTTTTTCTCGCACCCTGTCTTTGGGGAAAGGGGGATTATTTCTAATGGAAATCATACTAATTTGCTCAGTCACTGAAAAATCGTGAACATATGCTCTTCCACCAACAGAAGCTGGTCCAACAGAAAGCATTTCACTGTCATGAAAAAGTGAATTATTATATTAATAATTTGCCACAGTGTAGGACCCCAGTCAAAAATGGAGCCCTGTTTTCCAGGGGCAGTCCCAGATTTACAGAAGCTGTTCTGGTTTCTGATTTGATCCTGGAATGTCCGCTTTTCCTTAGGATGTCCATATTTTCATCAGGAAAATGTTGGGGTGTGTGGTAGGACACCCCTATTTTCTTTGGAGGGTTTGGAGCTATGCAGCCCCCTGAGCCAAGGAGATAAGTAACTATACAACTGTTAGAAGACATCTTAAGGCAGCTCTGTATAAGGGAGTTTTTACATGTTTAATATTTTATTATGTTTTTATATATGTTGGAAGCTGCCTAGAGTGGCTGAGGCAACCCAGTCAGATGGGTGGGGTATAAATAATAAAGTTGTTGTTGTTGTTGAATAGGGTGTCCCTATTTTCATCAGATAAATATTTGAGGGTATGTGAGCCTTGAGTAACATTTACTGGAGAGGTGAGATACAAATTCAGCAAACAAATTTTTGTGTACTTATTGTTTTGCTAAATTGGAGACACATTGGCCACTGGCTCTGTGAAGCAAATCCTGAGGATTAAGATGGAGGCCATGGGTGAAGGCTGTTTGCATGCAGTCCCTCTCTTGACTGACCTCATCTTCAGCAGTTTAACCAAGGGAATTTTCACCACACGTGTTTCTACTTAAAGACTATCTGATGTCAGTGAGCTTCATCATACCTGAGGTCCCAGAGGTACTTGTCTGCTGGGGCTGTAGCAACAGCAGCATCTGATCTGAGCATAGAAGGTCACATAGGAACTACTTCAACCCCCTGCTCATGAGTGTAGCCAGGATTTTTGTGGGGGAGGGCAGGCCTTTTGTTGGGTTGTGTGAAGAACCTCAGTTACAAAGGGACCCCTAACCATTAGGTCCAGTCGTGGCCGACTCTGTGTTGCGGCGCTCATCTCGCTTTATTGGCCGAGGGAGCCGGCGTACAGCTTCTGGGTCATGTGGCCAGCATGATGAAGCCGCTTCTGGCGAACCAGAGCAGCACACGGAAACGCCGTTTACCTTCCTGCCGGAGCGGTACCTATTTATCTACTTGCACTTTGACGTGCTTTCGAACTGCTAGGTTGGCAGGAGCAGGGACCAAGCAACAGGAGCTCACCCCGTCGCGGAGATTCGAACCACTGACTTTCTGATCGGCAAGCCCTAGGCTCTGTGGTTTAACCCACAGCTGCACCTCCCTGCCCCCCCCCCCGGTTATGCCCATGCCCCTGCTGGTGATAGTAATATAATCAGCTTCCACCTCCAATGACAATCCCTATTCCTGGCTTGAATTCAGATCCCCCGCCTGTGCCATTCAAGATGGGTGGTGGCTAAATGTTGGGTCGTCCTATCACAGGGAAAGGGCACTTTTCCAAATCCAGCTGGCAGGCTGCTTGAAGCACTGTGGGTACCCCACCCAGACTGGAGGCTCTTCTTCCTCCTTTCCTCCTACTCGTTCCTCAGGGTTCAGGCTGTCAGGTGCAAGCTGCAGCAGCTCCCTGGTACACACCCACTGAGAAACTGAGGGCAGCTGGGCTCAGGCCATTTCTATAGCAGGAAGTCGGGCCTTTTCCTCACAAGATTGTGAGCAGGGTGGAGTGCGTGGGAGAGAAGGGCATGAGCTGCATTGTAGGTAGGTCTTGCTAGCATTTGACAGTAGCATGGGTTATTTTGCTTTCCCTTATGGTACTATTTTGGGACAGGCTTGCCCTTACGTTTGCCACTGTGACAATTTGACAAGATGCTTCCGGCCCTTGAATTCATTCTCTCAGATCCTGACTCCAGATACCATCCTGGTGCCTGCATTGCCATTTAAAACTCAATGTGTTTCACATAAACCTTTCATGGATATAATTGCACCTGGGAACTTTATGACAGAATGGGAATCTTTTGACAAAGAGCTAGCTTGGCCAGCGTCTTCAGACCAGAATCCTTTGGTCAGATAGTTTCCAAGCAGAGACTTGGATTCTGTTATCACCAAGCTGGGCACTGCTTTCCTTTTGGGTGAAGACAGAGGCAAAGTCCAGAGTGTGTGTCTGACTACACTCAGCTTTCCCTTGCCTTTGTATCATGAAACCCAGGACATGATCACTTCCTCCCAAGGTTCCCAGTACTTCCATTTCATTTATCAGTTCCTCCCAGGTGGTGAGGACCAGGTCCAAGAGAGATGATCCCCTTGCTGCTGCTTCCATCTTCTGGGAAATAAAAATTGTTAATGAGGCAATTGCAAAATATGTTGGATCTTATATTGTCCATGGAGTTTGAGTTCCAACAGATATCAGGATTGTTGAAGTTTTCCATGACTACCAAATCTCTCCTTGCTGTTAAAAACGTTTAAAACAAATGTTTGCTAATGTACTTTGCAGCAAAGGTTGTCTGTGTTTATGGGTCCTCCTCTGGCTCTGCCACAGCTGTTTGTAACACATTCAGGCAGAATAAATGCTGGGTCAGCAACTTTTCAACTGGTCTTTAACAGCAGTGTGGTGTGTGCACAGACATTAGTAAGTGATAGTAGTTATCTGCATAGTGTGAATCTGCTGTTTTCTGTGCATCCAGATGATGTTAAAAGGCATAACAGCAGGACCGGCCAGTCCTCCACCCCCCCCCGCCTGGTTAAATGGCAATTCTAAAAATAACATGCAGGTAATGTAGGAGTAGGTTCTAGGTATACACAGATTCTCTCAACAGATGCAACATACACATGAGATTTTATTCTAGAATCAATGGAGTACTTGTTTCTCTATGTTGTCTACACACAATGTAGAAATATTGCATATATTTTTTTTGCCCCTGAAAAACACTCCTTGAAAAACTGGTTTCATTCTGAAAATGAAAGCTCATTGCAGATTGATTCTTCATTACCCTGCAGTGTGTCCGTCTGAAAACAAATGAAAACAGGTGTAGGCAGTCCTGGCAATGGTAGGGAGATATCCACACCTGCCCAATGACATAATGGGTAGGTGCATGCCAGGATCGCAATCACCATTTCCTTCTTCATTCAGCTAGGGCATGTTAAGGGAGGAAATAACCTAATAACCTAGAGAACCTAATCAAGGCAAAGGTTTTCAAATGCATATCACGTAACCACACCCACCTTTGTGAGTTGCAGGATCTAGAATCCATCTAAAATGGAAGCAAGCAGCATTTTGAGGTTGAACATGAACGATTCCAGATTGCAGAAAACCACATTTCTGTGCTACAAACAAGTTGCTGTGTACATGTGTATACACAGACTCAGTATGCAGGTGTTCATTCAGTGGTGTACTTCCATTATGTTTTAAAACTCTAGTTCCAATAAGCCAACTCCCACCTAGCACGGCCAATGCCCAGAAAGGACATCTGGAGGGCCATACATCCCTCACCCTTTCCTTAGAAGATCAGAAAAGGAAGCTTAACACACCTTTGCTGTGTGTACGCCAGTGTTTCCTGCAGTAAACACAGAATATGCAGCTAGCAAATTATTCACACTTTACACGTTTGCTGGGGAAACACTGGTGTGCATGTAGAACTTGTGTTTGCTGTGTGAAGTGAGGAGGTGCCCCAAGTGTACCTGGGGCACATGGCAAGAACAAGCCTCTCAGTTCTAGCCAACCAGCCATCCTCTTTTTATCAAGTTCTCCAGCTTCTCGCTGGATGTATTTTTCCTCTCCAGAGTCTCCTGACTTCCTAAGGCTTAGCGGCTAAGCCAAGTCTTCCTTCCAGACTTTGCACGGTATGTATGTATCTTGTGAGCTGGGCACTTCCTTCACTGCAGAAACGGATACGCAGCTCTCCCACCCCCCACTCCTTGGCAGTTCTCTTCCTGTACAAAATCCTCTCCCAGTGCAGACTCCCCCCCCATCCCCCCAAAGGGCCTCCAGCCAAGGCCAGGAGAACTTCCTCTTTCAGCCACAACTTCACATGTGTGCAGGACACATAAATACTTAAAACACACACACACAGAGAAGCAGAGAACGGGAACGATCCAAGTCACAGTCCCTTCACATTGATCCTCATTGTAGCCCCCAGCAACTTGCCAGCAGTTCCCATGAGCTGTCAATTTCAATTCTCCCACTTCCTCACTCTTTTTTCATTCTCTGCTTGCAGATACTTCTGGACAATCTGTTTGTTGAGCATTCATCCAGATTTGTTTTCAGTGAGCTTAGATGATGTTGCATCCAGTGGCGTAGCGTGGGGGGTGCAGGGGGGGGCAGCCGCACTGGACGCAACATCGGGGGGGCACTCGCAGCTCTCTGCCCCTACCTGGTTCCACGGGTTAGGGGGCGCAAATTACTTGCCTTGCCCCGGGTGCTGACAACCCATGCTACGCCACTGGTTGCATCAAAGCAGTTGTTACGCCACACTTTCCAGTGCAAAAAGTCTTATCTTTGGGGGAAGATGTCCCAGTCAACTATAATTGTGAAAACTGAATTTGCCGGGATGAGAGTGAATCCCACCTGAAAATAGCAGCACTCCATAAGCGCCTATTATCCCAGCCCACTTCTACACCAGCCTTGCAATCTCCTCACCCATTGCTTAGGCTGACTCCTTGCATCCCCATATTCCTGCCATCTCACTTTGGCTAAATCCCTCAATCTCTTTCTACAAGCAGTGATGTAAGAGGGTTGGAACATGCTTTTATCGAACTTCAATAATATCTAAACTCAGCAATGAATGTGGATGAAATGTTTATCCAGGGCTCCATCATATTTTCTGTCCACTTCAACCCCTGCCTACAGGGTTTCCTTTCCTTCTCCCCACACCCGCATGGTCCTGGCCTGGATTTCCTACACATCAAGCTTCAATGGTGCCCATCAACTCAGGTCACAGCTACGTGTGCATAGATGTACTGTACAGCTATATTTATTCAGTCCGCTGAAGCTTTAAAATACATCACAGGCTTGCAAACATCTCCAATTACATTTACTATATATACATATAAGCCAAAAAGAGAAAACCTGGGAGGGACTGGGGTGGTTCAGTGTACAAATAAGAAAGTTTTGTTAGGTCACAAGACACTCCCCATGGCAATGTGGTGTTTCTTAAAAATAAGATCAAATCGTGTTCAGGACTGTCATTTGGCTCACAGAATAATCCCCTCTCGACCCTCAGTGTGTGCAACAATAAGTAGCTGGAAACTTGGCCATAAATGGAAGCAGAATTTATGCACAAAAATGCAGGCCCCAAAGCTCTTCTGCCTTCTGCTCTCCTGGCAGCTTCCATCCTGCAGACCCTCACTGCACCATGGAGGCTCCCCTCCCTCCATTCTTAGCCTGTTTGCATGCCATGTGTTTACCAAACTGCTTCCTCAAAGAATCCTGGGGACTATAGCTTACCCCTTAACAGTTCCAGGATTGCTTGGGGGAAGTCATGAGCTTTAAATGTATGATGTGTATTCATCCCTATACTCTCTAATCTCCCTCTCAATTTCTCCCAGAGGGAAGATAGTATCCTCTGGGTATCTTGCTTTCTGAGCTCTCAAAGCAGTAGAAGCGGCTGCTAGGGGTGGATGTCTACACCCCCTCCCTCTTCAGACATACATACATGCATCTTTTTCTTTGTATGTCACCTTTCCATGATTAAAAAACCATGCTCAAGGCAGCTTACAACATGAAGAAAATCACGATTATAAAAATAACAAAACCATTCATAAACAATAAATAGAACATCAAAAAGTACACAACCATATTAAACAATTTCCACATAAATTATAATAAGATCTCAAATAAATAAACAAAGAATTAATAAAACAGCAGTAACCTCCCCCCACCCACCCACAAAACCCCCTAAACATTGCCCTGTCCTGGGACAGTTGTTGCTCAATATCTTTATAAATGAGTTGGATGAAGGAACTGAGGGGGTGCTGATAAAATTTGCAGATGACACCAAACTGGGAGGGGTAGCTAATGCCACAGAAGACATAATCAGGATTCAATATGACTTTAACAGATCGGAGAACTGGGCTAAAATTAGCAAAATGAATTTCAACAGGGACAAATGTGAGGCTCTACACTTAGGCAGGAATAGCCAGCTGCACACATATAAGATGGGGGACACCTGGCTTGCCAGTAGTATATGTGAAAAGGATCTAGGGGTCTTGGTAGACTACAAGCTTAACTTGAGACTGCAGTGTGATGCAGCAACAACAAAAAAAGCTAATGCTATTCTAGGCCGCACTAACAGAAGTATGGTGTCCCAATTAAGGAAAGACATTTTGTTGTTGTTGTTGTTTAGTCGTTTAGTCGTGTCCGACTCTTCGTGACCCCATGGACCAGAGAATGCCAGGCACCTCTGTCCTCTACTGCCTCCCGCAGTTTGGTCAAACTCATGCTGGTAGCCTCGAAAACACTATCCAACCATCTCGTCCTCTGTCGCCCCCTTCTCCTTGTGCCCTCCATCTTTCCCAACATCAGGGTCTTCTCCAGGGAGTCTTCTCTTCTCATGAGGTTGCCAAAGTACTGGAGCCTCAGCTTCACAATCTGTCCTTCCAGTGAGCACTCAAGGAAAGACATAGTACCACATTATTCTGCCTTGGTGAGACCACATCTGGAATATTGTATCCAGTTCTGGGCACCACAATTTATGAAGGATATTGACAAGCTAGAACGTGTGCAGAGGAGGGCAAACAAGATGATCAGGGGTCTGGAAACCAAGCCTGATAAGGAACAGTTGAGGGAGTTGGGTATGTTTAGCCTGGAAAAGAGGAGACTGAGGGGAGATATGCTAGTCGTTTCAAATATCTCAAGGGCTGTCGCACGAAGGATGGAGCAAGCTTATTTTCTCCTGTTCCAGAGGCCAAGACTTGAGCCAATGGACTCAAGTTACGATAAAGGAGATCCCGACTAAACAGGAAAAGCTTTATGACAGTAAGAGCTGTTTGACAGTGGAAAGGACTCCTATGGGAGGTGGTCTTTTTCCTTGGAGGTTTCCAAGCAGAGGTTGCAGCGATGGAACTTTGTGCTTCAAATTTAAGTGGCACCTGTTATGTGATGCCAAAATCTGGCACCCCCTGCTTCTCGCATTCCATTGGATGTTACGGTTGCGGCACCCACTGTGATGCTCCCAAAGCTCAGCACCCAGTGTGGCCGCACACTCCCCTAGATTAGCCTTTGGAGGTTGGATTGCCATTTGTCAGGGACGCTTTAATTGAGATGATTCTATTCCTGCATTGCAGGGGGTAGGACTAGATGACCCTCAGAGTCCCTGCCAATTCTATGCTTCTAAGAATCTTCAGGATGCCCGTGTACTCCAAAGAGAGGCGCACAGCTACCATTCTAGTATCACTGGCAGAACAGCGCCATCTAGCAGCCAATGAGAGAAGCAGCACCTACCTATAGCATCCTCCTGAACCTGCCCAACTGACCAGTGCTGGATTTACGTATAAGGTAACCAAGCTATAGTCTAGGGCCCCATTCTCTTGGGTCCTCCCACCCAAAAAACAAGAAAAAAAACTGGATGTACATTCCCAAAATATAAGATAAAAAACAAATAAAATAAAAACTACATACAGCAACAGTGTTTTGTGTTGTGTTTGGACCTATTAGGTCCATAAATTACCATATAGCACATATTCAACACAAAAAAACAGCAACAATTTGTTGTTGACAAAGGACAGCTGGACATATAATGGCCCCATTACCTTCAGGAGCTTAGGGCCTCATCAAACCTAACTCCAACTCCAACCCTGAACCTAGGGGATAAATGAAGCTGGGAGCAGAAACTCTATTCATTGCCCTGGCTTTAACCCTTTCTGTCTATTCCACCCTATGCAAAGTGGGATGGGATGGGACGTGGAGGAAGCAGCAGCCCCCCCCCTTATTTATTCCTAGTTATATATCGCTTAGGCGCTTCCTCGGCCCTGCCTCGCCGTTCTGGTGGGCGCAGGGTGGATCAGGCGCGGGCACGAGCGAGTGGCAAGGAAGGCTTCGCGGGGGACGACGCCCAGCAGGCGACAGCCTTGCCTCCCTGGCCGCCAGCCGCCGCTGTTTTGTTTCGAAAATGCACGCAAGAACTAGGGCAGCATGAGGCAAGGCTGCGCCCTTGTGGCCGCAGTAGGTGGAGGCCTGAGTGGCCCAGCAGAAGTCGGAGCAGGACAGGCCCCGACCTCCACCGTGTCCTTTCCTAGCGACCTGTTGTTCACAACTCATTTTTCCCTCAGAAAACTCTTGCAGGAGAAATGGGCTTCGTGTCTCCCTTTTAGGCTTCAGGGGCTGCCTCTTGTGACACTGGAATGCTGCGTTTATCCTCATTCTTGCCCAGTGGCGTAGCGTGGGGGGTGTAGGGGGGGCCGGCCGCACTGGGCGCAACATCTGGGGGTTAGGGTTAGGGGGCACAAATCCACGGGTTAGGGGGCGCAAATCCACAGGTTAGGGGGCGCAAATTACTTGCCTTGCCCCGGGTGCTGACAACCCACGCTACGCCACTGTTCTTGCCCCCTTTTTTTGCAGCATCCACAAGACGTCTTATATCCCCACCCCAGGGAAAAAGAAATAATAATCCAGATCTATCATTTCCTGGACTATCATTTCCCGTGCTTTAATCTGTTGCCAATGAACCTTTTGCAGATTATGCCGCTGTCTGAAAGCACCCCCAGTTCTGCTTGCGTGCCACGAAATCCATTTTTCCGGAAAGGCATTTTTGTCCCTTTGGGGTGGGTGGGATTTGGTCACATACTAGCAAATTAAGGCAGCACAATCAAAGTGAATTTGGCACTCGTGCACCAAAACAAGAATTGCCCCCCCCCCAAACCAGACTTTTGGGGATAAAGTGACAGGAAAATGCACTGAGAAGTATGGAAGAACACTTGGTGCAATGTTCTAGGGGCTCCCCACAAACAAATAGTCAATGTTGACTAATGTTTGTGGAAACAAATTTGGCTGAATTCTCAATAAAGAGGTCACCTGAAAGCCAATAAGTAAAAAGAGCCTGTTTGGACACTGTGCCTAGAAAAAGCGGAGCAAGGGTAAGTATGGTTGAGCCCTCAGTCTCTTTCTCTTTGTGCTTTCCAGACTGACTTGTAGCCTCAAGGTTTCTTCTTCTTTAAAAAAATGTTTTCCTCACTATGTGTTGAGAAGGGCTGGGCAATTCCCATAACTGAGCTGAGCCTTGCTGTGCCCTCCTCTGCCCCACCCAATGTCCTTAGCAACCCAACATGGCAACTTAAGGAGACAAAGGCACAGAACACAGGCTGGACTGGAGCGTCCTTGCAAAATGGAACCAGGGTGGCCCTTGCCTCTCACATTGCTCCTCAGCATCTGTACTATAGGTAAGAGTTATGGGGATCTCAGCTCCATCATGCATGAAGCTCCTGCTCCATATCTGTTCAACGGAGGATCCCCATTCCCAAATTAGATTTAGCTGTTAGGACATGGGAACCAAGAGACAGGAGAATTGGTGTCCCTATGGGTTGTTGTTGTTGTTGTTAGTATTAGTCAGCTTTTCACCTGAGGTCCCTGGGTAGGTTACAACCATTTACAATGTATTATTAAAAGTCACAGCTCAACCACAAAATGTTATGGTTGACTTTTGGCTCATCAAGGTCAGCCTAGACGTAGCATGAGTTATCCATGGCCAGAAACTATTGTGTTTTTAAAAGAATAGCAGCTAGCGGGGTGGTGGTGGTTTATGTTGAGCACATGGCGCTGGGGAAGAATTGACAGCCCTAGATGCCATGAGAGCATTACCACAGCCCAGTCCGTCAAGGGTTTCCTAATCCTTCCCTCTGAGGAGATTGGTCCATGCGTTTGCCTGAGTACTCTCTGAAACAGAAATATGCATGATTACTTCCAGAAGCAATGGAGAACAGGTAGAAGGTGGCATTTCCACAGGCAGAGCTTTTTCTTCCATATGACAACCTGCTTCTTCCTCAGTTCTCTCTTTCAACATCTGGGAACCCCAGGCTCCTTTGCTTTTGGTTGGGGAGTATGTTTGCTGAGGGAATGTTTGCTCACTAATTGAACTGAATGCCTGGTAGATAATAACAGTATTTTCTCTTGTGTTTCCCCACCCCCACCCCACGGCTCTAGATCCAGCCATCGGAGATGTAGGTAAGGAGAGGAAACCTCCACACTTCCCTACTTAACAGACCTATGACCAGTGGCAGGGGAAGGAAGATCACCCTATGCTGTGCAAAAGCAGGCTTTGATGCACAACAGCTGTGAAAACAAAGTCGGCTGTTCTTAATGCAGGCAAACATGGGTTATAGCCAAGCGTGTATGTTTGAGCACATGCACCTCCAGATGGGCATACAGACACCTGAGTGCCTAAAGTGCTGTTACGATACACTGTGGGGGAAGCTGCCTATGATCAGAGCAAGGCAGCCTCTCTCCTGCAAACATAATATTGTAGTACCCTAGGCTGCTCTTAGGCTGCCAGATCTTCACTATAGATGAGAAGAGACAGACTGTAATTGCTCTGGAGTTGAATGAATACAAAAAATAATAATATTCTTTTATACAGTTAGCTAAAAGAGTTGGCATAACCAATTAACAATGAATACACAGCAATAACAATGCATGAACAGCCCAGATCCAAACCGCTATTGAGAACATAACAGGGCGTCAGTTTAACAATGTTTGCTGAATGATCACTATCAGTGGTGTTAGGATCTGTTCCTGTTGCTCATTCATCCTCCATTTTGGGGTGTCTTGCAAATTTGCTTTCTTCTCGCTTTCTTTTGTCCTCAGTCTTGTTTATTTGTTAATGACATTTTACCTGAGTTGTTCTTGGAGCCATATCGCAATTCTTGCATTGCAGGAGGTTGGACCTAATGACCCTCAGGGTCACTTCCAACTCTTACAGTTCTATGATTTTACCATTCATTTATGAAAGCAACCTGCCTATATTTCAGAAACATGGAAATTACCCATGTCATATGCATGCTTATCAAAGAGGGCTTTTCTCTGCTGTAGTCAATGGTGCCATGGGCCCAATACTCTCATTGCTGTCTCTGTCTCAGTGATTGAGGGCATCCCAGACACTGTGGTGCTAGAAGACAGCTTGACACCAGGTACAACCGTGGCCAACTTCACTGGCAACTGTACAGACTCCAGCGATCCACCTGCAGTAAATCTGAAGACCTCAAGCCCCACCACATCTTTTTTCAATCAGCCAAATTTTGTACCCCCTGACATCTATGAGGTACAAAAGACCTGTAAATTTGTAGTCAATTCTGTGTGTGTGTGTGTACGCAAGGGGAAAGCTTTTCCTGCCAATATGTTCTATGAGAGTACAGGGACTCTTTCCCTCTGTGGCATTTTAAAACACATTTTAGTGGGGATTTTTGAACTGGGACTCGTGAGTCAATAGTGCTGTTGTCCTGCTGCACTGCACACCAGATATTTCAATCCAATCAAGATGAACTAGCCTCTTGTGGGACTAGAATATTTAATAAAGTCTATCAATTAAACATACCTAAAAGAATTGAACAGGTTAAGTGTCATTTTTGTTAACTAGTATTGTGTCATGGAATACAGCTTTTGTTTAGCAAATGTAACCTGATTTTTAATACAAAAAAAATTCCTTCCAGTAGCACCTTAAAGACCAACTAAGTTAGTTCTTGGTATGAGCTTTCATGTGCATGCACACTTATCTGAAGAAGTGTGCATGCACACGAAAGCTCATACCAAGAACTAACTTAGTTGGTCTTTAAGGTGCTACTGGAAGGATTTTTTTTTGTTTTGACTATGGCAGACCAACATGGCTACCTATCTGTAACTGATTTTTAATGTATGTGAACATGTAACTAGTATGCATAAGCATAGAGCATGTCTTCACTACAAGTGTAAAACTGTTTCATACCTGTTTCATTGCATTGATGCCTACATATGAAGCAGCAGCAATTAGCTGCTTTCCTTCCCACAAGTATGCAGAACTACTCCCCAAATATTACTGACGGATGCAAAGGGGGAGACTTTTAGTTGCTGCTGCTACTTAAATTAGGCCATTCCAACATGCCACGTCCTCCCACCTGGCACCTGGGCACCTATCTGGCATATGGACATCTATTGATTGGTGCCCATGGCAACACCAACACTGGGCTGTTCAACAGGATTGAACATGTGGAAGAGAGGTGCAACACATGCTGAGATTTTTTTTCTTTTGGCTTCCAGGTGAGCCTTAGTCCCAGTGCTGCCCTGGATGCTAGATGGGTGAATCAGTATGTTTTGACATTCAGTGCAAGTTGCCCAAGTGACACGCCAGTCGAAGTTAAGCTCTTCATTCGAGTCATTGCAACAGACAGATTGGAGTGTGGCAGTGGACCTGAATACATAGGTAAGGCTATCACAATAGCCCTGGTATTTCATCCTAAGGCCCTGACAAGGGTGCCATGGTGAGAAGACTTTTAATATGGTACAGCACTGCGGTGTGGTGAGGGTAGGGGTGGTGGTCTTGCTACCAGGCACTGAGAGGCAGTGAGTTCTCTAGCAACATGTGGCAGATCCTACATGGCAAGGAGGGTGCTGGTTTTTGTTCAACCATGGGGAGGCAGATTTGAATAGTAGACTTGCCAGTGCTAGAAGAAGGGACTCGGGGGCTGCACGTGCCAGTGGGAAGCTCAGCCTGCAGAGGGCTCCAGTGCTGTCAAAGGGGCAGATTCTAACTAGGGCAAGAGTCTGACTGCTCCCATCTCTTTTACTGCTGCAGGAGAGAAACCAGTAGGCGTTTCAGAGGATGTTGGCCCTGGAGAGTTCATCTACCAAATTGTACTGAAGAGGGAAGGCAGAGGCAACTTGACTGTAAGTACCTTTGTTGCTGCGAAAGCAGGAATGTTGGAAGACTTAAAAAAATAAAAATAAAACCATTATAAACTATTCTTAAATAAATGCTTTTAAATAAATAAGGACTATAGTTGGGGAGAGGGACGCGAGTGGTGCTGTGGGTTAAACCACAGAGCCTAGGACTTGCTGATCAGAAGGTCGGCGGTTCGAATCCCTGCGACGGGGTGAGCTCCCGTTGCTCTGTCCCTGCTCCTGCCAATCTAGCAGTTCGAAAGCACGTCAAAGTGCAAGTAGATAAATAGGTACCACTCTGGCGGGAAGGTAAACAGCGTTTCCGTGCACTGCTCTGGTTTGCCAGAAGCGGCTTAGTCATGCTGGTCACATGACTCGGAAGCTGTACGCCGGCTCCCTTGGCCTATAGAGCGAGATGAACGCTGCAACCCCAGAGTCGGCCACGACTGGACCTAATGGTCAGGGGTCCCTTCACCTATAGTTGGTGAGGGGGTGTCTTGTAAAGGGAATTTTCAAGTAGTGTGTCTGGCCATGGAGAGAAGGCTTGAGAATTTGGAATGTGGCATATTCTAACAGTGCCCCAGGCAGAGGGGGAGATCTAAGTCTTTGGATCTAAGTCTTAGGGGATGAGATTTTCTTTAAAACAAATAAAGAAACAATTTCCCCAGCTAACTTTATTTTCTTTTTATACAGTTCTCCATAGAGAATTCCTCTCTGCCTTTCATCATAACTGGAGATGGAAGAGTGCTGGCACCTGCCATGGGTTTCAGTCGTGAGCAAGCTGGCAGGGTGTGTTCCATTGCTTACTGTACCTATGCATATGTTCTGCCAATGTCACTGTCCTTATAACCTGCCACTCCCCAGCTCTGTCCCCTTTCAAAAGTGTTCTGTAGTTTGTTAAGGGAGCTGGGAACTGTAGCTCTGTGAAGGAGAAACAGCAGTCCTCAGGATTCTTCAGAGTACAACCTGCACTTTAAATATGCATTGGATGTGCTTTAAGTATATGGTGTGGATCTTTGTCTCACCAGATGTTCCCTCCTAGCCCTGCGACTCTCACCTCCCTTTCCCCAGGTCCTCTTTTCATTAAAAGGCATCATTTGGATGGGGCCACACAAATGATGCTAAAAACACACACACACAACGGTTTATGGAAGGAAAAACCATGCAGCAGGCTTCTGCTTCTCATGCAAGACTGTTACTAAAAGCATAGGGCTTGAGAAAGCTGACTCAAACAGTTCCTGGTATGATAAGGCAGTAGGAACAAAACATGACATTCTCCATTTCAAGGTACTGTGCCTTTCTGTTCCTGGGGCTTCTGTGGCACGTCAGTCTTCCCTCCCTAGGAGCCAGTGTGGTGTAGTGGTTAAGAGTGGTAGACTCGTAATCTGGGGAACCGGGTTCGCGTCTCCGCTCCTCCACCTGCTGCTGCTGGGTGACCTTGAGCTAGTCACACTTCTCTGAAGTCTCTCAGCCTCACTCACCTCACAGAGTGTTTGTTGTGGGGGAGGAAAGGAAAGGAGAATGTTAGCTGCTTTGGGACTCCTTCGGGTAGTGATAAAGCGGGATATCAAATCCAAACTCTTCTTCTTGGACCCAGCAACATACTAAGAGCTTGCTTTTGACTAGACCTATCCCTCCTACTTGTAAATTCATGCCATGCCCTTCTCCCTGCAGACATTCTCAATGGTCATTGTGGTAACGGACAGTGGTGGGAGAAGCTGCCGCAGGACTCTGGCAGTGAAGGTGCTGCCTGTTTACCACAAGCAAGTCAATTTCACGTGAGTTGAGTTGTTCCTTTGTTGTTTTTAATGGTGTTATATGGTTATATGCCACCCTGATATTTTATGATATGCTGGTATAGGGCACTTTTATGAATAAACAGTGGGGAGAGGGATACAAAGGCTCTTGGGCTCCAAGTTCACCACAGCATAAACTTAAGGCATGGGCTACTTGCCCCAATATGTTCTGCCACCGCTGGTGGTTATGCAATATCATAAGAAAGGTGTGCTTAAGAAACTTTTACCACAGAGTAGAGAGTGCTGGGGCATCGCTCCCAGATCATGTCTAGTCACACTGGACCTGAGAGTTGCACTTCTGTGACACTGCAAAGGATTAAAATAGTGCTTTTTTGGCACCTCTAAAATATCGCCACCTCACAAAGCAATCACTTTTGATGTAAGGAATGTACATTCAGGCCATCAGAGATTTGAGCCAGGGCAAGAGGCTACTGATCCGGGCTTCCCCATTCCAGGGCACATGTGGGACCCATCCACTTCCCCTCTCATTAACTTGTACCAGAGAAGGAAAGCCCTAGCTCTGACAGCCTTTTGAGTAGACAAACAGCAGGTCCCTGTGATACCTGGAGTGTCGCTTTTCCCACCCACATCCTTTCAAGTGCCATGCCAGAGAGGCTATTGCTGACTAGCGGCTGCCAGTCCCTGGTGGTAGAGGTGGTAGAGATGATCTGGATTTGAGAGCAGAAACTGAATTAGGAGAGATTATTGACTTGCTGTAAGGGAGCTGTGCAAATCCCCTCTAGTGTCAGGACAGGTTTACTGTCTCCTCTGTCCCATGGGCCTGGGCAGCACAACAAGAGCAGTGAGGAGTGTGAGCTTCTCTGAAACACCACCAGCCACCATTGTATTGGGGACTGGGTCATCGCACTACGTCAAATTCTTTGAAGGAAGCATAGAGCAGGGAGGACATTCAGGTGTGTTTTTCTCTTTCTTCCCTTTGATGCCACACATATTGTTGGAGTTGCATGGAGCAGCCATAACTCACTTTCCTATTTTTCAACATGACTCTAAAAGTCCTTGCTGTCCTGTTAATGCTCTGCTTCCTGTATTATCCCAAAACAGGAATATTCAACTATGAGTAGATGGGGTGGCTTATAGCACCTGGGGCTTACACTCTTTTCTTCATGATTTAGGGAGTCATCATTAGCAATATCGGTATCAGAAAACACAATTCCCCTCCAGCCTATTGTAAGAGTCAATGCCAGTGGGGAAAATGTGCTTTACCGGATCATCTCCTCTCTGCCCACAAGGCATTTCACCATTGAACCAGGTAAGGAGAATCCAGGGATGTGGCATGGAACCCACACAGCCTCAGGGAGGGCTGGGCCTTCTGTGGTGGTCATCAACAATGGTCTTCAAACTATGTCAGCCATCTTACCCTCAAGGAGTGATCACAGCCAGTCTCTTGCTTGCATGCAGACACAGGCATAATCAGGAACACGTATGACCTAAATCTGAGACGCTATCCAGACCTAACTGAAACCCTGCTCACAGTGGAAGCCTACAACATGCTGCATCCCACAGATAAAGCCACCATCACCGTCAACATTACAGTAAAGCGGCAGAACCTGCAAGGACCTCTGTGCACCCCTGCTGTAATTGTGTAAGTCTCCATAGAGCAAAAGGATCTTACTCAAGCTTGAGCCAGCAAAAGAAATGTAGAGTTTGAGGGTCTCTCCCTACCTGCTATGCACAGCAGGGTATA
Source organism: Podarcis melisellensis (assembly GCF_964234715.1). Taxonomy (NCBI): domain Eukaryota; kingdom Metazoa; phylum Chordata; class Lepidosauria; order Squamata; family Lacertidae; genus Podarcis; species Podarcis melisellensis. The sequence goes on along the minus strand of NC_138529.1, from coordinate 68,452,507 downwards.
GCAGTATTTAGGGTATAAGAGGATCCATGGGTTTAACCATGAGTAGGCAAATTAAGGCCTGGGGGCCGGATCTGGCCCAATCGCCTTCTAAATCCAGCCCGCAGATGGTCTGGAAATCAACGTGTTTTTACATGAGTAGAATGTGTCCCTTTATTTAAAATGCATCTCTGGGTTATTTGTGGGAAATAGGAATTCGTTCTTTTTTTTCTTTCTCCAAAATATAGTCTGGCCCCCCACAAGGTCTTAGGGACAGTGGACCGGCCCCCTGCTGAAAAGGTTTGCTGACCCCTGGATTAACTATGCCTCTGAGAGGAGAATTGGGTCTAGAGCGGTGGTGGGGACTTGTGGCTCTCCAGATGTGATTTGGCCTCAGCTGCTATCAACTCCAGACAGGGATGAGGTGTGTTGAAGATCAGCAACCTCTGGAAGGGCCACGGGTCTCCCACCCCTGATCCAGAAGTAAGAACGATCTTAAGGGCTAATGAGTCAGAGCAATCAGAGCACAAGAATTGTCTTCTTTCCACTGACAGAACAGTAGCCCTATGGAGAAGCCTTGACATGCTTGAGCTTCTGTTTGTCTTGTCATCAGTGATCAGCTCTAAGAGAGGTTATTGAGAAACATAGGCAAAGGGGAGAGGAGGAGGAGGAGGAGATTTTTCTCTCCTTTCAAATCACCATTTCTATCCTTCTGCATCTTTTACTCTTTGAGGCTATTGCTGCTTAATCCTAGGACTGAGATTCCAGAGACGACACCCATTGGGACGCCACTGCCATCTCCATCTTGTAATGATGTAGAGAGTGGCAGAGATAGGCTTCACTACGAAATAATGGAGGGCAGCCAGAGCCCTCCCTATAGCTTCCAAATGAGGCACTCACAACTACAGGTAAGCCCTTGGAATGGACTTATTTCTTTCATCATATATGTTAGGGAGAGGGAGTGGGGAGAGTCAGCAAGGCTTAATAGTTGAGTAGCATCCAACATACCTAGCCATTCTCTCAGTTTTGCCAGAATTGGGGGCAAAATGTCTCAGAGTACTGCTTAATTCCAATTCAGTCACTTCTGGGTACCTGAGAGATAATGAGTGTGGTATCTCTAATTAACAATGAGTTTACCATTTTCCCAGACTAAGCATCTCCCCTTGGCAGAGGATGCTATTAGTATAAGATGTGCCCATATGGTCCTGACCTTTCTGTCCTTGGGTCCTGGCAGGTGAACACCACTTTGGACTGTGACTCTGAAGCTATGGCCAACCTTAACTTCCAGTACCAAGCCACCATTCTAGTGACTGATGATGGAAGTCCTCCACAAAACAGTGCGTACTGCTCTGTCAGTCAAATGTTATTTGGGTTTGGTCTTCTTTTGATACTGAACACAGAAGGTCATGGGAAATCAGGACTTCAGCAAGATCTCTCCTTGATTGGCTTGCTTTGAGGTATGGTAGGAATCAGAGGGCAGAGGTGACTTCCCTGGTAAAATCCTCACTGCAGAAACAGTCATTGGAGCTCTCTGTTGGCAAAGGTAAATCTATCATGTTTATGGTTGTTGTCTGGATTAGTACTAGGACCTAGGAACCCAGTGAAATGCAGGGACAAAGCAAGCACTTGCTGAGGATCAGAACTAAATTATAGGCCAGATGGTATGTGTTCAGTAGGCAGTGAGAGTGTTTTAATGAACCTGTTTGCATATGTTTCATAAGAAGTTGGAGTTTGGATTTATAGTAGAAGACAGCATTCCCCCCCCCCCCATTATGCATTTCTTTTGTATCTCTCAGCTTTGGCTTCTGTTAGTACACACACACACACCACTTGGGTGCTTTCCTTTTGGCTTTTATGAATCCAAAATCTGTACCAAGAAACCTGAGTTCTCTTACCTTTGTATATTATGTAAAAAGCTATGCAAAGTCCCATCTCAGCTCAGACCTCACTGAGCTGTAGCTCTGAGGGCCTTCTGGTGATTTCCTCATTGCAAGAAGTTACAGGGAACCAGGCAGAGGGCTTTCTCGGTAGGGGCACCTGCCCTGTGGAATGCCCTCCCAGGAGATGTCAAAGAGATACAGTGGAACCTTGGTTGTCAAACATAATCCATTCCGGAAGACCATTTGACTTCTGAAACATTCGACAACCGAGGCACAATGGGCGGTCAGCAAATTCCATTGCAAAAATGGAGAAACACGCCTCAGAAGCCGTTTGACTTCCAAGGTGCATTTGAAAACGGAAGCATTCACTTATGGGTTTTCGGTGTTTGGGTTCTGAATTGTTCAGCTTCCGAGACGCTCGAAAACCGAGGTTCCACTGTAATTATACAATCTTCTGTATACATCTGAAGGCAGCCCTGTATCTAGAAGCTTTTAATGTATGATGTTCAGTTGTGTTTTTGTATATTCTGTTGGAAGCCTCCCAGAGTGCCTGGGGCAACCCAGTCGGATGGCGGGATAAAAAAAAACAAGCTGTTGTTGTTGTCAGCTGCTGACCACTGCAAATTCTACTCAGCTTCAGCTCTGGCTTCAGATATTTTTACCAGACACTTTGAAGATGATTCAGAGGCAATATGATAGCCATCTTCAACTATGTGAATGGCTGTCACATAGGTGATGAAGCAATTTTGTTTTCTGATGCTCCAGAGACTTAGGACCTGAACAATGGGTTCAAATTTCAATAAAAGAAAATTTAGATTAAACTTTAGGAATAACTTCTTCACCCTGTGAGCCACCTGACAGTGGAACAGGTTGCCTTGGAAGATGATGGGCTCTCCTTCATTATAGGCTTTTAAGGAAAGACAGGATGGCCATCTGTCCAGGATGCTGTAGCAGACAGTTTCCTGCATCAGCTGAGGGTTTGGGCTAATGACCTTTTAAGCACCAATTCTGTCACTCTATGATTCTGTACTTTGCAGCCTGATGAACTAGAAATCTCCCTTAATTAAAAAAAAGGAAAGAAATCTAAGGCAGCAATCCGAACCCTATTTACCCAGGAATAAGCCCTACTGAATTCAATAGGACTTATCTCTGTGTAGTCATAGTTAGGCTGGTGCTGTAAGAGCCTTAGGGTGCTAACTTCTGAGCCCAGTACCACATTCTGTGCTTCTTTAGTGCAAAAGTGGAATCACAGAAAATACACAGCCTTGATTGTACCATTTTGCTCTGTTCTTAAGAGTAGCCTCTCTGTACCACTTCACCTGACTTGGCCACCCATATCGTGGGCCCATCTCGATACAGCCATCTACTAGGAATAAAGAAACAGATTTGCAAACAATCTCTTCCTTTGGGGATGTTTGAACAAGGAAGGGATGTATTTGTGCAAAGCTGCAATCCACATTCCACTTCTGCACAAACCTGAAGAAGCAACAAAGTGTAGTTAACATTGATTTGCCACAACCCTACAGAGAACAGCAAATACTGACACACTGTTACATTTTCCAAGTGCCTTCAAAAGCATTCCAATGAAGAAAACATGTTGGAAGAAGCCTCCAGGTTGAACATTTTAGTTGCCTGACCACATTGGTTAATGAACAATTTGTAAAAACCTGACTGAAAACAAACCAAGTAGTAGCTCAACAATGAACTTTGTTAACGGCTTACCACTGAAAACCAAAGGTGCCATGCAACCAAAGTATTTTCAAGTTTGATTGAATTCAATGAACATGACATAAGACTATGCCTGCCACCCTGCATTGAAATCAGTGTGCTTATTGTTAATTTTATTGTGTCCTGGGCGTACAGGGAGATAAGAACCACCAATTATTGTATACCATAAAAGTCATGGCTAAACAATAAGGGAAACTTTCAAAGCAGCTGTAGAAATTCTGCAAATCATCTGCCCTTTTACTTGTGGCTGGTTGATAAATAATCATACTTTTATCAATAGCATAAAGAAGATAATAATGACTTGTGTTGATATTTCTTGATAGAGAAAATGTACGTCATGTACTACAGGGCTATTGACTACAGTCATGTACTACAGTTGTTGGCTGATTTGACCTTAGAAGAAGTCCCACAAACGTCTTCTGTGGTACATGAAGGCAGACTGTTACTAAACAAATTTGTCATGGACAAGCAACAACTGCATGTGGTCTGTGTCAAAAAATAAACAGAGGATCAAACATAAAGCCCAGCACGGACCACCCTCAAAGGGACACATACTTCACACTACAAATAGCAAACTGACAAACATCCAATAAAATGGAAATAATTAAAGCACACAAACATGAGAATTGTACGGAAAATTTTCTGGATTTTTAAAAACAGTTAAAATGAATGTGCAGAGAAATGTGGTATCCACAATGGATTCATAGACAGTTAATATGTCTAAGAATTGCAAACATTGAATATATAAGTGTATAAACCGGCTAGATGAGGGTCACGGAGGCAGGTTGTAAGAACAAAACAGTGAACTCTTTGACTGGGTGGTTGTGAGAGCCATACCACACCAGATTCTGGCCCATCACCAAATAATTAAAACTACACACGAGGTGACGACCTATTGGTTTAAATCTGGATCTGCCCCAATCACATTTCAAGCAGTGTTTAGAGGGACACAGTTTTTAAAGTGAATGGGGTAGGTATATGGGGGGGGTTTTGTATTGAGCACCTCTACGCAAGGGCTACCTCCCAGCTGGGGCAAAAGACCCTGACAAGAGAGGCTACAGGGAGGTAAGTGACAGGTATGCAGTGCTCTGTTCACACATCCCTCCTGCTTGAAAAATCAGACCCCACTTCCTCTGGTTACATGTAACTGGGTTTAAATTAAAGTTGAAACCTGCAAGCCTGCAGCTATCATGTCCAATTTGAGCCAGGCATTTTGCTAATGGTTATGTAGGCTGGTTTCTCAGTTCCTAGCCAAAGCTTAGCCTGCTGAAGCTCGAGATTTTGCTTCCATATTTATTGAGCATCCTGATTGGTTTGTACAAATTATATGGGGAGTTGCTATGACATCCACTTCCTTGAGTATTATCCCTGATTTTTTTAATGGGGAGGTTATATGATGTCATATCAGGCAGTATTTATCTCATAATTCCCAGTGCATTTCCATATCACTTTCCTTACCACAAAAAAGTCTAGGATTTTTCCCCAGGGATGGGGGAAGTGTTGTGCAACAGCACCAAATCAACTGTAGCTGTGCAACCTGAATTTGCCAGTATGTGATTGAATCTTGCTTGTAAAATAATGAGTCTGAAAGTGTCCCTAGTCACGCAGGCTTCTCAGATTTGTTTCTGTCCCCTGCAGCCACAGTGCAGGTGTTGGTGACAGTAAGTCGAGTGAATGAATACAAACCAGAGTGCTCAAGGAAATTCTTTAGTGTTCCAGAGAATGTAGGCTTTGGATACTTCATTGGCAGCATCAATGGCACTGACCGAGACTATCCTTTCAACAACATCATATACAGCATCCTGGGTTCAGAGGACTCTGTTTTCTACATTGGCCGTCGCTCAGGTAAGGAAAGGGTTGGAATCGTGTATGACATATCCAGGTAAACTGATGTCACGTGCTCTTAGCCCCACTTTCCTGGTTTTATATAACACACCACTTGTCTGGGTTTATTCTTCAGCTCTTGACTTAATTGGGCTTTCTTGCATTTTGATTTAGATGAAGGTTCGTCCCTCTCACACACACCCAGATTGGGACTGAACCCGTCAGCCTAGAGAACTCCAGAGGATTTTGCTAGGGAATAATGGCCCATGCTTCACAACACTTTGCCTTCTATTTCCCAAGGCCCATACTCAAGATCATCTCAAGCAGATCATTTAACACCCTTTTAACTACCTACCATACTTGCATCAAGGGGGTGGAAGAATGGAAGTGAGGATTCAGCTTTGGCAGTTGTGAATATGGACCTGGGAGTGGCTGTTATTACAAAGTACAGTGGTACCTCGGGTTAAGTACTTAATTCGTTCCGGAGGTCTGTTCTTAACCTGAAACTGTTCTTAACCTGAAGCACCACTTTAGCTAATGAGGCCTCCCACTGCTTCTGTGCCGCCAGAGCATGATTTCTGTTCTCATCCTGAAGCAAAGTTCTTAACCTGAAGCACTATCTCTGGGTTATCGGAGTCTGTAACCTGAAGTGTATGTAACCCAAGGTACCACTGTAGTATAAATGCACAATTTTATCTTTGTGGCACAGGTGAGCTCTATGTGTTGGGACCACTGGATTATGAAAAGCAGAAGTCATATCATTTGGTCATCCAGCTAAGGGACTTTGATAATGGCGTAAATCCTGAATCGCCGGAGACGAGTCTGTGTAACATCACCATTAATGTGCAGGTAACTGGACTTGGCAGGTGGGTGAGTAGAGTGAGGTTGTTGCAATGCTTTGAGTGGGACTAGGTCATCTATGAGATCACCTTACCCCACATGTGTCCACTCAACCACTTTGATTGGCAGAATCGGCACTTTTTACAAGTTAAGGAGGAAGTTGAGTTAAGGAAGAAATGCAGTTTGAAAATGTTTGTATAAAAAACCAAGGAAGGGGAGTAGGGAAGTATAAATAATTGTGTATGTGATCAAATTTGATGGTTACTATTTAAAATTTGAAAAACTGGGATTTTTTTTTAATAAAATAAAAATAAAACTACAGTACATACAGCAGCTGTTAACAGCCTGCTCAGGATCCTGACCTCAGTATACAGTGAAAGTTGCTTAATTGTTTCTTCCTAGGTCATAGTCCTAATGAATATCAATGGTCCTCAAAACAGGTTTTTTGCCCCAAAAGGGAAGCTCCCCTTGGTGCCAATGGGTAGTTTTATGGGTAATGAAATGATCAACCCACTGAGGCCCTAGCATTCAAGACATTAAATTATTCTTTCATTGGCTCAGACCAGAATCTGAAATGAACTTTGGGAAATTAAATTGCAGAAAGTAAACTCTTTCCTGCCAAAATCAAGTGCTGTGTTCTGTAGACACCTGCTCTATGTCATCTTTTGGCTGTTGCTTGGTTCACATAGAACGCTGCAAAAGCATGGGTTATAATTGCTTCTTAACACTTCGGGTAATGTGAGAAGCCCAGCACATGAAGGGGTCCTTGCATGGAACCTCGCTTCTTGGAGCACCGGTGATAATTGCAAATGGGAGATGGGAGTTCGGGAACAATCCTTTCCAGGACTTCTGTGCCGATAAACACAACCCCTTTCCTTACTCCTAGGATATAAATGATGAGCCCCCTGTGTGTAATCCACCCTTTTATCAGAGTTTCATACTTTCCACAAGTACTACGTGTGTCACTAATCTGCAATGCACGGAAAAGAATGAACGAAGTGAACTCGCCTACAGGATTGTTGGAGGTATGGAATGGCTGAGGCAGAGCCCTAGGGAATAGGCAACAAAGAATCTACCCTAAACTGTGACATTCTTTGGTTCCAACTCCTGAGTGAAGCTGCTGAAGGACAGAGGTGGATTTAGCAGATATGGGCTACTGTTTGAGCTAGATAGCCGTCAGGGGAGGAAAACAGGAACTTAATGGTGTGCTGAAGCTGGAACTCTCAAGGCAGAACTGAAGTAGCAGAAAACATGAGAAGGTCTGCCTGAGAGTGCAAGCCTATGCAAAGAGGGCAGCAAGGGTTGCATTTCTGATGACAAATATTGAGTGTGCACCATACACTTAAGGAGGTTTAATAGTTCTTCCTCCTCAGGTCAGTGGTGTAGAGAAGGAGGGAATGCATAGTTCTGGAGCTTCTTTCAGAGCTGGAGTAATGGCATAACCTGCCAGAGTGCCAGGAATAACTGACTGGTTCTCATTGCTCTGCCAAGTGGACTAGGTGATAATGAGGTTTTCAAGTTTGACAAATCACCGTGGAGGAGATCAGAGAACGAGGAAAATAATTGCACAGAGGCTACATACTTCTCTCTTTTTCTTTGAGTAGATTCCTGCTTCACATTAGCAGGTAAATGGTTACAATTTAGATAGACGGTTTGCATTCACAACGGAAAACTAAAAGTTACATCTTAGCTCAGATGTGTTTTACAAGTTACACCTATGCAGTAAGCACCAATGAGTTCACTCCCAGGTAATTATGCATAGGTCTACAGTCACACTTATCCTAATAAACTGGTAGTGGGCTTTGAACTGCTGTTCTGTATGCTGTTTATAAATAAATCAGCACAGTTGGGGGGGGGGAATTAGACTCTACTTTGGGTCATGGCAATGTATCCCCCGCCCCCAGTCTATGACAGCTAATAATGAACGCCTGCACTTAAATTCTGAAGTACACTATACCACTGTCCTAGGACATCCTGAGAACTGTAGTTTTGTGAAGCAGGCTTTGGAGCTCAAATGGACCTCCTTACACTCTTACAAAATTCTGATGATTCTTTTGGGGGAAGCCAAAACAAGTTAAAGTGATATACAGCTGATGTAAGTAAGGTTTGCAGTGTAGATGTGCTCCCCTCCCTCTTTTTCAGGCAACACAAATGGGCGCTTTCGCATGAATGGAAATTGTATGCTCCATAATACCTTCTCTTATGACCATCCTGGCATTTTTGACCCCCTCACTTTTGAGCTGCTGGTGGAAGTGACAGACGGTGGGAGCACACCTCGCTTCAGCACCACCGCCACCGTTCTCGTTTACGTGACTCCCTGGACCACGACAGTGCCTACTACTACCACCACCACCACGGTGAGGGGGCAGATAAGGACATGCTGTTGCCAGGAAGCCTTGAGTCAATCTGATTCACAGGAGTAGTCACACTTGCACCAGGGCCCCTAGACCCACAGCTCTATCCCTGGGCTATGAAGTGTGTCTGCTATAGGATGCTTGCTTGCATTATGGTAGCTTAATAAGTTACTTAATAAGTTCCATTTATAGGTGAATGCGACCTTCCTAATATGACTTGACCTTTTAGCAGCATTTGACACCTTGAATTTGAATTTGACAGCATTTGGAAGCCACCTGGATCATCTGAAATTAGACATTGGAATTGGAAATTGAAATTAGTGACTGTGTGATCTCAGAGTAGCAATGGATGGCTGCTAGCTCTGCTGAGTTGCAATTATTGCATGGACTATAGCAAGAGTCCACCTTTAACTCTTTACTGCTCGGTGTTTCTGAGTAGTCACTGAGATCCATTGATTATTTGCAGTGCAGTGAGAACGGAGAACACACAGTTCCAGGACTTTTTTTCAGAGCAGACGTGATGAAATAATTGCTAGAGTGCCCAAGTTGAGAGTGGCATTCATGAGTATGGGACATCTTACTTCATCCTCATAATAACACACTTTATGAAGACCTGTACTTGAAGATGGTTTGGAAGCTTCTATTGGTGCAGAATGCTTTGGTAAATATTTTGGAATAATATTCCCGTGAGTCAATAGTAGCAGCTCCCAGGTTCAAGTGAAAATGCTTTTAAGAACCTTTAGAACAGGGAGTACATGGGTATGCAGCCTCCATTAATCATAATTTGGGAATAAATCTATTTCACGGCATGCCATGCTGGAAAAATATTCAGTACATTGTCAACAGGTCAGAAGGGCTTTGTTAGTCCAGTAGCCTCTTACTACAGGTTAAGAGCATCCCCACTCATTGATGAAGGAACAGATTGAGAAAAAATTATGGGAAGGTTTATATTTGAATAATTCCACTTGTTCCAATGACTTGATGGGCTTTCTCAAGTGGAGCCTGACAAGCCTGAGCTTGTGTGCTTCTGCCTACTAGATTTGTGTTGTTTTAATTTCAGACAGTGCCCAAGGAGCCCATTACTTTGCACAGAACTCTGAGGTATTGGGCACCAGATCCCTGGTTCGTGGTGGTTCTTACGCTCACCGGAGCTCTCCTCCTTTCTGCCTTGGGTTTACTGTTCTGGCGACTCTGCTGGAGGTGAGTTTCCAGTGAAACTTCTCTATCTATACCTTATTTCATATCAATTCCTGACTCAGCTTTGATGTCAGTGGGGTCTTCATTAGCAGTGGCTGTTACCCAGGCATATTCTGGAAGGGGACCTGTCGAATCTGTAACCAAATATGAACAATCGTTTTAACAAGAAAGAGCCTGAACTGATCCCATAGACAATGCTCTATTGCCCTCCCTGCTACCTTGAAAAATGTGAGCTTTTACAATCTGTTGCATGCCACCAAAACCTTTCTCTTGCCCTCTTGAGCTCAAGGAACATTTTGGCTTGCTAAGTACCTTCTCAGAACTCTCACTGTTGTTTGTATTTCAGGAAAGCACCAGGAGAGACATCTCAGCCCCTACTGCAGAACAAGTAAGAACCCCTATCCATGACACAGAGCCTTGTGCAACTTGGGGGAGTGTTGATTTTCATGGCCTCACTTGGACAGGGCCGAAACTAGGCTTTCTGTTACTCGGGTCAAAGACCCAGTTTGTCACATGCCCCCACATACCCCTACACACACATACACACCCCTCAACACATTTCTTTATAAAGGGAATAAAAAGTAGTTTGAAAGAGGCTGGAGAAGAGATAATCTCTCCAAATAGTAAAATTGTCTGTGTGTGTATCTGGCTTTCATTGAGTCTTAAGTAGATCTCCTCAGACAGTAATAGATCATCTGAGGAATTATAAGAAGTATTATGACTGTATGATATAACAACAACAACAATGGAAGCTGTGATAATGATCGGGCACATACCAGAGAGTAAGCCCTATTGAACTCAGTGAGACTTACTTCTTCTGAGTAAAAATGCTTAAGATTGCAGTATAAGACTGCAATCACAGTTACCTGGGAGTAAGCTGCATTGAATTCAGTGGGACTTACTTCTTAGTAAAGACTTACAGTTCAAGGTTCTAAATAGTGAAATAAAAGAATAAATACTCCACAAGTTTCCTTTAAAAAATGCTGGATGCTGAACCATTGCAATTAAATAATTTAAAGTGGATTGGCTACATTTTCCTTCCAAATTACAGGAAGGGATAAATACAAAGTGCTTCATATGCTAGCATCCCATTTCTTCCATTGCAGGTATTTTATTTGCAGTATGAAGAGGACTCAGTTTTTATAGCTGATTGTATGCAGCAGTGCCCTCTTTATGTATTCACATGGTGCAAACATGTATGTTGTCCTTTAGATCCACAGAGAGAGAGAGAGAGAGAGAGAGAGAGAGATATTTTAATTGATCTCTGAGATGTTGGGGGAATCAAAAGAAGAAAGCAATAAAACTTTTCATCTTTGCTTGGAGAGCAACCTCCTTCAGGATTTCTCTTTCACAAACAGTTCCAAAAACAGACGGGGGGGGGGGTCTTCAGTAACGCCCCTCTAGAGGCTTCACAGGGGCTGAGACCCCAGCTAGCCACCCCACTCCTTGGAAGGGTCTGTCTTACGGGGCAAAGTCTTGTAGGAGGTACAGAAATGAGCTGAAGCACATCTCAGCTAAGAAGATGGAGTTATAACAGCCACTGACCACATACTACTTGGAAGGGCCCAGTTGATCTCATTGCTATGGTGGGGGGTGGGTTTCATAGTTTGTTCAACATTCAGGAACTTTATGTATATACAGCAGATACAGACTGTCAAAATTCTATGCCAATTTAGCAATGCAAAAACTGCACTAAGAAAAACAAATTATATCACTCCTTATGCTTTATGCAGATTCATTAAATTTGCTCATTTGCCATCATTCTGCTGCTTCTCCCGGTCATGGAGAGAAACATTCTGAGCTATGCTGGGCACAAAAGCCTCACCATATGGCTGTGAGGAATTCTACGGAGTTTCCTCACGCCTCCCAGCTTTTTAAGTTTCACCAGACATTGTTCTGCATATTTTTGAGCCTGGTTTCACAGCTTTATGGGATCTTGTTTTATCTCTCTTTTTCTCTGTGTCTCTTTCATCAAACAGGGAAGTTTGAATTCTACTGAACTTGTGCGAGGTGCTCACTGTCAAACACACACACCTCTGGTCACTCTCAGTGATAAGCTCTTATAACTCCTGTATCCAGCCTTAAGATATCAGAAGCAATAGGGTGACTACAATTTCCTTGGCCAGCAAGAGACTGAAGACCTATCAGCTCTCAAGAACGGGCCTCTCTCGGCTGTCCAAAGCCTTCACTATAGATGCTGCTGGCAGAGTTAATTGGGCAGATTTGGGAGGGCTAAGCCTAATAATAACACAGCCTGGTTTCCCTGCAGTGGAGCAGAGCTTCATCTTAATGATTAATCCAGACTATTGCTTTGTCTGCCATTAGCCTTGATGGACTCCAAGTTCCTTCTGATCCACATTTCTCATTCTGTAGGGACAAAGGAGTGGAAAGAAATTACGTCACAACAGAAGAACCAAGCAAGGAGAAAGCGAAAGATTCCACTGAGGCACTGAGTCTGGTACGGCATAGTCCACTTTCAATTTCCCCAGTTGGTTTGTACTTAGCTTGCTTCTACATGCTGCTAACAGTCACTGGCAATCAGCCTTGTGGCAATTCTGCACTTCCATGTGTGGAGCAGCCTTCCTCACCTGGTGCCCTTTAGATGTTTTGGACTACAACTCCCATCAGCCCTAGCCAGCATCACCCGTGATGAGAGATGATGGGAGTTATAGTCCAAAGCATCTGGAGGGCACCAGGTTGGGAGAGAGTGGTCTAAACTGATATGGGGCCATGAGTTTGTCAGGGATTTTATGCTGTGTGCTAATGTTTCTAGATTGTGGCCAACCATACTTGTTTTAACAGTGTACAATCCATAGAGCATGACATAGAGCCTGGCATGTCTTGTGTCCATTGGGATCCAGAAATGTGCAGACTGCCTACTTGGTGAAATGCTCAGTTCAAAAGCAGCTTTCCTTCCCTCGTAGTGCTCCTTGCCCTTGGTACCCAAGGTTGGGACTATGATTATAATGTTAGTTCATCTGTTTCTCTTCCTCTCTTGCTGTAGCAACTCCAATTTGATGGTCGTGCCCAGGACCCTGGTAAGCTCATTCTCCATTGTTTAATAATTGTTTCAAAGCACTCTCATGGGGTGTGTAGCATGGGGACCCTATAGCAGTTCAGTCAGTTTATCAATCATCAAGCAATCAATGTGACATGCACATTTTTTTTATGTCATTGAAAGAAAGGCCATGCCATGCTTCCCTTAGCTAGAGCTGATTTCATTAGCACATGGGTGAGAATACAACCTTTTTAGATTGTGTGAGCCAGATCCTTTTCTGGACCCAAGACCAAAGACCAATTTTGACAGGTGAGTAGGGCAACCCATCAGTCACATGACATTATCATACTGTTGGATAGTTGACAGGTGGGCATTCACCTCTTCCACCTAATTACCTTGTGACACCGGCCTTTAAACCTTAACGAGAGACAGCTGTATGTAAGCTCATTATTTCTGAGGTTCTAACCCATTCCCATAAACCAGACTTAAAGGAGCAATAATGCCACAACCTCCTGCATTGGAAGAGTGCAGGGTTGACTTCCCCACACCTCAGCAATTTTGCTTTCTGCAGGGATTGGGTGCATATCTGAACTGGGCAGGACTGACCTCTTTGCATATCAACTGATGTTGGGGAAGCCAATACTGCTTTCTGAAGGAACCAACTGTACACATCAGTTCCCACGAGGAACAGGCACATGCAGGCATACCATTGCAGTTCAGCAGCTGAAAAGTGGGTGGTTCAGTCCTGCTTCTTTAGGGATCAATTTCCCCCATTCATCAGCTGATGCCAGCTGCTCAGTGAGATGATGCCACCTGATTAAGAGGTGGGCATGGTTTCAGGAGAAACCGTTTTATATTTTTAACAAAAAAATCTCAAAGCGGTTTACAACCCACATTAAAACATCAAATAAAACAATCCAGAATAAAATATTACAGAAGAAAGTCAAGCACACATTCAAAGCAGCATAATGACCAGGAAACTAAAATATGAACTTATAAGATTCAAAATAAAACCTTGCTAAAGGAAGTCACATATAAAATGCACAATTAAAACAGCATAATTAGCAGGAGCATGAAATATTATCATAAGCTCAGAACAGATCTGCTGCTGTTGCTGCCAATCCTGCCAATGGTGGTTCATGGCGGCTGTGAAAGCTCAGGCTTGATGACCTGGATCTGCAATAAGACAGAAAGATTACATGTCACAGCAGTCAGCGAACCCATAATCTATAACTGGCTCTCTGGCAAGGATGACAGACTGAGAACCATGTGGGTCTAATGATATTATCAGGCTGTGTAGATCCCTGTAGGATGCCATGACTCTGGACTGGGAAGTTTGAAGGTTCCAAATGAAACAAATGCTAGGTATGAACTACAGATGCCACAGAGCAAGGCCACTTATAACCTCCACGTTTGTAGCTTTAAAAAAAATTATTTCATACAAAATCAGGCATGAATGAAACCATTGCAGAAAACAGGCTAGAAGTATTGAAGCAGAGACAGTGTGAGTGCACAGTGTGGGATTGTTGTTGGGCAGATGGAGAAGGCAAAGGATGGGGACGTGGAGCTAAACTGGACAAAGGCCTAATGTTGTGCCTTGTTTTATGTCCCTAGTCACTGGCCAATATTACCTGTTTGACAGCAGCACTGGAGCACGGCGCTGGGTGTGAGTATGCCCTATTCCATCTTAAGGAGCGAGGCACAGGTGTACACAGATAAAAAGGAGAAACAGGGTTTTCTGCACAGCACCAATACTGTTCTTTACACATACATATAAAAAATTGTTACCTGCTGTTTATGTTGGGCTGGCAACTAGCCTTTCCTATCACGTGCCCCTAATTGTTTACATTGACTTGTACATGTTCCTGGGGAATCAGAGAAGCCTCTAAGAGCCTCTTCACTGGCAAGCTGTTTTCCTCCTGGCTAGTCTTCATCTGATAAACTTCAAGATCTGACAACTTGGGTTGCTACGTTTGTTTCTTACCCTGCTCTAGAACTTTGTTCTGATCCAGCAGGGCTCTTGTGTTCTTATGTTCTCTGTGAAAATTGTGCCATAATAAAGGATTTGCCTTTGATTGTGTATAGAAAGCCTTTCTTTGACTAACTACTAAGTTAGCACAACCATATCCAAAATATCTAATACTAGGGGTAGGGAGGTTAACAGGCCAAAGAGCAAGTTCTAAACTTGTGTGTTTCCATTATGTTCTAAGAAGAGCTAAGATGTTATCTTTAAAATAAGAGGGGGAGAGCAGAGCCTATTGGGTGCGTCTTTCCTAATAGCTCCCCCCCCCAAAAAAAACCCCACCCCAACTTGGAGCCAGCCTTGTGGCTTGCCCTTAACATCAAATGAATCATTGTCTCTTGACCCAGCTCCCTGAACAAAATGCCCTAAATTGGCATGTGTGGTATTGAGAGCATCATATTATTTTGTGCACCGTGATGTTTCCTGAATTTGATGACACATGTTACCATCAAACCACACTGAACACTGACAACAATTTTCATGTGTGAGGCGGGTCAGAAGAAACTTGGACACAACTGCAAGGATTGATTACTAATGTGTTATATATAGAGGATGGCATTTGGAATGTTAAGGAATGTTCAATGACACTTAGTAAACCAGTTAATCACTCCCATTTGTTACATACAGAGAGTTGATCAAAGAAGGACACCTTAATCTGCTGACAGCTCTATTGCAGGGACATTTCTATAACATCAGGATGCCCCATTTGTGTATCTGTCTTCCCTTTTAAATTCTCTTGGCTGAGGTAAGGTGAGCTGGGCCATGGGAACCACAGGTATAACCTTTGGTTACCCCAGAATGACTAATAAATGAGAGCTTCAATAGAGAAGTGAAAGCTGGAAGCGGTTTTTTTTAGTTCCAGTTAGTTTCAAAAAGCACCCATTGTTTCTGCATTAGCTATGCAGAACCACACACTCGTCTCTCACACATAAGAGCAGTGCAATGGAACAAGAAGCTAGAGCTCAAAACCTCTGCTGAGCAGAGGCCACCTAGCATAGATTCCCTATTTCTCTTTTTCCTCACTGCTCTTAAGTTGCCAAGCTGTAAGACGCCCTACTGGCTAGAAAGCTGTGAACACCCTGGGGCAGAGTCACATAGGACCTCTGCAGACTAGAGCAGGTTTGGGGCAGGTGTATTCTGCAACATGGCGTAAACACAGTAACAGTGCTTTAGTGGTGAATTTTTGTTTGGCACATCATTCCACTTTATTAGTGTGGTTTTTTTTATGCTTCCCCAGTGTTATCACACTATTATTGTCTAGAAGGGCACTCTAGTTCAATGGGCCAAAAAAGCCTCCCCAATCATACAGGAATGTGGTATGAAAAGTAACAGGTCTTCAGCTAAATGCTACAGGACATGCACAGACTGGAAATGAAGCAGTGTGACCTCCCCAAAACTTTTGCAGGCACAAACAGTATTGATACCAGAAGTACCGGTACATATGGCCAACCCAATAGCATAATGGGCACAAATCATCAGAAACATGCAATAAAAAGGTCAAATGTTTTGAAACGGGGAAGATTTGCATTGGCCGAATATTAACCTTATGCCGCGTATGTACTAATCCACTGTAGATGATGGCAATGTACAGAATTAGTATTGGCAATGTAATTTGCATACCTACACTATACAGGCAATCTGGGTACAGGAATCCACATAACTTGAAAAGGTACCTGCTCTCAACAATACATCTAGTTTTATGTTTGGAGGTTTTAGTAAATTTTTGGTAGACTGTTTCCACTTCTAGTTAGCATGAGATGGTGGTTATTTCTGGGCAAGTAATGTAATTTACTATGGTTTTTTTAACCAAGCCATGTGTAATCCTGTGTAAGGGAGAGGGGTTGGGAGGGGGCAATGGGCTTAACATATTGTACACATGATATGGTTTGACCCGAGAGTGTTGAAACTTTACAGGAATAAAGCTGTAGCAAAAATAGAGAGTGCTTGGTGCTGTGGTGTTGGAAATATAAATTCAAGAGTGGGAACCATTGTGAAAACAACAGATTGCTGTGACATCTCAAAGACTATTGCGGTATAAGTTTTCATGGAACAGTGCCTACTTTGTCAGATACGTGAAAAACACTTGGCAAGTGAATGTAGATGCAATTGCAACAGCAAAGATGCCTGTGATTTCAGAATAATGTTTCCATTTGAATGGGACTCAAATTCTGGCATTCCAAATTCCAGTATGACAGCCCCTCCAAGTGTACCTATTTTCCAGGGACATCCCTGATTTAGAAAAGTCATCTGGTTTTCTGATTTGATCCCAGAATGTCCCACTTTATGTGTGCTACAGCACAGGACAAATGCCCGTTCCCTTGGCCTGAAAAGCGAGGTGAATGCAGCACCTCATGGTCGCCTTTGACTGGACTTAACCACCCAGGGGTCCTTTATCTTTGTAAAGTAAGAGCATAGAGCATATGGGTACCCTAATACTGTCCCCAAATAATATGGGTACCTTAATACTGACCTCAAATAATACCAGCAGTTCACATCATTGAAGGCCATGAATTTGTGAAAACCTTCCTCAGTCTTATCTTTGTCTGACTTAGCAACAACTAATCAGTGAGAAGGTGGGTGTAGCTGTCCTTGGACAAAGGGATTAAATTCTGCAGTGCTGGAACAAAGCAGAATTTAAAAAACAAGTTTGAAGGAGGCAAACTTTTATCCTATGATAAAAGCACATGTATATTTTCCCTCTTTTGATCAAACAGGGTTTGCAGGTTTTTCAAATAATATCAAAATCTGCAAGACCAGAGGCAGAGGTGCAACACAGACACACTTTGAGTAATAAGTTTTATTTAAAATGACCATCTGTCTCCATTCCATATCATTCCAGAATTGAACGGAAATTTGTAAAAATAAAAAATGGTAATAAAGCAATCCTGCAAAGCAGGGATTTGGGCACTCTCTGGGGCAAACAGATTAAGCGTTTTAGAAATTAAGTGTGCTGAGTTTTCTTTTTTTGTCAGATGTAGATTAAGTGTGGAAGGATGGGGGGGGGGTGAAAAATATAGGGTGTTAACACACTTGCTGCAAGCTTCCTGGTAAGGTAAGGTCAGAGGGCAGGCCTTCAATCACATTCCTGATAAGAGCAGACTTAGTAGAATAGCAAAAGCGTGTGTTAACTGATAAAGGTGGCGACAGGGGTCAGAAACTAAGTTATAGAAAGGTAATCTAGGAACTGAAGCCTTAATTACTTGGGATCCATTTGCCCGCTTACCCAGGACGCAGAGGTGACAAAGAAGCACCAGGGATTCAGTTCCTTCGGAGAAAAAGTTTATTGTGATCTGCGCAGAGACCACCAGCGGAATTATTTCCAAAGGCTGGGGGCCCTAAAACACGTAAGCAAGCAGTTTTTATACCCTAGCAGCACCTCCCAACCACCCCACCACCAGTAACGTATCATATCATATTCCCCCCTTTGCCTTATGGCCTCATTGGGTGTTGCCAGAGCATTTTGGCAGTGCACTCCTTTCGCTTATCAGTCAAACCTGCATATCTTATTTGCTCCAGATGCATTTCTCCTCCTGCTCTCCGGGCGTTGCCTTCCAACTGTCAATGCACCCCCCCCTGCCCACTCCCTTCATTTCCCTCCTCTTCTTCTGAACAACCTAATCCATAGGTTCGTTCGCAGGGATAGGCCTATACTCTCGCATGAGGGCAATCACACGGGGTCCCATCATTCAGGACATCATTTTTTTGCATCATCTGTTGCAAAAGCAGGGAATACAGAAGCAGAGCAAAAGCAAAATTAGCAAAGGTCCCATAAGCATAGCAAAGAGCCCCCGGAGCCACCCTGTTGGGAGGAAATTGTCTAGTAGGACATATCCCATCCTTCCTTCCCAAGTTTGTACAGGAACATGGGCTACTTTTTCTGCCAATTGAAGCCACTTGTTATAGAGACTCTGAGCCCCCTGTCTTCTCATTTCATGTGTGGGGAAAATGCTATTACGATTTAAGGCCTGGAAGCATTTGGCCTTGGGAGTGGATTCTCCCACCATAAATAGGAGAAGGATCATCAAGGGGATGGAGGGGGATCGCTTCCTTCCAGAAAACCTATGGCGTTCGTGCCAACAGAAATATAACAGCATCCATATAATCAAAGCAGTACATGTCACCCCTATCCACCATGCCCGATGGTTCCAAGGTTCCTCCCACCATTCCTTAATCATGATAAGGGTCTGGGGAAGGTTTTGGCCTGCCTGGGCGTTCAGGGCGATCAGGATAAAAGGGGTCGTGGAAACCTCCAAGGATCAAATCCTATAGTATGCAAATAGAACCCTTCTAGTCCTGCGGGGTGACTATATCCTTGGTGGGTGGAGGGCAAACACAAGCCCCACGGGGAAGGAGCCCAAGGTTGGTAGATTACCACACACCCACAAGAGTAGGTGGCACTTGGTGTCAAAATACCCACGGGCTCTTCCTCACACCAAATAATACACACTAGAGTTCTTTCGGAATTTAAAACATTATCAGGTGGTGTTACTCAAACTGCAGGCACGCTGGGAGCGCTGCCGGCGGGCGCTCCTCCCATCCACTTCTTCAGCCGTGCCTAGAGGTCCGGAGTGATACCAGCAGAGCGGTCGTCCGCTGGGCGCCTGTGTACGTACATACTGCCACAAGCAAATAATGATACAATCCACATCGAGGTAATTCAGTAAAGTCCACAACAAGGTCCTCCATGGGTGCAGTCCCACTGTGCTGAACTCCTGGTGGAGCCAAGTGTCCAGTTCTAGGGTTGTTCCTTTGGCACAACATGCATTTCCTGGAAGCTTGGGCAGCCAGTTGGTGAAGGTTGGCCACATAAAAACACTTTTCCAGCTGCTTGGTCATGTCATCAGGTCCCACATGGGTGGACTCATGGTACCGCTGAATTACTTGCCGGGACAATGATCCTGGGATCCATATCCTCAGCATCTGCAGTAGCCACCTCATGGGCAGAGTACCTTGGTTTCAAGGTGCTATCCAGAATTTCTTCTGGTACCAGGGCCCCAATGAAACGTGTTGGGGATGAACCCCGGGCTGCTTCCTTTGCTACCCGGTCAGCCAGGCGGTTTCCCCTGGCCTCTTCACTAGGTCCAGTTTTGTGTCCATAACAGTGTATCACTGCCACTGCTTCAGGTTCCCAGACAGCGTCCAGAAGGTCTAAGAGCGCCTGAGGGTGCGCCACTTGACCCCCTCTGGAGGTGAGCAGACCTCTTTCCTTCCACAGTGCCCCATGGGCATGCAGGGTGAGGAAAGCGTACTTTGAGTCAGTATAAATATTGATCTTTTCCCCTTTTGCTAGACACAGGGCCCTGGTAAGTGCCGTTATTTCAGCCAGTTGGGCTGAGGTTCCCAGTGGGAGTGAACTGGCCTCAACCACATTGTTTTCAAGGGCTACCACTGCATATCCTGCCTTTCGCTGTCCAGCCTCAACAAAGCTGCTCCCATCCACAAACCATGAAGGCCAATGTGGGTTTGCCTCATCCTTAAGGTCAGGCCTGCTGGAATACACTTCATCCATGACCTCTACACAATCATGGGTCGGTCCCTCACCTTCTCCTACCGGTAATAAGGTAGCTGGGTTAAGGGCTGTGGTAACCTGAAACTTCAGGCGTGGATGTAATAACAACATCTGGCACTTCCTCATTTTTGCTTGTGATAGGAAATAGGTGCCTTTCATGTCAAGTAAGGCTGGGACTGCGTGTGGAGTCACACAAGTGGTGTCTTGTCCGAACGTGAATTTATCTGCCTTTGTGAGTAGGGTGGCCACTGCCACAACTGCTCTCATACAGGGGGGCAACCCTTGTTCTGTTGAGGTTAGCCTCTCTGACAAGTATGCAACGGGTTGCTGCCAATTTCCCAGTTTCTGGCATAAAACTCCCTTGGCTACCCCCTGGTCTTCATCTATGAACAGGGTAAAAGGCTTCTCGGGGTTTGGGATGCCAAGCGCTGGGGCTTGTTGTAATGCCACTTTGAGATCCTGAAAAGCCTGCTGCTGTTCCCTGCCCCATATAAAAGGATCCTTCTCTGTTCCCCTAGTTGACTCATGCAGGGGCCGAGCAATGCTGCTGTAGTTAGGTATCCATATCCTACAGAACCCTGCGGATCCCAGAAAACCACGGAGCTCCCTGCGGTTTTTTGGCTCTGGTATTTGGATAATAGCCTGTTTTCTTTCCTCCCTTAGAGTTCGCTGTTGGTAAGAGATGTCAAAACCAAGGTATTTTACAGTTGGTTGACATATCTGCGCCTTCTTCTTGGATACCCGGTATCCAGCCTCAGCCAGGTGGTTTAACAAGTCCTTGGTGGCTTTCATGATTCTGAATCACTTCCCTAACTCTCATCACCTACGGTCTGCAAATAATAACATCCTCAAGGTCCCAGGCCTCAGAGAGGTCAGGCTGGCCTCAACTAGAGCCAGGGCCTTCTCGGCTGCGGCTCCAATCTGGTGGAACGCTCTGTCACAAGAGACTAGGGCCCTGCGGGACCTGACATCTTTCCGCAGGGCCTGCAAGACAGAGTTATTCCACCAGGCCTTTGGTCAGGACACAGCCTGACTCCCTCCTCTGGCAACCTGCACAGAATCTTGCTTAATCAGTTGCCATTAATTTGATTTCAATTGATTTTTATAATGAAATATTTTTAGAATAGTTACAGATAGGTAGCCGTGTTGGTCTGCCATAGTCAAGACAAAAACAAAAAAACAAAAAAAGGTGCTACTGGAAGGATTTTTTTTTTTTTTAGAATGTGCAATTATCTGATTGTTTGATTGTTTTGATTGTTGTTAGCCGCCCTGAGCCCGGCTTCGGCTGGGGAGGGCGGGATACAAATAAAATTTATTATTATTATTATTATCAAATTAGTAGGCTTCCGGGAGGCCCGCCTCATCCCAGTCAATACATTCAAACAATTTTATAATTTTCGCTGGGTTCTCCTCAAAAAAGGGGTTCTGATTGCGCCAATTACATACATCTGCACTTGAGAAAGGCACATGTTGGACCGTATATGTTCGTGGCGCTGGCGCCCCGTTCACCCCTGGGGGTCCCGGTGGGTCATAAACCCGGCGCAGGGGGGCTATTTTCTCTGCTCTCTCCTTTTGTTTCTTGGCTGCCTTATGCAGGGCAGCTCTATCCCAAGCCTGTTCCCAATGTCTCTGTTTCTTCTTCCATTGCTCCCTTTTACACTCTGCGGCACTCACTAAGTGCCCACTAACGTCTATTTCTTCCTTAAAGTCATTTACAAAATCTCTAACTCTTTTCCTTTGTTCTTCAGTCCACCTCTTTCCACCCTTTGTCAACTTTCCAATAGTCTGTCTAAACTCCTCATCCTCTCCCTTTTCCTCATCTGATTCATCATCTTTGGCCTCCCCTGGCACTGCCATTGGTGGGGCATATGGGGGAGGAGGTCTCAATACACCTTCTTCTTCCAGGTCCTGTAAGACCTGGGGTTTTGGCTTCGTTCTGACCGCACACAGACGGGCGCCCTGGTCTATTCTACTGCGGCAGGATTCCAGCCACGAGGGATTTTTTCCCACATTAGTTTTCCAGGTGGAAATATAAGGAATCTGGTCCGGGTGAACATTAACTATATTTTGCCACAGGGGGTCTATTAACTGCAGGTCGAGAGTGCCCTCTGATGGCCAGCCAGTACTTCACATAAAGTTCTAAGTCTCTCTTTCTGCAACTTAAAACCCCAATAGTCATGTTTTGTAGCTGTTCTCCAGTTATCCAGTAAACACTGCAAAGGGGTACATTTACTGCCTCCAGATCCCATGTCTAACAAAATACTCTGCTCCTATACGGGACTTCTCTTCAAACACACCGGTTTTGCTACAGACTGTGGCTTGGCGAGCTCGCGCTGCCAAGAAACTCACAATCCTACACACGCTTGGCCATGGGGACGCTAAGCCCCGGCCTCACATATACATTCATCCTTTCACACCACACACAACACAGGCTCCCCTCTGTCCTCCCCTCCTACCCTCCTGGCGGCACTTTTACTGCCACGGCCAGGTGAGGTTGATCAAGCCTCTAGCCCCTTTCCCTTAGAGCTCACCTTTCTCCCGTTGTGGGTCCCTTTCCTCGGCCGTCGTTTTTCTCCCTTGACCGGGTGTCTCCACTTTGGGACGGTGTGGCTAGCTCCCCCTACAAACTGGCAGGGTGCGCGCTTGGAGCTGCGAGCACCAGCCCAAGCTGTTCACCGCGGTCGAGCCTGGCCTCCGGTCCAATGGGTTTGGGCAAATCCCGGACGAGCCCCCAAATCTGAAGCCTTAATTACTTGGGATCCATTTGCCCGCTTACCCAGGACGCAGAGGTGACAAAGAAGCACCAGGGATTCAGTTCCTTCGGAGAAAAAGTTTATTGTGATCTGCGCAGAGACCACCAGCGGAATTATTTCCAAAGGCTGGGGGCCCTAAAACACGTAAGCAAGCAGTTTTTATACCCTAGCAGCACCTCCCAACCACCCCACCACCAGTAACGTATCATATCATATTCCCCCCTTTGCCTTATGGCCTCATTGGGTGTTGCCAGAGCATTTTGGCAGTGCACTCCTTTCGCTTATCAGTCAAACCTGCATATCTTATTTGCTCCAGATGCATTTCTCCTCCTGCTCTCCGGGCGTTGCCTTCCAACTGTCAATGCACCCCCCCCTGCCCACTCCCTTCAGAACCACTTTCCACGGAAAGAGCAGAGGTCAGGTCCTAAAAGAGCTGCCTCAAGGTGGAGGTAGAGATTAGCAGTGAAAGGCTTCTTCCATTGGTTGATAGGCCATGACTTGCTAGCCAATAGACAATCGCCCCTCCACAAGAGGATGGTTGCGTCACGTTTGCGCAGCGTGCGTCGGAAAACTGAAGACGGGGGTTCCTGCCGAAGGAGGCGTGGAGAATTAAGAAGAGTGACGATTACACCATCCAATCAGAATGAGGAACAGCACAACGCCAGGAACACATCGGTACGTGATTGGATTATCCTCCTAAGAAGGCGGACCTTGGACAACACGGTTGCTATGACGGCAGAATGCCCACCTTCCCGGCGCCGCCATCTTGTTGTTGATTCGAACCGTAGGGAGCGGGTGAGGGCAGTGTTTGAAGCCGGCCTGGGGGGACCGAGTAGCAGCGCCCCCCGGCCGGGCAGGGAGAAGTTTCCCTTGGTAAGTGTCGGTCTCGGAAGCGGGGTTTGTGCGCGGGAGGCGAAGGGGAGGGCGCCTCTCTTCCTCTCTCGGCTCGGATCTGAATGAGTGTCGGGAGGGGGAAGAGGAGGCCGGTCGGGGGGGGGGAGAGAAGGAAGGAGCTCGGTGGGAGCTGAGGTGAGGCAGCGGCGCCTGAGAAGAGAGACCAGGCTCCCTGGTGGGTGTGGTGGGTCCGTGAGGGCTTCTGGGGCTGCCCCCCGAGGGAGGGATCCTGCGCAGGTGTCTTTCTATTGGGTGGGGGGGAGGCGGAGGGTGTTACAAAATGGGAAGTGGAAGCGGCTCTCCTGCCAGGCAGCCCGGTCTGCCAGTCGTCTTCGTTCTCGACGGGCTTCTGGGCTGCCGCTTTTGCATGTTCTGCCGGTTCCTTTCCTCCCCGGTGGAGACGCGGCGCCAGGTTTGCTTCGTTCAACCGTCTGTTTTGGAAGCGGGCTTTCTGGTGAATACACGGCGCGCAACTCCTCTTAGTGGTTGACATCATTAGACAAGGCCAATTTGGGATGTGTGTGTAGCTTGGAGTCAGTAGCTGCTGCACGAGAAATTGGGAGGGGGGGGCTTCGCTCAAGCCGTTTTTCTCTCCCTCCCCCTCCCCTGCCTGGGAAAAGCCTTTAACGAGGTGACAGGTTGAATCCCAGAGGTCACCATGTCCGTTGGGAAATGGTGTTGGTTTTCAACAGAAGGCGACTGCTTGGCACACTGGACCTAAGTAAGTATGTTGGCCCCAATCCAGGGAACTCTGGGAGTAGCAGAAGGCCCTGTAGGCAGTAAGTATCCAACAACTGACTTTGATGGATCATCCTTAACATAGAACCACATGTAGGCAATTGTGCTGGAACTGGACAAGTAATAACTTTGCATTTTAATATTTTCTCTCTTCCCACCACTCAAATCTTGTTCTAGTATAGGGTTGGGTAATCTCAGTCCCAGAGACTGAATGTGGCCCTTCAGACCTCTGGGACTGGCCCTTGGGACTCTCCCCAGGCTAGACCCATAAACAGGCCCTCTCTCAAAGCTGCAGCGCACATTGACTGCTCTGCACACTCCTCAAGGGCTTTTGCCTGACAAGAATGTGTCTTTGAGCTGTGACTATACCTTTTGCTTGCCTGGATGTAGAGAATGGGGGTGGTGTGTAGAAACCTTTGACTTTTGTGTGGCTCACATGTAGCCTACTATATAAAAGTAAAAACTACTTGGGGTCTTTTCAGTAGTGGCCCCTTCACACTTGTGGAATGCTATCCCTAGGGAGACACAACTGGTATCGTCTTTATTTTTTGTCACAAGGCAAAGACATTTTCTCTTTACCTTGGTGTTTGGCCCTTAATTTGAAGGCAGTGTTCAAAATACTTCTGGCACGAGGTGTGTTTTGTGACTGGCATTGGTCCAGTTGCGACCATGTGGAGATCTCTGGATGCCAGGTTGGCGACTGACATCTCCATCTGTCTGGCCCCTCCAGCTTTCTTAGGCAGGTAAGCAGAAGAGCTTATTTACTGCATTCATATCTCACCTTTTTCTCCAAGGACTACATGGTTCACCTGTTCCTCAGTTAATCCCTACAACGACCGTGTGAGGTAGGTCAAGGGACTGTGACAGACTTCAAGGTCACCCAGTGAGCTACATGACTGAATGGGGAATCATTCCCCTGATTTTCCAGGACCTAGTCTGACACCCTGACTACTACACCACCCTGACTTCCTAGAGTACTTCTTCTGTGGGGCAGCTATATAAATTAAGTAGGTACATAAATATGGGGAAAGCAAAATGTTACTTAGAGAAGGATCTGAAATATTTTCCTTGAAGATTGAATTTGTTTTATTCTGAATTGTTTTATTTGTTGTTTCCATGTGTTGTAAATGGCTTTGAAATTTCCCCCCGTTAAAGTAGAAAGTGTTATAGAAATGAAATGAATAGTATTAATAATAAATTTCGCTGGGGGAGAAATGGTGCCTAGACATTCTGTTGTGGCGACTGTAGCCTAGGTTTAAGGTGCCGTTTGGCGATTAGCTTATATATCTGAGTTTATAACATTGTTTGAAGGATGGCATTGTGGTTGGATCTGTTAGTCCCTATGTGCTTTATCTGTGTAGCTGTGTTGTTACTGGATGTTATTAATTGGTTTCAATGTAAGTTTATTTGGATCCTTCCATGAAAAGAGTAACTAACAACTATGATAAATAAATTGACCCACCAACTTTTGTCTCTGGCCCCTCTCACTCCTGGCATATGGGCCCTGGAAAGTTGTCTATGAAGGAATGCAGGCTTTGGTCTGAAAAAGGTTCACAATCTCTATTCTAGTATATTAGTGTTTTCTCGCTTGCTATAACATTTGTTGTTTGTACTTAACATAGTAGCTTGAGCCATAATTCAAAATGTTGATGCAGGGGAGCTTGCACACTTAAGTTAAGCGGTTTTGCGTGGATACTCCAACCCTCTTGTATAGCCTTTAAGTTAATGCCTAGTTTTCTTACAGGAGGAAGTCAGTTCGCCTAAAATCAGCTGATGAATTTTGTTATACAAGCAAGAAAATGCCTACAGCGGAACCTATTTATAACTAGCTGTGTGTGTTAAATTTGCAGAGATACATGCATTCAGTAAATGATTGTGTCAGGAATCAAAGTTAAGATGATTGAAAGTATATTTCACTAAAAAATACACCAACAAGGAAATATTTAATGCTGCTTGAATGATCACTGCAGCTCAGTCAGTAGAGCATGAGATTCTTAATCTCAGAGTTGTGGGTTTAAGCCCCATGTTGGACAAAATATTTCTGCATTACAGGGGTTGGACTAGATTACCCTTATGGTTCCTTTCAACTCTACAATTCCATGATTCTATTATTTCTTGTAAAGTAACCTTTGCAGCCCAAGTACCATAGTTATTAACTACGATCTGCAGTTTTTAGTGCAGTGGGTACCTTGCGATTTGTATTTTATTCATCCTGAAAACTCATTTTAATTAGGTTAGGTTGATAACTTGGCAAAGAATTTAGGTTTCAGAAATATGAGTGCTTTTCATCAACTTGGATTTGGTATGAAGGTTACACTCAGACTTTTTGGATACAAACAAGCCATTGTAATGTAAGAGGAATGACTGCAATATGCTCTGCGTGTAGTTGCCTTTAGTGACTAACGAGTATATTGGTTTTCATCCAGTGTGCCGTGGTAACCCTGGGGTGTCTTGAATGATGGTCAGGGTGCCATGGGCAACACTGGCCCTCTGTCCTTCTTTCCTTCCTTCCCTCCCTCCTCTGATGCCCTCTCACATCTGCCTCCTAAAGGCTTGCACAGCTGTTCCCTGCAGCAGCCCTGGTTACAAGCTCCCCAGGTGAATGGTGCCTCTGGGGCTGACCAGGGGGTGCTTCCCAGGCCCCTGTGGGGCACTGTGAGGAGGCGTCTCTCTTTGAGGCAGGAGGGCAGCTCAGAGACCAGGGTTACCAGCAGCAGCTGCTGCCTAAAGGACTCCCAAGGAGAGGGGAGAGGAGAGGCGGCTCAGGGAACACTCCACAAGGGACGGTGTTTGAAAAAGGGTGAGAGGCTGCCAGCTCTGCAGGCAAGGGGTGACAAAACTGGGCTCCTGAGCCCCACAGGGCAGAAAGAATGTAACTGGTCAAAGGAGCCATGCACTGAAAAAGGTTGAAAACCTCTGAACTAGTATATCCCTCTTTTTGGTGGGAAGGAAGTCTGGTAGCATTATATGTGCTTCTACAGCCATAGCATCATTTTCCAAGCATATTTCAAGGTGCTGGTTCAAATCTACGTACCAGATGGGTAGGCCACATGCTAAACAGGTTGCCAGAACCCATGTGTTCTATCACAATGGGTTAGCCAATGGGAACTTCCTTTGACATGCAAATAGCAACTTGTCAGAATTGTGGCGGGCAAAGGAAGAGTTAAACTCCTCTCTGTGGTCCTAAGATAGTTTAGGTTCCTCTGTGGCTGCCATTTATGTAACCCCCCCCCCAAAAAAAAACCTCACCCATGCATGCTAACCATCATATTTTGTTTATCTCCGCTATCATTTAAAAACACTTCTCTTTGTTACTATCCATGTGTCATGTTGAAACAAAAAATGAGCATTAAAGGCTGATGGTGTTGCTTCTTCACAAGTTTGAATTCCTGAAAATTTATCAGAGCCAGAGAACATATTTCAGGAGTGTACAATTTTGGCTGGCTATGGAAAGTGGTGGGAAGGTAGGATTATCATTTTCTGTTTTTAACCAAGTTGTATTTTACAGTGGTACCTTGGGTTACAGACGCTTCAGTTTACGTGTTTTCGGGTTGTGCACTGCGCTAAACCTGGAAGTACCGGAATGGGTTACTTCCGGGTTTCGGCGCATGTGCAGAAGCGCCGAATCGTGATCCTCATGTGCGCAGACACGGTGTTGCGGGTTGTGAACGTGCTTCCCGCACGGATCACGTTCGTAACCCGAGGTTCTATTGTAATTGCATTTGCCTGAGATACTATAGCAGACATCCATGCGTCTTAATATATTGATAAACTTCCCAAGCCTCTGTGATAGAATGAGCTATAAATTAATCATTGGTGTTTTAGTGGGTCAGATGAAAGGTGAATCTTTTTGTAGTTATGTACCCTATGAGTTTAATGTGAGGCAGAAATTTGAGCATAATTGAGTTCTTGTTGACATTAAATTGTCTCTGCTTGGCTTTAAGCATTGGTTCCTACCTGTGCTTCCCTAAATTTTTGATAAAAGCTGCAACCCTAGCCTAAACTATCTTATGCTTTATCCTTCTTACTGTAAATTTCCACTGTTGTGTGCTTTTGCTTTCATTATACATATATATGCCTGAAAGCGTCTAAAGTAGTGCAGAAATGACATTGCTTACATAATTGGCCACAACAGTAATTCAATCATAGTCTCTGCTTAGGTGATGCCACTTCTATCTTCCCTGTATCAAGTGTTTGAACTCTGTAATTGGTACAGAATATGGGAGTCAAAATTCTGACTGGCATGTCTCATCTTGCTGATATTTCACCAATTATAAAAGAGTTCCACCGGCTACCTGTTTGCTTCTTAGCTGAATTCAAGGCCTGAATACAGTGGTACCTTGGGTTACAAACACTTCAGGTTACAAACACTTCGGGTTACAGACCCCGCTAACCCGGAAGTGGTACCTCGGGTTAAGAACTCTACCTCAGGATGAGAACAGAAATTGCTTGCCAGCGGCGTGATGGCAACAGGAGGCCCCATTAGCTAAAGTGGG
This sequence comes from Podarcis melisellensis, assembly GCF_964234715.1. NCBI lineage: Eukaryota > Metazoa > Chordata > Lepidosauria > Squamata > Lacertidae > Podarcis > Podarcis melisellensis. The sequence goes on along the minus strand of NC_138529.1, from coordinate 68,423,297 downwards.
GCCTCAGGTTAAGAATGGACCTCTGGAACGAATTAAGTTTGTAACCAGAGGTACCACTGTACTTATGTATAGAACCCATAATTGCTAATTTTAGTCTGTTTTGAGATTAATCTATTGCTTTTATTTTTTTATCTGTTTTTAATTGAATTTTGTTTTTGTTGTTTGAATACCATAATAAAGGGTGGAACTCAAATATTTTAAAAAATAACCGTAAATTATAAGGGTGTATAGAAGTTTGCAGTAACTTTCTAGTGTTTGAACTCCTTAATGAAGATCCATTGGAGGCTGTTTTCTGGAGACAGTGCAGACAAGACATTGTTATTGGGAAGATAATTGGTGCCAGATAAACGTGGATAGCCCATCGTGTTTAGGTGGGGCTTTTTCTTTTTGCAGTTTTCTTTTTAAAAATTGTAAACTGCTCTTGGACTGACTTGTAAGATAGGATAAATCTTAATTAAAATTGACATGAATTCATAGGCTGCTCCCTCTGTTTCCTAACAGTGTGACAAATATCAAAATAGAATTTACCAGCTGTTGGCCGCAGCATGCTTTTGTTGATAATATTTGAGTAAAATTTATAAAATTTGCTCTCAGTGCAATGCTCTTGAAGTGCCTATATCTTTTCTTGGTGTACATGAAGCTACAATCCTGTGCACACCTATTTAAAGCCTATTAGGTAGTATTCAGTGATGTGCTAAGTGAGGTATGGGGGCATAGAATGAGTTCCACATGAGCAGTGAGACTCCCCACTCCTCCCCTTGTGTGCCCCCCATCAGCGTTTGAAACTCCCATTGTTCTAGTGTGTTTTGTAACAGGGAATTTCATTAGCGCAAGCAGTTTCTGAGCTGTGGGCGCAGTACTGTGCTTAAGATTTCAGATTAAAACTGCACAGTGCTGAAGGAAAGGAGGACCCTTTTCTGCATCCCCACTTCCAGCCACTTCCTGAAGTCTGGAGAACAGACCCTCTTAAGAATATTAGGGGGCCGGGGCGGGCAGGGGAAGCATGGCTTTGTTTTTTGCAGTCTTCAGATGAGGACTAAAAAGGTAAAGGTAAAGGTACCCCTGCCCGTATGGGCCAGTCTTGCCAGACTCTGGGGTTGTGCGCCCATCTCACTCAAGAGGCCAGGGGCCAGCGCTGTCCGAAGACACTTCTGGGTCACGTGGCCAGTGTGACATCGCTGCTCTGGCGAGCCAGAGCTGCACATGGAAACGCCGTTTACCTTCCCGCTAGAAAGCGGTCCCTATTTATCTACTTGCACCCGAGGGTGCTTTCGAACTGCTAGGTTGGCAGGCGCTGGGACCGAACAACGGGAGCGCACCCCGCCGCGGGGATTCGAACCGCCGACCTTTCGATCGGCAAGCCCTAGGCGCTGAGGCTTTAACCCACAGCGCCACCCGCGTCCCCTATTAGATGAGGACTAGACCATGTGAAAAATGAACATACGATTTTAGCTGCAGTTCATTCATTTTAAGCTTTGTATTCTTGTTATAAAAAAGTGCACCTAGGCATTCCATTGTTGTGCCCATAACCTAAGTTTAAGGTGCCATTTAGCTCCTAGCTTTCATATATCAGTTTTTACACTGCCCCCATGTACCTCTTAAATCTGTTCCGGGGGTTTTTCCAACCCTCTGAAGACGCATAGCACAAGCAGCTCCCATTCTGTGCATGCAACAACTTAGTTGAATCCCACTCATTGAATACAGCGAGGACCCTTCTCTGGGTAACTTTGTCTAGAATTGGGCTGAATGTTATCTGACAGCAAGCCTCTCTCCATTTGAACATTTGTAACATGGCACCATTTCTGAAAAACAAAAGTTCTATTGGAAAGCTTTCTCAAAATATTGTTACTGAGCTTCTTTGTGGAAGGATCTAAGCTTTTAATCCATCATCACCTCAGAAGAGTAGGAGCAGAATCTATACTTAGAGTATAAGTTGGGACTGCAGGATGGAAATTTACTGAAAATTATTGCAAATTAGTGCGCTGAATAACACTGTACTCGCTGAAGATTGTGAAACTTGCAGACTCTTTGCCTCTTCTTCCTTCCACTTCTTCCCTGCCATTAATCTGGCACAATATATGTAACTTAGGAATCTTATAAAAAGTGAACATTATGCACAGAGTTTTGAGACACATTTCTGTGGAAGCAAAGAGCAGTAGAAAATTGTTTCATTTCCTGTTAGGAGTTATGCCAAGTCACTCGCATGGCCCTTTGGCAAAATTTGGGTCTTCCCACACAATGGCTTTGCTATGTCATGGCTTAAAGGCTGTTGTATAAATATGATGCATTGTGACTACCATAAGGACAAATTCTGCTCATGCTTGCAAAGAGACCAGACCTCTGAAATATCATTGGTTCTTGACTAATTTAGGAGTAAGAAAATACAAATGTTATATGTGAGAGGTGAGAGCAGGGCAGAGGGGAGAATAAGAGCACAGGAGTTTCCATAACTGTAACTGGAAGCATACGTTTTATAGATCCCCAGAATTGGAATCTCCTAAGAGAAAAAAATAGGTTACAGTTTGAACAGGTGTTTGGCTGGTGTCAGTTTTCTGTCTGTGGTTGCGGTGTGATTTGAGAGGTGATCCATACTGCTTCTTTTTTAAAAAAATTGCTGCCACATACTGTATTGTGGAAGTGCATGGTAAGGATGGCTGTCAGAAACTTTTCCAGTAGGAAAGAGACAAGAGATACAAAAAGTGGGGTATCACATGTGGCAATTGCTTTTTTTAAGGCAAAGAGAAATTGAAACCATACACAGAGCAAACATAGCTTTTGTTTCTCCAGCATAAAAGGGCAACAGCTTCTTGGTGACCAAGTCCTGGAGCAGTCAGACTGCAGTTGCAATTTGCCCCTTGCCACTTTGCTTTTAGCAAGCACAAGTATGCCAAATTCCACAGGAATAATAATAATAATTACTATTATTATTTATTTATACCCCGCCCATCTGGCTGGGTTTCCCCAGCCACTCTTAGAATCATAGAATCATAGAGTTGGAAGAGACCACAAGGGCCATCGAGTCCAACTCCCTGCCAAGCAGGAAACACCATCAAAGCACTCTTGACATATGGTTGTCAAGCCTCTGCTTAAAGACCTCCAAAGAAGGAGACCCCACCACACTCCTTGGCAGCAAATTCCACTGTCGAACAGCTCTTACTGTCAGGAAGTTCTTCCTAATGCTTAGGTGGAATCTTCTTTCTTGTAGTTTGGATCCATTGCTCCGTGTCCGCTTCTCTGGAGCAGCAGAAAACAACCTTTCTCCCTCCTCTATGTGACATCCTTTTATATATTTGAACATGGCTATCATATCACCCCTTAACCTCCTCTTCTCCAGGCTAAACATGCCCAGCTCCCTTAGCCGTTCCTCATAAGGCATCGTTTCCAGGCCTTTGACCATTTTGGTGGCCCTCCTCTGGACATGTTCCAGTTTGTCAGTGTCCTTCTTGAACTGTGGTGCCCAGAACTGGACACAGTACTCCAGGTGAGGTCTGACCAGAGCAGAATACAGTGGCACTATTACTTCCCTTGATCTAGATGCTATACTCCTATTGATGCAGCCCAGAATTGCATTGGCTTTTTTAGCTGCCGCATCACACTGTTGGCTCATGTCAAGTTTGTTGTCAACCAAGACTCCTAGATCCTTTTCACATGTACTGCTCTCAAGCCAGGTGTCACCCATCTTGTATTTGTGCCTCTCATTTTTTTTGCCCAAGTGCAATACTTTACATTTTCCCCTGTTAAAATTCATCTTGTTTGTTTTGGCCCAGTTCTCTAATCTGTCAAGGTCGTTTTGAAGTGTGATCCTGTCCTTTGGGGTGTTAGCCACCCCTCCCAGTTTGGTGTCATCTGCAAATTTGATCAGGATGCCCTTGAGTCCATCATCCAAGTCGTTGATAAAGATGTTGAATAAGACCGGGCCCAAGACAGAACCCTGTGGCACCCCACTAATCACTCTTCTCCAGGATGAAGAGGAACCATTGATGAGCACCCTTTGGGTTCGGTCAGTCAGCCAGTTACAAATCCACTGAGTGGTAGCATAGTCAAGACCGCATTTTACCAGCTTCTTTACAAGAATATCATGAGGCACCTTGTCAAATGCCTTGCTGAAATCAAGGTAGGCTACATCCACTGCGTTCCCTTCATCTACCAGGGTTGTAATTCTGTCAAAAAACGAGATCAGGTTAGTCTGACATGACTTATTTTACAGAAATCCATGCTGACTATTGTATGTTGTACAGTACAATACAGTAAATAAGTGAGGGCAAATGGGTAGTGAAGAGAGACTGGATAATTTTTTTGTTTATCTGTGTGCTGTGGGAGGGAGAAAGCAGATATTGTCTCAGGCAAGCAGGAGAGTGGTAAGAAGACTGTATTATCTGTGCTCATCTGCCTGTTCCTTCAGTATAGCTTGAGTCAAAATTCTAAGAAGTGATTCACTTGGAAAGAATAGTTATTTGCCCCTGCTAAGTCACTAACTGCGCAGATAATGCAATTTACCACTGGTGTCTTATTGATTGGCACCAGTTTTATGCTAATGTATCTTAAGTATGTGCCAGAGGTAGTTCCTCTTTGTTTTGTGTTTTGCTTTACTCTAGTAAATGTGTACATCTATTGCATTGTGCCCAGTGAAGCTTCTGAGCTTATACAAAAGCACAGAATGTTAGTTGTTCAGGGAACTTAACGGTTTGCAGTTCAGTTCCTTTGAGGGAATTGTCAATATGGCTGTAGTTACAAACTTTACAAGGGACAGACTGGGTTCTTGGGGTGTAGAGGCTAGGTTTAAGAATGATGGTGATCAGGGAATGGATTGAGAAAAAGGAACCTTCAGGAAGTGCCAGGTTGCTATGTTAGATGAGATTGGGACCTGAGACAAAAAGGGACTAATCAGAGAGACTGCTCCAAAGAAACTACTCAGCATTTAAGACCAGGAGACACTCGGTGCTGTTGAGGGAGAAAGGAGCATTAGGTCAAGACACGGTGGTTAAAAAAAGTGGTTGCTGGCTCTACAGCCTAAACGTGAATACAGTGGTACCTCGGGTTACATACACTTCAGGTTACATATGCTTCAGGTTACACTTCCCTACTCCCCTTCCTTGGTTTTTTATACAAACATTTTCAAACTATTTCCTCCTTAACTCAACTTCCTCCTTAACTTGTAAAAAGTGCCGATTCTGCCAATCAAAGTGGTTGAGTGGACACATGTGGGGTAAGGTGATCTCATAGATGACCTAGTTCCACTCAAAGCTTTGCAACAACCTCACTCTACTCACCCACCTGCCAAGTCCAGTTACCTGCACATTAATGGTGATGTTACACAGACTCGGCTTCGGCGATTCAGGATTTACGCCATTATCAAAGTCCCTTAGCTGGATGACCAAATGATATGACTTCTGCTTTTCATAATCCAGTGGTCCCAACACATAGAGCTCACCTGTGCCACAAAGATAAAATTGTGCATTTATTCTACAGTGGTACCTCGGGTTACATACGCTTCAGGTTACAGACTCCGCTAACCCAGAAATAGTGCTTCAGGTTAAGAACTTTGCTTCAGGATGAGAACAGAAATCGTGCTCTGGCGGCACAGAAGCAGCGGGAGGCCTCATTAGCTAAAGTGGTGCTTCAGTTTAAGAACAGTTTCAGGTTAAGAACGGACCTCTGGAACAAATTAAGTACTTAACCCGAGGTACCACTGTAAGGGAATTCTACAAATTATGACTTCAGTTGTCACTGTAGCATTGTAACATGGCAACCCTAAGTGGGCAGCATGCACCTGAAAGTCATGAATGAATGAATTTCATATTGATTTGGACTAACCAGCCAGTTCTTTGGTTGCAGTCTTCTTTCTGCTTTTGCACTTTATTTGTGGCAGCAAAACCTTGGCACAAAGAGTGCCTGCACCACAGAGAACAGGGCTGTGCTACAGTGCAGGGCAGGTGGGATGAGTCACTTGAAGTGTGCTTTGTATTATACTTTCTTTTACAGGCACCACCAAACTCAGCCCTTCATCTGTTTTGGGACTACATCATCCCTGACCACTGATCCTGTTAGCTAGGGATGGTGGGAGTTATAGTCCCAAAACAGATGGAGGGCCGAGTTTGGGGCTTGCCTGTTATTTTAGAAGAAGAGCAAAACTATGGCTGCAAAGAATCTACTTGTTAGCAGACTTCCTCCAGCCCATATATACTTGAAGGCTTTTTTGATCTGAGCAACCCTCACTAAACTGACACTTGCTCGTGTAATCAAGTTTATGACCACAAAATATATCCACACTTTTGAGAGAATTATTATTATTATTATTATTATTATTATTATTATTATTATTATTACTATTTATACCCTGCCCATCTGGTCTAGTAGTAGGCCAGAAATTAAATGCTTTACAAAGTCTATATAGCTGTTATTAACTTGAAATGCAAGAGAAATAATTAAAGAAATAAGCACTAGAAGAAGAGCAACAATCACTTAAGTGGTGAATTGCACTGTCATTTCTGCTGTTGGTTTTTCTTCATGTTTGGCCTTGAAGTAAAAAGAGAGAGTACTGGCAGTCTTCTGAAATTCTTTGTAGTAGTTTCTGCAGCTGTGGTGAAAATTCTTTCTTTTTTGAAATAATATTTGTAAATGCTTTGTAAATTACAAAGATTGCTGTAGAGATCCATATATTGTCAATTGACATGTGTGTCTATAGTGAAAGGGGTGCTTGGAAAAAATGCAGCTTAAGGATTATAAACTGTAGGGTTCTTCCACCAGTAAGATGATATTGAATTTTGGGATTTGGACTGCTCTACTGGGTTTAACAAACTGAAATACGAGACACTTATCTGTTCCATTACCTCTCTTGAGCCAGAGTCTCCAAGCTCCTCATTTTATTATGCAGAACTGCGTGTTCAGTGTTTCAGATTGCATTGAAGTAGACCTTTAGGAACCATAGGATTGACAGATTGAATGGTATTTGTTGGCTATACCATAAGTGGCTGCTTTGAACATTATTTTTGCCATGTTGTATGGATAGTTGACAATTTTATCTAGTCTGTTCTTCACTGTCCAGCATATTTTCTGTCAGTTTTAATATTTGCAGGAAATACTGACGTCTACAGGGATGCGGGTGGCGCTGTGGGTAAAACCTCAGCGCCTAGGACTTGCCGATCGCATGGTCAGCGGTTCGAATCCCCGCGGCGGGATGCACTCCCGTCATTCGGTCCCAGCGCCTGCCAACCTAGCAGTTCGAAAGCACCTCCGGGTGCAAGTAGATAAATAGGGACCGCTTACCAGCAGGAAGGTAAATGGCGTTCCGTGTGCTGCGCTGGCTTGCCAGATGCAGCTTGTCACGCTGGCCACGTGACCCGGAAGTGTCTGCGGACAGCGCTGTTTCCCGGCCTATAGAGTGAGATGAGCGCACAACCCTAGAGTCTGGCAAGACTGGCCCGTACGGGCAGGGGTACCTTTACCTTTACCTACTGATGTCTAGACTTCATAACTTTCTTCTGCAGGAAATAAGAAACATAATCTTACATCTTTTCTGGGTTTCTAAAAATTAGTAAAGACAGGAGGAAGATGTATGCTGCTGCTTTGCATTTCGCTCCTGAAATTATTTTCTGAGACTGCCTCCTATAACAGATTTCCACTTTACTTTGATATTAAACAACAAACATTGACTGGTGTGTGAATTGAAACAAAATACCCCTTAAGTCTTACTTCCTATTATTATGTGTCTCAGTGCTCTGTTACAAAGCTCTAAAATTATTTTCACTCGTTGTTGTTTAGTCGTGTCCGACCCTTCGTGACCCCATGGACCAGAGCACGCCAGGCACTGCTGTCTTCTACTGCCTCCCACACTTTGGTCAAACTCATGTTGGTAGCTTCGAGAACACTGTCCAACCATCTCGTCCTGTTGTCCCCTTCTCCTTGTGCCCTCAAATCTTTCCCAACATCAGGGTCTTTTCCAGGGAGTCTTCTCTTCTCATGAGGTGGCCAAAGTATTGGAGCCTCAGCTTCAGGACTGTCCTTCCAGTGAGCACTCAGGGCTGATTTCCTTCAGAATGGATAGGTTTGATCTTCTTGTAGTCCATGGGACTCTCAAGAGTCTCCTCCAGCATCACAATTCAAAAACATCAATTCTTCGGCGATCAGCCTTCTTTATGGTCCGGCTCTCACTTCCATACATCACTCCTGGGAAAACCATAGCTTTAACTATATGAACCTTTGTCGGCAAGGTGATGTCTCTGCTTTTTAAGATGCTGTCTAGGTTTGTCATTACTTTTCTCCCAAGAAGCAGGCGTCTTTTAATTTTGTGACCACTGTCACCATCTGCAGTGATCATGGAGCCCAAGAAAGTAAAATCTCTCAATGCCTACATTTCTTCCCCTTCTATTTGCCAGGAGGTGATGGCCCCAGTGGCCATGATCTTAGTTTTTTTTTTTATGTTGAGCTTCAGGCCATATTTTTCTCTCTCCTCTTTCACCCTCATTAAAAGGTTCTTTAATTTCTCCTCACTTTCTGCCATCAAGGTTGTGTCATCTGCATATCTGAGGTTGTTGATATTTCTTCCGGCAATCTTAATTCCGTCTTGGGATTCATCCAGTCCAGCCTTTGAAAGAAAATTAATGAATTTTATTTTCCTTGATGTGATTAATTTTTGTCTGCACAGTTCTTGTGATACTAATTTTATTTACTGGCTTTCTTTAAATAAGCTGTTTACTTTTAAAACCTCTCTCAAATATGGGATGGGAAGTGCTGGTACAGCTGTTGGTGAATCACTATTATACCTCTGCTCCACAATGGTATTTCTCCTAAGTGTTCAAGCAGAGGGAGATCTCTCTTCAGTGTAAGCTAAGCATCACACCAGCTGTTGCTGAATACAGGGTGATCTGACCTCTCTTTTATTTCATGAAAAGCTTTATGTAGAATGTACACATTTAATGCACATTAATATCATTTGCACAGCTTTATACGTCAAATTACTTTCATTATGCTTATCTTACAATTTAACTCCCAACCCCATCCAGTTTCAAAGTATTACACGATCTCCCTCCATTTCCTTGAAATCATTTCTTTGTCTTAGATACTGAATTATCAGGACCCAGCTGCTCAAATAACTTCTGTTTGATACTATATCTGTTGTAATTGGTCTACTGTAGGAAGACATTGATTGCTTTTCTGTGTTTACAAAGAGCAATGTAGCTATTGTGATCATTTATTTTAAAATATTTTTTTCAATTGATACACAGCTCTTGATAAAATTAGCATATAGTCCACGGGCTTTAATTTTACTCTGAACTGAACTGAACTGAAATAGTTCATCATTTATTCCTAATGCTATCTTCTAGTATCTGGCGGTTGTTGGGTTTTTTTGCATATTCTCACCACATATGATAGAAGTCTCTGTTATAGCTCTTCCAAATTTTGCAGGCTGCTAAACACCATTGTGAATTAATTTTGAATCAGATTTCTTTAAAGCAGACTGTCACTGAGAAGTGTGAGCCTTTTGTATAAAGGCATGTCTCCATCTCCTCTGGGACCTAACTCTGTAGTTTTCTATTCCACTTCCCCAGATGAACTTTTCTATCCATTTTCTGAGTGTTTAGTGATTTCACATAAAATTCATTGTTTTTCATTTGCTAACACTAAATTTTCAGATTCTGTGTTTTCTTAAATACCGTATTTTTCGCTCTATAAGACCACAAGACGCACCTAGTTTTTGGAGGAAGAAAACAAGGAAAAAAATATTCTGAATCTCAGAAGCCAGAATAGCAAGAGGGATCGCTGCGCAGTGAAAGCAGCAATCCCTCTTGCTGTTCTGGCTTCTGGGATAGCTGCGCAGCCTGCATTCGCTCCATAAAACGCACACACATTTCCCCTTACTTTTTAGGAGGGAAAAAGTGAGTCTTATAGAGCAAAAAATACGCTAGTCTTTGAGGTAAGTTGCCACAATTTTGTCCCTTTTACAATCGTACTGTGGAGTGCTGGCAAAAGCTAATGGTGATTTTAGTCCAAAATATCTGGAGAGTGCAAGGTTGAGGTGACTGGCATAGACAATAGGACCTTGGAAGAAATTTTGTTCTTCTAGCTTAAGAAATGGTGAAAACTGTGTTTGACTGACAGCCTCACTTTGCTAGCATCTTGTGCTCTCTTCTTTTTTCTTTCCTCATCAGATGTTCTCCCTCTTCCCCCAAAACTCCAAATTCACCAGTTTCTAATCCATAACCTCCTTATCTCAGGTTTTAGATGATACCCGCTTAACACTTCCTGTCTTCAGTTATGTTTAGATGTCAGGAGGAATGGGCTCTGTCAGCAGTTACCAATTATTTGTTGACAGCCTTATGATCCACTAAAGTAGAATTTGATCTCCTGTGACACATAAATACTCATAAACTGTTTCAGATGTAGTTGAGACAGTGCTGGTGCCAGGCTATTTTGTGCCCTAGGCAAGGCTAACTATTTGCACGTACACCTCCCCCCCCCAATTGTTAACTTCAGTTTTCAAAAAACAGGGGGAATGAAAAGCACAAAACTTGAAACTGCTAAATTTATTTTAAATTGCTAGAATAAGTACAGTGGTACCTTTGGTTACGTACTTAATTCGTTCCGGAGGTCCGTTCTTAACCTGAAACTGTTCTTAACCTGAAGCACCACTTTAGCTAATGGGGCCTCCTGCTGCTGCCGCACAATTTCTGTTCTCATCCTGAAGCAAAGTTCTTAACCCGAGGTACTATTTCTGGGTTAGCGGAGTCTGTAACCTGAAGCGTATGTAACCTGAAGCGTATGTAACCCGAGGTACCACTGTAATGCAACCATCTTTGATTATCTTCCTCAAATACAAAAAGTGTTTTAGCACACAAATCATTGTGAATAATTTTGTGAATTTTATTGTTAAAAATTTAAGTCTCTTAAACGTTTCAATTTCAGGCACATCATCACTTACAGTTGGCTAAGTTAGCTGAGGGTAATGAGGGTTGTAGTGGTTCAGCATTTGGATACAAGGTTGAAGAACATTGGATTAAAATACCTTTTGAATTTTATGTTGTGATTAGAGTAGTATCTTCATTCCTGGGCTGCAAGCTGATATTCGTTGCCGATGCCAAAGTTTTGAGTGCTCAGTAGATCAGGTTCTGTAAGCTCCTTTGAAGGTGTGTGTATGATACTTGATAAACAACTGAGCAGTTGCTAGTGTATGTAGTGACCTGTAAAAAATGCCAGTGCCAAATGACCCCCTCATCCCGATTGCCACTTATTCTGTAAATGTGCTTATTGACTCGTTCATTCACTGTTCCATATCAGTCGTATGAAGATATTTCACCAACTGACAGCCAGCTAAAAACTGGTACACATATAGCTTGTAACATTTTGATTGCTGGAGAAACCTAAAAATGGCATACAAACCACTGCTGTTAAACTTCGGAGGTTAAGCCTACCTCATAATATTGGTCATTAGTCATTCACATAGTGAGCTAAGTAGATGGATGAAATGTGAAACGATGGGAGCTTTTTCATCACATACTCGAAAGGAGCCTCTTTTGGGGGAAGGGAACATTTAGGTTCTAGCCAACCATGTGAGTCTGAAAAATGGGTAAGGCCTTACATACGTCCCTCTTCATTTGCTTTAACAAGTTCCCTACCTGGCAACGAGGGAAGAGGGACATATCTATGCTTGCAGAATGCAAACTGTGTCCAGTAGCTTAATATAAGCCATAGATAAACAGAACAGCTATCACAAGTGCATCCTCGCCTGAGGCCATGAGACTTTCCAAAGTAGTGCCCTTACTAATCGGCTTTACACAAGATCACTGGCCAAATTAGAGCTCTGCAGAAGCCACCAATCTGTTTGGCAGTTAGACTTGACTGAAATCATTTTTGTCTACCTCAGTCATCTTCTATTTTAGCCTCCTGTTGGAATATCAAAAGCATGCCCTTACTGTGAAAGGGGAGGTGAAGCATGCACCTCTCAGGGCAACTTTGGGGCACAGTTGGCTCAATCTGTTTTGTAAAAAGCGGGGGACTTTCAAAAATTATATCAGAAGCTTGTCAAAAACATACTCATGAAATTCATATTATAAACCAAGGCTTGAGAGGCAGTTTGCAAGCTCCTTGCTCTTCTGTGTTTATGCTTTGCTTGTTAGTAGCAAATGGTAGACCTAAAACATTGACCTTTCCCTTTCTCCTCATGACTGATTAGTGTTTCCCTTATCACATCACCTAACATGCAACAGTTGCATCTTCAGTGATGAAAGCCTACTGTTTATTTTGAAATGCATTTTCTTCCAGTTATTCAGTGAACCTTTTTCTACAACTTAACTGCCAGTTCAACATTTATGTGAATTGAAGGATGCTTTATTGGGGACAAGTACATGAGATGGCTCAAACAGAAGGCATGGGATGTTGTTGAACTAATTCCTTGCTGGCACAGAGGAGTGATGCTTTAAGTAAAGGATGGGCTTACCTTATTAAAAGATCTAGATTGCTCTGAATAGCTGGTAGGTCATTGCTCTTTCTTGGTTTTGGTCACAAACCTCTTAAAAAATTATTGTCTTGTCAAGATCATTGATAAAATACAGAAGTGTGTAAAAAGAATACTGCATGTGTGTATTTGTGTATAACTCATAGCTACATGGTAGACTTTGTACTGGGACTGATGCAAGTGGCCACTGGCTAAGTTTTATGCAATCTTCTCTCTTTTGCAGACCATTGGCACATGCTTTCTTACTAAGACATCTGAGTGGTAGAGATTTTGCTCCTTGAGAAACTCCTCCTTCCACCCCATGCAGCTCACCCCCAGCTCCAAGTGTGCGACTGGTGCCCTACGCAATGTGTGTTTGTCAAACCATGGAGGTGGGGAAGCATGGCAAGAACGCATCCCACACAGGAGGCCGAGGGGTCCTTCTGGAGCCTTTCATCCATCAGGTGGGCGGCCACAGCAGCATGATGCGCTACGATGACCACACTGTGTGCAAGCCTCTCATCACCAGAGAACAGCGCTTCTATGAGTCCCTGCCTCCAGAAATGAAGGAATTCACACCTGAGTACAAAGGTAAGCTCCCAAAATCTTTGGAGAATCTCATTTAAATCCAGAGCATTTTAGTGTATCTGGAGGGCACTCTTCTATCAATAATAATAATAATAATAATAATTAATAATAGATTATTTCTACCCCGCCCATCTGGCTGGGTTTCCTCAGCCACTCTGGGCGGCTTTCAATAGAACCTTAAAAACAGAATAAAACGTCAAACATTAAAAACTTCAACTGTGCTGTGAATGTATACATAGTGTGATGTCCTACAAATTAGTTCTGTTAGTTCAAGTACTTCTGGCTGCACAACAGAAAAGTCCCCTCTTCTTCCCGCATGCGTCATAAAACTATCCTGAAGGCTCCCCCAATCTGATCTGAGGGTGTGCCGGGAGAGAAGAGGGAGAGAAGTTCCATTGCACAAATTGAAATCTAATGAAACTATTTCATTACATACTATCCATAAGATCACTGTGAAACTTTCCCATGTATTTTCAGACAATGCATGGATGAGAACAATTCGTTTATATGCTTAGGCAGTCATAAGATCTCATTAATGGCATTGCTGGCTGGCAGTACTTCTAAAGCCCAGTTGTGTTTAGTTTCAAAGTCATATAAGCCCTACATAGTTCACTTGGACTTACTTCCTGGTAACTGTGCACAGGATTCTAGTCTTAAGTCTGGCTTATATCCTTTGAATCTCATAGTGGAGTGGTCCAGTGACCATCGTCTCCTGGAGAAAGTAACATATGAGGCACTAAGACCATGCTGCTTTCTGGTGGGAATTTGTGCAAGTATGGCAACTAAAAAACAAGACTTTGAGGCAATGTGCATTTTCCCCTCCCTATAATTTTGGACACAAAACTGTTCTGCATGGAGGATTCTGATGTGTATTAACTGGTCCTTACTTGTGTAGTTTCAAATGAGTCTTAAGAGAGAAATTTCTTTTTCACATCACCTCTTTTGCCATATATTGAAAGAGTTAGTTTTCTAACTTTAAAACGTAACCATTCCATCTTAGTAAGTTTTCCTTGTAGCTGCCACTTGGAGCTTAGGCTTTTCTAGAGTTTCTTTCACCTGGGACACCATATTGGCTACTCCTGCTATTAGCAAGTCCTAGATCTCCCACAATAGGACTGAACCTGCCAGGTTGGGCTTTAGGGCCCTGTCAGTTGTCAAGGCAGACGCAGCACCGTGAGATGCAAATAAATCCCATGGTGCATTGCAGCATCTCTGTCCTGCCTTTGGTAAGTCTTGCATGCATCTGATGTTGCTCCCAACCTTGCTGATTGAGCACCTTCTTTGATTCCCACCCCCCCTCTTTTGTATATGTGTTATAATCTTATCTGTTTTCATTTGTGTTTCTGCCTCTGTTTTGGCTGTCTGGTTCTTTAAAACTACTTAGCCCTGAGAACACCTTGCACAGCCTTATGGTACTAGAATGTACATATCTACGCCAAGTCACTCCATTGATTTATGTGGGATTTACAGGTAATGCTTTATAGGATTGCAGCTGTGATAACTTAACAACAAGCATTTGTTATTTGCAAAAGTTGTGAGGGCTTGGAAATGTTGTTTGGAAGGTGGGGCAATTGTAGTAGTCTGCTGCTGTACTTTTAATGCAGAGGCTATAAAGCTGTTGATACTAAATAAATTCTGTGTTTAATAAAACACAGAAGCCTGTCACAGAAGAAAACAATCTGCCCCATGTTATAGCAAAAGAGGGTGACTCTTCTTTAATAATATGTTGCTCTTAAATGGATCAGAAGATCAGGCACATTTTTCTATTACTGCTGTTGGGAAAATGTAACAAGGAAAGCCAGTCTTAATTTCAATTCACGTACAACAAAATTCAATTTATACTGAAATAGCCTTTTCCACAAGAGAAAATAGGTTGCATCTCAGCCTGGAGTCATTCCAGTTAATATTAAGAAGCTGTGCCAGAAAATGGACAAGAGTGACTTATGAATGCACTCTTTGGGCACAGAATATGCAGATAATGGCTAGAGCTAAGCCTATACTAGATGTGCTTATATACTTAATGTGCCTTCATGGGACAAACTCTTGACTCCAAAATACATTTCACAGTTATTTTTATTTACCATCAGAATGTCATTTCTACCCTGTATTTCTCCTTTTTGAAACGGAGGTGGTTTGAAAAGGGAACCTTTGAAAGCCTATAATTTGAAACTCAGTGTTTTCAAGATACTATACCATGCTCATTTTATTTACCTGTGTAGTAAACTTTTACTTATAGAAACTATTACTGTTGCATCAAGTAGACCAGAGACAGTCATATATTCTCAAGGGCCACTCTGTTACATACATGTTGCATACAAAATCCAAAAGAGTGGTAACTTTATAAAGTGTATAATTTTTCTTTCTTGCACATAATCCTCTCCCCCCCCCCCAAAAAAGTGCATCTGGCCAATTCCTCCTGCCCAAACACCATAATTGATCCATCTTCTGGATACACCATTGATGTGACAATAGCTGCTTTACACACAAACAAACAAACACACAGACACACACACACACAGAGAGAGAGAGAGTCCATCCTATGGTTTCATTTTGTTTTTCTCCCTTACATGGTCCTTGGCAACAACCTCTTAGAGTGCTAGTTTTTGTGGCTGTTACCTAGCTACTAAGAAATTTCATGTGAGGAATGCCACATGTGGCTTGTGTCTGGCAGGTGTGGTGTCTGTCTGTTTTGAGGGAGACAGTGATGGCTACATTAACCTGGTAGCATACCCCTACGTGGAGAGTGAAGCCTTGGAGCAGGAAGATGTACCAGAGAGGGACCAGCCACGTCGCAAACACTCTCGCAGAAGCCTCAACAGGTCTGGCAGTGGCAGTGAGCACAAAGAGGAGAGAGCAGGACTGGCCAGTGACACATCAGAAAGGTACCATGTATTTCAGTTGTTTTTCATTAGTTCAGACATAGCTTTTCAGAAGTTGCTTCCCTTAAACAACATTTCACTCCCTTTTTTGGCAAAATGTTCCCCAGTAAAGATACTGTAATCTTGTACATGCTCGCTGGACATCTATTTCCTGAGATAACAATTATGCAAAGAAGGCTCTCATACTGCAAGTATGAGAATGGTGCAGAATGCCCCCATCTCCTACAGAATTACTCTTGCAAAGCAACTAAATTTAGTAGCCCAAATGCTAATCTCTGTTGTAATCTAATTCCTAGCAAAGCTCTTATTTGTGATACCATATTGTGCCAACAGCTTCCAGGACACGAAGAGCCTCAAGAGCTGGCATTCAGATGTTCCATTTCAGATGCTAGATGGAAATAGCAGCGTGAGTTCTGAAAAGATCACATTTAACCCGTGGAGTCTGCGTTGCCACAAGCAACAGTTGAGCCGCATGCGCTCAGAGTCCAAGGAACGTAAGCTCTACAGTATCCTCCTAAAGGCATAGTGTGTACTGACTGCATGCTCACAAGGTCTTTGTTGGGGACTAAGAGGAGTGGCTGACTGCCACTGTCATCTGTTTGTTTTGGGAGGCAGTGGAAGAGTGCGCCTTCGGGGGTGACTGACACCCTGCCAGTAAACCCTGCTTGGAGCATTTTCATCTTTAAAAGACCTACCCTGCCCTGGTAGCCTGAGTTGTGAGTCGGCATAACTAGTGTTTTTCTGTGGCCTTCAGTCTATGGTTACCAGATTTTTTTCAGTGAATCTGAGGACACTTTTTTTGCAGCAGCCAAGGGATTAAAATACCGTGGCATCCAGATTATTAGTAGGAAGCATCATTTTGTAAACATATGTAGTTTCCATGGCAACCAGATCCAGGTTCCTTGGTTATGGATGGAGGGTGGGTAGTGGGGCGGCCAAGGTTCAGCCCAAGTGCCTATCAGCTGCTCCGGGAGGCTTTGAGTGACCAGGGGGTCGGGTGTAAGCATAGTTTGGGCGTGTGCTGCTTGCTGCCTGGGGCTTGCCTTGCGCACACAGACATTGTCAAAGCTGCCAACGCTGTAACAGCCGCCACTCTCTGGGCATAAATCGGGAAACATTAATTAGAATCTGGGGTCATTCCGGAGACAGATTAGTGAATCCAGGGACATCTGGTAACCCTACTTCAGTCACTGTTTTCTTGTTTGGCCACCTCCTGTAGCCCAGCACCAGGACCCAAATATCAGTTCTGGAGTGGAAAGTCTGCTCTTGCTTTAAAAATGGGAGCTTTTCTTCTTATGGTATTAAACTAGGCGTTCTCTTCCTTGGCTTGTCCCCTGCCCCTGAAGATGAAATGCTTGTTTCTTCCTTTTATCATTGGGGGTGGAGGTTTCATATATTTGTTTTTGTTCTTTCCTGTCTTGTTCTCTTTTTTGTCAGACTTAAGATCTTTACCAGTGCATTTTCTGGAATGAAAGAGAGGGGTCTTAGAATTTCTGTAGAAACCAATTAAAGCAGTTCTAGGAATGCTGAGTTTAAAGAAACAAATTTACCTTTACTGGCTCCTTAGAATTCCTTTTACTGGAGAACGTGGTACACCATTTCAAATTTCCCTGTGTGCTTGACTTGAAAATGGGGACCAGGCAGCACGGGGATGATGCATCTGAGGAGAAAGCTGCTCGGCAGATGAAGAAGTGTGCCCAGAGCACCTCGTCCACACTAGGCGTACGGGTTTGTGGAATGCAGGTACCGTATAAGCTGCTAGCAAAACTTCTGTTGCATGATTTATATCCAGGGCTGATACCTTCCTGTGCAAGGGGGCGTGTAATAGTATTTGGCAACTGCTTAGAATACAGAGAATCTCTGCTATGTGTGTGTAAAGGGAATTGGGTTGCTCTAGGCAACATTGTCTGGCTAAACCTTTCCCTAGCTGGACAGCCCTTTCTCCGTGGCTGTGTCAGTCACTGGCAGAATCCGTCAGTGGGCGTTTCCTGAACTTCTTCCAGCATAAAAGCTCTTTGACACCAAGTCTCCACCTAGCCTCCCTGCGCGGAAGTTTTCTGCGCAGAGTGGGCGTGGCCAGCGGAGGTCCTGGGCTCTCCCCGCTGGTCTCTATGGAAGAGTCTTGGAGCCATCTCTCCGAAGTCCCTGCTCCCCTTTCTTCCTGGTGTCACGCTGATTTCCTTCCTCAGAGGAAGTGTTCCCTCTCTCCCTACTGGGACCTTCTCCTTGCATCGCTAGGCTGCCTTACCTCCACTCTGGGCTCCGATGGCAGTTCCCTGACAGTGTATAATTTATAATAATATAGTCTCTCTCCCACAAATGCACATTTCTAGTCTTCATAGAGAGGTTTGAAAACTTTCCAGCATTGACTGCAAAAGGCTTCAATATCTGCCCTCTTTGTCAAAGTGTGACATTATCCCCCATGTTCAGGTATACAATTAAGCGGGGGGCGGGGATTGGAGCAGTGCCTAGCAGTCATTAGTATAAAGTGATTTACAATGCACTCCTATGCAGATCTACTCAGAAGTAAATCCCATTGACTTTAATGAGGTTTATTGCAATATAAGTGGGTATAGGACTGCTGTCTTACTTCCCGGTTAGCATAGGGCTGCACTTTGGTGTGTGGAGTTGGTGGCAAATATTACCAGCTGCTTAATAGCAAACAGTCTTGATGTGTCATAGTGAGCTTCCTTAGCTTTGAACTGTGGATAACATAGGCAACTCACCTGGTAGTGCTCACATGCTAGTAAATGGAATAGCGCTCCTTGGGGTGTAAGACTTACTCTGAGGTTATTAAGCTATGATCCTTGAGGAACCAAGGTAATATTAGGATGCTAGGCTTGGACATAGGAAAATGTCTCTCTTTCTCAGATACATATATATTTGAAACCCAGTAATGGGCAAGGCTGAACAGAAGTTTCAACAATCTTGAAACCATATGGGGCTCTTTTGTTCAAATGGGTGGTGACACCTTGCACAAAAAAGCACAGAACATCTGCATTGGTCAGGGTGTCAGATAGGTGTCCCTTGCTTTGAGTGTTGTAGATAACTCTCCTGTTGGTTTAGCATGCCTTCATAGCATGGATGCTGGTGCCCCCTGCTGGATGGTGGTCATTTGAAATGTGTACCTTGCTTTTATTAAAATATCCTACTAATTTTACTGACACCCATGATTCTGCATCAAGCTGCATTTGGACTTATTTTGAAGGAAATGTTGATTTCTGTGACTTGAGCCACCTTGAGTCCCATCAAGAAAAAAGGCGGGGTATAAATAAATGTAATAATAATTATAATTTTGCTCAGGTCAGGGTGTTTTATTCAGCAACACGGGTGCTCCAAACAATTATTGTTTAACACAAGGCATTTAGCCAGCCTGGAATTTTCTTTTGGGCTACTTTATCCAGCAGGGTGTTATGCAGTGTCCAGTTATACTGTATCATATTTAGGAAGGAAGTTGAAGAGACTTTTCTCTTATATGGGAGTACCCTAGCTTCCACCCATATCTAACACCTTGCCAGCATAATGTACAATCTTTCAGAATTCTTTGAGGATACAACAAAGGCACACTGTTGAGGTTTACCATTTTTAATTTGGCTGCTAGTCCACTTTTCCCTCTTTAAGTGTGCTTGAGTCCTGCTCCACTTTGGTTGTTCTGACTCTGGAATGTGTCCTAACCTATGGAGAACTGAGTCCTTGTAATGTTTTAATTTGGCACAGCAGGGACTAGAACTAGTTTGATGCTTCTTTTTTTAACAATTCTCATGACGATGCAAAGGCTTCCATGAGCTACTGCAGAAAAGCATAGCTGATCATTACTGCTTTGTAGCTTCATGCAGTACACGTTTGACTGTTGTTTGTAGACTAATGTATGACTTTTTTCTATCGTAGGTATATCAGCTGGATACAGGCCATTATTTGTGCAGGAATAAATACTACGGCAGAGGTCTTTCCATTGAGGGTTTTCGCAATGCCCTCTACCAGTATCTGCACAATGGAGTAGAGCTACGAAAGGACCTGTTTGAGCCCATCCTTAGCAAACTGCAAAGCCTGAAGTCTGTACTGGAGAGGCAGGCCTCCTATCGCTTCTACTCCAGCTCCTTGCTCATCATCTATGATGGGAAGGACAACCGGTCGGAGACATATATGGAGCGCAGGGCAGAGATGCGCCTGAAACAAGTGGACATCTCTCTCCCAGAGAGCCTACAAGATGCCAGCAGCACAGAGGCAGTCAGTTTCCAGCCCAAGGTAGATGTACGTATGATAGACTTTGCACACAGCACATTCAAAGGCTTTCGAGATGATCCCACTGTACATGATGGCCCTGACATGGGGTATGTGTTTGGACTAGAGAGCCTTATCAACATAATGGAACAGATGCGGGATGAGAACCAGTAGCCTTGGGCTGGGCTCCTCAAGTTTGTCCCTCATTGATAGAAACAGACAGGACCACCACCCCTACAGAAAAAGCAGACTGCTGCTTTGAAAATATTCTGTTGCTCCAGTGTGTTTAACATCAAAGGACACAATATCCTGGACGATCCTGGCAAAATGGCTTTGACTATCCTGGCCTGGACTTCTTGCAGGAGAAACAAACCCCATGGACCCCAGTATTGGGCATTTATATCAAGGGCGTTGCATTTGTTCAATACAGCCCTGTGATCATGTCTGTTAGGAATGTGGAGACTGACCCCATGGGAAAGAAGAGGGGTGATGGTCTAGTGGTGTAGATTTTGGGATTCCAGTGTCCCTCTTCCTTGTCAGCCTTCCATCGAGAACCAGTGGTTTGAACCTCTCTTCTTTTGTTTGGAAAGGGCATTCAGATACAAGCTAACATTACTTATGGGGCTGATCAAGGCACACGATTTGCACATACTCCTCTCTGCTGTTGCTGCCCCTGAGCAGTTGTGAGAGACTCTTCTAGAGGGTACAGATGATACTTCATTTATCTTCCTCAATCTGGGCATTATCAGATCATCCCAAATGGGGAAATAAATGACCAAAGGAAAACTAGTGCAGTGCTTTAATGGTTTTGCTTTGCACCCCATTGATGAAGCTGGCCTACCTCCCTTCACCATTTCCTGCACATTGATAGAAACTCTCCAAATTCCAGAAAGGCCCAGTCAGGTGTTCACAATGCTGCCTTGGTCAAGAACTTCATGGGAGAGTTCAGCTGGCTAAGGATAGTGTTAATAGCACATTCATGTTGATCCCTTGCTGCTTTTGTGAAACTAATGATGTTTATCAGGTGCCAACTCCCCCTCACCCCACCCATGCGTCTTTCCATTTTGTAGATAAAATAGTCTCTTTTCCGACCTTGTTCAGATACAAGCACCATATTTTGTTGCAGTTTTCCTTTCTTCTTCCTTCCAGGGAGGCTTCCTAGCAAGACAGCACACTTCCATACATGTTCCGCCCACAATAATAAAATACTTGTGTGGGGTAATTGATGAGAAAAGTAGGTGTCTTTATTTTCAGAAACTGTCCTGATTTGTGGAGGGAAGCGTCTGTCTGGCTTTTAATGTATTGCCACCTGTGCTTGTTTTCACCTCAGGGAGTTGGTGTTTCCAGCCTTGTTCCTCCACTTTGTGACGGGTTGAATGCTGCTGTGCCACGTTCTGGCCCCACATACGTAAATGGGATTCTGTTGCGTGGGCTGAGGTGTTGGTGGCTTGTAGCATTAATCTTGACAGCATTAGTTCACTGTGTGATTAATCACAATTTGCAGCTCTTGGTGGCAGTGGTGGCCCTAAGTGCTGTTCTGTGGACCTTGGAGTCTAGTTGCTCTAATTAGGACCAGGCCTAGTATACACAAATGCACTAGACTTCTTGGGCATGCACTTTGTTGGGGAGGCGATTTACTACCATAGGGAACTAATGGCAAGGCATTAAAGTTGAGTACAATTGTCGTAAACCTCTACAACTAGATGCTCTTGTAATGGGTTAGCATTTGCCCCAAAGCTCCTGTGCTGAATCTGTGCCTCCCTTTTGGGCGAGTATGAACTTCACAGGTTTGTCTTGAAAGTATTGGTTCTTTCATCGAGCTGCTGATGGAACTGCCTCTCGTGCCAGCAGGTATTTGCAGTTGACCCAGTGCTGAATGTTCTGAAGGGCAGGTGGGGGAGCAACCGTTGTGCATTGACCAATTTAGAAATTAGTATTAGATATTGCCTCTGTAACGAGAGGCATTTTCACAGGGAAAAGAGCAATGCCATTTCCCCAACGTTATATTTGATTCCCAGAATTTAAGGGAACGGGTTTGCTTTCTATTGAGCCTAGCTTTTGAAGTCTTCAGAATGGTTTTGAGGGATCACAATTTTGGTATTGTTTCGGTTAAACAGGATCTTTCAATATTGTTTTGAAGTTTTTAACTTTGTAATCTTTATCCCTCTACCAGCTACTTAAGTAACACTGAAAATACAGAAAATCACTCTAAAGAGTCGTCTTCTTCCTGTTCTAATGATTGCACCATTTTGATATTTTTTTTCATTTAAAAAAAAATCTGGACCATTCTGAACTTCTCATCATAAGTTTCAGAGCTTGTAAATAGCATTTCTCCTTCCTTTTGCCAGGTTTTGTTTTCATGTTGCTAATAACTGTTTGCTCCGTAAAGAACCAAAAATATTAAAGGACTTGGTTTTGTTGGTATTTTAGCATTGTGGTTAGTTTTCAGACAGTGTAACTGCAAAGCACAGTCTTGTTCAATAGCAATAAGCTTTCCAAGTTCATTTCTTTAACTTCAAGTTAAGCAACGGGACGTGGATGTGACTGTTCTTCATACTTGAGCACCTTGCATGTCTGAAGGGATTTGCCTTTTCCTAGTAGAGGTCTGCTTGCCACCAGCTCAGAGTACAAATTGAACTAATTTGACTAACATGCTCCTCTATTTGATGCAAGCCTGTATGTTGCCTCTTGCAGGGCTGTTTGTGCCTGCATGTGCACACACGTGATTGTGTGTAGTCTGTTGGTGTTAGAGTAGCTGAAATTGAGATGTGCTGGCAAAACTCTGTACGGAAGCATCTAGAGGGTTTGTTAGAGAAGTACCCATGCTGTCAGGGCAGATAAATTTAAATGGATTTTGTTGCAGAGAGTTATTTCTAAGCCATCCCTTTGGGCGTGCAGCAAAAATCAGTTTCCGCAGCTTGACATTTGCTTTCGATTGAAAGCAACTCTGCAGAGTAAAAGTGCCTTCTAAAAGGCACCAAGAAAAACATGACAGAGCAGAAGGTATGAACTAGAATTTGCCTTCAGCATCTCTCTTTCCAACTGTTTGGTTAACTGTTTGTTCAAACTTGCATCTTGCCAGAGAAAAAGGTCTCTGGTCTCAGGCAAGCAGGTCACACATGTTTGAGTGCATCCCCTTTGCCCTCTTCTGCCCTGAAACAAAAGGAATTGAATCTACCCAAAACAAGCTAGTTTGTCTAATGGCTTTTGTACAGTACATTGTCCCACTCTGTTTTGATATATAAATGGGGCAATGTATTTACAAAGGTAGACCCAGCATTTGTTGTTACACTGCAGCCATTCACCTTGCCATAAAGGCACCTGTCATTGGACACAATCATGCAAACATGCCACTTCCCTGTTCTACCTCATTATCTGTAAAATCCTTCAAGATAATTAGGCTTATTATTTCATTTTAGGGGTGTTGTTACAGAACTGGAAGCTGTATTGCAAGTGTCATGAAGTTCTCGAGAATAATTTTGCAAAATAAAATAGCTGAAGATGACATGGGGTTAGCTTTGAGGAACTAAACATAAAGCAACTTGACTATTTTCACCTGTAGTTTCAGGCTGGGATGTCGCTTTTTAGTAGTTTTTAGCTCATTAAAATGCCTAGACAAGGGCGAGTGGTGAGAGACTGAGCATACGGCTTTTGTAAAGCAGGTGCTGCTCTGGACGCTGGGTCCAACAAAGCCATTTTGTATGCATTGTATACATTCAGGTCCTCTGCTGGACACTCATGTAAATAATCCTTCCAGCCTGTTCCTCCTGGAGCAGCGCATCCTGTTTGTTGCCCTTACAGCTTGCTGACACTTTATGTCCAGTAGTGTTGATTCCTTTAGCAGGACTTTGCACGTACTGTGTAGTTGCCTTCATGTAGACGATGAATCAGCTTTTCAGCCTTCTGGAATACATAGCCAGCTATCTCTCTAGCAATACATAGGAACTGCTAGTGTTGGTGAATGCACACTGTAAGGGGTTCCTTTTCATTAAGGGCCAAATGAGAGTTCACCAGATAAGCACTTGGATTTATTTTGTATTGGTGGCAGCTGCTGCCTTGAAAGTGTCTCTTCCTCCTCACCTAGAGGTTATTACTGCACTGTGCTTTTTGTCAATAACTGATCTTGCCCTTTCAGTTGGAATAGGAGCCACCTTTTCTTTACTAGCACCTTTGTAGCCTGGACCTGCTGCATGACATTTCAGAAATATCGGCTCAA
Source organism: Podarcis melisellensis (assembly GCF_964234715.1). Classification (NCBI taxonomy): domain Eukaryota; kingdom Metazoa; phylum Chordata; class Lepidosauria; order Squamata; family Lacertidae; genus Podarcis; species Podarcis melisellensis. The sequence goes on along the minus strand of NC_138529.1, from coordinate 68,398,963 downwards.
ATATTTCCCTATGAATGATGGAGAGTTGCACTTTGGATAATGTTCAGTCTAGATGACCCCAAAGAAGGCCCACTGTGTGTCACACGGGGAAGGTATTCAACTCTTAACCATATCCGTTCCTGCACCTGAAGGAAGTCTGTGGAAGAAATGTAGCCGGGCTTCTGTTGAAAGAGGCTGAATGTCAGTTTCAATTTCCCTAGCCTAACACACATGCAGCTATGTTTCCATATCAATCCTGCCCCTCTTCAGAGGACCAAACCACAAATCAGACCAGATCACATTTGCCTGCCTGCCTGCCTGCTGCTTACAGGTTGGGTTTGATGTGTAGTTTTAGGTCAGAAGTACTAGTTTCTGCTTGGGGGCGGGGGGAGATGCTTTAGCTAGCCAGTTATCTCACTGAGAGTTACACCAGCAACTTGCCATGAACCCTTGGAGTGCACCTGAATACACATTTTGCTGCTATTGGTATAAAAATGTGGAGGTGCAATCTGGGGGCATATGCTGCTCTGCACAAGTGCAAGGGAACCTGCTTTTATTGCTTGCTGTGAAAGGGTCACCACAGAATATTATGACCATTTGGGTTTAAAAGAAGAGACAAGCTTTGGTGGTTTAATGGACTGTTTTTGACTGTGGGGAGAGAGACTATAGGCCTATGTATTTTGCTTGTTTTACAGCAAGTCTGGAAAGAGTCATCCAAGTCAGGTTCAGACTTTGGTTGGTTGTATTTGTACTTACTATTGCATGCTTATCTCAGGAGCAAAATGTTTTTTATACTTTGAAAAGTCTAGGTGCAGAATGGTCTCTATGAGAACTGCCAGAAAGGGAAGAAATGTTACTATGAGAGCAGGGAGCAGTACTGCACCCTACAGGAATGGTTCCTATCTGTCCATTTTGACTTGTCTGGGAGGGACGCAGCATTGCATTACAAACTTCTTGTATATTTTTCATAGTCTATTCCAGTGCCATTTTGTTGGGCCAAGTCAAGCTTTTGGGCATGAGAAATAACAGTATCTGTACTCCATACACTGCATCCCTAGCTCTCCTGTTGTGTATAAAAAGTCCTATGTGTATATAAATAAACTGCTAGACATTTAGCTGAGGGACAAGTGTCTTTTATGGGTCTCTCTCACTCCACCGGGCTTAATAACCTAGTTCACATTATTAATTGAATTTATATACCACCCTATACCCGGAGGCCTCAGGGCGGTTCACAGAATAAAATCAAAATGTAAAACCACAAAATACATAATCAAGTGCATAGCCATCCCAGTATGGCTGGGTCTGGGAAGAACGGGTGCAAGATGGATGTGAATTTGACTGCCTAGGGAACTGCATGAGATTACACACAATCATGAAATCTCTGGCTGGGTTTCTTTCACTTTAACATATTTTCTGTTTCTTCCTCCAGTTTTGTAAGACTTTAGGAGATTACTTCTAGGCACTAGTACTTGTTATTTTGCCCTTGGGGGAAAATGTTATTTTAATGGGGCTCATCTCACACAAAGCTGAGTTAAAAATGGTTCACAAATGTCAGTTGCTTAATGTAAATATTTAGTCCATGTTCAACTGCAAATACAGCCTTACTAAACTGAAGTTATGTTCGAGCAGTTCCCATTATTATTTCAAAACTATTTTTAAAAAGTTAGTCTGGAAACAAGCTTAATAAATGCATTTATTTAGCAACTCACACCATTAACATTCCTTTCTACTTTTGTGGCTGCACCAAGAGAAAGTGCTTTCAAATTTGGAGAAAAGAACAAAGGATGTGACTAAAGCATGGAAGACGTGGGATAAATCAGCTAATGTTGAGCTATTCTGTGAAGCTGGACGCATTTCTCTGCTGTAGTAAGGGACTTTATGGAACTGCAAAAGCATATCCAGAAGAGTAGTCAGAAAGAGTTCAGCTGATGAAACCCCAGAAAGGAACATAAGATACAACTCATTCTTTTCTTGCACTAAATTATACAACCTTTCAAATGGCAAGGTCCTCCAGATCCACTGGATGAGGCTACATCTAGCAACTCTAAAAGGGGAAGGAAACCAACATGGATGGATTCCTCATCTTTTTCTAGTAGCATCTTTGCACCAATCTGCATACAACAGTGCTATTCCTAAGAAATGTGCCAGGTTCTAGTGCTTGGAAAACTTGTGTGTAGGAGAAGAGGCTACTATAATAACAGCCATCCACCTGAAACAAAAACACAAACAGTAGTCAATTTTTGCAAAAACACTGCAAGTTTAAAGAGTAGGAGCTGAGCATTCTCCCTTTCCCTTTGTGAATCTTTCCTTTTAGTGATTCCTAGGAAGCTCAGTGACGTATTTCACAGCTATGCATGTTGCAACTTAAAGCCCAGCCAACATCAGAAATCCCTTCAATGAATACCTGCTGCACCTTACTTTTCTGGTAGAAAATCGAAACAGTTGTCAACTAACATTGAAATGCCTGATCTGCACTGCTGGCTGGTTTGAAGTATCTCCGCTAGCACCCACATTTACTGGACTTCTGAAAACTCTTGGTTAGCATTGGGGAACGCCTGAAAGGAAGAGACTGTTGTTGAGAAGGGCAGCAATTTATCTCCTACCTGGTTCAACTACCACCCCAACAGTTGATGCGTCTCACATTACTGCTATGATTCTGTGTGAATATAGCATGCCACATGGGATGCAGTGTTCAGCTTCCTGAGAATGTTTTTTTTTTCCTTATAAGAGCAAATTTCCAACCCTTATGACTGTGAAGATATACTCTGAAAGTGAACTCGCGATTTCCAGTAGCTACAGGTTAAGGTTCCAGTAGATTGCATGGTTCCTTAGCCTACTTACAAAGTCAGGATACATTATGCAAAATAGAAAATATAAAGCAGCATTTGAAAAATAAAATGTCATGCAAATATACATATTTTATGTAGGTTAAAAGATTTACCTTCTTGGGATGCTGAACTTTTTGCCCATCAGTAATGGTCAAGTCCTGACTAACAACTGATCTGTGTGCTATATGGCACACAGATTTTTCTAGTCTTTCTACAGATGGGGTCTCCAATTTGGTGCCTATGCCCCCCATATATTAAATGAGGGGGTTTTGCATTTTTGTTTTGAAGCCTGTTTTGTCTTATGTTCATCTGGGGACTGTGTAGGCTTTTTGCCTATTGCTAGGGGAGAGGTTTCTGAACATTGCACATTCTTCCATGCAATGGACATTTTGTGCCCACAAGTTTTTCAAGATTTCCAACTATGTCCCCGGGTCCAGACATTTTGAGACCTCTTTTCTAAGCTAAGTGTCCTATTTTACTGACTCTACTTACCAAACAAAGGTTTCCTGGCCAGACTTTGGGTGATGGATGTTGGAGTCAGACAGACAAACCTTTCTGCAAGTTCTACAGTGGGTTAAAAGACAAAACAAAGTTGGGGGGGAACCCTCCTCTCCCCCTGCCCCTCGCCCTGGGTAGGTCAACAAACTACTGCCAATCTTCATCTTGACTTGCAGACCAGCTTGCCTGCATGGGAAAGGGATTTCCAGGCATGTGTCAAACAAAACCTGAACCTAATTTATGTATGTGCCCCTAAGATCAATGAGGGCTGCTTTGGAAATGATTTCATAGAATCACGGAGTTGGAAGGGACCTCAGATGCCAACAAATCCAGCTTCCTTCTGATGCAGGAAATCTACAAGTTTCCACTCGCAGACAGGCAGACACATACCTCCAAACCGCTTTCTTGTCTTTCCTAGTATCACAAATACAGAGAAGTGGTATTGCTGGGTGCTCTGATGTAGCTGCTTGATGTTCCTGATGCCACTGCAAATCTTTGCTGATGCCATCCAGTGTAGGTAAGAGAGAGAGTTGGCCTGGCAACCATGGATCACAGCTAGGGATCTAGGTGTTGCAGAGAGAGACTAACATCAGCTAACCATCTTGGCTCCCTCTGAAGAATATTATATTTAGTCCCAGCCTCTGCTGTTAGTTCATTTGTTGTAATACACGGGGAACACTGGCCCTGCAGATCTGGGAAAGAGTGCCTGAAGGAGATGGCAATGTACACACCTCTTGGTCTCCAGGGCAGAGCTGTAGCTCTTCAATACTGAAACGCAGCCATGTTGGAGAGGGCTGGCGCAGAATCAACCGCATGGCAATCGCCCGATCAACACTGCAAAGCATCTGAAAGAATTAATGTATGCTGTTAAAAAAATGAACACCTGCAACAACTGCTGACAAGACACTTGAAACAAGACAATGTATTGAGTCATTGCAGGTGCTGGAGTTCCTTCGGTCCATTTATGAAGTGGTAAGGTGGCGCTGTGGGTTAAAGCCTCAGCGCCTAGGACTTGCTGATCGAAAGGTCGGCGGTTCGAATCCCTGCAGCGGGGTGCGCTCCTGCTGCTCGGTCCCAGCGCCTGCCAACCTAGCAGTTCGAAAGCACCTCCGGGTGCAAGTAGATAAATAGGGACCGCTTACCAGCGGGAAGGTAAACGGCGTTTCCGTGTGCAGCTCTGGCTTGCCAGAGCAGCGATGTCACGCTGGCCATGTGACCCGGAAGTGTCTCCGGACAGCGCTGGCCCCTGGCCTCTTAAGTGAGATGGGCGCACAACCCCAGAGTCTGTCAAGACTGGCCCGTACGGGCAGGGGTACCTTTACCTTTACCTTAAGAGTGCTGGACTAGGACTGTTCAAATCTGTACTCAGCCATGAGACTCACTGGGTTACCTTGGGAGAATGATTATTTCTCAGCATCTTCTACATCACAGGGCTGTTGTGAGGATGGAGAGAAAGTCTGGCTTTATTAGCTGCCCTAAGAGCACTTATGCTGAGGTGCAGTAAGAATCACTTCATAAATAGATGCATGGATAAGCCTAGTGCATAGTCCTAAGAGCTGTATCAGAAACCACCTGGCCTAATAAGTTACAAATGGTTGGCATTAATGGACAATATATTGTTCAAGAATAGAACTGGAAAACATTTTCAAGGGAGAAGCTTTTGCTGTAAGTTGTATCTTCACCATTCCCTCAGAAGTTTTTCTTAAAGCTAAAGGGGATGTAGGAGTAGTTACTAATGGCACTGGCAGTCCCCATCTACTAAGTAGTGTGGGGGAGGGGAGTGGGAAATCTGGACATAAACACTGCACTTATCCCATATCAATAATTAAACTTTTTTGAGGATGTTTAACGTACAGTTCCTATAAGTGTGGGGAACAAGAGCCAGCTGTAGTGAAAGTACAAAGGAACACAGGATTCAGAATAAAAGCTGCTTGGTAAGTAGTGCTCTAGGGGCTCAACTTTGCACTTTGTTCCCAACTGCTCCACCTCTGTAGCAGCCACAGCTGAGGCATCCTCCTGTAAAAGCACTGTCTTGAAAAGGGAGCTTCGTCAGATTTTAGATCTTGCATTTCAAGTGCAGTATCAGTTACCACAGAGATTGCTCCCTAGAGAAAAAGACTGCAGTCTGCCAAGTGAGCTGCTTATAAATGAATAGAAAGGAAGCAATACACTGGCCTTTCGCCTCCAACTCCCAGTGGAGCCCGGTTATCCTAACCTGATTCCTGGAGAAACAGAAGTAATCCTGGGAGCCTTCCTCTGTGTGTGGGTTGGGCATCAGGCAATAATTACGTAAGCAGGTGACCCAGCTGGAGCGGCTTTTGCTTCCCTTGTTCGTGAAGTTTTGTTGCTGCATCCGCACAGTCAAGAAAGCTGTGTAATAATTCCTGAACACAATTTCCTGTAACTGAAAACAAGGCTGTCAGTTAATTACACAGCTCCCTCTGCATAAAATAATTATTAACAAGCAAGCAGCCTGTGCCTTACATTTAGAAAATCAAAATCAAAACAGCAACCAACTGTGCAAAGAGTAACAGCAGAACTTGATGGAAATGCTTTTCTGCTGTAACTTCCATTGTACTGGGCTTAAAATGGTGAAAACTGGAGAGTGGGTGCTAGAGCAGAAATATCCACCCTCCAGTCACCCCAAGCATTCTATCCAGGACTTGTACCTTCTCAAGAGAAAAGATGGAGGGTAAGCAGTAAGAGAACACAAGGTCAGCTACCTGAGGGCTTTTTGCTGCTGAAGCAATTTCAGAAAAATGTCGTTTGACAATTCTTAATGCTTATGTTGATGGTTGTTCAACTGAACCAGACAACTCTATGGAAGAGGACATTCCTGGGTCTACTGTTTCAGGTAGGTTGGGTAATATTTGCTGCATTCACAAGCCAGTAGCTGTAGTGGGTAAACTGTTTTTCTTAGGACAGGAGTGGCTAATCTTTATTTTCCCATAGGAGCTGAATTTACCATTAGCTAACCCTCTGGCTGTTGGCCAGTGGTGGGTGTCATGAAAAGTAGATAGTCTTGTACACATACTCTAGCATGCACACACACATTATACTAACAGACAGCCCCAGCCGATCCATGCAGCTCAACTGAGAAAGGACACTATTGAAACCTCTCTGCACATTAAATAATAGATCTGATGACCAGGAAGATAGTAAAAAGTTCTGCAGGTCAGGGCGGTGAGTTAATTGTGGAGCTCGGTCATCCAGTTCTGCTTTGGAAAATAACCTGAAATATGTCGTCATTTGATTTTGAAGTTCAATATCCTGCTACTATCCTTTATCTTCCCATAATCAAGTAAGTTTATCCACAACTGAATGATGGGTTGGAGATGGTTCTGAGAGATCAGCCTCTTGCATGAGATGTGTTATAAGGGGGCGGGGATGTAGTAGTAGTTGTAATAATAATAGTAATAATAATAATAATAATTGCCACAAGTGTGACTTGACTTGTCATTTATACCAGCACTACTCTGCCAACAGACTAGGTGGCGGTGGGGAGACATGTTCTCAGTAATACTGCCTGTGCTTTGCTGATCTAATGTACACCCAACTGCTGTTTTTCCCCTGAACTTTAGCAGTGGAGTCATTGGGGGTGGGGGTCTTGTGCAAATCAGTGTCTCAACATCAATTCCACATCTACACTGTGAAAGGCAGGGACCAATTTCACAAGCTTATTAGGAAAATAAGGAGTGACAGGTATCACTCCTGAACATGAAGTCAGATTGAGTGCTATGAAGAAGGGAAGATGGAAGCATCTCTGTGTCCCTGAGGGCCTTCCTAAGTCATTTGCTGTACAATACATCTGTTATGACATTTGCTCCACTCGAACTCCCCTGCCTGTATGGTTTTTTTAAAAAATGACATTTCCCCCGTAATATTTTGTCACTGGGAAAATGAGGTTTCCTCTCCCTCTACTATCACCATTGAGTGCTGTGTAATATGCGGGGGGGGGGGCTGCTAAGATGAGCAGGGCCGTAAGCTTGATGGATGAAAGAGAGCGAGAGAGACCACGTTTTGGGCGCAGAAGATCCAGGATCCACCGGAATCTCCAACGGAAAAAATCTTCAGCTTCTCGCTCCCTACTCAGGGACGCGAAGGAAAAGTCGGACCAAGATGGGACTTCGGGAGGCTGAAGGCGCCCCTCGCACTTACGAAGAAGGGCCGGCGGCGAGGCAGCAGCACGTCGATCACTGACGCACCGGATTGCCAGGACCACATTTGCCCGTCCACCTGCGCGGCGACCGCGTTTCGGACCGTGCACTGAGCAGCCTCGCGCGCCATGGCCCCTGCGAAAGCCGCCTCGGCCCCGCTTCCTTCCTTCCCTCCCGTCTCGCCGCTTTCACGGCCAAAATGGCGGCAGCGGGCGGGCGCGCCTGCCCACCCAGTGGCCTCTTGGGGGGGGGCTGCGCCCTTAAAACCCCTTTACTCAGGGGGTTGGGGGGGGGGGAGCGTTCTGGGAGCGCGCGAAACTCGCGTCCACAAACGAGCCCTGATCTGGGAAAGGAGGACGTGACGCCAAGGCGTTCGAAAGCTCCATGGAAACGACCGCGGTTCGGTCCTTTGTCCGGGAAGGGACAGTAGGCCGGAAAGGCTATTGGAGGTTGCGGGGAATTTCCGCCCGCCTATCAGGTTGCGGTGTTCGAAGTGCGGAAGCGCGAGCCGGCGTTCCTTTTACCTGGGGGGAGGGGGAATGGGCGGAAGGATACAGCGCTATTCGAATTCTCAGTACAGTACAGTAAATACGGCTTGAATTGCGCTCTTTTAAGCGGCATTTTATGAGGAGAGTTTATTCGTTTGCTCAGGAGAATGTATAAACCGCTTAATAATAATATAAATCCTCTAAGCGGTGGACATAAAAACAAAAAGACTTATCAATAAAAAACAGATTTAATAAGCAAATATATGTGCTTGGATAGGCTTTCACATACTAGCGTATGTTACACAATTACTGAGTTCAGTGTTGGGGTAATTTATTTTGGAAGGTGGCTTTTGGGGGAATTTTTTAGTCACACAAAACAACCCTCACTCGCAAATCTTGCCCCACCCCATTCTAACTGGGCAATGGCAGGCTCTGCTCCTGCACACAGGTTTTTTTGTGTGCTTTTCTGGCTGCTAAAGGATCTTTGGGAATCCTTTGCTTGAGACTGTGGAAAGCTATGCAGAACGAACAGTTCTGGACAGCAGACCAATGGCCTGAATGAACATAAAGACAGTTTTATAGAAAGTAGGGTTACGGCACAATCTGTCAACCTTTAACATGGTGCAAAACTCCCTGCTGTTGCTGCCACTAACATGGCTACTGGAATGCGTCACTGAAGTACTGTGGACTGTTCTTTCGATCCCAGGAAAGGCTGGCAGTGAAGCTGAATGAGGAGGAGGAGGAAGGAAAGCATGTTAAGTATTTGTGTAGGAGGAGGGAAAAAGAACTTCCCAGAGATGTCTGCTTTGTTAAAGGCCAACTAGACATTGCAGTCCTTCAGCTGGCACAGTAATTTGCACTTCTGAAACCCAAAGCACCTTATTTCAAAGATGATGAGATACATTAGACTACTGCAATGCACTTCACATGGGGCTACACTTGAAAAAATGTCTGGAAACAACTTTAGTGCAGATTGCCACTGGCTGGCTGTTGTATGGAATAGTAAGCGGGGAATCGTACCAACCCCATTCTCAGAGCTGGCTGTTGGTTAAAGGGATCATGACTAGTGTACAACGCTCAACATTACTTGGGACTAAAGTACTTGAAAGAGTAAAATCCAGCCCAGAGTTTGCAAACAGAGGAAGAAGCCCTGTTCAATATCCCATCTGTGAGAGTGACAAGGAGGATAGCAGAATTAGCAGGGTGTTCCTGATGGCGGTGCCCTGTTTATGGAACCCCCTCCCAGGGGAAACCAGGCAAGCCCACACTCTGGTCACAATAACATGAATTTTAAAAACTCTTTTTATTTGCCCAGACCTTTCAGAGGTAGTTTTGTGATACATTTTTGCATTGAAAGTATTAACAGCTGTTGTTTAATGATGTTTTGATTTTTGTTTTAACTTTTATTATTATTTATATTTTTATGCCATTAGTTGTCTTGGGCTCCCTTTTGGGAGGAAGAACTGACTATAAATTTGATGAAGTAAAATTACACTTCATTCCCAGTTAACTAAACACTGCTTATTAGAACATCATATGTAATAAATGGGGACCCTGATCCATCTAGCACAGGGTTGAAGAACCCCAGAAGCAGAACATGGCCCTCTAAGTCTGTCTGGTCCTTGTGATTCTCCTAAGGCTACAACCCCTTCCCAGCCACAGCTACAACTGTGCCAGCTTTGCATCTCCCTTGAGTGGTTTTGCTTGGCTGGAATGTGCCCTTGAACTCGTGATAATCATGAGCATAACCAGGATTTTTGTTAGGGGGGGCAGACTTTTGTTAGGTGGCACCACCTCATATTTTTATTGAATTGTAGTGATTTTTTTAGTGATGGGGGCAGCTGCCCCCCGTTCCCCCTTTGGCTATGACCATGCTGATCATGCATCTTGCTCGCTTAGATGGAAGACAGAAGTGTGCGTGTGTGGTTGTGCGTAGAAACTAGCCTGTGGTAAAAAGATGATGTTTACATTCATTGCTCTACCCCATTTGCCTCTGCCCCTCATCTAGCACTGTTGCCTCTGCCCCTCATCTAGCACTGTTGCCCAGAAGGGAATGCGACTCTGCAGCTGAAAATGGTTCTCCACCTCTGATCTAGGAGTTGATGGATTTCAGAAGCATTGTTTACTGCAGTTTTGCCAAGTGGATGAGAAATGGGTGCCATGGGCACAAGTACCCATGCTGATTTAGAGGTCAGGGCTTTTTTCTTGTTTTCTTTTGAAGCTGACAAAAAAATTGTCCTGAACCCCTCGCCTACCTGGCAGCAAGTCAGTATGTCAAGTCCAAGGTCCAAAGGTCAGGAAATGCAGTCCAGGGTCAATCCAAGTAGGCCAAGTCTGAAATGCAGCAGTCAGGATACCATCCAGAGTCAAAGCACAATCCCATAGAAGCCCATCAACATGGGCAGCTGAGCAGACACAGCACCTCAGCTCTGCTTGCTTTTTGTACCTTACATGCTGATTGCAGCATCTGGCTTGATGAGGCATGCGACCTTCACCTGTTCCAAGCCTATTCCAACTGATGAATAACACACCTCCTCCCAGAGCTAGCGAGCCCCACCTGGCAGCCTTTGCCTGCCTCAGCCTCCTGGAGTTCCACTCCTGCTGCTCCCTATGCCTCAGAGCCCACCGTGTTCGTGGAGACTGGGGCCCCTCTGGCTCTGGCGAAGAGTCCTGGTGCTCTGGTTCCTGTGCATTGACTTCCATGTCTTCACCATCCTCCATCACCCTGTGAGTACAGTACTTACTTCCCCATCCCCTGCTTGCCCTGGTGTGTCCCAGCCCCAGCTACACCCCTTACCAGGATCTTCTTCTTCCTCCTTGTCCTGCCAGTTTATGACAAAAATGTTCAAAAGGGGGTGTGAGGGCTAACTTTAGTCTCCTTCCTTACCAAACCAGCTCTGCAGCTCCCCCCCCCCTTTTAAAGAAAACTGTTGGAATAGAACTCATTTCTTAAATAAGCTTAAAAACATGCTGAATGGATGGTGACTGTGGTTGATGGCAACCACTAGGTTCAAGATGTTGCTGTAAATTTTCAAAGTGCTTACCCTTCTATTGTAGGCACATTTCAGTCCAGTATTCAAATCAGTTATTTATGGAGGCTCTGAAGGGTGGAATGGAAGGGAGTGTAGCCTGTTCTTATACTTTCTGGGTGGCCTGAACTGTCATTAGTGTGAGATGATGATGATTTTATTTATTATTATTTATATTAAATTTATATCCTGCCTGTCCTCCCAAACGAACCCAGGATGGCAAACAACAAGTGATAAAACAGTAAGAATGTTTTCAAAACAATTCCAGTACAGATGCAGACTGGGAAAGACCTCCACTTAAAGGCTGGTTGAAAAAGGAAAGTCAGGCATCAAAGAGACAACAATGACTACACCTGTCTAATAACCAAGGGGAAGGAATTCCAGTGGGAGTTGACTTTGATTGCTAAGTGCAGTACCAGGCTTTCTCAAAAGAGGTCATCCTTTTACCAAAGATGTCACTGCAGGGATTAATTCCAGAGGTGCTAAGTCTGTTGCAGCAAAAACAGCAAAGAGTTTTGTGGAACTGTGAAAACTAACAAACTAACAAATGCAAGTGTGTATTGGCCAAAGCCCAGTTCCTCAGATGTATAACCTCATTGGCTAGGTAGGTTTCCTCAAACAGCAAGTGGAGATATTTTTACAAAGTGAGACCCAAGTGCTAACCTCTCTTCTCTCTTTGGCGATCACTGGTAGCCGAGGAAGATAGTCTTCCATGAACACAGTCTTAACAGTGAATCTGTAAGTGACTGTGGAGGCCAGTTCTGGATCCACACGTCCTTCCACACTGGGGACATAGGTTTCAAGGCAGGAGTTGATCATGGTGAGAGTTTGCCAAACACGCCTTCCTCTTAGCTTGTTTCTCCTTTTTGCCCTGAGTTTGTGCTTCTTCAAAGTCCACAACACCTTTGGTAAAGGCTGTTCTCCAGTTGGAGCACTCACAGGCCAGTGTTTCCCAGCTATCAGTGCCCCCCCCCAATTTGCCTTGAGAGTGTATTTAAACCTCTTTTGTTGTCCATTGGTATTTCACTTTCCATTCTTAAGTTGGCAATAGAGTAGTTGCTTTGGAAGACGATAATCAAGCATCCGAACAACTTTCATCTGGTTTATGAATAGACAAAGCTGTATCATTAGTGTGCAGAAATACCTACAGAGTGACAATTACTTTCTGAAGTGAGCTAAATCACTCCTGTTCTTGTGCTAGGAGTAAGCCTACTTTCATAAAGACTTCCATATATCCAAAAACTTGAGGTTGGTGGCAGTGCAGGGCATCTACTTACTTCTGGGTGCAAATCGCTTCCCATATGCAAAGGAATACACATGGGTATAGTCTTACTTTTTTGCAGTTCAGTGATTTTTCAGCTTGGCAGTTAGTAGCTTTCTAATAATTTGTGTCTATCACGTCATTTTATTGTTTTATTTGGTTACAATGTGGCCAGTGATGTTATTCACCTTGATACTATAGTGTTGGATAAAGTTTATTTCCCCGCCTGCACTTGAACAAAGCCAGCTCACACATGCATGTATCTATCATGTGACTGCTTAGCACTCAGCCAATCACAGTTTAATATATGAACTGACTCTACTGAAAAGCAGTGTGTTTGAGGAAATGTAAAGTGGTATGAAAGTCCTGTCTGTGGCAATTGATCTATAATGACTCATGCATACATGCCAAATATAGTGGTACCTTGGGTTAAGTACTTAATTTGTTCCGGAGGTCTGTACTTAACCTGAAACTGTTCTTAACCTGAAGCACCACTTTAGCTAATGGGGCCTCCCGCTGCCGCACCGCCGCAGCACAATTTCTGTTCTCAACCTGAAGCAAAGTTCTTAACTTGAAGCACTATTTTTGGGTTAGTGGAGTCTGTAACCTGAAGCGTATATAACCCGAGGTACTACTGTAGTCTGAAGCTGTTGTTGAGCAAAGAAGATTCATGTGTGAAGTACATTTTCAACTTAATATTTAGCTTTTGTTAGTTTGGTCGTATCCACTTTAGAACACTTATCATCCTGATTCAGCTATTCTCCTCTTCTTGTGGTAGGGCATGAGTGGGGAATCTGTGGTTGAATTTACACCCATAAGACATAGCCAGCAGGAATGGTCAAGGATGATGGGAGTTGTAGTCCAACAACATTATGAGAGCCATTGTGCACAGTATCATATGGAACTGTTCTTCTGCAAATGTCATTGCCTATGGCAGGGATGGCCAGCCTGCAGCTCTCCAGATGTTGTTGGACTGCAACTCCCATCACCCCTGACCATTGGCCATGCTTCTGGAGCTGCTGGGAGTTGGAGGTCAACAATATAGGAAGTACTACAGTTTTCCCATTCCTCACTTAAAGGATCCACATACATACATACATACATACATACATACATACATACAACAACAACAAAAAAGCAAATCCACATTCAGTGCATAGAAAATAGTACAGGATTCTGCTTTGTGCAAATTAAAGAAATGCCATGCAAACCAACAGAGTGGATTTATAGATCTGTTATCATATTTCATGGTGTCATGGTGTCATGTGTGCAGAAACAGACATGCTGTTATTTAGCTTCTCTCAAAACAGCCACCCATATGTTAATGCACATTAAAGTATTTTTTTTTCTTCGCTTTTCTTAAAAACAATTTTTATGTGTTGTATTTAAATTTTTAAAAAGCATCCTAGGCAGTGCATTTGGTTTAAGCCTACTCTTGTAGGCCTATTAACCACATTCTCCCCATATGAAGCTGCCCTATTCTGTCAGGCCATTGGTCTACTTGGCACTGTTTACTTTGCTTAGCAGCAGCTCTCCACATCCCATGCAGCATTCTTCCCTCCCCTCTGATTCCTGCTAGGAGAGATACTTTAACTGGATATGGTGGGCCTCGTTCCTGGGATGTTCTGCATGAAAAGCATTCGCTCTCCTGCTGAGCTATGCCTCCTCACCTATTATTGGAGTGGATCTGCGGGAAATGTAACCGTCCAGAATCAAGTGGTAAAAGTCCTCTGGCATCTTCAGCAAAGCTTTAGTCATTGATTTTCATTGGGAAAGATCTCCAATATCACGACTGAGAAAGACCTCTGCCCAAGATGTTCCAAGTCAGAGTAAATAGAATGCTTCTAGATGGCCCAATGAACCATTTCAATAGAAGCCAACTTTGTATGTTTATATTGATTACAGAGTTCTTTGTAAAAGTGCATCTGTCTTTCACTGACTAATTGAAACATCCCTATAGTCAACCAGAAAATTAAATTAAATGAGAGAGGACTAGGCTTTTCAGACCTGGAAAATATATTTTACACACTACAGCGGTCCAGAGATCTAAAAGGTATCCAAACAGTAGGTTTTATTAGGAATGCAGTGAAACAGCTTCCTTATCTGAAAGTTGAAGGAGCTTAATTGCAGAAGAATATGTGGTAGTGCAAAGCATTATACAGTATTCATTCTGCCATTGCTCCATATTAATCTTTCAAACTGGCCTATATTTAGAACAACTCTAAACTTAATAACAATTCTAGATAAATTATGGTTCGTTTCTATTGCATGTAAGTGTAATATCTGATTTGTTACTATGCCTCTTGAAGAGTAAGCCTCTCCTTGTCACTTTGGGGTATTCATCTGCCATCTCTGGTTTCTGCATGTTAAGAGATCTGACCAGAAATGTTCTTCTCCTGGTCTCTAATTTTTATCATTAGTCCTATTGCTTTAAATTATTTTGGGGAAACCAATCCATTCTTATAACTTGTGCTCTTTCAAGATTTGCAGCACCTATACAGGTCTACCCAGAAGAAAGACTTGTTGTTTTCAATAGGGCTTATTCCCAGGTAAGCAAATATAGGATTTCAGCTTTAGGCTGTAATCTTATACATTCATCTGGGAGTAAACCCCATTTAATTTAATGGGATAAATTTCTGAGTAGACATAGAAGTGTGCTGATCATCTAGTTGCAAACTCTGATGGAATTATTGACAGCTGAGAGATTATAAAATAGTTCAGCGATGGCAATTAATAGAATCATAGAACTGTAGAGTTAGAAGGGATCCCGAGGGTAATCTAGTGCAACCCCCTGCAATGTAGGAAACTCAACACACGGTCCTCCTATCCAAACTGAAGCCATACCAGGCCCTGCTTAGCTTTGCAAATGTGCTAGCAAGTTTATTGCTGCACCAAATGAAGATTCTGGATCAGGCCATATGAGCAAAGAAGGTTACAAGAGGGTGCATATCCAGTACTCAGAATTGCCCATTTCTGGATCTGGACCTTAGACATACTGCCAGACATATAGTCTGACACCAGCTGTCACGCCACCTATCATCACTTGAATGAGCTCAGGTGCTGTGTTTCTGCCTTAGGAGGTAAACAATTTTGAACCCAGACTTCTATAGGTTTTGGGCTACAACGCCCAACCAGCATAGCCAATAGGCAGGGTTGATGGGAGTTGTAGTTCAAAACCTTTGAAGGGCACCAGGTTGCAGAAGGCTGGTCTAAGCTCATATAGGGGCCATCAGTTTGGCATAATTGTTTACACTCAATAGCAACTGTGCAGCCTGCTACCGTGTACATGCTGTGTTAGACCAAGGCCAGACCCTCTTGTTGTTCTACTGTACAAATCTTCATCTTTTACTTTCCTAAATAAATAAATAAATAAATGGTTGGATTGGGGCATGTATGTCCATTAGGTTCAATGTAGAACTAAACATCTCTTTCATATAATTCGACAGGGCCTAAATTTGCTTAACTTTGTTTGGTTCATGCCCCTTGTTAGTGCAGGGGTAAGATGCATACAAAGAGTAGACTGGGGGCTTGGCAGAGCTGTTGGGAATTGGCACTGGATTGCAACAGCTGCTGTGTAGGATTCTGGCCTGCTTTGCAGAAGGAGCTTAGGGAAAAGACATACTTGTTAGGAACCCCTTGCTTGTCTTTCCAAGCCCATTCCTTGGAGCAGTGTTTGCAACAAATGTTGGGTTCCCAATGCCAGAGGGTAATCCTTTCCCACCAAGCTCAGAGCTTCTCAGAGATGGATCTCAGACACAGCTCTGTTGTCAGGGATCAGCTGGAGAACAGCTGCCTGTAGAACAATATTCTCAGTGTGGGTAGCAGACAGCAGGCCAAACGGGTAAACCCAGGAGGAGACCCACCCCAGAAAACCTGGCCAGGAGCCTTGACTGCAATGCTCTCTTTCCATTCTGGTTCATTACCGTGCCAAACTTCCCATACAATATGGCCTCTCCTGACACACATGTTTTTTCTAGATTGCCACTTGCCAGATTCAGCTCATAATTGATAGCCTCTCTGCTGGACTGTTACACTAAGTTCAAAGGCTGAACACCCATCATTCCCACACACCCTCCTCTCACTCCTCCATTGAGGCCCTGTTCAATGGGGGAAGGACCTGTTGCCCCAGGTGTTGCTGGTCTCAGGTCCCCACTTTGGCTAAGCTGGCTGGGGCTGTTGGGAGTTGTAACCCATCAACTGTTAATCAACGATACCTTTTTGCTGTTGGCATTTATGGAGCAGATTTAAGGTAGCCTATAGCCTATCATACTTCTACCATAAAGCTCATGTCATCCATAGCAATGTTAAGCATTGTGTACTGCAGCTGTATGGAGAAAACTGGCCTGAATGACATTCACATAGACATAAGTGATACCTCGGGTTAAGAACTTAATTTGTTCTGGAGGTCCATTCTTAACCTGAAACTGTTCTTAACCTGAAGACCACTTTAGCTAATGGGGCCTCCCGCTGCTGCCATGCTGCCACCATACGATTTCTGTTCTCATCCTGAATCAAAGTTCTTAACCCGAGGTAATATTTATGGGTTAGCGGAGTCTATAACCTGAAGTTGTCTGTAACCTGAAGCGTCTGCAACCCAAGGTACCACTGTATTTGAATAATGTGTGAGATGACTTCTGTGAAGTATGGTGTTGCTTTATGGTGCACAGACTACCATGGAAGGATATCCTGGGCTTGATAACCAAAGAAAACGGAGGATAAGTATGGACATGCATGATGTCAATTCATATGAAAATATGTGTAATGATGTGATGGCTGCTGTGGCTGCTCCTCATTGGTTTTCAGCAGTGTAGTTTCCTGAAAAATATTAGACTCATCATTTAACATAAATGGAAATTGGGTCAGGGAAATCTTTTTTAAAAGTTAAAAACAAAACCAGTCTTGGCTTATTCAAAAGAATATTGTGAGGATGTATGACTAGCAGATTACTTAACCCTGAAAGCAGATTGCTAGTCAGCTTGGTGAAAAAAGGAAATGGATCCAAGGGAGAGATACTGTAGCTGAACAGAAAGAAACATACTTCCTTTAAGAATGGGATTTCTACCTATTGGACTCATATTAAATAGGGTAACAGTGTTTAATTTTAAGGTGTAGAACTGAGACACTCTATAGGAATCTCTAATATGATCCTAACATGATGACACATAGTTCAACTTGGCACTTAAAAATACATGGTGAGTGAAACGTTTCTGCCTTTTACTGTGCATTAAGGCCACATTCCTACACACACTTACCTGGGAGTCTCATCAAATGCATTGGGAATTAGTTCAGAGTAGACATTCACAGGATTACACGGTCAGGCTTGTTGATCATAAGATTTCTGATACTTACTTCAGAGTAGGCCATTTCTCTCAGTGGGGTTTACTGTCAAGTAAATGTGCATCATACTGGGCTGCATGCAGAACAGTTGATCAACTACAGTCTTAAAGACTAGCCATGTACAAACCTTCACTTTAAGGTAATGACTGTAAAAATGGTTTCCTTGGCAAGGCTGCATTTAGTCCAGTGCTCCTAACAAAGCAGGCCATGATGGAGATCACCTGCCCCTTCCCATGTGGCCCCAGCAGTTGGTAGCCAAAAGGTATGATGTCTTTGGATGTGGAATATGGGTGAATCCATTGTGGGACAGATCTACCCACTATGAATTTGCAAATACTTTTTAAAAAGTCACTCAGTTTTACTGTTCTTGAGTAAGTAGCAGAAGTCTAATCTATTGACTCAGCTCCTTCCTATGCAGCCAGCAATTCGGTGCTCCTAATTCTTCCTAAACTCCTAGTTTAACCGTTGGCATCATGGGCCACTCCCTGCCCGACTCCTCTTGCACCTGCCCTTTATCCAGGCTCTGCTAGGCAATTTTCTGTCTGGCATGTGCCTCTTTTATAGCTACACTCTAAGGAGTGGGAAAGCCAAGATGGGGAGAGTGGGGGCGGGGGCAGAGAGGGAAAAGACAGGCACTTGGCTCTGCTTCAGTTGTGTGGTTCAAAGGCAAATATTTCTGCTGGGCAAGGGAAGCCTCTTCTGCTCTTGAAGAACGCTGACAAGGCGGCGGTGGGGGGGGGGAATACTCAGGCCTTTCACAACAAAGCAGCTCCGGCTGCTCCTCTGTGCCCTTGCAGTCACGGCAGGAGGCAGAGTTTTTAAAAGGTCTGCCACTGAACTTTGGAGAGAGGCTCGGATGGAACCAAAAATAGGGAAGGCCTAACAGTGACCGTGATGGGCATACAGAGCTATTGAGCTGCCATCACATAATCCTGCAGAGAGATCCTGAGGGAGATGGTAATTTCCCCGCACCCCCTTTGCCTGATCATGAGAGACAGGTAGAGCACAAGCTGACTGTTCTCCCAGTATTCATAATCACATCAAGGAAGTAGGTTAGTGGAAGCTGTTACTGGATGCAGAGACGCAATTTGGGATGACATGTATAGAGCGGCAGATGCGGCAGGGAAGCGAACAGGCGTCCGCAGCACACGGGAGGTCAACATTGTCTTATCAGACCACAGGAGAGGGATCCTCGGCCAACAGCAGCTCAGGGCAAAAGCGCTCCAGAAAAACTCCCCAAGGCCACGCCTGAACTTCCTGGGAGGCAATGCTCCCCCAAGGAAGGCAGAGCTCAGCATTAAGGAGGAGGCAGCGAAGAAAACCCAGCACTAAAGCCTTCTGTGCCTCGCCCTCGAATTACAGCAAATGCTGCTGGAGTCAAGTTACAAAATATAAAATTTGCTCCACCCACGAAGGCTAAAAATTGCTTGTTTGTCCCCAGCGAGTTTGGGGCAGGCTTGATGCTGGACCTCTCAAATGATTTTTTTTTTTTAAGAAGAAATAATGAGTGGCCTGGGGTGAGGTGAGGAGCTCCTGAGCAAGTTTCTCTTTAAATGTAGCTAGTCTGGATAAGGGAGGGAGCTATGTGATGTGGGTAAACTTCTGCTGTTAAGAAAGCCATAAATAGGGAAGGCCTTTTACAGAACCTTCCCTTCTCCCATCCTGGCAGAGTTTAAAATAGATGGGATGGGCTTAATGACTGCTTGTAAGCTTGCCAAAGCGAGGCCTGGAGCAAAAAAGCTTTGGAGCAGCAACAGGGACTGGGAGGGAGGGAGGGAGCACACAGCCTAGCCGTGCTTTCCTGGCCTTCAGCAGCAGAAAAGCTAACAAGGCTGGGCTGGGAATCTTATCAGAGGCGCCATGTGCTCCCCTTTCTCTTTCTGCAGGCACGCACATACACAAGACTAGCAAATGGCACAGACTCCCAAAGAAAGAAGGTGTGTGGGGGGGGGGAGCTGCTCTGACAGTAGTGGGTACGGCTGGCGGTGGAACACATGGAGGCCTGCCACTCAGCCTCTTCAGAGGAGATGCTAGAAAGCTTTTAAGCATCCATTTTCTCATTCTCTCCACATTCTCCTTCTGAATACGGCCTGATTAACACACGGCTGAACAATCCAATTCATAGCCTTAGGGTGCAGCAGGAGCCACACACCAAAAATAGCAGCAGGAAAGTTTCAAACTTGCAATTGCTGGATGCAAGAAGGCAGCAGCTGCACTGTGCTGCCAATTACCCACCTTGACAGAGGCCCATTTGCCTTCCAGAAAGAGAAGACAAACCACAGGCTCCATTCTATGTCAATCAGCTGCCCAAAAGATGCATGCAAACCATCCTGGGCTTGCAGCATGCCCTAAGGTAGGACCTGTGAGTCTGCACTGCTGGAGTTAAAACAAGGCTTGTGGCAAGTTCAAGGTGAATCAATCTCTTGTTTCCAGGTGTGTGTTTCTTCTCTGCAAGAGCCTAATACACAACAAAGAGTCTTGTGACACCTTAAATACGTAATGGCAAATGTAATGTGGCAGATGCTTTTGTGGACTAGAGTCCATCCACTTCATTGAATGCATGAAGACTTTCCTGAATGGCTGGTATAGGCACATGTTTTAACTGATTTCAAGCTTGTATTTTTCTCTTGCTGTAACCTGCCCTGGGACTTTGTGGTGAAGGGAGGATAACATACATTCTTTTTGGGGTAGTGATGACAGTAAACGATGAGGTCAGAGGGAAATGCAATGCAAAGAAGTGCAATGGTCATTCCATTACTAACACTGATAAATCACAAAGATTGTGTAGTCCAATCTTCAATTTGTGAAGATAGTAAACATAGCCTTAAAAATCTAAACATTTGAAACTTAATTTTGTCTTACTTACGGTGAAAATGTTAAAAGGGTGTAGAAAATTGGAAAAATGTGACATTAACATGGCTGGTCAGAATAGCAGTAAGATAAGAAAATATCACACCCAAGGTTCTTGAAGATGAAAACCCCACACACTCACTGGCCTGGGCTCCCCAGAAGGGAAGATGGAATCCTGTGTGTTCTATATAGCAGCCTTCACCAACCTGGTGCCCTCCAAATAGGTTTGGACTACAATTCCCATAATCCCCCGTCAGCACAAGCTAGCTGTGGCTGATGGGAGTTGAAGTCCAAATATGCCTGGAGGGCACTAGGCTGACAAAGGCCAATATACAACATAATCGTAGAATCAATTCTGAACATTATTCCAGACACTTAACATGATAAAGAAATGCCTTCTCAGATCCGTTCTTGCAGGAAGAGGAATCCTTGTGTGGAGAGCCAGTGAGGAGGCGTGGGAAGTGCTGGACTAGGATCTGGGAGATCAAGATTCAAATCCCTACTCAGGGTTGTTGTGAGGACAGAATGGAGACGGGGAGAAGTGTGTACCCCACCTGGAGTGCCTTGGAGGAAAGGTGGCATATAGAAATAATAATCATAATGATAAAACATTCCTGGTGCGTGAGTGTAACACGGGCAAAGAATTTTTCAGCCCAAGGGTTGCATTCCCTTGTGGGGCGTCATGCCAGTGGTGGGTGGGAACAAAGAAGTTGGTGCAGTGGACACTTGAGGTCAGGATGAATCAGAGGTTTGCATGTACCGAGATTTCCAGCCAGGGAGCAAAGAGGTCTGGTCACAGTTCAAGGCACATTCCAGTCAGGCAAAGGCGGTTGAGGGAGGGTATGGAGGAGCAGGATTGGAGACAAGTACGGCCTGAGAACAAGCGTGTCCAAGGAAGAGCCCAAAGACCAGACAGAGATGCCTCATTTGGCCCCCAGGCCTGAGGCATCTCCACTCATCCCATGCGTCTCTGTGAGCTGAGCAGAATGCAGAGATGTGCTCTATCCAGGGAGGATCTTTATAATATGCAAGCACCCACCCTCCCTGCCTATACCCATTATTATGACAGGCATTTTACTAGTTAAAACATCATGGCTAACTTTAAAAAAAAAACCCCAAAACCAGACACATTTTAGGAAGATAGCAACACAGTAAGCAGAGTAGCTAACAAAACATAAGCAAACCACCAAGAGTAACTTAGAAGGAACTTCTGAATCATTCCTTGTATGTTGCAGTGCAGTTTGGCATATCCAGGGCCTTGCAAAGACACGTAACACAGTAGACTGTAGCACTAGATTCACTTCAATCCAGCAAGCCAGTAAAGTTTACCAGTTTCCAGAACAGTGCTTGAAAGCAAGATGCACACAGAATCAATAAAATGTCAATCTTACTGACTGCAAGTCCATACCTACTACACATAAAATGTATAAATCATCACAGCTTTTTGCTCTATCACCAGCTGAGCATTTGAAATTTGAGCTGCAAGTTGAGTTCTGGTCACGTGGTATTGTTTCAGGTTCCTCTGAGGATGAGCAATGTTTGAACCAATATGAATTTTGCATTTGTGAGCAAAGGAACGGCAATGCCTACCAATTAGGTTAAATGTCACAGCGAGATTTGCAGAAACTGATTTAACTTGCACGGTGTGCAAACCAGTGATGGAAATGGATTGCACATCTTGCCAGAATTCCCTCATCTTTTGCTGGTATGCTTAAACTCATTGATTAATGTGGGTTAAAGTGTTTTGGGAGTACTCTGCACCTGGCTAACCATGGCAGCTTTCACCACTGGTTTAAAAACAAGTACAAATAAGGCAAGTTCTTGGTTCAAAGGAGATGAAATAAAAGATGCCTTGAGACGAGGTTGGTGACTTTTAACAACAACTGTGCATTAAGTTTTGTGGATAAATAATAATAGTAAGAGCTAGTGCTGCCATGAATCATGTCATGCTGCAGTCTTTTTAGAGGTGGTTATGTTGAATGGCTAGTGTGCAACTGCTGTCAGACAGGAAGACCTCCATAACTGACTTTTGGCTCATTTCTGTGACTGCTTTACTATGGCCATTAAATCATTTCAGAGTCCTACCTGTTCTATGTGTTGTTGGTCCTCAAGGATAAACATATCTGAAAAATCATCTGAGCACAGGCTAATTTCTTCATAACTTGTCCTGTTGGTGTTGTTCATTTTAAAATTATGAGCATGTTTAAATCTCACTCAAACAAGTAGGTTGGTATTGTGTGGATGAAAACTGGAACCACAGCAGGGAGAGGGTTAACCCTTGCCTCCCACACCATGGTTCCAAAGATCATGCCCTTTAAAGTGTGTGTGTCTGTAGGACAAGCATGCAAAACCAAGCAATGGGTTGTATCCAAAGTAGATCTATGGGACTTGTTTTGTCAATGCACGGATTTCTGCTTGCACAATTGAACTTTCCCCTCTCTTTTGCCCACCATGCTGCCGCAAATCTGTTCTAAGGGTTCCCCCAATCCTCCATAAAAGATGTGGAGAGGGCACAGATGGGGAAGAAGTGCCATCGTGCAAGCAGAAATCCTTGTACTGATGGAACAAGTGCATTGAATACTGTTCTATGTGTTGTATCTAACTCAGAGCATTGAAATTAATGGTCCCAAGTTAGCCATGTCTATTGATTTCAATGGGTTTCCTCAGAGTGTGGCTAATGTTAGTTACAGTTGGAAGCTAAAGGAGAATTAAAAGAACGGAAGTTGAGATGAGATCAGTGAAATTGTTTTGGATGTAACCAACAATGCCACTAGCTCCAGAACACAAATGGATTGTGCATTATAACCTTGCACACCCTGATCCTATGCATTTACTCATAAGTAAATCCCACAGAGTTTACCGTATTTTTTGCTCTATAAGACTCACTTTTTCCCTCCTAAAAAGTAAGGGGAAATGTGTGTGCGTCTTATGGAGCGAATGCAGGCTGCAAACTATCCCAGAAGCCAGAACAGCAAGAGGGATTGCTGCTTTCACTGCGCAGCGATCCCTCTTGCTGTTCTGGCTTCTGAGATTCAGAATATTTTTTTTGTTTTCCTCCTCCAAAAACTAGGTGCGTCTTGTGGTCTGGTGCGTCTTATAGAGCGAAAAATACGGTAATTAGATTTGCTTCCAATTGAGCAAGTATATACGGTAATTTTAACCAAGCAGCATATACATATTTAAGAACAGAAGAAGCTGCTCAATGTCCGTCCCCCTGTTCTCAGCATGGCCAACTAGACTTCTGCAGCAACAGGTATTCAGAAGCAAACTGCTGCCACCCATAGGGGCAAAGCATAGCCACCATGGCTAGCAGTCACTGATAAGGCAGATTCATGCATGATAAAGCTAATTCTTTTTTAAAGTCATCCAAGTTGGTGGCTATCACTGCTTAGTTTTTTTAAACGTTTAAGGGATTTACTCTTTAATAAGTGAAATCTGGTCTGCAGCCATAGTGTGTTCCTGTGTACTCCGTTTCACTTTTGTTCAATGAAGCTTACTCCGCAATAAGGCTTGAAGCCTTAACAATGTAGAAAAATATTAGCTAGTGCAGGTAAAAACCCAGTAAAACCAAATACAAACAGCTAAGTGTTGGTGACTTTTATGTGCAGGGAGCACCACTTTCCTATAGAATTGAAACTGTGGTACGTTAATACTCTAGTGCATCTCATTTTATTGATATTTATTACTCTAGCTCAGTAATTTTAGGGTATAGAACAGCAATTGAGATGTTAAAGAAATGGATAGATGTTTCAAATGTGTTCCCAGTCTGAATTATAGAAAGGGAACAGGAAAACTGTAAACTTGCAAATCTCTACTAAGGCTGTTGCTCTAGTCATCAGCAGGGAGAAACCCATTCTTCCACTGCTAAGAGGGCGGAAAGCCAGCAAATGTATGAAGGCCATAAACTGCAAAAAACAAAAACACCATCCAGTATTGCTTTTACACAGTATAGTTGTCCTTGGATGACTTGGGACTCTTACTGGACTAAGAGATTTAAATTCATGTTCAGCCAAGAACACACTGGGTAGTCTTGATTAAGGGCTGCAATCTTATACAGTGGTGCCCCGCAAGACGAATGCCTCGCAAGACGGAAAACTCGCTAGACGAAAGAGTTTTCCGTTTTGGAGGTGCTTCGCAAAACGAATTTCCTATAGGCTTGCTTCGCAAGACGAAAATGTCTTGGAGTTCCTGCGGGTTTTTCCCCCTCCCCCCCTTTTTCTAAGACGCTAATCTGCTTATCCGCTAAGCTGATAAGCCTCTAAAAGCTGCTAATAGCGCTAATCCGTCAATGGGCTTGCTTTGCAAGACGAAAAAACCGCTAGACAAAGAGACTCGCAGAACGGATTCTTTTTGTCTTGCGAGGCACCACTGTACCCATCTAACTAGGGGTAAGCCCCATTGTATGTATCATGTACATCACCACGCCTCTATTTCTCTTCTGTAAAATGGGACCTAGTGATCTACAAAATAGGGTTGTTATGAGGATGCATAAGAATTGAGACGCACTTGACCAAACAACGTAACATATATGGAGAATGGTGCCTTGGTATTTGAAGGATGGCAACTCCAGGAATCTTTTATTGGCTTGACACTTAAAATAATTCTTTCCAGTAACGCAACCTTTGTACTACTTGTCAACTTCACTCTGACCTTTTTCTTTTTTTAAAAAAATGGAGAAATAAATCTTTCTTTCATCACCGGGGAGGATTTAAGCAGATACCATTGTGCTTTGTTTCTCACATCTCCTAAACTGTAAAATCTTTAAGCCAGTAATGAGCATAGAGTCTTGAATTGTGCAAAGCAGAATGGAGCTCACTTACCGCACTCAGCACAGCACCCTCGAGCTCAATGGGATTCTTCTACTGCACTTTCTACAGCTTCTTTTCCAGTCTGAGCTTCCTATGTTATGGGAATATTGTGTGCTGGGAACCCAGAGGGGTCTAACGGAAGAGCTCACTAGCCTCTGCGTTTGTAGTAAAGTACACTGGTTTATTTAGTTGATATGTTTCTTTACAGAATGCAGAAAACACATTTTTAAAATAATTATATAAGGACATAAAAACACATCAGTGGTTGGTGAACACTTTTAATACAAGATTTTCTCCCACCATTACAGTGTCTAGTGGCATAAATAAACAGCACTGGTGCTTAGGGGGAAGGCGGCTGATGAGAATGCCATTGTTATTATTCTGTTCACTGCCCCTTCGCCTCCAGTTTCTATGGTGACAGGTAGGCCCAGGCCTGAAACCGTTTGCGCTTGCGCATGACCATTATAAAGTGGCATCAGTTGCTAGGGACAACGGCACTGTTTGGAAGGCCCTTCTAACTTGCAGCATTTGGGCTTAGGAGGCTGTGTGTGTTGATAACTTGGAGACATCTGAAATGCAGGCCTGCCAGTATAGATTTTGGCACTGTGCTGCCATGGTCGCTACCTTGTGGGGGGAGGCATTCTTACAAACGTATTTCTAGTGTCTGTTCAAAAGCAGTCTGCCCTAAGTGGTGCCACTTAATCCCTTTCCCTTCAACCAGCTCTCCTGTGTGAGGAGCAGAATCCATTGCTTCTCCTCATCTGAGACACACACCAACTTTCAAGCACTGAAGGGATAGAGGAGAGGTGTGGTGTTTTTTTAAGGGAAAAAAAACTTTGTAGGGCAAATCTATACCTGTCAAACTAGACAAAGGCTAAACCTGAAGCATTCCTTACAGTCCCCCTCACTTCAACACAAACCCCTCCAGCCCACCTCAGGGGGCAGAAGCAGAGTGCAGAACTATATGGGGCCATAGTCAAATTAACATTTGTTTTAATAGACAAAATCCTATTCAAGTAGTCAAAAAAAAGGCTTGATGGGAAATGCCACCCTAGCAAGTTCAGAGGTGAAGGTCATTTTAGCCATTCATCCACTAGTGTGTTAACTGGCCATGTCAGCACACCATCATACTTTGCAAAACAGTCAATATGGCTTAAAAGTGTCTGCTTTGTGTGCAAAGTCAGCCAGAGGCTGCCCAGCCCCCAGCCAGGGGATGGACTAATTATTGCAAAGGGCTTTTCCTCCCTCTAATGTACCAAAAATAGTCTCAAATGGACAAGAAAAAATTAATAACTCATGCTTAAAATCATTTTGTTGAAAGGGGGGGAGAAAGGCATGGGGGTGACCTTGATAGTCACTCCAACTTCCCAGGAGAGACGTGTGGAAGTTCATTTTTTAAAAAGGCAAGAAACCTAGACATGGCTCTAATATTTAAAAACAATGACTATGAGAGACCAAAAAGAAAGGGAAAAAAATCTAAAATGAGCAAAGCAGCCAGTCCCGTTGAATTGATACTAAGAAGCTAAGCTCATACAAACTGCTGGCAGCATTACCATTTTTAATCACTTTTTTTAATAAAACAATTTGAGGCTGTATCAAAAATTTAGTAAAAAATTAGAGCTGAGAGTTCACTGATTTTCACTATGAACTATTTCTGGCGCGCATGTGTTTTTTATTTTATTTTGCCAACCGCCAGACAGCTACTATTGCGTCTGTGTGTGTGCAGAGGACAGCAGTGAGTGATTGGGGGGGAAGAGGGACTGTTCCAATACTGTGGTCCAGGAGGAGTCTTGATGTGAGGAAACTGCATTACACTACATAAAAATATTGCATCTTCACCAAAATATCTCAAGAGTGTTTCAAAAGCCAAAGGATGCCTTCCAGATGGAAAAACCTCAGCGCAGCACCATGACCCTTGCAGCCTGCAGCTACCACTGTTGGAGCCCCGGTTTCCAAAAGGCAGCAAAGGCTGCTACATAGCTAGATTCAACGCTCTCTCTCTCATCTTTTTTTCATTTTGGTAATTGCAAAGAGCTCTCCAAACTCCATCCTTTTCCCAGAAACCTACGGCTATCGGCATGGCATCGGTCCAGCAATGGCAGGCTGGAGCAACAAGAGCTCCCTCTACAGTTTGCAAAAAGGACCCCAGCTGATGACTGAACTGTATAATGTGTGAAAAAATAGGATTCCTTTGATTAAAAAAGACGGTCCCTCAGCCTGACTGGCATTGGAAACACCCCTGGAGCTTATTTGTAGTAAAGCATTTCCCCTCCCCCTCCCCATTCTATACATACAAGTTTAGGTAACAGCAATTAAATGTAAAAACTTAACATTGACCTCAGAAAGTCCTCCGGTTTTAATTTTTTAGGCTACGTTTCATGTTATGCCCTGTAGCTAGACACACGTGAAATAGAAAAAACAGTACAGTTAGTTTTAAAGGCAAACAGCAGAGACCCAGCGTGCCACCCCTAGCGCTGCCTGCATGTCCAGCCATTCTCCCTTTGCACAAGATGCTTCGAGACGCCTGCTGTCAGAAATACTTTTTGAGCCAAGTAGATTTTTCCCCCCCTCTATGAATAAACAAAACAAAAGCTGTTAGGCAAAAATAAAATCAGTGTCCCGAAAATTCCACAAGCACTGTGGTGTAGCAAACGCATTCGGAGAGAGGGCCTGCCGGGACCGGGCTACGTTTGAGCTTATGTATGTTGGTTTCCTAATTGGTAACGGATTCGCAGGCCACCGACCCCTACAGACAACACTGGTGTGGAACTATAGGCCCCATCTCCGCAAGCGCCTCTTGTTCATTAAGGGGGGACGTAGGGAGGTGGAGACCTGTATGGGGTCATGTTCTTCGGACGGGAGCCTTTGCCCTCCATGGGTGCTGTAAAGGGAGGGGGTGGCTGGTAGGGCGGTGCGTTGGGGTCTTCATCTCGCAGTGGCGTGTACTCTCCTATGGTGTCTTGGTTGAGCGGGGTGGTTTCTGGCATATTCTGATTTGGGTACTCTGGGGGCGGGAGAGGGGCTTTCTCCTCCTGTAGAATCAGCGGCATGCTGGAGGAAGGGGGAGGCTTGGAGTCATCCAGTTCATCGGCAAAGATGATGGGCACTCCCTTCTTGATAAATGTGGCTTGGTCTTCTATGGTGAGCTTGCCTTTTCTCTTCTTGCGATAGCAGATCATAGCGATGATCCCAGCAATCAGCAGGATTGCTGCCACCACCACAGCGGGGATGACCGTGTGGAGGTACACATCGTCTTCGCTCGTCTTTTCTGGATCCCGCGGAAGCACAACTGTAGGTGGTGCCGTTGTAGGAAGTCCTTCTCTATAGAAAGGAATAAACTGAATGCGTCCGCAGCTACCAGCACCAATAACAGAAATGTTCTTAGCCGGGAACTCTGGCGCTAAGGCATTCTTGAAAGCGTGGCTTGGCTTGCCAGAATTATCAGCAATTTTTCTGCTCATGGTGCGAATCATCTCTTTGGGGCATGGATCCAAAGGCAGAGTATTGTTTGTCCACTCAACTATAATGGAGCCGTTGACAATGTTTTCTATGGTAATAGTGCTACTGTTTCTGTCTCCGAGGGCAAAAGCCAACTTCTTCACCAACAAAATTTTCTTATGAATGTCATTGACAACTGTAGTATAGTCTCCCTCTAATGCAGCTTTAAATTTAACGGGAGGCACCTCGTCGGCTCCAAGACCATGGACAAATATTTCAAATGCATCCACTGTTGAAAGGCCCCCTTTGTCTGTGGCATGCATGAAAAATTCATGCCTGCCTGAGTGTGTGCGATTGGGTAGTCCATACATTAGCTGACTAGTGCTATTGAACTGCACCCATGAGTTCTCTTCCAACGGCTTCTCATTTTCTAGTTTCATGGTCAACTGCAGTTTATCAGTGGTGGTATCTTCCTTGTCATAGAAAGTGTCTGAAGGTATCTTGAGTTCAAAGTAAGTGCCCACCCACGCATCCACCCTGTCAATATGGTTTTTCAGTTCTGGCGGATCATTGGGCACCCGAGGAGTTCCAACTGTAGTGGTGCGTATGCGAGTTGGTGGCGAAACTCTTTCTGGTGGAATGAAAGGTGATTTAGTAGTCCCGGGAGTCTTTGGAGGTCGAGGAATTTTGGTGGGTCTGGGAGTTCTTCGTGTCGTGCTCGTATCTGTGGTTGATGGTGTGGACGGTTTTGGCGTAGTTCTTTTTGGTTTCTTTGTTGTGGGCGGTGTAACTGCTGCAGTAGGTTCAACTTGCCCCGTCATTGTTGGCCGGATCTGGACAGGGGTAGTAGAAACTGCTTCTATCATTCTGGTTGGCTGAATTGGTCCAAGGGTTGGTGTCTGAACAATGGCACCTCTTGTTCTAATAGTAACGGTGGGTTTCCTAGGCAATGGAACAGGCTCTCTTACTGGAGGAGCTGTTGTTTCAGTGGGAGGTGCAATGGCTGGGGAAGTGGGTGTAGGAACAATTCTAATTGGCGGTTCTTGGAGGGCTGTTGTCGGAGGTCCAACAGCAGTCACAGGGGTTGGTGTAGCATTAATCTGCCGCCTTATTCTCTTTGGAAGATTAGGCTTCTTGTTCGCAATGTGCCAGCCAACCACGGGGTAGCCAAGATGAGCAGACATTGTACCTTCCTTAGCTGGAGATTCAACATTGCTTATGTTTGGGACACTATTCTGGCTCAAAGAACAGCCTAGTTTCCAAGATAGTAAGGCTCCATTTTCCACCACTTTCTTTGCGTTCCCTGGGCCAGCCATGAAGGCTGACATGTCAAAGAGTCTATTATTTACAACGGGAACCAATTTCATGTTATAAAGTTCCACTTCTGAGAAGGTTTTCATTCGGTTTAAAAGTTCAATCCTCTGCTTTGGTGTCATTTTTGTTAAGTCAGCATCCAAAATTACAGTCAAAATAGTGACTGGTTCCTCTGCGCTACACACAAACGGTGCTACTTCATTCACATCTTGTGAAGCCACCCGTACCGACTGAGGTTCATTATGATCTTCAGGGTGAACCTCAATGGAAAAGACATTGGTGGTTTGGGGCACGTAGCTTCCATTAGATACCAGATGCATTGAATTCACTGAGATATAATGAATGCCTTTATCTGTATCAAGCGGGAGACCTTCCAAGGTGCTACTCTCTGGTTCCCAATGCAACCAAGAAGGCAAAGTTTCTTTCCCAGCTTCGGTAATCTATGAAAGAGAAAGAAAGAAACTGTCACAGGTAGTTACAACATTCTTTAGAAATAAATTTAACAGTAAACTCTGGTCTTTAAAGTTTGTGCAACAGGCATTTAAGAACCCCTCCAGCAAGTACACATTGAATGTAAATCTTGAGCAGTAGCTCAACTTGATAGGTCAAAGTGATTGAAAACAACCAAGTTAATAAATTAAAACAGGATTGAAGACAGACACTCACTTGGTGGCCTAGGGCCTAGGCTGAGCCCAAATCACCTACAGGTGACTAGGTAGAGAAACTTTTGTTAAAGGTAATGTTGGCTCTTTTTGCTTTTTGACTCACTAATTTTATTTATTTATTTATTTATTTTATTTATTTATTTATTTTATTCAAAGGAGCCCAGGGTGGTAAAACAAGTGATAAAACCATAAAAACATCTTCAGAACAATTTCAAGATAGATGCAGATGGGTAAAAAATTTAACTGAAAAGGCTTGTTGAAAGGGGACGGTCAAATAGGTACCAAAAGTTTTTTCCTAATAATTTAAAATGATCAAAGTCGTGCACTCAGTGTGTCTAGTGTGTTCCAATGTAGACAGAGGACCCTGATTTTTCACTGCTTCTTTACAGTATGCCTAGCCATTTTCATTAGGGCAACAAGAGCGAACACAACGTTCTACTAGAAAAGTGGAAAGATACGTACTGTGCCAAAGGGCCACCAGGAGCCAGGAAGAACAAATAAGAGTCCCCTTTTAAGGTTCCTGCTGGTGGTTCTGTTAGACCAACTTTATTGCTTCAAATATACATAATTGAAACACTCTGGAAAAAGTTTTTCAGAAACTTAAAGACACCAGTTAAGGATTCAAGTGTACTAAGGTCTCCTGAGACCTTTGTATTCAGGAACAGAACACTTGATTATATACTTTCTCATAAGTAACTCTGTTGCATGACATGCGGCAGCAGTTAGTTCTCAGAGTCCAATTACATATATGAATGTATACTCAAAATCCTCTGGCCTACTTTAGGAAGTGGAAACTTAATGTAAGGAAAAAAAGAAAAAAGCACTCCCATATGTCAAAAAGGATCTTATTAGAGGTCACTGCACCTAGTTCCTCCTCTTTGATTCCTGTTCCTCATTTCTTCCATTTCCCCTCAATTATATAGCTTTTGGTTATAATCCTGTGTTTCTTGGTGTTGTGGATAGGAAGGAAGGAAGTAAAAGAGGCATGGATGAAACCTGTATACTTTTGTTGGTTTCATGGGAAGCCATGGGACCCAAAATATCAGTTAGCAGACTGTATGTTTCTTGGGATCCTGCTTTATCTATAGCCATTTGTTATCAGAGTAACTATCTGATAGCATGCCAAGCTGAGTTTTCCTTCTTCAAAATAGATGGGGAAACTATATAAAATCTATTTCTGTGCAAATTCCTGTATGCTTTGAAACCAAGGGAGTCCCAGCAAACATCCTGCCTAGAAGGAGGCAGCGGCACCATTTTGGTTCCATTTCAGGCAGCAAAACATTTTATGACTGCTCTATCTGTGATCTTTACAGTGCATGGTGCACCTTCAATATTAAAATAATATTTTAAAATAAGTAGTAATGTTGATTTGGTGTCTAGAAACTGTATCCAACAACAGGGTCATCTTGTTTTATTGAGGTTTGGATTTTTTGCATTCCAACGTATTTTTTATTGTTTTATTAGGGTTTTGTTTTTTTGCATTCCAAGGTATTCTGAGCCCATGAGTAGAATCTGGGTCTTTCTAGGTACAGTTCCAAATGACTTTGCTGCAGTTAGTGCACAGCTGTGATTAAGCTCTCAAAGACATTTTTGTTTCTCTAAAGGTCTGTAGAATTCATATAAATTTCATGATTTGCCAAAACTCAAATTTATACTCTGCCGCCATACAGCAAAAATGGATCCATTGCATATGTACCTTCCTCCTCTTAAAAAAAAAAAGGAAGTAAAAGGGGAAACATAAAAGGTGAACAGAAAAAATAGGTGAACAAAAAAATACTACTCCCATAACAGATAGATATCCCAATCCCAACATGTTTCAGACTGTACAGTCATTTACCGGGGAACTATTCAATGTAAATAATAGTACAGTGGTACCTTGCAAGACAAATGCCTCGCAAGACGAAAAACGCGCAAGACGAAAGGGTTTTTCGTTTTTTGAGTTGCTTCGCAAGACGATTTTCCCTATGGGCTTGCTTCGCAAGACGAAAACGTCTTGCGAGTTTGTTTCCTTTTTTCTTAAAACCGCTTAAAGAGGTGCAGTTGCGACTGACCGTGCTTCGCAAGACGAAAAACCGCGCAAGATGAAAAGACTCGCAGAACGAATTAATTTCGTCTTGTGAGGCACCACTGTAACTCAGTTGTATCTGCCTTAAGATGGTTCACATTTAACTAATGTGATACATGCAAATGGAGCCTAAATTATAAAAATACTCTCTCATTCTGGCAAATTGCAAGTATTGTTTAGCCCTCAGAACAGCTAAAGTTGAGGAAACAATTACATTTCAATATCAACAACATTATACAACACACAAACACATTTTACAAAAGGAACAATTAAATACTTTTTTTTTGGAGAAAAATTGCATGAATCACTACAATAGATAATGGTTTAGATTTAATTTAGATAGCTGATTGCGACTAGCAGTTTTGATTTTATTTTGGGTAAGTGGTGTGTTAACAAGGTAAGGTAAGAAAGAAAGAAAGAAAGAATACCACAGATAGGTGAATGGAAAAGTTTGTTTTCTCAGAAAACTTACAGTGCAATCCTTTATGTGTCTACCCAGAAGAAAGCCATTTTCATTTTACTCTATAAACGCAGCGCAGCCTGCAGCCTGAGTGTAACACTTTTGTCCTACTGACATCAATGGGAGAATTAAGCAAATGCTAAAATACATGAGTTTAAAAATGTTTACTTCCGGCCAGATCATTCCCCGTTTTTCAACAAATACTGCCAACCACCTGGAGGTGCAAAAATCTCAGTAAGCAAAATGCTATCTATGCTAGCTCCTTCTGTCTTGGGTCCTTGATATTAACAGCTTTCTCTTGAGTAGTTAAAAGTGTTTGTGAACATTCTGTGATATCACGGCAAGGCAGCCCCACTGAGAACATCTTCAGTCAGGGGATAGTATCTGCTAAGTGCTGAATATACTGCTCCCTTTTGAGGATTCATGTTTTTTTTAAAAAAATAATAACAACAACAATAATTTTAAAGGCATTTCTTAAAATGGATTATTATTATTATTACTCACAACCACTTTTACCATGGATTTTTAAGTAAGGAGCAATTTCAAAGTGTATGCCCAATTCTAGAAACGTTTCAACCATGTGCCTTCTTCCTCTTTTGTTCACTGCAGTCATTGAATCAGTTCAACAAAGCAAGGAATGCAGAACAAAACTGCCCAAATTTTGCCACCTTAACGTTCTTCAGCAAGAGTAAACTCCAGTTTGGCAGGATGACAGCCGAGGCCAGCTGTCAGACAGTGTGAGCCACACCTTAAATTTAAGCCTCTTACCTTGTCAAGGTACCGTATGTGGAAGTGCTTATAGAATATTTCACACTTCCTGACTGCAACTTTAAACCTTACTGAGGTAATGCTTGTATTCAATTCTGTCAAAATCACATTGCCAACTGAAGAGACACAGTACTGGACAGATTTTAAATGGCTATCATTTTAGAAACTAGGTGGAAGGATGAAAGGACATGAATTTGATATGCCTGACTCATAAGCAGACATGTAGATAAGTCTCGAGGTGATACTGCATAGAAAGATTTTATTCTTGGCATCTTTACAGCACTTTGAATATTTCAATAATATATGTGAAGCTTCTTAGTTTTTACAGTGGGTATCAAAGGTAAGCCACTATTGCTACTATCCACACTACTGTATTTTCAGTAATTATAAGTTCTTAAAACGTTTTACTGTTCTATTTTAAATTGTACCCTGCCTTGGGACCTTAGGGTGAAGGGCATGTTGTGGTGGTGGTGGTCAACAGCAGTGATTTGAGTGAGGCCAACTAGTGAATTGCCGAAGCAAAGTCTTCCCAGTGTATAGCTTACATCCTTAGATCTGAAACTCTCCATTGCTGCTGGAGCTCTGCTCTGCCTTTTATCTGTGACAGACTTCAGGAAACAGAAGCAAAAAAGCCAATGAAAGCTGGCAGAGTGCCCTGTGGGCACTAAAGCTGAATACTAGGAGAATGAATCCCCCATGGCTTCCAAGTATTAACATTATCACTTGAGAGGTGCAAATGATTTTTTTTGGGGGGGAAGCACTTTGGTACTAACCCAGCCCAATACAATAGTTAAGAACAAGAAAGGAACTACGATTTGCAGGTATCTAGTGTTACATGTGAACTGGATCAAAGACAGATACACACCTTCAATTTCTAATTGAATAATAAAGCCAATAAATAAATAAATAAATAAATAACAACAAACTTATTTCTGCTTCAGCTGATTACTACTATTTTCAAGAAGTATTCAAATTTGAGGGACAAAGATGAGTAATATTTCCCACATGATGCTAAACAGGAATGAAGCAACAGTATGTTGCTTCCCCCATAAAACTAAAGCAGCTTTCCAGAACTTCCTAACACTAGAGTTCAGGAAATAAAGTTAACTCTAGCTTCTTTAAGTGCATTTCATACTATGTAGTATAGAATTAGGGCCTCTAACTTCAAAAAGGAGACAAGCACCCCAAAATTCTAATATCTAATACCTTTATGACAACCACACAGTACGTTTCCCTGCAGCATCCACACAAACATGACTATAATATGTATAACTCTGGACAGAATCTGAAACTGAGCTCCAAAAGGCAAATGCAAGTAAAAAGAATACCAAGTATGGATATGCACCAGATACTGTTTATGTATGAGACTGGTGCTCTTTTCAATAGGGCTTTCACTGCTCATCCTTGCCCCAAGAGTAGCAGATCAGTGGCAATTTATGCCTATTTAAATATATACAGATTTCAATTTCTTTTCTTTACTCCTTCCCCGATAATCAAAGAAGATGGGAGACAAAGCCAATTCTCAGATAGCGAAAAGTGCAAGATAACTTTCTAGCACCATAATTTTGCCAAAGTGTAAACCAGGGTTAGTTTTTCCATAATATGTTGCCAATGCTGCAGCTGTGAACTTAAGAAAAGCCCTGCAGGATCAGACCAGCCGCCCATCTACTCCAATATCCTGTTGTCACTCTGTGCTTCAGATGCATCTGTGTGTCAAGGGACTACTATTTTGTTAATGCCTATTTCCACAAACAAACAAATCCCATATACAGTGGTACCTTGGGTTAAGTACTTAATTCGTTCCGGAGGTCTGTACTTAACCTGAAACTGTTCTTAACCTGAAGCACCACTTTAGCTAATGGGGCCTCCCGCTGCTGCTGTGCCACCGGAGCACGATTTCTGTTCTTATCCTGAAGCAAAGTTCTTAACCTGAAGCACTATTTCTGGGTTAGCGGAGTGTGTAACCTGAAGCGTATGTAACCTGAGGTACCACTGTACAGTAATTGCATCCTCACACATAGTAAACTTTGCCAGCAGTCAGACTACGGCTTTGACAGCCACAATATTTTTTACTAAGATGTCACATACAAATATAAACCCAAGAAACACTTTTCTAGTCATACTGCATATATTGGCCAGAATATGTAGTGGAATCTAGAAGAAATTCCATGGTTAAAGCCTCACTTCGGTGTGTACAGACAAGTGGCTACATGAATTACTAAAAAGTGCGTGGCTGTGTTTGTGATATTGCCTCCCCATGCTATCTTAGTAGAATAGAAAGATATTCAAGCCTAAGATGACTACAGATGGATAGATGAAAGGAGGCAGGAAGGGAAAAGAAGCTAAAAGGCAGAGAGTCAGGTCACTAAAACCTAGGCAGATTGCATGATTCTCAGATTATCATATCAAGACTCCTATACAGCTGGCTACTTTTAAGAAAGGACTTTTACCACTAATTTTGTTTTTCTGAAAACTTATAGCTCTGAACACAAACTAATAAGGGTTTGTTTTTGAAGGATACAGTCCTCTCAAAACAAGAAAAAAGACTTGGAAAAGTGTGTTATTTGCATATTTGAAAGCTATCAAAGAACTAACTGAAAGATGCAAGAGAATGCATGATTCACCATGCAAGAGAATCAGGTTATTCAGTTACACCAGAAAGAGCCAAGCATTTTTGTCTCTCTCAGTCACCATTCCGCTTTTGTCCATTCAGTTGTCTAGTGAAGTCACCAAACCTACATCTTCCTCCTCAAGACATTGTTTCTGCCACACACTGAAATGACATGCAGACGAACTTGTTCAACTGTTAACAAGCATACTGCCTCCCTGCTTTTGATTGCATAAAAAGCCCAAGACACAGTAAGCAACAAGACTTAGGGAATCTATTATACCAGCTTTGGAACAGCAGCATTGGCTACAGGTCCTATCCAAGCACAATTCAAAGTAGACATCCCCAGAGACCATCCTCTTGAGCATGAGCTATTCAGAAATGCCTCAGCGACCCGACTCCATGTTCCCTGCCAAGTGAAGTAAGGGAAGTGGTAACCCGAGACACTCAAACCTTGTTACGGAGGCCCTTCCAAGAGAGGTTTGCTTGGTGCTGCCTTTTTATTTTTGGCACCAAGTGCATACTTTAAGAAGGTCTGGGCAAGGGACGTTGTAAGAAACCTTTCATATATTTTGTTCTGATTTACTGGTTTTATTCCTCAAGTGACTATTTTTATTGATCTAGGTTTGTATTGGTTTCATGTAAGCTACATATAAGGGATGCAGGTGGCGCAGTCGTCTAAACCACTGAGCCTCTTGGGCTTGCCGATCAGAAGGCTGGCATTTCAAATCCACACAGCGGGGTGAGCTCCCGTTGCTCGGTCCCAGCTCCTGCCTACCTAGCAGTTTGAAAGCACGCAAGTGCAAGTAGATAAATAGGCAAATGGTGTTTCCGTGCACTCTGGCTTCCATCATGGTGTTTCGTTGTGCCAGAAGCGGTTTAGTTATGCTGGCCACATGACCCGGAAAGCTGTCTGTGGACAAACACCGGCTCCCACAGCCTGTAGCGAGATGAGTGCCGCAACCCCAGTCACCTTTGACTGGACTTAACCATCCAGGGGTCTTTACCTTTTACCATGTAAGTTACTCTAGGAGTAAAACAAACAAGCAATAGGAGGGACATATTAGTTCTTCCTTTAAGTATTATTTCTTCCACGCCATTAAGACGGCATGGAGGGATGTTCGGTAGGGATGTGGATGCTGAGCCTGCTCATCTATGCTTCCCCCACATTCATGCAATGGGGGGCTTGTCTGTATAGGGGAAACCTACTGAACATATGCTGGCTCTATTTGTGATTCGGAACCCTGAACTCACACCCACTCTCTCTATGAGACCTTAAATCAAATAGAGGAAACAGTGGGCTACTTGCTATTGTAAAGGGTAAGCCCCTTGAACGGTACAATGTAACCCAAATAAATGCAATTAATTACTGAATGCAAGCATCTTACTTCATAAAAGTGATCAATTTTCTTGGGAAAGGGTTGAATAGATGTGTGTATTGAAAACTCACACTCACACTCCCCCACAGCTTTGCTGCTGGTGGAGTTTGACTTCTGGGAGGTGCTTATTCCTAGATCTTAACAACTGAAGCCACCACAAAGCAGAAGATGGAAGCAGTTGCAGGGAGGGTCTGATACAGAAGAGCGGCTATGTGAAGACAGAAGCAGGAATGTCAGTGTGTAGATGCAGCAGTAAGTGTTTAGGGAGCTTGGACTCAAATATACCCCCAAAGTAACTTTTTTGGTTATCACATATTAATGCTATCCTGTATTTCAAACCCTCAAGCAATTCAGTTTGAGAAGCAGTCATGTTCAGCGCTGCCTGCCCACTATCATCAGCACGTCTGTGAACTCTGCCATTTTATGCAAGACAGAAATATCTCCTTGGATGCTAAGAAAAAGCCTGCTTTTGTTTCCAATTATTACAAACAAGCATCTCTCAAGCAGCTTTCATGGAAGATGATCATGTTCCTATGACTCATGGCAAAAAAGTAATTTGTACTCCAAATGGAACAACAGTGATTTAGAACAATTTAGATTTCTAAAATTGCCATCAAGCTATTTATGAGGTAATGCCTAGTGTCAACAAATGCTTGAAAGTAGATTAATACCCTAATCACAGACTACCTTCACCCCTGCAATCTATAAAACTCAATGCCAACTTCTTGCTCCTAGAATGGATTTGACCAGTTTTTGGGATCCACAACACATCTGTTACTTCCTTTCAGTGCACTGCCCAATTTACTAATTTGTACTCCATCTCTGGGGCTTATATTCAAGCTGAAATCCATTACTTACAAGCCCCACACCCAGTATCCTGGATACTACTGCTATAATTTAATGTTTCCCCTCAGAATAATTTTTTAATTCCTGAAGATTTTCAGAAGATTTTTGTTTGTCTTGACTGCAGATGCCTCACCCTGAATGGATTTAGCTGAAAAACGGATGTAGTGAGGTGGCCAAGTTTGCTGATGATACTCAATTGTTCAGTCATTAAAAGAAAAGGACCTCTTCAAACTGAGTGAATGGGCAGTAAAATGGAAAATGTACTGAAAGCCTGCTTAAGTATGCTTTATAATTTCCAGTAAATGTTTGGGTTTTGATGTTGATTGACCTATAGATCATGGGTAGGCAAACTAAGGCCCGGGGCCCGGATCCGGCCCAATCGCCTTCTAGATCCGGCTCATGGATGGTATGGGAATCAGTGTGTTTTTACATGAGTAGAATATGTGCTTTTATTTAAAATGCATCTCTGGGTTATTTGTGGGGGCTGCCTGGTGTTTTTACATGAGTAGAATGTGTGCTTTTATTTAAAATGCATCTCTGGGTTATTTGTGGGGCATAGGAATTTGTTCTTATTTTCCCCCAAAAAATATAGTCCAGCCCACCACATGATCTGAGAGACGGTGGACTGGCCTACAGCTGAAAAAGGTTGCTGATCTAAGCAAAGAGTCAAGCTGCGTTTCCTCCTTCCCCCAAACAATGGAGGCAACTGAAACAGGCAATGTTCAGTTGAAAATTTGACCGTCTGAACAAGCTTGAATGCTGAAGCCATATTGGTTTTGACTTCTCAGCATAACAAGGAATAGTCAGTGAATGAAAAGCAGATTGCAAACTTTGCAAGAACTCATGAAAATTGCTTCAACTCTAAATTTAGGAGCAAAAGAACTCCCTTGCTGGGTAAGATCAAAAGTCTACATGGCCCAGCACTCTTTCTAACACTGGCTAACCAAATGCTTAAGATACTCACTCCAAGGGCATGATGCAATTAACCATCCACCATTTGTCCAAGCATCTGGCAATCAGATAACTACTTTTGAATATGGAAGCTCTAATATTGATTGGGAGATCTATTCTCCATGTGTTTATATATTCTCTTTTTAAAATAAAAATAAACCTAAACCATAACTACATTTTGTAGCGATCAATTCATTATTATACTTTGAATTAGAATTCCCTTGCATCTGTTCAAGACCTAAATGCAACATACTTCAAGCCATCTGGGACCTATTAGTCACAGCTGTATTTTATTGATCATGAATTTTAAGAGAGTCAGATTCAAAGGTCAGAAATTTAAGAAGAAAAGATGCACTATGATTGTTATCCTGGAAAATAAGGACAAAAGCTGCATAAAACCAAATGCTGACCTTGAGAAAGCTATTTTTGATATGCAGTGAACATTCTGCAGTATGCCTTCTTCTGGGACCACCCAGGAACACCAGTCAAGCATCTGAACCTCTAGACATCCAATGTAACCACTAGAGGGAACTACGAGGCTCACTCAAGAATACTAACTAAGTAGTACTGACAACTAGGTGTGTTACGATAAAATGAAAAGAATGTAAGGAACATGCCTGGTTATAGTATAACAGTGGAACTGCATTTCAGATGCTAAATTCAAGGCACATTTTTTAATTTCTTGTTTCAAAACATTCAGTCTATTCATCTGGAGAAAATGGAAACACTGAATAATCAGTGGGCAATTAGAATATTTCCACTATGCATACCAGACATTTAACCATACCCCGGCAAGATCCATTTTAAAGATGTGGAAATGACCCGAATTTGAAGTGACATTTGTCTTTGGTGTCTGTAATAAACAACTTCTCTATGAGATCACATTGTTCAAAACTCAGCAAAGTTCTGAACAGCTGCTCCATCTAATACCATTCTGCCACTCCCAGTGTAACGCCTTCCATTTCCAGATGTGCCCATATTTATTATAAAGGAACTATTCAGAGGACAACTCATTTCCTCTCTCATATGACAAGAGGGCATGCCAGTAATTTCACTGGGTGGTCACTGCAAAACATTGACTGTCCAATGAAATGCTGCCGGTCTGAAAACATTTCGTTTAATCTAGAGTCTAGCAGGGTGCTTGAACAAGGGACCTGTTGCCTGAATCCTGCTCTCCGTTTTGTTGCTCACTGTCCAGGGCAGAATGCCAAATTTTGAAAGAGGGCACTTCTCCACACATGACCTTTTTGCAAGCAAAAGGCCAAAGGAAAAAGAATCTATGATACAACATTTGCACCAGATGCTAGGCGCATATTGATGCTTTGGACTCTCAACTAATCACCACTTGCTGCTATTTCCCCAGCCAGCAGATATCCTGATGGCTGAATTGGCAGGAGGATTAAAACTTCTGCTAGTGACCTTCATCCAAGCCACGCAGACCATGTATACAATTACTTACTGGTTATCTTCTCCTTCTTTAAAATTAATGCTAGAGGACACTATTCAGGAGCGGCAACGTCAAGAGACAAGGGACTGTCAGTGTGAAAAGTTTGTTTGTAATTAGACTGAGTCATATCTTCCAAGTGTGGAACCCACTGTTGGAAGCTAAAAGGCCAAAATCCGTCACAATGGGAGGCATACATGACTGCACCAGTGAAAAACTGGACAAGATCTTCTTTGAGTCTCTTAGTACACGCCTCTGTGACAATCCCTTTATATCCTGGGAGTCCACAGGTGTTACTGAAACTACGTACGGCAAACAGCATTAGGTTCCCACAAACCCAGGCATGCACAATTCTCAACCCATTAGTTAGCAGGCAGCCTGCCAAGTGCTCCCACTGCATTAGCTCGAAGCTTTCACGGAAAGTGCTCTTTGCACCACATTGACCCTAATCTTGAGTTCATGTTCAGTTAGAAATCCATGTGTTAATCTGCTTAACAGAAGGCCAGGAGAGAAAAACGCAGCATAGATGGCAACTCCTTGCTACATCCAAATGCCTCAGAAGAATGTCTCTCACAGTGCAGCTATTGCATTAATAGGGACAGAGCCCTGCCCATGTGACCCCACTCACAGCTGATAATGAGCCTGTTTGGTTTCTCCGAACAAAACTGCTCAGATCCTGTTTGTGGGACGAAATCTCCTTAATATC
Source organism: Podarcis melisellensis (assembly GCF_964234715.1). Classification (NCBI taxonomy): domain Eukaryota; kingdom Metazoa; phylum Chordata; class Lepidosauria; order Squamata; family Lacertidae; genus Podarcis; species Podarcis melisellensis. The sequence goes on along the minus strand of NC_138529.1, from coordinate 68,357,084 downwards.
CGATAAGAATAAACCTGTTAAATAAAAGCCTCTCCAGCAGATGGTGATAGTTATTGGACTTGTGAAAAGAAGTCTCCAGACCGCGCAAGCAAAGCAGCTTTGCATAGCTTTATTGCCAACTAGTCCGTCAGTCACAGAAAACACCATTTAAATGGAGTCAACAATTAACCAAAGATTAAGTGGATTTGGTTTTGCTCTTGACAATTCACTGACATGGCACCATCTGTGCATCAGTTATGTGTATGTACAGCACTGCAGAGAGGTTGAAAGGAAGGAGATTCCATCTCCAAAGGAAATACTTTCCCATACTTCCATTTTGTTGGAGGTCACAGAACCTAACTAGTGTAGCTTCCAAGGCAGATCCAGATTGGTCCTTCATTCGATTGCTACAGAAACACCTGCTGCCAAATGTTTATCTATTCCTGAGCATGTTTTTTTGGGGGGGAGGGGGGATTCCATTTAAGAGTGTTCAACAAAAGTGATCACCACCAACATACCCAATAATTGCCTCTTCTGTTTAGTAGGAACCTACTTTTCTCTGCAGAATAATTGTTGAGATTTTACTCAGCAGTGTGACCAGAGAAAAAGGTAGAGTAATTATTTGCTAATTATTGTTGGTCCCTTAAGTATTACCCTGCACCCTTTTGGCAAGAAGACTAACACAGTTCTTAAAGCTCATGTAGAGTAGAAGAAACTATTTAAAAATGGCATTGTGACCTTGATGGCAAAACAATGCAGGCTTGAAAACAGACATTTATCAGACCTGCAGTTAGTAAGACTCTCTTTCGGGTGACAGAGAGAAGCTTTTGCAAAGCAAAGAGAAGTGCTGATTATTTTCTCTTCCTTTCATACCTCTGGTATTGTATTCTGGTAGAATACAATTAATACCACATGGATGGGGCAAAGAGGCTACAAGAAATTGTTATGGGCAAGTAATTTCTGTGTATTTGCTTACAGATCTAAGGTAACAAATCCAATTTGAAGGTTCACATGTCTAAAAAACACTGAAAATACTATCCCAGAAAAGTGTGGAGAGCTCAACATGTCAGAACTTCCCAAAAGGTTTAGATGTCATAAGGCTGTGGGGATTAAGTATATTCATGCATTCAAAGTGTTCGGGCACTAAAGAGCTAATCTACCGTATTTTTCACTCTATAAGATGCACTTTTCCCCTCCTAAAAAGTAAGGGGAAATGTGTGTGCGTCTTATGGAGCGAATGCAGGCGGGAGGCTCTGCTCAGCGCTCCCTTTAAAGAGCCCTGTGGAGCCTTTCCCCTCCTCGGGGAAAAGCCCCCAAGAGCTGCACACATGCTCTGCATACTCTTTAAAGGGAGCGCGGCTCTTGGGGGAGCCTTCCTCCCACTGCCCGGGAGAGGCTGTGTGCGGCTATCCCAGAAGCCAGGACAGCAAGAGGCTATCCCAGAAGCCAGATCCCTCTTGCTGTTCTGGCTTTTGGGGTTCAGAATTCCCCCCCTTGTTTTCCTCCTCCAAAAACTAGGTGCATCTTATAGAGAGAAAAATACGGTAAGTGAGGCACATATCAGGTCACAGATGTCAGAAATAAGACTGCAAAATAAGGCATAAACTTGGGCATGGCGCTGATTAACCAAAAATGGAAGTAGTTGGGTTTTTTTTTAACCCTGTGATTTTAAGTGAAAAGCAGTCTTTTGTAAAATAGAAGAGCAGATTATGCTGATTACTAATTCAGTTACTGAGTAAATTTCAATAGCCTGTATTATGCAGATTACAGGCCATAACTGTTATTAGTCCTCCTGGTTTTTAAATCCTATAGATGCTGCATAAAGCAAGGTGAATAAAATAATTCCGCATGTTTCTAAGCATAGATTGGCCGTTTAGCACAGTCAGCATAGCAAGTTTGGGCAGGATACGATTTCTTCTTTTGAGAAGATGTCAGGCTGCCTTTATCCTGCACTGAAATTCAGCCTGTAGTTCTGTGGGTCTTGTGAATCCTCTGAGGTTGTCCAAGCTTAACACACTAAAATAAGTTGCATCTTAAGATCTCTGAGCATCTTAGTGATTAAAACTAAATATCCTAAAAGGGAAGCAGGACTACAACTGCTTTTACAGTTTGGGAACTACTTAACAGATTACAAGCAGATTCTTGCCCCTTACTTTCAGTTATCAGTACCTGTCACTTTCTCTTGACCTTCAAGCTGTGTAAGGCAACACCCATCTGGCTTTCTATGAATGTACCATGCCAACAATGTTGCTAGCAAAGCACTAGTTTCAGCACAGGATAGCAAAGCAGTTCTTGCACAAAAACTTGCAGAAAAACTGAGAATGAAGCCTCAGTAACTAAGCTACACGTCTTTCAAGATACAAAAGAATGAGCATGGGTATGAATGATATCTCTTTTTGCCAGCCCATGTTGAGGCCTGGCAACCAGACAGTTGACTACATGCCAAGAACCTTTTTTAAAGCACAGGACACAAAAAAAGTTATGATCACCTCTGAATTATCTGTTTGAGAGGTTCCAGCAAGGGGGACTCTACATCTTTGACTAACCCTGTAACTAACACTTTCTGCATACTCTCCACAATCCCAGTGCAGTCAATTACTCATATATGCCTTGTTTCCGTCCTCCACTCAAAGACACAGGGTCTTTCAGCACAAAGACAAGCAAGTGACAAGATGGTCCAAACCTCCCTTTCGGGAATGCTTTTGGGCAATAAATTGTTGCTCCCATTCTGGTACAAATTGCTGTGGTTAATTTTTGTGTTTGCTGTATTCAATTTTTTTCCTGTGCTGTTTTGTGGCTCTTTCACTGCTTTTATTGCATTTATATATATATTTTTAAGTAGAAATAAAAAAGTGGTTCCTTAACTAAAAACAAGGAAGAAGGGGCAGGAAGGAGTGCAAAGTCAGCAAGTACTTCCTGATTATTTACAGGTCTTGTATCCCATAAATGATTCTAGGTTCTTTCTAATACAGCCTCAACTTTTTGGTTGAAAAGCTGTTGGTTAGGCTGGCTGACTAGTGGCAGAATTTATCTCTTTGGGCACTGCAACACCTTCCCCCAGAACAGCAAGTTTCACATCACTACCACAGCTACCTCTCCAGTTGGAGAAATGATACATTATTTGTCTGTAACATTTGAATTGTGACAGGCCATGCAAGCCCTGGACTCAGTGGTGGGCTAGGGGAGGGCCACTAAACTGACTCAAGATGGAGGCACTGTGTGAGAGCAGTTCCAAGTCTGGATAACTGATTAATTGCTTGCTTTGAATGGGGCTATACAGAAGGAGCAGGTTTATAGTCTGGATGTCTCTCTATTGCTAGAGGCCCAGGTGACCTGGATGGTTAACAGTGCCTTTTATCAGGTTTGACTGATAGATAGACTGTCTTAGAAGCTGCAGTTGGTGCAGAATGGCTTGACTGCTGACCAGGGCAGAATATTATGTTGGTGCTGAAAGAATTACACAGCCTGCCAGTTATCTACTAGGCTAAGTTCAAGGTGCTGGTATGGGTGTACAAAGCCTCACATAGCATGCAAAGTTTTAGAAGTTTTTAAGCAGGGATTGAATGTCCATCTATCATGTATGAATTGGTTGAGATTCCTGCATGCCAGTTGAATTGGTTTGATATACAGTGGTACCTTGGTTTACAACCACTATCTGTTCTGTAGGTCCGGTTGTAAACCAAAACAGGTTGTAACCCAAGGCATGTTTTCGCCAATGGGGCCTCCCCCCCCAAAAAATGTATTGTAATCCAAAAAAGGGACACGCACTTCCAAGTTTGACACGGTTGTAATCCAAAACGGTTGTAATCCAAAGCGGTTGCAAACCAAGGTACCACTGTATGTGCTGTTGCTTTTTAAACTGTCTTTATAAAAATAATTGTTTTAAAGTTGTTTGTGTGTGTGTGTGTGTGTGTGTGTGTGTGTGTGTTTTGCACATGTTTTTATTATATTGCAAATTGCTTTGGGGTGTCTCATGGAAAGTGATTCATAAATAAACAATAAGATTACATTTAAAAATAAAATGTTAATAAAAAATATCAATAATTATAATACAACTAATAAATTAAAGCTGGGTCTGGCAGGCTCTGTAGCATCCTAAGGCCAGGAAAGTACATCATGGATGCCTGTTCCTACCAAAGTCAGAAAAGGAATGCAAAAATTTTATGCCTAGGAAAGTGATTATGCGTGTTTATGACAAGTTCTCTTCCCCTAGCATTAAGTTTCAAATTCCATGAAAAGTCAACCCAGATTTCAAAATAGGATCATGTTAGACAAAATAGTATAGTAGATACTTATCCTGATCTTAGTCTCTGTGGCATTTGGATGTAAAAGTCAATTTCTAAGCAAACCCATTGAGGAGAGAGAGAAGACAAAGACTAGTAAGATAGAAGTAAATACACGGCAGAAGATATTACAGCCCCAAGTTCTCACCTGGATAATTTCGTCATTAGAAGCTATTAGTTCTGTTGGGATGGTGACTCTGAAGGAACGACCCACTACAGCAGAGCTGTCAGGAATCCCCACCACCGCTGGCACATTCTCTCGGAGATCCGAAAGCACCGAATGCATGGAGGCCTCTAACTGGTTTTCCCAGTCCCGTACAACTTCTGAGGCCTCACTAGGCCAATGGCACTTAACAGTAGTAGTCACCATCAGCACTAGCAAAGTCCTCCCCAGTATTGGGGACAGCTGTATAAATCCAAGAGTCATTCTCTCAGCACGTGCCAAGTACTCCGTTGTAGCCAGAAAAGAGATCCAGGGCCCAGCAAGCTAAACAGAGCCGTGCAGCCACCAATCCTTCACACCAGATTCATTGTTGCTAGTCTTGGTACCTGTAAGAGAAACACACACAGAGTCAATGAGCAGGTGAAGACAAACTTCATGATGACCCTTTGACTAAGGTTCTGTCATCTGGCTAGTGCATGAAGCCTTTCAGAAGCTTGAAACCCAACTGCCCAAAGCACTCTCCCTCTACTTTCAAAATTATCCAGCTTCTGCCCCAGTCCAGTTCAATCTTTCTGTCAAGGCTTTTGTTGACCCTCCCACACCCACAATGTCTTCATGATTTTCCGCTTTTACATGGAGCTCCCAGGGCCCTCCCATCCAATTTTCTGCAACAGTTTATAACTTCCTGGCTTCAGCAGTGCCGCAGCATTAAATGTTTCCAGGTCATTCACTCCCCATACCCTCTATCTTTACTGAGTCATAAAAGTATGTGAACAAAGGAAGAAATCAAACGATGTATCATCATAGAGCGGGGCAATATTTCAAGGAAACAGTAGTAAGTTTGCACTTTAATTATCAGAACTTAAGAGCCATTAGTGGAAGATGTTGCATGGACATTTAGTTCCGCTACTTTGAGCTCAACTCCACACTACAGTTTTCCTAGCCCCAAGTTGGAATGTTACAAACAAGTAATCTAAAGATGACAGCTGTTTTACATAGGTCACTGCTACCCAGACATTGCTTCTGTGTAGGAAATTCCATACAAACACCATGTTGCTTGGGAGAATTGTGTCTATATATTCTGAGAGGTGTGCATGCTGCAAGAATTATTTGCAAAATAGACTTCCTGCTGTATGGACCAGAGACAAAATGCCTAAACACATCCGGGTACATGAAACTTCCTGCAGAAGAGCAACAGAATTCCATCCTGCGTGAAGACATTTGCTCTGTATTCCTTATTAGGCAGGTGGCATATCTCTACCCACACGTTCTCTGACTGGAATCCCCTCTTGATATGAGATCCCCCCGCCTCCACGCTTCTCACTTTTGTATTGCAAAAATTTCAAATATATTTTCCAATTTCAGAAGTTGCAACACAGAGATAAATGGGGTCCTTTATCCATATTTATATGCTGTACACAGACGACCTTTTCATTAGGTAGCAGACATTTTCAATACTACTGCTTTTAATAGGGGAAAGTATCAAATGTAATAGCTTTGCTGGGCGTTGACACATCATGCAAGCTTGTCTTTCACCAGCTAAAAAGAATCTACACTGACGAGCAATGTCTTTATAGTTTATACGAACACTTTGCTCCATGTACACTTGTAAAAAGCACAGGCCCAGAACTGCTCAGACAATACGTAAATAATAAACTAGACTAGCATTTGCTCTGATAAAACCATTAAAGGAAAGATCTTCAAGGTCAATGAGTAATAGAAGGCTTCCTTAAAGCTGAAGAACCAAACTGATGATGTGATTACAAGAACTCCCAGTTAGGCACACCTTCTCTAGTGAATGGGAACATTCCTCCCATGCGCTAAGGATTGTGTCAGAACAAGTTCTGGCCCAATTTGGAAGAATACTGATCTGCGGGTTAACATTTCATGTGTGCATTCCAATGCACAATAAAGTGTCTGAGCTTAGACAATATTTGAATGCATGAATGTGCTTCTTACTACATTTTGGTAGCCTTGGGGCAGTAGTAATTTCTGTCTGGAGTGTGGAGGAAGGGGAGACAACACAGGAAGGAGCATCACGGTGTCATTGTGTGCAGTCTATGAGGCTAAAAGACAGCAACTCTGGAGGTAGCTTCAGCCACATTAGTGCAAATGCACACCCAATGCATTAATGTTGTCTTTTGCTTTGGGCAGAAGCTCCACCCCCACTGTGTGGCAACTGCACCATATGCTAATATGGAAAGACTCCATTTTGTGGGTGGGGCAGAAATTTCAGCTACCCAACTTCCCCCTTCAAGCCACCAGCGTCTTCAAACAGCTGTGAAGGCTTCTTTACAGGTGCAGGGAGGGAGGGAGGGAGGGGCCTTTTCCCCACACCTATGCCATTTGATGCATCTATCTTGGAAACAAATGAGTAATTATGTACATTGAAATGAGCAGGCCCAGTCTTAAAAGCTACCTGGATGGAGAATCTGGGAATTACGCTTAAGCCACTGACTTCTTTTGAAGAGTAATGGGTTAGAGCAGTGAAAAAATATACTTATAGAATATAACTGGATTTGACTTTGTCTAGTCAGAGGGACCTCAGAGCTTCTTTGCATGGCTCAGCTGAGCATTAAACGGCCCCCACTCCACAGCTGAGAGAGCTAGGGCAGAAGAAGTTTAAAGAAGTCGAGGGAGGAACAAGTTGTATCGGGCCCAGTGATACAGCTTGCTCCTCTCTCTGCAGTATAAGGGGCAGGACAATGGTGGCTTCACCCGGCAGTATATCGCGGCTCAATGTTGAAAGTGGCACTGGTAGCAGAGGGACTCAGAAGCAGAGTTAGTTTCACTTGCGATATGCTGCTGGGTGAAGCCGCTATACATCACCCAGGCCCAGTTGAAACACCTCCTACTAGGAGTGTCTCTGTTCAGGATTCCTACCAAGCCAGCCAGCCAGCCAGCCAGCCAGGCCCTTCTCCAATATACTATAGCTGTAAAGGAATTTAAGCAAGGCATACTATTCTTCTTTCCTTCTGGTCCTCATGGTTCCCCAGAGCATGTCAATAGCTGCCTCTTATTTGTGAGTGGCTCTGTTTTGACGCCATTTATGACAGCACTCACAACATGAGTTTGTTATCGGAGGGAGCAAATACTGAACGTGTTAATGGTTCCTTTGGACGAACTACTTACTACAAGATCAGCAAAGCTGCCTTGCAAATCAGGCACCTAGTCCTTTATACATTGCGGCACTAAAGATTCTGAAATGAACAGGAAAATAATCTAAAACAAACAAAGTGTACCTTTATTCAAGGTCCAAACATCAAAGAAAGCCGGTCACTTCAGTGCTCCATGGCTCTTTGAAAAACAAAAAAACTTAACACTTGGCAATACAAGCACTGCCTTTCCACCAGCTCGTGTGTTTACATAATGTGCTGCCCACCTGGATTTGGGAGCAAAACACCTACAGGCTCCATTTATCAAAATGTGCTTACTTTAATTGGAAAAATATGATCCAGGAGTGCTTTGTTGCTGTTGGCCAGAACCACATTAGAGCACATAACATTAGTCTTTATGAACAATAACACCAACTGCAAACAGCAACTGCTTGTGACAGAATGCATAAATCTTCATACAACAACTGCAAACTGCAAACAGAACAAAACATTGGCCTCCAAGACCAAATAAGTTAAGGGAAGCCCCGAAAGCCCCTCAATACCTTAAGGACCGCCTCTCATACAAAGTGACCTGGACCCTGTGTTTGTCATCTGATGCCATTCTCTGTGTCCCTCCTCCTTGATGGGTTCAGAGTGACCCCCCGACTGTGGAATGCTCTCCCCAGAGAAGCTCACCTGGTGCCATCATTACATTAGGCACCAGGCAAAAGCATTCTTCTTTAGCCAGGCCTTTAGCCACTGAATGGCCTGTTAAAGCTTTTTTGTGGGGGGAGCCAGGTCAGTTGACTGTTATTATGATTAGTTTTATTATTATGCTGACTGTTATTATGCTTTTTATTATGTTTTTATTATCGCTGGGCCATAAAATGTGTTATTAATGCTGTACACCACCCTGGGAGCTGTTGATAAAGGGTGGGATATAAGCAGAATAAATAATAATGATAATAAAGCAGCTTCCAAAATTATGTAAAAACTTACACCATTTTGTAAGGCCAGATAATGCATATTATACAAGTCATCAATCCCACAGCAGGAAAAAAAATCATATTAAAGCCTTCATTCAAAAACTGCTCTAAGCCGTTACATTTCTACCCATATGAGATTTACTACCAACATTTCAAGATACATATAAGGGCTGCAAATAGAGACAATGCACGTATTTTTATAACCCAATAAAATCTTTAATAATTATTTTTTTTAAAAAAAATGCATACAAGGGGAGAAAGCCCCAGAAGGCCTTTGTGTAACCTTCACCCCCTGCCAGTAATGCCAATACTCCTCAGAGAGATAGATTTTCTTGAACCAATTTCATCTCTTAACAGGAACACATTTCTCCCAGAGGTTAAGAACCAACCTTGAAGAGTCTTTTCACCCCAAATCCCTCCTTAATCTAAATTCCTTTCCTCGATACTCCACAGCACCAAAATATGCAAGACCTTTGGACCATAAGTTCTGCAAACTGGAAGTTTTACTCTGACTCCCTGGGATGCTTTAGGACCAAGGTTACTATGCAAATATTAGTCTTGCTAATCACATTTCAGGTATGTAATCAAGTAGACCAAAGGGAAGGACACAAGATAATGAATGTTCTGAAGTGAAAAACACGCAGTACTTCAGACAGTTCTGGTTTAACAGAAAGATTGTGCAAGGAAGTAAAGCTGCATAATTGCTCATAGTTTGGTACTTACGCCTTCCTTTTTACATAGACATTATCTTTAGCAAAGGGCTGTTTTGAAGTTGGCCAAGTGGATTTGAGTTGTACATAGTATAGCTACTTCAAAATTCCTCATCTCTTGAAACTTAAGGCATTTCTTTATTGTGACAACATGTTTTGAGGCTCTCCTCCAGTTCATTTATTCTTAGTCTCAGTTAAATTAACTCAAATAAATAAATATAACTATTTGAAAGCTCTTCACACTACCTGCCACTGTTCCTCCTCTGTGGTCTAAGATTATTCTGCTGCTATCATATGTACACTGCATGCATGAAAGGAAGTGGTCCCAATATATGAACCCTACTGCTTTTCAAAGAGGTGAAGAAAAGTATTTTTAGCAAATAAGTCTTGCACACTGCTTTGCATGAAGCATTCAGAACTACTACAGTATCCTAAAAGAGAGATACTAATATTTCCTTTAGATGTCATTAGGGTGCATTTAATCCAAGGTGAATAGATTTAACCACATCAAGTACATTAATTCCAATTTTAATGTTCTGGTTTTTGCTACCTAGTGACTTCTGTTTGGTAATCTGTGTTATATGCCTGTCCTATGGAGTGAACTCTTCAAATGCACTGAAGATTCTGCAACTGAGCAGCACTACTGCTTTAAATTGGTTCTGTTCACAGCTATGTGAAAGGAAAGCACTGTGGTTCGAAGGGAATAAGGTGGACAAAGCCACACTGACCAGCAACATTTTCTTTAAGTAGCTCAATTATGCTATATATGACATTACCAGGAACTTTTCTTAGAAGCAGATAAAAGTTTTAAAATAACCTCAAGTGGGCAGGAGTAATGAAACAAGTGCCACACACACATTGTTCTGCTACATTAGACTCCTATTACAACTGTAAGAGAAACTGCAGAGGGCCATACTGTACTTGGGCAAGTAACACACATCTATAGGTGTGTGTAGAGTATAGAATAGGCCATGATGGACATCTAATCACCAGTTTATATAGGAAAGCTACTAGCTTCCACTCAGAACACACCACAAAAGAATCCACATGGCTACAGCCAAGCTCTACAATTGCATTTGTTCACAGACTCAGACAAGAGAATTGCGACTTTCAAATTTTCACCAGACATTCCTTGGAATCCAACACCCATGCAATGCAATGAAAAAAAGAGATAAACAAAACTGGTACACAGGAATATTCTACTATACTGCATATCTAGAAGAGAAAACTACAGATCACCATTTGTCACTTTCAGCTCCCAGTTAAAAACAATCAAATACATCATGATCTATAGCACACTTTCTTCTCACAGTCTTTGGATGGCAGGCCCACACTTGTATACAGACACCCTCTTAACCCAGAACAGCTTTGTTGTTGTTGTTGTTTAGTCGTGTCCGACTCTTCGTGACCCCATGGACCAGAGAACGCCAGGCACCTCTGTCCTCCACTGCCTCCCGCAGTTTGGTCAAACTCATGCTGGTAACCTCGAAAACACTATCCAACCATCTCGTCCTCTGTCGCCCCCTTCTCCTTGTGCCCTCCATCTTTCCCAACATCAGGGTCTTCTCCAGGGAGTCTTCTCTTCTCATGAGGTGGCCAAAGTACTGGAGCCTCAGCTTCACAATCTGTCCTTCCAGTGAGCACTCAGGGTTGATTTCCTTCAGTATGGAGAGGTTTGATCTTCTTGCAGTCCATGGGACTCTCAAGAGTCTCCTCCAGCACCATAATTCAAAAGCATCAATTCTTCGGCGATCAGCCTTCTTTATGGTCCAGCTCTCACTTCCATACATCACTACTGGGAAAACCATAGCTTTAACTATACGAACCTTTGTTGGCAAGGTGATGTCTCTACTTCTCAAGATGCTGTCTAGGCCTGTCATTGCCCTTCTCCCAAGAAGCAGGCGTCTTTTAATTTCGTGGCTGCTGTCACCATCTGCAGTGATCATTGAGCCCAAGAAAGTAAAATCTCTCACTACCTCCATTTCTTCCCCTTCTATTTGCCAGGAGGTGATGGGACCAGTGGCCATGATCTTCGTTTTTTTGATGTTGAGCTTCAGACCATATTTTGCGCTCTCCTCTTTCACCCTCATTAAAAGGTTCTTTATTTCCTCCTCACTTTCTGCCATCAAGGTTGTGTCATCTGCATATCTGAGGTTGTTGATATTTCTTCCGGCAATCTTAATTCCGGCTAGGGATTCCTCCAGCCCGGCCTTTCGCATGATGAATTCTGCATATAAGTTAAATAAGCAGGGAGACAAAATACAGCCTTGTCGTACTCCTTTCCCAATTTTGAACCAATCAGTTGTTCCATATCCAGTTCTAACTGTAGCTTCTTGTCCCACATAGAGATTTCTCAGGAGACAGATGAGGTGATCTGGCACTCCCATTTCTTTAAGAACTTGCCATAGTTTGCCGTGGTCGACACAGTCAAAGGCTTTTGCATAGTCAATGAAGCAGAAGTAGATGTCTTTCTGGAACTCTCTAGCTTTCTCCATAATCCAGCGCATGTTTGCAATTTGGTCTCTGGTTCCTCTGCCTCTTCTAAATCCAGCTTGCACTTCTGGGAGTTCTCGGTCCACATACTGCTTGAGCCTTCCTTGTAGAATTTTAAGCATAACCTTGCTAGCGTGTGAAATGAGTGCAATTGTGCGGTAGTTGGAGCATTCTTTGGCACTGCCCTTCTTTGGGATTGGGATGTAGACTGATCTTCTCCAATCTTCTGGCCACTGCTGAGTTTTCCAAACTTGCTGGCATATTGAGTGTAGCACCTTAACAGCATCATCTTTTAAAATTTTAAATAGTTCAGCTGGAATACCGTCACTTCCACTGGCCTTGTTATTTGCAGTGCTTTCTAAGGCCCATTTGACTTCACTCTCCAGGATGTCTGGCTCAAGGTCAGCAACCACACTACCTGGGGTATACGGGACATCCATTTCTTTCTGGTATAATTCCTCTGTGTATTCTTGCCACCTCTTCTTGATGTCTTCTGCTTCTGTTAGGTCCTTTCCACTTTTGTCCTTTATTATGGAAATCTTTGTACGAAATGTTCCTTTCATATCTCCAATTTTCTTGAACAGATCTCTGGTTCTTCCCATTCTATTGCTTTCCTCTATTTCTTTGCATTGCTCGTTTAAGAAGGTCTTCTTGTCTCTCCTTGCAATTCTTTGGAAATCTGCATTCAATTTCCTGTATCTTTCACCATCTCCCTCACATTTTGCTTGCCTTCTCTCCCCCGCTATTTGTAAGGCCTCATTGGACAGCCACTTTGCTTTCTTGCATTTCCTTTTCATTGGGATGGTTTTCGTTGCTGCCTCCTGTATAATGTTACGAGCCTCCATCCATAGTTCTTCAGGCACTCTGTCCACCAAATCTAAATCCTTAAACCTGTTCCTCACTTCCACTGTGTATTCATAAGGGATTTGACTTAGATTGTATCTTACCGGCCCAGTGGTTTTTCCTACTTTCTTCAGTTTAAGCTTGAATTTTGCTATAAGAAGCTGATGATCTGAGCCACAGTCAGCTCCAGGTCTTGTTTTTGCTGACTGTATAGAGCTTCTCCATCTTTGGCTGCAGAGAATATAATCAATCTGATTTCGATGCTGCCCATCTGGTGATGTCCATGTGTAGAGTCGTCTCTTGTGTTGTTGGAAAAGCGTGTTTGTGATGACCAGCTTGTTCTCTTGACAGAACTCTATTAGCCTTTGCCCTGCTTCGTTTTGATCTCCAAGGCCAAACTTGCCAGTTGTTCCTTTTATCTCTTGACTCCCTACAGCTACTCATGAACAACTGGCCATAAAACAGCTACTCATGAACAACTGGCCATAAAACAGACATCAAGCCACTAGACCCTGCCACACAGCTACTCATGAACAACTGGCCATAAAACAGACATCAAGCCACTAGACCCTGCCACACATCCAGATCCAAACCCTGCCTCTGTCCCCATGTCAACTCCACAACATTACAAGATCTAATAACATCATCCCCATCACAGCTTCTAATACAAGCCACCTGGCAACAATTCCCTCCTACATGGAGAGGTGGCCTGCTCTAGATAACCCAATGAAGAAGCAGGTATATAACACAGTCACTGGCATTGGTGGCAAGGATTGCCTATGTCTAGCTCCAGCTACACCACCAGCTTTGGTAGGGCTACCTTGTGAAGATCTGAGAACTGCATTTTGTGCAAAATGTGACCACCAGATTGGTGAGTGGTGTATTTAATCAGAATCATAACACACCACTCCCGTGAAAACTGCACTGACTGGCAGGATGCTACTGAGCCCAATTCAACGTTCGACATGAACATAAAAAGTCTTACATGACTTAGGTCCCAAATACTTGAAGAAATGTCTTGGCCTGAGCCTTAAATTCTGCTAGGTAGGCCCTTCACATGGTTGCACTACTGGACATAGCTTGATGTGAATGTGATGATACAGGAAAATACCTTCTTGATTACAGCAACACATCTGTGGAATTCCCTTCCCCTAGAACTGAACTGTGTGTTGTGACATGTTAGTGTATCGGCTGCAGTATGTAGGTTTGTCATGTGAATGCTCCCCACTCTCCTCCAGGGGCTAGAAAGGGGTTAGTTTAAACTCTGGTTTGCTAGTAAAACTGAATTACTGTGTAGCGAAATGATGCAAAACTGAATTACTGTGTCACGAAATGATGCATATCTAAAAAGTGTTGTCACCAATATGAATAAAAATATCTGTCTTTTGTAAACTGTCCTTAGATCTAATTAAGGGAAGTATAAAAATTTGATCAAATAATTAGAGAGTGCTGCTTCCCCCCCCCAAAAAGGGCACAAATGTGAGATAAGAAATGTCAGTATCAGTGGGGGAACATTTCAACCACACTCTACCAGATCATAAGATAGCCATGATAGAATGCCAAAGGGAAACTGCAACATGAAACTGTTGGATTAGCATCAAACTTCTTGATGAATTCTTTCTTGTGAACCAAATTGGGATATCACACTGCTTGTTTCAATTGGCTTACCAATGCCAGGATGCCTATGTTAACGGAAGATAATTATCACATTCTGCATTTTATTTCCTCCTGAACTTACAGTTTATAATTCCCCTTCCCCCAACCGTAGATATGCATCTCTGTTGCAAATACAAACACATCTGAAACAGTGGGCTGCCATCCACAAAAGCTTATACCAGGATAAACTTTGACAGTGTTTAAGGCATCACAAGACTTGGTCGTTTTCATGAAAGTCTTTGCAAGTGATTTTGCAAGTAATGCTGACTACAGAAGTGGTTTTGGACTTTGCTCTCCTTCTCAGAATAAGCCATCATGCATTACAAAAAGATGACATGAAACACAAATCAAATCAAAACATACGCAAAACTACTTTACGATTGGCCATATTCAAATACAGAAAAGAGGGTATGAGGTAGAGAAGGGAAGGGAACAGAAAAGAGGGATTTTAATTAGCAGGCACACTACATTTTCAACACAATTTTGTGGAGTCCGTCTTCTTTTTCTTAATTGGTGATCATTCGTGGCTGAGTAAAATTAAGTAGTCCCGTACTGGGTAAGTGTATTGCAATTTTTTTGCATTTAGCTAACTTGGGTGTATTTTCCATCCATGTAAGCGAAAGCATGCATCTGTGCAATGCAGAATCCAGCTAAAGCTCATTTGCTATTCATTTTTTTTTAAACTTAAATTTCTATGTTACAATGGAAAATCAGTACAGTGCAACCATACCACCAAAGCACACACTGCGGGCTGTAGACCTGGAACAGAACACTGGGTGCTTGTGAACAGGTCTTGTCCTATCCTCCTCAACTTTTGCTGAAACTAATTCAAACCATACATGAATTTGTTAGCCACTGATACTTCCTGTTTAGTCAGAGTCAGCATGATGTACTGGCTACAGTGTTTGACCTAGATATGAGAAAACTAGGTGTGAATACTTGCTCAACTATGAAGCTCACTGGGTGGCCGTGGGAAGTCTCTGTCTAAGGTTCCTCACAGATCTGCAAAAGCTAAAATTCTTCTTGGAGCCCTTTAGAGGAAAACCGGGGTACAAGTGTAGCAAATATATACAGTCCTGTGCAGCAATATGCATCTTATAGGAGGCTTTCTCTGCAGAGAACTGAAAGGGGGAAGCATGTACCTGTCCCATGTACCTCGTGAAAGCATGTACCAGCATAAGCTTTGTATGATTTTCTTTTCATCAACTAAAGGTAAAGGTAAAGGTACCCCTGCCCGTACGGGCCAGTCTTGACAGACTCTGGGGTTGTGCGCCCATCTCACTTAAGAGGCCAGGGGCCAGCGCTGTCCGGAGACACTTCCGGGTCACGTGGCCAGCGTGACATCGCTGCTCTGGCGAGCCAGAGCCACACACGGAAACGCCGTTTACCTTCCCGCTGGTAAGCGGTCCCTATTTATCTACTTGCACCCGGAGGTGCTTTCGAACTGCTAGGTTGGCAGGCGCTGGGACCGAGCAGCGGGAGCGCACCCCGCCGCAGGGATTCGAACCGCCGACCTTTCGATCGGCAAGTCCTAGGCGCTGAGGCTTTAACCCACAGCGCCACCTGCGTCCCTTTCATCAACTACTTCTGTTTAAATAAAACTAAGCACACAGCAGCCTTGATCCCAGTGCTTCTAGGTTCCACTTATCTCAGAAAGCATTTGTGCATGTTGAGTAGTATATTATGTATATTGTGTTAATAAAGGAATGAGCAATGCATCATGCGATGAGAGATTTTAATCTTCAGGGCCAATATTTAGCCCATGTGCGTCCTGATTTTTAATATTTGAGGGTTTGGTGGGTGTAGGTGGGTGTTTTTTTTCTTTTACCTTGGATGATGGCTGGGATAGCTAAAAGGAGAAGTGCAGACCTTCAGTCACCCTGCCCTCTTCGTTCCCCAGAATGCCTCTGGGCTCAGGGAAAGTCTTCATAGGAAAAGGAGGGCAGGGCAGCTGGAGGCCAATGCTTTGTTTTGCAGCCTGTGTAGGAGAGGGGAAAAGGAATGCTGCCACTGTCTGGTGAATTTGGGGGAGGAGAAGTGACTTGGAGATATTTAGGGGGCATATTTTACCTGGTTGTAGGTTCTGGTGCTACAAATTGGGGTTTTTTTGTCGGGGGGTGGAAGTGCCTGTCCTTTTTTTTGTTTAGGGGCATTAAATAAGAAAATAAGCCAATGTACCTGGATATGTAGATCTGTATTTATTTATAGAATTTATAGGCAAATAAAAACAAAGTAGAAGCTTTTTAATTTAAACAACTAAAATATGCTAGCATTAAGAAATTTTACTGTGCATTCACGCTGTGTTTCCCAGAATTAAATATTAATATTACATTAATTCAGAGGGTCGTTTTTCTCACCTCTGCCACTGTGAAGTGAAGCAGAGAAACCCAAAGACTGATAAATGGCAGTCACAATCAATGGCAGGGTATGTCAGTTTCTCATTTACCGATCACTGAAATTATGTTCTCATGAGCCTGAGCTTTGGAAAAAGCTGCTCTCACCTCGCACACCACAAGCCCACAGCTCCAGGTTGTGTCCAAGGATATGTGCCCCCCACAAGCTTCCTGTCCCACCCTGACAGAAATCATCTCAACCCCCAGATCTAATTCATATACACTTTCCTTACCCTGCTCCAGATTATACCCCCCAAAATCAGTTTAAAAATAAAAAATAAAATCTGAACTTTCAAACTTACATTTATGCAAAGCAAGCAAATAATGTAGTAATTAATTTTTTTGCATAATGTATTCTCTTGCAACATCTAAAAGTACATAAACCTTGACAAGAACCTACAGCAGTGGTTTTCAACCAGTGTGCCATGGCACCCTGGGGTGTCTTGAATGATGGTCAGGGGTGCCGTGGGCAACACTGGCCTCTGTCCCTCTTTCCTTCCCTCCCTTCCTCTGATGCCCTCTCACATCTGCCTCCCAAAAGCTTGTATGGCTGTTTGTTGCAGCTGTCCTGGCTACAAGCTCCACAGGTGAATGGTGCCTCTGGGGCTGGCCAGGGGGTGCTGGTTGCAAGGAGCTGAGGTGGCCTTGGAGTTAAGCAAGCAAGCGGATGAGGGAGCCCAGCCAGCCCTTGCTGCTGGAAATGTTGCTTTATCTGTTGCTGGAAATGGACAGACTAGTGGCAGGCAGGGTGGGCAGGCACTGGCCTTTCTTGTGCTTGCTGTGTGCAATGTCTGCCCGGAAGCTGAGTGCCCAGTGCTGAAGGGGAGATTTTTCACCAGGAATGCCCAGCAGCCCCCACTGCTGCCTCCCAAGGTAAGGTGCTGGCCTCATGTTCACCTTTGGCCAGTCTCCATTGTGCCACGAAGGCTGGAGGCATCTTCTTCCCAGGCCCCTGTGGGGCAGTGTGAGGAGGGACCTTTCTTTGAGGCAGAGAGGGCAGCTCAGAGACCAGGGGTGGCAGAAGTGGCTGCTCAGTGGACTTCCAAGGAGAGGGGAGAGGGGAGGAGTCAGAGGGAGCACTCCACAAGGGTGTTCAAAAAAGGATGAGAGGCTGCCAGCTCTGCAGGGGTGACATAACTGGGCTCCTGAGCCCCATAGGGGCACCACTGGAAGATTGTAGTTGGTCAAGGGAGCCGTGGACTCAAAAAGGTTGAAAACCTCTTACAGCAACAGAATTGTATATCCAGCTCCTAAGCATGAAATAGAAGCACCAAATCTGCACAGGCCTATGTATGTGCTAGTGAAGCAACGGGTGTGCAGGTGACCAATCACTTGGGTTTTTTACATCCCTGTTTAGTGATATACAGTGGTACCTCGGTTTAAGAACTGTCCTGTTTACAAACGATTCAGTTTACAAACTTCGCAAAACCAGAAGTAATGTCCTGGTTTATGAACTTTACCTCGGTCTAAGAATGGAATCCGAACGGTGGAAGGGAACCAGTGGGGGGAGGCCTCATTAGGGAAAGCGCACCTCGGTTCAAGAATGGACTTCTGGAACGGATTAAGTTTGGAAACCGAGGTACCACTGTATAAGTGATTTTTTTCTATGTTCCCTCAAACTTATTCCAAAGAGTCAAAGCAGCATGGATAATGTTACTCAACCTATACATGACAAAGGGGTGGGAGGAAATAGACCACTGAGGAGTATCATGTTAGTCTGTTTGAAGGTATATTCCTAGGCCTTACATAAAACACATGAAATTCAGCTGATCAGAACACAAACTTTGCCACACCATATGCAACATGTAACAGGCCTTTGCTTTAGAGGTCAAAGCTAATTTTGTATTGCACTCAGAAACTCTCTAGGAGCGAATATAGCCTATGGAACATACTGTAGGATAATATCCTACTCTGTAAATAGCACAGCTCACTCAGGCATTTCAGTCACCCAATGAAAACCAAATAAAAATAAAAATACACTGGTAGACCCTCTTGCAAGATTGGCACATCACTGTTAAAAACAAGTCTCCTTTTTGCTATGCAACTGTTGCAATTAAGCTATCTGTTTATAGTTCATGCACATTATTTGTTCTTGTTGCAAAATCTGGGACAAAAGGTTGAAAGTCAAGGAAAACTGGAGGGGAATAGAAAGGTTGCTAATCTCCCACAGAAGCATGGAATTTAATGAAACAGAGGACACCAATGTGATGCATCCTTGTTGTCCACAGGGACCCCTCCCCACATTGAAATCAGGCTTCGAAGAGGCATTCTATCATAGCCAACAGAATAGGTGGCAGAGTGTGTATGGGGTGCCTGGTTTGAAAGTGTGCCCATGGGCCCCAAAAGGCCAGAGAATAAAAGGAAATTCTTACCATGAATTTCTGTTCCCAGAGCCTTCTGGAGGACAGCCCTTTAACTAGACAAGTGGGCTTTGTCTGACAAGGCCTTCAGTAGGAAGGTACAACAGAGGGTGGTGCAGCCATTATACCTCTTCAAGCCCACTCAAGTCGGCAAGCTCTGGTAAATCCCAGAAAGCTCTGGTAAAAATCACATTTTATTTTTTTTTAAATCCAAATCGTTTCTATCCCCGCCTTCCTTTCCTTGAAAGCCATAATGTCCCCTTCTCCAGTGTTTCAATCACACATTTTCTAGCTACTTTATCTCCAGATCTAAATAGGCAGTAAGTTACCTCTGCATCTCAGTGAATCTGCCTGTTCTACAGCTGTATTAGTTATAGGCAGCTGATAGAAAAGATCTAAAAGACCAGACTAGGTCTACAAGCCTAGATCTTTCTGCTTTAAATACATGCAGATTCATACTATGTCTTCCTAGCTTTTACCTACCCTAGAACGAACTAGAAAAACAAGGCTGGTGGTTATTGTTGATTTACCATCTCTGCCTCTTGGCCAATAGTGTTTATGGTACCTCAGGTTCTCAATCACTTTACATACTTCAGATATTTTAGATTGTTGAAATTTCCTGTTCCTTAATGAGCTTAGTTAAAGATACAGTTGTAGGCATCAAGATACACACACACACACACACACACACACACACACTTATTGCAGTCGTCTTTGTAACTGAAGTGAACAGAACTAAACTAAGTATTCCAAGTGTGGCCCATTCAGACACCCAAGCCTACAATATGTAAAGCAGGCATCCCCAAACTCGGCCCTCCAGCTGTTTTGGGACTACAATTCCCATCAGCCCTAATTATTGGTCCTGTTAGCTAGGGATGATGGGAGTTGTAGTCCCAAAACAACTGGATGGCTGAGTTTGGGGGTGCCTAACCTAGGGACGCAGGTGGCGCTGTGGGATAAAGCCTCAGCGCCTAGGACTTGCCGATCGAAAGGTCAGCGGTTCGAAACCCTGCGGCGGGGTGCGCTCCCGCTGCTCGGTCCCAGCGCCTGCCAACCTAGCAGTTCGAAAGCACCTCCGGGTGCAAGTAGATAAATAGGGACCGCTTACCAGCGGGAAGGTAAACGGCGTTTCCGTGTGCGGCTCTGGCTCGCCAGAGCAGCAATGTCACGCTGGCCACGTGACCCAGAAGTGTCTCCGGACAGCGCTGGCCCCTGGCCTCTTGAGTGAGATGGGCGCACAACCCCAGAGTCTGTCAAGACTGGCCCGTATGGGCAGGGGTACCTTTACCTTTAACCTAAAGCATCA
This sequence comes from Podarcis melisellensis, assembly GCF_964234715.1. Lineage (NCBI taxonomy): Eukaryota > Metazoa > Chordata > Lepidosauria > Squamata > Lacertidae > Podarcis > Podarcis melisellensis. The sequence goes on along the minus strand of NC_138529.1, from coordinate 68,336,817 downwards.
CCTTGTGGCCATTACGTACAAGTGCAAACACACTACGTAAACCACACAGACTTCACGGCATTACTGCCTCCCTACTGAGCATCATTATTTGGTCTGTCAAAATGCTATTTTAATATCTCCTTCCTGCTTTTCTTTATTTCATCCAATACTGATTTGCACAACTCAGAAATCCTTAAACTTGAAACTTCCTTTTCCAAGCCCTCTTAAGAGCTGTTCAATTTTTAGCAATCCTCAAAAAATAAAAGTCACCTCATGCCTTTCCAACTGGCCCATGCAATATGCTTACAGCCAAATCTATTTAAATTGTTTGGGCGAGGCGGTGCAATATGTCTGGTGCTATTTTCAAAAATATGCAGTGTGGGTGATAGAAGCAAGCAAACAGTCATAGTCTAAGAGTGCTTGGATAAACTAGTAGTGACACTCCAGGTGCTCAGGGAGCAGCAAGAAAAAAGCCTCCCACAGATTGGGAAATGAGAGCACTGGGGTTTTGTTTTCTTTAAAAAAATCTACTTTATTCTCAATCCTCCTCACATTCATCATAGGCAGAATAGTATATCTTACGATACTGGAGCTAGCTCTAAACCCAATTAGAAAAATAGCAGAAATGGCAATTAATAAATCCAAATAAATTTAAATACCGTTATTCTGCTTTACAACAGTGATTTCAGTGTTTGTTGCCACTATGCAACTTGTAGCTTCTGATTTAGAAGTCAATGCCTCAGGAAAGTTTAAACATTCTTTCCAAAACAGAGGCTTATAGGATAAGCTACTTCCAGCCTCTGGATGTAGAACAGTACAGTTTATAAACCCCTACAGGTAGCTCCATGTTACAAGTTAATTAGCACAGAGAGATCCTTCAGGAGATCTGGTCAACTTCACTGTGGTTAAGTGAAGAGTACAAGTTGTTTGAGAATACCCTCACTAATCCTGTCAATAAAGAGATAATACCAAGAGATACAAATTCCTTGGTATTTTAGAAGTAACAGCATATTAGAGAATCTGAAGCATGCAAACTATCCCAATCTGAAAAAGAAGTCTGGCTTAGACATCATTATTAAACAGTTTGTTGTAAATAAGCAATGGTTTTGAACAAGCAGTGTGCTGGTGCACATTGCTCAAAAGTCCCTGCTTCACCATGCTCCTCCTGTTGCTGCACCAGGCAGAAAACAAGCCAGAGGCTGGCTTTGCAATACTGTGAGCCAGAGCTGGTGAGCTGTTTCCCTAAAACAAGCCCAACTGGTAAGCTAAGCAACATCGGCTTGTACTCATAGTTTGTCTGGCAAGAAAAAGCATGAATGCTGGTTCACATGTAACTCAAAGCCACCTCCTGATTTGTTTCTGCCCCAGCCTGGCCACAGCAGGCAAAGTGGGGGCTTCTAAGCAATGTGCATCAGCTCACTACTGCTTACTCACATTCATGGCTTGTATTTAACATGATCAAACATGATGTCCAAACCAAACCGATGTCTGAATGCAGTGCATTAAACCACGAAGGTTCAATGTTTGAACTATTCTTTCCCAAACAGATTAGAATGGGGCAATATGGATTGCAAAGGACAGGATGTGTATTCAACCATGGGAGACCAAGTTTTAAATACTTGCTCAGTCATGAAGTTAAATGGGAATCTTTGGGCAACTTTGCAACTCTTATCTTAAAAGCGTGGCAGGAATAAAACATGCTTGCACTCCAAAGTAGGGTAACTGAATAGCACCATCTAGGTTGTTGTGGTTCTAGGAACAAGGTGCTTGATGGCACATATATGTGACTTCTAGTGGTCTTGCTGGAGCAAACCAATATTCACCTTCACCAGCACTCTGCTTACAACAGTTTTAACCCAGATGCCTCTGGAAGCTGAAAAACTTAGACACAGTTGTAATGGCCATTTTGTTTGCCCCTCATCTGATATTCAGAGCTATGCTGCCCCTGAAAATAGAAGCTCTTTAAATTAATAAGCTGAAAGATGCAGTCCTTTGATCTGGAAGCAAAACTGGAAAATTAAGGATGATTTGGGCAATACTCCATGGTCTTCTGGTCTGCTTTTGTCAAAAGACCTATTCCTGCAGATTTCCTTTGAATTTGATCAAGTTTTATTAGAGAAATCTGTTTCAAAGCATTTGATCTGTGAACCACCTTTTGTCAGCATCTTGCAAAAAAACCAAAAACCGTAAGTGATAGCTGGGCAAGTGTTTTGAGAGTACAGAATATACTCTTTTCTCAACCCACTAAAATTTACTTTACAGCTGAATTCCATTCTTCCTCCTCCTCCACTCCCTAAAACATTTCCCATAACTTTCATCCACTATCAGCTGTGTGATTTGCTGTTCAGTAAACATACTGATGAGACCAGCCAAATGTGAATTATTAGGTCCAGTGAACAGAGGTCAAGCCAAGGTTTCAAGAACATCATGCCATCTCCTTACTTTCGTACAGTATTCTTTAAATCAGTGGTATTCACGACAGCACTTGGAAACCAGATTACAGCCAGAGCAGTGACCAACACTTAATAGCTGCATTCTGAAGCCAAATCAAGAAGAAAGGAAATCTGCAGTTAATCTCACAGCAAGGAAGATGCACATCTTTCAGTTCTGTATCGGCTGTTAAGTGACAACGGATATAGAAATCTGTTGCAAGAGTCAGGTCACAGATTTGTGTTTTTTTTAAAAAAACTACTCTCAGTGAAATATGTTGTGACAGATAAGCACATCTGCCTGTCCCCACCTGTTGCCAACATTCCACACATTCCCCAGAAACTTCTGCTGTGGCAATTGATAAGCAGCCTCCCCTCCATCAGAGGAAAAACGCCTGCAGAAAAGTGGGAAACAAACAGGCTCTTACACAAACAAATGCTGCTCCAAGGATAGTAGTGGTAGAGGACAGCAGGCGTAGTATAGCGGCCGCAAGACTAAACTATGGACCTGGGAAGGACCCAGTGTGACTCTTGTCTCAGTCATGAACTCACTGGCATCCCAGTTCTTTGTCTCAGTTCTCCCATCAGTAATATGAGGGATAGTACAAGGCTGTTGTAAGGATTCCAAGGTAGATAATGCACATGAAACACTTTGAAAGTGCCTGACACAAATGGTTAAGAGGATGGAGCTGGGAGCAGTTGTATTTGTGAAGACTTCATTAGCTGCTGCTTCTGTCCATCAATCTAAATCCACCTCTTTTATTGTTAAAATTATTGGTTTCCATTAGGATGGAGAGGTGGCAGAATATGTTTATTCTTATTTCTTTGTGGATTTCTGAATATAGGTCCATTGACACTTTCCAAGTCCTTGTCAAGAATGAGTTTGCTTTTATGACTTCCCTGTTTCTGGGAAGTTTCTGCAGAGTATCTCCATGCTGTTCGGCCATACCAAAAAACAAATGCATCTGACTGGCAGAATACAGTAACCACTACAAGAGCACAAGGTCTTTGTCCCTTTCTAGAGGAAGTGACCCCATTAGCTGCCCAGGCAGCTGACAGAACAGATGGTGGAACAGCTGCAGCCCAGACTAGTTGAACCAGCCGATTCTTACAGGTACCAGTATATGAACTTTATTTAAACGTTCATACTTAGTTCACAGTAGTTGTGCTGTGAAGTCCACCAATTTAGTTAATTGCGCTTAGAAGTGCAGCTCTGAAACTACTGCCAACATAAAAAGTTTACCAAACTGCATATTCCACAAAGATGCATATAAAGAGTTATAAGGAGGCACACTTACTCCCCTTACTTGCAGCTTCTAAGTGTAAAATGATTGCCTACTATCTCACTAATGTGGCAATGTACCATAATACATGTACATACACACAACCTTCTTTCTTTTCTGAAATACACCCAAGTCTCTGCTACACTGTGGCCTGGACCTGAATAGGCCAATCTTTGAAGAACGGGTCATGCCTTGGAGCGTAGGTTTGGACTTAGTATTTTTATCTCTTCCAAACTGTGATTCTATAAAATATAGGGTCAGAAGTGTTGTGACTAGTTTCAAATGAGTAATCTTTTTTTTAAAAGCTTCACCTAAATCAGATATATATGGAAACAGCTAAGTAAAAACAAAAACAACTACGCAAGATGTTTAGTATCCTAAACAATACTTTTCATTCTTACTTCTTGAGACCTAAATAATGCTTCAGTGGAAAAGCAGGAAACTACCATTCAAAAATTGTACTGTTAAAGGGGTTTTTGTTTTGCTTTTCGTTTCCACTTGAGAATCAGGGAAACAACAGACGGCTCACTTTAATAAAACTAGGAATAGAAGAATTTTGCAAGCTAAAATGGAAAGTTCAAATACACCAGCAAGCTCAGAAGGCAGGTTTGTCCCCAACTACAAGGAACTATTTTATTCACATACAGACTCCATGAGGTCTCCGTTTTCGTAATACATATGAGACAATGTCCTTCTGATAAGCTCTCAATTACACCAGCACTCGGAAAATATTCCCACAGGAAAACACACATTCTTAACTGCTCACTAAACAGATTAGCTAGCTAATGAGTCTATATTTTTACTATCAGTTCTGGATTAATTTCATTTTGCATTCCCACATTATGTGCTAGTTCTAATACCATACTTTCCCTAATTAGGAAACATTAGGAAAAAGCAACTAGTCAAAGCATTTTGTGCATGAATCCTTTTTGTTCTTTTTCTTATAGCATGAGAGGCATCAGCACACCATTTTTGGTGGACTACAGATTTAGTCACTTAGCACTTTCTAAACATGAGTACTTCAATACCTGGGATAGCTCAGGCAGTACAGCCTGAGACGCTTAATATGGGTTCAAGCCCCACGGTGGGCAACATATTCCTGCATGGCAGGGGTTTGGACTAGATGACCCTTGTGGACCCTTCCAACTCTACAGTTCGATGATTCTATGAATGATGATTGGGTTTCCACAAAAGTTTGCACATTGTGACAGAGAATGAAAATCTGGACAAAGGAAAGGAAAGTATGGGGAGATAACTTGCTTGTTCAACAGAAGCAGCAGCATAGCACAGGGATTTCCAGTGAAAAGGTCAGTATTTTCCTGCAAATGCCCCAGGGATGGCACCTGCACAAGATACAGGTGTGACCACAGCTCTGGGCACACCTGCAGCATCTTCAGGCCAACCACAACCTATTGCAACTATTAACTGTATTCTAGAGATGAGGACTGTCTACATAACAGATATCAATGTAAGTGTAGAGCTTGCTCAGAGCATTATTAGTACCTTCTGTTCTCAAAAAAAGATTGAAACAGAATATGAGAATAGACAAGGCACAGAGAGAGGCCAGACTGACTCCAGAAATCTAAAATAACCATGCCAAACTGCCTGAGAGACAGTAAAAATAGTTTGGCTTTCCCTTCCTTCCCAAGACATAACTTTGCAGGAAATGACTACCCAGAGCGTCTCTAAATACTGAGCTTAAAAAGTAGCTATTTTAGAATATTTATCTCGAGATCTATCTGAAGAATGGCTAGCAAGTCAGAAAGCTGGCTTTTAAAATGTATCTGTTCTGGGCCAAGTTCCAAGCAGTGTCAGTTGCTGTGCTAATTTGAGATTATAACCTTATTTTAGACAACTAAACATCAAGAGAAAATCTCCCTCCAGCCTATGAACTGCTCATATATACAGGCACAAAGAGCAAAACAGCAAACCAACTGAGCAAAGCACAGAAAATTCTCATATACTAAGAAGTTCAAGAAACAATACTGCCCACCTTGCAAATGTCAGAAGGTCAAAACTAACACCCCCATTAAAATTATAAGTGATTTATGCCCCGGAAGGAATTCCTGAGCTACTAAATGAAACACATCCAATAAAAATAACATTCTTTCTACATGGTTACCATATAGTTTAAATCACATAATTATGTTTGAAGAGATTCAGAAACAACCATCCAGACCACCATGGCTGTGTTTTCTCACTAAGTGCACCAATTTCACACGGTAGTACCATAAGCCAACTTTCCCAACTCAAACATTCCTGACATTCCTATGCTGAACTGCCGCTTCAGATATTAAAACACAGAAATCAAAGAAACATTGATTTAATCAGAAATAAGGATCTATAGCGACATTTGTATTTCTTTTGATAAGTCAGTCTCCCTGACAGATTTTAAACTCTTTTCTACATATCGTATCAAGTCAGCAATCACCACTTCATATGGCATGACTGCACCATCAGCACTAATTCTGGAATAAGATCTTCATCAAATGCCCGTTATGATGTTTTCACTGTATCCTTTGCTGGTTAAATGCCAGTCTACACCACAGAGCCAAAGTTTCTCTCATATAGGTCAGCATCCAGGTTCCCCCTTTTCATCAGCCCCAGCTAACATGACTAACAGCATGATAGGATCACCATCTGGAGAGCCACAGGCTCAGATTTAGATGCTACACAGAATCCTGTGGAATCTAACCTAGAAGAAGGGGTTCAGAAAGAATATATTCTGGCCCTACACATCCATTTGCACCGTGAATAAGGAGATTTGCACCACTTCCAATTGACTGCAAGATATTCCTTTACAGCTGTACAGTGGTACCTCTGGTTGTGAACAGGATCCGTTCTGGAGGCTCGTTCGCAACCTGAAAAGAACACAACCTGCGCCTGCGTGTTGCGATTCGCCGCTTCTGCGCATGACGTCATTTTGTACGTCTGTGCATGTGCAAGCGGTGAAACCCGGAAGTAACCCTTTGCGGTACTTCCGGGTCGCCGTGGGACGCAACCTGAAAATGTGCAACCTGAAGCAAATGTAACATGAGGTATGACTGTAGTTTCAAACTTCTTACTTTCAGGGAATCCTTTTCACACTTCTCTTGGGCTTCTAAAAAGCACACTCCATTCACTAGGGCTGGGTGATATATAGGACTGGTTTGAAGTTCACATCGTGATAACTGTTTCTTAATATCTGAGCTGGCAATATATCGTGAATCACAATGTGAGTAAGGTCTTGGCAATATCTGTTATTCAACATTGGCAATGAGTCATAGTGAATACAAATAATCTGGGACTGCCAAACTGCTAGCAGGCAGAAGTAGCAGTTGCAGAAACACCTTGCCATGACCGTGGTACATGCTGTCAGTAGTGGCGACAACCTGCAAGGCCTTGTGTTGGCGACGGAAAGTGGTGGTAGTACAGTAACAGCAGTGGCCTGCAAGGCCTCACAACCGCAGAGAGAGGGAGTGACGGCAGCGGCAGCAGACTGCGAAGCCTAGCAGGCTGCAGATTATTATGCCATGGCTGCCAGGTTGCTGCCGCTTCTGCCGCCTAACAGGCCTGCTGGCAGTACCAGATTATTTGTATGCACTATGACTCATCACAATACTTTGGATTGTCCAGAATACCACCATTTGGTAGCCAAGCCCAAAACCAAAAGTCCTGTTGGGATGCATTTTGGCTTGCCTGCTGCTGAAAGGGACCATGAGGTGATTGATAATATCATCATTTATCAGTTTTAGACCCTTAAGTAGTAGCAGCTGCCAGGACATATCACAATATATCACAATATATCACGATATAGAAAACCCTTTATTGCCCAGCCCTACCATTTACACAAGGTGCTGGTCAGGTCTGCTTGGCCTCAAAGCCCTGTGTGAACAAAATACACCTCAGATTTCTGATATTATCCATATGGAACTACAACATTCCCTGGATGTAGCTAGAAAAACAACTTATGTATTTAAGTCATCAGATGAAGAATCATCTGCTGCTCAACCTTCCACCCCACCCAAAAAAGGCCTCTAGCAGTTTTGTACCAAAGCCCAGAACTGGTTCAGTGGTTGAAACACAGCATTTTACAATAGTATTCTTCAAGACTTCTCTTACAATCATCTTGTCTAATAGAATACAGATAAAGGACAGAAAATACAAACACATAAAACCCAGATTTATGGGGGGGGGGTTAAAAAGAATGTTCACATTGAGGCTTAACTAGATCAATCATTGTGCATTTTCTAATGAAGTCTATCACAAGGTAATTCTAATAAATCTTCAGTTTAAAGAAAAGAAACAAGAGATTAGAAAATTGATATAATAATTGAACTGTAGAGATGTAAAAGCAAATGGAAAAATTCAGAATATGACTTCCCATTCTTATCACCACTACCTTAGATCATGGAAAGATACAGCAATTGGAAAGCTCTATAAAGTAGTTTCTCTTTTAGAATAATGAAATGTTTTAAAGCAGTGTCTTAAAATAATATTGTTTGAAATCAGCTATGGATCTTTCGGAACATAATGATATTGTTTGACAAATCATGGCTTAAATTGAACTGAAGAGGAGTGTTTGCATCTGTGTGCTGTCTCATCTCTGCTTATGTTTCCTAATTCTACACTTTGGGGGTTTATTTCTTGTTTGCCATTACTTCCAAACCAGGAAAGTGATTATAATTGTTGCTCACAAAATGGGAACAAACAGAAGCTTGCAATCCTGACTTACAAACAGAGCTTGAGACACAGTCTTCCAGGTTGTGTGGAAAACTGGGAAACTGTACATTAAAAAAACCCTACAAGCATTTGAGAGCAGAGGGAGTATTACAGATACAACACTCATTATTTGTTCAATAGCCTCTGCTGTATTGGACTGAGATTGTTTTATCTGAACTGGGCTGCTAACTTATTAGAGGAATAAATGAGTTTTGCTAGATTTCATGAATCTAATTTACTGGGATAAAATGGGATATAAATGCATAAAAATAAATAGCTACTAGCAGAGAAAGAGTAACTTTTTGGATAAACTGCAACCAGATCTGATGCCTTTTATGCAGAAGCAAGTCATGCTCAGATCAATAGGGCTTACTCCAAGCTAAATGACCACAGGAGTGCCTCCCCAGCCATTAGGAGTCTTGTTAATTTAAATTAATATCCAAATGTATTGCTGTTCCTTATAGTGATGCTTATCTTCTGAGCTCTTTAAAAATACGAGTTTCTTCTGTTTTTGCATGACAACTCTGAACAGGTCAAGATCTTAAGAGCTACTTTAAAGTGAACCTAAAGGCTTGGACATGCCCAGTAGGATTTAACTTTTCTTCCTTTGAATGGCAGAACCTCTGCCCCCAAGCCATACCAAACACTGCTTTTAAAATTCCCCTCAGAACAGGGATTCAAAAGAAGTTTCCCATGAAGCAAGGAGTTGGTCTTTTTCAAGAAACAAGCCCAATGCCTCTTTAGCAGCACGCTGAACTAGCTGCAAGAATCTTTGGATCCAGGCCACTCCATTCTAAATCCAAACAGAATCTTCCTTTTCTGTGTGACAATATTGTTTCTATTCTATTTATTCCAGTTGGCAAGCTATGGTACACTCTGATACTTTAGGGTACAACAGCTTAAGCTCCACTTTCAGAACTGTATATGTATAATTGTTTACATGCAGTAAAGGCACTAATACTTTTAAAGACTAACAAATGATGCAAACACTTTTATTAAAGTTTTCTCATTTTTAAAAAAAGAAAGTCTGAACAAGTAATTGACCAGAGTTTGGATATATACTGAAAGTTAAATGGGTTGCTTATTAAGGGTGAAGGTGGGTCTCAAAAAGTTGAAGACAATTGCCTTCTGGCCAACTGCTTCTCCCCTGCGACTCAGTTGTAGACCAGTAAACTGAAGACTCGTGTTATAAAGGACAAGGGTAAAGGTAAAGGGACCCCTGACCATTAGGTCCAGTCGTGGCTGACTCTGGGGTTGTGGCGCTCATCTTGCTTTATTGGCAGAGGGAGCTGGCGTACAGCTTTCAGGTCATGTAGCCAGCATGACTAAGCCGCTTCTGGCGAAGCAGCCCACAGAAATGCCATTTACCTTCCCGCCAGAGCAGTACCTATTTATCTACTTGCACTTCGTACTTTCAAACTGCTAGGTTGGCAGGAGCAGGGACCGAGCAACGGGAGCTCACCCCGTCGCAGGGATTCGAACCGCCGACCTTCTGATCAGCAAGCCCTAGGCTCTGTAGTTTAACCCGCGTCCCTCTCCACAGTGCCACCCGTGTCCCTCTAAGGACAAGGGTACCATCAGATATTTGAGTACTGAACTGCAGTGACGGGGATGCCCTCAAAGTACAGTAATACATCCTTTGACAGCTGAGGTGATAACTGTGGCTAGTTAAGATGCGGGGGGAGCTTGTATTATTTTAATCCAAATCATGAGATTTCAAGTCAAATGCCCTTCCCCATAAACACTAACAGAAATGTTTCTGAAATACTAATTTGAGAATAAAAGCCCAGAGATTAGTTTGCAAAGACCAAAAAGTTCCTGTACTTAATGCAAACACACTTTTGCCCCATTTTATCTTTGAGACTTATTCTTTTTCAAATATCTAGCAGGAGTTGGGGTCCCAGTATCCCATTAATGGATTAACACCCCCCACCTCAACCTGCAGCTCAATAATAATAAAATAATAATAGACAGTTGCTCGTAAAAACACATGTGGTTTAGACCACAGTGCCACCTGCGTCCCTTCTTCTCATATGCAAAGAATTAGGTCACAACTTATAAACTCAAAAAACTGTACATTTAAAGCACAGCAATGGATGGAAGTCTTGTGGTGCAACTTTATGAATGAGTTTATAGTCTCAATTTAAAGCAGCACGATCACTTATTATGCCTTAAGGTTCATTTGAAAACCAACCAGCTATACTTATAAGAGCTTTATTGTACTGTTCACCTTGTGAATTTCTTCTGAAATGGAAGCATCTGAAAATGTGGTTTTGTAAGACTTTCTGTTATCCACTTTCAAATAGCAAGTGAAATTTAAAGCATTCCCTGAATTAAGTAGCAGAAATATAAAGCAGCTCATCGAACACAATCTTTTCAGGGGTTTCAAGCTTGTTTTTCATTCTACCTTAGGCTCTGAGTCCTAGCTTACACTTGGTGGGTTGGCATCTGAGAGACAATGGAGTACACCTCTGGGGGTGAAGTCAAACTGCTAAGTTCGCAACACCCAAGTGACCCCACCCCCGGGGAACAAAACTGTGGGGTGTGTATGGAGGTTCTGGATTGTCCTGACAACAAGACCCCCCTCTTGACCTCACAAGGAACGGAAAGCAACACGTTTGGCAATAGCTTGGCTGCAGGAGTTGCTGGAAGGAGACGTACAAGGTGCCATCCAACCGTCTCAGGGACTCCATTCCAGATATGTGTTTACTCATTATTTTCTTCTCCCGAAGATATCCCATACACCCCAAGCTTACACTGGGAGACAAGAAAACCTGCAGTCAAGAGTTCTAAAACCTTTACACATTCAGATTAACATAGGCAGCCACCAACCTTACTGTTATGATGGGTTCCTCACACCAGATTTTCATAACTTCACTAGTCTGACGAGCCCCTGAACGTCTAGAAAAAGCTCAGTTCATCAAAAATAAATCAACTAGTTTCTTTTACAAATAACTTTGCGCAGAAAAGGAGGGCTGGTTCTTCTCTTGTATGTTGCATTGTCTTAAAAAGTTATTACAAATACAAAGTTTGTTTTACACCTGGCAGAAGTTCCTTCGGTTAAGCAGATGCTCAAATATGCTTCACGGCTTGATCCTATGCATGCTTACTTCTGAGTTACCGAGTTTGATGATGCTCACCTCCGTGTTAAGTATGCCCAGGATTGCAGTCCTACAAACATGTGAAATGTCAAGAGATCACAGTTGGGGGAAATCTGTAAATTTCAAAATCTGGTGTCAGGCAATAATTTTATTAGGACCAAAGTGCCACAAAATAACAAGCAAAGCTTCTGAGTTCACAAAACTCTTCGTATTACACCTGAAACACATATTTCCACCACCCTGTTGGGGCCACTGAGAACTCAAAATGACAAAAACCTGTTTCCTAATGAATCCTGAATAGAAAATGAAGACCGAGTATAGTTTTCCAAATCCTGTTTCAGTGCTCTAGCTTGAAAAACTGTCCTTGAGACTGACTCTAGCTAATAAACACTCATGCCACATGGATCTTACCTGACATTTCTCACTAACTTTTGTAATAATTTACTGGGACAGTTCATCAGAATAAACCTCTACTGGACAAAACTCTGACCCTCCCACATCTGAGGGTTTGCACCAAAAAAGGCAAACTTTAAGAAAATGTATGGGTTATACCCAAGTTACACAAATAAAAATCTGCTCATTCAACTGAGCTTTACCAGACCCTTGTCCACAGTACAAGCTGCTGTTACTCCAAGGAAAGTGCTGGGATCTGCAGAGGGCAGCTGCAGAGAGGAAGAAGGAAACTGGCAAAAGCAAAGCATTGGCAGTAATGGGAAGAACAGAGGAAGCAAGTCCTCTTAGTAGTTTGGGATGTAACCCATGTTATTTACTATGGAGGGAAAGACCAAAAATTGGAAAGGAAAAGGTAAAGAATGTCATGTGTTTGTTAATTAAGATAAAACCTGAATTACTATATATTTCACTTCATTTTTATGAAACGGATACTGTTTTTAAAATGTGTATTATATGGTTGTCATTTTATGGCAGGATTACCGTAGTTTTCACAGGGGGCCAGCAGCAAAACATGGTTGGAAACCAAAGCCAGACAGGAATTTGTGGCTACCTGTGAATGTAGCATTATCATGAGTACATAGTGTGTTTCTGGAAAATTAGTTTCCAGATGCCCCAGAGATTGCACAATAAGAATGTATATGGACCAGTACTCAAAGATTTTGGTTTGAGAGAATAATGAGCTGTACGCCTTTGCTCGGGGATCCCATTGTGCTGGAGCTATACTGTTTGAAGCATAATGAGCTGTAAAGCAACACTCTCGTTTCAAGAATCACTCGTCTCATTTTGTTCTGACCTGGTCCCATTTCACAATTCACCAGATGTATTTTCAAGAAGAAAAATCATGTTTTGAAGACACATTGACATGTTTTATTACTCAGGAAGAACTCAGAGGCCAAATTATTCCTTATGTCAGGAATGCATGCCTGTCAAGAAGAGCGTGCAATACCTAATGATTTAACTAGATAATGGACAGTGGTTGATAACAGTGCCCTCAATATCTGCTTGTCCTATTTCTTTGTTCAAACTTGTGTTATAGCTCCTACATTCTTCCTGGGAACAATATGTTTTCGGTCAAGAGCAGGGCAAATACACCACAATAACAAGGGGATTTTATCATCTGCTTAGGGTCTGGTAGTTTTGGCAGCTGCTGCCCAGCTAGTTCAAAACCACAGTTAACTCATATGACAGGCTGACAGGAAATCAGAAGAACAAAAAAAAAGTTCTGTCAGGACAAAAATAAGAACAGAAACTTGTAGTATATTGGAAAGTTAGGAAGGACTTTCAGCAAAGAGTCAAAACAAAAAAAAATTCCTTCCAGTAGCACCTTAAAGACCAACTAAGTTAGTTCTTGGTATGAGCTTTCGTGTGCATGCAACTTCTGTTTCAGTGTATCTGAAGAAGTGTGCATGCACACGAAAGCTCATACCAAGAACTAACTTAGTTGGTCTTTAAGGTGCTACTGGAAGGAATTTTTTTTGTTTTGACTATGGCAGACCAACACGGCTACCTATCTGTTTCAGCAAAGAGGTTCACCATAGCTATTACTATGCATAACAGAAAAAGTCTGTTCTCTTAACTTGCTACTTAGGACACGCTTCTGTATTAGTGTGCCAAAATACTGCTATGTCCATCCTACAGCTGCCTGAGTTTCTGATTCAGTGCTATGGCAAACAGAAGTGCTCCTGGGAGAAAGTTTATCTTCCACTCCCAGGACATTATCACCAAACCAAGCCAGTCACCCATGCAAAATGGGTCAGTCCAGCAACCATCCCCAGCAGCCGCAAGCCTGGGAGGGAACAAACACACCTTGAACATCCTGCAAAAGAGGGTGATGAGGACTAGATTTTGTCTAATCTCCAAATAAAAATACGCAGCTGTGCCTCAAGTTGGCAGCTGTATCAAGTAACCATACAACTGAACCTGAAACCTCAGCTGCCAGAGACTCAAAAAAGCATTTTCATATTGTAAGGTCCTTGCGGCAGAACTTGTATACTGTAAACCATCAAGAGTACTGATTATAAAAGTATCAATAAAACTACTACTACTAATAACACCATCAGAACTGCCATAGTTTAGTATTCTATAAATAAACCTTGCAGACATGTTCCCTAGTTATTGGCCCACAAAAAATGTTTACTAGTCTGCCTGTCCACAGTATACCATTTCTGGCACATCTATAAACTAAAAGAGTCAGCTACCTGCTTCCAATATTCAAAAGCTTTCTTGCCTGGTGATTCCGGGTAATCTGGCAGGGGCAATTGCAAACCTGGTATAAATGCATTTTCAGTAATCTAACCAAAGCTGCCTTTTCCAAACTGGCAGAGATTAGGCCAGAACTGAAAGGTCAACTGATCCATTTACATGGATGAAGAAAATTGGTATTGCACAAAATGTTTGCTTGAAAGATTAGGAAAATAGATAACTGATGTTTGTTCATTCAACCCTGTGGCAACTAAGGGATTGGAAGTGACACAAAAAACAAAATAATTGGAAAACAATTGGTCTATCAAGACCATTTTGTTTGTTATGGCTAAGCTATGCAAGAAATATTGCTTGGCAATTCCTGCTAAAACCATTTAAAAACTTTTAAAGACTAAATTACATTCAAAAGGTTATTCAGATTATAACCTGCAGAATAAATGGCATATCATAAAGATGATAATTAAGTGGCAATAAATACTATCCAAGTCATCAAGGTAACAAAGTTAAAGGTTATCGGAACTGAGTACTTTCTTCTCATCTTCAATTTATAATTTTGGAGAAAATAAAAAATCTCAGATGAATATTCTTGAAAAATATGAATTTGATCCTCAGTAGATTTAGTGATTACTTAAGTACTAGAGGGGTCTAACAATGGATAGTTTTTGTTAAGCCCTTCAGAATCTCCCAGCAGGTCTTCAAGAAAGTTTCAGTCTAGCAGCAGAGTAACTTTCAAAGTCACGGTAATAAGGCTAATTCCTTTCCAGTGAGTGGGTGGAAAGGGGTGGAGGGCTGGGGGAGGACTGTAAATGGAATAATTGTTTGCCTATGAATGTACTTTGCAAATCAGTTCAGTCTTCACATTGCTTCAAAGCCACAAGACATTAGCCTGATTGTAAACACTTTGATCTGATCCTCACCCTCTCCCCAAGTTTTCATCACCTCAGTTAGGGCAAGGTGCCCCAAAGGAGAAAGTATTTATTGACCACTGTGGCTTCTCTACATCTAGGTATCAGCCACAACAATTTAAAGTTGCTATTATGCATTCGAATCTCCTAGTGTGTCTGGGATCAGCCCCAAAGAGCCAAGCCACCAACGGAGGAGGGTAATAAGACCTAAGAACCATTATTTAAAGAACTACTTTGTGAAGTCTTTCATGATTGAACTAAGATTTGAACCTGCATGATGAAACTCCTTGTCCAAAGCAACATCTATCCTAATCAAGCTCAAGTTTCATCCAGGAGAAGTGAAAAAGCACAAGGGAGTCAACACAAATTTAATAAGCTTGTTTAAGTTCTATTTTAATTTCTCTGGAGTTCTTCCTTTTTATCTCATTGCATTCAGGGCTTTTTTCTAGAAAAAAAGGTGCCGTAACTTGTTGAGGTTTCTAAGGGGGAGCACCCACCCAAAGTTGTTTTGCACAAACAATATTGTTTTTAATTTTAAAATATTGAATTTTAATGTTATTTTTAATATTCTAAAAGGTCCAGAGCACATGAAACACATCTGAATGCTTCCTCGCATAAAAACAAGTTAAGGAGAAAATGAAGCGAGTCTCTCCCCCCTGCCCGACATACTAGCTTTCCAAAACCAGGAAGCTCCATCATAGGAGGATGATTCAAGCATGCACTTCTCCATACATTTTGAAGTAACAAACTCCAATAAAAACTACATTCAATTTGAGAACATCAAATTCAGAATTTACAGGTAGCAAGTATTGATCAAAGGGCCTAAAATTACAGGAGGTGGAAGTAAGAGGCTTTGGGAACAAAGCCCAATAACTCAAAAAATAATCTAATCTGTTCCCCAGTAGAAGCCAAGCAGTTCTGACCACCTGCTCAGAACTTTGCAATGAGGAGTGCCTTTAAAAGGATACTACGTACAATTGCAATTATGTGTCCTGGTGTTAAGGAGAAAATGTAAAGAAATTCATTAGGCCTGATCAATTTCTGTAAAGATGCATAATAAGAAAGCACAAAAATATTGTTACGAGCGCAAAATTTAAGCAAACAACTAGCACAAGTAAAAAACCTACTCAGGAATAATTAACCTGTAACTGTGTGAAATGTGGGGCTTGCAAGCATGCATACCCTGCCTGCTCCATCCCCCAATTTTTCCATGTACAGCAGCCGGGTATGAAAGGAGCCTGCAAGCATGTTTGCTTGAACACACTTACAAGCCTTCCTGCCAGCAGGAGCCCTGTGTGATCAGGGTTGCCAACTGCAGGGAGGCTTATAAGTGTATTCAAGTGTGGCATGAGGTCTTGCCACTAAAAACAGCAAGGTTGGGGCAGAACACTAAAATACCCTGTGCCTCTCACACAGTTACAGATTAATAATTCCTGAACAGGACAAGATTTAGTACTAATTTGATAAAAAGGCACCCAAGAATTCAATTTGAGGTACCCCAGACAAATTTCTTAGAGGACAGCTAAGCTGAGTAGTGAGGGGAAAGCAACCTAAAGCCCATGGACTGGATGCGGCCCAATCGCCTTCTCAATCTGGCCTGTGGACGGTCCAGGAATCAGCGTGTTTTTACATGAGTAGAATGTGTGCTTTTATTAAAAATGCATCTCTGGGTTATTTGTGGGGCATAGGAATTTGTTAACCCCCCCCAAATATAATCCGGCCCACCACATGGTCTGAGGGACGGTGGACCGGCCCACGGGTGAAAAAGGTTGCTGACCCTTGGAGTAGTGTGACTGGATGCAATGTGCTAATCTTTAACAGGACAGGTAGATTCATGAGAACCACATTTGCAACTTCCTTATTCTGATGGCTGGAACGATTCTGTTTATCACGATCAAATTAAATGATGGACAAGTCCATGACCACCGTAACCTTCTTTGACTGTTTCCTCCACTTTGACCTGTCCTAAACTGTCCTTCAAGGCATCAGAAACAATTATATCATCTCTTTGTTTAAAAAAAAGTTTTAAAAACTGCTCTCGGGAACTAGTACCTTTGACTCAGACATTAAAAGAAACTATTAAATACTACTATTAAAAGAAACTATTAAATATCATGAAAGAAACATACAGAGCCAGCAGTAAAGACAGCAGCACACGAGACATTAACATGAATCCAAGCCTATCTCACTGCAACATGTCACATGACATTCCATTCCAAGTACAAGTGCATTGGAAGCAGATATACGTCCTATAGCTTAGTTTTAAAAAGTCTTCTCTGCAGAAAATTTTATTGATCTATAAAACTTCTCTATTTCTATGATATGAAAATTTAAGCGAAGGGAGGAAAAAGAGCTCAGTTGTCTGCAGCAGAACTCTAGAGACTGGGAAAGGATTAACCAGCTTTGACTCTGTCCTATTTTAGGATGCCTACTTGAAATATCTCCTGAACTAAATGACTAAACAAGGCCCCCCAATCAGAAAACAAACTGGAATTGTGAATAAGAATAAAATGGGCAGGAACAATCGAACTTTTTTGACGCTGTAAAATCTCATGTCATACTGTACACGGCTGTTACAGCACCAGCAACAAGAAGCCAAGACAAAACCAAAAGTTTCATTTTAAGTCCAGTGGGAAATTGCTAACACGAAGACCATTCGGATATATTATGCTGCATGCACTGAAGTAGAAGTACTATCCATTCTGCTTCTTCCGTAGCAGGTTCCCAAGTCTCATCCCTCCGTGCTGCAGGAGCTTAAGAGTCTGGCACAGCAAACTCTCTTCTAGCTGAGTGTTACAGAGGGAAACAGTATGCATATGGAAGTTTACAATAGCCTAGGAGACATTGATACAGTCCAGATGGAGCTCTAAATCCTATTGAGTTCAATATGTGCATAGGATTATTTCTTATAAGACACTCAAACTTGGGATATCCTCTGTGAATCTTCACTGCATAGTTCTGATGGCATTATTTCAACAGACATGTATGACATTGGGGACATCCCCCACAACTGTAAGGACAACCTCTCAGCTAAATGTATCCACACAAATACATAGTACAAAGGTGAGAATTTGTTCTTTTTCAGACAGGTTCTACCCTGATGACAGAAACTAAGGGGCTGAATGTTCTGCACGTAGAAAGACAACCAGTTCACTGGGAACTGACTTATATGCATTTGAAAATTGGTTTTGACCTATTGGCATGCCTCACTTCTGTTTTTTCCATGCAACAATTCTTCCGCTCAATGAGTGAAGTTCTGAATTTTCAATGTAGGTTGCAGGGATTATGCATTCAAATAAAATGATTTCAACATAAACTGATTTTCTACTTCAATGTCCCCAAAGCAGCTTACGATAAATGTAATAGGAACATAACACATTTAAAGTTAATAAAATAAACTCCCGGAAAACAATTAAAATGGCCTAGAGAAACCAGAACAGTCTCATGTTCAGAAACCAAATGCATAACAAAGATAAATTTTCTTCTGTCAAACTTCAGTAAAATAGACCTGGCTGATCTCCCTTGGAAGTTCAATTGCGCAGATACCTATCACAGTAAAAGCTACCAACGAATGACGTCAGTGGCACATACAGAGTCATAGAATTGTAGAGCTGGAAAAGACACTGAGGGTCTAGTCCAACCCCCTGCAATGCAGGAATCTCAGCTAAAGTATCCATGGCAGATGGTCATCCTCTATATATTTACACCCTGCCTTTTTCCCTGACAGGGACGTCGTTAGTTGATTTTTAATTCACAGAAAGGGGGAAGGCATATAAGGGAGAAGATGTCCCCTAAGTGTTCCAGGCCTTAAAAGGTCAAATACAGAACCTTAAATTATCTTTGGGGGTGGGGAGTGCTGTTAGCTTAGCCTGGATACTAGCTAGGCCAACATTTACTTGGACCTTTAGAAGTTTCTGAACTACTGAGGGGAGCTCCAGCTACAGAATACCTCTCAATAAAAACTAAAATTCTAATCTCTTTGAATAATAAGTGTTGCATATTCTGGCTATAGTCCCTTCATCAAAATCTATGGAGTAAACCCTTGCAGTACTTCTCCAGAAATTGGAATTCCAGAAGCTTCAGCTTTCTAGCAGAGCGTTCCAAATTGGCATGCTAACCTATATTTAAGATACTACTGTGGAACAACCAATATTAAGAGTAAGCAATTCAGTATGTAAGTATGTGAGTTTCTACCAAATGTTCTCTAGTGTGACCAAGAGACAGAATACAGGAACCTAGAAAGGAGGAGGGGACATGTCTTAGACATAAATCCTTTTCCATGCACGGAGCTGAACAGGTAGGAAAACTCAAAGAAAAGGATATAAGCAACAAAAGGTCTGGCCTATTCCAGGCATATCCTCTTTTAGCACAAAACTAAAGATCCACATTCACTTTTAAATGAAAGAAGAGGAGGGAGCATGTCCAGTAACAAGTGGATTTTGATTTGTAAAAGGTGCTTTAAACAAGTATTGCATATAATAATAATTTTATTATTTATACCCCACCCATCTGGTTGGGTTTCCACAGATACTCCCCAAAATTTTCTTTCGCCCCTACCCCCATCTTCTTTTTTTGCCATTGCTTTGAAATTTTCCAGAAAAGTTTTTCCAGAAACTTTACATCTCTGATTCCCCCTGTATGCATATATTATACTGAGGGCAGCAAAAATCCTTCACCCAAACCAATTAATTGTTCTAAATATTTGTGAATTCCAGATCTATACAGGGCTATCTAGTTTTTTGCTAGCTCCTAAATGTCTCATAGTGACCTGACCCTTGTGACTGCAAATTAAGTAGCATAAGCAGCAATGCCTTAAGTGACATGAGGAATATATAACTACTCTGAAGAAGTGTATCTGAAGAAGTGTGCATGCACACGAAAGCTCATACCAAGAACTAACTTAGTTGGTCTTTAAGGTGCTACTGGAAGGAATTTTGTTTTGTTTTGACTATGGCAGACCAACACGGCTACCTATCTGTAACTGGAACTATGGAAGGCACCACATTGAGCCGCATGAAATGGAAGTCCATCAACCTGTGTATCTGAAGAAGTGTGCATGCACACGAAAGCTCATACCAAGAACTAACTTAGTTGGTCTTTAAGGTGCTACTGGAAGGAATTTTTTTTTGTTTTGAATATAACTACTCTGAAAGCCATAGCAGGAATCCCCTGCCCAAAAACGAAGCCTGTTGGAGTTTCTATGTAAAAATTTGGGAGTGTTTTAACATCACAGAGTATATTGAATGATACATGAGATAGAAAACCTTACCCGATTATTTATTTAGGTGCATCCGATCAGAACTACCTACAATTAACATTACCGGTTTCACATACTTTTGTTATGATATTCCATTACTAAATTGTAATGAAAAGCTGCAAGTAATAATTTACACAAAATTCTGACTAATTAATAACACCTTGTCACTCCATACACTGCTGCACCAGCCAGCCCTGACAGATGCTGAAAAGCACAACCATATTCAACCTGTTCTGCATCCGTTGCACTAGTTAACAATTTGCTTCCAGGTCCAATTCAAGGTTCTTGTGTTAATCTTAAAAGCAGGAATTATGAATGCCAGGCCTGGGAGGCAAATACAAGCCTCCCTATCAGGCTTTTGGGACTCTCCCCAGGCTATACCCCTCACCTCACCCACCATTCTACATTCTTCTTGAGCGCTTTGCCTGGCTGAACAGTATCCCTTAAATTATGGCAATGCCTTTTCCTTGCCTGGATGGAGAGATATAGAATATATATGTGTTAGTTTCTGTGTGTAGAAATCTCTGGCTTATGCATGGCTAAAATATATTCTATTGTACAAAGGCAATGGTGGCATCTATTGCCCCAGCCACCTTTGCCTCTGTCCCCACACTAACTAGTAGTATGCAGTGGCCAGGTCACTCCGCAAAGGAATGCAGCCCTTGGGCCAAGAAAGGCTTCCTACCCCTGCTTTAAAGCCGTGCATAGCCTAGACTCACATACCTCAAAGACTACTAGTCTGCTGAGGTGAGGTCAGTCAACAGGCTTTGTTATTTGTAGTATCTTTGCGGCAAGTTACAACTGCAAGAACTCAGAAGCACAGACCATTCCCAAACTGTCCTAGCAGCTATAGGTTAGAACATCTACCTCTTTGCTTTATTTTCATGAGGAAAGCAAGACCTATTTCTTTAGGATGGTTTTTGGTAGAGGGCTTCCTGTAGATTTAGTTTACTACGTAACTGGATTTTGTCCTTATTAGTATCTTTAATTACTGGTGATAAACTGCTTTGAGCAAGCAGAAAAGACATGGAGCATGTCTTGTTGACATTTAAGAACTCACAAAGTTTATGGGAGGCAAGACTTTCCTTTATAGAAGCCACATTTATTAGTTCTCATTGATGCTTGTTCTTCTCTATGTTTTAACATTTCAAGCTTTAGTAATACTTTTCACCAACTTACCCGGACCAGTATTAGGTTAATTATAGAGTTTAACAAAACACCTCCACCCTATGTTACTGTCTCATCTTCTGGTGAGATGGTAGATTTCTATAGCAAATTCCATATTTTTAGAAGATCTAGTTTTATATTCAAGTTATTTAAAAACTATTGGGTGTCAGGTGTACGCCATCAACTAGAGACTTGCTAATTTTTAATGTGTTAACACTGGTTTTCAACCTTCAAGTCCGTGGCTCCCTTGACCAACCACGTTTTTTCTGTGGCTCCGCTGTGAGAGCCACTTACACTGGGGTTCCATTACAGGACATGTGTAAGTGGGGATTCTCCCGTTCCGCCCCTGCCCCACCCTGTTCTGCCCCCGCTGAGTCGCCTTAATGTTCCTCAGGGAGAAAGAGAGAGAAGTAATGCAGGAAGATGTGGGCTGCATGTTAATGAAAGAACATTCAGGGCTCCTTTGAACATTCCTCAAGTCTCCCCTGGGTGCCCTAGCACACTGGTTGACAACCAATGGGTCAGTGTATCCTGGAACTTTGAATCTTGACACCATTGTCTAACTACTATTTGATCTCTTTTTTCTGACACTCTCCTCAAAGATGTAACATTTTATTTTATTTTTTTAAGGATGAATAAGGGTTATGCAGTCCAGGACACCCATGTACCTATAAAACAAAAATCCTCAACATTCAAAAATTCTGTTTTTACACTGAAGTATTTCAGTAATTCTACCATATTTTGATATTGTAGCAGTTATACACCAAGGTCCAGCACTGAGGGCCTTCTGGCGGTTCCCTCACTGTGAGAAACAAAGCTACAGGGAACCAGGCAGAGGGCCTTCTCGGTAGTGGCGCCCGCCCTGAGGAACGCCCTCTCATCAGATGTCAAAGAGATAAACAACTACCTGACATTTAGAAGACATCTGAAGGCAGCCCTGTTCAGGGAAATTTTTAATGTGTGACATTTTAATGTATTTTTAATCTTTGTTGGAAGCCGCCCAGAGTGGCTGGGGAAGCCCAGCCAGATGGGCTGGGAACTAATAATAATAATAATAATAATAATAATAATAATACAAATATTTTTTATCTCACACATTACTTTGGAAAATAAAAGCCCCTACTTGGGATAAAGTCTTATGATCAACAGCTTGTCAAGAGAGTGAAATACTGAACTGCATTTAGTAATCCCAGTAATTATAATGGGTGCTTGCAGAGAACTAACAATGATACTCAAAACATACCAGAACCTCCTTCTTCACATGACTTCTAGGAGGTCATGGGAAAAGTGAAAAAGTGGGACCTCACATGTATTGAGGTTTAAACTACTGAACTCAAGTATGTGTCAATCAATCTGCATTTAATAAGGAGGAGACTTGTGGAAGCTAAGGCTTCTCTCCCACGTTTACTGAAACAAAGCCAAAATATTTAGCATCAAGAATGCATTCCTGGTTCTCCAAACTGGTGCCAGAGGTTCCAGCACACTGTTTAGACAAAAGAACAACTGCAGGAAGCACATGTAAGAAAAATGGAAAACTGATCAAATGGAAACATCTAGGTTTATGTGAATGGGTCCAAAGCTAACATCCCAGAATAAATAACAGCCAGGAAAGTCACCTATAAGTGCTGTCCTGTTTCAAATTTCATTACTCCAAAATGATCTAGAGTTTCAGAACCATGTTCTCAACACAATTCAGTTGTTTTCATTCAATGTTTCGCAGGAAATGGGCATACAAACTCAAAAAACTCATCTGCAGTGGTCACAGGAGCTATGCTGATTGCCATCAGTCTAAAGTAGCACAGTAGCAAAGTAGCACAAAGTTCACGATGGGTAGGGAAGGATGCATTTTTCAGAATTAGAATTTGAGGTATCTTATGCCTTGTGAAATGGTATTACCCGACTTTGCTTCTGTCTGAATTAACATTTAGGCTATGCATCCTGAGTGGATGCAACAAGCACCTTCTCTCAAGGCAGGTCATTCAGCTGCATCTCTGAACTGGGGAGTAACTGAATGCTCTACTGAAAACTAATGCAGAGACAGCAAAGAATTGCCCACCTCCAGAGGAAACCAACTGCAAGACATACACTTAGAACAGAAGATTGTGCAGAGTTGCAACAGAAAGCCTTTACTGTTAGTAGATAAATAAAGGAGCCTGGGAATCCAAACTAATTAATTTATCATTGCATGTTTGCAGCACAGTACTGTACCTCCACACAGTTTAACAATTAGCAAATTAGCATAAAGTGGTGTGTAGATAATGGGCATTTTTGTTAAAAGGTCCCCCCCACACGGTTTGATACTATACAGGGGGCACTTTTCTTCAGAAGAGAGGAACCTACTTCCACACATTAAACTTCCCCCAAATGTTTATCAGCCTCCAGTCTGTAGGACACAAGGGTAGGAAAGTCATTACTTTTCAGCCAGCAGTGACAAACTAGAAGGCACCCACTCTGATTGCAAAAAGATTAACATCCATGAAAGCTTATGTCCTAATAAATCCATTACTCTTTAAGGTGCCACAACACTATCGGTTTTACTGCAACAGATTGCTGAGGCTTCCCCCTATGGAAGTTGTCATTTAGAATTGAGCTTTTATAGAACTGCTTCTTACTATATTTTAATAGCACTGAATATATACTTCACTTTAAAGGCTCCCTTCAGGAAACATCACATGTCCTAGCATATCTTCAGTTTACCAGCTAATAATAAATTTCTAGTTGGTCCAGAGAGTGTCAAGCATCCATATCTGTTCTTGTATCAAATACTTAGTTATCAGAAATGTATTCAAGGACCTGAATATCTTAGAAACATGGTACAGGACTTTATCTATCTGATAATCAGCAAGTGACATATAAATTGATATGGAAGTTGTTTACAATGTAACTTTCCACTGTGAAATATTAGTGGGAGAGAGCACAACAGCAGAAAGTCATGCTGCTCTCTCTCAAAGGGCTAATACCTAATTTTATTGATCTAATGCACCACATGTAAAAACACAAAGCATGTTAAAGATGGAGCTATTTCCACGTTCTCAAAAAAATCTGAAGTTTTGTTAGGGTAAAAACAAGCTTCATTTTGGTCATACTACTTTCTCAAGTCATACAGGGGAGAAATTATTTTGCTGGCAAATATGCATACTTCCAACATTTTTTTTTGCTAGATGAATGGCACAGCTATCTCTTCTAAGGAACCTGCCTACCTCACCTTCAGTGAATTTGCTTTAGAATAGTTGATCAAGCTACCTGAACAAGCATTTTAAAAAGAATTACATGTATAGTAGCTTAGTTTTCTAAAGTGTTTTCAGTGAAATTTAAATCAGTTATTTCCCCAGGACTCCAATCCATTAAACATCTTAACATCAAGTGGGTGTGCCCTATTTAGAGGATCAAATATACAATTCAGCACATCCAATCCCTGCAGTGATTACACAGAGGCACTTCAGTGTATACTGGTCCCCACCAGTGTTTCCCAACCTTGGGCCTCCAGCTGTTTTTGAACTACAACTCCCATCATCCCTGACTAGCAAGACCAGTGGCAAGGGATGATGGGAATTGTAGTCCAAAAACAGCTGGAGGCCCAAGGTTGGGAAACACTGCATGGACACAGCCAGCAAAAATTACTGGGAAATGTACTGAGTGATGTAAGGAAAAGGTACTGTATACTATACTGCCTTTTCTAGCTTCACTATTGCATTTCCAAATGTGCACTACAACACCAGACCAGGAAAGCTGCTGTTTTAACACGCCCTTACACGTTGCTTCTAAATATACTGAGCTTTTTTATAAGTTGTACTAGATGCCTGTACTGGATTAAGCTTTTGGAATGCAGTGCTCATTCTGCATGTGGTGGAACAGCCAGCAATTACTGGTATCATGACCGCATTACCTACAACAAGAATAATGGTTCCAAGGCATCGCTTTACAAGTCAATAGTACCTCTAGTGAATAAATTGATTTTTTAAAAAACAAACTTGCACTTAACATGTTCAGTGTCAATGATTCCTGCAGGCATAGCTCTCCAGGATACAGACTCTAAAGCAGTCCCAGCATATAAACATGTAGCTACAGAGAAGCAATGGCTCCTACTTAGCAGTTATAAAGTTTCTAGCACTTCCAGCTATAGATATTGGCCAAATAGTCCAGACCACAATAACAGCACAGAATTAGGTAGCAATCTTACAAGGAGTACAGAGATTGTATGTGGAACACAGATCTGAAGCATTGAGTGGCATTGCTATTACTATAGTTAGCATCAAGTAATTCTATCAGCTACCACTTTCTTCTCAATCAGGGAACTGTGGGTGCCGATTGAGGGCCTTAGAAATTAGCATTGCTACATTAGATTGCAGATAGAAGGTTGAGCCATATAGCTAGATGTTTCTGAGATTCAGCATGACAGTATTATAAAAAGGGAGCTCCTGAAACAACTTAGCCTAGGCCTTATAGCAGCTTGCTCGTCCAACACTAACTAACAGAGAACTCATTCCTCAACATGGCAGGCAACTGCAGAGTTTTTTTTAATGAAAGGGGGCCTGCAACACTCCCAAAATGGCAAAGGCACGGCAGCAATCTTCTAGCAGGACCTCAAAGATTTCCCTACACGTTAAAGATGGCCCAGTTTCCCAGTCTCAAGAAAACATCATGGTACCCCAAGGCCACTCGTTCCTACCGCCTAGCAATCCAGAGACCCTTCAATCGCAACCCAGTATCGCCGACCCTGCCTGCGGCGCACCTCAATGCTCAACACACACACACACGAGGAGAGCAGAGCAGTGCTCCCAGCGCCAATTGCACCTGCTCAGCCAGTATCGCACGTCCACCTGCATTCTGGTGGGTGCCCGATCTGCGCCCCCCCACCTGCCTTACCATCAGACGCCCCTCCGGGAAGGGAAGACCGTGGCCCAGGCCCAAGGTGAGATGCTCCTCGTGGGGAGGAGGAAGCCCGAGAGTGGAGGAGATTCGGGGCGCAGGGAGAGCGAGCGAGCGCGGAGGGATCAGCGGAGGAGAGGTGAGAGTTTGAAATCCGCCAGGAGATCCAGCTGGAGCCAGAGCTCCTTGGAGAGGCCTCGGGGGCTCCCCGAATCCCGGGCCTGCGAGGGCCCCGCGCCGGTGCTAGCTGCCGCTGCCGCCGCCGTCGCCCCCACGGAGCTTCCCTGGCGCCAGGGCTCACCTACCGCGGCGCGCTCCCGCTCGTCCCCCGCCCGCCCGCCCGCCAGCCCCTGAGAAGCCCCAGCGAGGAGGCCGCTCCCTCCCGGGACTCGCCGCCGGCACAGTGACCGACAGAGGAGGCGACCGAGCAAGCGCGACGGCGCCGCGACACGTACCTGGGGGAGGGGCGGCGCACAGGAGCCTAGCAACCGCCGGCACGAGCGCGCCGCAACCAATCAACGAAACCTTTCCGCGGGCCGAGCCGCAGCGCAGCGCAGCTCGCCAGACTCTGCCCGTTTGGCTCGCGACAGCCCCGACCCAACCCGCCGGGCTCCGCCTCGCGCGCGCCCGGCCGGCCTCCCCCCACCCACCCCCCAACCGCAGGACCCGCCCTCTCGCCGAAGGAAACCACGCCCCTCCTCGGCGTACAGAAACGGGCGCACGCTCCCCTGGCCACACCCTCAGGGCTCTATATAGCACGCCCCCCCCTCAAGGGACCGAGGCCACGCCCACCGCCAGACTTATTATTGGGCAGAGGTGGATAGAATTTCGGTTCTTCGTTTCCCGATTGGCCTGTCCTAAAAATTCTTGTGGGAGGGGAAAAGCGCAGCCAGCGCGCCTTGCCCCACCTGCAAACTCCGCCCACAGCTTCTCCTTTCTTCTTGGGGACAAAGACTGAGAAAGAGTGAAGAGCGTGATTCTCCATCCCTAAAATTCGAAACCCGCCATCTATCACTTGTTTTGTAAAATAAGCGATATTGAGGTATTATCTGTTTAGAAGGCATGACTCTTGGCGCTAGATCGGAGGTTGCCTGCTGTGATTATTCGCGAGAGGAATGCACTCTGCGCGCTCTCAGAAATACGTTCATCAGCAACCAAAGCACTTTAGTAAAATACAAGCTCAGAACAAATGCAGAGGAAAAGCAATCCATAAAATATGAATGCTGTCTATATTAAGAGTGCTGAAATACGGTGACCTAAGCATTGATTTAGATCAGAGGTTGTCAACCTTTTTGGGTCCACTGCTCCCTTGACCAACTACCTTCTTTCTGTGGCACCCCTGTGGGGCTCAGGAGCCCAATTACGTCACCCCTTGCCTGCAGAGTTGGCAGCCCCTCACCCCTTTTTGAACCGTCCCTTGTGGAGGGTTCCCTCAGCCTCCTCTTCTCCTTTCCTTGGGAGTTCTCTGGGCAGCCACAGCTGCCGCCCCTCTGGTCTCTGAGCTGTGCCTAGAGATGCCTCCTCACATTGCCCCACAGAGCCCTGGGAAGCACTCCCTGGCCAGCAGCAGAGGCACAATTTGCCTGGAGAGCTTGTAGCAAGGGCTGCTGTAACAAACAGTTGTGCAAGCCTTTGGGAGGCAGGGACGTGAGAGGGCATCAGAGGAAGGTAGGGAAGGAAAGAGGGACAGAAGCCAGTGTTGCCCGTAGCACCCCTGACTATCATTCAAGGCACCACTGATTTAGATAATGCAACCTATTACGAAGGCTCACAAGATTGCTATCACATCCCCTCTCAGTCTCCTCTTTACCAGGCATACCCAACTCCCTCAACTGTTCCTCATTAGGCTTGGTTTCCAGGCCCTTGACCATCTTGGTTGCCCTTCTCCGCACATATTTCTGCTTGTAAATATCCTTCTTAAATTGTGTTGCCCAGAAGTGGACACAGTACTCCAGGTGTGGTCGACCAAGGCAAAATAGAGCAAAACTATGACCACCCTTGATCTAGACACTATACTTTTGTTGATGTAGCCTAGAGTAGCATGAGCTTTTTTGTTGCTGCATCACACTGTTTACTCGTGTTAAACTTGTGGTCTAAGACCCTTAGACCCTTTTCACATTTACTGCTGATAAGTCAGGTGTCTTTCACCTTACATTTGTATGGCTGGTTCTTCCTGCCTAAGTCTAGAACCTTATATTTGTCCCTATTGAAATTCATTTTGTTAGTTTTAACCCAGTTCTCCAATCTGTTAAGGTCTTCTTGAATCTTGACTCTGTCTTCAGTGGCATTGGCTCCCCCTCCCAGTTGGGCTACCCCTCCCAGTTTCCAACAACAACATGACAATTCTATATATGAAGTGATACTTTGACTGGCACACCAGTTTCGCCTCCCTGCACATCCATGAACATCTTAGTTCACAGAGTTGGTCAGAGTGTGTTGCCACTAGGGCAATATAATCCACAAATTGGTAAGAAAAGTAGTAGAAGGATCCCGGAGCACAGAAGCTGAGATGACCTTCACAAGGAAAGTGGGGTGGGGAGAGCTGAATGGGACTGGGGGCTGGCAGGAGCCCCTGGAGCAAATAAAGTGGGTGGAAGGTCAAGATGCCCAGGAGCCAGAGCGCTAGGGGTCTATAGGCACTGCAGAGTATGTTTATCTATGTGGGTGCAACATGAGGATCTTAAGCACATTCTTGAGATGCCCCCTAGTCAATGCTGCCATTGTCCTCTACTTTACATGCAGGCACAGGCCCGACTCTTGCTACCTCCGGCCCACGGCCTGAGGAATGCAGTATGCTTGGATTTGCCCTTTCTCAGTGCTGACTCTGGGATTTTCCAGGCATTAAACTTGCCATTTTGAGGCCAATCCCATTGCAGCAGGAGTAAGAAAGCCTAACTGACATTGCTGTAAATAAAGGACCCCAGCAGTTTATTTCCCTGCTCACACTCCTCCCGAGAGCAAGATCTAAGAGTACACTGCCTGGATCTCTATAACTGGGGGAACTGGCTGGCTAAGCTATCTGTGGTACCGTTTCTCACACCAACGGAAAAAGGGATGGTGCTGCCTGTAGTAGCCATTGTTGCCAGCACAATAACAATGATCTTGCTCTAGAAGGAGAAGTAGAGATGCAGGAGAATGGGTGAAGTGGCACAGTTCATCAGTTAAGTAAGAAATCAGGGTTGTCGCCAACTAAGTTATACCAAGAGTAGACCTACTAAAAGTACAGTGGTGCCTCGCAAGACGAATGCCTCGCAAGATGAAAAACGCGCAAGATGAAAGGGTTTTTCGGTTTTTGCGTTGCTTCGCAAGACGATTTTCCCTATGGGCTTGCTTCGCAAGACGAAAACGTCTTGCGAGTTCGCTTTTTTCTTAAAGCCGCTTGAAGAGGCGCAGTTGCGACGGACCGTGCTTCGCAAGACGAAAAACATCGCAAGACGAAAAGACTCGCGGAACGAATTAATTTTGTCTTGCGAGGCACCACTGTAATGGACCTAAGTTAGTCACATCCATTGATTTCCATGGGTCTTCTCTGAGTAGAATTTGGATACAACCCACAGAAATGTACCTTTTCCCAAAGTAGATAAGCAGTGTTGAACAAAGCTGCCTTCACCTGCAGTGGGCCCAGATACTTCCAGTCATACTGGTGTAAATGGCAAAGTGCTCCCAGGAAAAAAGTCGGCATCCCTCACAATGGGTTAAGACCTTCAGAGCTGTCGCACATGGAGTAGGGACAGTGTCTTGCAGCCACCTGTTTCTACAGTGCTGTCTTATTTCCCCACAGAGACCATTGCTCCTCCTCAGCCAGCAGCTGAGCAAACACTCCCTGCTTTCCCAGGCTGCACCCAGCTGAGTAGAACGGAAAAGGGGGGTGGGAGCAGCAAGTTTGTCAGGAACCACAAGTACTCAAGAGCTGAAGCAGCCTTGATTTCTTCAGGGTCAGGCGTTGGCCTAGAACCTTCCATATTGACTGGGAGCATATCTATGTAAACATAGGCTCTGGACTAGAGTATTGGATGTTCCAAAGTCTGGGACTGGGAAAATTCAGAACAGGAGTCAAAGAAGTGGTCCAAGCCAGGTTTGCAATACAGAGGGAGAGCAAGGGGCTGTGGAACAGACACTGAGGCATCAAGGGAGGTGGGTCTACTTGGTATAATGTCCCAGATCAAGGTCTCACACCAAAGTGCTCAGACTGAAAAGTGTAAGCTGTACAAAGTGCTATTGAAGCTTATAGGCTGCTTGGTTTTTCCTGACACAGCGGAACAGTCAGTAAGTTTTGGTTAAAGGCTCTGCCGTTATCAGGGTGGTGATATAGTGATCTGGTCCCCAATTTCCAGAAACCAAGGATTGAGGCTCATGATGCCTGACTATCTCCATCTGGCTGGCATGGGCAATCATTGATTTCCTCCGCTGCCACCAAATTTTTCCTCTTTTAAAAGATGGCCTATGTCTCAGAGCTCCATAAGATGGTTCTCAAACAAACATTAGGGTAGTCACATATCCTGCTTCATAGAAAATAGACTTCTATTTCAAAGAGTCTTCTAATTGAAGTGCTACCAGTCCATATCCAGTTTAAAGGTATACAGAACCGTAAGCAGGCAAAATGAGCAGGAGGGGGCTTGAAGTTACACACTTAGCACCTGGATGGCAAACTGAACAGGCAAACTTGGTCACAGTCACTTGGTCACAGTCAGTGTTCCTCACAATGGTGAATGAGAAGTATTTCTAATTAAATACAGCAACTACTTCTAAATGTGTCCCTAAATCTATAAATTAGATTTTGCATATTATCCTCTTCTTTTTATATTTTTTTAAAAAACAAAGAAAAGCTTAACATTGTGAGATATCATAACATTGTAACAGCTGGCTTGGCAGCAAAGCATACATTGAGCTAGTGGGTATCAGGCAGCAATGACTGAAAAGGGCAAAGTGTAATCTATAAGGCATGTGTCTGTGTCTGGTAATGATGGCAGGGCAGACCCAGGACATTTTGCTTCTTGAAGTTTAGCAGCACATAGCAACACCAACCAGGTGCATACAGTACCCAGGGCTAGTCAAGATATTTTGAAGCTGAGACAGAAAATCTGACAAAATCCTCTTGCCTACTTTGTAGTAAGTAATCACTAAATATCAAAATTAAATAAATAACTACTTTCTGCCTTTTCCCAACCCCCCAAAATGAGCTGCCTAAGGCAGATTCCTCTCTCTCCCTAATGTTAGAGCTAGCCCTGGCTTACCACCTAGGTACATGCACTGGGCAAAATGGCCACACCATAGTCAGAAAGCCAGCCTGTAATTGTGGTTGTGAGGCAGGGGATTATACACATTTGGCTTTGGCAGAGGGGCAAAATAGTAGGCCGCTGTATTGGAGCAGCAAACTAGGATTGGTTTCTGGTGGAAACAGCTGAAGTTGAGCTGAGCAGCGGGAAGACCGAATGGCAGCGTCTTTCCCTGCCCTTGTCTTGCTGTGTTTTCTGCACGTCTCCTTGTGTGCTGTTGGCTCTAGGGTATTTTTAGCTGCTCTCTCCTCTCTACAGGTCTACTGCACGCCTCTCGACTGACTCAGTGGCACCAAAATCCCAGTCCCTGGAATTGGACTTAGCTCATCTTACAGCTCTGTTTCCTTGTGTGTGAGACGTGCCAAACTGTAGGGCAGCAGCATACAGGACTGCCAGCAGGGGTGGATGAGAAGGAACTATGCTGTGAGCAGGGGGGATGGGCATTATGAATGAGAGGGCTGCACCCTCAGTGCTAAGTTCCAACTATGCTCTGGCCATTGCAGCTGCACTTTGAAGGGAAAGGGCTTGGGTGCTTTTGCCCTGAGTCACTAAGGGAGGGGTTATTTAACTGCCCATGGAAGCATGGAGAGTCAAGGCTCCACATACTTGCTTAAAAGGCCTCCTCAGCTTGACTTGCAGTCTCACTCTTATCCTCACACTAAAGAAGTTGGGAAAATCAGACTTCTAATGGGCCCAGAAGGTGAAAAACTGTCACGCAACTTTGCAGGTTTACTCAACCCTGGAGGCAAAGCAGTCAAGAATCTCAATTTCACTTTGATCATATGTCTATTTACTTATTTTTAATCTTGGCAAAGGAAAGCTGGAAAACAAAAAACAAAAATATCAATTTTTTAGCTGAATTCCCCTTTCAACCCAATCTTATGGTTGGACTAAACAATTACACATGTAACTACCCAGAGATATGAATTCTGGAAAACTGAATTTCCCACTGAAAATCAGAATCAGAATTATTTAGTAACAGGAATGAGAATTTCCCCCTCTTGAAATTTCAAAGTGTCAAAAATTATTCAGTCAATACCATTGTGGGGTGGGGTGGGGATGCTATCTGCAATAGTTTCCATCAAAGTACTTTACAACTGTAATCCCAGAGAAAGAATGAAAATACCCTCTGATTTAGCCAATATGATTATGACATCACTGGTCTGTTCCTCCAACTATTGCTCATCAGTCTACACTGGTGATGGATCACTAATGCAGTACCTGTGAGTTCCAGTGTACTTTCCAGTAGCTAATATGCTGCCCCTCAAAATCTAAGGGGCTGTATTCTTTCTGCCCAGTTCCTGTTTGTATTGGCTCAGCCTGTGCCATATCTCAACAGAAGCCATTTCTTGTTTGGCATCAGTGGCACTTCCTTAAAATTCCAAATGCACCTGCTGACCAAAAAGACCCCTGGACTCTAGATATCGAGTTCAGTTTTCACCCTCTCCCATGCACCTTTGTTAGAAACTTCCTTACTGGGCAGGCCCCAAAGTTTTATCACAAAGTGATAAAGTTCAAGTTTTTGTGAAAGATGGAGGCTGTGGCTGAGCTCAACTCATTGCCTCTCTCCTTGCTTTCTTGAGCAATCTGTGGTCACTCTGGAGGACAGCAAAATCCTGTCTTAGCACAGCAGACCTAGTGTGGATGTGGAGATCGCAGCCCTTATTATGTGTGGGAGAGTGGGGGCCACTGAGGATTGTTTCACACCCCCATCTCAAGAGACTGAAAGAATGCACAGAAAGTGGGTGGGTGGAGAACTGAAGGCGGGAACAGCATCCAGCAGGAGGGAGTGTTAGATCTGAGGAAAGGAGAGGCCGGAAAGTGTTGTCTGTTGCTGAGGGAATTCCCCCTGGTTGCTGGGGGAGGGAGGCCAGAGATGGGATCAATAGAAGGGTTGCCTTGCCTCTGAAATGTGAGGAATGGGGGGTGGGTTGAGGTTCCTTTCACTTGTTTTAGATCATTTTAGTTACAGCCCAAAAAGAGGCATCAGGCAATTTTAAGAAAGAAAGAAAAAGTATTTTGGCACTTTAAAGATTAACAAGTATATTATGGCATAAACCTTTGTGGATACAAGCCTACTTCATCAGATGCCTGAAGTGAAATTATATACATGTAAGGAAGGAGAAAATTGTAAGGTGAGAGTTGAATGGCAATGGGATGCAAAAATTACAGTCAGAGATAATTAGAATCTAAACATATGTTTACATAGGCACACATTTTACAGTAGCAGATTAAGTTATTGCCAATCATCTCAGCAATACTGACTGAACAAACACCTTTAGTGGGGCAGGGAATCGTTCACAAGAAACAGGCATAGATAGTAAATATATACTGGTATTAACAAGCCAATTAACATATATAATTTATTCTCAGTCCTCTAAAAAAATGAGATGCCATCTGCCCTGAAATCCTTGCTCTTTAATCCTAACTGTGACAGGCTGCAGTTGTTTGATGGAGGAAGTGCACTCTGTGCATGCTTATTCTGCACAAATTCCAAGGCTCAGCCTACTAGAGCTGACCTGTCCATAAATTAAGGTTTGCTCTCTAACTCCAACCAACCCATTCTCTCCCAAGTCACTACTTCTGAGTGGAGGAAAAGATTTAATTAGTGTGTTCTCTAGATAGCAAGAATTTTTCTGTCTTTCCAATTTTACTTGTAGTTCCATAGTTGTGCTGTTTACTTTGTTAGTATTTATAAACTATAACTGCTGCTGTACCTTGTGTAGTTTTTAATTAAAGTATGGTAGGAATCTGGTTGGAAATATGAATTTAAAGTGTAAACGGTAAAGGGACCCCTGACCATTAGGTCCAGTCGTGACCGACTCTGGGGTTGTGGCGCTCATCTCGCTTTATTGGCCAAGGGAGCCGGCAGGCAGCTTTCGGGTCATGTGGCCAGCATGACTAAGCCGCTTCTGGCGAACCAGAGCAGCGCACGGAAATGCCTTTTACCTTCCCGCCAGAGAAGTACCTATTCATCTACTTGCACTTTGACGTGCTTTTGAACTGCTAGGTTGGCAGAAGCAGGGACCGAGCAACGGGAGCTCACCCCATCGTGGGGATTCGAACCGCCAACCTTCTGATTGGCAAGTCCTAGGCGTTAACACAAATTGTTGGTAAAGTGATATATGAAGGCTCTTTCAGAAAGTCTTTCATGTACTCCTGGTAACCTCCTACTCTGCTGAAGTTAAAGGTGTGAAAATCACAAGGAAATACAGTGTAGAATTCTTTATTTAACATGCAGTTGCCACAGCTTCTCCTCAACTGCCATGATTTTCTGTTACAAGCACCAATTAAATCCTTGTCCCAGGAAAACTCCATGAAAGCCCTCACACAGCACAAGCAGCTGTCAATGACTGTATGGTTGAGAAGCTGAGGGAGAGAGGCCTCTTATAGCCCAAATGCTTTTTACCAATTTAAGGTGGTTTAACCCCAGGAGCTGTGTACTGATGCAGCCAGTGACATTTGGCTGTAAATGGTTAAACTCAGCCTTGACCGTTGGACTCCTCTGTCATGCGGTCATGGAGAGTAGTGTGTGGGCAGTGAGCAGGCAACATAAGCCAGAGTTACTATATTCAGAAAAGATATATAGAAACAGAACAAAGAACCTCCACTTCTCTCATATGCCTACATTGAATTTTTTTTTAAAAAAACATACCTTTGAATGACTGGTAATGGCTATTTGAATGCATAGGTTGCTTTGAAATGGTCATAGGAACACATACCAGTTTTCCAAATTGCTATTAGAATTCCCAGGCTCTCTCTCTCTCTCTCTCTCTCTCTCTCTCTCTCTCTCTCTCTCTCTCTCACTCACACACACACACACACACACACACACACACACACCTGACCCATTCCACATATTTCTGTGGTGTGACTGTGGCAGTGAAAATAATTACAAAAGCAAAGCCACAACATCAGTGGGACCTTTTCACTTTGTCAGGTGATCATGGCTCCTTAATCACAGCTCTCCCTCTCTGACTTTCTCTTCCTGTTGATCTCTTTCTAGGTTGTCAACAAATTCTGCACCCTCTACCTTTAGTTGATCTGAAGAGCAGAGGTTTTCTTCTCCTCTGCTGCGAGTTAGAACAGCTGGTGGGCAGATGGGAGCACTCTAGAATCATTAGCTTGTAGAGTTGGAAGGGACCCTGAGGGCCATCTAGTCCAACCCCCTGCAAAGCAGGAATGTCAACTAAAGCATCCCTGGCAGACGGCTATCCAACCTCTGCTTAAAAACCTCCAGTGGAGAGTCCACCAGCTAATGATGACAATCACTGTGGAAACCTCAGACCAGAGTGCCCCTTCCTGTTTTATGAAGTGTCCCAACTGCTTCTCAGTGTTTCTGAAAGGCGACAGCGAAGGAAGAGCTCATACTGAAGGGAAGTTCTCCTTCTCCACAATCTGACTTCTCCTAGCTTTCCTGGCAGTAACCTACCATGAAGCTGAGGACACTGCACATCACTTAGGCCCCCAGGGCTACTGACACACTACACAGATAGCAAGGCTTACAGTGATGCACCAGGCGACAAATGCACACCCTTGCAAAGAGCACACATTCACATATGGAAGCTTCCATATGCATACATTGTAATAATACATATTCAATTGCATGTTCTGAACCACATATCATTCACATGTAACGTTATAAACGCACCATGTTTTGAACAATAAATGAAGTTATCAATGACAAAAACATAGGTCCAACTCAACTGTGCGTATTAAGCAAATACATATTAATTTTTTATGCACAATGCCATTGAAAATGCATGAACCCATTTCATTTACTCAAAACCCAAACCAACTACAAGCAAAGGGAATTTTTGCAAGCATGCATCAGAACAGCAGGTGCTATTCAAGTTCCTGGCACTGGTGGCATAGTACTAGCAAGACATCCTGTGGTCAGCTTATCTCTTTTTCTACTTTGTTCATGTAGGATAGTGTCCATTATCTCTGGGATGTGTGACTTTACTGGTCAGCCAATACACACTATGGTCTCATAATCATATATCAAGGCAATTATCATTTTATTTTCCACTTGGTACCATTGCTAGTTGAATCACTGTCACATCACAGGATTTCCTGTGCTGTCATGATGCTATGCTCTATAAACCAAAAGTTTAGCTTAGTCAGTCTTACACAATTGCTATCACTGGAGAATCTGATCAAAAACATATACATGGAAAGTCTTCTCGTCAAATCCCTCCACAAACACTTTTAAAAGTGTTGTGCAAAACACCAGTCTCCCAACCTCAGCCACTCATCTGCAGCTCCTTAGAAAAAGATACTAGGGCTCCTCAGAAGATTGTTGTAAGAACTATAGAGATAGCACTACATGAATGCTACGTAGTACAGGAGGATTGCATCTTACACACTTTTAACTTGCGCAATTTAAACCATACAACTACAAGGCTGAAGGCTTGCTTGTTTAAATCCTGCAAGTTCAATGCAAGCAAGGTTTTTCCAGTAAGGAAAGAGCTTTTAAGCTCTCTGCCTTGCTTGGGGTGGGGGGCAAGGTTCACTCAGCATGCGGCCTCTGGGATGCCACTGCTGTCACCTGGAGCGCAGCAGCTGGAGGAACAGACCAGAAATATTATAACCTTCTCAGCCAATGGAAGGATAGGGAGGATTCAGTCTCTCCTGTTGCCAGGCAAATTTTAGTAAGAGCAGCGATCCTTGCTCCTCTGTTTATTGAGTGTGTAATTGATGCAATGATGGGACTGACAGTGAAATCTGATCGTTTGAAGAAATCTTCATTGTAAAGAAGTCTATGTGGGATACTTTCCATCTTGTTTACCTGTGTCCCATATTACCTCAAGCTGCCTCCATCAACTATATTTGAAATTCTGCCACATTTCTGACTGTGGAACTCAAATCTTCAGGTGTCTGGATTTCAGTGAGCAAACCTTTAACACCTAAGGAAGGCTATTACTTGCTGTCTTAGAAGTTTTTTTGTTCAGCCACTCTGGAACTTCGTTGCTGTGGGCAGGATGCTGTTATCAGAAGGCCACAGTGACAATGCAATCCTCTTTGGCATTTTCATTATTAAATCCAAATTGTTGCATGTGCCACTCTTACCTGTCAATGGCTGGCATGTGGGTTTGCACTGCAGAGATGCAGAAGTAGAGAGTTGTCTTATCTGCATTTACAGACTTCTGTACCCAAAGTCTAGGCTGCGTGTCACTTATTTATTTATTGCATTTATATCCCACCTTTTTCTCTAAGAAGCTCAAGGTGGTGTACACTGTTCTTCTATGCTTCATTTAATCCCTACAACAACCCTGTAAGGTAGGTTAAGCTGAGAAGCAGTGATTGGACCAAGGTCACCCGGTGAGCTTCATGGCTGAGTGGGGATTTGAACCCTAGTCTCCAAGGTTGTAGTCCAACACTCTAACCACTACACCACCGCACTTCATTTCCCACCCCTATCTCGGCATTGTAGACATAACCTTGCCACTGTGTGCAACTGTCCCTCTGAGTAATACCCTATTGTAGATCCCCAAGTCTGTGATTTCTCAGCTTATAAGAACAACTCGTTACTTTTGCTAGAGTTATTTCATAACATTATTTTTCTCTCCAAGCCTGACTGACTAACCAGCCTGAACTCCAGAGGAGCCAGGAATTAAACTGCCATGCTGTGTTTTAAAACTGTTGGAATCCCTGGCCGTTATTCCTGGAAGGCATGGAGACAAGTTTTGTAGCCAGGTTGTATTTCCTTTTAACATGTAATTGGGCCTTTGAACTCTCACACAACAGCCCAGCCATGGACTGGCCCGACCAGTTTATACTCAGAGGGTCATTGTTCTGAGTCATTAAGAGATATCTCCGGGCCTGGCTCACTACCCACCCACATCCTGCCATACAAAAGAGGGCAGAGCATAAACAAAGGCACCCTCTTAATGGAACAACTGTGTGACATTAAAGAGCCAAATGTTTCAAACACAGTACCTGCTGCCTTCGGTCACAGAGGTGAAACACAACGTCTGGCCACATTCAGCTTTTGCAATACGTGCATATTTACAGGATGAGTTCAGCTTCCAGTATCTGGAGCAGAGCTGAGCTGGGGTATCGGAAATTTCTGCACATGCAGAATGTTGCTGACAGCCTCTGCTATACATCCCCACCTCTAGCAGAGAAATGACTGATCAGGCAAACTTGAAAGGATGGGAAAACAAACTCACATCTCATTCCGTTATCAATTCTGTTCATGCAGAATTCTATTGTCTGTGCCGTCCTCCGCCCTTCATGGGCTTATCGGAGGAAGCAGGTATGAACGTATGAAGGGGCATCATACTGAATCCAACCACCAGCCCTTCCAGACCAGTATTGCCTCCTCTGAAAGACAGCAGTTCTCCAAAGTCTTCCTGCAGGTATCTGTACCAGCTGCAGATCTGGGATCCTCTAAATGGAAGATGTCACAGACTGAAACTGGGACCTCCTGCAAGCAAAATACTATACATGTTGTACCACTGTGGCATGGTCCCTCCACGTGGAAGAGGAGGGGATAAAGTAGGCTCCTCCGTCTTCTTTCAGCTACTTACAATGTTACAATTAGCAGAGAATCTCCCTGAAATGCCTTAGAAACTTCTTTTCACCCTACACCTAAAAACTGACCTCATTTTTATCATCACCTTCTTCTGCCCATTCTTGAAAGCAAGGCATTGGACATATAAAATTAAGATTAGGACAAAAGCAGATCTAACTCTGTGACCTCTGCAACCTGAGTCTTTCTAACCAGGAACATTTCAGAAGTGATTCAAAGTACCCCAGGCCACTAAGCTGAGTCAGGATTTACAACGAAACAACTTGTGTGTACAGCAGGCTGGAGTCTAAGGGCAAAGGTATCCCTAGCATTGTGTAATTTTTATTGCCACTTTGGTTTTAGTCTGCTGAGCTACCCCAAAATAGTTTCCACTAATGCAAAAACCTGATGAAATCTAAGGGTCCTGATCTATCTAACAGTAGTCATAGCCTATCCAATTAAACCTAATGGAACAAGAAAGTAAGACCTATCCCAACTCAGGCCATTTAGCGATAATAAAAACAGATACCCTCCACACCTGCTTAATACAGTGGTACCTCGGGTTAAGAACTGAATTCGTTCTGGAGGCCGTTCTTAACCTGAAACTGTTCTTAACCTGAAGTACCACTTTAACTAATGGGGCCTCCTGCTGCTGCCACGCCATCACTGCATGATTTCTGTTCTCATCCTGAAGCAAAGTTCTTAACCTGAAGTACTATTTCAGGGTTAGTGGAGTCTGTAACCTGAAGAGTCTGTAACCCGAGGTACCACTGTAGTCTAACTGGGTACAGTGGCAGACTTTGGGCTTTAAAATTTAAGTGGTGCCCTGTGTGAGGCCAAAATTTGCCACCACCACCCCACCTCTTGCCTTCTGTTGCTCATCATTGTTGCAGCAAACCCTGTGGTGTCCTCTCGGCTCAGTGCCCAGTGAGGGCAAACCAGTTGCACTCCCCTAAATCCACCTCTGCTGGCTAGAGCATGGATTAACAAATATGCACACACATGGTTTGGTCCTTTGCAATGGCTCCCTATAATATATTGGGACCTTTCTTAGGTTACCCAACACTACACCAAATATTTTAGCCACTTCAAGTTGTTAGTTGGGCTTGTGTCTTTGTGCTCAGTGTCATACTTCTTGTACCTAAAAAATTATAATAGTAAAACAGGTCTCACCTTGCAGAAAGAGTGACAACTTTCTGGGTATCAAACTGTGTCTGAGCTTTTTGGAGTTGCACAATCTATAGACTGGCCCTTCTCAGTACAGTCATACCTCGGGATAAATATGCTTCAGGATAAGAATTTTTGGGTTGCGCTCCATGGTGACCCGAAAGTAACGGAGCGCATTACTTCTGGGTTTCGCCACTCGCGCATGCATAGACGGTCAAAATGAGGCCATGCGCATGCACAGAAGCAGCGAAACGCGACCTATGCACGCGCAGACACTTCTTACTTTCTATTCAGGATGTGAACAGGGATCCGGAACAGATCCCGTTCGCATCCCAAGGTACCACTGTATTTTCCTGTGTCATTAGAAACCTTGAATAAAGGCTGGGAATTAAGTCCATGGGAATTAAGTGTAGCTGAGACCTCCTGAAATGATGAGCTGGTTGTTGGATCAAACAAAAACAATGGAGACTTGGATTGGTTAAGTGTTCCTAAACCAGGGATTCCATCTTA
The DNA here is from genome assembly GCF_964234715.1 of Podarcis melisellensis. Taxonomy (NCBI): domain Eukaryota; kingdom Metazoa; phylum Chordata; class Lepidosauria; order Squamata; family Lacertidae; genus Podarcis; species Podarcis melisellensis. The sequence goes on along the minus strand of NC_138529.1, from coordinate 68,296,002 downwards.
CATAGCTAGAAATTCCATGCAAAGTATGACATTTTCATACACATTAAATTAATGTGTTGCATAGAACAGTTATCATTTTGCAACCTTAACACGGTGCTGGACGGATTGTGTTGAAGACAACTGAAGAATGTCTGGGAAGGGTTGCAGCTTTAAGATGTACACTTATATACCATCTCCAGCTTGCTCACAATTTTGTGACATTTTAGTTAGCCCTCATAAATTTATTCCTCTACGGTGATTTTGGTATTCCTCCCACCCATTGATCAACATGGCTACCTGCATCTAAAGCTGTAATACCTGATGCCAATATGCAGTTTTTTAAACTCCAAGGAAATATACTAGGGCAGTCTGCCAAGGGTTTTGTATGCTCTTAATTGTTACAGTTTTAGCAGGTACACAACAAAGGTCTAAAACATGTACCAATTAAAATCACAATAAGCAAAGCAGCCCTCAGAGAGGAAGGGGGAAGGAGATTGTGGGGAAGGCAAAGTAGGCAGCCTTCTGTCTTTTACTGGGCTACCTTAAGTGAAGGATTTTATAAACCCAAAAGCTTGCACATTCCCCAGTAATACTATCTGCATTTCTTGCAAATGATCAGCCTCTCCTTCCCTGGGGTCAGCCCAGCAACAGGACAAACACCTTCCCTACCTCCCAATGCTTTGTCAGCAGGTGGGACATCTAGGATGGAATTGGAGGGCTGATCATCTGCATCTGTCATTCTTGTCCATTCCTGCTCTCTGTGTGATTCAAATGGCTGGGCTTTATCTGGCAAACAGATGAATGACTAGGAAGGAATGTTTATGGGTGAGGGGAGATAAGCAACTGCATTCTCCAACCTTGCCCAGACCTGCTGAGAACTAGTGGCCAAATCCTCTCTCACCTGCCAGCAACTCAGTAATGTTTCCAGTTCAAATACAGCAGCCTTTTAGTTTGAGCAATGAAAGAATGCATTTATTCCATCACACCTTTGTCCCTGGAGTAAGAATCTTGCATTTGCACTCCACAGAGTAGAGAACCCATGCGACACCACAAGCTACGCACAAAGGCTCATTTTCCTCACAATGTGTCAGGCAACAGCTCCCTTGTTTAGGACAAAGACCTAGTGAAGTCCATAATGCAAAAAGCAATTTCACAAATGCTGTTTAAAGCACTTTTGAATCTTGCTCGTACTGTATGAAAGTCAAAAATACATTTTTAAATGTGCCGGTATCAGGTTTTTTAATCAATTTACAGCCATACAGGAAAGTGGGTTTCAAATCACATTTCAAACTTCCTGCATCTTTCCAAAGAAATTGACAATACAGTGGTACCTCGGTTTAAGTACTTAATTTGTTCCGGAGGTCCGTTCTTAACCTGAAGCACCACTTTAGCTAATGGTGCTCCGCGCTGCTGGAGCACGATTTCTGTTCCCATCCTGAAGCAAAGTTCTTAACCCGAGGTACTATTTCTGGGTTAGCGAAGTCTGTAACCTGTAGCGTATGTAACCTGAAGCGTATGTAACCCGAAGTACCACTATTATTATTATTATTATTATTATTATTATTAAAACCCCTCCCATCTGGCTAAGTTTCCCCAGCCACTCCGGGCGGCTCCCAATCAAGTGTTAAAATCAATACAGCATCAAGTATTAAAAACTTCCCTAAATAGGGCTGCCTTCAGATGTCTTTTAAAGAGAAGATAGCTGCTTATTTCCTTCACATCTGAAGGGAGGGTGTTCCACAGGGCAGGCACCACTACCGAGAAGGCCCTCTGTCTGGTACCCTGTAACCTCACTTCTTGCAATGAGGGAACCACCAAAAGGCCCTAGACGCTGGATCTCGGGCTGAATGATGGGGATGGAGACGCTCCTTCAGGTATACAGGGCCGAGGCCGTTTAGGGCTTTAAAGGTCAGCACCAACACTTTGAATTGTGCTCGGAAACGTGGACCGGTGTTATGTGGTCCCAGCGGCCACTCCCAGTCACCAGTCTAGCTGCCGCATTCTAGATTAATTGCAGTTTCCGGGTCACCTTCAAAGGTAGCCCCACGTAGTGCACATTGCAGTAGTCCAAGCGGGAGATAACTAGAGCATGCCCCACTCTGGCAAGACAGTCCGCAGGCAGGTAGGGTCTCAGCCTGCATACCAGGTGGAGTTGGTAGACAGCTGCCCTGGACACAGAATTAACCTGCACCTCCATGGACAGCTGTGAGTGCAAAATGACTCCCAGGCTGCGCACCTGGTCCTTCAGGGGCACAGTTACCCCATTCAGGACCAGGGAGTCCCCCACACCCACCTGCCCCCTGTACTTCTGTCTTGTCAGGATTCAACCTTAATCTGTTAGCCACCATCCATCCTCCAACCACCTCCAGGCACTCACATAGGACCTTCACTGCCTTCACTGGTTCTGATTTAAAAGAGAGGTAGAGCTGGGTATCATCTGCATACTGATGAACACCCAGCCCAAACCCCCTGATGATCTCTCCCAGCGGCTTCATATAGATATTAAAAAGCATGGGGTAGAGGACAGAACCCTGAGGCACCCCACAAGTGAGAGCCCAGGGGTCTGAACAATCATCCCCCAACACCACTTTCTGGACATGGCCCAGGAGAAAGGAGCGGAACCACTGTATAACAGTTCCCCCAGCTCCCAGCCCCTCTAGACGGTCCGGAAGGATGTTATGGTCGATGGTGTCAAAGGCCGCTGAGAGATCCAGCAGAACTAGGAAACAGCTCTCACCTTTGTCCCTAGCTCGCCGGAGATCATCGACCAGTGCGACCAAGGCAGTTTCAGTCCCATGATGAGGCCTGATTCCCGATTGGAAGGGATCCAAATGGTCCGCATCCTCCAGGCGTGCTTGGAGTTGTTCAGCAACCACCCTCTCAATCACCTTGCCCAAGAATAGATGATTTGAGGGGGGGCCGCCAGGGGGCGCATTGGAAGATGGCCGACAATAACATCTCTCTGACCCACACGAGGTAATTAAGAGGCTGATATGGGAGTATGCAGCCTCCCTTCGTTGCCCCAAGGGAATGGGGAACGCTGCCTTGCCTGCTGTGTCCATAATTCACCCCCGGATTCGAAAGAAGGGGGTGAGGGCACTAGGCACAAAGCCGTCGGGTGGGGTCCGGCTCTCCCGGACGCTGTCTCTGATAGCGCACTGGCTGCATCAGCTCGAAATATATAATTGGAAAAGAAGCAAATGCACATATTTCAAGTGAAGAACGGGAGTGAAGACTGCTAACTGAAGTCACCTCTGTGAAACGAGAGCGGCGGGTTGGATTTAACGGAATACAACATGAAGAAAATACACCAGGTTCAGTATGCCGGAGCGGGACTGGATGGGGGGGATGACTTTTTTTCTTTTCTTCTATGTGATTAACCAATAACCCCTCCCCAAAAAGAACCGTCGCATAACCGACCTAAGCAGGATGATTAAAAACTGTGTGAAAATGATTTACTACCAAAAGTTTGGCTTGTGAGATCGAGAAAAAGAACAAGGGCTTTTGATGGCACAGCAACAAAAAGGGAGTCACCATTTTGACAGGTCCTGTCAAAAGATTCATGATCGGGAGGAGGAAGCTTTGTTTTCATATTGGATTCCTGGTAGAACCTCCTCGAGGACCTAGAAAGAGGGACAGACCTGTGAAAAGTTAACGAGTAGACAGCAAGAATGTTTTTCTTTATGGAAGTGATGAAATACGGTAGCTGTCTGAAATATGACTCTTGGATGAACGGAAAAATCCACACAGGAATACAAATTTGTTTCAACCCGCTTATGGAGACTATCAGAGGCCACAAAGACAAAGAGAAAGGAAAAACTAGAAGAGATGTGGAAAACAGCAAGAAAGGATTGGACAGAATTGTGAACATTATTTGGACAGATTTGTGGACTTTTAAAGCAGCAGCAACAAGAGGATTGGATCCCTTTCAGAACTTGAAATATGGGTACCTCCCCCCAAAAAATTTAAAATTAGGCTCTGTAATTCGGAATTTATGTGATTTGATTGGTCTGTTAATAAAAATTATTTTTTTAAAAAAAGAATAGATGATTTGAGACTGGGAGATAGTTGGCCATTATGGCCGGGTCTAAAGATGTTTTTTTAAGAAGCGGTTTAATGACCGCCTCTTTCAGCAGGTCTGGGAAGGCTCCCTCGCAGAGGGAAGCATTCACCACCCCATGGAGCCCATCACTCAGCCCTTCCCGGCTTGCTTTTATCAGCCAGGATGGACAAGGATCAAGAAGACAGGTGGTTGGTTTCACTCGTCCAAGCAGCCTGTCCACATCCTCAGAGGTAACAGATTGAAATTGATCCCATATAACATGACTAGACAGGATAGGTGTGTGACATGGCTCTCTTTCCTACTTCCCCCACATATCCGTCTTTTTTCAAGGAAACACACAGGCATATTATGGCTTCCGTCCTATACCCATGGAAAACAAGGAAATTTGGTTCTGCATCTATAGGATTGCACTCTAAATTGACAAGGTTTCCCCTTGAACTCGCCAGTTCCACTGATAAGTTACGGTACATTAGCCTTTGCCAACCTGGTGCTATGAACTTTCAGCATCCCTAACTATTGGCAATGCTGGCTGGGGCTGATGGGAGACGTGGTCCTGGATGGTACAACATTGGCAAAGGGAGAGTCACAGATGGTCAAAATGAGAAGACCTTTTCTCTAACTTTGTCAGTTTCTCTAGACTAGAGGGAAGAGGGTGGTGGCAAACAAAATCCTACTGAGATGGGAAGAGTGCAGAAAGAGGAGGGGGGAAATTTCGCATTATCACCAGCCACAGTGTGCTGTTATTGTGTCTGTGTCTAGTCACAGAGCAATGTGGGCCACTATCCAAAGCAGGCAAGTCGGGGAGTGTCAACTCCTGCAATAGCTAGAGTGGGAGAGAGGCATTTAAAATTGGGGGGGGGGGAATAACTTGTGAGTGGTTGTAATGTACATTAATTGAAGCAGGGGAAGATTGTCAGATGATAAAAACACTTCAAAATGCAATGTGACTTCAGCTTAATTTATTCCAGGAATACTTTACAAATTATATAATGTGATGTAGTGGCTAGAGCACTGTGGTTTGGATGTGCTTTGAATCCCTGCTCAAGCTTTATACCAAACTTGGAGACTTTGGGCAAGTGGCTCTCCCTCAGCCTAGGCAACCTCAAAGGGTTGTGAGAACAAAGTTACATGTTAAAATGACCTGTGACTCATGGGTGTAGCGAGGATTTTTGTTAGGGGGAGCAGGTCTTTTGTTAGGGGGGGGGCAGAGCCTCAGTTTGCTATGTATTTTTTTATTGATTTTTATTGATTGGGGGCAGCTGCCCCTCCCTGCCCCCTCTTGGCTACTCCAGTGCTGTGACTGGAGCTCCTGTCTTGTAGCCATTGTAGCACTAGGTACCTCCTTCTGCAAGCACAAAGATTTATTAATATATTCTGTATTCCCCGCCCCCCAACCCTCCAGAGCAAATTTGGGGTGGGGTGCACAGGGCAGTGGTGGGTAGGTAGTTATGTTGCACAAGTACAAATCTTCCTGCTAAAGGATTGAGTGCGTTGGATACTGCCCCCTGTTGCTTTTTGAATTGTAGCTGTGGGGTGCTGCTAATTTAATTGAAGCCCCACATTGGCAGAATGGGTGTTTAACTCCCCCTGCCCTACATTTTCCTAATCAAAATTTTATCCCAGCTGCTTTTGGCCCCACAAGGTGGACATGGGAATATAAAGTCACCTGAATCTCCAAATCTGCTTTGTAGGAAAAACTCGAGAGCAATAGATACCACAGCCTGCTTGCTGATCCTCTTTCTGCCTGGCAATAAAGGAGACAACAGTAGCGGTGAGGAGGAAGAGAACTGCAGTGAGAAAGTAGTTTCAGAGGGAGAAGGGCCCACAAAAAGAGTTTTGCCCAAGAGCATATGAAACCTGGAGCCAGCTTTGGTTTACACTGTGCCTCCACCTATGCCCAGACTAGATATCAGTAAGTAAATGCAAATATTACAAAACATCAATAAGTCTCCAGTAATTTCCTTCCAAAGCAAACTGAACCTGGGCAAGTACCACACTCCTGGAACTTCTCACCACGTGGAGAAGAGGGGTGAGCATAACAATATTCTATGCTCTGCATACGGTTCTGATGACCTGTAACTTGCCCTAGATCTTTTACCTTCATAGTAAGCCAAACGTGCACACAACATAGATTGCTGCTGCCTTGTCCTCCTCTCTTTCTGAAATGTCCAGTACAAAACTGCCAGCTGACCATTTTTTCTGCCACCCTCATCCACTTTTATATGTAGCTCAGCACCACCATTAGATAATGGCCAATTAAATGGATGTGTACAATGCCGACGAACAGTGGTCTCAACCCTACCATGCCTCCTTTGGAAAGTGAGACTGCTGTACTAAAGGCTACACAAGCACTATTCTGTAGCAGAAAAGGTTTTCACTTCACCCAATGTATAGCGGAGGGCCCTGGTGCTCCTGCCGCATGGTCATGAAATGGTCATTACTATACTGTACGGACTTATAGAATGGCTTAGCTGATGGAACAGAGCAAAGATTGCTATTCATACTCAGGAGCATCATCACCTGTTAGACAATAGAGATATCCCTCACTCATGCTTCGTACAATGGTTAGCTCAGTTCTGACCACGCAGGTGCTGCCTGGAGCCCTTCTGAATTGGGAAGTAGTCCACCGGGCTTTGCATAGGTCCTCCCATAGCAGGCAGCTGGAAGGATACTGAGCCTGGCTGTGAGTCAAATGGGGATGATCTGCTTGCAGGAACGTGAAATTGTTTAATTTGCAGGCATTCATACAGGTAAGCGCAAAATAATATATTCCTCTCATTAACCAGTCCAACTGAATTTAAACTTGCTATGTCACTTAAATCAATTCATGGAGAAAACAAAAGTGATGTTAGAGGCTGGAGACAGAGAGACAGAATGCACTCACTAAAGATTCATAATAAGCACCAGACCTTTCATACACATTTAAATGCTTGAACTAGATTGAACTGTATCTTGCAGACTTGCAGGCTCCAGACATGGCTTCATGTTTCCAGTCTTGTCTCCAGTAGGTTCAAGTATACCTGCAAAATTAAGAGAACATGAAGACATAGAACTCCTTCCATAATACAAACAGCAGGGGAAAGTCAGCGTGAAAATGAAATACTAGAATGGGTATTAAAATCTCATCAGATGTTAAAAGTATGGGGAAATAAAAAGATCTTCCCCTGGTGCCAAACAGGCAATAACTTGGGTATCACTCAAGGCTTACTGGGAAAAGAGTTCCATAGACCAGGGGGGCATCATAGCCAGAGGCAGATTTAGGAGAGTGTGACCAGTTCAGCTGAACTGGGTGCGGAACCTTGCGGGTGCTGCAACTATGGTTTACAATGAAGCGAGATAGGTGGAGGGGCACTGAATTTTGGCATCACACAGAACACCGCTGAAATTTGAGACCCCAAGATTTTTGCCACTGCCACAGCGAAGGCCTTCTTTATTCATCTGGCGCCAGCTAGCAATCTAGTGACCGTGTTTTGCAGTAGCTGTAGTTCCCAAACAGTCTCCAAAGTCATCCCCACACACAGTACATTGCAGTAGTCTAGCTAGGGGAGCAGTTGCTTGAGGAATTCAGTTTGTGAATTCCAGTATGAACCAAGTTGATCTGCGCCTCCTGGACTAATGTGCCAATCAGAACTTGATATCCACTGGCATTCGCATTTTTCAAATGTTACAATGCTGCTCTTGGGTTAGAAAAAAAACCCCAAATACATTTAGAGCAAAATCCTGCACCCCCTCTCCATTATCACTATCTTTTTTGCCTTGGGCAAAAGAGATAGTGGAAATGCTGACTCCAGTCAACAATCTGTTGGCTGCTGGTAACCCAGGCTCCCTACCACTTACCTGCTTAAACTGGAACTATAGCCGAAGGCAGGATTTCACAATCTTAAAACATGTCTCACTCCCCTAAAGGTTTTGAGAGGCTCTTTCAAATGCACCCCCACCCCCCAATTATTTAAAGAGGCCTCTGCTGTTTTCTTATCTACTCTCCTATTCCTGGTGATCAGGATGAGACTGGGATATGTCTGCAGTGTGAGGTTTTAAAGATATAGTGATCCTGTGGCATTTGATGATCTCCACTATCTCTTCAAGCTGTTACTCAGCCTCAGTTTGCCCCATCAGACCAATGTCGTTTTGTGCTTCTTCTTGTAAAGATATTTCAAGACATTTTCTTTTTCTTTTCCACAGTAACTGTGCAGTTTTTACTCATTTGTTTTGCATCAAGATTCCTAAGGAAGTGTTTCCATTGAAGAGATGCTTTCTCAGCACCAAACCACAGTTATTCATTCACAGGAAAATTGTGGTTCTTCTCCAAGTAGCACGCCCATTGTTATTTTACTGCTAATACTGTGCAGAATATGATTGTGTTAAGTGTCACAGGCAGGCGTGTTGCTAACTACTGAAAAGGATTTGGGACACGGTTGCATAAAATATGCTGATTTATATGTATGCATTTATATGTATACATTTGTATATATGCAAGTTTAGGTTCACTTTCAGAAGAAAAACAAACAAACATTAGCGCCTGCTGACAAGGCTTTTGAGCTATAGGATGGCAACAGGATTTTCTAGGCCCAGTACTTTGCCTGCAGATTGGACTCTATTCCTCAGTGAGTTCTGGGCAGTGGTTGTGGCTTCCCACTGTACATATTTGAATAATAATAATAATAATAACAACAGTAAATTTTATTTGTATCCCGCTCTCCCTCAGCCAAAGCCGGACTCAGAGCGGCTAACATCATATAAATAAGACAATATGCATAATACAATATACAATATGCAAATAAAGTAACATTCAACATTCATTAAAATAATATAGAATAATATTAAATATCAGCATTTCAAAATTAGACAGAAATCCACTCAACAGTTACAATAAGTAATTTCTAAACTCCAGTCAATAAAAGAACAACATAATACAATACAAAATGAGAAGCAGAGACTGGAGGGTGGGGCAAGGCAGGTGGAAAGAGGCCTTTTCTGATGAAGTCTCTCCCCTCACAGTTCTTCCTCCAGGCACAGTTTTCTTATGAAGAATCCCAGGGCCAGGGGGTGGGGCAAGGCAGGTGGAAGGAGGCCTTGCCTGATGGAGTCTCTCCCCTTACAAAAACCCTAAGAGGTAGGTTAGGCTGCAAGGAAGTGACTAGCCCACCATCACACAGTAAGCTTCATGGTCACTCAAGAAGCTTCTCTATCACAAGCCCCTCCCCAGTTGCTGCACTGCCTTCGAACAAATAAAGGTAACAGATGGTTGGCATCTTACCAACACTGCACTTTGTGGCATGCTCAGTTGCCCTGTAAGCAAAGTCTGCTTACTTGCTTGCTTGCTTATTTATTTATTTTAAAGGGGGAGGGGCAACAGATCCAGGACCTGGGGCAAAAAGCCCAGGGCTCAGGCCCCTGGACAGTGCCTAATGATAAGTGACACAAATTCCCCCTCATGCTTGCATCATTTTGTGATCTTTGAGTGCTGTGTTCTCTTACTATAGCATTCTAATGTGCTCATTAGAAGTGGTGACTGCCACTCCCTGGGGCAAGGCCCTGCTATTTCAGTTTTTGTTTTTTAAATATTTTGGGAGGTAGCCAACTCAGCCATTCCACTGGTGCAAGCACTTTTGGCTATGCAACCGAACTTCCCCTCTCAACCCTGTGCCCTCTAAATCTGCTGCAGAGGGTTGGGAAAAACTCCACAACAGATCTAAAAGTGTGGGAGGGGGGATTTCTGCTGTGCTTGCACTAGTGAACGTGTTTGGCTGGATACTGCCCATTGCATTTAGTTCTTCGGATGCCAAAAATGTATCTTTCTGAAACTGCAGCACACTACTGCCCTGATTTCACTGAAAACAAAAAGCGCTGAAGAGCTAATTCCCTTGCAACGAGATTGCCACAAGGCCATCCATTAGGTGGGAATGGAATAGCATGATGGTTGTACCAGACTACATTAGCATACTGTAGAGCACTAGAAGTTTTCTAAGATTCAAAATGCAACAGTAATTAGAAATCCATTTCCCCACAAGTCCAATTACGCCACGAGTGAAGTGATGTTATTCGGAAATGTAATTTTTGTACTTAAATACAAGCAAAGGGTCTTAAAAACCAACAAATCCAATAAACTTTTGTGGGTTACAGTCCACATCACCAAGTTTTTCAGAAATGCAACCCATATGAAGCGGCTTTCCAATGAATCGGGCAGCTTGTTCATAAGAAGCTGAGGAGGAGCCTTGCTGGATAAAACCAAAAGGCCCAGCCAGTCTAGCATCTTACTACCCACAGTGGCCAATGGGATGCCTATGGGAAACCCACAAGCAAGACACAAGCACATTAACTCTATGGTACTCCAAGATGGGCTGTCTCTTATTCTGGAAGCAGCAAATGGCTATCATAACTAGCATACACCTGTCATGAATTTGTCAATTTGACAAATTGAAAATGAGCAGATAAGAGAATCTAGGTGGTATCTGTCTGCGGGTTGGTAAATAACTCAGTTGTGAAATTGCTGGTTTTTAACAAAAATATGTAATTTGTTTCAAAGACTGGGGACAAATGGTGACAAGTGAACAAATGATACCAATGCCCCCCCCCAAAGTTTATGTGGAAAAAATTTCCCTTGAACCTCACATGCTACTCTTTACTATGTTATTAGGGCCGCTGGATTTTACATGCAGTTGTTTGTAGTAATACCCCCACGGCTTAAAACAGGGATTTGAAATGACCAATTCTGGTGCTGGAGGAGATTCCTGAGAGTCCCATGGACTGCAAGAAGATCAAACCTCTCCATTCTGAAGGAAATCAGCCCTGAGTGCTCACTGGAAGGACAGATAGTGAAGCTGAGGCTCCAATATTTTGGCCACCTCATGAGAAGAGAAGACTCCCTGGAAAAGACTCTGATGCTGGGAAAGATGGAGGGCACAAGGAGAAGGGGACGACAGAGGACGAGATGGCTGGACAGTGTTCTCGAAGCTACCAGCATGAGTTTGACCAAACTGCGGGAGGCAGTGGAAGACAGGAGTGCCCGGTGTGCTCTGGTCCATGGAGTCACGAAGAGTCGGACACGACTAAACGACTAAACAACAACAACAAGGCAAAGGGCATCAGTGTGATGTGGAGAGGTGGAGGTCAACTAATCCAAAATGAGCAGTGAGTATTTCAGATTGCTTCTGGCCTCGACAGCGCAATCTCCCTCCTTCCCTCCCTTGTGTTTGCTTATCCACTGTCCTCCTGCCATGTTTGGCATCCATTCTTTGTACTTCCATTTTACCCATGCCACCATTCCCCTTCTCCTCCATTTCACTTTCTTTTCTGAAGTTTGTTTAAAACAGGAATGAAGAACCTGAGAACAGGGAGCCAAATGTGCCCCCAGGCCTTTCTATTTGGCCCCCAGGACTCTGCCCAGGCCATATCATCCACTTGCCCTGTTCCACGCCCTGCTTTCGCCAGGCTGGAATGTATTCTTGAACTGTATTCATGTGTCTTCTTTGCCTGGATGGAGGCTGGAGATGTGTAGGCATGTGAGTGGCTGCAAAGAAACCTCTTTGCATGACTGGAATGCAGCTTACTGTAGAAAGGTGAGAGTCACATCTATTGCGTCCCCACTTTTGTCTCGAGTCTTGCCCATCGCTAACCTGTAAGCCCTGGAAGGTTCCTCCCAAGGAAATGTGAGCCTTTAGGGTGGAAAAATGTTCCACATCCCTGATCCAAAACACTGCCAGAAGTCCCTGTAAAGTATAAACAGCACTGGCTTGGATGCATTTCCTACAATACAGCAAAACAGCCAGCAAAATTTATACATACATAATTTTATTTGTATGCTGCCTTTCCACAGTTCAAACCATGCTCAAGGCAGGTTGCAACGTGAAATATACGCAATTGCAACATAATAAATGTAGTCGTAAAACATAAAAAATGTAGCCGTAAACATAAAAAATACACTGAATAATGTCCACATAAATCCCAAGATCTAAAATAAAGATACAAAAAGATATCTCCCCCCCCCCCCGCCCCACGTAACAGCCACCCTAGCCCAATAGTCTGTTCAGCAGCCTCAATTTTGTAGCTTGCATCAGTCAGGACCCCGCCCTTTCCAGCCAAGTGGAAAAAAGGCCTGCAAGGCAGAAGGAGCAGGTCTTCCAGGACTTACAGCCAAAATTATTATGATCTTGTAACTTCACCAACACTACTGTCGCTTTGTCTGCATCACTATTGGATCTGACCTGCTCTCTACCGCAGTTCTAAGCACATTTTGTACCCCAAATGTAAAAGCCCCCTCGAGACCATTGTGTTCAAAGAGCACAAGTATGAAAGGATGTCCTAAACATAGGACCTTGGGGGCAGGGCTTGCATACATCCCCCTGTTCCTGTTTTAAACCTCACATCTTCAGATGAATGCCTGAACATAATAGCCTGCTGAAGCAGGCCAGTGGCCCATCTAGTCCAGCATCCTGTTCTTACAGTGGCCAACCAGATGCCTGTGGGGAACCTGCAATCAGAACCAGAGTGCAACAGCGCTCTCCTCTTCTGTGGTTTCCAGTAACTGGTATTTGGAAGAATTACTGCTGCTAGCAACAGAGATGGAAGCTGAAAAGGGCTTATGCTGAGCCACATTCTGGGTCTCTGTGTTCCTCAGAGTTCCAATTCAGCAGCAAAGAGTGTTTTATCCCAGGGGAAAGCAAATGGATGTGTGGGAGCGATGGTTAAGTCTCAGAAACAGGCAAAATTTTGTAAGTGAGTCTCCACAGTAAAAATTAAAATAGCCAAAGCATTTTCAGAATCAGCTAATAAGTCATCACCAGGCCTAAATGCATTACACCTGGCATACATATGAACCTTCAAGAAGAAGAACTACCAACGAAGGAAGATTGGCAGACGAAACTGATGGAATATGCGGAAATGGCGAAACTGACGGGCAAGATCAGAAACCAAGAAGATCAAGTATTTGTTAGAGACTGGAGTAAATTTGTAGTTTACTTAAAAAAACCACTGTAAACAGTTAAAATCATTGGTAGCGTTGAAATGCCATTTGTAATGTGAAATTGATTATGATAATTAGGGATAAATAGCTGGATAAAGCAAAAGATGCAGAAAACTTAAACTTTTAATATAAGAACCCATGGGAGGGAGGGGAGGGAGTCCAAAGAGAACCCTGTAATTTAATGTTTGAATTGGTTAAAGTGTATAAAAATGTAAAAATCTAATTAAAAAATTATGGGAGGGGAAAAAATACATATGAGCCTTCACGTCCTTCAGTGATGAACTGCACAAAGTCCAAAGCAGTGGTAAAATCTGTGGTGGGACAACCCAAAGCCTTTACAGGTAGAGTGTCTACTTTGTGGACTATATTGCCCAAGGCAACTAGCTTCAACCAAAGTCTCAGATTCAGATGCAGTCCTCCCTACATTTAGGCCTTCAGAAAACTGCTGTGACAAGTTGTTGTTTTTTAAAGAACTCGGGTGTATCTATACAGTGGTACCTTGGGTTACATACACTTCAGGTTTAATAATAAAATAATAATAATAATAATAATAATAATAATAATAATAATAATAATTTATTACTTATACCCCGACCATCTGGCTGAATTTCCCCAGCCACTCTGGGTGGCTCCCAATCGAGTGTTAAAAACAATACAGCATTAAATATTTAAAAACTTCCCTAAACAGGGCTGCCTTCAGATGTCTTTTAAAGATAGGATAGCTGCTTATTTCCTTCACATCTGAAGGGAGGGCATTCCACAGGGCGGGTGCCACTACCGAAAAGGCCCTCTGTCTGGTTCCCTGTAAACTCACTTCTCGCAATGAGGGAACTGCTAGAAGGCCCTCGGTGCTGGATCTCAGTGTCCGGGCTGAACGATGGGGGTGGAGATGCTCCTTCAGGTATACAGGACTTTAAGAACTTTGCTTCAGGATGAGAACAGAAATCGTGTGGCGGCAGCAGGAGGCCCCATTAGCTAAAGTGGTGCTTTAGGTTAAGAACAGTTTCAGGTTAAGAACGGACCTCCAGAACGAATTAAGTACGTAACCAGAGGTACCACTGTATACATTTTGGATAATTTTTTTCTTCTTTATATTTTAAGAGATTTTGCTCTTATTTAAAATATATATTTTACCTTCTGGCCTTAACTGTAAATCAAAAGTGCCCAAGCATCTCCAGTTATTCCGCCCCCCACCCCCCCCCCGCCAATCTGGGTTCCCATGTGCCCTCCTTTACAGAGGACAAATCTCTATCTGAAGGGCTGTCAGAGGACAGTCTTCTGACGGAAAGATTCCTCTGTGTGAAGCACTACCAATCCAAGTCCAGTTTAAAGATACAGAGAACCCAAAAAAGCGAAAGCAGGTGGAACCTTCAAGCTGTTTGTCAACAGGCAACAGCTGGCAGCAGACTGAGCAGGCACACGGGTCAACTGAATACTGTCTTACCCACTATGGTGAATGAGATGTATTTCTATTTAAATTATGGTAAGATAATGAAAACTTTATTGAGATCTGTGTCCTTGTTTTCTTTTGGCTATGTAGTTCCTCTTCTTTAGTGATGGATAAGTCATCAACCTAACAAGCATAAACCAAGTACCGTGATACACCATAACATTGCAACAGGTGGCTTGGCAGCAAAGCATACATTGAGCTGGTGGGCATAAAGCAATGAGTGAATGGGGCAGAGTTTAATCTGCAATAGGTGTGTGTGTGTGTGTGTGTGTGTGTGTATCTGGCAGTGGTGGAAGGGCAGGCCCAATACACCAACACCATACACACATACACTAGCTAGGGCAAGCCAATTTAATTTGGCACCTGAGTCAGAAAACTCTACAAACACATCTCAGCAGCCCACATTGAGATCTTGTATTAAGGTTTATAAGAAAGGAGGAATGCTGAGCATGGCCTCCTACTCACTGTAAAACAGCAACACACCAGACCCCTCAAATGACAAAGGGAGAGAAAGATTATAAACAAAATGAAGGATTCAAAATTAATCTGATGAAAAACACTGTCTTTAAAGATAAATCTATTGTTGCTAACTAGCAAGGTTCATTTCCTGCCAAACAAAATTGTTCTGATTTTCGGTAGGAGTTTTTTGGAGGGCCAGCTGCTTAAGAATTATTCAGACTTGATGTGCTCCTTGCAAACATCAGGAGTACCTTGGCACCTGGTGACATCATGTGGTCACTTGTGGTAATGCACAAAGTGTTGTCTAGCCATTCCTTTCAGACTCCCCTCCCCCTTCCTTCTCTGATCATAGTACTGTCATCCTGGCAGGATTGGGTCACTGTAGCTTAGTACTTTGCTTCCATCAGTGATTGGGTATGTGGTGGATAACCATACTGTACTCCATTTGTCTTCAGTATTTGGTACAGTGCCCCTGAACATGGAGGCACTGTTTAGTAGTTATGGCCAACAGCCATTGATAGCCTTATCCTTCTTGAATTTAACTGTTCTCTTTTAAAGCCATCTAAGATGCGGGTGGCGCTGTGGGTTAAACCACAGAGCCCAGGGCTTGCCAATCAGAAGGTCGGTGGTTCGAATCCCCACAACCAGGTGAGCTCCCATTGCTCGGTCCCAGCTCCTGCCAACCTAGCAGTTCGAAAGCACGAAGTGCAAGTAGATAAATAGGTACCACTCCGGCAGGAAGGTAAACGGTGTTTCCGTGCGTTGCTCTGGTTCACCAGAAGTCGCTTAGTCATGCTGGCTGCATGACCCAGAAGCTGTACGCCGGCTCCCGAGGCCGATAAAGCGAGATGAGCGGCGCAACCCCAGAGTCGTCCGCGACTGGACCTAATGGTCAGGGGTCCCTTTACCTTTACCTTTTAAGCCACTGCCTATCACCACATCTTATGGCTAAGAACATAAGATGGGCCTGCTGGATCAGGTCTGTGGTCCCCCTAATCTAGCAACCCGTTAACATGGTGGCCAGCCAGATGCCTATATGCTAAGTTACATATGTTAAGTTGCTTATGTTCATCATAATAATATAAAGTAGAAACTCTTCTAAAATGGCAAAGCATTGCTGCAGGAAATGGTGTAGGTACATTTTCCCTCCCAGACTTTGTGGTACTATTCTGGAAAGTACTAAAGGGAATTTATAAGTGTATAATTTATAAGTTAAGGATTTTAAAAAGTTTCTCAGATACTGTGAGGGAGAAAGTTACTAAGGCTGCAGAGCCATGTTACACATACTTCTAATGGCGGTGCTATCAAATGGGGGGGCAGTGCTGTAGGGAGCAAAAGTTAGCAGTGTTGCCCCCTCACCCTAAAGGCAATTTTTAAAAGGCTTCAAATAGGTTGGTGTTTGGGTGAATACAATACTTTGAAAATAAGTAAAGAGTTGTCCTTTTTCTTTATACTGCCCTGTTAGTTTAAAATTCAAGTACAGGCATTTAAAAAATCACTTTAGTAGTCAGGATATTGTATTGTAAGATGATACTAATGATAACACAAGACCATGAAAAGCAGAAAATCAAGGCAGATTAAAGATCTCCAACACACTAGCACACTTCTAGCTTCTTGGATGTATACAGCAGACAACATCCCTAATCTGCCCAAGCACTTCCACCCACATAGGCTACAAACTGCAAAGCAAAGTGGGAGACCAGGGTATGGGGAAGTCTCTGTAAGCAGGCCACCCTCTTGGTTTGCTCTGCCTAATGCCCACCTGCCAGCCCTGCCTAGTGTGTCCTAGGTAGGAGACAGTGGTAGCCAGCAAGTTAAAAGGTGGAGTGGCTTATCTGGACCCTCCCCAATGGTATTTGTAGAAAGGGAGTGCCTGATCTCGCTGCAGCTGCTCCCTGGGCATTTTGGCAAGCAGAGGTGGAGAGGTAAGAGGAAGGGGGCAGCAGTGGCTGTATAAGTGACAAGAAAGGAGGATAGGATGGAAAAAAGAGGAAGAAGGAGAGGTGGGACTGCTTGCTTGCTTGCCTGCCTAGCTTTGGTGCCTGCTGCACCTTAGAACAAGGACTACTGGGCTTTGGCAAGGCTAGGCAAGATGAAAAGGCTAGGCAAGATGAAAGGGGCAGGAGAGGATTGGTCTGATAGCTGAAACTGGGCTGGGCTGCAGCCGGTGGCAGACCTACATTTTGGTGGTCCTGAAGCTTGAACTGTTATGGGGGCCTTATGTATGCAACTTCACAAACTCTGCCAGTCAGCTGATTTGTGGAATTTGTGAAGCCAGGTACAATGGACAAAGCCCTGTGCATTGCACCCCCAAGGACCCGATGGTAAGAGTCCATAGCTTCTGCAGTTTAAAAGCTACGTGTGTGCGGTCATGCCTCTCAAAATTAAGTAACCGCTGAAGCCTTGAAGAGAGTTGCTTTGTTCTTATTCTCTCAACACAGAAAGACTACTGCCAAAGAGCTGACAACATATACGACATCCAGAAGGGATGAATCAAACTGAGATACAATCCCACACTGACTCCTGCACTCAGGAGAGATTCCCATGGCTTGTCATGGGAATGAAGCAGTGAATAGACAGTGGAAAAGTTGTCATGCCAGCAGCACATTAGGAAGCAGAAAACAGATGGAGCGAAAAAAGAAACCAAGTTCCTCAGATGAAGAATACTGCCGTCACTGTTTAGAAGTTAGTCTTCCCAGACAGTTCCTAATACACTCAACATTTCTTTCTACTTGCCATCCCCTAGCAAGCATTGTGTCCATAAGAACCTTGTCAATTATCACATAGATTGCCAAACGATTAGTTTGTTTTGTTCAATTAGATTCTCTACCATTTTGTCTTTGGCAGAGTACATATGGAAAGTAACCACCAAATTTACCAGTTCTGTGAGAGTTTCTGTGTCTCCTCCTGGATATGCTGAACTCTCCAGCATAATTCCCAAGCAATCTAAGCTGCAGTGTCAAATGGATACACATGATGTGTTCTACAAAGACCAGATTGTACAAGCCACACTGCTAGCTGCTCCATTAGACACCTACTGTAAGGACCACAGGTTTACATGTACATCCATCAGAATGAAAAGAAAAGGCATCATATTTTGTTTCTACTAATATCAGTCTTCAAGTAAGAGAACAAATTCTGAGTACTAGCATCTATCTATCTATCTATCTATCTATCTATCTATCTATCTATCTATCTATCTATCATCTATCCTTTCCTCTCTCCCTGCCATAAAATCAGCTATACATTACTTCAGAAACTCTTTTCCATCTGTCCCCTGGAAGTTCCCTAAGAATATCCCATTGCCCTTCGATGATGCTGTGCAGCAGTGTACCTAGCCGCTCGGGCACCCAGGGCAGTGCGCACGCCCTGTGCCCGGGGACAAGGCGAGTCGCCCATGGGGGTGGGGTGAGCTGGGGCAGGGCATGCTGGGAGGAGCCTCCAAGGAGTCTGCCTGCTGCCTCCCCCTCAGCTATAGGGGGAGGCAGCAGGCAGATGCAAACCCCACACTGCCATTTTGGGCAACGCAGAGCCTGCAGGCACCCAAACCACCATGTCGCTCCCAGGAGTTAAGTACCACCCCATGCAGTGTGGCACCCAGTGCGCCCCGCCCCCCAGTCCCTCCGCAGCTATGCCTCTGATGCTGAGTGCTTAACAGCAAAAGATCTCTACTCCTCATCCACAACTCTTGTTTGTAGACCCTATGCAGCACCTCTCAGGACTTAATCACGAGATGCATCATGCATTCACAAGAAGTATGATTTCATTAGCCTACAGCCAAAAAGCAAAACCACATTGAATATGTCTAGATCTTGCCTTTCCTCCAAGTGGCTAGAAGTGATGTACATGTACCATTTTATCCGTACAACAAACTGGGAGCATGGGTATTTGGGGGCACAAACCCATGCCACACGTGTGCATAATATTTGCACAATAATAATAGGAGGAATTCAACATCACACTAAGGGGATAGTTCCAAAGGAGTGATCTCCCCTCTCCTCCCTGCATGCAGGGTTGTGGAGGCTCTCCCAACCCCCCCCTAAGAGCCAACTTTTGGGGTTTCATGGGGTATATGCTGGGGGAAGAGGGGGAGAAGCCCCATTACACAAACAAAGCTGAAGGGGCTTTTCAGTTTTGAAAAAAAAAAAGTTGAGTAAAGGGGTATAAGATGGTGTGGGAAAGTGGACAGGGACTTTTTCGCCCTCTCTTACAATACTAGAAACTCAGGACCATCTACTGAAGTTGAATGTTGGAAGATTCCGGACAGACAAAAGAAAGCACTTCTTCACACAGCACATACCCAAACAATTGAATTTGGTGGCAGCCAAATCAGATCTCTTTAAAAGATGATCAGAAAACTTCATGGAAGAAGCAGCTATCAATGGCAACTACTCACCACAGCTATGTTCTTCCTTCACTGTTGGAGGCAGTAATGCGACTGAATGCCAGTTGCTGGGGGCAGAAATGGGGAGAGTGTCATTGCACTCAGGGCCTGCTCACAAGCTTCTCACAGACACCTAGCTGGCTGCTGGGAGAATAGGGGATGCTGGATTAGATGGGCCTTTGGCCTGATCCAGCAGGGTTCTTCTTAAACGTATTTTTTTCAGTGGTCCTCATCTTCTTGGGAGCGTATATCAGTCAAGAACCAGACTGATCGGAAATATTTATTTAGTATTACATTTATAATTCCACCTTTTCTCCAAAGAGATCAAGGTGGCATGCACACTTCCCCCTCCCAGCCTCCCTTTTTAACCTTACAACAACCCTGTGAGGTAGGTTAGTCTGAGAGAGAGTGACTGGCCCAAGATCACCCAGTGAGCTTCATGGCCGAGTGGGCATTTGAACCCTGGTCTCCCAGATCCTTGTCCAGCACAAGGAACAATGCAATAATGATACATGGTTTTCTAAGACAAGGACCAAGGAGAGAAAAATAATAATGTAAGGAACTGCAATAAAATGTTTACAAATTTAGATACAGATGCTATTTTACCAGAAACCGTAAGAGGGCAGTGTAAACAAAGAAATGCCACAGGAAAGAATTTCCAGGGACGTGTAAGTGCTTGGTAGATTGGCTTTCCCAAAAGCTAAGTTAATTTTATGGTTTGCAGGCTTTTAAAAGAAAAGTATGCAATTCTTAGCCAGAATTTCAGGCCTGTTCTACCTCTTGTTTCTCTGGAAATCTGTCTTTGCCAAAATAATTCCTGCCTGTCGGGTGAATCTATGCAGTGTTTCTCAAGTATTATTTTTAACTCTGCTCGCTTCAAAACTTTCACTGCTTTCTAGTTCCTCAGCACTAGTTATCTGTTACATGGGTGAATATCCATAGATCCTTGTATGTAGTTATGTGTGTATAGCTACATGCATGCAACCATCAGCTGCATCCAATGACATGAGAATCAGGACAGTAATCTGACATATGCATTACTGCAGAATATCTCTGAACCTCTTTTACAGATACACTCCAGGAAACATTAAGAGCACAGCAGATAGTCCTAAACTTGCTTCTTCCCAAATCACATTTGGAGTCAAGGAGAAGTAAGGATGGGATCATGCACACAAATCCAATAGGATGTTCACTGTCAGAAGGTGATCATTCTACCTGGGTCTTGGTTAGTGGGGAAAGATCCATGGCATACCCCAGGGTCCCATCTCCTCTGAAACTTTGATCCTCCTTCCACTTCGTGCCCCTCCCCAAAAGGTGGACATCTCACAAGTTTGAGAATTATTTCTATAAAGAACCAAATATAATGGGCAGTAGGCACTTTCAGAAGAGCAGTTCCCCTGGCATGCCTGGAGCAGATAAATGAATACCTCTTTGGGCAACAGCAAATGTCTATCTCATGTATGATTCCCGGATGGACTGCATTTGGTTAGTGCACATACACCAACACAAAGTCATTCCTGGGAAGCCATTTGAACCTATTTTCCTAAGGTTTTCTAAGAGCTTTGCTGAATCTGAACTTTTGCCTGTTCTGAACTGTCTGCCAATCAGTTTCACTGGACAACTCCTTTAATTTTTTCCTGAGAACTTTTTCTATAACACTCGCAATGGTATAAGCCTCTGTCATGTCCTTCTTCACTTGTTTCTTTTCTAAACTAAAGAGACCCAGACCCACATATTGTAATCTTTCCTTATATGAGAGTTGCTTGAATCGCTTAATCTCTTGGTTTTCCTCTTTCTGCACCTTCCTAAAGCTACAATTTCCTTTTTGAGGCAAGGCAATGTAAACCACACAAGGGACGCGGGTGGCGCTGTGGGTTAAACCACAGAGCCTAGGACTTGCCGATCAGAAGGCTGGCAGTTTAAATCCCCGTGACGGAGTGAGCTCCCGTTGCTCGGTCCCTGCTGCTGCCAACCTAGCAGTTCGAAAGCACGTCAAAGTGCAAGTAGATGAATAGGTACCTCTCTGGCAGGAAGGCAAACGGCGTTTCCGTGCGCTGCTCTAGTTCGCCAGAAGTGGCTTAGTCATGCTGGCCACATGACCCGGAAACTGTACGCCGGCTCCCTCGACCAATAAAGTGAGATGAGCACCGCAACCCCAGAGTCGGCCGCGACTGGACCTAACGGTCAGGGGTCCCTTTACCTTTACCTTTAATGTAAACCACACACAATATTCTAAATCAGGTTTGGGGAGCCTTTTTCTGCCCAAGGCCACATTTACCTCTTGGCAAGCTTCTGGGGGCCACATCCCAGTGGTGGATGGGGACGAAAGCAAAAATGGGGATAGTAATCATCCTGGCTTATCCATCCTGATAAGCCAGAGGCCTTATCCAAGTTCACAGACACATCCCAACCATGCAAAAAAACTTGGGGTGTGAAGCAGTGGTGTTGCCTGCAGAGAGTTCCTAAGCCCAGGAAGTGTTCCTAGGACCAGACAGAAAGGCTAGGAGGGGTACATTTGGCTCCCAAGCCTGTTAGAAGGCTTTGTCAGCAGCTTTTTGGAAATCCAAGTATATAATTATTTATACCTTCAGTTCTGTAAGGTTGGTGAGACAGGACTTCTCTAAGTTTACAGGAACCACACTGATTTGTTCTCAGCAAGGCCTTTTCTATCTTGAACAACTCTACCTTTAGTAATGCTTACTTCCAAGGTACCCACTTACCCCAAAAATGAAGAGGTATAAACCAAATGCACAAAAAGAAAGGAATAAGCCTCCAGCTATACAGAAATCCATTAACTGAACCCACTATATTTTGAATACAAATCCTTCCTCAGAGATATTCTTAGGCACAATCAGCTTGGGTCTCCCAATTCTGTTTGCCAGGTTTGTGCCCTAAATATATAGGTATTGCCTCATTCAAGCAAGAATGCACTTTAAAATATTATTTGTGAAATTAAACATGAGTAACAGCTTTGACTTCCAGGACTAGATAACTATACAGTGGTACCTCGGGTTACAGACGCTTCAGGTTACAGACTCCGCTAACCCAGAAATAATACCTCGGGTTAAGAACTTTGATTCAGGATGAGAACAGAAATCGAGCAGCAGCGGCACGGTGGCAGTGGGAGGCCCCATTAGCTAAAGTGATACCTCAGGTTAAGAACAGTTTCAGGTTAAGAACAGACCTCCAGAATGAATTATGTTCTTAACCCAAGGTACCACTGTATTTCCCAATGAATTGACACTAACATGTACTAGAATCACTGATCTCCCCCATCCATCAACTGCGCTATTGGCTTTTAACAATATAGTGTGTGATGTCTGCCGTGTTAACATTCACAACAGCCCCATCTCTCCTTGCTTCTAATTAACCCCCCACAATACAACTCCACTCCCATCTTCCAAGAATGTGGAAACCGGGGCATCCTAGAATCCTGCTGTTGGACTCCAACTCTTTCATCAGCTCCCTGGCTAGTGGAAGATGGAAATTATTGTCCAACAATATCTGGAGGGCCACAGGTACCCCATCCCTGTCCTCACTATGTCTGTATGCTTATTCTCTACAGTAGCAATAGCGGGACTTCTCTATCAAGTCCCTGAAAGTCTCACCAACTACCTCTCTCAGTGTATCCAAGTTATTTACTTTTGCCTCAAAGGGACAAGCCTTTTCCTAATAGCTAGGATCTCAGTGCACTAAGCAAACACTCCACCATACATTTTTTGCCAAACACTGGGTAACCAGTGCTAGGAACCCTACTAACTTTCTACCAAGTGAATTGTCTTTGGCAAGGTTTGGAAATATTTTTGTTGGTTACAAAATCTCCATTCCCCATGTTTCCTTACTCTATTGTCAGGCTCTTCCAGGAGTCTAGTTATCTCTTCCATTGTAGCTCTTATCAGGTTTCACCTTTGGACTTTATAAACACTGCAGAAAGGGCTGGCCCAATATATTTTTCCACCTAAGGACAAGATGGTACATATCCCCATGCCATGTACACAAGCCAACCAGACTAGCAATTGAGTTTTGTTTCAACATTGCAATGAGACAGTGAGCATCTTCTGGGGGCAACAGGTTAGTTTGGGGGGGTGGAGGTCTGGTCATACAGCACACACAGGTCTGTCTATTCTGCACCTCTCAGCAACTCCTGTGTGAGGCAGCTACCTCATTCTGCCTAAAAGTAAGACTGACCTTGACTACATTCATTTCCTATAAAACCCCAAGAGGAATCCATCTCCTGCAAGACTTGAGAAATTTGGCTATGGCTAGCTATTTCAGCATCTGTACTTAAAATATTTGTTCTGGTTTCATTTTATTTAAGCGTCAGATGGCCTGGTTTTTACACTGAGAGGTGGAGGGTGTATCTGTTTGAAATTAAAGTCAGAGGTCTAATTAGTTCTCTCACACTATTGCCTCAAGTGCCCTCAGCAGAATTCCAATCTGGGGTGAATACTTGGATCTTAGAGCACTATTTGTCTTTGCCCTAGGCTTTCATATTTTACCTTTCAATATTCTTGGCATCTCTATACATCCAAGTTAAAAATAAACATATCCATCATATCTCTCTCTTTCTCTCCAGTTTCTGTTTTCTGTACTCATATATAAGCTAATATTAGTTATTTGTTCAATTGCACCAATGGAATGCATTTCTTGAGAGATTTCACACATGCAGGAAAATAGTCTCACAGTCCTTAGCAATATTACTGAGTATCAAAGCTAAACACATAAGTATAAGTTTTAAGATTGATTTCTCAGATCAAGAAAACTTCCAATCTTTTGCTTCTGTCAACAACTAAAATCTCATTGCCAGTTGTGGTTAGCTTTGATGACTCACCAGATGAATAAAATAAATCTTAGGAGGTAAATAATATTGTTCTTGAGCTCAACAGACAGCTAATCAAATATTGTATTACAATTGATAATGCTATGAACTTGATGTATATTGTTATGGATTTGTGGGTGCCCTGACTCCCACTAGATTCTGGGGTGTTTGGGGTTTAATCAGTGCTTTGAGAATTAAGATGGGTTGACAAATGTTGCATTTAGAAGTGTAAAAATGCAGGCTAACCCTGTTTTTCCCAGAAAAAGGTATTACCTGGGAGAGAAGCTATTAAATGGAATGAAGGCTGATGACAGCCAGTCATCAGCCCATGGGGGGAGCTATCAATGGGGAGAAGACTGTGATATAGGGAAGGGGGCCCTCCTCCAACTGTATGTGCTAGTGGGCAGAGAAAGGAAAAAAAAATAGGGTTTCATCCTGGATGATGGAGGCTGAAGAAAAATTGTTTTTGAAAGGGGTTTGAAAAGCAGGGGAGAAGTGAGCGAGAGCTCTTGGTGAGCAGGCTGGGACAAGATGTGAGAAGAGACAGAGATGGGTGTTTGGCTGCCTTTGAATCCAACACTATGCTTCTGTAGGAAGCAAGCCCCCCCTCATGTGAATGTTGGAAAACCCTTACTGTAGACTCAGGTTGTATCTACAGTATGTAAAAATAAACAATATATCATAAAGACACTGCAGTCTCCATTGTGCCTAATTTCCAAAGGAAATACAAATCCTGTGTGAGTGCCAAGACCACTGGAATCACACCACTCAGAGATTGGGGTGGCATGGAACAATATATACCAAACACAGCTTTGATGATAATTAAGGTACTTGGCTTTCTCTTCACATCTGGCAGTCCCACTGCTGTGGGATGCTGAAGAATGCATCAATTTGTTTGCCTCATTGTTGTACCCACTGTTCTCATGCACTCCCTTTCCAGATTCCCAATAGATTTCATGCAAAGCACAGTTTAAGCCACTGTCTATGGGTAAGATAGCTCCACAATGCCCCATATGCTCCATAAAGTATCAAACCTTTGATCCAGCCACCTTTAACCATTGATGGACAATCATGCTGAGTGAGAATAAATAGTAAGGTGTTCATATAGCAGCTAAAGCAGGGAAGAGAGAAATGGCAGAGTATCCATCATAACCTTGAATGTTAATAAATTAGGTTATAGAAGAGGAGAGTCCTACAGATTTCTATGAGTCTGCAGTCAAGATGCCAGATTTATATAGGTCCCTGTTCTGCTGCATCTGCAGAATCCAGAAAGAATTGGGAGTGGCAAGCATGCATGGCATTTTTTCCATTTGGAATAGAAGCTTATTGCCTCCCTGCATGCTGGCAAAAGAAAAATAAACCTGCCTTTGCATGACTGTTGCATAAGGAGGAGGAGCTGGGTTTTCTCTCAACCTCACAAAGATTACCACTTTCTCTGTGTGTGTGTTATTTATCTACACACAAAGAGAAAGAGGTATCTCTCCTCCTCCTTTAAAGCAACATTTGAGCTTTGCCACGCAACATTTTACCAGTGATTAATACTAAGAAAGTCAACATAGAGTTCTTACTTTCTAACATCTGCACATACACTTTTATGCTTCATTATTTAAAAGCAAGTTTTAACAAGACAGTCACGAGTCATTCAGGTTTACGTGCCAAACACAAATTTTAGCAACAAAGCCCTTTGGAGTAACTACCATTCCTCCTGGCACCACCTAACATGAAACCTGCAAAGTCAAGTATTCAGTTTGGTTTTAACAGAAGGGTTTGGGTTTTCGGTTTTGTTGTTTTTCTTTGCATTTCTTATATTGGCCCAATATGTGCAATATATTAACACTCCTTGAGGGACATTGATGGAACCTTCAACTTTGGCCAGCTTCAATCACTACTGAACCTTAGCAGAATCTGGCCAAAATAAACACAGATGGAATCCGCTCCTCCTCCCTGCCTCTTACACAATATTATTCTTGGCCCTCCTAAAGCAGGGGTCTTTTAAGAGCTGCTCCTAGGAGCTCTGTAAGCAATAATCTGAAAAAAGGAAATTGCCATTTCTGGCAACAACAAAAACATCTTTTTACCACTAAATAAATTTAAACTGTTTCTCAAGCCAATTACTTTGAAGAAATCCTACAGCAGCCTATTGGAAACTCATATTTAGGGATGTAACACCATACTCAGGTTCTGCAGTCTGAGAGGCTTATGATCTTGTGGAAGCCCCCTTGCACTGGCAGGGTATGAGATACCCTGCTGGTCTGACAGATATACTAGTGGAACATTCAAAATACACCAATGGAACACTCCACTGGCAGAGCTGTTCCACCTGCGAAGATATGCCACCAGAGTGGCGAAAACAGGGTGAAATTATGTGCGGGACAGAGGTGATAGGGGCAAGAACTACACTTGTGTCAAATTCTACACCCACCCAAGGCCACAGAGATGCCCCTGTCTAGGCTCCAATTGGGGAGCTCCTCTAAGGAAACTCCCTCTCATTGAGTTCAATATTTTATACACACACACATATATACATACATATATATATATATATATATATGCTACCCTGACCCTGGTATGACAGAGTATAGAATGTGGTATAAGTCAGGCTTCCCAGTGTTTTCGACTACAGCTTCTATCATCCCTGAGCATTGACCGGCTGGCTAGGAATGATGGGAGTTAGAAGTCCAACAACATCTGGAGAGCACCAAGTTGTAGAAAGCTGGTGTTAACTCACTACCCAATGATAGCATACTACAACCACTATAAACCCCACTACAACCAGTATATTATAAATTTTCCCACACTTGAAAGTTTGGTAATGGGAATTAAGAGGGAAAGGCACTTGGCACAACAGGAGAGCAATTTGCACCAAAGATGGGTACTTCACAAGACAGTTGCCTCCTGAACACACTTGGAAATTTGCACACATTGCTAACACTTTTCAAGTGGTCCATGGACAAAAATGTTGGGGAGCTGCTCCTCTAGACCAAGGCTTGCAACACCTGAGCATACAAAGCTGAGAAGCAGTGAGGCTTTACCAATCTTCTTTACTAAATACAGGGAAACATAGTAACTGTGCTAATATAAAATAGCATTGCTTGTTACCTATTTCTTTTTTCCAGGCTAGGCTCCTACACCTTCAGTTGTTGCATTACAGGCAGAAATTTCACGTCATCTTTTCTCATCAGGGCCCTGCAGAGAGGGTAAATGTTTAACCTGTTGAACTCTGCCCATCATGCATATTGTTGTGAGGCTTTTGGAGAGGAGGTTAAGCTGTAGGCCTGAGTGCTTTCCAATTCCTGGATCCAGCAAGGATTAAAATCTAGCGAAGGATTCAATTGTTGGAATAGCCAGGCCAACTTCTTGGTGAGTTAATGGACTCCTAAGTATGGGTCCTTAGGGCCACAAAGGAAGTGGCTCTGTGCAAGAAAACAAATGGGTGTCTGTCTGTCCATATCCCTCCCCGGGTCTGGTAGTTAGAAGAACAAAACCAGATCTGAGGTGTGTGACTTAGAAACAAGAAGCAGGCTGGGCAGCTGAGAGACAAAGTCATGCCTGATTTCTGGCATGGGAGAAGCAATACCCTTTTGGGGTGTTAATGCTGTGACACCCTCCACCATTGGCTCAGGTTGTATACATGTGTAAATAAACCATATATCCTAAAGACACCACAGTCTCCGCCGTCTCTCATTCCAAGGAAACCGAACCCTGGGTATCCAGGGTAAGTGCTCTGCTCAGAGATTGGGGTGGCATAAAACAAAATGTTAGAGGAACCCTGACTGAAGAAAGACAAAAACAAGCAACTTAGTGGTGCTCACCTGGAGGCAAAAGGAGTTGACATGTACAGTCACTGCTTGGATGTACTGAGATACTGTGGGTGGGGGCTTTGAATGGGTTTCTGAGGTGAAAAGCTGTCTTATTGGGAAATTCGTATTCTAAGAGGAGAGGTCTATCTGCTCAGAATGCAAGGAACAGCTCCGCTATTCACCTCGCTATTACTCCCTCTGGGTAAAACAGGGCGCTGGGCGGGGGGCATTGTTTTGTTTTTATTCTAACAGGCAACGGCCTGAGCAGCGGCAGCAACAAAAGAGCCATTCCTCTTTTCGCCAGCACTCCTCCTTTCGTGGCCTCCGGGGCCGCTCCATAAAGGGCTTGGCAAACCCAGTCACCTCGCCTTTCTCTCTCTCTCTCTTTCCCTGCCTCCCTCCCCGCCTCACCCCGCGGGCGGATTGTTCCCTTTGCTCTCCCGCCGCCGGGCTGGGCCGGGACAGGCCAGGCCAGGCCTCGAGCCAGCAGCCGCCGAGGGAAGGAAGCGCCTTTTATGGCGCGCGAGGAAGGGCCATGTATGGCGCGCAGGGCAGGAAGCGCCATGTATGGGCAAGGCAGTTCCTGCTTGGAACCAAACGAGGGCTGCTTCCGCTCAGCTTTGGCTCGGCGGCTGGGATCGGATGACGGGGACGGCTCGTCTCGCTGCTCTCGCGGCTCGGAGGCTGGCAAAAGCCGAGTGAGGCGGCTTCCCTCCTGCGCTTGGCTTCCGCAGTGGGAGCCAGGCAGCTCCCGCCAAGCAGCGGCGCTTGCTCGCTGGGGGGTTGGCTTCCCAGGCGCGGGAGGCTGCCCGGGAGTGGGGGCTCCTCCAGCGGCGGCGGCTGCTACTACTACCAAAGCATGGCCTACTAGCGTGCTCTTTCTCTCCCCCCCCCCCCGTCTTTCCCTGCGCCTGGGCCGGCTCCAAGAGTGACGCAAGGCCTTTCCTGTCACTTAATGGTCAGCGCCGAAGCAGGGCTTTAAATTACAAGCAGCTGCTGGCGAACTGAGCCAAAACAGATTCTCCCCCGCTGACTGGCCCCGTCGGGAGAGCGCGCCAGCTTCCAGGGCGCGCAGGAATCCGGTGTCCTCGCGGCGAAAACCGTGTGAACCGACCGAGCCTGGGTTTAAAAAAAAAAGGGAAAAACAGGAAAAGTCTCCGGATCCATCCATCCCTCGCTGCAGACAGACCGAGTCAGCACCTTCCCCCTCATCCGCTCCCGCTGCGGCCGTCTAATAAAATCCTCCACTTGGCAGCTGGGAGCTCCGTCGCTTGCCAAGGAAGCGGGGATTCCCAGAGTCGGCTAGGAAGAAACGTGGAGGGCGCGTTTTAAAGGGCGCGCAGCACCCTTTCGACGGTGGGTTGGCGGGGCAGCCGGCTCTGTGCTGCTCGCACGGGGAAGGCTCCTCCTGGACCCAGAGAGGCGCAGGAGGGGCAGCGCCCACCAAAACGATGGGCAGCTCGCTTGCATTTTGAGTACTGCCGAGTATAACCCAGTGCAGATGCCTTAAGTGCCCATCAGCGTACGGTCCCAGCTGATCAGACGCTCACCCACAATCATGTATTGGGGAGGGGGCTTCCCCCTTTTTCTTTCTCCGCGTTTTAGTCGTGGGTCTAATCCTAGTGAGTTATGATGCATTC
The DNA here is from genome assembly GCF_964234715.1 of Podarcis melisellensis. Taxonomy (NCBI): domain Eukaryota; kingdom Metazoa; phylum Chordata; class Lepidosauria; order Squamata; family Lacertidae; genus Podarcis; species Podarcis melisellensis. The sequence continues at coordinate 68,266,446 of NC_138529.1, read as the reverse complement.
AGAAAGCTGGGATTTCTGATGGGTTAGCTCAGCATAAAAGGAGGTGAGCTCCTGGATACGTCATTTCACATCCCTATTTGCAGCTCTGCCGCAGGTTTGCAGGCTCATAGCTGCCTTCAAAACTCACTTGGATTACAAAACCAGTATAAAGAGCCCAGCTCTCCTCTCAGCCCTTCTTTGCAGCCTTGGACCTCCAGAAAGCTCATACCTAGAAGAGTACCCAGATATCCGAGATAAAACACAGGGGAATTTGGGGAGATCTTCCCACTTTCCAATTCTGTGGAATATAAATGGGTCTCAGCGACTACTGCAGCTAAATGATTTCATTTCTAAACGTGCCTGCAGTTGAAAACGTGCCTCTTTGTTATACCCTCTGTCCAATAAACACATCTCCATAACCCCAGATGCGTGGGGTCTGGTTGTGGTGACTCGATGGTGGGAGAAAGGCATTCTGCACACGCTTCAAGGCACCTTTTCTTTTATAGCGCCAAGGCTGAGCAGGCTGCAGGAGTGAGTCCTATTAAGACTAGGAAGAGGGTATAATAGACTGGAAATATGCATTAGTTGAGATGCCTGCGTTGCAGGGGGTTGGACTAGATGGCCCTTGGTGATCCCTTCCAACTCTGTGATACTATGATCCCGTTGAACCCAACGACAAGACCCATAAAAGACACAAACTCGCAGCCAAACCATTGGAGTCCTACCAGGGTCACAGATGAAAGCCCACTCCCGGAAGGAGAGATCTATGGGCCTGAGAAAGATATATCCAGAGGTAGGCGGGAGTGGGTGGAGAGGCCGCTCCAAGAACTCAGAAGCTCAGCCCGTTGATAGATTTATTCTACTGGAGTCCCTTTAGTTACAAATCTGGCACCGGGGAAAGAGATACTGCAGAGAAATATGTCCAGCAACACAAATGGGGAAAAAAACAAGCAGCAAAGCTGGGCGAGGAAAGGGAGAAATGGAGACTGCTTCTCATCTCTCTCTCTGATTTTCTCAGTCTCTCCTTCCTCACATCTGTGTTCAGTGCCAGCCGGTTGGTTCTGTATCGATGGACTCCCTTCGCCTCCCCTCCCCTGAGGATATGCCCCCCCCCCCGGTTAGGACTGAAGCAGCCAATAATATGTGTCAGCTGGAGCTCCCGCTGGCTGCAATCCTGCGCGCTGCTTCCCTAGGAGAAATCTCATGGCAGTCTGAGTGGAAATGGATAGGATTAGGATAGGACCCAACGATGTAAACACCCCTTTTGTCCCCCAAAGCCCCATCCCATGCGTTCAGCTATCTGAAGTTTTCCTCGTGGGCTCCGGGTAAAACCGAAGCAGCCTCCTGAAGCAGCGAGGAACCCCCACCCCCGCCCCACTCCAACATGTCAATCAATGCCTTTTCCCTTCCCCCCCAAACACTCTGACCAATGAGAACCCTGATGAAGGAACTGGCATTGGCTACCAGGTTCTGGTGGCGCTAAGTGGAAGATTCAAGCATCGCAAACACAAGCAGGATACAGGCTGTCAGACGGAGAGACTCCTGCAGATCAGAGAGTGAATCAACAACTCCCTGACTCAAGTCCCACGGGAATAATAATGATACTGGCCAACCTTACAGGGTTGTTAGAAGGATTGCCGATACTGTAATGAGAAACGGAAAGCATAATTTACTGCTTAGAAAGGGGGGGATAAGGAGTGATGGCTGGGTATCAAAATAAGCGTTGTTCCTAAGAGAGAAGGCTAGAAGAGCGAATCCACGAGCTGCCTGGCTGTGGAAGCAGCCCTTCAAGGAAAGGACGGGCAGGAGGTCTGCAGGTGCAGGATGCCCGCCTGCCCGCCTGCCTTGCAGCAAGGGCTGGGCTCGGTGGTCCTGATGAGAGAGAAGTGCTGTCAGTTGGGGGCTCCATTTCACTCCCCAGCCACATCTCCATCCAGCCCTGCAGGAAGCAGAAGGTGGCCGCCGAGCTGCAGCCTCTGTTTGGCCCTGGGATGAAGTGATGGGAGGAAGCTTCACCGGTTGAACTTGCGCCTGTGGCGCAGCTCGGAAACGGCGCAGAAAGAAAAGGTCGATTGGCTCTCAGGACGCTCTTGCCATGGAATTATGAGGATTTAGTATATTGCAAGGCTGACACCACCGCGCTAAGCTCGCCTATTTCAAAGCCAGCCCAGTTCTTGTGTGCCCGACCGACTTCCAAATATGTTTGCTGAGAACTCCCATTTGAAAGGCTGCAAATGCCCAGAGCTACTGGGGTGACGACTTTCTGGGGCGGCAGGTTTCCTCCAGGAATGGCAAGGCGATGCCACGCTGCATCTCCGTGCAAGGAAACGCTTGTCCCATTGCGTTTCTCCCTGCATTTAAGGCATAGGGGGCTCAGGGGGCGGGGGTCTGGTTCGTGAGCGGCCAGAGTGGGATTTCAGAACCAGATTTCTCTCCCCCCCCTCCCCGCCCAGCGCAAGATCCAAAAAGCCCAAGCCCTGCCCTCTGGGTAGCCTCAGAATAGCGCCTCCTCGGCGGGAGGAGCCGCTTTGGAGCAAAGCCATCATTTCTGCCCCCGTCGAAAGAAAAGACAGCGGGATGCCAAGTCGGGCAGCAGACTTAACTGGGTGGGTTGAGCTTGCTGGCGGGGAAGGGACAAGGGGGGCTCAGTATCAGCCGGCTGCTGCCATTTCAGAAATAAGAGACTGGGTGGTGCGGAACTAATACAGTATATGGCGCGGGAGTGGAATCAAAGTCCTGTCTGTTCGACGGCGCGGACAGCCTCGCGGCTTCTTTTTCAAGGGATGCTGGACGAAGGAGTTTATTAGGAGCTGGGCGTCTCCTCCCAGCCCATCCTTTTAAAATATCCTCATCTTTCCTGCGCAGCGCAAGCACCCAGAGTCAAAAACAAGATCCACTTTGAAATCAGATGCATAAATCCAGTTTGCTTCGTAGAAAAATGCCAGCGATGAAAGTCGGAATGCAAACTTCTAGATACTGTTTAGGGTATCTAGGGTAAGTCAGTTCGACTTACCCCCCAGCCTAGGGCAGAGGTAGCCAACTCAGAGCCCTCTAGATTTTGCTGGACTCCCAACTCCGATTGCCCCCCCCAAGCAAGGGATGATAAGAGTTGCAGTCCATCATCTGAATGCCTTGGCTACCACTGGCCTATGGGGGCAGCGCCCGGTTTCTGAATGGCGGGGGAGGAAATCAAGCTGTCCGGAAGTAATGTCCCTTCCGCCCCCAAGTCCTCCCCCTCACATCAGCGAAATGCCCTAAAGACTGGAGACAGATACCAGATGGGTGCGAATGCACTCTGCACATGTGCAGAGGAAGGCTGTTTTCCATGATTCCACAAGCCCCAGAGCCACGCAGGCTGCTCCTGCTTGGCGCGGGGTTTTCCGAATGATGTAGACACTCAGAACAAGTTCTGAGGCTGAGCCCTGTCTCGTATCAGGCTCTGAGGATGAGGAGGTGAGAAAGGGCCCACCCAGAGATAGTAGAAAAACACCCAGCTGTTTTTCTGTCACAACTTCCTGAACTGTTTACAGCTTCAGAACAGGCAGAAATGTATCGGGTGGCGCTTTCCTACCACTCTGATCACCACGCTGCGAGATACAGCACCTGTGAGGTTTCTGCCTGTCTTGCACAGGAACCTATCCAAAAAAAAAAGTTGGCAACCCTGAAGAGAGCGAAAGTATTCCAGGATTGGAGAATGAGGGAGTCTCTGCTAAACCTCTGCTTCTGAGTGTATTAAACCTGCGCTAGTAAGAAGCAGGGGGACCTTCTCTCTAGCAGCTCCCCTCACTGCAGTATAGCTTCACGGCTCACTTCCGTCATTATATAACTTCCAGCCTCAGTTCTTCATCTGTAAAATGGGAACTATAGTGACCTACTGCTGTGCCGGAGACGACGCAGGCTGCAATACTGTGCCCGCTGATCCAGGACTGAGCCCCTGTTGAAGGACTTACTCCTGCGTAAACATGCAGAGGATTGCGATCGAGACCTACAACCCTACACCCGTTTGCCAGGGAATAAACCCCACGCTGAGGCTTACTTGCGTATAAACCGGAGCAGAAGGGAGACTCCGGGGTGATAAGCAACATTTTGAGATTGAAAGGGAATTTGGCCCTTCAGAACAGTCAAGGTAGGGTCCAACATCCTAGAATGAGCTCCTCAGCCATTTGAACCCGGCTAGAGAAGCCAAGAACCAAGCGAGAGAACCAATTCGCAGCCCCGATTCTGGATGGGTCTCTCTGCATGCCGCCACTCCTGCCTTAGGGCAATGTTTGAAGCGGGAGAGAGAGACTGTATCTGCTCTGCCAAGGGAGCGAGCGTGCTTAGTAGCTGTGGTGTGAACAGCTAACGGAGGCAGCGGGGTTTGGCCAAGGTGCCTCCGTAGAGGGTCTCTCTCTCTCGGCTTAGTCTGGTCCTGATCTTGGGACCCGCAGCTCAGCCCTGCTATAGAGTGGGAACAGGATCCATCCTCTCCACCCTTATCATGGGGGAGGCTGGAAGGAGGTCAGTTCTTTAGCTCCCTGGCAGAAGAGCTGCTATCTAGGGGCTTGAGGGACTCACGGCTGCCTGGGATCTCGGACCACGGGGATTAGGAGCCCCACATCCCGCCTGCCCCATCTAAGCCAAGTGCCTGGCATGCTTCCCCCTCGCCACCGGGATGCCTCCAGCGTTATCTGTCTAGGGTCACCTGCCTGGGGGCATGCGATCCCCTCGCCACCGTCTCTACAGCAAACACGCCTCCACCAGCGAAATAAAGAGCCGTCGGGTTTAAGCTAATGGAGGGCGCTGGCGGTGGACTCAGCTGTGCTCTTAGACACCGCAGAGACGTGCAGACACTTCCGACGACGAGCTGCTCGGCACAGACCTGGCAGATCCGGGGGGCAGAGTCCTCTCCCTCCAACCTTCGCGAGGATCGCCCCCCCCCCCAATGCCCAGTGGGAAGGGGAAGAGAGGGCTAGTTGGCGTTTTAGGTCTGGGAGAGCAAGGCGACGTCGTTCAGCGTGGAACAAACCTCTGCATTGCATGAAGAGCGAATAGAGACATCAGCCGCACGCATAAGCATGACAACTGGGTCGTAGAGAACTTGGGCATCTTATTCTCCCCCTAGAGAGAAATCCAGAGATCACTTCCCACCCTGAGGGTAGAGATTCCTACTGGTGCGGGACGAGGCCCAGCCATCGGGCTGGGCTGCAGGTACAGAAAAGGGCCAGAGCAGGGGTGAGTGAAAGGAGAGTTGCCGGGCCAGAGCCCTGGAAGCCTATAGGGAAGGAAGGAAGCAAGGAGCAAGCCGGGCTGCTGGTCTCTCGATATTTTTTATTGACTTTTCCAGAGGGTATTGTACACCAAATATCCCATTGGCAGTAAAGCGCATTCAATGTGTTTATAAGCCAAACAGTCACCTTTGTTTAAACAAACACAAGTACAAAGTCAAAAATAAAACCACAAAAATAATGAACCGCATGTTCATAACATACAAAAAATTGCCGCCTACTCAGTAGGTAACTACAACATTCCAACTGCTGAATATATTTATAAATTTTACACTTCTGTAACAAAAATAGACTTTTTGAGAAGTTCGGGGTTTTTGTTTTGCTTTGTTTTGCTTTTTTGCTTACATTCTGTCTCCCGGCTCCTTTCCCCTTTTTCCTGTGTGTGTGTGTGTGTGTGTGTGTGTGTGTGTTTTTGAGCCTCAGAGTCCCCTTCCCCCCCACTTTCCCTTTTTTCACCTTAAGGCTAGATGCAAAGCATCCAATCGCAGAGTTGCATGACGTCAGCAGGGCTTCACAACAAGGCACCAAGACTTGGGACGTGTTTTTTTTTTTTTGTTCTCAAAAGGAAAAACAACAAATCAAACCAAACGAAAACTTTTCGCCACGCGAGAGTGTTTCATCCTCTAGGTGATATTTACAAAGAACATCACACTCTGTTGACATGCTCAAATACATAGTTAAGTGCTGCTTTTTTTTGTTTGTTGGTTTCCTCCCCCATCCCACCCCCCACCCCCCAAAACAAGTTGTAAAACCCAGTACAGCTTTGTCGTCACGAAAAGAGCGGAAAAATTACCATTTATACAAAAAAGAAAGAGCTCGCGCGAGAGAGATGGCCCTTCGTACTCCAAAGAACGCAATATGAATATGCAAAGAGGTTGTTCACGTCAAGAACCCAGAAGGAAAGCAAAGCCATGGCACATAATACAATATTACATTGTCTATGCATGGATTTTTCCCCCAAAGTCCCATTGCTCCCCCCTAAGGAATGAATTGCGGGCTGGGGGGAAATCATCGCGGAAGAAAAAAGACCTCTCTCGTCCATGCAGAACAGAAGTGGAGAGGAACTCCGGTGTCCGGGAGCTTGTGTCATCAGGCAGTTGAAGTTGAAAGATAAGTCCCAACCCCAGCCCACCCCACGGCCGCTGGAAAGCTGGGGGGCCGGGTTGGCTTGGGAGGGAGTCCACTGTTCCTTCACCAAGTGCTGGAGGAAGATTCGTTATCAGCACCCTACCCTACCTAGACGGGTGGGTGGGTGGGTCTTGCGAAAGTCTTGGTGGTGGTTGTATGTCCCCCCCTCACCCCCTTTTCTCCTCTCAGCAGATCTCGATTGTCCTGGGCGAGAAAGTGGAGGCCATGTCAGAAAGTGCAGAAGTCACTTGCGAGCTGAAGGGGCTGCCGAGGCCACCGGGGGATGGGAAGGGGGTGGCTGCCGCCTGGCTCTGGAAGGTGGAGGAAGCCATGGAAGCGTAGCTGGTGGCCACCGAGGGCGAGGGGAAGGAGGGGAAGGGCGACGTCACGGGGGAAGCGTATGAAGTCACGGGAGAGGCATAGGACGTCACGGGAGGAGAGTAGGAGGCTGGCCCCGGCGAGGGGTAGGAGGAGGCGGGGGACGGGTAGGAGGCCGGCGAGGCGGAGTAGGGAGCCAGCGGGGAGGCGGCCACGGAAGGTGCCGTCGGGGCGGCTGCGACTGCAGCGGCGTGTCCCTTGTCGGCGGCCTTCTTGTCCTTCTGCCGCAGGTGGATCTTGGTGTGGCGCTTGCGCTCGTCGCTGCGCGCGAACTTGCGCCCGCAGATGTCGCAGGCGAAGGGCTTCTCTCCCGTGTGGGTGCGGATGTGCGTGGTGAGGTGGTCGCTGCGGCTGAAGTTGCGCATGCAGATGCGGCACTGGAAGGGCTTCTGGCCCGTGTGGATGCGGATGTGGCGCGTCAGCTCGTCGGAGCGCGAGAAGCGGCGATCGCACGACTCGACGGGGCAGGCGTAGGGCCGCTCGTGGGGAGGGGTCTTGCTGGGCCGGTTGGGATACTTGCGCATGCGGCTGGGCTTGACCAGCTGCGCCTGGTACGACCCCGGGAGGCTCTTGGGCTCCGCCGCCGCCGAGCCGCCGCCGCCCCCGTTACTCTGCGTGGCAAAGGCTTTGATGGTGGACAGCGGCGTCAGCGACGGCTGCGGGCTCGGGAAAGGCTTCTGCTCCGCCGAGCCCAGGCCCAGGTCGCCCCCCGGCTGCTGCTGCGGCGGGAAGAGGTAGTCCGGGATGATGGGCAGCTGGAAGGTGCTCTTGCCCGTCGGGTAAGCCGGCGGCGGGAAGGACAGCGAGCCCCCCGACGGGCTGGCGAAGGGCTGCTCCGGGAAGAGGTCGGCGCCGCCTGGGGCTGGGAAGGTGGGCGCCGCCGAGTAGATGGGGCTCGAGTCGCTGCCTTGCACCGAGCAGCTCAACGCCGGGCTGGGAGAGGCGGACGACGACGACGGGATGGACGGCGAGGCGGAGGACGCCGGCGGCGCCGCGGCGGAGGTGGCGGGCGGGGTGGCCATGCCCACCAGACCGCTGACCAGGCTGAAGAGAGGCTCGGGCCACAGAGGGGTGCTGCCCCCGCTGCCAGGCGCCGGCTCCAAGGAGAAGCGACCCGTGTACGTGATGGGCGGCAGGCGGGTGGTCTGGCTCGGGTAGCTGGTCTCCACCGCCAAGGGCTTGTCGCTGCTCAGGGAGATGTCGGGGAAAGTGTCTGCCGAGAGAAGAGCGGCCCAAGGTAAGTCCCCACAGCGCCGCCTCCTCCTCCGTCCATCGCCACCCCAAAGGCAAGCAAACAAGCAAGCAGGCAGGCATCGGAGCCACAGCTGCCACCCCCCAGCTAGCTGCTCATCTCGGGGCATCGCGCTCGCCTGGTCGGCCCCACTTCGGGGACCCCCCCCCAGCTTCCCTCGGGGCTCAGGAAGGATGGAGCGCTACATCTTGCAGCGCCTGGCGCGGCTCCAGCTGCCGGAGCTACCTGGCCCAGGCGGGTGACGCACGTCGGAGAATCCCCCTCCCTCCCCGCGCGCGCTCAGGATAGCGGAGTCCCCTGCCCGACGGGGTGGAGGGCTGCCCCTCTGCCCCCCCATCCCGGGACGTGCCTCTGCCTACCTGCAGCGAGGTGCTCGTAGGACTGCTCTCCGCCTTCGCCCGAGGGGTTGAAGCTGCCGTTGCCTCCTGCTCCTCCGGCGCCGCCGCTCTCGCTGCCGCCGCCGGGGCTGAGGAACTGCGAGCCGGCTCCGGCCAGCAGCATTATCTCCTCCAGCTTGGGGTAGTTGGAGTCCATGGTGGGCGGCGAGTGCGGGAAGGAGCCGAAGGGATCGGCCATCTGCAGCGAGGGCAGAAGCTGCATCTCGGCCTTGGCCGCGGCCATGGGGGCGCGAGGGGGGGGCGCTGGGCCGGGGGCTACGGCGCCCGTGGGGCGGCGAGAGGAGCGGGGGTCGACGGGGTGGGCGCTGGCCTGGGGTTCCCCCTGGCTGTGCCCGCGGGAGACGCTGCGTTCCCTTCCCCCGCCCGCCCTGCCTGGGGCTCCCCCTGGCTCGATTCGCTAGAAGCTCTCGGCTCCCCGCCCGCCCCAGAGCAGCCTCTATATATCGGGTCTCATCGGCCCCGCACCGCCCCTTTCCTGACGTACATGTCCAAATATGGAAGGCAGGAAGCCCTTATATGGCTCCCGGGCGCGAGGACCCCGCCTGGCGTCAGAGCCTGACACTGGGGGAAGCCGAGAAGGGGGGCTGCGGCCGGGCCCGAGGCGGGAGTCCCGCGGCCTGCCTGGGCCGCTGGGGCCCCGGGGGACCTCGTCCCTCGGCACGGGCCTCGGAACCGGAGCCTTCGCACGCCCCCCCCCCGCGGGATCCCCGCTTTGCAGTCTCCGCCGCGGCCCCCGGAAGCCCCCGGACGCAGAGTCCATATAAGGCCATGCCCTTAAAAGGCCCTGTTCCGGCACGAGCCTTCCTGTTCCTTATATGGCAATTCCGGCAGGGGCGGGAGGCGAGGAGAGACCGGCGAGGAGGGAGGGGGAGGAGGAGCTGGGAGAGCCGCGGAGGAGCCCTTGGTCTCCCTGCTGCCCTGTGGGGCCAGGCGCTGCGGAGCCGCCTGATCGGCGCTCCCGGCAACTCCGCATCGGCGGGGGCCGAGTCGAGGAGCAGCCCTCCCGCCCCCCGGACGCCAGGGGGCGCGCGGGAGAATGAAAAGCCGGCGGCAAGTGCAGCGGGCAGAGCCAATAAGCGGCGCCGGAGAAGCGCATCCGCCGCCAGAGGGCGCCCGTCGAACTTCCTGCGGGAATAACTTCCCAAGTTTGAAGCGTGCATTCTAGAACTCCGCTAAAGCGGATTAGTCGCGCTTTAAACGATAATCAGGGCAGGCGAGGGCGAAAGGATGGGTTTTTCCTCCTTTCTTGTCAATACGTGCATATGGGCGAAGTTAGGTCACTGCTAGGACCTGGGTGCAATCGGAACCGGGCAATAATTCTGATTCCAAAATTAGTGATATGCATATGCACACGGATGTGATCTTGTATATGTATATTTTAGGTGGATCGGCATGCTCCTTGAGGTGTTTTCCAGAATTGGGGCTTCTCCCTTTTTATGCTTTCCTATTGCACCTCGGCTGTAGGGTGCACGTGTTTCCTCCCGATACATTTCGGGGAGGCTGATACTGCTGACAGCCTGCCTTGTGCGGATAAGCGCTATATGGCGGAGGCAACCACTGAGACCACGTAGCATTGCTGCACCTTCTTCTTGCTCGGGATGGCAGCTTGCCAGAGACACTTCGCACGCGCCTATTCTCACCTCAAGGTGTTCATTTCCCCAACTGACCTCTTAGAGAAGTGGTCGAGCCGCCTCAATTTATTTTGGTTTTGCTCCCCCCCCCCCCATTTCCAAGGCGAATGCAAGGATTCGTTTTCACCAACTTGAAGCTGCAAGGCCTTCGCGATGTTTGCATATATATTCAGCGAGCTAAACATTTGTTTCCTCTGGGGCCAGTTTTGGGGGTGCCCTTTGTTCCTCCAGGCGGAGCCGGGCGCTTCGTCCAGCCTGGCCTATCCTTGTAATCTGCTTGGCTGGTTTGGGGGCGGGAGGTTGGAGGGAAACAGAAAGCAAAGCTTGTGCCAGCGCCAAGCACCCCGGGCGCGCACACTGCAGAAGGCTGCAGAGGCATCTCGTCAAAGGGAATTTCCTGATGATGCGAAATGCAGGGGAATCTCGGGGAGTTGCAAAGCAGGCGGCTCAGTGCTGCCCCCTGGCGCCCAGGGCCAGCTGCGACCGAGCGTCTCTTTCGCAGCTGGCTGGCCCTGCAAAACAGGCTGCTTGGCAGCAGCAGGTGGGATTCGCCCCACTCCCCAGCGCAGGCAGCCCAGGGATTCCTCGGTGCCAAGGAGAAGCCCCTGATGCTTCCCAGGCTTTCGGGTTTTTTCTTTTGGCTCTCTCTCCCCCGCTTCCCTCCCCCCCTTTTCTTGGCATCTGCCCAGCGAGAGAACCTGAGACGCAGTGAGATCTCACTGAGCCTGCGCGGCCGCCTCTGCAAGTGCTTCCCCCGCAGTCCTGGGAGACTCGGCTCGGAGCTGGGAGCTGGAGAGAGGCTCCTGTGCTGGAATTAGGCTAGTGCTGCAGAGAGACGCGGAATCAGCAGCCCAGCCCAGCCCCCCTCCGCCCCCTCCGCGCGCGGGGGCCGCGGCGGAGGAGGAATCCCTGCCACGGGAGGGAAATCCTCGGCATTCACAGCCTGGGCGGGAGGCGGAGGCGGAGGCTGCTGCGAGCCGGGCAGAGGCAGCCCAAGCCGAGGCATCCTTTGCCCACCTCCTCCCGCCCCACGCGGCTACAAGGGCAACCCCTTGGTGGGCCAGTGGATGATCTCCCCTTTTCTAAGCATCTTCTCTTCATTATTCTCTCTGTGAGGCTGGATTTCACCCCCTTCCCCAGCACAACTCCTGATCTTAAGGGGCGCGTGATTTGGGGGGCGATCCCCCATTTTTACGGATTCCACTGAATTCCCAGGCAGCAGCCAGCCGCCGTGCAAGAACCTGAGCGAGGATGGCTCCATACGAGCTTCGTTGGCATGAGACGTCCGAGCATCGCCCCCTCCCCAATATTTCTCCTCCCTCACTGCGCATGCCCAGGAGACCCCTATGTGTCGTCGCCTGTCGTGTGCTCTCCTGGCCACGTCACTCTGCGGGCTCCGGAGGCTCCCTCCCCGGCTTGGCAGCTGCTGCGGGATCCCTTCCCTCCGCGGCAGGGCGAAAGAAAGACAGGCACCCCCTCCCCGTTAGATTAGTCATTCAGCAGCGTCGTCTGAACGCGGCTCCGTTAGGGGAACGCTTTGCAGAGCAGCGTATACCGCTGCAGGATCCGGGTACGGGGATGATCCAAGGGAGTCCTTGCTTACGAAAGGAGCCCGCCTGAATATTCACGCTTGTAAGTCTCATTATCTAAACGTGTGAACAGGCCGCAGATGACCCCGCAGTTATATAGAGAGAAAAGGTGGGACCTGCAACAAAAGAGTCAAGATTAAGCAAAAATTAAACCTGCTTTAATTCTGCATGCTTCATTCCTTCTCCCCACCCCAGCCCACGACACTCAATATACCTTGGCTACTGAGCATGCTCAGTCCTCATAAGGCTGTTTATAAGCCCCTATGGGTTTGTTTGCTTTTAAAGTTGTCCTTCTGCCGACTTCCGGATTTTCCCACATAACCTCCCACTTCTTTCTCAGTGGCCCCATTTTGGCCGCATAGTCGTTGTCACTCAGAGCATGAGATTGCTGTTAGAAGGAGCCATGTGTGTACACCCCCACACCCCTATTTACCATCTTTTATTGCATGAGATTTTGGGGCAGTGTACAGCAAGAAACATGAACAAAAATAAGAAAATATGCTATAGGGAGAAACTGAAAGTGTGTTGACTATCAGAAATTCTGAAAAATGTGGATGGGATTGCATATGATGGCATGCAATCATTACTTTAACCCTAAACATGGTGCAAGGAAGGTGGCCTTTCTTCAAGAACAGCTGGCCACATACTCAGGCTGCAGTGAGAGAAACGGGACAGAATTCTGGCTTTAGAAAGTATCGTGGCATATTTTTAAACTGCTTTTATAAGTGGTTAAAGCTATTATATCATTCCCCCCCCCTTTACGGACTTGGTATTTTAAGCAAAACGTTTGGCTTTATAGGCATGAAAGGCTATAAGGTGATCTGTGGTGTACATGCAATTTAAGCTTAGTTCATACAATGAGTTGGACACGGAGTTAAGCCATGTGTGAGAGAGCTGGTTGAAGCTGAGTGCCCCCATGGCAACCTTCCAGTGCTCCATAAGGTCCTTGTTGGGTGGGCTGAGATGTGGCAGAGGGGGCTGAGGGGGAAGTGTGCCTCCTCTCAAATGGGGCAGAGGAAACTGATGCGAATGGGGGCTCTGCTCATGGAAGGAGCTTCCACTCAGCTTTTTTTTGTGTGTGACCCATCCTCTCAGCCTTCCTATCTGCACAACAGCCGACCCCATTCAGCGGGGCTCCCCAACCCTTGGTGGAACAATGCTAGGTGCTAGGAAGGCTGTTGTGGGAACCAGAAGGTGAGGAATTCAGTTTGCACCAGGCATGCTGAATTCTGAATCCAACCCACTACATTTTAAATTCATTTTTCAGTTATATCAGAAAAGCTATATCATATCACTCTGTCTGATTATTTATTCATCCTTTTTCCATTGTTTGATACTACAGGAAACCTATATTCTTATACTAAAATTTTAAGTGTTCTATTAATTTAATGGCCCATAAACCACAAAGCAAAGACAAAAACAAATGCAGTTGAAATAAAGATGTCAAATGCTGTGATACCATCCATCCAGAAGAGGGCACTCTTCTCTGTGATTGGGGGACAGGGAAATGCTGTGAGGTAGCACAGTGAAAACAGATTGCACTTGCTGTAAATTAGAGCGCACACACACAGAGCTAATATTTTATGTTCTAGACTTCCTACTCAAAGGTCAAAAGGGGGCGAAGAATGACCATACTGCTGCAACCACTGGGCCAATCATGTGGCTCAGATTTACATGTTGTTACCTAAAGCAGGTGAGCAACCTATAAAATTAACCCATGATACCAGACAGCGCAGACGACGATCTGAAAGCATCATCTGCGATTCCACTGTTGAAAACTGAACAGGTCTAGCTTTGTAAGCTGCTGGGATGGGAGAGTGCCCTGGCAACCAGATGCAAGTTGATCTGAGTTGGAGCTGGATACAAGGGAAATAAATCAATAAGCTTACAAGCTGCTAAAATCAACAGGGAATTTTGCCGCCTGACATCACTGAGATGTGGAAGTCGCCACACGTGTGTAACACAGAGAACATGCAAAGGCAGGCTTGAACATGCACACCGTTTTCCAGAAGTAGCTCAAAGGAAATGAAGGAAGGGAAGGGTTCTCAGACCTGTTTTTGTGTCGTTGAGACAGGAGACTTGGAAAGGAGGAGAATTGCAGATTACACATTCGCTCTTGGGCAAGGGGCTGGGGATGCAGCTTCCTGTAGTGTGGCAGGGAGGGGAGTAGGCTATTATTCTGCCTTTGGTTGTAAAGATGTCTACAAAGGCTGTAGGTTGCACTTCCATCTACATCTCTCTGTAGGGGGATTGAAAGAAATCCTCATCTGCCAACATTGTAACATCTGTCAGAGGTAGATTCAGGAGGCTCCCCTCTCTCCCCTTCCAAGAAATCCCTGTTTCCTGCTCTGTGCTGAAAACAAAACGGATAAAACTAGGCCAGGTATTTTTTTTGGCCTAATTCAGGTCACATTCTAATAAGTTTAATAAATAATCATAATAAATCCCAAAGGTATGAGGAGAAAAAAAAACCCCATTAAGGCTGTTTGTAATGCCATGTTTAAGAGCAGACCAGAACCTTTTATCCATTTCCTCTGTTGATTTCTAACGCATTTGCTAATCATCTAATTTGTTGATAATGTTAATTAGCAAGCATAGGACTGAGCTCTTCCTACAAATAGCATTTCTCTAGTACAGTTTTTGATGTGTTTCAGATTTATTGTCCCTTCCTCATTGAATCCTTTCCTGAGAACTGTTGCATAATGACTAATGCTTGATCCTCTGCATGTCTACTCAGAAGCAAGTTCTACATTGCTCAATGGAAACTGAATCAAGTCAACACAGAGATACTTTTGTTCAGCAGAACAGCTAATTCAGAGCTGAGTGCATGACCTACCTTGCATGGGACTGTATGAGAGGGGCTTGGGAATACTGCTGGATTCAGCATTACTCAGGCAACAGCTGTGTTTCTCTCCAGTTTTGGATGGGGGAAAACCCTATTTGGATGATGTGCTAGTTCAGGGGTGTCCAACTTCCAAGAGACTTTGACCTACTCCCACTATAAAAACACTGGCAGTGATCTACCCCATTGGATTAACCGAAGTTGTTCAGCTTTTATTGGGGAGTCAAACCCAAAGTTGACCAGGAACAACTGACCGGTAGATCGCGATTGACCAGTTGGACATCCCTGTGCTAGCTGAACTAGAGAAGGGAATCTGACCATTGTTATGCATGCTTTGGTTATATTCGGGGAGAGATTTTATACAGGCGGTGAGGTGCTGGGACTTTACATGGACAGGAGGAAACCCTGTGATAAGCAGAGTGGCCCGATCTCCTACTCTGGAGTAACATACTCACCATGCTGCCTCTGAAATAAAGGGGTAAGTGTAGGCCTCTGATGATTTCCAGTCTTGTGGGGACTGCCTGCTCCCCAGGCTATCTGACAGTTTTGAATAAAGAAAAAAATCATTAGCACTCACTCCCATGTTTGTGTGCATCATAGTTCAATTTAAGAGCAAACTATGAAGTTCTCAGTTCAAAGCTCATTTCAGCATGAGGTGGTTTTAGGCAGCCTACCATCTTTCAGTTTCTGTTCTTCATTTCCTAATATAGAAATAACAACACTACCTTGTTTTTTCTTGCTTATTTAAGGCATGTGACTCCAGCTCACAAGGGTTCCCAGGACAACAGCAGTTTTCACCTAACACACATAGAAAAGAAAAAGAAGCAGACTCAGCCCCAGGCAAACCTCTCGGGAGCAAATGTTAGAGATGGGACACCACAACCAAAAAGGCCCTGTCTCAGGTCACCACCCGCCTCATCTCTGGTAGTGGATGGAGCCAGAGAAGGGCTTCTGGCAGTGATCATAATACCTAGGCAGATTCAAGTGGGAAACTTTGGCCCTTAAGATACCCTAGTCACAGACTTTAAAGGTAAAGGTAAAGGGACCCCTGACCATTAGGTCCAGTCGTGACCGACTCTGGGGTTGCGCGCTCATCTCGCTCTATAGGCCGAGGGAGCCGGTGTTTGTCCACAGAAAGCTTCTGGGTCATGTGGCCAGCATGACTAAGCCGCTTCTGGCGAACCAGAGCAGCGCACGGAAACGCCATTAACCTTCCCGCCGGAGCAGTCCCTATTTATCTCCTTGCACTTTGACGTGCTTTCGAACTGCTAGGTTGGCAGGAGAGTCACAGACTTTAAATTACATCAAATGTTAAAACCAATCAATAAGGATGTGTGCTCAAAACCAGACTGGGAGCCAAAGTGGTTGTTTCAAAACTTATAGTACAGTATATGATCCATACTCCCAGTGCCAGTCAGAAATGCAGCCACAATGTTTTGAACCACCTACGGTTTCCAGACAGTCTTCAAAGGCAGCTGTGTGTACAGAACATTGCAATAGTCCCAGCAGGACCAGAGCATGGATAACTGTGACCAGGCTATTTCTATCTAGTCAGAAGTAGCCACAGCTGGTGCACCAGCCTAAGCTGTGAGAGATGCTTCATAGCCTGAGAACCACTTGGGCCTCCCAATACAAGGTTGGGTCTAATAATAATACCCCCAGACTGTGAACCTGATCCTTCAGAGGGAGTCGTATAATCCCATCCAGAACAGGTTGAATGCCACCATCCACCTTCCAGGTCAGATGATCTACCATTGACAGTAGTTCTGTCTTGTCTGGATTGAACTTCTGTTTATTGGCCCTTATCCAATCTATTACTGATTCCAGGCACTGGTCCAGTACTTACAGAGTTTCACCTGAATTTGATGAAAGGGAGACGGGTTGGGTGTTATCAGCATACTGATAACACGGCACTGCATATCCTCAGATGACCTCACTCAACAGATTCATGTAGATTGAGGGATCCATTTCCTTCCAGGCAGCAGCCTTCCAGGGGTCAATGCCAGTGGTGGGTGGGCCCAGAAGGAAAAGCAGGCAGGGCAACAAAGGTTCATTTCCCCTTCGTACCACAGACCTCTTTCTACACACCCACTTGCACACCCCTCTCTATTCTCCAACCAGAGAAGCAAGTGGCACTGTCAAGAGTTAAAGGACACACAAGATGATAAGAAAAGTGCCGGATCAGGCCAGAGGTCCATCTAGTCACAGTGGCCAATCACATGTCTGTGGGAGGCCTACAAGCAGGACATGAGAGCATCAACACTCTGCCCACCTGCGTTTCTAAGCAACCCGTATTCAGAGACATACTGCCTCCAGCACCGGAGAAAGAACATCGCCAGGCAGAAACACTCATGGGGGTTGGAGAAGGGGTGTGGCTGGGGGGATATATGGCCTGAGAAGAGTCCAGAGGGCCAGATTAAGAGGCCTGGAGGGCCGCATTTGATTCCCTGTCCAGGCCTGACATTCTGGCACACCACAGCAAAAATGCCATGGGCCAAGGTGATAGTCCCCCAGCACCACCTTCTGGAAGTGGCTATCCCAATGGGAATGGGCCACTGAACACTATGGCCTCGATCTCCATCTCAGACACATGGTCTGTAAGGATATGATGGCTGATGAGAATGGAAGCTGCTGAGTGATCCAGAAGAATTAACAGGGACACAGCTTCTTGGTTTCCTGCACTGAAAGAAAGCCCCCTTTTCCTGCTGAAATTCAGCCGGGGAGCAGAGCAACCATCTTCATAACTATGTAATGATTAGTGTCAGCCAGCATGGGTTTGTCAAGAATAAATCTTGCCAGAATAATCTTCTCTACCTGATCTTTGAAGATCCTCATTAGAGGCCCTGCTCTGAGGGTGCTTCCACCAAATGAAGCAAGGCAGAGGAGGCCTTTTTGGTGGTGTCACATCAGTTATGGAAGAGCCTTCCTGGAGAGACTGGTCTGGTGCCATCTTACAGTCTTTTTAGCATCCACCCTAGGCCTTTTAAACAGCTAGCTCATAAGCTAAATGTCATGGGGGCACTTAGTTAAATGCTTTGCTGAGATCATGATAAAATGATAAATTACTGATCCACAACTTGAAGAAAGGTCATTTCCCCCTGCTGTGTTTCATCAGAGAATGGGGAAGGGATCTTCACTGCCCCCTACATTTTTGGTTTCCCTGTTCCTGCAACATCCCCCCAACTCCTATTCATGAAGCTGTTAATCTGCGTATGTGTGCTCATCTGCGCATGCATGATGGCTGTTAGGGTATTTTCACATTACCGTTTACTTTGCATCCAGTTTTCTAGCCGGATTGAAACTGGTTTGATTTAAAAAACAACAAACAGCAGTATCTATCAAGAATTGTAGCTAACATGTGAATATGGCTTCAAATACTGGCAGTGGGAGTACACTGGATGCGGAGCAGGTCCTAATGGGAACATACCCATTGCCTACTGTCAGCGGACTGCCATCAGAACAGGGGAGGGAGGCAGGGGCGCTGTTGGGATACAGAGAGCCTCCGAAACTCCTGAGGAGCAGTTCCTCTTCCAGCAGTGGGAAAAGCCACACCTCCAGTGGAGAAGAGAGGGAAGGGTCCAGTCAAGTGAGAAAACGGCTCAAGGATGCTGCTGAGAGCCCCAGCGCCTCTCCTCGCCAGGCTGGCCAGGAGAAACGCAAGGATGGAAGGAGGAGGCTTGGGGTGCCGAAGTTCTTGTGTTGGGGGAGAAGCCAGAAAGGGCCACTCCCGGATTCTGCAAGTGACTAAGATGGATATGAACTTTGTAGATCTGCACTGTAAATAGTTTGCACAATAAAACCTGTAAAAGACAGGTCGGAGTTCTGCCTGGTTACTCACGAGCAACCACCATCAGCATCTGACACCTACTGTAACACTGTTTGTTTTTATTATTATTACCCTTGTTAGTGGTGATGGGGACTGGGTGAACTCTTCAGAATGAGCAATCTAACCTTTGTGTTTGAGCACTAGGAGGGATGATGAAGGCTAATTGACTTTAGCCCTGTTTTTTTTTGGTATTGTGAACTTGAGGTCTGAATAGGAAAAAGTTTGCCTGAAAGGGGTTTCTGTTGGTGCTAGCAAATGCAACTGTGCAATGACTGTGTGTATTTAATCATATATGCTTCTATCGTGTATTGATCTATTTCGTTGTGCCTTAGAGGAGAAATAGTTCTTCTGCCATAGGTTTATTGTTGCTTTACAGTACGCCAGTTTTTTTTGGGGGGGGGGAGTTGAGTTGGCATCCATCTGTCTCTAGAGATAATGGGAGGCAGACTTCTTTGGAAGGGAGGAATATAATATGTTTGGGGTTGGATTAAATGGCTTTGGGGGGCTCCCCTCTAAGCCTGTGATTGTATAGCTATAGCTGCAAGATTTCTGCAGAAAAGGGGACAGGAACACTTTGTCCAGCAATAGCTTCCTAGAAGTAGCATCACAGTCACTAGGAGAGGAAGGGATGGAAGAGGCAACAAGGTTAGGGCTATGTGAGTGTCAGGTTTCACCTCTCACCTCCTAGTAAACAGCAGCTCCATTGTTGCTGTGGCTTTGCCCCACCAGATGGGTCACTCTTTCCTGGAAGGAGAGCGCAGAAATTATCTGACCAGTTTCTTTGGTAAGTAAGCAGCCTAGCCAGGTCGGTTGAGTACTGCTTGGTTATGTAAGCTTTAGCGGAAGTGTTGTAATAGAAGCTAATTAGCTGTACAGTGGTACCTCGGGTTAAGTACTTAATTCGTTCCGGAAGTCCGTCTTAACCTGAAACTGTTCTTAACCTGAAGCGCCACTTTAGCTAATGGGGCCTCCTGCTGCTGCCGCGCCGCCGGAGCCCGATTTCTGTTCTCATCCTGAAGCAAAGTTCTTGTCCTGAAGCACTATTTCTGGGTTAGCGGAGTCTGTAACCTGAAGTGTATGTAACTTGAAGCGTATGTAACCTGAGGTACCACTGTAGATGCTTCTGGAAGGTAAGCTGAAGGGGGCATGTCTCTCTCTCTCCTCCCCTGGCTGAAGGTGATGGTATTGCAGCTTGAAGAAAAGCAACAGTAGAGCAATCTCGACAGAGAGGCCTGGTTTGCTGTCTGGGAGAAACCAAAGCAATGGCTTTGGTGCTGGTGCCCCCCCCCCCCAATATAATGTGGGAACAGTTTCTCTTGGAGGCATAATGGTGGGATGTTTCCATTTTATTCTCAGCCTCTATACCTGTGTAAATAAACAGAAAACATCACGGAAAACATCACCAGTCTTCAGTGATCTTCATTTCAAGGAAGCCAAGCCCAATGCAGGCCCTGGGAGCCCTGAAACTTGTCATACCATTATGTCTGCTGCATTTCCACAGTCCGCTAAGAGAGTAATCTGTTTTTTTGAAAATATTATTTATCGATCTACTGTACATGTACGGCTGCCCAAAAACTTAAATAATTCGGGTGACATACAAAAATTAAAAGAATAAAAAACAATATGGAAAAATACCATACAAAACAATAAAAGCAGCATAATTATTGTTATTTCTGGCAAGTAGACAATAAAACATGAATCACAGAACTGAGAAGCTCGTATTATAAACTACATAAACACTTCCCTTGTGCCTCTTCAGTTTGACACACTACTTTCTATCTACTCTTTCTGTCCCTGGTTTCTGACTGTGGTTTTGTTGATTTCCTTTCCCTTATGAGTCTGCATCTCAGGGAGCTGCAGTCAATTGTGAATCCCTTGCAGTATGTTTAAGGCATGTATTTTGACACACAAAAGGACTGTTACTGGTTTCGTGTGGCACTGGCGCATAATGCTGCAAGGCCATTAGCAGCCAGTAAGCATATCCATCCAGCAGCATTTGAAAGCACTTTCTCACCTTGCTGATATTAGCATGAAAAGAAGCCGTTTTGGCTGGGTGGATGCTAACTCGGCAGGCGAGACATGTTAGCTGCCTGCGCAACTGACCATTCGCCTTCTGTGACAAGTAGATGACCTCTGGTACCACAGGGGGCCTTCAGGCAGCCAGAGTTTTGCAGGAGAGGTTCAAGTGCATGCTGGAAGTTTAGGTTTGTGCAGTTGAAGTGGATAAAAGCACTTTGTTGCCCTAGCACAGCAAATCCACTTTAAAAACCACCACCCTGATGTTTTTTGTTTGCAATTTGGAAAGTGACAAGGAAATGTAGTGAAAAGGGTGGGATGACCAATGATTAATGTGAAGGAGTAAAAACACCCATGTAAGCAAATCAGGATGAATGCTCATTGTCGTATAACTGCTTTGAAAACCAGAATGAGTGCTCAATATAGACTGGACATAGTGTGATCATTGCATAAGTTTTGTGGAAGCAAATCAGGATGAGTTGTCTGGAGGAGTTTGACCCTGTAAGTCGTCTTAGCCTTGATGCTACACTGCAAGATTGGCCTCTGAAGAGCTGGGTACAGTCCAATGTCTCCCCACCCTTTCAAAATTAGATTTGTAAGTGGCCGTTTGTGGCACCTGTTCCTTTATCTCAAATGTGGCATTGGAACTTACTATTAATATGGCAAAGGAAAGAAATGAGGCTGAATGCCTTGTCTGTACAAGGGACAACACGCCCTGTTCCGCCGGGCTGTAAATGTTTCCACTCGAGGTTATCGTAAATAGTTCGGTCTTTAAAAAGAAGAGGAAGAGCGATGCTTCTGCAGTACATTTGTTTCCAGACTGCTGCATCACCACCAGAAATAAGCATTGTGGTTTCTTGCTACATCTCAGTCACCCTGACACAGGAAATGCTGCTCTCTGCTTCTGTCACATTTTCCACAAGTCTGAGGGAAAAAAATCAAGATTCAATGTGATCAGATTAAGGAGAAAGAAAACAAAAGGAAAACATCACTCACAGGACACAGACTGACATACCAAAAGGAAAGGAAAAAAGAAGAGTCCTTCCTATTGTCTGCTCCCTAAATCACTGCTGGCCAGCGACCTGCCTTTTGTATCTTTTTGGGTCTGATTACTCAATCAGATCACATTTTCTCATTGGCCATGTAGACTTCTCTCTACCCTTGGGGGGTCATGGCACATACACTGTTGTCATCAGGAACTGGTGGTAATAGTTGTTTTTCAGTGGCATCCCTGAATGCCAGTCACATTTCGATGTACTCAGGAGCAGATGGTCTGAAGCACTACAGTGCAGACTGGCCGAGCTGCCAAGATCTCCGCTGCTTTTCTGCAAATTACGTAACAAGCCAATTGCAATCAAACTGGGACAAGACGTAAGATTTGTGCTGCCAGCTCTGATTTGTGGCCTTGGAGACACTCAACATTTGACAGTTGTGCCTTGGGCTGGTAGATGTCTGTGATTTATTTATTATTTGTTCCCTCTGATTTGTAGCCAACGCTATTCAAAGAGCTCGGGTTGAGAAGCAACACAATCAACCAACCAAAAGATAGCCAGCTCCTGTCTACACAATGTAAAGGTGTCTGTATACAGGTTATATCAGGGATAGACAGTGTGGTGCCCTCCAGATGTTGTTGGATTATAACTCCCATCAGCCCTGACCATTGGCTACACTGGCTGGGGCTGATGGATGCTGTAGTCCAACAACATCTGGAGGGTAACACATTAGCTATTCTTGGGTTAGATAGTGACTTACTCAGAGCCCTCCTATTGGCTTCATGGCCACATGGGGATTTGAACTCAGGTCTCCCCATTCCATCACTTCATTCACTACACCACACTGGCCCTCTGGCTAGCTGCCTGATGCCATAGTTTGACAAAGACCATTTCTGCAGAACTCATGGTCTGAAGTGCTATTCTTCTCATTCATACTCTGGCCAGATTTCCCTCTTGACACAAAATTGCTCAATATGTTGAAAAAAGAGGCCATAGCTTTGTGTTCTAGTCCTCCTCACCACCTCATAAACTACAGAAACAGCATTAAAAAGAACAACAACTATGCTGCATCTGTTATCTTGGGGGTAGGACAGTGGATCTGGCTGGGCGGCAAATCATTTTCTCTCCTACCTCTCGCAGGCCAAGTATGACATGCAGGCTGAGTCTCACCTGACATCACACAAGCTTTTTTGCCTACAGGGGTCTTTGGCAGACCCTCTCAAAGTACTAACTTGAGCAGAGCTTTGAATGGGACTTCTGACAATCAGCTGACTGGCGGTGCCTGCAAGCCCCATTTTGGCTGAGCCAGGTTTTACCTGTCCACGTGGGCAGGTGGGCATGGCTTGGCACAAAGTCGCCTCATGGGCTAAATGAGGCCTAGCTGGCCTGATTAGGCCTGTGGGTCAGAAGTTCCCAACCCCTGCTGATCTGATTTTGATGAAGTTCCTGTTAATGGGTAGGGCAATTACATTTTGCTTAGCTATGAATAGACACACTCTAACACACACCACAGAGAAGGGTTAGCCAAACCTCCCAACACTCTGTATTACCCTTTACCAGCAGGACTGAAGACATTAAATGGGCAGTTTTTTCTGCCATGAAAAGTGACTTGTTTCCAACTTAAAAGCAACCGCCACCAAAAAACTGTAGTAACTCCATCCTATCAATGTTTGCATGGCAAGTACAGATCAATGAGAAGCAGCTGCTCTGGATCTACACGGACTATCTGGCAAATGGCTGGTGAGCCTCCATGAACCTCCAAATGTTCTTGGATTACCAACTCCCAGTCAGATCCAGGATCGGGGGAAAACCTGCAACAGATTTCAGGAGTGCTAGTCAGTGTTTGTTCATTTGGAGGAAGAAAGGTTTGGTTTTGTACAACAGGAAGTGCTGTGCTGTTTAAGGAAGGAAGGAAGCAAGCCAGGCTCCTACTGGCCATACTAGGCTGGGCCAACCCAGAAGCTTCTGAGTGCTGTCAGTTGCACAGGCCAAAGAGCTACACCATGGCTCTTTATATGCCTGAAGGGCTCTGAGGTTGAACACTCATAAGCAAACAGAGAAAGCTCGCAAGAATTGATCTTCAGGCTTTGATTCAAGACTTGGGTCCTTTGTGTCTTCAGACTTACAATAAGTCTCAGAGCTGCCATTTTATTGTCTTTTTCAACATTAATGGAACACTTGTTTTTCTTAATGACATGCCCTGGTAAGCCGAGCTGCCACTTTATTTTCTGTTTCCTTCCTCTCCTTAATGTGGGTATTGAGATATTTCCTCCACGTTTTGGAGCCTCTGTCAAGCACTCTGAGATCTTGGCATAAACAAATTAATTAAGCCTTACGACACCCTGACATGGTAGGTCAGCGCGGCTGAATCTAATTACTTGGCATTCTTTTTCATCCAAATATCTTTCAACTTGTCAAAGGCATTTGATCTCCTCGAGTTCAATAGCACATCTAAGGTTTGAAAACTAACCTTTTGAAAAATATTGGCTTTAAAAATATATCCGACTTGCATTATTTAAGCCATCAACCACACAGATTTGTTTTTAAAGGAATTGTCTTGCTCTGAGAAGATTAAAGGCGTTTCACAGATTTAACACAAGTGTGATATATAAGAGAGCCCTTAAAGGTAAAGGTAAAGGTACCCCTGCCCGTACGGGCCAGTCTTGACAGACTCTGGGGTTGTGCGCCCATCTCACTCAAGAGGCCAGGGGCCAGCGCTGTCCGGAGACACTTCCGGGTCACGTGGCCAGTGTGACAAAGCTGCATCTGGCGAGCCAGAGCCACACACGGAAACGCCGTTTACCTTCCCGCTGGTAAGCGGTCCCTATTTATCTACTTGCACCCGGAGGTGCTTTCGAACTGCTAGGTTGGCAGGCGCTGGGACCGAGCAACGGGAGCGCACTCCGCCGCAGGGATTCGAACCGCCGACCTTTCGATCGGCAAGTCCTAGGCGCTGAGGCTTTAACCCACAGCGCCACCTGCGTCCCCTACAAGAGAGCCCTTAGCTCTCGCTTTACCTTGGCACCCCCTGTAGGAGCAGGGTCACGAGAAAGACTGATTTTGCTGGCCATATAAATGCTTCACCTTGGATACTTGGGGTTAAACCCACAATAGAATGGCTCAATGGATTGTTAGCTGCTGCCACCTATGGAAGAGCAGGACTCTTACTGCTGCCAGCCTAAAAGACCTATGGCAAGGATGTGGGGTGAGATACTGGTCACATCCAAAGCATGCTCTTTACATCTTATACCACTTTAACAGTCATAGCTTCCTCCAAAGAATTCTGGGGACAGAGGTTTGTTAAAGGTGCTGTGAGTTGTTAGGAAAAATCTTAACAAACTGCAGTTCCCAGAATTCTTTGGGGGAAGCCATGACTGTTAAAGTGGTATAAGAAGGCTTTAAGTGTATGGTGTGGATGTGCTTTCTGTAGGTGACCCTTGGGTCAAATGACACTGTTGTATTTTTAACCAAGCAATTTAACTGCCTGAGAAACTGACACAGTGGCCTAAGCTTCATCAGACTGGTGTGAAACAAAGGTCAATGCTGAGTGCTTATTCAGGAACCAAAGAAGAGGAAGGATGGCAAGAAGGAAACTTGGGTCTTGGGATCTAACAAAAGGTCAAAATTTTGGAAATTTCCTCTGATTCCTAAACTTCTCAATAATCTGTGACATCAACACAATGAACTACACAATGTTTCACAGACCGTTAAAGTGGGACATTGCCCCTAGTCCACAGCTAATGGTTGATTGGTTTGATTAAATAAAATAAATAGAAAAGAATCCCAAGAAAATTAACAGTGACAGGTCTCTACAAATAGCAAATCTGGAAATAGTAATAAAAACCAAGGGCCTGGCAGGCTGTAGGTTCATGCATGCTAAATGGGGAAAGGACAAAAACAGGAATGTGTTGTACCCTGTGAGGATCGCTCTATGCCTGAGTGCTGGTTTGTGCTTATTGCTATGCATCAATCCTTGCCTTGTTCTTGACATCCTCTCTTCCTCTGTGCAGTGACTATAAAGCTTAGAAATAACACAACACGAAGATCTGAAATGTCTGCAAATCTAGCTGGCAGAATTGAAACTGCAAGGGGAACCTTTACTTCCTGGTTTTGTTTTGTTTTTGTTTGTTTTAAATTAGGCTTTGCACTCAACTTTTGATTAGTGCCGTTTTGGAAAATATTTATTTACACTGAGCTTCAAGGTGGTACTCAACACATCTTAGAAATATAAGCATGAAACACAGCTATTAAATAACCTGTTATAAGAATTTTAAGGTCAAAGTGGGAAACCTCCCCATTGTCTCTTTCCTCACAAATCCTGTCCTCACAAATCCTGTCTTAAGGGCACATTCAAGATATGAACAGGGTGTGAGCCTGTGACCTATATTCAGGAATTAAGTAGTTATAATAACAAAAGAGTGGCCAAAACCCAGATAATGCAACCAAGTAACTTACCAGACAGGAGATAAACAACGCATTCATATTTCTGTTGTAGACCGCCTTTTCTGTGATGTAGGTATGATGTATTGGGGGAGGTGGTCTTGGGCTACAACCCTTCTGTGATGTATGTATGGGGTGGTCTTGGACTCCAGGGCGGGCAATTTAAAATGTCTATATAAGGGCGGGCACACCTTTGTTCTGGGTCGTCCTCCTGTCTCCTGCGTGTGGGGGAGCACCCTGTTGCAACAGTTAATAAAGATCAGGTTTACTAGCTGCTTTGCTTCTCAATACTCTCTGGTTGGTCTCTGTTATTTTCTCCTAACGATAGAGAACCTACAAAAGGACTCTATATGGGCTCTTGGGTACCCCATAAGGGAAAAAGAGCAGTTTTTTTCTTATATCACGACAGTGGTTCAAGCTTTCACTGCTCCCTTAGTCTTGAGACGTTGGGAACTTCTGCATGAACAATATTGTCTGATGAATTCACTGAGTGAACAGTGCTAAAGGCAAGATCTGTCTGTATTTGCAGAAGAAATTAATCAACTTCTCCACCACCGTATAGATTCAGCCTACACATGTTACCCTACAAGGGGTGGTGGAATAAAAACGATGACCCTTCAGCCAAAAGAAGACAAACCCAGTGCATGGAAAGAGTTTATCTTTATTGCTGAAGCATTAATCTAGAGGCCCCAGTGGTTATCTCCAAAAAGATGGAACCGCGAATACAAAAATCAAGACACTTTTATGACAATTACATGTGTGATCACCTCACGCACGATCCTTTTCAGCAATATGATTGGATAACTAAAGCATGGACAGCTTGTGGACCGCTAAAACTAATTTCATTGTTCAGAACAGCCTGCCCCTAATTACTATGGCAACAGGTATCTTTAAGCAAGCTCATACAAAATGTTGCTTTTCTTCTATCTTTTTGTTGTTGTTGTTGTTTAGTCGTTTTGTCGTGTCAGAATCTTTGTGACCCCATGGACCAGAGCACGCCAGGCACTTCTGTCTTCCACTGCCTCCCGCAGTTTGGTCAGACTCATGTTTGTAGCTTCGAAGACACTGTCTCACCATCTCGTCCTCTGTCGTCCCCTTCTCCTTGTGCCCTCCATCTTTCCCAACATCAGGGTCTTTTCCAGGGAATCTTCTCTTCTCATGAGGTGGCCAAAGTATTGGAGCCTCAGCTTCACGATCTGTCCTTCCAGTGAGCACTCAGGGCTGATTTCCTTATCTGTTACAGGAAGCCTATTCTGGGTCAGGAAAATTTATTGTTCTCCTGACTTTGATGCTAGCCCCCCATCTTCTGCAGAAGGCCAGTGAGTTCTTGGCATCCTTTACTAACCTGATAAGGTGAAGCAAGAGGTCTATAGTGGATGCTATGCTAGCAAAAAAAGAAAGAAATGCAGCTTCTATTCCTAGGTGTGTTCCTAGGTCCCCCCAGCTTCTAGGGGGTGCAGGGAGAAGAGAAGAATAGTTTAAACCAGAAAGCAACTTCAAACTAACGAGCTGTCAGAATTTCAAAGCCAAGGTACCACTGAATTCTTTGCAAAATAAGTAGGCAGGAGAAAGATAGCTATTTCCAATACATTTCCAATACAGGACAAGGTCACAGCTACATTGTGGTTGTGGTTGTGACGTGATAATGTGTTTATGCAGACTCAACACTTAGCAGGCTGAGGTCAGTTGTCTATTAGAAATGTGTTCTGTGACAGAAGGTGTGAGTGTAGGTGTGTTTGCGATGGGTTCTGACATATTTCCTAGGCCACGACATCCACCGGTTCCCAGGTTATGACACCCACGTATCACAGATTCAGCCATTGCAGTGCAGTATTTTAAGTCACTGTAATGATTGTATGGATCCCCTGTAAGATTGGCTCCATTTATTATTATTTTTTAATGTTAAGAAAAGCTCCTTGTTCCAGCACAACAAACATCCAAGAGGGCCTGATGTTGGATGTAGAGGTGAGAAGCCTAAATAGATGATTTGTAGCCTTTTGCAAAGTTGATTCCTGTGTCTGTGTGCTTCTGTTTTGATCTCATGGCGGAATCTCTGCTGCCTTCCTTCTGTCAAAGGTTAGGGTTAAATTTTCTCAACATTTTCTTAAGATGTAATATTTACAAAAAACTAAGATTCTACTTCCATCAGTGTTTATATCACAGGTATTAGAGTCATGCAGAGGAATATTTAATACAGTCTACTCTGGCACTTGACATAAAGCAGTTAATCAGTTGATCCCATCTAAAATTGGACCGGGCTTTGATTATGGATATGGGGAAAAAAGAAAAAGAGATCTGCTATAATCTGGGAGTCTTATTCAACCCTCCCTGCTGCCTACTGCTAGTCAAGAACTGGAACCTTAGGAAGGACTGATGTACTCATTTCGGCCCTCAAAAGGACCATGAGTGGCAGTTGGACTGAGAAGATGTGGAACTCCTTTCCCTGGACATTTTAAGAATGAGACTGAAACACCCGCCATATTCTGTTAGGTAATCCTTTTGCTGCAGGAGGTTGAACTAGATGCCATGTCCCCCCACAACCTGCCCTTTTTTCCTTTTCCTTTTGCAGAATTCCTGTAATAGCAGAAATTCATATTTGAAGCTTTTCCTGGTACAAAGAGACATCACGGGGAGATTTCACCTGCTGAATTTCTGCTCCTGCATAGTTGCCTAAGGCAGAAGAGTCTCATGAAGTCCTGAGGTGAACCTACAGTTTGGGACAGGGGTCCTCAACACCACATCAGCAGCCCACCCTCCTCAACCCTGAGGCCTTGAAGCTGAAGTGGAACCTGGGTGGGCTCAGTTGGGTGAGACTAACACCCTCGTATTCGCCCATCCAGGACTTGCTTATATGCAAGGTCAGCCACCACAAACTTGACTCCATTGTGGATGGAGAACACATCCTCTCCCACAGAACAGGGTCCAGGTGGCAAAATGGTTGGCTGCTCCAACGCTGTCCTGGCAGCCACACCCCTCTCAGTGCTTTAAAAGCTGCTTTAGTTATGAATTATACTGGGTTCCAGGGGTTCTGCAGTGGCAGGGAAACCAAGGAGGCCATTTGTGTGGGGTGAAGACATCCCTGCCCCCTCTTTCATATGATAAACTCGATGAAAATGCGTCTTGAAACACAGGGGGTTGGTAGGATGACTTCACTGTGTTTCAAGCCACTAATGTGAACATACCCCTTCACTACTACTTTTTTTTTGGGGGGGGGCAAATCTCCTCCCCAGTTTTCCATTACTTTTTGAGGGAGAGAAGAAAGCTGAGTGTATTAAAAACAACCTTAGTAAAAGGAACAGTAGCTGAAGCAGCTCTAGTGTGTATCACAGAGGCCTGTCAGTGCTTCTGCTTGCCAGGTAGCCATGGAAACGCACTCTCCAATACCGCTGCTTAGAAATAATTGGCAATTTCTGCCTTTGCAGCTCAAAAAAAATCTCTCCTGAAATCAATTCACACCTGTCTACAGTTGTCACCTTTTGCTCCCAGGAGGACTCCTGTGCGTTTAACAGGCAGCAATTCTGCAGGTATTGCATTTCCCAGTATTGCATTCAGTGAGGGAAGAAAGCTTCACCTGTTGAGCATCTTCCAGAAGAAAATGGCACCTCTAGGCCAGTGAAAATTATACCTGAGGATAGGTTGCATAGAAAAACGTTTTTCAAGGTGAAAATATAGAATGCTCAACTTCTATTTTCTGTATTGATATATATCACTAACATGTGAATATACCCTTAGTCTGAAGCTGAAATCATTGGTGTTCAGGGCTGCCAGTGAAGGCCTTCATGGGGGCTGGGCTGGTGAGCCCCACCCTCCACTGACTTTAATTGGGGTGTAGGAGAAGTGTGAACAAGGCAACAAATGAAAATGTTAGAATTCAACAATGCCAGTTCATTGTTTGTAGTCATGTTCCAAAGGTATCCTCTCATTTAACAATGCATACTAATAACTTGGGGGCCACCCCCAATTCCAATAGGCCTAATTCTGTGCATATCTATAAATCCACCACTGTACAATCTCTAGGTGGACTTGGCAACCCAGGCTAGGCCAAGTTTTGCTTACTGATAAATACAGTGGTATCTCAGGTTAAGTACTTAATTCGTTCCGGAGGTCTGTACTTAACCTGAAACTGTTCTTAACCTGAAGCACCACTTTAGCCAATTGGGCCTCCTGCCGCTGCTGCGCCGCCGGAGTACGATTTCTGTTCTCATCCTGAAGCAAAGTTCTTAACCTGAAGCACTATTTCTGGGTTAGCGGAGTCTGTAACCTGAAGCGTATGTAACCTGAAGCGTATGTAACCCGAGGTACCACTGTATATACATCACTCGTTGGTTTTACATTTCTATAATGGAGAATCTTGTAGTATTCCAGATTATATAATATTATTTATATCACCAAGCTTCTATTTCCTGATTTATACTCCTTGGAAGATTGTAACTAATGAATGGCAATTAAAAACACAGTTTATTCCTGCCCTTTGCAGTTTGGGAGCATCTGGCAGAAGCCTATCAGATCTGGTCTTCCAAATCTACCTTCAGTTTCCTTTCTCTCTGAGAGAGAGAGTTCTTTTCGTGTGTGTGTGTGTGTGTGTCCCCCCCCCCTTTTTCTGCTTAGTTACTGTTTTCCCTCCTTTCATTTCCCTCAGTACCTGGAGCTTTTACCCTGAACAGCTGGTTCTTCTGTAACCATGACAACTCCGTGATGACATCAGCAAAAGGTCCCACCACTACTCTGTGGAGTCAGATCTCATTAATGCCTGTGATCCCTTTTAAACTGCAGTTTAATACTCCCTTCACAGGCCAAGGAAATGATCCACTGGTGTCCCTCGGGGGGGGGCGTGTTCTACTACATATATGCACAAAGGCTGACTGCGTTTTCACACACTGTTTGGAAGCATGTATAGTAAACATGGGAGTGAAAGTGGGAGGCCCTAACTAAGCTCAATGCACATTTTATACAATATGTAGGAGTTGCGTTTGGATTACACATACCCAGTAAAGAAGGGGGGAGGGGAAGTTAAACCTCATAAAAGGATAGCTAAGAAGCCCTACTAGGTGACACCGATAATTCTCCGAACTGGAGAAGGAGCAGTTAAGGATGTGAATTTTGCAGTGATCTATTGGGAGTAGGGAAAGTGGTGAGCCTACAGCACTCCTCTCCCAGTGACATCTTTTTATCAGCATTATACTGTATTAAAAAAAATTCTTAATTTGTGCTAGAATGCCCTTTTGCCTATATTTTATTTTTTCAAATATTAATGCATTAGCACTTAAATGAAATTGGTATTTTACCCCCTTTTAGCACAATGTTGGGACGCGGCTGGCGTTGAGGGTTAAACCACAGAGCCTAGGGCTTGCCGATCAGAAGGTTGGCGGTTCGAATCCCTGTGACGGGGTGAGCTCCCATTGCTCGGTCCCTGCTCCTGCCAACCTAGCAGTTCGAAAGCACATCAAAGTGCAAGTAGATAAATAGGTACTGCTCCGGCGGGAAGGTAAACGGCGTTTCTGTGCGCTGCTCTGGTTCGCCAGAAGTGGCTTAGTCATGCTGGCCACATGACCCGGAAGCTGTCTGTGGACAAACGCCAGCTCCCTCGGCCAGTTAAGCGAGATGAGCACCACAACCCCAGAGTTGGTCACCACTGGACCTAATGGTCAGGGGTCCCTTTACCTTTAGCACAATGTTAATCTCCCCCCCAGCTTTTAATTCACACCAAAACACTTTTTAGGCTGATGCTTCAGCAGCTTCAGGGGTAGCTGGTTATGCAGTGGGTGCACTTTGGGACTCCTGCCACACTCCTACAATAATGGCACTGGCATGACTGCAACATTTTGCTTTTCTTTATTAGCTGATTTCTTGGGGGCAAGAGAATGAGCTCACCTATTTCCAGAAAAGGTTTCCACGCAGGCATCAGAGGATGGGAGTGGGTTGCTTTCTCTTCTGCCGCAATTTGCGTCCATTTCCCATTTGTCACAGCTCTTATCATCCTCTCACACTCAATCTTGCTAACAAAGCCATTTCCAAGTTGCGAAAATATAATTGGATTTTTAAAATATATATTAAAAAACCTAGACAAATTAGATCGGTGGATAGAAGTATCAACCCTTATTAGTCAAATTGGCCAAGGCACGGCTGCTGCTGTTCAGAGTGTCTGTCTGTGCACACTAGGGAGCTCTGACATGGGTGGAGAATTCCACTGTGACCTTGGCACTCGTGGACTCTTCCTTTGGAATGCCCGAGTCTGGCAATGTGATGGGGCTAAATATGAACGGTTGGATTGATCCAATAAGGCCAAGGCCGGATTTAGGTTCGATGAGACCCTAAGCTACTGAAGGTAATGGGGCCCTTTATATGTCCAGCTGCCCTTTGTCAGCAACAAATTGTTGCTGTTTTTGTGTTGAATATATGCTATATGGTAATTTATGGACCTAATAGGTATCTAAAGCCATTTGCACATAACAAAATATGTATTATTTACATCATAGGAGGCTACACAACACAAAACACTGTTGCTGTATGTAGGTTTTATTTTATTTGTCTTTATCTTATATTTTGGAAATGTACATCCAGGTTTTTTCCCTTTGGATTTTTTGGGGCCCCGAAGAGAGTGGGGCCCTAAGCTATAGCACAGGGGTCAGCAAGCTTTTTCAGCTGTGGGCTGGTCCACCATCCCTCGGACGATGTGGTGGGCCAGACTATATTTCTTTGGAGGGGGGAATGAATGAATTTCTATGTCCCACAAATAACCTAGAGATACATTTTAAATAAAAGCACACATTCTACTCATGTAAAAACATGCTGATTCCTGGATGGTCCGTGGGCTGGATAGAGAAGGCGACTGGGCCACATCTGTCCCACGGGCCTTAGATTGCCTACCCCTGCTATAGCATGTTTAGCTTATATGGAAATCTGGCACTGAGTAAGGCTGTTGGCCCCCTTCCTCTGCTCCATGGGAGGTCCCATTCCAGGGACTCTGCAAGAGATTGCAGTGTCTCGGAGCAAGAAGAGGGAAGCAGCAATGAACAACGCCTCCTTCACAGGTAGAAAGAAAGGTGGAGGCAGACAGCTTTAAACAGGGCTGAGCAGACTCCTCCATATCCCAGGAAAAAGCTTGAGAAAAGTTCTGGTGTTGCCTTGCTGCACAGGAACTGGAACAAAGTGAGGTGCAGCCCTAATCACACTTACTCGGTAGTAAAGCCCCATTAAACTGGGTGACATGCATTTCAGAGTAAAGAAGCATGCTTCCTCTCCAGGCTGACTTGTGCAGCTGTGTGCTTTTTATATGGTCCGAGAGGATAAGACCAGAAGGCTGGTTTCTGGATCTCTCTGTCAACTTTCCTTTTGCATAGTTTCAGCAACCAACCGAAAGCAAGCCCCAACAAAGGGGAGATGTAAAAAAAAACCTTCAAAGGCACAGATTTGCAGATGCTACTTTATAGGTACAGATGTAAATATAGAAATAAGTACATAATTTAAACAGAAATGCAGTACGTGATCTCAGCATAGTGGGGGAAACTGCTTTTCAGAAGCTACCTGCTGGTGGGCATCTTCCAGGCCCCTCTTGCTCTCCTTTCTTAGATTTGAACATGACAGCTTTGTAAACAGAGGATGGTCCTCTGCAAAGGAAGGCATGTGGTCACCTGAGGAAGTGCAGATTCCCATGCCCCCTTCCTCCCACCTGGCCCTGCAGTTTCCTCATATCTTCAGTATGATATGTGCAAACCCCCACCTGCAATTTTCAGCCTCACAGCCAAGGCGCACATCCTTCAGTAATACTGATTTGCAGCTCTAGTATGATGATAAGGCCCATATTTCTATTCAGTAGCAAAAACACATAAATGTCCTTGCAGCCTCAAGAACACTCTTCAATCCTCCTTTAGCTTCAATGCACACACACTGATGCAATTTATTTCTGCCTTATACATATTTATGCCTCCTCCCAGGCAGTTTCTTACTGCTGTGCTCAATAAAGCCATGCAGAGGCTCTTATTCAAAGCAGCCAGAGCAGCAGGGTCTCAGGAAGCACGGCTGCACTTCCCTCTGACGTCAGAGTCTGGAAATCCCATTTTAATCAGGTTTGTTGATTTTATGTGTCCCTTCTGAAGAACAGAATGAGAGTGAAATCTTGTCTAATTGCTCTGGGGAAGCAGATTCATTTTAACTATACCATCGCTGCTGATTTTTGTTTGTACTTTCAGAGCTGGAGAGGAGCTGCAATTTTATATTGGAGGCAGACATCAGAATAGGTTGCCCTTGTTTGTAAAAAAATTAAAATAAAAAACCAAATACAAAACCCCAGAAGCCTGTTTCTGAAGATTTATGACTCCAGGGGTTTGTGCAAACTAAGACTCACTTGCCTGTTTGCTTTCTTATTGTATCAGACTCGGCTCCACGTATCTTCCTACTAAATAATACTGTTATAGCTGAGCACAACTGTAGCTATATTGCCATGTGCACCCCAGTGATCGGAGTTTACAACAGTTTTCCTGACAGTAATAACTGTGATCAGGTAAGAGTGCTCTCTCTCCCCTTCCCCATGATGAAGGCTTTGAAAAAGAGCAGAGCACAGTGTGAATGATCCAGAATTGCATGGCTGAAAAAGAGAGACATCCTTTAAATGAGAATTATAGCACACCGTTCTGTAAGTATTATAACCCTTGTCTGTAAGTAATTCCACAGATATGATAAACTGGGTGCTATTCCACAGGTGCAAAACTCTGACTTTTAAAAATGTCACACTTTATATTGCCCGGCCAACATTTGCCCCAGCTGCAACAAAACATGTCTCTCTATCAGTCTCTATAGCCACAGCAGGCATTGTAACTCTCCACCCCCTGAAGGCACACTCTTCCATTGTCTCCCAAGACAGACAGATGCCAACAACAACAGATTGAGCACCTGTGTTTTTGTTGCCATCCATCTGTCTCAAGAGTCAATGGTGTGTGCCTCTGGGGTGAAGTCAAACCATTGTGTGGGGAGGACCAAAATGATCTAAGCCTGGGCAGCGTGTACATGTATGCATGTATGTGTGTGTGTGTGTGTGTGTGTGTGTAGATAGCCAGATTGTCTGATTGGTTTAATAATTTTTATATAATGAATATATCCTACAACAGACAGCAAAAATGCTGATACATTTTTGTATCAGCCCCTACAGATCCTTCCTTTGTTATCACCATTCCATCTAAATTCATAAGCGCTCTGCTTACTGTGCTCTTTGGTTTCAGACTTCCACTGATCAGTGTCACATTCTGAAGGCAGAGGAGAGAGATTTCCAGGTCATTAAGGAAAACATCCCCAGCCATTAAGGAACAATAAGGTTCTTTTGTCTGACTACCCATTGGTTTGTCAGCTGAAACCATAGTGATAAGCCCATTCATGACAACCAAGAAAGCAAAACTCAAAGGTGTTACATGTGACGCAAAAGCAGTGCAGATCTATCACTTAGCATTAGAGGAAGCATTTTTGAATGTTATTTGCATGATTCAAGAAATGTATGCACAGATGGAATGCCATCAGCACTTAGTAAAATCCTGTTGGTCCCTATCTGCAGTGTTCACCAACTCTTCTCTCAACACTTAAAAGCAGGACTCTGGCTCAATGGTGGAGCAGCTGCTTTAGGTTCAGAAGGCTTTTGGTTTGATTCCCTGGCCAGTCCAGGTAAAAGGTGATGGGAAAGACCTTTACCCAAGTCAAAGTCAGTTAGATAATCACACTGGGCTAGAGGGACCAAAAGTCTGAACTATTGCAAGGCACATTGCAGAGGCAAATCTTGAAAAGATTCCATGAGTTAATATTCCCAGCAACCCAGAGCGGGGAATCGTGCTTTCAATGTGCTTTAAAGGTATAGTGTGTACAGGGCAGTGCCCCAAAGGGGTCTCCTTCTCAGCTGGTGGTGTTCCTTGGATTACTTTCTGCATATGTGGAGCCACAGAACTTGTACAGTTGCCCACTCTAGGAAACTTAATGGGGTGTATTAAAGTAGTGCTGCTGAGTATGATGTCCTGTCAGCTGAAAGATTTCCACTTGTGCTATGGGACACACAGCTTTCTCCCCCCCCCTCCCCCAGTACCTCCTAAATATGTTTTAAGGTTTCCTTCAAGCCTCTGAAGCAGGTTTGGCGAGAACATGCATGAGATGGAGGTCGAAGCCCCACACTGCAGAGGCAGAAAACCTTGCTCTGTCAGGACCTGTCATTGGATAATGCTGCCCTATGGAACATGGCTGCTTTTCCAAGATTTTCCCTGTGAATCAAAATGTACGGCAGGCAGTGGCCCTAAACTGAGCCAAGAGTTGCAGGCTTAATGTGTCGTAGCCATGGCAACATTACCTTTCTCCACAGTCCAGGTCCTCCTCATCAAAAAGTAGACGGCGTAAGTACCATGCCACCAAACAACTAAGATGTCTTGCCCCAGTCTAGTGTCCTCCTGCCAAACGTACATGGTTGTGTTTTGGTAAAGGCTGACTGTTTGACACAGGATGATTTTCCAGGTCACTGACGGATCACTTTCTAATGCTTGTCCTGCTTAAGACTGATGGAGGTGAAGAGTTGCCCAAAGAGCTAGGGCTGAGTAGGACTCCATAACAGGTAAGATGCAAAGGATTTGGAGGCTGCTGATTTCTCCTCCCTCTAACACTTGTCCTTTCCACAGTACTTTTACATCAAAAGTCACTGAGCCAGGAAGATTATGTTTTCTATTTTGAGAAGCCCAGCATTTTTTATTCTGTTTGCATAGCCCTCCTAAAAGGGCAGTTCAGGGTTTAGTTTAAATTAAAGTTTAGAACTGGCAGAGGGACTAAAAACAGACTTAGGGGGGATTTGTCTGTTGAGCCGCCCCAGCAGACGTCTGCGCAGTGACTTCCATTGGTGAAATAGAGCTCTCCTCCCTGCATGCCCCCTGGAACTGGCTCTTGGGGGGATCAGGAGAACCACCAGGACGGCGCATGGGGGTAGGAGAGGGCAGATAATTCCATCAAGGAAGCAGACATGCTTGTGCTGACACAGCGATTTGCTTAGCACTACACTTGTACCTTGGAAGTCAAACGGAATCCGTTCTGGAAGTCAAATGGACTTCCAAAACGTACAGAAACCAAAGTGCGGCTTCTGATTGGCTGAAGGAAGCTTCTGCAGCCAATCAGAAGCCGTGGAAGCCCTGTTCGGCTTCCAAAAATAGTTCGCAAACCAGAACAGTCACTTCCGGGTTTGTAGCATTCAGGAGCCAAAATGTCCGAGAACTATCGTACTTTTCCGTGTATAAGACTAGGTTTTTTCCACTTTAAAATAATGTTAAAAGGGGGTAGTCTTATACATAGGGGAAATCTCCCCCATTTTCTTACTTTTGAGTCCCCCCAAATAGGGGGTGTCTTATACACGGGTGTGTGTGTGTGTGTGTGTGTGTTATACACGGAAAAATATGATAAGCTGTTTGAAAACCAAGGTACGACTGTACTTCTTTTCCCTCTAGGAGCTGGAATGTAGGAAGTACCTGATTCAAATCTGAACCACTGTCATGGATTCCTGAGGCATTAATGAATACTAACATTTTTTGTCCAAAACAGTGAGGAATGTTACAGCACCTTGAAGACAAATGTATGTATTCTGGAGCAAGCTTTTGCGAACTGCAGCAAATGACAAAGTGGACTGTGGTCCATTAAAATATGTTCATCTTTTAACATGCCACAAGACGCTTTTGCTGTTTTTGATGGGACAACAGTTTGTTTGTTTTGTTTGTTTGTTTATACATACCATTTCCAAATCATCTTTGCTCCAAAAGAGCTCAAGGCAATGTACAAAAATCAAATTCCTACTTAGAGTAGATCCATTGTAATTAATGAACTTAACTTAGTTATGTCTATTAACTTCAGTGTTTCCGCTCTGAGTAGGACTGGCATTGACTATCACCCATTAATATTAGCACAAAGCTAAAAAGAAGAGTAAACTTCTCGTTACAACACTGAATCAAACATTGCTGCAGAGGATTAAGCATCCTATTATCAAACTACAAAATCCTGGGTAAACAACAATGTCTTCAGTTGACATCTGAAGACCAACAATGAGGGCAATAGAAGTGCTGGAGATTGTTCCAGAGTTGAGGCCCCATCACAGAGAAGACCTTCTACAGGTCCCCTCTGCAGGGAACTGTGAGAAGAGCTCCTGGTCAGGCATCAGCCCATTATAGGCACCAGCTGAAAGCCATGAGCCTAAATTCCTTGCCAGAAAAGAAAATCAAGCCTGATGTTGGATTCAGGGGACATGGAATAGAGCAGGCATAGGCAAACCCCAGCCATCCAGATGTTTGGGACTACAATTCCCATCATCCCTAGCTAACAGGGCCAGTGGTCAGGGATGATGGGAATGTGAGTCCCAAACATCTGGAGGACCGGAGTTTGCCTGTGCCTAGAACAGAGCAATGTTAAAAACCAACAATTAAAAGAGTGGCAAGTCCACATGTTTTCTGCAGTCACCTACTAGGTAAATTCCAATTTTGCAGCAAAGGCTGACGATTTCAATCTTTCCTGTGACACTACTCTTATTTTTAGATTGCTAGAGTCTTGTTTAAGACAGTCAATATGGGGCAACATCCAGTTTCAGCAAATAAAAGAAAAAAAAACAGGACACCAGGTCACCATGGAAATAAATGACTCAGAAGTCAAAAGTCACAAATGAGAAGGACATCTAACTTGTTGTTTTTCAAGGAATACAGCATAGTTCAGTCACTGCTGCTGTGAGCTGGCTGTCGGCCCCTGATTTAGCAAGAAAAGATTTATCTCTCTTCCCCTTGCTCCCTTTCATCATGCTTCTGCTTCCGACAGATGTTCTATGATTTAAATAGATTGAAAAAAACAAAATGATTGGTTCCCCCCAAAAACATGTCTTTCATGGCCTATTTATATGTTATATATATGTTATCTAAAGTTATGTGGCTCCCACAGCAACAATGTTCAGATTAACCTTCTGATTTTGGAAATATTGTGGTATGACAATTAATGGGAAATTACCACAGTGTTCATCTGTGACCAGCTGGGAGACATTCTGGAAAGACTAGATGTACTTTGTGTGTGAGAGAGATGTGCAACAAAATCAGCTTTCATGACACCAGATCTGTACCAGGTACAAAAAGATCAGCTTGCATCACAACTGCTGCTATACAAACAGACCCATTCCATAAACAATGAAACAGTCCCATGAATGACTTCTGAAGGCTCCAGTATAAACATGCTTACATGTATTAAAAAGATGTGGCAGGATCCAGAGAGCTCATTGCACAAGCTTGAAGGCACCTGAACTTGCACAAGGCATCATTCAGGTGGGTTGCTTGACCCTCCAACATGGCTTTGATGGAGTTGTATTTTATCATTTGGGGTGGCACATAGCTTACTTTGAAGAGCAGCCCCCAATTCATTATCTATGTGTATCTGTGTATTTAGCTATTATTGGTGTGGCAGGTTGCTTGTCAGTGTCAGTCTGCTACCCAAAGGAAGTTCTGGCTGGGCTAGAAGCAATGATGTAGCATCTCATAGTGGACACTAGATGACCACACAAATCACTCTTGGGCTCTGGCCTGAGCAGCTGGCTTCTCCTTGCTGCATGGCTGCACTGACCCTGAGTAAGAGTTACATAGATTGTTATTAAACCCAAAACTCTGTGGTTGCTGCAGGCCTACCACCTAGTTTCCATCTCTTGGTGTGTAGAACTTACAAAACAAGATCACGTGCAGTATTCTTCATCACATATGGTAATAATTTTTGTCCTGGTTCAAGGACTAAATACTCCATCACCCTAATCCTTCTTTCTAGAAGTCAGAATATGTCCATAATCACGTCCATTTTGTCCCAGGGGAAGAAGGAAGCACTTTGTGGTTACCTAGCAACCAACTATCCGCCATATTGAAAGACATTTCCTTGATTCTACTAAGAACCAGGCTGTGTACACAATGTTGTTTACTCTGACTCCAGTGCGCTCCCACCACAGATATTTGGATCTGTGTTCACACAATGTTACTAATGATCGAGAGGCAGGTCATCGTTTCTTGCTAAACACGTAGTTTTATGTGCCTTACCTCAAGTCAGCTTCAGTCCAAGTTGAAAATGGTACCTGCATTGATTCTGCAGATTTCCTGCAGGTGGGTGGTTTTAGATGCCTGACATCAGTGTGGGTGTTTCCTGTGGAAGAGCCTGCCACTTCCCACCTGTTCACCACCTGCAGCTTATGTCAAAATTAGGGATATATGAGGAGATGATGACACTAACAGTGATAATAATATTTCTGCCCCTGCACTAGACTCCCTACCTGCCCCCCAAACATCCGAATTGGCTCCCCTCCCATTCCATGCTAGGGGGACAAGCAAGGAGCATCCTTTGGAATCATAGAACTGTAGAGCTGGAAGGGACCACGAGAGTCATCTAGACTAACCCCCTGCAATGCAGGAATCTTTTGCCTATTGGGCTCGAACACACAACCCTGAGATTAAGAGTCTCATGCTCTACCCTCCTTGCTTGCCCCTGGCACCTCAAGGGAGAGGGAGCCAAATGGTTGCTGAGGCTGCTGGCAGCATGGCCCATTGATTTCCCTTGCCTCCCCCATGTGTAAAACATGGCTTCCCATTAAAAACAGACATTCCAGTTCATTAGCATTCTAGGACTGCCTTGCAGTACAGGCAACAATGAATTTTCTTCCCTAGCCAGCAACCCAATCCTAGCTATGTCTGCTCAGATATATGCCCTGTTTAATTCAGTTGGACTTACCCTCAGGTAAGAAGAGTTAAGATTGCCACCTTAAACGGAAATCCTACCCCTCCCTGTCCTTGAGAGTACGTAAGCCCTAGTAAG
This sequence comes from Podarcis melisellensis, assembly GCF_964234715.1. Taxonomy (NCBI): domain Eukaryota; kingdom Metazoa; phylum Chordata; class Lepidosauria; order Squamata; family Lacertidae; genus Podarcis; species Podarcis melisellensis. Next base: position 68,225,891 of record NC_138529.1, on the reverse strand, counting down.
CACAGTGCGACTTAATTCTGAGTGGCCCTGCACATGGTTGCACTGCCAGGCTGCCGTCTTATGCTTTCCCATTTACTTGGAAGTAAGACGACAGCTGCACAGAGCTGGGGCAGGGAAGCCAATTGAGCAATCTGCATCGGGTGAAGACATCCCCTCTCCCCCCACTAGTGTGGACAGAGAACATGGAAACACATCAAAGACCAGCGATTGCATGAGGCTGGACTACATGATCCTTGGGGTCCCTTCCAACTCTACAGTTCTATGATATGCGTGATCATGTGCAAATTTGACTTGAAGCACATGGCATACAACCTCACTGCACTTGAAGCTGATACTGCATCCACAGACCTACTCTGAGAACACAACACAACAAGCCAACACTGCCCCACAGCCAAAGCTTACATAGGACCCCCACTAGACTCCGTGAAGAAGTTGTTTTGTGTCAGACATGATGAATGAGGAGTTGCCACCCTGCCCATAGCCTCTAGAGAAAGCAGGCGGCTATCAACCCAATTCTACACTCTGAATAGGACTAGGCAGTTGTTCGATAACTAGTTGCCTGATCTTTCCTATGGGTCAGTGTCCTGAAGGCATGTCCACCTACTAGAGAACATGTTTTGGAGGATGGAGACAACTTGTAAGAGCCAAGCAGCAAAAAGCCTCTTGCACAAAGATAGAAGTTGATCGCTCAACTAAGCAGAGGCCTGACTGAAAAAGCATGGGAGCTCCCCACTGCTTCCTGATTAATATGCTAGGAGGCCTGTGTGACATTTCTATAAAATGTCTCTGTGCTCCTGGGATTTGATGATTCAGTGCAGGCTGCCTAGGATTTCTGCAAAGCATCAGCCTTCCACATTTGCTGCGGCGCCTTTTATCAGCCTGTCAAACAGCAGTATTTCCTCCGCTTTGGCTACGACAACAAAAAGGGAGAATGTACAATTCACAGTTAAGTTGTGTGTAGCAATGGATTCAAAGGGCGCTGGCACGCAGGCAAATCTACCTTTTAAATCAAGCTAAAGTCCAGCTGCCACAGCCAGTTAATCATTTTCTCTTTGATCTGAAAAATAATAACAATCCAAGATTGACACAGGACTGTGAGAGTTACATGAAGCAGAGCATTTCCAGAACCCATATAGTACTTGATTTTAGCCTAGAATATGGGTGTATTTCCATGACAGCAAAGTTGTTGTTTTTCTGGTGTGTATCACAGCATTCCCCCTCCCGCCCAGCTATTCACATCAGCACAGCTTCATTTGTGTCAGATCCGTTTTTGTTTCCTTCCAATCAGGCCAGAATTTACCTTAATCTGGCTGCCAGGACACGCTCCTGATGATCCTGATCCTGGAAGGAAGAAAACCAAAAGAGGCTTGGACAAAGGGGTCAGCCTCTTTTCTTTGGCCTTAGCCCTACCCCTGGCCGGCTGTCCATTGTTGTCCCTGGCCAAGGGTGGGTCAAAGGCCCGGCCAAGCAAGTGGGAGGCACCCGCCCAGGTGAGCCCCCGCCCGGTGCCACAAACCCCGCCCACCTGTGGGGAAGGGAGGGCGGAAATTGTGTACACACCAGGGGCTGTTCACAGGGTGGGGATGTTTTTACCCTATGCTAAGGTGTTCACAACCTGGCTAGAGACAAATGTATGCAGCCTTAGAGGACACAGTGAAATGAAGCAGAAGAGAGTGTGATCATACTCACAGGGACAGAGAAGACCAGCTGGGAGGCATTTAATTTAGTTGACTTGAGTGTTGTCTTGGTGACATGACCATAAAGAGTTTGTTGCAATTTACTTTGGTTTCAGGCACAAAACAGTAGCCACAACATGTCACTAAAGATGAGGAGAATCATAAATGCTTTAGCACTAAAAATGAGTTAACAGAGATGAGGCATCTCTGGAGCATTCTCATAAATTATCCTGAATTGGTTTGTCCTTTCAGCTTTACTCCATGTAGATGCATATTTATGGCTTCTTGTGTTTAGATGTGGGAAGAGTGAAGTCAATGTGATCTAGTATCCCCCCCCCCCAGTTTTAATAAAATCATCCTCCCCGCCTTTCGCAGTATTTCAGTCACATTCTGAAATGAACAATCTACAGTCAGCTGCTGAAAAGCTCATTAATACCAGGAAATCCTGGGCTTGGAACTATGAATCTCAAAGATTGTGACCCTTTGTCAATATCTGAACCTGGTCCCCAAGCTCTGGAAATCAGGAAAATCTTGTTTGGGGCCTATGCCTGCACAACACACACACCCCACAAGCCCTCCAACAAAGCTCGACCAAAAACAGTAGACTGCCACCACTCATTATTGTCTCCCAGTCTGTGGTAGGAGACCCTCAGACCTTTCTAGATGTCACTTCAGATTCAGCAAGGCATGCAGAGCCTCAGGCATTCAGCTACAAGGTAGCAGTTGACCAAGCAGGTCCAAAGCACTGGAAATAAGTATCCCAGCTTCCCAAAAATAAATCACACAACCACTGAGGTGGTGTATTTACAGTGAGTATTTCCATAAAAGAATACCAATAACAGGGCTGCCATACCTCCAGATTTTCCCAGACATCACTGGGATTTCGAAGGTGGAATTGACGTCCGGGGGAATTTCTGAAAAGTGGCACTTTGTCCTGGATCTTAGACAAGTCAATCGAAAATTCACGGGGATTTTTGGCATTTTTGTAAAAAAAAAATCTCAACAATTTGGGTGGTTTCCTGGTTTTTACTTTTTGAAATATGGCAACCCTAACCAATAAGAAAGTTTTATTAAAAGGCTGTAGGTGAAAAAAGAAACAGGAGAAGAAACTACCAATCAGGGGGGAAAACCCCAATAGCATTAGCTAACCCAGTCTACAGTATGAACCTCACACTTCGGAACAAACTGCATGAGCATATGTGTGAAGTCCTGAACATAATAATAACTTGGAATTTGCCTAGCAACCAGACCAGATCTTTCAGCCAATCAGAAAGTTAATCAGCTGGAACCACGGATTCTCACAGATTCAGTGTTGTGAATAATGAAGCAGGCCACCATGATGACCTTTGGCTGCCAGCCTCTGCAAGAGAGCCCAGGTGCAAGCAATCCATGATTTGTGAGGACTGAGTACCTTAACAGAAAATAATTCATACCCTCTAAGTGTCCCTATTTTCCAGGAATGTCCCTGATTTAGAGAAACCGTCCCAGTTTCTGATTTGACCCTAGAATGTCCCACTTTTCCTTAGGATGTCCCTATTTCCAGTGGGGAAATGTTGGAGGATATGTCATTATCCGACCCCCGAACCATCTGAAGGCAATCCTGTATAGGGAGGGTTTTTTTTTAAAAAAAGATTTACTGTTTTATTATGTTTTTATATATGTTGGAACCTGCTCAGAGTAGCTGGGGCAACCCTGTAAGATGTGTGGGGTATAAATAGTAAAATTATTGTTATAGAATGGGACGTCCCTATTTCCATCAGAGGCATGTTAGAGGGTATGATCATTTTTCTATTAATCCGAGGCCTGCATAAACCAACTCTGGTCAAGGCCTAGCAATATAGGTAGGGCTAGCCCCCCATTGAGGCAAAGTGAGGCATCCACCTTAGGCAGCAGGATCCACAGGGGCAACAGATCCTAATGCAGATCTTTATTCCTGATTTGGATCTTCATACACCCCTTCTTCCCTGGAAGTAGGTGTGGGGCACCATTTTGTGGTTTGCCTCAAGGGCCAAAATGTCTTGGGCTTCCTTGAATAAAGGCTTGTCTTGAGCCCTTCAGGCTAGTGAAGTGCTCAGGATTCAAGCCTACAGCTTCATCTCAGAGCAGCTAGGTAAGGTAAAGGTACCCCTGCCCGTCAGGGCCAGTCGTGTCCGACTCTAGGGTTGTGCGCCCATCTCACCTAAGAGGCGGGGGCCAGCGCTGTCCGGAGACACTTCCGGGTCATGTGGCCAGCGTGACGAAGCTGCTCTGGTGAGCCAGCACCAGCACAGCACATGGAAACGCCGTTTACCTTCCCGCTATAAAGCGGTACCTATTTATCTACTTGCACTTAAGGGTGCTTTCGAACTTCTAGGTGGGCAGGAGCTGGGACCGAAAGATGGGAGCTCACCCCGCCGACCATGCGATCGGCAAGCACTAGGCACTGAGGTTTTACCCACAGCGCCACCAGCTAGAGATGCCAACAATAGCCACTGTATTAGGTCTTTAGATTGGACTAACTGCCAAGAGCCTGACCACCTGATCTCTAGAGCAGAACCTACCACTGCCTAAGATTCTGAGAACCTCATTGTTGCTGCGACCCCTGTGAGCTAGGTATATTCATTCCAGAGATGGTCCTCATATAGTGTCCATCTCTCCGATGGGCACACACCAGCCCAGGCAAGTGAAGATAAATGCAGCACAAAGTGTTGCGTTCAGAATAAACTGTTTATTCTTTTATGTTTGTTGCTGTTGTTTAGTCATTTTGTCATGTCTGGCTCTTTGTTACCCCATGGACCAGAGCACGCCAGGCACTCCTGTCTTCCACATTCTTTTATGTAATGCCTAAAAAAGAATGGAAATCAATTTGGAATTCAATTAATGGAATATATATGCTAATTTGGAGCAAAGCAAAGGAGTGGGGGGAAGCAGATCCTGTGGCTGGCCGGAATCTCCTTGATTTCAGGATCTGCACTCAAGGTACATTGGAAAGTTTTAGGGAATAAAGGGCGGGGAATATGCTGCTATCTGGGGGATTAGCAAAATAATCTCATTGTGAGAGAGTTACACAGGAAGCGAAAGGCTAAGAGATGGTGATGTCAAGACACCAGGAGACCAAAATAGAAACTGCTTACTAGCTCAACAACATAGCAGTATAAATGCTGTACATAGAGCATGAAACAAACAGCTCATGTGACAGATCAACCTACAAATCACTATAGTGCATTCATCTTTTGAAGGTGTCATTGTATTGGCAACAAAAATGAGAACTCAAAGGCATGAAGGGTAAGATCTTATATTTAGAGTCAAACAATCACACGATATGACCTTTGCTTTCTTTCCTATTCATAGAATTGCTGCAACTGCAGTGTTGGTGGGGAACAAACTAGAACAATACTAATCGTCCAAATCTAACACTTCCTACAGGCTAGTCAAAATAATTTGGGCTATATGAACATCTCATGTGCCTTAAAGCAGAACATATGAGAAAACAAGGTACACTGTACCGAAGACTACTAGTTCATCGCCTATCAACAAGCATCAACACTTGTTCAGTATTTGGTGGAATTCTTGCTCTCTCTTTTTCTTTTTAAGCATATTTTCGGAAAGATAGAGATCTTCATTAGAGATGGCTTTGGCAACACTGTGTGGGATACTCAGGGACGACATCTCCCTTGGTACTACATCCATTGTGCATTGTTCCTTGGACCAGCAGAATGGAGTCTGTTAGAAGGTGAGACACCATGAAAGGTCAGTCACTGCTAATTCACGCAACTAAAATGGCATGGGAAGGATGTCATGAATATTAGACCAATGCCCATCTACTACTGAGCCAGGTTCCAGGTCCTTGTACTGATTTGCAAAGCCTAGAACAACTTAGGTCCAGTCTACCTTACTGCCCACCTAAATATCCCCGCTCAGTCACTGAGATCATGTGCAGGAGTGTTTTTGGATTTCTCCCAAGTTGGTGAGGCTCATTGGACATCACTGTGAAATAGAGGATAGTACTAATTGACCCAGTGTTGTCACTGGAGACACAGATGACTTTTTACTGTATCAGCTTTGGCTTATAAACTAACTGTGACTCTACCCAGAGATAACTTGGCTACCATAATCCTTGTTCAAGTACCCCATTTTGATGAAGGCAATACACTGTACATGTATTTGAAAGGGCTTCAGAAATTCCAACTAGTCCAAAATATGGTGTTCAGGAATGAAATTGTTCCACTATTTTGCATTCTGCTTGGTTCTTATGAAATTGTTGACTTTGCTTTAAAGGTTATTCAGCACAGGATGATATAATGCACAGGAGGGGCAAATGTTCACAGGAAGGTTAAAAATGCACATAAGTTCTATTTTGTACCACAGTCAGAAATGCTCACTGGAGGAAGTTTTGCATTGGAAGGTCAAAGAGTCATCCTCGGAATATGGCAATGGAGGAGAAATAGAAACTTATCCAGGACTCTACCGATTGGCTAATGAGTGGGAAGGGGAGTGAAAATATGATACATAAATCAGGATGTAAAAGAGAGGAGTTAGCTGGAAAAGCTGGAACTGGTGAATCTAACAGCTAGAAGAGCTGGAACAGTTTTCTAGAAAGCTGGAAACATCCCTTAGGAGTGGGTGTGGGTGCATGCCAGAGACAGAGGCGCCAACTTCTGAGGGAGAATGTCATGCATGTGATATCAGGACATTGGGAGGCGCCAGGGACGGAGCCAATCAGGGGGGCAGAATGGCTTCAATGGTCGGCTTCTCTTCCTCCTGCTGCTGCTGCCACCGGCCAGGAGCTGCTTACCTGCTCCTTTCTTACCATGGTAGGAAGAGGAAGAGAAGGAGAGGCTGTGCTGCGCTCGGCTCCATGTTTGGACTGCTCTGCCCCTTTTGAACATTGGGGCTCCCGCCCCCCAAAAATACTGAGGTACCCAAAAGAGCTCAGCCCCCAGGAGTTGGTGCCCCTGGCCAGGGAGATATCCATTTGGTGGCCATAAGAAGAAATGGTTGATTTGGTTGGTTGGCCTGCCTCCTTTCTCTCTCACGGTGCAGCTAACCCCACACAAAGATATTGACTGGAACTGGATTATTATTATTTTTTTACTGTTTTATACTGAATGTTTAAAATGAAGTTTGCCACTCAGAGAACCTCATTTGTATGGTGGCATAGAAGTACTATGAATGAATAAATAAAGAATAAAGAAACACATTTCAATTACCGTGGTACCTCAGGTTACATGCGCTTCAGGTTACATACGCTTCAGGTTACAGACTCCGCTAACCCAGAAATAGTGCTTCAGGTTAAGAACTTTGCTTCAGGATGAGAACAGAAATTGTGCTCCGGAGGCCCCATTAGCTAAAGTGGTGCTTCAGGTTAAGAACAGTTTCAGGTTAAGTACAGACCTCCGGAACGAATTAAGTACTTAACCTGAGGTACCACTGTACTCTATCTTGTAAAGAGCCACTCACTCAAACGACAGATTCCCCTTGGCAAGCTCGGATATGTAACTGGTTTCAACATTTGGCACACAGAGTTTGTCCAAGGCCTCTCCATTCCTAGAAATTCTGGGCTCCAAGCAATTCCTTTTCAGAAGAGAAGTTTGCTTGACTCAGTATACTTCCCTCCCAACACCATCCCTGCTCCCGCCATTTATTAAATGTGTCGCCTTTTCAGATTAATTAAGACTAGCTGCTTTGCCAGAAAGCTTCATACACAAGCAATGCACACGGGCTGCCTTTGCTGTGATGGCAAAAATCGCCATAGCAACAGTGTGTTTGCCGCCTGCATTCCTAATAGGAGTGACGTTGTGCCTGCATTTGCCTATCAGGGAAATTGATGTGGAAATTGAATCTATAAATATTGCAGTTACTTAGCTTGCCTTCTAAACAGCTTTCTATGGCTAACAGAGGGGAAGTTAATTTTTTGAAAATTGGCCGGCTTGTTTTGGGGGGCTGGTGGTGGCTTCTCAACTCTATCCAAAATGAATCTACAGGAAGAGCTTTTCTCTTAAGCTGAGATGCTGCCTTCTCTTCCCTCAGCAGAAAGATTTACAGTCAAGGTACCTGTTATAAGTGATAAAACTGCTCCTTTCCCCTCATGGGGTACCCAAGAGCCCATATAGAGTCCTTTTGTAGGTTCTCTATCAGTAGGAAAAAATAACAGAGACCAACCAGAGAATATTGTGAAGCAAAGCAGCTAGTAAACCTGATCTTTATTAACTGTTGCAACAGGGTGCTCCCCCACACGCAGGAGGAGGACCCAGAACAAAGGTGTGCCCGCTCTTATATAGACTTTTGGAATTGCCCACCCTTAAACTCCGGACCACCCCCAGAAACATCATACATACATCACAGAAGGGGTGTAGTAGCCCAAGACCACCCCCCAGATACATCATACCTACATCACAGAAAAGGCGGTCTACAACAGAAATATGAGTGCGTTGTTTATCTCCTGTCTGGCAAGTTATCTTATTGCATTATCTGGATTTTGGCCACTCTTTTGTTATTATAACTACTTAATTCCTGAATCTAGGTCACATGCTCACCCTGTTCATATCTTGAATGTGCCCTTGTGAGGACAAGATTTGTGAGGAAAGAGACAATGGGGACATTTCCGACTTTGACCTTGCAGAGAAATATTTGAGGTCAATTTCTTCAGGACCTTGTCTATGGGATTTCAGACATGTGGTTTATATAGACAGTTATGAGCATTTTTTTAAAAAAATAACCTTAAAATTCTGATAACAGTAGCTGAGGGTGATAAACAGCTGATGATACATGCCACCTCCCCAGTGTTGGATTATTTAGGACACCAGCAAAGCAGGTGTACAAATTCCTTTAATAAATAAATAGATGACATTTGATATATTTTTAGAAGCATTATTTACGTGGGTGGGTGGCCAATTTAATAAAAAAAAAATCTGAGAAGCAAATTTTCTGACATGCCAGACTTGCACAAAAGAATATGTTATTTAAAAAATAATAATGCATGTGTCATGACTAGACCCACCTGTAATCCATCAAGGAGTATCTCCCATATGGAAGTAGAAGGTGTGGTGATAGACGACACCCAGGAAAACATCACCACACAGGGGGGAGGGGAAAGGCCCACACAATACACTTCAGTACATCCACAGCTGGGTAACATGATTTTATGTTGTATTCCCTTCTCTCCTTAACACACTATTTGGCAAAATCAAAATTAAATGGGGGGGGGGGCAGAATGTGGGCTGCCACTTGGCTCTGGAATGGATAATGTGAAAAATTGGCATGTGCCAAGAAGTTAAGGAAAAGGTCTCATGACTGACACAAGGGACCAGCTAAGCAGCATTGTGCAAATCCAGCCTCTGCTGAGACCCATAATAACAAGCTTTACTCTTAGCTCGATTTTAGGGAGCAGGTTGTTCACTTGCTCAAAATGCTGTGAGTGCACTTATACAGTGGGATCACCTCACTCAAATTACATCCCATCATTCATGTTCTGTGCTTCTCTGATAAGCTTAAAGGTAAAGGTAAAGGGACTCTTGAGGTCCAGTCATGGACGGCTCTGGGGTTGCGGTGCTCATCTCGCTTTACTGGCTGAAGGAGATGGTGTACAGCTTCCAGGTCATGTGCCCAGCATGACTAAGCTGCTTCTGGCGAACCAGAGCAGTGCACAGAAACGCTGTTTACCTTCCCGCTGGAGTGGTACCTATTTATCTACTTGTACTTTGACGTGCTTTCGAACTGCTAGGTTGGCTTAGGAGGAGCAATTTTCAGAATGTGAATAGGGAAGGTAAAAATCAGATGCAGCTCTACCACATATGATACCAAATCTGTCAAATAATGAATAAATGTAGTAGAAAATACCAACATCTTGCCCCAGACATTTGCAATAAATGATAAGTGTATTAGGAACAGGAGTAATTTTCTCCACAGAAGCACTCAACAGGCCTGTAACAAATTCAGTAACTCAGAATTGCTTGTATAATGTGCTCATTCACTCACCCACAGTCATGCAAATGTTCTTTGAATGCAGATGTTAAGAGATGTTGTAATGTTCTGATAAAGCATAAGTAGAACCTTTTAAGTAGAAAGGGTCATGTATTATCTGGTCAAACCATTTACCATATGGAAAGGACTCCCAACTTCTGTCAACCTTGTTTATTGAGCATTCATCTTGATTTTCTGGCACAAAACATGTGGTGGGGGCTGGTTTCACCAACCCCTAAGTATGCCTCTGCCTTCTTTGGTGATCTCTTGTAGCCGAGTAAGATTGTCTTCCATAAACACGGTTTTAACAGTGAGTCCGTAAGTGACTGTGGAGGCCAATTCTGGATCCACACGTCCTTCCACAGCGGGGACATAGGTTTCCGAGCGGGAGTTGATCATCATGAGGGTTTGCCAAGCGTGCCTTCCTCTTAGCACATTTCTCCCTGGCGTCCTGAGTTCGAGTTTCTTCAAAGCCCATGACACCTTTGGTAAACGCTGTTCTCCAAGTGTGGAAGGATCTATCATTTTCGGTTCTCTCTGTGTCTCATTTTTCTAATCTTAAATTCAGTTCTCCATATTTGTGGGTTTGTTTTTTTAAGTCCTCATGAAAATGTTTCAGTATTTTAGTGCGAATCTCTCTTAAAAACATCTGTACCTGCAATTTTCACATTTTTGAACGCAACTTAATATAAAGCATTTTTGTATGCTATTTTCACAAATATATTTTAAAATGCATTTCCTCCTAGTATATGCATTTTTATAAACATTGCTTGGTTGGAGAAGTGCATTGCAGAATTTGGATAAGTGCTAATTTTGAATATTTTGAAGGATGGCTGTGTTTTGGTTCTTATATTGTTCTGGAAAGTGCAAATCTGATAAAATTGGCTTCAAAATGTAAACAGAACCAAATTTGTCCCCTGTCCCTGGCTGAGACAGATGGGAGTTGGATTCCAACACCAAATGGGGGTGGTTGGGGTTTTTTTTTTTACAGTTTTCTCATCTTGCTCAATACAGAGTCATGATAGTTTTGTCCCTAGATGTTGAATGTCCAAAGGTATTCCATTATAGTATGCCAGTAAATGTGTGTTTGCATAAAAAAATGGATATGCTTTTGGGTTGGGGCTGTGTGCATCTGTGTTATGTGCAGAACCAAATGTACACACCCATGAATGCAATGCATTAAAAATGCACCCACTTAACACACTTGCCAAGAGGAAATGCACCAAAGCATTGGCTTGCTCCCTTAAGCAGGTTGCCTCTCTCAGTTGGGAGCAATTGCTGTGAACTCTGTTTCTTACATCTGCACACCTGCTTCCTTACAGTGAGAACATCTGTGGAGGGGAGAAGCTGACACATCCAACCAGTGGCGTAGCGTGGGGGGTGCAGGGGGGCCCGGCCGCACTGGGTGCAACATCTGGGGGGGCGCTCGCTCGCACTCGCAGCTCTCTGCCCCCTTGCTAAAATCCACGGGTTAGGGGGCGCAAATTACTTGCCTTGCCCCGGGTGCTGACAACCCATGCTACGCCAACAGAAAGGACATGAGGCAACAGTCATTGACAGAGAAGAGCAGGTTGGGAAAGGGTCTCCACTTCTATATAAGCTTCTAGGGGAAAGCCAGGCTCAGAGAGAGCACCCTAGACTGAATTTCAAAGCCAAGGAATTCCAGCTCAATCAAGAGAAAGTGCCCAAGATGGCTTTAAGTAACTTCCATCCATTGACTCGCAGAGCGGCAGCCCAGCCCGCCATCTTACGCAACACACAAAACACAAATCTATTTGCTTCCTCTTTGGCTGGTTATGGCAAAGACACCCCCCCCCCCATTATGGACACTGAAAGGAAGCAGTTTAAACTATGTCCTCTACTTCAGTATTCCTTTTTGTTCCTGTACACAGAATATTCATGTTTAATGAAGGATATAGGAATTCCTTTTCAGACCTACAGAAGAACTCTGGAAATGTGGACTAGATTTCCCAACCCCCCCCCCCCATTTAAATTAGTGAACACTAGGGAATCTCTAATATTTACATATAACAACTGCAGCATTTAGCCAAATCTGACTATACCTGTCTGTATTTCAGATATTTAAATGGACAGGTGTGTTTCTCATAGCTAAGGGGTGTAGTAATCTAACATCTCATGCAAAACACATAGTATTTATTATTTTATCTCTTTCTATCTAATAAAAATGTAAGAATGTCATCTCACAGCCTCTATTGGAGGATTTGTAGTGCTGCATCACAGTCCTGGATTTGCATGAAGTCACAGTGAGCTAAAAGGAGCAAAAGTGAAGGAAGGTTGCACCACTGAGAGGGAGAAAGCAGTGGTTTAAAACAATGACAAAAGTCTGACTAAAGGATGGAGGGAACTGGGAGCAAAACTGTGGTTTTAAACAATGCCAGAGGTTTGAATAAAGTACTCAGCATCCTTTCTCTCACAGCTGAGAAATGGCAGCTGAGGAAATGAAGAAGGCGAACAGCAAAAAGAGAAAGTGAAGGAGGAAAAAAAACTGTTTTAAACATAGCAGAAGTTTTAGCAAGGCTTTTTCCCCCCAGTCGGAACTCACCGGTACTGAGTTCCGGCACCTCTTTTGCATTGCTGTCACTTAGAATTGCCCTTGAGATCATTATCTCAGCATTCCCATTCTGTTTGAAGATGGGCATCTATGACCATGTTCTATCTGATCCCACACACTGCTTTTCAGTATAAGAAAGAGAAAACTAACATCAGAAGCAGCCCTAAGGTGAATCACATCAAAGATGCTAGAGGACGGTTGTAAACTGATAAACTACTCCACAAATCTGAAATCATTTGGTTTCAGATTCAGGGGTAGTTTATCAGCATGTTTTACAGCAGCTTTATGAGAAGTGGGACAAGAGAGTAAACATTCTTATTTAAAATCCCTATTCAAAAAAGCCTGATCTTTGCTTCCCTGCTCAGAAGTGTTCAGAGAAGCAGAGTGCCATTTATGCAAGCACGTATCTCTAGTGGTGCAGGAAATTATAGCAAACTGCATCTCCTAATTGTGGTTTGAAATTTTCTTTTGCTTGTTCTCAATAAATATCTAGGTCAGAAAGGAATGCGGCGACAATACAGTGATCTTGTTAAGAGAATTTATGTTCCTCTCTATTGCTCTCCGATGCAATAAGAAAATTCTGAATTTTGCTTGGAAAGGTGTGTGTGTAAAGTGTATACAGCATCAACAAAAGGTTGAGAGGCAACAGCGAGCTTTAAATGGGTGATATGATCCAAGAGGAGAAATCTCTCCAGCCAACGTCATAGCAAACAGCCTGCCATCACACACACCAAGACGCCAATTTAAAGCCACCGCATCACAATATTTCAATCTGAGCATGTAATAGATGCTGCCTCCCTGGCATCCGCAGGGTTAATGCAAAAATATTTCCCCCAGAAACATTTCTGCACAGTTAATTGGCTATGTCTTTTCCTTTCTTTTTTTAACTGTCCTCCATCAGATCACAAAGCTAGCATTTAGTTACCATGGTCACCTATTACCCTGGAAACCATTAGATATTTTCTATATTTTTAGAATTTCACAATTGGTTCCTTTCCCATAGGAGATGGATACAGTTAACAGCATTGCCCTCCCACCCTGTCCCAGGGAATCACATTGGGCAGGGGCCGGGGGCCGGGGGCACACACAATGACAGCACAGTTACAAGGGTAAGCGGCATTTGCAAGTAGGTTACAAGACAAACAAATCCTTGCAGGATGTCCTTCCCTGTAGAGACGGCATCCAAGAGGCTGATTGGATATTACTGGAATGAAACATGTGGAATAATGGGAATGAAAAACACTTTAAGTATGCTTAACTGGTGAGCCTTTCATTAACAGCACCAATAAAGCTGGAAAGGCTTTTTGTAGCCAAAGGCGAAAACTAACTTCATTCTACGGTCCCTCTATGACTTTCAAACCCGTAATTTTACACATAAAGATACAGTCTTTACATAAAAGCTATTTCAGACTCTCAGCCTGCATCATTATTCAAATCACTCTCATCTACTTCCAGGCTGTTGGGCACTTGAGCAAAGTTTCAGCAGGTGTGATACTTACTCCCTCTGGTGGACAAAAGATAACAATCCCGAGTTTTCCTGCTTTATTTTTAGGTGAATGATAACAGTCAAATCACAACAGGCAGGTGATCAAGGTATAATAAACAGTATTTAAACCTTAATTCCTCAATGTCAGCATAAAGAATAATCATATATTCTAATTTAGGGCTGTCCAATTTCCAGCCACTGAATTTCAGAAGAGGCAGCACCTCTCTTATTTTGCTTCAAATTATTGCCCTACTCAAGCTTTGCTCAGTGTGGTTTCAGCTCAGTGTTTAGACATCCATGGGAGAATATGTAACAAAGGACAAAACACTGTACAATTCTAGGCAGGATTCTCTTGTTTTAGAATGCTGCCTAAAATTGTAGAATGTTCTGTCCTTTGTCAATTTAATCAGAAACGAAACAAATCCCAAGACAACCATGTTGGTCTAAAAAAATTGTCAGAATCCACCGTTGGGTAATACTTTTATTAGGACTACCAAAATGTCACAAAATAGCAAACAAGCCATGGGCGTAGCTAAGGGGGAGGGCAGAGGCACAGCTCCCCCCTCCCAATATCAAGTAAAACAATAGAAATACTTAGTGCTTTTTTCCCTAAAAAATGTTTAGGGGTACTCAAGAAAATCACCATTTTATAGTTCAAATTGGGAAAAATAAAAGGCAGGCCTTATGGTTTTTCCAAAATGGAGATTAGCCATTGGGTGAAACCTGATACCTGCAAGCACCTAGCAGGGACTAATTCCGCCAGCCTGCGGTCTCCATCTTCAGGCTTCAAGACTTCAACAGTTAGCCCAATTTTGGGACTTTGGGGGGGGGTGCCCCCTTATCTGCCTCACAAACCTTTGCTTCATGTAACATCCAGCCTGACATAAGAATTTTAAGGTTATATATATATATATATATATATATATATATATTCATAACTGTATATATAAACCACATGTCTGAAACCCCACAGAAAAAGTCCTGAACAAATGGACCTCAAATATTTCTCTGCAAGGTCAAAGTGGGAAACCTCCCCAATGTCTCTTTCCTCACAAATCCTGTCTTAAGGGCACATTCAGGATATGAACAGGGTGGGCCTGTGATCTGTGACCTAGATTCAGGAATTAAGTAGTTATAATAACAAAAGAATGGCCAAAACCCAGATAATGCAATCGGATAACTTGCCAGACAGGAGATAAACAATGCACTCAGATTTCTGTTGTAGACTGCCTTTTCTGTGATGTGTGTATGATGTTTCTGGGGGTGGTCTGGAGTTTGAAGGTGGGCAATTTAAAACGTCTATATAAGGGCTTGCGCACCATTGTTCGGGGTCCCTCCTCTCTCCTGCGTGTGGTTGTGAAGCACCATGTTGCAACAGCTTTAATAAAGATCAAGCTTACTAGCTGCCTTGCTTCTCAATATTCTCTGGTTGGGCTCTGTTATTTTCTCCTCCCGATAGAGAACCTAAAAAGAGGACTCTATATGGGCGCTTGGGTACCCCATAAGGGAAAAAGAGCAGTTTTTTTCTTATAACACTGACGAAACATTCTGGAGAACTTTACAGATGCGTACATTTTGCAACATTTCTTGTCAGTCCTAATAAAAGTATTGCCAATGCTTGGAGCTTGGTATTTTTAAAAACAAGTTTCTATACACCACCTAATTCTTATAGGCACTCAGCAAATATAATCAGAGATGCAATGTTTAATCAATTACTTAGTTATGTGATTAAAAAGATTTGGCAGACTACAATATGTCCCTGCTTAAATCAGTCAGCTGTTTAAAATAATTATTTAAATTAAAGTACTTGTAGAAATGGCTCTGGCCTGTTGAGTTCTCTGGGAAAGAGGGCTGTTCTCATTTCTATCCAATACTGAAGTGGAGGAAGTGGGGGGGGGGGTAGAGACCTTTTCTAGTGAATAAGCTCTGGAATTGGCCTCCCCAGGAGTCCCACTTAATCTTCTTTACCTCTCAACTTCTCCAAGGGCTACAAAGAAAGCTTTTAAAATGGGGGTTTGATATTTAATTATTCTGTTTTGAGCAATGGAGGGTGCAATCCATAAATACACACTTACTCAGGAATAAGTCCTATCAAGCTCATTTGACCTTACCACAAAATATACATGTATTTGAGTGGGCTGTACTTCTGAAGGTTTTAGGTATTGCTGCCTTACTATTAACAACAACAACAACAACAATAAATGTTTATTAAATTTGTTCATCATTTTATCCTGTCCAAGGTAACCCAAAGCGACTTACAACCAAATTATGGATATTATGTATTTTTTAATATTTCATGTCATTACTTTTTATGCTCTTTTTGGTTGCAAGCTTAAAAAGAGCACATTTTTCTATGCAGTTGATCAATAGATAGCCTCTTGTTCTGGTCCTGCAAAGTAAGTAACCTTGCCTTATATTATATAACAACTTAACAGTCTTCTGCGACGATGTCTGCTGCAGCACTTTTATGCATAATCTAAAAACCAGTACATGTTCTTTACAACTATTTTCTCATGTACATTTCTTCAGATTTAATACAGCAATTGACTAAAACTCATACTATCTTAAGTACCGTTATTATATTTCATTGGTGACAGAGTTAAACCTAAGGGTAAACAAAGGACTCCTTCAAAACACTAGCTCTCATGTTATAGAACTGGTTCTCCAAACCTTTAAAGCTAGTTCTACAAGCTGTTATTTTCTTCTATGCTAATAAAAGCTCTGCAATCTGTTGCCAGGAAACAATTGCTTATCTCACAGATGACAAATTTTATCTTAGTCGGGCAAGTTGGGACCAAGTGTCATAAAGGTGTAGCAAGTTTTCAAGTTCTCCAGCTCTCTTCAACAGGCAAGGTGTTGCACAATGCAGGGGGCAGTGCAGGGGAACAGGAGTACCAAAATTAGACTGATGTTGTAGCTCTGGGGTTAGTTTGTAGACTCAGTTCCAAGACAGGGATTGCAGACAGGTTCCAGGTTACACACCTAGAATTCTGGAATAAATAAGAAAATGGCTGCTTTCCCCATTTGTGAGTAACTCTCAGGCTTGTAACCCTGATCAGTCCCAAACCTTAAGCAAAGCACAAAGATTCCTGGGATAGGCAGAGGTTTTACCTTAAGCATCAGAGATGGACTGACTTGTAATGATCATTTTCTAATCCCGTATTCCTGTATTTGGTATTAAGGCAGTGTTATTCACTCTAAGCTGCAAGTGCAGCTTTCTCCCGATTGAAGTTCAGAGTGTTTGAGGACCAGGACATTCACAGGGTAACCAAAATGCTTGTTTACAAAGCCATTGTACTACCAACCTTGCTGTACACTTGTGAAACATGGACCACTTATAAACGCCATTTCCAATTCCTCAAAAGATTCCATCAACGGTGTCTCTGAAAAATTTCACACTTCACTTGGGAAGAGAGGCGAACTAATGCCAGTGTACTGAAAGCAGCAAAGATCACCAGTGTCGAAGCAATGATTCTTCAACATCAACTTTGTTGGACCGGTCATGTTGTGCGGATGCCTGATTATCGTCTTCCAAAGCAACTACTCTATTCCAAACTTAAAAATGGAAAGCGTAATGCTGGTGGTCAACAATACAGGTTTAAAGACTGTTTCAAGGCAAATCTTTTAAAATGTAGTATAAACACTGACAGCTGGGAAACACTGGCCTGCAAGCACTCCAGTTGGAGAACAGCCTTTACCAAAGGTGTCATGGGCTTTGAAGACACTCAAACTCAGGACGCAAGGGAGAAACATGCTAAGAGGAAGGCATGCTTGGCAAATCCACACCGTGATCAACCCCCGCCTGGAAACCTATGTCCCCGCTGTGGAAGGATGTGTGGATGCAGAATTGGCCTCCACAGTCACTTACAGACTGTTAAAACCGTGTTTATGGAAGACAATCTTACTCGGCTACGAGCGATTGCCAAAGAAGAAGAAGATACATTCCATTTGGCACACATTATGTTTTGCCTTCACAATGCTTTTATATTTCCTCTCATCCAGGCTCTTGTTTTTACAAGGCCCTTTTTCAGATGAGTTAATCACCAGATCACTGAATGCAAAACACTGTTTTGCAACATAATACCCAAATCCCTTGAGTTGATATGCTCACTTTTCTTCCTCCTCTCTCCAAAAATTCCCATGGTAGTTATCAAATAGTGGTTCAGGAGTTTGCATGCCCCCTGAAGAGGTTTTAGGAGTGCTTATAGCACTAAGAATGAGCCAGTCACAGATTCAATTCAAGGGGTTGGTTTTGGCCTTTAAGGCCCTTCACAGCTTGGGACTAGAGTATCCGAAGGACCACCTTTCCCCACCCCAATGCAGACCCTTGGAGGGCCCTCCGGAGTATGGTGTGGTGGGTCCAGGAGATATGGCCTTGTCAGTGGTGGTTGTGGAATTCCCTCATCTAAGGGGCACCAAAGGTGCTTACTTTGGTATCAAGCAATAACCTTTTAATTTCCCCAGGATTTTAACACTGTCTTAGATTTAAGCTCCATTTCCCCTCTGTGCTTTCTGTTTTCGTACTTTATTAAGTTTCTATTGTTACTGAATTTTAAATTATTTCTTCTTATGGACAGCCCTCAAAATTTTGTTATAGAGTGAGCTATAAACACTTAATAAATTGGTGGAATGGCTGAATTCAGGATCACTATGGGATTTGTTTTTTAAACCAAAATTCCACTTTAGGCATTCTGGGAAAATGTTTGGGAACTGTTGTGAGTAGAACCTCTTCAGAGTCATATTCAGGTATCTCCAGTGAAGAATTGTGGCTGGTTTATGTTCTGAACATTTGAAGTTTTGTTCCATTAGTACATTCCACCTAGACTTTAACAATATTGAAGTTCATGTGGTACCATGTTAACAATTTTCCTGACCTAATGAGTTTTCACTAGCATTTTTATTGATAGACCTTATGAGCATTTTTGCATGCTAAGGCAATGGCTTAGAAGTGACGTACAATAGAATAACAATCAAGTTCAATAGTCAAAGTCTTTGAACAGCTAGAACATCTTGTCAGGATACTTCTTGACTGTTTTCGTTCCAGGCACTAGCCTAGCATGGAAAAGCACTTTGACTGGGCCCCAACTCAGGGTTGCTATACAAGAGAAAATGATGGCAGTCATACACTAGGGTGCTGCAGATCTTTTGCCTGTAGCAGCTGCAGAAACAGCAACATTCAGATGCCAGACTGAGAGGGGATGCTGAAGACTTGTAAATAGTGGGTGTATATTTGTAAAAAGCAATATGAAACATATGAAACACCTTTTGGAATATACTGTGTGCATGAGTGCTTTCTATGTGCACTATATGTGTGCAAGTGCATGTCCATAAGAAAGTTAAAGTACTTTGGCCACACCCACCACTGGCATGGAGCTTTTTAAAGCTTGGTCAATCCTCAATGTGGCCCTCAGCCAAAGAAAGGTTAGCCAACATTGGACTATGGGAAGAACAAACTTGGGACATATTGCCTCTTGCCTTTCTGCTGAATCAACAGACATATAAAAATAGTCAATGGCAATGCTCACAAGTTATAAAATTCATACTATATGTAAAGCTTTGGATTTTTTTTATTAGTACATGATTTATAGAATTTGAAAAGTGTCATGAAAAGAGAGCTCTTGCTTGGAATCTTTATGAAAGCCCCATGAACAATTTTGTTCATAGAAAATAGAAAATAGTGGCAGGGAAAGATGGTCTCCTCACATATCCCTATTTTCAGTGTAAAAGAGCAAAAACATTCATAAATCAATGTTGATTACTCATTTTGAACAACTTGTCTTTGGCATATTTCCAGTGTGGAAGTAGCTTCCTGAAAGAAAGAGCCCAAATTCTGAAATCACAACACAACACAATACAATAATTGGTGGAAGGAAGCAAGTTACGAACAGCCCTTCCAAGAACGGGGAAAGATTTGTGTTTACTGTACTTAAAAAATTAAAGAGACAAGAGGCCAATATATATTTGTCTACATTCCATATTATTTCTGATTCCAGTTTGTCATTGCAAATAAAACAGTAGCAGCTTTGATACTGGACTTTGCTACAAACACTTGTTCAAATATCTGTAATTCTCAAAGGTCTAACATCAAAGTTCATTCTTTCAGGCCAGAGAATTTCCAGGAAAGGTCAATTTCACAGTCTCAGGTGGCTGCTGTAAACTTTTTCTCCTCTGGAATCCTACTGCATTTGGTCCCACTGGTCCCAATACTTGGGTCCCAGGCTGCAACCTCTCTGCAGCTACGATACTCTTTTGAGGAAGGAGGAAATTCAACCACCATTGTCCTGAAGTGACAAATATTCTAATGAAGAGAATTCAAGGCCTGCTTGGGGTGAAAAAACAGGAAGAGACACAGAATATAGTCATGATCTACCTAGTGAGAAATGGTGCAGAAGCTGTGCTGGAGGCCAATTGATTGATTGATTGAAGTACATTCCGTGGCCTTCAAACAAACCTTTAATGCAACTGGTGTTGCTCTCCTCAACCTTTCATGTGATATGATTTCAGTTAGTACATAAAGTGTAAAAACACTCAAATAACCATGCAATCTGTTCCCAAATATATGTTAGATACCTCTTCTTACTAGATCACAACTTTAAAAAGGGCTCAAGTAGGAATAACAACAATTTGTTCTGGTAGAGTAAAATTATACAAGGTCATCTAGCAGGAGCCTTTGCCAGTCACCAAGAGCCTGAAAAAACCAGATAAAATACTACTTAGGATTCACAAAGTAATACTGATGAATGCATGTACACAGAGGCTCTGGGATACTTACACTGATACGTAACAAGACACCCAGACTCCCAGAGTCTGATACAGGTGCCTGAAGTGTAAGCACAGATTCCAGAGCATTTGCACAATGGCTACAATATGGTATGGCTCAACCAGGTAACAAGATTGCCACTTAAAAGAGAACAGGGATAAGAGGGTGGAACAGAGCAGGGCTAAGTTTTTTTCTGTAATACAGCATCTTCATATCCAGCGAAAAAAGAGAACTGTGTGTTCTCTCCATAGGAGATCAATGATTTTTCTGCAAGGCAGCAGGAAATAGGTTTTTTTTTGGGGGGGGGGTGCTGAGGTACATAGCTTCCTTCTTAAGAGGTGCCCCTGACTGTGAACATCCTCTATTCACGAGGTGGTGGTGGGGAGATGCATGTTTCTGAATAAATTCCAGTGTCACAGAACATGGACTCCTAGGGAAGCAAGAGATCATGGGGCAATCTTTCCAGGGCTAGTAAAATAATTTGTGCTGGACAGAGCGGTACCGTGAAGAGCTCACTACAAGATGAAAGATGCAGGTGACAATCCAAGTCTGAAAACAGCAGCTCCCAGTAAGGTGGGTACAAAGAATGGTGCAGCATCCAGGATGAATTGTTTCCTGAACATCTATCTGATCTCAACAGGCAGTCTTAGCATAGTCAGTATACATAAGTAATACCTTGGTAGACAGAATATGGTGGAGGAGCTTTTCATTTCCCATTAAACTGCAAAACATGATAAGGTTGAGGGTGAGCAGCTGGGCTCATCTCTCTCAATAAGACAAGGAAATGGCTTCACTCAGACTGCCTACCGATATGTTTCTATTAGTTCATGTAGCTGACTCATCCTTGGAGTCTCACCAGATCCTGAGAATAACTGGCTATTATCCCATCTCCTTGGAAATCCCCTTTCCTTTTCTCAGTTTAGTCACATAAATCCTGTGGGAGGACCTCCTCTAGTCATTTGCTTAACAGCACCCTGTCCTGTCCTGCCTTGTTCATAAGTCAAGATACTCTTCATCCTTCCACCAGTGCACAGATAGCTGCTGTGTACGGATTATTCTTTCTCTGAAGCAATGCAAGCAGTCTCCCCCCCTTTTTTAAATGCTACTAACACTGGCAGCTTGACAACAGCACAAAACAACATGTGGGGAGGAAGGTAGCCCTGCTGAGAAGGGAAAAGTTGTTTATTCAATTTGGAGTCTAACTCCTGACAGAGGCAGCTTCCTATAGTCCCCTACAAGCCCAAACAGGAGTAAAGCTGACTAGACCCGATCTTCTGCTCTAGCCCATTTCACTCCTAAGGGGACATTTATTTTTTAGAAGAACAAAATATTTTTTTCTCTCAGCACAAGCTATTTTGCTGCCTGAGGTGGAACAGCAGATACCCTCCAACCCAAACAAAGTGTGCAGTACCCAAGGCTGACCAAGTTATTTTTTCACCAGAGACACAAAATCCTACAATCACCTCTACTTGGCAGTCAAAATACAATAATAAATTAGAAGTAAAAATTAGTTGCAAATTCAGGACACCCAAAATCTGCTTTCTGATGAAGTATCCCCACTTAGCCTAATGGTAGAAGAGGCTCTGGAAGAGTGTCATTTCCTTATAATGAACGTTGTTTCTACAGAGGTCACATTAAAATGGGCATATTTAGTGTTTCTTCTGCTAAGAGGTTGCTTCAACTTCCCCTAGACCGCCTGAAATGCTACAAAGTCTGCAAAACTAGTTTGACCAGAGATCAGAAGAAGAGGGTATGTCATATAGGCAATGGTCACTCCAAAATGTTGCCTCCTCTTCTCTGAAAAGCTATTGCTTACCCTCTGCCAGTATACAGTGGTGCCTCGCAAGACGAAATTAATTCGTTCCGCAAGTTTTTTCTTCTTGCAAGTTTTTCGTCTTGCGAAGCACGGTTTCCCATAGGAATGCATTGAAAATCAATTAATGCGTTCCTAGGGAGACCGCCTTCAGACCAGGTCCGGGTCTGTCCCCGGGACCAGTCTGTCCCCGGACCTCCTCTGAAGGCTGACGGGGGGGAGAAGGACTTTTCTCCCCACCACCAGCCTTCAGAACAGCCTTCTGAAGGCTGGCGGTGGGAAGAAAAGCCCTTCTCCCGCCGCCAGCCTTCAGAAGAGTCCCCGCAGGGCTGCCTAGGCTGCGGATAGCAGCCTGCTGCCCGGCGCGCGGGGCGCTCTGAAGCAGAGCGCCCCTCGCGCGGGGCAGACATCTGCAGCTTGGGGAGCCCTGCAGGACTTCCCCGCAGGGCTCTCCAAGCTGCGGATAGCAGCCTGCTGCCCTGCGTGAGGGGCGCTCTTCTTCAGAGCGCCCCTCGCGCGGGGCAGACATTCGCAGCTTGGGGAGCCCTGCAGGACTTCCCCGCAGGGCTCTCCAAGCTGCGGATAGGGGCAGCAGGCTGCTATCCGCAGCTTGGAGAGCCCTGCGTGGAACTCTTCTGAAGGCTGGCGGGGGAGAAGGGCTTTTCTTCCCACCGCCAGCCTTCAGAACAGCCTTCTGAATGTTGGCGGTGGGGAGGAAAACCTTCCTCCCACCGCAAGTCTTCAAGACAGGTCCGGGAACAGAGGAGAAGCGCTGCGCGCCTTCCCCTCTGTTCCCAGACCTGTCCTGAAGGCTTGCGGTGGGAGGAGGGCTTTCCTCCCCACCGCCAACATTCAGAATGCTGTTCTGAATGTTGGCGGTGGGGAGGAAAAACCCTCCTCCCACCGCAAACCCCGGGAACAGAGGAGAAGCGCTGCGCGCCTTCTCCTCTGTTCCCGGACCTCCCACCGCAAGCCTTTCAGGACAGGTCCGGGAACAGAGGAGAAGGCGCGCTGCGCTTCCCCACTATCCCCGGAGATTTCCCTATGGGCTTTCGTCTTGTGAAGCAAGGCCATAGGGAAAATCGTCTTGCGAAGCCGCTAAAAATCGGAAAACCCTTTCGTCTTGCGGGTTTTTCGTTTAGCTTGCGGGGCACCACTGTACTCACTGAAGACTTGACACAGTGGCCGAAGAGGTACTGGAGCTGCCAATGATAGCTGTAACTGAACTATAATGGCAAGGATCTGACTGACTGGGCAGCAGGATTAAGACCTTTAAATAAGTTTGCTTTACCCAATCTTGTTGTCCACTTCTTACTGACTGACTGCTGTTCCTCTAGCAGGCAGAAGGGAATACACTGATATAGCGTCCTATCCTTGTCACATCTACTGCTGCCTGTTCAACAAACAAGGGAAATGGCTGGCATTCAACATAATGAGTCTCCGTTTCTTGGCTCTCCTCCAGACCTGCCATGCAAATTCAAATCAGTCACTGTGAATGTCTGCAAAAGAATGACAGCAGCACTGTCCCCTTTACACAGCAGAAATCAGAGAATGCAAGTACTAAGGCTAGCTCAGATTAAAAGAATCCTGATAAAAGGAGGCAAACACAGACGACTGCTGCTGCTGCTGCTGCTGAAGAACTGGATCTACGTAACAACAGTGGCAGAGGAGTGACTTGTCAGTAAGCAAGCTGCTCGCAATGGAAAGGCTCTGTGAAACTTCAAGGCTTGTATTTGCTTACATTTGAGAGAGAAGGGTTCAACCAATAGGAGTTGGCACTTCAACAGATGTTGGTTGAAGAGAAGGCCATCGGATAACACCAGCTGTTGTTCTGGTGCAAGGATAATATCCCAAAGAGGTTCTAAATACAATGTCCAACATGACAACACAAGAAAAGGAAAACAAAAGCCCCCCCCCCAAGTTCCTGGAGAAACAAGAAATATTTCAGCGCTACACAATGTTGAAAGACACTCTTGCCTGGAATGGGGAAGAGCCCAGATTTCATGATAAAAGTCTTTTCCAGCTATATTCTGCTTCTGAAGAGCAGCATTATTAGAGCCTTCTGCTAGCTACATGGGTTCTCTTGCTGTTACTCTTCTAATCTTACAAACCAAAACACAACAGCAAAGCCAGACTGTGGGAAGGATGCAGAAATAGGAGCACATTCTTACCACACCCTAAATCCAAGGTTTTCTGTACTACAAATGAAGTTTATTTATTTATTTCCTAAAATTTATACAATGCTTGATTGTAGAAAAAAACCGCAAAACTGACTAAGTGGCAATTCCATTTTGCACCTGACCAAAAACAAGTTCTGAATTCTTCCATCGTGGACTTCCTAGCACATAAGAGGTAAAGAGAGGTTAAAGAAAAGAATTCAGATTACCATGTTATTTATATGGTGATCTGTCCTATGATAGTCTCAATATCAGACTCTTTCATCACAGAGCCATTAATGGCACAACCCTACAATGTTTACATAGAGATAAGTCTTATGATGTTTAGTGGTCCCAAGCAAGTGTACATAGGATCATGGCCTTATTGTGATAAAGTCTCTTAAGAATAATAGCAGCCAATAGAGAGGAAAATCTCCATTCAAGGAGCTCTATCATCCCCTCCCCCCATGAATTGTTAAACAGGCTACCCAAGGGCCAGCTACACACGATGTTAATCACATGGTTTAACATCCTGCATATCTCCTGCTCCAAAGATTGTAAATAGCAACCACTGGTCAGGATCAGGTGCATGGGGAGGAGGTTTAACCCTTTCCTTCTACACTGCAGTTCCGATACCTGCCCTCACTGGGGGGGGGGACAGCTATTTGGCATATGAGGGGAGTTCTCACTGCTGCCAAAAGAAGCTTTCCTCCCATGCCAAACAGCAGCTGAGTGGGGGGTATTTTTGTTAGGACTGTAGCATAGGAGTTGAAAAAGGTGCAGGAAAGGGCAACTAAAATGATCAAGGGGCTAGAGAAACTGCCATATGAGAAAATATTACAGCATTTGGAGCTTTTGTTTCAAAAAAAAGGGAGAAAAAGTGGGGAGATATTACGGAGGTGTATAAAATAATACACGGTATAGAAAAAGGGAGTAGGGAAAAAGCAGTCATGTGAAGTATCTTGAGTCACTCTGTTTCCTCCCATATTTGACAGAACAGTAAAGAAATGGATCAAGATCTTAGAAACTATCCTATGAAGAACAACCGAGAAGGGTAACATGTGGAATATTATGTCCCATGACAGGTGTGTGCAGCATAGGCCACCAGACCAAATGCAGCCCACCAGCCATATACGAGGGCCTGCCAGCTATCTAACCTCTGACTCAATTTTTGCAGCCTGAAGTATGCATCAAAAATAAGTTTATTGGGCCTCTGGCAGGTTCCCATATATATTTGATCATCAAGCTGAATATGAAGCCCAGCTGCAGGATAATGATGTTCTTAAACATAAAACTGATAGGAAATTTAAAATAATTAAGGGACACAAATATGAAAAGACCACATGGTGTTACACAAAAGCAAAGCAACAAAAACCAGACGCCTAACAATTTAGATATTTTGTTGCCTGCTGAAAACGTTTCTTTTATGACAATTGTTTTCAGAGGATTAATCTGATTCAGTGTAGGTCAATTGTTCTGTATTTTAGATTGTTTGAATACTTACACATTGCACACCATCCTGATATTTTCTTATGAGCCAGTGGTTTAGAAATACTTTTATAAGTATAATAAAAGTAAAACACCCAATTGGACTACAATTAAAACTGACCCAACAGGATGTGGTGAGAAGATGGGAACTGAGAAGCAGACCAGGCTAATATGAAAAGGTAGAAATTGCCTCAGGACTTAAGCATCTCTGGGAATGGGCTCAAGTTATTCAGCATCATCCCATCATTATACTTCACTGGAAGCACTGCTGAAAAACTGTGCACACTTCTAGGCGAAGTGCTAACCCTGATCCCAGTTTATCAACTTCTATGCAAAAGTACTGCCTCATACAAAGGATGCTGGGAAGAGTTTGATGTATGTGCTGTAAAAAACACAAGGCGGTATCTACAAGCAACAACCACAGTGTGCTGCTGAAACACAAATTGATAAAAGCAAGCAAGTTGATAAAAGTAGTGCTGCTTTCTCTGTGAAACAGAAAGGCTTTCCCCTTCATATACTACAGCAATACAAATGTCTCACTTAACAGCCAGCCCAGCATTCAAATGCACTTTCCCCAGTCATACATATTCCAAGCATAAGGAAGTGCAGCCATTGCACATGTAAACCCATACTTGATTCAAACAAAACTACTGAAGATTAATTGCATGGTACTAGGAGAGAGGGATCTGCTGGGTAAAAAGTGCAGTATGTTTCTACATTCTCACACCCAGCAAACCAAAGTACCTTCCAAATAGTAAAAACCTAATCTGAGATTTAGGGTCTGCATCCTTGACAAATTACAAAATGTAATTTGTAATTATAGCTTGCCAATTTTTTGGCATTAAACAGCCGCTGCCAAAAAGAATGGCAAAAATGTTGTGATTCATTTTCTTTGTACTTGCAGAGGCTGAACTATCAAGTGTCCAGAAGAGAAGTACAGCACACGAGTGCAGGTTTGTAACTGATTTGGAAGACGATAAAGGGAGTCTCTTCAACTATGGAATCTTAATGATAAGCCTTCTCTGCTCTGAAACTATACAAAGTAAAAAGTGTGCCTAAAAGTGCAATCCTAAAGTACACTGATTAGGAAGCAGCTTCACAGAACTCAATGGAGGTTAGCTTCTTAAAAAACTTATTTAGGAAGCAGTACATGTCAGCCTGTAGTGAAAAATCAGGATTTAAACTGCATAGTGAAGCAGCTGCGTGACCATGTTGCATACCCAACATCAGCCTGATTTGCCATTAACCTATATAGATAAGGGTAACTGAAATTTGTTTCCAGCACTGTTAGATCTCATATATTTGCTCCACTGTTTAAAAGACTAGTGGCTTTGGCACATATTCAGAAGTTGGATAATTTATTAAAGGGCTAGGTTAGGGAACAGCAGGGTTTATCTATATACTATGTGTCTCAGTATCCCTGCACTATAGTCCTAGATCAGGACAGTCATCTGTATTTGTTAAACTGTCTGGAACAGAAATGTTTATCATTATTTATCTATCCATTTGATTGGAGCATGATACAAAACTGAATTTGGTTTTTCACAGAATGCTAGATGGTTAGAGCGTGGTGCTAATAATGCCAAGGTTGCAGGTTTGATCTCTGTACGGGACGGCTGCATATTCCTGCACTGCAAGGTGTTGGGCTAGATGATCCTCAGGGTCCCTTCCAATGCTACAATTCTATGATCGTCTCAAACACTAAATAATATTGGCTCCAAAATGTAATCAGAGTTAAGAGGGAACGATGGACGTCAGTGGTAGCAGAAATGAGTAGTTCCTGAGAGCCAAGTAACGTTATCCCTTATCCACCCATGGAATCATTTAGGAATGTCCCACCACTTACTTACCTCATTACATAATGCCAGAAAAGCTCCAATAAGGGTTGCTACTTTTTGCCTACTTATCAGGCTACACTGCTTGAGCTCCAACCTTATATTGCCAGTGCAAATAAAGCATAATTAAAAACACAGCAGAAACTTAGGGTACCATCCATATTTCCTCCAGCTTCTTCCATACACATGCCTTTTCCAAACAATTCTTACAGAAAACAGACTGACCTGTAAAATATAAAGGCAACTCTGAAGCAGGGGGCCAAAGTGTTTGGTTCTTAGACAGTGGCTATTCAGGATTTCAACTCTTTGGAGAGACTGATTTGTGCCGAGGCATCCTCAAACCCCCTGCTCCAACCGTGGTCCTCTTAGCTTCGTCACCTTCCTCCCAGCCTTATTCTACTTGAAAAAAACCATGCAAATAGTTCTACCATCGCAACATCTACCATGAGCAGAGTTAAAACTCTTCCAACCAAGCAAAAGAGGCTGCTTAGAAATAGGCACCAGATAGTGGTAAAGAATCCAGCCGCTTGCATTCTCACCTTCCACCCCTCTCCCAAACATCTGCAGACTCCCTGCAAAAAATACCACTTTACCCAATCCCACAGGCAAGCAGTTGCCCATGTAGCAAAGCACCAAGCAAACCTACACTTTTGTTTCTTGCTTCTGCCCAAATGAGTTTAGATAACACTTTCCATCAGTACCAGTCACTTTGCTCCAGGCACTTCCTAACAATTCCCCACAGCAGCTACAGCATGACAACCAGTGAAATGCTGAAATATTATTGGGGAGCTCCCCACCTCCAATTAGAATTTCAGTGGCACCCGTCTTGATTTTTTTTTCTTCCAGCCTCTCTGTCAAAAATGGCTCTAACCCTAATTGAAGTGTTGTTCCAGCAAAGAGTTTCCCTATTAGGGTTATGCACAGAGAGGGAATCCCAAAACAACAGGCTATGTACAGACAGATTAGCATTCTCTCCATCACAGAGATGAAGTGTAAATAATTCCTGAGGATGGCCATCCTCTAATCTGTGTGCCAAATTTCAGTCACCCTCTTGCCTTGGAATGAGCTCTACAAAGCAGTAGCTGTTATGTACATGATCTCAGCTCCCTTTCCTTGGAGAGTGCTCATCAAAGTGTCTGAAGAGCCCTAGGACAGACAGGCTGGGATGTCCTTAGGCTGACTCGCCAGCAGCACTGGAACCTGTAACTTTCTTCTTGGGACGGGCTTTGACAGTCTTTTGTGGGGGCTGGAAAGCAAGAGAGGAGAGAAATAACATGAAACTAGTTGCAGGACAAGGAGTTTAAAAAAAAGGAAGAGCTTTGATGACATTTTTGCTGAGACCTCAGAGCTCCTGCTTCCAGAACAAAAGGAACTGATTGCTATCCAATTTTAAGCCCTCTTACTTCTGTAATTCTATTAATGAATCAATTCAATTAGTAACCTCAGAATAAGAAAAACTTCCGGTACATGAGCACTAACAGAAGATGACCAAAAAAAAAACAAAAAAAAAACACACCCAACAACAAACCTATAAAGCAGTCAGCAGAGGGCACTCAAATAAAATAGGTTATTCTCCTACACAGCCATTTCCTGGCTCTTTACCAGCTCCTTCAAAACTATTTCCAGAAACAGAACCTGAACAATCAAACTGAATAACCAGTATCATTTCAGCTACTCTTGAAGGCATGTCCAGATGTGTAGGAAACCTTTGGTTCAGATAAAACCCAAAACTTCACGAAGGAAGCCAGCCACAGCCAATTCCTGTCACCCAATGATATATCATCAGCTGTAATCTAGCTGGGGACCAGGACAGCTAAAGCACTCTACACTAAATGACCTGATGTGCTGCATGCGGCCACCACCAAATTTCAGTTAATGTCAAATATGTGAAACTTTTTCGCTCTTTAAGAAGGGGTGCTTCCAGAAAAAGGTTTATTGTGAAACTGGTGCTGTCCATGCACACAAGTATTTTTACACAGTCCACAGGAGACTGTCGTCATCAAAATGCCAGCCTATGCTTTTTGACATTTAATCCAAATTCCCTCTTAGTGTGAAATATACATGGAAGCTCATTAGTGCATTTTTGGTTGGGCCTTCCCCCCTAAAAATAAAAATTTAATTTAATTTTATTTTTATTTTTACAAACAAAATGAAAATTTATATCCCCATATAGCTGTGCATATACCCAGAGCAGAAAAGGTTACTGAAGGACAAGGGAGCAATTATTGAAGGGAGAGGCCAGAAAACCACAGCATGGAAACATTTCTTCAAGGTGTGGTGTGGACCTGATACAGTGGAATTCCTACGAAAAATCTAAGATTAAAAACTGGATGTGTGGACATGTGCAGAAACTGCACACACAGAGAATCTTATTTGAGCCACTTGTTTGCAACGTAAAACCATACTAAATAATATATTTTGGCACTGGAAAAATCAAGAAGTGGAGCCCAAACAAAAACAGCTGATGGAATGTCTGCAGGCTGTGCCCCTAATGTCAGCAGCAGATCATGCAAAAACTCATAAAACTGGATGCATCCTGAGTGCCAAATAAGATGTGGCAGTAGCACATTCATGTTTATTCATTCATGTGCCTATGCATTCACAAATGAAGCAGGGGAGTCCAACTTTAACATCAAAAGGGAGTACATAAGAGAAGGAAGTTGAATCTCCCCTCCTCTGCCTTTCCTTCCCATGTTCCAACACCCCAAGCCCTTTCTCAAAGCTCAGCCAACTTCCAGTACTGCAAGAGGGGAGTGGGGACAATAGAGCATGGGAAGGTAAGCAAATGAATGAAGAAGTATTCAGCTGGTCATGCACATTCTCATTTTAAAATGTTAAAAATGAGACACTATCCACTCTCTGCTTGGCATAGCAAAGGTGCAAATGAACAAACAAGTTGCTACTGCCATCACATCTACTTTCAGCCCTTAGTAATGCCTTAAATTCTTACTATAGCGGCATTTAAATTATTCACAGAATAGGAATGTGAAACAACAGGAGGAATTCAACATCACACTCTTCTGATTGTTCTGTTACTGCAAACATTTCAGCCTGCCAAACAGAATGATCCCTCTTTCCTTCCCGTGAGCAGTTCTGGGTGTTCTCCTGATCCCCTCCAAGCCAATTTTGGGGGGATGCAGAGGAGAAAGCCCTTTTGTACAGGCTGAAGTTCTTGTGCAGGCTTCTGCTGATGGGACCCATTAGTTGAATCCTGTCCAATACTTCAAAATGTAGAGAAAGATATCTGGCAGGCAAGCAAAGCACACATGCAAGGGAGGGGCAGCTATTAAAAAGGATTATGTGCCAGGCTGAAGCACACAAGTTGTACATGAGGCACGATCCAGCTGCAAGCTTTCCAAACAATTACATCCAGCTCACCTCAGTCTTTGTCACTTTTTTAGGAGCTTTAAGGCTCTGGGTCCGTTTGGGAACTTTGTCTCCTGTATCGTCATCTGATGGGTCTGTTCTGGCATCAGACTGGGCCCCATTATGTCTTTGAGACAGAGTCATCTCTTCCGATGAGGAATAACAGGATGCACCTGAGGAGAAAACCAAAAACAGAGGTGCCCCTTATTTTTTAATATGGAGGAGGAGCAGAAATGAAAATGCCATCTCTGATGCCAAGGTTCTTGAAGGAAAGGAGAAAATAAATAATACTAATACTAAGGTGACTAATAATTTATTACACACACACACACACACTTGTGCCCCACCCATCTGACTGGGTTGACCCAGCCACTGTGGGGGTCTTCCAACAGAATATAACAGAAAACAGTGAAACATCAGACATTAAAAACTTCCCAAAAAGGGGAGCCTTCAGATGTCTATGGAAAGTTGTGGAGAATCAAACTGTCAAGGTGACAAAAGACTCGGCGTCTTTAAATGACTCTTTGAATCACTTTATTGGGCTTCACCCCCCCTTTTAACAAAAGTAACAGGAGTTTGGTTCCTCCCCCAATCCAGACCAGTGTGGATTGGTGGTGTGCAGTGTAAAGTGAAGAAGGGGTGCCCAGGTGCAGAGGAGATCAAACCCTTCCTTTGCACACATCTTCTCCCCTCCCCCACTCTATCTTCTAGCTAGGATCACTGGTTGAATGAAAATTACAGAGAGGTATAGAAGATAAAGATAAAAGAAGTTGTTTTGTGTATGTGAACACAGAAACCTCCTTTTATGCTTCCACGCCTTGCTTTATATATTACTGGAAAATACCCACATTTAAAAATACTGGCCTGCTGCTGTCATGAGTAGCGTGGCCCAAACTATAATATCTTGCTGCTGGGAAAATGTGAATTCTTTCTTTAAGCAGCATGTCCATTGCAATTGTGAGTACTGCATGAAATATAGGTGTGCATGCACTCCAAGTTCAAAACATAAACACAGCTAACTACCACTGAAGTTAGACGCTTCAATATTTGCCCCAAGCCCACAACTCTTAGACATCTGCCCTCATTAAATAATATGAATGGATTGCTGTTAACCTGAATCATCAACAGTTTCAAGATGACCAGTAGCAGAAGTACGCATGCGTGGCTCAGGGCTCCGTAAATGCACAGTGTCATCATCCCGAATCAAAGTCAAGTCCTGCATGCTGAAACTCCGTAGTTTTTCAGATAAAACTCCTTGGCCCTTTAAGATATAATTTCTAGTTGTAACTATTCACATGAGTTGAACCATTCAGAACACATCAGAGGACATGCTAGAACAGCTTCCAATGGAAAAGAACACTCGACAGCAGTTAGATGAGAGGGACACAGCTTTGGTCAGGCAATAATAATAATAATAATAATAATAATAATAATAATTTATACCCCCCCTTCCCAGCCAAAACCGGGCTCAGAGCAGCTAACATCAAATATATAACACATTAACATAAAATCAGGCAATCATTTAAAACACATCCTAAAATCAGATCAGGATCAGAATAAAATCCAATCAGATGGCAAACTGCAGATGAGTTTGTCTCATGTCTAACTTGAAAGAACAACTTAGCAGACAGCATGGAGGTGGGGAAGTGGGATAGAGTTATGACACCAAAAGTCCAACAGAAGGGAACAGGGTTGATATGGCACATAGGTATATAAGGAGTTACCTTTGCAGCTGCAGTAACTGCTGCATTGGCTGCCAAATTTAATCCTCGCTTGCCAACTCGCATCATAGTTTCATAACTCTTGTCACGGGCCTGGCTGATATACTCATCGATTTCCTAGGATTTAATTGGTGGGGAAGGCCACATTAAAAAATTATTTGCATAGCTATAGCCCTCAAGAATGATACATACTCACACAAAAGCTTTTAAGAGGAAGTTTTTTGGGGAAGGGCTGAAGCTCAGTAGTAGAGTATCTGCTTTGAATACTGAATTGCTTAGGGTTTAATTCTCAGTACCTCCAGGAAGGGCTGGGAATGTTGCCTGTCTGAAACCCTAGCGAGGGCTGCTAGTCAGTGTACACAATACTTGGCTAGATGGACTTATAGTCCAACTAGGTATAACGCAAGAAGGTCCAAGTCCATAGGGTTTGAACAACAAAACAGAACAGAAGTTCTCAAAGTCATCACAATGTTTTACTTTTGTTAATTATAAATCCTTTCAAACTTTCTCTAATGACTAAGTAAATCTTTCCAGAGATTATAAACTATCCATTGATAGCTTGCATGGTGGAATGAGAAAAAGAATCACCTATGGATCATCAATGCCTATACACACAACAGAACAAATGCAGCTGCACTAATTAGCAATTCTCTAGATTACAGAGTACAAAAATAGTTCAGCAGGACAAGGTAACAGAAAAACCAACACCTCTCATTTTGAGAATAATGCACTTAGAAGTACCCATCACATCTTAACACAGGCAACCCAAGTAAGAGGGGAAGAAAAACATGCTTAAACAATTATTCACATGGAAGTAAGACTAAGATCAAGCAGTAACTTGTCTTTATGGAACAGAAGAGAGGAATTTCACAAGCTAGTTCTGGCAGCAATGAAGCATAATTCTAAAGGTCAGTTTTAAAGTATCATGACATAACAGTAAATGTTGGCTTCAATGTCAACATCAATGTCAATATGTTGACTTCCAGTAAATGTTAAATAGGATATTTCTGGATTTTTTCTGGAAAGCTTTTTGGAAAATTTCCTATGCAATTTTGGGTAATTAGCAATAAAAAACTTTGTTTGCACTGGAAATTTTCTAGGACATACAGAAAATTTATTTAATTTACCATGTTTATTTTATATGCATTTAGTAAACAAAGCTAAAAACTTGGAAACTTCTAAGTCTGTCTAATACTATTCACTGATATTAATTACCTTATGAAATGGAATTTTTTCCTCCACTGTCATTCCCAAAAACACACAGGAAAAAATTCTTACACCACTGGTTCAATGACCTACACACATCAGAGGCTGGGCTAAAGTCATCTGGATTATGAGTCTGGTGAAAATTTTTGTCACTGATTGATTTGCATTTTAGTCTATTGAAATGGAGAGAATGTTTTGTCTATCCAACCTGGAGAGAATGTAGCCCTGATAGACTCTAAATGCATGGACTAGTTATTGTTAAAGGTGGCTGCTATCAAATCACTCTATCTACAGAAACAATTGAATTGTATGGACTTTGGAACTCACTGTTCACCTGTAGGCATAAACATAGCTAGCAGGTCAATAAGCAAAAATAGCTGCACTTGTCATGTCTAGTATGATCCTAAAATAGCCAAATTTTATGAAAGATTAACCAATTAACTATAAGAGAAATTTCAGGACCATTATTCTTAGTTTTAACAACAGTGGGGGGATCCCTTCCAAGACTGGGTAGAATCAAGACCCTAATCAGTTTGTTAGAAGTATTGAGAGTGTGACCTCTCCTATTTATCAGAATACAGATACTGTATTGGCCTGAATATAAGCCGCACCCGCAAATAAGCCACACCTTTAAAATGGGGGGGGGGAGAGAATACCTGGGCCGCTTCCTGGGGGGAGCTGCACCGCTTTGCTGGCAGCCTGAGGTCACGAAAATAAGCCGCACTTTAACTTTTCATTGTTGGAATTTGGGGGGAAAGCGTGGCTTATGTTCAGGCCAATGCAGTATACCATGACCTTTCGGCTCATACTTTTTTTTTTAGAGCACAAGAGCATACTAATATCCAGTGAGAACTTGAATGATTAGCCACTCAAGAGAAGAGACACAGGTTCTTCACAGCAAAAAAACCCACAACAAACCCTGTGTCTTGCTATTGTGAAATCTGATCCCCAGGAGAAAAATGGGAACCATGTACCCTTGGTTCTTAAATGAGAAATGAACATCAAGGCTCATGTAATTGTTGTATTGTGTTTCATTGTGCCAAATTCAGCGTTGTGCCAATTTCAGTTTCTCAACATTAGCAGCATCAAGGAGAAAACAAATTACACATATACCAAAACTTTGCCACAGAAAGAAAGCTACTTCCTGGGGTCAATTTTCTTAAATCTCTTCTACTAGAAGACCTCCCACACTTCAGGCACACATGACAAAAATATCCACTTGTGGTATTCCACACTCAGCAATTGAATCCTTTCTTGATTTTGCATTCTGTATCACAACTATGATGACCTAGCAAGCCAAGTGCAAAAGTCATTGTTGACTCCAGCAGGTGGATGATCAAGGGGAAAGAGAAACAAAGGTTGCAGTTTTTTGGAACTTTTTAGTTTCGAGAAAAGGCAAGAAAGAAGTGACACAATAGAAATTTAAAGTTATGCATGCCATAGAGAAAGTGGCTAGAGAAAAGTTTCCCCCCTCTTTCATAACACTAGAACTCATATCCAGTGAAGCTGAATGTTGGAAGATTCAGGACAGATAAAAGAAAGTACTAATTCACACAGTGCCTAGTGAAACCATGTAACTCGCTCCCACTGCAGGCAGTGATGGCCACCAAGTTGAGTGGCTTTTAAATTTATGGAGGATAAAGTTAATGTCTACCAGCCATGATGGCTATGATATGCCTCCACAGTTAGGAGGCAGTAATGCTTCTAACATCAAGTTGCTGGAAACTCCAAGAGGCGAGTGTTCTTTTCTTCAGCCCCTGCTTCAGTTTCCCACAGACATCTTGTTGGTCACTATGAGAACAGGATGCTAGACTAGATGGCCCATTGGCCTGATCCAGCAGGCTCTTCTAATGTCCTTATGGGTGCAAACTAGTGTTATTTAGTGGGAAATTCACCATATCCACATTTTCCAATGTCTGATACTGACTGTCC
The DNA here is from genome assembly GCF_964234715.1 of Podarcis melisellensis. NCBI lineage: Eukaryota > Metazoa > Chordata > Lepidosauria > Squamata > Lacertidae > Podarcis > Podarcis melisellensis. The sequence continues at coordinate 68,189,939 of NC_138529.1, read as the reverse complement.
TAGTCAGTCCTATGCTTGGAACAGATTTAACATTTAGTTAAACATATAAAACTTTGAAATCCTGCTATGCTCATGCTCTGGATCTCTTTAGAAATATAGAAGTCTGAATTTCAAAAGGAATGTGAAGCAGCATGAAAAAGCAGCACCAGTCTGAGAAGTCAGTCAATGCTAGAGGAAGGTTAACTAAATGTATGCATAAAGACATTGTGATTGAATACAATGCTTTGTGCCCCCTCCCCAAAAACGTAGAGGTGTACAGTGCTTTTCAAGAAATACAGACTGGGAGAATGTTTGTTATACCTGGGAGAATGTTAGTATACCTTTGCCTTACATGGATCCATGGGATCCCTATCAAATACTGGGAGAATTAGCTTAATCATTTCACAGTTATCAGACTTGTTTATTTTGTGAATAACAGTTACAGATAGGTAGCCGTGTTGGTCTGCCATAGTCAAAACAAAAAAAATTCCTTCCAGTAGCACCTTAAAGACCAACTAAGTTAGTTCTTGGTATGAGCTTTCGTGTGCATGCACACTTCTTCAGATACACAGTGTATCTTCTGTGTATCTGAAGAAGTGTGCATGCACACGAAAGCTCATACCAAGAACTAACTTAGTTGGTCTTTAAGGTGCTACTGGAAGGAATTTTTTTTGTTTTGTGAATAACAGTCATCATTTAAACATACATGTGCTATCATAAATGACACAAGGCAGATATACTAATATTGTTATAAAAGTATGGTAAGAAGCAGTCCTCAGACAGAGCCAGCCAGCCTTTGGCCTGTTAATTCCTAGGGACTGCCTAGCTCTCTTTTGTAACACTGAGGGATTAGCAGAGAAAGGATTAAATATAGTTCATGTGATTTAAAGCTGTATACGGAACTTGTTTCCTTGTGCAGTACATTCTTCTTTTTTATCATTATGACCATGTATCCATAATTTTTCAGAATCTCAAGACACTACTGCCTGAAATCCTAACTCCTTGCACCAACATCATGAAGCCAACTATAAAATCCAGAAATCCAGGAAAACATTATATATTAGAAAGCACAGCAGAATGGATCATATAGCAAGTGCTCTGAGTTTCCCAAAGTGTTGCCCAGCACTAACATATAGTGGTTGAAAGGAAGAACATTCAATATTCCAGTGAATGCTACTCCTAGAAGGCTGAAATATTACTCAAAAAAATTCTGCCCTAAGGTAAAAATGCATAAGGCACTTACAAGTGGATGGAGACTGTCACCCCTTATCTGCAGGCTCAAACTAAATGAATGACAATGTCTATACTTTGCCCTGTGTTAGAACTACATGAGATTAAGGAGAGTAATTATGCATCTACCACTAATCACAGTGTAGACTACAAAGAGTAAAGGTCCCAAAAATTAATAAAGGATCAATTAATACAGCAGCAAATGCTGAAAACATTGGCCAGAATCCAAACTGCCTCGTGCATGAATGGACTGCAGTTCTGCACACACAGAAAATGTTTGTAGCTTCTCTTCTGGTTATAGCCCCCTGCCCTGCAACAAATGTTGTTCCAAAGAGTCCCTCAACCTCTCCATGCATGGCCCTTTGGCTCACAGTTAGGAGCCATGAACTCTATTCTAAAGCTACGTTATTCAGGTTAGAGCTAACAAATTCTCATCAGGTTACAAACTAGGAATTCACTATTGCTCTGTAAAAGCAGCAGTTGCCACACATCTATTATGAGCAGGCATAAGCATGATTAATATCAAGCACAGACAGAGCTAATACCAGTATCTTTTCTGCAATCTATCATGATCTCATGTCACTAAACTTCCAGGATTTATATGTAGGGCAATCTGAAGGAAGTACCTTCTCCTTATTGGAGAGCGTTGGGTGAACAAACTTCCTGTAGAGCACGCTGGAGCCCTTGGTGTAAGGAGAGAGCAGCCAGATCACAAATGCGATTTTCAGCTCGAAATAAAAGGGAAACCTGAGAGAAATGGAAAAGCTAGAATCAAGCTCAGGTTAGAGATGAACAAAGACTGACAGTCCAGAGAGCAGCAAAGATGAGATAAGCAGAAGGAAGAAGAGAGAAGCTACAGATGGAACAGAATCAACATGACAAGGCCAGCTTTTGAACAAGCCACACATACCCTTTACGGGATGAATCTTCTTGAAGTTTCTTTTTAAGTTTTCGCCATAGCCTTAATAAGTCCATATCCAAAGTTATCCTCAACCCTGCAAACAGAGTTATGTCCCAGCAGTTGCACTACTCAAGTACTTGTGAAGAGAGTCATTGGGAAGAGAGTAACATTGGGATGTTCCATCAGGACTGGCCCTCTGCCTGGGAATGACTGGTGTTTTCAACCCAGGAATTACCCCCTTCATTTTAGACTTCTGGACAAAGTGGCAGCTAGGAGTTTTGAACACAGATACAGTACTGCAGGATTAGGACATCATCTCTGTCCTCAGTTCTAGTCAGGACAAGTAAGTCAGCACAATACAGCTCAATGTTTGCCTAACAGGGATTTACATTGTTGAGAACAAATCTTTGGAAATTTGTTAGCAAAGCACAAGACATGCAATAGTGTCAGAACCTAACATTTAATCAGAACTAGAATCACAATATTCAAAGATTACTCTACAACTGTCCCTATAGTTTCCATTAGGTTTCAGCTTCTCTCCCTCACACTCCACAAATCAGATTTGTAAAACTAGAATCCCATTCTTCATTCATTTTTTGCTCTCTAGAACAGAGGTTGGCAACCTTAATCAGAGGATGGGCCGGAGCATGTGTGCACGCACGCTCTTCCGGGTCAGAGGAGTGCCTGTGCACACACGCTATTTCCGGTGCTCTCCCGACCCGGAAGTGCGCCAGAAATAGTGTGTGTGCATGCACACAGGCACTTCTCCATCCCACACGAGTGCGCACACGCTATTTCCGGTGCACATCCAGGTCGGAGGAGCACCCATGCGCATGCGCCATCAACCCAGAAGTCGGTCCCTGCGCCGCACCACGCTGGTAAGGCGGAGGGCGGCAGGGGTCGCCATGGGCTGGTTAGACAAGCCTCGTGGGCTGCTACCAGCCCATGGGCCTTAGGTTGCTGACCCCTGCTCTAGAAGACCCTATATCTTTTTTTTCTAGGTTGGGAGGGCAAGCAAAACAACTACACATTTTTGCCAACAACACAACTTTCAGTCATTGTGTATATGGTTTACTACAGAACATTCAAATAATAAACCTGAACAACACTATGTTTGTTTTTCTCAAGAACAGGATAACTACAGGGAAGCTGAATATCTTACCAAATTGCCTCACAGCAACCAATTCTAGATGGATAACTGAAAAAGAATTGAAGTATGCAGTAGTCCCCCCCGCTTACTTCCTAAGTGTGGCAGGGTACTTACCAAGAGAGAATGATGTCTGTGAGTGTCTCTGCTGTGGTGAAGAAAGCAAACACAATCCAATACATCATCCATTTGACCTGCAAGACAGCCAGCACCATTACATATCATTTGAAAGCTGCAACCTACTTAAAACAAATTCCTGACTGATGCCAAATCTTGTCATTTTGAAGCAGTTCATTATAATTATACCCATGTCCAAATGTCAGCAATTCTGGGTTTCAAACAGTTGGTCTCTCTTTTCAACAGTGTCTAGTAGCAGAGACATCAAGGTAAGTTCCAAAAACAGAAATTCTGCTTTAAGGTTTGCCCGCCAATAATTTTCAGACACCTATAGCTTTTCACCACACTTAAGTCTTATCATTACTTGGCCATGTGTACAGCCTTCTCGTTAATTCAAATGACCTGGAATTTTTGCACTTTCGTGAACAATTTGTGCAGATCTAAGATATACATAGTTCAACGGTCCTGTTCACAGTGTAATGCACATTTCTCATATAACATCTGCACTGACGCCATCAAGGAACCTGGGCAGTTGTAACAGATTCTGAACAACCATCCCTCTTTACCAGATTGCGCTAACCTCACAAAGGAATTAAAACCTTGCGCATCCTATTTACAACTGGTGCTTGAGAATAGAGACCTTGTTTGCACATTATGGTGATGACTTATCATGCAGAATTGTATTACTCCTACTTCACTCTTCCTGACTCATGCAAGCAACAAACAAACAAACAAACAACAACTCCCAGCTTTCCATTGTGTCTGAACCATACATTGTGCTTTGTTTAACTCCAACAAGCCACAGTTTGTAACTAAGGTTTGTTCATGGCTTACTGATCATGGTTTAATAGAATAGAACAAACCATGATTAAACACTCATCTAAATATAATGGTTTGTATAATGTACCAGGAGGAGCAAAACAGCCCTGCTTGGCATGTTCATGGTAAATTATTAACTATAGTTTACCACAATGTGTGACCTGGCCAGTCTTTCATGTCTGATTTTCCTATCCCTTGTTCTCCTGCTTTGGTTGTGCTGTGCACAAGTCTGATCTTCACTAGGAAGTCTTAACCATTTCCAGGATGAGAGACAACACAGGAAACTGAGAGATACATTTTATGAGTAAATAATGTTGCTACCCACAAATCAACAATTCTCAGCAAAAAAAAGTTGGGGGTGACCAGAACAACCTAATTATAAGATGGACTACCAATATCAAAGCAGATTACAAGGATAATAGTTATGTATCCCCACACCAAAAAGGAGGAGTTGACCTTTAGAACAGCATGTCAATTTTGCTACAGTAAAGTTTAATACTATTACGAATATTTTGGCAGCCAAGGTTATGCCCTCATCTGTCTGAACAATTTAACGAGCCTGTTCCACACTAGAAAGAGAAGCTGGCTCCCCCTGCTGTTCCTTAACTACAAGGCATTATGTAAAAAAATATTGCCACTGAAATTGGTGTTGGCTTTCAACATATGGCTAGAAGAAGCTCCTGAAAAGCAGCTTGTTCTTAAACAGTAGCTTTGAACTTGCAATTCCTTCCAAATACCTGGGTGACTCACACTTCTATACTACGATGAAATCTGAAAGTGTCCATTTTTAGCCACTTCACTCTGTATTATGGTTATGAACAATATTTGTTTTTTAGATTTCATACCGTCTACCCTTTATTAATTAGGGTTGCCCATGCCATATTCCCCAAAGTGAAAATCCAGATGGAGTTGTTGAGCCTTTTATAGGAACATTTTAAAAAATAAAAACAGCCCAACTTTACCATACATCCAGGTTTTCCCCAACATTTTGCCAATTTATCAAAAATATGCCTGGATGCCATTTTTCTGAGCAATTCCCAGATGTGTCCAGGAAAGCCCAGACATTTGGCATCCCTATTACTAATCTTTTGAAAAATATTTTTTGATGCTCTTATTTTATTCTTACTAAAGCTTGAGGATATCCAAACAGCCTCTTCCCACTGACACTAACATGTATTTTCAGCTAATACCAACTAATGCCAGAGACACCAAATCCAAGTATAGCTGCTATTTTAAAGTACTTTCCTTCGAATTGTGTTCCTCAGCATTCCTCATATTATCAGGGGTTCCTCAACAAAATGATCAGTAATGGCAGACAAAGTAAAAAAACAGCTTGCTTGCTGTTAACAAGTAAAAAAGTAAAAAAACAGCTTGCTTTTCAGTGCACAGCTACACAGAAGTGATGGGGTATTTTAGGGTACTGTACATACAACTCATGCAGGACAATGGTCAAGATTATTTGCTCTCCGTGTAGCCCCTCAATAACTGACCATGCAACCTTGAACAGGGATGAGCAAGGGAGACTGGGATTTAGTAGCGGTTGAGGAAGGGCTGCCAACTTATAATAATAGTTACAACAAAAATTATTTATTTGGGACCAAGGCTGTTCGAATCCCTGAACTTGTATTTGCAGGTCATCACTGTGCATGAATCATGGAACGCAGCAGAGAGCCAAATTTTCTCCCTAATGGGTCTGGGAAACTTAAGGCAATGAAACAACATGGGCAACAACTGGAATGACAATAGCGGGAGACTCATGATAAATGTGATCACACAGGCTAGAGCTCACTTTCATCACCCTGGTGGTGATGGCAGCAAATAAGTCAGACTTTTCTGCCACCATTGAATCTACTCAGTTGTCCAATGAAACTCTTGTAGTGATCAATGTTTGGCCTTAAACGTGGAAGAGGACCACTCAACTATTTCACTGTGATCCGTTCACTGAACACTTCACAGAAAAAAAACTACTCACATCCATTCCAAATTGGGTATCATAGTTAGGGCAGAGCCAGTTGTACCTTTCACACCTCCAGTTATTTTGGATACATCTGCAATCCATGAATGTGGGAAGAAATCTTGGAGGAGTGAGGCCTACCACATGTATGTTCAACTTTTGCCCTCCCTAACTAATAAAAGCCCCGCTGGGGTTTCTGGGCCCCAGAGCCCAAGCTGGCCTTGCTGCCGTGTCCCAGGCCCTCTTGCTGAATGACTGTTTGGCCGGCGCTTACTTGGCACACTCCCTGGAGGCAGGCAGGCAAGGGGCTGTAAGAAGTAGAGAAAGGTTACAAAGCCTATATGCTATGCTCACTATGGGATTCTGTAATATCTGCTACATTAAAACAATCAATAGTGAGATCTCTGCTGAAGAATCTCACCATGGATCTCTGAAACAGAAGGCTTATGTTAAACCTCCCTTTTTTGCCAAAGTAGTGGAGCAAACATAAGTTGCTGGATCTGACAGTCTCCATTCTAGTCTAGTACCCCATTTCTAACAATGTTCTGCCAGGTGCTACTTGAAGGCCCACAAACAGCGCATGAAGGCAATAGTCCTTCTATGTCATTTGATTCCAAGCAACTGATATTCAGACACATGAATGTTCCATTTAGTTATCATGGCTAGCAGCCAAGGGCACTCACTTGCCCCCCACATTGCGGAGGTGCATCGTGTGAGGCATCATGTTACATGGCATGTGACGTGTCCCGCCCACTGTGATGCCGTCGCTTGTGTGCCGGGTGGGGAATGGGGAACGTGGTTGGCCTCCTCTTCCCTGCACAACATTGGTCAGGGAGGAGGAGGTAGAGTGGGGCCGCCAGGCTCCCCGCTCATCCTCCTCATCCCCACATGACATCAGCAGGGTTTCACGACATAGGTGGGGTGGAGGTGGCACAGCAGGCCACTGGATTTGGGGGGAGCCCAGCCCCCTTCTTGAAAAACTGGGGGGGCTGAAGACCGCTCGGCCCCCACCACAGTGCATTTGCTAATAGCCACCGATTTATTTTCCTTCAGGAATTTGTCTAATGCTTAAAAAAGCCATCTAACTCAAATATTCTGCAAAACTAGAACACAAACCAAAGAGGGGTTTTCTTTCTTAAACTGCTTCAGAAGCATTCCTAGTATGCATTTTCAAATGCAATCAGTATGTTAATTTCCCCACAACTGAACTTTAGTAACAAAGTCATAGAAGTTAAAAAAGAAATTTTCTTCATTTCATAATTGAATCACAGAGCAACAAAATGTGGTAAATAAGTAAATGAAGCAGCATTGCCCCTTGGACTAAATTCACTCCCTCTTGAATTATTTTCAACTATATATATCTTGCCCATTTAACAACTATACATACGTACATCATTTTGCTTGAGCTGCACTGTATCCTAAATTCATTATGGTAGGATTTTCACAAGTAATGGGTAAAGATTTTAAAAGGAAGGGCCTACGTTTTAAAAACAAATAATCCATTCTAGATTTAAAATGCCTCTTTGCTGCTTTCAGTTTTATAACAACTTTCCGAAGAAGCACATCCCATACTAAGAAGAATCCTTAGTATTACTCTTGAAAATGCCACAGTATTCTAGATAGCAATGTCAGGGAAACTGCAGCAAATAGAAAGTGGGAATAAGAAACACTTGCATTTTCACAAATGACACTAAAATGACACTTTTCACACTTTGTGCAAACACGCAAGTGATAGAAGCATAGTTTGTAATGTGCAAAAATGTGCAACCATCTGGTTTAAATTGACTAAAAGCCATGCAGAAAGTGGATTTTGCCATTTATGAAGCACATGCCACAGACTAGGCAAGTGGGCTGTACTAGCTATAACCTTTACTGCAGAATAAAGCAAAGAGGTAATGCAAATTAGTTGGAGCTGTGGTGAAGTGACATCACGGATATGTAGGTGCTAAAAAAAGTATTTAAGTCAATTGTGAAGACACCTCAGGAATTTTCACATTTGAAGTTTCTGTCACTTGGTGCTTAAATGGGTCTATAATGTAATTTTAAAACCGAAACTGAGCACAATGGGTATTTCAGCTCTATTCCACCATTATTTACTCAAATAAGGAAGAAAATGCTCAGAGATGAACTATTCAGTGTTGTGTAACAGGGTGACATGGACTGTAGCATCGTTTTGCAGTACAATTCCAATTTCCTGCTTGAACAAGCTATGTCGCTAGTATCTTCACACCACCGGGAACAGTAAGGGTTGATGTTAAACCAAGCGTATGGTTAATTGCCTCACACTTACATATTCCTTCACATTTTTCGTCTTCACAGCTTTGTAAGAGGAGTATGCTGGGTACAAGGTGCCGAAAACCAGCCTGGAACAAGAGGTTGTTGTTATTATTATTTAAACAGAAAAGAGAAAGGAAGAAGAAAAACCTCATGAGATTATTCATTCAGCTTAGAGTCGGCTCCAGGCCGGAGAAGCCCCGGTCCCTGCTAGCCCGCCCATCCACCCTCTTCCCCCCTTCCGCTGCCAGCGCAGAGAAGGCCTAGCGCAGCCGCTGCAAGGCTGGCAGAGCGTCAGAGGCGCTGGGCGCCCTACCTGCAGCCCTCAGGTGGTGGCGCCCAGAGGCCGTTAAACGGACAGCAGCTTAATAAGCGGGGGGGGGGGAGCCCCGCGGTGTCCAGGCGACGCCCCTGGGCTCGCTCTTGTCACCTGTCAGGGTCAGGGCTGAACTGGGCGGGGTGGCAGCAGGGGGCGGGGGGGGGCGTCCACCTCAGGAGCCCCCGAGAGCCAGAGGAGTGGAGGAGCCGAGAAAAGGGCTGGGCGCAGCGGGCACCACCGGGCGGGGTGGGATTCCGGAGAGCCGCCCGTCCAGACGACCCCCGTCCCCATCTTCTTCCCGTTGCCTAGCAACGGGCGAGGAGGGCCTCCCCGTCGTCGTCGTCGTCCCCCTCCTCCTGCCGCCGCCGCGCGCTTACACCACCAGCCGGGAGATGATCCAGGACACCATGGCGAGGCCGAGGCTCCTCCGGGGGCCGGCGGGGACTGGCGAGCTGGCTTTCGGCAGCGGCACCAGCGAGGAAAGGAGAGAGCGCTGTTAAAGGGCAGGTTCCTGCAGCAAGCGCGGCCCCGCCCCGGCTCCTTAAAGGGGAGGAGCCAGCGGCGCCTGTCGGAGGGAAAAAGAGCAGCGGGCGCATGGCGGTGGGCTCGTCGTCAGTGCGGCGGTTGCTGCTGCTGCTGCTGGGCCTTCGCGTCATCTCTCCGTGGCAGAGCAGCAGGTCCGGCGCCTCCGCCAGGCCCCGCGTCAAGCGACACGCTCCCCGCCCTAGAAGGCTGAGCCAGCCCCGCAATAGCGCTCGTCTCTGGACCAGCGCTTTAGAGGGCTTGCAGCGCAGTCCTTGCCACGCCTCCTCAGAAGTAAGTCCTGTTGAGTTCAGTGCGGCTTACTCTCGGGGAAACGGGGTTCAGGTGGCAGCCCGCCTGCTTGGTTTGCAACGCCGCAACTGGAATAGGCAGCCTCAGGCCCCAGCCAGCCAGTTGCGTATTTCAAATATTCGTGTGCAAGAAGAGCCTCCAGGTTTGTTATAATAAACCGTTAAAGGGCAAGGCCGGGAAATAACCGAAAGGCTCCCCCCGCCATAGAAGTAGGCAATGGATATTGGTGTGGGCGGGGGGCTCTTTTGCAGGTGCTGTTCGATTTGACGGAGTTATCCATCGCGAATCCCTAAAATCCTTGGGGTTTTGTTCAGGACCGGGCTGAGAATGCGGAGGAAACACCAGTCTGGGCCTCTGCCAACAGCTCTCATCGGTGTCTCAGGCAGCAGCTACCCCATGCTTATCAGGTGGCCCTCTCCCCAAAGGCCCTGGAAAGGGGCACTCAAGGTGTTTTTGCACCCCCGCTTCCTTCCAGAAAGCAAGCAAAACTCCATCTTTCTCACCCAATCCCCTCAGCGTTTCCATCAGAATTGAGATCGAATACCTCTTGTAGTTTGTTAGATCATGTAATTAAATCAAATTATCTTAAACTGGCTTGTTCTTCCGTTTCCAGTATTTAAGACACACCCCACTGTTCTAGTGAGTCTTTTTTAAACCCCCTTAATAAACAAAGCACTACAACGAATAAGATACCAGTTTAAAAGATAACCCTATTTTGTTTTCTTTTGTTTTACAATTTTCTGACATCCAAGAAAGTTAAAATGTACATGCGTTCTCAGTGGCCTTGCCATTCTTCTTGAAATGTTTTTAGCATATATATTTAATGGATAATTGGTGAAAGCGTAAAAAAGGAAAAGGCTCACTGGAGTCTGCGCTTTTCAAATGTTCTACCACAACCTCAGGTGTAAGGTTGTGTCTGATATATCTTGGTCAGTCAATCACTCTGTTTTGCCATGTACTAAAAAATGATACTGAAACCTTTACTACTTTTAGCTGGCTCCCCAGTGGCTGAATAAGCCATAAGAAAGGAGGAAAGGAAGAGCTGGAAAGTGCCTATCCAAAGGCCAAAAAGGGAAAGTTCACTGAAACCTTCAAAGCATTTCAACAGCCAGTTGGCTGGCTAAAGCATTTCACTGCACAAGAATGGGGATGTGAAAGGAGAACTGAAAGCCACAGTATTTTGATGTGCTCCCATGATGAAATGATTAACAGTTACCCATGGCTGGCCTGCTTAATGCCTCCTGAATGGATTATTCAGCAAAAAAATTGTAATTGCTGGCCAGCACATCTAGGAAGAACAATGAAAGAGGACAAAGGGTGCTATTCAACTAAGTTTTACTCAGAGTAGACCCACTGAATTAATGAACATGACTAAGTTATGTTGTAATGGTGTGTGCCAGTCTGAACTTTTTAGATCATGGCACTGGAATAGTTGGCATAAAGTTTATATAAAATATACTCCTAAATGAACTTCCTTGACCCTGGTCCAGTTACTGTCTCAAATATGTCCCATAAATATGTTCCTGGGCTCCTAATACTTTACATAAAGTTCAGCACAGTAATCTGGTGTTACCAGCAAACTTTTAACATCTCCTGTAAAAAGAATGGGTTTCACTTTAAGAAAACCTTAAGACTGGAAACAAATATGGTAATTTCTCAGTACCAAATGAGCAAAATAAACAAAATGAGGAACAGACAGGAACTTAATAGGAAATAATGTAACAATGGAATATAGGTGTTATGACAAATCACTAATCCCAAAGACCCCCTCCCCTCTCCATAGCCTAGCATTGGCTCAGAATAATACCAAAACTCCAGATGTTCAGTGACTGGTTTGCTTTCATGGACCCCTTTTCACACTAATCTCAAGGACCAGCCTGACACTATGCTTTGCTTCAGGACACCATTCTCCCTCCCTTTCTTTGCTTTAGTGTGGGTACTGTGACAAATGTCACACTTAATTTCTCTCTGAGCTTTTGATCGGGATCTTTCTTTGCTCTTTAGACCAAGGTATGTTTGTGTTGTACAATTTGCAACCAGCTTGTATTTGTACCTGCTTTCTTAAGCCGCATCCATATATTTTGCCACATATATTCAAGTTAATCAATCTTTCTTTATTCCTTTTGCATGTGAACTTCTTGGGGCATAAGGTTAAGGCTAAACACATATTCATAAATAAATATTACAACTCCAGCAAAAGGTTCAGACACACTATAAAACAACATTCATTAATTTTAATAGGTCTAGTCAGCAAACTTTGGTTGACTATCACCCAAACAGGTGGAATTCAACATAGTGCTAAGAAGGTCAGGGATCTTAATTTTATTGCTTTGGTTTCTTCTACAACTTGGAGAGGGCATGTTACATGCTCCTCTAGTATTGCTGCTATATGTTTTTAGTAGTAGCAATTGCATGACTTAGGATACAAATACTATACACACTCAAGTTTATTTCCTAATTGTTCAGAATCTAAGCAGTAGCTGAGATTTCCCATTAAAAACCCTATGAAATACAGTGCAACATAGCAATATTTTTAATGCTTAGTCACTGGAGCACAGATGAGAGAAGCGAAAATCCAGGACATCTTGAAACCACCACAAATAAAATATGGGTTTGCAATTCAAATCATTGCTGTGATTTCCACTAGCATTTTTTGTCCCGAGGCTTAGATGCTTGGCAGCCATGATAAAATGTGTAGTTTGGAAGGCATCAACTCCTGCTTGAGAAGATTATCCTGCTCTGAGGGAATTACTGGAGGCTACAGAAAAGGAAGTACCATTCATGTCACCCACCAAAACCAGTACAGTAATGTTGGCCAAATGAGACAAACAAATTGGTAGTAGTTATGATGGTGGTATTAACTTCAGCTATCACAGACATGTTATGTCTGAATACCAGCTGCTGAGGATCATGAGCTGGAGTGTGTGGTTTTGCTCATGCCCTGCTTGTGGGCTTCCCATAGGCCAGGCTGGCCACAGAATGCAGGGCAAGACGGGCCTTTGGTCTGATTCAGCAGGCCTCTTAAGTTCTAATGATGAGACCATGTTGACAGTCTGGAATATATAGTGAGGAATTTCAACTGCTGTCCTATGTGGTCAGTGCTGTTGAACTAGAATTGTTGGGGAGTATGCATGCAGAGATGAGGGAATAGATCTCTGGGAGTGGCTATTTTACCCCTCAGTCACCCAACAGATGTGGAGAGATGTGACCAGAGCTGCATGTCATGGCTCTGATTCTGGCCTTGCACCAACGCAGCTCCAAAAGTATGGAAGCCCAAGTATGCTCCAGCTGCCCAAACCTGGGTATCCAACGTTGGTTGCATGAGGCAGATTTCAAGTGAGATTGCCAACGAAATTACGGTATAGCTGTAAATGGATGAAGAACATTTTGCTGGTGGGTGAAGGGAAAACTGAAGGCATTTTGAAGGGGCTTTGCAATTCAGATAAATATCTGAGAGAGTAAGCACACACAGAGACTTTATCCCAGTTTGAGTGGTGTAGATAAGTGGAAAAACACAATGTTTGCTACATCTTGGTTTCTTATAAGTGACCACAGCTATGACATTTTTGCTCTCCCATAGTAACTCTTACAGGGTTTAGCCTGTTCTGAATTGGGGAGTGGAGTCTGTGTTATGCCGGAGTGTTTCATGGGTCAAGTTTGACCACATCATACCTATAAGAGAAATAAAATACACATGGGATTGCTTGACTGGTTCACTGCTGAAACCATGTTGCAGTTTTGCTGCCTCCTGAAAAAAAGGGCATTATTACTAGGTACTGAAGGGAAACGGTACAGCAAACCTTGGAAGTTGCCTCTGAAAAATATGCATGAATGCAGCTCCTAGAGTTATGGGAGAGGAGTGGGAGCTCAGAAGCAAAGGCACTTCTTTAGCCCCACCCACAATTCCTCTTGCACAGATTCAGTGTAGGTTTAAAGAAGATTCTACAGTAAATGACTTTTATTTTTTAAAAAATGAAATAACCGTGAACATATTAACAGGCCTGCAGGTGGCACTACAGTACAGCTGGATAGAAGGTAGATATAGTCCCAATGTACAGTCAAACAATGGAATCCATCAGTTCAATGGTGACAATTCTGAATACAACTCTATCAAGCAGGAACATTTTACTGAAAATATTTCTGGACAAAGCTGATATTGAAAATTAGCTCTGGGAAGTATAAGTCCCAATCTAGAACTGACAACTGGTGAACTATTACCTGGTTTGCCAGTTTAGGGAGAGATGTACAACATCTCCAAAACATAAAAAGTTCTTTCCCCCCCTTGCATTTGTGGAAACTGGTGTTGGAAGTCAATTTCTTTTAGCTCTCCTCTGGTCAATTGTGCTATTTTGGATTTATTTCTAAGAATCATTTCTTGAAAGGTTTTACTGAAAGGAAGACTAAACACAAATGTGCCTTTCCTTGTAACCCAGGAACAGTTGTGGTATTTCAAATTCTAAAAATATCTACTTTCATGAAATACTGTTTCACTACAAACCTAGTTTTTCACTAAATACACATTTTTAAATCCTGGAGCCATCAGGGAAAAAGTGGTTTCTCTCTGCGATTCTACAGTGTATAGCAAACTCTTAAAAAGGGAGCATGAAGAACATCTTTCTTTCCTTGGCCTGTGTCAGACTCAGGAGGACCTGCTTCAGCAGCTGGGCTCCTAGTGATCACACTCTTTCAGAGTTGGCTACTTAAGTCTGCAAGAGAATGTCCATCTTCACATCATTCTTTCTAACTTCTTGGAAAGACTAACTAGGCATGAAAAAGGTTCACACGTTCTATTCATAATAGGCAGGAACACCACATGGTTTCCATACAATTTAAATTTGCAAAAGGCCACAGGAAAGGAACACAGCACCTTTCATTAGGTGGGAAACATTGCATGTTATAGTGACCTTCCTTTAGTTTCCTTAGTATTGAGGCAGCATAGAAGACGGTGGCTGGAGAGTGTAATGAATGCCATGGCATCTCTTAGCGAGAAGCGTTTGGCTCCTGCACAGGCAGGTATGTGCGCTCCCCTTCTATACTGTGAGCAAAAAAAATGACTCCAGAGGGGGGTGTTTGGAATCACCAGTTCCTACGACCTAGCCAGTTTGGACTCGTGAGCCTTTAGTGTGCCAACAGCATCTTTCACTGCATGGTAGATAATGTTCTTCACCTGCAAACAGAAGAAAATGAAGACACTGAAAATCAAAACTCTGAACAGTCATTTCCACCTACTATGTAAGACACGTCAGAGTTTCTCAATTATTAATTCACTGTATTCATAAATGAATGTATTCATAAATGAATATGGGAAGGTGTCTGAGCTGCTAATACGTCTTACAAGGATACTGGATCAAACTCAAAGCATCCAATAAAATATTACATTCCAATATGAATGCTGATCTCCCTCCTCTCAAACCAAAGTCAGGAGAACCCCTTAATTGCCCTCCCCCCCTTTTTTGGCAAAACATGTACACATCTACTATGATAGTCTTTTCTTAGCAACAGGCTAAGCCTTTGATACTGGTTTAAGTTGGATTGCATCCAAAAGTATAGTATGTTAGTCGAAAAGCACCCCCACAAGGCAGCCTTCCTTATGACCTACTGCAAGCCATTCCAGAGCATCCAGAGGGGTCTTTTGAAAGTGCAGGGGGCTACAGTGAAGAGGAAACAGGAAAGCCCCAGTGGAGTTCTTCTTGCCCTTCTTTAGGTTCAACCCATTTTATAAGAATTCATTCGGCTAACACAGGGTTCAAAAAGTAAACAAAACCCAAGTGCATTGACCCTTTTTTAAATAAAAAAATGCCAAAAACCACCATAATTTTTCAAGTGACTTGCCTAAGATCCAGGACAAAGCACCACCTTTCGGAAATTCCCTCCCATGCATCAATTCCCCACCCCCCTGCCAATGTATGGCAGCCCTAGCTAACATGGCCAGCAGCTAGCTTATAACTTTAGTCAAATTTAACCCTATGCAATTTTGCAAATACTTTCTGCCAAGTCTGATATGTGCTTTAGAGGTTGTTCCATGAAAACAGATGCTTACCTGCAGCTTATCTTCATGGTTTGTGTGAGTGTTAGACAGGTGCCTGAACTCCTGGGTTAGGCGGAAGCAGTGTTTCACATGTTCTGGAGATACAAAATCTTCTGCTACTTTAATGCAGCTATACAGATTATGAACCTGAAAAAATAAGCAGCAGAACCGGGTGCTAGATAAACATCAAAACTCAACAATCCAATGTATATTCAAAATATTGCAGTATAAATAAGATTGGTAAATGCTATTTCAGTGTGTTCATGAGCCACATCTAACAGGTAGAAAGAGATCAGATGTTCAAAGTAAGTTTTCCAAACTGCCTTCCATTCAAATAATGACTTTGCACTATGAGTGAAATAACAGTGTTCCATCAATCAGGCCAGATTGTGTGGGAAATATGTGATTATTTTTTCTAGGGTCATTTTATATTTTAAAAAATGATGAGGCTTCAAGTTAATACTTTTATAGGAAGACCAAGATGACAGTAATAACCAAAACAAAAAAAAATTCCTTCCAGTAGCACCTTAAAGACCAACTAAGTTAGTTCTTGGTATGAGCATTCGTGTGCATGCACACTTCTTCAGATATCTGAAGATGTGTGCATGCACACGGAGGCTCATACCAAGAACTAACTTAGTTGGTCTTTAAGGTGCTACTGGAAGGAATTTTTTTTTGTTTTGACTATGGCAGACCAACACGGCAACCTATCTGTAACTAGTAATAACCAAGATCAAGAAAACCGAGAAAACAAGAGTGGAGAAAAACAGTTCTTCACAATGAAGATAGGAATAATAAAAAACCAGCGTTGGGCAAGAAAAGTTAGGAGTGGGGCGGATCACTCTGGAAAACAAATTTCTCACTGTCCCTTGAATGATGACCAAATGGTGAGATGACCAAGCTCAGGCAATCATCTCTCAGCTAAATAAGTCAGGATGCACAGAAACCTGCTGCCCATGCACGCACTCCTCCTCACTCCTCTCATTATTACATTCTGCAATCTCCAACTTGCAAGTCTCCAACTAACCAACTTCCTTTTTCATCCAAACCAAGAAACTATGGTTACCAGCTTCAGAAGAAACAAAGATATTTAAATAGTGGCTTAAAATCCTGCCCTGTACTGAAACTGGTAGGCACAGGGTTCAATCCAGAGGAGGACTCTTGGAACAGGGCTTTATGGCTCCCCACCCCCAAGGCCCACTTCTCCATAAGCTGCTCCTGAAAACGGACAGACTAGCATAGGATTTGGTGCCAAGTGAATGAGAGAAAGATAAGAAAACTGGAATAATTTAGTGGGGCCACTTTGCACGAGTCAGTTTCCAGGTTCAGGTGAACAGCAAACTCTGGTTAACTGTGGATTTCTGAGTTTAATTGCTGTGTTCTGCAAACTGAAGGAAAAAGGAGGCTACATGTGAGAGCAGAAGGCCTGTGCATATCTTGGCATATTAGGCCAAACAAAGTTTACGTCTGCTGCTTAACTGCCTCCTGAAACAACTGGCAATCATGCAGAAATAATTATCACCACTTTAGCATACACCTATGCTTTATGATGTGCGTGATAAAATTTGCAAGGAGAATTGCACTGTAAATAAAGTTCAAATTCTTATTTAACATATTTATATACTGTTCTTCTGCTCACAGAATACTGAAGAGTTCAGAGGTATAAACAGGAATGAGGAACCCCCAGTTCTCCACGTGTTTGTGGACTACAACTCCAGTAATTCCTGACCATTGGTCATGCTGGGTGGAGCTGATAGGATTGAACAATATTCAGAGCACCATAGATACCACAATCCTGGTATAAGAGTAATAAAAGGAGACAACTGCAGCAAGCAGACAAGTTCCAGAGCTGGGATGAGGGAACAGTTTTAGTTTGAAAACAAATTATTGGTTCACACCTGGGTGCTAGGCACTACAAAGTTACTGTATCCTTGCTAGACTCAAATAACTAGCTGCACACAGAATGTACAACAAATATTTTATTGCTTCACCTAAGAATCCCAGATAGTGAATTTACACTAAAGTAAACACGCTAAGCGCATATGCTGATATTTTACTTTTAATTATTTATTCTAGTTTCCCGTATTCAAGGAATGTGGACCCCCCCCAACCCTTTCAAGAACTGGAATAAATTTTTGAGAAAAACATATGGAGCTTGAGACCCAGGAATAGTAGACATGGAACTCTATAGTAAGGTACTGAAACTTGACACTTCTGAGAACTAAAGTTCTCTCAGTCCTTATTTCAGCTTCTGGAATTTTACCAAGCACAGTCAGCAGGTTTTCAGTACTCTAAACTTGTTCCCGCCCCGCAACAGAAAAAGCTCAGGAAAACCAACCTAACCAATTGTACAGTGTTTCTGAAAATTCTGTTACCTGTCACATTCTAAAGTTGTGCTCTTTTTGGAACGCTTCATGAACAACTTGTTTTATGCTCTTAAGTTTTTGCCTTTTCGGCTCTAGCACTCCACACTCACCTGGTGAGGGGCCCCTGCAGGAATAAATACAGCATCTCCCAGGAACTGCACTATTGCCCAGCCTTGTACTCCATACTCCTCATACAGACGCTTACGGAGGGTCTGGTCCAGGTACCAGCTTTGGTCATGGATTGGGTCATGATCTGGAGGATTTTCTTGTCCTTGTTCTTCACCAACCTAATACAAATGTATCAGAGTTTAATGCTCCCTACCTGCAGATTTCTTCTTCATCTGTATTCAACAAACAACCGCAAATTACATTATGATGAAATTCTTAGCTTTGCCTAAGGTGGACTTTACAGCTGCCCTAGTCCATTCCCAGACTATTTAGGGCATGAATACTCCACTCTTCAACAAGGGTTTTAGGGCAGTCCAATTAAAATATTGGGACACAAGTTTTATCAGTATACTGTATTGTTTTTAACACTTGATTGGGAGCCGCCCAGAGTGGCTGGGGAAACTCAGCCAGATGGCGGGGTATAAATAATAAATTATTATTATTATTATTATTATTATTATTATTATTATTATTGAATAATGTGTGAAATATTAAACTCCGGAAACATCCAACCATCACACCTTGCGAAGAAGTTCCCTGATCTTCTCAGCATCCTTAGCAGCATAAATGTGCCATAGTGCTCCAGGCTTCTCCTTTGCTTCATGGATTCGCTGTTTTGTAACATCATCAGCGTCTCCCTCATCAATCGTTTTCAGCACCTCTGAAATTCACATCAGTAAGTTGCATGGCTTTCTAGTGTAATGTGTAACTTTCAAATGAATTCAAGGAAGCACAAAACTACAGCCATAAGAAATTATCTAAGAAAGTTATTCTACTTAATGTTACAGGACAGTTAGGAAATTTGAAAAGACCAAATCATATTATCTTTTGTAATTCTGGAAAAAGCACTAAATTTGTTCCCTTTGTCAAGAGCACATCATTTCAAGCCTGCAAGGGTGCTTATGTATGCCTAAAAATCATATATTATGTTTGCACTATCCATATATCACAAATATATAACCTAAGAAACGCATCAAACTGGTAACATTTGCATTTGTGCACAGGTGATACTTTCAATCAGGACTCCACATCCAAGTTTCATTCTGGCAGAGTTAGCGCCTCACAGCAGTACTCTGCTTATTATAATGTTCTGCATGATTAATAGATAGGTATCTTATTTGAAGAGAAACTGATACATCTACTCATGAGTAAATTCACATGACTAGGCATTCCAGTTTGCAGCTGAACTATCTTTTTTGTCCTCTGATTACCTTTGTTCATATGTATTACCAATGTGCAAAGAGCAACACAAGAACAGAGAAGAAATCAAAACAAAAAGAAATTAAATGGTGCAGGCCTAATATAAGCAATATTTTGCATATCTAGGGGCAGATTCAGAAGTTAAGTTAAACATTGAAAAAGATTATCTTAGATGTTTACCATCATCATGAGAACCTTCCCCGATGGGAATTCCAACGTACACCATGACGTTAACGGCATCTGACACATCCAAATGCAGATTGGTTGTACCAACTCTTCTGTCTTCTGCCGTTATCAGTCCTACAAAAAAGAAGCAAAGAAGAGAGACGATGACAGCAAGCTTGAAGCTACTTGTTATAGGTACAGTGGTACCTCGCAAGACGAAAAACGCGCAAGACGAAAGAGTTTTCCGTTTTTTGAGTCGTTCCGCAAGACTAATTTCCCTATGGGCTTGCTTCGCAAGACGAAATGTCTTGCGAGTTCTTGCGAGTTTGTTTCCTTTGTCTTAAAGCCGCTAAGCCGTTAATAGCCACTAAGCCAGTAATAGCTGCTAATAGCCACTAAGCAGCTAATAGCCGTGCTTCGCAAGACGAAAAAACCGCAAGACGAAGAGACTCGCAGAATGGATTAATTTCGTCTTGCGAGGCACCACTGTATGCTTTTTTATGCTACATTCAAAGTATATCACCACACAGAGAACATTCAGCTATTAGCCATGATAATGTGAGCAGTAGCAGAGATACTTGATCTCTGCTGATTAGATATCAAGGGTAGCCAACATGATGTCTTCCAGATGTCATTGGATTCTTAACTCCCACCAGTCCCAGACATTAAGGTCAAACATCAAGAATGAAGGGGCATGTAGTCCAGCAACATCTGGAGGGCATCATAAGGGCACCTGCTATGCATGTTTAACTATAAAAGGAGCCAGACTTAAGGTGCAAACTCCCTATCACTTTGTAATTGCAGCACTTAGTACAAACAGATGTTATGGTCCACTGCTTCGAATCAACAAATGCACTTTATTGAATATTTTTTATCACAGCCACTACCACACTCGAAGTGGCACACAACCTGATAAAAATAAAATGCACACAGAAAAACCACTAAGGACTCAGCTCTTAATAGGTGTCCTAGAAACACCAGCAGAAAGGAAAATCCAGGCCAGTCACCTTCAGCCAATAACAAAGTCTGTTGTGAAACATCAGGTTTTCCCAAGCCAACAGAACAAGGGGGCATCAAAACATGTTTCCGGAGTTGACGATCAACGCTTCCTTTAGCCCCTTAAGGAAATAGCCCCTTCTGTGATCTATTTACCACAGCTAGCAAAAGCTTATTGAACTTGGGCAGGCAGATTTACCAGCCAAGATGGACAAGGGTTGAGGATTCTTCTCCCAAGAATCACATCCATTTGTTTGGAAAATAGTAGTTGAAACCTGCTCATCAAAACTGGACAGGCAGATGCTCCTGAATCCCATACCCAGATCTGCTCCAACACTGGAATCCAAGTTAGAGCAGATGTGAGTGATTTTATCTGCAAAATAACTTCCAAACTGATCACAGCGAGTCTCAGGGGCTTCTCTCATTGGGATGAGCAGACAAAAACAGTCCTTTTACAGGTTAAGAGAACATGGATGCAACTGAATATGGATACATAAACTAGTGTAAAAACTCATCCGCTCTTCAGTGTGATGGGCATGGGTCCTTGAGTTCTCTTACCTGATTTGCACAGCATCATTTCATTTTACAAAGTTCTCTTTGATTCTGACAACACTGTCTGATTCCATTTAGTCTACAATTACCAAATTATATTCCACTTCTAATGTCATTATACTTTTAATTAGAAGCAAACAGATTTAAAGGAAACAAATTAATTTTATGTCTCACATGGGTAATAATCCATCTAACTCATTTACTTCTCAGTCCATATACTTTCATAAGACACAAACTATGAGTAGGGACAAAATTATGCTCTCCTGGTCTACATACCATATGCGTTGTACATTTTGGGACCCAGATCTGGTCGTACAAAGTAGCTTGGCAACCTTGATGCCAGATTCAGTCTTCCATCCCTCTTAGTGTATTCTGGGAGAGGAAGGTTCTCCATTAGGTCCTCAAACCTGAAAAGGGCAAGTACCATGTTAGACACTGGCAAAGGCAAGAAGAATACATTGCTAGAACAACAACAATTCCTACAGAGGCCCAGACCCAGAGTAACAAGTGATCTTACCTTGTCGGCATCATGTCTCTAAAATCTTCTCCTGGAGGCCAGTCCTTTAACTTCAGTACCATGGGCTGTCCATCATCAGATCTTAGACGCTCTGAAAATAAATAGTTTTACTTGGCTTGTATGTTGTTCTATCGCTATTAGTTTGCTTTTCCTATGAAATCTACAGGATTTTTTAGGAGTAAGGGAGGGAAGAATGAAACCTAAATCCATAATGAGAGATCTGGGTTTAAATCTTCTGTTCAGCTATGACATTAATAGTGTCATAAGTTGGGGCAGAGACTACACTGATGTGATAGATGGCTTTTCACAAATAATATCAACAAAATTAGGTGGCACTTACTACAAATGACCTCAAAGCCATCCCAGAAGTCACGCACTTTCACATCTGAGATTATGGCACAGTTCCTACAATTGACCAGATCTACATCCTGATCTCCAAATTCTTGACTAAAGGCCTCTGGTTTCCAGAGTTCAGGCTTCAGCTTCTTATGAACACCAGAAACTAAAACAGGCTGTAAAAAGAAAGAGGAGGTATTATTCCAAAATGACAATTCGCAGAAGGCATTTTCTTTTTTCTTTACTAATTTATAATCTTTTATAAAAATATAGCCAGACAAAATGAAAATAAGAAACCACTATGTTTCCAGTATAATTCGTTAAAAAATGTCTGGTCTGAAAATGTAAGAGATGGAAATGTTGGCAAAGGACCAAGCTGTTGTCGTTTTGTTTTTAAAAAATGGATTCGTAAATGATGGACTTGTTCAAGAAGAAAAACAACAATAATTTCTGCAGGAAGGCTGCAACTCAGATAAACAAAACGAACATATATTCTCCACTAATCCTCTGTATATTTTACTTGGCTGCCTTAAGTAAGTTATAAGGAGGGAGCGTTCAGAATTAGTAGACCTTTTAACAGCAGCAAAAATAATTACAGGCACCAACAGAAACAGAAGCAACTATGGAAGTCACTGATTGTATGAAACAACAAAACAGAGGTAATAACAGATATGCTCTGGTTGCTAAGATATCATTTTGTATAAATACAATATAAAAAAGAAAAATTAAATAATGTAAATTCAAATTAAGTAGGTAATACCTTATAGTGATAAATTTTAAGACTATTATATGTTATTATAGATTATGTATTTCTAATATTTTGGTAGGTTTCGTAAATTTATATATGGATTAAAAAATCAAAGTCCAACTTCTGTGCTAAGAAAAGCTATTCTAGTTTTATACAAATTGAAATCTATGGGCTGATGACCATCTTTTGATAATACCCAATATATTTACCTTTTTAACAGAAGCACTGAATTCTAAGCTTCTGGCTGCTGGAAATCCTGGTCAACCCAGCCAAGTTCTGAATGTTCATCAGGCATTATCCATATTCTATCTAGCCCAATTTCCCAACCATAAGGGCCCAAAACTTGTTGCTGTAATTTAACTGAATCCCAGGGTTCTAAGGGTACCACATCCTGTTCCAGAAATGAATTTTTGTGCTTGTATCACACATAGACAAGTGCCATTAACTGTGTTTTGTCCTTCAACTTTAAACTACCAACAAAGTTTGCACCAACATAATCATCATTAAATAGCTGCTAGTTTGTTTTAAGTACAATGAAAATCTTGCCACAGGCAGAGAGGATCTCCACACAAACTTTTTATTTACCTGGCCCTGTTTCCAACACTCCCTGAAGATCTTCCAGTTGTTTTTATTGCTGGGGTCATGGAGACACAAAAGCCTTCCGTCACAGAGCCAAGAATGGGAAGTGTGTGGGTCCAGCACATTTAATCCCATTACCATCTCTTTCACTTCTTTCTGAGTATCAGCCACGTTGCTTGCTCGCTTGGCAGCATCAGACGTCTTCTTATTTTCCACCACTGAGGCAATAATATGATCAAGGAAATTTGGCAAGCTGGCCTTATTCTTAGCACCCTAGAAGACACAAATCCACATAGCAACCCAAGTCTTGGGTAAAGAATTAGAATATACTGCCTGTGCCACAGATTCTGATCTTTCAACTAACTAAACACTTTCTAGAAAAGTTAGCACACTAAAGTGGCTAAAACAATGCCAAGGAATTAATAACAATGTGTTGAACCAAAGGGGAACTGTTCCAGAAGCAATGCAAACGCCATCTTGGTAGTCAAGATAACACCACAGTTAATTGGTAGTTGTTGTAACAATGAGCTCATATATGTTTATATTCACTTGCTTTGATAGAAGCTAATTGGCTAGTTCATCTGTGGGCTTGGGGCCAGAAAGGGGAACTATCTGTAAGATTTGGATATTTGCCACTTATGCCCTCATCTGCTCAGGCGAAATGATGGGAAGTCTTGGCCGAAGTGCTGGTGAATAAAGAATGTATAAATGTTTGCCTGGGTGTGGATTACTCATGACAACCTCTCCCTGGGTCTGTAAAGGCTCCACTGTATGTCTACATTTCCTTCTTATAATAAAGTACCAGAACTGATCACTCTGGCATTTTCAAAATCTTTCTTTGGTATACTTGAACCAAACCACTCCCACGAATCCCCCTTTGGGCCAGTGGACAAACAATAATATGCCTAAATAAATCTTATTTTGAAAAGTTCAGTACTGTATAGGTATTCCTACCTAAGAAAGAGATCATACCACTTTAAAGAAGCAACTATCTATACATCTAAACAAAAATAGTATTACTTACAGTGGAAGCTCCAGAAAAGACAGGAGGAAAAGGGATGCCTGTATCAAGTGAAGCCTGAGGCAGCTTTCCAGGCCCGGAGTTAAGCAAATCGCGAAGACTGGAACCTTCTGTCTTGTTGCTTGAGGCAACTGGGCCCAATAAGAGACTATTAAAAAGCTTTGGAGTTAAAGGGGAGGCCTTTGCATTGGTGTTGAAGGAATCCAATCCAAAAGGTGACTGAGATTCTTTATTGAGCACTGACCTCAGTGATCCAGCTTCTGTAAAAAAGCAAAAAAGGCACCATGAGAAGACGTATATTTCCGCGCCCCCCCCCAAGGAAGTATTTTGACAATCACAGAGGAGGGAAGTGAGGTTATGAATTGTAACAAGAGATTTCATAAGTTCAAACTTATCATAACTACCGCTACAATATTTATGAGTACAAAACAAGTAAGCCAAAATAGTTGTAATTAGAAAAAGATAGCAAGCGTGAGAGGAAGGAGAAAATAAAATATTGCATAAATACTAATGTGTATCTTTGGACATTCTTCAATTGTAGATACAATTTTTGTAATCATAAGCAAGAGACTTTGTGACTGCTTTTTTAATCAGCATGGAATGGAATGTCTTAATGTCAAAGGGCCAGTGTTTTATGTGTCAAAGGTTTAGATATGCTCCAGCCGGCATCAGTTTAAATTTGTTAGGACACAAATCTTCCAGAAGATTTACAAAAAAATCCTTGTAGCTGTCCAGATACCAGCCACTCATACATTTGATCATTAAACACATGAGAAAAAAATGCAGTATGGAGGTCTCAGTATGAAATCCAAGCAAAATAAAACCCAACCCCCACCTTTACACAAGTTCTTTACCAGTTTAAGATGTGCTAAAATGGCCTAAGAAATGGACAAAACCAAGTAATTATGTATCAGTTTTACAAAGCCAAAACAGAATAACTTTTAATCTCAAGGTTGTGAGTTTGGGCCCATGTTGGACAAAAGATTCCTGCATTGCAGGGGGTTAACTAGATTACCCTTGTGGTGCCCTCCAACTCTACAATTCTATGTGAAATGCAGGTGCAATACTACTGTTTGGATAGTTACCAAATTTTCAGACAGGCATGGAATTCCATGTGATATGACTCCCCTCACATCAAATAAATGTAGTTATAGATAGGTAGCCGTGTTGGTCTGCCATAGTCAAAACAAAAAAAATCCTTCCAGTAGCACCTTAAAGACCAACTAAGTTAGTTCTGGGTATGAGCTTTCGTGTGCATGCACACGAAAAGCTCATACCATTCTTCAGATACTTCTTCAGGTATCTGAAGAAGTGTGCATGACCACGAAAGCTCATACCAAGAACTAACTTTGTTGGTCTTTAAGGTGCTACTGGAAGGAATTATCAAATAAATGATGTCAGCACTTGTGAAATTACAACAGATGTTAAATAGTAATTTTTCCAATGCAGTTGCAGCGTATGTGAAAGGGACATGATGCATTTGTTTTATTAGTGCTGTAATCTTTTAAACATCCCTGAATAGCTAAGTACCCAAATTTAATCCCTTGGCATGCTTGAAACGCCACAGAACTATCTGTTTGCCATTTGAGCTAAGAAAGAGAGACGTCCCAGTGTGGATTATGAACATCAAGAGTATTAAAACAATGTGTCTTGACATGCAAAAAGCAGCCATCTTGGAGTGTCCCTGTTTTTTTCGGTCTTCTAAATTCTCATCTTCAAAAACATCCCTCTCTCTCCATGGTGATAATCAGCTCTCTAGCAAAAATCTTCAGCTCTCCAAGAACTTACCTTTTGTTTCTTCTTTTGCCTTTTGTGTTGCTAAATCTGCAAGCCAATGCAGTGCTGAAGAGGGACTTGTTTCTGGACATAGTGACTTGTTAGGTTTTGTCTCCCCACTGTTACTGGTTCCTTGAGCCTCTGTCTTAATAGGCTCCTCAGCTTTGTCCTCCATAGCTTCAGACTTAGGAATAACATTCGGGTCCGTCTGCCCTCCTTCTGTTGTCCCTGTGCCACTGGAGAAAGCGCTTTCATTTGCAGGTGTGGATACACTGGGATTCATACTGGGCAGCTGCTGAAACAGAGGATCACACACGGGGAAGTCAAAATGTGGTAACTGAAACTTAAGTATTTCTTTAAACAACTGGGACAAATGTAAAGTTTTTTTTAAAAACTAGCAGTATTAAGACTAGACACCAGCATGAGACAAACTCAAAATATTTTAAGGGAGTCCATCTTCCCCCCCAGTTCAGAAGGGTCTCCCTAACCCTTGGTAGAACATTGGGGTGGAGGGTAGAGAATAGTGGGATGGATGACTTAGCTTCCATGAACCCATTACATGAGCTTCTTCTGGATACAAGCCAATATATTGGATAAGGAGACCAGGGTACCTTATTATTCTCTCAAATAACAGGTTGTGTATATTCCAAACTCAGAAAAAATAAACATTCTACTGGTAGACACACTATCTGAGGCCATGTAAAAAGGCAAAATAAGTATGAAATACCACATCTTTAGTAATGGCTGTTTCTTTATAATCTGCATTTTCATTAACATGGCACTTCAAATTCCACAAAACAATAGCAAATAAATATTCCAACACACAAAATACCAACAACTCTTTTCAAAAACAACAGCCCAGGTCAGGATGCCTAGAGGAAGTGGACAATTTCTAACAGGATCACATAACAGATTTCGGCCATAATAAAAGTTCACATACCTGTGAAATTCCATTGGTGACGGCAGGTCGCAGCACAGATTTATTCTGCCGATTAATACATGGACAGTTGGCTTTAATTCCCCATTTGCCACGGGCTGCATGAACCATATCTCCAATACTATACAGTGCTGAAAAGTGAGAAACCTCAGTATCAAATTTTGCAACAAGATCTGAAAGTCTTAAAATGCAAGGACTGGTATCTTCCTGCTTACAGCCGGAATGGTAGATCTTCTAGGCTTTTTACAAGTGTGAACCTATGTTTAAGAGTATGGCTTTTAGGCTGGGAAGGGAGACCCTCTGTCTGCATAAAAATCATTACCTTTGTTGTGACAATACTATTAATGGCACTAATTGTTAGGATACTCTCTTTAACAACTGCCTCAAGTAGCTTTAATAACCTCATAAGCATCCTTGTAAGCGATGGAAACTCTTCAACTGCAGATGCACTCTTGTTACAAAAATGCATTCAAATAATGAATCCACCTGGCTCGATCTGATGGCAAAAACAAACTATGACCTAAGAAGGACCTGGCAACAGTCATTACCTCAGGCTGTAAGAGAGGGAGTGAAGGGAAGCAGGATCCTATAAAGCTCAGCTTAGAAGCCAGCACCATTAGGCCGCTGCTTCCACCAACTGTTGTAGCAGAGAGGACGACAATGAGGGGAGCAGAGCCATGCCACTGGCACAGCTAAGAGAGCAGCAACTTTCTGCTTCTGTCAGCAAACTGTTTTCCATTCCTGCTGATTGTGATAAGAAATTTGTTACTATGAACTCATGCCCAAGGTTGCTGTTCTCCTCCTCCCTTCAACCCTTTCCCCTTGTCTTTTAGATTGTAAGCCTGAGAGCAGGGGCCATCTTATTATGGGTATTTGCAAGATCTGGGAACCTTTGTGGCTGAAAAGCGGGATCAAATCTGTCAAAGAAGAGAGACATGATAGGACATGGAAAATAGGTTCACCTGTGCCAGGGATTATCTGTGTTGGCATGAGATTCTCTGGTTCATGCGACTGTCCCTTTGCACACTTCAACCATGAAAAAACCTCTTCATCACCAATCTCCTCTGTCTCTGAAATAGAAAGACAATTAGATCGTTTAACTTTCCAAATGCTTGCTTGCATGTTCCAGTACTACAACGGCTTCAAACTAATAAATTCAAAGGTGGCAGGTTTTGCTGAGCACTCTCTTCATAGTCAAACAAAACATGCAACAGCCGACTGTTGTGGTGCTTAATGTGCTACTAAAACCCTTCAGAGACAGTCACAGCTGGATGGGAGTTTCAGTCCAAAACAGCTGGAGGACTAATGAAGGCTGTGCTAATGGAAGGTGTGTCAATACAACAACCGTTAGGTATGCAAGATTAAAACATGAACACACAAACCTAGAATCAATATTCTGTCCTATTTCCACACTGGAAGATGTTTTTTCAAGCTCTGTTGAAACTCTCCACAACTCCTTTCAGTAATGTGTTTGTGCATCAATAATCTATATGTGTATCAATAATGTGTATTTGTGCAGCCTTGTGCTTGCTTTTCCGCTAGTTTTTCACATTACCTCTTAAAGATGGAACATCCTGCCTCAAACATTATATTCATTTTCCTTTTTACAAAAGACATAATAGGTTGGGACAGTTCACAGGACAAAATAGAAAAATCAGACAGAAACCCTTGTTCCCATCTGTCCTAAGTCAGCACGCAGTTCCTGTTTTAGTTTCAAAGCATTGAAAGGGCTTGCATTCTCTAATGAAATAAAAACTACCCCACCAAGGGCTCCAATTTTACTAGCAAAAGCACACCTAGAGTATTGCAAAATTATGCATGACCAAGTATTGTTATATGAATCACAACCATAAAGCCTTTTGTAACCTATTCAGAAGTTATTTTCCTTCAGAACTGTCTCCAGGGAGGCTGGGTGAGAAAGACTCACACACCTCCTCCTTGCTCCCCCACCCGGTAAAGAAACATGAAATGGAAGAACCCAAAGTTATTTCAATACAAGACCTTCTTAGCTCCTGGCTGATGGGTCTGAAATATCCCAAACCTTGGGTTTTTTAAATGGGAATACCTGACACTTGGAAAATAACTAAAGGCCTACTTTAAAGGTAAAGGTAAAGGTACCCCTGCCCATACGGGCCAGTCTTGCCAGACTCTGGGGTTGTGCGCCCATCTCACTCAAGAGGCCAGGGGCCAGCGCTGTCCGAAGACACTTCCGGGTCACGTGGCCAGCGTGACATCGCTGCTCTGGCGAGCCAGAGCTGCACACGGAAACGCTGTTTACCTTCCCGCTGGAAAGCGGTCCCTATTTATCTACTTGCACCCGAGGGTGCTTTCGAACTGCTAGGTTGGCAGGCGCTGGGACCGAGCAGCGGGAGCGCACCCCGCCGCGGGGATTCGAACCGCTGACCTTTCGATCGGCAAGCCCTAGGCGCTGAGGCTTTAACCCACAGCGCCACCCGCGTCCTTAAAAGGCCTACTTTAGCAACTAGCAATTAGATGCCATGCTTTACTCCAAAGGTCAACTGTGTCACAATGAAAGTTCCTTAAGAATGCATTGGTGAATTCTTTAAGCTATTCCTAGCGCAAAATTATGAATTTTACCTGCGATTCCCTATGTTCTTCCTTATTCCAACTGTCCTCATTCTACATGATGATCCTATACATGCCATCCCTGTTCTTGAAGGCATGGCTAAGCTCAACATAGAAGGTAATTCTGTATTATGCTGCCATGAGGAAGCAGGAAGATGAAGCACCAGCCGAGGAAATCAGGCCAATACTCTCAATCCATATCATCTTTTATCTTATCTAGCAACTCAGCAAACTGATCACTTAGCCTTCACACAGAACAACTCCCCCCCAACCCTACCACCAAAAGCAGAACACCCATCTAAACTTTACAGCATTCTTGGACAAATATCAAGTACTCACCACTGCGTGGACGGCTTTTTCTGAGACGGTAACAGTCCAGACACACCCCAAAGCCACATTTGCGACAAACCCAGTGAATATTGAACAGTGTTGTTTCACATACATCACACATCTCCCTCACTCCGCGTACAGCTCTCTTCCAGGCCACTTTCTCTATTACAAAAAAATAAAATCAAGGAGGCACATGTTAACAGATTATACATTAGAACCATTCTGTAAAGTTGGTTTACAACAATTTCCTGGTTTTACAATAATTTATTAAAAGTTGTTCAAATTCAAAATGAAAACATGTGTTTGAGAGAAAGAAGTGATGGTGGTATTGAGAGAAGAGTTTGAGAAACTCAAGAAAAAGCCTCTTTGAATGCATGGATCACACATCTACAGTATTGGATTCAGGATAATTCATGCAATAGTTCTGGAGACATTTGGGGGGGGAGGTGTTTCCAAGATGCAGCGATGGCCACCAACTTGGATGTTTTTAAATGAGGATTAGTCAAATTCATGGAGGGTAAGGCTAGCTGAGGCTACTAGTTATGAAGGCTATGTTCCACCTCCACTGTTGGAGACAACATATCCCTGAATACCAGTTGCATACAAGTGGAGAAAATGTTGTTGTACTCAGGTACTGTTTGAGGGCTTCCCACAGGCATCTGTTTAGCTAATGTAAGAACAAGATGCTGGACTAGATGGGCCTTTGGCCCGATCCTGCAGGGCTCTTCCTATACTCTTATTGCCAATTTTTAAGAGATTCCTTTATATGAAGACTTAAGGAAATTACTTACGCCTAGTTACATAAGAGCATATAATGTAAAAATGGGACTTAAGAAAATTGGTCCTCTAACAGATTAGTAGGCCAAGGTTTGATTTATTAAGACATTTTCATAAATCCCATGCATTCCAGAGAAGTGATATGTAAAAGAAAAATGAATATCACTATCCTTTAGATCAGAGGTTTTAAAGCTTTTTCAGTCCAAGGCCCCCTTGACCAGTTACATTCTTCCTGCCCTGTGGGGCTCAGGAGCCCAGTTATGTCACCCCTTGCCTGCAGAGCTGGTAGCCTCTCACCCTTTTTTGAGCACCCTCCCTTGTGGAGTGTTCCCTTAGTCTCCTTCCCTCTCTCCTCTCCTTGGGAGTCCTCTGAGCAGCCACAGCTTCTGCCCCTGGTCTCTGAGCTGCCTCCCCTGCCCGAAAGAGAGGTGCCTCCTCACACTGCCCCACAGGGGCCTAGAACATGTCTGTCCATTCCCAACAGCAAGGGCTGGTGGATTGGCTGGCTTGCTTACTCCGAGGCCACCTCAACTTCTGGCAATCAGCACCCCCTGACTATCCCCAGAGGCACCATTCACCTGAGGAGCTTGTACACAGGACAGCTGCAACAAACAGCTGAGCAAGCCTTTGGGAAGCAGAGACGTGAGACAGCGTCAGAGGAGAGAGGGAAGGAAAGAGGGATAGAGGCCAGTGTTGCCCGTGGCACCATCATTTAAGACACCCCAGCGGGCCACGGCACATTGGTTGAAAACCACTGCTTTAGATCATTGGCTAGACAAAACTAGCATGTGAGAAAGAGGCCACCATCCACTTCCAAACTCCACAAGGGCAACTCCATTGGCTATTCAACACTTGCAGGTATTCAAATACTTGCAGAATAAACCATAGAGTAATGGGTTGGGTATCTTTTCTTCAATAATCGAGTTCCAGTTACACACATGGATTAAAAGAAAACACCAACTTACGGTGTGGTTCCACCATCATCATTGCCTCCTTCTCAGACATAACTAACTGACAAAACTGGTCTCCAACATTGGCCAGGATGTATTTGGAGGTTTCCAGGTCAATTCCCTCTGCAGGGGCAGTAGACGGGATCCACAAGCTCAAAGCGTCAGTGTCACTCTGTTGGGGGTTCAAGAATCCCTCCACTCGTAGTATACCCTTCCGAGTAAATATCAGTCTGAAACAAAACTATGAGCTAGTTAAAAGAGCACATTAGCTACAATCTCTTCAAAACACAAATGAAATAGATGTTTCCTCCATGGCTATTCTTTAGAACTAGTACAATTAATAGATTTCTTCCTGAAGACACGGTGCTGTAGAAACCTTTGTTAGAAACTATCATTAGAGGCTGGTTGGCTTAACATCTGTTCTGGAAAAAACTGGTAGACAGCATTTCTAAAAGATAAAAATTACCAAGCATATTAAAGAGCAGGTCTTCCTGAATAACAAGCATGGCTTCTGCAAACTAACCTTTTAGAGTTATCTGACAGTGCCAATAAGCACGTGGGGGAGGATGTGTCCAATTCCACTCACTTTCAAGAAACTTTTGATAAAGCCCTACACCAAAAACTATTGAGTACCAAAGCAATAATGGGATTAAAATGACAGATCGTATTATGGTCCAGTAACTGGTTAAAGAGCAGGGAATAAATGGACAGTGGGCTTGGAAGCAAGTACTCTTTACAAACAAAGTGAGGAACTCTGAATTTCAAAACAAATTGTCAAATTGTCACCATTTCTTTCAGAGAACATATAAACTACCTTAAAATGGTTAGTCCTTGGTCAACACCTCACTCACTCTCTGCCTAAACAGCTCCTACCCCCCAAATGAGCGCATTATCTAGGCTAGTCTTAACTGGAAATTTAACGTGGGACTATATGCATATACAGCTGATGTCCTGCTATTGAGCAATGCTCTCCCCCTGCCTCTGAGGGATTCTTAAAAACAAAACAAAAAGAGGCAATATTATTTAGGATGCACAAACATTATAATCAACTATTTTCTTTATTTTGCATACCGCCATTTTTAGAAGGCAAAATTCTTAATAATAATTACTATTTTCCCCATGCTTTTCTTCATTAGATCACATATGAGTTAACAGATACTCAACAGCACAACATGCACTCACACGTACAGAGAAGTATGGTTTAAAGCAGGGTATGCATCACCATGGGTTTTATGAATCCATGATCTTTTGCCACTTCAACTAGTTCCAAGCCAGTTTAACCACATTTCTGTAACACTGACATCCTGCCAAGCAACTTAGTCTTTTATATTTATTAGTGTCTTATACAATTAACATCCTTCATGAATGCACACTAAAATCTAAAGCTTTGTGAGGCCAGACTCATACAGCATCCAAAATGCCTGCATATAACCCTCTTTTGAAACAGATGTCTATTTTTCAGAATGGATTTCTTAAATCAAGGTGCTTTTAATATGCAGCTTAAATCATCAAGAAAAAATATGGATGTAGATCATGGTGCTGCATTCAACTAAATAATTGCATGTCTGGAACAGCTTCCTCAACCACAACAGAGCTTTCCTCCTTCCTGCACCACACCCAGATCTGCTCCAGCAGGTTGGGGGAAGCGTCTGCGTGTGCAATAATTTAGCTGGACACAACCCAACAAAATACAAGCATTTCCAGAATAAGAGTACACACCTATCATTTGGTATAATAAGCAACACATCTTGTTTTGTAGCTCAAACTCTACAGTACTTAGTACTATCTATGAGAATAATTCAAAGTCTCTGGTCAAGCAACCAACATGCCTTTTGTATCACACAATTATATCAGTTTAGAGAAGGGGGTATATTTTGTCATTAATAGGTTTCTGTTTGGTTTTCTGCTCGCAGGCAAGCAAAACTGTTAACACAAGAGACACAATCCAATACAGCTGGGTATGTTGGTCCATGAACCAATTCCCCAGAACATTTTAAAAGTAAGGGGGGTAATTACTATGGATTGTATCCAGTTGGAGGCAATTTCCCCTTTCTCCTGCACCCTCCATCCTCCAGAACAGATTGGGGGTGGTGCAGGAGAGCTAGTGGGGGGGGGGATAATAAGAAATCACCCCCCTCCTTGTTCCCCGAAGGACACCTACATGAGATCAAAGAGTCTCCTATCAGTGGAGGCCTATTAGATACCACTATAAGAAAACCATCTCTCTCTGTAACAGGGAAAGTAAATGTTCACATTAGCAGATAAGAACTCAGTATTTTTTAATTGTCATAATAATGCAGTACCTATAGTATAATGCTTGCCTGCCTCAAAAATAAAGTATTTCATCTCATGATTTGTTCTATGATATAGAAAAGCAGGTTTTAATTCAGTATGCCTGACAGAGTATTGGATTGAGGTTTAAGTGTAAAATTCAACAAGTTTGTTTAAATGATTTCATAGTAAAATACGAATGAAAGGTTTTTTAAAAGTGAAATGTACCTGATTTTTTAAAAAAATAATAATATAAAAATCATATTTAAATTAAAAATCCATCTTTGTTTTTGCTTTTAAATATTAAACTCTTGCTTTAAATGGTCATCATGTTATTCTGGTGCAATTTTACAGGCCAGTTTCCAGATGATGTGTGGAACTGACTACCCTGGAAGGTGGTGGATTCTCCACTGGAGGTTTTTAAACAGAAGTCCGTCAGGGATTATGTAGCTGTGATTCCTGATTGCAGGGGATTGAATTCTACAATTCTATGATTCTAAGAAAAAGCACCAGGTGGACAGAAGTGCCAGTGGGTTCAGAGATCACTGCTCAATGGAAAGTTCTAGGAGTGCAAGGAGCCCTCAGAAGCTACAGCAGGAATTGCAACTGTCATTGCAGAAAGGATGTACCATTTTGAAGAGATAAAATTACTTAGCATTATCTTGCCATTAAAATATTTAAAAGCCAAGTGACACATTAACCAGCAACAAGCACAGTATACCAACAAGACATGCTCAGGGAGCTTTATTACCTGCGGAAGTGGAAGAAGCGACAGGCTACAGTGGAGTCGTCCTGCTCCTGCTCCTTGAACTTCCGGTAGCGTTCCAACCGACACTCCCGGCACTTGTGCAGATGAGGGGCTACGTTGATACAGGAGCCATCTTGGAGGAATGCTTCCCCTGATTGCTTCAGCTTCCTCACCTTACTCATGTCTTTCAGTACAGACTGGCCAACTATGAAGCAAAGTTAACAATTAGAGGCATTCAACAGAACAACAGAGGGAAAGGATGTCAAGTTCCAAGTAGTACTTATTTAATGCTGACTCCTATAGAATGTAGCACTGTACCGATGTTAGGTTTGACAGGCAGAAGGACTGGACTTGTCTGTACTTGACATTTGTGACCTGGGCATCAACATGGGGGCCTGGGCATGCAAGCCTGATACAGATAATCTCTACATATCAAAGACAGTGCTTCGATCAGGCCGACATATTTACATGCCTTTCAACAAACATAAGGTAATATGCAGTTAAGTGAAATTCAAGTAACTTATCCATTGATTCAATGGGAGTACTCTGTCCACATTTTTCAATGGCTGTATTTGAACTGAGTAAAGTTGGCTATCACTCCTAATTTCAGCCAGGCAAAAGCAGGAGCAGGCATGATTCCACTCCCCTTTGCATTTAGTCTTTTCCCATTAAAAAAAGTCTGCATGGGACTTAAGCATTCACACCAAGGGTTCCTAAACTTGCTCTAAAGTATCAATATTAATTAGGGGTTTCAAGATGCAGAAACATCTAGTCACATTAGTACAGTAGCATACATTGCTGTGCTCCCTAAGCAGTTCTTCTAAGTTAACATTCAGTTCATACATATACTTCTGCCAGCAACTAGATTGTATCCATTTATAATTTCCTGAAAATAGGGGAGTAAATGTTTTACTATAATGTGAAGAGTGCAAGATAATACTTTCACCCAAATAATGAACTGCAAGTACATGCAGACAGATGTAAGAATCTCAGGTTGATGGTGTGTTCTTCTGATGCCTTGCTTCTGGCTACATGCAGAGGACATATTTGACAGAAGGTCACACACCACACGGCTGACCACACAGATAATATGGAAGTACAGAACAAAAAGCAGCCCTCCTTCAGCCTTCCTCAAATAACCCTTCCTTTAAAGCTGTCACCTTTCAGGGGCGCTGTGCGAGGCCTGCCCTTAGGGGTTTGTTTCCCTTTTCCTTTGCCCATTAGTAGTTCCGCATTCCGCTCGCCATTAGGACCCAGTTTCCCAATCAGATGCTCTGGGATTCCCTTCAGACAAGCTTTGGTGTGCAGCTGCTCCTCAGAATCACTCATATCCGAGAGGTCGCTATTGGTACTGGAATCAGAATCCTGCTTAGACGGCATGCTCCGCTCATCTAGAGAGAACCTTTTCACAGTTTCAAAGGGGTTTTTGTTCTCCAGTGCCAGCTCTGCCTGTGAAGAGAAAAAGCCAGCCGGATGTCTGCCAAACACATTAGAAAAGGTTTTCATAAGAGGATTGTCCTGCTGCCCAGGCCCAACAGATGGCTTTTCTTCTGTTGGGCTGGAAGAGAGCGTGGGCATTTCAATAGGTTGTGTCAAGCTTCCGATAGGTGAGGTGGAACGGCCATTCCCCAGAGTAGATGAACTCTGAACACCGGGAAAGCGAGTTGAAGTAGGTGCACTGGACAGGATCTTGGAAGAATCAGTCGTTATAAACAAGCTTTTCTTTTTAGCTAAAGAGTCAGCTCCAGTGTGCAAATCTGGCCAGCCAGAAGCTGCCTTGGAACCAAGAACTGAAGAAGGAGTAGCAGTTGCTCCTGGCTGAGATGAAGAGGCGAAGCTGCTGAAAGGACTGAGTTCTGATTTTTCTGAAAATGCCAAGAAAGGGTTTGAGGGCTCCTCTCGTGAGAGTTTTGGGGGTTGCAAAAAGAGATTCTCGTGATTTTCTGGAGGTCGAGTACTCATAATGTTTCGGGGAAAAGCTGGAGTAAGCGTGGGCATAGATTCCGCTGGCAGTTTCCGGTCCACAGAACTGCCCAATTGAGTCCCAGCTTTAGCTTCTCCTGCAAGAGCTTTACCTTTGCAGATGCCCGCACTCAGGCTCTCTGAATTTTTTTTTAACGAGTCCTGACTAGCGGGCTCTTCAGCCAGGTTCTCTGACAAGGCTGTGAAGTAGTTGCTGGAGGGAAGATTCTGGGACATGCACTGAAAAAACAAGTTATTTGATAAATCAGAGTCTTTCTGGACCTCATGACCAGTGCTACTACCAAATGGAAATCCAACAGGCTTCTTCTCTGGAGCTATTACTCCATTGGACTGGCTTCGCCCGCTGTCAAACACCACAGGTTGGGAACCAGCTGAGTGTGCCACTC
Organism: Podarcis melisellensis; assembly: GCF_964234715.1. Classification (NCBI taxonomy): domain Eukaryota; kingdom Metazoa; phylum Chordata; class Lepidosauria; order Squamata; family Lacertidae; genus Podarcis; species Podarcis melisellensis. Next base: position 68,152,945 of record NC_138529.1, on the reverse strand, counting down.
CAAACCCTGATGAAGCCAACATTGAATTGGGGGAAATCTGAAACAAAACAGGAAACCAGTCAGTTGTTCTCCTCTCCCAAGAGAGGACAAAACACTTTCCCGAAGCCTGCTTTATTTTCCCCAATATACTGCCTTTGCAGTATCTCTTGGCAGCTTGTTCTTTATCAGAAATATACATGTTGCACAACAACAGTCGAGGCATGAGACAAAATGCCCAGATTCTGCAGGCTGCCCAAATTAATTTAAAACTTTCAAAATTTTAAATGAGTTTATTGTATCTCTGCAAACCTTGCTAACAAGAATGGGTATAATGGAAAAGAAAAACAAATGAAATTCAATATTTTTAATTCAATTTCTAAAATGTTACTCTAAAATGGCAACATGTGTATCAAAACAACCATTCCGAAATTATTGACTGCTCCCTCTAGGCTACCATCTTCTGGTCCCTAGGTGCCCCAGGAGTCTCAGGACTTTGCAGATCTCCCTTTATGTGAGGAAGAGGGAGAGCTATGGGTGGGGCTGCCTTGCAAGTGTCAAAACTTCCACGGCTGTCATTTATTTGCTTTTGCTCTGATGGCAGAGAAAGCAAAAAGGGGGTATTTGAGGAGTGTGTTGCAGGTGGACTGGGGGAGGCTTTGGATCTCGACATGCCCCTGAAACAGGACGAAAGTACATTACCCCTGGGGCTAGCGTAGTTATGGTGCCTCCCAATGGTCCCAATAGCAGGAAAAATCATTTTTTTAAAAAGCCTCTAGTGGAGGAGGAAAAAAAGAGGACACTTTCCCCTTTTCTGCAAAGCCCAGCAGGGCTTTGGATTTGGTGCTTTGTTTGCCTTTGAGTCTCTCTCCCTTGACCAAGTAGGACTGTTTTCCTATCTATAGAAGATTAAAATATAAACACACTGATCTCTCTTGTAAGTTTAGTTGCTATATTTTCCCCATGAGCTTCCCCCCGTAGCTATAGAAATCACTTTTTTGGGGGGGGGATGTTCTTATGGACAATAAAGATATACTAAACCAGAGGCTATGAATTCAAGTTTTCTTTAATGTGAAACCCAGCACCCTTTCCCTAATGTATAAATTTGGAGAGGAACACACTGTACACTGAGCAAAACGTAAGACCCTACCAGATCACAAGTCTGCAGTCGTAGTATTCCACATCCTGCTAGATGGCCACATCAATCATAACAGGCAAGGATCTCAAGTCTGCTATAATGCTCCAACTGTACAGTTGTACATAGCCTTAACACAGCTATTCTAAGAGTTACAGCAAGACAAGGTATACAAAGTGCTATATATATATGTGCTATGTATTATCACTACTCTGCTGACTGTAAATGGCTTACCTCTCCCTGAACAGGCAAATGGCCTGCCTTCTGTTTTTCTTGTCCAGTAGTTGCTGACATGCCAGCATCTGGAATCCGCACAGTAGCTGACGTTGGCCCAGCTGTAGCAATAATGGCAGGGGCAGGCACCTGGACTTGGCTGACCTGCTCCAATGATTTTGCCATTTCTTGGTTACCACTGCCACTCAGCAGTGCCTGGGAAGCAGTTGAAGACAAGGAAGTAAAGGGCATAGGTGGTTCACCACCCACTGGTTCATCCTGGACTACAAGAGTTCGGCCGTTCTCCTTGGTGTATGTGGCAAAACGAATACTGCGATTAACTTGAGGGACAAATGGAGGAAGTTGCTTGGCCCTTGGATCCAGAGTCACGTCGCTGCTGCTGCATCCTTTCCAAGCTCCCCTATTTGCCTCACCTCCATCATTCCCATTGCTATCCACTTCACCCCTCTCCTTTAGCTTCTTCGTTGCATGATCACACCCAGTATCGGAAGAATTTTTTCTCCTTCGTCCATCTTTCCCTTCTACACTTTCTCTCTTCTTTTTTCCTTTTGATGATTTTGCTGCCTTTAGAGAAGCTCCCTATAACAAATAAAAGCACATATCACTACAAAGAAGAAGCCAGTGCTAAAGGTTTTAAATGAGCCTGGCCATGAAACAATTAATACATTGCTTTAAACATCAGGGGCTTAGGGGTCAGGTGTCACTAGTGCGCTAATGATACATAGTTCTATTTCTCTGTAACATCTGAAACAGAAGAGGCTGTGCAAGAGCTCTGGACCACTGCCTGGACTTTGTTGTGGGCTGAATGAGGGCCTACAAAATGAGTTGAATCAAAGCAAGACAGAGGCACTATGAGTGAGTGGCTCCCAATAGTTCATCAGCTGCCTGCTTTGGATGGAGCTGTATACTCTAAGAGGAAGGTTCATAGTCTTGGGGTGCTCCTGGATCCATCTCTGTCACTAGAGAGTCAGGTGACCTCACTGAGTAGGAATGCTTTTTACCAGCTATGGCTGGTAAGACAGCTATGGCTGTTTCTGGACCAGGATACGATGATCACTGTAGTCCACACACTGCTATCCTCTATTACAGTGGTACCTCAGGTTAAGAACTTAATTCGTTCTGGATGTCCGTTCTTAACCTGAAGCACCACTTTAGCTAATGGGGCCTCCCACTGCCGCCATGCGGCAGCTGCGCAATTTCTGTTCTCAACCTGAAGCAAAGTTCTTAACCTGAGGTACTATTTCTGGGTTAGTGGAGTCTGTAACCTGAAGCGTCTGTAATCCGAGGTACCACTGTACTGCTATGCCTCTGGGTAGGGCTGCTCCTAAGGTTGGCTCAGAAGCTGCAGCTACTGCAGAATGCAGTGACTTGACTGCTCACTGGGGCTGAATTTGCACTAGTTGCCAATTAGCTACTAGGCAAGGAGCAAGGTGATGGTACTGGTGTGCAAAACCCTATACAGCTTGGGACCAGGATACCTAAAAGATTTATAGCACGATAGTATGCATACCTACTCATTCATAAGTCCCTTGAATTCAATGGAATTTACTCAGCTTAAGTCTGTTACGGACTGAAGCCTTAACTGGGAAGTCAAACTAATAGCTCTATGAAAATATAGATACATTTAAGACAGCTGTCATAATATGTTTTTGAGATGAGATCTTTAAAACATTATTGCTAATATAATGACCTGGTGCAACACAGTATGTGTACCTCGTTCAGTGCAGAGGTGTCCATCACTACATGAATCAGTCGGGGATCCACTGACCTGATTTCACCAGTCTGGTTTTTGTGGGCAACAAAGGGGGAGAGGGAGAGAAGACAAAGTCAATCATAAAGACTGGTAAGATACTGATCATAAAAGCAGCTTCCCCAATGTCCCTCTTCACCTGCCTTTTCCCTGCAAGCTGTGCTCCCATTCCATATCCCTTATCATCTTCAATCTTATAAATGTAACTGAAGTAATTTTACATAACTTATTCCATTTTAATAGTACATACATTTTCATGGTTGCAAAAATGATTTTAGCAAAATATGGAACACAATCTTTTCTTTAAGGAGGACTTGTAAAAGAGCCTGGCTCTATAAGCTTAGGAGACTGGAAATAAATGTAAGATGGTAGAAAGGAAGGTGATGTTTGTACTTTGAAAATGATGCATTCCCTAACCATTAAGATATTCCACTCCGACTGCTTTTCTTGGCTGCAAGTATAAAAGACTAGAATTTGCTTAAATGCTGAAAACTGTCAGAGTTCTGCTCATGCTGAGTGTGCTTGTATTAAATGTCACAGTCCACGCAACATAACTAAGACCATGTAAATAACTGTTGGTAGCTAAATGAAGAAAGGAAATCAGGCATCAAGAAACCGCAAGAAAAGCTTCACACCTCAGTCAAAACCACCTCCATCAGACAGGTGATAGGATCTTGACAGCTCACAACAGCAGAGACCCAGCTGTTTTCCTCCTCTGGCTGGTACACCTTCACTCTTTGACCTTGGATGCTGCAAGGACCTGGGAAAGAACCCCAAGTGAGAATGCTATCAGCCAAACCAGTGCCACTGCACCAAGAATTAAAAGTGAGCATGGACTTAAAGCATTGGTCTCTTAATGTAACACACAAATAAAGCTTTATTAGGTTATGTTTTGGGACAAGGGATAACAAAAGTAATCACCACAATACTGTGGAGTTCTGTGTCTTCATTTACATGTCTGTTTCTAAAATTCCAGCAAAGGGTGGATATGTTTATTCTGAATTTAGTTACGTCATATTGGAAACATATAACTCAAGTGCTAACTTCTTAATGAATTCTTCTTGCTTTTGTTTTTACACCTACAAGTTAACAAACCATTTGTGCAAACACAATAGCTGCTCGATATCTGTGACTACTCCATGAATGCTTGGAGAAAACCCTCCTTTGCCACAGTAAGTGGCCCAATGCAGCAGGCTAACAAACTAAATATACAGTTACAAACATATGAGAAGATAAAAATTGAAGCAAAACGAGTAAGAGTAGTCAGTTAAATTAAAAACTAGCAGCAGCAAAATACCCTCAGTTCAATAACCTACAGGTCTGTCTGAACAAGGACTCCAGCTGTCAGAAAATGGCCAGAGAGCAGGCTGGATAGCTGTTGCTAGGAAGGAAAGCAGTTCCAGGGCCTTGGTGCAGCCACCTTGGTGCTAGGTACTCTCTTGTACCCCCACCAAACACAAATCCAGTGTTGCCGGAAGGATCTCTCCTTCAGATCTTTTTGCACTGGTATTCAAAGCCTTTTAGGGCTTTCAAATTCATTGCCAATGCTTTGAACTGTGCCCCAAAACAATCTGGAATCTAGTGGAGGTGCTCCAACAAGAGGATCACATACTTCTGATCAGAACCCCTTATCAATACTCTGGCCAGAGTATTCTGGATCCCTTCTGTGCTAAACATGTAATACTAGTCGTCAATCGTATAGCTCCAATATGACATTTGATAGTCATTGAAATCGACTCCTTCAAATCTAAGCCAGTCAGGAACCTTTAAGCTCCTCTGAATAGCTCTCTCCAACTCTTATTTTAATAATATATAACTAAATATAGTCGTTCTTCAATGTCTTTCTTTATTAACCTTTGATTAATAACTGTCTTAGTCATTAATTTTTGACTAATGATAGTGGTTCTCCATGGCTGATTCTCTTCTTGTTGCTTGACTTAAGATTAATATAGTTGCTCTACCCTACTGATTTCTTGCATTCCTCTAGCATGCCAGAGTACTGTTACAATAAGGACTATAAACATTTTTTTCTCCTGAAAGGGTAGCTAAAGTTCATACTCAAACAACAAAACTGATTCAAACAAGAAAACAGAGTGTTAAGGAAATGAAAATTCAGGAAAAATTGAGCTTTCTCCTTCACAGCAAAGCTCAATTAATTCCTCGGTTTCAAGATCTTGAAACTTCATGCGTAACAGACCTATGATAAAGCTGGAACAGGTCTTAGGATCTTAAGAAGCAGCTGTAAGCTGAATATAATTTCCAGGAGAACCAATTAGGTTCCTTAAAAAACTAAAACCAGCTGATCTTACCTCTGCTAAATATCTCCTGAAGCTTCTGATCACTGACCAATGAATTGACAGCTTCCCTCAATATTGGCTGTTGTTGGAGAATTTGGTTCTGACTTTCAGTTGCCATCTGCAAACAATTTTTTAAAATATGTAATAGCTGTTCAAGAACTATGACAGAGAAAAACAACTTGCTCAAATTCACATCACACAGAAGAGGCTTTTCCAGCACAAAATGATGTGAGAAGTAGTCCTGAGTGTAAGTTACCTCATCAAAAACTATGAAGGCCTACAAAGCTAAGCTTGGTACATGTAATTGTTTTTCATTTCATTAGCACTAAAGTGCCTTAAATTAAATTCGTAATCTAAAGAACTATTTTAGGCACAACAAGGTGGGATTTTCCCATGCCTTTGTTTTCACTGCAGATCCTCATGCCATATTGCAAGCCACTTTTTGAAATCAAAAGCCATTGACCATGTGTTGTTGTCGTCGTTTAGTCGTGTCTGACTCTTCGTGACCCCATGGACCAGAGCATGCCAGACACTCCTGTATTCCACTGCCTCCCGCAGCTTGGTCAAACTCGTGTTTGTAGCTTCAAGAACACTGTCCAACCATCTCATCCTCTGTCGTCCCCTTCTCCTTGTGCCCTCCATCTTTCCCAACACCAGGGTCTTTTCCAGGGAGTCTTCTCTTCTCATGAGATGGCCAAAGTATTGGAGCCTCAGCTTCAGGGATATGTCCTTCCAGTGAGCACTCAGGGCTGATTTCTTTAAGAGTGGATAGGTTTGATCTTCTTGCAGTCCATGGGACCCTCAAGAGTCTCCTCCAGCACCATAACTCAAAAGCATCAATTCTTCGGCAATCAGCCTTCTTTATGGTCCAACTCTCACTTCCACACATCTCTACTGGGAAAACCATAGCTTTAACTATACGGACCTTTGTCGGACCTTAATCCTCTTGGTCTAATGGAATTAGCTGTGTAAGTGTTCTGCCTGCTTATTACCTTGCTTCCCTTTTTGCCTGCTTAACTGGCATGGAAGAGAATGTTAAAGCGAGAGAATTCCAGGACCATATTGCTGAAGTCATGATACCTCTACCACATGTACCTCTAACACTGCTAATTGTTGTAACCCACTCTGGACCTTAGGGTGAAGGGCAGGTAATAAATTAAAATAACTAAAATAACTAAACAAACAAACAAACAAACAAACAATATACCTGGAAGAGACGTAGTCCAGTGGCATCAGACAGGAATCTCAAGTCTCGGTCTACAAGAGACTCTACAGGAACCACAGAACCTAAGCCAAGCTTATCGACCAAGGGAGTGAAAGTCTGTGAATGAGAATATAAAAAACACGACTGCATGAAAACAGAAGGTAGCATACTTATTTCTTAAAAGTGCTATTATAACTGGTATTTCCTCACTCTTTTTACCCTCCTTAGATGCTTCCGAGAAAAAGTCTTACTCCATCATCTGCTGAAAGGAATCAATCAACTATCTAGCAGAAGCTCGAGTTTATTTCATAACTTGGGTGTTAATATAGATACAACAGCATACCAAGTAACTCTTCAAGTTATAAAGTTTCTAAAACCGTATCATTCAGCTGAATAAAAATCCTCAGCTAAGGTTTAATCTTACATGTTTCCATTTATTAGAATACATTTTCACAATGGCCTAGATAAGAATTACAAGAAACAAAGACACTTGGAAAAAATAGGCCTTGAGACACATAACAAAACAATCCACCATTCTGACTTTGACATAAGGAATGTTTTTTATCAAGGGTAACAAGCTAAATGAAGATACTCACCAACGCAGGCCAGTGCCCAACTGACACTCTAGTTCCCTGAAGCAGAACTGGGTCATTTCGAGGGGCCCAAACAAGAGACCCTTCCAGCATCAAAACGATCACTTCTTCAGCATGAACTTTCACCCAGGCGTGTTGCTTCCAATTGCACCGGTCAAATTCCACAAATATCTGCAACAGATCCCAGAATGGGTTCTTTCAAACACATGTGGGCAAAGTCACAACAATCAGTCAGCAAAATGCTTGTCATGAATAGGGGTCTACAAATATCAGCTTGGCTTACCAGATAAACCCTGTCCTCACTACAAATTTTATCTTAACCCCACTGCCACACCTATGACACAAGCAAAGGGGGCTTTTGGAAGAGGCCAGGGTCTCTTCTGTTTGAGCTGCAGTGTGGGGAAGAAAAAACAAGAGGTTCCTCTGCACCCCACCCATTTTTTTCTGCTGCAAGGGTGACAAGATTTCACCCCCTTCGCATACAGGGCTTGGGACAGAGGCAGAGTCTTGTCTATATGCATGGAGGTATGCATAAGATAAGAAACAGTGGGGGAAGTGCCTGGCTTTCTTATGCAAACTAATGCCAGTGAAAGTAAAATTGCACCTCACTTCAGACTCCTGTAATTCTTAAAAGGGCTGGAGGGAGAAGCAACCAATATCTGACTTGCAGAAAACTTTGGAGGACGACAGAAAAAGTGGGGGAAACACAGCCTGTCTTCATCAAAGCTTCCTGAAAAACAGTAAATACTTTCCCTCTTCCATCAAGCCCTCTAGCAAACATGGAGGGTTGGAAGAAGATACAGATGGGATCTGGCAAAATCTTTGACTGTGCACCCACAGTCTCCATCCTTCTCCAAAGTGTCCTGTAAATAAAAAAAGACCCCATCTTCAGCTCCATCTCTCTGTGCTATGGAAGACAGGTACTTCTTTTACTTGCAAGAAGCTTAAGAGAAGGCAGAAACAGTGATGCCTATCATCTCTTATCAAAACTGCTCCACTAAGGAGGTGCCATTTTCAACTAAGGGGTTAAGGGACACTGTTGACGCCCAATTCTGAAACAAAACCATTTGAAGAATAATGTTTGTATACAACATTCCAGATGTAATGTACGTGATGTACCTGATGTGATCACAGGAATGAAACTGCATCTGTCCAATCTTAGATTACAATAACTTAATGCCATATATTTGTTTGCAATTTAGTTCCTCAGTGTTTGCCCACTGTCACACTGTTTGAAGTTCACTCTGGAAAAGAGTCTACTTGATGCCTGGCGTACCTTCTTCCTTTCTAACATCATCTCCATGCTTCTTTCTGGTGATTTTAACACTCAAGTTGATAATTTCTCTTGCTCAGCTGCCTCCCATTTCCTGCCTTTCATCTTCAGCTCTTGACAGACCTCCCTGGACACTACCATGGCCACTCCTGATCATGTCTTTATCTGTGTCTGAACCTGTGTGCAGGCTTGCAGCTGCTCTAGTCCAACCCCTCTCTGATCCAGAGCTGCTATATAACAGTCCTGTTGCATTAAATCTGGAAAGGAAACAATCACCCAGGAGAAATTCTATTCTCCAGGACGTACCATTTTCTAGGATATTCCACTTTGTATTTATTTTATTTTATTTATTAAATTTGTATACCACCCTTCATCTATAGATCTCAGGGCAGTTCAGAACATAAAAATAAAATTGACTCTGCCCCTTTTGGAGTCATGTCACATCTCTACAAATTGTCACCAGCAAGTACTATAATGTTTGGATGAAGGGGAGCTGGAAGGTCTTCACCTCTGGTGAACCCACCTGGGTGGGTTAAGATTTTCTGCCTTCAGTAAATGAGAAGCTGGTGGAAGCAAAAGTGGGAGAGATGCTCTAATACCTGCTACCTCTAGTGAGAGATAAAGCATTATTTACTTCTATTTTTGTCCCTGGAAGACAGGAGGGATTAATAGGTGTATGTAGAACACACAAATAAGGAGCCAGTTGGGTACTTTATTATTGTATTTAGTACAATAATGATCTCTGGGGCTAATCAGAATGCTTTTGAGGGTAATTCAAATTTCCTATTTTCTTCTTTATATTCCCATTTCCCAATCTTGTTTCATTTTATTTTTTTGCTTGGATTTTTATATTTAGATTCCTTAGTGGTTAGTTTCCTGATGTTAAGCTTTATTTGATGAAGTGTCTGTAATGGATTGTTAATGCAAATGTTACATTATTTTAAAAATATTGCCCTGCTCTGTATCCTGATAATAATCCTATATTATCTGAGTTTTGATTAAAAGTTTGCAAAGTTTTGGTGTTTAATTGTTTACTACTGATTATATTATATATTTAGTATTGCTTAATAATTAAATGTATTTATATCCCACCTTTCCATTAAAAAAATATCAAGGCACTTGGTAGCATCTTCAAAATAGCCAAACAGCTAATGGTAATCCTAACAAGAGTTTTAAAAGTTACAGATAGGTAGCCGTGTTGGTCTGCCATAGTCAAAACAAAAAAAATTCCTTCCAGTAGCACCTTAAAGACCAACTAAGTTAGTTCTTGGTATGAGCTTTCGTGTGCATGCACACTTCTTCAGATACACTGAAGAAGAATTTTTTAAGAGTTTTAAAAATTTGAAGATAAGATACACAAAGTCAGGGCATCAGCAAAAAACCCAGCAGGTCAAGATCACCTTAACCAGATGGCAGAAAAACAGAAAGAGAGCAGGCAAGACTGACTTCCCTAGGTAGGGAGCTCCTCAGTCTAAACTGAACCCTCCCACATCCTCACTTGCACTTCAGCTGCTGATGGGACAAAAAGAGTCTCCCCAGCAGATCTTCCAACTGTACCTGCATTGCACACAGTTACCCTGGAAAGGGATATGTCCTCTTTTAGATTATAACATACCATGCTCAGAAATTAAACAAATTGTTTGCCAGCTGCATATTAAGTAAGCCTTTCACTATCACTAAATAATGACAAGGCATGCTAAGCATGTGAAGTCTCTTTGAAAGCATTTTTACTAAAGTAACTTGCCCAATGTAACAATACCTAGACGACACCCCATTATAAATTGTGGTATTCTGAAAACTTGAACATATCTAAGCCTTAATATCTCATCCTGGTTCCAGGTGTCTCAGACTATCACTCCCACCAACACAAGTCTGAAAAGTGTTAAGAAAGAATTATAAAACAGACCACTTGAAAATTGCCAAGAGTTTGGTGCAACACTTAAATTATGTTTCAATTTGTTACAGCAATTATGTAACAAACTACCATGCTATACGATTTTAATTGCTGCTTTTATTTCTTTTATGTTCAATTTCATTGCATTACAATTTTAATTCCATAGAATTAAAATTGTAATACATTAAAATGCAAGATAATAAAAGCAGTAATAATAAGATCAATATGAATATTTAATGCAAGGGTTCTGCCATCTTGTGCCTTCAACCAAAAATTCATAGATACACAACAGGCCACTTGACTGAAGCTTGATGGTCCATGAACCACAGTTTGGAAACGCCTCAGGAAGAGGAACCCTCAAAGGTCCACTGAAAGAAATCTGCAAAACATCACTCATAGCATGTTTGCACATAAAAATCATACAGGGGCCTAGTTCTTGCCGACACAGAAATCAGTATAGTCCATCTAGCAGCCCTATATTGCCTACATTGACTTTCTTTCTTTCCCAGCAAGGAGAATAAACCTCTAGGTTCTTCTGCATGCTAAGCATGTGCACAATCAACTATGGCCATTCCCTGTTCAACACTACTGCTACTTCTTTTTCAGCATGTACAGATGCCCCTGTTTGTTCAGTGTAAAAATCTGGACAGAAATCTTGAAAGGGGGTGGTCAATCATATCTGTATTTGACCATGCCTTTCCTGGAAAATCTAGTCAGTTATACTGGGACTTTTAATGAGGATTCTACGCAGTGTTATAAACTCAAAATATATAAGCTAATCACCACATGGCACCATGTATGTTCGAAATCTTCCAACATTCAACTTCACTGGATGTCCATGAGTTCTAGCGTTATGAAAGGATAAAAACTTTGCCATGCCATGCATAATTTTATCAACTTCTTTCATGTCACCAATTAATCGCCTTATCTCTAAATTAAAAGTACTCATAAGGCAGAGGCCCTATGAGCCCACGGCTCCCTTCACCAACTACCTTCTTTCTGCGGCACCCCTGTGGGGCTCAGGAGCCCAGTTATTGTAGAACTTGGGAAAAGTACAGAAAAAGGGGGAAATATATCAGGAGACTGGAATATATACCTAAGAGATAACAAGATTTGGGCTATTCAGTTTTTGAAAAAGTTGAGCAAGGGAGCAGATTACAGAAGTGAATAAAATTTGCAAGATATAGAGCAGAGAGGGGAATGTTTCTCTCCCCCTTCTTAAAATATTAGAACCCAGGGAATCCAGCTAAGTGGAACTGTGGGAGAATAAGAATAGAAAAAAGAATCAGACTTCTTCAAACAGTTAAACTATAACATTTACTTCCACAAGATGTTGATGGGTCACAAATTTGGGTTGAAAGGGGGATTAGACAAATTCATGGGAGAAAAAGACTACCAGCGGCTATATACAACTACAAAATAAGAGGCAGTATACCTCTGAATACCTGTTGCTGGGAAGAGCCGCAACGTAAGGGTTTTGCTCTCATGCCCTGCTTGTGGGTGTCTCATAAGTAATGGCCACTACAGACATAGGGTGCTAGTCAAGGGTGGAAACTATACACATATAAAAATGGTTCTGAAAATGCTTTTTTTAAAAGTGTTTTTAAAAATACACTGAATTTTCCATAAGGCTCACCATTGCCATCTAGTGCCACATGGTATATTGCACTTAAAACACACTTTAAATGTTTTATTTGCAGCTGTATAGCTGAGTCCTAGGTTAGTGTTTGATCTGTTCCAGCAGAGTTCTTATTTTCATATATAAACACAGCCCACATGATTTGTCAATTATTTAAACAGTTTCAGCTGATATTTTCAGGATTTTTTTTGAAACTCCCAAGATCTCTTTCCTAGGCAATTATTTGCAACTAATTCAATGTTTTCATACTTTTAGGATAATTTATTCCAAATTGTATTGCACCCTACTTAATAACAGAGCAACAGAATGACAAATCGATTTGATTCTATCAACCAGATGGGAAAGAGCCTTCTCCGGGTCTTCAGTGTACTTACTTTCTGAATAATTAAGTCACCTTAAATTTTAAAAATTGGGGGTAATCTGAAAAATAACATCCTATCCTTATTTTACAGTGCCAGAATAGGCAACCAAGGTATGATGGCAGATGTAAAAAGGCAATGGTACTAGCATAGCACAAAGTGGTACAAAAAAGTAGTTGCTACACAGTTGTTTGGAACACAACTTCCTCAGGCACTTTAGCTAAAGTACTTTAAATCTCGGAAATCAAGAGCTAAGTGCTGTGGATATGGTGTTTTCAAAAATAATCACACTGGCAGCTATCCTTCACAGACAATAACAGCATAATCGTGATAGCAACAGCACTGAACTGGTACCCATTATCAGTGCTGGCTTTCGACCAGTGACACAAATATATATATCCCATAGAAGGCTGCACGCACAAGCCTCAACCTGCCCTATTTGGAACACTTGGCAGCCCTCGACCTGGTACTTTTGTGGAAGCATCTTCGAAGTTTAGATTATCCTTTCTACCTAATAAAACTGCAAGGCATAGGGAAAACACAACACTGCACTGAAGTAAACATAAGCAGCGATCCCAACAACTAAGGAAAGTACGGGATCTAAGCTGGAAAACACGAAACGTTTAAAGCTCCCAGACTTCAAACGCGCTGCAGTTAGAGAGAGAGACCAGGATACCCAGCGTTAAGGGATCTGAGGCGCCACAATCCTAACTACCACGAACAAACATTCCTTAGCAGGAACGCACAGCATACTTCCTTCTCCCGCCCGCCGCTTCAGTACAACCCCCCACACATCTCACCCCCGAGGTAAACGGTCTCGGGTGCAGCACCGCGCGCTGTCTCACTTCGGGGGCAATCACCAAGGACGGCCATAGATGCGGCAACCGAAACCCAAGACGAAGCGTAACAAGAGATTCTGCAGCGGCGGCAGCAGCTGCCACCAGATAAGGAAGAGGCGGAGCAGGGAGGCTGAGCTACCTCGGCCGAAGAAGGAAAGCGGATAAACCCCTCCCCCTCCCCTCCGGAGTCCAAGCAGAAGCTCAGCAACACACCCCACCCCCACCTAGGCAGAGAGGGAGATATACATAAACACACGTAGGCAGGACACGAGCCCCAGCTCCCCGCCCCCGAGGAAGGCGCTCACCGCTAAGTCCTGAGGCACGGCCCCGCTCATGGCCCGCACGGTCCCGCTCCTCCAGGCTCGAGAGGGCAGTGCAGGCCCAGGCTCCGGCCCCGCCGCCTCGCCCTCGCCCGGCCCCGCGACCAGCAGCAGCAGAAGTCGCTTCCCCACCGGGGAGGCCGCCGTGTCCGCCATCCCCGCCGGGCAGAAGCAGCCTCCGTCGCGCCTCCGAGCCCAACAGCCGCCGCCGGAGACACCGAGTGAGCGACGGCCTTGCGCTGGGCCCCCCGAACACCAGCCCGCCCTGATCCCGACGTGCCCCGCGCCAGAACCTCCGTTCCAATCCCGGCGTGCTCCGCGCCGGCCAGCCTGCCGGCCCCGCCCCTGATTCGAGTTCCCAGCGTGCCCTGCGCGCGCCCTTATTTATTTACTCCTCCGCTCCCGGCATGCACCGCAGTCGTCGCGCTCTTGTCCAAGGTGCCTGTTGTTCGTTTTTGCCCGTAGGGGGCGCTGCAGGGGACTCATTCCACAGGCCCCGATACTCGCCCCACAGAACCTTAAAGCCTCTCCCCCCAACCCCACAAGGCACATCACACTTGATGGGGAAAGTGGAATGGCCACCTACCACGCCTTGGTTGACCTGAGGTACAAGAAGGGCTGCCCTCTTATTTTCGGGTGTTATAAGTCATATTACTGTACTGACGAGGTCTCAGCCCGCACTCACAGTGCGGGAAGGAGCTTTCACCAGCTAAAGTTGTGTATGATTTCCTGAACATGCATGTGTGTTTAGGGAATTCTTATTTCATTCTTTTGTGATGGTAAGTACTTTAATGCCTGAATCCTGGTCACAGGCTCACCCTATTCATACACAAATATGGCCTTAAGACAGGTAAGCAAAAGACAATGGAGAGGCCTTCCCATTTCCTTCCTCCTTGCAGAGAAACATTTGAGGTCAATTTAGGAGTCAAAATGGTTTCAGGATTGCTTTCCTATACTATTTCAGACATATGGTTTATATACTCATGTATGTGTTTGCCTTGTAAATTTATGAACATTTAATTTATATATTCAAGACCTTAAATTCTTATAACACTGTTAAGTTGTAAAATGTTTGTTGCCTGCCTTGGATTTTGCTCATCTGATGAGTGTAACTGAACTAATAAAGTAACTGGCAACCAACCTAGGCCAGCTTTTTGTCACCCACTGTGCAAAATGCTCCATTTAAGGACAGTCTGCTCTCCCCAGTAGTCATTTACAATTTACAAATAGGGTGTTCCCCAGGCTCCAGTCTAAGTATGAAGGCTTTGCATTTCTTCTTCTTCGGTGATGACTCATAGCCGAGTAAGATTGTCTTCCATTAAAACGGTCATAACAGTGAGTCTGTAAGTGACTGTATCCACACGTCCTTCCACAGTGTGATCACGGTGAGGGTTTGCCAAACATGCCTTCCTTTTAGTTCGTTTCTCCTTTTCACCCTGAGTTTGTGCTTCTTCAAAGTCCACAACAACTTTGGTACAGGCTGTTCTCCAATGGGAGCGCTTGCAGGCCAGTGTTTCCCAGTTATCAATGCTTATACTACATTTTTAAAATATTTGCCTTGAGAATATATTTAAACCTCTTCTGTTGTCCACTGATATTTCACTTTCCATTCTTAAGTTGGGAATAGTAGTTGCTTTGGAAGATGATAATCAGGCATCCAAACATGACCAGTCCAACAAAGTTGATGTTTAAGAATCTTTGCTTCGGCACTGGTGAATCATTTAAGGTTTTGGTTAAGAATGTTTTGGTTGATGTTTAAGAATCATTTTGCTTCTTCCAGTATACTGACATTAATTCACCTGTCTTCCCAAGTGATGTGTAAAAATTTTCTGAGACACCGTTGATGGAATCTTTTGAGGAGTTGGAGATGGCATTTATAAGTTGTCCGTGTTTCACAAGCGTAAAGTTGGTAGCATAATGGCTTTGTAAACAAGCATTTTGGTTTCCCTGCAAATGTCCTAGTCCTCAAACACTCAGTGCTTCACTTGGGAGGAAACTGCACTCGCAGAGCCCAGGCGATGCTCAATTTCAGCATCGATGTTGGCCCTTGTGGAAAGATAACTGTCCAGGTAGGAAAAGTGGTCAACATTTTCTAACATGGCACCATTAAGTTGGATTTGTGGCACTGCATAGGGCTTTTTGTGTGCCTGTGGTGCAGCACTTTGATTTTTTTGATATTGAGCAATAGGCCAAGCTTTCCATAAGCTGTGAAGCTATTTAAGTTTGTTTGGAGGTCATTCTCTGAGTGTGCACAAACTACGTTGTCATCAGCATACTGAAGCTCTATGATGGAAGTTATGGTAACCTTACTCTTTCCTTTCATCCTACTCAGTTTAAAGAGTTTTCATCTGTTCGTTATATGATTTCTACTCCAGTGGGGAGTTTCCCTTAGACAATGTGTTGGATCATGGCGATGAAGATAATAGAGTTGGGGTGATAACTCATTCCTGTTTAACGCCTGATCCCACTGTGAACGGTTCATTTTGAGAGCCATTGTTATCCACAATTGTTGCAGTCATATTATCATGGATGAGTCAAAGGATGTTCACAAATTTATCTGGGCAGCCGATTTTCAGAAGGACACTCCACAGGACAGTGCAATTTACAGTGTCGAAGGCCTTAGTCAGGTCAATAAATGCCACATACAGGGCTTGGTTTTGCTCTCTGCATTTTCTTTGCCAAGCAGTGAAAATCATATCCACTGTCCCCCTAGAACGTCAAAAACCATTTTGGGAAGAATATCCTCAGATATAGCTAGGAGATGGTTTGCCAAAATCCTTGCAAGAATTTTTCCAGCCACAGCTAATAAAGAGATGCCTCAATAGTTTCCACAAACCGTTCTATCATCTTTAAAAAAAAAATTGATTTTTTTTCTTCTAAGTCTGCTGGGATCTCTTCTTCCTCCCAGATTTTTTTGATGAGCTCTTGAAGTTGTTGTGTAAGTTCAATTCCGCCCAATTTGAAGACTTCAGCATGTATCCCATCAGGTCTGCTGGCTTTGTTGTTTTTCATTTGGTTAATAGCTGTACACAACTCGCCCAGATTTGGACATACTGCAAGTTCATCTCCAATTTGTTTTTGTGGGATTTGTGAGAGGACCTCAGCAGCTACGGGGAAGTTGCCTTCCATTGCTACATCAACTTTTTATTACCATTTTAGACTTACCAGATTTCTCTTATCTAAAATCTTAAAATTTTAAGAGACCACATACCAAGTGCCCAGGATGCGGATCTGCCTATGGAAGGAGGCAGGTCAAAGGTAACTTTCCCAATCCCCTTCTCTTCCTGGCTATTCCAAGGGTCAAGAGACATTTCTGAATAGGGTAGACTGTGATGTACAGGGATATAGTGTAAAACTGGGCAGATGCATCTCCTGTGAGTAGAAACTACACTTACAGAAGTTACTTCACTAACTTTCTGTTATTTCTCCCTTTCCCCATAATGCCCCACTTAGTCACTTTCCACCCCACCCCACCCCACTTCCGTAGGTGGGGTTTACCAATTGCACAGATTTGCAAAAGTTGTAATGCAGACGCTAAACGGTTAGTCAAATACATTGTAAAGGGAGCAACACAGTGAAATGAGAAAACCCACATGACCATAAAGGAAATATTTATTAAAATATAATCAAAGAAACTGTCAAACTTCTAACAAAAGCCAGGAGAGAGTTGAAGGGAGAAACATCTGTACAGGAAACATCATTGGAAATGCTTTTACATGCTTTATTGTTTAAGTTTCACAGTTTAGTTATTGGCTACAAAAATATATTTCTGAAACTCTGAGTCCTCTATAAAAAAAGCTGGTCAGCAACAGCAAACCTGACAAGCAGAATATACCTTAGGACAGAGTGAGCTCCTCCTGCAGATAAGCTTGGCATGACCCAGGGCACTCCTGCCTCAACGTTAGGAACAAATGTTCTTTGGGATTAAGCTCCACATTAATTCTGAAGGAAGTCTATTCTTCCTCCAGCATGCATAAAACTTGGAGCAAGGAGTTTCACATCTATACATGTGAGAAGGGGTCACTGAACCAATGTTTAGTGTCAGGAGAGAGACTCCACTTTAGCATTACCCTTTCTTGTGGCAACTGCTAGTCTGAACCAAAAATATACCATGATGTGCAACTGGAGCACTTTCATCAGCACCTGGCCCATCCTGCTTTCTGGGGAAAAACCCCTTGATTAGCTAAGGAGTCTCAAACCTGATCTGGATCCTCAAGCGATGCCACTCTGGCAGTTTCAAAGTTGTTTTATTTCCCAAATGTAGGTCTAGGTAATACTGGCTATCTTTGAGGGCTTAAGGCTTATACAATGTTCACCAGCATTCAGAGACTGACACAGCCTTATCATTTATGTATTTCTAGTATGCCAATCAGCACGGTTTCTACAAAACAAAAGGCTCAGTGCTAGCCAGCTGGGATCTTCCCAATTTCTCTCCTTATGGAGGTTTTTACCTGATAAGTCTTTAGAGGTATTCATGTGTAAAAAATAGTTTTGCTTACTAATATATGGTTGCCACTTTTAATTAAGTGTATCTTACACTACTCCCTGAAACAGGCAAGATGAACAGACTCTGGGCAATCCCACAACTGGGGACCTTGATCAGAAAATCTTACAAACAGAATTTAGGAATTGCTAGCAGCAAGCTGAGCAAAAGATGCTGCTGATTTTCTCTGCTTGTAATACAATGTGACACTGGGGCAATAGGCATCCTATTCTCCACTGCAGGAATGCTCAACCCATGGGTTGACAGAACTTATTAGTCGGGTTGTAACAGGACAGTGAAATACATCAGTATCTCCTATCCAAGTATGAAATCTAATCAAACCTGGTATCCTGAGAATTTCAGCTTTCATTTTTTAAAGCACATTCCTGCTCTTATGGTCGTAGCCAACAGCTTGACAATGCATAACTAATGTTGAGTAAAGTACAAGAAACTAAAAGGCAGAGTGGCAGGGCACTAGAGCCCTGCAATTCCCTGCTCTTCCTCAATGGCTATTTCCTACCGTCTTTCTCACTAATCCCAATTTCTCTACAATTCCCTGCCGTTTCTGTAAAAATACCCTAAACATGATGGTCTATTGGAAGCAGAATATGCACATTTATAATATTATGAATCAGAATTTTGAGTGCCGTGTAATGGGGAGGTTGGTGGAGAATACACACAACCCTGAACTGCCCTCTGGAGTAGCACCTAATGTTATGGATATCTGAGGCACATCAGCAATGTGTGAATGTTTTGTAGATTGGGATTTTCTCCTCAACAGATTGTGAAATGTAATACATGCAGCCCACCTCACAGCTGGCTAGTTTGCCCACTACAGAGAGCAGAGTTTTTCAAGGGCTGGTGCGGACACAATTCTGGCCCTTGGCTCAGGCCAACAGATCAACAGCAAACAATAAGATCACATCTCCGTCTCCTCTCACAGATACATTCCTTTAGCTCTCTTTGCCCTTGTTTAGAGTTAGGTCTGAGCAATATTAATCTTGATTAACACAGATGTGAACCTAGATTTTGGAACTGAAGGTGGGGAATGGTGCGGGCACAGGAAATTTACACAGGAGAAAGGAAGGGGTGAGGAAGTGTCTTGTCACACAGGCTACTCCCATTTTCTTTAACCCAAGTTAAAGGCCAGCATTGTGTTATATTTGCAACAACCCAAATGGCAATGCATTCCAGTTTTCAGGTTGGTTAGAGCAGATTAGTATGCAGATCAAATAAAAAGCTGAAACTGTTATTTTTGCCCCAATTTAAATCTCTTCAGAGGTGAAGGCTTCACTCAAAGGTTCCCCACATTTACTGCCACACACTTAGCACTAACATCTGTTAGCATGCCCCCCCATGCACAGACTGCTAAAAACCCTGAGCGACCCAAGAGGTATGTGAATTTTAAACATGAAGTCATAATCATCCAAGAGATTATAAAGCTATTGTGCCTCCCCCACTACCAGAGCCTACATTACACCAAACACTTCCAACTCACATTCTAACAAAGCACACACTACAAGGGCACCATATACCATCTCACAATACAAAAGTAAGATTTTTCTTGCTCAGCGCTTCCCTCACTTGAAAGGGATTCTCTGTACACCTGTCAGTTAGCACTTGGCATTGAAGAAATCCTGCCAATATCTGCAGACAGTCTTGGAAAATTGGGATGCTTGGGGACATGCTGGCCCATTATCAATGTTCAGTTGTAAGCAAGATCTAGGATGAGGTTTCTACTCCACCCAGTTCCCAGATTGCCTGGCTGGCATTTTGTTTGGAAGAAAACAAGGTAAAGTTGAATTCTGATTACAACAAAAAATTCCTATTCTTCACCCCCAATTGTTTTCTGAGCTTAATACTTAGGCGGTCTGATTATAAGCCATAACATTTTCCTAGTCAAAGAGTTCTGTAAAGTCCAAGCAACGTGACAAGGCTATCCTCCAACAATAATAAATACTTTGTTTAATTATGAACTATATGCTGTGTGGACAGTGCCAGGGAATAAGAATTTATTCACCTCATAAGAGACAATGTACAGCACTAGTTCTGCCTTTAAATCTGGTTTAAATGCCTTGGTTAAAACATACCCCTGTTGGTTTTTTTAAAAGGCGACTGCCATAGTTTGCCACACACCAACTATTTCTCCCCAAGAAGAATCTGTGTGGCCATCTGTAGGTTTTGAGAATGAATTCTGTTGGTTGGTTTTTTTGCAAGACAAGGACTCAATTCAGAGAAAGGGGTTGAAGTAAAGAACTTGAAAATTCAGCACGCACACACCTGGGACATTTCATACGAAACAAAAATAAGGGAAGAATCCTGGCTTGGCCTTTGATGCGTGTTAAGAGACAGGTCAACGAGACTTAGGTCCCAAGTTAAGTTCTAGGATTTCAGCATAATCATCTTATTGTAGCAAAGTTGCACTAATAAGCGTGCAAAGAGCAGGCATTTATGTAACCTGACACCTTGATTTCTGAAACGCCTTCTGCCTCCCTATATGGAGCTGACTCCTCATTCCCTGAGCTGGGCCCAAATCTCAGTTGAATCTTCCTCCCTGTAACTTCGCAAGCATCTTGGCTGTCGATGCAAATTCTCTGCACATCTTGAAACACAAATTAGATTCCAGGCAGAATTTCCAATTCACTCTGGTTCGTATAATTACTTACCCCCAGCATCCTAGGAGCAAATCACCCACCAAGCACATCAGTTAAGAGCATACAGGCAGGCCAAAGCAGTAAATGCCCACAACTGAGCCAGGGCTCCCCTTCCTACCAAGCAAACCTACATGCGCACCTTCCCTCCCCATTACAGTGTACTTTGCCCCTTGTACCTGAAACTCTGCTGACCTTCAACCTAAGAAACCACCTTAAATTCAGACCAGTCTTGTTCTGGAATCACTGGAATTCTCAGTATTCTACTCAGGTACTGTTTTCCCGTATATCACACAGTGGAGGCAGGGGCAAGGAAACCTGCATGTTAAAACTAAACATTACCAAGAGGGTGAAAAGTCACTGCTTCATTGCCCCAGATAAGGAAAAAGATTCACCAAAAGATTTAAACTAAATCTGATATAAAATATCTGTTTAAAGGCAAGAGCTAGAATTTGCCAACAATGAAATGCATTCTCCTGTCCGGTGCGAACAGGAAATAGTCCACAGGGATCACAATATGTCCTAAAAAAAATGGAGGCATTCCCTGCTTTCTCATGGGGGGATAAAGAGAACAGAGATGCTACTGGTCAGTGGAGATTTCTCTGTCTGGCTCCAATTTGCTTGACTCTCCCGGAGAAGGGGTATGGGGTGCAGAGTGAGACACAGAGGGAATACCGTGAGGTACAATCCCCTCTACTGGTGGCTCTGGGAGCCCTGTGGCTGCTACTCCCACTACTCCTGGAGGAAACCTGCCACAAAAAAGAAAGCACAGGGTGATTACAATCCAGGGAGTGTTTCCTTGAAGGTTTCACTGACATTATATAAAAGGCATTCAGAAATTAAGCAATTAAGTGAAGGTTAGTAGGAAATGGCATTACAGTAAATTCTATTACAGCTTTAACTTGGCATTTATCAGGCCACAATCCTCTGGCCACTATCTTCCGAAGCAGGTTTTGTCTTAATTGCTGCAGGGTAGAGCTACATATTAGGGACACGGGTGGCGCTGTGGGTTAAACCACAGAGCCTAGGACTTGCCGATCAGAAGACCGGCAGTTCAAATCCCCGCGACGGGGTGAGCTCCCGTTGCTCGGTCCCTGCTCCTGCCAACCTAGCAATTTGAAAGCACGTCAAAGTGCAAGTAAATAAATAGGTACACGGGAAGGTAAATGGTGTTTCCGTGCACTGCTCTGGTTCTCCAGAAGTGGCTTAGTCATGCTGGCCACATGACCCGGAAGCTGTACTCCGGCTCCCTTGGCCAATAAAGTGAGATGAACGCCGCAACCCCAGAGTCGGTCACGACTGGACCTAAGGGTCAGGGGTCCCTTTACCTTTACCTAGAGCTACATATTAAAATCATTACAAGGGTGCCTAGCCAGTAACCCATCTGAAAAAGGTCCTGAAGCCCTCTGGCTAACCTGGGTTGGTGCTCTTTATTCAAGAGCTACAATCTACAAAGCAATGCAGCTTTATTTCAAATGAGTTTGCTGCCAGAAAGAAGGTGGACAGGGAGGCTGGGTCAGTCTCACAAAGCTAGATAAATTTTCTGAATACAATCCTTTTGAGACCTGATGCATACGTGACCTGTGCAAAAAGCTTTTGGTAAGAATGCATGCACATCTCACCTGTAAGCTGCAGCTCCGTTAAGCTCTGGATGCACAGCTGCAGGGTCAATACTGGACCACTGAGCTGCTAAAAGCAAGTACTCCTTATTAACACAGTTCCTCAAATGATCAGGTATGACACCTAAAACAAAGTCAAAATATACAGAGGTATATTAGATGCTAATGCCAGTTATTTACACCCAAATGTCACAGGGGAAAGATACCCTAACTGCTTCTCTACTTTGTATATAGGATGCAAGATAGATCCACAAATATAATATGAAAAATAAGAATGGTGTAGTGCAAGAAAAATTTGCTTGTTTCTTCCACAGTGTTCATGAGAAACGATTCCCTTAACTGCAGTTTCTAGGTGCACCAATGTCATTAGACATGACTGCTGTCAAGAAAATCCTCCAAGGCATCACTCCATGTTGAAACAGCACCAAACATCTCCCAAACACCAGGGTAGGAAAACAGTCTAATTCAGGCACCCCCAACCTTCAGCCCTCTAGATGTTCTGGACTACAATTCCCATCATCCCTGACCACTGGTCCTGTTAGCTAGGGATCATGGGAGTTGTAGGCCAAAACATCTGGAGGGCCGCAGGTTGGGGGTGCCAGGCCTAAGTGGTCTAAAAAGCTAAAGAACTAATCCAGTGACTTAATTTCCACCTCCACCAATTAGGCAAGGAGCTCCATCACAACAGTTGTATAGACCTATCCCAGTGAAACAATCTCTGAAGCAAAAGCAGAGCTACCTGTGATGGCTCTTCGGATCTCCTTAGCTGCATCCTCTCTAGATTCAATGGAGGCCTGTTCACTGTACCAGGCTGTGTGAGGAGTACAGATCACGTTGGGGGCATCTTTGAGGGGTCCATTCGCAAAGCTGTGATGTAGAGAAAGGGGCATTATTTTTTATTATGATCTCTGGCAGCCCTAACACTTGGAGAAGGAGAGGTGAAAAGCGGTATAGGCTGGCAGCAGTACAGAGCAATAGTGGAGTTGTTACCTGAAGGGTTCTGACTCATGAACATCCAATGCTGCCCCTCTGATTCTTCCTTCCTTTAGGGCTTGAGCCAGGGCTCTCTCTTCAACTAGTCCTCCACGAGCTGTATTCACCAGAAAGCAGCCTTGGCGCATCTGCAAAAAAAAAAAATACAGGCTACTGTTGAGCTTGAATAACCTACTATTGAGTCCAAATTACATTATTGTTCGTAAAATTTAAATGGAGCACAGTTTAAAAGGAGTATGGGACAATCAGGACAGAATAGATTTGAAGTATTTCCCTCACATACATTCTGAAATACACAATTTTCCTACTCAAAAACACACTTAGGGCTCAGCACAACATCACACAAAAAATAACATAAATCTTCAAAAGGTGCCCAGGGAGCAGGGAAAAGAGAAAAGAAGGGGAATCTAACAACAGAAACTTGGAGGTGGGGGGACAGACGTTGAAAATAGTGCCTGAGAGGTTCATCATCTGTTCATTTTCTGCACTCTTCATCACCAACCAGAACAACTGCTTTTAGGTTCTGTTGGGATCCCTCTCAAGGTTTTTAAAAGTAGTAGTTGAAGAGAACAGCCAACATTTGGATCATGGGGTGACAACAATTGGGAAGAACCATTACTGCAAACCCATATAACAGAAGTACAAAAATTAGACCTCAAATGAAACAAGAATTGAGTCACTATAGTATAAAACCACACTCGCTCTAAAAAGAACATTGAGTGGGCAAACCGGGAAGAACATGACATTAAAAGAATCTGGAGTTGTTTGCAACAGTTCAGTGCTGTCACTGTTCTTTGCTTACTCAGCACTGCCAGTTACAGACTTTATTATATTTAGACTGAAGCCAAACATTTGTTACAGGCAGTTTCTAATCACAGAATCAATCTATTCACAACAAAAGAAGCCACGCTCAGCAGAAATGCAAGCACCAGATCCACACATTTCTAGCTTTCATGAAACCACCCTACAGCAGCAACTTATACTCCCAGCACAATGCAATGTTGCACCTGTTTAATGGCAAAGTCATTGATGAGGTGATGATTATGTTCGTTGAGGCTGCAGTGCAATGTGATGCAGTCACTGTGCATGAGCAGATCTTGCAGGGTGCTCATCCGCTGTAACCCCAGGGAACGCTCCACTCCATGAGGCAGATATGGATCGTAGAAAATCACATTGAAGCCAAAGGGTTTTGCTCGCAGAGCAACTGCTTGCCCAACTCGACCTTGGAAAAAAGGAACACATATTCACCTGAATAACAGCACAACACATTCCTCCCAAAGAGCTAAGTCATTGGGAGGAGACTTGGAATGACCTACGAAACACTATACTCTTTTTTTTAGGGATAGAGAGAAGGGGAGGGAAGACTGATGGTGGGCGCTGAGGTCTTCTGTGTATTCTCTCCAAGGAAACAGACCCCACATATATGCAACAGTTGTGATCAATGGACTAGTTGAGGTTCTTTGCAAGCACTGCAGAACGCAACTGAAGTTTCGATTGTTCACAATACTAGAGTCTTCCCTAACTTGGGGCCCTCCGTGTTTCGGACTGCAATTCCCACCAGCCCCAGCCAGCATGGATAATAGTCAGGAATGTTGGAAGTTATAGGCCAAAACACTTGGACAGCCCCAAATTGGGAAGGGCTGCTCTACCAGGTGAACTACTGGCCTAACTAAATATAAGGCAGATACCAATGCCACCCCAAATCTATCAGTGGGAACCTCCCATTCGCACTAGGAGCAACAAAGTTGAACTACAAAACCAACAAGGCAGAAAGGCTGAATGAGCAGGAGCGTCATTCAACATGCGACACCCATTTCTGCAAACTTTCAATTTAACGATTAGATAAGTCTCTCCACATCTAGTAAATTTCCCATACAGGTAAGTCCCCATTTACATAGATGTTATGTTCCAGACTTCTATGCATGTCAATGAAAGACATATAAATGGGGAGCACCCTGGAGAGTCCTAGGGGCTTGCGAGGAGACCCACCCCAAAGCCGGAAGATATAAAGAAGCAGTCAAGAATGTTTTGGGCTTAGACATTCCCTCCTCACCTCACCTGTCTTTTACCTCTCCGATCCTGGTTTGCAGTAGAAGCACAAACCATAGCAATGGTTTGCCTCAAGCTATGAAAAGAGGGAGAGAGCTGCCACACTGCAAGGCTCCTTCACGACAGGAGAGGGACTGTGAGCAACATCATGGGAGGGGTGACTCTAGGACCAAGGTGAAACTGTAAAGCTCCCTTGTTATTTTTGCTATTGGATGCTGGATGTTGTTTATGTAATCTTGATATATTAATAGTACTGAAAAGTTTATCAACTGTTGTTATTATTTATTAAATTTGTACACTGCCCTTCATCCAGGTCACAGGGTGGTTGACAACATTATTGATTAATTATATTTTATTTTATTTTTTATACCCCGGCATATCTAAAAACATAATAAAAATATCAAAGCAAAGCAATAAAAACCTCCCAATACAGGGCCGCCTTCAGATGTTTTATAACAGTTACGTAATTCTTTATCTCCTTGACATCTGAAGGGAGGGCGTTCCACAGGGAGGGCGCCACTACTGAGAATAATACAAAATGAGAACACAAAATACATAATAATGCCACTTCTCCCACAAAAACATTTAAAGGCCATAAGGCCTAGTTATAGAGAAACATTTTCACCTGGCGCCTGAAGATATGTAATGAAGCCGCCAGGCAAGCCTCCCTGGGGAGAGAATTCCACAACAAAGGAGCCACTGCAAAAAAGGTCCATTCTTGTGTTGCCACCCTCTCATGGAGGAGGCACACAAAGAGGATGATGATCAGATTATTATATTTGCTACTGTATTGTTTTGCTACGTTATTATGAAATAGTTTTTGCACTCTTTGCTTTTGAAATGCATTCCTGTTTTCATTGCTGCAAGCCACTTGGAGCATTATTTTTTGTGGAAAGGCAGTATACAAATGAATAAATGAAAGTCTGATCTTATATCTCTGAGCAGTTTGGTCTAAACTATGTCTGTATCTCTAGGAGCAGCCAATTTCTTACCAAGGCCAATGATGCCCAAGGTCTCCCCACGGATACGCACAGCACCTCCAGCCACCTCTCTGATTTGCTCCATACTTGAGGCTCTGTTTCCTTCTCGCATGGCCTGGTGGAGCCAAGTAACCCGACGATAAAGATTTAGAATGTGGCAAAGGGTAGAATCAGCTGTCTCTTCCACAGATGAAGAAGGGACGTTGCACACTGCAATGCCTGAGGAAATAGGAAGAAGAGGCTAGTGCAATTCCCAAACAATCTCAATACAGATGAAGAAAAGGGATTCCCCAACACTCCAGAGCTACAAACAAAGCAATATATTTGATACTGACACGAGCACATTGCCCAACATTTTAATGTACAGCAAAATCCTGTTCCCACTATCAACACCATGATAATTTGGGGGACAGGAAAACTCTCTGTCACAATCAGGCAGTTGGATGAAGGAGAGAAGAAGCTGCTTTGCACCAAATCAGGTAAGTAGGCTATCTAATTTAGTCCTGTTTTTATCTGATATTAGCTGTCCAACTTCTGAGGCAGAGGTTCTCCCCAGCCCTGCTACCTAAAAGATTTTAAACGGTATGTATCAGTGACTAAACCTGAGAGAACCTTCTATTCACAACACATGTCACTTACTATTTAGCTATGATCTATCCACAAGGGACTCGATTATATACCACATTTTTCTGTGTATAAGACTAGGTTTTCCCCCTAAAAATGTCAAAAAATGGGGGCTTTTTATACACAAATACACCCCCCCATTTTCTTAAACTGAAGCCCCCCAAAATAGGGGCCATCTTATACATGGGGGAGTCTTATAGACGGGAAAATAGGGTAATTCTTTTCTTGAAAATACTTGCCCATGTGGAAATCATAGCTCAGGAGACACTATAGTCTAAAAGCGCCACAATACTCCATTTGGCATTAAACACTTCAAGAAGACTATACAGACAGACCACCACCAAAACTCAAGAGAATTTAGGTTATTCAGTACGACAAGAGTTTAAGGCTAGGACTGCAGAATCTATAGGAACTCCATTACATGGCTCTCACACAGGTGTTGAGATCAGTAGCAGAACACTTACTGCTTTTAAGCTAGACGTATACGTAGAGTTTAATTTGCAAACTACGCTATACTTTTGTATTGTGTTTGCTTAATTAGTAATTAGGTGTCATGGACTTTGAAGACGCTTGAACTCAGGACGAAAGGGATAAACGTGCTAAGAGGAAGGCACATTTGGCAAACTCTCACCATGATCAACTCCCACCCAGAAACCTATGTGCTCACTGTGAAAGGATGTATGGATTCAGAATTGGCTTCCACAGTCACTTATGGACTCACTGTTAAGACTGTGTTCATGGAAGACAATCTTACTTGGCTACGAGTGATTGCCAAAGAAAGAAGAAGTCTACTTATTAAAATGGTTTACATCTTGAACCAAAGTATCCTTGTGAAAAAAGGCCCACTGAAATCAGTAAATTATCTCCACATAAATCGGCTTAGGATCAGAAAGTTAGAAAATTACAGCCTTAGCTAACATAGCAACCAGAACATTAGCAGCCTGTAAAAACTGTTGCTCAAAGCAAACACAAGTACTATGCTGTTAGTGCATGTCCTCATAGGTCTGCCACTACATGCAACAAGTAGCTATTTAACAGCTTACATTTTATAAAATTCCTAAAATAGTTCTAATCCATAGTAGGTCTAACTTATAGGGGTTCTTATGAAAGCAAATGTATTAAAATAAAACAGTGGTGCGCTTTGCAAATTTCTCTCTATCTGCAATAGTGAGCATTTCATCGCTTCTTAGGAGTTTATGATTTTGGCTAGCCCCCAATTTAGACCCAGTAAACTGAACACAAAGAGGCAGTGCACATGTTTTCACTCTATGTATTCATTTATTTTTTAGAAAATATTGCACTGGGATCACCATACCTAATTCTGCAGCTGACTTGATATCCACATTGTCATAGCCACTGCCAATTCGCACAATGACCCGGAGAGCTTTGAACTTCTCCAGGTCCTGGCGCGACAAGGTAATGGTGTGGTACATCAGAGCCCCAACAGCTTCATTTAGCACCTATGGGAAGACAGAACAACAGAATAATGCTTGCTCCACAGCATTAGAACTAGTCAGATCAGGATTCTGCAAACCCACTTACTTGATTGCCAGCAGCATTGCCCCTCCCTGCCCCACCCCACACACCCAGCATAAGGATCCTTTTCCCTAAGTTCTGTGAAGCAGTGGTTTTTGCAGAAGGCACAAGCAGCATCTCAGTGCTTTTACAGAAGAAGAGAAACCACTCACTTTCCCTCAATTTGTCTTGAGTTCTCATTGAATTCAAGGGAGGAGTTGTTTCTCTCCCTCCCCCATGGCCTTCTGCAGTAGACAGAAACAGCAAGCCATAGAGTGTGGCTTCTGCACAAGCTCAGTGTGAAGTCTAAGAAAATGCATCACCCTCCCACAAATTCTCTGCTAAATTCTTTGCAAATTCATTGGGCTTCTGCAGAATTTGGGGGGAGGGGGTTGGAAGCAACTACAAATAGTAGCTAGTTATTAAAGATGTTCTTGTTTAAGTGTGTTTACCTTTTCATGGATTTCCTGAGTTGACTGTGCATCACAGAAAGCCACTGTGGCAACATCCTTCAGGATGGGCATCTCTACAGTGCAATCTCTGCCATCCAGGAGGGCAACCAGCGGACGGGCTTGCATTGGGCCATTACCAATAGGAGGCCTTATACCTACAGGGAAAAAGCATCTTAATGAGCTGCAAATGTGACAATGACAAGATTCTTATGTCAGTCCTAAGCAAACATCACCAAGAATTCGTAGTGAAAACAAATGTAAGGGTTAGGGGGGAATCCGAGAAGAGTCACAGCTCAGTGCTAAAGCACATGCTTTGCATGCAGGAGGTCACAGACTCAATCCCAAATATTTCCAGAACTGAAAAACACACCTGTCTAAAACGCTAGAGAGCTGCTGCCAACCACTGTAAACATTATAAAGCTAGTATGCCAGTGGTCTGATCTGGCACAGGCAGCTTTCTGTGTTGCTTTTCTTACATGCAAAGACTACCATGAATCACTTGTGTCATACCAGCATGCAAACATTACCTGAATTCATGATGCATGCAACAGGACCCAGAGATACTTGCAAACTATTTAACCAGTTCTGAAGTTTGGCTATTCACAGACCTTTTATAAAGTCAATTATCATATAACAGATACTGATAACCCGTTCACAAATGTATGTAATTTGGGAGTTATCTGTAGAAAAAATAAAATTAGAAGAGCAATATTTTTCACAAGTTACTTTGAAGGAAATAGGTCTAAAAGCAATCTGAGAGGAGTGTGGAGATAAGGCAAACAGCTTTTCTTGAACAGAAGCAGTGTCTCTAAGTCTCTATACAAAGTGATGACAACCCACAAAAACAACGCTTTGTATTTTGTGCTCATTTCAGGAAGCATGCAGTTGTTTGAAACATGCAAACCTAAAACCATGGTTTCAAAGTTTAGTCTGAAACAAACCATAGTTAACCACAGTTTGTCTGTTAGGATGGCACAAGCTGTGGCTAAGCTTCCAGACTCTCAGTCCAGAGATAGAAAAGTGTATCTGCTTGTTCTGGTGAACAGAGGAAGCCTCAGGCTCATCTTGCTATCCACAGGGATAATGATAATCAAGCCTTACAAAGGAGTAAATTCAATAGAAAGAGACATTGCCAAACACCATGCACAGAATCATGCTGCAGTACAAAGCAAGGACAGTTTATCTAACAGAGATCAAACTTCAACCATGCATGCAACTAGTTGAAGGGAAGGGAACTGACAATATGTTTTGAGGGTGAATCCAAACACCTTTTGAAAAACTGGACCCACCCTCCCTAGTTAAGACATTGTGTGTATATGTGTGTGTCCAGGGTATGGAGACAGTACAGTTGATGCCTGAGTCTAGTCAGTAAAAATCTAAGATAATGAAGGAGTGAGTGAAGAGCTAAGCACTCTGCTTTGATAAATCACAATATAATCAGGAAAGGAGGAACAAAGGAGACATTTGCACTTGCATCAGCATCTTCCCCTGTCTCTTTAGGATGCTACACAGATACAGGATTATTTGTGCAATAGTGTTAGGCCACAGGGCATTATACGCAGAGTGTCACCCAAGAATGGTCCAGCTCACACATTAAAGCATACAGATAAGAAACCATTGTCGGGCAATTAAAGGAATTAGTCACAAGATGAGGCAACCACTGCATAAGAATTAAGAAAGCATAATGTCAAATAACAGCTGAGCCAGCAACACAACCCGTTTCTTCACAATTCTCTTTACTTTCAAGTAACCACACATCTGCTGCCGAACAGATGAAGTTCCTTACTCTCTTTTCTAACTTTACTTTAGAACAGTCTTGCAGATGTCCTCTTGACTCAGGGAAAGAACAATACCTTCCAGCCTCACTACTTAGATCAGACTGGGTTACTTTGGCAAGCAGACAAGCTGAAAATTTATATGAAGTCTGGAGAAGTGGGCGGTGACTCCAGAGACCACATTAACAGTATTCCAATTAAGAAAAAAGGGGCAATGACACAGAGTCTTAAAAGGGGGCTGTGAATAATGGACTGATTCCAGATTTAGTCCAACTTAAGTCCCATTGAATAAATGAGACTTCACTTCAACTAACCTAATCCAGATCCAATACAATGTTCTGTACTTTTCAGTTAGACTGGACCCCCAATTTCCCACACAATGCGAGAAGACTCAGGAAGCACCTGTCAGAAGCATCAACTGTTTACTTGGGAGAGGTTTACTTGGACTCTCCCATCAGGCACAACCCAGCTGCCAGAGCTTCTAATGACCCACCACCACAGCACAGCTTTTGCCAGATTCTGCCAAGATAAAAACCGTCAATCTTTTCTGCTCCACTTTGAAACATTAGACAGCTGTTTCCACGCCCTGCTTTAATGGAATTACTTTGTCTGAAAATTCAAGATAAGACTATGTCACTTTATAGTTCCATTTCTCCCACAAATTTGAATCCACTTTACTCCTAGTCTAGCACACCATGGGAGTAAAGCTGCTATTAGTAGTAGTTGTAGTAGTATCCCATCTTTTTCCCAGACAGGAACTCAAAGTGGCTTATGTAAATTAACACAGATAAACTATAAAATGCTAAAAACATATAAAGAGCAATTGTTAAAAAGCAATTAAGCTCTAATAGGATTAAAACATTATAAGAAACAAATTATTAAAATGCAGATAATAAAAACAGCAGTACTGTATTAAGAGCCCTTTCGGTTACTGGTCATGAACTTGTTAAGAGTTCATGACCAGAAAAGGAAAGCCCCGGTTCTCTTGGCCTTGGCTCTTTCTACCATCTACAATACAGGGAGCATGTGTAGCCACCTGAACCGCTCTGCAAGACCGGAAACGGGATGTGGCTGCCTTGCTCATGGCTCCCTAAAGGGCAGGGAGGCATTTGCACTTGGGCTAATCCTGCTCGTGTACACATTCAGTATCTGGACGGACCTGGCGAGGGTACCAGGATCTAAGCTTTGAGTGGCGAAAGGGCCACCACATCCAAGACCCCGTTAACAGAAAGGGGCGTGGGGGGCGCGAATAAACCCTCCGCCTGAAGTCGCCTGTCACTGCGGCGGAAGGGCGACGAGATCCTCCGCCGCTTGGCAGAAAGGAAGGCGCTCGCCCCGGGGCCAGGCCCCTTCCCCTTCCCCGCTGCCGCCCAGCGAACGCCTCCCTCCCTCCCTCCGCCCAGGGCGTTACCTTCGCAAATGCGGTCGAGCCTCTGGCGCTTCACTTTGTGCCTGTCCATGGGACACACCGAGGCAGGCCCGCGCGACTCTGAGCCCGGGAGAGGCGGGCGCTAGGGAGGCGCAAGCTCGGGGACCGGAGGAAGAGGCGGCGGCCTCGCCCCCGCCCAAAGACTCGCAGAGGCGGCGGCGGCGGCAGCGAGCAGCCCGCCTACAGCCGGAGGAGAAAAGGGCGGGGAGGAAAGGCCAGGCCAGCTCAGCGGATGCGCTCCGGGCGCCGTCCTCCTGCCTCTCGCCTGCCGCGGCCCTCCCCCCACCGCACGTCGCTCGCCACCGGCCTCCAAAAGGGAAGCGGAAGGCCTCGGCTGGGTCCGCGGAGGGCAAGATCCCCGTCGAAGCCGGAGCGCAACGGGCTGCGCAGCCATAGAGTAGCGCGCCCAGAGCGGCCCCCGGAAACCAATGTTCACTTCCGGTCCTCTGGGCTCTCCAGCGGCGCCGGCCACAATCCTGTCGAGCCAGGCGCAAGGCAAGAGCAGAGATTCAGGGGCGGCGAGGCAGAAAAAAATTAAATTAAAAGCAAGGCGTGGTTAAAGGTTCTGGTCGCGGCAGTACGTACTTTGAAGCATGGATAGAAGGATGTGTTTCCCTCACCCTTTTCGCCTCTTTAGGTGCCTTGTGCAAAGCAGAAACTCCTGAGGTGCAGCAATGAGAAAAGCTCCCGTTGGGTTTGTTTCAGCTATAAAGAACCACCACAGCTATAGCAGTTTATTATTAGGTGTGTTCACTTCCCGCCTTTCTTCAAGCTATATGTAGCATGAAAAATTAGCCAGGTCACCAGTGCTCATAAAGGGCACCATACAGGAATTCAAACAATCCTAGCGCAATAAAGCTATGGCAGTGGGCATTTTGTTGAACTTCTGCTTATGTAGCCTTTTAAAGGCACAGGTTTCCCATCCTGAAGTTCAGCTCCTTATATTCTAATAAAATCTTTTTTATCCCAATGAAACCTCCAAAGGGGTGCCATTGAGGCTCCCAACCTGTGTGTGTGTGTGTTTGCACACACACATGTGGGGGGGAGGGGGGACCAAACTGGGTCTTTGACCCAGGTGAAATAAAGCCTAGTTCTGCCCCTGTCCAAAAGCTGTTTTTAAAAAATATTAGTCTCACTTTTTGCAGTGTCTCAAAAATAACTTACATAAAAAGTGTCTGTGTCTGTGTGTAAAACCTTCCCTTCACTATAAAACATGAATCCAGTCTCAGCTGTTCAATAGTTCCCTTTTCTCTATACACTTCCCCTTTGGGCATGTTTTCCAGTTATTCACATATGGTCTGCTTTTCCGACAGTCAGGCAAAACATACAATCTTTACAGTGTAAGAAATTTAGATTCTGCTAGAAGGATAGCATTACTTGAATTGAGACAAGTCCAAGATACAGACTGTCTCGCCAGAGTGTTGCATGCTCTAGTTATCTCCCACTTGGATTACTGCAATGTGCTCTACGTGGGGCTACCTTTGAAAGTGACCTGGAAACTACAACTAATCCAGAATGTGGCAGCTAGACTGGTGACTGGGATTGGCCGGGCCACTGAGACCATATTACACCGGTCCTGAAAGACCTACATTGGCTCCCAGTACACTTCCAAGCACAACTCAAAGTGTTGGTGCTGACCTTTAAAGCCCTAAATGGCCTTGGCCCAGTATACCTGAAGGAGCGTCTCCACCCCCATCGATCAGCCCAAACACTGAGGTTCAGCTCCGAAGGCCTTCTGGCAGTTCCCTCACTGCAAAAAGTGAGGTGACAGGGAACCAGGCAGAGGGCCTTCTCGGTAGTGGCGCCTGCCCTGTGGAACGCCCTCCCAACAGGTGTCAAGGAAATAGACAACTATCTGACTTTTAGAAGACATCTGAAGGCAGCCCTGTTTAAGGAAGTTTTTAATGTTTGAAGTTTTATTCTATTTTTAGTGTTCTGTTGGGAGCCGCCCAGAGTGGCTAGGGGAAGCCAGCCAGATGGGTGGGGTATAAATAAAATATTATTATTATTATTATTTCCTTGTTAATTGTCATAAAGAAACAAAACTAAAATTAAACTGAAGTCTTGACTTTTGGATTGGCTGATATGGGGAAGGAGGACAGCAGCAAAAGCCTCGAGTTCTATATTTACCACCAGAAAGGAAGTAGGTACTACCAGTGGGGGTGGAGGGAATGAGTATTACAAAGCACTGCAACAAAATTTAATTTCCAACTCTGCTTGTTTTGTCCAGCATTTTTATAGAGATTCCTATTTTCCCCACCAAATTTGTGGAATAATTTCACTGGAATGAGGTCATAGTAGAACTCACCCCCGCTCCCAGTAGTTTTACGGTATTAGAGACTATAATGTTATTATCTCCCTTTGGGGTAATGGAGTCCATTTTGAAACATGGGTGCTCAAGGGGCTTGCTAAAAAACTGATATGGGAATAGGGAGAAGGATTATTGGCAAAGTTCTCTGTTTTTCTCACATATGGACACACCCCTCAGGCAGGACTCCATCACTCCATCCCAGAGACATACAGGATCTATACAGCCATTTTTCCTTTTTTTTTAATAAAAAAGAAACAAGCAGACAAAACCCCACCAGTCCCACCGCCACTTTCCCCTCTGCACCCACCCCACTTCCCTCATCAAGGAGTGCAGCCTCCCTTTGTGGCTGATCCCAGAGTCAGTTTCTTGTGGAGACATCCAACCCCTAGTTCTCCTCAATCAAAGTTAGATCCAGATCGCTAAAGTCTGGTTGGAAGAGTGTCCTTTTGCTTGCTAAATTCCAATTTAGTCGCCGTGCCGCTTGTACTGCTGCTTCCTCTTCCTCCTCCTCTTCCTCACTTTCACTAAGAACCTGGGCACAGTTGCTGAGGGGACTACATGGAGCTGAAGGTGCTTGTGGGCTACAGCCCAAGAGCCATGATGAATAGCCACCTTCTTCAGATTTGTCCAGCTGACAGACGCCTCCTGCAAATGGTTTCTGTCAAATGTAACAAAACAAGTTTTTATATACCAATGCACCTTCCATACTTAGATTACATTATTCTAATACTGACAATTTATAACCATATTAATAATCACTTGCACTAGAGCTCTTTTAAGTCATAACTTGCCAAAGAAAAACACCACTCCCACTCCCCCCCCCCTGCTCTGGGTCATCTACCTGTGGGCAAGATTCCAGATAAGGCATGAAAAGCCACCTCAAAGCCTGTTCCAGGCTGCACAATGCAGTGCCCCACCTGCAGTGCCATCTACTACCACATGCAAAGGATCCTTATGATGTTAGTACTGTATTTTTTATTTTTTTAAATGTAGTTTAATGTTTCTTGTGAAAGCTGCCTTTGAAGTTATTTGTATCCTGAAAAGCAGGACATAAATAATTGTCATAAACAAATAATAAACTGAAGATGACGCAAGCTTCTGAAGGCTCACCGTTGGCTATGGATCTGAGCAGATGGGAGACAGACTTGAATTTTGAAAAACTAACTGCTCTCATTGCTGACCTAAGCTGACGAGTGTGAGACAGGCAATGTTATTCTAACAAAGCCTTCCTGAAGCACTAGCTTCACATATGTATTTCTGGTAGCCACCTTACTTTCCCCACAATATAATTATTTATTTAATCTGTCTTCTCAGACCATAGTAGACTACTGTTGAAGTTAATGGGGCTAAAGTCCCGAATGCTATTCAAACTACACTTTAATAATAATTAAGCTATCAGTGTTCATATTTGCTTTGCCCAAGGCAGAGGGAGTGGGAAGGCAGTGGCCATAACTGAATACCCCACACTGTGTATGGAGGATGCTATAATAGGAATGGGTGCTCTACCCAAACATTTCTGCCCTAACTCTATGTTTTGAATCTGAAAAAAACATGGAATGGTTGATGGATCTTCCAGCAATAATTGAACAACCAATTACTGCTGGTCAAATGTGAACTCTGTAGCAATAGGGACATAAAACAACAGTAGTTTCAGATGGAAACCGGTAATGTAAATGGCGGGGCCCATGGAGCAGGGTCTATTATCACTTCTGTATTTTGTGCAGCACCTGACCCAACATTACCAATAAACACAGAGTAACATGTTTTGTTGGCATCATTCAGAGAAATCTCGGTGTGGCTCCCAGCCCCCTTGCCCAGTGCTTGTAATCTCATCTCAACTATCTCATAACAGCAAATTGTTGTCAGAGGTTAAGGACAGAGGCAAGAGAAGCTGTGTGTGTGTGTGTGTGTGTGTGTGTGTGTGTGCGCGCGCGCGCTATTTTTATGTGACATAGCCAAATTCTGTTCTTTACTTCAGTAGATTACCCTTTTAATCTCACTGCACCCCAACATTTTCCCTTTCATATGTATCCTTAAGGCACTCAGATGGGAACAGTGCTTGCTTCCTTCCCTACCTGGTTCATCTTGTAGAAATCAAGCGAGGGCCTATGCCACCTCACATCCTCATCGTGGCGCCGCTTGAGACCAGATTTCCTGGTGTCCAAGTCACATGGTTGTGAGCGGCTGCGAGGGAGGCTGTGCTGGTGTCGAAGCAACTCTGGAGTGGAGGTGGTGGAGCTTCGCGGGGAGGGAAGGAATCTGACAGGTGACAGGGAGAAACGTCGTTGCAGAGGGTAGGGCTGCAAAGTCTCTCCAGTCTCCCATGATGTGCTTGCTGGCGATTCTCGGGATAGGGCCAGGCTGAAGAAAGGGGGGCTCCTGCCGCCGCCGCTGCCACTACCACCAGGACCATCTTGAACACACTGGTGAGAGGCACTGGGGGCAGGGTTGAAGCAAGGTCTGTTGGCTCCCTGGGCCAAGTTCTGGGCTTGTACTGCCAAAGTGTCCCCTCCACTGTTGTCCCGGCGTTTGACGTGTGTCCAGACTTTGGAGCCCAGGGGCCTCCAGACAGCCTGCCAACGGGAGAGGTCTTCAGGCACTGATAGTGAACGGCAGTGTCTTTTGGTGGGGGGCACAGAAGCCTTTTCTGAGACTACTGAGTTGGTGGCCAGTGTTTGGGATGTGAGGCTGTTCTGAGGACGGTTGTCTGAGCTGCAGGGGGGCAGGGGAAGGCTCAAGCTGGAGTGTTGGTAAAGACCTGTGCTGTCCTGAAGATGGATCTTTGGACAGGGAGCTAGGTCCCTCCATGAAGTTCCCTCTGCAAGAAATATCACAAGACAGAATTTGAAAGATGAAGGCTCTAATTAGCACCACAAGCCAGACAGCCAATTTATCATTTAACATGTGAGCAATCAGCACCCTTTGTTGCCTTATTTTTACTTTTTATTAGCACCATCACACATACAAAGTTTCAGAAGCTTCTACAACAGCAGTTGTAGAACAAACAACCATTCCAAGCCATTGTTAGATCAGAAATGGCCCTAACTATTCTACTATACTCAATTAAGATTTAAGATCTGGTTTAATCATCTTTGTTGTGTATCACTCTCCATTAAGAAGGAACCCACAATGACAACAAGATAGGGAAATGTTCTCCAGGATAACATTCCCCATTTGCTCCCCTTAGTTCCCTGATTATGATGCCCCTGGTTCCCCTTCTCCTGTGATGCATGAGGTCTTCACATTGAAGAAGCAATTCTCTTCTTTCAGTGTTAGATAGGAAGCACTTTTGGATCAGAGAAAGAGTAAAACGAGTGAGGGACAACATAAATTTTATTTAATACTTACACCCCTGTTACAGTTGGAGCAAGATGTTGGCGGGGAGCCAGATTAAGATATCCTACCTTAAAAAAATCTACAATTTATTCATTGCTTGATTACTACAGTTGGGGCAGTTCACTGAACAACTGTGGGAACCAATTAAAGGAATTTAATTCAAACCGAATAACAGTTGAAGAAAACAATTCCTGTTTTTTTCCAGGTTCTTCCATGTTTAGCACAACTGATGAATTTGGGGTGCTTTTCATGTCCACCCCCCACCCCCATTCATATTTAACACACATATAATAAAATAGCTGGAATATTTCTCTCGCCAACATCAGCACATAGTAAGATCTTCCAGCCACTTCCCTTCTTAGTCACGCCTTAAGAAAAGCAAGAAGCAGTCCTGTGTTTCACAACTGCAGTCCCTCCAGAAAGGCTGTGTTCATTTAATGACATTGTTTTTATAAGACTCATTTGTCTCTTAGAGGTGGTCAAAGCTGGTAGAAACAATAATCAAATGAGTTAGCCTCCAAGTCAAAAGCCAAGCTGTCTTGAAGTAAATCTAGAGAAGAAACCCCAAGTTGCCTATATAAAGAAGGTGGTGTTTTTTAAACGACAAGGAGCTAATATGGCTCATTTCATTCAAAAGCATACTGATTGCAAACTGAAATAAGAGGACTAATAAGCAAAAGCTAGAACCAAACATGCTGCACAAAGAGAAAGGAGCAGACACATGACAGGAACCTTGAGAAACACAAACCATGCTTTCCAACAAGACAGAAAGAAGTTTAAATATTCTGTAAATCCCACACGAAGTCACTCACATAGCCTATCTGAGCTCCAAAAGCATAACCATACTAGTCTGTAGCAGCAAAACTGAGTCCTGTTGAATCTTAAATGCCAACAAATTTATTGTGGCATCAAGTTTTAGGCTACAGCTCGCCAATATGTTGTGTAGAAGAAAAATCAAAGATAACCATGCTGGTCCATTAGGACTCCCAATATCTACAGGTGAGCAGTACCTTTTATTGGAACCAATTTTACCTCACTGAGGCAGATCTCCGTGTGTGTGTGTGTGTGTGTGTGTGTGTGTATTTAAATCTTCATCCTCCAATTGATGCACCTGATGAAGTAGACTTATGCCACGATACATATGTTAGAAGTCTGTAGCCTCTGAAATGGCCTTCTTCAGACACTCCATTAGAGCAATTATTATGCAGAAGATAAAGCTCTTTTAGCTCAGGTTAATGCAGCTGAATATCCTGACAGCCTATTATTGTCCCGTATCAAGCAGGTATAAGCTAACAAGTTTAAAGCCAAGGTACTTTGTTTTGTAAGTCAGCCTGGAAACTTGCTTAAAGGATAAGGTGGAAACTTCTGTAATAAATAAATCAGATAAATAAAATGGCCCATCATGCTATAGCTGAACCAAGAAAACACACTCGCCACCAACACCCACAAAGTCATTATTATGTGGAAAATATTCTAATTCTAAGCCTACAAAGGAGTCACAGTCAGATTGCTGTACAATATGGTTCTAGTACAAGTGACCAGAACAGTCACAGGAATGACTCACTTTGGCAGGGAACACACGCTTTCTTTAATGTGCCTTGCAAAGAAAACGTGCTGCAAACAAAAATGCTATTTTAAAATAAGTGACTAGAAGCTATTCTACTCAAGGCTCAGTACACTGATTGTACAATGTAGGTTTCCTACATTGATCGGAAACGCAGTTCTTTATTTTAAGAGCTACAAAGGATCCAGGAATACACTTTGATAGCTTACAGTTTTATGACATACAGCTGAGATTAATTACGTACCAAAATTCTATATGGGCCAATTGCAGTAAGAGTCAACAGACCTGATGAAGACAGCAGCTAGTATTTTTTTAAAATTAAGATTATCCACCTGGCATCCATTCTTCCTCCATGCATAATCAAGCACATCTATAATTCAAGTGCCAAAATCAAGTTATTTATCAGAGTATGTATACTGCCAATGTAATTATGCTACAACGTAGTTTGTATCAAGAGTTAATTATTAGTGCTACCTATCCTGAAGTGTTTACATGACCAGAATACCAGTGGTGGTACTTGGCCACATACGTAAACTGCTTTGATCAAACGGTATATACATTTTAAAATAAATAAATAAATAAATAAATAAATAAATTTTTAATATAGGCAGCACCCAGTATGCATATAGCAATATTAAGCTGTATTAGATTTGATTTTATAGTTTAGACAATTTATATCTTAGATAAAAGAATCTTAGTGGTTTGCAACATTTTAGATAAAACGGTGGTGGTTGCCAGTTCAAAAATAAAGACAGAAAAATGAGATGGGAGCATTAGCAGGATAATTTTTTAAAACTACTAAATAGAACACCACTTCTTCACTGGATCTCTTTCCTTCCACTCGTCAGAAGCATAATGACATTTCTTTACTGAAAACAGCCATTCCTGTTATTTATTGGGATATCCTCCTGCATTTAACTCTGTTAAATTCTCGTTATTAAAACTAAACCACAGCTGGCCCTTTATTTGCACCAAGCTTTCACTTAAAAGTGGAGATGGTATCACAAAATACATGAGCTCTAGGAGACCTGGAAAGCAAGCTAATCTTATTAACTGTGAGCTGCATATAAAGGACATCAGACGATAAAAAGGACAGACAAAAGAGAAATGGATGTAGGCACAAAAGGTGGAAGTCCAGCCAGACGCTCTTACCAGGCGCTATCTGGAAGGGGCTGCCACAGCTGGCCACATCAGCATGATCAGGCAAAGGCTAGGGAGGAAACACAAGAAGTCACCACATCACAGCAAGGACCAGCATCTCATAAGCACCTCTGGATCTCTAATTCCCAACTTGTGGCCTACAACAGAAGAGTGGTACCAGCTGTGGGATTCTACCAACATTCAGATATCTTGCTGTATCTCAGTATTGGAGAACTTGTGGCTCTTCAGATATTGGTGGACCATGATGCCATTCACTTCCCACCATTACTCATACTGGCTAGGATTGATACAAGGTGGAGTCCAACAACATCTGGAGGACCACAGGTCTCCCACTCCTGGACCTATCTGAATTCCTTGGATCCTATGACCCCCACCTCCCACCCCTGCCATTATTAGTAGCAAATCTTCAAGCTTTCCCCACGGAAAGCTTCCAAAACTTACTTTAACCTGAATGTGGAAATCAAAGTTCAGAGGGGCAAAATAACCAAATGGAAACTCTGATTTGCTCAAGCTTAACTACCAGTCCTTTCCATGGTGCTGCTCTTACAGTCATCCACAAGCTACTATGCTACAGAGGTTCTACACCAGGCATAGGCAAACTCCGGCCCTCCAGATGTTTGCGACTACAATTCCCATCATCCCTGACCACTGGCCCTGTTACCTAGGGATGATGGGAATTGTAGTCCCAAACATCTGGAGGGCTGGAGTTTGCCTATGCTTGTTCTACACAGATTTAAACTGCTCCCTTTATACCATGCCTAAACTATTCAGTATCAAAAGCCCGAGGATACTTCACTCTCATTAGAAAAAATGTGAGAAGACACACCAATAAATTAATGTTTTAGATTATGGCCACAGAAATAATCTAAATTTGCACTTAGCACTATTTTCCTCTTTCATTCTATCACTGGAAGCCCTCTGAGACAAGGACAATGTAGTATTTGTCTGTATGTCAGCTCCCTTAATATAAGGAGAGCTAGACACTAAATACTGTACCACAGGCCACCATAAATTAAGATGCACCACTTCTACCTAAAGCAATGAGCGATCTCATCAAATCTCTTGCTTGACAATAACCCATTAAACATACCTAACAAAACACCACAGCAAAGAGTTATGGAAGGATTAATTCTTGTCATCTTTGCCTCCATGGGTTGTTTCCAAATGTTGATAGAGTAGCGTGCCTCTGCACATTATCCATGTTTAAAACTTGAAAGGCTGAAGTCCCTTGTTCTCCAAACCACTGACTCTCTGCTACAGAGCTTCCTCTGCTCAAACATCATTATGCTTTTGGACTGTGCCTTCCCCTGCAAAAGCTTCATTAGGCCACACATCCCATTCTTAGAAGTCTACACCTCAATGTTGCAGAAAAGTCAAGTTCTGTAACTGGCTGCAACTTTGTGCAGTTTTAACTTTTCTTCTGGGCAATATTTCTAGGCAACAGATTAGTGCATCTTTAACTCATATTGAGGCAAAAAACTTATTTCCATGGACTCCAGATCCAAGATAAATCAGGAAACGCATGCTTCATATTTCACCATGTCATTCTCTTTTTCATTAATTTTTGCTACAGCAGCACATTGCCTTTCATTTTCCAAGTCAGGGCAGCTCTCCTTAGATTACAGGGATAGATTAGAGAGAGGATCCCTTGGTACAGTTTATCTTATCCCCATTAAGAAAAAATATGGAGAAAGTGTACTGGGAAACACTTTACATTTAATAAGGACTGGGGTGATTGGAAAACAAGGACGATAGAACACATGCACATGAGTGAGAAACTGGTGGGGGAACTTGGAAACTGCAGGTCAGTTTCCCTTGTAAGTGATATTCCACAGTCCTCAAACAGTAACATGCTAAAAAGAAGAAAATAATATGGGATTTACAGATAATAGTAAAAAAAAAGGCAAGCTCCCAGCGCAGTAGAATGCTTGAGTAATATTCTATAAAGCAAAGAAATATACCAGTATCTTCTTTATTCCTCCCCAATACTCTTACTCTTTCCATCACTGCCCTGTGATGTATTGTAAACCAACCTGTGATCCTCAGATGAAGGGCTGCATAGAAATTCAGTAAGTAAATAAATAAATCACCTTCCAAAGGAGTGACCTTTACCCTCAGTCATTCAATGGCAAACGAGCCTTTGACCTTTACCTGTTCAGAGCAGCAACAGATATAATGCTAACCTGAGGCATATCTGTAGTCATCTGTAGCAATAACTTCAGACCATACCTGTCCCTCACTTGTCCTTGAAAACAGGAAATTATGGAACTAGCATGGGAAAAACAAAAAAAACCCACCCATTCTCTTGCTCTCACAGAAAGAAAGAAAAATCAGTATGTGGGTAATTTTGATAAGCCCCTTGAAAACACCAGATAGGCAATGTGATGTAGTGGTTAGAGTACTGCACTAGAGAGACTAGGGTTCAAACCCCCACTTAGTCATGAAGCTCACTGGGTGATCTTGAGGCAGTCACTTTCTCTTAGCCTAACCTAACTCATAGGATTGTTCTGAGGATAAAACATGTTGCTCAACAACTCCAGGTGAGCACCCAGGAAGTAAAGGGCCCCTGTGGCAAAGGTATAAATTGGTGCATTACTCACAAATCACTTTACTGTAGCACCTAATCACGTGATGGGGTGCCAAGTCTCTTACTCTTCTAGCATTAAACAGTAACCTTCTGAACACTAAAAGACAAGGCATGCAGTATATGCAACTTGGCTTGCATCGCCAAAATATGACTGGGTGAGGGGAGGAGAGTTACCATCTCCCAAATATGTCCAACCAAACTTCGCAGTACAGCACAAAGTTCAATTTGGGATGGGAAAAGTTGGCCAGAGTTGAATGTCTATATCTGGTATTGAAGACCCAATAACAAATTGGGATTCTCTGCATGTACCAGACACTCTCCCTGTTTGAGCTGACAGAGGTGGTCAGTGTGGCATTGAGAACTGCACAGTTTATGGTTTGGGGAAACTTTAATAGCCCCACCAAACCTAATTGAGGTTGATTCAACACACGTAGGATGACAAATTTGGAAGCTAGTCTTCTATACAAAACAAAGAGGGAAACATCTGCAGGTGAGGGAGTTGTTCTTGGTTCTGTTGCGTTGGCCACTTCATTACATGATCAGATTTGACATTCAGGCTGTCTGTAATCTCCACAGAACCTGATTAATTTCAATGGTTTTCTGTAATCACTGGAGATTT
Source organism: Podarcis melisellensis (assembly GCF_964234715.1). NCBI lineage: Eukaryota > Metazoa > Chordata > Lepidosauria > Squamata > Lacertidae > Podarcis > Podarcis melisellensis. Next base: position 68,109,284 of record NC_138529.1, on the reverse strand, counting down.
TCTTAAAGGTCTAGCTGATGGTCCTGCCAAGGCTCTGGTATCTGCTTGGAATGAGGAGATCACAACAGCAGTTCATGGGATAGCTCCCAAATATCCTTGACCTGATTTGTATAAGCATGTCAGCTCTGTGGTATTCCAAGAAGCTAATGGTGATGAATCATCTGAACCAACAATTAGTGTGTAAGTGACAGAAAACATTCAACAAATATGACCAAACACAAATGAGAGTTAATTTACTTCTCTGCCACCACTGCATTTGTTCAACATCATCCACCACAGCTGTTTCTGGTGATGAGCAGACTCCTCAGTGGAGGCTGAGTGATGCAAGATGTAGAGCCTGAGTTTGCTGTTTATTTTGCAGATAAAGTAACTTGCACCTGTGCCAACTTGGGTGTAATAACTGTGATAGAGTCCAAGACTATGAGCCTCTATGAGAGTCATACTATGATTATCACCACCTCGCACCAAACTGAAGACATATACAAGCTGCTTGGAGAGTTGAGGCCCACCACATATTCCCTTAACCCTTGCCCATTTTAGCTAGTGAAATCTGCCAAGGCTAGGCTATGCAATCTGAACTTTGGAGGTGATTCAGCACCTTTATCAGGGAATACTGTGGTCACTGCTACCTTGAAATAGGCCACGGTGAGGCCACTTTAAAGGCAGTTTAGAAACTTCAAATGGTGCAAAATGCAACTGCCCAAGTATTGATGAAGGTCAGGTGGTTAGAGCAAGCAACAACTATATTGCACCAATTACACTGATTAATAGTGCATTTCTGGGCTCAATTTAAAGACCCAGCAATTACCTTTAAAGTCCCAAACCAGGTGTGGTGAACACATGGATCATGCCAAAAGCAGTATCTTCCCCTTAAGGTACTTGGTGTCAGGTACTCAGTTCTACTGTAACATCTCTATAAATATGGAGACATCACTCCTGCCTAATGAAACTATTAGCCAATGACAGCCTACCAATTTACCTTCATAGACATTATCATGTGGAGATCAGTTCCATAGGTTAACTACATGTAAATGTAGAATGGAATCTCTCTCCTTAAGCAGTGTATAGATAATAATCTCTGAGAAGAAAGATTGCCTACTACCATGGCAATAACTCCAACCCAGCAACAGTAGCTCCACAATTGTAGAAAAGTAATGGGTAAGAGGGGGAAGGAAGCAATTGTCTTTATTTTTTATCAATTCTTATAAGTGTAAAATCACAGCCCTTTTCTTTAACCCCAAACACATCACTGGATTGGTGAAATTGACTTTGAGGAGAATAGAAGCAGCTTTTGGTCTACTCGGTTTTACTGCTAAGGAAAAGATGATGTTCTTGAATGCCAGGGTACTGCTGAAAGAAGCAGAACCCTCACTTTGAGATGTCTACCCCAACACACCACATTCATATTTGCATAGATACTTACTCATCTGTTCATCTGCTTAAGAACTTTTTTTAAAATTCCAAATCTCCTCTGGCCATGGAGAAGCAAGGAAACTTGGGAGTGGGGGTGGGGAATATAAGCTGTTTCATGGGTCACAACCATGGCCATAACAAGAGGTGCCCATAACAATCACCAGAATAAGTGTTCTTACTTATTGTAGAAGTGTTAGCCATGTTCCCAAGAGCTGGTTTTAGCTTTGCCAAGGTAAAGATCAAAACAGAAAATCTGTAAGGGTGATTGGCGGTAGGGCACTAAACAAAATATATGTACTACTGGCAGTGCTAGCTCTGCAGAACACCCCTCTCTCCCAAGCCAATATAGCAGGCTGCTGGTTCACAACAAAACTAATGCTGTTGGGACTACAACTCCCATTCACCCTTGCCAACATAGTCAATGATCAGGGATAATGGGAGCTGTTGTTCAAGAAGATCTGGGGAAGACCATGTTGGTTACTCCAGCTTAGACTGCCACAAAGTACTTGTACTAGCCCAATAGATTTAATAAATTAGTCTTTGAATAGCAGATCCTCATGCCATATCAAAAGCTCTGTTGGAACCTCCCCTCAGTTTCAAAAGCAGTTTGGCATGCAGTATGGGCAGAAGACTGTTATGGGCAGGGAAGACCCAAAGTATACTTAGGCAATCAGAATTAGTTATTTGACTCCTGGTCATAGGCAGCAGCAGCTGCTTGAATCACAGCGTAGCAATCTCTCCAATCTTTCATTTATTAAAATGAGGCAACGGGTGAATTCAAGGTCACTGAGGAAATCATTCCACCACTGCAAGCATTTTTGCTTGCCCAGCAGAACAATCTTCCCTCTCTTCCACCCTGTGTACTGTTCTGGGGGTTCTCCCAACCTCCAAAGTGGATTTGGAAGAGGCATGGGGGAAGGGGAGCCCTGCTGCACTGGCAGGAGTTCCTGAATTGGTTTCCACGAACAGAACAAGTTAGTTGAATGTGGCCCTATGGTTCAAGATAAAAACAAACATTATTTCTTCAACTGATTTGAAAATTATCAAGATGCAAGGCAAGGCAGGGCAAATCTTACCAGGCTGATGCTGAAGGATGTGCATTTCAATTCCTCCAGGCTTTGTTTCTGTAGCTGTTCAGTTATCAAGGTGATCATGGCTTCTTACAGAGGCCAGGCACCAGAACCCTTGAGAGACTCCAGCTCCTGCCACCTGCCACCCTTTCGCCTCCCTCAGCAAGTCCAGCCGCATTCAAGCATCACCATCACATCTGCTAAGTTGTTGTCTTCATACATGCTAGCCATACTCCATCTCATACTCAGGAACCCTGCAAAAGACAGGCATTAATTAAGGAAGGCATATTATATCATCTCATACAACCACCTTATTCTCTCCAAATCTGCTGTTAAAAAATAAACATGCATATGTGTGCAATATATGTATACCACCAAGACACAAGTTAAACAAGCTTAGATAAGGCTCCAACCTCCATAGCTAGCATCATATTTTAAAATATTACATCTTTACCCTGCTTTTGCTACCAGGAACACCAAGCAGCATATAGGGTCTGTTCCCCCTACTCTATTTTATCCTCAGACCTCCCCAGTGAGGTAGGTGAAAGCAACAAGATAGTGATGGACCAAATGTCAGCCAGTGAGCTTCTTAGCTGTGTGCGGATTTAGTTCAAACTCTATAACTTAAGCCAAGGAGACTACTGTATATCATCACACTGGCTGTCCAACTTTTTCCCCCTGCATGTTGATTTTATTTCAGCACTCTCAGAAAGCCCCAACCATGTGATATCTTATTTCTGTAGTACAAAGAGTCAGGACTCCATCCTCAGTTTTTCCTTCTGGTTCCTTGAATAAATTGATGCCTTACCTTATTCTTCAAATTATCTACAATACTTAAAGGCTAGTGTCTGGGATTCTTAAATGTATCATAGTAAAACATACAATGTTCCATAATAAGGAAACAGAACTTAGTATTGTGAGCAAAATCTAAATCAGATGCAAAGCCTACCTAATTTAATCTCTCATTATCAGCGCTCAGTACATTAAAAGTCAACATCTACTCTGAGCAAGCTTGATCATTTGCCACTGCCACCTTTCTCCCAGCGTGAACTTTCCCTCTTGATGTGGATAACCAATCCCTAATGTTCAAGCTTTGCTAACTTATCTCAGAATGCTAAAGTGATGGTTGTATTGTAAATAGCTTACTAGAAATAGATAAGGCAAATTAACTACAGTATTTCACTGAACACCTCTTATTCTGTGCAGGTTAATACTTATACGTCTCCTAAACACTCTCACAATGTGCTTTACAAAACCAAGATCAGCAGCCCAGAAGCTCTACTATAGAGTAAAATAAGGCAACAAAGGTAAGAGGTTATAGCCTAATAGAGAGCTGACCCACTGAAGTTAATGCACCTAAGTTAGTCATCTCTCTGTTTTGAGTATGACTAATGTTGACTACAACCCAGGCTACTTATGATGTTCATTCGTCATCTAGGAAAAGCAAATTACTATACATACCAATTTATATAGCACTTTTTGGTATGTGAAGACTGAAATTCTACACACACTTTAGCTGGAAGTAACTCCTTAAACTGTCCAAATTACTTCTGAATAGATATGTATAGGATTACAGTATAAGTGGTTACAATCTTCACAGTGTGGTGATTCCCACTTAGTTCAAAGGGGTTTATACTCAGTTATGTGGGTATAGGATTGCAGTCTCAATGCATATTTATACATACACACAAACTCATACAAATGACTCTTACTTTTTCCAAAAATAGTAGGAGAACTAACTAGTCCTAAAACCAAAGGGAAAGGTAAAAGGTAAAGGTAAAGGTACCCCTGCCCGTACGGGCCAGTCTTGCCAGACTCTGGGGTTGTGCGCCCATCTCACTCAAGAGGCCAGGGGCCAGCGCTGTCCGAAGACACTTCCGGGTCACGTGGCCAGCATGACATCGCTGCTCTGGCGAGCCAGAGCTGCACACGGAAACGCCATTTACCTTCCCGCTAGAAAGCGGTCCCTATTTATCTACTTGCACCCGAGGGTGCTTTCGAACTGCTAGGTTGGCAGGCGCTGGGACCGAACAACGGGAGCGCACCCCGCCGCGGGGATTCGAACCGCCGACCTTTCGATCGGCAAGCCCTAGGCGCTGAGGCTTTAACCCACAGTGCCACCCGCGTCCCTTACCAAAGGGAAAAGAGGACTCCAAAGACAATGTGTGAAAAGGATTAGTTCAACAAGATGGACTTGCTGTGGAGGGGAGGGGAGTAGTTCACCAAAAACTATGCTGTATTTGTTTCAGGTGAAAGGAACTGGCAGTCCATTTCTTAGTTTAGTCCAGAAAAAACCAAGCTGAGAAAAGTCAGGTGGCTTGCTTCCTTGAAAATCTTAGTTTTTCTAAGTACTGTATTACATCCCTTCTTTGTTACCTCAAAATAGAAGTTCATTTTAAAATTGCCTCTCTAGGGCCTCCTTGCTGCACCTTTGTCTTCCACTCTACCCTTTCTGAAATCATACATTAAGCATTACAACACAATTTACAATAATTGTGGGAAAGAGTGTGGCTCCATAGATTTACCAAGCTGCTCACACACTTTCATCCATTTCTAGTCCTGTCTCTGCCTCTTCATCAGTTATTGTCCTCCCCATTATCTGTTCTAGACTGCAAGATTCTTCAGGGCAGGAGCTGGGGCCTATCTACATTTTTGCTTATGGAACTCAGTAAACTAAAATATACTCCAGTGGTGCTCTCTAAGCATAATAACAAATACATTTTCAAAACTTCACAATATTATTTTCTGTATGCTCTTGATAAGGTGGGGTGTACTTTTTCCTCTACTACTTTTTACAGATGCCAGAGCACTTTCTGACCATAAATCTAGTAAGGCTGCAGTCCTATGCATTTTGCTAGGGATTGAGTGAATGTGCATAGGACCACGCTGCACACAGAGAAATAGCTTAATTTTGCCACTTCCAATTTACACAAGCAACTTGGTCAACAATTAATATTTCCCCTGGCATACACTGCATACATTGAAGGCTCCTCATAACTTTCTCTGAACTTAAAATACTCCATAGACTCTGTTCTAAAGAGATTCTGCCAGGAACAATTTCTTTCCCCACGTTAATCCTGGTTAATTTAGCAGCTGATAGCATGCAAAAGATTTGCATCTGAAAGACGGAAGTTCAAGCCCCTGCTCAGTCATGAAGCCTACTGGGTGGCCTTGGATAAGTCAGTATCTCTCAGTAACAACCTAACTGCAGGACTGTTGTGATGAGAAAAGATAAAAAGATGAACTGTAATCCACCCTGGGCCTCAAGGATAGGGTGGGAGAAGTCTGCAAGAATAACTAAGAACAAGTCTCCTAGGATGTGCCCAAAATCTTGTGGCTGTTTTTCACTGTAAAGAACGTGCTAGAATTATTTTTATCCTTCATGTATTGTCCTCAGGCAATTAGTTATAATACTTTGCTATGCATCTTCCTCCACGCCTACTTATTCTAATAGCTTCAGGCCACAAGCCTTTAGAAAACACTGATCCACCAAGCCCCATTACCAGACACCTTAAAACTAGTGTAGAAAAATTTCCAACAGCTTAGCAAAGTGTTGGGTTTTCATTGCAGCTGCTTCCCCTCCTCCAGTCCTACATGATGCGCCCAAGACTCGATTCCTTCGTTTATATAGCGATCTAATTATTTTTTTAAAAAACCCCAAACACAAGCAGGCCTTAAGCAACCTCGAGCCTGTGCGATAGGGAGACAGCGCGAGACTCCATGACAGGATTGTGCCATGCAGTGCGATTCTGCTGTGTTTTTAAGAATGGGTCCCGTCAACCTAGTTTTAGGAATGCATCCACAGGGGACGCAATACCTAACAAAGCAGAACCATCCCAGCCTCCGCGGAGGGAACCACTCCCCCCCTTTCTCCACCAAGGCCCTCCATTCCACCCCAAATTCCCATAGATTCACGCGCTCCCTTGCACGCCCAGGCAAGCCCCTGAACCCACATCTTCCGCCGAAACCCCAACGTTATCCAATCCAGTGAAGCAAGCGCCCATAACGTAGCAAAACAAAACAACCTCTGCCTTGCAGGGTTCCTTTTTTCCCTTTTTTTCTTTTATGACAACAGGAGACGTCTGTAACCAAGGCACCTCACAAAGACAACCCCCCTCCCTCGCCGGAGACTCCCAAGATCCCCACCCCATAAACACACACACACACACACACCTGGAACCACCACAATCCCCCACCGCGCGCGCACACACCCCACAAATTTCAGCATTACACCCACCCGAGCTCCGCAGCCCCCCCCCCTTTTGCCACCTTTCGCGATACCCACCGCGCCAGCTGAAGGCGGCGGCAGAGGCGGCGGCGGCGGCTCCAGCACCTCCTCGCGGGGCCCGCAGCCAGGCAGTTGTGCGCCCCCCTTTCTCTCTCGCGCCCCCCACCCCCGATTCTGAACAGCCCCGAGACCACCCGCCCGCCGCGTGTGTGGGGAGACCTCGTTCCTGGGCTCCCCCGACACGCCAGCATCCACCGGCCCTCCCTGGTCCAGCTGCCGCCCCCAACCCGGCGGCCAGGGCTCCCAGCCCCACCACCACCACCCCGCCAGGAGCCTCTGCTCCCCCTTCGGTCGGGAGTGGATCGACCTGCTCAGGACAAACCACCCAACTCACAAGGGGGGCGGTGAAGCCCCATAGATCAGCTGCAGCCCACAGGGGAATTTCAGGAAGGGGCTCGCCTCTCCGCAACAACCCACTACGATCCCCTCTTGCAGCAACGCGGGGACTTGGCTTTCTGTCGTCCTCGGTTGCCCCAACGCTAGCCTCCTCTTCTCCCCCTTCTACGGACCGTACCAAGTGGCAAAGCATGACGGGATATGTAGTTCGAAGTGAGGCTCTGGGAGAATAGCGTTTTACCCCTTCCTCTGGCTCATTCCTTCTATGGCCCAGAGGCATTTTCCACTTCTTAATTTAAGCCAGCCTCGGTTACAGAATAAATACCTTTCAGCGAGAGGGCTCCGCCTCATAAAATGTGAAATATATTGTTACTAAACATATATATACCCCAATGATGTCAAGAGTCCCTTTCTTTCTCCACCTGAGCTCTTTATTAGCCAACCTGGCCAGCCACCTGAAACTGAGCAATAACGCTTCTGGGACCACTGCTTGCATTGAGCCCTGGCCCCTCATAACACAAGCAGTATTTCTGGAACTACCTAGACCTAAGTATGCCTGACCAACTTTTGGCAAAGTTTGACAGGTTGTAGCTGCAGATCAACTGATAAAACCTATGAAACATGTTTTGTGCCCTGATTCACCAGCTGCAACACATATAGAGAAGAGAATGGCATATACTGAGAGAGCGACCAGCTGGAGGTGCATAATCAGAAAAGTAAAAGTCCTGTTTTCGTAACCAAGCCACACTCATGACTAAATGATAAATGAATAGGGGCAGTCATATACTTAGGTCACAAGCAGGCATGTGTAACCTGTGGCTCATGAGATGCTGCTGGACTCCCAGCTCCAAGCAGCTTGGGCAATGGTCAGAGACAAACCAGTTCTAGTCCAACAATATATGAGGTGCCCCAAGGTTTCCATCCCTACTCTACAGCTTTTCCCTGCTGTGGGGCGGGGGGAGAGCAGGTAGCTCTTCATGGTGCACTTTTTTCCATTTTAAACAGAAAGAGGCCAAGGTTTATGCATTTGATAGGACCCCCTCCAAACACACACACACAAAAAACAACCCTTAGTCCCTTACTAAGCTTCATACTTATAAATTCTCTACCTCCCACCCAAGGTTTGGGGATGATGTTCTCACCTAAGCAACAGAAGGATCTGAACTGAGACCAAGTACAAAGGAGGCTTTCCTCACGCCACTGTACTTGTGTCAAGTAGATCTAAACAAGCCAGGCCAATGAGGAACTCATTGATAAGCTGATCCTGGGTGCTTACCTTCTAAAGTAATTCATGCTCAAACTTTTCATCTTTGGTTATCATCTCCCCCCTTTCCCCCCTCCAATGCAAGGTACTGTCACCAAGTATTCCACTTCTGGAATGTACTTTACTGACTTTACATCCTCCACCCATGCTTCAACAATAGAAATGTCAATGATACAAACAGGGCTTCTTCAAAGTAAGTGGGTGAAGCAGAGGCAGTAACAAGTGCTCTCTGTGTGAAAACTGTATAGAGCAAATTACTCAAGAATGGAAATAGATTAATGTATTACAAAATATTGCAGCAATCTAGGGAAGCAAGAGTTGGCCACAGTGGGAAAAAGCTTGAAGATAGCTCAGGTTCCCACTCTCCACTTCTTATTTCATTTTAAAGATGCTGCCTCTTCTAGGGCATCAGGTGCTTTGGGTTTCCAGAAGATATGATTCACACCCAGAAGCAGTATGGATGATCTTCTGTATCTTCCATAAAGTTATCATCATGACACAGCAAAGCAGAAGAGTGGTCAGAAGATGACAAACCAGCAAACTAAAACCAGAAGAGACAGTGTTAAATGAGTAGTCTAATAAAATGAGATTTCGTAGTTAACAAACCTTTTTTCCCATTTAAAGTTATTTTCCCCACCCCACCTGTCATTGAATCGCACATGAACATCTAGAACTCTACAGTTTATGTTTATTTAAAAAAAAACAACCGCCAAGTTTATTTGTATTTTATCGGTAAAACAGAACAGCTGCACTTATTGGATAGGAAGAAGAAATGTAAATTCCACCTTAACTATAACTTCATATAAGTGTATCAGTCCATAAATGGTCATGTGGTCTAATCCATCCTTCCTTGAGAGTGCATGAAATAAAGCCAAACCATTTTCTCTTAAAAGTGTCTTTTTTTCTTGTTACTCCTGCGTTCTCTCATTCTGTTAGTTAACTTGTCCATTAGGGCTAATTCCCACAGCTGTGCCAGTCACATTTCATACAAGTCCATGTTCAATGTCCTCCAGTTTTTAGCTGCTGTCATAAGCTGCATAGTAAGTTCTTTAAAAGGTAAGCCATCAGTTATAAGGGTATCAGGTGCTATAGCTATTTGTTATTTGGTTGTGAAAGACCAGTTCCCCAAAGGAGGACACTAAGGAGCCTATCATTTGTGGAAAAAGGAGGCTGGCCACAGGTGCTGCAACAGGTAGCTGGGCAAGTTGCATCTATTAGTAGTGAAGATTACATGCACCACCAGTAAGTTAATTTGAGGGCCTATTTTAGTGAACTCTAGCGGAGGAGGAGCGATTGGAGAACATGTCCAAAATTTTAATCCAAGAGATCTTGTCTATAGAGTCACCAATAATATCTCATTCCCAAAGGGTTTTCAATGGTAGTGAAGATTTTGTACAGAACTGTGATAGAGAACTTGTAGTTTAAGGAAATTATGCTTTCCCCCAAATCCTATGAATTATTTTTTTAATTCAAGTCAAAATATTTTGTTCTTTTAACCAGTGCTTTTTTTCTAAAAAAATGTTTAGGGGTACTCTCATTTTCCTACTCATATTGAAATACTGCCCCCCAGTGAGGCCAAACTTAGATTCACAAAATGATTAGGGATATGCATACCCCTGCATCCCCCCAGGGGAAAAAAAGCACTGTTTTTAACTATGGCAAAATAAAGCTATAAGGAGCACAACTGAGTAATGTTAAATACCTGCCCATGCAAGACTTATTTACAAAGTTTTTCCAGGGTCCCTTGGGCAACAAGCCAGTCATTTGAAAGAGCAGGCAGAGGACCCACCAGCTCCTGCCTTGCAAGCAAACAGAATTTCATTCACACTGAACCAGGCAGCAGATAGCATTAGATGTCTTTCGATCCCAGACCAGGCATAAGGAACCTGTGTACAATTCTCGAACCATGGTTGATAATAAGTAACATTTAGAGGCCAAGAAGTCCCACGTTGTCCTGGACGCCAAGGATGAAATCTCCCCGCTATGATAACCATACTGAAAGAGAAGTGTATGGCTTCTCTCTTCATCACTGATGGTAACTGAACTCAAATGACTAAATTCTTCTTCACCACATACACCTCTGGGGAGATCACCAACTGCCAGAATATAGGCAATGATTGAAATCCACTAAAATATAAAGTTGGCTACATCTTTCTCACTTCTATATCACAGCAGTATTTCTCCCTCTTATCAATGCACATGTGACCACCACCACATAGGCATTCACACAACAGTGTACAAAAATACTCCCAGACTTTGATAAGCCCAAGAGCCATTTGCTCTCAGCAAGGAGCACAAGAGCTGTGTTGACAATTAACCCTGTCTCCATGGTGATAAGGAATACCAGGGAGAGAGCCTACATAGACTAGGCCCGCAATTCCTGAAGAGTGTGTTAAGATTGCTTTATAAATGGGTCACGGGGCTGCTGGCAGTGAATGCTCCACAATGAAAAGGTAGTTACTTTCTAATATGGAACCAAGGTTCAACAGGAGTATGTCAAAGAATGAATTCCATTAGCAAGTTCTCTAGAGCAAAAGATTTGGGCAGGGAAAACTGGACACACATAATCTTCCCCCAGATTATCCCGGAATAGCTAAGAGACACTAGCAAATACTTCCCTGTCCAGTTCCTGTGAACTCAAGTCCAGGTGGGTCCCAGCCATGCAGTGCCCGTCGCCACAGTTTGATCTGCATGTCCCAGGAGCGGCGACTGTACTTCTTATATTTATTTGGAGTTCTTGGGTGAACACCTGGCTGCCGAGCAGCTCTAGAACAAAGCATGAACACTTGTTAGGTTCTACCGTTTAAGACCACATTAAGCCCCCACCCCCAAAAAGTGGTAACCTTTCCCAATGGTTCATCAGGAGCAGATGCCAAAGTGAATGTCTCAAATGCCAGTCCCTTGAAGTAGGTTTAGAGAACAGCTGCCAGCCACCATTTGGAAAGGAAAGCTGTGGACTCCAAGCCCGTGCTACATGAAGATAAAGACTTGGTAGATAAACAACTCGCTTTGCTCACTTCGGCACCTGCTGTACAAAGCACTGGTAACCAATGGTGTTTTTCCCATAGTCTATCTGCTTCTGCCTCCTTTGCAAGACAGCCACATCTGTTTCCACGCCAGACCTGCTGAGAGAAGAGATGTAATGCTAAATGCAAATTCTTCATCAGTAATAAACAGTATTGGAAGACATGAGGTGAATGAGTTGATGTAGTTAAGAATGCCGTATTTTCAGCATATCCAAATAAACATTTTTTGAGGAATCAAAGCAAATTTTGTGTTTTTATTTAAACTGAAAAATTAGCAGCAGCAAATAAGCAAAAGCTAACTATATGGGATGCTACTGATTAGTAAGATAAAGAAAAGTGCCTATGAGAAAGTGGTGCAGAGATTGACAGAGAGAGGTCCCAGATGACATTTTGAAATTATTTATCAAAAGAGGTTCTTGGGTTTTGTTTCTCAATGGCAGCTCAATATAGGGAAAATTGGTTTTAAATGAGTGCATATCATAGGGAAAGTGGAAGCTTTATAAAGTAGAATTATTACAAAAAATATGAGATAAGGTAGAAATTATTAGATGGTTAAGGGAACAGAGATGTATATCTGTTAATATGAAATCAATATGAACTAGGAAATAAAATAATAATGATAATAATAAAATAATTAAAATAATAATTTATTATTTATACCCCGCTCATCTGGCTGGGTTTCCCCAGTCACTCTGGGCAGCTCCCATCAGAACATTAAAAACACAATAAAAGTTCAAACATTAAAAACTTCCCTAAACAGGACAGCTTTCAGGTGTCTTCTAAAAGTCAAATAAATCAGGATACAAATGTGAACAAAACAGAATGTGAACAACATGTAAACTGTATCAATGGATGTACATATAGGTATAAGTTTGTAGTAAGTGTGTTTATGATATATAAGCCCCCGCACCCCCAAATAAAAGCACTACAGTCCTACTAAAACTTACCTGGATTCTGGTCTGGATTCTGTTGTCCTTTCTGGGCTGGTGCCTACACACACACTCACCATTTCAACAGGAAAGACCTGGGATGAAGGCCTGTTCCAAGAAAATGAGAGCCAATATCCAATGGTAGTCATACTTGGAGTAGGCCTACTGAAAGTTACTTAAATCTATTTACTTAAGTGGGTCTCCTTCAAATATGACTTCACTGTTTATCATCTGTTTTGATTACAGAGCATGAAAAATAGGCTAGAGCCAGCTATGGCGAGAACCCCCAATCTACCATGGTCACTACTGAAAGGTATTCACGGGTTAAAACATGCCTCTGAAAATCAGTAGGATCTTTTATTCAGTAAAGTAAAGTGAACCTTTAAGTAGTTACTGCCATCTGAAGCCAGTGGCGTAGCGTGGGGGGTGCAGGGGGGGCCAGCCGCACCGGGCGCAACATCTGGGGGTTAGGGTTAGGGGGCGCAAATCCACGGGTTAAGGGGCCCAAATCCACAGGTTAGGGGGCGCAAATTACTTGCCTTGCCCCGGGTGCTGACAACCCACGCTACGCCACTGTCTGAAGCCACAGAAGCAGCCTAAAGGGTACATTTTTTCAACTAAGAGGTGCATAACAGGATGTCTCAATGTACAAATAGCAGTTATTTCTTAGAAATGGAGTTGATGCATCAGGATCCCTTTAATAAATGGTTTCTGCAAAAGGTTTCTATCTCCAGGAACTACCGGTAATGGTTGAAACTCAATAGCAAGGCAACCATACAACTTTCAGACCCAGTTCAAGATCAGAACCACACACTATGGAGAAAGCCCATAAACTTTGAAATCAGTCTTAATGTTGTGCCAGTTTAAGGCTGGACAGCATGGGCTTTAAATGTGCAAATTCATAATGTGGGACATTAAGTTAGAGGTGAAGGAAAGTTAGCATTTTTATTGTTCCATTTTGTGTCACATTCCATGTACAATATGCTAGCCTGCAATAATCGCCTGATTATCACCCATGATATGTCTGACACTCTTCATGCCAAACTAAAAATACCTAAACCAATGCTCAATTCAATATGCTCCGTTTTGTTTCTCCCCAACCTTCCCATTAATTTTAACATTTTCCAAGTGTCCAAGCAATCTCTTGGCTACTCTCCCCAGAGCATGCATAACTAAACCTCAGGTTTTGTGTGCAGCTACCTGAATCATGCAATATTAGTGTTATACATTCCCTAAACCAAACACTGCCTGCCAGTTTGAGGAACCCAGGTGCTACATATTATTGCAACATCTTCTATACTAGCAGTTCCCAAACTCACCACCAAGACCACTTGAAAATTGCTGAGTTTCTTGGAAGACGATTTAATTATTTTTCTGCCTGTTGTAGGAAGTGCAGTGCACTGTGCTAGATGCTGTGTAACTTTTAATCACATTTTTACAGACATGCCACCTGAAAGAGGCTCACAGTCCACCTGTGGACCACAGTTTGGGAATGCTTGCTCTATGCAACATTGTGGCCTTGAATGGGGAGAAGGGAAATGTTTTATTAATAATATGGATTCATTTATACCTTGAGACCACACGTTCCCTCACATTTCAGCAGCTTAGTCATGCTGGCCACATGACCCGGAAGCTGTACGCTGGCTCCCTCGGCCAATAAAGCGAGATGAGCGCCGCAACCCGAGTCGTCCGCAACCGGACCTAATGGTCAGGGGTCCCTTTACCTTTCTTATGACATAGCTATCCCACCTTTCCTCATGGGAATCAAAGTGCATTTCTCAGTTTTCTTCACTCATACACTTTTAAAAATCACAACAGTAACCCTATAAAATGAACTAGGCCAAAAGACAGTGATTGGCTGTCCATAATTAGAGGAGGTACAAGTTGCTGCCAGTTTCATTCCCTAGTTCATGTACTATATACAAGGTAGCCTCCTTATTGTGTTTATTTCCAGCTCAGCAGTCATGAATTGCTCCCAGAAGGAACCTGTTCACTATTGTAATGAGTAAACCCATGACCATGAATGACAAAATAAAATAAAAATAATAAGGCATAACACAAAAGTCTTGGACAGTTTTCAGTGCCTTGGAAAACATTTACTATTTTATTCTTTATGCTTCTCATAGTGATACTCATTCGAGTAGACCAACACTTATCTTTTGGAGCACCAGGCAAAATTTTTAAAAATCCAGGCATTTTAACTGATTTAATTTAAACAAATCTTAAATGCTTAAGCAAATGCAGTATCTGCTGCTTTTATCTTTGTTTCATTTGTATTTAAATGCTTTAATATGACCACTAGAGGCTGAAAAAGATTTATTGTTTGTTCCCTTCTATATTACATTCATCCTGCTCTCAAGCTCCATTCTAAAGCATGAGACGTTGGCTGAGATCAAACAATTAACCCTCTTCAAAGACATTGTGATTTGTATCACAAACTGGTGCCTTCATTACACCAGAATTCCCAACTGATTTCCTTTGTGAATCCACGTAACTAATGAATTGGCTCTTATTATCTGGAAAAAGTTTCTTCATTGCTGCTAATAAGTTATTGGTTCATTGGTATATCTTACTTCATCTCATCCCCACTGAAACACCTACCTGTTTCTTTGAAACACAGGCGACATCCCAGCAGCAAGTGCCCCATGATTGAAAACCAATGACCCATAGTACAGAGAACTGAGGGAAGATTAAAAGACAGTAATTTGTTATAAATATTCTACAAACGAGACTATTACCAATCCCAAACACCTCCCAGACTCACCCTACAGAGTGTTTGTTGTGGGGGAGGAAGGGAAAGGAGAATGTTAGCCGCTTTGAGACTCCTTAAAGGGAGTGAAAGGCGGGATATCAAATCCAAACTCTTCTTCTTCTTCTTCAGAGGGGAGCAACAGATCTTAGCCTATGCGGATATTCTAGCTAACGAGAGTGGACTGAAAACTGTTCCCAGGCACTTACGCTCTTATCAGTTCTCATCTCATTCATAACACGCAAACAGCAAAACCCCTGCAGCATGAAACCACATTTGCAGAGCAAAGCAAAACATAACTACAAACCTCTTATGCAAACGTGTTACCCCCTTCTAGCCTTTCCATATGAGTTCAGAAAATAGGAGGATCAGAGCTGTTACAGTTAGTCCCAACAGAAAATAAAACTGAGCCCGGGAAATGGGGGGCGGGAGACAAATTGACATGGTGCTGAGCCTAATTTTTTTAAGTAACTGGTCAGCTAAATTTAGAACAACATTTTTTAAAATGTTGTGCTACAAGGAAACCATTCATTTATTCCGTGGCTCTGCAGCACTCTTCCTACCAGCTTTGGAAACCAATACTCGGGGGGAAAGAAACAGAACAGAACGAAGCAGCCAGCAAACAGCAGCTTCCTTCTCGTTACATTTCAGAAGGAAAAAAACTGAGCTTCGCATTCCACCCATTCCAGAAATCCAGGAACAAGCACCTGTCGCTCACGGGAGCCCACCCATCACCCACAGAGCTCCCAAGGTGCATGACTCAAATGGAACAGCAGCGTGTCTGTCAGGTGCAGAGCAGAATCTTCCCGGGATTTAAATCTCCCTCCAGTAGCTCAGAAGGGCGGGGCTTGCAGCACAGTCCTGACCTATCGCGTGGTAGTGGGGGCGGGCCCTCCTTAAGCGATTGGCTGCACGAAAAGCACAAAGGAAGGCGGAAAGCCGCTGCGGAACAATAACAAGCGTGGTAAGCAAAGCCCCGCCTACCACCACTACGCTCTCCCAATAGGTGCTCCGGGGCCTCTTTGACGCCCGTGGCTACTTTGACCAATTGAAAAGCTGTTCAAGCCGTAGCTAGGGCTCCTCTTTCTCCGCGCTTCGGTGGTTGGTTGACGAAGAAGACGGCGTTTGGGATTGGCTGGCTGCTCGGGCGGCAGGTTTAAGTTCCCAGCTTTCGAGCCTGTCCCGGGAAGGGCTGGGCGTCGATGGGCAGCAGGTGGGTTTGGGGGAACGGGAGCGAGGCGGTGGGATGAGCTCTGCTCGGAGTGGCGGTCCTCGAGGGGACGGAGAGATTCCCTTGGTGGGGAGCAGTCGAGGCTCTACCTGCCTAGGGCTGCAGGTTCTGGCTGCCCTTGTACTGTATGTTTGCAGTATGGGGTCAAGGGAGTCTGGGGGAGAGCAGAGCCGGATTTAGGTTTGATGAGGCCCTAAGCTACTGAAGGTAATGGGGCCCTTTTTATGTCCAGCTGTCCTTTATCAACAGCAAATTGTCGCTGTTTTTTGTGTTGAATATATGCTATTATGGTAATTTATGGACCTAAAGCCATTTGCACATGACAAAATATGTATTTTATCAACGTAATTGTTGAACTGAAATACAATTAAAAAGTATAGTAATAGTGACATAATTATTAAGCTCTAACTTAAAATGATTTTTTTATTCATAACAAACTTAATAATGCAAACACATTGGCATTTGGCAATAACAAAAGTTCCTTTAAAACACAATTTACAAAGACTCATAATCTAGTCTCTAGAAACTTGCTATAACATGAAATAATAATAGCAAACCAGTGATATTTTAGGGAGCAGGCTAGCAGGCGGGGCCCATTACGTACATCATAGGAGCCTACACAACACAAAACACTGTTGCTGTATGTAGGTTTTATTTTATTTATCTTATATTTTTGAAATGTACATCCAGTTTTCCCCCCATTAAATCTTTTGGGGGCCACCAAGAGAGTGGGGTCCTAAGCTATAGCTTGTTTAGTTTATATGTAAATCTGGCACTGGAGGAACAAGTCTTCAGACGACCTGAAGAAACGCAGCTTTGTGAGGGATTAAACTTCCATGGACAGATGGGTGCAGGAAACTAGCAGATATTCCTACATGTGTGGGGCCAGGGAAGAGTGAGGTCGCTGGGTGACAAACTGCAACAGCTGCGTTGGTGATAATTTACCAACACCAGGATGCTTTCCTCCACAAACCCATAAGCTTGATTCAAGCCATGTATGACAGAATTGGCTTTAATCATAAATTGCCAGAATTTGACTTTTGCTTAGCTTTGGAAATGGAAGATGAGTACTGTATATTGATGGGTTTATAATCTTTTAATTTTATAACCCCTCAATTTGCATGAGGGTTCTGTTCCAGGGTTCGCTCCCAAAGCCAAAATTGTGTATTGTCAACACATTGAGTGCAATGGCAAGTGGGATTGCCAAAGGCTTTTACTGGATGCCCACCTCCATGCTACTCTCTCCTTATTTTTATTTTTTTAATTGCCAAATGCATAAAGCTGAATGCACACAAGTTAAATGTGCATAAATTGCAGGCTTACTATGTATTTTATTTTAATCTTATCGCTACCACTTTTGAGTGGTTCTTTTGAACCTCACTGCTGTCAAGTTTGTTTTATGTATGTTTTAATAATTTCAGTGATAACTGTACTGTTTATATTGCAGTTTTTGTGTTTATGCTGTAAGGTAGTCTGGTTATAATAAAAAGCAGGATATAAATAGTAATTGTTGTTCTCCACAGGCAGCTGCTCAGTGGATTCTGTGTCAAACCATGTCTGAGAACTTTCCCCCCATAGAGGCTGATGCCTCTCATTTGTGTCTTGGGTTCCGATCCAGATGCAGGATGATTATGTTCCAGGATGCTGAGTTCTCACTACCCTTTACTCCAGAGGCACCTCTTACCCCAATCTCTAACCTAACTCAGGGTTTCAGGACCTTTAGCACATTAACCGGGTAAGTTTCTCTTTTCAGAATAGTGAAATGAGGTAGAAAACATTGCATTTTCCCAATTTCCTTAATTTAGCAGCATAATGAGTGGATACAATATGGTTCACGTTAGGTAGTTTCAAATGTGTAATTAATTTTTCAGATGACTATCTCTGCGAAGTATACATGCACATATAACTTACACACCATCACTATCCAAACACTATGCAGTCACAGGAAATCATTCTTTAGGTGTGTGTTTGCACAATGAGTCAACAATTTCCATTAATTCCTATGGGAAAATGTGTTCGCAACCACAGAATTTTGACCCCTAAATGACAAAAAAACTCTGAAACCTTGCAAAAGACAAACAAGGAAGGAAAATGCTTTGTTTGTCCAGTCTCTTCTCCCACTATTGTCTCTGGTAAAATGGCCAGTGGGGACCAGCAAAACACAAGGCTTGTTTAAGGCTTTATTTGTTTACAGTACAACACACTGGTCTGACTGTTTGGAAATCTGAATCTGCAATATGTATAGTAAGGTTTGAGTATTAACATGAACATAAGTGAATTTTTGTATAGCGGGACCTGCATTTATTATTGTAAGACGGGTTTGAAAAGGAGAGGGCTAAATCAGTTGAACTGCTGAAAATTTAATGGCCTTGGCAAGTATGTAATTTGTTAGGGAAATAACAGGTAAATAGGCTACAGCCCAAGCAACTATGATTATTTGAAAGCTGTGGTAAAGGCTCTTGAACATAAAAACAAATGTCAATTTTCATCTCTAGTACTTTGGGTGACTGTCTTTTTCATGGATACTGGTAAAATAATTATTGAGAACTGACAGCATAACCATATTGCATTTGACCTAGTTTGTATTTAGTGCTGAGCAGCATACATTGTGATTTTTTCCCCTTCCATAATTAAATCTGGCTTGTGCTAATTAGTCAAATTTTCTTTCATTATCTATAAATTATTTGCATTGAAACATGCTATTTTGCTCTGTACATGAAAAGTACAAATGGTGGCAATGACACACAATGGCAATGTGGAGAAAATTCATGCAACAGAACAATGCACTTGTTCTGTTAGTGCAACAGAACACCCCCCCTCTTATTTGTGTGTGCCCCACACCACCCCCAAATTTGCCTTGGAGGTTTGGGTGGGGGCCCTGGACCAGATTTAGGGGGCATATGAGGAAAGGAAAAGGGGAAGTTCCATTGAGTCCTTGTGTTGACAGAATGAGTGCATTGAATACCACCCAAAATATTCAAAGCAAAGCAATAGTATATAAAATCACAGGTGATTTAAAAAAAATAGCGGTTGCAATTAATCAAAACACAGCAGCTAATTCTAAAGCAGATCATAGTAAAAACAACTTAAGTGCTCTCTAAATGGTGTCCCTATGGCAGTGATGTAGAGCTGGAGCCAGACTGCAGCTGCAAACTTAACCCAGTTACCTGAAATTAAGTCTCAATGAGTTCAATAGGACTTACTTTTGAGTAGACACGATTAGGGTCCTGATGGAAGTTGGCAAATGGGGCTTAAGGTAGTCAGTGAGTCTTAAATGCATCTCACTTAATCTAAATCCTAATCTGACTTCAGTCCTTAGTAATTACTTCTCTGCTGCAGCATTCTAAACTGGTTGTTATCCCCTGATCATGTATAGTAGAAGCTGATGAAATGGCAGCTAAATGCAATTTGTCTACTAATTGTGATTACTGTCTTAGGAGAGAAGCACACAGACCAGAATACACTCACAAACTTTATATTTCAATCAGAAATTCAGTCTTTTATGATCTGTATTAATTCGTATAAGATGTGTGTGTTTCTCCCAAGCATTCCTGTTACTTTGTTCATGCAGGGATACACCAAGACGCTGCCTAGATCTGTCCAATCTCAGCAATGGGGAAGAGGAAATTGCCTTCAACTTCAGCCAGTCCCCAGGTACATTGGAAACTGGTAATATTTGTTGCCAGCAGCACAATTCTCTGCATGCTGCTGCTTGTCTTGATTCCTGCAGCTCTGTTCAAATGGCTAATGTGTTAGGGCATTTATATGGGCTGCCCAATGACAACATTCTCTGAATGGCTCACTAAAATAAAAGAACCATAAGAAATGCAGCATAAAATTGTCAGTAAATCAAGCCCCCTCAGATAATTTGATTACATGTTAACATGCCAGGCAACTTGTGGAAACAAGTGCCCTGGACTCTCCCACTGCCATTTTATTAGAACCCTGGGAAAGCTCTCTTCCCAAGCCACACCCCTCATTGTGTGCTTCCAGTAGGCTTTTGTGATTTGTTTTCTGGTTAGTCTAGGGCAGGGGTCCCAAACTGGCCTGTTGTCCACCAGTGGTTCACAAGCTTCATTCAGGCAGTCTGCGGCATGATTGCAATAAATATTAATATTGGTTTTTAGTTGTATTTTCATTGCTTCTTTTATTTCTTATGTTGTATTCTAATTTTAATTATATGGAATGCAAATTGTAATACAATAAAATACAATACACTAAATAAAATAAGCAATTAAAAATCAGCATATTGCACAGCTGTTACAATTGCTACAAAAGGAAGAAAAACAATTAAGTGGTCTGGGAAGACCACTGGCAATTTTCAAGTGGTCCATGGGGGGAAAGTTTGGGAACCAGTGGTTAAGCCATTTTTACAGGTAGGAACATCTTCTGGCTCTTGTCTTGTCACTTACACTTCAAGCCTGGATCTTTTCTGGTCTTTTGCTGATTTCTTTATTCTTTTATAGGTCAGAAGGGTTCAATGGGACTCCAGAATAAGCTGTAAGTTATGCCATCACATTCTTACAGCATATTAGTATTAGCCCACCACCACCATTTGTGTTTAAAATGTTGATCTGCTTTCAAAGCTGAAAATAATGGGGGATAAAGCTGAGAATGATAGGAGAGAGGGACGATTCTTTCCCAATTAGGTGGTTTCCTTTTTTGAGCCCTGAGAGCTAGAAATCTGTGAACCTGAGCAAAGCACAGACATATTTGGGTTCTTTGGCAGCAAGTATGTTTTATAAAAAGGTAAAGGACCCCTGACAGTTAAGTCCAGTTGCGAACGTCTCTGGGGTTGCAGCACTCATCTCGCTTTACTGGCCGAGGGAGCCAACGTTTGCAGAGAGTTTTTCCAGGTCACGTGGCCAGCATGACTAAGCCGCTTCTGGCGAAACCAGAGCAGCTCACGGAAACGCTGTTACCTTCCTGCCGGAGCAGTACCTGTGTATCTACTTACACTTTGACGTGCTTTTGAACTGCTAGGTTGGCAAGAGCAAGGACCGAGCAATGGGCGCTCACCCCATCGTGGGGATTCGAACCGCCAACCTTCCGATCGGCAAGCCCTAGGCTCAGTGGTTTAGACCACAGTGCCACCCATGTCCCTAGTATGTTTTATAGCTTACCACTCTTGTCTTTTTCAAGGGTTTGCCAAAGTATATTTAGAAAACTGTAGAGATGCTTGTGGAGGCTTTTGTGCTTTTTTTCTTTTTCTTCTTTTTTTGTTGCTTTTCTACCAAACAGTCTGGCAGGCCCTAGATTCCTTTCTTCTCACTTTTCTTAAAACAATTTATTTGTTCATTGCTAAAGAAGATGCATTGGAAATGCCTTATAAACTGGGGAACAGCTTGCTACTAATTTGCATGGTTTAGTTGCATACGACGTAACTTTCATGCCTGGTGGACACAGGTAGAACTTGAGTTGCCAAAGCTCTTGATATTTGCAGTCCCAAACATTCATATCAATAGTTTGACCCAAACTGTAGTGAAATACAAGCCAGACCTTTTCAGCCTTAGATGGATTTATTCACAATATAGATGAACTCTTACATGATTAAAATGTGGGTTTTTATCAGTAGAGGGAAAAGGTGCCTTACCCTCTGAATGTCTGTCTGTCTCTGTTGGAAAATTCCAACCCAAGTGCAGGTGGAGAGTGGTTGGTCCATTGCTTAATTTTCATGCACCCACATCAGTAAGTCACTATCCATGAGCTGAGGATGCTGAATCTATAAGATGCTGGTCCAATTGATGATATTTTGCTCATCAGGATTCACAAGCAAAATGGCTGTACAAAGGACTTGCACTGCTTTTTCTTTGCACACCAGCATTCTTAAGATTTGGTCTTTGCTAGGTTAGTTTATAGGGACGTGGGTGGCGCTGTGGGTTAAACCACAGAGCCTAGGACCTGCCGATCAGAAGGTCAGCGGTTCGAATCCCCGCGACGGGGTGAGCTCCCGTTGCTCGGTCCCTGCTCCTGCCAACCTAGCAGTTCGAAAGCACGTCAAAGTCCAAGTAGATAAATAGGTACCGCTCTGGCCAGAAGGTAAACAGTGTTTCCGTGTGCTGCTCTGGTTCGCCAGAAGCGGCTTAGTCATGCTGGCCACATGACCCGGAAGCTGTACGCCGGCTCCCTCGGCCAGTAAAGCGAGATGAGCGCTGCAACCCCAGAGTCGGTCACGACTGGACCTAATGGTCAGGGGTACCTTTACCTTTTTAGGTTAGTTTATTGTGAGAATAAAGAGAACGTTGGGGTTTAGTTTTGTGTGTCATCTGGAAGTTGACCCCAGATGTTGGAAATATGAAAAGTGAGTGGGTAGCATGAACTTAACACCAAGTTTATAAAATAAGGAACTGTCCTGTGAATAAACCAGGAGGTGGACTCTAAAGTGATTTCCAGAAAGGCCAGGAGACCTTGCCTCAGTTCTTCAGACTGAAAAATTGGCTGAAATCTCCTCCTGCTGGACAAGTGTTACCATCCTAGTGGATTTCTAGCAAGTGTATACAAGGCAGATTGGGATTGACAGATTGATCACTCTTTTTCAATGAGAAGGCTTTCTGACTAGTTGTCTCTTTCTCCCAGCAGACTTTCAGGGAGGCAGTGTTCACAATTGCTCCAGGTGAGTATTTCCTGTCTGGTGAGGTGGAATTCACTCACCTCTTTGTAATATTCTGCTGCCAGAGAACTGTGAGATAATGAGTCAGAGGACTTGGAGCCCCCGTTCTAAGATTCACAACCAATATTAATTTACTGAAAATGTGTTTCTCTGCTTGGTCTTCCAGTCCCGGGTACTGTGTAGCACACCAGACACTCCAAGCTGCTTCCGACGCATTAGCAGGGTGATCAGCAGTCCTTCCATGAACAAAGAGAATGTGAGTATTTATTTATTTTTGCAGCAAGCTGGGGTTTCCAGCCATATTAGTAAGCTGCAGGCCGGGATATCAGGCAGGCAGAAGTCTTTGCTTACCAGAAGGGTACAGAAGCTAGGCCCTTCTTTTCACTTCATGGTGATAATACTTAGCTTAACTTCCCTGAAACTTCCCTAGGTTCTTGATTCCAGAGGTAGTTCTCAACTCTAAAAGCCACCTCCTTTCCTTATCTCCTTCCAGGAGGGTAGCCCTGTTAAGCACCCAAGGTGGAGCATGCCCAAATCCCTGCTGTTCTGGAAAAAACCACGAGATGCACAGCAGACCTATGCTACTATGCTGGTAAGTTAATACTGTTTACAGTACTTGCTGTTCAAATAGAACTAGGTTTGGACCTTTTCAGCTATGAGTGGGTATAGATATTAAGTAGTAGTCAGACCTACCCCTTATCAGTATGGCCAACACCATAATTTGATTTGTTTTCAGTTTCATCTATACTGATACATGGGAATCCATGCATTGCAGGTCTACATATTTTTTCTCCTCTACAAAAATCATTGTTCCTTGGGAGCATTAGTCTACCAGAGTACTCCACTTAAATGTCCAGTTCAGGCCAGTCTTTCAAGCTTCACGATGCAGGGAACTTCTCCATTGGACATGAATGGGGATGAAGCATTTGGTTAGGGAGCTCAGAATTAATCTCCCAGCACCAAGGCATGTAATGGTGATAGATGCTGGCCCCCATCGTGTGTCCCTTCTTACAAGGGAGGTGTGGCTCACCAAGGGAATCAGTTTATGTGCAATTATATATATGGTTACATTTTGAATTGCCAAAACTAACAAATAGCACATGCACTTACAGGAATATTCAAGTATCGAGACAAAAAAACATACCAACAGAACAGGTGCTTTCATCTCAACAGTTAAGGACAATCAAATATTTCCTAGTACAGAAAACTAATATAAAAGCCAAATTACCCAACCACAGATATATAAAAGTTCTAGGGGAAAGATATATAGATACACACACATATATCATGCTAGAGAAGCAATAGGTGCCATCTGTGAGCTTCTTCTCTTGACAGGAAGGAGGTGATCTAGAGGAGTATGAGATGAAAGATCTTGGTAGCCCAATTTCTGCAGTGACACCACCAGGAATGCCAGAGTCCTTGGGTGGCTTTCCAGAACTCTCCCCTGAACAGGAAGAGACTGAGGTGAGACAAATGATATGTTCACTCCATTATTGGCATTTGTGAAAAGCAAGAAATCTTAGAAAATGGAAAAGTAGATCTTGCCAGTTATGATTCTCAGGGCTGCCAGAACACAGTGGTCTTGGATCTGTTCCTACTACAAAGCTGCCAATGTGGTTGGAGAGAGAGCTTAGATAGAGCCTTTTGAGAAGTGTGGTTTGGTAATGGCTAAATCATGGACTTGTGTACTATTGCACTGAAACATCATGAAGCAGTAGAAGACTTATAGGTATCTTGCTCAAAAGTATATGGTCAAGTGTCCCAACACATGTAATAGTAAAGCGTTCACAATGGGCCACTGATTTTTTTCACACTGTTGCCATAGCTGTGCTGAGCAGCTTCTGTATTTCACCCGCTACCCTAAAGATGATCTAGTCTTGATTTCAGCATCGTGACTTCTGAAAACCTAGATGCAATTCAGTTTATTTTCCATCCGTTGTCATTTCCTCAAGAGTCATCCAACCATCTGCAGTAAATGGTTACGAGTAGGAAAATGATGAAATGCGAAAGTTCCTTGTGAGATCTCAACAGGGATATTTGATCCAAGTGCAGTAGTTTTTATATGGAGGAAGGCTCAAAACATCACACAGTGGTTTCATACATTATGCTTAATGGGAGTCATAGGCAAGGTTGTCAAAAATAGGTTCTGTTTATTTGTCCCATTTTTGTTTTATCATACCAAAATTACACTCCTTGTCCACCCCTAAAACTCAAGGTTCCCTTATTCCATCTACTATTATTGGTCATCTGTCCCCAAAGCATTTATTCCTCCCTGTGGCAAGCTCGTGTGTAAAGCTTTTGGGCATCTGTAGTACTAATAAGCCTCTTTTTTCTGTATGAAAACACTATGTCACTTGCTTTAAGGGGAGGGTCATGTTGTTTCTTCCTATGGGCGGAGGAAACAGTTTTAAGTTCTTCTGTCTTCATACTGTGAAATACTGCTTGGGTTCTGCATTTTTCTTTTTTGTTTCTCTTAGAAGCCACTTTCTGGGCATCTCTCCAGCATGGCTATTTTGCTCTCGGGACCACTTCTTACTCAGGACATCAATGTCAGTGAGGCAAGTAGTATATAGCAAACCTAGCCTTCCTTGGTTGCCTATGGCAAGTAAGATTCAGACTAGAGGAAAGCCTGAAAATGTAATTAGAAACTGCATCAGGGTTTATTAAACAATTTATTAACGTTTTATCTTAGGCTGAATAGGTAATTCAGGATGCAGCACATAGGGAGCAGAGGTTTAACCCCTCCTCTCCAAGCTGTGATGTTCCTTCAGATGAAGTTAGAGATGGGGAACATCTAGCCTGCATGCTTAATCAGGCCTGCCAGGCCAAATTAGCCAAGTCACACCTACCTGCCAACCACCTGATGTCATAATTGTCACGCGTATGAAGGAAAGACTTAAACACCTTGCAGAGTTCCCCAAAATAGGCCAGAGGCAATTGTACTTCATCCAGCAGAGCTTTACTGCTACTGAAGGAAAATGAGTGTAATGGTCACAAATCCAATACATTCAGGAATGGCACAGTTTGTCAGAAATCCAGTTGCAGCAGACTTAACTTAAACTTAATAATAACTTATACTGTACTTTTCCATGTACAAGATTAGGTTTTTTTTACTAAAAAATGTTAAAAGGGGGGTAGTCTTATACACGGGGGCAATCTTCCCCATTTTCTTAATTTTGAGTCCCTCAAAATAGGTGAGACTTGGCTAATTTGTCTTATACACAGGGGCGTGTTATAAGAATCTGCTCTTTTAGCTCCCCATCCCTGATCTCTCTAGTAATTACCAAAAACTAAAATCATGAGGATGAGGCTGGTGCTGCTCACCACCAGCCTTTTTTGTAGGAGCCCTGAAACATTGTCAATGAAGCAAGGGAGTTCCCCACTGCTCCCCAACTTTCATCACTGTCTATGTGGCACTCTGAGCAGGTCTCTATGAACAAGACTCGACTCTTCCGATCCCCATCACTGCCAGAGAAACTGAACAGGCCCGCGCTGAAGAAGGCAGCAAAGAGCCAAGATGAAGACGAAGCACCCATCAAGGTGACACAGAAGCACAGCCCAACCCAAGAGGAGCCAGATGGGGTAAGATCCTGCTTGGTTCAAGTATGAGTTCTGGGTCTAGGTGGTGACAGCAGAATGGCAGTCCCATGTGCTGTATCAACAGGCAGCTATCGGGGCATAGCTGCTGTCATGAGAGCGTACCTGATGATGCAGATAATAAACCCGTCTAGTCCAGCATTCTCCTCTTGCAGTGGTCCACCAGATGCCAGAGAGGCGGGGTGTCACACGCAGGACCTGAGTGTTGCAACACTTCCCCCAGCAACCAGTTATTTCTTAGCCCACAATGCCTTTGTTCTTTGAGGCAGGACACAGCCATCATAACTTAGGGGCCCATCAGACTGCTGTTTAGTTGCGGGTGTATGCAGCAAAGTGTTTGATTCATAGTGCATTTGAAATGGATTTGTACTGAGCTATCCAAACACCCCGTTTTCTCAGTTGTTTTGCGATGCTTCCCCAACATACCTGCGTCATTGCATCCACGCTTCCACTCTGCCCGTTCCATTGTTCGTGTTCCGGCTACCCATAATTCCCAGCTGTGCAAATCAGTCATGCCATGACACCATGCCACTACACTTTCATTTCAACACCTTTTCAGTTTTTATATTCGGGCTGTGATTGCTGTGCTAAATGTTTGCTCATTTCCATTAAAAAGAAAACACCCACAGGAATGCCAATTTTGGGCGTTAACAGGAGGGATAGGAGAGTGGCTACGTCACAAAGGAGCAGATGCATTTTGGCACGTTGCCAGGGCACTTTTGTGTGATAGTACATTAACAGCAAGAGTGAAAAGATGAACCGTAACATTTGTAGTGTAAAACGTTATGGCGCTTTAGCTGGAAACTTGAGGATGTGCGCTGATTGCAGCCAAGGCAGTATCAGCAGAACTTCTGCGTGCGCAAATGGTATTGAAAGTTTGATTGCATACAATTGTCCTAATAGCATCATGAGCACAAACCAAGATGCATGCACAGTAGAAAGGATGCCTAGAGGGGGCCCTAGAAGCCATTGATAGCCATGAATTTCTCCAAAGCCCTTTTAAAGTCATCCAAATTGGAGGCCATCACTCTATCTTGTGGTAGCATGTGATTTCTACTGTCACACTTGTGTGAACAGAGAGAAACTAGCAAGTAGGTAGCTGGGCAGGGATTCATTTGCTTACATGTTGCTGATGACTGCCTGCTTTGTTTATATAGGTAATGCATTTGAAGAAGGCAGCCTCCCTTTCTGACATGGAAATTGTCAGAGCACTGGATCAAGACCACAGCTTCAGGCAGCTGATTGGAGATTTCTCCTGTGTAGGTTTCTTCAACCTTTGTGGGGCAGGGAGGCTGGCTTTTGTCTTTCACTCTCCAATGATGCTGAATTTCTTACCTTGATTGTTGGCCGATGCTGGGAGATGCAAGCTTTCTACATATTTAAACTGCCTGTTGATAGTTTATCCTCTTTTGGGGGCAAAGCAGGGCAGGCACAGAGTTACAAGTGGACTTGGGGTGTATATTGATATACCACACACACACACACCTGTTTTTGTGACCTAGGTGTAAGACTACTTGCATGTTTTGGGTGGGGTTCCAACTAATAATGCATTTCTATAAGCAGCTCCCTGAATGAGTCAAGAAGATCTTAACCAGATTGGTACATATATGCGTGAGAATTGTATTGGGGTAGTTCAAGGGTGGGGAACATTTGCGGCCCTAGTGGCCCCACCCTGTGCACCAACTTTGATAGATGGGGTAGGCGATTCTACCTGTAAGTCACATGGCATAACTGATGCCACATGACTGACATATGGGTTGCCCTGCCCATGTGTCAAAATGCCTTTCAGTTCCTACAATCCCATCAAAACTTCAGCAGCTATCTTTAAAAGGGTGGGAGAAACAGTTCTTCATGTTAAACTGTTCTGTACTAATTAATGAGAATTGAATGTTATAGTACAATATGGCCTAGATGCCACTGTGCTTCCCTCCAGTCTTGTTTTACCAATTGTTGTTGCACAGAATCAGATAAGGTTTTTTTCACAATCCAGAGACTAAGGCAGGGATCAGCAAACTTTTTCAGCAGGGGGCCAGTCCACTGTCCCTCAGACCTTGTGGGGGGCTGGACTATGTTTTGAAAAAAAAAATGAACAAATACCTATGCCCCACAAATAACCCAGAGATGCATTTTAAATAAAAGGACACATTCTACTCATGTAAAAACATGCTGATTTCCGGACCATCAGCGGGCCAGATATAGAAGGCGATTGGGCCAGATCCGGCCCCCGATCCTTAGTTTGCCTACCCATGCTCTAAGGACATGGTTCCCAACGTGGGGCACATGCCCCACAGGGGGGCAATTTGATTTTTAAGGGGGGCAATTCGACAATGAGCTATTAACAGTTAATGGCCTTTTAGGCTTCCTCCACGTGAATAGGAGTTCTCTTTTTGAATAATAAAAATTATATGTCATAGGGGAGGGGCATCAGGATTTTAGAGATGCTTAGGTGGGGCATGGCCAAAATAAGGTTGGGAACCACTGCTCTAAGGTATTGCGCTCAACATTTTTTTATTCTTATTGCAGGGAAGCTTTAGAATATGGGGACTGTCTGCTGAAAGTTCTGAATGGGTTATCCCATTTGTCTCTTGCTGCATCATCCTGATTCATTTTACAAACAGGAGTGCAACATCACTCCTCAGAAAAGGTGTTTGCATATTACCCAAAAAGCCTATTTTCAACCACTCAGCATTGCCAGAATAGCTGTCCTTCGTTACATCTTTAACTAGTTGCTGGAACGTTACTTGCACCTAAGCTGAATATAGCTCTGGTGTTTAAGAGTTAAACAGCAGTACTGTACATTTCTCCAATGCAAAAGTGGAATAAAGTGCCACTAATCATGCTGTCAAGAAACCAACTGAAAAATGAAAAGAACAAAAACAATCTCCCTTCATTCACAATCTGCTGTGTTTTGCTTTTTACCAGGTTGTACAGGGCTACACTCCAGGCATCTTCCCTATGGTGTTATCCCTTTGTGGCATCACCCATGTTAATCTGCCCCTGACAATTCCAATAAAATATATACCGTACTTCCCCCCAATTTGTGTAATTCTGCCAACAGGGTATGAGTTTTCAGACTATAAAGGATTTTTCTTGTAGAACTCTCAACGCTGCCTTGTAATCTTGCGGAAAATGCAGCCTAGCAAATAAAGATCAATCAGGTGGTTACGTTGCTTTTCAGAGCATAAGGAGTGCTTTTGAACCAGGAATCAGATGATACATTCAGTGCTTGCAGCCCAAATGTCTGTATGCTTTCTAAGAAGTAGGTCTCATTATGGAGTTCACTGGGGTTTGGTTCCAATTAAGTGCACTTAGGATCACAGCTTTGGTTTTAGAATTTATTTTGCTGGGGCTTAGGAGATCTGGGGGGGTTTGGGAGCTATTGCAAAGCCTGAAGTGGAACGTGGCTGCATTGTCTCTAGGTGTATTCACTGCCAACAGTAGCAGGAAGGCATCAGGACCTGAAATACATCACTTCAGAGACCGTGAGCAATCACCTCTTCTGTTATCTGTGTGCGTCTGTGTCTTTGGCCCTTTGGTTTCCTCCACATCAGCTGAATTTTGGCTCCTTGACCCACACTTGGTTCTATAAAAATCCCAGAAGGTACTTGGGGGGTGGGGATATAGCTGTCCTTCCCACCCCAATACAGATTTGTGTTTTGTGCACTAACTGAAGGACCCCAGCTATACCTCAGTCTACCTTTAGTGTTACCTGCTAGAGCTATCCTCCACCTTAGGATATAATAGGTAACCATGTAATGACAGGGAAGAAATAGTAGAGCTTGTAGTTTTGTTTACTTCATTTTTAGCCCACCTTCCCTCCCAGGAGCTCAAGGTGGTGGTAGAGATGATTCTTCCCCCATTTCTAGCTGCATTTTATCCTGACAACCGCCCTGTGATGTAGGTAAGGCTTGAGAGACAGCGACGAGTTGAACTTGGGTCTTGTTCTGCTATTCTTTTAGATGGCTGCTCTGCTCCAAGGTCAGTTCCAAAGCCTTATAGAGAAGTTCTGCATTATTGACTGTCGCTACCCCTATGAGTATGATGGGGGACATATCATGGTGAGAGAATCATGCGCTTAATTACGGGTGGTGATTGGTTTTGTGGGCTGCATGATGGGATGGCCTTACCTCAGTGGCAAGGCATATGCAAAACATCACAGTTAAATTCCTCACACCTCCATGTGGGGCTTCTGCATATCAATGCTAGACAACCACGACCAGCTGATGTTGATGCCTTGTACCTCATTCTGAGAATTTGTTTTCTGTTTCTAACTACAGGGGGCTCTGAATATCCCCAGGGAAGATGATCTATTTGAATCCTTCCTGAGGAAGCCTCTTCTCTCATCAACGCCTCAGAAGCGCCTCATCCTTGTTTTCCACTGTGAATATTCCTCAGAGAGGGGCCCAAAGATGTGAGTGTGGGTCTCAGTGAGGCAGCTCTTGGGAGCAGGATAAACAGGTGGGGTTTTGGAGGTCCTTTGCTTGATAGGGTGGCTTTTGTCTTGCCTTTCTGCTTACTCTTCCTGCCTTGCTGTTACTTGAAGGTGTCGCTATCTGAGGGAAGAAGACAGAGCCATGAATGAGTATCCTGCGCTGCACTATCCTGAACTGTATGTCCTTCAGGGTGGCTATAAGGACTTCTTCATAGAATACAAGGTAACAGCCAAGACTTTGACTTCATAATCCTACTATGCAGGAACATCTCATTCCAAGATTTGGGTTCTCCTAGCAAATGGGAAAATGATGTCTTGTCAACCCTCTTGTGCATGTTTTGAGGGACAAGAAAACAATACCTAAAAACAAATCCTAAAAAGATCAGTATAAAATGTCTCTATAATGCATCAGATTGAATTCCAACAGCTGAGATAGCAAGAAGCAATCAAGAATCAATTATTGTTCATTTAAAAAGCTCAGGCAAATGAAATCAGGCACAAAAAGTTAGGTAACATATGCACCAGACTAACAACCCGGGCAAGGGTGTTGCACAGTTGTGGTGCCACCTCAGTGAAGGTCCTGTCTCCACTCTTCTACATCTGAAAGAGGAACACCAGTGGAAGATCACCTTAATAAGCTTAACAAATATGGGCACAGTCAGTCCTTTGGACTCCTTGATCCAAACATAGATCTCGGTAGGTATAAACCAGCACTTTGAATTACAAGTGGAAGCACATGGAGCTGCAGTATTTTGGACCAGTTGAAGTTAATTGTTTGTTTGTTCAATTTATATACTGCTCTTCATCTGAAGATCCCAGGGCGGTTCACAACAGGAAAATACAAAATGAGAATACAAAGTAGTCTTCAATGCATTTGTCGTATCCTTGTTTGGAACTCAAAAAATATAGGTCCCATGTTTGTGTTGTGGGCAGACTGTCAGGGCTTTCTATTGCTAGATGCTGGTCAGCAGGTTGGTAAAAAAAATATCTCCCTATTATGATTATGCCAGGCCTCTCATCACTGAGGATGTAGTGGGTAAACTGTTGTTGTTGAGTGATGTGCAGGAATCCTGGAATTCTGTGCTTAAAGAAGCTTAGGGAAATCTATATTGCACACATTTAAATCATGGGGCAGGAATGCACCAAATCCAGTGGCGTAGCGTGGGGGGTGCAGGGGGGGCCGGCCGCACCGGGCGCAACATCTGGGGGTTAGGGTTAGGGGGCGCAAATCCACGGGTTAGGAGGTGCAAATTACTTGCCTTGCCCCGGGTGCCGACAACCCACACTACGCCACTGACCAAATCTGAAGGAATGTTAAACTAGAACTTAGTCACCTCAACCTAAGCGCCTTGGAGGAGGCATGGGACATAGATGTAATATGCTTCTTGTGTAGAACTTGAAATCCTTTGATGTGACATAAGAAATTAGATGGGGAAAGGATGTGTTTCCTCTAGGGAACAATGTTGAGCAGCTAATTGTACATAAAAGCAGGAGAATATGGAAGGGGAAGGCGTGCTTATATGGTTATATAAGAATCTGCTTGAGTCCCATCCAGACCCTTTCATGGTTTCTCATCCTTTAACTGAAAAAGTCCACAAGACTTCAGTTTTCCTCCTCCTATGTGCCAAAGAGCTGGAAATGCACTGTTTGGGGTTTCTTAAGTTGTGGCTTGATATGTTTGTGATGAATTCACTGGGTCTTTGGCTTTGAAAGAAAAGCTCCAGACCTTGCATTCTGCTGCGTCTCCCTTCCCCTTAGGAGCTGTGTGAGCCCCAGAGCTACTGCCCCATGCGCCACCAGGACTTCAAGGCAGAGATGCTCAAGTTCCGCACCAGAAGCAAGACATGGGCAGGAGAGCGGAGGTGGAGGGGTCAGGTTGCGCGTCTCATGAAGCCGTGAGGACAAAGGCTGTCTTGGAGAAGGGATTCTGCTCTAAGAGGACTCTTCCCTGGCAAAGGGATAACCTGAGGTCTCTATAATTGACTGCGCCACACAGAGGCTCAGAAAGTGAGGAAGCCAGCACTTAGGAGTGCATGTCAGTTGCTGCAATAAGGGAGAGCTCAGAAATGTTAGGGAAGCGTCATTTGCGTTTCCACAAGTTTTCATTTGAGAAGGAGCTCAGTGTGAACTGGCACTTAAGCGTCTGGTTTTAATGGTAGAATAAACTGTACTGGAACATAATACCTGTTACTCCTTTGCATATGCATTTCTTCCTGTGCAGTGTAGTGGTCAATATATTACAATTTTGGGGAAATATAACTAATGTCTCCTAGATTTATTTATTATTTATTTATTAAATTTATACACCGCCCTACACCGGGAGGTCTCAGGGCAGTTTACATTAAAAGATCACAGTATATAAAATAAAAGCAGTAACTCAATAATACCCACCTCCCGAAAGAGCCACATTTTGAAAGGGTATGGATACATAACGTGTGAAGGTGTCGATGTTGCTCTGGATAGCATATAAACATAAGAGGCACGCAAGCTGTTTGAGAGGGATGCAAAGAGTGGGTGGGTTTCTTTGTAACTTTTAAGTTTGAACCACATCTCTGCTGCAACTGATCCACACAAACCTGGGAGATGAAGTGTGTGGATTGTCTCCAGTGTTAGTCCTTCTCAAAGAAAGCCCATTGAAATTGGTAGACATGACTAAGCTAGGTCTATTAATTTCAGTGGGTCTAATCTGAGTATTTGGCCATAACCCTGTATTTTAATATACTGTATAGGCGTGTTTGCTTAGAATATTATTTACTGACATTGAGGGAAGAAGATAAAATAAATGTAAAGGACCCCTTGTCCAGTCAAAGACAGCTATGGTGTTGCAGCGCTCATCTTGCTTTCAGGCCAAGGGAGCCGACATTTGTCCACAGTCAGCTTTCTGGGTCATGTGGCACAACGGAACACTGTGACGGAAGCCAGAGCACATGGAAACGCCGTTTACCTTTCCACCACAGAGGTACCTATTTATCTATTCACACAGGCGTGCTTTCGAACTGCTAGGTTGGCAGAAGCTGGGACAGAGGAACGGGAGCTCACCCCATCACGGGGATTCTAACCGTCAACCTTCTGATCAGCAAGCCCAAGTGGCTCAGTGGTTTAGACCACAGCGCCACCCGTGTCCCTCATAGAATTGAAGAGTTGGAAGGGACCGCAAGGGTCACCTAGTCCAACTCCTTGCAATGCAGGGAACTTTTTCCCAATGTGTAGCTCAAACCCACAACCCTTAGCTCATTTGGTAGAGCATGAGACTCTTAATATAGCTATGACAATTGCCAACATGAAGATAATGGGTTTAAGGCAGCTTTAAAGCATAAGCGTGTGGTAGGGGCTCCCTAAATGTCTGGTGGAATTTTAAAGAGCAACCTCATGAAGCAGTGGCATCGTCTAGATTTGACTGCTTCAGGAGAAAGGTCCCTACTGCAGATTTTAAAAATTGCCTGCTACAAAAGAGTTATGCCACCAGATGGCACCGCTGCAACGCTTAAGCCCAAATTTGAGTGTGGGTAAAAATCCTTTCTGTCAGCTCTGGGTGGCAACTTCTAGGCAGAATGAAATGATGACAGCAGGAAGCAAACTGGTAAAGGGTCGGGATGCACAGAACTGTAGCAGAAAAGCCGACAAATGGCCTTGTGACACCTTAAGAGGTGAGCAGGTTTATCATAGCATAAGCCATGGGTGGGCTAGGGTCCCACAGCATCTGATGGACTCTGGAAGAAGCTTATGCTACAATAAGTCTGTTTTGAAGGTGCCACAACGCTCTTTATTTTGCTGCAACAGTTATTTCTGTTATTGGTGCAGAAAGGGATATTCTGACTGGGCCTTTGCTTGGTACCTTTAGTCCTGCAGTTGGCATTTAATGGGATCTATAATGTCCTAGCCCATTCACCTGATTTGAAACTAACTGAAACAAAATGAATAGCAAGCACAAAATTGAAGTCGCAAATCAGATGGCACTGCAGACATCAATTACCTTATGTGCTGTCTTCTAATTTGTGCTCGTATAAGCTTAACAAACATATGGATAAGCTCTTCAAAAGGCGCTCATATGCTCACATAATCACTGGTGCATTATTGTAGGGGCAAAAACCACCTCCAACATCTGGGAGCATCTCCCTGCAGGCATACAAATCACAAATTAATGTTTTGGGTGCTCATTAAATTGATAGCGCAGAAAATCCCCTAATGCTTTGCTGGCCCCCTATGCTCAGCACTTTGCAAAACACTGAGCTTGGGGCAACAGCCCCTGCACTGTGGATCCCAAATGCCCGTCAGCCAGCTGGCCGTTGGACACCTTGGAAACCTGCACAAGGGAATTTGATGGGTGGGTGGGACAAGTGTGTGATGTCGTAATTATGTCATGTGATTGATAGGTGGGTTGCCTGTCCGCCAGAAAGGTTATCCACCATTTTGGTATATGCAAGGCTGGTCCTTGCCATACATCAGGGCAAGGGAACCTACTCCAGGCAGTACTGGCAATGGTGAAAGGCAGGAATTAATGTTGGCATGGGGTGGTAAGGCTTTTTAAAGCAATGCAGAGTGGAGGGGGCATTGGGAGTTTGCTTCAGGCAGCAAAATGCCTGGGGCTATCACTGTGATGTAGTCATACCAGCAGCCAACCCATACATTCTGTTGCTTTTGCTGTGGCCACACAAAGACGGGGCTGGCCCAGGACATTTTGGCACCTGAGACAAAACTCAGTGCTGTGCAGAATGGCATCGCCATTTGGTCCTCTGTTTCTTTCCTCCTGCTTACTCTGCTCTTCTCCCAAGGCAACATTCAATCCTGGTGCTCATGCATTACTTTGGCGCTAAGAAGTAACTGTCTCCTTTCTCTAATTCTCTTGTTTCCTGAAGCCCAGCAGCAGTAACCCAACCCACGAACTGAAAGAACGCTTCCAAACGGAGTCCTCAGATAGCGTCCTGTCTCCCAAGGTTCTAGCCTGTATCCGTTTCCAAAGTATTTTGGGGTCGTGGCTGTGAAGTCCCATCTGTTTTGGCTCAGTACATATTGTATAGTGACTAGAACCAAGAATCATCTTCTTGGAGGCTGGCTCTGTGTGCCTGGGGGCTTAATAAAAGCAAAAAAAAACAAAAGTGCCCCTCTGTTGCTAGGGGCTGGAGCGGGGGGCCTGTCAGCTTCAGAAGTCATGCCAACAACCCGTCTGTGCACAGCAGTTTCACTGCTGAGGGTCAAAGTCCCATTTGAAGGGAAAGCCCTCTACTCAGTCTCTGGCTAAAGTCACTGCAGCATTTGGCTATGCTGATAAAGAAAATGGGAAAACAGCTGCCTCTACGCTGCTGCCTTTCCAGGTGTCCATGCTAATTGTAAGCAAGGGGGTGTTCTCATCTGATCGAAAAACAGCACTGTTGTCAGGCGATAATCTGGTTCAGGTGTGTGAATGAGAGAGAAAGATTAGTCCAACATCACCTGCTCTTGACATTTCTCCTTTTCTGTGTTTGCATGGAACAGTGATCCTGTTTGCTAACAACCACCAGATTACAATGGTACCTCGGGTAACAAACACTTCAGGTTACAGACTCTGCTAACCCGGAAGTAGTACCTCGGGTTAAGAACTTTACCTCAGGATGAGAATAGAAATTGCGCGGTGGTGGTGGGGTAGCAGCGGGAGGCCCCATTAGCTAAAGTGGTACCTCAGGTTAAGAACAGTTTCAGGTTTCCTTAATAAGAGAGTGGGAAAATATAAAGATCTGTTAGAGCGGAAAACACCATGGTGGCTGTCACCCACTGAAGCATTTTCACTTAAGTCGACCAAAAAAGTAAGCCGGTTGACATATAGAGAGTTGATAACAGAAGAAGAAGGTAAACTCAAACTAAAAGAGTATGATGAGCTGAAAGACTATTTACAAAGTTGGTTACACCACAGGCAATTAAATGAATTTTTTAAAGAAGACAATAAAAAGGGGTTTAGTTATACAATCTCCAGATTTCAAAAAGAAATAGTTGAAGAGAATGTTAAATTGTTTAAAAAAGCATATAATATTTTATTAGAGTGGGAAACCAAAGATAAAGATGTTAATTCAGTTATGAATAAATGGGCTCAGGATGTGGGACACAACATCCAATTTGAAAGTTGGGAAAAATTATGGAAAGTTGATATAAAATTCACAGATTGCATACTATTAAGAGAGAATTACATGAAAATGATGTATAGATGGTATATCACACCAGTGAAAATGGCAAAGATGTTTAGGAAAGGAAATAACAGATGTTGGAGATGTAAGGAAAAGGAAGGAAAATGTTATCATATGTGGTGGGAATGCAAATGCATTAAAAAATATTGGTAAATGATATACAATGAATTGGAAAAAATGTTTAAAATTAATTTTGCCAAACACCCTGAAGCCTTTTTGTTAGGTATCTCAAACCAAGAGCTACCAAAAGAAAAATGGACATTATTTATGTATGCTACAACAGCGGCAAGAATCTTGATTGTACAATATTGGAAGATGGAAGAAATACCATCAAAGGAACAATGGCAAGAAAAGCTGGTGAACTATGCAGAATTGGCTAAGCTAACAGACAAACTATGAGAGAAGGACAAAAAGGACTTCAAAAGAGTCTGGGAACCATTTACAGTATATTTGCAGAAACAACAGAATGGACTGGATTCACTGGTAGGATTTGAATAAACTTTCACAACTTCATTTGAGTAACAGATATTTTAGAGAAATGATAAGGGATTTTATTGCTGTGTAGGAAAAGCAGGATACGATATATAAAACTAAATAACTCAGCAGAGAGGGAGTTGAGGGAAGTCCAGAGGAGTGGAGGGAGAATAATTGTAAATAACATGATGAATGAGATTTGTATCATTAATTGTTATAGAATGAATTAAGTTCATAACCAGAGATACCACTGTACTTCTAAATGTTCATGGGGAATAAATTTATGGCACTCTATAATGCTTCCAAAATTTTGTTGGTTCTGCCAAGGATGGCTTTTTCTTCTAAGCTTTTTGCTCATTGTCAGTGGCAGCACAGTACGCTAGCTCTCTCAACAGCTGCCGGTCCTGAGGCCCTGGCCCATCTTTCTATCTCTCCCAGTGCACACTCACCCAGGATTGCCTTGGGCAAAGGAAGGCACTCTGTTGCCACTAAACTTATGGCACATCTGCAAACTTGGGCATATGATGAGGGAAGGCAAAACAAGGGAGAGAAGAGCATATTGAAACACAGGCGCTTCTCCGTTCTATACAAAAAGCATTCTACTTATTCAAACTTAACTCTGCTGAGTCTGCTGTAATTCTTTCTGAGGGTGCCAGTGTCAGTTGGCCAAAAAACCCTCAAAACTGAGCTAACGATGGCTCCGAGTAAAATGCCATGCTCTGCTCATTGCGAATGGCAAATGCCAACTAACTGAAACATATGCGGAATGTTTACACACTATGTTCCAACATTGAGGCTTACGGGAAACGGCTTGGCTGTGCCATTTTGAAACTGTCCTGCAACACACAGCTAATGCACAAAAGCAGCAGATAATATCTATTCTAAGGATGCTTTGGGATGGGTGCTGATCATTCAAGCAGTTTTTTTATTTGTTTTTGCAGTGTCCACATGCATCAGAATGCCATCTTGCAATTTCTAATCATTTAATCCAAATTAAGACTTGCCACTAAAATTTAGATAGCTTTTTCTTTTTAAAAAGCCTGTTGCCAATGTTACATTTGTGATATCAGGTCTTTGTCTGGAAGTACCCCAGGTCTTGCTCCTGACAGTCCTGAAGGCTAACTTGGTGCCCACTTTGCTTAGAGAAGCAGGGTCGTTCTTAAGTAAAACCAGCATTTTTAGCAGTAGTGTAATTCAGATAAGAGGGACGCAGGTGGCGCTGTGGGTTAAAGCCTCAGCGCCTAGGACTTGCCGATCGAAAGGTCGGCGGTTTGAATCCCTGCAGCGGGGTGCGCTCCCGCTGCTCGGTCCCAGCACCTGCCAACCTAGCAGTTCGAAAGCACCTCCAGGTGCAAGTAGATAAATAGGGACCGCTTACCAGCGGGAAGGTAAACGGCGTTTCCGTGTGCGGCTCTGGCTCGCCAGAGCAGCGATGTCACGCTGGCCACGTGACCCGGAAGTGTCTCCGGACAGCGCTGGCCCCTGGCCTCTTAAGTGAGATGGGCGCACAACCCCAGAGTCTGTCAAGACTGGCCCGTACGGGCAGGGGTACCTTTACCTTTACCTTTAATTCAGATAAGTGGGGGCAGTGCTTCAAGGAACTGTAGAGTTGGAAGGGACCACAAAGGTCATCTAGTTCAAAAGAGAAGAGGTGGGGGGTGCGGGGTGGCAGATTTACTCTTCCTTTGAAGAGCCAGTATGGTGCAGTGGTTAGAGTGCCAGACTAGGACCTGGAAGACCAGTGTTTAATCTCCACTTGGCTATGAAGCTCACTGGGTGACCCTGGGCTAGTCACTGCCTCTCAGCCTTACCTACCTTACAGGGATGTTAAGGGGGTTGAAGAAGAAGGGGAGAACCATGTACACCAACTTGATCTCCTTGGATAAAAAGGTGGCATATAAATGCCCCTTGTCCACGTGTGATAATTATTTGAGCTTCACATTTTATATATATATATGTGAGGGTTTCCACATGACAGTTTATTGGTGTGGCTCATGGGTGCAAGTTTTCTGCACTGTCTGCAGGATCCCATCCTTATCAAAATGGCAGCCTGTATTTTCCTCCCATTAAATCTGGAGGATTACCTGATTATCTGTAGAAACAGTAAATCTGTATTAAATGCGTAGAGAAACGAGATGGCATTTTGACAATGACAATGTTGTGTAGATGCTACACAAAAGTTGGAAGCATCAAGCCTAGAATAAATCGCTGTGAGGAATCACCCTCGTGCTAGTTTTATAA
This sequence comes from Podarcis melisellensis, assembly GCF_964234715.1. Taxonomy (NCBI): domain Eukaryota; kingdom Metazoa; phylum Chordata; class Lepidosauria; order Squamata; family Lacertidae; genus Podarcis; species Podarcis melisellensis. The sequence goes on along the minus strand of NC_138529.1, from coordinate 68,069,469 downwards.
AATGCTTCCTGGGATTTCATGTGGACAATTCACCCTGGGATTCAAGCAAAATATTGTTCCTTTCGAATGCTAATTGCTTTTCCTCTCTGTTTGTTCTGGCTAGCTACAATCTAGATATCTCCTAGTTATCCAGGAGTCATTTACTAATCCCTCTAGACCTCTGTTGTTAACTGCATTTTTGTTCCAGGGAACTTAAAGTTTATATTTGCTGAGCTCAAATATATTGATAGTTGCTCCAAGATAGATGGGTCTGTTGTCTGTTGCCAATGTGGAAGAGTTCACAGTGACTGAGATGACCCTTTACCATTTCAGAAGACTTGACTACTCTTTCTCTGGGTTTGTGACAAGAGAGGCTAAGGCAAGGGACTTATAAAAGGCTGTGGCTGCATATGCACAATGCAATATCCAGGCACCAAGAGACTCCAGGGGTGCCAGCACTTAGGGTTCGGTTTCTTTGGATTAAGATAAATGGAGACTGTGGTGTCTTTAGGATATATGGTTTTATTTACACATTGTACAACCTAGCATAAGACGGAAAGGCTCACACAGCATTAACACACCCACAGATCTTGCTTCCTTATTATGTTTCTGGGGGAGGGGGGGTCCTCAAAACCACAGCTTTGAATTCAGCATCAAGAACAAGCTAGTCAAGCGTCTGTGAGTTCCAGTTTCAGAGCAGGCTAAGAACAAAAGCTGGCTCCCTGGTCTATGGAGGCCTTTCCCTCTCCTGAAAGAACATCATCACCCTGTTGTCTCCATGGCAACATGACCACTCATTAGTCATGCAAATAGCAGGTGCTTATAGACCCAGGTGGGGCTGTTATCTTAACAAAGTGGCTGATCTGACCAACTCAGTGGTTCCCTTCTGCTACAAACTCCCATCTAAGAGATCCTAAGACTTGGTTGGGACAAATGGGCATAATTCAAACCAATCCCCTAGCCCTACAACAATGCATTTTAAGCACATCCCTTCCTCAATCATCCTGTGAACTGTAGTTCACCCCTCACAGAGCTACAATTCCCAAAACCCTTAACAAGCTAAAGCTCCCAGGATTTGGGGAGGAAATGTATGTACTTTAAATGTATGGTGTGTATACAGCCTCTGTGTCAAAACTCTGGGAGAATAAGAGCTTTCTACAATAATCTTGTGGTATACATTGGGAAGGGACGTGGGTGGTGCTGTGGGTTAAACCACAGAGCCTAGGACATGCCGATCAGAAGGTCAGTCCCAGCTCCTGCCAACCTAGCAGTTCGAAAGCACGTCAAAGTGCAAGTAGATAAATAGGTACCGCTCCGGCGGGAAGGTAAACGGCATTTCCGTGCGCTGCTCTGGTTCGCCAGAAGCGGCTTAGTCATGCTGGCCACATGACTCGGAGCTGTACACCGGCTCCCTCAGCCAATAAAGCGAGATGAGCGCTGCAACCCCAGAGGCGGCCACGACTGGACCTAACGGTTAGGGGTCCCTTTACCTTTACCTTATTCATTGGGAGGGCCATAGGTTCAGTATTTTTAGTTTGTAGAACTACTGTAAGATAATGCTTCATGTTTTCATTTTGTTTTTAGATATGCTGTATGCCGCCCAGAGTGGCTGGGGAAACCCAGAAAGATGAGCAGGGTGTAAGTATTATTATTACTTGTCAGTAGTACCACCATCTGACACAGCTGGAAAAAAGTACTTGTCTTTAATTACTGTCTTACTTATTTAATGCTAAGTGTTTCTTATTTACTTCCAAAATATTTTTTCCCTTTTGCCTTTGGATTTAAATAAACTGCATCCACTCTCTTAGGAAGCAGTCTTGTTAAAGGATGTCCAGGCTCATGTAAGCAGTTCCAGTGTCTAAAGAGAAAAGACAAGGGATTGCCCAGACTCCATAGCATCACATAAGCCCTACGTTTTATCCAGAGTGGCCTTAGCATTAATAAAAACCAATGGTGGCAGCCTGACCAACAGTTTGTGGCTTTGTACTGGTAATGGCTCTCTGCAGTTTTACAGTGGCGGCGGCAGTGATTTATTAGATTTTTATCCAGCACTTCTTCCCAAAGGAGTCCAATGATACGTTGTGGAAGCACTGTAATTTTGTTTGTATAGTTGTGTCTCACTCATACTGTGTCTTCCTAAGAGAAAGCAAGTTTAGAGAAGAGGAAACTGGTACTTAAGCATAATAGACAACAGCATATTAGTCCCAGAGATTTAGCACCATGGGGTTAAAATATCTTGGGATAATATATTTCCATCTGAAGATAAAAGCAAAGGGATTTCAAGCCCAAAATGCAGATGCTCCTTCTTAACATCTTGCACTAAATTCTAGACAGTGCTTTATGGGGTATATAATGAACAGATGTTAAGAAACAAGAGTGCTTTTGTTTGTGTCCTTTGAATGTTGACATTTGCTTGGGCTGGGGTGTTTGCTGGAGGTTAATAATACTGTGTTGCACAGATGCTAGTGCATACCTGACTCCAGTGTGTATGTGTTTGTGTTTCTGCCTGTCCCTGTCCCTGTCTCTATAATGAGAGAATCACATTGTCCTAAAACACATTAGTTCAAGTGGAGAAGTGTTCAAACAGCTTCATGCTGCCAGCGGCGTTTTCATCCTGACTAAGGTCCAGACACTATGGTCAAAGCTTGGGTGGCCAGTTAAGCATTGCCAAAAGAGAGGCTTTACATCACCAAAAGACACAGTGGCAGAGGGTTCCAGGAATTCTATATTTTTCCCCCAAAGCCTTTTTCCTGTTTTTAGACAGACCTTAGATATAGATGTTTCTTTACACCTTAAATAAAGTGTCCTGTGTCTTTATTTCACAAGGGGGGAGGGGACTTGCCATGCAAAGCCTTTTTCCTGTTTTTAGACAGACCTTAGATATAGATGTTTCTTTACACTTTAACTTCTCAGATTTAGGTGGGTGTGGTTTTGATGTGGGTATTTTGGGAGGCTAAACACCGACTGCACCTCTTCTCTTTTAGCTGCATCTCACCTGAAACCAGAGCCATTCTGTTTTGCTCCAGGCATTTTTTACTTTTACAAATAATGGTTTTGAGGAGCTCTTTGCTCAAGAATCCCAAAGCGTGAATGTGGACAAGTGGTCCCACCACAGTAAATATTCCTGACCTTTAATATAAGGAAGTATCTGCCACTTACATTTACATTCATCACTTTATGAAACACGATAGCAGGCCACGTTTTCCATTGTGTAATGCAAATTGCAGTGTGTATATGTCAACAGAAAACTTACTATTTTTCACAGGAAACTGAAATATTTATAAAAAGGCAGGCAGTGGGAATGGGGCTTGCAGAATTCTGATGTGTCTCAATTTTAAAATTGAAAAAGAGAGCTTCATGTGGAAAGGGCAACACTTCCCGCATACTACAAGTCTAGCAAATTGAGGTTCTATGTTATGAACCTACCTCCTCAGTTCTCCAGTAGGTATCCCTCCCAAACCTTGCTCCATTTTTGTACATGTGCAAAATTAGAAAAAAGCCTCATTTATACCACTTGCTAGAGCCAAAGTGATTAGAAAAGGAAACAGAAAAGGGGAGAGGAAGAAAGGCTGTGGCTAATCAGAATTTAAAGGTTTTGAAATACTGGTTGGAAAATGCTATATGATGAAGAAGGAAGGGAAGGAAAAGGAGGATGTGTATTAAGCATGTGTGTGAATGTTAATCAAACACAAATAGCTATGTGGGTGGGTCGAGGGAAGTGGTGGGAATTATGAGGGAACCAGTGGCAGGGAATGAACTCTTTTCTTTCCACTGGTGAAACAGCATGACCAAACTTATAAAGAATGAAAAGTTAACAATTGTCTGGATAGCCCATTGCAGTTCCACAGGCAACAAACAATGGGAAAACAAAGGCCTTGTGGGCAAGAAGCTTTGCATCTTGAAGCATTCCAATATTATAAAAGAACTGCATGCAAAGCTTGGCCTTCTGTGAAGAAACAAACACCCCTGCAGTCGTCATATGCAAGTTTTCCTATTTGATGGATTTTCAAAGTATGTTCTTACAAACCTTATCAAATGATGAAGCTTCTCCTCTGCTTTAGGTAGTATGTTTTCTCTCTCTCACTCTGACACTGTAGTGCATGTTTCAAAGGTCATGAGAAGTATATACTGGGAAGTTACCCAAACTCAGTTCCTGAAATTTCTTCAGAGGTGCTTTCTGCTAATCCAAGAAAGGCCTCATGCCAGGTGGTGAATCAACTTTTTCACAAGCTGCTGGCCACATGCCGGTTAGAAAATATGAGAAGTTTCTGTTCTTGACAGCCCACTGTAGACAAAGAAACATGTGAATCAGGATTAGGAAACTGCACATGCCCTGTCTAAAGCTATTTCTTCTCAGAGTGTTGTCTAATTATTTGAATTGCCAAGATATAAATATTGAGCAGTAATAATAATAATAAATAGACTAGGAACAAGGAAAGAGTAGCTGACAAGATCTCCAAATTTCTGTCAGCAGCTGTTATGTCACTTCATAAGACTTGTGGAACCTAGAGGTTGCTAAAGAACACTTAGTTTTATTTGGCTGCAACAGGAGCCAAGTTAACACACGTTTCTCCAGGGCTTCAATTGTGCCAGGGCTGAGCCCCAGGATCTGTTTTCAATAGCAAGGCTGAATTCTAGAAAATGTAAAGTTAAAACAAAGAAAGGTTGTAAGAAAGCCTTGTAAGGAAAAGGCTATTATTTAAAATAGCCTTTTCCTTACAAGGATCTGCCGCCTTTCCAATTCTAACACATTTCAGATTTAGAGGCAGGGATCACCTTGAGAAGGCCGAAGGCTGAACTCCTCCTGATCAGAATCTGGCTGAATCTCCTGACACAAATAAGTGTTTGGGGAGGTAAACCTGTGCTCCATGGAAGATGGCAATGCATAAACATAAGAACCTTTAAAACTACACTGCCATCAGAAGGAAATGGAGGCCTGTAAGCTCAAAATGATATGGACAGAGGTTGAAATGGTGGGCAAACAGTTGCTACAAACAGAAATGGTTTTTTGTGGAATTTCTGATCTGATCAGGCTGATCTTAAAACGAGAAAGTATTAGTACAACCAGTGCCAATTCAGACAGTACACTAAGCAATAAGGGTCTCTATGTATCAAAGACAAAGAGCAATAAGAGCCACAAATATACCATTAATGTACTCCAATGAGCAAAAAGATGAAAAGGGCAATGCACAATAATACAAACAAGATGATGAACAATAATAGTACAGAACAAGCAGTAACTGATCTGTTTTGACCATTAAGGGCCTGCCCATATCTTGGCTTAATGTGGATTGTGAACCCAGCTGTGTTTCCTTTAATTCTCCCTCATCCTTGCATTGTCTTCCTCCCAACTACTGCTGTCCCACTCTTTCTTCTCCCTAAATCCAGATTCCCTATGCCCTGAAAATCTAAATAGGAAATCTACATCAATTGCATAGGGCAGGGGTTTTCAACCAGTGTGCCGTGGCACTCTGGAGTGCATTGAAAGATGTTCAGGGGTGCTGCAGGCAACATAGGCCTCTGTCCCTCTTTCCTTCCCTCCCTTCTCTGGTGTCCTCTCTTGTCTCTGCCTCCCAAAGGCTTTTGTGGCTGTTTGTTGCAGTATCCCTGGCTACAAGCTCCCCAGGCAAATGGTGCCTCTGTGGCTGGCCAGGGGGTGCTGACTGCCAGGAGCTGAGACAGACTGCTGCCCTGAGGACTCCCAAGGAGAGGGAAAATGAGAGGAGGCTGAGGGAATGCTCCACAAGGGAGGGTGTTCGAAAAAGGGTAAGAGGCTGCCAGCAGGCAATGGGTGACATAACCGGGCTCCTGAGCCCCACAGGGGTGCCGCAGGAAGAACGTAATTGGTCAAGGGAGCCATGGACTCCAAAAGGTTGAAAAGCTCTGGCATAGGGAGCCTCCGGATTTAGAAGAAAGTGTGAGACCTTAGGAATCATAGTGGACAGGTTCATGAAGACATTGACCCAGTCTGCAGCAGATGATCCAAAGCATGTTTACAAGCAAGTCCCACTAAATTCAATGCAATGTTCCCTCAGCTATGTGGAATTACAGTCTTAAGTTTACCTCTCCAATTGCTCTACTAGGTAAGTGAATGGCAGAGCCATGCTGTCCATGTTCTACTGAGCAACCGGAGCTCACTCATGGGGATTCAAACTGCTGACCTTCTGAACAGCATGCCCTAGGCTCTGTGGTTTAACCCACAGCACCACCAGTGTCCCATAAAATATAAAGGGAGAGTTCTACTATTCAGTGGGTGGTGGCAGCAGATGTCTTAAGGGACTGACTTTAGTGACATACCTGGGGGACAAGCCCTTATTAAAGGACGGGAGGCAATATCCCACACAGTATTTAAAGTTTCTGTTCAGACATTGTATGAAATAACACCTGCAGGATGCTGGAAATGGAAACTCAAAACTTGTTTTCAATGAAAGTATATAAAAATGCTTTAAAGATATAAGGTCACTTCTGAGGAGCCTGAGCCATGAAGGACCTTAAATATAAGTCTGAGCTGAAATTATATTTGTGAATAAGAATAATGGATCAGTTGAAATATCAAGCTTATTGTAGTATTGTTGCAGTAGAACTGTGTATGGACTTCCCATGCCCTCATATTCCTTTCTGTTGTCCAATCCTTCAGTTGGAGATTCTTTTGGAGATTCTTTTGGAGATACCTGGTATTTCTCCATGATAAACAGGATTTCATTGTTAAGCCTAGCTATCTCACTGCTCATTCTTGACTTCAGAACACTAGTGCATATAGAAAATTGGTGTGGAATACGGTTGATAGTGAAAATCATTTTATCCCTACACCAGCCTCTCAAGGATGCCCAAACGTTTTGGAAATTCAAGCAAAGGACAGTGTCCCCCAGATTGATCCCTGTTGTTAGGCGGGGAAAAAAGTTCCCAAATCAGAATGTATCCAACAATTGTGTGACCCAATAATTTATTCACGTTTTGCTGCTGCATTTGGTTAAGTTTCTCCTTCTCCCGCAAAAAGACAGATCAATGTCCGAGAGATAGCTGCAACTCTCCAGCTTCAGGCGGGGCCTTAAGCAGTCCAGAGCAAGTTTAACATGCAAAAATCACTGTCACCTCCAGCAGAGGCAAGACTGGCCAAGACCCCTGTCTGAAAACCCGGAGAGCTGCAGCCACACTGGCCTAGATGGACCAACAACGCTGTGTGCTAAATCTGCCCCCTCCCTCCTCTCAGATTTAACTGAAGTGTTGAAGGAAGACTGGGTGAAATTTATATGCTTCCTTTATGTTTTAAAATGGCGTGCCGCATGAGCAATATTTGCAAACAGTTCCAACAGTGTTGGTTTTGAGCTCGCTTATTTGTTTGCACCCCTCACGAGCGCGAGAGCAACACGGCGCGAGGAAACGTGCGCGCGCCAGAAGAACGCCTGAGCGGCTACAAAAGCGAAGGCGACACGCCCGTTTTCCCGGGCGGCGTTTTCAGACCTGGGGGAAAAAAAAATAGACCCGTCCTCTCTGCTTTTCCGGACGAGGTTCCACCGCTCACAAAATTCAAAGGCAACAGGGGCCGCTCCGCCTCCTTGTGTGAGGGGAAGCGTCCTCCCAGCGCCAGAAACCAAACCCCAAGGCCACGACGGGGCTGACCCTGTCCCCTACTCCCAATCCATACCGCTACCCCACCCAGAGAGAGCAAGCGCCCTAGCGCGAGGCGGGCCATTCCTGCCGCGCTCCGCCAGGGCGCTACTCCTGCGCCCCTCCCCTCCCCTCACGCGCGCCGGCGGCGAGTTCCCGCCTCCCGCTGTAGCTCCGCGCGCGCACCTGCCCAGTGCGAGCTGAGAAGGCGAGTCCCCGCGAAGGCGGGACGACGAGGGCAGGCTGGCAGCAGGTGGCCACGCGAGGCTGCCCAGTCCCCGCTGAACTAGCGGAGCATGTGAGCCCTTCCCTCGCAAGACCGGCTCGGAGTGGAGTGACCGCGCGTGCTGCGCCTGCTGCGCTTCCCTCCGCCATGGGCCTCCCTTTGCTGCTGGGGCTGCTGCTGCTCTCCCGAACCGGTAATGGGGCGTCGTGGGGGGCGGGCGCCGTTGAGAAAGGGGTCCGGTGCGGGGGAAAGGCGGTGTTGGATCTGCTGTATGTTTTCTACCCTACCCCACCTCCGGCTTGCTTGGCGACCCTCGCCGTCGTGCGGGACTGGCGCTGGGGTTACGGGAATAGAGAATCGGGCGCTCTGCGGCGGGTCAAGGGAGAAGTTGTGTGCCCATCCGCGTCTTTTAGCTTTTGTTTTGCGCCCCGCTGTCTCTAATAGGACCATCCTTTCTCTGTAGTTTTTTCCCCCCTGTCTCAAGGCAAAGAGGGTCTGGCATCCTATGCCCGTCTTGCTGGGAGGCGAGCCCCCTGAGCGGACTTTGCTTCCATGTAAGCCCGCTCAGGATCGGGCTGCGCGTGTCTCTCTCGGCGGGGCGGTGTCTGTCCAGGTTTCTGTTCCAGCGCGCGCTCGGCGTCTCGGATTTGCAGGCGGCGACGGGGAGGACTGTCTGACCACCCTGTTTGCTAATCACTTTGGGTGTGTTCAGGCCAGGCAGATCCCCGATGGCGTTATTGATGGGTGCTGGGAGAGAAAGGAAAGAGGGATGTACTGTACGGCCATATAAAAGGCTACGGAGGAACAGCGCAGTCCCTATTCCGCCGCTTGCTAACGGAGGGGAGAAAGTGCCTGTTGCTTACGGGGTAGCTGATTTGCGGGAATAAAGATTTGATCGCAGATTTCCATTTCGAGTGCCAGGCTGCTTTCTCTGTCGGAGAAACTTTCGGCAAGTGGCTGCCAAGCTGTTTGCCGACCAGAGAAGGGCTGTGACCCTTTCCTCAGCCGTAGAGTTAGAGCCGCTCCGCAGCGCGCTATAGGAGCAGTTTGCAACGTACAACTCGCCTGCTCGATGGAGTCGTTTTCTTATACTGTAAATTGGCCCAAAATTAGATCTGTGTATGTTCCGATTGTGGAATACGATCAGAAGGGTTTTTCACATGACGTTTATATATATTTTAAATATATGCATATGTATGGTCTGCATTTAATTTGCATATCCTACACTGGCTATATTGGTTTTTAAGTTGCGTTTCACACTTGTCAGGGGCAACATCAGGGGACAGCTATCTCCGTCTAGCTCTGTGAGCTTCCCAGACAGATTTGTTTGATACAGAGTACTGTTAGGTGGATCCTTGGTCTAATATAACATAGAAAGGTCTAATCAAACACGGACAGTTCTTGGGTTGCTAATGCAGGAAGGAAAGAGGAAGAGGACCATTTTAAAATGAAATGCACATTCCATCTGATGTGAATTTTAGCATGGCATTATCTGTCATGCTGCTGCGGGTGGAATCTTCCAAGGATGACCTAGAGCTCTCCAAAGCAGCTCATGCCATGGGGCAGCAAGGGGCCGTGGGATGTTGGACAGCCACTGAGCCCTAGGAAGCACAGGTACCTGAAGGTGCAGGCTTAGTTAGGCACTGGAGTGCAAGCCTGAGGAACAAGCACTACACCAGAGTAAAGTGATACTTGTGTGAAAAAAGCTATTCACGAGTAGACCAAATCCTCAGGCAACCCAGATGCCCTGCTGCTGTGCTCAGACTAAAAATCATTCAGTTCATGGCACAAAGTGCTCTAGCCGTAAATTTGCTCCATTGCCCTGATGACCGCATCCCTGTCTACCTAGCTGTTCAATTCAAGACCTCCCCCACATCTCACATTTTGACTTCAGATTGCCTTTGACCTTGCTTCTTAACCTGCCCCTGGGTTTGAACATGCAACTAATACCAAACTGAGTCCAGTACTGTCCATGGTTAACTGTCAGCTGCTCTGTCCTTGCGTCACCTGGAACAGGACATTGTAAACTAGGGAAATACTGGTAATGGGGTGGGGTTTTTTGTATCATGAATGAAAATATCACAGAAAGGGCTGTTGTGTTTACTGTATCCGTGATCTGAAAATATAAAACATACTTTTGTTAGAATAGCTCTAATCTGCTCACTTTCCTACATTAACACATGCACAGATTGCATGGGAGTGAGTCAAAATGCTTTGTCAAACATGAAAACACTATTCTGCTTTCTACCCTGTATTAACATAATTCACAAGTGACTCATTCCAGACTAAACTAATATGAAGACTTATTTTATTTTTGAAACTTGTGTTCATCTTTAGTTTGCGTGGTAGAATTGAACTCTGGGATAAGGCAATATAGAGTTTTAAGGCTACAATCCTATGCACATTTACTCAACAGAAAGGATACAATGAGCCCTTTCTGTGGTGGCTCCCTGCTTGTGAGATGCTCTCTCCAGGGAGGCTCACCTGGTGCTTTCTTGCATATCTTTAGATGCCAGGCAAAAACATTCCTTTTCTCTCAGGCCTTTGGCTTATTAAACAACCTATGGCCTTTTAAACTGTGTGTGTTTATGGGTGTTTATTATTTTTGTTTTACTATGTTATGCATTTTTGTTTTTTATATTGTAAACCACCCTGTGATCCTCAGATGAAGGGCAATAAAGAAATTTAACAAGTACTGTAAATGAAAATATACTGCTTGGTAAACAGTTGTAGGGTCAGCCTTTATGGAACCACATGCATTGTTCACTTGCAGGGAAACCAAATTTCCTTCCTTGGATCCCCCACAGAATTGGTTCACAAACTTTAATCTAGAAACATAACACAATGACGATTATATTAATTTTAGATAGATATACCACTGGCTGTACCACTGGCTGGATGCGGGTGGCACTGTGGTCTAAAGCACTGAGCCTAGGGCTTGCAGATTGGAAGGTTGGCGGTTCGAATCCCCACAACGGAGATTCCCGTTGCTCAGTCCGAGCTCCTGTCAACCTAGCAGTTCAAAAATACCTCAAAGTGCAAGTAGATAAATACCGTATTTTTCGCTCTATAGGACACACTTTTCCCCCTCCAAAAATGAAGGGGAAATGTGTGTGCGTCCTATGGAGCGAATGCAGGCTCCTATAGTGCAAGTAGATAAATAGGTACTGCTCCCGCGGGAAGGTAAACGGCGTTTCCATGCGCTGCTCTGGTTTCACCAGAAGTTGCTTAGTCATGCTGGCCACATGACCTGGAAAACTGTCTGTGGACAAACATTGGCTCCCTTGGCCAGTAAAGTGAGATGAGCGCTGCAACCCCAGAGTCGTTCGCAACTGGACTTAACTGTCAGGGGTCCTTTACCTTATTGCAACTGGATACTTTTAATGACCTGGGAGATATGTGTGACCACCTGTACTGAGAGATGTTGAATCAGTATCCATCACAAGCGGTAAGAAACACAATAAGAGTCCTGATAGATCAGATTGAAAGTACATCTAGTCTAGCATCTCATTTCCCATATCTACAAGCCAGCTGTCTCTGGCAACTCCGCTAGTAGCACATGAACACAACAGCACGCTCCTGATGTTGTTCCCCTTTAGCTGGTATTCAGAGGGAATCTGATTCTGGAGGTAGTATATAGCCAGCATGGATAATATTCTTGATTGAGTAATAAAGAGTAATTTAGTAGTGAAATGTGATGTTTATCACTACCCATCTGCTATATCACTGACTTTCTGTGTGTATTGAAACAGCATTTGGTGGCATTATATCTGTCAGCATTTACTTCTCTATTGAAATTATGCAGAACATCATAGCTAATGACCCTATATCCCTTGCTTCTCCCTTTTGCATCTCACAGGGCATTGGTAAACAGCATGGTAGTTAGCAGCATGTAGCATTTTAATCACCATGTAAAAATGGTGAAGGTTATTATTTTCTCTAGAGAAACTGCTCAGTTTCTTTTTTGTGGTTTAAACCCCTAGTTCATGCATGACCAAACTTGGCCCTCCAAATGTTTTGGGACTACAATTCCCACTGTTAGCTAGGGATGATGGGAGTTGTAGTCCCAAAACATCTGGAGGGCTACGTTTGGCCATGCCTGCCCCAGTTCATCTGCTTACCTGCCTTTGAGCTGTTCCCCTGGGCTTAATTGATCCAGAAAGGGTTATCTGTGCTGGCGCTCATTACCTCCTTGCATCCTTGCTTCTGCAAGTGGCACCCTAAAATTCCAGGCAGCGACAGAGGATCTAGGCCGAGCATTGTCAGATCCAAGACATTACGCTTAATGCCAGACTGCAAAGGTTCATTAGAGCTGCTGTGGGCCTTGGGCACCAGATGACAGGTGAGGAGCCAACCCTGCAGTAGAACAACTGTCCCACTTCAGCTTCAGAGAGTGCTATAGCTGAAACTGGTTGTGCACCAGCAGCTGGTGTTGGAAGCTCCTTTGCCGTCCTTGTTGGGCACACTGGGCAAAGAGGACCTGTTGCCTGACCCCTTGTTGCTTGTTATTTCTCTTTTTTCCCTAGGCAGCCAGCTATCCATCCTGGCCCCACTTCCCTTCCTCTACTTCTGCATCTCCTCCCTGGTGCATGTCTCATTTGCAGCCAGCTTCTGTTTCTGTAGTGGGCTGTACTCCTGTTGGCTGTACTCCCATCCCCAAGGTTTAGGGGACTTCCTGCCCAGGTAGGACAAGGTTGGTGGTTGGTAGTGCTCCCCCACACCCAGGGGTAAGCCTATCACTGGCACAACACTTCCATCCACCTGGCTGCTCTTCGGATTGTGGGCTGTGATTGCCCTGATTAGACAGTTGCCTGGCCCTTCCTCCCTTCCCTACACGAATGGTTGTGGTATCCCTGCAGATCAGGGGCGCCGACTTATAAAAAATATTGGGGGGGCCCATACCGTGGTCCTGCCCCGGGAAGTTTTCTAAATTTTAGATGAAAATTAGTGAGTTTTAAAGTTTTTTAAAAGTATTGTAGAGTCATATGATCAACATTAGAACCCCGAAAACTCGACTCTCTATAACTCCACACTCCGGGAAACTCGACAAGCCTGAAACACTTTTTGGCTTTGAAAAAAGAAACAAAACATAAACACGCACGGTATTTTCGTAAAAAGCTAATTTAATTTACAGTAACAATTATGCTTATAGACTATTACAGAGCAGTGAATTTATAGCTCTGAAAAGACTGAAATGATATTTAAATAAATCCTAAACTATCATTAAAAGAATAAAACATAAAATATTGCTGTCGCACAGTAATAGCGCTTTGATTAATAAGTGAAATAGCTAATTTAAGCTTACTTTGAATAAGGCTGAGGGTTCATTAAATAAAAATAATATCTCAAAGTTAATGCTTTAATACAGTTAATAAAGTTAATACAGTATGCCTAATACTGTATGTAAATACTGTAATACTGTATGTAAATAACGGGCTTTAATTGGGTCTTACACCCTAAAAATATTTAAGTATTTGAAAATAACTAATACAGTACTATAGTAATATAGAAATACAGTACTAAACTAGTACTAATATTTCGAAACTGAAAATTTAACATTCTGTATGTATTTAATTCTCTATTTTATAAAGATTTTTAATATCTGACAGTGAGTTTGGAGTAGCCCAATGCAAAAATCCCGAGGATCCATGTGGATCCATGCTTTGTAACCACGTTTTTGCACCACTGTGACCCTAGGCAACAGTGGGTGCGTGATTTTTTTGGTGCAAGATGTAGCCATGGACATGCTATGTGATCTGATGGTGAATTTGGGGTGACCCAATGCAAAAATCCTGAGGATCCATGTGGATCCATGCTTTGTAACCACGTTTTTGCACCATTGTGGCCCCAGGCCACAGTGGGTGCGTGATTTTTTTGGTGCAGGCTGTAGCCATGGACATGCTATGTTATCTGATGGTGAATTTGGGGTGACCCAGTGCAAAGATCCTGTGGATCCATGCTTTGTAACCATGTTTTTGCACCATTGCAGCCCCAGGCAACAGTGGGTGCGTGTTTTTTTTGGTACAGACTGTAGCCATGGACATGTAATGTGATCTGATGGTGAATTTGGGGTGACCCAATGCAAAAATCCTGAGGATCCATGTGGATCCGTGCTTTGTCACCACGTTTTAAATGGGGAGGGAAGGAAAAACACAGAAGGGACAAGAAGCACAAGAGGGGTGTGCGGAGAAGCAGCTTGCTAAGAATGCAGGGGAAGAGTTTAACAGGGTGGGGGGGGGGAGGAAAGGAAGGCAAAAGTCCCCCCCCCCAAGCCAGCCCTCTCTCTCTCTCTCTCTCTCTCCCACCTGCATGTTTTTCGGCTGCCTGCGAGGAGGTGGTGGGCTGGAGCCTGCACGCAGTGTGACTAGGAAAGAATTAGGAGTCGATCCTTTCCTTAACCCTCTGCTTGCCAGGAGGGCAGGGGATTCCCTGCTCTTTGTTGAGTTTGAGCAAACGCAGCAACAGAAGCGTGTGGGCAGTAAGACCCTGAGGCAGAATGCAGGAAAGCAGCAGCTTCTGCCTTCCCTCACGACCGCCCGATCTTATTTTTCCCTGATTTTTGCCGCTGCGCTCCGGCTCCAGGGACCACACATTCGCTCAATAATTTTCTTAAATTATTGGGGGGGCAGAGCCCCCCCAAATGAATTTTTGAGGGGGCTCGGGCCCCCTCAGGCCCCATGGAGTCGGCGCCTATGCGATGGTTGTGTTCCTCCTGCCATATGAGGTGTGGCGGTGGGAGAGACATGGAAGATGGTTGCAGCAGCTATACTTTGTAAGACAGTTGCCCCCTTTCCCCTGCATAACTCCATGGGACGCTATATAGTCAAATCCCTGCCATACATTTAAAATACATCTAAAGCACATGGCTCTCTAAAAAATCCTGGAAACTGTTATCTACCCATCACAGAGTCACAATTCTCACAATTCTATGTGGGAAGCCCATGTGCTTTAAGTCTATGCTGTGGAAGTGATCTGTCCGAATTTCCTAAAGTCTGTTGTTAAGTGTATAGTAAGAATGCTTGGGATTCAATGGATGTTAACCAAGCCATAATAAAAATTGAAAATCAATATGCGAAGAGAAACACTGAATGTAAATCAAAAGCACACTGGGGAAAATGAGAGATGGTGGACAGGAATATGAGTGTTTTAGAATGGGGCCATATTTCTATGTTGGGGTAGGGAACCTTTTCAGTTTGAGGGCCACATTCCCTCATGACACACCTGAGAGGGGTGGGAAAAGCCGGAGACAAAAGTGGATGGGGCTCTTATTTTTTACTGAAAGCTCCATTCCCAGCCACACACATGCCAGAGATTTCTAAAGGCCCTCATGCGCACGTATCTTTCCATTTTCCATCCAGGCAAGGAAGAAGCTTTATCACAATCCAAGGACACATTCCAGACAGACAAAAGCACTTGAGGAGAGCACCAAGCAAGGCTGGTGAGGGACAAGGCCAAGCTAGAGGAGTTCAGACCTCAAGGGAGCCCTAGGGGCCAGATAGATCTAGTGGACCACATTTGGACCCTGGGCCTACAGTTTCCCCACCCCTGTTGTATGTGATAGAAATTTGAGGAGCGTTTCATTTCTGCAACTGTCATTTTTCAAGGACAAGAACATCTGCCCTTCAAGCATGGTTCAGTCTGCGCTGTTCTCCATTTGGCTCACATTCAAATATAGAAACCACTGCAGTAACTGGTTGGACCTGAAATGAGTCTATTTATTAGTGGTTATAGTAAGATGCCAAACGTGATACCAGGAAGTCTGTCTGTAGCTGTCATTTCTGACACTTATGTAAGTATCAGGACGTGAGTCTGGAGCTGGTGCCAAATTGCTGAAGTGAACTGGAGGTTCAAACAGCACTGCTGTCAAAGACTGGGCCCATCTATTTCACCAAAATGTAGATTTCCACCAAAATTCAACGCCAAAGTATAATCCTGCCCAACTGGACACTGCTGCTTTTTTTAAAAAAAAGGCTTTAGAAACTCTTGATTTTATATCAGAAGAATAGATTAAAGTGTGGAGATCTTCCTTTCTTCTAAAAAGCATTTAATGCAAGGAGTGGTGATCTTTACATGCTAGCAATTATCAATTGCCAACAGCAAGAGATAGATAAATGTAGATTTGTAAAAAGAACTCTCATACACATCAGTTGGAATATCAAAATAAAAACCATAATATAGCAATGGGAGGAATTAAGTGTAGCACTATGGCGTTTGTTTTGTCAGAACAAGCTTTTCAGCTTGCCAGATGGAACAACACCCTTTCTCTTCCTGCTTTACACTGTTTTGAGACTTCTTCCAAATCGGGGACGAAACTAGGCTTTATTTCACCCGGGTCAAAGACCCAGTTTGGCACACCCCCACCCCTACGCGGTAGTCACAAAATCTGGGGAGCCGGGTTCGCGTCTCCGCTCCTCCACCTGCTGCTGCTGGGTGACCTTGGGCCAGTCACACTTCTTTGAAGTCTCTCAGCCCCACTCACCTCACAGAGTGTTTGTTGTGGGGGAGGAAGGGAAAGGAGAATGTTAGCCACTTTGAGACTCCTTCAGGTAGTGATAAAGCGGGATATCAAATCCAAACTCCTCTTCTTCTACATTTACACACACACACACACACACACACACACACACACACACACACACAGGGAGCCTCAGTGGGAGTCCTCTGGAGGCTTAACATAGGGCAAGAGAAAGACTACCCCCCTCCCCCTAGTTACAGCTCTGACTGAACTCACCCCCCCCCCAAAAAAAAGCCAATGGGGGGACAGTGAGGGAAGTCCTGTTGCACTAGCTGGAGTCCTTGTCTTTGCTTCCTCCAGTAGGACTTGTTACTTGAATCCCACACATCCCCCCCCCACCTTGATAATATGAACAACAGGATAGGCAAAGCATACATGTGTGCTAATCCACATTAGTGATTGTGGCAGTATAAACATTCCAGATTGCTTAATTCAGCAAAAAGCAGGAGCTTATGCTTGTGCCCTTGAAGGGATGAGAAAGTGGCTGCAGCATGTGAATTTATGAAATGCTAACACACACTCTCTCTACTTGAACAGGAGGCCTCCTTGTTCTCTCTCTTGATCAGCCGCACACCTGTATAACAGCAGAGACCCTTTGCTTGGCTGAGCCTGCCTGCAGCGCCGCTTATCAGACCTTGCAAAACTGTTCCCAGTCTTTTCCCAAGAGCAGTTTCCTCCCTGACCAAGAAACCAGGAACAGATGCTTCGCGGCAGGAACATTTGTAAGAAACAGTTATTTTCAGGAATGCAAGTGTCACCGGCGCACACGAAAGTTGGAGCAGCTGTGCCTGCGCATCTACTGGACTGTTCATTTTGGTGAGATAGAAGCTTTGCTCACTTTTCATTTTGTATTATCACTGGTGGCGGGAGGATAAGAATTGTGTGCCCCACTCCAGAGCAATACCTGAATATCTGGGAGAAGACCCTTGGACCTGATTGCAAAAACAAAACAAAAAAATTTGCACCAACTCAAGACTAGCAGTTGTCTGGCTGACTAGGAAGTGTCTCCCCAGGGTCTCAGTCTTCCTACATCTAGCCTTGTTTCTTGAAATTCTTTTTAACCAGAGATGCTGAGGGTTGATTTTTGGATCTTCTGCTATGGCTCCTCCCAAAGAATAGAAAGCTATTAGAAACCCATTGCTTAATCTTTGCTACCTTGAAATTTTATTTTCCACGATGGTTTACAAAAAGAATAAAAACATATATATTTGAATGTTTACATTGACAATATTCTAAAATAGATGTCAAAATCAAAAAAGATCCCTCATAATTGTTTTTTAGACTGAGGTGTGGTTCTTCTCTTTCTGTTAATTAAAATCTTAAGCATTTCCTGCTTAGTTTTATGTGCCCCGGCCCCCACATTAAGGAGCCAACTGGGAACATGTAGATAGACTTCTTTTCCACATGCAGCTGCCTGCAAGTGCTCTCCCACGCTGAAAGTGGAGGGCCTTCTCTGTTGTGGCCTCTCCTTTATGGCATAACATCATAATCAACAACAACAAGTTATTATTTCTACACTGCCCATCTGGTTGGGTTTCCCCAGCCAGTCTGGGGAACATTAAAAACAGAATAAAACTTCAAACATTAAAAACTTCCCTGAACAGGGCATGCTGTCCCTTGGGGCATTTTCCCTTTTTTGCCAATTATTTTTATTGGTTTTCCAAAGTTTTCCTTGCACCTACATTAATAAATGTTGGTACCAGGCAAATAGTTTTCAATTAACCCAGTTTTTTATGAAATTATTTTTTAATGCTGTTTCATTGTTTTTAATTTAGCGCTGAAAGAATTTTAATCTGTGCTAGATTGACATGTGTTTTAGCTTTGTATTGCTCTTGTGCTTTTATGTAATTGGATATGTTTAGAGTTGCATTCTGCTGCCTTGGTTACCTTTTTTTTAGAGTTCGTATTTTGTGATTTTCTGTTTTATTCATTACACACAGAACATGGTTATAGTGTGACTCCTAAGTAAATAATTTTATTTTGCACAGATGACTTTCATTTAGAGGTGTCACCCTATGAAGATGCAGACAATGAAGACTCTTCAAAGACCAATTACAACAAACTGTCAACTAGGATTTCAGGTAGAACCTATACTAACATTTGGTTGTCTTTTCTTTTCCTCAGGACCTACATACTACAGCTGAGTTTTTTTAGGGAGAAAGGAAATGTTTTATAAGCAATTTAAAGGTAGCGTCAAGCAGACTAATGCTAGGATTCCAGGGTAAACATATGGTCTAGAGGTGAGGGATATCAGCATAGACCAAAAATAAAACACAAACTCAAATCTGAAAGGCAGAAATAACTGTTATTATAATGGAACAGAAAGCAGAAAGTATAAGACTCTCAAAGATAAAGTAGTCCTGTGAGGTAAATTTTCCACAGAAAAAAAGTTTTATTCTGAGAGGAATCTTCTGAGAGGTAACAGCAGTAGCAGCCAAAAGAAAACTCACTGGGTATGTAGAAGGTATCACACCTTTTGATGTGTGTACACAGAGAATAGGAGTGCGCCACCCACCAAAACTCTGGCCTAGTATAAAATCTTCCCAAATGAGGTTCTGCATAAGGGTAGAACCCACCCATGTGATTGCTTCCCCCAGCCTTCAAGTCTACTCTGATGCTGCACAGAGTATCTGGGTAGATTACCCTGGGCAACAACAGCAGTGTGCATGGTGCTTTTCAGAGCACAGAAGGACAAGTGCCTACTCCAAGGAGTCTACAATCTAAAGCTTCACACAGGGCAAACTATGAAGGAAAAGGAAGCAGGTGTAAATAAATGAATTTCTGAATTGCAAAGTGATATTGGAAATGGCTTTGACTACATTTTCTTCGTGTTTAATCCACATCTTCATGGAAATGATCTCTGGAACCCACTATATATTCTTGTCTTTCTGTGACTTTTGTTGGCTCCCATATAGCTATGGATAGGACAAATCCCTGCCTGCATGCCACAAACGTTTGCCACTTGAACCACAAGTGCATGCGTCTGCGCTCACTCTATGCCCAGACCTGCAGCACAGAGACCACCTGTGATCGGCGCAGATGCCACCGACACCTGAGACACTTCTTTGAGAGGATCAGCGCGGATTTCACCAAGAGCCTTCTCTTCTGCCCTTGTCAAGACGAGGTCTGTGGTGAGCGGCGCTGGAATACCATTGTCCCGGAGTGCTCTTTCCAGAGCAGCAGCAGCAGCAAGCCAAACTGCCTCGTCCTGTTGGACTCCTGTCTGAAGGACAATATCTGCAAGTAGGTCTGGCACCAAGGGCGTTGGGGTGGCTGCCATAGTAAGCTATTAGTTGTATGAGGCACAAGTAACTGGATCCTCAGGCGGATTGTACACTTGATACAGTAAAAGAAGGAAATAAAACTATATGTTTCCATAATGCCTAACAATTTAGATAGTCCCAGTCTATACACATTTTAATTTTAAAATGCAATCTGTTATGTTTTTGAAACAGCCAGATCAGGAAAAGCATCACCTAAATCAGGGATGGACAATTTCTACATACTTGAGAGCCACTTTATTCTCCAGACAGATGTCTGTGAGCTGGAGGTGGTCAGTTTCATAATAAAATTGAAGACCATCTAGTAAAAAGGACTTTGCTCTTAAGGAGAGCATATGCTCAATATGTATGTTTATAAAAGGTAAAGGACCCCTGGACAGTTAAGTCCAGTCAAAGGCAACTATGGGGTGTGGCGCTCATCTCGCTTCACGCCGAGGGAGCCAGTGTTTGTCCACAGACAGCTTTCCAGGTCATGTGACCAGCATGACTAAACTGTTTACCTTCCAGCCACAGCAGTAGCTTTTTATCTACTTGCACTGGTGTGCTTTCAAACTGCTAGGTTGGCAGGAGCTGGGACAGAGAAACAGGAGCTCACCCCGTTGCATGGATTCAAACCACTGACCTTCCGATCAGCAAACTTAAGAGGCTCAGTAGTTTAGACCACAGCTCCACCCAGTCCCCTTGTATGTTTGTATATTACATTAAACATGTGAGAGATGTAGGACTAACATGTCTGTCCTATAAAGTATTGCCAGAAAACACTGCTTCAGGAGCCACGTAAGCCATGAACCATCAGTTGCCCATTCCTAATATAGCTATTACTTTTAAAATGAAGATCTATGATGTTGCTTGGCTTTGCCTAAAAAGTGGCTTTGGTTTATAAACTACAAGACAAATGAATAAAGCAATCTCTGTGGTGGTAAAGAAAGCCCTCGTTCTGATATTGTTATCTTCCACCAGATCCCGGCTGGCAGACTTCCAAGGGCAATGCAAGCCTTCAGGCACATCTTCAGATGGCTGCTCTCCGCACAACCATGCTGCATGCCTGCAGGCTTACATGGGGATGGTTGGTATGTGCTGGGCCCAGAGGAATACACTGGGAGCTTGATGAGGGTTATACCATTAGACATACCTGGGGGGGGTGCAATGTAAGGTCCTGCCTTCCCGGTCTATGGAACAGAGAGTGAGAAAGGAGCGTAAGCTTCTCTGAGCTGTAGGAAACTCCCTCTTCTGAAGACTTGGTCCATCTTCCTTTCCCTTATAGCTGAATACTATTCCACTTTCACGTTCACTCTGAAGTTGGAGGAGGAATGTTAACCATCAGTTTCTTATGTTAGGTGGTTATTAGCCATGGTAACAAAATTGAGTATCCATGTCTACGCCTCTGATTTTGATATGCTGATGCCAGAAACAGGATCACTTCATGCCCTGCCTATGAAGCATTTGGCTGACCACAGCAACAGTGTGGTTATGCTTTAGTTAATTACAATTTTTAAAATTAGATATATTTTTATACCTTTCCCTCCCGCCAATCTGGAGCACAGAGCGACTTCACATCCAAAATCCTTAGAAAGAGTTTGAGATTGGCAGGATGTTGAATTGAGCAGATTGAGATAGCACATTCTGGGGTTATGGAAAGCATGCCTAGACTGGTGGGTCTGTATCTTTTGACTCATTGGTATTCCATATGGGAAAATTCTGACTCTTTGTTTTTTTCGGTCTTGAAATAGGTACACCTATGACCCCCAACTATGCCAGCAATTCCAGTACTGACGTCACACTGTGGTGCTCCTGCAAGGACAGTGGCAATCAGAAGGAGGATTGTGAGCAAGTCCTCCGCTCCTTTGCCAGCAACAGATGCCTCAGTAAGTCATCCAAACGTATGCCAGACATTTAGTCCATCTACCCCTATTAATTGTTATCCCCTTTTTATAATAATACTAGAAGTCAACTTTTCCCTGATTAAATTAATTTGGCAGCAGATTCAGGACAGGCAAAACAAAGTACTTCTCTATCCAGAGAATACCTCCACTGGATTTTATGCATATATTAAATTTAAATCCACCTTTTCATTGAAGCTGCTCAAGAAAATCGGCTTATAAAGGATCAGAG
The DNA here is from genome assembly GCF_964234715.1 of Podarcis melisellensis. Classification (NCBI taxonomy): domain Eukaryota; kingdom Metazoa; phylum Chordata; class Lepidosauria; order Squamata; family Lacertidae; genus Podarcis; species Podarcis melisellensis. The sequence goes on along the minus strand of NC_138529.1, from coordinate 68,047,748 downwards.
AAATTCATAAGAGAAAGATCTGTCAACTTATTCGTTGTTTAGAAACATCCATAATATTAGAGGTTGTATGTCAGAAGTTGGCTACAAACAGAGACATCTTGTTCCAGAGTGGGAAACCTTTGGCCTTCCAGCTGTTGTTCCCATCATCCCTGAGGGCAAATTGTCTGGGTCTGATGGGAGTTGGAGTCTAGCAATAGTTACCCCTTCCCATCTAGCTACTGGCCTCTTGCCTGCATACAAATTTACCAGAGGCATCTAGTCAGCCTCTTTTGGAAACAAAGGTCCTTTATTCTGATCCTTTATTCTGATCCCTTGTTGCTCGTTAAGCAAGGGATGGGAAACTTGTAGCCCTCTAAGTTGTTACTGGGCTACAGCTCCTATAACCATTGACTATGTTTTGACTGGGGCTCATAAGTGTTGGAATCCAACAACATCTGGAAGACCAGAGGCTCCCCACCCCGTTAATTAATCACTCTGGCATTTACAAATTCATTTGTTCTAACTAGTCCAGTGGACTTTACATCAGCTCATTGATCCTGCTTCTTGAGCATAAAATCAGATATTGGCCCTAACTTTGCCCTTCTCTCTATCTATTATTGTCAACGCATCTCTTAAAATGTTTGGTCTTCCTAAGATTTAAATATTTTATGACTATAAAAGCTCACAGAGGACGTAAAACAGAACCAAAGCTTGCTTGATAAACATTTAATGCCTCGGCTTCTTATCTGTTGATTATATTTATGGAAAAGTTTTTCATGCCCCCCCCTTAAGATTTGGGCTCTTCTTTGACCAAAGGTGCTGCTCCCCTTTGGAAGGAAGATAAGCCATGCCCCTGCAGACATTGGCTGGTCTGTGTTCCCTGTATGCACCCCTACAGCATGGAAACAGGAGCCCAGCTAAATCATGACACCTAAAGCACAGTGGCAAATTCCGGAGTAGATTTGCAGTGGGTTAATTGCCACATGCTTCGGCAATCAAAAATCAATTAAAAAAATTTGTTGATTCACTAAAATCAATCAAACTACACAAGGAGTGTGCAGTGTTTTCTTGCTCAAGAGCCATATCCCCTCGTAGGCAACTTTGGGGGAGGGGGGCACACATGCCAATAAGTGGGTGGGGCCAGGGGCAAAAATGAGTGGATTAATAAAAGTGGCTCCTAACTTGGTTCAGCAGGCTGTATTCAAGCCATGCAAAAAGTTGTAGAATTCCATACACACAAACACTTCTCTCTGTCATTCAGGCAAGCAAAAGGCGATGGTGCTGTTCAAGGACATATTTGAGTCAGAGAAAAGCACTCAAGAGCACAGAGCAGGGCTGTTGAGAGTGTGGCCTGGGAAGAGGGCATGGCTTGGGGTGATTCATGGGATTTGGAAGAGCCCCTGGAGGGCCGCATTTGGCCCCTGGGTCTGATGTTCTCTACCCCCGCAGTAGATGCATGCATAGCCAAAGCTGAGCAGAAAAGGTCTGCTGGCTCCCTCTCAGGCACCAATGCATGGGTGTCTTACAATAATTTATCCTGTTAGTTACACCTGGCGCTCAAAGTCTCCGGAACCCAGAATGTGTAACCTGACTGTATACACGCATTCAGGTCCTCACACAATCTCTTGTGTGTTCTCTGCTTTACAGGAAGTGCAATCCAGTCTCAGATGATCTTAAACCAGAGGAATATGGAGGTTCAGGAGCAGCTGCAGTTCACAGCTTCCCTGAATTTCCAAGGAGATGCCACCAGCACAGATGGCACAGTTTTCACTTCAGAAATGCGTTGGGTACGAACCGTTCCTTCTGTTTGACACAAAGCCAGCTTCTTCTGAATCCGTAGCAGGGATATGGGGAACCTGTGGCCCCACAGAAGTTGCTGGTCTCCAAGCTCCCATCCATCCAGTAATGAGGGACGATGCAGCTGCAGTCCAGCAACATCTGGAGGACCACAGGTTTCCCATTCCTGATCTGTAGCGTAAGTGGAATCAGGTATGTTGTTATGCGCCTATAAAGCAAATGGTTGGCATAACAAGGTTGCTTTAGTCAAAACAAAAAAAATTCCTTCCAGTAGCACCTTAAAGACCAACTAAGTCAGTTCTTGGTATGAGCTTTCGTGTGCATGCACACTTCTTCAGATACACTGAAACAGAAGTTTCCAGACCCTTCTATATAGTGAGAAGGTGGGGAGGGGTATTACTCAGAAGGGTGGTGGGAATGGGTGATTGGCAGATAGCTGTGATTCGCAGATAGCTGTGAAGGTTGCTTTAGTTAAGTGTGTTCTATTGTGAGAGAAGGATGAGCAAAGAAGCTGGCACCTTTGTTCCCAAGGATGTCCTCAGGTCTTCTGAGTAGAGCAGGGGACACCATGCAAGTGGAAATGGTGCTGGTGTGGAAAGGAGGGATTCAAATGATATGTTGCGACGGACAGCAGATGTATCCAGTCATGAGTTCTCTCTCTCTCTCTGCCTTTCTAGGAAGCTGAGAAAAGTAAGATGCAGCCAGAGGTCCTCATGCAAGACGGAAGATCATTTCCTAACTCTGTCTACTCTGGAGCCCATCTTTCTTCACTCACTTTGACCTTCACGCTGCTCCTTCTGTTACTTGGTCCGCCATAACATCATACATCTGGCATTGCTCCTGACTTGTAATTCCATGAGAAGGGAAACTGGACATTGTTTCATGCCAAAGAGGAAGCACTGACCACCGCAAGCCTCTTCCCAGGGCTCACCCCCGTCTGCCTAGAACTCTGCCACTTTCACTCGCTGTTCTATGCAAGGTTGGCCTGCCTGTGAAAGGAGCAGGGGTGTTGGTTCTCTTCCCAGTGCCCACAAGGAAAAGAAAGCAGGCAGCTTGGAGATTCTAGGGACCTATTGCCTTCCAATATTTTTTATTTTAAGAGGAAGGCGCCCATTGCCTCTAGACTAGCAAATGAAATGCTATTTCTGGCTTCAGGCTTCTGCCCCCAAATCTGGATCCTCTACTCCTTGGTGGTGTTCAGGGCCATGTGTGTACGCATGTCCATTTCTTTAGACATACAAAACAAAACTTGACAGTGATGCTAAATTGTATCCTCTGCACTTAACCCTTTTCTGCCCCATTTTCTGTGACTCATGAGACATTTAACACCTCAGAGCTAGGCTGGGCGTCTGTATTCATCTCAGTAACATACAACTTTCCTGTCTGGTATTATATGAGCCTTCTAGGCTTTCATAGGAATTTGCATGCAGGCTTACTAAGATGTTACCCACCAGAGTTTCCTCGGAGCAATGAAGTCTCTCCCCTGAGCTGCAGAGCAAATATTTTTTTTCCATATGTGGCTACCAAGCATCCCTCCACATGTGTTTCTGTACATTCTGTAGCACCAGACATTTATCCATAATGTAATAATTCCAGGTGTAAATATTTGTGTGGTGTAAACTGCTGTTCTTTTGTGCTGCAGTGGTATGTTGTCCATTTCTAGGCACACATTAATAATTCACACCCCCATTGTGTCACCACTTCCTTGTTGGCTTGCTCAAATTTTTGGAAGAGGTAGCAAGCTAACTGCTACAACCTCCCTGTGTTGCTGTTTGGTGGCTGTGAAAGATGCAGTCAGTATTGCATCTTGTTTCTCTCCTACTCCCCAAGAAAAATGGACAATGTTGTGGTTGCCAAAGTTTCCTGCCCTATATTTGGGAGTGGGTGGGGAACAAGGGCACAATCCATCTTCCTGTGAATGTTCTACCACATCAACCAGTGACGACAATGCCTCTGTGAATTTCATGTTTTTCTCATCCAGGTATGAGTTACTTATTTGTGCCCAGTGAAGGCATCCCTGTACTGCCCACCAGCATAGGCTCTGTTTCTATGTACATTTACTGGTCTCAAACATTGAGGTATCATTTGGAAAGGCCCGCCAATCCATTCTGCAGTGGGAATGGTGTTTATTATTATTCCAGCTCTTTGCTGAAGGCAAAAAAGGATTTGCTTGTACAGTGGTACCTTTGGTTGTGAACAGGATCCGTTCCGGAGGCCCATTCGCAACCTGAAAAGAACACAACCCGCATCTGCGCACACGCGGTTCGCAATTTGCTGCTTCTGCACATGCGCGTGATGTCATTTTGCGCGTCTGCGCATGCGTGCGCGGGGAAACCCGGAAGTAACCCTTTCCAGTACTTCCGGGTTGCCGCAGGACGCAACCTGAAAACACGCAACCTGAAGCAAATGTAACATGAGGGATGACTAGTGTTTTTAAAATGTTTGTAGCTTGTTGTAGCTGTACAGATAACTTTGAAAGCATGTCTTCTGAAAAACAAGGCAAGGAATGTGAAAGGGTTACAATAAAAGCTTATTGTTTTTTTTAAAAAAAGGGGGGGAACAAATATTGGGTTTGGCAGTGTAATACTGGCACAGAATATGTATTGGATCCAGGCACCTGAAGTGTTGTGGGAATCCAGACCTTGGAACAGGCTTAGTATCCATATAAGCTGAAAGCTTTCTCAACAGTGCAAATGTTTTTACAGCATTCCTTAGGGTAAGCAAGTCCTGAGTGGAAAATCATGGGAAGTCTTAAACTTCATTTGTAAATGCTTTCCCATAAGCCAATTTGCATTTCACAACACTGTTCTCCATTCTAGTTCAGTTGCCAAATCAGGCTTACAACATAGCAAGTTACAAAAATAAAGTTCAGCAATTTTATCCAGCTAAGAAGCATACTTACTGTAAGATTTCAAGTCCACAACCCAGTCCACAATAGGTCCAGTACCCATGTGCAGTGGGATTGGTCCCAGTAGAGCAGGGGTCACCAACCTTTTTAGGCCAGGGCATACTTGTGAAATTTTGAAAAACTGCTGTGAGCACCAGTCATAAAATGGCGGCTCCAGAGGTGTTTAAATTACACAAAATGCTACCTTGGGGCATGGCAGAATATATATAATGGCTGCCACATCTAAAAGAACAGAAAAAGAGACAGGGCCACCAAATGGTGTGGGAGTGGCCCACAACAGTGTATACAGCCCTGCTATCAATGGGGTGGGGGGACCTCAGCCTCTTATGCATTCAAAGAGAGAAGCTCTTTGCACTTTCTCTCTGTTCAGCATGTAAGGGAGTGTGTCCAGTCCTGGCATCCATGTAAATGTGGGGATGTTTTTAGACTGGGGGGGCTCAGTGCAAGCAGCAATTGAGCAAAATATTGTGCATTGGATTTTTAAGGGGATTATTTACAGAGACCTTCCATGGGAACCATAGGAGGTACTTGCAGGCATGCTGGCAACCCTTGCTTGAGCTTTGTTTTCTAGCTCTCCCTGGTTAGAGTAAGTGGGTGCCTTCTTAGGTCCACGTGCCTTTCTCACCATCCTCTTTCAGCCCCGCTCCCCCTGTCACTTTGCTATAAATTACTTGTGCTCCAGAACATAAACTACTTGCTCTGTGGAGGGAGGGAGGCTGTATGGCGGAAGAAAAGTGTGGTCCCTTTCTCCTCCTACATGGGTATGTGGGGGAAGGGGCAAAACTGCTTGCTGGATCTGCAGTGGACTGGATCACGCCCCAACTGCTTTTATTTCTAGTGCATTCCACTGAAATTCCATTTTCCGTATCTGGCTGAAGTGACACAGTATTTGAGTCTCTGTGGACTTTTCAATGTTGTGACGTTATTTCCTGCTTCTTAACATAGTAACAATGGTAATTTGTCTCTATTGAATACACCAGCAACTCTCATGCCTTTGTTAAAGCTTCAGGGCAATAGAAATCTCTAAAATGTTATCCGTCTTCAAAATACAATTTAGGTCTCTTTGGCAAACAGAGGAAGCAGAAGCATTGAGAGCTGCTGTAATGTACATTGCAATATCTTACAAATGTGGTTCAGACTATGATATCCAAAATAAAGTTTATCTTACAACTCTGGGAGTTCCTTTCCTTTACACTCAGCAAAAAATGCACAAAATGTCAGTTCTATCTAGTGATTGCACAGTGCAGGCAGCTCTCACACAACAGGTTTGAAAATGGAACCAAACCAGAGAGATATGTCTAGTCTCTCCTGGCAACCTATGGTGTTAGAATTCAATTGTGCTTATATAACTTGACACAGGAAGCATTGACCCTCAAGCCTCAACTTCTCTATGTGTTGGCATTCATCTGCCTCGAGAGACAATGGAGTGTGCCTCCAGGGGTGAAGTCAAACCGCTGTGCTAGCAGCACCAGTAACCTTGCCAGGGTGCAAGTCGTGGTGGTGTGTATGGAGATCCTGGGCTTCCCAGACAACGACCCCCTCTTGGCTTCACAGACGTAGTCCAAAGACAAGCAGAGCAATATGTTCAGCACCAGCTTGGCTGCAGGAGTTGCCAGAAGGAGGCATGCAAGATGTCATCCAGCCCTTTTAGGGACTCCACTCCAGATTTGTGTAGGGTTTACGCCTTAGCCGTTTCTTCTCCTGAAGATAGCCCGCAAGGCAGCAAAGGTGTAGGATAAGAGTTTTCCTTCTAGACTGGCTACCTTCTCAGGTTGACAAGCTCCATCTGCCCCTCACTTCCCTCTACAGCACATGCAGAAACTGCCCTGATGGTGCAGGAGAGGGACCAGGCACTTACTTGCTCCAGGTCATGCTGTGAAAATACAATTTCTTGTGATGCAAGATTTCAGCGATAACCTTTATCTATAAAGCTTCCATCACACTTGCCAACAAAGACCAGTCTAAGAACTTGGTGAAGAAATAAGTTCATCAGTGTGCCAACTTTGTTAAACAGATACTATTCCATAGGTTCACTATTCCTCTGGAGATGGGGAAAGGTTAGGTTGGTTGTTTCATCATAGCCTTGGGAGAGTTTATCGTTGATTCGGCATGTGTTCCTGTTGAAGCCCTGGTTGATCTGTGGAAAAAATGAGGTAAACCAGATAATGGATGCAATCTCTTCTAAGTACACACCCTTGAATGGTACCCCAGGGAACTTGGAATAATAGCAGCAGGGATAATTAGTAGAATGTAAGTGGAGAAAGACACATTCTAAATGTGATTAAACACAGGCTAGATCTCACTTTAGATCATACTTAGTGGTGATAGTTGCAAAGAAAGAAGTCTCCCCACCACTATTGCATCCACACACTGCAGTCCAGTGGAACTGTTTAGGTAGCAAAGGGTCTGTAGAGTGTTAGTCCCCAGTGTGAACACCAACAGGTTACAGATAGTTCATTGTGACTTATTGCTAAGCACTTAGTGGAACATAGAACTCGACATTCATTCCAAACTGCACCTGACATGCATCTGTAACATGCAGGTTTTCTGTGTTGTTTTTTAAAAGGCAAATTGCATTGACTGGAGAGGGGAATCTGCTAATTAACCTCTTCCTCCCTTGCTAAAGTCTTAACCACTGCTGGTGGTTAAGTTCCAGATGTTTCTGGGTGACATGAGGTAGCAGATTGCCCTGGTAGATGACCTACATCAGGAGAAAGTGTGATGTTGATTCTTCTGAACCTCTCAGCAACTTTCAGTACCATCAGTCCTAGTATTTGGGACAATTTGGATTGGGAATTAGATATACTGTACAGTGGTACCTCGGGTTAAGTACTTAATTCGTTCAGGAGGTCTGTTCTTAACCTGAAGCTGTTCTTAACCTGAAGTACCACTTTAGCTAATGGGGCCTCCTGCTGCTGCCACGCCACCGCAGCACAATTTCTGTTCTTATCCTGAAGCAAAGTTCTTAACCTGAAGCACTATTTCTAGGTTAGCGGAGTGTGTAACCTGAAGCGTATGTAACATGAAGTGTATGTAACCCAAGGTACCACTGTACTATGCTTCTGTTGTTCCACTCCTATATAACACACAGGTCTCATAAAGTGGAGGTGGAGGACTTTGGCTTTGTGCAGCGGCATCTGTGGCTATGGAGCTAGGTGTTGTTGGCATATCAATGATGCCCAGCTCTGCTTTTCTTATAATTTAGATGTAGCAGTGGATGTCCTGAACAGATGCCTTCACTTGAAACAATAGGTTGGCTAACAAGCTAAACCCAGACAAGATGGAAATAGTGCTGATGAGTAGGGCTTGGCAAATGCTATTTAAGTCAACAGCGAGTGATAATGGCTTTGTGTGACAAATGGCATCTGTGGCACATAGTCCCATTCTTCAACCACTTTGCCAGCTGCACCTCATCTTCGAAAGAGCCTTTTCACAACTTTACATACTTTGATAACACGCAAGTATTATTGCTGTGGTGTTTGCACATGGGCTTCCCTTTGAAGAACATTTGGAAACTTTGGTAGGCTCAGATTCCAGTGACCAGGTTGCTAACAGGGATCTACTACACTGCACCCATTTTACGGGTGCTAAAATATATTCGCTGGCTCTTAGCTTGTGTCCAGGTGTGATTCAAAGGGTTGGTTTTGTAACTTGTAAAGTCCTGAACAGCTGGGGACCAGGGGGGGCTACAAGAGGGCTGCGGTCAGAGTCCCCACAGTTGCCTGGCACAAACATTCTATATCCTTCAGGCGCCAGATTAAAACTGTCTTATTTGCCCATGCATTTAGCGGATGATTGCTTATTGCTTACTTATTACTCCCTTTTGTGCTTCCCTTATCTGCTTTTTCTTTTCAGTGATTGATTTTTTTATAGTTTGTTTTTATTACTTGATAAGCTGCCTTGGTTGCTTGAAAAGCTTCAATGCAGAATGCAAACGCTTTAATGAAAGAAATTAGATTTTCTAAAATTATTCTTAATAATCCAAAGACAATACAAGGCAGCAATGCCCTACTTTTCCTTAGGATGTCCCTGTTTTCATCAGAGAAATGTTGGAGGGTGTGGAGTTATGTGACCCCCAAGCCAAGGAGACAAGTAACTATAAAGCTTTTTAAAGACATCTGAATGCAACCCTGTAGAGGGAAGTTTTTATGTTAAAACATTAGTTTTATTACGTTTTTATATATGCTGGAAGCCACCCAGTATCTGGGCAACCCAGTCAGATGGGCAGGGTGTTGTGGTGTTGTTATGTCACACAATGCTTTTGGTTGTGCATCCAATTGATCCAATATGCTTTTAAATGTACTTTTTAAAAAGTATACTTGCTTTGGAGTGCTTTATAAATCAATACTTAATTGCTCAACTTATTAATAAGAATTAATACTTCGCTTAATTTGTTAATTACTGTATGACACCTTGTGAAGACTTTATTATAAAAGGTAGGATATAAATACATCAAATTAATAAAATACAATTAGATACAGGCTCGGACACAGACTTAGCTATAATCTAATATAAACATGTTCACAATTACATGTTTCATGATACAAGTGCACTCACTAATGAGCCCAGATTGGAAGCAGCTCCCTGTCTAGTTTATGCCGAGTAAGGAGAATTCTTATGAAAACAGAAATGAAAGCAGAAATTGCCAGTGTTCATTTATTCATCTCATGTCTAGTGAATATGATTGGCATCGACTGTTGTTGGTTTCACTCTTCAAATTATAATCTGCATTCCATTTCCTTTCCGTTGAAATGAATGGGGTGGAATAATGTAATGGCAACATAACTTATGTAACTTATAAGATTTCATCGCAGTGAGAGGTGTAACATAGTTTTCGACAGAAGACAAACTGCAGCAGAACGGAAACACTGCTGCGTGTGACGAATACAGGGAAGAAAGGAAAACTATGCCTCCTTACATCCCTAATGCTGAGCGGTGCATGAAGGTATCTGGCTACATGATGTGTCACATGGTTATGAGGATCTAGAAATATTTTGGCTTTCTTTTCAAATAGGTCAGGTAATGGTCATTATGTAGCAGGGCAGATGGCCGATTAATTTTTTTCTAAATCTCTTCCGGAAGCTACTTACAAGCAGATTGTTCCATAATTGGTTTGTTTTTTAATGCCCCTTTATTATTCATTATTGATAACTATCAGCAAAAACTACCAGAGACGATCCTTTGGGCTCTGTAGGTGAACTGTTGATCCATAAGCAATTAAGGAGTTATCTGCTGACCCACCAAAAGAGTCCTATTATGGAATGTGGATGTTCTCAATTATTTAAACCTAATAGTGCCCACGCACTCTGCAGTAGCTTTCATAAGGGACTAAACCTATTTTTTGAGTCAGACACCAACCTGTAGTTTTCTACTATTTGCCAATAATTTGTTTCAAGTGAGTTTGAGGCAGGCCTCTGCAGATATGGATGGAGAGCTGCCAGGTGCAGCCTTGGCTCCCCCCTGGCCCCCAGCTGTGTGTCCTAACTGGGTCCTCCTGAGACAGAGGTGACGACCCCACTAATAACTTTTTCAGAGATGTGGAGCTAATATTGAAGAGGTGGTCTCCACATCCGTAATTTATTCTGTGCAGCGTTATGAAACCGACACGATATGACATTCTGTAAGGACCTTACAGAGATGCAGATGAACTAACATATGGTTACTGTTGCTTTGCAGTTATTTTCAGGGAAGTAGTCCCATAGTTGGACAGCAGGAGCAATGAATCAGGCCTTTCTTTTGGGTGCTGTGGTTGAACTTTCACACTGGTAAAGGAGAGTCTGTTTTAGTGACCAGTTGGTTGGGATACTAATGGAGATGGTCCTCCAGAATGCCTTTTCCTGTTTGGGCCTTAGGGTCAAGGAAGGTTACTCTGTGCCATGCTTTCTCTCTCCAGTGCCCACAAGCAAACAGTCCTTCATCTTTTCCATTTGCAGCTGATCTCTTCCATTATCCACAGACCGGGAGGAGATGATCAGTAATTGTTAAGTGCTTGAATCAGAGACTAATAGCTGGCTGCTAATTTGCCCTGTAATGCAAGTCTGAATTCCTGGTAAACAAACTGGCTGCTTTTCACACACAGGGATGGTTGCCAAGAACCTAATATTAGAACTCTGGAGTGAAGGCTTTTAGAGCAATTCCATCCACTCAAAAGATGTTTAATGACATTAAATTGTGTACTAAATAATTAGAAGATGAAGGCTCACTTGGAGTCAATGAGTTATTGTCTGATTAAGGTGGAAAGGGGTTTCTGTCCTACTTTTTAAACAGTTGTACTAAAATGGTGTACCTGATAAATGATAAAGATAACAAGGCCTTTACCTATGGGCAAAAGAATTGGCGCAAGATGACGTTATCCATCAAAGTCTAAACAAGATAATTCCTGGCTTCAGCCTTCTTCCAAGTGGCTTTTTAAAAGCATACCATTGGTAAAAGGTGATATAATAAAAGTCAGATGTGGTTCTAAATTTTTATAGTAAGCATCTGCTGGCAGGAATTTATGACTTAGCAAAAGGGGCTTTGGGTGGGAAGATGCACCGATTGCTTCTGCCTTGAGGAAAGTAGAAGCTCCACACCACAGAAAAACACAGTGTCAAGTTCAGAGGCTGTGTGCGAGCAGGAAACAGGAAAGCCAACGCTACTCAGTTTGAAGCACATGCAGAGATGGATAAACTAAGGGATGTTATATTGATTTTGCAACTGAATCAAAGTTAATTAGTAAGTTAACCTTCAGCGGCGTTGTGCGTCGGCTACATCCCATCAATATAAACAGAGTCCAGAAAAGTGCAGCCGTGGCTCAGATGATCAGTGCAGAGGGAACTGGGTCTCCTGCCCTATCCTTTGTGATGGTTTTACCCTTTGCTGGTTCTGCACTTGTAGCAGCTACATAGCATGCAGAAATCTAGCATGTCATGCATTCTCTGGCATGGAGATAAAATTATAATGAAGGGCTCGTCTGACAAATCACTAGGTATCTGTAAGCAAAATAAAAGTTAGCAGGTTTTTTGGCACTGCTTTCCATTTGTTTTATCACAGTGTTCCTGTACAAAGCTCTGGTTTTGCAGTGGCGGTTGGGGTTTGTCTGAATTGGTAAATCCTGCCCCCTGCATTTCAACCTTGAATTGTGGTGATATATGGGGTTTGCCACATAGCAGGAGGCAGAGCAGGGAGAAGACAAATGGATCACATCTCAGTAGTGATGAGAAAAGCATTATTTGATGGTATGATGCCAAACATCTGAGATGCCTGGCAGTTGTACCTTATCTGTGGCTACTATTGTGCAGCAAATACCACACTGTGTTCTGCAGGAGCCAGGTTCAATATCCCCCTTGCCTTTCTTTCTTGAGGGGCAGCGATGCTTACCAAAATGTTGCACTGTAATACAAATTACCTTGAAAATTTGGGTTCCAATGGTTTGAAAACAAAACTCAGTGTTCTTCAACCTTATTTGATGATCTACCTATGTTATCAATTTTAAAATAGTTGAATTTCTTAAGTAAAGCTTTTATCCATATCCATAACACTCCAAGGGTAAATTTTGTTGTCGTTGATTTCCAACTTTCCACTAATCACATTGTAGATGATGGGCAGCAAAACAATAATTCCAAATAGTGCAATATGGTTCATTTCTGGATAAATCCTTTGTTTTCTCCAGAATTTCTTTCCAATAAACAATAACTGGATATTGCCAAAATGTATCAAAATAGCTGCTCCAAACTCAGTTTCCTCCAAAAACACCTGGATCTGGTCCATGACCACCTGCTCCAAACTCAGTTTCCTCCAAAAGCAACTGGATCTGGTCCATGATCTTGCCCAAGAAGGGGTGATTGACAGATGGCCAGAAATTACTTAGATTTTCCAAATCCAGAGAGGGTTTCTTGAGGAGTGGTTTTATCACTGCCTCCTTCAAGCAGGCATGGACCACACCCTCTCACAATGAGGTATTAATCACCTCCCTGGCCCCCTCACTCTTAGTTTTATCAGCCTCAGCCAAGAGGGGCAAGTAGTTGCTCTGATAGAAGCAACTTGTCCACATCCTTGAGCCTTACTAACTGAAACTTATCCAACACATCAGGGCTAGACAGTGCTCTGGACACCTCTCGACACAGCAACAGGAGAGACATTCATGTCCCTCCTGTGGGCTTCTCAACGGCATCTGCTTGGTCACTCTGGAAAAGAAAAAGTTAGACTAGCCAGGTCTTCCATTTCCTGAAGCAGATTCACAAAACTTTCTGTTTTAATTAATCATTTATTGAATTATTATCCCAAAAAGACCTTCACATATATATGCCATTTACAGATAACATATAATGTAAACAAAGTTTAAGAAATAAGTTAACACGCTGCTCTATTAAGCCATAGACAATAGTTCTTGCCAAACGTCATCTATTAATGTTCCAGTATTCAGCAAAAGGTCACCCTTGATCACACAGGGCAAATGCAGTTTGCTTTGTATTTTCCCAGGCACATTTATAATGGTCCAATTTATTCATTAGCATGGCTTGCCAGATCTTGCATAACTCCTCTTCTGTTGCAGGCAACAAGTCTTTCTTCCTCTCTAATATGGTGCCAGAAAGATTTGTCCTTAACTATTTGCAGATTAAAAAAAAAAGAAAAAGGAGTCAGTCCATTGGTTTTGATGGGTTTCCTACAAGGTTTGCGGGGGGTGTACTTTCTCATGAACAACCTTTTGAAGGTTGCATGACAGTGGTGGATGGGGCCAGAGTTTAAAGTGGGTGGGATATGTGAGACTTTTACCAGTTGAGATTGGTAGGGCAGAAGGTAAGGAGACCAACACAGCTTCAACTTAGAAAAAGAGTAATCAAACAGCAGAAGGAACAGTTCTAGCCCAGCCTAGTTTACTGGAGGGTTCTTTTTTTTTTTTGATGGAAGGAAGTATTCAAAAAGCATCCAGGAAGTGAAGCAGCAGTCCATTCTACCACCTTAGAGGTGATACCGTATCACTTTGTTCTACTGCATGTGTAGCTAGGGATGGGGGAGAACTTTGGTTACGTCTGCATTTAAAGGTAAACCTATCTAATCCACACTTTCCAATACAATATGTGAACTGAAACACAGCCATCCTTCAAAACTGGCTTATCTCTGGATTTTGCAAGGGAGTTCTCCAGCCAAGAAATATGCAAAAGAAATGAATATACTGGGGTGAAATCTGCCTACAAATTCGTATATTGGCAAAAGTAACATACAAAAAAGTGTTGTATTAGGAAAATTGCTATGCAAAAGTGGGCACATTGGGTGCAAACGGTGTACAAAAATGCAATATATTAGGAGAAATCTGCACTAAAATTCTGAAGACTCTAAAAAAAAAAAAAGCAGATTGTTGTGGAGATGTGAAGTGAATTTAAGATCAGAAAAATGAGATACCGAAATTTGCCCATCCCTACTCACTGAGGGCTCGTCCACACTTCTGCTTGGCCCTTGCCTAGAAAGCACAGGCCCAAGCGGTTTTCCACTTGCCCTGCTGCTTTCTCAGGGAAAACCCGCTCTTTAGTGCTAAATTGGTGTAAGCAGCAAGCGGAAGTCTCAATGATCTCTAATATGACTAAGCAGAGCCACTCGCTGAAGAATTGGGCCGCAATCTGACACACACAGTTGCTTCAATCCCACTGATATTAATTGGGGTTTAAAAACATGACCAGTTCTCCCAGACTGTGGCTTTGCAACATAAAGGTAAAGGTAAAGGGACCCCTGACCATTAGGTCCAGTCGTGGCCGACTCTGGGGTTGCGGCGCTCATCTCGCTTTATTGGCCTAGGGAGCCGGCGTACAGCTTCTGGGTCATGTGGCCAGCATGACTAAGCCGCTTCTGGTGAACCAGAGCAGCGCACGGAAATGCCGTTTACCTTTCCGCCGGAGTGGTACCTATTTATCTACTTGCACTTGACGTGCTTTCGAACTGCTATGTTGGCAGAAGCTGGGACCGAACAACAGGAGCTCACCCCGTTGTGGGGATTTGAACCACCGACCTTCTGATCGGCAAGTCCTAGGCTCTGTGGTTTAACCCACAGCGCCACCTACTTACCTATAAATAAGAGTTATTTCCCTGCGTGAACATGACTGATGAATTATGAAGTGTGAGGGGGTGTTTCCTTTGCCTAATTGTGGAAGAATGTTTTTTTTCTGCATTATGGAACCAAACTCCAGCTGCTCTGTGTCCTTCCCCTGCTTCTCATTGAACACCCCCACAGCATTCCACTACAGGCCAAGCAGATGTGAACTAAGGGTGGGTTTATGGGCTTAAGACTTTCCCTGAATTCTAAATGGCTGAGATAACAGTTTTATTTTGCAGCCTCCCAGACTAGCAGCCAGCAAAAGCCAGAGACCAAGGGATTCTGAAATAATCTTTTGATTAGCTGAAGTCAATTTTGCTAAGTGCTAGTGGCTCTGAGAAACTGGTTCTGTCAGAGATCCCTTGGGATCCATTATGTATTCAAGGCAATAAAGGAAGAATTGCTTGAGGGGTTTTTTCCCCTCCTTTTTTCAGAAATAGAGAATTATGGAGGTTATTTTTCCCAGACTACAGCTCTTTGGGTTTAAATCTTTGTATCTTTGGGGAAAGTGTTTGCTTCAAATGAGAACAGTTAAGTACCTCCGTTTCCTAATGTAAGGTTTAGCAGAGACATCCGAGGAGGTTAAAGCGCTCGCATCTTATTTCTGAGGCAGAAATTCTCATGTGCCTCTACCCCAAACATTTTGATTCCCTGGGTATTATAATCACTTCCCCACACCCCTGTCCAAGCAGGTGTTTATTTGCAACAGTGGTCTGTTACTGCAGTGTTCTTCGATCTGGTAATCCCCAAATGTTGCTGGACTACAACTCTCATCATCCCCAGCCACTGGTAAAGGATAATAGGTGCTCTAGTCAAACAGCATCTGAGGACCCAAGGTTGAAATGCACTGTTCTACTGTTTGTCTTGACCTCCATGCTAGTTACTTTTGCCCACAGCCCACCATCCCTGTCATCCCTGCCCATCCTTTGTGTGCTGGTTTCCTGCCAAAAACGTTCCTTAACAGTAACCAAAATATCTACACCTGTTAGGATGAACGGAGTAGACATGCAGCATAGTCCATACTACACAAGGGACCTGAAGTTTGAAGTTGGCTGTTTCACAACAATATACAGAATTCTCTCCTCTTAGTCCCCCTCTAGCCCTTTGTCCCTCTGGTTTCCAAGCTTCCCCAGTTCTTAGGTTTTTGAATCCCCTTCCTCTTCCCACTTATAAATACACCTTGGTATGTTCATCTCAGGCTGTTTGTGCACCATACGTTTACATACCCCACTCAAAAGGAGTCCTGGAAACTGTAGTGTGTTAAGGGTACTGGGAATTGTAGCTCTGTGATGGGTAAATTACATTTCCCATTATTCTTGTCTTGGGGAGGAGAATGTGTCTTAAAGATGTGTGTATGCAGCCTCAGCCTAAAGTCCTCCTCCCCCCAATTTCCCTTCATCTGTTCCCATTTAGCTCAGCTCTGAGCCTCTATCCCACAAGCCCTTCTGAGTTGATTCCCTGCCTTGCCAATGTTCCTTCTGTCACCTGGTCTTCTGGGCCATTTATCCTTTAGTTGCCACGCCTCTTGAAATCTCTTTGCACAAACGTTCACAGCCCTCTGTGCTTTCCTCATCCACCCAGACGGCCCTGGATCTTTTTGCCTCTGTTCTTGCTTGCTGCTATAACACAAAATATCTCTTCTGCCTACATGTCCAATTCCATTTCCCTCGCAGAAGATGTACCGTTTGTCCTCCTTTTCTCTGCGACTGACCCTTTTCTCTGTCGTAGTTAAATTTGGTGACCAGTCAGTCTATGACATCAGAGCAACTCAACCAATGACACAGGAGGGGTGCTCACAGAAGGACATTGAGCTTCCCTCAGTTATTTAGATGCATGTATGCTATGGTAATTATGAGAAATTGTTCTGACAGCTACTGCTAATCTTATGGCCAAGTAAGTACTTTTGCTAAGTGACTAAATGTCAACTTCATTTCCTATTAATCAATAACATTTATCGTGCTCCAGGTGTAAATATCAAAAGCAAGCTTCAGGTTGTAACATAATCATTAGGCATTAATTGGTACATTTCAAGAACCACCAAAACTATTCAATAAATGACCCAAGTGCATTATAATGTCCATCAATTACTGGTAAATTTTCATATTTGCCAGAGCTGGCTAGGAATATGAACAAATTAATTGCTTTTCAGACATCTTCTTGCTTCAGTTATAGTTTTATTTAACCCAATAAAAACACCTCTGTTGTCCTTGTCCTTAAATATATGGTACTCCAAACATATCACAGCTGGATGAAAGACTTCCTTTGACTTTGGCTTTACCTTGTACAGAACAGCTTTCCTTCCCTTAGTTTTTCTTTTGAACTATTCCATTGAAATTGTGCAATTATCTGTTTGCCTCACCTTGCATTTCTTACCTTCCTCAGGATTTACTTTAACCCCTTACTATGGATCCCACTCACTGATAGTTACCTTCTTCTGATGTTCCATCATGACTTCTGTAGCCTTGATTAACCCAAACAATTTTCTGTATTATTATATTATCACTTTTCTTGGCAGGTCACTGATGAATCAGCCACACACTGCAGCCTTCAGAAACAAGCCATTCCACGAGGCAAAGCAACCTTTTGCTAATCCTTAAAACTTGCCCTTAGCATCCCTGTATTGTGCTTGCTGCTTTCCTTCTCACTCCTTCCCACTTTTCTGGACCTGAGGTTTGGAAAGAATCCAGCTTCTGTGAGCATCATGCCCTGGTCTAATGGAATATGTAATTATTGCCACTGAGGCATGCAGCTAGACTCTGGGTCACTATTAACTCAGAGTGACAGGGTTCATTACGCACATGCGTCTCTTCAAAGAGGAGGGAGTGATGGATCAGAAATTAAATCAAGCCTAGTCGCTCCGCTTCAAGTGCTGTTAGTTGGGGCGTTCCAAAGAACATAACTAGGAAATAATGAGATGAAATTAAGCAAAGATAGATGGAGGATGAATTAAAAAAAAACTCGCAAAGCCCAATTAGCCTGCAGTGCAGGGACAAGCCATGGTAGACAGTATTTATGTGATCCTGGGGCCAGATTGCTGAACTCCTCTGTGGATGTGAAATACAGCTCCCAGAACATTGTTTCTATTCAGCTTCTGAAAGATGCGGTCAGAGCTGTATATTTATTTCTATTCTAAGGAGGGGAGAACCCTAAATGAATTTTGCATTGAGGTAATCCAAATTCTGCAACACAAAAGCAGAGTTCTGTGACCTGAATAAATTATGCAAATTAACACAAAGTGTGTATTTTCCCATTGTGCTTTATTTCTTATTCCACAGTCTTTCCAATTTGCATTATTTATTCCACTCCAGCCATTTGACAGGAGAAGCAAGAAGCTATGCAGGGCACTGAAGCTGTGCTTATCTATTCAGTAACTTCCTGCTGAGAGTCACCAACCATTGCCTGCAGATGTTACTGAACTGTATCTCTGCTAGACACAAAATTCTGCACTCAACGTTGCATTCTGTGGCTTTTTCACACTTCCACAGAATCACAGCCTGCACACCTCTACAGCACTTTTTTCACAGTTTTTTCTTTGTCTCACCTTCCCTTTGGTTGTTTTTAGCTTTTTCAAAATTCCATTAACATTGCTGGAGCATGTTGGTGGAGGAGCAGGGAGCAGAACGAGGAATTATTCATTACTGAAAAAAATCTCTGCAGGGCTAGGGGGGAAACAGCCATATACTGTGAAAGGTCAAAAACCAACGCAAGCAACAAGAAATGAAAGAATTAATATTAGTGGGGATTGCTGAATATGATCAATCAAACATGCTTACATTGTCAGAAACAAAAAGAGAAGCTCTAATAAATGGTGAGTGAGACCAGACAGGATGAAAGGCACCAGTCGCATCCACACCAGACACTGAAAGCACATTTTAAGCACGTGGCTTCTCCCAAAGAATCTTGAGAACTGTAGTTTGTTATGAATGCTGGGAGTTGTAGTTCTGTGGGGATAAACTATAGTTCCCAGAGTGCTTTAAGGGAAACCATGTACTTTAAATGTGCTTTAGATGCATGGTGTTTGTTATGTATTCAGCGGTCTGTGTTCGTCTGAACTTGAGTCTAGACTAATGATTCTGAGCCCCTGTGTTCTGATTCGATACATGATATCCAATCACAGAACATTTCAGGATTTGGACCTCTGCCATTGGCCCTTAAACTCTGAGTAATGATTCGCAGCTTGGAAGTTTAGACAGCCAATCACATTGGGAGTGGGAGCGGCCCAGGCCTTCAGAAATGTATATAAGCAGTCACTTTGCCCCGTTGTCCAGTTCTGTTAGTTCAATAAAGATTATTGCTATTATCACTGAAATATACTCGGAGTCGAGTGTGGATTTCATGCTCTTTATTCAGCTCAGAGTAGTGAGAAATGGAAGTTCCCCTGAAATGTCTGCTTTATATACATTATTTACACAATGGGCCTCACGTGATTGGCTAATTCTGGGATTCTCCTCTAGGCCAATCAGGTTTCGGATTCACTTCCACCTGGAGTTGGGTTGGGTGACTCCTGCGGACCAATCAGACTGCTGCATTCTGAATCTTATTGTTCTAGGACCAATCAGACTGCTGCATTTTGGATCCTATTCAACTCGGTACATAACAATCACTGTGCCTTGCCTCGTGAGAACCCACCTACACTTCGGTATGGATCTGCCCATTGTCTGTCATAAAGTGGCAGGACACCGAGGAAGGAGACAAGCTGAAGAGGGGAAAGGGGAGGTATTCAGGGGACACCAGAGAACATCGAAGAGGCAGCTGACAGTTCACAGGAGACAGGGGAACTGGACACACCACCCGACCCCAAGGTGCCCACTTTTCCATGCACACAACAGGTTCGGTGTTATGTACTGAAGTTCTCACCCTGGACCAGCAGGGGCATACTGTAGATAGTTCAGGTCCACATATGCAAACAAGGGATCGAAAGTGACGTTCAGTGATTGGATAGTTACAGAAAGTTGTTACAATTACGTTGTTCTGGAGTTCTATATAAGCAGGCTGGCTGAACCCTTCAGTTCAGTTCTGTTCTGGCCTGTGAATAAACAAGAGCTGTTTGAAGAATCACTGTGTCGTCTGATATGTTCACCCACAACTTGACACTCTGAGACGTCGTGAACAGCAGTAAGTGCACTTTAAGAGGCTGTGGCAGGCAAGAGAACACAGCCCAGCTTATAGTTGATCAGGTGGAGATCATGGGACATTAGCTGTGGGAGGAGTTTTGTTGAATAAGCTCAGGGCAGGTGATGACCATATCCTTTGTTAAGGGGAGAGGCACAGCTCCTCAGCTGGAACAAGCTCAGGTGCATCAAGTAAGATTGGAAGGAACAAAAAGAGAAGTTGATAGACCACGGCTTGACTGTTTTGGGAGCTCCATCAGACTGCGATTTTGGGGCTGACTCCAGGATTCCAACCTTGGATCTGCTTCAGAGATGGGAACCTGGCCTAATGGTTTGACTTTGAACCTTTCTCATTACATTGGACCTGAACCTGCATTTGATCATTGGACTCCTCTCTAACGTTGCCCTTGGGACTGTTGTCAATAACACTTTCTGCTTAGACTTTGTGGTTCGCTGTGTGCACTATTGGATCTTTTCAGGAAAGCCACACAGATAAAAACAAACCATATCCAGCAACTTCTAGCACTAACAGGGAGAGCGCTGAGAGTGCCCTTCAGCGGCTCTGGGCACTGGGGGCCACCCAGACACCAACCCACCGACCCCCAGCTCAACTTTCTGGTCACCAGAGGCAGGCAGGGTGCACACATTCAAGGGTGGGGTAGACAGGAGCTGCTGAGAGAGAGCCACTTCCCAGTCTCTCTCAACAGCACCCTCCCCACTTTATGTAATTTCACATATACACACACAGTCTGGGAACAAAACCCCCACATAATGGGGCAGGGAGGGAAATGCCTGTAATTTTCAGCCAGTAAACTGTTAGCTTATGACATTTCCAGTTTCCAAAAATAATGATGAAATCAGTCTGCCACGATATTCACCAGAGACAAAGCCACAGTTTAAAAAATACAAAATAAAAATCATGCCAGTTCTTTAGATAAACCTTGGCAGGTCACCTACAAAGATGGAATGTGCCAAATCTTTATCCAAGCAACCCTCCCACCGAGAGGTTGGCAAGAAGCACAGGGCCTAGTTGACACAAAAGTAAGAAGAAGAGCTTGTCAGCCGTGAGGGAGAGACCAAGGGCTAAATAGCATCTCTCTTCTTTCTGGGTTGCTCATCCCTAGTAGCTTTGTCTTAATTAACTAGATTTGATCTGTGTTGAAGTTATATGTAGGGGGATGTGTAACATTGTCAAATTTACAGGCAGGCATTTCTCCCCATTAGGTTTTCCTGGCTTATTTGTAACTGGTTTCTATACTTATTCTTTCAAGCAGAAGGACACACACTAAGCCCATGCTTTACTTATTCTGCAGCCAAAGAGACTGTACCGTATTTGTGTAATTTGTCTTCTTTTCCTTTAGCCTTTTCTTTTTGGTGTGGGGAAGCAGTTCTTGTACGAATTGCACGTTTTTTAATATGTCACTGGAAAATTGACCTTTGATTTCTCCTCTCTTTTGAGAGAGCCAGTGTGGTGTAGTGGTTAAGAGCGGTAGTCTTGTAATCTGGGGAACTGGGTTCGCGTCTCCGCTCCTCCACATGCAGCTGCTGGGTGACCTTGGGCCAGTCACACTTCTTTGAAGTCTCTCAGCCCCACTCACCTCACAGAGTGTTTGTTGTGGGGGAGGAAGGGAAAGGAGAATGTTAGCCGCTTTGAGACTCCTTAAAGGGAGTGAAAGGCAGGATATCAAATCCAAACTCTTCTTCTCTAAAAACAACAACTTTTTTTGCATTTGTTTGGTTTGCTCTCTTTCACCATTTGCATCAGCTAGCAATTGTACAAAAGGAAAATGCTGCAGGTGTGCCCCCCAGTTGAGTAAGGGGGGGAAGCAGGCACCTGATTAGAGTGGTTACTACCTATTCCTATTCTCAAAGGGAGAATAAGGGACTTGCGTGCCTTTCCAGGGGTCACCAACTAGAGAATGGTCCTTTTGTTACCAAGTCTGCATGTGTTATGCTGACATGCGTGTCTACACATATAACCACAGTAGCAACATATTCGGAGTTTTTATATTGAAATTTGTGGCTCGTCATAAGGAGGTTGCATTATATACTTACTTACCTGAATTACCTGGAGGAATTAGCAAAAACCACCGAGTCCCAATCTGGATTCAAATGAAAGAACATCCATTGTTTCAGGTGCCCAAATGGCATTAAATAATAAAATAGCTATGCTGTTTGTATTGTCATGATGCAATTGTTAAGATACAGAGGAGTAAGACAGCATAAAATTCGTATAGCAGCTGCCCAAATCCCTGCTGCCTGGACCCAGTGCTTTTTTGGGGGGGGTACGTAGGGGTACGCATACCTCTAAACATTTTGTGAATCAAAGTTTGGCTTCATTGAGGGCAGTATTTCAATATGAGTAGGAAAATTGAGAGTACCCCTAAACATTTTTTTTGGGGGGTGGAAACACTACCTGGACCAATAGTGTCTGCTTAGCTAGTTTCTATGACGGAGACAGAGTCGGGGAGATCTTAGTGTTGCTGCATAAACAGCAGAGGTTGGTGCTGGGGATCCACTAGGCTGAAATGGAAGTCTAGGCACACCAGAGAAATGTGGGAATGCAAACGACACAAGTTTGTGCCAAGAGAAGACAGGAAGTCAGTGAGATTTAGGAAATGTAGGAGACAGTGATTAATCCCTGCCTTGAAGCAGCTTGAAGCAGCCCTCCTTGGATGTAAGTCACCATTGAAAACAACGGAGGGCTCACCCAGACTTACTCTTGTTCCACCACTTTCCCCTGGCAAAACCCACTCTTTAGTGCTGGCTTGGAGCAAACGACCATTGGTCCTAAAGAGTGAGGTTTCCCTGGGAAAGCAGTGGGATAAAAATTGGATGGGATAGAGAACTTTTAAAAGCAGACAAATACTGTCAGTGAGGACAGCCAGTGTAGAGCTAGACTCATTTCCACTGTCATGCTCGCAAAGAGTTTGTGCCAGCTGCAGTCACCTGTAGAGCGAAGTTAAGGGACTCTAGCAATGTAGAAATCTTCTTGGCATGGCAGGTGAACCATGCAGGAAGCTAATCAATACTTCCTTTGGAAATGGAAATTAAGGGATGAGTCACTAAACACCTTTGCTCTGCATATTGATCAGCTATAGAGGAGCGTAAGCTCACATAATACCCAACAAAGTAATATTTTGGTTGCCTATATAGTTGGGGGAAAGTTCTGTTTTCAAAAGGCCAGCTTCTGCTTTCACATACACCTATGTGCACATCCTTTCAAGGTTACAAAGGTATAGCAGAAGAGACTGTGTCCTCAATTTTTGCACTGGCTCCATGCCATCACCTTTTCTCTTGCTGTGCGTGCTGTGTCTGACTCTCTTATTAATGGCGTTTTACAGACAGACTTCTATTTTTGAATCTTCATTCAACTGGGGAACAACATGCAAACAGAAGGCAAGTTGTCTACAGCAGAGACACCCAGCACAGCATATTGTGGGATCATGCAAATGGTATATATTATATTGGTTTCTGCAAACTGTAGTTCTCTGGCCACTGCCCTCTGAGCCTGTTAAAAAGGGCAAATTCAACAAGACATCTTGAGTTCCTCCTGTTCCCTGATGAATTAGAATTTGATGAATTAGAATAATGATTTCATCACATGTTGCTTTTACCCATTATGCTGTCATAAATGCAGAAAGCTATTAAGCACATTGATAATCAGAGGCATGACCTAAACAGCAGTCAATCATCTTTGGCAGGTTCCAAAACCTATGCATGCCATCTGATAAAAGGGTATTTGCAACCATTAGTGCTCCATTAACACAGCGTATGTTTGAGCAATTTCACAATTTTTTTACGTGTGGGGCACCATGACCAACCCCGTGCCAGTTTCACTCACAAGGTACAGTATCAGTGCACCTGCTCATGGCACCACAGAGCTCCTGAGTCCTCACTGCTGACGTGGAATAGAAAAATTCAATCACTTTTCACAGCATGGGGTGGGGAAAGTTGCATGCTAAAATTTATTTGCTATATAAAATGTGACAGGTGCATTATCCTTCTCCCATGTTAAGGGCTGTAGCCAACATGAGTCCTACTCTAGACAGATCCACTGGAATTAATGTATGTGGTGAATGGGTTTATTAATTTCAGTGGGACTACTCTTGAGTAGAACATAGTTGGCTATAACCCTAAACCTGGCAAGCTGAAGACCAGAGCAATGCCATTCGCTGTACCACCCAAGGTTCCATGTTGCCATCAGCCCATAAGCATGAATCTTACAAATCAAATCTGGAAAGCAATAAACTAACAGTGGAGAGGCCATCCAGCAATACACACAGGACAAGTGATATTGCTTCCTTCCATCAGAGGGAAAGTTTACTTAACTGTGCAAGATGAACTACCCACTTCAGTATGTCATTTAGTATTTATAGAAATTGAGGGATATGCCTATTTATTTCTTTGATGTTTATTTTCTTCCCCCATTCACAATAATTGGTAATAAAAAGTATTTGAGATCCAGCTTTTTAATTTTTAAAAACAACAACTTTAGTAATGAATTTTGTGAAGTCAGATGGTGTTTGGGCTGTCTTAAAAAGCAGAGAGAAGAGATAAAATGTTTCCTGCTGAGAGGACCAGGATGATTGTTTGTTCTTACAATCTCCCACTGAGGATGCAGATAGGATGTTTGCAGTGTATGCAAACAAAAAGCCCCTGTAAATAGGGTATGTCATCTGGGTATGTCATCTGAGGTTGGCCGGATGACATCGTGCAGTTACAGTTTACCTCATATACCAATTAACACGAGATAAAAATGTTTAAATGGTTATAACTGAAAAGCAAGTACTCTCAGATTTGTAAGCCATTTTTTTGAGGACTCAAGAAAATATATTGTACTTGGCTATACCTTGGTTATGTTGTGTAGCAAAGGACTGTCGACATGGTTTTAAAGGGGGCAATGATATTGTTACAGGCCACCCCAATCTCTGCTAAGCAGTAGCAAGATTGCAGTGGTGTTGGCATTTAACTAGGATTTGTGATCTTTTGGAATGAGACACAGCGAAGACTAGTATCTTTAAGGAATATAGTTTATTTTACACATATTTACAACCTGAGTTTTGATGGAGGAAATGCAAAACATTAGTCCCCAAGAGTGTCTCTCATGGCTCCTCTCATGGCTTCAGCAGGTTTGGGGCCAAAGCAGCAGCTAGTCATGTCCCCTGATATTTCAGTGCAGTATCTCCCAGCCAGTTCTGGCCCCTCCTTTTTCCTTCCCAAAAACCCTTGCTCAAAACCTCAGTTTAAAAGGACACCTTTTTTCCTGTGGTCCCCCCCCCCATTACCCTGGTAACTTCCCCCTCCATGCCGGCATTGTCTTCTCCCTGGCTGATGGCTCCCATTATCAAACAAACCTTTGGTAGATTCTTTGGTAGATTTGCAAAACTAAAAACACACAGCAATTAATAAATTTTAGAATGGGGCAAGATTAGATGTGGACACACAAAGCATTTTACAAATCAAGACTCTTTGTGCTCCGCTCCATTCTGCTCCCCCTTCTTTTCACCCAGGGTGGCCCTGCCTTATGCCTGCCCCTGAAATCTGGTGCAGCACGGGGGGTTAGGCCTCAGCAGCCACAGCCTCTTGTCCTCCTCGCCTGCTCTCCAGCAGCTGCCACAAGCTGCCCAAGGGAGGAGGCCATGTAGAGGCAATGTGATGCTCCCTCACAGCTGCCACCGCTGCTGTCACTTGGGACAAGCACCAGCTCATCCTTCTCCCTGAGTTTGGCACTGACAAGGGAAACAGGGACGTTCTGGGATCAAATCAGAAGCCAGGATGGCTTTCACAATTCCAGGACTGTCCCTGGACACTTGGAGGGCATGCAGTTCTTTCCCAGGATGGTTCTTGTGGGGAATGAAATTTGGGTACAATGACCACTGAGGAGGAGGCCATAATTCTCAACACAAAAACTTGAGTAGGTAACAGGTGGGCAAAGTCTGGTAAAGGGGAGTTCTTGTTCCGCCTAATGCAGATGTCAGTTAATTAGAGAAGAAGGTTATATCATTAGCGGCCAAATCGATACAAAAAAGATTAAGAGCTTTGGACAGCAAGCTCCTGTGCTTTCCAGTACAGCACCTGGGGCTGTATTTAGCTAAAACTCAATATACATTAGCAACACAATCAATGTAGAGTTGCACTGGGATGTCTTCTTGAAATACTTTAATTGGACTCTTTCTAGAATTATCAATGCTAAACAAGACGTCAGCTTTAAGCAGAATCGCTCTCCTTATATGATGGACAGCCCAGGGCCTAGGAAGCAACATTCTCTTTAATTATAGCTTTCCTTCTTTTCTGATGCATATTAATAGTGATTCCCTCCCCCCCCCCCAAAAAAATTAACTGGCCTTGAAAGATTTGACAAGTGTTATTGGCAAGAAAGTGGAGGCACTCAGAACTATTCCTGATGGCCAATTCTGCCACCTTCCTTGCCAAATTAATGGGTCAGCCCCCTCTTCCCAGACCTAAAATTCTTCTGAACAGATAAATCACCAGCAATCGGACCAAATGACCGCCAACCTTTTATCGTGGATTTATGTTCCGAAAAGAACACAAATCAAACTGTGTTGAACCTGCTTGAAATCATCAGGTCAATAAGCAGAAAATGCCCAATCAATAACATCCATGATTGGCCGATATCTGACATGGCAATATTACATGAAACTGCACAAATGGCGCTAATAACACAATGCTTTCCCTAAAATGTTTTCCGTCATGTTTATTCAATACAGAAGTGCATAGCATAAGCTTATCTAATTCTGTCATCTGCACTGTGCTTTTTAACTTGTTCATAAATGAGCTGGAGCTAGGGGTAAGCAGTGCGGTAGCCAAATTTGCTGATGATGCTAAGTTGTTCAGGGTCATTTTTGTTATGCTATAACCTCTGGTCAAAAACTAGACTTGCCACTTAAATTTATTTATTTTTACTGTGCCTATATCACTAGCCTGATCCAGAGACATATTAGCCGGTTAAGCTTCTCCAACTACATCCGCATGTTGGGCTGTTGTTAAAGGCAGAGGAGGATTTTAACGTTGTTGTTGCTCTAAACAACTCTTCCTAAAGTTAAGGTTTGGAGAGCATTCCTATTTTATGCAATTACAGTACTTGGTCCAGTAAAGGATATTCAATATATTCTATAGGGCCATCATTCTATAGGACAGCCTCACTAGTTTACTATTTAAAAAGAACTGAAGGAGAGAAAAGATGAAAATAACGGTGATGAAATCACTCTATTATAATGTTGTGAGAGTACAGAACAATGCGGACTTCTAAGGGCCATGACTTTGTGGTTTCCAGACATTTCAGCTTTTGGCTAAACAATTAAGTAAATGAGATCCTTTGACAGAACACCACCCCTCTTCCTGGCCATTATCATTTGGCAGTTTCCAGTAGGCCCTGTGGTAAAGGTGTGTCTTCTTCAGAGCAATTTTCAAGAAGGCAGGAGCTTTTTACAGACTTGCTCTGGAAGGATGCTCTTTGCTCACCTAAAAATGAGAGAGAGAGTTTAGAACGAGAAGAAAGTTAAGCAGACTGCATGCAGACTCAGGGTGAGGCTAGCATCTCAAGGTAGCAAATGTTGGGACATTTTTTTTTTTTTTTGCTGTAATTCAGTGTTTGCTGTCCCTGCTGAGAGGCTTCCTAGAGTGGTAATTCCGACCTTTGCATTTGATTTCTGAGTTGAGGTGAAGAGGTGATATGGGGCCACAGACGTTCAGAAAGGGAAATTACCTTAGCAACATGGAATACAATGCCGGGAAGAAAAGAACATAGCTACATGGGCATAGGGAATGTCACTAGCGAGACTATTCTACTTCACTGAACAATTCCACTTAGACAGTGATGTGTGTGTGTGTGCAGTTAAATTCTCTTGAATTAACCAATATATCACCAGTGTAGGTCTGGGATCCCCATGAACCTTCAACCTGTGGGGCTGTCTTAGCATTCAAACAGTTGCAAGCTGCAGCTAGTTTGGACAATGAAGCCCTGCTCTTCTCAACATTATATTATGGGAAATAGCTTACAAAAATGTGTATACCTGGAGAAATTCATACTAAAATGCTGGTGAATATTCATGAGGACCTGATGAAGAAATGTGGTGAACTGAACATAAAAATAGGAAACTGAGAGAAACCAGTACTGGCAGATTTGCCCATTCTCTTTCAAAGTTTCACTGAACTCAGCTTCATTAAGCTGGTGGCGTCCAGCATAACAAGGATGCTATGCAGCAGGCTGCTTGTACAGTGTTATTCAAGAAAAATATAATTGCGCAGCTAGCACATTACAGCATAGTCCGGAAATAAGCTGGCATTTACTTAGCACACAGAAGGGCTTTATTACAGTGTATGCTGGAAGATATTGCTCGATTAACCCTGTCTCCTTTGCTCTAACCTCTAAAATTACACTCTCAGAAATTGCAACGCAAAAACCAGCAGCTCCAAATGCCCTCGTGACAGGCCTGGACGACCCAGCACAGGTTGCCTGTTACTGAATAACACTCTGGTCTGGTTTGCACATTTCTTTAAAGGGTAGCTAAATTAAACTACGGTATGCTCTGTGCAGTGTACCAATGTTCGCTGCTGAAGCTGTGAGTGCTTCCTCCCTCATCCCCACCAGTGGCGTAGGAAGAGGGGCGGAGGGGGCGGGTCCCCCCGGGCGCCACTCTGGGAGGGGTGACAAGATGGGCCCTGCCTCCCCCCAGCTGTAGAGCAGCCAAGGGGGCCTGCAGTCCATATGGGCGCCGCTTGAGCGGTGTCCGTATGGGATGGTGCTCACGTGGCAGCCTGTACCGTTGCCATGCACGAGCGACAGCCCATATGGATTGCGCATGTGCGGCATCCCGTACGGTCACTGCACATGCGCAGTCCGTTTGGGATGCCACACATGTGCAGTCTGTACAGGCTGCTCCGCCCCGGGTGCCGGAGAGGGTTCCTCTGCCACTGATCCCCAACACTCCTGCTGCTGCTGCTGCACTGCTGGAAAACAAGCCATGGTCTGGTTTAGCATTACCTCTGAGCCAAGGTTCATGGTTTGTTTTGCCCCATCCCAACAAACCACAAATGATAAACACAGTTTGTTCTTTTCTGCCTCTATACCCCACATTTCAGTCCAGCAGACTCATCAGGGCCTCACAGTGAAAACAAGATACTATAAAATAAATTTTAAAGCAATGTTTTCTCATGCTAATTTCTTTATTTGTTTGCTTGTTTCTAAAGGATAGGTGTCTTTGCAGCGACTTACCAATTCCCCTGCTTAAACCAACCAGTCTAGCACAGTTTAACAGCCAAAGAAGAGAAGCAGTGGCATTTCTCCGGCTGCTTTCATCGCATGTCATACATGCTGTATGTATACCCTGAACTTGACAAAGTGTTCGCCCTTGTACAGTAACTCATCTGACTCCAATGTAGTGCTCCCTGAAATGGAAGAGTTACACATTACCTTTCCAGTTTAATTAAATGTTCCCGGGATAAATCTCGTGTTTATACATGCTTGCAATGTGCTTCTACTACTCCTGACTGCTCCATTTATAAACTGACTGGATGCAGTCCAATCATCTCCAGTTAATGTACCTGTCACTCACTGAAAGCTAAGACTCCTGGGAGGTTTGCTGTCCGAGTCCTTTTATTTGCTACAGTTATTAACTGTTATGTCTCTGAAACTGAGTTATTTATATTCATTAGATATCTGTACACACAAGCAAACACCTTTTGAGCCATTATCTTTTACCAGAATGGAGGACTGCAGAAGTCCAACACTGCAAGCATCTACTTTGAAAATATTGAGAGTGCTAGTTACATAGAAAGGGCAGTGTGTGGGGTGTGGAAATCTCAAGCTTTGGTTCCAAGGCAGGCTGGAAACAAGAAACTGATCAACAAGGAGCTATGATTCAAGGTCAACTGTATTTTTAATACCATTTCTTTAAAATATTAATAATAATAATAATAATAATAATAATAATAATAATAATAATAATAATTTATTATTTGTACCTCGCCCATCCGGCTGGGTCTCCCCAGCCACTCTGGGCGGCTTCCAACAAAGATAAAAGATACACTAAAATGTCACATATTAAAAACTTCCCTGAACAGGGCTGCCTTCAGATGTCTTCTGAATGTCAGGTAGATGTTTATCGCTTTGACATCTGATGGGAGGGCGTTCCACAGGGCGGGTGCCACTACCAAGGAGGCCTCTTGAATATCCTGCCTCTTGAATCAAAACCTGCCTCTTGAATCAAAACTGATTCACAAGGCAGATTTCAACATAAAACGTGTGTGTGTGTGTGTGTGTGTGTGTGTGTGTGTGTACTGTATATAAAACAGCAGCAAGGAACATAGCTCAATCAGTAGAGCATGAGACTCTTAATCTCAGGGTCATGGGTTTGAGCCCCAGGTTCGGCAAAAGATTCCTGCTTTGCAGAGGGTTGGATTAGATGACTCTTGTGGTCCCTTCCAACTCTACAGTTTTACACTTCTATGATGATCAGCAGCATCAACATGCTAATAACTGAGGAAAACAGCATCAGATTCTGCTTAAAGCTGTGGGAAACAGCGTAGGTGGGGCATCCCTTTCTAGTTCATAGAGGTGTGGGGCAGGAGATGGGATACTTAGCACCACTACAAACATATAAAACTTTACTTCTCCTATAAAACCTCACTTCTAAGTGCCATGCTTTCTCCTAGGGTCCTGTGCATTCTAAGGACTCCTCCTGTCTAGGCTTCCAGCTTCACGCAAAAGATGTTACATTGCAGAGGGTTAGGATCTCCTGTGATCCTATGACTCGGACCCTTGGTTCAGGAAATTCTGAAAGTTTTATTAAGAAAATTAGCACACTGCATTGTCTCAGAATACAGGCTGCAAGGCTCAAAAGGTACACCAGCAGAAACTTGGCTAGGCAAAGCAAATGTGTTGCCTCCACACCTGACACACGTGCCCTGGCTCTACTTTTAAAGGGGTAGGACTGGTCTTTTGTGTGGTTCTTGTTCAAGGTAAGAAGACAGTGCTTCCAAGGAAGCACTTCTACAAGGAGACCAGATCTGTTCGTGCCTTTGCTGATGGTGACATGTCATGTGGACTTACATTCCAGTCCTTACAGTTAGGGTGATTGCAGGAAGGCCTTCAATTGCCTGTGAAAGCACCCATATTTGCTGCTCACCTGAGCTCCAAAGCATAAGGAGCTCATGCCACAAAACGGGTGCCACAATGGAAACAGCCCTCCTCTGAACTCTGGCCAGCCTAACTTCAACAGGCTTCAGGACATTCAGGAGGATGGAGGGAACCATCTCAGTTCCACTTGCTGGCTAAGGGCTTTGCATATTCTTGTTGCACAAGTGCTGATGCCATTCCTGGTCAGCAGCAGTGAATCAGGGGATCAGTGGCAGACACAGCTGAGGTGCTGAGGCCTCAGCAGATGTCTAACAAAGCTGATTCCTTGCAAACATAAATGAGACAGGAACATATCCACAGTCCACTCAGCAGCAACTTTCTAGTGAGGCGGATGCCTGACCACAATTCTGCCGCATGTTCCCGTAACTAGGCTGGATATGAAGCAATAATAAGGAAGCCCATCGAAGCAGGGTGTGTGTGGTTTAGCAGAGAGCACACAGACACAGCAGCAACCACCAATTAGAAGAACTATTTCTGCAGAGTTTTACAGGGTTTGCTTGAGAAAAATGATGCAGAAAGGCTGGATTCTTGACTTGGAGAAAGCCCAGCTCCTTGTATCTGTTCCAAGAACTGGGGCCACTAAAAAGAACAAAGGGCCTGGGTCAGATTTGTTTTAGGGAAAGTGAATTTTGGAATACAGCAGTGATACAGATTGCCCTATAGGGACTGGGAGAGTAGATCAAGGAGCAATGGGAGGAAGAGAATCATTTTGAAAGTGGATCACAGTGCGGGAGGTTGCATGGCTCTACCTGCCCCTCCCTGTTTCTCCTACCCTGTTTTTGAAAATATTGCAATAGTACTACATTCTGGTCCTCAGACAGTTATCAGCAATTCTCTTATTTGCAACTGATGTAACTTCCCGCCTCTTCTGCATTTAAGCATCGTTGGCTCTAAGGGACTGTAATAATCACATTTTAACTACAATCATGAAAAAGAGTGCTTGTTATTCTTTAGAAAATTGCACTTCTCGCTGTAATTATACATCAACAAAGCTTTTTAACTCCCATTGTCTGACCATACTAAAAGCAGTGTTGAAAATGAAGCCGTTCTTACGTTTCTTTTAATAATGAAAGCTAACAGCACACTTAGGGTTCTTGGTTCTCTGTCCAAGTGCAAAGGAGGATGGCAGATTCTTAACTATTCTATCTAAAAGTAGATATGTACATGTACTGCATTCACTTAACTGTAACTGCAGTGATGGCTGCTAGGGTCAAAGATCAGAAATTCATCCCAAACATCAATTCTACATTTGAAATCCCGGTTATGTCTGGGAAAATCCGGACGTATGGCAGCCTTAATGGCTGCAGATATATATAGTTGAGATCGTACCCCAACTTTCAGCACAGTCTGTGGCGGAGAGAAGTCCAGAATCAGAGGCAGAGGCTGAAGCAGGCGAGTGGAAGGAGGGAGGCCAAAAGGCTGGTGAAGAGTCATGGGTGTTTCCCCCTCATGCTGCAACAAGCTCCTCGCCCCATAGTCTCCCAGAATCAAGAGAGGCATGAAGAGAGCAGAGAAGTTAGCTTCAAGCAGGCAAAGTCTCAGATTGCCTGGGGAAAACCCTGAAAAGGAGGAGACTTAGGCAGATGTGGGGAGACAGGAACCTTTAGTCTCCACAACTGCTTCATGAAGAAGAGTTGCTCCTGTGCAGATCCTGTTTTTGCTAATAAAAAGTTAACTCCAACTTGCTCGGGGTGGTTTCTAGCATCTGCTGCTGATTATAACAAGATGGTCAGCTTGTAATGGGAATGGTGAATTAGGACATTGTGGGGAAGGTGCATGAAAGAAGAGGCAAACATGGAAGGGGCTGAGCACCTCTTCAACCAACCAACCAACCAACCAACCAATCAATTGTCCTCTGTAAGTTTCCCTCTCCACATTCCCATTATCTCATGATACACAGTGTGAGACTGGAGCACACATTTACCAATATAAGAGTCTGCATTTCTGCCCCAAGGCAAGTACAGGAAGCTCCTTGATGAACATGGCCTTAGATACTCTTCAACGCTGAAATTGACTTAAGTTATCAGACTGGGGGGGAAATGCACTGTACATCGAGAAACCAGCCCAAAGTTATTCTGGGTGAGATCTTAATTTCATAACCCCCAGTTGATTTTCTGGCCACCTTAAAAGTCCCCCTTCCCAAGAATGAATGGATTTGGAAAGTTTCTGAAACCAGATTCTGGAGTAAAACACAGCTGATGGGCTTGATTCTATCTGGCAAACCCAATGACTCTCATAAAATGTATGATGCTGATGCTGTAAGCCTGCAACACTTATGACTTAATTTTCTTCAGATTGTCTAATAGTGCATCTTACGAAGCAACATCCAGGAAATAAGTTTTACATTTGCAGCTAATGTACTGACAGCATATAAACCTTATTGGCTGATTTACTGCTCCATGATGAGAATGTACATGGTACCATCTTATCTTTTATCTGAGTCAATGTGGCCAATAAAAATAGGAATTCCAATACGCCCAATTAGTTTAGCTTGAAAGCATCTCATCTTATCATTAGGGTTGTTATCCATCCAGAGTTTTCTGGGAACCTCATGATGTCTGGTCACTTGGCCAAGGCTGAAAGGGCCAAACCATTCTCCACCTCCTTGGGATAGTGACAAGTGAGCCCTAATGTTAGACAACAGGCAGTTTTGAATTTGCATATATATTTAAATTAATCATCGAGGGCTTACTTTTTCTGACAGAATGGCGACCACACAAATATATCACCATGAACGGTATGGCTGAAAAGCTAAGATGAGGGGTTGCTTATTAATAAAATGGAGCCAATGCTCACATTTCACTGTTTCGTAGATTTCAGGAATATAACCTTGGGCCCAACCACGAATGAATTGGACTTAAGAAAAAACAGAAATAAGATTCCTGGTGCAATTCTGTATGTGTTTACCCAGAATCATTTTCAATGGCACTTATTGTCAATGAGTATGGGATTGCAGACATAACTTACATTCCATCAAATTTGAGAGTATTCTCCGAGTTCTGAAGAGCACTGCGAGTATCATACAAAGGACAAGAAGAATACAATTGGGGAACTAAAACAGAGTTGTCTGGATCAACCACCATTATTACACCATTTCAGAAGAGATAGCCCCTTCTTTATACGAGAGAAGGGATGCCTCTTCAAAGAAGATGCCTGCCATGCATATATTTTTAACTGCAAGTGATTGCATTAAAAGTAAACTTCCTTTTGAAAAAAATATTCTGTCTAGGTAATTGGGCGCAAGTTTTCTGACCGCTCAAGAACAATTAAATGAACTGATTAATTGACAAAACCTGTAGCTCTAGTAATCATCACTCTTCGTTTAAAATGTAGGCAACTGCTGTGAAGAGGTTTTAATGACAATTCCTAAGTGCTCAGTCCAAAGATGCAAGCAGGAAAGATGTCCACATTTTAGCAAGGGTGATAACAAGCTCAGGACTGAAGCAGTTGCCCCATTATCTGATCTGATGGAAGCATGAAGCTCTATAAAACAAGGGGAGAGAAGCCTCTCTGAAAAATGCAACAAGACAGAGGAGACTTGTCGGGGTACAGTGTCACTTTGCATTGCCTAATGAGCATAGCGAACATTGGGAGGCAAGGTGTGCTGCTAATGTGGAACACCATTCTCAGGAAATCTGCTATGGCAGACGCCATCAAAGTAGGCCATGCTTAGATAATGCAGCTGACGGGTGGCAGAGCAAACCTGTGGGCTCTACTTCCCTGCAGGGTAAGCACACGTCCTTTCAGTTTAGTGAAGTGGACGTTTCTCACCACCCTCCCTCTTTCCTCCATCCAGGAATGCTGCTACTAACAGTCTGACCCATGAAGTGCTCTTCTGGCACAAGGAGACCTATCTAAATGAAAGGAACCTGGGCCAGAACAACAGCGGAGAAAGGCTATGTACTACACTCCAATGCTTGGCCCATTTACTTGATGGGAAGCCCTGCTGATTTCCAAGCAGCTCGTTTCCAAATAAGCTTGCTCAGATCTTGGAAAGATCGCTGGTTTTTTAATTCATGACATTCATGAATTTTGAGCCCCCGTTGACCAGCTTATGTGCTCTGAGCAGGTCACATGACTTCCAGCCCACTGCACTGCCCCCAGTCAAATGCGGAGCTGAGCCTAGATAATATTTTATTATAGCTGTGCAACAGCTTTTGACAAGGATGGGAGCTGTTCTGGGCATGGTGAGAGGAAAAGGGAGGAAGAAATGGAGAATGG
Organism: Podarcis melisellensis; assembly: GCF_964234715.1. Classification (NCBI taxonomy): domain Eukaryota; kingdom Metazoa; phylum Chordata; class Lepidosauria; order Squamata; family Lacertidae; genus Podarcis; species Podarcis melisellensis. Next base: position 68,012,505 of record NC_138529.1, on the reverse strand, counting down.
GATTGGTTAGTGTAGGGCCGAGGAAGCAGCAGCCAGTGGAGAAGGACCAAGAACTATCTGTAGCCCTTCCTCAAGGGCAGACCCAGCTTTTGTCCTAAGCAAGTCAAGCAGATTCATGGAGGATAAGGCTACTAACCCCAATGCTTTGCCTCCCTGGTCAGAGGCAGTACACTTCAGCTGCTGCATTTAGGTTTCATTTGTAGGCTTCTCATAGGTATTGGGGTGGCACTGTGAGAATAGGATGCCAAATCAGATGGGCCGCTGGCCTGATCCATCTGTCTGTATGTAAGTGTATGTGTGCCAGTAAAACAGCATGAGACTGAAGGGCTGGGCCTCAGGACACTTTATAATGTGCAAGGGATTGTGGGCAGCAGACCTTTCAGGTTCCACAGCAGCACTTGGGTTAGTAGAAGTTCTTGGTCATTGGACTCTTTGTTCAGCAAAACAGACCTTTCCAAGTCTGCAGATCTTCCACCACATGCTACACATGCATTTACAAATGGTTCTAAATGATCACAAGGGCTAGGAGCTAGTGTTCTTCTGCTACCTGATTTTTGTCTAGGTATCTGTTGTGTGGCATGTACATACCACACACTCTTCTCAACCCCCGATGCTTCTATAGATGGGCTGGAAGTCAAATGCCTTTCGTAACAATGGCAAGTGCAAATGGAAAAGGAAAAGGGAGTGGTTTCTCTTTGTGCTGGTGTTTGATTTCTTTCATCGTGGTGCTTTTTATTTACTTTTCCACTCATTCTTTTCCGATCATTCTTTTATTAGTTGCTGGACCAGGGGTTAAATGCTGTACAACAAGTCCACTCCCAGAAAGGGGTTCAATGACTGGTCAGAACTGCATAAACTTGCCATGTATTCAAAAGCTCCCTGGTAATGATGAGTCAGGGCGAAAGGATGATTGAGGTGAAATGCCTCTGTGTGGTTTTTAGAAAAATGCAATTTGCATCAGTGCAGTTGGGGACTAATAATGGATGGGATCTGAATGAAACCATTGTGTGGACCTGAGAGATCCTCCCTCGTCTGAAGCTAGTATTTGCTTTTGAGGTGGGGGGAAAGAGGTACCAAAAGAACCTCAGACCTCAGAAGAGGAATTTTCCTTAGGACTGCAGCAGGGGAAGGAAAAGGTTAACTACCGTTCCATGCCTGCCCTGATCCAATTACTTTAACAATCAGCCCCCCCAGCTGATGCAATTTGTATTTAACCTCACTCACTGTACTTTGACCTTTATTTAACACTTAAAAGAAAGAAGAATGTGCTAAGCATTTCATTGTTTGACAATCATTTCCTTTAGAACCACACAGTTAACATAAGGAAATATATACATATTTTAACAAAACCCTACATTATTATTTTTTGGGGGTGGGGAATCGAAAGTTACAATGCTGCTCCCTAAAAGCCACCATCAAGCCTGCAACTGTAGTTTTGCTCACACAGTGTGCAATCACATCCATGGTCTTTGGCATTTGAGGTGTACAATAAGTCCCAAAGCCACTAGCTGGCACTGAGCACTGAAACCAGAGGCTGGCCTGCTTGTATCGGGCAGCAAAGTTCAGCTGTTGCTTCACCACACCATCTGTTAACTCCACTTTGCGGGTTTGTTTTGGGTAAAGCACCAAGCAGATGGATATCGACATAGCTGCCACCCTCTGGCCTTAATTAGCATTCTGGTGCCTTTAATTAGGTGCATAACAAAAGGGAGGTACTGTCATACCTTGGGTTACGAACGCTGCGGGTTTTGCGTTTTCGGGTTGCGGACCGCGCCGAACCTGGAAGTACAGGAATGGGTTACTTCTGGGTTTTGGCGCTTGCACATGCGCAGAAGCACAAAATGACGTCACATGCATGTGCAGAAGCGCCGAATCGCATCACGCCTGTGTGCAGACGTGGCACTTCAGGCTGCGAATGCTGCGTGTTGCAAACGTGCCTCCTGCACGGATCACGTTCGCAACCCGAGGTATGACTGTACAGTGGTACCTTGGGTTACAGATGCTTCGGGCTACAAACTCTGCTTACCAGAAAGTGGTTGCTCCAGGTTAAGAACTTTGCCCCAGAATAAGAAAGGAAATTGTGCACCAGCGGCGCAGCGGTAGCAGGAGGCCCCATTAGTGAAAGCACGCCTCAGGTTAAGAACCGTTTCAGCTTAAAAATGGACCTCTGGAATGAATTAAGTTCTTAACCCGAGGTACCACTGTATTTTGGAGACACTTCACATCTAATCAATACAACTCAACTCTGTTCCAAAGTAATGTTTACCAAACTTTTCCTCCTATAACGGCTCCTTTGGGGATGAGACAGGATTTGAGCACATGTGGAATCTCAGAGCTCTTGATTCAATTTGTTTTTAGATTTGGAGTTTGCTGCATGCACTGGTGATGGCAACAAAGACTGCTTTTTGGCTGGCTTTGGATATTGTTCATTTTGCTAATGGATTCCTGGGGCATTTATAAAAGAAGGAGCTGAAGACGAGGTGTCTGTCTTTACATTGCATGAATCAGAGTGCCCTAGAGACAACTGCAGCTATTCCATCCCAATTTATTAACTGTATCACTCATCTCACCTGAGAGTTATATGAACCCCAAGCGGGGAAAGATTAATAGCATTCTTGACACGTTGAACCCAACTATGAAGTCATCATGTTGTAATGGTGAAGTCAGAGACAGATCACTAGATGCCTGGAATTAAGTGCTGAAAAGGTATGAGAGAAATGCAGAAAAATGAGGTGTGGGGTGTTGTTTTTTTAAGGAAGAAAGAGAGAGGCACTCATGCAGCAAGCAGATCAGGGCAGAGGTGCAGAATAATCAGACCTCAGTGAAATTGCATTTCTATTGCATATTAAACAAGCATTTCAAACTGGTATTGCACCCTAAGAGTATTTAGCCAGGTTAATGTAGCTTTTGGGTTATAGCTGAGCCACTAAACAGCATATATTCCCATTATAATCAATAGCATGATTGCCATGTAAGTGGTTTAACAATGGTGTCTTCTGCAACCATTGTCTAGAGCACTCCTGTGGTTTAACCGACTGACTGCTTTAAAAGAGTACTTAACAATTTTGATCAGGAGGTGGTTTCTATTAGGGCATGTAGAGACCAGCCCGTGCATTTCTGGGCCCAACTTAAAGTGCTGCAATTGAACTTTAAAGCCCTAAATGTTTTGGGACAAGGATTCATGAGGACTGCCTGTGCCCACAGCCCGAGACCTGCCTCAGAAGCCCTACTTTCCTGCCTGTGTGTGAGAGCAGATTCAGATGAATTTCAAATCCCAAATCAAAATGGGATACTTTGTGAAGGCATTTTGAACTTGTCAGAGGTGAAGCAGGATCTTTACAATATGGTACAAGCTGAAGCAAGGAGCCCTGAAGTGCTTTGTGGGACTTCAGCGATTCAGACATCAAAAAATACAGCAGACAAGTGTCTGCTGAAAGCAAACGTAACGTCTCTAAAGATACCATAATATCTGGGTGTGGTGATGGAGGAAGGGAGAGCAAACAGTGAAAAGGCACAGGAGGAATGCTCCATAATGACTGACAGGTCAAGCTTGTAATCAAAGGGAATTTTTATCCAGAAAGTGAATCCCTTAGTTCTTTCTACTCCAAAATCCATTTTAAAGGTGCCCAGCACAAAGTCCCTAGACCTATATGTCTGCAATTTGGTAGCTTCCCCGTGCCCAACAGGAGTGTATCTATAATATATGCAATTTTCAGCCACTAAATATAATGAGTGATGATTCCCACCCTAAACCTAAACCTGCCCTCAGAATACATATGTCATCCATTTTTGCCCCCAAATTTAAAACAGTTATAGTTGGTTCCTTCTGGGAGGGGGGGGATGAAGTCACATTTTAAAGACCCTAGAACTCTTTGCCTGTAATTAGGCTTTAGCCACTGTGATGAGCATGCAATGCATGCATGCAAATGCCATCTACTTCTGCCAAAAGAGAAAAAGTTTTTTTTTTTTAAATTTCCCATGAGGTGAAATGAAGAAGACTTGAACTCCTGATACAAATCCAGCAGCCACTGAAATTGTTCCACCCAGAATGGACTGTTTTACAAAACACTGAATTGTGATCCAAGCCAGATTTTATGGTTGGTGCACACCCCTATGGCAGGTACAGGGACAGGGCCTTCAAATATTTTAAATTATACAGAAATATTTTTTTGGAATTGGAGCCTTTTTCTGATCTTCTGCGTTCTTAGCTACTTCACAACATAATGGAGACACTTCATAGTTCCCCACATTTTCTTATTTTTTGTATACCACATCAGAATTACCAATGTGTGGCAGTGTGTGCAGGGGTTTACTGACACATTCTGTGGCATAGTTTGAAGACAAGTGATGCCGCAATCTTGCAGAAATGCTGCGTCTTATCAGTGCCTAGAGAAAAGACTGGCTGAGAATATATATATATTTTCAAGGAGCAAAGACAGGATATAAATGAATAAATTTAGCATAATATTAGGTTACCCCAGAATCATGAGTAGAACATACATTAATTCAGGAAAAGCATGATGATTAGTTCTGAAACAAGGGACAAACTATAAACCAGATAAATTTCCCTGGGCTCAGAAAACAATCTCATTTCAATGAGAATTCTCAAGACAGTTGGAGGCAGCAAAGCTTCTGAATAGCAGTTGCTGGAAACCACAGGAGACGAGTGTGCTCATGTGCTTGCATGTTCCCTATGGGCATCTGGTTGGCCACTGTGGGAACAGGATGCTGGCCTAGATGGGCCATTGGCCTAATCCAGCAGGCTCTTCTGTTTTTATCACTAGTTTACATTTAGCACATGCTGAGAGTAACCGGTTCCTACTGCATTTCCACTTAGTACCTTCCATGCAGAAAGATAATTTCATAACGCCTTAGCGTTCCTAGTTCACCATAGAACCTAGCCACCAGCCCTCAATCTCAACAGAGGTCACAGTCTGAAAAAGCCATGGAGACGAGGTTTCATTATCAGTCACAGAAATAATCCTTGTTTTTTGAAATGCAGCCGTGAGATATGGCTTCTGCTGCACAGAGCTCTAGGTTTGCAGATGGAAGAATTGTCTCGAGGGCTAACAGCCTAGCACCTTTTGCCAGCAAAAGATGACAGGAATAAATAAACTCTTGCAATGAATGGTTTGCTACTGCCATTTCTGTAATGAGGAAGGGTCTGTTTTCAATCAGTGCTGCTCCCTGCTTTCCCTTAAGTGTATTCTGTCATTGATTGTCCCCTAAGGGCTGGAGCACAGATAGCACTGCATCAAATAATTGGAAAGTCAAACTCTGTGTTCTATTACTCATGTTAACAGGCTCTCCAGATAGTAGATGCTTCAGATTGAGAGCTAATCATCACCACCACCAAGGACCACGCGGATGTGTGTGTACCTCAGTCACATGAGACATCTTCCTGGCAACAGCCAATGAAACGGCCTGCCTGGTTTTTGCAACACAAAGCAGCTGATTTATAAGATGTCTAGCTAGGGGTAAAGAGGGGAAATGAGCAGAGAGGTGGAAGAGAGAGACAATTGGAGACTGGAGTTGGAACTGTGGTACATAATTGCCTGCTATAGCAACCAGCAACAGGCCGTGTGTGAAGGACCTGCAGTTGCTGCAGCTTTAGCCCCCTCTACAGGGCTCAACTTACCTCAGAAGCTGAGGCACATCATGGTGCTTCTTGTTTGCACTTACTTCTCAAGCTTATTCTCCACTCTTGCCTTTCTATTCTTTTCCAGGGGAGTAGACAGCTGCATTAGTCTCCTGCAGCAAACACAGAGTCTTGTGTCACATTTAACTATTTATTATCATTTTATTTACTTTGACATTTATATCCCGCTTTTCTGCAAGGAGTTCAACGTAATGTACATTTTATTCTCACAACAACCCTGTGAGGTAGTTAGGTTGAGAGAGGCAGTGAATGGCTTAAGTTCACCCAGTGAGCTTCATGGATGAACGGAGATTTGAACCTGGGTCTTCTAAACCCTAAGTCCAATACACTACCCTCTGTACCACACTGGCTCTCATCTAAGTTGTAGCTGATGAAATGACCTTTAGTTCACAGAAGCCTATGCCATAATAAGTTTCTATAGATTTAATAAATAAAACAATAATATTCTTTTTGATACGATTACTCTTCATTTTTTCTGTTCTTTGTAACTTACCTCTTCATTAAAAAAAGCATAACTGAATTTATGGTTTTCCATTTTGTTTGAGCCCCCTCCCAATAATAATGAATACAGAATATTCATATAATTTACAAACTTTTGCAAAGCAGTAATCATGTAACATAGAGAACTAAAACTTAAAGGCAGTGGTAATTGGCTTGAAATATTACCATATATTCCAAAGACATGCCAAGTAAGGAAAAAGGGTAAAGGACTCCTGGATGGTTAACTCCAGTCAAAAGCATCTGTGGGGTTTAGGGAAGTTTTTGATGTTTGATATTTTATCACATTGCTGTTGTTGTTCTGTTGGGAGCCACCCAGAGTGGATGGAGAAACCCAGCCAGATGTGTGGGATATAAATGATTTGTTGTTGTTGTTGTTGTTGTTGTTGTTGTTATGTGAGGCGCTCAACTTGTTTCAGGCCAAAGGAGCCAGCATTTGTCCACAGACAGCTATTTAGGTCATATGGCCAGCATGACTAAACCGCTACTGGCATATGAAGGACCATAATGAGTGCCAGAGCACATGGAAATGCTGTTTACCATCCTGCCACAGGGGTATCTATTTATCTACTTGCACTGGTATGCTTTTTGAACTGCTAGGTTGGCAGGAGCTGGGACAAAGCAATGGGAGCTCACTCTGTCGCGGGGATTTGAACCGCTGACCTTCTGATTGGCAAGCCCAAGCGGCTCAGTGCTTTAGACCACAGTGCCACGCACTCCCCAAGCCACATCACTAGGAAAAAAGTAACATAAATAAATCCACATCAGCTTATTTTTCTTAAATAAGGGTCTGCCACTTACAATTATTGTGAAACTACAGGGAAAGAGGGGGAAATATATTTTCAAAAGTCAGTCCCTGGTCACAGGCTTCCCACCTGTGCCCTGGAAGTGGTGGTATTTCTTCTTGTACAGAGTGCATACAGGGTCCTATTGCACATTCCAGAGTGTCCATATAAGGGCCCATCCCTCACGTACCACATAGCTTCTAAAATTATGGGCATTTTGTTAGGGAATGATAAGTAGCAATAATAATTGTACAGAGTGCCTACATTCAGTTGGGAAAAAAGGAAATTGAACTAAATTGAAGGGGAGAAGATCAGACAGCATACACTAATGTGCTACAGTACTATGAAGTGAAAAACATTACCAATATAAAACATTACCAAAGGGTGGGAGGAAATGTTCTGGTGGTTAGTTTTGGACCCTGTCCCTGTTCATCTACATACTGATAGAATGGTATTATGCTGCTTTTTATTTCTCTCCTAATTCTGACACCTCAGGCGTCTTTGGTAAATTAGAATGGGGTGGGGGAGCATAGCTACCCCAGCTTTACTACAGGAGCTTAATACCATTCTGCAGCGTGCTTAGCATAGTAATTAATCTGGACCTGGACCCAATTAAGGATATATCTGCCTGCAGGGAATGTTCCAAGTGTCTAACACACCAGCACTTTGCTCCAAAGTAGTTTTAAAACACTTTAAAAAAACCATCTTCAATAATTCCTTCTGGCTCTACTTGTTATACATTTATGTATTTTCAGGGATCTGTTGGGGCAGTTGACTTTTATTTTTATTTATTGAATTTATATCCCATCCTTCCTCCCAAAGGAACCTAGTTCCATAGGTCAATTGTGCATTGTAAAGAATATGTATTTTTCATATTTAATGTATGTGCTGCCTTTCTATGTCTTATGGAAATACATCCCATATTATCCCAGGGGATAAAATTGTGAATAGTAGATCCCAACACACCTTTCACATCTCATTTATCATGCTGGAGATTTTGTGCTCATTACAGACATATTCTGTAAGTTAAAATCATTTTTATCTTGTATTTTGAATATTCTCCATCTTCATTCTATCATTGCGGTAACTAGGAGTGAACTCAGGAGTTCATGTGAACAGCTGTTAAAGGATCACATCCTTCTGTTTCCCTGCATAAATGAAACCCAAGCTCAAAACAGTTTTCAAATTTTTCTAATTAAAGGTAAATCCGCTGATTCTGGTATCAATTCCAACCACAATTTAAAGAGAGCTAAAAATGTATGAGGGAAGCCCGCTCTCAATAACTATCATGTTCCAAGTTTGAATTCTGAATCTATTTTTAACAAACCTTTTTCTGCAACCATGAAAATGAAGAAAGTCTCAGGAACTCTGCGTTAAGAGTTCTCATCAATCTCTAAGCATCTGCAAGACCTCAATGCCTTGTAAGCTCTTTCTCTCTCATTACTGAAGAAGGGAAACCTCAGTGCCCATTAGATGACATTTCCACACACACTGGCTCTGGGTTTTAATCCTGGGAATCTATTCCCCCATTTTCTGTGGTCCTGTGTGGCACCTCTCTCCCTGCTGAGCAGCTGATTAAAAATGACTCGCTCTTACTGTGCTTGAGGATAAATTGTGGACCATCATTCAGACCTCACTAGTATACTGTGAGACACCACAGTTGTTGCAGCCGCTATCTACAGCAACACCTGCTCATTTAGGGCATGTCTACACAGGACCTGTTAGCAATGGGTCCAGGAGGGCCATTTGGCCTGGGGCTTCCCTCTCAAAGAGGGCCTCAAATTTAGACACCTGTAAATAAATTAAAATAAAATAAAATAGTTAAGTTATGCAGCTTGTTCTATGCACATCAGACCAAAATGTGACATACTCTCACATCTTAGAACTATAAACTTAGGCAAATAAGAGATGTGAGCCTGGAGTCTTGCTACTTCAGTTACTAGTAGGGCTAATGCACACAAGGTAGAATGGAATCACTTAGGATACAATTTAAAGAGGACTTGCCACCTCCCCATGGTCGTATCTACAAGTCTTTATGCTGAGAAGACAGCAGTGTGAGCTGTGCTGAGTGACCTATATATACATTGTTGTGGGTCTGTTCTATACTGGTTGGGACGTGGGTGGCACTGTGGTCTGAACCACTGAGCCTCTTGGGCTTGCCAACTGGGAGGTTGGCAGTTCAAATCTGTGCAATAGGGTGAGCAGGTACTGCTGCGGTAAATGGTGTTTCCATGCGCTCTGGCACTCGTCACAATGTCCCGTTGCACCAGAAGCGGTTTAGTTATGCTGGCCACATGACCTGGAAAGCTGTCTGTGGACAACGCCGTCTCCCTCAGACTGAAAAGCGAGATGAGCACCACACCCCATAGTCATATTTGGCTGGACTTAACCGTCTAGGGGTCCTTTACCTTAAACATTAGTTGAGTAGTGCCCTATTTTAGAATAGTAATCATCATCATCCTCAATCACCACCCGTCACTGCACAATGATTAAGTTAAAAAGAGCAAACCCTGCCCACAGGTTCTTGATCTGAGAAAGATAAGACTATTAGGAAAGGGATGGGGAAGGCAAGGCTAGGAGAACAGGTGGAGATCTCAGGTTTGGGGAGAAAATACACATTTCCAGATACTGTTCAAACACTTGCAAGGAGAGAGGAGTGGCAATGTGAGTAGGTGGGGAAAGATCAAGAGAGAGAATGGATGGAAGTGTTAAATAGGATTAATCTGACCAACAAAAGAGTATCAAGAAAATAGAGAAGAACAGGCAAATAGAGACAGGCTGAAGTACAGACAGATAAGAAGCCAAGAAAACAAGAGACTCCAAAGCAGACAGCAATTTACCAATTGGCAAAACAGATTAAAGATGCAATCCTATGCAGTGGGAATAAGTCCTAGAAAGACCTAGAGTACAGCTTAAGAAGTGCTGTTTGGTACATCTCATTTCCAGTTCCTTACCCACCCGCTCCTGGCTGGGTTCAGCATTTCCAATTAATTGGTTGAGAAAGATACTGCCCAGAGAAACCCTAAAAGGAGAGCCAACGTTGGTTTCAGACTGGCAAGCCTGTCCAAAGGTTAAACGTAATCTAGTTATCTTTAGACAGAAATGGAATTTAAAAACACAAGAGGTTTGTGTAAAAACCCATTAAAATGAATACAACTAACACACAAAATTCAGATACAGTACAAATGTGCATTACTAGCTGTTATAGATGGACAATGATTTTTTTGTTCCTCTTAGGAGTTCAAAATTTGTTCACAAGTATGCAACATTGGTCCACTTCTGCACAATGCTCTCTGCCCCATCAAAGATTATTCTGGCTGAATTTCTCTTAGCATAAACTGTGGGCTTGGGGTCCATAACCTTACAAATAAACGCTCATAGCCCAATAATTGTTGCATCTTAGCAATTTATTCATGTAATGGACACATTACCCTTCATCTTTTTATTGATTCTCGGTCATTCTCTCACTAGCAGGTTGTTCCAGGGGAGAGCAGAGATTATTAGTCTAAAATCGTGCCGTTGTGCAATGATGTGATGAACTAACTCCTGCTTTCCCAACGTCTCCCCACTTAATGTCAGCTAAGTTAATCTGCAGCTCTCTCAGATGTTATCAGCTTCATGCGCGGCGTATTTAATTAGCCTCCTGCTTTAAAAGCCAGCCCTGGGTGTCACTTAAAAGGTGCATCTATTACATAGTAGAGTGACAGAATGAATTATGAGCTCTCATTATGAAGCCAGTCTGGAGAAATTGGATTACTGAACTCTTAGCAATCAGTACCCTTTCGCCCTTTTCACTCCAGCTTTCAAGGAAAAGCCCAAAGCGCCATCTTCTGCTCACTAACTGGAACCAAAAATAATGTGAGCACTCAGCTCTGTCCGAGGGGAATTGCTAAGAGAGAGGCCTTATAAATTTAGATCTAGCTGCCTGTCCATCAGTTAAATCACCTACCCAGTCTGCTTCTGTGCACATGGCACATGCCAACCAGAAGTGCCCAAGCCTTCAACAAACCGCCTAATAGTCAGTCAGAACAATGGGATGATAAAACTGGCATTTTTGTTGTTGTTTAGTCGTTTAGTCGTGTCTGACTCTTCGTGACCCCATGGACCAGACCATACCAGGCACTCCTGTCTTCCACTGCCTCCCTCAGCTGACACTGATAAGTATGGTACCTGCAAGGGATGGGTGATATATCATACCTTCCATCATTTCTCTGATGAAAATAGGGATGTCCCATTACATAATGATAATTTTACTATTTATACACCACACATTTTACTGGGTTGCCTCAGTCACTCTGGGCAGCTTCCACCATATATAAAAACATAATAAAACACTAAACATTAAAAAAAAACCTTCCCTGCAGACAGCTCCAACATTTATCCAATGAAAACAGGGACATCCTAAGGAAAAGTGGGACATTCCAGGATCAAATAAAAAACAGGGGTGGCTACTCTAAATCAGGGATGTCCCTGGAAAATAGGGACACTTGGAGGGTCTGATATATTGATATATCGTCCCAAACTGGTTTGAAGTCCATACTGTGATATCAGTTTCATAATTTTTTGACCTGGCAATATATCACAAATCATGGTGTGTGGGGGGTGTATTATGCAAAACTCACAATGTGGGAAAAACCTTGAAGCCAGCCTCTACAAAGCTCCATCCTGATTTCAGATATTGTGATATATTGGTATAATGTGATGTTTAGTTGGTGATATATCATGATCTTGAAAACCAGATATCGCCCAGCCCTACTACCTGCAGAGATAAGAATGGATGCAAATTGAATTGTCCTTGACAAAGTGACCTTTCTCCCTTCCCCAATTTAATACATTTCAAAACCTCCTTGGGCAGGGCAGTGGAGAGAGAAGGCCACCTAGCACATCCTTTCTCAAGGCCACCTGGTACCTCCTTTCTGGGTCTGCTTCTGTAAGCAGGATCCTCACTTGCCTATGCTGCTGCTCTCCGTGGAAAGCCTTTAAAGGTATGATGTGTACTTCAGGTATACCTCAACCAACTGAAATCAGCATGCTTTGGTCAGCCTAATTTTGCATATGAACATGTTGCAAATCACACAAAGCAATATCCATTTCAGAAAACACCTCAGACAGGGTTCTAAATAACTGTACATTTCTATAACTACGTAGTTATCTATATATAGCTCCTAGTAGCCATAGACCATTTATGTACCCATAGAGATCCAGGTTAATGTAGGAGATTTGACAATTGCTGATTTAAAAGATATCAGAACATTTCCCCAGCATGATAATCAAAGTGCGAGTCTGATTGCATCGCGCTAATCAGTGCTCTTATTTTATGGTGCTGACTTCTGACCCTAATGCACACCTCTGTGAGATCATTATGGTGTTAACTTAGAACCCTTATGACAGAGACTAGAGTGTGAGAAGGGAGGGTATGTGTGTGGAAAACTGTAATATTAATTCTCCCATCTCTGTGGAGACATTCAGAGTGGCGAGAGGTTGCAAAAGAAATCAGCGCTCTGTCTTTTTGGAGAGAGGGTTATATGCAGGAAGCTTTTTAAAGAGTAGCAGGAAGAAAGAACTTTGTAAAGAAACAAAATAAGTTATTTCCAGTAATATGGGTTTTCTGGAAACCTCAGAATTACTCCATACAATTTAGGGGAATTTTCAGTTTGGACTAGAAAATTTCCTGATGCATTAGACTCTAGGGCCTACAGAGTGATCTAATTAAGCATGCCCGTTTTTACTTATATTTAGTAAATAAGGCTAAAAACTTTGGGATGACCACACTTGCATAATATTTATTTGCAACTGGCATCTATCCATTGCTACTAATTCAGGCTGCATACAATGTCCAATTTTTGGAAAAGGCCCTTTTTCTGCTCGGGGCACTGCCAGACACCCTGTTTATTGAGCATTCATCCTGATATGATTGCTAAGCAATTAGACAATGTCAGCAGTTTAATGAGCATTTGCTCAGATTTGTTTGTGAAGAGGCTAGATGTGACATCAAAACAAGTGTTTTCTCACATGTTCCACAGCATTTTGCCCTCAATTTCCTTATTACACAACAAACCTGCAATAGGGAAAGATAATACTTTTTTGGAAGACCTGCAGATCAACTTTAAATGCACATCCTGAATTTACTAGTATGTGAATCCCTCCTGAAGAGAGCATCCGCATAGAAGCACCCTATGTCTTGTTTATTTCTTTTGTGCGGTCAGAAACGGAATACACTTTTGCACCGCTAGGGGTCTCCTGCAGCACTCTTGGAGTAGCCTCCAGCAGACACTGGTGGACCAAAACTCCCAGCATCCCCTGCTGCAGGACTTACTGCCCAACTGGATGAGAAGTGTAGTCCAGCCAGAGACCATGGACTCTTAACTCACGAAGTAAACAGCAACTGCAAGTGATAGACTAAGCATAGTGTAGGGAAATCCCAGCAGCTTACGTAAAGGTAAAGGTACCCCTGACCGTTAGATCCAGTCGCAGACGACTCTGGGGTTGCGGCGCTCATCTCGCTCTATAGGCCGAGGGAGCCGGCGTTTGTCCACAGACAGCTTCCGTGTCACGTGGCCAGCATGACTAAGCCGCTTCTGGCGAACCAGAACAGCGCATGGAAACGCTGTTTACCTTCCTGCCAAAGTGATACCTATTTATCTACTTGCACTTTGATGTGCTTTCAAACTGCTAGGTTGGCAAGAGCAGGGACCGAACAACGCGAGCTCACCCCATTGTGGGGATTTGAACCGCTGACCTTCTGATCGGCAAGCACGAAAACAGATATTTTCACTACCATCAAGTCATTTCCATGGGAGGCCATGTAAACACCCCCAACAAAAAACCCACAAATGCATAATAAACTACATCTACATACCCACAAAAACCATACATGAGATATAGTTACTGAATTCTCCTTTTATCTCTAAATTATTCACAAATTGTCATTTCTATTTTATTAGATGATATCAGAACATTTACTTCAGAGCTTCTACCCATACCAATCTATATGGCTTTGGAATTAATCTGCCTCAGCCTGGATTATTTGTAAAATCAATAAAATCATACCATACCAAAAAATAATAATTCATGGTACAACTAAAACTCTGCTTGGCTGTACATTCCACTAAAATTAATGAATCTTTTGAGTAGCATGGTTAGATTTGGGCTGTATGTGTAATAACAAGACTAGGATCATCCAGGTTTATAATGCAATCCCATGTATGTCTAAAGGTAAAGGGACCCCTGACCATTAGGTCCAGTTGTGACCGACTCTGGGGTTGCGACGCTCATCTTGCTTTATTGGCCGAGGATCCGGCATACAGCTTCTGGGTCATGTGGCCAGCATGACTAAGTCGCTTCTGGTGAACCAGAGCAGCGCACGGAAACGCCGCTTACCTTTCCACTGGAGCAGTACCTATTTATCTACTTGCACTTCATGCTTTCAAACTGCTAGGTTGGCAGGAGCAGGGACCGAGCAACGGGAGCTCACCCAGTCGCGGCCAACCTTCTGACCGACAAGCCCTAGGCTCTGTGGTTTAACCCACAGCACCACCCGCGTCCCATGTATGTCTACTCAGAAATAAATCCTACTAAATCCAATGGGATTTATTCCCAGGAAAGCATCATAGGATTACAACTTCAAAGCACCAAGTGTTTCATAGAATACCAGATTTATTCAACGATTATGTGCAATACAATCAATAATTCTAAGGAACAGCTTATGAGTGTGCATCTGCTGGATGGAAAAACATCCATCAATCACTTGTCAGTAAGCAAAAACCAGCAGGGTTTGGGTATTTTTTTTAGGTTTCTAGGATTGCAAAGGAATAGGAGACAGAACTTTAGGCCCATTCCGATTGCACATTCATGTTGTACAAATACCTGTTTTCCTTATATCTCGGAAATGCAAGGAAATAAATACCGAGGTATTGCACCAATTTTTACCAAGACGTAGGTAGGATAAACGTACTCTAATCTGCTCCCTAAATTGTGGAGCAGGTGTCTAGTTCAAACTGCTGCATGCCATGCAGGGGTCAACAAACTTTTTCAGCCACTGTCCCTCAGACCTTGTGGGGGGCCGGACTATATTTTTTAGGGAGGGAAATGAACGAATCCCTATGCCCCAAAATTAACCCAGAGATGCATTTTAAATAAAAGGACACATTCTACTCATGTAAAAACACACTGATTCCCGGACCCTTCGCGGGCCGGATTTAGAAGGCGATTGGGTCTTAGTTTTCCTACCCCTGCTAGAGCAACAACACTCATCCTGCAGGAGAGGAATGCAGAGGAAGAACCGTCGGCGGGCTCGGAATTTATCTCACTCGCGCCTCCTCCAGGCTGTCACTTCTCGGCCAATCAGGGTCCAGGAGTTCCAGGCCTCCAGTTTTCATTAGTCGAAGGCCGCGTGAAGGAGCCCAGCCGCGTCCTCCAATAGGGTTGCGGGGCTGCGTCGCGCGCGAGCCGAGGAGCGAGGCTTGGCTTTGGTTGGTCGGCGCTTGCGTCTGCGGGAAGATGGCGGCGGCAACCACGGCGCCCGCGGTTGTGGCCGGGTCCACCAGTGCGGATTTCTCCGACCTGCGCGGGATCAAGAAGCAGCTGCTGGACGTGGCGGAGCGGAGCCGGGAGCGCGGCCTGCAGCACAGCGGGAAGTGGTGAGGAGGCCGCGGCGGTGGCGGAGAAAAGGCTGCGCGTGCTCTCCACCGAGTCGCGGGAGGGCTGCGTGCAGGGTCTCCAGCAAAACGGGGGTTCCGCAGTCTGCAAGGGGCGCTCTGGGGCGACGGGATGCTGTTGCCGTAGGGAAGGGCGAGGAATAAAAGACCTCGGCAGCCTGCGCGCCGCTTGCTAACTCTTGGGCATGACCAGGTGTCATCCGGCTATTGCACAGCTGAATTGTAGTAGGGGGCTGGCTGTCTATTATGGGGGAACGCCGTTCTGCTAGTTACTAAGGTTGCTTAAGTATAGCTTATGATGGGCCTGTATACAATGTGCACATTGAAGTGCCAGATATATCGGGCTGCAGGCCGCCTGCCATGTGAGGATGTATGGGCAGTGCTGGATTTACATATAGGCTAAACAACCTATAGCTTAGGGCCCCACTCTCTTGAGGGCCCCCAAAGAAATTAAATTAAAAAAAAACCTGGATGTACATTTCCAAAATACAAGCTAAAAAACAAATAAAATAAAACCTACATACAGCAACAGTGTTTTGTGTTGTGTATGGACCTGTTAGATCCATAAATTACCATATAGCATATATTCAACACAAAAAACAGCAACAATTTGTTGTTGACAAAGGACAGCTGAACAAATAAAGGGCCCCATTACCTTCAGTAGCTTAGGGCCTCATCAAACCAAAATCCAGCCCTGTGTATGGGGAGGCTGTTCATGCTATTGTGCATGTTGGGGAACCTTAGTCCTGGGGGCCAAGTGCAGCTCATCAAGCTGCTGTGTCCTGCTCTTGAAACTGCCTGCTGGCTATGGCTCTTCCCCAGGCTACACACTACCATGGCCCTCCTTTGTCCTCAAGGGTTTTTGCCTGGATGCAGTGAGCCTGGAAACATAGGAGGCTGTCTGTCATACAAAGGTGAGAGTCACATCAATTGTGCCTCCCACTCTTTGCCTCTACACCCACCCACACCCCAGCATCATGCTGCCCCCGGAAAGTTGCGTATGAGGGGAAATGGCCCTTGTACAGAAAAAGGTTCCCTTCCCCTGTTGTATGTAATGAGTACAGTGGTACCTCTGGTTACATACTTAATTCGTTCCTGAGGTCCGTTCTTAACCTGAAACTGTTCTTAACCTGAGATACCACTTTAGCTAATGGGGCCTCCCGCTGATGGAGCACAATTTCTGTTCTCATCCTGAGGTAAAGTTCTTAACCCGAGGTATTACTTCTGGGTTAGTGGAGTCTGTAACCTGAAGTGTTTGTAACCCAAAGCATTTGTAACTCGAGGTGCCGCTGTATTGTGAGCCAGACTGGCAGAAAGTGGTGTTTTTTAAGCTGCAGTGGGCTTTCTTGTTGTAGGGCCTCAGAGCTGGCTTTTGCCCTGGACCCTCTGCCCTTTAATGAGCTGCCTCCCGCACCTGAACTCACAGAGGTACGTACGGGAGGAGGGCTCGTTTTTGCAACACATAAAACAGATGAGGCTGCTCTGATGTAGTATCCTAGAAAATCATAACTTTAAAAAGTTGTGGCAATTGAAAACAGTAATGCTAGAAAAAAGACAAGCAGGCTCCATTTGCAAGTCAGTTTGCATGTCTAATCCACTTGAATGCTTTACTTGTTTAAGGAAGGGATGAGAGAGGTGCGCATTTATTTAATGCTCAGTTCTTTGTAGCTGAGTTGGAGGGAAGGGTTCTGGCTGCAATCCAAAGATTAGAGGACCCTTGGTTCCCAATATTTTTTCTAGCAGTGCTAGGGTCACTTGCCAGGCAAACAAATTTTAATGCAACCAGTTTGCTTTCTTCGGATCCCTTTTTTTTAGCTTGTTTGGGCTTAATCCCTCTCACTTTGCTCTCTTGTCACCAAAGCTTACAATATCATAAAATTAAACTGATTTTCTATTATTCTCAGAGAAGCTCAAATTGTATTAAATAATAGGAATTTGGTCAGCCAAACATTATTTGAGAACTGCTGTTTTCAACCCTGTATTTTGTCTTTCAGTGGAAACCAAAAGCAAGAAAAGCATTTGCTTTTGTTATTTGACAGAAGAAGGTGCCTAAGGAATTCATTACTTTGGAATTTAACTTTTTATTTTTTTGTCCTTAGGAGGATGCTCGTGACTTGGATGCCTACACCCTTGCTAAATCTTACTTTGATCTGAAAGAGTATGACAGGGCTGCTTACTTCCTCCGGGGCTGCAAGAGCCAGAAGGCCTATTTCCTATATATGTATTCCAGATACCTGGTGAGTTAATAAGATAAATCAGTTCCCGCTCCTTGATTTCCTCCCTCTCTTCATAAAGATTATGTGATATATCTAGAAAGTGAAGTTTTATTCTTTTTGCTTCTAGTAGCTGGACCCATGTCCAGTGAACATCTCATGGTAGAAAATTGCTGGTTCTTAAAATTCTTTTAAAAATTTGTTTGTTTGCAGTCAGGTGAAAAAAAGAAGGATGATGAAACAGTGGATAGTCTGGGTAAGAAACCAACACACAACTTTCTCCAGTTTGGCTTTTGGCGCTTTATTTACAATTTCCAAGACTACAACTTATTTTTTTCTTCAACTATTGATTGATTTTTTAAAAAATAAAATGCAAAACATCAGCAAAATTTAACTGTTAAATTAACTTCCCTTTCTCCATCATACATTGTTCTGTATTTGAGCTAGTTTAGCATCTGTCTAAAGCAGTAGTCCTCAAAACGTTTTGCAATAGTACAACCCTTTGCTTTAAACAAAACTTTGGCAGAATCTTTGCAGTACAATATTTAAAAATGGTTTTATAAACACGTACTGCTAATGGTACCAAATAATAGATTACTCTGTTTACAGGTCCGTTGGAAAAGGGGCAGGTGAAGAATGAAGTTCTAAGAGAGCTACGGGTAGAGCTTAGCAAGAAACGCAAAGCCAGAGAGCTGGATGGATTTGGCCTTTATCTGTAAGCACTGAAGTGATGCACTAATGACATATTGTAGGGAATAGCCATATGTTTACATCCAGGTATGATGAAGTTGGGATTGTGAAATGAATAGAGATTCTTGTATGTTTGTGTGCATGCAATTCACCACACAAAATGTCAGGCTAGGGCACGGGGATGGCATAGGCTAGACTCTTGCCCTAGTAGTGTTTCTCTTACTCTTTTTCTGTATCCCCCTAGGTATGGAGTTGTGTTGCGAAAGCTGGACCTGGTGAAAGAGGCCATTGATGTGTTTGTTGAAGCTACCCATGTTTTGCCATTGCACTGGGGGGCCTGGCTGGAGCTTTGTAACTTGATCACGGACAAAGAAATGGTAATTTGTGGGATTTTCAGGTGCAGGTGTGCAGGATGATTGCTGCCCTAGATTTCTTTGGGAGGAAAGGCAGGATATAAATTCAGATCCGGCCACTATTTTCTGGTACTATTTGATCCATGAACTATCATGAGGTCGATACTGTGTTTGGTGGTTTTTCTGATTTGGAATACTTGAATTTGCCAGCAAATCTTAAGTAATTCAGTAGCACTTGGAGGTGTTAGCATTCTTTCCATTGAGTGGGTGGAGAGAACCGAGCCCATGTTGTAACCTTTCCTGCAGTTCTTGGGGGCTGCTGTAGACTGCTTCTCTAAATGTGTCCCTCTTTGTTTGTGGTTGTTGCCAGCTGAAGTTCCTGTCCTTGCCAGATACCTGGATAAAGGAGTTCTTCCTGGCACACATCTACACAGAGTTGCAGCTGATAGATGAGGCCTTACAGAAGTACCAGAGTCTTATTGATGCAGGATTTTCAAAGAGCACCTACATTATCTCTCAGATTGCAGTGGCCTATCACAATATCAGAGGTCAGTGAATCCTTCCAGATTTGGGCATTCTGGTGTTTTGTTTCCTGCTTTTCCCCCCTGAGTGCCTGCCTTTCTCTTTCCTCAGATATTGATAAAGCTTTGTCCATCTTCAATGAACTAAGAAAACAAGACCCTTACAGGATAGAAAATATGGACACGTTCTCTAATCTGCTCTATGTCAGGGTGAGTACTTTTTTGAATTACATTATAGGTTGAGCAGTGGCTGGTGTGGGCAGGTTGGAGTTGCTTAGCAGTCTTCCCAAAGCCATGTTACAGAAAGGGAGAGTGGGAGGGAGCAGGGAGCTTGGCACAGTGGGAGGAGCATTGGATTGGCTGAGCTGTCTGTCTGTATTGTGCTGAGTTCCCTGCTGCCTAATGTCTTGGTAACTGGCAGCAATGCATTGCATTGGGGAGCCAGGTAGGCAGTCACTTCCTGCACTACCATGCTGGCCGCTACTGCATATGACCCTACCTCAACCTTAAATTGCTCGCAATCCTTCAGTTTGTTTACAGAACTTTTCTGTCTATATCCCTTAAACTTACTCATGTTTTCTTAGCGGTAAACCCCAGTAGGGAAATTTGGTTTGTAAGGAAATAACAGCATTGCACTATCAAGTGAGAGAATATAATGGCAAACAGAATCAGGAAACATTTGGTACAGGGAGATGTTCCAGTTGCCTTGAAATGGTTTGTGAAGTTATTCTGGATATTGTATGAAATTGCCAAGTATTTGGTAGTCCATTGCTGATGACTTCCAAACATCCCAAGATTTGTTGTTCACATTGTACTCTCCTAGTTCAGACAACTTACTGACTGGTTTTGTGGCTTGAAAAGCTGTTCCTTCTTTTTTTTTCATGCAGTGGTGTTACAAGAGTGTGTTTCCATCCCTGCAGTTCCACCCCCACCCACTGGCTCCTGTCCTTAAGCTTACCGCTTTCCTTTATCCCACTAGAGTATGAAGCCTGAACTGAGCTATCTGGCCCACAACCTATGTGAGATTGACAAGTACCGTGTTGAGACCTGCTGTGTGATTGGTGAGAGACCTTGCTTGCTTGAAGAGGGATGGGAGGAAGCTGCAGGACATGATCCTCCTTCACATGAAAGAGTGTTAGTAGAGTTGTTGTTTCCCAGCCCCTGGCTGCTCTCTGCTCACTTTTCATTGTGCTTTTGCCACAGGGAACTACTATAGTTTGCGCTCACAGCATGAAAAAGCAGCTCTCTACTTCCAGAGAGCATTGAAGCTGAATCCTCGATACCTTGGAGCATGGACCCTCATGGGACACGAATATATGGAAATGAAAAACACATCAGCAGCTATTCAGGCATATAGGTGCGTGTGCAGATGCCTTCCAAAAAAGAAGGCTTACTTCTGGTTTCCACCTAGGGTGGGGAGTACTTTTAACAAGATCTTTTTCTATTGTTGTTACTCTCCCAATTGATTCTGCTTGTGCATTTCTTTTTTAACAAATGCAGACTGTTATGATCTTACCTCCATTTGTGCCGTATACCTGTATACTCTTTCAAAGAATTCCTGTGGCTTTCTCTCTTCTAGACATGCCATAGAAGTGAATAAAAGAGACTACAGAGCATGGTACGGATTGGGGCAAACATATGAGATCCTCAAGATGCCCTTTTACTGTCTCTATTACTATCGGAGGGCCCATCAGCTCAGGTAAAACTGCCCAGTATAGATACTGTACTTGTGTCTAACTCTTTTTAGTAGCTGCCATTATCAGTGTATGGAGTCAGCTTGCTATAAATGAGATAGGGATGTGCATTGCCATGGCTGCCCTGCAAATTACAAAATCTAACGTTTCAATGCAGACTTGAGATTGACCAGAGGCAGGGGATCTTAACAGTCATTTAAAAGATAATCTGATCTTTTGCAAAAAAATAATGAGAATTTGGCACTTAATATAGCTCCCCGTATCTCTCCATTGCTCCCAGACTCTTCCCTACTCTACAGTTAAAGGAAGGGTGCATGGGACAATCCAAATTTTAAAACTCAGTTTTGAAATCATAACAAGTCCCAACAGCTGGGTTTTAAGTGTTTGATTTTAGTCTCTTCTTTTGGGACGTAGACCAAAAAAAGACTGTTGTGCTGTAAGATTTAAAAGTGAGGCTTAGTGCTCATTGGGTTTTAGGTAGCTTTAGAATTCTGAGCTTGTTCGGTCTTTTGTGAGCCAGCTGATAGTTTCATCTTTTTCACAGGCCCAATGATTCCCGTATGCTGGTAGCTCTTGGAGAATGTTATGAGAAATTGAATCAGCTAGTGGAAGCCAAAAAGGTAGGGCGGGACATGGATTTGCATTTGAGCAGCAGCAGTGGGCATTATCCTGAACCAGATAAAGGAAATGCTAGTGTATTTCTGCTGTGCTGTTTTGTCATAACAATTGAATTTGCTCTGTCCATTCATTGCCTCTTGAGAATGGACTGGTGAATGTAAGTTATGTAGCTGGAACATAGGTAGTGGAGGAAAGTGCTAAAAATTGAGCAGTTTCCAGAACTGAGCTTTTATTCCGTTTGCACTTTTCTTCCATATAATAATAGCAATCAGATCTTCAGATGGCTTTGTTTCTTCATCCTCTGCTCGAAAAAAAGAGGGAAATATTGTCCAAAACTTGGAGCTAGGTTTATAGGAGTTATCACTCCTATAGTCTTGTATTATGTTACTTCTGATATGCTTCATACTATTCATTCATCTCTGCTAGGCAGGATAGTAGGCAATATCACCTTTGCCTCTGGACTAGACAGTTTTGCATTTGTTGTTTTTTTCTTGACAGTGTTATTGGAGAGCCTATGCTGTTGGAGATGTGGAAAAAATGGCACTGGTGAAACTAGCAAAGTAAGTAGTAGTTTTATATTGCTTTTCTTGGATAGATTGGCAAAACCTTATCTGACCACTGCCTTTTGGACTGAAATCTTAGTCTGCAGGCGTTATGATGTGGATGTTTCCTGTCTTTCTGCATAGCTCTTAGTCCTTGTGATCCCAGGAAATTATTTAGGGGAAGTACTCCAGATTATCTTTGACCTTTATGGCAGCAATATTCTGGATAACTACTAGTGGTTTTTCCATAGTTCTTGGCATGTGTTCTTGGTGAGTCACACAATGTGCGTTCATACAGGTTCTGGCAATAATTAAATGGCTACACATAAACTAAGTATAAAAAGTATTTTATTCTGTATATCAAGATAAATATAAAACTAAAATTGCTACAGTGTGGAAATGGGATGTTTGCCTATCTTGATGAAAATGACCCCTGGGAAATAGCTGTGAGTAACAGGCGCAGAGATTAAGACATTGCTTAATGTCTTTCCCCCCTATAAATGCAGCTCACATTTGATAGGCTACCTAGGCTTACTCCAAAGCATGTCATTTGTTATTAGGATAATCCCATCAACTACATACTGAATACTTATAGTGGACAAGAGGTAGCTTCTTCTCTTATAGTGGTGGTCTTATCCTTTCAGCAAGAACACACTTTTGCTTTTTTTTCTTCTTTCCCAGGCTTCATGAACAGTTGAATGAATCAGAGCAAGCTGCTCAGTGCTATATCAAATACATACAAGATATCTATTCTTGTGGGGTGAGTCAGTTCCAAATGATTTTGGGAATGAAAGAGTGAAGGATATACAGAGTGGATAAAAACAGGTGTTGTGTTTTTTTTATAAAGAAAAACATTGTATTTAAATTGGATTTTTTAAAGAAAAAGTTGTAAATACTCAGTTTCTCCCAGGTTAATACTAAATCTTGATATAAGAAATGAATTTACCCTGAACCAAACCATAAATACCTTTATTCTATTCTAGGAGATAGTGGAGCACCTGGAAGTAAGCACTGCCTTCCGCTACCTGGCTCAATATTATTTCAAGTGTAAACTCTGGGATGAAGCCTCAGCCTGTGCCCAGAAATGCTGTGCATTCAATGACGTGAGTAGCCAACACATCATCTGTGGACTTCTTCACTGGGTCCCATGCCTGCTTCCACCCACAGTGCCACCACTGAGACCACTCTTGGGTATGGCTATAATGATTTGAGGCCACACATGTGTTAAGTCATACTTACATAGGATTTTGAAAGAACCTAAAAGAGAGGCTGAAAGCCCAACCCTTTTCTAGAACAACAATCTAAATCCTTCAGGATTGTCAGAGTGCTCGCCCATCCACTTCTACTAATAGAACCAATCAATAATACACCAGATCATGACAAGAACTTTGTGAAAAGCAAGTAAGGAAATCTGCTAAAAAAAATTCATTCCTTGTGGAAATGGAGGTAGCTAGTTTTTGCTTGGTAAGAAATGTGTTGCTAGTTACATGGATAAAACATGAAAATATCCAGATATGTGCTTGCAGGTCACCCAAAAACCTCTTAGTGGGCTTTATATGGCCTGCAGCTTGCCCTTGAAATAGATAAAGAGAAAGCATGAACAGGAAGTAAAGTATTTAGAATCCTGTTGATGAGTTGGTTTGGCATGGGGAATCCTTTTGGCACAGCAGGCAAGATGTTCCCCACCCCGTTGGCCAACTTTGATAGGTGGGTGGCATTGTGATATCAGATGATCGACAGGTAGGTTGCCCTGCCTCACCTGTCAAAGTTTCATTGTTCAGCACTTCCCAAATGCTTGACAGCCAGCTTTCTTAAAGAGAAACTTGGTTGTGCAGGTGACAAAGCCATGTCTCTACCTTCTCCACACCTGATGTCACATAGGACACTGGGTATGGGACAGGTGGGCATGGTTTAGAGAAAACAGTTTTGCAGGCCAAATTTGGCACATGAGCCAGAGGTTCCTCACCCCAGAGTTGGTGAATAGTTTGCTGGAGTAGCCACTTCAGGGAGAAATATATCATGGGCTTTGCAGTATCTAAAGGCTCGCTAGATCTGACAGTGAACCACAAGTTTGGTTATAATTCAGAATGGCTGATCTTTGCACAGGAACACCCATGTGTCCCCTTTCTAGTTATTGCACTGTGTTTGCTCTTTGCTCATGCAACTTCATTTCTCTTCCAGACAAGAGAAGAAGGGAAGGCCCTCTTGCGGCAAATCTTACAGTTACGAAATCAAGGGGAGACCTCGTCCACAGAGATTGCCACACCTTTCTTGCTTCCGTCTTCACTATCTGCCAATAACACTCCAACACGCCGTGTGTCACCCCTGAACTTGTCCAATATTACACCTTAAAGTGTGCCTGCCTCTCTGGGCTGATGTGAACTGCAAATGTAATCCAGCTGGAGCCTGGGTTTTTCCTTCTAATACTGCCTCTCTAAAGAGAGTTCTGTATCCAGTGATGCCTTCCTAGAAGGGCTGATAACTCATTGTTGAAGATAGTTACATTGCGGGCATCAAAGGCTGGTGGCACCATATTTCATAGAGAGTGACTGAATCCATTCTACTCCTCTTATGCCTCTGCTTTCTAGCATGACATCTTGGTGTAAGAAGGGATTCCAAGGTCACTTTCCTCCATTGACACCAATTGGAGTTGCTTCTCTGCCTGTCACGTTCATGGCATTCCTTCGTAATGTCTTGCTGGCTACCAGTGTGTCATCTTTTGGAGGAGAAATGGTGCTGCCTCGCTCTTATTTCATGATGGAAAGAATGTCCTTGCAGCAGTTGGTCCCTTGTCCTTTTGGTTTTAGTTACTTTTCAAGCAAAATCGCTGTGTTAGATTCGCTAGCTGGTAAAAGGAGCCAGTGGAGAGAGCAAAGGGACTGCCGTTTGTCTAGCACAAATGTAGAGACCTGGGTGAAAAATATAGTAATTCATATCCCTTACTAATGCAGCAGCCGATGCTGTTGTGTAGCTGGTAACAATGAAGTGGTGGGACTTCTATGTGTTCATTAAGATAAGAGTGCAGTGTTGACATAGCTTTTCCATATATACGGGCTCTAGAAGTATCCACCACTATTTGAGTGGCAAAACTCATCTACACATTTTTGTTGCCCAGGAACACAACATAACTGTTCAGTAGAAAAAAAACCTATTGCTTAGTTCTTTGAACTAGAAGCTGGGGTGTTGTAAACTAGTTTCCTAGCAGGGATGCAGTTTTGTTGAATATGATCCTATGACATAAAATAATGGTTGTCATCTATCCTCAATGTGACTTAGCAGGAAAAAAAAACCTAGGTGGTAAAGATTAACAATGGTATGAATTTCTTCAGCTGACATGAGAATTCAGGTATGGAAACTTGACTTGTCTACAGTTGAGCAGGTAATGGTATCAAGCAAGCTTGAATTCTGCTTCCACTATTAAATTGTTTTTACTACACATTCTTGTCATTTATGTTAGTAAAACACAGAACTTTGACTTCTGTTGTACAGCACAGATGTTGGGGCTAGAGCACTCACATTTTGTTAATTTTTCTCTTATCTAGAGATCCTTGCAGGCAGGGTTTCATACAGAGCCCTCATTTTATCATCACAATTGGTGGTGGTGGGTAGGCTAAGATAGACTGATTCATAGTCAGCTACAAACTTGGGCCCAGATCAAATTCAAACATTCAATGCCACCCATTGGGTGCCATTGGGCAGTGTCACAGCTGATTTTAGATGCCATGAAAGAACTGTAAATAAAAAAAATATTTTTAATGTATTTTTACTCCTGGGGAAAAGCAGTTGTGGGATTTTCTATCTTGTGTGCCAAATTACCTTGGCTTAGGCAGCAAAATGTCTTGGTTCAGCTCTGCCAGCACTAACTTAGCTTATATCCTAGATAGCCTTGCTTAGCACTGAAAACCAATGATATTGGAGGCTAACATTTTTCACGTTAATGCAGTTATTAATCCACTGCATTCCAATCTGCACCATACTTGCAATATATGCAAAACCAATCTGCACCATACTTGCAATATATGCAAAACCAAACCCAGACACCATGTAAATAAGGATTCTGCCTATTTAGGGTATATAGGTTGTCAAAATTGTATAGAGGTTTGGTGTAACTCATATATAATTTTAATTATTGACCCTCCAGAACCACACCCGCTGTGCCACTGCCTAAGTAACAGTTAAGTCTCTAGGGTAATTTCCTGGCGAGTGGCTTTTAGAAAATGTAGTACACATAATTTGCTCTACTGCGTATGTTATCAGTATCTAATAGTATATGCCTTGGTTTCAGCTTTGTAGAAGACTAAATATAGGACAATTACAATACTGTACCACCTCCAAGGATCAGTTTAAACTGGGTATTTTTAGAGTAGACACCTTGCCCTGGTGTCAGTATGTGATGCCTGCAACAAGTTTCTCACCACTGCTGTAGAATTATAGCCATGATTTAAAACTACAACCTTAAGACATGGGAGTCCTTTCTATTTGTGCCCTCAGTCAAGAACCGGAATTAGCAGGCCAGACTTGGAACTTTGTCAGGATTTATGCCCATAGATGTAGTTATTATGTCTTGTTGGTTTGGAATAGTTTGCACTGCTCATAATTGTCTTAAGGCTGGGAATCCAATTTAGCATCAGTTAAGTACTTTTATTTATACTAAGAGTAGCACTAATGGAAAATATAGTCTGTTCTTCTACCCACTCCCAAGGAGCTAGATTCCCTTTGTCCAGAAATGCACAACTGAGTAGGATACATTGCCTGTTCCATTAAAATCTTTGAATTTTGAATACTTTCTTTATTAGGGATCATGTGTAGATTGACCATTCAAGTCTCATGCCTGGGCTACCAGAGGGACACCAAAATCAGCCTTGTGCATAGCTGTCAACGTTTCCCTTATTCCGAATAGGATTCCTTGCAAGAAAAGGGAAAGGTTAACAGCTATGGCCTCATGGTTGTGGAGCCTAGTCCACCAGGCAAATAGAAGAAACTTAAAAACAAATGCCAGAAAGGTTTCCCTTATTAGAGCTTGTTCACATAAACATGAGGTTTTAGAAGACACAAGGTACATTTATTATACAATTAACATAGATAATAAACATTTCACATGCATAACATAAGCTATTGGAGGTGATAAACATAAGGAATATGAATCCAGATTCCATATACACTGGAGTAGCAGCTGGCCTGAAACCGAGGGCATGCATAGTAAGTAACCATCTTTGGGAAGCCAAAGATTTAGTTAGCTCAGGCCTCAACACATTAACGTGAAGGAAAATATTAAAGTTATCAACCGGTTGCTTGTTCCCAGGTACACTACAACCCCCCAAAAGTCAGTGTTTTTTGCCAAAGGCCGTGGATTTAGATGTTGGAGAGCCACGGGCACGTAGGATACTACTATAGGGGGTCTCTATTGCTACAGCAGGCATGGCTGTTGCGCAAGTCAGGAAATTGTGCAAGAAAGGCTTCTTGAAGGGAGGTTGACTTCTGGGCTGCACATTTTCATTGTTGGCACAAAACCGTTTCTTGCTGCAAGAGGTCGGTGCTGCTTGGAGCCTCTGCACAGTGTGAAATTGCTCTGCAATACAGGCTGCTTTCTTCCGCAAATCCATCTTCACCAGCATCATGTTGTTCTGCAGCTCAGCCAAAGTCTGGTCCTGGAAGAGCCAGTGGAGAAATTCAGTTTTATGAAGATGGAGCCTCCCCTCTTGTCAGACAGGTGCCAATCATTTCAGCCAATTACCCTGAATGTGAAGACTTCTGAAAATGCTTATGGACTCAGAAACATTAGAGATGAAGATGACAGGTGCCTGGACCTTCTAGGGGACCTCTGGGACTGCTTCAGCCAGCCACCAAATCCTGTGGACTGGTCTATGACAACTGAGGGAGGAGGAGTTGATTCTATGGCTACTACTGTTGTGTAATGCAGTGTGGTTGTGAGCACAAACAAACTACGCCAGAAAATGGTTTAATGTTTTTTAAAAACTGGCACAATGTTTTTATATGGTATTTCCCCCACCTCTCCCCAGCCAGTGGCATCTGTCTCCATGGACCAAAACATAAACATCATATCTGGCACTTTCAAGCACAATCTTGGTACAAATAAATAGTAACAACAACAACAACAACAACAACAACGTATTTAATTTATACACCACACTCCATCTGAAGATCTCAGAGCAGTTTACAAGATAAAAATGGATCAAGGCACAGAACCTTAAGGACACTAAGGATTTATCTATCTATTTCATAGGTTTTCCACCATCAAATCAAAGGTCACCTTGGATATATGTGTGTGTGTTGTGCTGCTGGATCTGAAATTTTTATGGTTCAGTCTATAGGCACCAACGTAAACTGACTAAAATGGACAAAACCAATCTTGTGTAGCAGAGCATGCATGCCCCCGTAAGCTGCTGAAATTTGGGAGACTCCTTCACCTACCTGCTTCGCCAGGATGTTGTCACACTTTGAGAGAGCTTCACGGAGTTTCCCGGCTCCTGTGCTGTGGCAACATGCTCTTTCGGCTGACTGGAGGGACTCCCCAAGTTTCTGCAGTTCAGATCTCAGCATCCTTACATTCTGAGAGAGGGAAGGACATTTAAGCACAAGGCAGCATCCAGCCCCTTAAGGAAGACTGGACTACATACAGTGGCAAGTTGGGGTTGGGGAGAACAAGAAGTTATGCACCCATTGGCAGCAGATGAAGGTTTCAGAGACAGTGCCATTCAGGCCAGGGTAAAGGAAGGAGGTTGGCAGATGTCAGGAAAGGAAGGTCTGGCAGTTACCTTTTGGCCTTCTTCCAGCTTCCGGTCCACATTTGTTGTAATGGGCTTTGAGGAAAGTGGAGGCTCCAGCATCTTCTGGTGTTTACGCAACTCTAAGGACAAACCACAGATCATTGCAATGTAGCCCAACCGTTAAAATTATTTTTGCCAGTCCTCAATACAAGAGCTGAATTCTCCCCAAGAACTGCCAGGCCACCCAGGCCTTTTCCCACACTCTTCAGTTTAAGGAGCAATTTTTCAAGCCAGATTTGAACCCTGACAATGCTATTTTTAGAGAAGTTGTGCATCGTTTTAATCCCCTTTCTTCTGCTACAGAGCCATGTCCTATAGCAAGAATGCAGTTTGGAAGTGTGACCAGGCCAGAGGAGAGCAAAATAGTTTACCCTACAATGGGAAATGGTGAAGATTTAGAAAATATACTGCTAGACTAGGGGCACTAAACATAGGAATGAACTACAGTGGTACCTCAGGTTAAGTATTTAATTCGTTCCGGAGGTCCGTACTTAACTTGAAACTGTTCTTAACCTGAAGCACCACTTTAGCTAATGGGGCCTCCCGCTGCCGCTGCGCCACCAGAGCACAATTTCTGTTCTCATCCTGAAGCAAAGTTCTTAACCTGAAGCACTATTTCTGGGTTAGCGGAGTCTGTAACCTGAAGCGTATGTAACCTGAGGTACTACCGTATATTTTCCAGGTTCGTCTGCATTACCGTAATTTTCGCTCCATAACACGCAGTTTATTCCTTCTAGAAAGTAAGGAGCGAATGCCTACAGTGTTATGGAGCGAATGCCTACGGATAGTGGGGGAATCTGCTGCAGTCGTGAGCAGTCCGTGGCTTGCTTTGAAACAGCAAAGCGGGTGTAAGCGGCTCCTGTCAGCGAGCCCAGCCAGGGAGGAGGGAGAGAAGCAGAGCGGGAGAGGAGAGGAGCCGCTTACATGAGTGTAAGCGGCTCCTGTCCAGTTGGCTGCTTTAAAACAACCCCGTGCTCTCTGTCCCTGCCTGCAGTTTTTTGCTGTCCAATTTTGGATTAGCCACTGTAGGGGCTGTGTGTGTGTGTGTGCTTGAGCTATCGTTCTCCTCCTCCTGCTTCCCGTTCACTCTCCCAGCGCCCCTGCGCTCTCCCAGTGCCCCTGCAACTTTAGGATTGATACTCTGTGTCTCTCTCTGTGTGTGAGGCATCGTTCTCCTTCTCTTACTTCCCGTTCACTCCCCCAGCACCCCTGCGACTTCCAGCGCCCCTGCAACTTTAGGGCCGCTTCTCTGCCTGTGTGTGTGTTTTGACCTCACTGCGCTTGTTGGGGGAGAGTGTTGGTCGCAATTTTTCTTGATTTGTCTCAGAGTGGTTACTATCGTCGTTTCCTTTGTTTGTCTTAGGGCGTTGCTTTTAATTATCTTTAAGTGTGAGTGTGAGCCTTTTGGCAGCTGCCGAGCCGGGGAGGAGGGAGAGAAGCAGAGCCTGCTTGTTTTAAAGGAGCAAAGCGGGAGAGGAGAGGAGCCTCTCCTGCATTATTAGCAGCATCCTTCTCCACACCCCCACGCGTGTTCCTTCTCCCCTTAAACTCCTCTCCTGCATTATTAGCAGCATCCTTCTCCACACACCCCACGCATGCTCCTTGTCCCTTGAGTGCTTTTCCTTCCCTCCCCACTTAAAACGTGGTTACAAAGCACGGATCCACATGGATCCTCAGGATTTTTGCACTGGGTCACCCCAAATTCACCATCAGATCAGATAGCATGTCCATGGCTACAGCCTGCACCAAAAAACACACACGCACCCACTGTTTCATGGGGCCGCAATGGCGCAAAAACATGGTTACAAAGCATGGATGCACATGGATCCTCAGGATTTTTGCATTGGGCTACTCCAAACTCACCGTCAGATCACATGTCTGTGGCCACAGCATGAACCACAAAAATCATACATCCACTATTTCTTTTAGAATATTTTTTTGTTTTCCTCCTCTACAAACTACGTGTGTTATGGTCGGGTGCGTGTTATAGAGCAAAAAATACGATATGACTGGGTAGGATCCTAATAGTCAAGGGGACTTTATCCCCCTTCTTTGGCTTTCACCACCCCAGACCTTGCTATTTCAGGGCTACGAGTATTTCAATTGTCTTGCAAAGAAACATGCTCAAAGAAATTTATAATTTGATCAAAGTGCATAATTTTGGTAGGGCATTTAAAATATTAAACAAAAATGGCCTTAAATCAATTATTTGGATTCTCTCCCCCCCCCCCTCTAAATTTGACCTCTGTCAGGTGGGAACCTGCCATATTAAAAAAGTATTTAATATTAAGTCTCCATTCCTTGTACTTCTTGCAATGCGCAACTATTTACAGAGATAAAGATGGGGAATGGGATTTGCATGCAAAGCTTTTCGGGTACCACCACTTTAAAAGTCATATATTGGTGGATGGGAAAGACAAAACTGGTCCCACGGCCTGACCTGTTATAATACAGCTTCTTAAAAGGAGACCTGCTCTTAAGGAGGAGCAGGGGTCCCACACTAATAATAGACAGATATCCTAGGTGTGCTTTAACACTTCATGGCCGCTCACTCACAGAAGCCAAGGTTCCCAAAGGCTAGGTCAGCTTGCAGTTCACTAGACTGATACTGGGCAGTCTGATCTCTTGACAACCACCTGCTTGGAGCCCATGCGACTACAAGGGGGAG
Source organism: Podarcis melisellensis (assembly GCF_964234715.1). Taxonomy (NCBI): domain Eukaryota; kingdom Metazoa; phylum Chordata; class Lepidosauria; order Squamata; family Lacertidae; genus Podarcis; species Podarcis melisellensis. The sequence goes on along the minus strand of NC_138529.1, from coordinate 67,980,819 downwards.
AACGCCTCACCTTCTGTAGTTCTTTGCAGCTCTGCTTGACACTGCTCTAACTTGGCTTTCGCCTGCAGCAATTCCTGATTCTGGGCAGGCGTTGCTGCTGCCAGTCGTTTGGATTTGCGCGGAGTCTGCTCCGGATCTGCCTCCTTTCTCTCCTGGAGCTGCTGTTGCCGTTTTGCTTCTTGCAGGGCATCCTGCAGCTCTTTTATCTTTTCATCCTGACTCTGAGGGAGAGAAACAAGACAATTTACAGGAAGGGCTCTGTTTGGGAAGATGCAGCCTTGAGATGAGAATGAACAGCAGTGGCAGAAGATAAGCTGATCAAACTTCCCCAGAATCTCCTGTAGTAGGAATGGGGAACTGGCAACTACTCTCTGGTTGTTACTGGACCACAGCTTCCATCACCCCTGGAGAACTGGAGCCCAACAACATCTGGAAAGGCCATGGGTTGCCATCCCTGTCCTGCAGGGTTGTGAGATTCTCATTTGGGCAGACTCTCATGCACCCAGAAATCCATGAGAGCCAAGTTTCAGTGCCAAGTGTGCAAAGGATTCCATGAATGCGCCTGCATACAGAACCTATCAAATCACATTTGTAGTTCACTCCTCCAAGGGTTTTAGGTGGCAACACACACAAACCTCTTGCATATTTATTTATAAGCCTTCAGTAGGCTGTTTGGGAGATAGCCTCTTCGCAGATCAGATCTGTTCCACACACATATGGAAAGGCTCCCCCCCCCCAGCATTCTCCAGTTATATGAAAATGTTCCTGAACTGTGCACAGGTCACTCCTGCTTGCCCAGAGACAGAGACATGGTTTCCGACCATGGAACCCTCAGACACCCTCACTGAGCCCCCCCAAACACCCTTTGCTCTTCCTGAATTGCTTCAATTGTCTTTTTAAAGGGCTTTTTTGTGGGGGTTGCCTTATTTTGGGGTGTATGGCATGCTTTTGCCTGTCTTCAATTTGTTTTGGGGAGCATGGTGTGGGTGTTTTGGGGGTTCTGAGAACTGGCAGGTGTGCTTTTTTCTTTATGTAAAATGGCTTTTGATTAGTGCCCATGATAGTTTCTGAGATTTCCAAATGTGCCCCTGGTTCCAAAAACGTTGGGGTGTCCCTGGCATAAACTTTCATGGACTTAGAGCGCACATTTGACGACACATATGCCGTTATAAATTTGTTAAACCTTTTTAAAAATGTCATGAGGCCCTGCAGTTTTGCAGATGCCAATAAAACTGGGTGCCTTCCTTCAGGTCGGTGCTAAGGTTTGAAACTGCAATGTCCTGTCGTCAGGAAACCCTCCAGCACCTCCTTCCCACAGCTCCTTCACCCCACGCACCTCAATCTTCTCCTGATAGTAGTCCGTAAGTGACTCCTTCAGACTGTTCAGTTTCTCCTCATAAACGTCCTCCAGCATCTCCTTTTGGATGTCCACATGCTCACTGCAGAGAGGAAGGTGAAAGTGGGTGGGCAGGGAAAGAGTCATATCAAGAACAGACAAGAAGTGGGATGGACCGCCAAGGCCAATCCTGGAAAGGAGCCTCCACAGCCCTCGGCCACCAACAGTACCTGGTCCACTGTTCCTTCTTCTGTAGGAGATCCATCATCTCATTGCAGATCTCATCGCGGAGACGCATTTCCAGCTGAAACTTCTCCTGCCGCTCTTTCAGCAGAAGGTCTCGCACAGCTTCAACCACACGCAACAGGTCCTGAAGGAAGAGAGGAAAGGAACATGACAACTGGGGTGGATCTACACACAGGAATAAAACGCTGTAAGTCATAAATTCAATCATTTAACAATTTTTTTTAAAAAAACCCTGTATGTAAAACCGCATAGAAAAGTTTTGTACACTCCAGCGCCATCTGGTGTTGCATGTTTATAACGCATTTAAAATGCAGGTTTTTGACTAATGTAGCTGAGTCCCAGGTTTTCCAGAACAGCCAAGTTGAGGAATTGCCCCAGACATCCAAGCATTACTACAGCTACTCAATTTTTAATGGTCAAGTAAGTATCCAAAGGAGGTTTTGGAGCCTAGCGGTAACTGGCTATCATTGCATCAGACAGCTTTCCATTTTTTCCTGCGTGAGGGCACAGAATTTTTGAACCTCAGTTGACACTTCACGGTCTATTCTTGGCTGGGTCCATAAGAGGTTTTCTGACTGCTCCAGTCTACCAAAGGACCCTGCCAATGGGAGACTTTCTCAGCGAGTGACAGACAAACAAGCACTTGCCTCTTTGTCATATGTAGTCACATCCATTTCATCCTCGCTCTCTTCGTCCGATTCAGCTTCTTGATACGGTACTTCTTCAGCGATCTTCTTCCCCCGGAGGCTGTGCTCCTTGATGAGAGACTGAATCGACAGGAGCTTTGTAGGAGCTTGTAGGATCTGGAAGGTATACAAAGTGTTGCTGTTGGCATATTCCAAAGAGCAATGGGCACATCCCAGCCAGGCAAAAACACCTGAGGATAGCACAGGGGGATGTGGCCTAGGGAGAATCCCAGGGCCAAGGCAGAGGCCTGCATCTGGCCCTCGCTTTCCCACCCATGTGCTACAGCCTTATGTTTAACCTAGCCAGTTTAACACATTGTCAGAAATTCTCCTGCCCCAGTTGACATCCATGCCTGGATACACATCTAGCCCTCCCTAGAAGTACAATCAGCTATCTGTCCTTCCTCATACTATGGAAAGTCTGTTTCTTCCCTGGCAAGGATTGAGATATACCATATTCCCTAATATTGCCCGTTTCTCCGCTCTCTTGCAGCCAACCAGCTGTGCTACATAGCACACCAGCACCCAAGGGTCCTTCAGAGAGGGAATTGCAGGTGCTGCTGAACTTAGCCAAAGGTTGCCAAGGTAAGGTGTGGAGAAGATACTGGAGAAGAGAGGCTGGGGTCTGGGGGCTTATTAGTTTGTTTCCATTCTTGTTTTTATTATGCATTTTGCATTTTTATGTCGTGGACTGCCTTGAGATCTACAGGCAAAGTGCAGTAAACAAATGCAATAAATACAAATAAATAGGTACGTTTCTGAGCACAATTCAAAGTATTGGTGTTGACCTTTAAACCCTAAACGGCCTCGACTCAGTATACCTGAAGGAGCATCTCCACCCCCATTGTTCAGCTCATACACCAAGGTCTACCACCTTCTGGCGGTTCCCTCCCAGAGAGAAGTGAGGTTACAGGGAACCAGGCAGAGGGCCTTCTCGGTAGTGGCGCCCACCCTGTGGAATGCCCTCCCTTCAGATGTCAAGGAAATAAACAATTATCTGACTTTTAGAAGAAATCTGAAGGCAGCCCTGTTTAGGGAAGTTTTTAATGTTTGATGTTTTTAATATTCTGTTGGGAGTTGGGGAAACCCAGCCAGATGGGTGGGGTATAAATAATAAATTAATAATAAATTATTTTTAATTATTATCATCATTATCATTATTGAAGGAAAGAAAATGGGGAAACACGTAAGAGGTGTAGGGGAGAGAGTACAAGTGTAACAAGCACACTTTGGGGTACACTGGGGGGAGGGGAGGGAGAGAGAGAGAGAGAGAGAGAGAGAGAGAGAGAGAGAGAGAGAGAGAGAGAGAGAGAGAGAGAGAGGAGGGATTAGCAGTGAAACTTCAAAGGCCAGCCAACATTTATGGAACCTTGCAGGCACCTAGTTTCACCTTCAACAACTTTGTGTCTGACCTGACTAGCAATAGCTGAAAACTTAGCCACGTGAAGAGTCTCATAGTACGATGAAGCACATGGGTTGATATTAACAATCATACAGGACTGCCCACGTCCTGTGAAGAAGCCTTGGAACACACGGGTGAGCTTGCTGTCCCGGAAAGGAACGACACTCTGCTTCAGCCTGTTAAGGATACAGGAAGAGGATTTAAGCCCCAGAAATGGAGCAGAAAAGCAGCAACCATAGCCGGCACCCCACCTGCCGGGAATCCAATTCGACAAACCCTACACACAACCAGCAACATCTCAAGTTGGAGAGGACATCCTACAGGAAGCCCTCCTTGCTGGGTTCAAGTCAGAGCTATGAGGAGCCGTCGGACTGAGAGCTAGGAAGAGCTTTACCTGGTCTGCTGGTTCTGGCGCAGCAAAGTGAGGCAACGCCCCAACGTGTGCAAGGAGGTGTTGATGTTATTTGCCTCTTTCAGGCGGTCCCCGACTCTCTGTTCTTTGCAGCGCTCTGAGCCGGCCAGGTCACAGAGGGACATCCTGGGGAGGAGGGAGGGTGGTGTCAGTATCAGGATACAGGAAGTCTAATCCTACCAGACCCAAGTGTTGCATTCTTCAGGTTAGAAATCCCGCACACCAGACATGTCAACCACTGCCAAATACACCCAACTAAAACCTGTTAATTCAGCGCCATGGAAGATTTAGGTTGCTCTGCTTCAGGTAAGCAAAATGGGGGACTAACTACAGATTTTCATTCCAGGTCTGGCACATTGCAGGGATACTGGAAAAGCCCCTGAAAGCTTTACACCAACACATACAGTGGGCGTCTGTCTGAGAAGTGCCCATTGTGACTGGGGGGGGGGGGGGAAGGACTCTCTCCCACACACCCCATTTGCCCTTCTGAACTCCCCTGCCCTTAAATGTGATTGCCCTTCAGCCAACTGACAGGGAAACTCATAATTCTGCCCTTCGCTGCATGCAAAAACTTTGACTTACTCGCTGATTTTTGGCTCCATCCCACTGCTGCTTTCCTGGAGGTGCAGAATGCGAATGGAGAAAATGCTGTGGCTGCAAAGAGCAAGAGATTAATGAAAACCAGTAGCTTGGGCTCAGATTGTCACCCCCATTCCCTATCTCATACACCCAGACCTGCCCTCCTACCTCCATGGGTTTTGTTTTCTTGTGCGAAAGACATGTTTTGCCAATTCTGAGACACACACTTTCACCCAACCCCTCTGCTAATAAATAAAATGATGGTGCTGTTACAGACCTGCGGCTAGAATGCTGGTTCATGTGGGTGCTGGCCACGCTCTGATTTCTCCTGCCCAGTTTCAGCAGTTTCCAGGCCTCAGCAGCATCTTGAACATTGATCCAGTTCAGATCTGGGAACAGGAATATGTGGCTTCAGGCTTCACATCTCTACGAGGGATCACCCTCAGCAAGCAGACAAGACCCTCTTCCGTTACACAGCCCACGTTACCAATGCTGCCACCCACAGACTGCCAGTGGATCAAGCTACGGGGAAACCGCTGGCTGGGTAAGCTGGCCAGTCTCTACCTTTGACGTAGGGGTTGCCGGTCTGATCTTCGCACAGCCGCAAGGTGGGCCTCTTGCAGTTTGGGCCAAGTGTGGTCGTCTCCAGCAAGTCATAAATCTGTTCATTGTAGATCTCAAAGAAGGAAACCCAGATGGAAAACTGCACGTCTTGTGCCAGCACTGAGACATTTTCTGGGTCAGCCCAGCGAGGCCCTGACTCTGTCAATGAAAGCCAAACGTGTATATTGCCAGTGATTGCCACAGCTGAAATTCATCCAAAAGACACAATGTCCCTTCCCAATGCCCTTGCCTGGCTCCCCATTAACTTTATAATCCCCCCCCTTTTAACACACAGCAATTGCCCTGTTAAAGAAGGCCATAGGCATCTCCCCTTGCAAAATTTCTCACATGCCTCTGAATCTGCCTTGATTTTAAGTCTCCTGTAAGTCCCTTCATTGCTAGCCCACTCACTCTTCTGAAGGCCTTTGCATGCCCTCACTGGTGTGAAATCAGAGAGTGGTAAAATACAAATCTTCTACTGAATGGTAAATAAGATTTTAGCAACAGTCCAGCTTTCTGCTTTATAGTTAGTGACAGAAAACTGGCTTTGGCCATCAAGCAATGGCCAAGCCAAAAGCGATTTGAGGGAGTATTTTACAAGCCCCTCCAGAGGAAGCCCAAAGGCCCTCTCCTGTAAAGCCCACCAATGAGTCCCCATAAACCCCCTCAACATTGTTATAAAATTGATATATGGATGCTATCACTAGATATCCCCCCTTGCTCTCTTGTGGGTTGGGTGGCCCTATCTATTTTGAGATTCCACACCTCTTGAGGTACTTCTCAGCTTTGATCGTGACCATAAGAAAACCACCTGTCCCCAGACAGGTGGCTCAGGGCAGTAGGTACCTTCTAGCTGGCTGGTGCTTGTCAGGTTGGCAGACTGGCAGCTGTAAGAGAGGCCACCTAAGCCACTGTCAATGCTTCCGCTTGTGCCTGCTTGCAGCTGGGATGCTGTGCTGTGACTTCTATTCAGAGAAGTATACAGCTCCTCCTGTAATTCCAAAGGAAGGAAGGAAGGAAGACAACTGAGTTGCTGATCAGGGCATTTTTCTCCTTATAACAAGAGACTCGGCGAGCGGGAGGGACACTCACCTCCTTCATCTTGCCACAAAGCAGGGCCTGCTTTTTCATTTCCTCCTGTCGAACCTGCTTGCTGTCCAGCCAGGTCACCTCACTCGAGAGGAAGGGCTTCAGATCCATGGCCCGGTACAACCGCGCCCCAATACTATTGAAAATGATGGCCAGGGAGCGAGGCAGGATCCCCGCATCAGTACCACTACCTGCAAGTCAAAGAAGAAGTGAGCAGACACTGAGACAAGTGCCCCCCCCCGCCACTAGGCAGAGGTGCTTGCCTGAACCAGCACAGACTGAGTGCTTCTTACCCTGGATGGTGTAAGTCTTCCCTGAATTAGTGACGCCATAGGTGTAGACCAGCCAGTTCTGCCCATGGAGCACACCCTTCACCACATCCTTCATCGTTGCATCAAAGAAAGCCGCCTGGCCCACCTCTGGACCAAAGATCTGCAACCCCAAATGTTACAGGTTAGTTCCTTTAGAGAGCAGAGAAAGGGAACCTGGGGCCTTCCAGACATTGTTGAACTACAACTTCCATTAACCTTGACCACTGGCAGTGCTGGCTAGGGCTGATGGGAGTTGCAGGTCAAAATATGAGGCAGGCCACACATTCCCCCTCAGGGGGTTAGAGTTAGGCAGTAAAACGAAGAGGGGAAGGGTTGCCCCTGCTTCTCCACTTTTTCCTCAGTGGAGCCCTGCAAAATCCTTAAAAAAAACTGGTGTCCATGTTGAATCCTACATAAACCCAAGATCCAAGTATGTACCTGAGTGAAGGTGAATTTGTGCACCGCCTGACCAAGCCCCCGTTCAATGTTTCTCATGGTGAAGGAATCCTTTGGTGCTTTGAGAAGAAGGGTCTCGGAATCGTCAATACAGGCGCAGCCCTAGAGAGGACAGTTAACATTCTGCGTTCAACATTATTTGCCACAGCAGGAGCACCCCTGGATACTAGTTTAAACATTTGTGGCTTCCCCCAAAGAATTATGGGAGCTGTGTTGTTGTTTTTTTTTAAAGGTGCTGAGAGTCGTTAAGAGCCCCTATTCCCTTCACAGAGCTACAATTACCAGGATGGCTTAACAATCGATCCTTCTTTATAAGGAACTCGGGGAATTGTAGCTTGATGAGGAGGTTAGGCTGGGGCCAGGCTATTCTTCCCCTTGCCAGAGAGCGAAAGGGAGGAACCTCCTGGTGTGATTATACCTCTGGATAAGGGCAGAGACCAGTGTCTATCCCCTCCCAGGAGATTAGGAAAAGCAGCCCCCCACACACACCTTAGATGCTGGCCCATGCATTGCCTATAAACTCACTTTATCTTCCTGTTTCTCCATCTCGGCTGGTGTCAGGGGTCGCACTCTTGCATATACCTTCACTTTTCCATTATCATCAGAAGCGGCCTGTGGAGAAGTCACATGTGACTTTTAGGTTCATACTTAGGAGAGTTAGGCAATACTAGCCCATTCGTTTTGTTGTTTTTTTAATTGTTTTGAAACCAGACCAGAGGTAGCCAATCAGATGCTTTTCAGAGGCTGTTGGTCTACAGCTCCATCTTTCCCAACCATGGGTCCTGCTGGACAGGGCTGGTGGAAAGCTGCAGTCCAACCATATTAAAGAGCATCACATTGGCTACCCCCGAGGGAGCACAAACAAGGGTTTTAGTTCTTCACCTCACTGCTCTTACCTGCTCACTGCTTGAAGAGATGGCAGAGAACTCCGCCAAGAGGTCTCGGCACAAGCCAGGCCCACATTCTGCCACAGTGGACTCCAGCACAGGAGAAGTGACAGCTTCTTCGTCAGAAAACAGCCCTACTGGGGAGGCCATAGCGGCTACACACTGATGCTGCAAGAGAAGCCCATCATAGGATGAGGAATAGAAAAAGAAGCATAAGTTCCACTGCCAGACTTTGCCACTGGTTTCCAGGTTCCTTGCCACTTCTAAATAAATTATAACAACACTTCCTATAACTGCAAAATGTGTGATGCCTATGATAAGGATAAAATATTGGGGTACAATACTGAAACCGTCTCCCAGCTTTGCTAGGGCCTAACCCTGCAGGTTCTGAATTGGTCAGGTTCAAGCAAGAAACCGCAGCCAGGCAAATTGAAGCAAAAGAGCGGCTAGGAAGCCTTGATCACTTTATTGTTGCAGCAAGGTTTTAATTCCCAAACTAAAACAAGGAAGAAGAAGCCCAGAACAAAGGGCACATGGCTTCTTAAGAGTCCCCAAAATTTCCCATAATACATTTCACAAAGCAGCATCAAAACATAGGTATGTCCCAGACAGAAACCTGAGGTCCAGACATCCCCCTGTCAATCACACATGGTTCAAGTACCCACTTCACACAATGAGAGTATTTACATATCCCCTTGTCAGGAAAACATCCCTCTGCACCTTTATTTGTTCTTCCTGGGTCTCATTTCCCTCTGATAACACCTAGTCTGGCCCCTTTGTCAGGGCTGTTAACTGTGTGATGATACATCTTGAGAATTATGAAGTCCCTGTTCCATTCATGCCATGAGTCAGGTCCCTTCCCCTCCATGCTTGGAACACAATTTTATTACCTTTTGGAACTGAATAAAACCATCTACTTGACTATTTCTGGTGAATTTTTATGTTTCAGAAAATGGGGTTTCCTTGCCTTATTGTGGCACTGAGAGCCCAGTATAACAGAGCAAAGTGTATAGAAATCAGTGGTAGTGTGTGCTGTCGCCAAGTCCTTACAGCGTAGCATGCAAGCTCAGGAGGCCAATGCTCCTGATGAGTTGGTTGGGTATCCCCCTTTGTCCGTAACACCTGCATACCATGAGTGTGCTCAAACAGGCTCCAGAAAAGGGCAGGAGCTGCTGCATACTACCAGAGGGTAGCATGCAACTTGTATGAAGTATGAAGGAAAGTATTCATCTTTCTGTAGAAAAGTTAAATTTTCCCCTTATTGGTTTCAGACTTTGTGGGATAAGGAAAATAAAAAGGTTGCAGCCAGAAGATTGTTAAACTGCCACATAACTAAGTTCCAGTCATTTTTCAAAGCTATAATAAAAAATGATCTGAAATAGTTGATGCAATAAAAGTAATCTGAAATAACTTTTGCAACGTTCTCTGATGGTTCACTTTGATTTTTTTTAAATAAAAGCAAGATTATCCATGTCAGCTATACGGATTAACTACTGACCTAACCAATAAAAAGGGGAGGACTAGCAAAAAGGTACTTTAGATCGGGAGTGGACAGTTTTTAGCAGCTGTTAGTTTTTTCCTGTTCTTACCAGAGCCCTGAAATCTCCCAACTGAAGCCAGGTGCAAAGGGCCTACCATTAGAATAAAATAATTCAGAGCCAAGGATTAGTACAAGTTCTGATCTGAGCTCCCAATCTCTTCCATAAACAAAAACCGACTCCAGTTTACTTCTCATTTCAACAGTACTGTACAGTATTTTTAATTTTGTGGAGGTGTGGGAGTCAGGGCAAGAGAAACATTTTGTTATTGTCATTGTTAAACTGAGGGGTGGGGTGGTCAGAAATCTACAGTAGCTCATCCACAGGCCTAGCAGCAAATGCCAATCTACTATTATGATGGTGTGTTTTTTTCCAGGGGCAGAGAGGGAGTTGGATGAATGCCTGGTCCCCCTTCTAAGTCTTTTAAGGAAATATGGACCCCTGGAATCTCACACCTCTTGGAGATTGAGATGGCACGCAACACTACCTTCTGCACAGCCCAGCATTAGATCATCATCTGCAAGTCAACACTCAACATTTTTTTGTTTCGTGTTGCTTTTGTTTTGGCTTATGGGCTTCTGCCAATTAAACCTCAACAGAAGTGAATTAAATCAGAGGACAATTTCCATTAGCACAAACAACCCTCACAACCTCCACTAGCCAAACAGTAGATAGGATACCAGCAACATACCTCAGCTAGAGATGCATTGCATTCTAGGAAAAACTAACTAGATAAAAATCTGGAGGTACCTTACCTGACCACTGCTCCATCTGGGCCCAGTATTGTCTGTTCTACCTGCTGAGAGCAGCTCTCAAGGTTTCAGAGAGCATCTTTCCCAGTCTGCACACTACCTGAGGATGTCAGTGACTGAACCTGGGACCTTCTGTATTCAACACACGTGGTCTCTACCAACCAAGGGACAGCCCTTAAGTACACTCCCAACCACATATCCTCAGAAATAAATCCACTGGGATTTAGCTCCAAGGAAGTGGGGTTAGGACTGCAGCGAAAACACTATCATGTGGGCACTTTGTTTCGTTATGGAAGTGCTAGAAAGTGCATTGTTTGGCTCAGACACTATTATAGCAGCAAGGAATGTGACCCTCGTGCAAGCGTAGCTTCTTTAACCAGCTTCTGCAAAGGGTTATTTAAAAAGAACATGCCACTCGACCTAATCTGCCGTTGGGATCCACCTCTTCCTTTCCCTATGAGAGCAACTTAATTCAGGAGACCCGCCTCAAGCCTCGCGTCTGTAACGTATCTTCCAGGTCCCATAAGATAAAGAGGAATTGGAATAAGGTGGGTAAATAAATGCCCAGAATTACGAATACGACTGCCAACCTAGTGAAAGGGGGAGGTTTTCACGAGTACCCAAAATGAGACATGCTCAGCGCTCACATTAGGAGGGGCAGCGGGAGACTTAAATCACCCGCCGCGGCCGTTGCAGAAGTAAAGGGGCAACTCACGCCCGAGCCTCGTTCTCCCCGACACCAGTAGCAAGGATTGAGTCCAAAGCAATTCTCCCCCCCTCTCACCAGGCTTTCCCCCGCTCCGTGCTCTCCTCTGCCCGGCCCGCCAAGCTTTGTCCGCTCGATCGCCGGTGTCCGTACGAGCCACAATGGAGCCCTCGAAATCCTCTTCTGCTTCTCCTGCTCTTTCAAACCTCGCGGTCGGCCCGCTCAGCCAATCAGGACGCGCAAAACTCAGCGGCTAATCACCTACCCGGGGCGTGGCCAGCGCGGAGCTTAACGCGAGGCTGTTTCTAATTCCGGCTCTTGTCGTATGTAGTCCAGCCTCAGTCTGAGAGGAATGGAAGAAGCAGCGGGCGGTTTACTTCGGTCTGCTTCTTCTCCCTCTATTAAAACCCTTCTGGGCCACAAAATATGCCCCCTGCCACCATTCCAGTGCCAAATTTTGCCCCCACCCACCTCCAAATATCTCACAAAAAGTGTGGGGGGGCTACCTTTGGCTGCAACCCCCTTACAACACAAACTCCAAGGAAAAGGAGAGGATTACTTCACAGCCAATCACAGTGGAAGGTGAAGGAACCCTTCAGACATCGGGAATTGCTCAGGCGAGCTATATGAAACCTGCATCCTTGACTTCAAGTAAAAAAAGGGTCCTGTCCAGTCACATTTTGATTCCTAACTCAGCTTCCAAAAGACTCTTGCTTTTTTCTTGGAAAAAAAAGGAAGCTCAGAATCTGGGGCCCACTGCAGGCATGGGCCCTGCTGCAATTGCTCTAACTGCAGTGTGGATAACCTTGCCCAGATCCCTTACAACAGGAATGGGGAACATTTTTTTTAGTAAAAAAAAAACACACACATTATATCAAGGGAAAACTTCCAGGAGCCATTTGCCAGTGGTGGATAGGGCTAGAGATGACAGTGGGTGGGCAAAAGGTGTTACTCTTACCTTTATATGATAGACCGCATTCCAGCCACACACAAGAGACATTTCTACACTCATCCGATGCCATCCTGGCAAGCTAGCTTAAGGACATACCAAAGTACTTGGGTGTTAGGGTGTGAAACCTAAGACGTTGGCAAGTTAGCAATGTCATGTGACTTTAAGTAGTCAAGCTTGTTAAGTTGTTAAGTTGCTCAGTATATAAAGAGTGTTTGTTTTCTCTGCCTGTGGGGCATGAAGCAAAAATGTCTGAAAGCTCCGGAGGTGTTTCTGTTATCTGTCTGCAATAAACCTGTCTTTGGGGAAAGACAGGCTTCCCTGTGTCGTTATTTCTTTGCTGCTGAGACTCTGAAGCTTGTACTGCAACAAGAATCTCTGCACTGGACTTAATTAATGCTCTGCAAAGAGAACTGTTGCTGGTTGCGCAGCGGAAGCGTTTACTGGACCAGAACACAGACTCTCTTATTGGGGAGGGATGGAGAAGTGTGGATTAGGAGGGGATGTGGCATCTGAAGTATCCTTAGGGCCACAGATATGCTTGGAGGGCCACATCTGGCCCTGGGTCTCAGGTTCCCACCCCTGCCATACATGGATTTTACCTAGTAGCAGCCCACCAGGTGCTGGGGCTCTGCAAAATAGTGTATACACCAAGCATTGCACACCCCACCTGCTGCTAGGGATGTTTCCTCTTAACCACATTCACCGTCAGTCACACACACACAGTTTCTCCCCAGTCCAACTTTAGCTTCTGCCGCATTATGCTCAAACTCTGTGGGACAGAGAAGAGGCAGAGTCTAGCAGTTTCCTGGCACTTTGCAAAGCTGCTGTCATTATATCTGGTCTTGTCATAAAGGTGATCCTGTTTTCACAGGTATAAGTGAAGCGAAGCGTGCTATGGTATTTGTTTTCCCCTTTTCTTTCCTCGTGGTCATTATCTGCTCCTCTCCTTTTATATCAGGCATTCACAAATAATTTATCATTATTGGTGGAGAACTCCCAATATCTCTTACGCCCTTCCCAAATTAGGCCACGCCTAGTGATAACTACTTGGTAACTGGTAAAGGTGAGTACAATGGATGCAACTTCAGAGAGTAGTGTTCTGCTAGGGAGGCATGAATAGAGCTAATTTGTGCCAGTGTTGAAACCAACAAAGCTACCTTGCTTGGGTACTAACAGTGGCATCATGTAGGGTTTTTGGGGTTTTTTTGCCTCCAAAATAATGTTTGCAGATAACTGCATGCTCTTTCAGTTTTAGAATTTTCTAAAAAGGAAGCCAATACAGATTTTTAAAAAATCTTTCAGAATCTAGAACAGAACTGTTCTGGAATGGTTATACACAACATAACATTTATTCTCTGGAAATGTACGTTCTACAGCCCCTTGTTGGTGCCTGCTACCAAAAACGGGGCTTAGCTTTGTGGGACAAGTCTTGCCTGTGCTATGGCTTGTTGGTTCTTTAACTTTCTTTTTCATCCATTAAACTTCAACTGAGACTCCTGGGTGAGGACAAGACAACATGGTTCCAGGAATAAACAACAGGAAAAAACATAGTATCTGTAGTCTAAAAACTGACTTTTCTGATACATATAAACCTGTTATGACTAATACTTTGAGACATATAATAGATAACAAAAGCTCTTAGGGAAGTGGAGGGGCATCAGACTGCTGAACTGTGGTTATCTTAACAACTTTTCCGTAGAGCCAGACTGAAGGTATCAAGGTTGAAATCCGGCTTCTGGACTAGCCTGATTCTTCTGGCTCCTCAACATCTATAAATTGAAAGAAAGACAGTAAATCTCTCAGTTCCCTAAGGATTTATCATGTTCCAGAATAGCCTGTATCTAAGCCTACATAAACCTCATTACGAAGGGCCACAGAAAGTATCAGGTTCAATCCCTGGCATCTCCAGGCAGGGCTGGGAGACCCCTGTCTGACATCTTGGAGGGCCACTGTCCATCACCATAGACAATGCTAAGCTAGACAGACCAATGGTCTGACTTGATATAAGGCAGTTTCCTATGTTCCTGCTTAGGGAGCCAAGTGGATTTTTAATCATCTATATGCCTTGCATATAGAAGGGACGCAGGTGGCGCTGTGGGTTAAAACACAGAGCCTAGGACTTGCCGATCAGAAGGTCGGCGGTTCGAATCCCTGTGACAGGGTGAGCTCCCATTGCTCAGTCCCAACGTCTGCCAACCTAGCAGTTCGAAAGCACATCAAAAGTTCCAGTAGATAAATAGGTACCATTCCAGTGGGAAGGTAAATGGCATTTCCATGTGCTGCTCTGGTTTGCCAGAAGCAGCTTAGTCATGCTGGCCACATGCTGCATGCTGGCTCCCTTGGCCAGTAAAACGAGATGAGCGCCGCAACCCCAGAGTCGGTCACGACTGGAACTAATGGTCAGGGGTCTCCTTTACCTTTATGCCTTGCAGCTTGGCAGAAAATTCTACTCATTATTGGGAAATCTAAGGAAGAGGCTTTCACCTTGAGATGAATAGCACTCATGTTTGGGAGACACAAGCAGAGATGCCATACATCCTGTGAATGGTTGGATTTCCACTCATTTGTTCCCTACAGGTATGGGAACATGGCAAAGGGGAGGCTGATGTGGTTGATCCCCTTGGAACACAATCCTCTCACCTTCTCACAAAGCCCTGCATTTCCTCTGAGCACAGGAGTGCCTCGCCCAGCATCTGAAGCTGCTCCAGGATTTCTCGCTGCATCTCCAGAGCAATGCGATGTATATGGTGGTTGGAGTTATTGTACATGATGGCATTCTGGAACATCAGCATGAGATCCCGCTGGAACTGCACCATATTCTGAATGCGGCCCTTGGAGAGGCTCCTCTTTATGGAGGAAAGATCGGCTGGTCTTCAGAAAGGAGGGAGAAGTGAGTTGCAATTGTCTGTCATTTTGGCCAAGTTGTTAAGAAAAAAATTACATTGTCTCTCAGAGAAGGATTTGGGCGGTTATAGATTGGAAACTAGCAGAATTTTAACTTGGTAGCCCAGGCAGCTCTCAAAGGAAATATCCAATCCTTAGAGTAAGAATTTCTGTTCCTCCATCAGTGGATGGTGTCAATTACTGGCTGTGTTATACAGTGGATTTAATCTTCCAACATATGGTACTTTTCTTTTGTTGAAATCAGCCCCTTCCCTCAATTTGGATCAGGTCTATGATGATTCTGGGGGTGGCTTTAACCCTTCACATACTCATACTGCTTCTTAATACATAAATCACGCACTAAAGCTGCTATTATCCACAGAGTGGGTAGATAGTAAGATGGGTACGATACAGGTGATTGTCTTTTCTCATCTAAACAATAGCCTCTGGGGGAGTGATTCATGTTAAGGGAATCTACCCCAGTACTGAAGTCCCAATTCAAATCCCATCCTCTACCTCACTGCTTTTCAATCAATAATAATTACTGGGTAGGTAAAGGGAGGGACTGGGAGACTGACTCATGGACCTCATCAATCCCACCATTGCATACAGGCAGGCTTCTCCTGATCCAGATGTTATGGAGAAATAGAGCTGAGTGTCATAAGCGTACTGATGGCATCTGGCCCCAAAATGCCTAATGACCGCTTCCCAACAGCTTCATATAGGTATTCAATGGCATAGGGGATAAAATAGTGCCTGGCAGCATCCCTTAATTTAACCACCAAAGGGGCCAAAAAGTACTCTCTCAATGTAGGTAGGACTAGAACCCCCCATTTCTCATTCCATGGAGCCAGTCCAAGAGGCTATATGGACACTGGTATCAAAAGCAGCAGAGAGGCAGAAAAGCAGGAACAAAGCTGCACTACCCTTGCCCTGCTCACTGTAAAGGTGGCCAAGGATGACTCGGTCCCATAGCCAAGCCTGAACCCAGATTGGAATGGGTTTAAATGCTCTGTGTCCTCCAATAATGCTTGCAGCTGCCCTGCCACTACTCTCTCTGCCACCAAGAAATTGGTAGCTGCAACTGGATGGTAGTTATTCCAGTCCAAAGGACCCAGGGCCAGTTTCTTCAAGAGTGTTCACACCACCATCTCTTTCAAGGCAGCTGGAACCACCCCATCACACAATAAAATGTTCTCCATGCCTTGGACCCAAGGAATCAAACCCCCTTTGGTAGATTTAAGCAGCTAGGAGGGACAGGGGTGAAGAGGGCATGTGGGCAGACGTATTGCCACCAGCATCTTATCCATATCAACTTGACTGCATAAGCTTAAACTGATCCCGTCACATATCATAGACTCTGGCATTGGACAATTCGGCTGGAACTGCAACCATGGCAGTTGTTGTGACTTGTACCACTCTCACAGCCTTATTCTCCATACCAGCTCTCCCTCCACTTTTTCAGCTGACCTTTTCACCACATCTTTGTAACCAGGAGCCTGCTTCTCGGAAACGGGCTTCAGAAAGGGGCCGCTGTATCTAAGGGGGAGACAGAGATGAAGAGAGCTAAATAGGCTTTCCCATGTGCATTACACAATCCCTTGGCTCACCGCCGGACTTCATGCCACACCCTTTTCTGTATCTCAGAATGACTGGTGGGGATGACAGTGATTGGCAGATGCAAGTCAATCGGCTAAGAAATCACTCAGACTCCGTGAAGAATTCTTCTTTGGACTCCAGCCAGGTCCACACGTGACCCATCTACAAGAGGTACATGAGATGGGAAGAGGGTTTGTCACTGGCTCACGTGCTAGCTTCGGCTGTAGCTCAGTGGAAGAGCATCTGCTTTGGTTGCAATGATTGCAGTTCAGTCTCCAGACAAGACTGAAAATGTCCCTAGTCTGAAATCTGGAGGATAGCTGCCAGTCAGAGTAGAGAGTGCTAAGCTAGAGGGACAAAGGGTCTGATTTGGTATAAGGTTGCTTTCAACATTCCTAACGCTAATACATATAGGACACTCCATTTCCTCTGGGCTTCAGTCCTGGGATCCCAGTGTCTTCCCCCATATTTTCATCAGTTCTCTCTGAGCTTGATCCACAACATTTTTCTGTTCGAGCTTTGACTCCCTCAGTATCCAACTCTGGTCTTTCCACACAGGTTTTAAAGTCTTAGGTTTACTCTCACTGTATCGGTACTAAATTGTGGCACATTTCCTCTATTTATACATTTCCTCCTCTTAAATTTCAACCCTCACCCTCACCTTACACACATAGTTTGCCCTCTTAATAACCACCAGATACAGGCAGTCGCTCCTGTTTACCCAAATACATCTTGATAAATTTGATGCTGCTTGCCAAAAAAAAAAACCCCAGGGTGAAAATCTCAGGAGTGTATTGGATTTTAGGATCATGAAGCAAGTCTGATACGATTTCTGCTATTTAAAAAAAATTAGCAGATGCAGTAAATGCAATAAGCAAGGTGCCTAGGTTACTGGATGTATAGATGCAACGTTACACCACTCAAAGAAATGAAACAATTTGAAAGAGGAAAACTGCAGTGTCAGGAAGTGGGACAGCAGGAGATTTCAGTCTAGACCAGAGTGTGCAAAAGGTTGCATCTCTTAAATTGGGGGGAGAAGAGGACCCTCACAGGAAGTGGCATGCAGACACAGACAAATCGCAAGATGCTGTGTGACCTGCACCAGCTCTTGAATGGTTAGTATCAAGCAGCCGTGAAGATGTTCTACTGTGGATGCACCCTTAGTCCTCTTCACCTCCATAAACCTTAATAACACACCTGTGGCCAGCCACCATCTTCCAGATGGACAACAGAGTTTTCTTGAAAAGCAAATGCTGCTGGAGAGGGTCATCTTGGCTCAGCCGCATCCTATACAGATAAGAAACAGAACAGATTTATTCCCATCAGGAAAAAGAAATTGGTGGGATAAATGTGTTATTGGACCAGTGGTGCAGCTAAGTTTGTTAGCCCCTGATGGAAAAAGAAATTTGTACAACTTACCAATGAAAGTTAGTAAATGAAGGGGTTAAGGAGCACAGAACTGTAAATTTCTAGAGAAGGCACAGCTAAGATTCACCCCTCACCTTCAGGGAGGGGGGAAGTATTGTTTGTTTCCTGCTCCTCTCTCCCTCTTCTTTTGAACCATGCAACTGACCAGACACATGAGGCTGGCGCTCCCTGTTCAAACTCCATGCTTGAAGGTACCCTTTTCATATTTTGTACTCAGTAAGTTTTTACCTGTGTTGTTTTTGCTGTAGCATTGATTGATGCATGAGTGTGACCTTTACTTAATATAAGTAAAGCATTTAAACTTACGAAAGTTTGTGCTCTATTAACTCTGAGAGTGGTAGAGACAGGGGAATACAATTAGTACCCAGTGCTTAATACTGGGACATTTAAAGGTCTAACAACCTATATTTGCCACGCTTTGCAAACACTGCATATATTTTAGTTTTAAACTCTGCTGGGGGCCCTTTTGACTACAGAGTGAGTCAGCCCCATGTTTTTTTAATTCAGGCAGTCAATCGTTTTTCGTTTTCTTTTGTAGTTTCCTCCACACATGGAATATCTGAATTAACTAGAATTCCCCAGTTATTTCCTAACAAAGAGTTCCCCGCGCCTCTTCTAGAGGGAGCTTTAGGCTGCAGCCCTATATATAAGCTTAGCTGGGAGCCAGGCCCACATAACTCAGTGGGGTTTACTTCTGAGTAGACCTGTGCATGATTGCATGGCAAGATGACTGGCTACACTTAAAGTACTAAGCCTGAAGAGCAGGTATGATGCCATTTCTGAGCTTTGTGCCACCATTACTCACAAAGGCAAAGAAGCTGTACTTGTGGTAGGAGAGCTCATCAAGGGTGTTCCATAGGGACTGGAGTCGTCGTTGCTGTAACTCAGGTGGAAGTCACAATCTTTCCAGTCTTCAGCTTGTTCTTCATTGCGTTCCGCAGCCACTTCCTGGTGAACACAAAATAGGCATGAGCTGAATTGGCAAAGTAACAATTGGAATATCAAACTCAGGGCCAGATGCCCATGATACCAAGATACAAGGATTCTAACTGGGTAGGTCCATCTTTTCCCCACCCCACCTGAAAACGCAGCTAAGCCCTCCCAAGCAACTTGTTCTCACTTTCCCCCTTCCCACCAACAATCATGGCTAGCTCACAGATTTCATCTTTCCCTTGGTGCTTATCAACTTTCACTTCACTGTGCTTCTCCTTTCCAGAGAATATGACCTCTATCCAAAAATGGGGAGATGAGAGTTTCACCACTTACCTCTATGTTTTGTGGCACCCCATCCTTCAGTGTTCTCCAACTGAAGGAAGTATCATTTGTAAGCTCTAATGAGTAGTCATCTTCATCTGTTTCTCCTGCACTTTCCACAAGGCTATGCAGCATCTTCTTTCCCAAACCCCCATCAGGATTGTCATCCTGAATCTGAGAGTCTCCTGACTCCTCACACAGATCCTGTTGCTCTTCCATTCCTTCTGCTTCCCAGTTCATAACTGGCAACTCTTCTGAGACCTGAAATGCCAACTTTCCCCTTCCCTGGGAAGTAGCTCTCTTTTTCAGAACCTGAAGCTGACTTCCTTTAGCCACTTCCTCCTCTTGGTGGGTCACAGATCCCTTTATGTCTCCTTCATGATCCAGCAATCCCCTTCCAGGCAACTCCCCAGCACTGCAAAGTGCCTGTGGACCCTGGGCCAGGTACGTGCTGCCAATGCAAAGGGGCTCCATCAAATGAGTTACCTGGAAGAGAGGATGACAGGCTAACAGCTTAAGACCTTTACAGAATTAGTGACATTACAAAACTATTTGCAGATCTGTCCATTCAACACATCTTTTGTCCTAACGGGCATAGGATAAAGACACAGCCAAAACACAGAATAACACTCCATGGGCGTGTGAATAGAAGTGCATCTGGGCAAAGACACCCTTCCACTTTTGAATTAGAGGGCAGGCACCAACCCTTGTCAATACATTTATCCTGAACCTCTATCTCCAGGTACCTTTACCCAACCGCATACAGAAATTTGCCAGTCTGCCACGCTGACTGGGAGCACTATTTTTTCAGCAGTCCCCTCTAACTGACAAGGTCACCCACCACCACCTTTTCCTCAACTGCACCCACCAGCAGCCATACCTCTGACAGGAACCTCAAGATAGCATCCTGCTTGTACCTCCCAGCCTCTTCTTGCTCCCCTCTGCTGGCACCTTCCCATGCCAGAGGACCACTTGTTCCTAGCTGACTCTCCTCCTCTTGGCTGCTGCTCTCCTCGACCTCCTCCTCAGCAGTTTCTTCCCCCTTTCTCCAGCAGCCTAGTTCCAGGTCAAGATCTGAGCTAGAGCCTGGGGAGCCCTGGGGAGACTGGCAGCTGCTGCTCTTCTCAGACTCCGTGAAGAATTCTTCTTTGGACTCCAGCCAGGTCCACACGTGACCCATCTACAAGAGGTACACGAGATGGGAAGAGGGTTTGTCACTCGCTCACGTGCTAGCTTCAGATCCGATCAGGTGTTTGAGCAGGTAGTAAAGGAGCCAAGTTCAAAGCCTGAAATATACAATCTATTGTGGTAATGCTCTCAGCTGTGACTTGAAAGAACTTTAACCAAAAATTATCCCTAGCTTCTAATTGTCTATGTGGCACTGCACATCTGCCAAGTCCCACAGCAATCCAAATGGTGAGCCAGGAGTGGGTTGCTGAAGCCTTGGGTTATATCACCAGGTTTGCTAGTAGTGGGGATTGGGAACAGGGCAACCCAGAAGTGGCTCAATGGCAGAGCACCTGCTTTGCCTGCAGAAGGGACCAGGATCAAACCCTGGTATCTCCAAGTACGGGTAGGAATGTCCTTTGCCTAAAACTCAATTGTATTGCTTAGGCTGGGATCACTTAACTGGCGATTATACAGCTATTCTTTTGATTATCCCTGAAAGATTATTCACGGTGGAGAAAATCAAGAAGTCGTTTTTGCTGACAAAACCTGAGGATGTCTTAAAACATTGTGATGGTTTCTTATTTTACTCCCATTGGTGACAATATAAATTTTAGTAGACATATGTTTTGAAGCAACACATTGAAGTGTTTGCTGAGATATCATGGTTGAAAGAAGTGGTGGTGAAGCTGAGGTTGAGGAGCCCTAGGTGGGTCTCCCCAGGGCTCTATCCAACTCTCAGGACTCTCTCTCAGCCACTTCCCCTCCTCTGCCCACATCCCTCATGGGTTTTCTGTTCCTACTCAGGCACTGATGTTTCCATCTGCCCCATGCAGCCTTTCCCAGACTGTGACTTTGAGAACAGCAGCAGCTCAGAAGAGAGGATTTCAGGGATGTGTGTGTGTGTGTAGTTTTATAATTTGTGTACCTGTTTTTCAATTTGATCCTTTTACATGGTTTTATATGTTTTATGGTTTTCATGCATTGTGATTTGCTGTTATTTTTATTGATAAATTATTTATTGGTAAATTGGTAAATTATTTATTGTGGTATGTGTGAACTGTTTAATTATTTGCCGTTGTTTAATTTTACTATGTATTATTAGATCCTGATGGATTGTTGATTGTTGCTTTGTTTGATATGTCTATTTTAAAGTTGTGATTTTTTTATATCAGATCAGATTGTTGTTATTAACGTTTTATTATGTTATGTGTTGGAAGCCGCCCAGAGTGGTGTGATATAAATATTATTATATTATTTTCCTGTGCCCTCCTTGACTGCTTTTGCTGGGTTAAAATATGTCTTGCTTGCTTGTATGGAGGATGGAGGACAGCTGTAGGTGTATAGAAACTTCCACACAGTTGTAATGAAGCCTACTGTACAAAGGTGAAGAATCACATCCATTTCTCTGAGCATGTTTGTCTCTGGCCGCAGCCAACAATGACATATCACTCCCAGAAGGTATGAACCACAATGAAGACCTCTGCACACCAACTGGCTGCCCCCATAAGACCTAAACAATCATAGTTTCAGTCTTTGGCGTCTCCAGTTTGAAAAGTGGGCAAGGGAGAAAGAGTTCTTAAGTAGCAGGGTTGGGAAGGGAAACTTATCCAACATATTGGATCAGGCATGGAGATCCTGTTGTTAGACTCCAACTTCTATCAAGTGCAGTCAGTATGACCAATGGTCAGAGCTGACAAGAGTTCAAAATCATCTGGAAAGCCACAGACTCCCCATCCCTGCCTTGCAGTCTCTACCAATGAGCATAGCTGTGTGCAGCACATTTAACGAGGGTGTGTATGCGGGGTTTTGCTTTTCCCCCAAGGATGAATATTTATTGAATACATAATCATAAAGGACATTGTTTGATAAATAAATAAACTGAAGAAACTAAAATGTAACTTTTTTATTAACAAAAAATACCAATTTTTTGCTGCCGTGATAATGAAATGTCATGACCTTTAAACAGATGAGTTAAACCAAATTGACCAAAACAGATTATGGTTTCATCATCTTCCTGTCCTAGGAAGGAGGCAAGTGGTGAAGCCATGAGACAGACACAGGCAAAAGAAAAAAGGCAGCAGCTTCTGCCTGCATCTGTATCTGTAAGCAATGGTGGGATACTTAGCTCCAGCAGCAACAGTAAGGAAGGAGGAAACTGCAGGTCCATTCTAGGCTTTTTATTCTGTCTCTCTTTCTGCTTCCCTCCTCCCCACTTCTGCCTTAGTCTCTCCCCCCCATAGCTGTTCCATGCTCTCTCCTCCTTGCTGTGACCTCATGTCTTGAAACATTAGGGTGTGTCTGGGCACACATAGCACACCCTGCATGCACACCTCTGCCAATGAAAAGAGACAGTACTGGACTACCACATGCCAGCAGAGGGCCATGGCCAATGTTGACGTGACTATCCTGCACCCAGAGACAGGTAGAAACTCATCTATCACAGAACTGGGTTTGATAGACTAGCTCAAACTCCTCCAGAAAGACCAAAACTGCCATGGAAAATACAATTGTTTCCTTTTGCTCTTCAGCAACTGATCTCTGAAGAGCAGAGGCAACTATTTTTTCAGCACCTGGGCTGGAAGATGGGAGTTAGCAGACCTGTTTGAAATTGCTTGGCAGGTCTGATCTAGCTGATGGATTTGCCATTTTGGACTATGTAGTCAAAATCTTGATTCACAGTATGTGTAGGTCTTTACAAACAAGTTTTTCTTAGAGAGGGTGGTAATGTAAATAAATCAATGCAGCCAGCACACCTTATTCTACAGGATTCTCTACGACAGTTTATTATACACATTTACACTCCACAAATACAAAAAATCTGTACACTTCACATTACAGTACGTACTAGCCACCAGTTGCTAGCTAATATGAGGACACTAATAGGACCCCAATACTGCTGCCCTACAACAGGCAGTGGGGCTGCTCTCTTGTTTCTGGGATAACCCTGGTTACACATTCCAGGATGATAGATATTCTTTATTACTGACAGGTCAGCCCTTCCCTGTCCATAGCCATTTCATCCTCAGGATCAGAAAGGTTCTCATTTTGCTTCCTGAGTCCAGACACCAAAGACTGGGCTGTTTCTTATCTTCAGCATCATTTCTTCATCTTCATATCTGCTTCAATGGCACAACGCCGCCCTCTGGTTCCCCCATCCTAATCAAAATGCAAAGAGAAGGGAAGGCACTGTTATTAGCAAGACTGTGAAAAAGGAAAGACTGCTGGTTGCCATCTGTGTTGCCAGGAAAGACTGACTGCGCAGACAGGCAGTGCTACTTGCCTTCCTAAAACACAGAGGACTACCTTATGAAACCAGCTACAGAGTTTGCATGTGAACTCAAAAGGGGAAAGGGGAAAATGGACTTTTGGCATTGGCATATGTGATGATGTGTTTGCCCCATGTGAAAAGTTCCAAGTCATTTCTTTCAGTGGGCAGAAAGGATGCTGGCTAACATACCTGATCAACTGCTTCTCTTTACAGAAGTTCTCTTCCAGGTGGGTGACCCTGCCACTATCTCCCTAGCATGTCCTCACAGCGGCTCTCTGTGAATGTACGGGAGCTAGAGAGATCACTTCCATCTGCTGCCCACTCCATTTGGCTGCCTTTCCTCATGCTTCTCTGTCTTTAATAAATAGGCATTAGAAAACAATCCCTACCCGCATTCCCTTGGGTGGAGGATGAAACTGCCAAAACACATCTTTGGGCAGAACAGCAGCTTTCTTACTATAGGACCATGGCTGCATTCATGGAAACAAAACACTGTATTTTAGACTTCTTGCAATGTACACTGTCTAGAACTATCCCATAGTTTGGAGGAGGCTTCAACACAAACTGTTGCAAGAAGTATGTATGAAACAGCAGCTCATATGTAACTAGATTTCTCTTTACAGCCGGGGAAGCTGTTATTGAGACAACCCTTCCGGGGGATCTTTTCCTCTGCAATTCTCAGAATAATTTCGCAATTTTATTGTTGTGTTACGTCTTACAGAAAGCTGCTCTGACAGTCCTGTGAGCTACGAAGGCAGGAACCAAGCTTTAGATGTAAATAATTAAATCCAACATAGGGATGCAGGGAAAACAAGGGAAGAGCCGCAAGCCAAGGATATTACTCTGCAATGTGGACTTTAGTGCGTAACTTTACCCTCTAAGCGTTGCCTTTTTAAATGTAGAGTCTTGTGATCTACCCAAAGCCAGAATGGAAGGAGACAGACTGAAGAAATGAAAGGAAGTGAGCAGCCTGCAGCCAGAAATAACAAAAAGTCCCCCACTTTCCCCCAGACATCCAATCACGAAACAATACACTGAAGCAAAAGGGGGTAGAGACATGTCTTATGTTTCAGCAACCCAGACATGACCATAGTCTGATTGTAATTTTAGAAAGCCCCTCATCATGCAATGTCCCCATATTGTTATAGTGCTGCTGAAAGCGTAATCATTAAGTACTTACAAAGAGAGAAAGGAGGAAGGCAGGGGAGCCCATGGGGACACTGTCCTGTTAAAAGACAAACAGAAGTAGCAAATGAATTTGATGGAGATATACACCTCTACACACAGGAAGACAAGACAACGTGGCAGTCTAAACCACTGTTTCTCAAACCATGGTCTGGGACCCACCAGAGGGCCTTGGGCCACTTTCCAGCATCCTCAGTGTCACAGCCTCCCCTGTTCTTCCTCACTTGCCTCCCTGCCTCCTAACTGGACTATAGCCTTTGGGCTGGTCCAAAGACAGCAGCAGCAAATTCTAATAAGAAGGCATGAAAGTTCAGGTGGGGAGGAGGTAAAGAAGGTCTCCCTCCTCTCAGGGAAAAGGGACAGAAGAGTGTTGAAGAAAGTTAGAAAGTAAGATGAAATTTTAATATTTATTGTTATTTTTATTATTATTGAGACTAATAAGAAAATAAACAAACTGGGAATAAAAAAGAAGGGTCTAAGAAAGGAAAGCTCTTATAGGAAAAAGTGAATGTAAAAGGACCAGAGAAGAGGAATGAAACAGGCAGTTTGGATTGGTGGGTGGGTGGGAAAATAAGTACAAGTTGAGTGTGAAAGGAGAATAGGAGAATAAGAAGAGATGGGTAATACCTCTTTAAAATGCAGGTGCAGGTGGAAATGGAAAAATATAAAAGAAAAAGACTTCTCCACTTAGAATATCTGAATCAGTGAATCTGGCTTAACATGGGAAAACAGCCGCAATACTTGCAGACTAATGTTTGTACTTAGCTTGAGGAAAGGTGAGCTATGGAACTCCTTGCAACAACAAGGACAGCAATTTGCTAGCCAATTATGGCAAGCTCTTCCTCCCTCTGCCACTACTTTCTGACTGGTTCACCTCAATAATGTTCAATCATCTCAAATTGGTGCTGGGGGTAGAAAGTTTGAGAACCCCTGGTCTAAACCAAAAAAGCATGTCTCGATTGGGCTCCTGACTTCAGGTTTTGGAAAAGTGACTTCTCTGTCTCTAACCCACCACTCAGATAACAGAATAGAGCTGCTCTTCACACACTGAAATACCAGCCCTCCTCATCTGGTAGCAATCCTCAACTTCAAGGACAAATTAATTTTTCAGTGTACTAGATATTGAAAAATGCAGGATATGGGGGCAAGGGAGAGGGACTGCCACAGCCATCTTTGTTACTAATTAAACCGAAAGGGTAAGCCCACTTCTATTCCAAAAGAGACTTCTAAATGAAGGATTCCAAGCTTCTCTACTCCCCTCAAATGGATGCATCTATCAAAGGGCTCAAACAACCTCCCCCAAACAAATCAAAGGTTCTTGTTAGCTCCCACCTTCTCTGAAGCATCTTGTTTCCGAGTGGAATCTCGTCCACGCAGACTTTTTGCACTGATCCCAGACTCAGACGTCTGCATGATCAACTGTGTGGCTAGAAATTGCTGCAAGAAACCACATAATAGCTATTAAGGTTCTCAACATGAATGCAAGTTTAGTGGCTTGCTACAGAAACAATGGAGGTAACTTCAGTTTACTGGTTTGTTTCTAAGCCTGCATTCCTTTTGATTGATCGTAGGAATGGTAAATCATGCAGGGATGGTCAGACATCAGGTTTAACCAGTTTCTCTCTAAGAGAATCTTAAAAGCTAATGAGACAATAAAGATGCCGCAAGGAGCAGGCATCTTCTCTAGTGTACTCAGTGCTTCCCATACAACATCAGGATAAGAACAGTGCCCCACTGAAAACCTCCGACTGTGGCTTTACCTGAATCTGCTCCAAGACATCTCGCTGCATTTCCACAGCCATGTGGTATACATCATGGTCAGAGCTGTTGTACATGACAGCATTTTGGAACATCAGCATGATATCACGTTGGAACTCTGCTGTGGTCCGGATTAGCCCATTCTCAATATTCTTCTTAATGGTTGATAAATCCATTGGCCTGTCAATGAAACACCAGGCAAACGTTACCGAAGAAATTAAATTTATTAATACAATCTAAAAATATATTTAAAAAGAACTAAACTAGCTGTTCTCCCCACTTCTGCCAAGAATCTGATCATTGTACCTGTTCAACTTTATTAATGCTAGATTGAAGAGACTGTCCCAGGTATATGCTGGCAGTGTCTGAAATCTGCAGGCTGACTGACGTCCAGGGCAGATCTGTGACAGATGGCATCAACACTAAGGCAAAAACTGGTGACTCACCTCTGTACAATACTGTGGTAACCTGGAGCTATATCATCGGTCACGGGCTGCAAGAAGACATTGGCATACCTGTGCAACAAAAAAATGTGTAAGAGAGTGACACAGGACTAGCTACTGAAAGTTTGAGTACATACAAGGTCAGTGGAAGTAACACAACTTCCGCATGCAGAAGTACAGAACTGTTTCTCAACATGCTCTCATTTGCTCAATATGCTATAGCCAAGAGAATTCTACACCTGAAAATCCACCTTCTACTATTGGAGATACACAAAGAGAAAACTACATACCAGTGTTATATATGCATATTTTTGTACCAGTTCCATCAAACTGGCAAAGCGTAGTTGGGACTTGAGAAATATGCACATAGAGCAGTAGCAGATATGCAGTCAGATGGATGTACTGTGAACTGCACCACACAAAGATATGACACCCACTGAACATAGAAGATAGGCTACAGAATTCTGCTGCAGATGCCCATGTGGTAAGATCACTCAATACCTTTTCAGTTTTCTCCCATAGCCATCAGTACCTGGCATGTTTTGAGGGTTTATGTTTCAATTTGACAGCTTAGTTTTTCAAAATTTCATGGCGTTTGCCAGGATTTATGCTAAAGGCTCGCATGGAAATGCCTAGAGTTGTAACATTTAATTGATTAAAAGTTTTGAAATATATTAATTTAAGCAATTAATCAACTAAAAAGATGCCCAATTAATCAGGCAGAATTTTTAAAAATTAAGTGCAAGTACTTCTAAGGACTGCAGATGGCAAACACTCTATTAAGAAGAGGCATTCCCCTTTCTCTCTCACACAAGGAAATGCCTCTTCTAGAATGAATGTTAGTACAACAGACACATACAGCAGTCTCTCCTCTTCCTACATCGGGCATAGGGAACTGCCAGGTCATTTCTCCCAAACCATGGCCACCCACACACCCATCAGCTGACATCACTGGTGACATCAGCTGATGAGTGGGAGGGCAGGGTCTAATCCTGCATTGGCTATGCATTCCCAGCAGGGAACTAGTCCATGCAGTCAAGGCAGCAGTTTAATCCCAAGTTACTTCAAAGACTTTAGTATAGCTCCTGCACTCCCATTTGTGGCTCCAGAGACTCAAACAGGAACATGGGCGCTGTTTTAAGGCCTTCTGCAAGTCTATCTCCACCCTTTTTAAGTCCTGATCTTGGAGGCTTGAATGGGAACTGCAGAGAGACTTGGAAAAGGGTTTCTGAGTCTCCTCCTGCTCCCATTTTAAGCCTCTGCAATCAGTAGCTGAAAAAGGGGGAGCGCAGGGAGACTCGCAAAGCACAAGGGATTTTGACAGGTGGATGGCCCTGCCAACCTGTCAAATTTGCCCCATAAGGCAGATCCTGATAAAAGATCTGGCCCATGGAGCCAAAAAGGTTCCCCATTCCTGTTCTACATACTTGGACACTGGATTCAAGTTGATTTACCTGTGATTGGCTGCTGCTCTCCAAACTAACATAATAGCCTTTTTCCAGATCTTCTGGGCCTGAATAGCCTCCTGATCCTCACTGCAAACAGAGCTGAAGAGGAAAAGGCATCTATTAGAAAAGGACACCCAAAGGCTCCTAAAGCAAAGCATACAGATTATGGCCTAGCAACTAACCACGATCTCCAACATCCATCCCCTCCTACTTCAAATTTATCTAAGTTAACAAAAAAGAAAAAAAAGAAATGTTTGCTGGTCTCCTAGCAAGCAAAAGTCCCACCTTGAGGCTTCTCCATACAGCCAAGAAGTAGTACAAGAAGAAGAAGAAGGTGACTATAACATTGCATGGGTCTCAGCTAATTCACACTACATACCACTGTACAAAGGGACAAAGTTAGTCTCAGCTTTCAGCAGGCTAGTTGCATGTTCTGGGCTATCTAGTGAGTAGTTGTAGGTTCACCAATACTCACAACTGTGAGGAGGCGGGGCTGCTGGGAATGGAATCAGCCAAAGTGTGAGACTGCAAAGGCGCATTATGGATACTGAAGCCATCATCACTCTCACTCACAGGGGGCTCATTGTCCATTTCAGAGAGGTATCCCTCACCCTGATCTTCCTCTTTGGGCTCTTCCAGACTGGCAGCCTCACTGGCACCATCCTCCTCATCCTCTTCACCCTTAGATACAAGATTAAGATTCCAGCAAATCAAGTAGCACAACTAAGGTGCAGCTGCCAATAACAGCATCTGCACCAGCTGCCAAAGAAGACAGCAGAGGAAAAGGAAAAGCTATATGAACAAACATCTGCTCCTAGCATACTAGGGAAGCATGATTAGGGAGAATGCCTTTCAGCTAACTTGCCCACACGAGTCTATCTGCTTGCTGAGATTTACAGAAGGGACCCTGTCCCACTTCCCCCACCCCAAGTCACAGGGCCTTCACAGAAGTGGCACCTCTATCAAAAGGCAGGTGTTTTTTCCTCCCTCTCCTACTTTTGACAGATGGCAAAGCCCACTCTTCTCCATCAAGACTTTTTCAACAATTGAGGTTTTCAGCTTCTGCTACTTTCCCCTTGATTTCTGTAATTTTATGCCAGCATCTTAAAATCTATGGATGGTATTGTTGCCAGGTTTTGACATGCTTAAGACGAAGGATGGTACCTCATCCTATTAGCACAATTATTTCCCCTTTTACAACAGGACTCTCCCTACCCCAACCTCCCCAAAGAGACCCTGCCCACAGGCTTACAATTTAGAGGTACACAACATAAAAGGGAAACAGACTGGGTGGGAGAAAGAAAAAGCAAACTCAAGTATAAGTTCTTCATTTCAAATTCTTCCAGTGGGCAGCTGGGGTGGAAAACTTCACGAACAGCTGCCAGAATTGCTGGTCTCTCAGCTGCTCAGATGATATGGCCCTGCACCCCTCCTTCCCCACTGTTGGATGTTAATGGCTGCTGCTAAGTGAGCTGAAGCAGCCTAGCTTCTCAGCAGAGCTGGTAGTGGCCCTGAATCCCTGCACCACTACTTCCCCCCACCCAGTGCAGCCTGCTGCCAGATATTAATTATATTGCATTTTGTTACACAATACTTTGTTCATTCTTTTGAGGGTCTTTGGCCAGAAAAAAACAGGATAGGAATAAATATTAACACACAATAGCATAGCTACAAGGGAGGCCTGGATCTCTGCCTGCAGAAAGATTAACTCAACTTTTCCTTTTCGTCTGTAATTTTTGAGAACCTGGTATATATTGGGATCACACTCTAAATTAATTCTGGCATTCTCCACCTATGGCCTCAGATGCAAACAGCTGACAAATACTTTCATTCTGTATGTAAGTCAAGAAATCTGAGGGTAAATAAAATACCTTCAGTTGGTTCTCAAAAAGAGCTTGGGCTTCTTCCTTCATTGATTCTGGGAGGGGGGAAAGGGGAAAAAATTACTCCAATAATTTCAGGCAGCCACAGATACCAGCCTCCCTCCCTAGCAGTGTCACAACCAGTTCCCCCTTCCCCAGCAAGCCAGTCAGGTTACCTGAAAGCTCATATTTGTGGTGAAGATCTGCTTGTGAGGAATCTTCGCTTGCACTTGGTGCATGTGGGGAGGAAGTATCATCATCAGGGGGAAGCTAGAAAGAAAAGAATGGCCTCACATGAGCAACAGGACCAACTTCCTACACAACTCAGCATCA
This sequence comes from Podarcis melisellensis, assembly GCF_964234715.1. NCBI lineage: Eukaryota > Metazoa > Chordata > Lepidosauria > Squamata > Lacertidae > Podarcis > Podarcis melisellensis. The sequence continues at coordinate 67,950,233 of NC_138529.1, read as the reverse complement.
AGTCCTATTTTATACCATCAGGACTCTAAAGGCAGACAGCAATTGAACAACAAAACAGCTGCATCCACAGCAAAGCTCTGCATACCTGAGCAAGTGGCTCCCCAAGGATCTAACATATGGCCAAAACTGTGTGTATACTATAGCCCCACAAGTACAAAGAAATGGAGAATGAAGTGTTCAGCTGACTGTGAATCCAGATTTCAATGATAAAGAAAGGGTGACTGCACAATATACTTGCTGGGTAATGTCTTCCAAGTGACAGGGATAGTTGAAGAACATTCCCGAGGGACTGGGGACGGGGATTCAGTACTCACTGCCACTCCCTTCTGGCTAGCAAAACAAGAATACCCATAACCCCTGCCCCAATTTCAGCAATTTGCATAATCTATACATGCCAGATTTTTATTTGGGGTAAATCTAAGAATGCCCAAGCACAGATTGCACAGAGTGAACATAGTTAGTCTAGTCAGTTTGGCTAACAAACAAATTTGCTTGTTACTGTGCACTAAGCATAGGTCTGAAAAACAGCTTCAAGCTAGGGGCTCCCTCTCTCCTCCCATACCTCATCTATCAACCGATTCCCCATTCATGTTATATCCAAGAAGCCTCTCCATCGATTTACCTCTGTCTTCACTGTGCCATGATCCATTTCAACCTTTGAGGATTCCATCTCCATTTCAGAGCACTCCAGACCAGCAACCCGTGTCTCTTCATCTTCAGGGGCTTCACTTGTTCTGGTTGCTAGTGCTGAAGCTTCCTCAGGGCTCAGATGAATCTGTCCCTGCTCAGAAGGTTCTGTCTTTATTTCTGTTCCCAGATCCGCAATGCTCATCAGATCTCTGATCCCCTTAGCTTCCGATTCCTCACAGTCTGGTCTCTCCTGCTTTACAGTCACAGCCATTGGGGGGATCTGACTCTGCTTCTCGTGTTCCTGTTGGATTGGGTGCTCTCGTTGGAGTGGGTGCTCCCAGGGGTCGGTCAGTGACTGAGGATCCTCAATCTCATCGCAGAAAGCCTCTACTGCTGCTACATCCAGGACTTCAGAATGGTCGTCCACCTTTACCAACAGCGATACAGGCAACAATCAGAGGCCATGAGAACAATGGAGATGTAAAGAAAGCCCTTGCACTACCCCATCTATTCAACAGGCTAGGGTGCCAAACACAGGGAGGGAGTAGAGGTCTAGTTCACATGTCGCATTAAAACAGTAATTTAAACAATATGAACGAGCAGCATGCTACTACATGCTGCTAAAATTGTGGGTGCCTCATAACTCCAGTTGTGCTGAGCCAGGGTATACCCTGTAGTGTCACCTGAACCCAGCAAGGTTTAACCCTTGTTTAAAACAAATGAAGTTTATTTTAACTATGGTTTCATGTGATATGAGAGGCATGACCAAGCCTCTAGATAATTTTACCTTGTCCTCAATGATAGCTATGATGTCCCCAACAGTCTCGAAGTCCAGTTCTTCCCCTGTGTAGGAAACTGCAATGTCCATCTTCTCAGCCAGATCTAGGTCTTCCTTCCCATCAATGCTGTGGTCTTTGGAAGTCCCTACAGCACCAGATGCCCCAGAGCCCAGGCAATCTTTCTTGATGGAATCAATGATCATGGAAATCTCACTGCTGTCCATTGACACTGTCACAGTGTGAGGATCAGGCACTGCCTCCATGGAAACACAGGTGTTGGGCTGACTCACTGGACAAGAGTGACAAGTCAAGTGAAAGCCTGGCAGCTGCAGCAACCAGCAGCATGGGTCAGATCAAGAAAATCAAAACACATTCTACAGCTCCCAAATAAAGGCACATGCAGGCTGATGGCCCCTATTTTCCCCACCCTTCCAAATTATAAGAGTCAGAGCAAGAGCCATCTCTTAGCATCGGAGTCTAGCTCTATCCCTCTCACTAACTTTACCCCAGATCATCTTTCCTTATCAGTTCCTGCACCCTGCCTGAAACACAAGGGGGACTCTTCTCAACAACACTGGGCCTCTGGCACAATGAATCCCAAAATCAACCACCCAGCTACAGATTTTAGAGACACCCACAGCCCGCATCCACATAGACCTTCTACCGAACCTAAGAGGGAAAGTCTTCTGCAAGGCATGGACGGGCATACGAGTGCAAGGACGCACCTGTCGCTACACTTTCGGGAGTTGCAGCAGGTGGCACAGCAGCTGGTGCTTGTAGCGTGGGCACCATGACTAGAGTTGCCTGAGACACGGACTCTACAGGGGGAGGCAGGAGTTTGCCTGGAGGTTCACTGGCAACAGCAGAAAAGGAAGCAAGCGATGTGGTGAATTGCGCTGGACCAGCTTCTAAAAGGCGGGAAAGTGTAGGAGCACCTAACAAAAGTGTGAAGAAGGGGGAAAGCACATTAGCCAAGAAGCTACAGAATACTACAGAGCAAGCAATCATTGGGCTCTTGACCAGCTCATGCCCACCAGGGTTGCACACGCCGACACAAGTCACAAAACGGACCACAGAGAGCTGTCCTGGGACTCACTTAGCAGGGCTCAGGAGCATATACAAGCAAGGGTCACTGTGTACTTTTAAAAGAGGAAGGGCAGCATTTTATACCACTAGAAGAAATCCAAATCTGGGGCAAAACAACATTTTCGTACAGTGAACAAATCACAGGAGGTTTTCATAGCTTTCCCTTTATTTGCAAAACCTAAATTCAATTTTCAGTATTTAAAGGTGTGCATAATTCACAATATTTTGGTATAGATGAAATCGGATAGGGGAAGGAAGGGAGTGGGCAAAGTTTGGGCTGGGCAACAATGCCCAAGGGATAGCAGGATTCTGGAGCCATGGGAGCTAGTCAAGTATAAAAGGCCTTTCATGGAAGCTCAACACAAGTCTTCTGCTGAATCTGGAGTGTTTAGGGGACTTAGAGCCCAAATATTTTTCCTCATAAGGTTTATCATTGCGAGAATGAACTTTTTAAAAAAAGGAGGAGGAGGACCAAGCTAGGAAGGCAATTTGGCATCAATCAAAATCTTATGTCATGTAGCAGAGCTGAAGCAGACAAAGTCTGATGCAGAACTCTGAAGCCAAGCCTGTATATGCACCATGTTAACAGTGCTCTGGAAATATTTGGACCAAGAGAAGGTGAATTCTGCAACCAGTATAGAATACATCACTTCCCCAACACCTGCATTTTCCTCAGGAATTACACTTTTAACATTGTTTTAAAATGGGCCAGAAAACTACTTTTTTAAAAAAGTTGAGATTCTCAGGGTACTTTGTGCTGCACTTGGCACCAATCTTTATGTTTGTATTATCCTTTTGCATCTACAAGGGGTGAGAAATTGGATCACATTGGAGAGCTGGATCCCAAAGTGGCTGAGCCTCCTTGGGTTAATTAGCTGATGTCGTAGGACATTATGTGACAAACTTCAAACCCCGGCTCCAACGGAAGATTCAGGAATATATTCACACCTTTTCTCCTCTTATTATTATTATTATTATTATTATTAAACTTTTCCTGCTTGAACTTTCCTGCACCTGATGCCATAAGACGTCAAAACAAGGGGGAAAATATTATTTATTAAATCTGTATACCACCCTATACCTGAAGATCTCAACATACAGTAGTGGGCTAACTGCTCAGGTCGTGGATGTAATTAGGTTCCCCACCACCAGCCTACTGCTAGGTGCTTAACAATGAGGGCAGGGGAAAGATAGGGAAGGAGGGAGGAAAGGGGGAGCAGGGGAAAAGGACACACTATGGCTCAGATAAAAGTTTCAAGCTATCAGTTAAATACATACAAAAGTGCATTAAAAATTCCTTCCAGTAGCACCTTAAAGACCAACTAAGTTTGTTCTTGGTATGAGCTTTTGTGTACATGCACACTTCTTCAGATACCATGCACACGAAAGCTCATACTAAGAACAAACATACCAAAAGAATGGAGGAAGTGGTAAGGAACATTAAGCTAAACACGACATTAAGGGGAAGTAAGCGAACAAAGTGATTTAAGGAAGAGAATCAAGGCAATAACATTCATAACATGAAGTAACATGATCAAACATCACACAAAGCCCCGACACATACAAGCAAAGCTTTGACTAAAGGCTTTGCCATGCAAATTACATATTTGGTCTCCAAGGTCTCAGCTTTCATAGAATATGTTCTTGATTTATTCACATTATTTGAAACAGGACCCTCACACCCCCTGCTGTTCTCAACACAAATGGCAGACCAGAAATTACACACTGTAGCAGTGGATTTCTTCTGAAGCCCCTTCCAACTCTAGGATACTAATGCAGAAGAGAGAAAAACACAACAATAGCAGAATAGGCCTACCTGAAGCAGCAGGAGATGCAGGAACCGTAGTTGAAGCTGACTGCATTTCTCCACCGTGCAGCCCTGGAAGAACCCCTCCCACTTCCAGGAGGAGACCAGAGCTGCTTGTGTGACCAGAAACTACTGTCATGTCGCTCTCACCCACCTGCCAAAGGATATTCACATACTAAAAACCAATACACAGACTGTCCCGCTGCTATCTACATACAACAAGGTTTTGCCTGTACTACCAATAAAACTAACTCAGGTTCTTGCAGCTGGCTCCGCTGAGATGCTCCAGCTGCTCCCGTGTAGCATTTAAGCAAGGAGCCAGCAGCATGGATAAAGTCAATCAAGTAAATAAAGTCAATCAAGTACAGAGGCAAGGAAAATCCAAAACAAAAAACTCCCTCATTCTCATCCAAATAAATAACACTCTGCTTCTCATCCATGACTAGAAATTCAGGTTAGCTTGGCTTAATTTGTTAGAAATGCCAGACAGGAAAGATCAGCTCAAAAAGGAGAAAATTGTAGAGCTTTCCTTGGAAACACAAGACAGATTTTTTTCCAAGCCCACCTCCCCAATATAATCAATGCTAAAAACACAAAATGAAACACTATGTATTAAAAAGTCACAGGAGAGAAGGAAAAAAATAACCAAGGTGTATATGAAGCAAACAAAGACTACATTGCATAGTTGGTCACACACATCCCAGATGACCTTACTCATATGAAGGGATCCCCATATGGCTGCAGATCCTCCCTTTCCACACTGTGTCCATTCCACCTGCCCATGCACACTCACCAATGGTGAGAGAAGACAGACTTTATGGGACAGATGGGAAGGCTGTGGCCCTCTGGAGATTATTAGACTAGAATGCCCATCAGCCCAAACCCAATTGGTCATGTGCTTGGGACTGATGTGGGTTGGAGTCCAACATTTGGAGGGCTACAGTTTCTTCACACACCCCTGCTCTTTGGGGATCCCGCCACATGCAGGCAGTGAATAAGCTCTAAATATATTAAGAGAGCAAAACAAAATACATTATGGCTGCCATCCCATACACACTTACCTGGGTGCATGGGATTGCAGTGCAAAACATCCAAATTATTGTGTAATTGTGTGAGGTTTCCTAAAGTTCTTGCACTAAATCATGTCTAATTTGACATTAATGTTGTAAACCATCTAAAAGTCTTTTTAGTTCTGGTAAATGATATATAATTTCTGTTAAATAAAATAGTTTCTCTCTCTCTCTCTGCATGTGTGTACACAACACACACACACACACACACACACAGAGAGAGAGAGAGAGAGAGAGAGAGAGAGAGAGAGAGAGAGAGAGAGTGTGTTTTAATTTCACTGTATGCAGCTTGGTTGCCTCCTTCTCCTCTTTTGTATGCTCAATGTTTACTTTAAATAGTTTTATCCCACCTCTCCCATACTTCGAGGTGATTTACAACATATTTAGGACTAAATTGTTAAACAAACCACACTAAAAATAAGTCCAGTGAGTGATCAGGAAACAGTTAATGTTGAAGCACTGGAGGCTAACCATTGTGGTTCTGATCAAATCCCTTGGATGAGAAATCACTGGGAGCCCCGTGTTAGAACAAGGTATTAAGTATAATAAATAATTTTTTAAAGAAACAACCAATCACCATTAAGAACAATTAATTTTTTTAAAAGCAATAAAAATCCCAACCAATCTGCAACTGCATTTCCTTAATACGGCTGTGTATGGTCTTCAACCCTGTTTACTCATGAACTAAAAATTCCCAGTTCAAATGTCATCTTAGTGTTATGAACTCACTTAGGACAGTCACTCTTCCCCACAGGTGTAACATGCAGATAATAATACTGGCCTGCCATATAGGGTTATCATATAAATGACTAAGATGCTGCATGCATAGTGCTTTGTGGAGCTTGGAAAATTTGCTATATAGCAGCCGAAATTAACATGTGGCATTTAAGTCCTATCTAAGCTTCCCCCTTTGAAAAATGTTTGGGCCTTTTGCCCTTTCCAGTGAAAGTCAGTCACAGAGATTCACCAGGACTATTGCATATGTAAGCAGGGAACTCCATACCAGCCTGGGGCTTGTGGGCAGGAGGCTGCCCTTCTTCAGCAGCTCTGAAAGCAGAGGAGAAGGAGGCGGAGTTGCTTTCTGTCCTAGCATCTTTTTCTGGGCTGAATCATCTGTGACTGGGGTCATGGGGGCATCCAGGGAGGTGGAGCCCATAGGGGTGTCAGGGATCCCAATGAAGGAGGCAACTGGGGTGCTGGGCAATGTCCCTGGAGTTACCTGAGAAAGAGAAAAACCACACTGTTCAATGCCACATCCTCATCATCCTGACAAGTCCCAATCACCCCTCCCACCGGGGCCAATGACCAAGCATACCCCAAGCACCTCCTCCATCACTCTTGCTCCCCTCAGCCCTTTGTGTACCTCCACCTTTTCAGACCTACACTAGCAGTTACCACCAAAGTGCATTTCAACCTTTTGTCACACAGCACAAAGCAGGCTTTGTTCTCTGGAAAAGGTTGCATGCAAGCTATCAACATTATAAAAGAAAAAAGGGGGGCAAGAAGTCTGGGAAAACTGCAGAGAGACCTATAGGGTCTCAATGGTTTCTCATTCTTGCCATATCCTTACCCCTGGACTAGCCTCTTCCAACGTGGGTTGAGATAAGTCACCCAGACTGTAGTCTGCTCCTGGCGAGGTTGAGCCTGCAGGAGAACGGACCATAATTCCTGGAGGTCTTCGTGATGTGTTCTTAACTGCCTGACGAGCTGGAAAATGCCGAAAATTCAGTCAAGAAGTTCAAAGAATCACCTTGATAAATAAGAAATCTCAGCACAAGATGAAATGATCCCCAAAACACCATCACAAACATTCTTGGTGCTAATGAATTCCTGCCGTTTCTCCCAGCATAAAGAATCAGAATACGCAACTGGTAGCAAATTCTTCCTCAGTGGCTTATTCATCACTAATCCAGGCAGCTTTCTTAATTCATCTCTTTTTCTCTTAGAAGAATCTCTCTGGCAGTTTGCCTTCCCTCAGGATTCTTGCACCATAACCTGGCATCTAATACTGAGGACAGTCTTTGAAGAAGGGAGAGGCTTCTGAAAATCATACACTGTCTTCCACTTCACAAAGGAAAGACTGAGGAAATCAGGCTGACCCAATCCTGATAGACCTGTAGACCTCTTTCTTCGTCTCAGCTCAGTTGCACCGCTAACCATGTTCACCTCCAGGAGTTTGGTTCTATGGGATCAAAAACTGGCTTCCAACTAACCTTGATAGGCAGCATCTGTAGCCTTTCTCTTCACTTCTGCCTCCTCCTCTTCCATTCTTTTCTTCCTGGAAAACAATAACCAAGTTCAATGTTACACTAGGCTATTGGGTGCAAAACGGAGGTGCTTCCCATGGATGTCTTAGACAGATATCCCACAGTCCCTAATATAATAAGTAACTGCTCACAATTAAGCCCCGAGGCAGGCTTTTCAGCCAAGACCTTAAAAATGTCAGGCCAGATATCAGGACCATTTCCCAAGAATGCCCTCAAAGCTCTACTTCAAAAGCCACAAGGCCTTGCAAGCCATGGGATGAGGGAGAGAAAGTGAGCAAATGCTACAAAGCTTGGGCAATTGCACCACAAGGGGCAATGATGCCATAAAGCCAAGAAGCGTCAAGTTCAATCATTTCGTTGCAATGCTAAGAACTAAATCTGAGGGCTCAGATATGAAGTCCCAGAAAGAAAGAAAAGCTGTAGCAGGGAAATAATAAGATAACCCACACCACAATGTCATTGCACAGTTCCTCCAGCCTATGGTCCATGTGCCCTGCCTGGATCAGTTCTGCATCCCTCTTCAGCTGCCTGTAGAGACAACACAGATAGGTTTGATCCAGGTTATCATTATTCACATGCCCTGAAGCAACCAGGGTTTTCAAGAGCTCCAGACTCCAAAAAATGTGATAGGTACCTGTACTTTTCCTGTGTCTCCTTAATCATCTTCTTTAACTCCTCAACCCGTTCTGCTGTCAGTTTTCTCACAATTACATCTTCCACAGTTTCTACCACTTCTCCCTTCTCACCACGCTTTCTTCTACACAAAAAAGGAGAAAACAATCTACCAACCAGTAATGGCTTTCAATCTTCCCATATACAGCAGCTTTTGCCCTCACATATCCCACCTTAATCTTCCTTGTTCCATTATCTCTTTCCCACTTTTGCTATTCTGCAACTCAGTGGAAATGCAATCTTAAAAAGATCACTACAGCCCAAGTATCAGGCAGCCACTTTGGAAATCTGTATGGGAAACTGCAAGGAGCCTACCTTCCCAAACATTGTACATTGTATGATTTATAGGGACTGAACAAATGATTCAGTCACAAGACACAATAACATATATGAAAAAGTGTTTGGCTCCTAAAGCTGAGTGACTTTTGCAGATTTAAACATCCTACTGCTCTTTCCCGGGGACTGATGTCGAACTGACCCTCAAGTAAAGCACAGGTTACAAAAATATTAGAAACACATCTACTCCCCAAACCAGAATGCAGCATTCTGGAGGTGGGTAGGAGAGCCTGAGCTAATACAAAATCCACTGGATTCCAAGCTGGCCTCATTGCTGTCATTTGATGGCAATGGGCCTGACTGCTCCGGCAGCATTCTGTCTGCCCCCCACCTGGTCAGCATGAGCTATGGGTCTGGATGGAACTAGATAAGACTGTGGCTGTGCCCTTCTTTCATGTTTTGTGACTACCCAGCCAGGGTTTGGATTGTTCTGCCAGTGAATTATCTTTCTTTGTAACCAAACAACTTAGCTTAGGGTAAAGTATGCAAGTTACTATAATTTCTGGGAGCCAGACTTAAAAAGAAAGATTTTCAGGAAGCAGCGTTTCGGGTACTTTTGTATGCTGTGTTCAAACTATCATTCCTCTTCAGTTCTCAAATAGTCTATAACGCAGTAGTTTACCATTACACAGTATCTTCCTTGCAATGTGAAGTCCTGCCCTGTCCCACCCCACTCAAAGAGGTGGTTTGGCCTTTGAACTCACTTTGGGGTTTCTGTGGTCTCCAGAAGCTCAGAATATTGTGATGCACAATGCTAAAAAAAGATAATAAAAGTGCATACAGATTTCAGAAGATAAATCACAACAGACAGTACTAAGAATCTGAGTTGAGACAAAAACTTGGGGTAGTTTATATAACACACATTCCACATATTAAAGCTGTTTCCAGGTATGTGAGCTAGGAAGTATACTTTCCTGGCAAACGATTTTAAACATGTTTTACGCATTTAACATGCAATAGATACTTACAGGGAGTCCCCTGAACAGGTATTCCCCATAGGTGAAATGAAAGCCTATTATGATGTGAATTTTAAGCACCCTACCTTTTGGGAAAACCAATCAGGTGGGCGGCCTGGCTCTGCAAAGGGTTTGATGGCTCTGCTGACAGAAACCCTAGAGAAAAAGGAGAAAGTTTCAAGATCTTCCCTCCTTTGCTGGGCAAAATATAGTGGGGAAGGTTTGGTCACCAGTTGATTGGACTGAGGAAACTTTGACCAACAGACAATACAATACTTTCTGAAAATGACTATGTTACATTGTGCCCCATAACTAGAGCTCATTTTAAGTAACCCTCCTCCCCCACATTGTGGTAGTTAGGGTGCCTATGTGAAGATCCACAAAAATTGGGGAAAACTTTCCTTCATTCCTTTCTTTTCAGAAAAAAAACAGGAGGTCTATTCCACACACCCTCCTGCCAAATCTCCTATGCTCTTCTGTGTTAGTGTAACTTAGAATAAAATGGATGAAATTGCACTAAGTGCTTGGACCATGTTTTGAGAAACCCATCACCCACATCTGGATTTTGTTTAAAGAAAAACCCAGCAGCAAGTGGGTGGTTAGAAACAGTCAAAGGTCAAAGGCCTATAGCACGTCTTACCCCTCCCCTTTCTCTAGCAATGTGTGTATGTGCAGTGGTAGTTATAAAGCCAAGGTTGGATTCAGCAGCATTTACATGACTGTGAGCTTTTATCATGTTGGTGGATGTTACATGCTGTATGGTAAAGGAGTTTTCTTAACAGGGAACTCTCGAAAATACTGACTACTGGAAGGTAAGAAGACTTTGAAGTTCTGCTGGATGACTCTGCTGGAGCTGTGCATACTCTGCTCTTTGCACTTGTCAAAGTGTGGTGTAATATCGACAACAGATGGTGGGCCCAAGATAACAGGTTATGGGCCAACTGACTTCTACAAGTCTAACCACCTGTAGCCCATATTTGGAGCTAGAAAGAGTGGTTGATTTTGCTGCTGTGCAGCTAAGATGTGCACCACCCTGCCTTGTAGGTTTTGTACTTGCAGTTCCATGACTGGAAGGATGATGCTAAATACACTTGCAAGAGGATAACAGAACACTGGCAAGCAGAAACGCGAAAGCCTCCTGAACTATTAACAGCTTGCCAGAAAATAACCCCGAGTTCAGCTCTGAGACCCTTAGGGATAGTTACATGGTATCCAAGAACAGCTTCCCCCATCTTGAACCTCTGTATAAAAGAACACCTTCATCCTTCTAAATCAGTTTTTCTTTGGAAGCCCAAATTATCCAGTTGTCAGTATTACTATTTGGTGTTAACAATCATCTGAACTACTAACTACATATAAATAATGACACAGTGCAGATGTAGATACCTGCTCAATTTTCTATTAAAGCCCATTTCTCTCCTTTTTTCACCAGTGTATATTGTTGATTATATATTTAGAATTATATTTTGAAATTATCTGACACAAGACCATTTTAGCATAGTTGGCTATGTAATATGTAGCTGGGTTATATGTCAAAGCTCACTGGCTAATGTCTAGAAAATCCCTTCTCAGTAGGTTTTTGGTATGCTTCCTAGTCTTGCGATCCTACAATTCGGTTTTTAACAATTTTTCCAACACATGCAAAGTTAGGATCACAAAGGGCAATCAATTACTTCTTGTGTTTGGAATAAGAGCCACCACAAATCAATTGAGGGTTCTTTATGAAGTATGTAATACAGTTAAACAATATGCATTCAAAGTGTTGGTGTTGACCTTTAAAGCCCTAAACGGCCTTGGCTCAGTATACCTGAAGGAGTGTCTCCTCCCCCATCGTTCTGCCCAGACGCTGAAGTCCAGCACCGAGGGCCTTCTGGCGGTTCCCTCATTGCGAGAAGTAAAGCTACAGGGAAACAGGCAGAGGGCCTTCTCGGTAGTGGCGCCCACCCTGTGAAATGCCCTCCCATCAGATGTCAAAGAGATCTACCTGACAACTACCTGACATTCAGAAGACATCTTGGGTTGAGGGAAGTTTTTAATGTGCGACATTTTAATGTATTTTTAATCTTTGTTGGAAGCTGCCCAGAGTGGCTGGGAAAACCCAGCCAGATGGGCGGGGTACAAATAAATAATAAATAATAATAATAATAAAATTATGTTCCAAGGCATAGTAGGATCTGCATTTAGCAACAGTTTTTATGTAGCCAACAGTTATATCAGTTTCTTACCAGTTTTGGTCTCCACTCCGCATGACTGAAGAAGCCAAGCAAAGTTTTTCCCGGATAGACCATGGCTCTGTAGGCCCAGCACTCAGCAACTTGTGCTCTGATGTGGAAAAAAATAAACATTACAGTGTTGCAACATGCCCACACAGTTTAAAAGAACCCTCAAACTAAAATTAAATCTATCTCAATCCATGCTGCTTTTAAAAGTTTGGTTTTCAAGCATTACACCCTCCATGCCCCACCACAAAACAGCCACACTAAAAGTCAACTCAATGAAAAGTCTACTGGTAACTCAGTGGCAGAGAATATATGTTGCATGCAAAAAGTCACAGGGCTAATTTCCTGTTAACCTCAGGAAACATTCCCATCTGAAATCCTGAAGAGGTGCCTTCACTTAGTGGTAGGGAAGATTCCTGTCTGAAGCCCTGGAAAATCACTGCCAGTCAGTATGAACAATAAATAAACCGTTTGTCTGTCTAAGCATAAACCCTTTTACTACCTCCTATGCCGTTATTCCCGGGTACCTCAGCTAAGGAGAAAACTGACCTGTCATCGGAGGCCTTTTAGACAAGCCACCTCCCAACCAACCCTTCTTAAAGTCATGTTAAAAGTTGCCTGACACAACAAACGAAGCTTCGCTCAACCAAGAAACAGGCATCCTTCTCTAGGTTTTTTTTATGGCGGGGCCAACCCTAGCTCCCTTCTCCGCGCCACGTCCCTCCTTCCCCAAAGAAAGACCCCCACTCACTACCCGTCCCCGCCGCCATCTTCCCGAAGATGCGAACAAGCGCGATGCTTGCTGGGAAACCTGCTCCGAAGAGGAAGGAGAGGGCGGCACTTTTTCCTAAAAGTCGCTTTTCTATTGGATGATGGCAGAGCCGGCTGGGTGACCGGAAACAAGGTCTTTCCTCCCCTTGAGCTCTATGGTTGCCTTCCCAGAGTTCCTTGCTCTGGGAGGGTCAGGAGCGGAAGTGACCGCACGTGGGTCTGTGTTCTTTCGGCGGCAAAGATGGGCAAAGCCAAGCATCAGGAGTCGAGGGAAGAGCCGGAGCCCGAGGCGACCCCGGAGAAGTCGTACCACGAGCTGGTGGAGAACGTGAACGCCATCGCGCGGCCTCTGGCCTCCCGCAAGTTGACGCGCAAGCTGTACAAGTGCATCAAGAAAGGTGCGCGTGCAGGACGGGGAGGGGAGGGGAGGGGAAGGAGGGCAGTCCGGCTTTCGCGGGCGGTGGGGTTCCGTCCAACAACCCTTGCTGGAAACTCTCCCGTTTGACTTGCAGCATCGAAGCAGAAGCAGATCCGGCGTGGGGTGAAAGAGGTCCAGAAATTCATCAACAAAGGCGAGAAGGGGTAAGAACTCCGCGCCGTTGCGACGCGATGTGCCTTCTTTCGCTCTCCGTGCCGCTGCCTGACGCTAGCAGTCAGGTCTTGAATTCGGAGCCAGTCTGGTTCGCCAGGTCTGGTCCCTACTCTCGCCGTGTTAGGAAATCCTCTTTCTGTCTGTCTGTCTATCGGAGAGAGATATAGACACGCAGTTATGTGTTGCTTACACACACACACACACACACACACACACACACACACAGCTTTGGAATCAGTAGATGACATTTTCTGAGATGTTCAGGGTCGCAAGCTTTCAAATAATCCTCAACTAGTTTATAATCCTGTGATTCTGTTGGTGCAAGAGACAAAGGGACTGAAGGGACCCTGCTTTTAGTGCAGTCTTTGCCAAACTGGTGCCTTCCAGATATTTTGGCTACAGCTCAGGGCCCCAGCCAGCACAGCTGATGGGAGTTGTAGTCCACAACACCTGAAGGGCACCTGATTGGCAAAGGGTGGGGAACCTTTATATTCCAATTCCTCTTAGTCACAACTAGCATAGCTAATTTTCAGGGATTATCAGATTTGTAACATTTGAAGGCCTTCATCCTTGAAGGCATCATCACCAGAGAAACAACCTGGTTGTGTGTGAGAATGAGTAAGGGTGTCTTGCATGCAAATGAGTATACCTTGCCCAGCAAAAACAGATTTTAATCCTTTTCATCAGACCTCGTTTTCAGTTGGCTCTGCATAGTAAGTTTTTTGCCTTGAATGGACCTACTTGCCTCAGTGAGCTATTTCACCTGCTCCCTTATGTGTGTACATGCATGCTTGAAATCTCTTTATTTGTGCAAATGATGACTGCAGAGATGAAGCACAATTTGATACGTATACACAGGATTATACCTGTATTACAATATCAAATATTTGGAAAGATTCATAATATATCTGTTTTAATGTGTTTGTTGTCTTCTCTACTTGCATTGCTCTGGTCTTATTTTTGTTGCTGATGCTGCATTGTCTGTCTCTCTTAGGATCACAGTTCTTGCAGGAGACACACTTCCTATTGATGTCTATTGCCACATTCCCATCATGTGTGAAGACAGGAGCCTTCCATATGTCTACATCCCTTCCAAAACGGTAATGTAGGGTGGGGAAGTAGAAAGAGGCTTCCATTTTTTGTAGAATTTTTATTCTTCACCATAGACCTGCATCCTGATAAGGAACAGAAATCTTGGTTATTCTAGAAGAGCAGTTTCATGCAGCTGGCATTTATATAATTTCTCCATGTGAATTGGCACAAGGTCCGTTTGCTGCTTAAAGTAAAAAAGGTAAACTTGTATGTGAATTAGGAAACTGAATGCTGCTTTCCTATTTTTTTCTTTCAGGACTTGGGAGCAGCTGCAGGTTCAAAGCGACCAACGTGTGTTATCATGATCAAGCCCCATGAGGAATATCAGGAAGCCTATGATGAGTGTATGGAAGAGGTGGAGGCTCTTCCCCTCCCTCTGTGAAGAACATCAGTAAGAGATGCTACTAAGACTGACAAACAGGCACTTGCCTGGGCAGTAGCTTGACCCTGATTTTAGAGGAGCCGCGCAAGGAAGAGAATACTGCAATTGGCACTGTCACCAGCCCTGTGGCTCATACCCGCTTCAAGTGCCAGATATTAAGCAACTGATTTAGAAAGAAGTTATTGACTTGTCTTGCAGCAAGGGAAGTTTGTGAAGCTTGGGGGGGGGGGAGGCGGAGAGATTAAACTCATTAAAACACTTTTAATGTTGTGTAGTGTCTATTACAACACACTATTTACCCCTACATACCACAACTTATCCTTGACAAGGTGAAGTGTTCACCAACTTTTACATTCTTCCACTTGAAGTAGATACATAAATGATTTTTAAATTTAATGTGTAAGCTGATCAATCCAAATATGGTAGAGAAACTGCAATATCCCTGTTTGGGCAGGTGGTGGCAGTGGGTGTTTTCTCCCTTCAGCAGTGTCCGTCCCATTTATTTCAGGGTGAGAGCTGGCATAGTTTGTTCCCCTGGGCTGGGGCAACAGGAGAACTTTGGGGCTTGTAGGTCCCCAGCTTCTCCCTTTTAAACATCCTTGGACTTTTAAAAGAAGCACCATCTGTGGACCTTTTCAGTCTCCTGAGAGGAGGATCTCAAGGTCAGCTTCTCTGCCCTTGAGAGATGCCCCCTATCTCAAAAGAAATAGCACCTCTGAGATGCCCTTCCAGGGACCATAGAAGTGTAGCCTTAGTTAGCCTCCAGCTAGTTCCCTTCTCCAGTCTTATGTAATCTAGACCACTGTGGTGTAGTGTTGGACTAGGGCCTGGGAGTTCAGAGTTCAAATCCCCACTTGCCATGAAGTTCACTGAGTGACCTTGGACTAGTAGTCACTGCCATCAGGCTAATCTACCTCATAAGGTTGTTGTGTTTATGGGGAGGGAAAGCTATGTATGCCACCTCAAGCACCTTAGAGGAAAGGTGGGATATACCGTAAATTTCGCTCCATAACACGCAGATTTTTCCTCCTAGAAAGTAAGGGGAAATGTCTGTGCGTGTTATGGAGCGAATGCCTAGAGATGGCGGGGGAATCTGCTGCAGTTGTGAGCTGTCCGTGGCTCGCTTTGAAACAGCAAAGCGGGTGTAAGCGGCTCCTGTCAGCGAGCTGAGCTGGGGAGGGAGAGAAGCAGAGCGGGCTTGGCTGCTTTAAAACAACCCCGTCCTCTTTAAAACAACCTCTCTCCTCCCCACTGAGCTGCTAAGTAGCTGCAA
The DNA here is from genome assembly GCF_964234715.1 of Podarcis melisellensis. Taxonomy (NCBI): domain Eukaryota; kingdom Metazoa; phylum Chordata; class Lepidosauria; order Squamata; family Lacertidae; genus Podarcis; species Podarcis melisellensis. The sequence continues at coordinate 67,934,301 of NC_138529.1, read as the reverse complement.
AGCTTTTCAGCCAGCCTAGCCGGGAGGAGGGAGAGAAGCAGAGCGGGGTTGGCTGCTTTAAAACAACCCCGTGCTCTCTGTCCCTGCCTGCAGTTTTTTGCTGTCCGATGTTGGATTAGCCACTATAGGGGCTGTGTGTGTGTGCTTGAGCTATCGTTCTCCTCCTCCTGCTTCCCTTTCACACTCCCTGCGCTCTCCCTCCGACTTTAGAATTGACACTGTGTGTGTGTGTGAGTGAGAGAGAGAGAGAGGGCTCCTTCTCCTGCTGCTTCCCGTTCACTCTCCCTGCGCTCTCCCTCCGACTTTAGAATTGACACTCTGTGTGTCTGTGTGTGTGAGAGAGGGCTCCTTCTCCTTCTCTTGCTTCCCGTTCACTCCCTCAGCGTCCCTGCGACTTCCAGCGCCCTGCGACTTTAGGGCCAGTTCTCTCTCTGTGTGTGTGTGTTTTGACCTCACTGCGCTTGTTGGGGGAGAGTGTTGGTCGTAATTTTTCTTGATTTCTCTCAGAGTGGTTACTATCATGGTTTCCTTGCCGGGGAGGAGGGAGAGACGCAGAGCCTGCTTGTTCTAAAGGAGCAACGCCAGAGAGGAGCCTCTCCTGCATTATCAGCAGCATCCTTCTCCACACCCCCCACGCGTTCTCCTTGTCCCTTGAGTTCTTTTCCTTCCCTCCCCACTTAAAACGTGGTTACAAAGCACGGATCCACATGGATCCTCAGGATTTTTGCACTAGGTCACCCAAATTCACCATCAGATCACATAGCATATCCATGGCTACAGCCTGCACCAAAAAACACACGCACCCACTGTTTCATGGGGCCGCAATGGTGCAAAAACGTGGTTACAAAGCATGGATCCTCAGGATTTTTGCATTGGGCTACTCCAAACTCACCGTCAGATCACATGTCTGTGGCCACAGCATGAACCACAAAAATCATACATCCACTGTTTCGTTTAGAATATTTTTTTCTTGTTTTCCTCCTCTAAAAACTATGTGCGTGTTATGGTCAGTTGCGTGTTATAGAGCGAAAAATACGGTATATTTACCGTATTTTCTGCTCTATAAGGCACACTTTTCCCCCCTCCAAAAATTAAGGGGAAATATGTGTGCGTCCTATGGAGTGAGTGCAGGCTCCTTGGCTTCAGCGAAAGCAACGCGAAGCATCCAAAACGCAGAGGGAGCACTCCCTCTGCGCTCCGCAGGCTACGCGTTGCTTTCGCTGAAGCCTGGAGAGCAAGAGGGGTCGGTGCGCACCGATCCCTCTTGCTCTCCAGGCTTCAGGGATAGCCGCCTGAAGCCTTTGAAGTGCAGTGGGAACTCGTGCTGCGCTCTGAAGGCTTCGGGTTCCTTTTGCTGAAGCCGAGAGAGCAAGACTCTCCTGGCTTCAGCAGAGAGGGAGAGCTGTGCAGCACCCCTTCAGCCAAGCGGGAGGAGAAATGGAAGGGGCTCCATTTCTCCTCCCGCTTGGCTGAAGGGGCGCTGAGCAGAGAGGGGGAATTTTTTTCTTGTTCTCCCCCTCTAAAACAAGGTGCGTCCTATGGTCGGGTGCATCCTATAGAGTGAAAAATACGGTAATAAAATAAAAATAAATAATACAAGTAAACACAGAATGCATGGTGAAGGGAGATGGACAGTTCCGATAAGTCAAGCGGCAAGGGCCTTCTGGTGGTTCCCTCGCTGCAAGAAGCCAAGTTACAGGGAACCAGGCAGAGGGCCTTCTCGGTAGTGGCACCCGCCCTGTGGAATGCCCACCCACCAGATATCAAAGAAAAACTTCTACCAGACTTTTAGAAGACATCTGAAGGCAGCCTTGTTTAGGGAAGCCTTTAATGTTTGACGGACTGTTGTATTTTAATATTTTGTTGGAAGCCACCCAGAGTGAATGGGGAAACCCAGCCAGATGGGCGGGGTATAAATAATAATAAATTATTACTACTACTACTACACTTGTGTAAGAGTTTTGCTCTGCTGGGAGACTTTAAAAGCAATATTGTCAAGAACGTGTCTACTTTAAGGAAAATGTTTCTTTTTCGTTCTAAATATATCAACACCAAAAACCATACACAAGTTTGCTGAAAAGAAATTTATTTAGCTGTATTTCCATGCCATCCATCTCTATCCTGGGTTTAACAGTTCTTGGTGTCTCGGAGGAAGAAAAACTAAGAATACATGCTGTGTGGCATCATAAAAGTATCTTTAAACGTCTCCCTCCAGGCTAGTGCAGATCTTCACATCCACTGTTATTCCAGACTGATACTCCAAACTACTGCATTTTTTTTAACAACAACAAAAATCTAATTAAAGTGCAACTTGTAGGCACCAATTCCTGCGCCTACACTACAGCTTTAAACTATTTACCCTCACCGTTCTAATAAAAATGGGCTCAGCTTGCAAAGCTAAGTTCAGACTTCAAGCAACACAGATTTAAACTCTGCCAGTTGTTTTAATATTACTTTCGGGTCTTGTTCCAAGGGAGTTCAAATCTCTAAATCAGATTCAAGATCCCTGTTAATTATCCATACCCCCATTGTCCCATATTACAGAGCATTTTTAGGACCATTGCCTAAAATAGTTCACCTTGTCAGGTTCTGATGTGTATCTGTAACCTTAATGAGTACTTGCAAATGCTGTGAATTGTCAGGGGAAAGGATTACTTCAAATTTCTTGAATAAAATAGACTGTATACCTACTTTTAAAGATGTCTCAATGATAGTTACTATTCTACCAGATTTCTCAACCTGCACAAAGTCATGGTACTTTCTCCATTTTCTACTCCTTCACAATAGATAAAGCAGCTTAGCTAGGCTTTCTAACACTCAAAAGCAGCAAGCTGCTATCATGTACCTGTCATAAAGTATGAATTTCTTCAATACAGTGCTGTCCCAGTTTTTCACTTGTGTTATTTTCATTAGGAAACAATACACCTTATTACTTATCCCTTGTTTTTTGAAGAGCTACACTGTGTATTAGTACACAGAGGGCCCAAACTCCACCTTTGTTGATTCAAATATTTTCACCATTGCATTTCCAACCTATTTTAAACTTTTCTTCAAAATAGCAGTAAGCCAAGTTTCCAGCATACTTCTCCCAACTTAAATTCCATCCTTCCCATTGTCAAAAGCACATATTGGGCAGTGGGAAGAGAAAGGCAGCTCTAAGACCCCCCCCCCCAACTGATGGATTGAAAAAGAAAAAAAGACCTAGATTTATCTTGAAGTGTTTTAAAAATAGCAACAGCTCTCTGTGTACTATTTGTGATACAAGCTGTATCTTAACAAGTAGAGCTATGCATGGGGAGAGTGTAAACCATCTTGCTAGGAAGGATCACTGCCAGTTAACGCTCCCAGGAAGAATCCTAGGAAGTTGTATGTTGCGAGGAGTACAGAATAATGTGGCTTGGCTTACAGTAGACATAAGATTGCTCTCCTCTGGCCCAGTGAGCTACAGTCAGTTCCCAGCGTGTAGCAGCTAATACTGTTCACAGCAGAAGACCATTCCTGCCAGCATATGCCACCTTCCATCAAGCATTATCCCAATAGCCTATTTTCACCAGAACATCTCCAAGGCATGCCATTATCAAAAGATTAGGCGTTTTCCATCAGCTGGGCTCTGCTCCATGGGACAATATGGACACTTCAGCCTGCACAAAGAAAGAAAGATCAGAATCAAAACAAGGCCTTAGAATTCTCATTGGCAAGTAGTCCTACCAGACCACTAAATCAGATAAGCAAGAAGCTGACCCAGACCCATACTTCCAGTAGACCACTAGCAAGTCCTGGTGTTTGGTCCACTACCTGACTCTCTTCTCTGCCCTGTTAACAAGTCTGATTTGGCCTTGGGATTGCCAGTGACTAAAATACTACAAGGAGCAGTGCTAAGGTCCCCCTTACTGTAGCAACTGCAGTATGACCTAGTTACCCAGCAGAGGGCAGCAGACACAGTGAAACTAACATGTAGTCCCAAAAAATAAAATGATAGTGAGAAACTGCTTCAAGATGAAAGGGACTTCTGGACCTACCATATTTTTCGCTCTATAAGACGCACCCAACCATAAGATGCACCTAGTTTTTAGATGAGGGAAACAAGAAACATGAAAGCAACACAAACCCTCTTGAGCGAAGAGGCAGGAGCGTTCCCGCTGTGCCCAAGAGGGTTTGCGTGGCTATCCCTAAAGCCAGAACAGCAAGAGGGATCGGTGCACACTGATCCCTCTTGCTCTTCTGGCTTCTGGGATAGCTGCGCAGCCTCTTCAGGGCAGCGGGATGAAGGCTCCCTGCTGCCCTGAAGAGGCTGCGCACGGCTAAGCCAGAAGCTAGAACAGTGAGAGGGAGCGCTGCGCAGTGTTCCCTGTCACTGTTCTGGCTTCGGGGATAGCTGCACAGCTTGCATTCGCTCCATAAGATGCACACACATTTCCCCTTACTTTTTAGGAAGGAAAAAGTGCATCTTATAGAGTGAAAAATACGGTACATGGAAATGAGATGTGTGGGGAATCTAATCCTGTCAGGGTGACAACAGCATTTCACAGGTAGGAGACCCTGGATACTTCAATTTTTCAGGCAAGAGTTCATCATCCACAGCCTCCCAGAATGGAGGAAAGTAACAACAGTTTGTAAAAACCACTCACTTCCCTCCATTGATGAGCTTGTTAAGGGCATCTCGAGAAATAACATGCCCACAGATGAGCTTGATAGGTGGATTAGAATCAGTTGTCTGCTGTCGCAAAATGGGACATGCAAAGACCGAGTGGTACCAGCATTTCATTCCAAGCTCAATTTCAATCTGATAAAACAAGCAGAAAATAATTAGGCCCATGACCTGGTTGTTACAGTTAACTCTCTTTCACAAAAATATCCCCACCCTGCAGCCCCTGAATGGGCCAGGCACTCACAGGCAGCTCATCTTTGTGGCTCCAGACACCCGTGCACTGTCTCTGCTCAATCACAGCCTTGATGTTCATCAGCACCGGCAGTGCTACACATCCTGCAGCAAAGCTGCCGAGAGAGAAGGAGGGAGGAGATAGCTCAGCACTGCTCAATCCACCACCAGTCCCACCCATAACAAGCTTTACCTGACACTCAGAGGTGACTCCACTGAGAGACCTAACAGGGCACAGGCATCACGAGTGAATATCTCACAAATCTCAGTCCACTGACTCTCATCCAGAAGATGCCTATATGGAGAATTCTTAAGGCCCAAACGCAGGTACACCAGGCTGCCCATCATCACCTGGATCTCTGCAGATGACAAATGCAGGAAGCAGCACTCAGGTAAACATACTTTTGCTAACGGGGCTGGCCTGTTATGGAACCAGTTATTGGGAAATGCTTGATACCTATGACAATGACCAGGCTGAGTCAACAACTCCCAAGACTTCCCCTACTAAAAAGGGAAACTCCAAACACTTTGAAGCAACAAAATAGGAGCCCATTCTATTGGGTGCGGCAAGGCCCAGAGAAACAGCCTAAAGGCAAGAAAGCTCCTCCCAAGGAACAAGTAGCAGAGTAGGCTTCTGGAAACAGCCTCACCTTGCTGATGCAGGTGAGCAAAGGGCTGGAAATGGCGTGCGTAGCTCAGGGCCTCTAGCTCCTTGCCTGGACCGCCAGCAAGGAGCCTGATGAAGTGGAGTCGATGCAGCCGGAACTCCAGATTGCTGTTCATTTCTGCCAGCTGCTGTCGGTGGAAGACTGCCCAACTGAGCAAGAGACAACACTGCTCAATGCCATCATCTACATATAAAGCTGCCCTTAGAGTGGGTGCTGCTCCAATTCAAGCTACATATTTGTGGATGACTTGGTCTGAGGCAGGTTGCAGCAGCATGCTGTGAACTCACAAATTCAGGTATCTTATTACAGGAATACCCTGGCCTTGTGTAGAAGATAATGAGTGAAAACAAAACAAGCAGAAGTTCTCAGTGCTTGTTGGAAGAGAAAAGATGGCAGACCCATAGAGTGGATAGGCTCACTGATAATGAGTAGTGTGGTTCCCCCAATGGCCCTTGCCATAGGCGCTACTTCAAAATCATTCTGTTAGGACTCTGTTTCCTCTCCCACTGTACTTCCTAAGAGGGGAAACAGAATATAGCTCATCATTCTTACCTCAGAGCAGGCTCCAGATCCTGTTTGTGCAGAGCTTCCAATATGCTGTTAAGTTCCAGGAATGGCTTTTTAAAGTCTACATCCACATTCACAGTGGATTCCTGTGGAAGGGCAAGCCAAATTAGAACAAGGCTCAAGGTAAGATATATATTCCCAGAGGGAAGCTGTCAAGTACATATCCATCCTCTGCAGGTTGGATAGAACAGGCAGCATAATAGGCAGCTTGTTGTACTTCGCAGTGGAACTGGCTGGCAGATTCAGGCTTCTGATCCTCCTGCATTTGTAAGCAAGAAACAGAGACCTTTCCTGGCACATCTCAATGGCCAATACCAAGAAGCGCCATAGCACAATGTAGAGATACAACTATCGGTTCCCATACACCATGCAAATAACATTTGCACTTCCAACTCCTCAAACCCCTGTACCTGACACAGTTCCTCCGCCACTCCCAGCATCCCTTGTTGGTAGAGGTGCTCTATGATGGCCAACACCAGGATCTGCTTCTCTTGGGACTCCCAGACCATAGCAGGGACAATGCCACACAAATCAGCATCAAAATGCTGGAACAGAACAAGGAGTCAGTCACTCACAAGCACTAAAGAAAGCCTCAGAACAAGTAGTATTCCAGATCCTAGAACAATAAGTGGCTTTCCATCAGCACTGAGTACAATACTAGCTGTCATCCCATATCACTATGAATTTGGCAGTAGCTAGAGACAGGTAGAGAAGTATATTGAAGTTTTGGACATAGTAGTGGCAGCCATATTACACCCCATGCAAGTCTTTTTTCAAATTCAGGGGCATTCTTGTCAGTAACTTGTTTCCAGGAATTTAAGCAGTCTAAGAGAAAAGATGACAGGCAAGCAACAGAGCTTAGGAACCTCAATAAAGCTTGTAGATCACGGATGCGGCCCTCAACCTAATTTCATTCTGGTGGCAAGGAGAAAAAGGGAGTGTCCTGCCCAGCACTATCATCATGTAGCTCCCCCACAGACTATCCTTGAGGAAACTATCAACAGAAAAAGCCCTACTCTTGTTGTTTATGAACATCATCAACCCGGAACTGAGGCTGAATTCAGAGCAAGGAATTGGATAGGTAGAAAGGCTTGTTGTGTGCTGGAGAAATGTGGATGCTCTTGATTTAACAGCAAAAGGAAAGCACATGGGTTAAGTCTTCCTCTCCATAGATACTGATGGGGAGGGACCCTAGGCCCAATCCTCAGTTGAGGCAGGAGAACTTCCTTCAATTTCTTAAATGATATATCAGACAACAGCTGAATTACTGGTTTCAACTCCAAAAACTTATTCATGATCTGGGCTTCCCACAGTGCTTGCCACTAGTTCTTCATCTTTGAGTTTAAAAAGGGGGTATAGTCATTTGATGGAACTTATGCATGTTGGAAAGCAAGGTGGGTTGCCATCCTGGCAACTGCAGAGAGATCACATTATTATGGCATGAACAGAGTTTGCAATGGTTTCTAGTCATGTTCACTATCAAGGCTTAAATAATATCCCTCTCCTTGGCAACAGTCAAGGAAATTCTCACAAGATTCAACTCTGATTCTTCTGCTTAATGTCCCCTGTGCTTTCACTCCTAGCCCTGCAAAACCAAAACTAATCCCATTTAAACTATGTCTGTGAAGAAGAGGAAAAAAACAGGAGCCACCCTTGTTTAGCCAATACAATGCACACATGTGTTTACTAGAAATACTGAACTCTGGACAATCTAATACAGTGGAACCTCGAGTTACGAACATGATCCATGCGGGAGGCACGTTCGCAAAACACAGCACCGTGTCTGCGCACGCGCATGACGCAATTCAGCGCTTCTGTGCATGCGTAAAGCATGATTTAGCACTTCTGTGCATGTGCAAGTGCCAAAACCTGGAAGTAACCCATTCCGGTACTTCTGGGTTCGCCACATCTGTAACCCGAAAACGCGCAACCCGCAGCGTTCGCAACCCGTATTCTTTTATGCAGAATTCTAGATTTAAGTGTTAACACAGAGGAAAGACACTGGTTTTGAAGGTTGGAAAAACAGGGAGACATTTGTGGGCCTGAGTAAAATCAGGCAGTGTGGATGTAGTCAAAGCACAACACAGGAGAGAAGATGCACACTGCACTAATTCATAAAAGACCCATGTTTCAGTACAGTAATGAGCTCTATATAGGATGATGGAGCATATGCAAGAAAAACATTTGCTCTCAAAACTCATCAAGTTTTCAGTTTTAAATGCTTGGGTTCCCACCTTCCTCCTGGAACCTACTCACCCTATCGATTGCTTTGCCCACACGAGAGATACTGCTGTGAATGTCTTTGTGGTCTGAAGCTAGGTTCTGCACTGTGTCTTTGATCTTCTTACAGCATTGGGACATAACCAGGGAGAGAGTAGCAGACAGTGGTGTTCGTTGCAAGGCTGCAGGAGAAGCAGAAATTATATCTTAGTGTGGGTGCCAGTTCAAGAGTATACAGGTAACTCGCATCTTACACTTATTTTACTTACACAATTGCAGCTGTGTGCAGGGAGGTATTTTTAAAAGTAGTATAAACAGCAACAATTGGGAAACACTTGCCTGTGAGCACTCCAATCGGAGAACAGCCTTTACCAAAGGCGTTATGGGCTTTGAAGACACTCAAACTCCGGATGCAAGGGAGAAACGTGCTAAGAGGAAGGCATGCTTGGCAAAGCCACACTGTGATCAGCTCCCGCCCGAAATCCAATGTCCCCAGTGTAGAAGGACGTGTGGATCCAGCATTGGCCTCCACAGTCACTTATGGACTCATTGTTAAAACCGTGTTTATGAAAGACAATCTTACTTCGCTACAACTGACCACTAAGGAAGAAGAATTATTAAATACATGGAGAGCAGGGGAAACCCACTCTCCATTTGTTTATTCTCCACCCATCCACGCAAGGCTGTGATCACCGACTTACCTGGCTTTGGGAAGGCAGTGCTAGGGCTCTGGCAACATCCTGGAGCCCTCACACCCAAAGTTCCCGGTTTTGGACATTTTTGCATTTACATGTGGACTCCCAGAACTGAACCATCATGTAAGATGCAAGTTACCTGTAGTCTATAGAGCAAGACTTCCTCATTGCTTACAAATTTGATCTGGAACAGGTAGGAATTAACAGAAGCCAACAGTTTCCCCCTAGATCTTAGTCTTGGGAGAAATTTATGTTCACCAGTAAGAGAACGAACAGATTATGGGGCTATGGGAGGGTGGGATCTTAATTTTATCTATTTATTATTACATCTATCCCACTTTTCTTCCAATGAACTCAAGGTGACATACGTAATTCACCCTCTTTCCTTTTTATCTTCAAAACAACCCGATGAGGTAGGATAAGCTGAGAGATAGTGACCATCTCAAGGTCATCCGAGGAGCTTTCAGGGTCACATAGAGATTTATATACTGGTCTCCCAAGTCCTAGTCCAGCACTCTAACCATGACACCACACTGGCTTTTCCCACTGCTTCTAGAGCAGGAACACTCAAAACCAATTCTAGGAATTTTGCTGCTTTCAAATAGATGATATATAAATTATGGTATAATATGCTCCAAGAAAACAGGACAACGTTCTACAAAAGCAAAACACACATTCAACCTTTTCACTAATCTATTAGTAACATAAACAATAGCTTTCACTGGTTAACACAATCTTTGCTGTGCCAATTTATCATCATTAGTCCTAAGAGAAAACCTTGGTTCTGAGTCCTAAACAAACAACTTTATCGATAAATTCTGGTTCAGCAAGCTCATGCCAAAATTTCCCTTTTGTCAGAGATTTCCTTGAAGTTTCAATGTACTGATAGTCTCCCAGAGACACTGTTCCAGCAAACAAAGAGGTAGAGGTTGAGGTTGTAAACATCAACTTCCCTACCAAGATGGATCACAATCTACCAGTACTGTCATTCCTGAAGATATTTCAGTACATCCTCCTCCACAGTTACTTCAGATCTGTGGGAAATTTGTATCTTCAGGTCAATAACACTACCACTGATACCTGAACAACTCTACATTATGCCAACGTATACAATATTTATGGCTGTCTTCGATCAACCATTCTTTGGCTTCTGTTTCAAAAGGTTCGAGGACTTCAAGACGGTACAGTGATACCTCGGTTTACAAACAGTCCTGTTTATGAACTACACGGTTTACAAACTCCACAAAACCGGAAGTAGTGTTCTGGTTTGTGAACTTTACCTCGGTCTACAAATGGAAGCTGAACGGTGGAAAGGCCCCGGCGGCGAAAGGCCTCATTAGGGAAAGTGCACCTTGGCTGAAGAACGTATTTGGTTTAAGAACAGACTTCAGGAACAGATTAAGTTTGTAAACCGAGGTACCACTGTAACCTGTTCCATGACTGGTCCAGACTCAGGCTGATGGCAGAGTAAGAAGTTAGAAATGTGTTAGACTGTGTAGCTACAGAATGGACAATACAAGTCCTATCTTAACCCAGAAACATGCTGACCACTGCACTGACCACTTCCTTTAGGAAGTACACAAGCTTCCAGTTACCACAAGGAGCACACCACAAGCTCCACTGTCGGTAACGCAAGCTTACAATGCAACCAGATTTGTTCTGGTTCCTTGGACAGGGACTCACAATTAATTCACTTGTAAAATGACTGAAGCAAATGATGCACCCTGTAGCTACATTTCATTGCCTTTGGGGCTCCAGGGATTACAGATTCCCCCACCCACCCACCCTATATATCTGCCAGCTGAGGATAACACTTCACACATTTGATGCATCTAAAAAGAAAAGGAGCATCTTGTAAATAACAATAAGTACACTCGAGAAGCCGCCAGCTGTAGCCGCTCCCGACGCCGCCCTCGACCCACCCGCCCTTCCTTCCTCGCTCCCTCAGAGGCAGGAGCCGACTGGCCACCGCCAGACGGAGGCCCCCGCGCGTACCTGCAGCGCCCAGCTCCTCCCTCAGTTGGCTGACGTAGCGCAGCAACTCCTCCAGACCTCGCTCGCAGTGCTGGCCGTAGCACAGGAACTTCTGCAGCACTTTGTCCAGCTCCCTCTCCACGCAGGCGCAGCGCTCCATCGCCCCGGCCTTGCCTCTGCCGCGCGCGCCCTGGAGGAGGCGGGACAAGAGCGCCCAATCAGTCACTGGCCCGGCGCGGCCATAAAGACCCGAGCCAAAGGGGAAGGTGTCAGGGAGGAAGAAAGGAAGCCCCCCCACCGACCCCCGGCCTCCCTAACCGCTTGGTACTGGCCGAGAAAGGTACTGTGGCAGCCCCTTATGGGCTGGGAGTGTGTATTTCACGGCCCGGAGCGTTCAAACTGGGAAGGTGAGGGACACCATAGGCTTTAACCCGTCTCCGACATTCTCTGGGCGAGACTAGACCACCGTACTGTGGGGGTGGAGAACACACGCACACCCCTTATATTACAGTGGCACATTCCTTTGCTGGTCGGTGTGAGCACTGGACGGAACCATTTCCAGGGACAGGCGGGGTGGGGAAGGGGAAAAGAACAGCTAACCTGAGAGTCGCGGAATGAGACGTCAATCTTCTCCGGACCGGAACAACAGAAGAATAATTGCGTATCCAGCCGCCTCCTTCCCTGGTGCGGTCCTATATAGGCATAACTGCTAAAGTTCTCTAATGATGGATCAAACCATCCTCATTTTCGGATAGGGTGTGCCTGGAATGAACCATCAACGGGCAACAGCTGGGTGGAACGGACCATTCTTGGCTCGGATGACGTGCAGTGCAGGACTGGAATGAACCATTTTTAGAGCTAATCAGAACCCACTTTTAGTTTGAAAGCCCAACGAAGTGTTTCTGCAGTGACAGATCAGGCAGAGGCTTGTCGGTTTGGGAAAAGTAGCTCATTATCTAAAAAGATACCTATTAAGAACGACCAATCCTAGCAGGTTTAGTGCTCCAACTGGTGACACAGCCCTGGCATGTTTTACTATGGCTTTTCTGAAGCATTTCTGTTAATTCTTCAGCTCAAGGCGTCAGAGGTGATACAAACCTTTAATATATGCTCAAGGAGCATGTCTACGTAAATATTCAGGTAGCCTGTTGGTTTATCTAGAGCCATATAAGCCCAATTCTGGGAGAGCTCTGGTGGCATCCAGTTACATCTCAAACTTAAATTCAGTGTATTGGCTTTTACCTTTACTGTGCAACCCTATAAACATCTACTCAGTAGTAAGTCCCATTGCGTTAAACAGGACTTACTTCCATTGGGGCAAGAAGGGAAAATAAGAAGTATCCCTGCTTTCCATTACCAATGGTACATTCATTTATGGGTGGCTTATATGAAGGCTTAACAACTCATTTCCTATATATTTATTCATCTAGAGGCAAATCAGCAGTGGTCCCTTACTTTTTGGAAAACACTAGACTGCAGTCCATTCAACTTTTATGAAATGCACATGGTATCTCATTGCTCTTCTAAGGTTTTCAGCTGGGGCATTACATTGAAAACAATGAGCAACATGTGCCAGACATTTTTCCTTATGTGTGCATTTCTTTTTCAATCACACCTTGATTAAAATTTGATAAAACAACTAAACACCCAGCTTATGCACAGCAATTTGGCCATTGCTTATGCAGATGAATTGTGCTATGTGTCCACAATGCTAGTACAGTAGACTTGCAGTGGAGCATCAGTACCTGTTTGGGTGCCTCAATGTTGACAAAGGCGAATCCACAGGCAGTCCACTTCATAGACAGAAACTACAGAAGCTGAGAAACAGGAGCTAGTCTACAGAAAACCTCTGACCTTGGCTTGTGACAAAAATGTAGTGTCCACATCTTTGCTGGATATAAACCACAGAAGTGGGAAAGGATTGTTGAGCAATGTTCGCCTACAGGTCCAGGAAATGAAATGGCAGAACTGACACTAAGGAACGATCCCACCAGTGAAAAACACCAATGTGAACAATACATGCTTTTGAGGCTGTCTTATGTCCAGCTGTAGTGGGAAGAAATGTAAAGTGGAGTGACACACTTGTCTCCACAAAAGCTGTAGAGACCAGGTTTCTGGGCTGGGGGCCAAGAAGGAAACACTGCTGTCATAGACCTTTGGAGGAAACACATGCCAAACGCAGGATGGCTGGAGGGGCCAGGACGTCTGAGCTTTCCAAATGTTTTTGGATTGGAGCTGTAGCACCGCAGATTTCTTTGTATCAGTGGCACCTGCCTGGGCCCCATCTCCTTCCAGGGAATGAATCAGTCCTGTGGAATTCAGGAAACTGGTTTGTCCAGCAGCTCTAGAAGGCAAGCACTACTGCTCCCTGTGACGCCTCAACTCTTCCCTGTGGCATCTGAGCTAGCAGCTTGGTTTCTGGCTTTGCTGCCAAGTTTTGGTGCCGCCCTCTCCTGGGTTGCTCCTCAGCTCTGCACAGCTCTAATTGATGGGTGGAAACCTGCTTTGGGGATTTTGGATGAGGCGCCAACAGAGCACTGGACTGGTGTGGGCACAGTGAAACAAACAAGGGATTTCAACAGCCGGCTGTCCGACAAGAAAAACAAGCCAAGCCTTTGCAGTTTCCTGGGACCAGGGAAGTCCAATTCAACTGGAATTGTAGGAAGCAGGTTCCCAACCAGGCCTAGTATTTTTATGCAGCCTGGTGTTCTTGTGCAATCTATTTTGCAATTTCTTCATTAATTTCCATTCCACCATTCACTAACCCAGGCCTTTGGCTTGTGGCTTGTGGCTTGGACATGAGCCAAGTACACATCATAGGTATCCAATAAATACATTAGATTTCTAGAGGTGGCGGGGCCACAGTGAAGCTCAGCCAGTTTCTCAGGCTAATAAATTAAATTGCTTAGCTGCTTCAGTTGCAGTATAATTTAGAGAAATTTTTGCAGGCAAGGAAGCTGTGTTATATAAGACTGGATATCCCACACCCAGCACAATATTTGGTCATCCGATCTGTCAAATCCTCTACCAGCCAGCAGATAATTATTTTGTTTTCTGCTCTTGGTAGTTACGCTGTACATTTCCTGAATTCAAATGGCTTGGGCATGCCAAACTCTCTGTGCTCACCTCACACTTTTCTTACCAGTAGGGTGAGCAAACCCTGTTCTAAAGCAGGAAGAGAAGCTGCAGGATGCTAGAAACCACAATCAATCCTTTCTCCATCATCTCAGATTGCAGTCCAGATAAAGGATTAAAATGACTTTCCACCCTTGAATTCAGAAAAATGCTTCAAGAAGATTCCCTTTTATCACCACCCCCTACCTACCCACCCACCCACCTCCCTACCGAAGAAACAGGCAAGAGAGTCATCTCCATTCTTGTCTTATGCATGGCCCCATTTCTTCTCGCTGTTCTATCTGGCCTAGGTTAGACTGCAAGAACTGGTTGTGGAGCAACGTAAGCATGTGTATTGAACATTAATTACAGTATAAATGCTATGGTCAACAATAGCAGAAATGTAGGGGATGCTACAGTGGAAAGAGAAAGCAACAAACGTGGAGCCAAAGGTGTCAGGCAGATTTTTATTCCAGGAATTGCCAGGTAGAACTTCCATTTCAGGACTCATCACTCTGGCCCAGAACCTTCAAATCCAAAAACTGGGGCACCAAGCAGCAACAGAATAGAGGGACAGAACAGTCCCACCCCCATTCTCCCCATTGCCTATGGAGAAACTGGCCCAAGCCCAGATGACCCTGCCTGCCCTCTGGATTGATGAGCCCAATTGGTTTGGCTTTCAGTGAGCTTTTGGACCAGACTTACACATTCTGGAGCTGAACATCTTGTCACTTACAATACAAGGCACACACAACTGGAGCTTCTAAGACAGGCACAGCATGAGGACCAGCAGTGGAGCAAGCCAATCGGGTGCCTGGGGCAGCGCACATGCCCTGTGCCCAGGGGCACCACGAGCCGGAGCAGGACACTCCGCGGGGCCTCCAAGGAGTCTGCCTGCCTCCTCCCACTCAGCCGCCCTACAGCTGAGGGGGAGGCGGTGGGCAGACTGTTTGGGGTAGCATGGAGCCTGTGGGTGCCCAAGCCGCTTTGTCACTCCCAGGAGAGGTGTGTGGCTCTGGCACACTGCAGGCCCCGCAGTGAGTGCCGCCCCACATTTTGTCACCCCCCTTTTTTCATTCCTCCGCCCCTGATGAGGACAAGCCAGGTGGAGAGTAAACAAATCCTACAGGGCAAGGCTCATGCTGAGGTGGGTTTGCGCTCAACCTTCTCAGCGGGGGAAGAAGGGGTGTGTGGTGGGGCAGGCGGCCCCTGGTGTCACCACTGAGGGGAGAGACAAAATGCCAGGCAGCACTCACCACGGGGCCTGGGAGTGATGCGGTAGCTTGGGCGCCCGCAGGCTCCACACTACCCCAAATGGTCTGCCCACCGCCTCCCCCTCAGCTGTAGGGTGGCTAAGTGGGAGGAGGCAGGCAGACTCCTCAGAGGCCCTGCAGAGAGTCCTGTCCTGGCTGGCCCTGCCCCGCAGGTGCAGGGCACATGCGCTATCCCAGGTGCCCGATCAGTTTGCTCTGCCGCTGGTCCTCGTGCTGTGCCTCTCTTAGAAGCTCCAGTTGTGTGGGCCTTGTGTTGTAAGCTTGCCCCGCCGCTGCTTCTCAGCACAACAGGCCAAGTCTCAAGTTGTGAAGAGACACAGCCAAAGCTCCACGAAGGGCTCACTACTTGGTGGCACCATCATTTGCACATTCTTCTTCAGACCTTTTCAAGAAGGGCCACAGCTCCCAATCATGGCCGTTCACATTCAACAATAACAAGCCTTCCATCCTGACAGACAGTGCCAGTGTGGGCACAAAGCAGGACACAACAGGAAAGCATTCTGCCCTCCAAGACAGCAGTGACAGGGAGGCAAAGGCCTACCTGGACGGACAGAAAATGCCAGGTGCAATGCTGGGATTCCATTCCATGGACAGCAGCAGTCTTCAAAATCCTCTATGGGCGAGGTTAACCAGCCCTTTAGTTTAACCACTTCTTCTACCAAAACCCTAAGGTCCATGCTGCTATGTGGTACCTCTCCCCTTTGTAATTCCAGCACAGAGCCCCTTGCATACTGTTCAGATCTTTGAGGACTCAACTCTTTCAATCCAAGGTGGCTCCGAGCTGATACTTCTGGGCTCAGCTTGGAACTGCCGGAACTCACTTAGCTGCCTCTCCAGTGTCTGGTTCCGGTAGTACATCTCCATATAGCTGGCCTGAATCTCCCGCTGATAGCGCAGGACTTTTTCCTTCTCCTTTTGCCAAGTTTTCCGCTCCTGCTCAAAGTTTGCAGCTTGTAGCTGGGCCTGGCGCCTCTCGCGCAGCAATTCTCCCCATAGCCACTCAGCGCCCTCTGCGCTCTCCCCCTGCATCCCCTGACTTTTAGAGTCATCTGTTTCACAACCCAAAAAGTCCTGGCATGCTTGCATGGGAGAGTCCCGTGGAGGAACAGGGGAGCTGCGCTCTGGCAAGGTTTGGAAAGAGTCCCCCAATTGTGCCAGTTGCGAGTCCTTGGCTTGCAGCTCTGTTCGGACCTCCCGCAGCTGTGTTTTCAAGCTGAAGATTTCACCCAGTTTCTGGGCTATCTCCTCCTGGGCATCTCGGAACTGCTGCTTGAGCAATGAAATCTCTGCAGTCTTCTGACAGACCTGTCAAAATAGTACATTAGGGTGAGAACAGGGGATAAGACTAGACAAAGAGAAGCAGTGAGCTGTTGGATCCTGGGTGCTGCAGCACAGCAGAGGGAAAGGGTTGGAATATTTCCAAAGGACAATGTCATGCCCACAGCAAAGTCAACCAAGCAACAACAAAGACCAGAGAGAAAGGGAGATGTTGGGAGTTGCTCAGATAGGATTGTGAACATAAGGCTTTGCATGTGAAAACTTAGTTCTACAGCTTGGCAAGAGGGAAGCAGTAGCCACAAAAACTTTGCCAGCTGTCTAGTAAGAATTGATCTGCTTTGCAAAAACACCAGCGTTCAATAGAACTGGCAGCCTCCACTCCCAGATGGGGATGCATGGACACCAGTAGAACCATGAGCATGCTGAGGAGCAAAGAAGAGCCAGGATCACAGTGGACATTGGCACCGTGCTCTGTATGGGTTTCCCCCACTCACCTCCCACTGGGTCTCCTCCAACTTGGGGCTCAGGCGCTCTGCCTGTTGCTGCTGCAGCCTCAGCTCCTCACACTGCCTCTGCTGAAGGTCCAGCTCTTCTTGCAGCCGTTTCTTTTCCTGCTGCGCTTTGTAGAGCTGCAGCTGAAGTGCCCGCTGGCTGCGTTGGGCCTGTTGCATCACTTGCTGCAGCTTGGCTACATACATCTGCTTCAGTTCATCCAGCTCATCCATCCACAAGCGCTGTTTGTCCTCAAACATCTGTCAAAAGGAGAGAAGATCATGGAGGGGTCTTACGTCAGCCCTTGAGATGAATGGCCAAATTCAGTTGGCAAATCAGTGGCTTTTCTCAGTCCAAAAGCTATCCCAATCCAGAAAGCTCAGGCTTTCTATGGAAGGGAAATCTATTCTACTCTAGGACTCATTCTTTAAATGTCTCCGTTTAAGTCCATAGCATCACAAGGTAAAAGGCATAGCCAACACAGTACCCTGCAGATGTTGGATTCCAAGCCCCCATCAACCCCAGCCAGCATGGCCAATGGTCATGGATGATGGGAGTTGTAGTATGGAAACATCTAGAGAGACCACATTGGTTACCTCTGAAAGGATCCAGATAGCAGAACTGGGGAGAGTCTACATCCTGAGATTCTGCTGCCAGTCTGTTTATAGACAGGACTGGTAAGAAGAGCTAGCACTAGCCTGCTTCAGAATAAGTCAGCTCATTTATAATCAACTTGAATATGCATGACTGTATAAACTTAATTAACATATGTTATGATTCAGAAAAGAAGATTTCCATTATTCACGATGTGTAACTCCTTGGCACTTTAAGGATGGTAGAGCAAAACACAGTCCAGTGACAGCAGAACTGCCAAGTCATTCTGTCCCCAGAGCATAGCTTGACACTCAGTAAGACTGCATGTTCCAAACAGAAGATATGGATGGGCAGCAAAACCCTGCAATATTATCTGAGCAGTTCACTTTTTCACTCTATTGTGCTCTCCACATCATCAACAAAAAAGAAGACTTTCAAAACAAAACCAAGTAAAACAAAAAGGGGCTATGAAGCACCATTTACCTGACAGCCTAGGGAGGCTAAGAATTCCTTCAAGGAAATCAAGCAGAAAAGTTTGCCCCCAAAAGTAGTTGTTTAATATTTTAGACCACACAAATTATTCACATAGGGACAATTGGGCAAGTCACTTTTATGAACATAATTGCACAATTATTTTTAAACCCCTGCCTGTAACACAATTTGGCCATTGTCTTTCACTGTGGGGAGTTCAGCTCCCTTGACACTGGTGCTGGGACCAATGTAAGATAAGATGTTTTTCAATGATCATATACATATAGTAAAATAAATAAAATCAGACCAGGCAGAAAAATTGGAGCTCAACTTCTCAGCTCTACAGTCTGCTCCACAGAGGAGATCCCTCAGCAACACGTATTTCAATATTACCCATTTCTGTATGGAAAAGCTTCACCACGACGATTACATGCTCTACTCCTTCCTTCCTTCCACTGGCACACACGGTACATCACACACATCTCCTATGTAAACTGTTTTTTCTTTCCTCTATTTCTGTTATATACTTAATGAGGAATGTGCAAGGAATTCTTTAATTAAATTTATATCCCACCCTTTCTTTCAAAGTAGCTCAGGACTAGATTGGTAGCAGGAATTGGTTCCAGATAGGAGTGGAAATCAGACACTGAGAGTCTTGCAAATAAGCAGGCTTGCAATGAAGTACTGTTACTAGTCCACCTGCCCCAACATACCCATGTTAGTAATCTGTATGGCGCTTTGAAAGCCTGAAAGCAGTGTAGGAGCAACCAGCTTTCTTACTCCATAGAAAAGCTTCTCCATTGCCTTGAGGCCATTCTTATTCACCACAGGCATCCAGGAAAGTGGCTACTAGCAAGCCTAGAGAAGGGTGACATGGCTGACAGTGATGTATGTGGGATGCAAATTAAGGATCGGGTGCTTTAGGAACGGAAGATGATGCAAGATCCAAAAAAGAGAAGGCAAAATAAGGAAAGGGAGAGCAAATTGTAGTTTCCACAGGACCAAATAAGCCCATCCTGTGGTGAAAATCCACCCACCTGTGTGAAGGGATCATCATTCTCACTCAGATTTCTCTTCAGCTGGCGGAGCTCCATGCCCTTCTCAGTCAGCCGGTCCTCGAGCTGCTTCACCACATCTTCCAAGGAGTATGTGGGTTCATACGGAGGGGGTGGTTCCCCAGAGCTCTGCAGGCGGCTGAGGCTCTTGCAAGACAGAGGTGCTTTGTCTACAGCCAAAGGGTCCCGTGGCCCCCGAGAAGCCCTGTCTAAGGAACCGCCAATGTGGTTGATGTGGCCTACGGAAGCACTGAGCTGGGTTGGAGCAGGTTTGAAACGGGGAGTGTAAGTGGGGAAGCTTTGGATAGAGTTGGTGCTCTCGTCCAGGCTGATGGTGTGCAGCAGGTGGCTGCGGAGAGGGCCGCGTTGCGAGGAGCTGCTGGTACTGCTCTGGGTCAGCAGCGTGTGCAGGCTCCCGTTGCTCTTGGACAGCTTCTGGCCTTTGGCTGATGACAGCCCCGGCATGGATAACAAGCTCTTCCCAGACACCACCTTGAAGGCAGAGGGTCTTATCCGACACTGGAAGGAACACAAGAGCCATTAGCAGGTACATCAGCCCATGAGCAAAGCAGGGATGGAAGGAGGTCAACATGTTCTTGCCACAATTTGTAGAGTTGGTTCTATATAGCAGGGGTGCAAAACAGCAGGCCTAGGGGGCAACTGTGGTCCTCCAGGTCTCTTATCTGGCCATTGGGACTCTTCTCAAGCCACACACCATTCCTCAGCCACACCCGCTACTGGACCTGCCTCAAGGATGGAATTCAATATAGCGCTATGGTGGAATTCAATATGGTGCTCAGGTGAACATTCCATCAGCACATGGAATTCTCCCTGTGCAACAATCTCCCCCTCTTCTCCCTCCACCCTGACCCCCAAATCTGATTTAGGGGTTGCCCCAACACTCTGGAGCAAATCTGGGGAGGCGCACACCTCACACAGTGGGGAGCGGGAGTCCCATTGTGCAAGCAGAAGTAGTTCTGCTCATGAAATTATTTCTTTTAATACTGCTCTGAGTATTGAGAGAAGCGGAAGCTGGTGTTGCGATGGGGCCTGTTCAGAGTAGCCATAGGCAGTGCACAATGGCCGGTAACAACATAATGAACCCACAGCGGCCAAATCACATTCTCAGATACAGTACAAACCTCTCTCTACAGAGAACAACCCTATCCTGGAAGACCCCACACCAGACTACATGAATCTATTGGGAATGATTTTCAGTATGTGTGACTTGATGCTGAAGCTAAAGTGGTGAGCCTGGGTTGTTGTCTACTGTTCGTTCATCAGCGTTGCCAACACTCGGAGCTCAGAAGATACCAAACAGATGATGAGGTGCACTCCCTCATCAGAGAAGACTATTTTCTCAGACAATGCAGATCCATTTGCACATGCCTTGGGAGTACAGTGGTACCTCGGGTTACATATGCTTCAGGTTACATACACTTCAGGTTACAGACTCTGCTAACCCAGAAATAGTACTTCGGTTTAAGAACTTTGCTTCAGGATGAGAACAGAAATCGTGCTCCGGTGGCAGCGGGAGGCCCCATTAGCTAAAGTGGTGCTTCAGGTTAAGAACAGTTTCAGGTTAAGAATGGACCTCCAGAACAAATTAAGTACTTAACCCAAGGTACCACTGTACTCATTTTGCTGCATTAATAAAGTGATGGTTATTGGGGGTGGGAAATACTGCCCTGAATGTTTTTGCTTGGCTGCAGCGTGTGCTTGATTGAAATTGATAATACTTGTCGCTTGCCACCTGGAAACTAGCCACCTGCACAAAAGTAAAATTCACATTTGTTGTTGCTCTGCCCACTTCTGCCTCTGGCCCCACCCAACACTGGCATGTAGCCCCAAAAGGATTGCAGCCCTTGGTCTAAAAAAGGGTTGCTGCCCCGTTATATAGATTGGTTTTCCCTACTGATCGCCCCTCAACTACTTCCTCGTTCAGATGTTGAAGATAAATGGCATAGGCCTTAAAGAAGAACAAGTTTCAGGCCAGGGCAGCCTACTTCTTTGACCAAGGAGGCTGGGCACTCCCTGGCCAGCAGCAGCAGCATACTGGAGACGATGTGGAATTTGGTGGCCATGAGGCCAAGTGTATCCTAGGGTCCACCGATAGCAACAGTACAGCAACAGTAGCCAATCTAGTTGTTCTGTCCACTATAAACGGCATCTCCTTAGATCTAGGTCCCTCCGGGTCCATTAGCTCCTCCTATGCTCCAATGCAGTGGTGGAGAACCTGTGCCCTGCCCCCATATATTGTTTGATTACAGCTCTCAACAGCCCTGACCGTTGGCTTTGGCTAATGGGAGTTAGAGTCCAACAACACCTGGAGGATTGCAAGTTCCTGACCTCCAAAACACCCCATTAATCCAATATCCCCACATCACACACTGCTGGACCCTATGTACAGCTAAAGGCTTTCTGTTTCAACACATGAGAAATACTGTAGAAATACTGGTGGGAAAATGCATTGGATTTATGCCAAGAAGCCCCACCCCATTCCCCTTCCAATCAGTCTCTGCCAATAAACTCTCTCTTCCTTCCTAAAACCACACCCCCAGCTTGCTCACCTTGTCAAAGCGTCCTCGTTCAGGCAAGGAGCTTTTGGAGAAATCAGCTGCCCGTTGATTGTCCCGGAAATACCGCTCGGGGGACTGGTTCTCCCGGTCACTCTCATAGTCCCGTTTAAAGCCACCTCCAGATGACTGGTGCTTCTTCTCAGCCCGGGTGTCCCGCTTGCCCCCATGCAAGTAGCCAAAAACTTCACGCTGTGACATTCCTTTCCGAAGCAGCCCATCTGGCTGACGCATGCCACGCAGACCTCCCGGAGCAGTTGGCAAGAAATCCTGTTTCTCTACTAGGCTGCCCACGCTGCCCATGCTGCCGTCGTCAGGCTCAGAATCCAGAGAGTAAGGATCAAAAAGACAATTGCCAGGGTCACAGGTCACATGAGAAGCCTGTGCTGTTGCCATGGAGATTTAACGACAAGCGGAATGCCAGCACTGCCAAAAGAAGTCACACAGGCACACAAGTTATTGATATGTTTGTTCCCACCAGCCTGTAGGGACAGCAGGCTAAAAATCTATCCCAATCCATTCCTGTCAGCGAAAGGTCCTCACACCAGTTCCTAGTGACACCATGCTAGGAAACAAGTCCTCTCTTAAGCTTTGGTATTCAAGCACACCAATAGAAGCCACTGATATTACGGGAGGGGTAGGGAGTCCAGAAGCTGTTGTTGGCCTACAACTCCCATCAATCCTGACCAGTGGCCTTGCTAGTTGAGGCTGATGGGCATAAATGCCCAACAACATCTGGAGGGCTCCAAGGTCCCCACCCCTGCCCTACAGCTAACTATGGGCCCCGTCTCCTGTATCCCTTTTACTGACCTATTTACTCACCCAGCCAGAGCAGAGTCCAAATGCGGGAGATGCTTCAGCATGAAGAAGCAACTCCCAACAAGGAGGCAGGATCCACCCAGACCTGCTCCTCACAGAAGCCTAAGTTATTCTCCTCTGATGACAAGCTGACTCCCATATCTAGCTCCTCCCCCTGCCTCAGGCAGTAGGGTGGAAAACGAAAATAAACACGCTGGATGGCAAAGGAGGAGCTCCAAAACTGACAATACTTGCGCAGCTACCAGTTATTCTCTCACCAAGGCTTCTGCAAATCATTTCCTTATTTTAGCCGCCAATAAAATAACTCTTGGCAAGCCTATATTGGGCTGGAGAACCTGTGCTTCCCCACCATCTCCGGCCAATGCAGTTGGACTACAACTCCCATTATCCCTCACTATGCTGGCCACGGCCGATGGGAGCAAGAGTCCAACAACATATGGAGGGTGCCAAGCTCTATACATTATATGCTGGTGGCAGCCTCTACTGTCCCTAGGAACATCCTGCTCCAGTGATGATCACTGATAGCCTTCCCTGGCCCACTTGGTCAACTGCAGTCAGAATCCTATATAATAAGACTTTGCTGGTAGCATATTTTTGCGGCTTAACATGCCAGTCAGAACAGGACATGAGTCTGGCATGACATTTGATGGGACCAAAATGAGGAAAGGAGCTTCCTACCAGGATTCAGCCTTGGTCTGTCATATTGTAAGAGTGATAGTGATGATGCAACTGCAATTTCCCTCTCACATCAAACAGGACCTTTATTTTAGCTCTAGGCTAGTTAAGTGTACAGTCTGATGTTCAGCTGGTTAACAGGCGGGAAAGGAAGGAAGGAAGGAAGGCACATACCAGATGCTGACATGTCAGCTCCACCATTGCCCTGAGTTCCAGCCCTCTTGCTGTGTGTGGAACCACTGACACCTCTCCCTCACTGAGGTGTGCTCTTGCTATCATGTGGCCACTGATGGCGCTTCAAGAATATGCTAGCCCAGCCTCACAGTTCAGCACTCACACAGCATGACCATGTACGCAGGAAGGTAAAGATTCAGCATTGCCATGGAACCATGGATTCACAACACTTTCTCTGTCTTCATTGCCACAACCTAATGCTTGCCAGCTTCCATGGGGCAGATAGGCTGGCCATGTGTCCTACTATGGCAGGCATGTCCAAAGTCCGTTTTAGGGACCTAATCCGCCCCCCCCCCCCGTGGCAGTATACGTTCTGGGGTAAAAATCCTTTAAAAAGTTCAGCAACTTTGGGGTAAAATTGTAAAAAATGCTCAACAACTTCAATCCTAAAAAAAATTCAACAACTTTGGTTGGCCCTCATGCATGTTCACTTCATCAAATCTGGCCCTCTTTGAAAAAAGTTTGGGCACCCCTATGGAGAGGACAGTTCTCTATTTGGGCTGTCTGGTCAGAATCCAGTTTAAAGATAAAGAACCAAGGGGAGGTGTTGTCTTTGAAGTTGCCCCTCAACAGTGGACTGAGAGGCACACAGGTCACCTGGTCAATCTTTCCCACTATGGATGAGATAGATATATTGTACTTTTACCTAAAATATCAGTTCCTTCTAAATCTGCATCTATACATATGAATTAGCACATACAGATTTACTACAGGTTTGTATGGGGGGTTTTTTACCGCTTTTTGGTAAGGTTTACTCTTTCTTGGTGATGTATGAGTGGGCACTCTCAGGGTAGGATAAATCTCAAGACACCTAAAATTCAGAAATGTCACCAAGTTTCTTTATACAGTACTTGTCTCCAGACCTAGCTGGCAGAGCTGAACAGTAGAGAAACAAGCATATATGACTTGCTATTTTTGCCTCCTCATAGAGGCAATAATATAAGGAGTAACAATCCTCTGTGTCCCCTCTAACTAAAGGCAGGACTCGTGTCTTAAACTGTTTGGTGATTTCTCAGGGCAAGAACTGAAGTAAGTATCTTGGCACAGATTTATTCTGATGAGGCAGCGTATCAGGGAGCTAAATTGGAAACATGCTCAGAGATGAGCTGGAAGCACAAACAGCTGAATTGGAGGAAACCGGAAAAGATATTTGGGAGGCAAGATGGGCAGGACAGCATCATTTCCTGAGCAGGTGTGAAGGCTTTGAATACTCGGCATTACTAGGAGGGAGCCTGAAAGCCTGCTGTTAACTGTTTGCAAATGAATGTTTGGTCTCCCAATGCCACAGATCAAGGTCTGGTTTACACATGAAGCAAAATAAAGGTGAACTTCTGACAGCAGGTAGAGAGCCATATTTCCGAATGCTCCCAGAAGTCCAACAAAAACTCCCTGAGCAGAAACCAGCACAGCAAGCAATAGGCTAGACTAGTCCTGATAAGATAGTTTCCTACACCCAGGGATTATTATATCTTCCCATCTACTGTTTAAAATGGTGTTTGTTTGTTTGTTTGTTTGTTTGTTTGTTTGTTTGTTTGCTTGCTTGCTTGCTTGCTTGCCTGTTTGCTTTAGTTATTCTTTGGGTTATGGGCAAAGAAATATTAAAACAAGAAAAAAAATACAAAAAATAAATGCAATACAGAAACAGCATTAAAAGAGGCAGCAACATTTCAGATAGGAAAACAAATTCCAGAAAAGAAAACAAGCACACATACAAAAGGAGGGGGGGGGAGTAGATAAAGAAATTAAAAGCGACAGATTTTAAAAACCTGTGAGAATAGGAAAGGGTTTTGCCTGGGGACGAAAAGACGTCTAGCTAGGCAGCAGAGAGAACCTCTCTGGCAAGCCGCTACTGAGCAGCCCAGATTTTTTTCATAGTCACCTGTTGTATCTCAGCTGTGCTGGCACTCGGAGAAGGATCCCCATTGTTGATCTCGGAGTATATAGGTACATAAGGAGGGAAAGCAGTTTTTCAGATACTGCAACCCCAAACTATGAAGGACTTGGAAGGTCAGAATCAGCACTCTGATTTGGGCCTGGCAACACGCTGGGCACCAGTGTAGTTGGCATAATAGGCTCATAGTACCCAGCCCCAAATAATAATAATAATAATTTTTATTTATACCCCGCCCTCCCCAGCCAAGACCGGGCTCAGGGCAGCTAACAACCAATAATAAAAACAAGTTGATTAAAATACAATTTAAAAGATTAAGATACAACATTAAAACATTAGGATGCAGTCTCTTCATAGGAGGAGAAAGGAAAAAGAAAGAGGGGGAGGGAATCAAACTGATTCTAAGCCTAAGGTCAGGTGGAACAACTCTGTCTTACAGGCCCTGCGGAAAGAAATCAGATCCCGCAGGGCCCTGGTCTCATGAGGCAGAGCATTCCACCAGGCCGGAGCCAGAGTTGAGAAGGTTGAAGCTAATCTAACTTCCTTAGGGCCCAGGACCTCTAGGGTGTTGCTATATGTGGACCTTAAGGTCCTCCGTGGGGCATACCAGGAGAGGCAGTCCCATATAACAAATAGTACTCTTGCAGCTGTATTCTATACTATCTGTAGTTTCTGGACCATCATCAAAGGCAGTCCAACATACAACACCTCACAGTGACCGAATTAGGTTACCAAGACACACCAAGATCACTGAAGCCAGGCTATCTCTGTCCAAGTATAGTCATCGTTGGTGTACCAGTCAGGTAAGCTAGCAGAAGGCACTAAAAGATGGCAGAAGGCACTCTCATCCTCTGCATGAGTAAGCCTAAATGCCCACTGTAAGAGCTCAATGCACTGATTTGATGTGATTTATTATATTTATATAATATATTTCATTCAAATGAATCCCAAAGCGGCTTACGAACAATAAATAACAATAATATGATACAGCACAATACATCACAAATACACCATAAACAACATAGAATATTTAACAAATCATCAGGAAAACAATTACAATTCATAAAACACTTAAATCATCAACTCAAAAAATAAGCTAAACATCACAAAGCAAAAATCATAACCCAGGGAGGGGGGGAGCTCTATTCTACACTTCCATTTATTCATCGGCCTCTAAGAAGGTAATCTCAATATTCCAGTTTCCTACCAAATTAGGGCTGATTTCTTGAATTGCCCAGGGCAGTGGCTCTAAGAAGGCTAGCACCTCAGAGCACTCTCTGCACCTCCATTTTAAACGAGCTTGCTGCTAAATGTTCATGCTCTGACCCTGCAAGATAATGACCCTAAGCACTGCCGGCTCATTAATTATCAGATAATGAATCAGCCCAACATGCTCATAACCCTGAGTCAAAAAGCTGCTACAAGGATGGAAGCACAATGTTAAAGGGGCTTTGCCAACAGGTGCCAAAAAGGGTCCACAGTCAAACTGGCAACAGAACCCGGGACTCCACATTCCCTCTTGCAGAGGCCAGTAAGTCAGCTCCAGTCATATCAAGTAGATCAAGGCAGTCCCAAAGAGGAAGGTTTCCATGGCAACAGACTTCCACACAGCTCATTTATGTTCCCACATGTACTGATAATATACAGTCTGTTCAAAGTAGGCTTGTGGCAGAGAGCCCGCCCAGCTTTAACAGATGTTGACACAGTTCTTGCAGAGGAGTAAGAGCTCTCCACCCTTGGTGCACATAATTGGGTCCCCAGTGCACATGACAAAGGGTAGCGACAGTAGCTAAAGGCTCATTATAATGATCCTATCCCATGTTGACTGGCAGATAGGATGGGGCATTTCAATAGATGTCCCAGAGGATTTGGTGTCCTAGATTCCTACACAGTGCCAAGACTCTTGAAACTTTCCTGGCCTAGAGGCTCACACCCCATCTGAATCAGGAGAGACTGTGCATGCCCTGGACCAGAGTGTGGACTTGGTAAAGGCCAAAAAAATGAGTCTGAATCATTGCAAGATGAAGATGCTGCGGGTAAGTGGTTCCCAAGTCTCAATAATGGGACAGTTGCCTTCCTATTGGGTTGTACTCCTGTAATGGAGCAGGTTTGTAGACTAGGTGTGCTCCTGGATCCAACTCTGACACTAGAAGGTGGTTCCCAGATACAAGAGAGAGGGCAGTTGCCCACTCTGGATAGGGCTGCACTCCTCCTGAAGGAGCAGGTACATAGTTTGGGGGTACTCCTGGAACTAACTTGGTGGCCTCAGTGACTGGGAGTTCTTTTTTTGGATGCCCACCAAGTGTGGCAGTTCCTGATTAGGGATGACCTGGCTACTAAATTCCATGTGTACTGATAACCTCAAGACATTGTGTTTCATCCAGAAGCTTCAACTATTGTGGAATGTTCTGGCTAGACTGGTGATAGAAACAGACTACCACCAACACATGACAACGGACTTAGAAGATTTGCACTGGCTTCCCGTCTGCTACCATGTACAAAGTCCTGAACGACTTGGGCTCAGGATACCTTACTGACTGCTTTACCCCTGCGGGACTTGACATCTTTCCGCAGGGCCTGCAAGACCAAGTGTTCCACCAGGCCTTTGGCCAGAGCACAGCCTGACCCCCTCCTTTGGCAATCCTCACAGAACTCTAGCCCAATAGTTGCCATTAATCCGATTTGAATTGATTTTATAATGAAATGATTTTAGAATGTTGTATCATTTTAATGTTGTTAGCCGCTCTGAGCCCAGCTTCGGCTGGGGAGGGCGGGGTATAAATAAAATTTATTATTATTTTATTCTTATGTCCTAGGTTGATCAGTGAGATCATCCGGGGAAGTGTGGTCCCCCATGGACCAGAAGCACAACTCATGTCAACAAGAAGTCATGCCTCCATTGTAACAGACTTACTCTAAGGAACTCCCTACCATTAGAAATTAGGCAGGCACTGTCCTTGCTAAGTTTCAGGTGTCAGGTTAAACCATGAATGTTGTTCTAATGTTCTCCCCTCGACAGTGGTACCTCTGGATGCGAATGGGATCTGTTCCGGAGCCCCGTTCGCATCCTGAAGCAAACACAACCTGTGTCCGCACGTGTGTGGGTCACAATTCACCGCTTCCACGCATCTGCGTGATGTCATTTTGAGGGCCTGCGCATGCGCGAGTGGCAAAACCCGGAAGTAACGTGCTCCGTTACTTCTGGGTTGCTGGGGAGCGCAACCCAAAAATATTCATCCCGAAGCTACTTCAACCCGAGGTATGACTGTACTTATTGTATCTTGGGTGTTTTTATTTCTGTAAGCTGCTTTGAGACATATGGTGAAAAGTGGTGCATATGGTTTTAAATAAATAAATAGATGCTGGGGTGACCTTCATGGCTAGGAGTGCTTTTTTACCAGCTTTGGTTGGCAATACAGCTATGGCCATTTCTGGATAGCCTGAAAATGGTTGCTTATGCACTGGTAGCCTCCAGGTTGAACCACTGCAAGATGTTCCATGTGATGCTGCCCATGAAGTTGGTTCAGAAACTGCAGATCGTGCAAAATGCAGTGGCTCAACTGCTCACTGAGGCACACTATCACCATTGTGTTATGCTGTTGCTGAAAAAATTATACCCACTGCCAATTAGCTACCAGACTAAGTTCAAGGTGCTGCTATACAAAGTCTATAGAGCTTGGGACCAGAATGTAAGAGTATATTACTCCTTATATATGCCCAACCAATGACTGCACTGTGAAGAGAAATGGACTTCTGCATATGCCATATAATCAAGAGGGCCATTCTGTACAATGTAGGAACTGGGTCGTTAGAATGGCAGCACCAACTCTTGGGAACTCCATCCATACTGTTTCTATCAGACAGACACCACCTCAGTTATCTTTTCAAAGTCTATTGAATGCCTTCTGTTCTTCAACAAGCCTTTGCAGTGGATATTTTTATCCCACTCAGTATCTGCATCAAACTGAAATTGTTTTTATATTTGAAACTATGTGTGTGTGTGTGTGTGTGTGTGCGCGCGCGCACACACACACACACGTATTTATTGTTGATGTATTTATTACTTTAAGATATTTTATAGGAAGTAATTCACATACAGAATGGAATAAAATAAATATTTCCTAATACCGCCTTGTTTTGTTCATAGTAATTTCATGATTAGCTAATGGGGTCATTATCTTTTATTGTCATGTTGTTGATACTATATGTGAAACAAATTATTGAATGTTAACTGTTTTTTGTTATATTTTGAATTGTTACAGGGCAGCAGTGATTTCTAGCATATCTTTTGTCATTTCCTAGGGTTCTAAACCACCTCAAACACAGTAATTTGGAAAGGTGGCATACAAACTGGAATAAAATGAAGTTGGGCTGGTTCACATGGATGAACCTGTTCAGGTAGCACTAGGACTGTGACACATTGAATCTGTATGGAAATTCCTCAGTCAGACCTGTCATGCCAACTGGGATGGAAGCCAGTTCCTGCCAGATCTCTTTCTCTACTGTTCAGTTCATAGTCTGATGTCCAATGACTCTTCACCGTTCTCTGTCTTCTGAAATGTTTTGTGGGCATCATAGGGCTCCACCCTTTTCTTGAATTTGCTCCATGTAGTTCTATCCAAGTCCTCATCTAGTTCCTTTTCCCTCTTAGCTTCCTTTCAATCATCTATTGAAGGATCTCCCATCTTCTACAATATCACATTGGACTCTAGGACCCTTAGGAAAAGCACAGTCATACTTCTTCAACCTGCTCCAAATCCATCCAAATATACCTTCATTCACTTCCTTCCTATTCACATTCTTCTCCAATACAAGCTTCACATTTTGTTTCTTCCACTTGGCCTCTTGTCTATGCTTCACATATAAATATATGAACACATAATTTTAAACTTCTGGATATATTTCTCCTGCCAGATATTCTCTGCTCAGTAATGCTCTGCTTTATAACAAAAAGCTAGGAGAAGCAATGGGTCCTGTTGGGATGCAAAAGTGAGAGGGAGGTGGATTGACCATGTAGGTTGCCAGAGAGCAGAGGTGAGCAAAAAGGGCTAGGCAGGCCATGCAGGAATCAGGTTAATGGGCATGCAGCACTCCTCCTGACTGGCACAGATGTACCTGGGCACAAAGAATCATAGAATTGTAGAGATGAAAGGGACCCCCAGGAACATCTAGTCCAAACCCTGCAATGCAGGAACACGCAGCTGTCCCATACGGGGATCAAACCTGCAACCCTGATATCATCAGCCCCACACTTTAACCAACTGAGCTATCCCGGCTGTGCATGGAGGGTGTCCCCTCACCTTCCCTAGCGTGGAGTTGCACCTTGGATTTGAACCAGGGACCTCCAGCCTGCTCTTCTGCAGCCCCAGAGCTCCTGGCATCTGTGCATGGTTGTTCAGACTGAGGATGGGAGGAAAACAAATGCCCCATGGTGTGTCTACTAACTGTCTGTTCCTCTTGCTCTGTGGTACAGTGGTACCTTGGGTTAAGAACTTAATTCATTCTGGAGGTATGTTCTTAACCTGAAACTGTTCTTAACCTGAGGTACCACTTTAGCTAATGGGGCCTCCTGCTGCCGCCGCGCGATTTCTGTTCTCATCCTGAAGCAAAGTTCTTAACCCGAGGTACTATTTCTGGGTTAGCAGAGTCTGTAACCTGAAACGTCTATAACCTGAAGCGTCTGTAACCCAAGGTACCACTGTATTTGCAGTGTAGGTTCAAGCCTTGGAAACTCACTCTCTTTTGCTCCCGATATACGGTAGCTTTTTCCTTCCCTCCCCCTCCTCCCTCCCCACTGTGTGTTTGTGTGTGTGGCTAGGCTTACAAAAGATGAGCATGGCCATATTTGCCCCCTCCCTCTAGTGGGCTCACACTCTCATATCCTGCTTCCCAGCCCTGTGCTCTATGCAGTGAGTCACTGAAAGTTGCTGCTGTCAGCAAGTGTTTGTAGCTAGCTGCTTTTGTTACACAGCTCAACCCCTCCCTTGGGCTGCTTGGCCAAAGAGTTTTTACCTCCCTACCTGAATCTTTAATCCCTGTTCGCAGGAGGGCTACACTTGATATTTGCAAGCCTCTTGCCCAGGAAATTACTTGGGTGCTGTGTAGTCACATTGCCGGCACAATCCCTGATTCATAGTGGGCAGTGCCAGTTTTCCCAGGAATGCTGGCCCTGTTTGATGTCTCCCTTTCTAATGCTGCTTTTGTTTTTGTATTTGTATTTGTGTGTGTGTGTGTGTGTGTGTGTGTGTGTGTGTCCCCAACTTGATAAATATAGGATATGGGGATGTTCCAGCAGTGCAGTGGTGGTGCATTCTGCCCCCCTCGCCAAAAAAGAAAAGAAAAATTAAAGCATAGGATTGCTTTGCCTTAGGGCTAGTTGCAAACTGATTAAAGGATACTCTCACCTAATTTTTAACTGACCTATGAAAATCTCCAACACAGCTCGTATCTAAGTATCAGAATTTAACCAAGATAAATTGGGCAGCTATACTATAAATGGTAACTAGAGCAAGAATAATTGGTGCTACATAGGTGGAGGAAAATAAATCCTTCAAGCCTTAGGGCAAAATTCCATCACATTATGAAAAATAGGGGTATGACATTTCTGAGGTATATTATCTTACAATGTGTGTGCTTTGCATGACTTTTCACCTCATTTTGAAATGCCAGTGATTGCCAGAAGACTGGGCTAAATTGGCAATTCTTGTGGAGATAAGTGCTAAAAAAAGAACTGAGGCGAGAGACTGGCTTGCTGAAGGAATTGCCAAGAGTCTAGCCTCTGCAGACTTCAATAACATAATAATTTTGTCACACACTGGAACTAGTGATTCCCTGTAGGATCAGACCCCCTTCCATTTATGCCAATACAGTATACAAATCTATGGTGAGAGAGACCTCACTTGTAATAGCGGGCAGTATTCAAAGCAAATGCCCTCTGCAAGGATTTCCAACTGCATAAGGAGACTTTCTCCAAGTCTCACAGTGGCCAACCAATTCTTGAGAGTAGGATGTGGACTAGATAGGCCTCCTTTAGCCTGATCCAGCAGGGTTCTTCTGATGTTCCACTAAGTATTTGCAGCAATCGGACAAACTGGGCGAATCTGTAATGTAATACAGTAATAAATTGACAGTGACAGACGGATAATACAAGAGGTCAGGGCTAAGTCAGGGACATGTAAATGAACCAGGCTCAAAGTTGAAGCAGGCAAAGTCTGGGAAACTGAAGATGGCTTTGGATACTACCCAGAATTACTGCTGGGGGGAAATGTATGAATAACTTACACATCCTCTTCCATTCTGCTATGTGCTACACAGGTATCCAGCTTATACAGCTCCTTTTGAAGATGCTAGTTTGCTGTTATTACTACTACCCAGAAGCATGGAAAGAGTGTTATCTTTTCAGTGCTCCAATGCAACACCTGAAACCATCCATAGTTGGAATCTAGAAGCGATGCATGGGCATGTTCTGTTGTAGAAATAAGGGTTTAAGGCAGGAAAGGAAGATCTAGCAGTGCAAGCGATAACTGCAACAAAGCACACATAAGAGAGCAATGCAAGGCAAGAGATGACGGGGGATATTTGAGATCTGGAGGCACATTACCGTAAGGATGCAGTGGTGGCTAAATGGACATGGTTCTTGTTATGTACTGAAGTTCTCACCCTGGGCCAGCAGGGGAATACTGTAGATAGTTATGCAAATGAAGGATCGAAAGTGACATTCAGTGATTGGATAGTTTTAGAAAGTTGTTACAGTAACAAGGTACTAGAGCTCTATATAAGCAGGCTGACTGAGCCCTTCAATTCAGTTCTGTTCTGGCATCTGAATAAAGAAGAGCTGTTTGAAGAATTGCTGTGTCGTCTGATATGTTCACCCACAACTTAACAGTTCTTGTCCAATTCTCAGAGAGTAAGTCAGGCTCAAAGATTCCTGACACTAAAAGCTGAAACTTCACTATCCAAACACACTAATACAGTACACTGGTACCATTCTGGAAGTCCATTCCAAAACCAAGGCGTGCTTTCCCATAGAATGTAATGCAAAATGGATTAATCCGTTCCAGACTTTTAAAACAACCCCTAAAACAGCAATATTTAAGTTTACTATCTAACAAGACCATTGATCCATAAAATGAAAGCAACAAACAATGTACTATAGTCACACAATCAATCATTCACTAGCTGAACTGGGTTCCACACAGTCACAAAAACAAAACAAAAAGAGCCACAAAAACAAAAACGCAAAATAAATAGCAAAAACAGACAGACCTCAGTGTAACACTCAAAACCAAATAGTGGCACTCAAATCGGAAATGTAACACTCAAAACGGAAGTGTGGCACTCAAAACGGAGTATGTTCAGCTTCCAAAAAAAGTTTGCAAACTGGAACACTTCTGGGTTTGCAGTGTTTGGGTTCCAAGTTGTTTGAGAACCAAGGTGTTTGAGAACCAAAGTACCACTGTACTTGTGTGGGCTGTAACATTTCTGGGCCAAGGAACTCTTGGTCTCTCCTGAGAATGTCAATGTTAATTTCATTTCTCAAAAAAGAGAAGGCGATAAGCTTCATGGTGTGAACAAGTATTAAAAATGTGACTGCAGTTTATGCCAAGACTCATAAACCAGAAGGCAAATTAAGAGATTCCAATATGTGGCTGTCACCGAGAATGACTTTTAAATCAGCATCAGATTTTTAGAAGCTTGCTGTGATTCTGAACATCTGAAGGAGACCGTGAATGTCATAAAAATAGAAAAGGCCTCCTGGATCAGACCAAAGGTCCATCTAGTCCACCATTCTATTCCTAGTAATGGTCACCTAGATGCTTCAGGGAAGCTGGTAGCAGGACAGCCCTCTACTGTTGTTTCACCACCACCTCCAACTTGATTTCAGTGCTATACATGTTCTAAACTTGGGAGGTTCTATTTATCTATTGTGTCCATTGATAATCTTTCACCATAAATTTGCCTAATCCCCTTTAAAATCATTATGTAAGCCTGTGGCCATCAACACACCTTATGGAAGTGAATTCTACACTTCGTTTGAAATTATTTTATTTTCTCTGTTCTGAATCTACTGGGTGTACTGTGAAACAATTGGGTGACCTCAGGTTTTAGTATTATGAAAGGGAATAGAGGGGGATCACACTATCTAATCTTTCCACGCCACATATTTTTTCATAAATCATCTTTTTCAAACTGATGTAGTACCATAACTTTACCCCTTTCCACAAAGGGTGGCATTTCAACCCTTGATAATTTTGATCACCCTTTCCTGCACTTCTCCAGAGATCTATGATTTCTTTTAAGAGATGGAGCTACCAGAACTGTAAAGTTCAGTCAATATAACAGCCCAGACAAACTTTTTCAACCAAGTCAGTCCCCTCTCATCAGTCATCTAATGTGGACCATCTAACGTTACAGATTTCTTCTCCAGGAGCCACTGCATGGAGAGTGCTCCAAGAGCTGTTTGCTATACCAAATGCACTTTCATGCAGTGGGGAGACGGGGTGGGGGGAACAGGACAGTTGCTACATGTGCAACCATTGTATACATTTTGGGAAGCCACACCCAATTGCAGCTCTTCAACAAGTTTGCACACATTTTACAGTACAAAAGTGAGAGCATTAGGCACAAGACCAACACCCTGAGAGCTGGAGAGTCTTATTCCATGTACTGCCCGTGCAAACTGTTCAGTTGCCTCTCCAAAGAAGGTGAGGCAATGGTTGGAACAAGGAAGTGGCTCATGTTTCCTGTATCCTTCTAAATCTAAAAATAGCAATTTCACAGGAAGCAGCTTGTGAAACCCCCGGGCAGGTAAGGTTGACTATGTTGGGGCATTCAAGGTTAGAAGCAATACCCAGACATTCCTTTGAGTATAAGTATTCTCAGACTTGGCTTCTGCACTGATCAGCTCTCCTTCAAAAAAGGAATGCATGCATCAAAAGAACTGCTCAACCGCTACACCAGAAATGGGGAAACTGTGGTATTCCAGATACAGTATTCTTGGATTCTAAACTCCCATCATCCAAACTCATCATAATTGTCCTGTAAAGAAGCAAAACAAAAAACAAAACAAAAAACCACATACATAAGAGCAGGCATAGGCAAACTCGGCCCTCCAAATGTTTTTGGGACTACAACTCCCATCATCCCTGACCACTGGTCCTGTTAGCTAGGGATGATGGGAGTTGTAGTCCCAAAACATCTGGCGGGCCGAATTTGCCTATGCCTGCATAAGAGGTTTGTTTTTAAATGACCTGCAGCTATGGTGAAAGCATTTTCTAAAGCTGACCTCAGTCTTGCTTTTATGATCTATATACCATTCAAAACAACAGGATGACAGAGACTAAAACGGTATGAATTGTATATATCTTTACATAGCTAACAATCTATACTGCTCAGAAAAAGAATGGAGAAAATGACTACTAAGATATCCCAGAAAGAGAATGCTCTGTTCTGAAAGCCAAACATGTATATACCAATGATTCATCAAGAACTATTAGACTTTGGAGATTCAAGAAACAAAATCGCCGTCTTTGTAAATTGAATCAGACCACTGTATATTCTACAGTGATTCTTCAAGGTCTTCAAGTAAGCAGACACTTTCCCCATCCCTTCACAGGAAATGAGATCCTGAGATTCTTTTTGACTGGAGCTTCAGCAATCTGAACTGGGACCTTCTGTACATGAGCAGGTGCTCATATACTACTACATTATGAGATTCCTTCCTGGATTTATGGCTGCAGCATGCCGAACAGAATCCGGTTCCTGAGGCAGAACTTCAGGAGTTCTCATTTTTAAGGAGCTTTCTAGCATATCTTTACAGAGGATGGAGCGTTGTGTTCTGTTTAGCCATTAGTCATCCCCACATTTCCTCCTACCATGACATTGCACTTGGCGAAAGACATTCCAAATTCTGCAAGACCTCAAATCTTGCATTTTTGATGGGGTTTCTTCTTCTTCTTCTTCTTCAAATAAACACATTGTCTAGGTTCAATTCTGTGCTGTTAGCTTCATAATATTGGGTGGGAGGGGAGGTGGGTGCAAAAAGAAATAGGTCTGTCCCGAAGACCACTGTGTTTTGCAGCACACCATTCTCGAAGGAGGGAAGTGTCATCAGCTTCATGTCTGTACGTTATTTATTTACCTATTGCTATAATGCATCATATTATTAAAAGCGACAAGATAAAGTCAGATGGGTAGCTTAGTGTGTGCCTTATAAGCCCCTGGTACAAAGCAACAAAGTGCTCACTTAAGAGCAAGACATGCAAACTCAGGGGCATTATGAAGCTCTCGTTTGAGTTTACAACCCCACGAATTTGGCTTGGATTCCTTTGTCAAGACTCCAACCTTTACTGTTTGACTAATATTCTGGGACTTTTTACTACACACTTCAAATAGAATCTGGTAAGGCAAGTGAAGAAGAAAGTGCCGCCATATGAGCCACCCGAACGGCGTGTGATTTGTAGTAATGAAAGATAAATGGCCTGCTGGATGCAAGCCAATCTTGTTTCTGATCTGGGTTATACTTTGCTTGTGGCTGGATGATGTATGCCTGGAGATCAACAAAATAACTTGCGCAATGTTGATCTTATTAGACTTTCAGGGTTTGGTTACGTTGGGAATTTCCCCCGGTGATCACTGAGCCTGGGGGCTATTGTGTTCCCCTGCAGTGTGTGGCGTGGCTTGCAGTATGAATCATTTCAAGCTATTTTTGCAGCGTACCCACTCTCTGATCCTGGCAAACCCTGCTCTGTATTTTATAGCTTGATCTGCAGGTGGGGGTTGCTGATGCTGGTGGACGAATGGTCCTGCCTTTCCAACCTCTCTAACTTGATGTTGCTGATAATAATGTGTTGTGAAGGTGGGGCTTGACATACATCTCTAGGACTGATGTCAAGTTGTTCTACCACTGGCAAAGGGATTCCAGGGGTAATGGTAGATGTCTATAATCAGCTCTGATAGGGATGGATGAATTTGTCAGTTTTGTTTTGTCTAGGTTTCTTGTTTTCCATGCTTAAACTCAATTTGTCCTATTTCCACAACAGTTTGATTTTTTTTTTTAAGTCAACACAAAAATCTGTACTTTTTTGCACATTTCTCCCAATAAACACCTTTCTGTGTACATTTCTGCCCAACACATGCATCTTTGCTGGCAACCTTCCCTAATACATTTTGGACATTATTTTCACTAATATACACATCTGTGTACACACTTTCCCTCAATATACGCTCTTCCTTTATATGCATTTTTTGGCTGGAGAACAGCATCTCAAATTCAGAGATGTGCAAATTTGGAAGAATAACTGTCTGCTGGTTTGCCTATTGGCTTGAAAATTAGGTAAATTTGCATTGGAATGTGAACTGAAGAGATGTCTCCCTCATCCCTAGTCCTGGGTATGTCCTACAGTGTCCTTCAAGGTTTCATCTTGTCCCTTCTCCTATCCAATTTCCATGCTGTGAAGATCTGGAGACAGGTGTTTTCAACATGCTGATCACACTCACTCAGTTTTTTCCTTCCAGATCCTGTGATCTTGGGCATGATTACTCAATGACTTTCAGATACTATAATCTGGAGGGAGGGTAGATACATGTCACTCATAAACATTCAGGATTCCCTGGTTGTTAAAGTAAAACTTTACAATGTTAACATTTATGAGGATGACTTTTTTGAAGGTGATCACAAGTGGGAGGGGGAAGGTCAAATATTCAAGCCAACCACTGGCTTTATATTGTATGCCGCCATATTCATGTGTTCGGTGTCCAGTTACAAAAGGGACTGGAATTTTTGCTCGTGGGGGTCCATAGCCCTTCAGGGTGGTCTCTTCTAACAATAGGGTTAGTCCTAGCAAAGGGGAGCAGTCTCTTGTGCTGGCTTCATTCAATTCACTCTAGTTAACAATCTCAATATGTCACTTGCATTCACTGGTCACACAGTAGGGGGTCTCTGGAAGGAATGCTCTGCCTGTGCTAGGCAGGAGACCACAAAGGAAGAGAATGATCACCTTCATGGTTCCTTAGAAATAACAGGCCAGAAGAAGTGGCGAAAGGATAACTTTCAATGGAGCTAGTATAGCACAGAAGGGGATACATATAAAAAATAATCATAAACTTTGTATTCCAGATTAATTCATCCAGATTATCTGCCACACCTCAGAGCCATGCTCACAGACCACACCATGCAATTCCAATGTGCGTAAAGATTAGTTTCAATAATTTAAAAAGTTTACTCCTTTGTTGCTTTTACCTCCTTGGCTGAGAGAGCAGTGGGGCTATCAAAGAATAAAAAGTGGCACTTCATTCCTTTTAGATCTGGAGCTGGTCTCACTCTCAGTTAACAGACAGGATACTTTACAATTCAACTGTTTCCCAGCTTTTACTTTATTTCCAGGGAGCACTTAACGTGGGTGTTCATGTAATACCGGTAAGAAAGAGCACTTTAACCCCAGAAGTGTGGCAGACCCCTGTCTATCCGGGAGTAAACTGTCAGGGTGTTTGATGGCCAGAAATATGTAATGCGAATTGCTCAGATCTTTGCCACATGTGATGCTTGTCAAGTCCTTGTACGGTTTTTGTTTGTTTTGTGTGCTTTTTTAATTTCAAACACAAGCACAAGTACATGTTCCGGTTTATCCAGATCTACGACTAGGTAGAAAGCTATCCCAGAATGAATGTCACAATGTAAAGTTACCCGGGAGGCAACCTCTGCACTGACATAAGCTCCCAGCACGGATCGTAGATATCCCCTACCATCATTGCTACCACGCAGGCAAGCGGGAAAGCATTCTACTGCGCAGAGCCTCTCTGCTGCGCAATTCCCAAAGAACGACGGCGCTCACCAATAAAAGGATGCGCCTTTCTTTCCAACACCAAGTCGCGGGGTAACCATTCGCCTTCGCCGGGGCGAAAACCTGCGGCCCTCTAGCCTGATCTTCACCACCGAACTCCTTAGCTGCGAAGCCCGGGGCAGCGTTACGAGACCGGGCAGGGTTTCCCCGTCTCTGCGCGCCCCGACGCCTCCATTTCCAGTCCAGCAACACTCAGACTCCGGCCCCATGAGCCAGCCACCCCGTCCCAAGGGAACCCTGTTGAGCCCGTCCCAGACCCCCCAAAGGGAAGACACGCTGCTCGCTCGGGGCTGCATTCGCAGACGATCGGGGAACAACCACGTGTAAACGAAATGAGAGAGGGCTAGATCCATCTCGGTTTCAGACCCGGGAGAAGGAGGGGAAGCAAGCGCCACTGTCCGAAAGCGGATGAGAACAAAGAGCCACCCGCCAGATGGACAGGTCCCTGCCTTAGCCGGGACCTGGGACAGTTTCCCCGAGGAGAGTGGCGGCCAGCAGCGACTCACCATGATTGCTGCCTGCAGCTTGATCCCCGGCTAGACTGGGCTGGACTCCATCCCGCGACCTCCTGCTGCTGCTGCTGCTGCAGCCCCTCGGTCGGCTCTTCCTTCCCTCGCTGAGATTTGAACACCCCACTGCAGGCAAGGAGCCCGGGAGTCTCTGGCTGCGCCGCTGGGGAGGAGGCAAAACCTGGTCTGGATCCGCTCGGCATCTGCGCCTACCCACGTAACAGCGAAGGGAGCAGTGGCCCTCGCGGTGCTGCGGCAAGAGCAATGGCAAAGCGCGGCCTGGATTTCGCAAACTTGAACCTCCCAAACCAAATGGGACGCAGGGTAAAGGCAGGTTCAGTGGCCACTTGCCCTGGGTGCCCTCCCACTGACTCAGGTAAAATGGCACCTGCGTAAGTGGCTAAATTGTCCCCCGAGACCAAGAAAAATTACACCTTTTGAGATGACGAATGCGAAAGCATGGAATTATTTCATGAATACGCAGGAAGCAAATTCGGAGCTGGGACATCAAGAGCAAGCGATTGCAGCCAGAATCCATTACTCTGGAAAATCCGAAAGGTTGGGATGGTTGCCCACGGGGACTCTCCAGGGAGCAGAATAGTGCAGGGGCTGATTTAATTAAAAACAGGAAATTGCTCTTCCTAGAATTTAAATTATAGCACTTTGATAAAAGTTTGCTTGCAGGTTTTGGTTGGTTCACTCCAGAAGTTGTGTACTGAGTGTGATCTTGTCTTCCAGTGTTTTCATTTCCCAAACTTTATGCAGTAACCAAGGCTATAAAGGGTGTTTGAGAATAGAACACCTGTGTACTTTTGAAGAACAAATGCCCAGTGCCTTCCAATGGATAATATTTAAATTTGAGCCTCTGTACTTTCAAGTCCACATTTTTAAAGTGGGAATAAGGGTGGGATTATGAAGTTGTTCTAAATTCCATAATGCACTTATCAGTAAAAAAATGCTTGGTAATGATAGAGAATACAGTATAGTGTCAAAATGCTATGTACAGTTTGTGTGGGTTTTGCTTCACAGAACTTTGATAACACCAGATTTATTTCTTTTGAGTTTTTTAATTATTACTACTGTTTTAAATTGATAAGCTGCCTTTCTGGACCAAGTCCCCTCAAGGTAGGCAAACAAAATGCAAGCATAAAATTTAATAGATAAAATATTACAATATTGTTACAGATTTCGTATTATTTTTAAATACAACCCCTGAACAATACATTCAAATATAATTCAACCAGTATAAAAACCATTGTAACTCAAGCCATTAAAATCCAATTGGGGGTGGTGGTTTCAAAGATACTACAATCCCTCTGGAAGATGTTCAGAGTTGGATTTATGGTAAGTCTCCAGGAAGGGAAAATTCTGTTATTGTGGGGCAGCCATGATGATACAGGGTGAGGGAGTTGCCTCAGGTAGAAAATTTTGGGATACCCTAAAGAGATGGTTATAGCCACTATATAAAGATTTTCTGTGTCAGGCATCCCTATGCAGTATCTTGCATCATTTCTGAGTTCAGCACTGAAAATATTTTCCTGTTAGGAGAGAATAATTTCATTTCCACTCAAGACAAATATATAGTAGTCACAACACCCTTGGTGATTACAAGGCCATTGCTGGAGGAACTGACAACATAACAGCAAGCTACTCTCATAGCTCCCCAATAATCCTTCTGCATAACACAGTAGAGCTGTTATCTATGTTTTTGAGATGCACATTAGCAGAAATGTGTGGAGGTCCAACTTAAGCTGGAAAATTTATATATGCCCTTGAGCCAGTCTTCGAATAGCCAGTCTTTGTAACCCAAAGCAAGATTACTGCTAGTTTGGTGCAAAGACTAAAATCACAACAGAGCTGATCCAAGTAAGAGATGAAATTAAAAAGGTCCCACTGTTGGAAAGTAGGTCCCCAAGTACTTTGTTTTGCTGTTGTTGTTTTACTTCACATTTTATCATAAATGAAGCCAAAGAACCTATTACATGCATGGTTGCATAGAACAGATTTTGTATGATTGCATTTAATATTTGTTTATAAATGGTCGCCATTACAGTGGAGGCCAGATTAGGGATCCTGGTACACACAGAAGGGTAGTAACTCCCTGTCCCTCATCCCACTTTGGTGCCACAATTTATTGAATGACTATCACCCTCCCAAAGTTGCTACTTGCCTCAAGAGCTGATCAATGCCCTGAGCAGATGAACCCTACTGAGTCTTTTTAATGGGGACTCAGTACAGACAAATGGGGCCTCA
This sequence comes from Podarcis melisellensis, assembly GCF_964234715.1. Taxonomy (NCBI): domain Eukaryota; kingdom Metazoa; phylum Chordata; class Lepidosauria; order Squamata; family Lacertidae; genus Podarcis; species Podarcis melisellensis. Next base: position 67,892,222 of record NC_138529.1, on the reverse strand, counting down.
CTTACTAGGTGAGAACAGAACCCTTCTCGGAAATCAGATTCAGTCTTGGTACGTCTGACCAAGCTCCATTCCTGCATTTGCTCCTACCCAAGCTCACTTTTGTCAGGAAGGCATGTTGTGATTTTAATCTGCACAGCTGAAGCCCAGCTGCCCCCTCCTCCTCAGCCATGAGATCCCACAGTTGCTACCTTTTGACTATAATTCTTCCCTCATTTCCAGCTGCTAAAGCACATTAAAAGAGGCTAAAAATATACTAAACACTCCCCTGATGTGACAGCATTGCTTTACATGGAAAAGTAATTGCCACCGGGATGGTTCGTGATCATGAGCTGGAGGAGAGGCATCAACTAGATGCTGGCAATCGGAGAACCCCTGCCCTGGAAGCCAAAAGGAAAATGTGGGGAAACTGTGTAGTTCTGACAGGCAGAATGCCACAGCTATTGTGGGCGGTGAGGTATTTTGAAATTAGAGGGTAAGTAAGTACTGCTATCACCTGATTTAATTATTGTCCTTTACAGCTATCGGAACGAGAGAAATTCTTCATCCCAGAGCCAGCCATATCAGCAGTTCCAAAATTCAACACAGCCGGGGATAAGAGGCACTTGGCAATAAATTTACAGAATCCCCACAGAAATAAAACTAAATATTCCATAGGTCTCTCTGCAGTGCCTACGATTCTTACACATGCATGAGGCAAATTTCACAGTGGATACCATAACATGTTCCCCACTTTCCTAAGCCACTTTCCGAGTAGTCCAGGACTAACGTTAACATGCTTTAGTTTCTTTTGGATGAAAGAACACTGGAGGCTTATGATGTCTTGGTAGTGCTTGTTTCTTTACAAATATATACCGGTAGTTGAGCATATTGGAAGTTAATGGGATCATGTAGCAGGTAGTACAGTCTCTGATCTTGACCCAGATTCCTTTGTTTCTATCTGAATGCTAGCCTCAGCAAAAACTCCCCTATCTGGCTGATTTGCTCTGCTTCTATCTAAAATTGCAGAACTGGCTCCAGACCGTTTCTCTGTCCTCTGCAGTAGCTGTTTTGTGTTACAACCCCAAATTCTGATGCATTACATTCCAGAGTCTTGAGACAGATTCCTAGCAAAAAGGAACATTTATTATTCTTTTTTTTCCAGAGGGCTGGCCACATTAGCCTCTTGCAGCAAAAATAATAAGAGTACAGGCACCTTGCAGACTAGTTAAGTGACATACCCACCTGAGTACACCTTTGTCAGTCTTTAAGCTGCCATAAGACTCTTTGACTATTTTAAGTTTCTTGCCAGTGATAAGCCCATTCAGAACACAACCCAGATTGCCAGACAATAGTTTTTAGAAGTACTTGATTGGCCATAGAAGTGCACCTAGTGGTGTTTTGGGCCCTGTGGAACACCCTCTCACTAGATGTTAAAGAGAGAAACAACTAACTGACTTTTAGAAAACATCTGAAGGTAGCCCTAAACCCTTCAGATGTCTTCTAAAAGTCAGATAGTTGTTTTTCTCTTTGACATCTGGTGGGAGGGGGTGGGTGAGGGTGGGAAGCTTTTAATGTTTAATAGACTATTGTAATTTAATATTTTTTTGGAAGCCGCCCAGAGTGGCTGGGGAAACCCAGCCAGATGGGCGGGGTATAAATTATTACTATCATCATCATCACATAACAGACAAACCAGGGTATAACATATGTGGCCAAACATGCAGGGTAGAGATCAGAATGTGACCCTTAATAAAAACATATTTCAGCACTATAAACAGCATTGAAGTGGCAATGCCAGCATCTAGTTGATGCCTCTCCTCCGGCATCCTTTTCTGTGAACTGTCCTGAGACCTCCAGGTGTATGGTGGTATTTAAATTAAATTAAATTAAATTAAATTTGAATGAATGAATGAAATCCAACCTTCATCACATTCTGTGGACCAGAAAATATAATAGGAGTATCTTTCAGTTTTGGAAACAGCAACCCCAGATGTCCCTTAAAATAAGGCATAATTCTCAATTCTAGGAGGTGCCAGGCTCTTCTTTTCATAGAGGTCTTTCTTGTAATTTTCCTTTTCTTATATTGTTTGTTATTAATGTAAGAAGAACCTGCTGGATCAGATCAAGGGCTCATCTAGATCAGCATCCTGTTCTCACAGTGGCCAACCAGTTGCCCAGATGAAGCCTATAAGCAGAACGCTCCCCCCACTTGCGATTCCCAGCAACTGGTATGCTGTGTTTTTTAGCGAAAAGAAAATAAGCTGTTCAATCCTTTATTCTTCGGAGTGGAAGACATTGCAGTGGGTGTACACACCCTGAAGCATGTGTGCATGTATGTGTTCAGAAATTATCATGCAGCCCAAAAGCCATGTGCAGGAATAGTCCTGACATTCCTCTCGTGTTTTAAAATTCCCTCAGAATCATGGGTTTTCAGAATAGGGGAGTTTGTCTGCTGCTATAATAGTCTGGCATTTACAGGAAGCAGGCTGTCACCAGGCTGAATCAGTGCGGGGAGATTGTGCCAAATGAAGATACAAAGACAAGGGAACTCCTCTATCTCTGCCATCATGATAATATGTAAAGACCAAACCAGACATTATCTCAGGAAGCATATGTTCCCACTCTCAACTTCACATTTGCCATGATGTTGGAGAATGCAGGTGCAATGGAGCATTTATTTACCGAAGAGCAGGCATGTCCAAAGTCCGTTTTGGGGGGCTAATTTGGCCCGCCTAACGATTTAATCCAACTTTAATCCTAAAAAAGGTCAACAACTTTGGTTCACTTCATCAAATCTGGCCCTCATTGAAAAACGTTTGGGCACCTCTGCCCAAGAGGATCAGTGAGGGAGACTTTATTTATATTTATATTTTCCAATATTTATATACCAGCTAAAGACAAAAGTCCTCTGGGTGGTTTACGAGTAAAAATTAAAAACAAAAAAATACAACAGGAAACTAAAATCTAACCCAGAATAAAGCCAGCAACAGAGAATGATATCAGTACAACCAATATAAAAAGCAGTAAAAATAAAATGAAAATGAATGAAAATATCTTCACCTGGCATCTGAATAAGTCATCATCTGAAAGTCAAAAGTCATCTGAAAAAGTCAGACCTCTCTGGGGGTGCTAACACTGGAAAGACCCTCTCCAGTAGCCATCTTCATTTGTTTCATTTTGTCAACACTCTATTCTGCATTCATATAGTAGAGAAGAAGTTCACAGGCACGAAATAATCATGCTCCAGGTATTAGGTATGGACTTATCCCAAACTGAAAAAGAAATAAATTGTTTGGAAAGAGCTGCTGTGCAGGGCCTGTACCACAAGGAAATCTCCCGCATGCAAGATAACCAATTGTTTTCACAAGTGCTTCAGCCACAGAGTGGTGCTTAACTTCTACACCAGCCAATTTTACCCACAGTAATTTCCCCCAGACTCCCCCCCCCAAAAAAAACCAGCTGCAGTGAGGCAGGGGATGATTAGAAACTGCCAGGGTCCATTTGTAGGGAATAATCTGTAGGCAGGAGGGTAAAGCCCTTCTTTCTCGCTCCTCTCCTTAGCTTTACAGTGGCATTATAGGGTGGCAGCCCCATTGTTTTGCTGTTAACAACTGGTTCTGTCCTTGGCTTGTAAACTTTGAGATTAGACATTTGGTGGTGGAGCCTGGGGGTCATGGAGGCTACACGGCCTGAGATCCCTTCCTTCTCCGTAATTTTATGTTTTCACTGAATAAAGATTATGATTTTGAGGCCAGAGGGAGTACCGGAAGGAGGTAAATGAATGTTTGTAGTACAAATAAAGTACCAGTTTCTACTAAGGAACAGAGATGTCGTTATTAATGAATAATGCTTTCTTGCTTCTTTACTTCAATCTTTCAAACAACTTTACCTTCTAACTTAGTTTTCCTGAGAGGTTCATCCTGGGACAGGGTACTGAAGTTAGTCAAGGTTATGCTATGACGTCCCATGCACCAGTAACCTGGATCTCTGCTTCCAGAGACACAGGGCCAAGTGCATAGATATGCCTATGACTTCACATACAACAATGTCCATTTCTAAGTGTCCAGTTTGAAGGCCAGTTTCCCTTATGATACATGGATGGTCAGAATTCCCTTCTTCGTCCATAGAATAAAACTATCTGCAATCCACGTTGCAGTGTAATATTTGTTCCACCAATCCCCAAACCCTAATCCTGTTCCGTGCGTATATATACACTTTAAAGAAGGGCTCATTCAGAGCATAGATCAAATTGCTGCAACAGGAACAGTCTGTTTCTGTATAATTAACCCTTAGCGGAACTCTTGTTCTGTAGATGCTTAGACCTGCCAGGACTTGCCAGTTACAGAGCCCTGCAGCTAACACAACAGCACTTTGATATATATCACTGTGAGTCAGATTGTGAAACCCACTGAAGTCAATAACAGGAAACAGAATTGGCCAAAGATGAAACGTTTTGACTGCATGAAGCATCCCAAATTCCCAGCCATTTGCAGGTCAGGGACTGGAAAGCTGCCTGGGATTCCAGCTCTGGCTCTCTGATGTAATAGCTCCAGCACTGCTTGAGCTGCAGCGTTGTTCTAAGCAATTATAGGCTCAAAATAATGCAACCACGGGTGGCTTCCTGCAGGATTCTTTCCCGCTTCAAAAGATTATTCACTCAACACAAAGCTGAACACTCTCCCCCCAACCCTTGCTTCCCCACAGAAATCTTGGCTGTGGAGAATAAGTGGGCGAGTTGATAACAGCCCTGTAATTCCAGTCAGCAATGGCAGAATCTCAATTTCCTGCAAGATGTCAAGAGGTTTTTCAAATAGCTCTGATACTGCTACAAAAGATAGTGTATATGTAATAGGAAGAAAAAGAATAGTGCTTGAATGTTGTCCCCAAACTTGAGACAGGAAGTAGGAAGGCGTTTAGGGTTATATTGGGGCCAGCCCAAGATACATCCCTACTCCAAGGGAAGGACATTATGGTATTCTCCCTGCCACACCAATTTCTACATACTGTACAGAAACTGACCAGAATGGCAGCTGAATCTTACTTTAGCACTGGTGACTGATGGGACATCTTCCTCCACCATATCAAAGGACAAGCTGACTTTACAGGGCAGGTCATGTGGCACACACAGCACTATCCTCCAATATTTTGCTGCCAGTCCCTAGCATCCTATGCATGTTACTGAGTTCAGTGGGACTTTCTGCCACGTAAACATGCATCATATTATAGCCTTACTTTGCTGGTATGGGTGGGATGGCTATGGCCCCTGCGGCCAGTGCATATTCTGTTCATATTCTGTTATATAGCTATCTACACACTCAACCAGCTGTGCCAAATACATTTAGATTTTAACAGTTACTGTTGTTCAGTGTAACAGTGCCCTACGCAGAGATTCCACGTGACTGGAAGTCTCAGGGAATTTGGAGGACTAACAGCAATGTCGTTTACCTGGGTGATACGCTTTGTAAAACTCTGGATTTGGGGGGGAAATAAGTGGGCAGTGGCAGCCTGAAGGCACACAAAAACTGCCAGGTTTGCAATGTGATTCCCAAGAAGCCTAATACTCCAAAGCAAGCACCCATCCTCGGGCAGACATACAACTAAATTTGGCTTGGCAAGCCCTTTCCCTGTTCCACCGTTCCATTATGCGAATGAGACATGACACAGTTAATGGCTCTGAGTCAGCCTTGCTCCCTCTTAGTTGAGTTCTGGTTTTTGTTACTTTCCGTCCCCTCCCCAGCTGTCACAGGCTTGTGAAGCCGGATCGGGGGCGTGTTGTCAGGGAGCCTCCTGGCTGGGTGTGATGGTTACACCTGGGAGGGATGCCAACACCACCACGGTTCAGTTCAAAACAGGAACCCAGGCAAAGCACCTTCTGGCTTAGTAATTACATGCTGTGCTCCTAACACATGCTCCACACTGGGTGTGTTCTCCTCCAGCTACACATGCGCCAAAGCTCTCCAAAGCCTTCCCTCATTCCCAGCCCTCCTACGTATTCCCAGGCACACACAGCAGCCCTGACCTAGAAGTCTCCTTCCTAATGGGGCAAGGACCACAGCTCAGTGGTGAAGCATCTCCTTTGCAAGTGGAAGATGCCAGGTTCAATCCTCTGCCCCCAAACCCAGAGAGTCACCTATAGTCAGTGTAAAAGGTAAAGGTAAAGGACCCCTGGACAGTTAAGTCCAGTCAAAGGTGACTATGGGGTTGCGGTGAGGGAGCCAGCGTTTGTTCACAGACAGCTTTCCAGGTCATGTGGCCAGCATGACTAAACCGCTTCTGGTGCAACGGAACACAGTGACAGAAGCCAGAGCACACGAAAACACCGTTTACCTTCCCGCCACAGCGATACATATTTATCTACTTGCACTGGCCTGCTTTCAAACTGCTAGGTTGACAAAAGCTGAGACAGAACAATGGGAGCTCACCCTGTCACAGGGATTCGAACCACCAACCTTCTGATTGGCAAGCCCAAGTGGCTCAGTGGACTGATGGTCGGACTCGGTATAAGGCAGCTTCATATATTCCTGTTCCTAACCCTCACTCCCCAAAATACAATCTTAGACCCTTATTCTGTTGAACTTGCTCCCATCATATCAGTTCACTCCTGGCCAATGGTGTCCTTTCCCAACAATGCATCTGCCGACTAACACATGTACACAAAAACATGTAGTTATGGATAGCTAATGTTGTGCCATAAAGATGTTGTTGGACTCCAACTCTCATCCGTCAATGGTCAGGGATGGTAGGATGATCAGCCCCAGGCACCATGGTCAGTGGTCACTGAGCTACCCTTGATACAGCTCTCAATATAAGCTCTGTCTTAATATTTTGGTCACCAATGAACCTGTGGCTCTCCAGATGTTGTTGCTCCCAAAACCACTGACCACTGACAATGCTGGCTCAGGCTGATGGGAGTTGGAGTCTATCATCTGCTCTTTCTTTCCAGTCCCACTCCCTTTTGTGTCTTGTCTATTCTTTATACGCCTAAGAACAAAGACTCATTTCTCTCTCTTAATTCATGTAAGCCACTTTGGGAAACAATAATTGTTTGAAAAGTGGTATAGAAGTATTTTAACAATACTTTTATGGGGATTTGAAAGGAGCATGGCTGAGGGTGGAGTATAAGCCCCATCTCCATTAACATGATGCATTAATATTAGATCAGAGTTGGACAGACTACAGATCTGCTCTGATTTTATTTTTTACTAGATCCCTAAGATCCACTAACCAGAACCAGATATGAAATGGGGGTTCATGGGGTGGAGCTAATAACCCAGGAGCTATAGATTGCATTTTACATATCAGAATCTACACTTACTACAAAATACAGATCAGTATTTCTAACAGCCTAACTTAGGGGGAGCTTTTTTTCATATCTGTTTTTAAATAACTGTTAAAGAGAAACACTTGCTGATCTACCGTTAAGTCATCCATTTTCCAGTAGATCCCAATCTACTTTCTGCCTTTGCACTAGAGCAAGGTCTGTGTTCAATTGCTTGCTTGGCCTACTGGTTAATCTAGCCCAGCTGCTCTACCTGTGGGTCCTTTAAATACTTCCATGCAAAGTCATGGATAGCTGCCAGTGTGGTGCCTGCAGTTCCACCTATGGTGCCTGTGAAAGGTCTCAATAAACCAACCCTCCAAAACTCACAGTACACAAGAGAATGTTTGCCCTTCCTGGTCATTTCCTGTTTGCACTGTCTCACTGAACACTCTCCCCTAAACATGCCCATATTTCACTGGGTGCCAGGATTGGACATCCACCCTTCTTTCCATTCTGACCAGGGGAGGGGTGCAAAGAGTTGCTCTCCATGAGCAAGTGCTGGGCCTTTTCCCATTGTTGTGGGTAGCTGCTGTTGAGAGGCACGGTCCTATCTATCTGCTCATTAGATGTGGCAGCCATTTTGTGATGTGCCACACACCTTAAGGCAGTCATTTTATGTTGGGCCACCACTGCCCCTCCAAGGCAGCCATTTATTGACAGGCACCCATGGCACTTTCTCATAATTCCAAATGCTCCCACTGGCCCCCCGTTTTGAACTGTTTTATAAAAAACAAAAACAAAAACCAGCATTGATTGGGTCTCCTATTCCTCTCAGTTGTCTTAATTGTACTGTTTTATAGGACAGGCTCTTCCACGTGTTTAGAGATATTTATGACTTTGGTATATGTTACAAACACACTCTCCTGGGACCAACTACACCTTACTTCAGAAAATGCATATGTCTAGGACAGAAATCACTTTAACGTCCAGATTTTCATTTTTTGAAATATGGCAACCCTATCATAGAAAGGCATACAGAAAGAAGAACAGTGTTTCCTTTGTCTCCACTCGTTGGGTATTGTGTTTTCGTCGTTGAGGTTTTTCCAGCAGCAGTACCTAGCAGCCAGGTGAAAAAGAGGACAGATTTCGTGCACTTTTTAATTATTGTACAGAAGAGAAAGCTTCAGCAGGTACGGTTGGAATGACAACCTGCGTCTGCTGATATGCTTTCCTCTACACAATTATTAAATGTGCAGGAACCTTGCTGTTTTTACACCTGGCTACCGTGGGTGCATCATAGAATTGTTGAGTTGAAGGGACACCAAGGGTCATCTAGTCCAACCCGCTGCAACAAATCTCTCATCCCACAATTACAAACATAATTGGGTTGGGGGAATAGCAACCACTTTATAAATCTAGGTGGCTTTTTTAGGCCTAGCATGCTTAGGGCAAGAGGGCATACCCCTTTTGCTTGAGCACAGAAATACCCACTTTGTCTCCCTCACATATTTTTGTTACGCCTTACACATTTCTGTTACTATTTATGTGTAACATAAATTCCTTCATAATCTCAGCACTTGATTAGTGTAATGTGATCTACATAGGGTTGCCCAAGTCACAGCTGGTGCAGTATGCAGCAGCCCATCGCTTAATGGACAGGGTTCTGGGAGCACAGTATATCACCAGTAGCAATCTGTAGCCTGCACTCTCCAACATCCTAAGCAAGCGTGGGTCCAATATTGCTTTAAGGTAGCTTCCTTCCTCAGTTCCACCCATGCACCAGCCTATCCTACAGGGTTGTGGTGAAGATGGATGAAAGCAAGGAGTTTTATGTGCACTGTTGTTGTGTTGTTGTTTAGTCATTTTGTCGTGTCCAACTCTTTGTGACCCCATAGACCAGAGTACGCCGGGCACTCCTGTCTTCCACTGCCTCCCGCAGTTTGGTCAGACAAACTACTGAGCCTTACTTGGGCTAGCAACATCACTAAAATAATAAATCAAGGCTAAGTCAGATGGTTCTGGGAAAAGCAGGGTTGCTTAGAGGTCACAAAATTGCACTCTTTGACAGCAGTGGGGGACTGGGGAAGAAGGCTAGAAAGCAGTAGTTTTGGTGGAGAAAAGAAAAAAACCAAAGAAATAAGAAAACGCATCAGAGAATTTTGGTACCATATAATATAACCACAAGCCTTAGGAGGGTTGGCTTTATGAAAAACTGAATCTACATACTTAGACAATGTTTTTGTTTGTTTGTTTACTGTCTGAGCAATTAGAATAATAGAATTGTTGAGCTGCAAAGGACCCAGAGTCATCTAGTCCTGCCCCCTGAAATACAGGCAAGAACTGAACTTCCTTGGCCACAAATCATCAGTGACATAGTAAATTGATGCCAACCCCAGGTTATCTGTTAACAAAGTTGTTTCCAGCTCAATAATTACACAGTACTTGCCTCACCATGGGGCTAAACACACAGAACATTAAGATAATTATTGTAGCCATGGCATATCGTAAATAGCATTCTTTAAAACATAAAATATTATAATTACACATGTGGAAAATATAGGCATAGCTCTGTATTGTTTAGGGTTTGCGTTTTAAAGATTACAAGCAGTACGAAGACTCCAGAAATCCAATGAAAACTCCCAGAATACTGGTGGTTTTATTTGCTCTTCTGCAGTAACAAGTGGAACCTTCAACAAAATTGTGCAGTATTTCCTCCTTCCTAAGCAGAGTGTTCCTAGGTTACAGGCAATATTCTCTCTGAGCAGGGCATTCTGCTACACTGCACCACCACTATCCATTTCCCGACATTCATGACTACTGAGCATGCTCAGTCCTTATTTGGCTGAGTTTTTTGTTTTGGCAGGGGGAGACAGTTGATAGCTTTTGGTTGTTGATGATTTTTTTTAATGGTTTTGTACTTCTGTAAATTTCAGGGTTCTTCTGAGCATGGTGAAACACTCTCTTGTTTTGACATGCTTCCATATTGACTCTAGTCCTGTAGACACTGATTTCACTGTTTGAGGGAGTGAAGATTTCAGTTTTCATTGCAGAAATGACAGAGAAAATAATACTATGTATTATATTTTTCCAAAATTACTCTTGGGGGGGGCGTTAATTGTTTTGTTTGGTTTTCTTTTTACATTTATCTTGTAGGGGATTCTAATTCAGCTAAACCAGTCTAAAGCATCACATCTCCATTTGAAACACACACAGCTTTTTTTCAGCTGGAAATTACAAAAACTCAGTTCCGGCACCTCTCAGGCAGGCTCCATTGCCGTTATAAGAGAACAAGGGAGGCGTTCGTGGTGAATTCCGGCACCTCTTTTTCTAGAAAAATAGCACTGCAACACACATATGGGCATACAGATTTCCCCCTGAAAATCTATGTGAAAATGTTGGCCTAATTTTATTTTATTTTAGGTTTTTTTGCTCTGCTTCTTCATACAGGTTTAGAACTGTTTTAGTTTTTATTTTAAATAAACGATCACCATCCCTCAAGGCAGGGGCTAGGATTTAAACTTTCTTCTTTGACTGAGCATCACCACTAGAACCCTTAGCAGCTGAACGTTAAGTAGAAAAGGTGGGAATTTTGTACCAACAACATCCAGAGGCGCATGTAGGTTCCCTTGTGCCCTTGACATGAGCTGTACCAGCACCCCCTGCCCCTGGGTCCCTTTTGCCTTGGCAAGGAGATGTATTGGCATCTCTGAAGCTGCAAGAGACTATGGACCAAAAACTCAAAAAGTTTGCTTTTCATAGTTTTTGGGTTCCACCAGAGCCTTCCTGTGGGATCGTGTAGTCAGGTGGACTCCTAGTGACTCTAAGTCAGAGTGGAGAGGTGCTATTTTCATGACCACCAAGGCCTGCGCCCTGACAACAACAGAGCAAAACATACGGAATCAGAAAGAAGAAGAAATTTGCTGGATATAGGGGTGTGGCTAATAAGAGCTCCGCCCACCTGATTGTCAACCTCAAATTCCACATTCTCGCATGGGCATTCCTTGCTTTACTCTAGGTGCCATTAAGGCAGTGACGTGGATGTCAGTTGAATTGGCTACATGGAGCTGGATGCAAACCAGGAGGGAACAAAGTCCTTGCCGGTGATCGGGTAAAGAGTTGTTCCATAGCTAAATGTTGACTCAGTCCCACCTCAGCCTAAGAAGACCAGCTATTATTATGTTTGTAACTTCACCCTCAAAGACTTTCAGGGCAGCTCCAGTGGAGTTTCCCCAGGTTAACCTCACAGTAACCCTGCAATTTAGATTAGGAAAGGAGATTTGGATGGGGAGAGAGCTAGGTTCAAAGCTCTGCTGCAACAGGAAGCTCACTGGGTGAACATGGAGAACTGGGCCAAAACTAGCGAAATGAATTCCAATAGGGACTAATGGAAGGTTCTGCACTTCTGCAGGAATAACCAGCGGCACAAATATAAGAGGTACATCTGGATTGCCAGTAGTACAAATGAATAGGGAGGGTATTTGTAGATCACAAGCTCAACATGTGATGCAGCAGCAAAAAAAGTGAATACTATTATAGGCGATATCAACAAGGTATAGTGTCTAGATCAAGGGAACTATTAGCACTGCTTTGTTCTGCCTTGGTCACACCACACCTGCAGTACTGTGTCTATTTCTGGGTGCCACCATTTATGTAAGGAGGTTATTGACAAGCTGGAATGTGTGTGGAGGAGGGCAACTAAGAAGATCAGGGGTCTGGAAACCAAGGCTTATGTGGAACAGTTGAGGGCGTTGGGTATGTTTAGCCTGGAAAAGAGGCAACTGAGAGGAGGTATGATATCCATCTGCAAATATCTCAAGGGCTGTCAGATGGGGGATGGAGAAAGCTTGTTTTCTCCTGATCTGGAGGGTAGGACTCAACCAATGGATTCAAGTTACAAGAAAGGAGATTCTGACTAAGCATCAGAAATAACTTTCTGCCAGTAAGAGCTGTTGAGACAGTGGAGCGGACTCCCTCGGGAGGTTGTGGACTCTCCTTCCTTGGAGGCTTTTAAACAGAGGTTGATGGCCATCCTGTCATGGATGCTTTAGATGAGATTCCTGCATTGCAGGGGGTTGAACTAGATGAACTTCAGGTCTCTTCCAACTCTACAATTATACGATTCACAACCGCCACTAACTAATAAAAGGATTTGTCTTTGCAGGGTGGATGAGGACACAGAAAAGGAGCATGCCTGGCACCCTACACACCTACAGCTGACTGTGCTGCGTGCCTGCTCTCTACGCTCCAAGGGCGCCACTGGCACCAGCAACCCCTATGTTGTGATTCAGCTACAAAAGCAAAAGTTCAGGACCTCTGTAGCACTACACAGCCTAAGTCCCGAATGGCATGAAGAGTGTACGTTGCAGCTGCCCAGTGTGCTGGATGACTCAGAAGAGAATGGCCTCATCCTTACCGTCATGCACCAGTCCTTGCATCATTTCAACCAGTTCCTCGGCAGAGTATGCTTGCCTCTTGCCCAACTTTTTCAGGACAAAACGAAGAGAAGAAATGAGTGAGCATCACCTGACAGCCCTGCATCCATCTCGCGAAATCAGGCTATGGATAACCAACACAGTGTCCTCCAGATGCAATTTCCATCAGCCACAGCCAGTTTGGCCAGTGGTCAAGATTGATGGCAGTTGTAGTCTAGAGGACACCATGCTGGTTAAGCCAGAGTTCACATTTTTGAGCCATGGGGTGGCATCAGGCAAGAAGTGTAGGAAGATATAGTTTGGAGGTGATGGTCCTTAAGTAAATGGTCAGCGCAATATGCACCAAAAATGTGGCAAAGCCTTTTAAGAGGTGCATCATTGCACAGCCGAGGCAGCAATGCAAATGTCATGCACACACAAACATGTGCACACAATAAGATACTGAACGAAAACTGGCTGCAAACTCATTAAGCCATAGCTCCCATAAAAATGTACATATATTGAAGGGCTACGTAAAAGTGCCAGATTTTAGCTGGGATTGTAATATTAGTAGTACTTGGGAGGAAAGGAGAGGGTCTTTTCCACTGGGGCTCCCCATTTGGTGAATGCTTTCCTGCTGAAGTCCATCTGGTACCATAATTAACATTCCTCTGGCTCCAGCTAGAATCTTATCACTTTCCAGGCATTTGATAGCAAAATTGTAATAATCTATCTATTGATGGTGTGCTTTTGCTGCTCTTTTATTGGTTTTATTGTATGGCTTTTCTTGTAATACACCCCCCCCCCCAATTTTGAGCCATGCTTTATGCTTTTAACATTTTGTAAATCACTTGTAGGCTCCTTTTGTGGCAAGCTATTAATTAATAGCTGATTGGAGAAGCAAGAGGGAGGATTCTGTCTTCTTCAGAGCTGGTAGGGAAGTTTAGCATATGGATGATATTTAATACACTTATCCAGTCACGCTCTTTGAAATGCCCAGTTGCAGAATCTGGCAGGCTCCACCTTCAGCAAACCACCCAGGCACACCATTTTTTTAGCATCTCCAGTGCAGAATAAGACACTTCACATTTTCCAAAATGTAAGTTGCAGCAATTAGCCTGTAAGCAAACAGGAAACGGGTAGGCCGAACGATCCAGCCAAGTGCTGAGGTCACTGCAACACACACCCAAATTGGAAATTTAGAGGAGTTGCAAACTTCTCCTCAGCAGCTGCCAAATGACCAGTTTACAAAATGGTTACAGTCACACTGTGGTAAGTTACAACTTGGTCAATATTCAACCGCAGCACAGTGGTACCTCGGGTTAAGTACTTAATTCGTTCCGGAGGTCCGTTCTTAACCTGAAACTGTTCTTAACCAGAAGCACCACTTTAGCTAATGGGGCCTCCTGCTGCCGCCGCGCCACCGGAGCACGATTTCTGTTCTCATCCTGAAGCAAAGTTCTTAACCTGAGGTACTATTTCTGGGTTAGCGGAGTCTTTAACCTGAAGCATATGTAACCTGAAGCGTATGTAACCCGAGGTACCACTGTATATGACAGGGGAAACCAACAGTGCCCTCCAGATGTTGTGTCGTATGACTCCCATCACCCTCAGCCAGCACAACCAAAGGCCAAGAATCGTGAGTGTAGTCCAGCAACATCTCCAGGGCACTGTGTTGGCTACCCCTGCTCTAGAGCATCCTTCTGCAACCCAGTGCCCTTTAGATGTGTACTGAAACTCCCTTTAGCCCCGGGTTTCCCAAACTTGGGTCTCCAGCTGTTTTTGGACTACAACTCCCATCATGCCTGACTGCTGGTTGTGCTAGCTAGGCATGATAGGAGTTGTAATTTAAAAAAAAAACAGCTGGATACCCAAGTTTGAGAAATACTGCTTTAGCCCAAGTCAGTCGCCATAGTACAGGATTGTGCAAAACATCTGGAGGACACCAGGTTGAGGAAGGTTACCCTATTGTGTTACTACATAGGTGCCAAGAAACAACCTGGTGGCTATATTCTGTCTCTTCTAACCTAGACAGTACGCCTCTGAATGCCAAAGGCAAATCACAAGCAGAGAGAGCTCTATTTGACTCTGCTCCTGCTTTTGTGTATCTCATAAGCATCTGGTTGGTTACTGTGAGAACAGGATGTTGGATTAGATGAGCCTTTGGCCTGATCCAGCAGGGCTCTTGTTAGCTTATTGGTACTGCAGTGGTAGCCCATAGAGCCAGGGTAGACTGTGTGCAACTCTTCCGATCTTTCAGGCTACAGTTTGAGTCACCCCTGCTCAGTGGCCAAACTGGCTGGGTCTGGTGGGACTTGTGCTCCACAACACCTGGAGGGCACCATGTTGCCTCTCTCAGCAGTAGAAGAGTGGCAAGTTAGACACCTGCCATAGAGGCCATTGTCTTATCTCTCTGCAGGTGGTTTGTGCTGCAATCTCGACCCGGCAAGAAGGAGAAGACAAGAGGACAGTTGCAGCTGGACATTCAGTTCTTGCAGATCTCATCACAAGCCAGTGAGCCAGCGTTAAACTCTCGTGGGCCCTGGGCTTTCTTCTCCAGATTCTATGGGAGCAGGAAGGGCAGACGGTACAAGGTGTACAAAGAAGCTCCGTCTCAGTCACCCAGCTTGGTATGTGAAGCAGGACAGAACCTGTCCCAGTTACTGAGTTCTCTTCTGCAAGGGGTGCAGGCACTTTCCTTTTTCAGCCAGAAGAAGCTGAATGCTCTTGGGCCGTAAACTCCGCTTTATAAGTAGTTCTGTAAACAACTTGCATAACAGGCAGTGTTCCTAAAATGCAAAGGCAACCCTGTTGGCCCACAACCATCATTCAGAGGGCCTTCTTGGTGGTGGCGCCCGCCCTGTGGAACGCCGTCCCACCAGATGTCAAGGAAATAAACAACTACCTGACTTTCAGAAGACATCCGAAG
This sequence comes from Podarcis melisellensis, assembly GCF_964234715.1. Classification (NCBI taxonomy): domain Eukaryota; kingdom Metazoa; phylum Chordata; class Lepidosauria; order Squamata; family Lacertidae; genus Podarcis; species Podarcis melisellensis. Next base: position 67,876,642 of record NC_138529.1, on the reverse strand, counting down.
GCAGCCCTGTTTAGGAAAGTTTTTAATGTTTGAAGTTTTATTCTGTTTAATATTCTGTTTGGAGCCGCCCAGAGTGGCTGGACTATAAATAATATTTATTTGTTTATCAATCAATAAAAAACCCACATTAGGATAATACTGTTATGTGGCCAATCAATATGTCAAAAAACGGTGTGCAAGTTTTTCAGTTCTCCAGAACTCTTCATCAGGCAGACAGTAAGCAGAGCAAATGGTGGGTGGGAGGAGGTGGCGGCTGGCGGTAAAGTCATCACTGTATGAGTCTTTAGATGGAGTGAGATATGAAACCGCAGACGTTCAAATGAGGCTGCATTAGGTATTATGGAGGCATCAGGTTGCACTATGGCCTCTTGGGAAGCAGAAAACCCTCTTGGTCTGCTGCCTGAGGCTACAGCCCTATATACCCACTGACTAGTGGTTAAGCATCCCTGGACTCAGGTGTGCTGGTCAGCCAAGTAATCCTGTTCCTCAAATAGAATAATACTGAGCAAGACTTCCTGAATAGTGACTAACCGCCAAGGCCCACTTTGTTTCCATTCCTTGCAAATAGTGACAGACTTTGCTTCCCTTTTTGCTGCTTAAAAACCCCAAAACATTTCTCTAATAGGGATAAGATCATTGGGAAGAGAGGAAGCCTAGTCAACCATGTCCTAGTTCTCTTTATCAAGCATCTCACTATAAGCATCATTTCTGACCGGGGATGGTAGGCAGTGACCCTAGTTGGGCACATTTGAATAGTGGTGGATTAAGCTTCAGAGCTGCTGCCTTAACTCTGTATGCTTCTCTTTTATACAGACAAACGACGAGGATTCATCTTCCTCCAGTATGACCACTGAGCTAGAGGCCTCATCAATGAAGTCTGGATCCAAGTGTGGCAGCTCTTTGCACATGGTAGCAGGTGACTAGGCAGCACTGTGAACACCTTACTGACTGGAGGGAGTTACCTCCATGTAGCGGTTGCCAATGTAGTACCTTCCAGATGTTGTGGACTAGATCCCCCCATCCCTGGCCACTGACCACGCTTGCTGGAGCTGATGGGAGTTGGCATCCAATATCTGGAAGGCACTAGACTGCAGGAGGCTGCCCTGTGAGATCGCTTATCACAGGCATGCACTAGTTCCAACCTTGCTTTAGAAAAGGAGCAACTTCATGTACTAAACTTTTAAGATCTGCAGTACAAACTGAACTGAAACATAGCTGACCCTCTTTCTCCAGGGAAGTAAACCCAAACTATTGCTTAGCTGATCAAACAATTGCTAAGCTGTGTTATCAGTGGTGAGACCTTTTTTTCATAAATGAGACAGCATCCTATCTTCAGCAACTGGCCATTACCCACCCAACACTGCTGGCCACATTCAGCAACGGTGAGAGGGTCTCTAAGTCAGTGCCAACCCCGTCACATATCTCTGCCTGCCACAGGCGCTCCATGCTAATCTATGCATCCGCCTCACATGTGCTTTCAGCACATGAGGGTTTGCTCATTCAGATCAGTACCTACTTTTGCCCACCCTCTAAAGTCTGAGGACAGGCTGACAAGCCAAGAGTTCCACTGTGCACTCTCCAATTTTGCTCTGGTTCTTTTAGCTACAGGTAAGTGGAAATTGTATGACATGCCTAAAAAATAGCAGTTTGTCACACATACACACAGTATGTGACATGGGAGAATGTGTGCTAAGGGAACTTTGTTTTTGCACTTGGAATAAATTATGCATATCAGTTTGAGTTGTGTTACTCAACTGCACTGTGGATTGTCTGTAAAGTCTGGAAGATTTAGACAAGGACTATATTCGTTGGGAAAAGCAAAGCAGTCAGCACATATAGAAGCCTAGAAGTCAGGGGAAGTTGCTAAAGGTGCACCACAGCAGCTGAAAGTCAATCTTTGATTTCCATGTACCCGCATGGAACGGATTCTTTTTAAAAAATAATAATGCCCTGCACTATATAGCAGATATTGGGAATGGGCACACTAAGACACGTATGACATATTTTGGGAGCTCTTTTCACAGGGTTCTAGAATCTCACACATCTACTAATACATCACACTCCAGCTGCAAGCAATTAATGAAAAGTTTTGTTAAGTGGGAACTGCTTTTGGGCTGTAGAAAATCACAGTTCTGTAACCCTTTTGGCTCTACCCCCACCTTTTACAGCAACCTCGGTTGGCAAAAAATCTACCTCCAAAACTCAGCTGCAGAAGCTTATTTCGTGCAACTACAAAGAACTCGCCCCTGATGCTAAGAACCTGGCAGCCAACTCAAGTCAGTCTGAGCACCCAAGTACCCTTGAACAGTTCAGCAGCATATTTACTCAACAGCTCAAGAAAAAATCTAAGCCTCTAAAAGAGGAGAGGAACCTGGAGGCGGCAGGCATTTCTATGGAGGCTTGGCAAACATCTCTTCCACCACTCCACATTGCAGGGCCCAGTGACATCCCTCCACGAGCACAGACCCTTCACCTGTCGACAGTCAGCCTCCAGCAGACAACCAGCACTGCTACAGCCAGCTCTGTGACCCGGCACTTCCACAGATGCCGCATGCACCTCAGTAGGAGCTATCAGTTCTTTCGCAGGTGTTTTGGCCTGGTTCCCTGATGATGGTGGGTCTGTCTTTTGTCTCTCGTTCTCTTGGCGAAGGAGATTTATTGGAATAGTCACAGTGTACAAATGCATCATATTCAGACAATATATCTCTTTACTTGTGTGGCTAGTTTCTTTCATTTTTAAGGTGTGCCAGGCAACATCAGGGCCAATCAGGGATCTGACCAATGGGTTTGGATGAGGGTTCTGGATTAGAAAGTTTAATGGGCCAGAAAAGGGAGAAGGTGCAAATCAAAATGCCAGATACAGTGGAACCTCGTGTTACGTACTGCCCACCTTGCAAATGCTTCGGGTTACGAGCTCCGCTAACCCGGAAGTAGATGCTCCTGGTTGCGAACTTTGCCCCGGGATGTGAGCAGAAGTCACACACCGGCAGCAGCGGGAGGTGCCGTTAGCGAAAGCGCACCTCATGTTATGAGTGGTTTTGGCTTAAGAACAGACCTCCGGAACGAATTAAGTTCGTAACTGGAAGTACCACTGTACTACTTACAGCAATGCCTATGTGAACACACGCACACTGATTTCCTTTCATGAGGCACTCGCCTTAATGGCTTTATTGAAGCAAACCAACAGCTTTCAGTGTCTCAAAGACCCCGATAACAAGACACTTTACCACGATGGGTTTAGGTCCGGTGGTAAGTGACAATGCTCTCTGAGCCAGAGCACAAGTGTCCACTTCGCAGGAGACCTCATAGGAAGAGATGGGGTGCACAAGAGCTTCACAGCAAGTCTCTATACATATTTTGAAACAGGAGAGCAGCAAACTTCCAACAAGTTTACCTGATAGAGATTCTGTAAAGTCTTTAAGCATCAGCCTGGGCAACAAGTCTATAGGTCCCACTGCCTTGTTACCATGTAGTGTTGGAGCACTGGCTGATATAGGCAGGATGATTCAGTCACTGACCTGCCTCTTAGTCTCAGAGTTGAGATGTAGGTTGCCAAGTCAACATCCTTCTGAACAGGCGCTCAGCCTATTTAATCTTGCCAGCGTTTCTGCATTCACTGTCGCCTTGCTTGCATCCACACGGAGGTTATGCTCTGCATCTGACCTTTCAACTGATGTGGATCCTTGGACCTTTTGTTGTAACCATTAGACCACAGGCTTCCATGCCCTGTTGCTGGCTCCTGCAGAAGGGTCTGCCTTTGGAGAGTCCAGACACAATTCTGATAACCAGCTGCTGCAGTAATGCAAGAGTCTATGCAGGAGTCGGCTCAGCCAAATGTGCACCAGGGAGTCTCACTGGTGTCGCATTCTAGGAAGATGTTGAGGACTGTGCAGGGAGATTCTGCCACAGTCAACCGAGTTCGTGACTCCACTCTGTACTGGAGGTTGGTCAAGCCTCCATGACGGTCCACCTTGAACTGCTCCTACATGGGAACAAAAATGCCACACGTCATACATACAGGTCCAGAGTAGGAGAGCAAAAAATGACATCATGAAGAGGGCTTGTGTGAAGCAGAGCAAGCAGGGAAGGAGGCTTAAGTGTTGTGAAGGATAGAGTCACAGACTTAAGTTATGGCAAAGGGAGGGGTCTAAGACGATCACAATCAATGGCTCTTCTATTCTGCAGCATCAGAACACCAAAGGTGCAATCAGTAAGTTATGCAAGTCTCCATAAATTCATTGGCATTGCACAATTCCTATTACTTTGTTTATGGGAGACTTTTGCCGAGTTCCTTTTTAAAAAAACTAGGGAGAAAAGTAGAGACACACTTGCACCAAGCTGAGAAAGCCTGACCATAGACTACGAGGAACCTTAGACTTTATCTACTTTCAGCAAAATCTGCCAACTTTGATTCAAAATGTTTCCCTATAATCATATGGATTTTTAAAGGGTGGAACAGGGGAAGATGAGATTCTCAATATTTTGTCCTATCCCCAAATCTGCTCGATAGGGTTGGGGAAGCCTCTAGAACAGATTTAGGGGATATGCAGGGAGAGGAGGAGAATGTCCTGTTGTACAGAGAGAAATATGTGCGCTGATGTAACATTCACCGTAGCGTTATACTGAATTCCACCCACTGTTATTTATTTCATTTATGTACCACTTCCTGTGTGGCATCCTGAAGCAATTTACAACACAAGCTTTGTTTAAATTGAATGGGTGGGCATCATTTTTGAAATTTTTTATTTTATTTTATTTTATTTTATTTATGGCACTCATAAGGAAGGGAAAGCAGATACACATGAACATTGGGAAGAAACATCAGAGGCACTAAAGGGTGGAGATACTGGCTGCAAAAGGCACACTCCCTGGTTTCATTTCTTGCTTACCTTGTAAAGTTTTTATCCACAGTCATCAGGGATAGAAATGTGTGTTTTAAAATTAAATATTTTGAGAAGTCAATACCATCTACATTTTGTAGAAAAAAATCTATAACAGATTCATGAGTTCCATGAGTTTCAGGCCATACCTATTTCTGTGCCTTCTGATGTAACCATCTTGCTCAACGCTCTTCCCTCCAGGCTAAGCGGAAGCAACAGTGCAGGACTTACTACAGAGCTATATGGCCAGCTCCACGTAAGAAAAATAATGTATTTTTAGTTCCAACCCCCAGCCACCTGCTTCCCCCATCTCCCACATGAGAAACTCCCACCTGCTTTTGGGAAGCAATGCGCTTCTGGTCTCTCTTGCGCCAAGCTGGGTCATGAAGATGCTGGAATGTCTTATATCCACTTTTAATTCCTGATGGCCGGAACAGCTGAAATAAAAAGTTGGAGCCTACACTGAAGCCAGAAATCTCTGACCAAAACAGAATTCACACACCATGGCAGAATAACAGGCTCAAATCTCACCCAGAACTAGAGTCCCAAGGTCTCAAACTACAGCGAAAGCCATTCTGCAGCCTCACCTGAAGTCCAGCGCCTCTGATGCGGCGATAAAACTCATCATCCTCACGGCCCCAGCCCCAGAAGCGGTTCGACATTCCATTACACTGAAACAACAATAAAAGCACAGTTTAAACCAGAAATATTCTCCCTCCTTCAAGTCTTGGGACAGAGACAGTAAAATCTGCTGCTGTCTTTATCAAGCCACAGCTAACACCATTACTGCAAGACTCTTCGTCTTCAGGATTAAATGGAGTAGAGTGCATCAAAAGCCATTAAATGTACAGGGCCAAGTCTAACCCCCTAGCTGATTCTGAGATAGCTCAGAAGGTAGAGCACAAGACTCTTAATCTCAGGGTGGTGGGTTCAATGAAAATAACTAGCAAGGACTTTGTCCTTCTGTGGGTTGTATAAAATATCCCAGGAGAAAGAACTTAGGTCTTACCATTCGATAGTGCTGCTTGGTGAGCAGCAAGATGCCACCTACGTAGGTGTTATAGTGATAGAGAGGGTGCAGCTCCGGCGATGCCACATGGAAAGGGCCTGCAGCTGGGAAGCCGTAGTCCAATTCCTCATTAAGAGGTAGCAAGTCCACATCATGCATGGCAATGTAATCTGTGTCATTGCCACTTTCAAGGAAGCCCACGTTGATCAGAGATGCTCTGTTAAACCTGCCCAAGAGACCAATGCAAGCAGATGGGACCTATGTCAGAAAATTCTATTCAGGAAAGCTCACCTTCAAAAGTGTTCAGCTTGTGCACCCAGCCACTGTTTGATGATCTACGCTGCCCCTAGGAACTCACTGGGAGCTGTCATCTGGAGTTTTGGAGTGACACTATGCAGATGACACCCACCCCTCCCTCTCTCTCTCTCTTCCATCTGAATCATGAGAAGTGGCTTAGGTGCTACATAGGTAGCAGTGGATAGCTGGATATGCACCAGCTAATTGATTATGAATAGGCATAGGTGGCATGTGTACCTGGTTCTCAAATCCATTCTGGTTTGGATTGCACTCCCCTAGAAGGAGCAGGCTTGTAACTTGAAGTACTCCTGGATGCAGCATGGTCACTGGAAACCCAGGTGGCCTCAGGAGCTATAAATGCTATTTCCAGCTACAGTCCCTGTCCTGTTAACTTCCAGACTGGATCATTGCAATGCACTCTACATGGGGCTGCCTTTGAAGAGGACTTGGAAACTTCAACAGGTTCAAAATTCAGGAGCCAGATTACATACTGGGGTTGCCTTTAGAACTCATATAGCTCCCGTTTTAAAATAGCTGCATTGACTGTTAGTTTCTGGGTTCATGCTACTGTTCAAAGCTCTAAATGGCTTAGGCCCCAAATAACAGACACTGCCTCCATTCCTACAAATCGCCTCAGGTGCTGAGAGAGCCCTCTTTGTAGTCTCACCACTCTCAGAAGTTGGTGGGGTAGTGGCTCAGAAGAGGGCAATCTCTGTGGCAGTCCCTGAGTCATGGAATTCCCTCCTCACAAGTGTTTTGGCACCCTCACAATGCAGCTTTTGGCATAAGCTGAATATGCACCTTTGATACCTGAGATGTGTATTTTCAGGACCCTGATTTGTTTTACAGTCTGTTTTAATTCTGAATTTTAAATTCCCGCTCTAGGACCTGCTAGTGAAGGGTGGGTAATAAATTTCAAAATAGTAACAACAATAATAGTACTAATATTCAGTGAACAGTCAGAGTTAAAAGAGCAAGCATTTTGCACTATTGGTGCAGACTTAATATTATATACCCTTTCTGATCATAATCTTCCTATTGAAGGAAACTTTTATTTAATTTTAACTTTTAATTTGGTTGGGAGAATTTGCAACTATGCACTTAAGTGCAATAGCAGAAATGCATTATTAGCATATATTACCAAAAACACATGCTGGAAAGGCAGGAATTCTGAAAATAAAGGGATGAGAATGAAATGAGGTATGAAATTATAAGAGTGATGGAGAAAACCAAAACTTGACTAGATAGGCCACTGCACTGATCCAACCATCTCTTCTTATGTTCTTATAAAACAAATCCAGGAAATACATTTTGTTTTCCAAGACCGTGTGTTTAAGCACACCACAGCATTCATCATATCATGCTTCCTTATGGTTTCAGAAAAGAAGAGGAACACCCTTATGGAAATGTATAAAAAGCAAAAACTTTCCCTCTGAAAACACAGTATCAGTTCTGCTCTATAGATGAGGCAAGAAGGAAAGCTGGGGCTGATAGGAGTTGTTGAGGGCCCCAGTTCCCATGCCCTGAGCTAGAGGAACCTTGGAAAGTCAGTTCCTTGAAAATATTTTGTATTATCCAAGCATTGTTTAAATGAGAGATGGATACAAGAGACTTCAGATATGATTTCAAGGTTACACATCTCACAGGTGGGGGAAATGCAAATATCTATTTTAGATAATACAAAGGCCCAATGTTTCCTTCCATATCAATATCATGTCCAAAGTCACCCAAAGAAGAATGTAATAATTTGGGATACAGGTTAGGTTGAAACATTGAGGGGGAGGCACAGCATGGGGTTCACATTCACCCATACCTTACAGTACCTGTAATGATCCACCTGGTTGAGTATGAAGATATGATGGCGAATTTTCTTCCTGCTGAGGAAGCGATGCATGTGAGGCACAAAAGCCAGCAGCTCTTCAAAGCGCTCCCGGAAAGGCACCAACACTGCTAGACGGTGGGGTCCCCATGAGGGGTCATCAGGAAGCTGAGGTAGAGGCTCCAATGTGCAGGGTTTCTGAGGCAGTGTAGCTGCAGCTCTTTGATTTCTAGTCACATCCCCTGAACAACTGAGTTGCAGCCACAATAGGGAGAGAAAACCCAGCAATAGTGCAACAAAAAAGAGTTGAAAGAGAGAAAATTTCCGGGGTAGGATACCAAACAGCCGACAAGACCTGAAGCAAAATCAGAATAGGGCAAGTCAACACAGTGAAACATGATAGATAATTCCATGTGCAAAAGAAGGCAAGACAGAAACAAACTGCCACAAGCTTCTCTTAGGCAAGCATCACCTGCTAAGGTGGGGATCATGACAGGCTGGGATTCAGGTCCCTCATTCAACCCATGCCACAACAGCAAGAACTTTGGAAAAATACCACTGTCACAATGTGAAAATAAAATAGGTAAGACTGGAACAACATGGAAAGATACATGGCCCTTTCAAATCTTAAAAGTACTTCACATACCATTTCAGTTATCCTTACAAATATTCATGTGAAGTAATTCAGTATAATTCCTATAATGTTGTTTATTTTGGGGTGGGGTGGGGGCAGAGAAATAATGGCTTGCCTAAGCTGCCTAGCAAGCTTATGGCTGAAGCACTTTTTGAACCAGGGACCTCCCAGCTCTTAGATCAAACTACTGAGTAAACATGCATAGAAATATGCTGTTAAGTTTGCCCCCTATGTTACACCAACTCCAAGAGCTCATCCTATCCCCCCATATTCATCCAAAATGGGCTCTTTAAAAGCATTGCATGTATCTTGTGCAAAGTGAAACCCGCCAACTTGAAAACCCTTCTTCCTAACAACTAATGTGTTGCCAATTGCCAGTTACTTGGGAGGAACTTCTTCCTGACTCAAGAGACAATATGGATTCCGTTCCTACATCTCTAGGTTAAAAAAAAAGATTTGCTATATTTGAGAAGAGGAAGGGCAGGGTGAGATAAGGGGAAGTATACAGCCCTCTGAGACATCTCTCCTAGCTCAATCTCCATAAAACGCCTCCAGTACAAGTTCCCCGCGCCCCGCTTCAAGTGCTCCTCTCCCTTTCCCCCCTATATGGTGCTTTCCATTCATTTCTATAGGGGAAGTAAACTATTCGTAGAGGAAAAAGCAGAGAGATGTGCCACTCGGTGTATAGTTAAGGCGGGAACGAAGCTTAGTTTCTCAGCTATTCAGATTCACGCCCATCCTAACGTCCACACAGCACCATTTCTTGACTGCTCAAAACTGCGACAAAAAGTCGGAAGATAAAACAGGTATTTCAGGACTGAAGCTTAGACGCTGAGCCTTCATGGTCCCCGAGCGCTTCTCATCCATCGCCCCCCCCCCGCACCTTCCTAGTTCTCCTCTCCCTCGCATAAATTTCCTCTCCCTTAGGATACTTACCCGCTACCCGCGCGGCGATACATAGTAGACTTGCGCCGGGACGGGAACATCCTACTGCCTTGCCGGCGGGACTCCCCGCCCAACCCGGCCGGGACACGTTGGCGAGGACACCAGGTCCGTCGACTAGAGCGGTCCTCTAGAAACGTGCGCCCCGCTGGCTGTTCCGCCTAGCACTCGTTCCTACACGAGGACAGCTACTCCGAGGAACCGCAGATTCGCCGGTTTCCCGGCAGAGGTGGAGCACACAGAAAAAATAGAGGAGGAAAACGAGGCAGTAGATCTCAGTGGTATCAGGCAGCTTATGGGGAGCTTCTAGACAGTCCAGAATGAGCAAATGAATTAACGAAGTTGGGGTGAGATGAAGCATGTAATATGACTAGTTTTTGTGAAAACATTTTTTTTAAAAGTTGTATTTGGCAACAAAGTATTGATACCCTATTACCAAAACTCTTATGTACATGCATTTTGGGACTTCTGAAGAAAGCGTAAGATCTTGACATGAAATAAAGTTAGCAGTCATTGTTAGAAGGAAATACCATCTTTATTGACTTCTCTCTCATTTGCTTTACAGTAGCAACCAGGGCTAAAATAGCCACAATACAAAAAAACAAGTATGTGCCACTCATTAAAACTGGTCCTTCATCCATAAAGCTTTAGTTGTTTAACCTCTTACATAAAAGCTTGAACTCCTACACTGCAGCATCTAAAATTGTCACCCCATTAAGTTGTCTTAGTTGGTCACAGCAGAGTGTAAGAAACAGGCAACTTCACTTGTTTGACAGGAGCACAGTCAAGGTGGCTTTAGGGAAGTTGGGATCTTAGACCACTTCAACTGGATGGTGTAGTCAGTGGCACAAACACAGACCATTGCAAATATCACAAACCTGGGAAACTAAAACAAAAACAAAAACAAAAAACTCAGATGAAAGAGACCCATTCCAACAAACCCGGTTCCAATAGAAGGACACCAGCATTCACTCATCTAGTGCAGCAATCTTCATTCATTCTAGAGCAGGTCTGGGAACCTTTGGCTGAACCTTTGTTACTGAACTACAGGCCCCATCAGCTGCAAACAGCATGGCTAATGGCCAGGGATGATGGGAGCTGTAGTTCAGCATCATTTGGCGAGCCAAAGGTTCCCCACACCTAGTCTAGAATGTGCTTTCCTATGCTCTCAACTGTTTTCTTTTTTAAGATAGATATTGGCACAGTCATGAAGCTTTATAATTAAACCCAGTTTAATGCCCTCAAAGAATTATTCTGAACATCTTCAGCACTTCAATGTTTAGCAAGTTCTGCTATCTGAAAATCAAGACAGTTCAGGCCAGAGCAGATTATGTCTGGCTCAGAACTCCTTAGCAACTTGAGGACATTCACAAGTATCTCAGCAACATACCACCACCACCCTTTTGTAAATCTAATAACACAACATATTCAAATCAGCAAGGGGGGGACCATTAAGATAAATTTTAGAAATTGAAAGGCTGGTGCCATTTGAATTGCAGAAGTCACTGCAGTTGTTCCCTTGCCTCTAGTTAACAATTCTGGTTTTTGTATGGCAACAAAAAAATTCCCTTTCACATTTAGGAAAGTGTACACTTGTCTCTACTTTCATGTAAAATCAGTATGGTAATTGTGAAGCCAAAGCGGAGCAAAAAATATGCTACCCTTCAAGTTTTCTGCTCAGCTATCATGACACACAAAATATGAGCTTCAGACCTCTATAGCAAAAAGAAGGCATGGATAGGTGCTGCTGTGATGGGAATTTAACCATATCTGCGCTTTCTCTGTCTCCAATGTGTCTCCTAAAAATCCATCTCAGATACGCCAAGCCAACACAGCCACTTCTCCAAAGGCTTAGTCACCAGTAACATTTACAAACAAAAGACACTGGACATCACTTAAATAGTCTACATACGGTGGCTAGGTCACCCATAGTGATATTGGCCTGAAAACAAGCTGCATGCCTCCCAACACACATGATCCTTACCCCTTTCATGCACCCAAACTGGGGGCTCGTTACAACAGTTTCTCATAACATCCAAACTTAGGCTTAAGTGCTGCAACTCACAAGTGTTAAGTTTCCATTCCTAACAAGCACGATGTAAGCGTCCAAACTGGGTGCAATGAAGGGAGGAGAAGGGGAAGGAAGAGTATATGGACACATGGTTCAATCTTAGGCCAATAATCCATGGTTGACCAGTTCAAAATAACCATCTTTTTGGCTCTCCCCCTAGTTTAAATGTAACAGTCTTCTGGGTCTCCTCCCTCCCAAATAGCAAACTCAAATTTGATAGGGGAGGGGTCATGAGAAGATGCTTCAATAATTTTGGAATTATAATCAAACCATATGAATTTGTTGGATGTCCATAAATGTATTTAGCAAAACAAACCCCTAGGAGACCTGGACTGTAAAGTTCCTTGGGAAAGGAATTCTATTGAAACCAACAGGGTTTGCTTCCAAGTAAATGGGAGTTATGATTGGGCTGGTGGAACAGGTGGAAAAAGCAAGTCAGCACATGTTCCTGCTGCAAGAACAGCAGCGCAGAGCCAAGCTTACAACCAATAAGCTCACATTCATAAGAAAATGAGGCATCTGATCTGCCAGAAGAATAGTGGTTGTGTATATACAGGAAAAGCCAATTTAATTCTAGCAAGCTACGGAGGAAGATATAAGTCAAGTAAATTTCAATACTTAGCTATCCTCAGTTAATAGCCCAATTATTATCACATATCCCAACACATACATACAGAGTGTCCCAATATTATTCCACCAATCTCACAGCAGTTAATCCCAAAATCATTCCATATCCCATTCACATTAAGAATATACAGGACAGGAGAACTACAGGCAGAGCTTCCAGGTCTTCTTATTCAGTGCTTTTCTTCAAAGCAACATACTGGCGGCATCAAGAAGTCAGAGCTAGTAAAAATACAGCAGGGCTCAAAACTGGCATCAGTTTCTTGGCTTTGTCATTTGTGACGCTGGCTGGAAAAAAAGGTCCTGGGTGCCCTTGCGAAGAGTTGATTTTTATGAAGGACACTCTTAGGCAAGAGAAACCCCCCCCCCAGCTCCTCACACAGAACATGAGTGACAGTGAGGGAGGGCAGGTCTGGATTGTCTGGAGAGAACACAGTGCCTTAAGAGGCAAAGCTGCTGCCCTGGAACCACAGCAGGCTGAGAAGTTGGCAGGGAGGAAGAGAGATGGAAGGACAGAGGCAGAGAGAGGTAGATGATACTGAGCCTGGACAACAACAAGTCTGGTGGAAGAAGACTGAGGAGAGGAGAAGCACCCGTGCAGGCACTGAAGAACTGGGAATGGCTCCTGTGGGAACTGCAGGCCTTTTGCTGCTATCAAACCACACTTTTTTTTATACCAGCTTCTTGGCCTCAAAGAAACTTTTAAGATGCCTCATCTGCCAGACTCCAATGGCTACAAGAATGAGGGTCTGGACAATGGACCACCAGAGAACCCGCTGGTTTGTGCTCTCACTAGTTTGCCGGAAGCGCTCCTCTCGCCACTGAGGAAAAAAGAAGAGGAGAAAACAGTTTATGAGTAGGAAAGGGGGGAGGATTCATCAAAAGCTAAAAGGATACTTTTTTAGCATGAGTTGGGGGGAACAGCTGACTCTGGAAACCACAGTCACACTACACATTTAAAGTACTATGATACCATATTAAACAGCCATGGCTTCATCCAAAGAATTCTGGGAGTTTATTAAGGGTGCTGAGAGTTGTGGGCGGCCTCTATTCCCCTCACACCGCTATAATTCCCACAAATCCCTATGAAGTGGGATTGCTTGTTAAACCACTCCGGGAATTGCAGCTCTGTGAGGGGAATGGGTCTCCTATAACTTTCAGCACCCTTAACAGCCTATTGTTCGGGGACTTTTTGGGAGAAGCCATGACTGTTTAAAGTGGTATCACAGTGCTTTAATTGTATTGTATGAATGTGGCTGAAGTCTACCTTCCACAAATAGCACAACCTTAACCAATAAGGGTGCATATTTCCTATAGAAAGAAGCCCTCTTCCCCTCGTCAGAACTGTATGATGTGAGCATGTAAGCAGACCACTTCCTTTCCCAGCCTTATTATACAGAGAGCATTACTGGAGACCAGCTGAGAACCTCTTTGGAAGCTACCCATGCCAAGACAGACTAGTTGTCCATCTAGGCTGGTATAGTCTACTCTGATTGGCTGGGGCTGTCTAGGGTCTCAGGAGGAAATGTCTTCTCCATCATCTGCTGCCAGAGTCTTTTAACTGGAGGCATCAGAGAAAGAACATGGACCTTCGGCATATGAAGCAGGTCCTCTGCCACTGAAGTACAGAGCTGGATTCAACCAAGATGTTGCACTAGCAGAAGCCAGCACAGTGAGTCCCACTCGCACACTGGGACTTCCCCCACCATCCCTGTCCTCTCACATTGGGTTGCAAGAATCCCCAGAGTAGTGCATGGAGGGACGAGAGAGTAGATTGTTCCATTTGGCAAGTGGAAAAAATTGTGAAGCTGGAACTATCACATTAACATGACATTAAATTTCGCCCACAGTCCCCCTCTTTTTACCCGCTGGTAGTTCTGCTCTTTCTGGATCTGTTCAATCTGCTCTAGGAGCTGGCGTACACGTAGCTGCAGCTCACTCAACTTGTCTTTGGCTGCAATCTCAGCATAGTCGTTGGCATGTTCCCCAACCTGGATATCGAGGTGGACCCTCTGCAATGAAATTCGAAACGTCAACAGTGAAAACTTGGGCCTGAAGATACCCACCAAAGCATGATGCTTCAGGAGCTGGCTTGTCAAGTCAAATGAACCCAAACACAAATCTTCCCTTTGCATGAATCCTCTTACCAGCATGCCTCCCGCAAAAAGGGAAAACTTTGTAGAATTAGAATGTAGGCAGATCTGATGTTCCCCAGGTGTGTGTGAAGTAAAGGTGAATCTGCCCTCTGACCCATACTGTCGAGACAACACCACCTACAGAACAGAACAGAAGGGAATGTAACGTATGAGTCAACCAAACATACCAAAACCATTTTGATACCAGGGTTCACACAGCCATAATCAGTTAAATTAAGAAACACTGAAAATTTGTAGTACCAGTATTTTAGGTTGATTACACATATGCTTCTGGAATACTCTGCTCTGTATAATTAAAAACTGTTAAGATTTCTATTGTGTACCTGAAGTCTTCTGGATAAAGTCTTCAAGCTGCATCTATTCCACCATGATATACTGCCTGTTCTACATATAATAATATATCAACATGATACACTGCCAGTTCTGCAGGCTATAAAGCCAACATCTGTAGCTCCAACAGGTGTGTGCCGAGTGGTTTTCCACAGCAAAAGGCCATGACAACAAATCAACAGCATGAAGTTTGAGATCTGCATTGTTATCTCTCAACAGTCATGCACCCAGACTCTTCTTTGGGGATGAAAGAGGTGGTCTGCAAAATATCCAAAGCTGTTCACAAAACACTGATGTAGTGAGCTCAACGTACTAGTCCTATTGCCACACAAAAGGGCACAAGGGACCAAAAGTACAACCCTGCTTCTTCATATCAAGTCTGGGGTGCCAACTTGAATAACATATTGGGGAGGCCCAGGTAAGCCCTACCCTGCATAATCAATCACAAGAGGCAGCACATGCACACAATTTAAATGGCAATGCCCTGACTCCCTCAATTATTGTATTGGAGAGGCCAAAGGGACCTTGGCCCCTAGAAGTTGGCTCCTATGGGTGAAATACTTGCATATCAGCACACCAGACAACAGACCAGGAGAATACAATCAAAATAATGACCCTTAGGAGACCAAGATCAGAAAAGGAAAGACCCCTTTCTCTATACTTCTGAGCAGAAATAGTCTGTGGTTACACCGTACACCTGAGACACACATCTGCCCTCAGAGGAACAGAGCACGTGGGTTTCTTCTGTGTCCGTATACCTTTTCGTCAGGGTCCTTCACTTCCACAAACATGCCCAGGCCAGGAGTAGCCGGAAGGTACTCTTCCCGTTGCTTATCAAACAGCTGCGTCCGGTAATTCCCTGTGATATAGAAACGGAATAGGATCAGGGGAAAGTTGGCCGCCCAAACAGTGAAATAACTTAATTTCCCAGCTGAATCTCCATCACCATTTACATATACACAGGTAAATCTCCTCCCGTGTTCCCATCTCACCCCCAGTTTCATTGCCTAACTCTCTTCCCGATCGGCAGCCCCTCAAAAGCCTTTAATACCCGCAGCCCCCCAGTTCATTGCGCCCCAGATCCACCCCCTCTTTACCCTTCCCAGGCCATGAATCCGACCCCCCCCCCCAGGTAGCGCCACTTTCCCCGCTCTCCCCTCCGCCCCGCCAGACGCACCGATGACCATGGTCTCGTCGGGGATCTCCTCGATGAAGCACTTGCGCTCCGTCTCGCCCAGGTGGAAGTAGAGGCCCCAGCCGGGCGAGGCGAGCCCGGCCAGCAGCAGCAAGAGCACCGAGGGGCTGCGCACGGGAGCCGCCATCACGCCGCGCCTGCGTCCCGCCTCTCCTCTGCTGCTCGAGCCACGTAATCGCTCCAGCCGAGAGGGCTGAGCAGCCGCGCGGCCTTCAGGAGGCAGGACTACAACTCCCAGCAGCCCTCGGGAAGGAAGCGGCGCCGGGCCGTTCGCTGGAGAACCTCCCCTCTCCTGCAGGAGAGGTGCTGGTGTGCCATTGGTCAGAAGCGAAGGCGTATGTCGCGGGGGCGGGGATCTGCGCCTTGCCAGGTGTTTTTTAAAAATATATATATAAAATTATGCTTTTCAGGTTTATACATTTCACTAATTTCACAATCATTTTAATATTTCAAAACTTGATTTCCTCCCCCCTCTTTCTACGGTTCCTTAAATTTATTTTTTATATCTTCTGCATATCCAAATTAACTTAATTTGCTCATTTATTCATCTACTTTAAATATACACTGTACTCTTATAAAAAACTGCAGGTTATTACAATAATCCTGCCAGCCTCGCCAGATGTTTTGGACTAGAATACCCATCGTCCCTGGCCACATGGGTTATGCTGGCAGAGGACTGATGTGGTTCCAGCACATTTGGAAAGCATCACCTGGCTAGCGGCATCCGGTCTCCCTTAGCACCTCCAAACCCCTTTAGACATTGTTGTCATAGAATATCCCTCAGGCTCTCTCCCTGACTTCTGGAACAGAAACTGCTGCAGCCAGAGCATAAGCCTGAGCTAGTTTCTCAAGTATTGGAGTGCAGAAACCCAGTTCAAAATGCACTGAAGATGTGATAACAGGAATGGCTTGGATTTTCTGTCTTGGTCAGACCACACCTGGAGTACTATGTCCACTTCTGGGCACCCCAATTTACGAAGGATGTTGACAAGCTGGAACATGTGCAGAGGAGGGCGGCCAAGATGGTCAATGGTCTGAAAAGCAAGCCTTATAAACAATGGTGGAGGGAGTTGGGTATGTTTAGTCTGGTAAAGAGGAAACTGAGAGGAGATGTGATTAGCTACCTTCAAATATCTCAAGGGCTGTCACATGGAAGATGGAGCAAGCTTGTTTTCTCCTGCTCGGGAATGTAGGGCTTGAACCAATGGATTCAAGTTACAAGAAAGGCAACTCCAACTATGTAACATTAGGAAGAGCTTTCTGTGGTAAGTGTTGTTTAACAATGGAATAGATGACCCCAGAAGGTGATGGACTCTCCTTCACTGGTTTTTTTAGCAGAGGCTGGATGAGCATCCATCATGGATACTTTAGTTGAGATTCCTGCATTGCAAGGGGTTGGACTAACATGCCCCTTGGGGTCTCTTCCAACTCTACAATTCTAAGAACAAGCACAGAGGTGGGCAGAAGTGTGTCAGCAGGCTCCTTCTATGCCAGCTTTTAAATATCTGCTGAAAACTTTCATATTGAGCCAGGCCAATGCAAACAGTTAAGATTAAACGCCACACAATTATTATTAATTAGATTTGCATACCGCCCTACACTGATAGATCTCAGGGTGGTTCATAACATATCAGAGGAGTTCACAACATGGCCTACTGTTGTTTGTTTTTAAACTTTTTATGATTTGACTGGTTTTATATTTTTACAAACCACTTTGATATATTTTTATGATACAGAGGTATATAAGTATTTTCATAAATCAGATATCATTGCCCATTGGAAAGTTGTTATCATTATACTTAACATACTTTCAGGCTTCAGAGAACATATTCCTTTCATCTGCCCTGCTAAGAAGCCATCTGCATCTGGTCTTCCCTCAACTATTACCTAATGGCAACAATATTGTCAACTATCTAAACCAGGCTTCCTCAACCTCAGCCCTCCAGATGTTTTTGGCCTACAACTCCCATGATCCCCAGGTAGCAGGACCAGTGTTCAGGGATAATGGGAATTGTAGTCTCAAAACATCTGGAGGGCCGAGGTTAAGGAAGCCTGACCTAAACTGTTTCCATCTTAGCTGAACTATAACTTTAAGAACTGATGTATGAGTGTGTTTTCCTCCTCCTTTTTCATATTTTTTCCTTGTGTGTCATGTCTTTTAGATTATAAGACTAAAGGCTTGGATTACCTTAAAACTGCTCTTCAGAAGCTCCTCTTTTAGAAACACCTATTATTGGCAGGTATTAATTATTACCTGCCTGGCTGTAGTAAAAGACACTGACAAGAGTGTAGGGCCAACAGCAGAAGAGCCTTCCATAGCAAAGGAATAAGCAGCTGGCAGCATTTGTGTATATACATGCCCTCGCTTTATCATTTATTTACTTAAATCATTTTAATCTTGTTCTTTAAGGGAAAGTGATCTATGTTAAGTAACGTCTAACTTTTCCAATTATTAAACATGAATAACACTTAGCTTACTTAATGTGTTGAGAAGTGAGCAAAAAGATTGCAAATCTCTCTGCACCTAAAAATGCAGTTAAGAAATAAGGCTCTTTTTCTTACTGAACTCCTTACACACCTACATTTTTAATAATTCACTGAAAATAATTCACCACCTGCAGTGTGAAGTGATACATACCGAGTCAAACATGAGCCCAAGCCACAAGGCTACATCACATTAAAGGCCTCTTTAACCCACCATTCTTACTCATACTCCATAAAATTAAGACAAACAGCAGCTGAGGTCAGTTTTCCACTTTTATTTCACACACCCTCTCTTTCACCCATCATCTTGCAATCCACACGCAGCTATGTGGCTATGGCAAGGTCCCACCACCAGAACCACCTAGTTCAGAAGTTTAATGCGATGATTCAGAGCAGGACCTGAATGTCTGTGACCAAATTTTGGCATATACTCCACAGTAACTGGAAAAAAATCAAGTTCCCACTCTCTCAGACCAATGTAATCACAGGTTCCATCACCAAAGGGGGGGCGGGAGAGATCACATTTGATAGTCACCAGTTGTTTTGGTGTAAATTAGTCTCACTTTCAGCAGTAGAGAAAAAGCTGGTACTAAAAGGAAGTACCAGGGCCAGTGAGATTACAAAATACATTCAGTTCAAAACACCACCTTGAAGGCGGCTTACGGGCCAGGCAAGAAAATTGCTGCCAGCAGTTAGCAGGACTCCAGAAATATTGCCCTGTTCGAGAAACACCAGCACATACTAGCTGGGATGCAGAGTCATGCCCCACAGAGGAGAAACACCCACCTCTAACCACAGTTCTTTCCCCCTCTTTTTAAAAAAGGTGTTAAAGAGGGGCTGATGGCTCTGAATAGTATTCAGAAAAAGAGAAAAGGTGCTCCCCCTACCTTCCTGATTGTTCTGACATATGTTGTCGGGCTTGTGCTGCCAGGTGGGGGGAAAAGATATGAAAATAATCCGTGTATTTCTCTGAAAGAGCCTTTTCAAAGCCAGAGTCTATACAATTCTCCCTCCCCCCTGTAAAAAATATTCCCAAATGCCCAGAATGTGGGCTTGATTCCCCCTCTAGTAAAATCGCTTGTTCCGCTCCTGGCGTTTCTGGAAGACCACGGCTCCCACCACGGCACAAACAATGATGCCAAGCAGAGAACACAGGAGCAAGAGGAACACCTTCCAACCCGTCAAAGGCCCACTGCGGAAGTTTCCTGTCGGGTCATCCACGTTATCTGAAGGAGGGGGATCGGAAAGAGAAGTGGAGAGAGAGAGATTTTACAACACACATCATGCTCTCAGGCTAGACAGGAAATGGGTTAATACAATCCCTAAGAATCAGCAGTCGAAATTTGCCAGGAGCTAGGCGCATTTTGCACCTGGCTATTGGCCACTTGTGATCAAGTGAAGATGCCCGGGTGCCAGGATGGCGCCTGACGTCTCCCATCATCTGGTGGGGCATGCCTGAGGATCCTTGGATCCTGTTTTCACACACTAACAACACAACCTGCATTGCTATATTTTATCTGCACAATCAGAATGAATTTTAAGAACCGAAAAGTCGTATTGAAAAATATGAATCTCAAGCCATCTGGCCCCAAAATGTCAACGAGGCATTCTATTTTGGTGAATGTAACCCTAGTATTAGGAGCCATTTGGTGCCCAGTTTATATATCTGAGTTTCTGACACTGCCAAGAATGCACAGAGTGTGTAGGGAAAAGAGGAGAAGGCATGCCACCTGTCTCCAAATATTGCTCTTTTCCACCCTCAGCTGTCTTGCATTGAGCAGGAAGGCCTGAAAAGGGGCTTCTAAGCATATTTGGCTGAATGTACTTGGAAATCTCCCTGTGATCAGCTACCCTGCTTATCAAGGTTCCTGATCACAAGAATGCTTCTAAGTATGCTCAGACAACGGTGATAAAATGACGTTCTCAGTGGTGCCGCCACAGAGGCAGACTGGTTGGCATTAACCCATGACAGGGCCTTTTCATTGGTGGCTACTAATTTGTGGAATGTCCTCCCTAGTGGGGTGAGCCAGTCACTAGGAATTTGAAAACATTCCTGTGTGTCCAGGCATTTAGTGACTGAAGAATACTGCTCTTGGCAACTCTGATACCATGGGATGAAATAATGTTTTTAACTGTAACTGCTTTTAGAATCCCCACCCCCAATTGTGGATATGTTTAGCGCCTTGGGGAGAGAGGGTGGGATAGAAATATAATAAAATAATAAAAATAAATTTAAAACTCCCTTCATATCTTTACACTCATGGATGATGGAGCAGATGGGGATCATGGGGGGTATGGATGGCACATGCATACCTATACACATTTTAAAGTATTTTTTAATCAATTCCAACTTTTATTACTATTATTTTATTAAATTTCTATACCTCCCTTCACTTAAAGATCACAGGACAGTTTACAATATAAAACACAAAAATACGTAAGAAACTAGCAAATAAAGCAATAACCCCCACCTACAGTTTAAAAGGACATAAATTGGCTAATTAGCCAAAGACCTGGGAGAAGAGGAATGTTTTTGCCTGGTCCTAAATATATTCAAGATGGCACCAGGCGAGCCTCCCTGGGGAAAGCATCCCACAGGAGGGGAGCCACTGCAGAAAAGGCCTGTTCTCATGTTGTCACCCTCTGGACTTCTTGTGCTTCCAACATGCACCATAGCACATTTCTTTACAAAATACACATTGTTTGAATGCAGGAACAGGATTACAGATTGTCAAAATTCTGAGCTTCAGAAGGGAGCTTCTGGAGAATTATACCCAGAATTAAATTCAAGCCAACAACGTGATACAGATTTTATGCCTATCCAAGTAAACACATTTTACAACAATCCCAACTTGGGACCTTCAGATTATGAATGTTCATAACACATGAACAAATATTTACTCAAGAGGATTCAACTGAATTCAGAAGGTCATAAATACTAGAACGTATGTTTAGGATTATAGCTGTCATTGCACTGGGATTCCTAAGTGCTCCCTAGTAAAAGGGATCAAGATTTTCATTTCAGTCTACCGCTTCAAGCTAATCAAGGGTCAAGCACAGCTCCATGAAAGTGAATGCTGACCATTTAGCATGCCCTGAAGAGATATGGGGATGCTTCCTCACACGAGGGAGCAATCTCCTGTTTGCTTCATGAGCATTCAAAGCAAAAGTACTAAGAACTCACCTTTTGGTGACTTGAGAAGGCTAACACTAGGCTCAATTTTTGTCCAGTCAATGTTTTCTTCCTCTGGTGGATGTTCTACCATCAGCTGAAATAACTTCATTGAGATGATGTCATGATTGTCTAGGAAACAAAGACATCAAGTTGCAATGTGGTGATACAGCTTATTTAAAATGCCATCTCTTAGAGAAAGAAGACTTTTTTTAATAAAGAAGCTATTAATTCAGGAAGTTGACTTAAGATCTCATAGTACCCAGTTCAATAGTACAAATGTATTGTCTTCACTTTACCTAAAATGGCTCTACTTTACCTATAACAGATCTAGGCAACAGAGCCAATTCCACCTTTTTGGCAAGCAGCCCTTACCAGATAGATCGCCTGTACCAGCAGAAGCCCCAAAGAAGTAACCAGTGGGCAGGCGGACTCCAGCAACATCAAAGCAATTTTTCCATTCATTTTTGTCTTCCACATCAGTCATCACCTGCAAAATAAGTGTCATCTTGGATGCGAAGAACAATCCAAATTTCACTCTCCCAACCACATAAAAAACCTTACAAGCACCCTAGAGCTTCAATTCTGAGGAAGAGAAATTAACCATACCATACTATATTGTCTGGACAATCGGTTCTATATTTTGTATCTTTCTACCTTCCCCAAACTGGACCTCTCCAAATGTTGTGGAATACAGTTTTCATCATCCTTGACCACTGACTACCCCAACAACACCTACTGGAAGCTGATTTGCAGGCATTGTTGATTCCCATTGCATAGCTTTTCCCAAACACCCAACTAGGTGGTTGTCAGGCACTTGAAAACCACTGCACAATGCATTTTGCAAACTCAATGCTTGGTACTTCCAAATGATTGAAAGGCGAGTTGTCAAAATTGGCCCACGGAGTTGTGGGGAAAAGGTATGAATCTGGCCCACTGAGGCAAACAGGTTCGCCACCTAAGCCAACCCATGAAGAATGCATTCAACATAGTACTCCAGCCAACTTACTGTCAGACGTCCCCGGGAGTAACGGATAGCCAAAAAAGTGTCATGGTTCCGATTACGAAGGTCTGCTGTGCAGCCTGCCAGCTCTGTCCAGCGACCATCTTTGCTATGGTCGTATGTCAGGGATCCATTGTTCACCATGGCAGAGATGTAAGGAAACACACGCTGCACAATAAAGTAGAATGGTTTTAAATCTTCTGCATGTAGCTCTTACCCTAAATACTTGTGAAGCAAACATATATGCATATGGAAGCTCCACTTGTCTGTGAGACAATTCCAGCTAGTTAATATTAAACCCCATAAAGTTGTACCTTGGATTCCAAATGCCTTGCGAGTCGAACATTTTGGCTCCCGAATGCAGCAAACCCAGAAGTGAATGTTCCGGTTTGCAAAAGTTCTTTGGAACTCAAATGTCCTACGCAGCTTCTGATAGGCTGCAGGAGGTTCCTGCAGCTAATTGGAAACCATGCCTTGGTTTCCGAACATTTTGGAAGTCGAATGGACTTCTGGAACGAATTCCATTCAACTTCCAAGGTACGACTGTACTTGGCTTGCAAGTACAAGCAACCCTCAAAGCCAGTGTGTGTCATTACTTACCTCTGTAGCTTCATCATTTGGGTAAGTGTCCAGGAAGATGGCCAGTCCATGGAAGTTATCTTTGCTGCCAAAGACAGGGCCTGAGCAGGACAAAGCAGAGTATGGTGACTAGAACTGCATCCTTGCACCACTGAACAACATAATCCAGCCTAGCAGAACTCTACAGATTAATCTGTAGAGAGCACCATTGCTTCCATACAGTTTGAAGCACTTGAATGTTGCCAGCAAACATTGTAAGAAAGGTTGTATTATTTTCAAACATTCTGCACAAAGAATATAACTATGATCAATGTCCTCCAACCTCTTGAACAGCAGCTTTTCTACCATGGCACATGCATTATCTCCTATAGAAACATGTCAAGTATGTAAGAATTTAGATCTAGTTGTGAAACAACAATAAAGCATTTGCACACACGTTCTTAAGCAACAATGAGCTGATATGTAATTAAGAATTCCCAGAAGACCATGCAGCAGTGCTCACCCAACATTCTTAAGAGCTTACTATTAAGGCCTAGTTTTCACTGAGATGGCAAACCTGTCTGGGCTGTGCCACTACAGACCGCAGGTAGGAGCTCACACGACTGAATGTTTCTCCATTTAAAAACATCCCTCTACACAAATATATATGGGAATAGGCATAAGGCTGCAATTCCATATATATATATATGGGAATAAATATCACTGAACTCAGAAGGACTTGCTGCACCTTATAATGCTATGCTAGTTTAAGCAATTTAGCTCAGAAAATATGCACTCATAACTGCATTTGGGGCCCAGAATTCATCACAGTGGGATACCACCCTGACTATTCAACCCACTTCAGTACCTGCAGTAAGGCGCTCCCGAGTATACCACAGAGCAAAACCATCTCCGTGCAGATTTTTCTTGCCTATTCCATGGATCTTGAAATGGACATGGAGCTCCCAATCCTTTAGGAAGCAGGGCTAGAAGACAGAATATAGCAGCCCTAAGCACTTTTGAGAATGATTCACACTTTGGGTATTGTTAAGTAGGCACGATCACTGCTAGTCTCATCCCACTACCACTTTTTCCATGCAGAAACACACTCACCACTCGGTTCCAGATTGAACCCTCCTTACTGCGCTCATCAGGGGTCAATCGAACATACTGGCTGGTAAGCATTGTACTCCCCTGGAAATCCCAGAGGGGCATTGAACTGGAGCCAACCCCTAAAACAAAGAAGATACCATGGAAACCATAAGTTACAGACTGGGCACAAAACCACCACCTCACAAAAATGGTGGGAACTGTGTTCACTTGTTCTCCCCGTTCTTTGGCCATAAATAATCAGCAGAAACCGATTATTCATGGCAACTTGTTGGACATGACTCCATTAATTTATAATATATTATTTACCAGGCAACTGGGGCTTTCCTCTGGATCTGTAAGATCTGTGTATTACACAAACCACAGCCTCCAATGGACCCCCGCCCTGCCCCTCCTGGCCTTCAAACTGAAGGGGCTGTCCTGGGCACAGAAAGGTCCCGCCTGGTTATTTATGAGGGTCCTTCGAGAATGTGTGCAAAACGAATAGTACTGTCTCCGCGGCCCTTTGGTTTTCCTCTCTACTTCCTGAAGTGTCAAAACCAAGTCTTCCCCTTGGCCCAACGCGACCTGAACGTTAACCAGGGGCAGCCAGGATGGAGAAAGGCTCGAGAAAGGCGGGCGAGAAGGAAGGGGCAGAAGAGTCGGGGGGCAGCAGCCCCTGCCCACCCCACGCACCCTGGTAAGGCTTGATGAGCGAGTGCTCTCGTTTCAGGTGCTCGCTGTTGCCGTCTGTGAGCTCCGCAGCCCCTCGAGGCACCGACACGGCCAGGAGGAGTTGGAGGAAGAGCAGGGGCGGCAGCGCCATGGCGGCCGCCGACCGCCGCAGGCACCGCGCGGATCCACCGCCTCCCCGACCCACGACCATCCTACTCCCTCCTGCCCTTCTTCCTGCTTCCGGTCGACCCTTCGCCCGGAGGTAAAAAGGAAAGGGAACCAAGGAAACCGAAACCATCGACGTCGGAAACTCTCCGGTCTCTGTAGGCCGGAACTCCGCCCCCCAGTGGCTTTAGAGATAAGAAAAGTGAAGAGTGAAACGTATCCTCCTGCTACCGCCTTCCGGGGTTCTGACAGCGCGACGTGTCTGCTTGCGAGTGGTTGGAGCGGGGCAGTTAGAACTCGCGCCTCCTCTTCTGCCTCTGCCCCCGGGAATATCGGACGCTGCAAGGTTTTCGTGGACTGCTCGTTCTCAGCCTCAGCAGCACCCGCCCTCCAATTTGCAATATGGGGGTTGTTAGCAATGGACTACCTAGCAAGGTTGTTGTGAGCTGTTTCTCGGCTGACTTCTTCCCTCCTGGTTGAGTAAGGGAATAACACTGAATTGAGGAGTGGGTGGTTCTAAAGCCTGCTTAGAGCTCCAGGGCAATCCTCAGGGATGCCCCCATCCGCAGCTTCATTTCCCAGCACAGCTGTTCACGAGCGCAACCAAAGCAACTTCCAGGCCCCCAGCCCAGTGAGAAGCCGTAAAGGTTCTTGGGAATCCCCACCACTCAATAACTCGTGTCTTCTCTAACACCTTGCTCAACTTTAAACTGGACTCTCTGTCTTTTGGGTTTTTTTTTTTTTAAGGAGAGACCCTTTTAAGGCAGGAGGGGTGTCTCTCTCTCTCTCTTAAGGAAGCATTTAACATCTCCCATCAAACAAGACAGCTCCCCTCTCAAAGATATGTGTCAAAACCACAAGTGGTGGGGCTCGCATCTTGTCAGAATCCTAGATCTAGTCACAATCCTCTCCAAAGGCGCCAACTCTTAGAATCCTAGATCTAGTCACAATCCTCTCCAAAGGCGCCAACTCTTGTGGGGGCTTCAGCCCCCACAATAAAATACTTGCAGGCCCCCCAAAAGTTGATGGGCATTCCCCTTCAAATGGTGTGTTTGAACTGTGTCATATTATGCAGGGCGGGGCTTACCTGGGCCCCCATAATCTTTTATTCAAGTTTGCACCCCTGATCTTCTCAGTAACTGAATGTGGCATCCAGGTCCAAAGGAATACAAGTGACTTCATCCGCAAACTGGAGGACAGGCTGAGTCCTCCTAATTTGGTTTGCTCTTTTTTCACAACTTAGATTGGCTAACCATCCAAACAACATTACTTTGCATCCGGCACTGAGCTACATGTGACTGTGCCTCTTTCGTTGTTCCAATAGGGTTCTAATGTATTGTTGCAAGCCATCCAAATCGAGAGATGCTAGATTCCAGGGATTCCAGGCACTTACCCAGGGTTCGTGTTTCGTTCTGGGAATGAGGCAGAGTGGAGACTGTGGTGCCTTTAGGATATACAGTTTATTTACACATATATACAATCTTAGCCTACAAAGGAGGGGTTCACAGCATTAACATCCCAAAAGGCTCTTGTTTCTCCCATAGCCACAGCCTTGGAGTTTACAGACATCCAACATTGCTCTGTCTCTCTGTCTTCTCCCAGCTTGCTGCTTTACTCTCTAGCTCACATCACTGCAACTCAACTCTAAACTCTGGCTTCATCCTTTTAACCAACCACAAGCTGGGGGGGGGCACTCATGTGCCATCTCACACAGAGCCCCTTTCCTTTGTTTCTCTTAATGGCCCATCACCCAGGCTATCACCTCAGGCAGGAAGCCAGCTTGGCTTATATTTTAACCCTTGCTGGATCCAAGGGATAGAAGGAACTCACATACAGTCTACTTTCTCCCAAACCAAACTCATAACAGTATGTATCTATTTGCCTTTCCTTTGGGTATTCAGTTCACTGTCTTTTCAGCTAGAAGTTAATTTGACACTAGTGCTACCACGGCATTACTTAACTACAGTCAGCTGGAAGCAGAAATAAAAATTATGGTTCCACACAGCACTTGACATAGTGCTATATTGTCCATAAAAATCTGGCAAGATCCTATTGTATCTTCACTTAGAGGGACGTTCCCCTGCAACTGTACCTTTAATGAATAGGTTTCTCCCTGCCCCTTTCTTTTAAAATAGCCAATTAGTTGCTTCTTGTTCTCTAGCAGGGGCCCAGAGAACTGACCCTTAATTAGTTCCCGTTCCTTTAAATGGCTTTAATTGATTTCCTTTTTTGAAGCCACAGCAATTTCTTCTTCTAATTATTGGTACAATTACAATAGCAGAATAAAAAAGTAAAATGTAACGAGCTATTGCTTGGACAGCAATTAAAGCTCCTTTCCAGGAAACAAGAACTGACTAATTAAGGGCTAACAACACAATCATAATCACGTCTACAAAGAAATATGTCCTATTGAATTTAGTGTGGTTTACTTCTAGGAATTCCTTGGCCAGGAGTGAGCAAGAGCAACTAGCCATTTTCAAATGAGCAAGGAGTAATCTATTGACTAAATGGACGGTAGCCCTTAGAAGCCTCAGGGCTTGTAGTTCCATTAGTGCAGGAACTGCATTTTGAGACAAAAAATATCGCTACAAACCAGGAATGGAAAAAGATGGAACACAGAAAACCCTGATGTGCAATGGGTTGGCACTAGTGATAACACCATAAAAACAGAGTTTGCTTGATGTACAATCAAAGAAAATGGCTAGTGTGGAAACAACCAGAGTCTCCCTCATTTGATCTGTGTATCCTGGTATTGAAGACAAACAACTCCAATATAGCAGTGATAAAGATGTCCCTGTTAACCCATCTTTTGAACCAAGAATTCAGAAATTGCCAGCCTAGAGGCTACAGGCCACTTCATTGAAACAAAATTGCCCCTGTTATGGCTCCATCTCTGGACAGGATCTGATGGGAGTTCCTAAATGAGCAGGAGCATATTCACGTTTAGGGTGTGCAATCTTTCCCCCTGCTTTCCCCTACAAAGATCTTCATGGATAGATAAAACTTTGGCAGGGTGGTGCTTTTGTTTTCCAGTCCAGAGAAGCGGACAGTCTAATTTTTCTCTGTCTTTTGTAGGAGGCTCAGGAATTGCACATAGTTCCACCCCACAATTTTCAGGGATTCTTTTCTGCAGCAGCTCTTCCAGGTCAGTTCTGCAGGAGAGGATATTATTAACACAGGGAAAAATGTTTTCCCTAGAGATCTGTGTGCCTGGCTTGTTTCCTGTGGATTTTGTGGCCCAGTTAGGAATGAAGGAAATTGTAAAGCTATTTAGCCTTTGAGAACTTTTGCTGTCATCAGTAAATGCAAAAGGGAATGTAAATAGAAGTGCAAGGCTGGAAGCTGTAGAATTCATTCATGGAATCCAGTGATGGCCAAGTGCAAACGTTTTGTACGCTTATTTGAAAGTAATGGGTGTATCTAGTACATTAGTAAGGTGAGCTTATCATACCAGGTTGTTTGCAGAGTCAGTAGTCAGTATCTGTCCAGTGAGAATATGGATCTTTTGCTTTAAGTTCACTTTCGCCATGATCACAATTATAGTTCCAGGATGATTTTCAAAAATCTAGCGTTGCATTCCTTATTACGGTATGCTTGCAGGAGGAGATTTACTTAGGTCAGATATTTCAGAAAACTCAGGAAATCATTTCAGTGCAACATCCTTTCTCATCTTTGAATCTTGGGCCAGGTCCTGATGGTACCTTCTGCTATGAACTTTTGTGCACCACTAAGACTGAGGCTGTGGCCTCTGGGGATTCTGTAGATATGAAAATCCATTCCTGTGTTCAGAATTTTCATTTTTTCCGACTTGTGATCTCGCTGCAAATCCAGTTCATCCCATCCTAGATAGATAAAAGAGAGACAGTGATTGGCAGCACTTTCTGGGCTCTGATTCCAGCCATGATCACCTCCCTTTCCCATTCCCTACAGAACTTCACAATGCGCCACGTTATCTCACAGACACAACACACCCCTTCATACCTGAATGCCTTCACCAGATAGGGCTGAGCAAGCCTGGATTTGCCATGGCCGGTCTCGGTATGTGTGCAGGTTGAGCCCTTCAGCAATCTCTGCTGCAGGGGATGCTGTTGCTAGATCCTGCTTGTTAGCAAACACCAACAGTGGGACACCCGTGAGATTCTCATCTTCCACTAGTTCAGACAACTCCTGCCAAAGATAAAGAGTACACAGTGGATTCTGAACAGGCTCAATGTATGAAGTTTCATCAAGACCCACCCAGAGGAGGTTATATTGCTAGCTGTGGCATTCAGGCACAAATCACCTCTACCCAGAACTAGTACTTCTAATGTACTCTGTTTCACAAAACTCCTTTTTCGAATGGTAAACCCAGAGGGGTAGGGCTTTGTCCTTCAAGGGATGTGTCATAGCTGTTCCTTAACTGCTATGAGCACAGGGCAGGTGGTGGTCATAATACAGTGGTATCTAAGGTTACATACCCTTCAGGTTACAGACTCCGCTAACCCAGAAATAGTGCTTCAGGTTAAGAACTTTGCTTCAGGATGAGAACAGAAATCGTGCTCCGGCGGCGCAGTGGCAGCAGGAGGCCCCATTAGCTAAAGTGGTGCTTCAGGTTAAGAACAGTTTCAGTTTAAGTACGGACCTCTGGAACGAATTAAGTACGTAAACACAGGTACCACTGTACAGTTGATTCTCCCATGATCCATACCTTCTGAACCCGCTAAGCTAAAGGGGGTAAGGAGAAGGAGATGTGAGGTTAAGACACCAAGCAAGCATTCTGAACACTGGGTTCTACTTCTAGACTCTGCTATTATTTGACAATATTTTCACCCCTCACAACACGAATTCCCAGTTGTTCAGTTCTCCACAGTCCAGATTACCAAATTCCTGCCATAGGTAGAATTATGGGATTGGAGAAAGTAAACTGTCTATCCTACCTGCCCAGTCTCCTCAAAGCGTTTCTGGTCAGCACTGTCAATAACATAGATCTGCAACGAGGAAAAGAAGGGAATCATCTACAGCCCAGCATTATTCCTTTGGTCCCAGCTCCTCTTACCAGCTCCTAAAGCTTTTTGGTTCTTTTAAGGCATCCCCAAGACATCTTGCTTTCTAAGGTATGAAATCCAAATGGTGCCCTACCCACCCCCTCCACACATTATGGCTGTAGAAGTATAATAATAAAGTAAATAAAATAACAGTTAGTTGTCCTTCTAAATTCTGCAATCTGAGGCCGGTCAGCTGGCACTGCCTAAAGCCTTCCAGATTGGTGGTTCCATTGCATGTGCAACATGTCATTGATACAATAATAGCACATGAGAGGTGGATTTATACTTGAGCATCCACACATCATTCCAATATATTAGTTGTTCTGTGATGCTTGCTCAGTGCTACCACACTATTGCCACCTGGAGGCGAATGTTTGCATTACAACGGAACAAAAGTAGGACCAAAAAACCACACCAAATCCGGAACATTTGTAGCATGAAAAGTTAAAGGCTTTCAGCTCTGGGACATGTATTGATTGGAAACAAAGCAGTATATCCACCCCAAAACTTTTGCAGATGTAACAGTATTGAACATGGGATCGTGTGCAGCCGTTTCCTGTCCCCAATACCATGATGAACACAAGCCGTCATGAATGTATAGTGAAAAGGCTGTCTGGAGGACCCTGGATATTAGGGCTAGCCTTGCCTTAATTTGGTAACTTGTGTGGTTCCGGCAGACAATTTTCTACAAAGGCAGTTTTAGGGGCGGAGCCCCACACTCACCAGAAGGTCTGTGCTGCCCAGGTACTTCTTCCAATAGGCCCGGATCGCCCGCTGCCCTCCTATGTCCCAGACATTGAGCTTGAAGCCATGAGAGTGGACACTCTTGATGTTGAATCCCTTCACAAGAAGAAGAAGAAGAAGTGTTTGGATTTGATATCCCACTCTATCACTACCCGTAGGAGTCTCAAAGCGGCTAACATTCTCCTTTCCCTTCCTCCCCCACAACAAACACTCTGTGAGGTGAGTGGGGCTGAGAGACTTCAAAGAAGTGTGACTGGCCCAAGGTCACCCAGCAGCTGCATGTGGAGGAGCGGAGACGCGAACCCGGTCCCCCAGATTACGAGTCTACCGCTCTTAACCGGTACACCATACTGGAATCAGAAGAGGTGGTTAGGGGAGAGGCATAGCAGGGACCGCATGCTTCCTATGCCAAAGAACCCCCACCCCGTTGCTCTGCTGCAAACTACCCAGAATTTGCATGTGGCCCAGTTGGTGATGAGAACTCAGAAGATGGGCAACCTTTTCATCAAATATGCCAATATATTAGAAACATAAAAGCAACTCCTCCTCCCTCATCCCAATGCAATGTCTTCGCTACAAGGCTTGCCTGAAAAGCACAGGGGATAGGTTGCTCTGAGAGAGCCAAGGTGCTATTGCTGGTGTGTCTGAGCTCCACACTGGGGGGATGAGAGGAGCATAACAGCAGGGGGTTGGTTAGGATCCTGACTGCCAATCTGCTCCATTGACTTTATGTAACTGGTTATCCAATTCCTCCTTGCCGCACACCCCATCCCAATCCCTCAGCGCTGATCTCCTTTGCCGTTGTGCTTACCTGTGTGGGGGTAATGGTGCTGACTTCTTCTGATGCCAGGCTCTTGAGCAAAGTAGTCTTTCCGGCATTGTCCAGCCCGAGGAGGACAATTCGCAACTCCTGCTCTTCAGAGCCTTTAAGCTTCTGGATGACGGAGAGAAGGCCCTAGGCGCAAAAGCAGCATTTACTGGCTGGGATCTTTATTCTAGCTGCTGTCTCCTAGAGAGGGCCCACCATGTTTTTAGAGCCTTCATCCTTAGACAATGGGGCCATTTTACCAGCTTTTACCAGCTTCAGAGAAACATCTCAAAGTTCAGCTTTCTCAATTTGTGATGATGATTATTATGTAATGTTTTATTATGTTTTTATGTAAGTTGCTTGAGAATGTGTGGGCAACCCAGTCAGATGGATGGGGAACAAATAAAATAACAACAACAACAACAAAATATACCATTCACAACAACAACAATTTATATACCATCCTTTATCAAGGCTATGTAGAACATTAAAAATACTTTATAGAACATCAGTGATAAAAACATAATAAAAAGCATACTGACAGACAGCCCAATAATAAAATAGTCATCATAATAACAGTCAGCTCTCCCACACTTTCACAGGCCTTAGATTATTTAATAGCCATGTTTTGACCACCCTCATCCCCCCTGCTCCTCTCACACATGAAAGGTCCCACCAGCCTCCACCATGGGCACCAGGGTTGCATCCTGCAGCTTCTGGTTACCATTCCATTTGCTTTGTGTTGAGAGGTTGAGTGCTGTTGCTCATGTAGCCAAAATGGTGCCATCCATGAACAAGAGGGAGATTATCGGCAGGAACCTCAAGGTTTACAGAAGTACCAGAAATATTTCGGTGGTGGTGATGGAGATCGCCAAAACAGCCCAGTGAGGACAGATGGTGCAGCAGGCACAGAATTCTGGCTGACTTTCGGTAGGGGGTGGGCGGGGAGGAAAAAACAGGCAACGGAGGAACAGAAGGGAATATTGCCGTGGCAGGCATGGCTGACTGAAACAGTGAACAGCCACAACACATTGTTGCAGCCCCCATGTTGCAGATATTAAGTGTAGATAGTAATCATGGTGGGTCTGTAGAACCAGTTCTGGGGAGGAGACTGATAGCAAGTCCTGCCAGAGAGTAGATGCTGAAAGAGTCATTCTGTGAATGCAACCCCCCCCCTCCCCAGTATTTGTTACAGGATCAGAATTCACTCACCTTTTGCACTTCACCCATGTTCAGGCTCTCTACATCCTCTGCAGAGCCAGCCGTGGAAGCGCTCTAGGCTGGTAGCTGGGTCCCCACTGCGTGACTGACATGCCTCACTCCAGCTGGGGGAAGGAAGAGGATTAGGACTCCAGAATTAGCTTGTGTTTCTCAATTTACCCAGGGTGTTTAGTAATACCCTAGGTAAATCCCCCTACTGCCAGCTGTCGCCCTGGCTTGACCCAGTCCACTCCTGAAGCTCCAGGCAAAAGATGCCTTTCTGCCCAACCAGATTTGAACATGTAACAAGGTGCTTGAGTATTTTTGGTTAGCATCTTAGCTTACGCAGTTCAGGGTGGAAATTTTCTCCATCTGGGTGACTTGATGGTCTGACGAGGTTGCTCAGGTCCTCCCCGCTCCATCCCAAAGGAATGGTAGGCCCAGCAGTGGAAGAAAACTTGGTGTGGAATCTAAGGCTGCAGACTCCACCACACATGATTTAATGCATATTTAAAGCACATGGTATCCCCTAAAGTATTTTGGGAACTGTAGTTTGATAAGGGTGTTGGGAATTGAAGCTCTGTGAGGAATAAACTACAGTTCCCATGATTCTTTGGAGGAACCTGTGTGTTTTAAACGTATGGTGTATATGCACCCTTGGTTCAATTACTATATAGGATTTTCTGCAGCCCTTTCCTCGTCTTCCTTGAAAAAAACCACTCTTGCTGCGGCCTGTGTTTTGTTAGCTCAAAAATGGAAAACGAGTGAGGTCCCAGCTAAAGAAGAATGGCAATTTAAGCTGACAGAATATGCACAGCTTGCAGACTTAACATATAGAATAAGAAAACAAGAACATACGTTTAGAGAAGATTGGAAAATGTTTATTGAACTGTACGTGGGGGTAAATTGTATACACTTGAAAATGTTGGCAGCATTAAGATAAATTCAACAGTATAAATGTTTTGATGGATGTAATAATGGAATACTGAATGGTTTAGTTCTTGTAAATGCAGGGATTTA
This sequence comes from Podarcis melisellensis, assembly GCF_964234715.1. NCBI lineage: Eukaryota > Metazoa > Chordata > Lepidosauria > Squamata > Lacertidae > Podarcis > Podarcis melisellensis. The sequence continues at coordinate 67,842,743 of NC_138529.1, read as the reverse complement.
TGATATGCAAAATGAACCATGGAAAGGGAAGGGAAGTCATTGATATTTTAAGGATGCTTAAATGAGTATTTTAAATTGTAAAACAGAAAATTTACACACACACACACATATTGGGGGGGGGGAGAGAAAAAACAATTGTTTTCATTTTTTAATGTTAACCAGAGCCAATTTAAGGTTTTGTGGGGCTGCTTTTCTTGGAAGGCGCACTCCACATAGATATATTGTAATACTAATTATTGTGAGACCGCTGAACAGTCAAAAACCAAGGAGCAAGATTCCCACTAGACCCACCAGAAGAAAATGTAAGGCATTCCACTTTTTCCTCAAAATAATTTTTTTGTCACACGTACTTTCTGTTCCTGCCTTCCACAGCCAACCACCCTCCATGCATCTCTGAATTAATGTAACTGCATGAAAGGCAATTTGATCCAGCTTTCATTTGAATAGATTTACTGGGCTCTCTGAACTTGTAGGCCCATTGTAGGAGTATTCTAACCGACAGGGAGTCTGAAATCCCATTGCTTAATGGGATGCAATGGCTACTTGGCATTGTTCTTTAAGAAAAAGTTTCAAGACAGACCTGGTGCCAACTGATTTTCTGGATCTACTTCAGTCACCCTGGTGGATGACTTATGCCAGGAGAAAGGAGGAGTGCTGCCTTGTTTATTCTTCTTGACCTCTCAGTCTGGACAGACTGTCTGGACTGAGAATTAGAGGCGCAATTTTACAATAGTTCCACTGCTACCTGGATACCTTATGTCAGAATGTAGTGCTTGAGCATTTGTGCTACATTTGTGGGTTTCAGTCTTGTTCCTTGTGCTTTTCAACGTCTACATGAAATGACTGAGTGACGTCATCCAGAGATTTGCCACCAGGAGTCATCAATAAGCAGATAACCCTCAGCTCCACTTCTCTTTGACAGGTGAGGCAGGAAGCCCAATTCATCTAATTCCATCTGCTTTGAGGAAGTGCTGAACAAGTGCTTCTTCAGCACAGTCATGGACTGGATGTGGGCCAAGAAACTGAGGTTCAATGCAGATAAGACCCAAGTAACTCCTGGTGAGTGGCTTGTCTGCTAAGGGGAGTGGTATTCACCCCACTTCTGATGGGGTTGCATTCCCTCTGGAGGATCAGGTTTATGGTTCAGGGTGCTTCTTGAACCGTATTTTGTCACCAGTGGCACAAGTTTCCTCTGTGGCACAGAGCACTTTTTTTACCGGCTTAGGCTGGTTAAGCAGCCTTGGCAGATATAGAGTGGCCTCAGCGATGCATGCTTTCATAGCCTCCAGGGCTAATCTAGATAGTACATTTGGACTTGTGTGGCTGATTTTTTAAAAGAAGGAGATAGGTGCAAAGGGGGATGTTGTCTCAGGAAGGTGAGCTAACACCCTTTGCTCATACTATGATCCTGATCCGAATTCCCCCTTCCCCAGCACCAGCCACGCACATTGAGAGGAAGGCTCTCCTCAGTGCCCATAAGAGATTTTCTTCCATTGTAAAAAAAGGAGGGATGGATTTACAGGATGCTGACCAGAGTGATGGATGGTGAGGGGTGAGGGTTAAAGCCCCTCTCCATACTCCCTAGCTGCTCCACCCACTATGTGCCAGCAATGATACCCCAAGAGCCACACAAGGTCAAACCCTGTGACAAATATCTTGTCTAAACTGGTACTGTCAGAAGGTTAGAGTACTGTGGGGTCTCTGGTGAGAAACCTTTGCTCAACATATGTGAGAATGGGTGGCAGATGCTTAGTGAAGAAAAGGCATGCCCTGCAACAGGGCTGAGGACCTGTGTTTGGACCCAACCCTCATCAGCCGCAGCCAGAGATGATGGGAGTTGTAGTCCAATAGCATTTGGAGGGTAACATGTTCCCCATCCCTGCTCTACTTACTCAAAGGATATTTACTACTAGAGAAGTTAAAAGAGGCTGGGGGGCAAGAAATACAGTAGTATTAAATTGGCAGGGTGAAGGGATCAGGCAACATAGCCAACAGTACAAGCTTTTGGAGTGGATTACCCCGTCTGCACAGCAACAGGAGTCCCTAAAGTTTGCAAGTCACTTGATGGTCTCAGTTACCTGCTTCCAAACCCCAGAAGTTTGGATCCGTCGCAGCAACAAGAGAGTGTACAATTCATGAGTAGCGAAAAGAGAAGAGTAAGTTTATTGTACAGCTGTAGCACTGTCCAGGTAGAGTCGCACACAGAACAACTGGGCAAGAAATACAGAACCCCCTTCTTCATGAATCTTTGAGGGGCAAGACAAGGGAATTCAGCACTAACACAGTTAACAGAGATCCATTAGCAGTGTAGATGGATACTCTCATTGCAAGCACCATCCTGAGACTGGCGGTCAGCATTGCTTGACCAGTTGGTTACCATGGGCACGTGATGTTTCTTGGTTACTCTGCAATCAGCTCTGTTCTCAAAATAGTAAAAATGGAAAAATCCCTGATAAGGAAATAGCACCGAAAGCCACAACATAGCTCTCAAAAGTGGCATGTGGTTCCCAAAACAAGTATATGCTGATATTAATACAAGTGGACAGCAGAGCTGATGTCAGGGGAAAAGCACTCGCTGCTCTGGCCTGTGTGCCTCTGAATGCCAGCTTGGCATACCCAGGCACACACAGGATGGCATTCTGGCACAATAGATTGTTTTTCTTCTTACACCACTGCCTAGCAACCAAGAGGGAACAAAAATAGGCTTCACAGAGAGAATTTGACTCCATTGTCCTAGAGCTTTTAGCTCTGGTTATCAAACTTTATATGCAGCCTAACTGGTGCGTTCAGTTCCTCATAACAAGCATCAATAGCAGCACCTGTGTCACTCACAGTGGGATGTGGCTGTAGCTCCATGGTAAGGCATCTTCTCTGCATGCAGAGGGTCCCAGGTTGAATCCCTTGCATCTCCACATATGGCTGGGAAAGGTCCCAATATGAGACCCTGGAAAGCCATTGTTTGTGTGCAGTGCTAGATGGGTAAATGGTCTGACACAGCATGAAGCAGATTTCTGTGTTCTACATCAGGCTTCCTCAACCTCGGCCCTCCAGATGTTTTGAGACTACAATTCCCATCATCCCTGACCACTGGTCCTGCTAGCTAGGGATCATGGGAGTTGTAGGCCAAAAACATCTGGAGGGCTGAGTTTGAGGAAGCCTGTTCTACATGCTAGGCAAATGTTTGCAAATAGATACGTAACAAAATTAAGAGGAAAGCCACACAATTGAACAGACAGAAGCAGTGTGGGAGTTATAATTGCTCATCACCATTCTCATTGCCAGTAAGTAGGTGCCCCTAACACTTATATAATCACATTCCAGCAATAATCGCAATAGTGGTGCATGTGCTATCTGGGAGACAAAATTAATTTTCTCAGATACAAAGTATGGCATGTACAGAACGGGGAATGTGGTGTTGCTGCAACTGAAGCACATCCTGGAGTGAAGTTGTCTGGGCTCTGCCTAGCCCTGGGGTCAGCAAAATTTTTCAGCCATGGGCCAGTCCACCGTCCCTCAGACCATGTGGTGGGCCGGACTATATTTTGAAGAAAAAAATGAACGAATTCCTATGCCCTACAAATAACCCAGAGATGCATTTTAAATAAAAGCACACATTCTACTCAGGTAAAAACACCAGGCAGGCCCCACAAGTAACCCAGAGATGCATTTTTTAAAAAAGGATAGATTCTACTCATGTAAAAACACGCTGATTCCCGGACCGTCCGCGGGCCGGATTTAGTAGGCGATTGGGCCGCATCCGGCCCCCGGGCCTTAGGTTGCCTACCCCTGGCCTAGCCAGTGGCTAACAGCTGCATGTTTACTGCCTTAACAACTTTGATCATGTGTCCGGAAAAGAATTTCAATCAATATGCATCAGCATTTACTGCTGTTTTTAATTTTAAACCTTTCCTGTCTAGCCTGCATTATTTCTTAGAATATGAGTGCAAATTGCTTATACAGAGATGACTCATTGACATGAAAGCTTCCTGCCACATTTCAGGCTGGCTGGGGGCACCTAATCACTGGCTGTGCCTGGCCTTTTGAAGTTCTTGCATTCTGCCTTGAACGTGTAAGCTCAAATCTAATTTAAGTGCAGCAGGACATGGGCACGGGCAGAAGACAGCACCAAAGAAAAGATCACAGTTAATTATCCACATTAGCTTGTATGTTCTTGGTCGGCACAAGCTATTCTCATTGCAAATGTCATTTCACAGAATATGCTTGCAGGGACTGTGACGGCAGTAAAAGGGGAGGAAAGAGAGACACAGAAGCAAGGACTATGGGGAGGGGACAGGAAGCAGCAGAGCACAGAAGCCTCACCCTTGACCACTGGAAGCCCCACCTAGCTGTTTCACTAAATTCTGAGCATGCTGAACACACGTCTGATGTCTTTTGAAGCTTTCCTGCACAACCGCAAACGATGGAAATGTGCTCTTTGTTAAAATGGAAGCTGAGAGTCTCAGAGTCTAGGTCCTGGGTAGCACCCAGCAGGAGAGTGAAGTCACCACCTGACCTGGGCCTCGAGCTGCTCCCCTGGGCGATAGGCCTTCCACATGCACACTGTGCCATCTAGAGAGGCCGACACATACTGCAGGGAAGCAGAGAGGAGAACACGTCAGGGCGCAACAGCGTCAGCACCCTCTATGGGGCTGGATTCAGTGTCTCCATGCAGTGCATCGGTCACCGATGGTCCTCACTCATGTGGGTCTTCAAACTGCATTGGTCTCCCATCCAACTGCATAGCAGACTAGAGTGGGCGGCACCAGCTTGGGATCCACTATCAGTGCAAGCCAAGCTAGGATATCAGAACAGGATTTCCTCCTGCCACATGGCGCCTTCCTGATACGCATGTGGGTGTGTGGGTGTACTTCTCCACAACTGACAAATCTGCATTAAAGCAACCAGTAAGGAAGCTGCTTTTTTAAAAAGAGTATGCTAAAAAAAAAGTTAGTTGGCCAAAGACCAAGTGACATTTGGTCAGACACCCAGCACGATTCAAGGAACAATGCTATAAGCCACATATGTATTCTGCTTCTGGCATGGCTGGCTGTGCACAAATCAAGTCTGGGCCCCAGAATCCTCAGCAATATCCTCAGGACTCTGAGAGGCACACTCATGGCTTAAGCAGTGAGCCAACTCACTGTGTGCACATCTGACTTCCCATGTTTAAGAACTTAAGAACAGGGCCTGCTGCACCAGACCAAAGGCCCATCTCATCCAGCATTCTGTTCTCACAGCTCTCAAGCAGGTGCCCATGGGAAATCCACAAGCAGGATCTTAGTGCTTCCCATGTGAACAGAGAATACACTACAGAATCCTGTAGCAACTTCTGAGGCATATTCTTAGCTTGTAGAGGTCGCCCTTGCCTGCCCCACAAAGGATGGCTATTGCTGGCCTAGATACAAGCTAGAGGGGGGCAGCCATGTTTGCTCCCTCAGGAGGATTCAGCTTATTGTCAGCCGCTGTTAGTGAAGCCAGACAGAAGCAGAAAACAGGTAATTATTTGTTGAGTCCACCCCTTGGCTGTGCTGTGATAGGTAAACGTCTTGTAAACTGCTTTGAATTCTAAAATAAAAAAAGGATACAATTCCCCCTCTCCATTAAGTACTAGTTTGTTTGTAGGAGGACTGGAAGTGCAATATAATACCCTATTTAAACAACAAGAATACAGCGTGGGGACAATCTTTTGGTAGTGCTGCCCAGCTCAAAAGTGGGCAGGACCTCACTAAATGTCGTCAACATGCAGCTGGCTCTCTGAACAGGATGCTGATAGATACAGATTAGGCACATGGCTCCAATATGCACCATCACAGTATATGCACTGCTTTGCGCTGGTCCATTCATGACTTGGACCTAAGAGTGGGGAAACTCCCAGCCCCCAGCTTTCTTGACTTTTTCCCCTAGTGGGTGGTCCCTGTCTCTCCTACCTGCTCCATTTCTGGGACATGGATGAGTCCCTTGACGGAATCTTGGTGCCCTGTGTAACTTTGCACCTGCACTCCAGAATTTGGATCATAAACCCTGCAGGGAGAAAAAGGCAGAGCCATCAGCCTGTTCAAAGATGTGCTGCCTGTCATCCCTTTCCTTTCCACCACCAGCTTCCTTATGCAGGGGCTACCTGATGGTATCATGGACCCCTGCAAGAATGCAGCCATTGACCTGGTCGATGCAGAGGCAAGTGATCCCTCTGGAGGCTCTCAGGTTCTGCACACAGCATCCACCATCTTCGCTCTATGTGAATCATTCAAAATAAAAATCCCATCATCTCTGCTGCTGGAGGAAGACTTTCTGGTCATTCCCTGGAAAATCCGTATAACTCCCCAAAAAACTTATTGGTCCAGAAATTCCACCAAGTTCTTCAGCAACTAGCCCAAAGTTTTCCTACCTCCCTGCTAGTGAATATACCCAACATATGAAAGTCACCACCTGATTAAGGGCTTACCCAGAGCCGAATGGAGCCATCTTCAGCACCGCTAACCCACTTGTCCTCTAGTGGGTGCCAGACCAAGGCTATGACAGCGGCTTTGTGCCCACAGAGCTCAGCCAAGAGCACCAAATCAGCACAGTGAGGATTGAAAGCGCAGATAAAAACTCTGCCAGTGCTGGAAGAGAAAGCAAATTGCCTCCTGCCCGGGCCAGGAGGGTGTGGGCTGTGGATGCAGGGATGGCAAAAGACATGGCAAAATCGAATTAGCGGCCCCGAACCCAAAGATTAGGTTCCTGCAGGAGTGCCTTCATCCTTTCTATTACTGTTGTCCCCCACCCCTACTTTTCAGCAATACATCTCTCCTCCTTGGGAGGCCTCAAAGTGCTGTTTGAGAACATTCTGTGGCTTCCCCACCTTTCAAATGAGCAGGCAGACAGAATCACCCACCTCTTTGGGGAGTAGGCCATATCCAGGATGGGCCCGTTGTCCTCAGGTAGACTGGAAAAGGCATTTTGCAAAGAGTGGTTGTGCAGGTCCCAAAGACACAGCTTTCCATCCCATCCTCCACTGAGCTACAATGAAATACAGCAAGGTGAAGTCTTGCTTTGCAATGCTGCCTCCCCTCCTTGCAGTGTGTGTTCTCTCTCTCTCTGGCACTGGCACTCACCCACATCCCCTCTCCTCCCTATTTGTGCCATGCAGGGTCTTCCTACAGCATCTCACTCTCTTCCACTCTCTCCCTGCTGCCCATCAACAGAGGCTGGGCTCTCTCATACAATGCCATCCAAGTCCATTCTATGGTTCACTCACCAGGTAGGGGAAGTACAGTCCAGCATCGCCAGCTGCCACGGCAAGTGCCGTCACCATGCCCGTGTGCCCGCACAGCACCGTTCTGCAGGTGAAACCTATTTAAGGCAGTACTGGCATGAGAGAGGCAGTAGCAGGATGGAGAAGAGGAAAAAACAGGGACTGGAATCTCTTACACACGCAGGAGGTGACTTCCCAAAAAACGAGCCTGCGGTGCTTTTTATCCCCATCTTGACCCTACTCCAAGAGGAAGAAAGGTGGGGAGGCACCAGTACCAAATGAAAACTAGAGAAACTAGATGAAATAAACTAGAGAAACATTCAGTGCCCCAGCATGGTTTGAAGGGAGATTTCATCAGGGACACTTAGGTGTACAACAAGTGGACTCAGCCACTTTTTTGTTTGTCCTGTTTCCGGAAAGCACAAGTCTCAGTGGTTTTCAACTTGTTCAGTGAATTCTAGGCATGAGTCCAAATGATTTTGCCTGTACCCTGTTGCTTTCCCCTGGAAAATTGGAACAAATGACAATCCACAAAAAACCTGATTGCCGTTTGTTCTGATTTAGCGCTAAACCATGGGTTTTCGGGGGGGGGGAGGGAGGGAGTGGCGAGTGGCAGAGCAAGTGGAAGTGAGGATGACCCCAGTGTCCTATACAGTGCTCTGGTTCATTTGGTCCCGGACCATGTTATAGGCCTGCCAGGACAGCTGCCTTGTGTGGTGACTCCAGGTGGTAGCTTCTCAGGGAATGACTCCACCCACTCAGGCTGACTATTGGAGCCTCCTAGACAGCAAAGAGTGTAAGGGGGCTTCCTGGTCCAGTTGAGGCTTGCTTGAGCAACAAAGTCTTCCTGAGCTCTGGTGGGTTCCTGCAGCCTTGGCTGGTCTTTGGCCCTGACTCGCTTGCCACTCCTGATCTTCCTTCTAGACTCTGACTCACAAGTTTTCATTTGGTTCTGGCTTACTCTTCAGTCCTAACTACTGGCTTGTCTCAGACTACCCTTGATTCAGCCCTGCCACACAGTGTTTTCCATCTAAGCTTGCAATCCTCACCCCACTTACTTGGGAATAAGCCCCACTGAATTTAATAGAACTTACTAGGCATGGTTAGGATTGGGCTGTGAAGTGTACTTGTGGAAGGATACATTCAAAGTGCATTGGGCCATTCAATGTTTACTTCTGTGCACCTTTGAAGCATCGTCTCTTTTTCTTTCCCCTCTGAGTTTACTCCAAACCACTTTCTTCACCTGTTACACAACTGCTTGAAGTGGCCTGGGTCTTCTCATCTTGAACACAGCTTGATGCCAATGTTTCAGAATTTTGATCCAACACAGGTGGGCATTGCTACAGCATGGGATGAAAATAGCAAACCATTCAGGGAACCTTTCTTTAGGAAAAATGTCACCCACTTCTCTTTCGTTTGTAATCCAAGGGAATTTTCTGAGCCAAAACCTGTGCTGACATGCTCCTAGTTGGCTCGGTTAAATAAATATGGCTGGCTGGTTTATCTTTCTTATCTTGGAGGACAGAGGCCATTCACTTCCTGTGGCTTACCTGCAAGCACATGTCTTCTGTCTTCTATCCAAGAAGCAGAGGCTAGAACAGCGGTTTGCACTCACCTGGGCAGAAGGTTCAGCTTCCGGGATGAAGCTCTCAAACTCCCAGAGATAAATGTTCCCATCAGCTGCCGACACCACCAGGATATTCAACTCTTCAGCAAAGAGAGCCCTGGCAAAGGCCCAGGGCTTCATTAGCAAGGCAGCAACTACCTTTCATCTGTCATTTCACAGGCAACATTACAGAAGCCAACTCTCTCTCCAAAATTAAATCATGCCCTGTTCTGGCCAGCTTGGTGACCATCATCCCTGACCATTAGTCATACTAGCAAGGGATGATGTGAGCATGACTCCAACAATATCTGGAGCATCACAGGTTGTCCAGCCCTGCTGCAAAGCAAATGGTGAAGGTCTGCCTGATCCCCAAGGAAGAAAGGGCAGTCCCTCGGTCTCTTCAAGACAAATTATGCTGTTGCCTCTCTGCTACAGTAGCACATACTCTTGGGCAGAGCACAATGACAGTTACCTAGTGAAGCCTATGCTCCCTTTCCGCATGTCTTTCGCTGCACTTTGGAACCTGGTGTAGCCACTCTGCTGCCCAATGGAGGCCTTTCCTGGCTTTCGAGGTGAATCTGGACGAGGTTGTGGCTTCTCCTTGCCACCCTCCTCCCTCTGCTGTGCCAAGGGGCCTCTTCTTTCCAGTTGGGCTTCACTTAGGTGGAAGGACTCCCTGCTGAAAGAAACAGAGACACACAGGATATGTGGGGGGGGGGTGTGTGTAGACCTGTGGCTGTGGACAGGGTTGTGGTTGAGGGTGCTCACAACGGCATGAGGGGCAGATGGCTGCATGACTGGAGCAGGCGGAGAATGGGCAGCTGCAGAGGGCAGGGAGCACGAGGGACTAGGATGGGCAGGTGTCTGCTTGTCTGCAAGCATCTCGTCTTTGTACAGCACTACTAAACATGACACGGTTAGAGCCAGATGCTGGAGAAAGAACAACTTTTTGAAACTCCACTACAGAGATGGGAAATTTGTGACCCTCCTGATGTTGCTGGAATTTTAAGCCCCATCAGTCCCAGCCAGGGTGGCTGATTGACAGGGATGATGGGAGCTGTAGTCCAACACCCCCCTGACTTTGTGAGGGATGGCAAGGGAGATTCCTCCCAGATCACAGCATTCCTCCAACCACATCTATTCCAGGGGTTTGTGTTCTAGGCCAATGGCAGCTAATGACCAAGGGTAACACATTTAGTAGTTAAGCTCCTCTATTATTCTGGACACTAGTAGATAGCTTCTATCTGGACACCAAATAGCACAGACCTGCTACACTACAGAGTCTCCTCTGCCAGGGGTTGTGCTTCTTCTCCTTACCAACAGAAATCTGCAGCTCTTAGGCCAGCCTCTTGCAATAGGGGCTTCCCCAACCCATGTCACACACCAGGGACTGGCATCTCTTCTTGGTCTGTGGGGACGAAACCTTACCTGTAGATGAAGGGAGAGATGTAGCTCTTCTCCCACTTCTGTAGCATCCCACTGCTGTCCCCACTGAAGAGCAAAACGGGCTCCTTTTTGGCTGGTGGAGATACATTCAGAAGGTCAAGCAGGGGCTTCGGAAAACCAGACAAAAGTTTTATTGCTGGACACATAAAACTCAACCCCGGCCCTTGTCCCAGCCAGATAAGGCTCTTCTAGCTTTGAACCTCACCTGACGGAGCCTGTGCATCTGGGGCTGGAGCTGTTGCAGAGTTAGAGATATAAATGGCTGCTTACCATAAGCTAGGCACTCTAGGGGGTGTTTGCAAGGCAGCACTGTCAGGCATCCCAACTCACTGTAGCGCCAGACGAGTATTTGCTGCGGCTTTGCTGTGCCTGGAAGAAGGAAAAGTTCTGCGTTTCTTAAAATTACTTGGGTTATTCTAAAAAGCTCTTGCCATCCACTGAGCCTCATAATATCTCTGAAGAAGCTGAGTGGGAAATCGCCTTGTGTTAAATTAGAAAAGCATGCATAGATCTCACAACACCTGTTCGCATGAAACTGGAATCTCTGGATATAAATCTGGGATCTGTGGTGGGAACCAACAGGAACATAAGAGGAGCCTGCTGGATCAGGCAAAAAAACCTGTTCCCACAACAATTAACCAGATGCCCATAGGAACATTTAGTCTCTCCCAAGTGCTATACCCACGCTGGGTCTGAATGCAATAAGCACACGAGCCTACCAAGGTCACCACCTGGTTCTGTGATGAAAGCCCTTTTTTGTACTAATTAATCAATTTTTACTACTTTTATATCATGCCTTTCCTTCAAGGAGTTCAGGGCAAAAGACATAGTTTACTCACCCCATGTTTTCCTCACAACAATCCAGTGGCATAAGCTAAACTGGGAGAGGGTGATTGGTCAAGGAGGCCCAGCAAGCTTTGTGGCTGAGTGGTGGAATGAACCTGGATATCTCCAGTGCCAATTCAATGCTCTCACCACTGGGTGCCATACTGTTCTAGTATCTTCCACCAAAGCTATTTTCTCCTAACTGCATGAAAGGACATGGCCTACAGATAAGAAGAGATGCTGAATCTAACATTGACGGCTGAGAGACCAGGTGAGGCCTTGTATTGCAGATATTGGGGGGGCATCTGTACTCTGCTGGAGAACTCACCTATCACATGCCTCGAGTCTGGCAGGCTGAGAAGCTGCTGAAGAGCAGGCTCATCTTTCTGTCGGCCTTGGAATGTGGATATGAACTGTGAAACCTGAAAGCAGATCAGCACAAAGAATTCAGAACAGGTTGGCCATTTAATACCTGTTTCTCCTTATTCTTCCTATAAATGTGGAATGGTACACAAGAGCCATCTTTACTTAGGGTTCAAAGACCTATCAAAAAGAGCTGTGCTGGGGGCACTTGTTCAGTGGACTTTTGAGCTTTGTTGAGCACACGACAGAACTTGGGATGGAATTGTGCTGGATCTGGTATTGAAAGCTACAAAGAAGTGTAATCTTTGAGTATGTTTTGGGGGGAGTTTGCAGATCCAGGAATACAGTGTTAGAGGCGCTAATGGCTTTTGAAGCATCCACCCAATGGAAATAGCAATTGAAAAACATGTTCAGGAAGAGGCCCTGAGAATGGGAGGATACAACAGCCAAGGAAATGAGAAGAGACAGGATTTAATCTTCAGTATATCTGCCACCTGACATTTGGAAGAGGATCAGAGTAATTTTTCAATATAAAACGGCTGTGTATAGTTTTTATGTCATCTGTATCGTGTCATTAATCAGGCAAAATGGGTCTGATCTGTCAAGGTAAGGCAGCTTGTTAAAAGAAATGTGCTCCATCAAAGAGTGTTCTTTTTGACATGGGTAATTTTTCATATGATAAAAATTAATCAATATGAGGAGCTGAGGCCAACTAAGGACAGGCAATTCTACAAGGAAAAATCATCCCATAGAACAGCTCCCATAGGAAAAGGGGACGTTACGTATGTTGTTCCAGGTCAGGCTATTTATCTATCTATCCAGCCCAGTATTTAATACTCTGGGTGGCAGCAGCTCCTTCAGGTCTCAGGAACTGATTGCTCCCATTACTTAGGTCGTTTTAAGTGGAGATGCCAGGAACTGAACCAGAGGCCTTTTTTTGACACGCAAAGCTTACTATTGTACCCTCTCCTCACAAGGCACTGGTCCCCAGGCATCTTTTGCTGGTTACCACCAATAAGCCAAATAATGTCATGCATGGAGGACTAGGCTGTATGGCAGGCTTTAAATTGACTTCCAAGTCTGTAAATCTGTCCCAGACAAAATGGCACCTTAGCACATTCTGCAGAACCAAGTGATAAAGCTTTTGTGAGCCGCCCTGCTTCAGGCTGCTATGGGTTGAGGATGGCACACTTGAAGATGCCCCATGCAACTTTCACTCCTGCAGTCTGAAGTAACAGCCCATGAAAAGGCACCCTACAAAATCCTGTTTCATGTGTAACATGGGTGAGCAACAGGATCCTGGGCTTATCGGTCCCCATTTGGACAGCATGGCCAAACCCTTGGCAGCAATTGTTTTCCGCTAGGACTGTGGCCTTGCTGGAAAAAAACAAAAAACTGGACAATGCTAGCGTATATAGTCTTAATGCACATGCCTAATATACTAAGACTGCGGGCAAGTGTGGGAGTTGATTGGCGCAGCCTGGCAGCGCATGTGGAGAGAGTCATGTGGCTTATCCTCTCGGCCACAATTCACAAAGACAGAAAGGGAAAGAAAACACACCGGGGCCTTTTGCCCTCCCTCCCTATGCTAGTTGAGGCGGACGCAATGCTAATCCATCACCAGTAGAGGGCTCCTTATAATAACAAGTTCATTGATCTTTAGGCGGAGGTGTACATGGAAATGCCACACTTAAGTCGCTCACTATTTCCCCAGACTGAGGCTCATAGAGGGTGGGCTGGGTTGTGCCACTGGTGATCCAGACGATGCCAACAGATGCCACGTAGCAGAGTCCTGTAATGTTCCCGGTGAAGGGGCCAAGGCGCTGGATGAGCTTCCCATCCTGGGACCAGATGCCAACTGTCTGGTCAAAAGAACCTGAGAGCACCCTGCAGAGGAGATCACAGACCAGAGGGAGGGTCAGGGAAGCAGGACTTTGGCAGTGCAGTGGAGGAGCAGGGCAGCACTTACATTTCCCAAGCAAAGACTTCACACCCTTTATATAAACCCAAGGCTCCCTTTCAAGTGAATCATTGAAAGCAGGAGAAAATATAACATTTCTTTTTTTTTTTAAGCAAAGTGTTCTTATTTTACACTTCCCCAAGCGGAACACACTCAAAGCCTCTCCCTCCTGGCCAGAGGTTCAAGTAACATCCTGCGGCTTCCAGTTCCTCTTTGTGGTAAACGTCATCCTTCCAGAGCCCTCTGGCTCTAGATCTGCCACTTAAAGCCCCATCCTCTGCAACAGAAATCCATTCATAGGAGGAGGCATCTCCCCCTGCTTCTCCTTTCCCCATCACCACGCTAACTTCTCAGGAAAGGAAGGAAGCTGCAAAGGGAGGGGGAGGGAATGGAGGAGGGAGCAAAACCCAAATAGTATTTTTTTATTTAAAAAATGGAGAAGAAATATAACCTAGGAAACTTGAATCAGAGGGGACGGAAGCAGGAATTAAGGACTGTAAGGGAAGAGAATTTATGCAGAGTACATTATAAAAGGTGGTAGGTGTGCATTCAGCGCACAGTGATTCTCACTTTCTATATGTGAGAGCGAATTTAGCTCATCCTTGTCCTTCAATTGTATGCTTCCATCCACACCACAGCAGATCTCTTTGGGCAGCAGGATTTGCCCTTTTGAAGTGACTAAAGAGGGAATCCTGCTTTGTCTCGTTTTCCTGTCCTTATGCCAGAATGAGGAACTTTTTTCAGCCCAAGTGAGAGGCCACATTCTCTTCCTGGGGCCTTATGCCAGCAGTGGGCAGAGTCAGAGGCAAAAATGGGCAGAGTCATTGGTATGACTCCTACCTTTCCTACAGTAAAAGCCAGAGGTTTCTACGCATGCCCACATCCAGGCAAACAAGAGGCATTGTCGCAACTCAACAGCATATTCTTGCCATGCAAAAGCACTTGAGGGGGATGCAGAGAAGGATCAGTCAAGGGCACAGCTTCTGGATGGAGGTGCGTGGCCTGGGACAAGTCCCAGGAGTCATTCAAAGAGGCCTGGAGGTCTACCCCTGGCCCCAGTTCTGAGGTTTCCCACCCCTGTTCTACATAAGAATTGTGGCACCAGGAAGCTGCCATGCAAGTACAACATAAGACTATCCTTCAGCACAAAAGTCTCCCCTCAGTCCACTGCTGCTAGTACCTAACTGGCTACTCTTGCCTAGTACCTTCCTGTTCGGGGGCAAGGAGAGTCAATTAGATGCTGACCGGTCATGGGTCACGTAGCAGAAGAGCATCTCTTGACAAATGCCTTCACACACAGAACCTATTATCCAGATCCCACGGCCTAGGTGGCCTGCCCTTCGCACTGAGCTTGTACCTTGTGGTTTCTTGCTGCCGCACCAGCAGCAGGTGAGTGATGGCTGCACGATGGGCACGTGGGATACAGTGCTTGGTTGTCAGGCCCTTCCTGCCTGGAGTCTGATAGGTGTCAAAGATCAGCAGCTTCTTGTCATACCTGGGAAGGGAAGGGACTGTTGGATCTACTGAAGCTGGATTCTGAGGCTGGTGTGGCTTAAACCTCCCCATGGTGGGAGAGAGGGAGCTTTGGTTTCAAAGCAGAGCTGCAGATTCCCTCCTTGGGAAAATGTGTATGACTCACTGCTTTGTCCTTCACAGTCATCCAGAAACCACATTATTACTGTCACCTTGCTGGAGACCATCTCACTCCCTTCCAGCAGGGCCTGTTTGATAAGGTTCTGCATGACGTGAGTAGCATATGATAGAAGCATTTCACAAAGCTGTAAGTATCACAGGGGGTCTGTACTTTGAACCCATCTGCAGACGGAGCCCATTCTTCACTCCCGCAACTCCCAACTTACCCTGCTGTGTATATTTGGTTGTCCAGGCAGGCGATGCAGGACACGATGTCTGTGTGTGTGTGCTCGGAAAAGCCCTGGGCCATGTGGACCACATGGCCAGACTCTCTCCTTTCATCCAAGGGGAAAGCCATCAGGCGTCCCTTGCTGCCACAGAGCAGGAGATGCCGAGCCAGGCTGATGGACAAGGTGAAGATAGGGTAGCCTAGCTGGAGGGAGGGAAAGCGGGGACTGGCTTGAGCGCAGGAAGACTGTGCACAAAATAATAGGCTCTAGGGACTCAGGGAGGCAATACTGCCTAGTTCTCACCCTGCAAGACTCTCTGGAAGGGCCTGGTCTTACATAGATTTTATTGGGGTTAGACCAGCAGGGCACTCGAGGCCCAGAAGACAGCAAAATCTATTCCTGTTTTCAGTGCTTTTTTTTAAATAAATAAAAGGTTCCGGTACTCACCATGAAGTTGTTGCAGTAAGTGCCACACTTTTAACATTTGGTGTTGGGAGGGGGGAAGGTGTGGGCACCAAAAACCCTTGAGTAGCCCCCAGAAGAAAGCACTGCCTGTCTTGCAGAATGAACATGACACTTCAAGGCTCAAATATTTTATTTATTCATTACATTTCTATATGGCCCTTCATCTGAAGATTGCAGGGTGGTTTACAAAATAAAAACACAAAAATGTACAGCATACTAACAAAAGCAATACCCCTTCCCCTGCTGAAAAGGTCATAGATTGTTTAGTTAGCCAAACAATATTTAGGAAGCTGCCTTCTACCCCAGGGACAGGGAACCTGCAGCTCTCCATTTGTTGTTGGACTACAACTCCCATCATCCCTGAGGCTTGGCTGGGGCTGATGGGAGCTCTGTAAGGCCACAGCTTAGGCACACCAGGTCTGCACTGACTGGCAGCAGCTTTCCAGGGTGTCAGACAGATGTCCTTTCCAGCGCTACCTGGAGAAGCTGGGAACTGAGCCTGGGGCTTCTTGTATGCAATGCATGTGCTCTGCTCCTGAGTTGCAGCCCTTCATGGGAATACTGGTTGGGGCAAGTTCTCCTTTATCCTCAGAAGCCTCAGTTAGTAGGTGCAGAAAGTGAGATCTGTACCTAAATTGCAGCTGTAGCATCCCAGGAATCCCCAGAATTGAGCAAGAGCTTAGCACAATCACTCTCTGACAGGGTTTCCCATACTTGGGGCTCCAGCTGTTTTTGGACTACAATTCCCATCATCCCTAGCTAGCAGGACCAGTGTACAGGGGTGATGGGAATTGTAGTCCAAAAACAGCTGGAGGCTCAAGTTTGGTAAACCCTGTTCTATGAGATCTGATCAATTCCATGCAATGACTTACAAACTTCAGAAAAGCAACTGTGTCATTACTCTTGGCCTGCACTGACCCCAGGATGTAATACGGTGTGGTTCTTACCAGGATGCGGTCAAGCACAGTGCCGCCTACAGCCCACACGAGCACGGAGCCATCATTGGAAGAAGAGAAGAGGAGTCGTGCCTGCACCCAGGACTGGAAGTGGGTGACTCGGCCAGCATGCTCCTTGGCGCAGAGGGACATGCGCCCATTCTCCACGTCCCACCATTTGATAACTCCATCTATCAGGGCAAGAAGGGTGACAATACAGCTTGTTTAGCTAGGGACTCATTTCAGAAGGAACGTCTCCAGCTCATTTGGAGAGAGATGCCTTAAGGAAAAATCTGACGGGTTTGGAATGAGGGCACTGTGCTAGCATGGCATTCCCTGATGAGAAATTCAAGCATAAATTCAGAGGTCATATGAGGACATGAGTTGAAAGCATGTAGATGAGACAGAAAGCAGACTCTTGGTTCAGGTGATAGATATACTGTGTTTTGGGCTGTACTCTTGTTGTGGGGATGGAAATGGTGGTCTATTCTGTGATGTAACTGTCCAAGATTTGGGTATGTTGTACAAAGCAGGCATGGAAGTTGGGTAGAATTTAATGCTGTAATGCTCACAAAGAACTGGAAAAATGTACCTCCCTAGCTAGGACTCACCTTCAAAGCCGGTGAGGCACTCCCGTCGGGCTGAATGGTAGCCAAGAGCTGTTATGGGGCGGCGATGACGTTCTTTCACCTTCAGATGCTCTTGCATAGCCATGACTGAGATTAGGGCCAGAGAATGTGAGGAAACACAGGGTCACCCCTCTGGCCAGCTTTCCAAGGTCTTTGGGGGAAGTCGGCTTGTTTGGCGAGGACCACCCAATCAACAGAAATTGTGTTGCTGCTAAGTAGCAGGCTGGAAGCAGCCTCAGTATAATGAGCCGACTTGCTAATAGTTTCCCTAGGGTATCTTCTCTGGACCCATTAAAAAGCAAGCAAACCCAAGACTTGCCCTATGAACTTTTACCTGCAGAAAGCTTTTATTGACTGGGTGAGAAAAGTTGTACCATCTCAGCTTTTCTCCTCTAACCTGCTGATAAAGGGACCCTTGCCCTCCTAGGGGCTTCGTGTCATCCTATAAGAGCAAAGAGGGTCTGTTGAATCGTGCACACGCATCCAACTCTTCCTCTGCGCGCGCTCTCTCTCCCCTCCCTTCCTGCGCCCATCTGATGAGGGAGAGGGCACGGTTCTCTCCGCAGCTTCCCACCCTTTCTCAGGCTGCTTCCTTCGCAATCTCTGGGGAAGAAGAGCACCAAGCGGCAACGCGGCGCCCTCCGCCTCCTTCTCGAGACTTGCCCGAATACGCAGCGCGCGCACCAAGGCGCCCGGGGACGTTTCTTCGAAGGCTCCGGCTGTGGCGCCTGTGGAGAGAGAGATGAAGTCGGATCTCTCGTTTATACTTCCTGCTCCTGTCTCCATGGAAATGCAGAGAGGGCGGGAAGGAGCCAATGCCGGGGCTCCCGCCTTGCTGCGGCTTTTGGGCGTCGTGGGAGTGCAAAGCTGAGCCGCCGAGTCTCCCAGGCGCCAGGGTCGGCCTTCGCGTGCAGAATCGGAGAACCGCGCGCGACGTGGGTACCGTCCTGAAAGGCTGGCCCCTTCAAGGGCTCGGCCGGATCACCTTTCCCTAACACCCGGTGTGGTGCAGGGAGGGCAGATGCCCCCCACAAGTAAATAAATAAAAATACTTAATTAACTGAGCAATTGCGTCGCATATAGCTCGGTTCTGCCCCCCTAACAAAAGTCCTGCACCCCGCCTTAACATAAATCCTGGCTATGCCCATGACTTGCATTTTAATTTTCTTTCTTTAACGAGAGTAATATACTGCTTAATCGACAAAAACCTCTAACAAAGCAGCGTTGTTGTTATTTACTTCATTTATGAATGATATAAATGGACTTAACGCAGCACAGAGGATGAAGCTCACTCTTCTTAGGAGGCAGTGATGGCCACCAACTTGGATGGCTTTGAAAGAGGATTAGACAAATTCATGGGAGGAGAAGGCTATCGATGGCCACTAGCCGTGACTGGCTATGCTCTACGTCCACAGTTGGAGGCAGCAATGATTCCCAATAATAGTTGCATATCTCTCTCTCTCTCTCTCTCTCTCTCTCTCTCTCTCTCTCTCTCTCTCTCTCTCTCTCTTGAAGAACTCTGTAAATGTGGACAATCAGCTTCATAGTCCTTAGAACACAGTCCCTTTTTGTTGCAATAGACTAAGCCCTCTCTGGAAATTGCATAGGCCTTGTATCACAGCACAACTGATAACACTGTGCATAACAGTAACTGCACAAATCTCCCATTATGAGGAAAGACCCCATCTGGTGTATTGTACCTTTGGAGGCAACAACCAGCATGAAGTTCACTGTGGTTATAATTTGAAGCGCCATGGAAGATACAGGTCAAATGAACAGTAAGAGAATGAAAGAGTATGAAAATAAAATATGAAAAATTTGGCTGCTGCAGTACTAAAAACGAATGCAATTTGCAACCTAAACATTTGCTGGAATGTCAGGCATGAATATGAAGTTCTTGCTGAAGTACTATATATAGATACAAAACATAGCCGAGTAGGAGAGAACCACCCACAATCATTGTCCAAAGCCTGAAAAATTCAGACAAGTAGCAGATCCATTCTTCCTGCCTCTTGCTCCCGTTGCATGACATGATCTAGAAAAGTGACAAGATGATTGCAGCACATATGACAGGAAGGAGGGGGACGTGGGCTCAGAGCTTTAGCCTTCATGCCACAGAGTCCAACAAAGCTGGAATCGAAAGCACTCGTATGCATTAATACACTTTCCAGGTGGGTCAGAGTCTTTCTCAAGGAACAGAGGCACTGGTACCTTTCTGACTGTAAGTGTGGAGGGTGAACAACCCTTTTCCTCTTTGGGACAACGTTCAAGGGCACAATGCAAATAAGTGGGGGGCAGGTGGAGCAATTAATACAAATTTTTCCCTTGTACACTTGGCTGGCTTCCATATACCCTCACACACTCCTCTCCAGGGATGGAAAAACGTGTCAACTTTGGCTTTCCCAATTTTTCATTTTCCCACTCCCACCAGCATCCAGATTCCTCTGCCGAGGAACCAAGAGAGGTGCATTTTTTGTACTCTCCCATCTGTGCTCCAGGAAGGAGCCAACCCCCTGACCCCACCATCCACCAGCCTATCTCGGATGGCAGCATTTTTGTTGTCTGTTGAGAACTACCTGTTATAAATTACCACCAGAAGCATATTTGCCATAAATAAGAGTGTTTTCTTCATGACTGATGCAGTCCATATAGAACCTGGGAACCTTCACCTGACAAATTGATAGACGTCACAGGTAATAGTCTGTACATAAATGATGGGTGCATGTGGTCTTTACTTTAGACTTTGAACATTTTTTTTAACCCACTCCTCACTTCAAGCACTAATTACACATCTTCACAGGCAATCTTGAGAATGTTTACAATACAGCAACCTCCCTTGTGAATTCTCTACTACAATATTATTTGCAGTGCCTCCCATGCTATACCCATGGGGAGTACCATTGATTGTGCTGTGTTTGTATGACATGCTAGAATTTGCAGCACATTCAGGAAAGCTCATTAATGTTCCCAGCCTTGCACCAACTGTTACACTTTGGGAGGTCAGTGTATTCTCCTCATACTAGGCCAATGCCCAGGACAATATGTTTAGGTACTATAATGCAAGTGGCATTACTTAGAAGGAAAAGCTTCACTGCTCTGGAGCAAATGTCATGTTTAAAGAATGAATGGGTGTTCTGAAATATATCCTCAGGTTGTCAGTGATCCTTTACTTTCTCAGAATATGCATAAAAACACAATAACATTACTGTACACAATTACACGTTACAAGTGAAATTGGAGAACATTTTTTTTAAATCACACCTTGCTTTGAATTTGAAAGAATTATCAGAAGCTAGTTAAAGTTTTCATTGGAAGGGTCAAATCTATCTCAAAGGCTGCCAGCTTTCCCAGTGAGAGCCAGTATAGTGTAAGTGTTGGTCCATGTCCTAGAATCTAGGACAAGGGTGGCCATATATCCTACTTTACAGAGGGCAGTCCTCTATTTGAAGGGCAGTTAAATCCAGGCATAGGAGGTAACTCCTAAGAACTGAGGCCCTTTGCCCCCCCAGTAAAATATTTCAGGGGGCTGCCCCCACTCCCCAAGCTGATGGACATTGCCATTCAAATAGTGTGTGTGCACTGCATCTTGTGATTGACTATGTGGGGTGGGGCTTACCTGCCTCCCGTATTTCATTCAAGTGTCACCCTGAATCCAGGTTCAATTTAAAGAGAAAGGGAAAGCAGGAGGGCTTTTGGAATTGCCAATCAGCAGTGTGCATCGCAACAGTAGACTGAGCAGGCACACAGGTCACCTGGCTGCAGTCCTCCCTGTGGTGAGAAGTATTGTATTTCTATTTAAATTTTAGTATTTAAAATTGGTATCTCTATATAAAAATTAGCAGATGCAATTCTGTGTTCTCTGTTTCTGTGTTGAAAGTGGCCACCCTAACTAGAACCATGAAGTTTGCTGGGTAATCTTTGGCCAATTGCTCCATGACCTTCCCCACAGGGTAGTTGTGATGATAAAACAGGGGAGGAAGGAATGTATGCCACCCAGAGCTCATTGGAGGAGGGCCTGGATAAAAATGTAAGAAATAAGTGAATAAATCCCAATATCACGCTTAACAATGTCGGACTGGGCGTCATATCCGTTGCTGCCTGGATTAGAGGCCTAGAGGCACCGTATATGTAGTCACAAGGCCCCTGACTTCATGCCAGCAAGCTTGTTTATTAGCTGGAACCTCTTTTGCCATATTGCTACAGCAGAGATTATGAAACAAAGTCCTCCCGTTCCTGATGGAGTCTCATGATCTCCAAGGACAGTTTTCTGTGCTGCGTTCGCCTCAGATTGTTGTCTTCATTCTCTCTGCTCCTTCTGCTGCATTTCTGCTGAAGCAACGCCTTGTTACCTTGCTTCCATCTGTTCAGTTCCTTCCCCTGAGGGGTTTCTTGTGGTGGATGACAGTAAATTTCTTTGCCTTTAGCTCCTAACGCTCCGGTTCCTTATCAGGATGCAGAATCCTTTGGGGAAATTTATGCTCTAGCTTTGGACAGTTCACAGAGAGCCCTGGGCTGTTGTGGGTGTCTGTGGGGCTGTGCTCTTCGAAGGAGGGAGTCTCTCTTCCAAACCCCATTTTGAGCTGTGATTTTGGTTTCCATAGTGACACTTCCTGTGGTAGAGAAAAGAGGTAGTGAGTGCAGCACTGTGAGCGTGGCAGGCAGCTGCACTCCTTCTTTCTCTCCCTGCCGGGGATGCTCAGAAGGCCGTGCTGCAGCCTCAGGGAGGGGCTTCTCCTAGGCTGATGGTCCTGGCTTAGACGGACTACCTGTGACAGCAGCACGAGGCATGCTGGGAAAACCCAAATACCTGGGCGTCCAAAATGGCCGAATGGTGAGTGAGTACACTTCAGTTGCTCCTGGGGGATGATGGCAAGGCCAAAGGCTTGCAGCTCACAAACCTGCAAGGAAATGTGGTCTCTGTTTTGTTTTTTTTCTGTCCCCAGCAATGGATGCTTCAGGGAAGCAGCCTTTTAAGGATCTGGGTTGTGTGTTTATGCATTTTGGGGTTGTTATTTGTCCAGGAAGATCAGCATTCACTGTTTTTCTCCTTGCAGGGCCTCTCTGGGCCAGCTGGGGTGCCTTTACTTTTCATGGATCTCTGACATCCAGGAAGATAAGTGGGAGGCTGTGACACTGATATTGAGGAGAGGATGAGATTTGACTGTTAGAAAAAGGCTAATCCACACTTCATTTCCTTTGAGCCTGGTGACAAGGAGCCTGTTTGCCCCACCTCGTTCTTTGTAACTTGTGGGAGAGTACATGGAGAGCACTCTCTGCGTGGCTGGTCTGTGTCAAGGGTCTGTGACTCTTGCCTTGCTAACCCCTCGCCCTCCACACCCAGCCAGATTGGGGGTTTTTTTGGTCTCACACTGAGCTCGAGGGTTTCTGTGGCCTGTGAAATCACAGTACTTTTCAGAGGCTGCAGCCTGCACTGAGAGATGATCTGCCGCGGTGAGCCCAGAAGACCGAGGGCTGGCGTGAGAGTCTCTGAGATCATGTTGCACAACTCAGCATGACTGGCAGCCACAAAAGGCAAGGGAGGGCTGTAATCAGATTAGATGGGCTGACAAAACTGGATGCCAGAGACTCATGTCGTGAGCAAGGCAAATAAAAAAAAGCAAAAAAAAAAAAAATCCAAAGCAAGGAGTTGCAGGTTAGATAAGCTGGTGGTGCTGAAACCTGGCGGCTATTTCTTTAGGGAATAGCAGGGTTTGGTAGGAATGTAAGATGGGAGATAATTGCTAGCCAGCCAGAGAAACCCAGTTGGTTGCCTGGAAAGTGGCTTTAGCCTTTGTCTGCCCTGGATGGGGGATCCTATGTGGAATTTCTGTGTGGGATCAGCTTGTAGGAGCCTTTGGAGAGAAGTCCATGGTGTGGTTCATGGAAAGATTCCCTTTGACTATGGTGACAACATAGAGTCTTATCCTATTTTGGAGAGTTGGGGAATCCGTGGCCTGTCAAACACTGTTAGACTCCAACACCCATCAGTCTCAGCCAGTATAACAAATGGTCAGGGATGATGGGATCTGTAGTCCAGCATCATCTGGAGGTGCAGAGGTTCCCCATCCTTTCTATAATGTGGATTCAAATAGAAATATCAGATACTGACCCCAGAGACGGTACCCACATTACTCTGGCCCACCACTGGTGTTTGAAGCTGCGTACACAAGGCATTTTTCACAATCCACATCTATATCCTGTGGCTTTTTCTTGAGAAATACTGCTCCTTGGTGCATTTCCCTTCAAACCAGTGCCATCCAATTGGAAAACATAAGCTACATTCATTTCACGGTTAAGCTGAGGGGTGTACAGCTGTTGCACATGTGCAGATGACAGCTTCATGAGTTCAGGGTGGTGGTGGTTTTCAGGCATGGGGAAATCAAACAGGCAATGGGTATCAAGTGAAGACATCCCTGCCCTTCTCGGCTGTGTACAGCAGTATGCGGTATGGGGGGGGGGGTTGCTAATGTGTGCATAATCTATGTGTCCTGGAAGTTTGCCACTGCCATGTAACATTAGGTTGAATTCAACCCTGTTTCTGTAGAAACTGTTGTGGGTTTTCAGGAAGGAATGGCTGCTCACGTTCTCATATGGGGAGTTGTTTTGTGTCTCCTGACATGAGAAGGACCAAGCTGTCAGGCATGTCCCATCAGCACCCTGCTTCCGTTATTCCTTTTCAGGTTTGTATGATCTGAAAGATCTAGACTGAGGTTCCAGTATGAGGAACCTTGTATGTGCCACACAGCAATGGCGTAGGCAAAGGACACCACCAACATCTGTATGCGGTTGGCTCGGCTAGACTGTGGCACTGTGGCAAGGCTGGTCTCTGTGCCACATCCGGATGGTCCTTGGGATGGGAGTCTCGAGTTGAGGGGTGGGGAACCTTTGTCAGCCTGAGAGCCGCATTTCCTTCTGGGGGCCACATGCCAGTGGCGGGTGGTGCCAGAGGCAAAGGCAGGCAGAGCAATGATTAGCTAGTGTTTACATATACTCAGACAAGCCAAAGAGGCATTATCAGAGTTCAAATGACACATTCTGGTCAGGCAAAAATAGGGAGGGTGCAATGCAGGGCAGGTGAAGGGTGAGGCTCAAGAGGGTATTGTGGCAGCAGAGAGTCTTAGAGGCCAAATAGAAAGGCCTGAAGGGCCACACTTGACCCCTGGGCCTGAAGCACTCCACCCCTGCTCTAGGTCTTGTGTGTGGCCCTGTGGTGCCATTATACAAGTAATGTTGCACTTTGAACACCATTTCTAATTGAACCTGGAATGTCCTACTTTTCCATTTTCTTCCCCTCCATGTCTCAGAGAGCAATTAAAGTGGCGTGTGTATAAGTGTATGTGTGCAAAAACGGAGTGCTGCTTATACCGAAAATAAATTACCTGCATCAAATTAAGGAAATGGTGGAGCGCATACAAAGCCCCTTCCTATAATTCTGAAGGAAAAGGTCACCAGTCCACTTTAAATCGTTTAATTAAAATGCTTCAGCAGCCAGCCATTTTTTAGGAAACACATGAGGCATTTATTCCTTCATTGTAAATGGAGCCTTACACTGCAAGCCTTTACATGTCTATTCAGAAGTAAGTCCCACTGTATTCAAAGGAGCTTACTCCCAGGTAACTGGGTAAAGACTGGGCAACCCTAAGCATTTTTAATCAGAATTAAATCCCACTGAGTTCAATAGGATTTACTCTCTGGTATGTTCCTGATCATTCTCACAGTTTTTACTCCTCCTTCTCCTCCTCTTCTCCTCCTCCTCTTCTTTCCCACCTTTTCCCTGACAGGGACTCAAAGCAGTGTACTGCTGAAATGTTATTTCAGTTCCATTTATCAGTTGAAGGTGTACACAATCCCCTCCCTCACATATTTTTTTTCTTTACAACAATCCTGTGAGGTAGGTTAGGCTGAGAGGTTGTAATTGGCTCAAGGTGACAGATGTATATGTGTATAAGACATCTATGTGTAAAGGTAAAAGTAAAGGGACCCCTGACCATTAGGTCCAGTCGTGACCGACTCTGGGGTTGCGGCGCTCATCTTGCTCTATGGGCCGAGGGAGCCAGTGTTTGTCCGCAGACAGCTTCCGGGTCATGTGGCCAGCATGACTAAGCCGCTTCTGGCGAACCAGAGCAGCGCACGGAAACGCCGTTTACCTTCCCGCCGGAGCGGTTCCTATTTATCTACTTGCACTTTGATGTGCTGTCGAACTGCTAGGTTGGCAGGAGCAGGGACCGAGCAATGGGAGCTCACCCCGTCACAGGGATTCGAACCGCCGACCTTCTGATCGGCAAGTCCTAGGCTCTGTGGTTTAACCCACAGCGCCACCTGCGTCCCATATGTGTATAAGACATCTATGTGTGCTGGAGATCAAATGCGGGAGAAACTTCCTGATGTAGAATAGATTGTCCCTATTTTCATCTGAGAAAATGTTGGACGGTATGGAATAGTATTGGCCCTGGGTCATTCCTCCTGGGTTGCATCTGGGAATAAGGTGGGCCTTCAGCTTACTTTATCCCAAAGGCAGCTGGGTCCAGGGGTGGTAGTGGTAGGCTCCTGCTCTTGTGTAGGCCAGCACCTCCTTACATTGCTTACAGCGAGTTCTGACCACGGCAGACTTCCACAACAGCACGGGAGATTTGATGCGGCACAGTTTGGCACTTGTCCTGAGGTCGGAAGCTGTGTGCAGCAAAATGTCCTGTGAGGCTGTCTGATGCTGGAGCAGAGGCTGCCTCCGTCCCCAGCAGTACTGGCCCCGCTGCATTCTGCCATATCCCTAAGAACTCTTTTGACCACTCTCATCCTTCTCTTGCAGGGCCTGGCTGTGTCAGATGGGGGTAAGTAGGCTGTCTGTCTTTGGGAAGGGTGCTGGGCATTTGGGAAGGCTAAAGGCCTGACCATGACAGCAGGGCTCACTGGCTAGTAGGGGTGGAGCAGTGCAAAGGCTGGTAAACTCTACAAGCAACAGGAAGACTTGCCCACACTCACTCACATTGGCATTCTGAATTACATAAAACAGCTCCAGGCAACTAGATGGTGAAACAAACGTTGCCCAAAATACCTCTCAGGATATTTTGCCAGGACACAGACTGGCCACTTCCAGCTCTAAGATTTATCAGCTGGTATACAGAGGCCAGAGATTTGTCGCTGGGGCAACCCCTTCATTATGTGGAGTTAGGTGTCTACCTCAGAAGGATGCTGGGGGTAGAGGGAGAGATGAGGAAGTATTGGATGACAGGACTGCCTATGCCACATCATGGCCTGCACCTCCTACACTAGCCTGCTGCCCTCAGGCGCAGTGGAGGATGCCATCTTGTTGAAATAAGATTCAGTTGCCACTCCAGTTGGTTTCTGTATGTCTGGAGTGGTAAACCCTTGGCCCTCCAGATGCTGCCAAACTACAAGTCCCATCAGCCCCAGCAATCATGTCCAGTTGCCTGGGATGATGGAAGTTGTAGTTCAGCCACACCTGGAGAGCCAAAGGTTCCCCACACCTGCAGTATGTGAAATGGGGTTGTCATCTAGACCTCTCCCTCAGGTAGCCAAGTTGGGCAGACCCCCAACTCATTGTCACTCTAGGGCTTGGGAAGGACCTGAAATCTCTCTCTATTCACAGAGTTAAACAGCTCGGGGGCTCGGGGCAGTAATAACAGTGTGGACAGTCTGCCAAGCACCCAGAACGCCTCTCCTTCTTCGGGGCAATCTGTAGCACGGTGGGCAGAGTCATTTGAGACACTACTGCAGGACCGACTTGGTGTGGCCTACTTTACTGTGAGTAAGACACAGCACTTCTGTTTATCATGATCTCCCTCCAATCCAGGACAGGACATGGTCAGTCTGTGGGGCTTATCTAGCCTCAGGGGTGTCGCTAGCTGGGGGCGCCGCAGCGATCCGCCCAGGGAGGTGCCATGACAAGCTGCCCACAGAGTCCACCTGGCGGACACAAGTCCCATGCTGCCGTTTGGGGCAGCATGGGGCCGTGAGCCACCACGTCACTCCCAGGAGATAAGCATGGCTCAGGCGCACTGCAGGCCAGGCCCGTGGTATGTGTCGCCCCCCATTGTGTGCCATTTTGTCACCCCCTAAGGGTGACACCTGGGGCGGACCTTACCCCCCGCACCCTCCTTCCTACGTCCCTGTCTGGCCTGCTAAGCCTTCTCTAGTGGCCTGCCAGCCTCTGACCCAATTTTCTGGTGGCTGCTACTGTGGCAAAAGCATGCAGAATCAAGCAAGGGTAGTGCATTTCCCCTCCCCACCATGGTGTGGTGCTATGTAGAGAGGTGGAAGCCTCTCCACCCAGCCCAGTGCCACAAAGGGGACAAAATGGCTCCTTCTCTGCTAATTAGACTGACCACCTGAAGAGTGGAGAGTGTGTGTGTGTGTGGGGGGGGGTATTTTCATACTCATTGCAAAGTGGGGGCAGGGTGGGGAGGCTCCACCCAGTCCAGCACCAAAATGGAGAAGGAAATGGCTCACCCTTCTGTGAGAAGCAGAGGTACACCCCCAGCCCCCCTGTGTATGTGTGAGCCTGCAATAGTATGTGCCTGTCGTAGAGTATACATAATGTTTTGCTTTGTGCTGTATTGCATTTGTTGTACCTGGCTGAATGGTGCCTAGATGAACTCTTTGATCTACACAGGACACTAAATTGTGAGAGTCCTGGGACAGAGGGAGGGTCATCTTCATCTCTACCCCCACCTCTTTTTAGGAGTTCCTGAAGAAGGAGTTTAGTGCTGAGAATGTATATTTCTGGCAAGCCTGTGAACGGTTTCAGCAGATCCCAGCTGGCAGCACCCAACAGGTAAGAGCACCACCAAAGCCAGACAACGCAGGTGAAACCCCAAACCAGCACAAAGCAGACTCTTTCTCTGCCTGGGGGGCTGAAAGGGAGTGGATATAAGCAAGTGTAGCTCAGTTTGTTCCTAATTTGCCCTGAATGGGATATTCATATGTATTTTTTAACCACAAGGTTTAGAAACTGCAGTTTATAAAATGAAGACTTTTGTTTTGAGGAAGCTCAGTTCTGCACAAGAGGCAGGCAGCACGTTTATCATTGCTCAGAAAACACATTGCCTGATTTGGAAGAGGGGATATGCTAAGAAATGTCAGGATGACTCCTTGCCTCTCAGTTACACTACATGAACTGTGCTTAAAAATAAAACACTAAAGAAATTCTGTACTCGAGGAAGCCAAATTCTTGGCTGAAAAAAGCTGGATTCTGCTACCTAGACACATTGTGGGAATTGGCTTTTTGTATATTTCTCTGCTTTTGTCACTAGTCATAGGGAAGGGCAAGGAGCTATGCAGCACATTAAAATACTTCCTTTTGATGGTTCGGTAGCATTTTGAGTCTCCCTCTGGCTTTGGAGATTTTACCAGACATGGGAAGAAAGGAAGGAAGGATTCTCATAATGTTGAATTTTGCAACCAAATGAATAGCAATTTCATACTTTTTAGTATTTGCATACAAGCATTGGTTGCATGCAACCCTATGACTGGAGGAACCCAGACACTCTTCTCCTATAGCCTACACTAAAGGAGACAAGAAGAGTGGCACAGAGAGCAGCTGTTACCTGTAGTAACGTCATAACTCGTCTCATCCCACATTGCTTTCTCCATAGCTGGCCCATGAGGCTAGGAGGATCTATGATGAGTTCCTGTCAAGACATTCGGTCAGCCCGGTCAATATTGACAGACAGGCCTGGATTGGTGAGGAGATGCTGGCCACTCCCACCCCTGACATGTTTCATGTCCAACAACTCCAGGTGAGAACAGTCCGCCTTAGCTAGTCTATGAGATGTGGGCTTGTGTGGGAATCTAGGAACACCACCTGCCACTTCTCCAATCAGTAATGCGAAGCATCGTTGCTGAAGTCTTCTGAGGTAGTAGAAGGGATGCAGCTCAGTAGCAAAACAGCTGCTTTGCATGTGAGAGGTCACAGGCCCAATCCTTGGCATCTCCAAGTACATCTGAAACCCTGGAGAGTTGCTGCCAGTCAGTGTTGACAATACTGAGCTAGATGAACCAGTGGTCTGACTCAGTATAAGGCAGCTTCCTATGTCCCTCTGAGGCGATCCAAGTCCTGGAGGGCATCCTGCTTCAGGGACAGTGATGGGCACATGACTAACCCAAGGCTTCTTGCTCCAGATCTTCAACCTGATGAAGTTTGACAGCTACGCACGCTTCGTCAAGTCTCCACTGTATCAGGCGTGTGCGAAGGCCGAAAGCCAAGGGCAGCCCTTGCCAGAGCTGAGGCCTCACTCTCGAAGCGGCAGCCCCCCAAGCGACCATGGCAAGGTACGGGGCCTCCTCTTGAACAGGACTGCATGGGAAAGTTTGGGGGTGGCTTTTCCCCACTTCGTCCCCCTAACCTGGCCCAGCATGCTATGAGCTGATGCGCTCTCTGGCTTCCCCCTAGAAAACGAAACTAAAAGCAGGGAAATCGCTGCCGCTAGGGATGGAGGAAGGTGGCAACTTAGGCAGCAGGAGCCCTCGGAGATCCTTTCGGAGAGGGGACCGGAGGGAGCGTCACTGGGGAGGTGAGTCCAAAGCCGATGGTTGGGACACCACAATTGTTCAGGTGTCTCTGGGTGGCATCAGGGTGGGTAATAAAGTGCCCGATTGCCATGGATCACCTATCCTCCAAAAACCTGCTGATTCTCTGTCCTAGAGGAAAGAAATGGCAGCGAAGGGCCGTCCCACTGGCGTGAGTCTCAAGGCTCTTTGAATTCCTCGGCTAGCCTGGACCTGGGCTTCCTCTCATCTTACACCACCAACGGTTCCCAGACCGAGGCAAGTGCTTCTGGGACTTATTTAGCCTGGGGGTTTGGGGGGCCAGGGCAGTGAAAACCGACCTGTGCTGCTGTTGCCTACCCCATCCCGCTCGGGTCACGTTCCCTTCCTTGCGCTAGTAGGCCTTTTGCTGTTGCTTGATGTTCTGCCACGGCTGCTGCACGCTCTGTCCTGCCCAGCCCCCACGCAATCTGTAATGGGCTATATGACTGTGCAGTGTGGAGGAGTTCTCAACAATGT
The DNA here is from genome assembly GCF_964234715.1 of Podarcis melisellensis. Taxonomy (NCBI): domain Eukaryota; kingdom Metazoa; phylum Chordata; class Lepidosauria; order Squamata; family Lacertidae; genus Podarcis; species Podarcis melisellensis. Next base: position 67,812,395 of record NC_138529.1, on the reverse strand, counting down.
GCAGTTCTGCAAATGCTCCTGGAAAGAGCCGCTGAGGCAGCTCCCAGTATTTTCCGCAGCTGCAGAACCCTGGAGCTGTTGAAAATATGTTGCTTAAAGCCATAGGGAGTCCCAGCTGGTGGGGAGGCAATCCTCCCCTCCTGCATACAACGACCAGTGAAAGGAAAACAGGGAGTGACATTATCCTTAGGGAGAAGCATTGCTAGAAAACCCTGCAGGGACAGCAGGGTGCTGAATATTGCCTGATCTGCATAACATGAATGTAAACTACAGAGTACAGACCTGTTACAATGGAACCAGCTTCTGGGGAGCAAAATAATGATTTTTATTTACTTATTGTTCAGTATATGCACATGCATGTACACCGTACTTGTTTCTTGGACAGTGGATCAGATCAGATTTTTCTTTGGCTTTGATAGATATTACACATAAATGCCAACAGACCAGGCATGATTCAGCACAGTTCACCAGGTTCAGTGGTGCTTATTCACAGGCAAATGTGGTTAGAGCTACAGGCTTAGACTGCAAGAGCGACATGTATGCAAAGGTCCTTGCATGGTATTCATAGCACCAGTGCCAGATCTGCAGAAAGGGGGAGCTGTTGGACATGAAAGCAAGAGTTGCAGACTTTAGGCTGCCAAACTGACACATCTTAGAACCAGATTTTTTTTAACACTTTTCTATACAGTACCCAGAATGAGAAATGTAGACTGCAAGAGTAGAATTCTAAAATGTATTACTTCAAACTGTAGGTAGTAGGGAAGGATCATATATTTAAATTGCTCCCCTGTTGTAGTCCCTGCATGCAGCAAAACTAGCATATCAATAGGGAGACTAAGAAATGGATCCTCAAATGCATGTTTGGGTTAAAAGTGGTTCCTGAGTCTGAAAAGGTTGAAGAAACCTGCTATATAGAACCTCCATGTTCAGGAGTAGTAGATCTGACAATACTTTTTGCTGTGAAGCAACAATGCATTGCTGCTTGCATGTTTCCCATAGGCATCTGGTTGGCCACTGTGAGAACAGGATGCTGGACTAGACGTTCTCCTGGCCTGATCCAGCAGGGCTCCTCTTGTGTTTGTATGTTATGAGCTTGTCTGAGCAATTAGATTGACCGTGGTGGGAAACAGGATAACAGACAGACTTTGGGTCTTATCTAGCAGAGTTCTTCTTCTGCTAAACATTTTTGCAAGATTCAAAATATGGTTTATTAAATAGAGGAAAGTTTAAAAATAAAATAAAAATGGCACCCATCAGAAAAGCACAAGGAGGGCATTATACCCCCGCACTTGTCACTTGTGTACATTCTAGTATTCTATCTCCTCATTCTCTATAATGCATGGAACAGCAAATATGTTTTGCACACAGGTGAGGGATAAATGATGTACAGTTATGTATGAAAATTCTGTGTATGTCTATTATCATTGGTACATTTGTTCAGAAGCCTCAAAACACCCACAGACAAAATTATATATCAGACCTTAGGAAATCATCTGGTGTCCACTCTGAGCTTTTATCCTAGTAGTTGAGCCAGCCAAAATGTGATGCTGAATGTGTTGATTTCTACTTCCTCCAGAACAACAGGCAGAGCCTGGCTGGCTCAGAACCTGACAGTCAGAACCAGCCTGTCAAGTACTGTTGTATTTACCTTCCCGATGGGACGGCCTCTCTGGCCCCTGTGCGCTCTGGACTCTCCATCCAGGACATGCTGGCTGGGATTTGCCAGCGCCGGGGCCTCCACCTGCCTGATGTCAAGATCTATCTTGTGGGGAATGAAAAGGTAGGCCCAGCCTATGGGAGGAAAAGGAAAATAACTTCTGGAGGAATGCCACTGCAGAAATTTTAAGAGGAAGGGATGCTGTGCGTGCTGTATTTCCAGGTCAAATATAGATGGAGACAGCAACGGTAACCTCTTTCAAAGGGCAAAAACTGTCCAGTTGGTGGACAATGCCGTAGCTTCCCTTGTGAGCTGTGAGTTCAGAAGTGCTTGCCTGAAATTTCACTGCAGGTACAAACCCACCTGAGGCAAACCAACATTCTCTCAGTCTCAAAAGCCATGCACAACAATTGCTCATTTTATAGGGTTGTTGTAAGAATTACTGAGATAATGAATGTACAGTATTGTCCCATAAGATCGGCTAGTTGAAGGCTCAGAATACTATTGATGGATAAGACACTGAAGATGGATTGCTAGAGGCACCAATATGAGTTACACACTACCATCATCACTTTTCAAGGGACACCCACTATTCTTCAAGTATCTCCTTGAGTTAGCTAATTTTACCCTACATAGCTGACAAGGAAAGAACTCAAAATGAAATTACTTTAGGTTCACTTCAGGGTGAATCTTTCTTTTGCCCAGGGGTTGGGCCTCTGCATAGTTTCAATTCCTCTGAAATTCAAATAGCTTCAATGTTGTTCTTTACAAAGTGCTGCCAGAGACAAATATTTACCTACCTATCCACAGGTAAGCCCCAGAGATCCACCCTGATTGTATATCAAGTATTTCAGAAGGCATATTTGCATTAGGCAAATAATATCCAGCTTATAGCTGATTACAGCGTGTGTACATATACTTATAGGTCATTCCTAATGAAATAATCTCAGAAAGCTTCCTGGTACAAAAAGAAAAAAGCATCCTATGCATGTCTACTCAGATGTAAGTTCCATTGAGGTTCAAGGGACTTTCTCCCAGGTAACTGTGTACTGTATAGGATTTCAGAAGGCTGCAATCCTAAACACACTTATTGGGTGATACATCGCTCTGAATTCAGGAGAACCTACTTCTGAGTAAACATGCTTAGAATACAGTGGTACCTCGGCTTAAGTACTTAATTTGTTCTGGAGGTCTGTTCTTAACCTGCAATTGTTCTTAACCTGAAGCACCACTTTAGCTAATGGGGCCTCCCACTGCCGCGCAATTTCTGTTCTTATCCTGAAGCAAAGTTCTTAACCTGAAGCACTATTTCTGGGTTAGCGGAGTGTGTAACCTGAAGCGTATGTAACCCGAGGTACCACTGTATATGTAATACAGTAGTCAGCATTTAAACAGCATTTCTTGAGCATTCGAAGTGCTGCACATGGGCTATCTCGGTAACCTTTGCAATAACCTTATAAGGTACACAGACAAAGGACCGAGGCTGACAGATTGTCAGTACTGGTAGGGGCAAGATTTGAACAAAGGACCCCCTCTGTCCTCAAGCCAGAACACTACACTAGTAACCTCTCTGTTTGCAGAGAGTTGTCACTACCACCTAAGTGCACAAATTGAAACAATTGAAAAATAAACTTGATCAAGAGAAAGGCATCTTGAAAGATTAGTAGGCATTGTTGAGGCGTCATAAGGAATGTTAGAAAGCGCTGATGTTGCAACAACACATGTGTTGCAACATATGGAAAATAACGGTGGTGTTCATGGACTCATGCTAGAAGGCGATTCATACCTGATGATAAGAAATGTTAACAAGCAAACAAATGTAAACTAGGAAAAAGCTCTTAATCACTAGGATTGTTTTGTCTCATAATACGTATTATGCAGGATTATTAAAGCTATTTTCCCAGACTTGCATCCTTGGTCTCATTAGCTTTTAAACTCATGCACACCTGTGGCCTTATTTTCTAGTTTCACTTCAAATACGTGGTGCTTTTCTTCTGGGGGGATGCAGGGGTATGCATGCTCCTAAACACTTTGTGAATCTAAATTTGGCCTCATTGAAGGGCAGTATTTCAATATGAGTAGGAAAATGAGAGTACCCCTAAACATTTTTTTAGAAAAAAGCACTGTTTATACATATATATATATATATATATATATATATATATATATATATATATATATTTGCTTTCGTAGATTTTCACGGGTACAGGAATGCAGGTTTTGGTGTCCTCGGGTGTCTTCCCGTGTAAAAGTTGGGGTGTCTAGGCGACGTTTCGACAAGGTCTCACTCGTCATCTTCAGGCTGGTGCTTTCGGCTTCTTGTTACTGGAACAGAGCAGGATCTCAGTGTTTGAGTTCCTATAAATACTGTTGAGGGGGTGTGGTGTATAGCCTCCAATGTTCTGGGCAGAGAGGAAGTCTGCCCAGCCACGTACATTGGACAAACAAACAGACGAATAAATGCACGTATCGCAGAACACAAGAATGCCGTCAAAAAAGAAGAAAAAACTTCCTCTCTTTTCCAACACATGAAAGAAACAGGACACGAAATTAATTTTGCAGATTCCAAATTGCTCTTTAACATGGAACATCACCACAAGAGAATAATCATGGAAGCCATCGAGATAGAGAAACACCCTCACAACATGAACAAGCGTGACGACACATCCCGCTTGCCAGACATCTGGAAATTAGCCCTCCCCACAAAAACTGACACCAGATCCAGAGGCACACAGAACGCCATCACCAATCAACCACACCAGACCCAAACCCAGACCCTCTCCACAGATAAATTACAGACACCATCCAGTAGCCAAACCATGGTGGCACCTCCGGATGCTGCACCCCCCTGCAATCCCTACACAGATCTGGCTGACACAGGCCACAAAACCACAGCTCGCCCCTATACACGAAGCCAAGCCAGAGCACAACTAAGTGCAGTACAGCCATCTTCTCAGAAAAACTCTTCACAAAGTTCAAGAGGTCAAGACACAAAGACTTTAGCAACTAATCCACACCTAATGATCCACCTAAGTGGTACTCAGGATATCACTCAAGAAATCACTCAAGATATCCCTCAAGTAATTAAGGAACAAAAGAAGAAAAGGCACACTAGCCTGGGAACTTCCTCTCTGCCCAGAACATTGGAGGCTATACACCACACCCCCTCAACAGTATTTATAGGAACTCAAACACTGAGATCCTGCTCTGTTCCAGTAACAAGAAGCCGAAAGCACCAGCCTGAAGATGACGAGTGAGACCTCGTCGAAACGTCGCCTAGACACCCCAACTTTTACACGGGAAGACACCCGAGGACACCAAAACCTGCATATATATATATATATATATATGCTTTCGTAGATTTTCACGGGTACAGGAATGCAGGTTTATATATATATACACACAACAATACATCTGTGTTTAAATTTTTGCTGTATTAATATGTCTGCCTTTGCTTGGTTTTTCACAGAAGCCGCTGGCACTGAACCAGGAGAGCTTAGTCCTGGTGGATCAGGAGGTGAAGCTGGAGACCAGGGTCAGCTTTGAGTGAGTGTAATCTCTGTAGACCCCTCCTGCTCTGCATTGGCCATGTATTCTGTAGCTAACAGGCAGAAACTTTGCTAAATCCCTCTTGACATGGGGTCAGGGCTGTCTGCCCCAGGGATGGAGGCCCGTCTTTATTTGTGAAACGTAAGCAAACCCAACACCTTTCTGTTAACCAAACACCTCTCTGTCTACTGCTGTTCATGCCACTTTTATCTCTATGCTGCTTTTACACACCATACACACACACTGCTCAGAGCAGCTTACAACAAGGAGAATAGCAATACATTACAAAATCAACAACTTCAAGAACAATGTCATAGTTGTTGTTGTTGTTGTTTAGTCATTCAGTCGTGTCCGACTCTCCGTGACCCCATGGACCAGAGCACGCCAGGCACTCCTGTCTTCCACTGCCTCCCACAGTTTGGTCAAACTCATGCTGGTAGCTTCGAGAACACTGTCCAACCATCTCGTCCTCTGTCATCCCCTTCTCCTTGTGCCCTCCATCTTTCCCAACATCAGGGTCTTTTCCAGGGAGGCTTCTCTTCTCATGAGGTGGCCAAAGTATTGGAGCCTCAGCTTCACGATCTGTCCTTCCAGTGAGCACTCAGGGCTGATTTCCTTCAGAATGGATAGGTTTTATCTTCTTGCGGTCCATGGGACTCTCAAGAGTCTTCTCCAGCACCATAATTCAAAAGCATCAATTCTTCAGCGATCAGCCTTCTTTATGGTTCTCACTTCCATACATTACTACTGGGAAAACCATAGCTTTAACTATATGGACCTTTGTTGGTAAGGTGATGTCTCTGTGTAGTAGCAATAATAAAACAGTATGCAAAATGCAACTTTTCAGTACAATGAATGTAGGAACATGACACCTCCTGGCAGGGGCAAGAACAACAAAGGAGTTTGCACAGTTTTATCTTAGTCCTGGATGCTCTGAGTACTGCGGCTAAGTCCACTACAAAATAGCTAGGAATCAGGTTATGCCAACCAAATGTCAAGGCCTCAGCTTCCCCAGTGGGTGTGCTGCCCCTTTGGTATCCCCAATTCAGGCAGCATTAAGGCTTTCAAAGGCAGAGGGGGTGGGTTAGGTGGAAGCACCTTCCCCCATTATCTTCTTCACACTCCCTTGGGTCTCCCATACAGGTACTGGTGGCCAAGTGAGTAGGCCATACGTGTTGCAAGCCCCAGTCTGCAAATCTCTTGGGAGATAGCACCCTCCCCCCCATCTGCATGAACCTTGCTGTATCACCATGAACATAGGTCAGGGCTCACAGCTCCAAAACAGACTATGCCTCTCAGACCCTAAATCACAAGGGGTTCGCAACATTAGGATTTCATTCAAGACAACCTGCTTGAATATTCTTCTCCCTGTCCACTTTGCTGTGATTCATATATGGGCACAGTATTAGGAAACTACCATCCTTCCTGCACCGCTTTCCTCTGTGTTCAGTTTCTGTGACTTTGCCCATAGGCTTCGAATGGGGGAATCAGAACTGTACTCTTTGGTTTCCTACCATTAGGCATCAGGAAGTGAGGGTTATCCTTCACCTGGGGTAGATTACTGGGGTGCACAAGTTATGCAAGGTGGCAGTGCCAGATGCAGTATACTGTGCCCACTGGGTATATTTCTGATGTTTCTTCTCCTTATAGGCTAGAAATCATGCCCCTGAATAAGACAGTGTGCATTCTGGCAAAATCTACTAAGCAGCTGCGGGAGGCTTTGCAGCCCATTGTGGAGAAGTACGGCCTGGATCTCACACGAGTCCTGCTTCGACGGGTGAGAACGGTCTTTGAGGAAGTGAAACAGGACACAGAAATAAGTCTGGGTGACTCCAGTCCAGTGGTGGGGGACCTGTGGCCTTCCAGATGTTGTTGGATTCAAAGACCCATAAACCCCAGCCAGTATGGTAAATGGTTAAGGAGTATGGAACTTGGAGTTTCCTCCCTGCAGTTTTCCTCTCTGTGGGGTTCTGCTGGGGTCTGTAGGGATGGAATTTCTAGTTACATTTGGATCTTAAGCTTTCCCCCAGTTTCTTTTAGCACCCCTTGCCCAGCACATAGTGAAACTATGGAAATTGCTACCATAAGTTGTAGTGATGGCCACCAACTTGGATGGCTCTAAAAGAGCAGACAAGATAAGAGCTTCCCGTGTCTACTAGTCATTGAATACCAATTGCCTCTGAATACCATTACTAGGAATTCCTCGTTGTTGTCTTGTTGCACTCATGTTTCACTTATGGGTGCAACCTGATTGGCAACTGGGAGAATAGGAAGCTGGGCTAGATGGCCTTATGGTCTGATCCAGCAGGGCTCTTTTACATTCTTATTAGGGACAATGCTTTCCCCTTCTAGCTAAGCAGGAGCAAGTGAAGTGACAGGCCAGGACAGACTGGTACCCAGACCAGAGTCCATGGTAATGTTCTGTTCCAGCTAAATGCAGGCCATTCATAGGTTCAGCAGCTCTCCAGGCTAGAGAGAGATCCCCCGTGTCTCAGACACCATTAATTCTTTTTGTGGGTTGGTGGGCTACAGCACGTGGCTATTTCTGTTCAGCTTCTTTTTGGAAAGCTGCCCACTCTAGCAGCATGTATACAGTGTTGTTCTGGTTGTTCATCCACCCTGACATGAAGTCCTTGCCTTGCTGTGTCTCTAACTCTGCTCTCCTGCTGCAGCCTGGTGAGCCCCAAACTCTTAATATGGAAGAGAAAGTTACCACTGTGGCTTCTCAGAAGCTTGTGCTGGAGTCAGATACAGGTAGGTGAAGCTCAAAGGCACATGTGGTTGCTGATCTAGTATCTTGACCTCCTCTTGACCTTGTTCATTTTTCTAGGGATAGTTGGTAGATGGCTTGACACTGTGCAGTATTAGACAGGGGCACCTTCCTAGGGAGGGAAGAATGAATACCATGTGGATCTCTGGGAGGAAGGGAGGCCAATGCACAGGATTGCCTTGTTTCCTGCCAATGTTGATGAGCAGACCACTAATTTTTGCATCTTCCACTCAATGAGCCTGTTCAGTGTTGGTTGCAGAATGGTGGTGAGGAAATCAGCTTTCACTCACGGTGAACAGGCTAGATGAAGAGCCATTTGTCATAAGCAGGGAGGCCACAGGCCCAACCACATGTCCCAGGGCATTTAGCGTATTTTTTGCTCCATAGGGCGCACCGGACCATAAGGCGCACCTAGTTTTTAGGGGGGGGGGACAAGAAAAAATCTTATTCCCCCCCCCCAGCCCCAAAGAGCAGCGGACAGGCTTCTGGAGCTGTCAGGGGAAGCCCGGGTTCGCTGTCTTGGCTTCGTTTTTAGCCGTGCACAATCTCTCCAGCCGAGAGAGGCTACACGCGGCTTGGGCAGAAGCCTTGGCTTTGTTTTTAGTTGCGCACAACCTCTCCTGGCTGGAGAGGTTGCACGCGGCTTTGGCTTTGGATGGATCCCACTAGCTGCCTTGGCTTTGTTTTTAGCCGCGGGGCTGGGGCAGGGGAAGCCTGAGCTTCCCCCGACCCCAGCCCCCAGAACAGGTCGGGGAGCGGCGGCAAGGTTGCGTGTAGCCTTGCCTCCCTTCCCTGAGCTTGCAGGGCTGGTGGGGGAAGCCCGGTCCCCCCCCCAGCCCCAGGGATCACACATTCGCTCCATAAGACGCACAGACATTTCCCCTTAGTTTTTAAGAGGAAAAAAGTGTGTCTTATGGAGCAAAAAATACGATGTGTGCTGTAGCACGGTGATATTTGTCAGGGGTGGGGAATCATACCAGATTTCATGCAGTATTGCATCCTGCTCCACATTCACTCTGATCAACCACCTCTGTCTCATAACCTTATAGGTGGCCCACTAAAGTTGACACTTTTTTCTGTGGCAGGGCTCCTTTAGCAGCTGTGTGATAAGTGAAGATTTTCTCCAGCAGGAAACAGCAGGAAAGGGGAGAGTCACCTGTTGAATGGGCTCTCGTCATACAGCTGCTGAAAACATAGGAGTCGTGTCAGAAAAAGAGAAGGCAACATTGCTACTTCCTCTCATCTTGTACTCCAAACCCACAACTTCCCTAGTCCATGACACATTTGTAAACACAGCATTTCCTTCTTTTTGCCAGTATTCTTGCTAGCACATGGATCAACACTTGAATCATTTCAAGGACAGTCCATTCATGTTCTCTCAGCTCCCAGTTTATAGGCTTCCAGCCTCTTCCATGTTGTCTTCTCCAGGAAATCCTGATCCATTCTCCATCAAGTCTTATTCTCAGCCTCCCATTGTTGTCAGAGCTTAAGGTCTGACTCTTTGTTCTGCTGTCCCTCCAGGATATTTAATATCCATGTGCTTTATTGCAGAAGGGAAACCTCCTGGTGTGAGAAATTCTGCAATAAGCCCTTCTCGTGAGCTGAGTGAGGTGAGTCTTGGCCATGGGTTGTATTACCTTAGCTGGGGCAATTACATGAGAGAATGCTGCTCCTTTTTTATTTCTAGAAACAAAGCCTTCCTGCATGTAGATCTCAGTGAGAAAAGTTTTGGCCTAGCAGTATTCCTGATAATACTAGTTTTGTATGTCCAGAGATGTCTTTCTGCTCCCCACCCCACCAGCCATGCATATCACCTTGTTTTGGGTTTGCTGGGCTTATGTCATGGTGCTTAGGTAGGTACCAGGTTGGCAATTTTTGGCTCTGGGTATAATCATGCCTTCTCTTACTGTGGTTCCAGGATGACAGCTCTGTAGAGACAGAATCTGAATCTGATTCATTCAGTGAGGGGTCCTGTTCCTACACTAAGCCTCCTAGGAGCAAACAGAATAGACGCACGTATGACTTGGAAGGTAAATCTTCTCTGATGTTACTTGTCAGATAGGGGAGGTAAATAAGATGCTTATTACTGACTAGGAAGCAAGCAGTGCAGTCCCAGGGAATTAAAGGGTGCTATGTGAATCTGCATACATGTTGACATGTTTATTTCTGTAAATGCATGCAATTTTCAACCTCACTACTTTGTTGTTGTTGTCAACAACAACAACACCACCAACAACAATAATAATAATGTATTACTTATACTCCACCCATTAGGCAGAGCTTCCCCAGCCACTCTGGGCAGCTTCCAACAGGATATTAAAAACACAACAAAAAATAAAACATTAAAAACTTCCCTAAACAGGGTTGCCTTCAGGTGTCTTCCAAAAGTCAGATAGTTGTTTATTTCCTTGACATCTGGTGGGAGGGCATTCCACAGGGCGGGCGCCACTGCCGAGAAGGCCCTCTGCCTGGATTATTGGCCATTTTTTTTAAAGAAAGGTTTAAATGTGAAGAAGGCTGTTGAATAGAAAGGTGACAGCTAGTATAATAAATTATTGTTAGGCCGCCAGAACTACAGCAAATTCCTTCTCCCCCCTCCCCCCCCCCCCAGGGCTCGTGGATCTGCTGAACCGGGCACAGAGCTGCAGAGTCAATGACCAGCGTGGCCTCCTGTCCAAAGAGGATCTAGAACTACCTGACTTCCTTCAGCTGCCTGAACAAGATGGTGTCTCCAGCAAGACCAGCTCCTCATCCAGCCCAGCCCCTGAGAAAAAGTCCACATCTGAGGCCCCCAGTGCTGAGGCAGCCACTGTCTCTCAGTGTCAGGCCCAGAAGAAGCAGTTGGTATCTCAGGCTTCCCTTCCAAAGCCACCTACGGGAACTCCATCATCACCAGGTCCTGCTGGGAAACCTTCAGCCATGTGACCTCCATGACTCCATCCACCAGCCATACTAGTCCCTTCCAAGAGGCCTAGTCAACCTCATGTTCCTTGCAGTGAGGTCAGGTCCCTCCTGTTCAGTATATGTTGTGGTACCATGTTCTGCCTCACAGAGACTCCTCCCCTCTCATAGGAATATGGTCCGAGGCCTGGCTACAGCCTGCAGCCACCTCTAGGGACCCCCAGCCTGTCTTCCAGGAATAGAAACGTGTCCTCCTAATGTTCTGGCTGACTCTCCTCCCTTGGAACTGCCCGTGCTGGCTGGGCAGGAAAATGCCAGTCTTGCCCACTTGCTGTACCAGTTGCTCTGTGTTGTGAAACAGCTGCCCATGGCTGCCCCAGCAGCAACCGCATCTCTGTGGCAGGTGGTGATGACGCCTGTATATAGTTTGTAATTTTCAGTCTTTGTAAAATGTAAGATAACACCGTTGCTTAAGTCGTCCTGAGTCTCTGCGAGTTTGTGCACGGCATCACATGCCTCTCTGGGCAGCGTGGCAGCAGTGGGTTGTGAATGCAGCCCTCAAGGCAGACACACTCGGGTGCAGGAGTTGTGGAGACAGGACTGTTTTGGGGTCTGTGCTGCCCCTGAGAGGTTCCCACATCGGCATGGCTTAGAGCGAAGAGAACCCTCAACCCAATTCCCAGTTGTCCTGGGTTGAGCGTTTGATGTGCAGATCCGACAAGCCCACACCAAATGTACCACATAATCTCCTTCGCTGGAGCTGTGTATGTCTCTGGCTAGGAGTTGGGTCTCCCATCCCTCTCTAAAAACCGCGGAGGTGTGCTCTGTGGGCAAGCAATGTGTGTGTGTGTGTATGTTTGTGTGTGTGTGAGAGAGAGATGAATGGAAACAAACACTCCACTTGTGGGGTTGCCGCACTCTCCCCACGCACACAGAACACGCACATTCCTAGGTCCCTGGAAACCTCTGCAAGCCTTTGCTCAGCAAACGTGTTCTGCTTGTGTGCGTTTGCTGGGGAGATCAGCCAGCAAGCGGCGTGTGGGTGAGGTCGCGCGGGGCGGGGTCGCCGTCTCCCGATGCGCCCCATCCCCTCGCCCAGCTCAGTCCCCGAGGTGCTTACCGAGCCTCGCCTCGCATGCTAAGCACGGCGGAGGAGGCAGCTGCTTCCCCATTGGCTGCCCCTGACCGCATGTGCCGGCCCCTCACCGTCTGAATGAGAGTGGGGAGGGGAGCAGCCAGTGCAGGCGGAGATCCCGGACGGGAAGAGCCACCGGCAGCCCCAGCGACAGCCAGGTAAGCCCGGGCGAGCTGCGTCTTGCGGGCGGCGGCCATTCCTAGAGCAGGGGTCATTCCGAAGCAGGGGTCTTTCTCCTGAGTTGCTGGTCGGCTAGGGGACGCTCCGCTCGCGAGGAGCAAAGTAGAAGGGGCGCCCCTCTCTTCAGCGTCAGGGCTCCCTCCGTTTCTTCAAGTCAACGCTAGGGGACGCTGTGGCACAACGTTTCTGGGATGGGTGGGTGGGTGACATCTCCCTTTGGGGATCTTATCTACTTTGATGCTGGGCGCGGGGTGTCAGCGTTGTTTCCAGTGTCCAAATTTTGTGTTCTTTGCCATGCTGCGGTAGTTGGCTGCTTGAACCCCAATCCTAACCCTGTTGGCAGCATGATGAGGTCTGAAGGGAGTTGTAGCCCAAAACATCTGGAAGGCAGCAGGTTGGTGAATCCTGCTGCAGTCTGATAGGAAGGGGAACCAGCGCTGCCACTTACTTATTTTATTTGTTTAATTTATACACCACTCTTCATTCGAAAATCACAGGGCAGTTTACAACTTGCCCAGTCTGCGCTCTCTCTGCAGGAGACCTGGGGATCCCAGGCTGGAGGCAGCTGTGGAGGTGCGTGAGATGTCCTTAGTATGGAGATGCCTGTCCAAATGAACAGTGTTTTCGAATTGCAGAGTGCATGGGATTTGAAGCATATCTCCAGCCTTCTCAGGGCAAGAAGCACTTGGGCAAGGGAAATTCCAAAATCCATATCCAGGTGCTTCCAGATAGGGGTTTTATTCGCAAATGGGTCACTGAGATATTGCAAACAGGTCACTGGCAACAAGATAAGGCTTTCCTTGGAAAGGGTAGTTAAACGGAGGGAAAACACAGGCTGGTATTTTTATGCTTATGACGGGTCCATATGGACTCTGCAAAACAAAAATGAAAGAAATTGTATGCATGATGAGCATTGACCCTACAGTGAGCATCTACCTGGAAACATCAAAGGGCACAACGTTTACAAAATCCATATTTGGCCAATGCTCCATAAGGCTAAGAACAGGTAAGCAGAGACAAGGTCATAAGGCAAAGAAGGCTGTTCAGCTTCCTCCTCCTCGCCCTTGAGCACTCTCAAAATGGGGACAGGGCAGGTAATTGTTCTGTTGTTGTTGCTGCTGCTGCTTTTTTAAACAAGGGGAAGGAGTGCTTTCTGCTGGCTGCTTGGTCTTGGGCTTTCCGTGACTTTTCCTTTGAGGACTTGGTATCAGGTGTGCTCCCCACTCTGAACTGACAAACAGCCTTATTCGTTGGGTGAAGGGGGTAGAGAAGGCTGTGGTTTTCGCTGTGAGGCTGATGGGCAGAGTACAGAGTGGAAGACCATCCAAACAGCAGCATGTGCTTCTTTGCACTTCCATTCAAGTCGGGTCCCCCAACACCAACATGCTCAGTGGGGAAGGGAGTGGAAGAAGGGAAGGAAAGTATCGGGACTGTTGCCTGGTATTTTACCCACCGTACAACCCGTTGGCCATAGTCCAGCCCAAATTAAGTTCTCTTTCCCTCCCCCCACATTCACTTCACTGGAAGATCTTTATGTGCTTAGCTTTGCCATCAGAATCAGTCTAGTCAATAAAAGTATTTTTAAAAAACCAGTGGGACATATATTAGCCTGGTCATTTTGGTTGCCCCTTTCTGCACCTCTTTCAGCTCTACATTTTTCTTTGGGAGGTAGGGTGACCAGAATTGCACAGGATATTTCCAAGCGCAGGCACATCATAGATTTGTATAATGGCATTATGATGTCAGTAAGTGTTGCTTTTTATTCCTTTCCTTGATGATCAACATGGAATTTGCCTTGTCCACAGCTGCTGCAATTTGACCGGTGCTTTTTGTTGAGCTGTCTACCTCAGCCCAGTGGTCTCTTTCCTGCTCAGTCACTGTCAAGTAGTTCCCATGGCATAAAACAAATGTGAAGCTCGGATTCCCCCCCCCCCTTATGCCCCAGTGTGCACCACTAGGCACTTATTAGCATTGAACCACTTTTGCCATTTTAATGCCCATTCAACTATTTGAAGAGATACCCTTGGAGTCCTTTGCTATCCCCCCTTTTTTGGTTGTTGTTCTTACCACCCTTTGTAATTTATTGCCATCAACAAACTAGGCCACCACTTTGGTCACCTCTAACTCCAGGTCATTTATGAACAAGTTTAGAAGGGCTGGCCCCAATACAGATCCTGGAGGGAGGGTGGAGCCCTGTTTACACCCCTCCTTTGTAAGGCCTGTCCATTTTATTGTCACTAGGAAACAGGGGATTTAGCCCTTATTTCCCTTGAGGTTAGTAGTACTATTAGCCATGACTACCCTCCTCATGTGTATCGCAGCCACAAGGAGCGGGAGGAGACTGGTGGTTTCTCAGATGATGTGCATCTTCCTTGCAGAAACTTCTGTCTGGCCAGAGAAGGATTTAAGAATTACCCACCAGGAAATAGCCATGGAGCTGAACTCAAAGGTACTGCATGGAAATGTTTTACACTAAGGAGGCCAAAAAAGGGGAACCTTCCCACAACTGCCTCTCTCTTATTCCTGAAGACACTATAAATAAGCACCAGGGATTCTGTAACTCTCCAGATGTTGTTGACTATAATTCCCATTCTCCTCGGCTAGGGCTGGTGGATGTCAATGGCCCCTGAAGGGCCAGTTTCCCCATCCCTGCTGCTGATGCTCGGCACCTCTGAGGAAGTGGCACAGGGTGTCACTCAGTGATGGCAACGGTGCACAGAGTTCTTCCAAGCACGAAGGAGGTTGAGTGCCACCAAGTGTGTCGCACGTCTCTCTAATCCAGCAGAGACTCACAGTGCTGCACAGAATGGCATAGTTGCATTAATGCAGTTTTGGATGGGGCTACAGCTCAGGGGAAGAGCCTCTTCTTCACAGATCCCAGGTTTTAGTCTCAAGAGTCTGCAGTATCTCAGATGTGGGGGCTGGGAAGGACCACTGCCTGGGACTTTTGTGAACCACTCTATAGTCAGTTTATAAACAATATGGGCTGCACCAGGAATAGCCAACATGGTGCCTTCAAGATGCTTTAGGACTACAATGCCCATCATCCCTGACCATTGGTTATTCTTCTTGGGGCAGATAGGAACTGTAGTTCAACCACCCCTGGAGGGCACCACCAAGACAGACCAAGGAGGCAAATGTGTGCATTCTCTCCATTTACAGCCAGCCTCAAACAGAGTTGATCAGTGGAGATCCTAGACCGTTTTTCTCAGCTTGCACTTAGCACCCATCAGTGAAAACATCATGCACGCTGAGAGCTGAGGATGTTCTGTAGTGTCAGGTGCGATCATGCCACTTACCTTGCAGGTCGTATCTTCTTCCTGCATCCACATTGTACTAAAAGGCCAGTGGCAGGAGTCACCTTGCAGTAGGTGGGCTGTATACAGTGGTGTGACAGCTATGCAGCTTCCACTTGGAATGGGACAGCCCTGCTAGCCCCATTCACACTCAGGGGTGTCTTGCCCATAGAGGCAAGTGGCGTGGGGCACCAGGGTGCCAAGTTCTGGAGGGCGCCAGGGAAAAGGCGGAGGCTGGATGTGGCACCTCCTGGCATCAGCTCGCCGCCCTCATCCACCTTGCTGAAGCAGTGCCGTGTCCGGAACCTCTGCCTCTTCCCCACCAGAGGAGCCGCCCTCCAGCCCTGCAAAGCTGCCAGCAGCACCCTAAAAAGGTCAGCAACTCTGGGAAAAGGGGGGGCGGAGAGATCTTTGCACCATGGCACCGGATATACTTAAGACGGCCCTGTTCACACCTGCTGGTGGTGGCATGGGAGATGCTTCTCTGTGCCTAGACCTTATGCCACTGTGGTTATGCATCTGCATGCAGCCAGTTGCATGGATCCATCCCAGCTCCCAGTCCAGTGATGAAGAGAGCTGATACCGCTGTAGACTGCAGTGCCCTGGGGTTGCATCTTGCAACCCAGAAGTGGTTCCTACACCACTTGCAGTGTATATGAATGGGGTATCAATCATGAGCTTCCCTTCCTGAAGTGTCTGCAGGAAAACAGAGGTTATGAAAGATTCCAAGGGAGAGAAATGGCTTAACGAAGGGCACATTTCCCCAACTGATGTGTACTTCCTGTGCTGCAGGAGCAATCCAGCTCCCCTCAGAAGCAGGGAGTGAAAGCTCGGTCCAAATCCACAGAGGAGATCCAGCCTGCCAAGAAGGTAACTGCTCCACCCCAGCTCCACTTGGGCGAAGAGTCCCCAATGTATGCTCACATTCACAGATGGTCTGTTGGATGGCTTTTCTCTCTTATGTATTTGGTGGGAAGGGGTTCCCAGTGTTCTGTGTAATGTCAATAGATTGCAAACTACACTCTGGGCTTTGGAGCAACCCAGGCCACTTGATTAAACTCCGTCCTGGCTCTCATTGCAGGCTTTCCACACTCCCCAGAAGTCCTTGCCCAACCAGATGGATGGAGATGAGTCCAAGGTATGTTCACTGACATGTCAGGATCAGCTTGTCTCAACCAGACCAGAAGTCCTTTGACAAAGAACAACTTATTTTCCTCTTCCAGAGGTCCCAAGCCATGATATCCTCCTGCTGCATTTTGGAACATGACCCTGATGCAGATGTGGACATGTGTTTTAGCTTAGCTATCATGAGGGATTCCCCTTCCCCTCAAGATGAGGATCTTTTGAGCACTCAGTGTGTTTCTTAAGAGGATGGGGACCCCAGGAGTGTGACTGGGAGAGGGTGGGAGGAAGAAGTCTAGGCAGTTGTGGGGGAAATTGTGTTGCAGGTTCCCATGTTAGCAGAGGTTCCATGGAACCAAGGTGCCATACACAGGAAGAAACAGCCCCTTTGCCTGGATGAACTTCACTGAAGGTGTGATCATAGAGATTCCTGGGTTTCTCTCCCTGCCTCTGAATGTGTTCCATTCTGCTGCGCTCCTCAGGGTTCCAGTCCTGTCCCGGCACCCAATACTATTCAGCAGCAGCAGCAGACCTGAGGAACAGGAGCTGCTAGACTGCTGGTTGCAAGGAGTGGAGTCGTGACCATTCCTTGTTCTGCTCCATGGCTTGGCCCTGTTGCTCAGTCTTCATGCCCTCGTGGATGTCGCTGTGGTCCTGTCTGTCCAGCTGTTGCTGTCTGACTGTCTGTCCTCTCTGTGGAATGAGATCTGGGTAAATAAAGTTAGTTGGAACATCTTTTACTCTCCTCTGTCACATTTATACAGGTGCCGTTTGTATCACCAGAGCCCTGAAGGGCGCAAGAGCAGAACTGGAGACCAAACTTGCTGAAAGACCTTGCTTCCCATGTATTCTGTGCAGACGGATATCATGACATTGTATCTGCAGAGAAACCTGCACAACTCTCTCTTAAGAAGACTAAGTTGAGGTGTTACTGGGCAGGTCATACAGAGATGCCCTTAGATTCTATCAGCACGCCAGATTTCTGGCCTGAGGACCTTCTTATGTGGCTCAGTTCTTGCCAAAGAATCTACCACCTCCATGAGAACAAGCTCTGGTTGATCTTTCTGTTGGTTTACTTGCTGGCAACTCCACTTCATGGGCAGTCAGGGCTCCTCATTTCATGTCTTTGTCATCTGCTAAAATTGATTGAAAATCCAGAAGTCTTGTTCTCTTGTTGCAAGAGGCTCATGTTCAGTCAATGCATGTGGGGCACCTACCTCCACTTGAAAGCCTCTTTGTATGCAGAAAGACTACACATACCTTTCCATGTGTTGGGTGACTTCAGCAGACGTTCAAGGTGATACTATCCCATGAAAAGGCAGTGCTGCATGCCCTACCTTCAAACATCCTCCGTATGGCAAATACAAATGGAGAAACTTTCTCTGGGTAGGGTGGGACAAAAGGCTCTTGCTGGAGAGAAAAATACCAAAATGTTTTCAGGTACCGGTAATTGAAAGTCACAGACCACAAAAGAGAGATGATTCACCCTGTGCCCACAGAAATGTGTGTGTGTGTATGTGTGTTTATGCAGCTAGTTCTGGCATAGTCCCCATCTTCCCTTGCAGAACCCCTTCACTTGGCATGCTGGGGAGGTGGGAGGCAATGCCTATTGGGCTGCAGCGTCAATGGAACGTCACATTGCATGCTGGGCAAGGACTTTGGCCTAGCACAGTCAATGAATGATAGACCAGGGCAGAGGAATTAATGATTGCGAGTCATTTTGAAGAGAGGATTGTTGAAGAGTTGGTGCATTTCGGACGCAGTTCTTTTGGCCATCCTCATTCCGCTGTTCTATAAGTGCTCCATCCCATGCCAGATTCCTGACAGCTCTGCAAACATAAATTACATTTAAATATTCGTGTGACGATCACTGTACTCCTTGGAAGTCAGACACGACTTACATAATTTTGGTTTGTGGTTATTCTATGGATGGTACATTGACTGTTGAAAACTCACAACATAAAACGGACTGGGCTTGGAAGGATGCCACAAACCAATTATTCCTAACCAACACTTGTCTGGGCACCAGGCTGTCCTACCCATTGGGCACAGTTCCTTGCAAGGCATGCCTAGACTAACACCTGAGAGGGACGAGGGCACCATGGATACGGACCATACCAATCAGTGCTTACAAAGGGTTTTAAGTTTTCTTCTTAATCTAGTCATATGTAGTGCTGGCCCAAGAAATCTTGCTGCCTGAGACACAGGACATGATCCCAGGCAGTTAAGCCTTGCTTTAACATGGATGATGGGACAGCATCCTCCACCAGCCCTGAGGCAGCAGAAGGCCTCCAGGTCAGACGAGGCTAGCTTTGGGGGACACAGGGAGAGGTGAATGAGGCAGCTGCCTTAACCGCAGTCTGACTAATAGGAGGAAGGGCTGTATGTATGTCATCGCTGTCTATCTTTTTACCACTCTCTGCTAGAGACGACTTTCTGGAACTGCTTTCTTTTGTTTCTGATTTTGAATACAGCTGCATAGTTTGTAGATCCTGAAAAATAGGACTTTTCAAGGTTCTTTTCCTGCTCTTTTTCGGATGCTGCCTAGCACAATAAAGAAAGCAGAGAACCAAGATACCTTGCTAGGCACATCTGTATTGCATTTTAAAACAGCTAAAACTGTATTTTATATTCACACAGTCGCTTAGTTATCCTAGAGGTAGGAAGAAAGTATGTTGTGGATTGTGTATGAAGGTCACAAAGCCATGCTACATATGAATTAGAGGAACCAAGAAATAATGTGTAAAAGCAAAATAAATAAAAGCCAAAGCACAGCACAGTAAACCCACAATTTATGCAGGGATTACATTCCAGGGATCACGCCGAAAGACAAAATTGTGTATAGGCAAAGCACATTGGATTTGGATTGCCAAAGTCTTTTTCCCCCCAGAGGCCCGCCCCTTTAATTTTTAAAATATTTTTTATTTTTGCCAAGCGCGTAAAGCTGAATGAACACAAGTTAAATGTGCATAAGTTGCTAGCTTTACTGAATCACTAACTGTATCTCAAGTAGCAATTTGTTCACTGATTGAGATTTATAAGGCTCTGTTTCATCCAATGGACCCTTCAAAGTGTCTTACATTAAAATCATAATAAATTGCCATTGATAAAAGATAATAAAATATTTGTCAAAATATTGAGTATCATATGCCCATGTGATCAGTGTTCCTTTTCTAGTTTGCTTTGTAAAAAAAAGGGGGGGGCATTGTTTCTTCCCACCCTTTATTTTAGCTGGAATATTGACAATATTTCACCCAAACCTCTACAGGAAAACTATATGGAGAGATGGAGCTGTTTCTGTCCCTTGCTATATGCCAGAAACATGCATCTGCACACAAGACAACTATATACACGGGGAAGAGTCAGGCCTGGACTTTAGTTTAATTTGAAACTTGGTTAGTCAGAAACTCCTCCCCTGCCCCCTGCACCGCCCAACTGTATCCTCTTGGCTGGTCAAGACTCTAGATCCTTTCAGGTGGGTGGGAAATTGGCCGTGAAGAACAAGTAATGATAAATAGCAGGAAGGTTGGGGTGAAGGAACTGTGGTTGAGGTGACTTGGGTTTAACCTCTTGGTGGCTATGCTGAGAGAGTATCCTAGGCAGGAGACACAAGGGTTGCCAGACGAGGAGGGAAAACAGAACTAGAGCTCAGCGCTGCCCTGTTTGTGGACCGAGAAATTCTCCAACAGTTTCTCAGGGGTGAGGACTCACCATTCGCAGTGGCAGGATCACAGCTGTGGACTGTCTTTCTAACCGTTTTCGTCACCCACTGCCATTGTAAATGGCAGCAGCAGTAATGGTGTGGGCAGCCTGCCCACAATTTTGCATCTTCCACAATGCCCCAGAGTTAGTGGAGTGTTTTTGTGGCGGGTGCATAATATCCAGAGAAAATTCTGCAAAGTAGCCTTTTTCTAGGATGAAACACCCCCCCAAAACCCACCCTCAGAATTTTTTTCAGAAACGTCTCAGAAATTTCAAGTATTATGCCTTATGACATAATAGCCCGGGTAGGTCTGTATGCATATTCTTGTTTTTTGCTTTCTGGCCAGCTGTCTGGAAAACAAAGGGAAAGGTCATTTTCTTCCCACTTCAGCATTTTCTTTTTCAAGCTGTACACCATAAGTGAATAGCCTGTGTCCCAGGGCCTGGCATAAGCTCCACCAGGATCTGCTCCTAGGTCTGACAGACAGACAGACAGACAGACAAACTACTGTGCTCCAGTCTTAGATCTCCAAAAATGGTGAGCTACACCACCCTGGGCATGCCAGAAAGCAGTATCCAAATCCTACCCAGGCCTCAGAGATTTATTTATTTTAATTTCAAGAGTTGGCAGTTCTAAGACAAATGTACACAATGATGCTGTTTAGATTAGAAGATACAAAAGATCCCTCCTGCGGTTAAGAGTTGCCACCAGCCCATTTTTTAACTGGCCCCTCCACTCGTGCTGCAACAGCAGCCAAGTATGCAAAACTTAATTAGGTGAAGCTTTTCATTCTCGCCATTCACCTCCTTGTCAGAAAAGGCTTCCCCTACTACCTTTCTGGGTATTCCCGAGTGCTTTTGAGGACTCAGGAGTAATATGTTGGTTCTCCATTCATTGGGCAAAACATCTACACGACAGCAGAGACTTGTACTCTACGTCAGGGGTAGCCAATGTGGTGCCTCCAGATGTGATCAGACGCCATCTCACCTCAGCCCCAGCCAACGTGGTTAAGGGTCAAGGAGGATGGGAGCTGAAATCCAGTGTCATCTGGAGGGCATTTGGAGGGCATCTGTAGCTGCTCTACAGCTTCTCTGGTCTAACCATTAATCTAGTTTAGTCAGATAGAAGTCCTGGGTTCTAAGAATTTACCAAGCCTTGGTAAATACAGCAAGTAAATAAGAGGGTGGACAAGAAAGAGGCTGGATACCACAAAAAGAACTCTGCTGGATCAGACCAACAGCCTGTCTAGTTCAGTATCCTGTTTCTTGCAGCGGCCAGTCAATTGCCACCAGGAAATCCACAAGCAGGGTGTGGAGCTAACTACTCTCCTTTCTTCTTTTGTTTCCAGTATGTGGTATTCAAGAGATACACTGCCTCTGGACAGGGAAGTTCCATGTAGCCCTCATGGTTAAAACCTATTCTCCATTGGTTTGTCCAAGACCCTTTAAAGCCACTTAAGCCAGTGGAAATTGCCATATCTTCAAGGGTAGTCCCATGTAGAATACACTATAGCAATCTAACCAGGAAGTTACCAAAGCATGAATTACTGTGGCTAAGCTACCTGGTCCGGGAATTGATGTAGCTGCCTGTAGCTGGAAATAGGTACCGGTATTCCATGCTGCTGATGCCACTTAGACCTCAGTTGACAATGCTGGATCAAGGAGCACTCCCAGCTACAAACCTGCTCCTTCAAGGGGAATTCAGTCCCCTCTAGAACAGGCCATCTACTCAGTTCCTAGACACAGGAAACACCAACCCACAAAGTGCCGTCTTATCAGGATTCAGCTCATTACTCTGTATAGAAAACTGGTTCCAGTACTTGCACAGCCTCACCTGCTTCAGGTGACAAGGAGCAGCAGAGTTGGGTGTCACCTGCACATTGATGCCAATGCGCCTCCAGCCCCCTTATGATCACTCCCAGTGGCTTCATATAGAAATGAATGAGGATGGAAACTTGTGGGATCCCAGAGCCCAACTGAGGCAATGAATTTCATGAATTAATTACGCATTGTGTGAAGAAGACCTTCTTTTGCCTTTTCTGAATCTATAAAAGAAGGAAAGGAGGGAGGGCATAAGATAAATGATGAAGAAACAATGACAACATCGACTGCCAATCAACATATCTAATTAGATTATGGGAGAGGGACAGTGCTCCAACTCCATCATTTAGCTGTCCCTTTCTGCCCTTTCCTAGCACTGTGATATCCATTTGCATCCTGGGGGCGGGATATGATGCTTTTTGACCCAGTACGAGATAAACAAGACCCAGCACTGAATCAGTCTCTCTCCCCCCCCCCCCTCCATGACCACCATTGGTTGGTGCTTTCGTTGAGTTGTCCATCACCACGTCAGGATCTTTCTCCTGCTTAGTCATTGCCAGTTCAGACCCACCAGGGTATCACATAGCATTAGGGTGGCCAAATGCAGAAGAGCAGAGGGCTCCTGCGCTTTCAACAACTGTGTAGCAGGGGGGATTTCAATAGCAAGGACAGCAACTTCTGTAGGCTACACCTGCCTAAATCCCCCCTTCTACACAACTATTGAAAGTGCAGGAGGGCCTTCTCCATTGCACCCTACTTAGTTCAAGCTTGTTGGCTGACTGCTGCTCCATTCATGTGACAATGGCAGCGTCCCTCCTTTAAAAGCAGGTGAGGAACAAAATCTGGACAGGAGGGCGGATCCAGAGGCCACTTTGGCAGGTAGGTGGGGCCACTTATATTCCTGGTTTGATTTCAAACCACACAGGCAAAGGTAGCAGGGCTGGCAGATTAAAATCAAACCATGAAGGCTAATGATACATTTCACAGTGGGGCTTAGGTGATTATCACCCACAGCAAGCCCCACTTTGGGCAGGGATTGGTTGCACTACAGAATTCCCAGAAACCCGGTAGTGTACCTGGTCCCTACTGGGCTGCCTGTCAGCACTCACCTGCAAAATTAGCACTCCTCCTGAGCCTCCTGAGGCTACTTGTTCCTGACCTCCACCCTAAAGTCCTTACAGCAGTGACAGGGAACATGTGGCACTCCAGATGCTGTAAGACTGCAGCTTCCATCAGTCCCAGCCAACATGGCCAGTGGTCTGGGATTATGGGAGCTATAGACCAGGGATACACAGTCCCCATCCCTATCTTATATGGTGGCCTCGCTTATGTCTGAAAACTTTCACAGATGTAGGTAGCCAGGAAACCGGAAGGTTAGGAAATGGATTACTGTTGCCTTTGCCTTGTGGATAGATGACGTCTCTCTTCTCCTTGCCCAATGAGGTGGAACTGATGTTGCAGCCCTTGTACTTGTTGTTCAGGAAAGCCTGTGCTGTGCAAACAAGGCAAGTGTTACTCCTTTCAGCACAAACTAATTTTGCGTGGCCCAGAGATTAAAAGATAAACATCCTTCCCCACCCTATGTTGGTTTAGCTTTCAAGGGCTGCAGGCAGGTGTTACCTGCCACCTTGATACATTGGTTACCTGGGTAAGTTCCCAGCCAGGATTAGTCTGGAATGTTCCGCTTTATTCTTTCCACTCCCATAGGCAAGGGGTTAGTATAAATATGATTCCGCCTTTACTATAATAGTCCATCTATTACAGTCCTATGACTTTCGGCTCTTTCGTAAACAGAATTTTGGCTTGGGAATTTCGTAGCTGTTCCCATGCCCATGCACATTCAACCCATCTATAGTTGCAGTGCTACACAAAACACATAAGACCCTTAGTGAACACCCCTCCCTCTCTCATTTCCATATGTAAACACACACACACACACACACACACACACACACACACACGATCCCCATCACCATACTGTTATTTTCTTCCATTGACATCATTGTTTTAATGCTATAAACAAGCCTTTCAGGTCTGCAAGGATGTTTGTGACATATTTTGATGGTATCAGGGTGCCTGCTTTAAATGGTTGGTCAGATACAGGTGCTAGCTAGGCTGTACTACGGTCACCTTTTCTGTCCAGTCTGAGCCGCCATTTTTTCCTGGCCCAGTAGATAGTCCATAGCAGGGGTGGGGGTCTTTTTTCAGCCTGAGGGCTCCATTTCCTTCTGGGCAAAACCTTCTGGGGGCCACATGCCAGTCATAGAAGGGCCAGATGCAGAAGTGGGCAGAGCAACAAATGCAATTTTTATCTTTGTCCAATAAGATAGTTTCTGAACACATTCAGTCAAGCAAGAGGCACAGTCAAGAGTCCAAGAACATATTCCTGTCAGACAAAAACACTCAGGGTGCAATGCAAGGTCAGCGAGGGTTGTGGCCTCGGAAGAGAGGTGGTGGCCTGGGGAGAGTGTTATGTACTGAAGTTCTCACCCTGGGCCAGCAGGGGGATACTGTAGGTAGTTAGGCAAATGAAGGATCGAAAGTGATGTTCAGTGATTGGATAGTTTTAGAAAGTTGCAACAGTTATGTTGTTCTGGAGCTCTATATAAGCAGGCTGACTGAGCTCTTCAGTTCAGTTCTATTCTGGCCTCTGAATAAACAAGAGCTGTTGAAGAATTGCTGTGTCGTCTGATATGTTCGCCCACAACTTAACAGAGAGTTCAGAGGGCAAATAGCAAGGCCAGTCATGAGGTTCCCCAGCCCTGGTTCCCTGTATACCTCGTGGCCCATTTATGAAGCCCCAATAAAAGGGTCTGTGTTTTATTTTCATTTTATGTGCAGCACCTAGTTTTTTGCATCATCGGTATTATTGAGGATGATCAGTCTGATGCTACAGGGCATATTGTTCCTTGGCTGGGTACTGATGCTGGGAGTGAGGTCTATGTGCAGTTCAGCTAAACTTAATAACACCATGAAATTGAGGCTGTGTCAGAATTGTCATTGAGATCTACCACGTCCTCCCTTCATTGAGTG
The DNA here is from genome assembly GCF_964234715.1 of Podarcis melisellensis. Lineage (NCBI taxonomy): Eukaryota > Metazoa > Chordata > Lepidosauria > Squamata > Lacertidae > Podarcis > Podarcis melisellensis. Next base: position 67,787,229 of record NC_138529.1, on the reverse strand, counting down.
TAGAGGAGCAACGTGTTGGGCCCGGAAGCTTTTATGTGAAAAGAAAAGCTCCAATAAGTAAACCAATAAAAATAGGTAGTGACTCAGCCTAATTATGATCTTGCTAGGAGCAGCAGATCATATGTTGCATACACATCATACTTTTAAAGCACATTCTCTCCTCCCCCCGAAAATTCTGGGAACTATAGCTCAGTCAGAGATAAACTGAAATTCTCCCAGGATTATTTTTTGGGGGGTGAGAAAAGATGTATTAAATGTATGGTTTGCATGCAGCCTCAGTCAGAGTTTGCTAGCAAATATGATGCCAAGCAGGCAATGCCTCTCTTTTTAATTCTCCCCCCCAAAAAACCAACACAAAAATATAACAAAACTCTCACATAGTTTCGTGTAAAAAATATAAATGAAACTCCAGTCCAAGAAAAAGTCTTTAGAAATAAAGAACAGTTGTTACTATGCAACACACAGATCTGAAAATACTTTTTGGACTGTTCTGTTATATTCAGTTCTATTTGTAAAAGCAATAAATCTCAACCAGTCAGCAGCAAACATGTATTTCCATTTCTTCCCTTTGGCCACGCATAACTTTTGTGTAATTTTCTCAATAAGGGCAATTTCCCAGACCTCGTTACGCCACCTAGCCAAGCTAATACCCTTTAGATCCTTCCAGAACCTGATAATAATAGCTCTTGCCACTACAAGTAAATATCCAATTAAATTCTTATTTTGTCATTCCAGATTTTCTCCCATGAACAAATTTAGTAATGCTAGCTCTAGGGTTTCCTTGAGTTGTTGCCCTGTTATGTTCAGGATTTCTTATGTGTGTGGTGGGCGGGACGGTCCCAAAATTTAATAACTTTACCACAATTCCATCAGGCCATTCCTTTGTAATGGTGTAGGGGTATGGGTAATAAGATTGCCAGTTCCTGATCCAAACAGAGCTCCTTGTGGTTATGATGTTCTTTTTCTGTCTTCTCTGGGCTGGGTTGGGCTAGAGAGTACTTCAGTGGGTGAGGTAACTGTGGGATAACCAGCCACATAGAACCAACATGCTTAAGTCTAATTGATGCATGAATGGGTTAACACCATAGAGTAAGCTGTCCTGCCAGGCTTAGCTCAGTAACTCCCCCTCACCTTGGGAGGAAGGTTATCAATCCTATTGTTCACCTTCAGTCTACCTGAGAAGCTCAGCATGTAGAGAGGCTAAGCTTGTTCTTGCTTAGTTACATGGCTCTCACAAGCCATTCTTAAGTTTCTATACCAATAATGTAGGAACTTTCACTACTTTGTAACTGCTAAGTTTTACTGCCTGTGCAACCTATTCTGAAGCACATGAATCTGACCTTTGGAGAGTTTGTAAGTCAACCCTTGTTTTAAACCTTTTTAAGGATTCTACATTAACCCTTGTTTTAATTTACCTCATGTGTGGTATTTTTCTATGCTCAGGGAGAGGGAAGCTCTGGAAGGAACTTTACCTTGATGCATATTTTGTGATTTTAAATCTCTGCTGGGGTTCACTCACCAATGAGTACTTACCCCAATCCTGGATCTTGGATCTCCAGGGAAGTTTCCACTCTGTATCATTTTTCTTTTGAACCAACAGTAACTCTGATCACAGCACTGCAATGATGAAAAGTTCTGTAGTTCCCTATCACACCACTTAAAGACAAAGGAGCTTCATTCCAAAGTGGAATCCCAGCCATGATAAAAAATATAGGGGGGGGGGGAGTTCCACATTGGCTATGGTGAGAAATATGCTTGAATTGTATTTTCTTAGCCAACTCTCACTCTGTCTTAGCTGAACACATCCACAGCTTGTTTGATTTACCATAGAATGAGACATTAAAACTTCTGTACTATCCAATTTCCTATTTCTGATCCAAAATAATCTCCTTTATGAGTCTTCAAAGCTGTGTGATAGGAAACTACAGCTTTTTTCATCATGGCAGAGTGCTTTCTTGACTGAGTCGTGGAAGATCTCCTGCCTGCCTTGGGAGAGTGGTGCCCTGACTGACTCCAGCTTGGGGGGGTTATTGATATTAATTCTTTGTGTCCTTATTTTAGATTTTTCTCATGATTTATGTGGAATTAGTTAAATTTGGTTGTGAAATTTTTGATATGTTATTGTTTATGGCTACTTATAATTATGTAATTTTTTGTATGTTGCAAGCCACCTTGACCATGGTTCTAACTTTGGAAAGGCGGCTTGCAAATGAATGGATGGGTGATTTTCTGTAGATCTGGATGATGTTTTAGTAGATTCCACATCTGCTTGTTTTCTGCGGCTAGGCCAGACACTCTGCATGTTTAATCAGCTGTTCCTATTTATGATTATATATGCCTGATGCTCCATTTTTTCATCTGAAATATAATTGAAATGCTGGCGTTGGTTTCTAGATCCCAACTGAATATGAAGCTACTAGTGCTTCCTGCCCTGGGAACATTTTCCAATATAAAAGGATGATGTGATTTTTCTTGAGAAGCTGTGACTGAATGTCACTTTGAGATCCCAGCATGGGAGGCGTGCCATCATCGTGTGTCCACAATGGGGCCAGGAGCAGGTTAGCATCTAGGGCAGCCCTAGAGTCTGCTTGTATCCATGTCTCTTAAACACAGCACAAGTCGTCTTGTTCCACAACACAGGCTGATGCAGAAGTTAGCAATTAACTAAAGGAATTTCTGAGGAGGAGGGGAGTGCGGGATGGCTCTGAGGGGCAGCACAAGACTCTTTAGACTTTGCTCCTATCCCGTGTATAAAGGACACCTTGTGTTTCACCAGCCATTTTGCCTTCGAGGGAAGCGTGGATGTAGGGAGTGACCTTGAGCCCTGGGTGGCCTACCTGAAGCAGGTAAGGGAACAAGTAGGGACAAGAGTCTAGGGAAGCGCTAAGGGACCAAGGCTGAGGCAACCTGGGACAACCAGCCAACCAAGAAGGGCACCTTCACCAGGCATGGATTTGGCAGCTGAATTCAAGCCACTCTAAAACAGGCTCTTGGCCCTCTGATACACTGAAACCCAGAATGTCTCATAGGATGACCAGCACAATGCCAGGCAGGACTTCACTAGTTATATCCATACCAGGCTGAACCCATCTGACCTTTTGGATAGTGTGGTTTCTCTCTCAAACTGCTGAAACCTCAGGTAGGGACTCTTTTCTGTTAGCCTTGAAAGTCATATGGAACTAGCCTGAAGCAAATGCTATGCAAATGATTGCAATAGTATTCTGGGCCCCTGGGGGGGACACCTATTTGAACAAGAGCCATGCCTTCTTGCTGCATGTGGGTGAAGCAGCTGGCACTTACTTGCAAGCAAGACCCTTGTTTATGACCTATGTCTGTTCAGATTGGCAGGCAACGATGTTACCTTATGGAAGAGAGAGTCCAGTCCAATGCCGCCGACCTACAGGAGGAGGAAGGGTCTTGCGGGCACCACCGTATTCCTACTGCCCCAGCCCCCAAGGTACTTAGCACGGGTGCCGACTCCTGCACCTGACTGTTCATCGTACAGCACACTTGATGAGCCTGACCTCTTATTCACCCTCTTATTCACTCTGCCTTCTTCTTGTCTTCCCTCTCTCTTCTGGAAGTACTGGGGGTTTGCTTGTTTTCTGTACAGTTAACTCTCAAATAGAGCTGTGTCTAGTCTACTTATTGCTAAAACAAAAGCAGAAGCCACAGCAGGTGCAAGGACGACAGCAGCTCACCTGTGGGAAGGGATAAATATGGTACTTCCACAACCTTGTGTCCTCCACATATTTGTTAGACTCCAACTCCCAACCACCCCGGTCAACATGGCCAGTGGTAATGAGAGTTACAATCCTACAAAATCTGGAGGACACTAGGATAGTCTGTTACTTTGGGTATTACATTTTCCTGGGGAGGTATTGGGGCGCTTAAATATGGCACTGAAGATGGCCTTTTTTTGGGGGGGGGGAGATGCTGGCCTATCATGGGATGGTGCAGCAGGATTTCTTTCTGCTGGATCCTTTTTCGTTGATTAGTTCCAAGGATAGTCTCCAGAGATGCTACTAGTTTCTCTGTGAACTGCTTTACTCACAACAGGATATCCTGACTTGGGACACAAGTTAGTAATCCACATCTTTCTCCATAGCTCTACAGAGGATCCCTGACCCTAGAGCATATCTGTTCCCCACAGTCAGTACTGTGAGTCATCTGGACCATGAGTACCTGTGCCCAGGTTCTCCTGGGAAGTTGTCTGAAACCATGGAGAAGTATGAACTGGACATTCATTCCTCCAAGCCATGGAAGGGCCCCCACGCAGGCTTGGATGAAGGGCAGAAACCAGGTAAGAGAAATATGCACAGGGCCCTGCTAGACATAAGCAGCTGTACTGGAGCTCCCTCCATTATTCAGTCTGTTTATTTATTATTGTAAGCAGGGAACATGGGGCCCTCCAGATGTTGTAAAACTACAACTCCCTATATTTGCAAAAATAATTGTAAAAATCCCAAAACATCTCACATCACCCGTGACTGTTGGCCATCTTATTTATTTTTTATATTTTTAAAATTGAATATAGATACAGCCATATACCTGGAGGTCTCAGGGTGGTTCATCTTGGCTGAGGCTGTTGGGATTCAGAGTACAACACCAGCTGGAGGGCCAAAGGTTCCCCACCTTTGTTTTAAATATGTATGCCCAATTTTAAAAACAACCTTTTTTCCAAAGCAGTTTACAAGGAGTAAAACTGATTAAATACAAAATGTATTCTGTATAACGTTACATCCTGTTAACATTCAAACCAAAGAAGACAGCATAAAGGGGGTAGAAAGTAAGAGGAAGCATGGCAGACCTCCCCAGGCTGTGTATTCCGCAACTGCGATTCCACCATTACTAAGGCCCTGTGAGTATCTGCATATCTCATAACCTGGGTGAGTTCACATAGGCAGAGGCGGTCCAAAAGCTATCCCTGCCCTTTTATCTAGCTGGAGGGCATGCTCCAGCAGCGCACATCTGAGAAATAGTACAAAAGAGGAGAGCTAGCCAAGTTGCCAAAGGGCACTGAGATGCAAAGTCAGGATTGCGAAAGTCACAACGTCTCCATGTACAGTGGTACCTCGGGTTACAGACACTTCAGGTTACAGACTCTGCTCACCCAGAAATAGTACCTCGGGTTAAGAACTTTGCTTCAGGATGAGAACAGAAATCGTGCAGCAGCAGCGCGGCAGCAGTGGGAGGCCCCATTAGCTAAAGTGGTGCTTCAGGTTAAGAACAGTTTCAGGTTAAGAACGGACCTCCAGAACAAATTAAGTTCTTAACCAGTGGTACCACTGTATCTTTCCAAGAAGGTATCAACTAGATCAGGGGTAGCAAACATAGCACCCTCCAGATATTGTTGGACTCCAGCTCTCATCAGCCCCAGCCATCAGAGGTGATGGGAACTGAAGTCCAGCAACATCCAGAGTCACCAAGTTAACTTCTGAACTAGCTCAAGGGTAGCTATCAAATTCCATCATGGGGAACCTCTCTAAATCCAGTATGTGGTAGTGAAGGTGGGGTGGAGGGGAGAGGTTTGTTTTCCTAGGGAGAAATTAAGGGCCTCGTCAAACAACGTTCTGTTATTCAGCGAATGTATTCTGATTTATTGGGCGGGATCCAGATCTCTTCCTTCAAGCTAGTATTGTTGCAGTGTGATATGACGTTATCCTGAGATTCAAGCAGAATTGTTTCACGTAGAGGGTCCCCTGTCCCTACAGCTACAGTCTCCGTACGCTCGGGTTGCCATATCTTGAAGAGCAAAAAAGAGCTGCTGCCAGCCCAAGCCGTGGAAAGAGGAGCACAGGGCTGCTGCTGCACCCACACACCTCTTTTCCTGGCTCAGGCTGGCAGCGGCCACAGATTGCAGAGCAGCCCAAGCCCAAGCTGCTGCCAGCCCAAGTGGAGGCAGGACCCCAGCTCTGAGCTTATCTTTGCTGCTATGCCCTCGCTCCACTGTGGCACTTTGACTTCCAGGCACAGTGCCTTCCCGGGAATGCACATGCCCCCCCAACCCCCAAATACCCTCCCAAACCCAGACATTTCCTTTAAAATGTAAAAATCTGTCCAGATGGGCATGTTGCCCCCCCCCAAAAAGAGGACATGTCCTGGTTTTCCTGGACAACCCAACGGTAGGCTAATGGCACTGCTGTATGTAGTGTTTGTAGCTGTTGCACAAATAACATGGGTTCCTGTTGAATGCTGCCTATAACATCATTGGCAACAGCTCTTTCCGCCCATGCCTCTGCCATTCCATAACCTTAAAAGTGCTTTAGATGCTGCGTCCTCCTCCACAATGCAAATCCAGCATGAGAGTACTTATGTAGAACACACTTTATAGACAATCACCAGCATGGCTTCCCTACGGCAGTGCCTTGCTATTTTGTCATTGATTGAATTTTAATTATTCCTTTTGCTACAAATGTTCAAAGGCATTCTTTTTTGCTGCACGTATGCAGTGTAAGTGAACCCATCTTACGAGCACAGATAATTGCCCAGCTGCCTTTGCAAAGTCCATTGTTGCTAAACCCACAATGTTTAAGAAGTCTGTGAAAAGGGAATGAGGGCTGTTGCGTGCGTTCAAGTAAGGGCGCTGGCAAAACTGAATGTCCCTGCTTAAATGCTTGTGTGCAGGATTGAGGGGGAATGAGTTCCACGTGCTTTGATCCTGTGAGCTACTGCTGCAGCTCCCTTGCCCTGCTCAAGATACCAGAAATTGACCTCGGGGCGAGGGCAGTGACTGCTGCTCCCTAGGCTTCACTAGAAGTTCACAAAAAGTTTGACCTGTTGCAAACATTTGCTTTCAGGGTGAGCTGCAGGATGCTTGTGCATTCACAAAGGGAACTTTGTGAACCCCTCCCGATGAGCCACAGCCACATTCTTCCTTGCGTTTCCATGATCTTTCACTTAGTATTCACTGCCTGGTCAGAATATAGAAATATGGGAATCTTCCTTATACCAGATCAGACTGTTTCTCTGTTTAGCCTAGTATTCCAGGTATCTTCAACTTTTCAGATCCAGGACCCACTTTTAACCCAAACAAGAATTTACATGGTGCTAGTGCTCCTGTTGTGACCCATATTGTACTAGTGGGTCCTGACCACCACTTGAATTCCAGTGGACTCTACTCTTACCTACGATAGCTTTCAAAGAGTCTCAGGCAGATGTTTCACACAGCACCTGCCTCACTTGAGGTCACCACCTTACTGATGCTAAGCAGATCTAGGTCTGGTTAGTACCTAGAGATGTGGCTGCCTGGGAGCCACCTTGGTTGGCCATGATGCCATGGTGGAAGATAGGTGGAATATAAATGTTGGACATGAAGAAGACAACAATGAAGAAGACGATGCACCTTGTACAGCAGGGATGGATAAGTTGTGTTCTTTCCCATGCTTTGGACTACAACACCCATCATCCCTGACCACTGGCCATGCTGACTGATGAAAACTGGAGTCCTATAATACCTGCAGGTCTCTCCATCTCTGGCATGCACTATTGCTGTTTTGCAGAAGATTACTGGTTTGGTTGCTTCCATACTAGCTTTTTCCAGCATTGCTGTCCAGTCACTCAGATTTTATGAAGTATCCAGATGGTGAAATTGTCAGCTCATTGCATTCCAGTGTTTCTCACTTGATTTGTTTTTGCTGCTATTATTATTATTATTATTATTATTATTATTATTATTATTATTATTAAGCATCGGCCTGTCTAGAGCTTTTTAGGGATAAATTTAACTGAACACTTCCTGTTGACAGGCTCAGCATGAATTATTAATTCCAGGTGTACCAGGTAAAGCTCTCAGCAATGAATATCCTTTTTCCCCCCTTGCTTATCTTAATTGCCCCAATACTACCCTACATTCCTGAGGTGGAGGGTAGAAAGAAGGCTTAAATTATTAATACCTTTTTCAATTTAAATTTTCTGTTGTGAAACAGTGCTATTTCTCTAAAGAAATAATGGAGAAATCAGTAATCAAAGCCTCCCTCACTAATCCCCAGGTACAGAAACTGATATTGAGGCAATTAAGAGAAACCATTCAAGGGGCAATAAACAAAGTATTTGTTGCTAATCCACACCTCTAGCAATAAAACGGGCTGACTCTACACAAGCAGCAAACTTTTAATTAACAGTAGTGGCAATCTCTGCTGAACGGGAATTAGCTGTGAGTAAACATTATAAGAAGGTCTCTTGGCCATAAGATACGGCACCAATGAGTAATACAGAGCTGTAATAAGTGCTTGTGCGCACCTCCCTTTTAATTTCCCTTGTAGTGAAGTGCAGAAAAGCAATGCCTCAACAGCACTCAAGAGCCCAAGTGTGGTAGCCACCATTATGCTTTGAGTTTCAAACAACAGGCAGAAAAAAAGAAGTCTTGTTTACATCCTTTTTCAGTAAATGGGTTGCATCTTGGATTCTGTGTGTTCACCCTGACCACAGGCCCCTGTCCTTAACAGACAAAGCTTCAAAGGGGAGGCCCTCCCATTTATGTATAACCAGAAGGGACTGCAGCCATCACCTCAGTGGTACCAAGGCAAGGTGCAATGGGAGGGAGGCGTGGCAAGTTGCTATGGAGACCGTGCCACGTCTTCCTGTCAGAGAGAGGGCCCGGGTGTCATGTGACATGGAAGCAGCACTCCTGCCATGTCTGCCAGGGGCCTTTCTGAGGAGAGGACGGGGAGGAGACCGCCAAGGAGCCCTCCCTGGTGGCTCCTGGCATGGGAACTAACGTGCAGACCAGCAGCGCAGGAGGAGGGTGCTGTAAACAGGTTCTGTTCTGGAGCTGAGGCCTTGGGCCAGGGGGAGAGCCACATCCATGGGCAGACGCAGGGAACCTGTGGCCGTCCAGAGACAGTTGGACTACAGTTCCACCTATTCCCTGACTATGGGTCTTGCTGGCTGGGGCTGATGGGAGGTTCCCAATATCAGGAGGGCCTCCGGTCTCCCAGCCCTACCCTTGGGCAAGAGGGCAGTGACCACTTCTGGTGGGCTAGGCATACTATGCTACTTGGGCAAAATTGTTACCTGTAATAATAATTTTATTATTTGTAATCCACCCATCTGGCTGGGTTGCCCCAGCCACTCTGTACCAGGTTTTTCAGGATTAGGTGACCATAAACCATAGCCCAAAGATACAACTGTGTTCACAGAGGGGCTTAATTTTCTTCGAGGAACAGCCTAAGGCTACCACCCCAAATAAGCCCCTTCCCCCAGAAAGTTGTGATACCAAGGGACCAGTGACTCACCCATCCTTGATTTCTGGCCCTTCTACCATCAGTTCCAGGACTGCAGGAGCAGAAATAATGATAAGCCCAGAGCTCATTTGGAAGCCTAAGGCCTCGCTTCCCTCAAGGCTTGGGTAGAGGAGGAGACAAAGACTAGTCACTAGCACATGCTCTGGATCAAGGTGGTGGAAGAAGGTGGGGCAGCTGGGGTCTCAGTCTCTGCCTATGAATTGCTGGTGCAACAGCTTCTCGCCCAGCTTTGCTGACCCAGCCCTGCATTTGCTGTCTCTTCTAGCTCCTTCCCAGCTTTAGCCATCAAATATTTTAGAACATAAGTAGAGGAGTGTCATCCCCCCCCCATCCTCCCATTTTGTGCCTTGGTATACTGGTACTGCTGGTACTGGCTAAATACCTGGCATAAGCTTCATCCACAGCTGCTGGTCAAATTATCATTACTTACATGGCCAGTTTAAAGCATGATTCTAGGGCAGGGATGGAGAATTTGTGGTCCTCTAAGATGTTGTTGGATTTCAATTCCCACCAGTCCCAGCTGGCATTGTCAATAGTCAGGGATGATGGGAGCAACCTTTGAAGAGCCACAGGTTCCCCAACCCTGTTTCTAGGAACTAGCCCAGTTCCCTCCTTTCCCCCAATACTTCAGCTTCCCTTATAATAGCATGTCATTTATCTTGCTGTTGCAGTTTGCTTCGTAGCTCATTGGCTATTTAGCATTTAATCACTATATAATTAGAAATGTGGACACAACTTGATTTTTTGTCTTCTAATATCAGGAGAAGTGAGACTGAGCTATGCTTGTGCAAGAACAAAAAATAGCACAGAATATCTGAGAAACTCCCTAGATACAAACAAAGCAGTGGGGGACATTTTCACAATCACATACTGTTCCTCCATGTACTGTATGTTAAGTCTTAAGCTTTTTTCCTCAGCCAGTATGACCAAACTGCCAACTGCTTATGTGTGTGAACTTTCATTTCAAATTATAAAATCTGTGGGTCATTCCAACCTGCTAGATAACACAGTGTGTGCAATGAGCCAATACTTTAATGTTGACTATTACTTCTTTTAAGACAGTGATGGGATTCTGTGGCCTTCTAAATGCTGTTGGACTCTCAACTCCCATCAGTCCCAAACAGCACGGCTAATAGTCACAGGGATTATGGAAGTTGTAGTCAAACAACATCTAGATAGCCACAACTTCTCCATCCCTGTTTCAAGAAAGCAATTTTAATTCGGAGCATGTCCCACTGAAGTCAGTGAGTCACTTCTGAGTAAACTGGCATACAATAGGGTTGCATATTATAGGATGCAGCTGAGGAAATAAAGACTGTAAGTTCAACTAGCTACCGTTATGTCTGTTATCTTAATCAAGCTGATAAGGACTTTCACCATCACCCTTAACTCTGGCCTAACAAATATCCTAACATTCACCATTAAACCCAAAATAAACAGAAGATGTGAGCATTTGTAAAAGTCAAAACCAGGGTCAGAATGCCTGAAGGGTATTGTGTGCAAAGCCGTAGATACAACTTCATCATGAATCAGTAATGATTCCCTGCTTGTTAGACTTGATGTGAGACATCAAGGCTGTGTAACAGTGACAACGACACACAATCTGTTTCCAGCTGATAAATATTGAGAGAGAACATTTCCCACAGAGAAGTCTCCCTTGAGAGAAACAGCTGAGGCATAGGATTGTGCAAACTAGCTCAAACGTTTGCTGACCCCCATCTCTCTCACACTGCCCTTCGGTCAGAGTTAAGGTGCTCATGTTGTGTTAGGACGCACTTCCTTTGCATTGTTCTCAGTTGCCCATGCTGGCTGCGTGGGTGCCTGAAGGATTGCAGTTCCCACTTCTGTCCATTTCCCTGCTGCGAAGCACTCAGCATTTATAGAAAGATGATTGGCAGGTTCCTTACTGTTACTAAGCAACCCACACTGGAGTTGAAATGAAATGGGTTTGTTTTTAGAACTGGAATGCCAGTCTGACTAAATGATGCCTCTCCTCCACCTCCCTCTTAGTGCAGATTGGGGCACAAGCTGACCTGGTGGTCATTTTGTGCTTTTGCTTTGTACCTTTCCTCGTTGTTGTTTTTTTGTATTCTGGTTACAGGGACTGAAAAAAATCTCCCTGCAGAGATTCAGGGCTCATCCAGACTTCCTGTTGCACCATGTTTTCCAGGCTCAGGTCCGGAATTTAAATCTCCATGTCCATGTGTTTGGCTTTTCTTTCCCCCTCGACACTTTCCCTGGGAAAACTCACATTTTACCGGTGAATCGGAGCAATTGGCAATCCTCAGTGGAAGCTCAAGTTTCACCCACACTTCTGTTTATCTTGTGCCTAGAAAGCATGTGTCCGAGCGGGTTTCCTGTGCTCTTCTCCTTTCCAAGAAAAAACTCACTCTTTAGCAATATATCAGAACAAATGGCAATCTGGGGAATACCTGAATTGCCCTTTGCTCTGATGGAGTGTTAAAGAGTGGTTTCCCCCAGGCGAAAGGAGCTGGACAAGATGAAGTATGGAGAAGCCCTAAGTGTGGGGAAACAAGGGAATAATTGGTGGGTGACTTGAGAGGGGACTTGAGAGGCTTCAATTGACCAAGATAATCTCTAACCTAATGTCTATTGTTCCATTGCAGCGCTTGGAAGATGGGCAAGGACCAAATCCATCCTCATCTCCATTCTCAAGGTGCCTCTGATGTTTGGCTTTTTGTACCTGTTTGTGTGCTCCCTTGATCTGCTGAGCTCTGCTTTCCAGTTGGCAGGAGGTGAGGGTCACAATGTATGCCTGTCTCCCCTTCCTCCCTTCCTTTCTCTATAGGGTCCATGGGAATGAAGATGCTTGATCCCCTTCCCTTTGGTCTTATTGCTTCCACTTCCTGCCTTTCTCTGGAACTGGAGTAGGTCCTGCTGAATCCAGGCTATTGCAAAAGAGCCTGAGGTCAACAGCATGGAGAGGGAGAACTGTTTTCTCATTGCTCCCATGGCTAAAGATTGCCAATTCTGGACCCCTTCATCCAGATGTGCTTTTCTTGATGGAGAGTCCAGAATCCTCAGAATCTCTTTCAAAAACAAACCATTTTGCTTAGAACATTTATTTAGTTTTCTAGCGCAACTAGAAAATGACTCATCCAAATAGGAAGCATTTCTGGTTTGCTTTGTCTTGCTGCTTTACAAGCCGCATTTAAATTGTGGTAGGTACATCTGCTACATTTTGTAAGTGGCTCAAGGAAAATTCTGCCTTGCTTTGTAGGCCCTACTTGTCAATGTTAGTATTTCATGCCTCCAATGCTGCAGATGTGATTGGTGTAATTCACATGCCTGTCTGGGAAGAGTGTGGGAACGGAAGACAGTCTTATTTCTTCTGCTATGTGTACTGTTACACTGTACTTTTGCTTTTGTTCTGTCTGTTCCCTCTGAGCTGGAAAGCATGCAATGATTCTTTTGTTGGTATGTAGTGTGTAAATAAATACATAGATTAGCTCTACAATGTCTCGTTCTTCTTGCTGTGTTACGCCAGAAGATTAGTGTGCATATATCAGTTGATGTATGTCACTGAAGCGCACTGGAGAAGAAGGGGAATGCCTTTTCTAGAACTGAGCATACCGTAGGAACGCTCAGAGTTTGGGGGCTGCAGGGGCACCCCAGGTTTTTTTCCCAACAGTCAACCCCACCTCTTAGTCCTGAAATGTATTGTCATACCACTTTGTGTTCTCAGTTCAGCGTCTATCGGGGGCAGCGCAATATCTCATTAACCTTGTACTGCATTCTCTTCTTCTTTGGCGATCACTTGTAGCCAAGTAAGATTGTCTTCCATGAATATGGTCTTAACAGTGTGTCCATAGGTGACTGAGGAGGCTAATTCTGAATCTGCACATCCTTCCACAGTGGGGACATAGGTTTTCAGGCAGGAGTTGATCAAAGTGAGAGTTTGCCAAATGTACCTTCCTCTTAGCTTGTTTCTCTCTTTCAGCCTGAGTAAGTGCTTCTTCAAAGTCCATGACACTTTTGGTAGAGGCTATTCTCCAATTGGAGTGCTCGCAGGCCAGTGTTTCCCAGTTGTCAGTGTTTATACTACATTTTTTTAGATTTGCCTTGAGAGCGTCTTTAAACCTCTTGTGTTGTTCACCGGCATTACACTTTCCATTCCTAAGTTGGGAATACAGTAGCTGCTTTGGAGGACGATAATCAGGCAACCAAACAACATGACCAGTCCAAGGAATGTTGAAGAATCATTGCTTTGACACTGGTGATTTTTGCTTCTTCCGATACACTGACATTAATTCGCCTGTCTTACCAAGTGATAGTAATTTTTTTTGAGACACCTGAATCCCAAAATGGTTTTAGACCTTCTATATTGCATTATACCACATTTCATGGTTATGGTGATATTTCAAAATGTGCTCGCAGCAGAATGCTAGAGACTCAGACCCCCAAAAACATATTGCAAGAGGCCTCCAATGACCAAGCATGGCTTTTCTTCTCTGCACAGCTCCTGCTTGTGCCTCCCATATCTCTACTTCTTCCTGATTTTGGGGTCCTGTTATCCCTTTTTCTTGATCAATTTGCATTTCACAGGAGAGGCCCTCTGTCTCTTGAGAAGGGTTATCTTGCTTGGCCTTCTAATAAAGTCACTTAGGTTTCCTTCTATATCAGGGACCTGCTACCAAATACTACTGGATAGCATCATATTCTCCTTTCCACTACCTCATTTCCCTGGCTCTCTATAGTTGGCTCCTTTGTGCTTGCTTGCCTTCCTATCTATGCTGTTGGCAGGGCTGGGCATGGGGAAGTAGAAATCTGGTTTTGAATCAGGTTACATTTGTATCCCATTCAGTTGCAGGGAGAGGGACCCATGTGGACTCATAGTGTCCACATGGCTGGGTGGCCAACGGTAGGTGGAGCCTAAGCCAACGACTGGTGGAGCAACTAATTTTACTTTTGCCCCCCCTCCTCCTCCTCCCTGCTGAATTATGCAAGGGCAACACTGGGACAAAGGAGGAGGCAGCTGACAGCCAAGGGCATCCCCTGGCTGGATGTAATCAAGAAGGCAGGCAGGCGGGGGCTGGCTGAGGGGCAGACTTAAGTTGGTGAGGCACTTCTTGCCTAGGTGGAGAATGGAGAAAGATGTGTGGAGCAGGCAGAAAGCTCTTACTTTTGCATGGCTGCTATGTAACCTACTGTACAAAGTCAAGAGTCACATCCACTGCTCTACCCACTTTGGCCTCTGGCCCCACCAACCACCGGCGTGTGGCCTCTGGAAGGTCCCCCACAAGGGAATGTGGCCCTTGGTCTGCAAAAGGTTCCCATTCATGGTCAATCGAGAGAAGCATAAACAACCTTCTACTTACATGTTTCCTTCCTTAGTGAAAAGCAGCTAAAGTCGGGAGTGGACGAATGCTGGGGAGGAGGAACTTACTTAAGGATTTCAATTCCAGCCAGCTTGTTGCTGCTAGAAATCCCTTCCCCAATTTTTGAGCAAATGTGGAAACATTTGGGTCTTACCAAGTGCTCACACAGAGACTTCTGTCTTCTGCCCCATAGGTAAAGTAGCCGGGGACATTATCAATGACAACGCCATCCTCTCCAACCCAGTGGCAGGGCTTGTGGTGGGAATCCTGGTCACCGTCCTGGTTCAGAGCTCCAGCACCTCCAGCTCCATCATCGTCAGCATGGTCTCCTCGGGGCGTGAGTCATTCTGGCAAACATCAATGTAGAAGGGAGAGGATGTTTCTGGAGGTGTGGCTTCATGTGGGTGCAGGAGAAATTAGGTTGCATGCTCCCCGCTACTCCGTTCCCTCATTTGATTCTTGTATGTCTACTGGCATCACTGTAGCCATCAATTTGCCTTGGCAGCATTTTCATACTTTGCTGTTATCACAAGGTATCTTTGAATTTGGCTGGGAGTGGGAGATGGATGAAATCTGAATGGGATGTGTGCAGGGCTGAGGAGGAAGGAAGAAGAAGACAGCACATGTTGGGGCACCATAGAGAGGTTGTTTGCTTGAAACCTCACTCTGTTTCTAGTGCCCCAGATGGGGTACGGAGTCAGAGTACCCAGAAGGCACTGCCCTTGCCCTTTCCTTCCTAGTGCTGGAGGTACGTTCCGCCATCCCCATCATCATGGGTTCCAACATTGGCACTTCAGTCACCAACACCATTGTGGCACTGATGCAGTCCGGTGACAGAGATGAATTTAAGAGGTGAGTGTTGTGGTGGGCATGCAACGGCAGCAACCAGTGGGACTGTTGAAAAGTGGAGATTGGTGTGGGCTGCATCTATGGGGTATTTTAGAGAGAAAGCCAGTTGTAGTGCAGCTGACAGAGATGGGTGAAGACCTGGAATTAGTAGGGGATCAGAGGCGCTTGGAAACTTTACGGTGACTGAAGTTCCTGAGGCCCATAGGAACTGACTGGGGCAACGAGCAACAAGACCATCTTAACAAGGGAATAACCGTACCTTCGACTGACTGTGTAGGCCGAGTAGACAGACAAAGAGATGGAGTGGATGGATGGACTGGAGAGAGATTTGGCCATGCAGAGGGAAATTGTTTGGCAACACAATGGTAACATGAAGTATCTGATATTTGGACCATTGCCCATTTGAGACCATCCCCATCATTCTCATCCCCGCACTGCTACAGTTCACATCAATGATGGCTTCTCTACTGCCTTTCAGAGCCTTTGCAGGGGCCACCTTACATGACTGCTTCAACTGGTTGTCAGTGCTGGTTTTGCTGCCTCTTGAAGTGGCCAGTGGCTATCTGCACTACCTCACCACGGTGACTGTGGCAACTCTCAACTTCCCCAGTGGACAGGACGCTCCAGAGCTTCTGAAAGTAATCACAAAGCCCTTCACTAGCCTTATTATCCAGGTGTGTGTTGTTGGCAAGTCGTGCGTGGTCTCTTTGGGCTTTGTCACAAGAGAAATAGCCATCTCCCCATGCTTGGGACCCTGGCCATGTCCTTATCCTCCATTCTACCTTCCAGTTCTTTCTCTAGGTGTTGAGTGTCAGGAGCCTAGCCTTTGTCTACATCTAAGGACTGTGGATCTGTTGGTCTCTGTGAAGTTCATACCTTCAATAAATTGTGGGGCTACTGAAAGATAATTATTTGGCTGCTGGTAAAGGGTCTATGTCCAAGATGCTGTAAAGCAAAGTAGGAAAAGGGATTTGGTAGCCAATAGTTGAGGGGGAAATGGGGAGCCAAGCAAGTCCTGCTTTACTCACTTCAGGTCACAACTCATGCAATGGGAGAAATGTTATTCTCTTATGGTGCAAGATATTGTGATGGGGACAGCCTTGGCAGGGGGAAGCCCAGGCAGGTGTTGCAGTCAGTTCCCTAAGAACCCAGCTCAATTCCATAGCTTCAAGCTGATATAAAAATTGCTAGTCTGTTTGTCCAGGATTTCTAAAGAGAACATAAATTTCCAGACACTCTATGCCAGGGGTCTGCTTCTCCTTCTCTTCCTTTTACGGGAAACTTTGGGCTCTCTGTCTCCCATCCCTGACAGCATATCCATTATCTTTCCCCCTGTTCCCACAGCTGGATAAGACAGTGATCACCGGCATTGCTACAGGTGACGAGAGTTTGCAAAACAAGAGTCTGATAAAGGTGTGGTGTAAAGCATCAGCTCCACAGGTGAGAGTTCAGGGTGTGTGTGGCCGGGGTGATGCGATGGGAGGGCTAGAAGCAGTAGGGGCTGAGTATCAGAATGTGCTGATGGTCCTGGCAGAAGACTTCAAGTCAGCGACTCAACATTTAACTACACAGTCCAGAAATTGATTAATGAGACACCTTTGGGCATTTTGGAGAACGCAGTGTGAACAATTTCTATTTCTGTGCAAGGTTGCACAGATCCTAGGGCACAATTGTGCTTTTTGGAGACAACAAAGCAGGAATGTTGGGGTGTGAGAGATGACATTGACCCGGTTCGCAGATCCTATTAAACCACCGTTAAAATTAAGCCATGGTTTAATGTGCTGGTTCACAGTGCTGAAATCACAGGAGCTTCACTTTTCCCCTGCTCCTGCTGCTACTGTCCCCAGGAAACAAGCCATGATTTGACTTGTCATGTTGTCTTAAGCCAGTGGTGTCCAAACTTTATTCAAAGAGGGCCAACCAAGTTGTTGAGCTTTTTTAAGATTGAAGTTGTGGAGGTTTTTTTTAGGATTTTACCCCAGGAAATAAAATAAAATGCCACAGGGGCTGAATTAAACCAACCAGCGGGCCAGATTAGGCTTCAACCCAAGGACTATAGTCACAGTGCTTAGCCAAAAAGACTGGACTTATGTGAGGTGTTAACACAAGCACACAGAATCATTATGGACAGGCATGGGAGACAATGCATTAAAATGAGCATTATGCGTTGCTATCCATTAAGAGCCATGAACAATTAAGTGCCATTTTAAGGATTAATTGATGCAAGGTTGACAGCATTTAGAGGTTTTACTAGTGGGTTATCTAGAGACTCTTTGAAATAAGGCAAGTACTGTGGTGGAAACCTGACAAAAGAAGGATGATTGGTGTTGGAATTAGCATTGTAGTATTCTTTTGCCTGCTTGAAATAAGTTGGAATGCACAAAGGAAGTAATTTAGGATGGCTAACTGAAATGGCTAAACAGAGACACCAAATATTAACTATAGAACAACAAGGCCTTTTCTGTCTCAGCATGGGTGACTCTTTCCCAAGGTCCACAAAGCGCCTGCATGTGGCTGATGCCTCCCTCCCTTTTTCTACAGATTTCTTCCTTGAGCTCTAGAGGAAGCTTCCTGAACTGCAGCTCCCGTGCCCTATGCAGCTTGGACAGTGCTGGGAACCTCAGCAGGGCTGTGAAAGAGAAATGTAAGAACTGCCAACCCCAGGCAGCAGGACCCTGTTAGAAATGGCAGCTGTACCTGTGCCGTTCCTGTGAAGGCGGCAAGGGAGAATCATGACTTAGGGCAAGAGGAATTGGATTGTTCCTAATGCACTCTCTGCACCTTGCTCCTTCACCTAGGCCATCACCTATTTGTGGACACCACTCTGCCAGACTTGGCTGTGGGCCTCCTGCTGCTGGCTGCCTCACTGATTATGCTGTGCACCTGCCTGATCATGCTGGTCAAGATGCTCAACTCTGTGCTCAAAGGCCATGTGGCCAAAGCAATCCAGAAGGTCATCAACACAGGTAGGCTGGCTGAAACCAGGCCCAGAAAGAACTCCTGGCTCCCTCAGTGGATACCCAGCCGTGAGCCAAAGGGTGTGGAGACTCTCTGGGTTCCAGGCCACCAGAAGTTCACTAATTGGGTTCTCATGGCTGAAGCTATCTGTGGATCTCAGTCTTTCCTCCTTGTTCCTGGGCAGATCTGCCATCCCCTTTTGGCTGGGTTGCTGGCTACTTCGCCATGCTTGTTGGTGCTGGAATGACCTTTATTGTACAGAGCAGCTCAGTCTTCACTTCAGCAATCACGCCACTTATCGGTAAGTCAGCACTTACTCTGGTTCCATGCGCAAGATAGAAGGGATGTGTGTGTTTACACAAAAGGAAACTAAAATGGCTAGACTGACAATAAAGCCTATAAGTCCCGTCTCTCCCACTCTGCCTCTTATGAGGAAGTGGGTCTTCGGATTCCTGAATATCACTAACCCAATATAAGCATTTAGAAAGACCAAGGTGTTGCTGTAGCTTCAGCTAAACAGTAAGTGATGGTGCTGTGAAGCATAGCTAGCTCTGGAATCCCTCAGGAAGAAGATGCCATGAGTAATAGCAGAACATGTCTTGAGGCGCTCTTGCAGTGGCATAAAGGCCAGGTCTTTAAAAAGGAATGTTCCCCGTTGCCTGTTATCTTGAGTGACTGTTGAGGGGAAAGAAAGTGCTGTTTTCCTGATGGTTTTCTCCTTTTTCTTCTTCTTCTGTGGGACAGGCCTTGAGCTGATTAGCTTGGAACGTGCTTATCCACTCACCCTTGGTTCCAACATTGGAACAACCACCACAGCTATCCTAGCTGCCTTGGCAAGTCCAGGAGAGAAGATGGCCAGTGCCTTCCAGGTGAGCAGATGCCCTCTCCCTACTTGGTTAGGGTGGAATTACTTTAGAAGAGCATACCTTCCAAGCCAAAGGGTGTGTGTGTGTGTTATGTATACACACACACACACACACACACACATGCATTATATACACAAATGCTGCCAAACAGAACCCACCTTGCACAGTTTGCGCATCCCAGGTCAAATATAGCTGATTTCAGCAACACCCATCTGGTCTTTTATGTATTTCTGTTTACTGCAAATGCAATGAATCTCTGTTTGGGGAAAAGGCAGTATAGAGAAGCAAGCAAGCAAGCAAACAAACAGTTTGTCATGACCGCATTGATCTTGGAAGGGCCAGGGTTATTATTATGTATTACATTTACTGTATTTTTCACTCTATAAGACGCACCAGACCACAAGACACACCTAGTTTTTGGAGGAGGAAAACAAGAAAAAATATTCTGAATCTCAGAAGCCAGAACAGCAAGAGGGATCGCTGCGCAGTGAAAGCAGGAATCCCCCTTGCTGTTCTGGCTTCTGGGATAGCTGCGCAGCCTGCGTTCGCTCCATAAGACGCACAAACATTTCCCCTTACTTTTTAGGAGGGGAAAAAGTGAGTCTTATAGAGCAACAAATACTGTATATCCCACCTTTCTTCCAAGGAGCTCAGGGTGGCATATGTAGTTCTCCCCCACCCCATTTACCCTCACAACAACCCTGTGAGGTCAGTTAGACTGAGAGACTGTGGCCAACCCAAGGTCAACCATTGACCTTCATGGTTGAATGTGAATTTCCACTCTTGTCTGTCAGATGTCAATCCAGCACTCTGGCCGCTGCACCACACTGGCTCTTAAAACATGAAGTGCCAATGGGGAAAGCGGGATTATCTTCTTTACATGCCCTACCTGTTTCAGCCTGGCATGCCATCATTTCTCAGTCTTGCCTCCAGGATGGTTGCTATGTTTCTGTTTTCCCCTCCTCAGATTGCTCTTTGCCATTTCTTCTTCAACATCTCTGGAATCTTACTGTGGTATCCCTTGCCTTGCACCCGTCTGCCCATTCAGATGGCCAGAGCGCTAGGTGAGCAGACAGCCAAATACCGCTGGTTTGCCATCTTCTACCTACTCACCTGCTTCCTGCTGTTGCCATTGCTGGTTTTTGGACTCTCCATGGCAGGATGGCAGGTCCTGGTGGGCGTGGCAGCCCCTTTCCTATGCCTCCTGGCTTGTGTGGCCTTTGTCAACGTCATGCAGTCACGAAGTCCCGGCCGACTGCCCCGGTGGCTCCAGAGCTGGGACTTCCTGCCGTACTGGATGCACTCCTTGCAACCCATGGATGAGCTGATCACTAGGGCCACACGGTGTTGTGCTGGTCGTCGCTCAAGCAGCCAAGAGGAACAGAGTGATTTATCTCCTCAGATTAAAGCCAGTCTCTCAATCACTTCCTTAAAGCAATTGTCACTACCACCAAGGCTCTCTCCCCGACTAAATTTACCAGCAGTGCAAAATGCTACCCACCTGTAACCTGTGTTGGAACATAGCCCCATTGCTGCCTGTAGATAGTGGTGCTCAGCAGAAAAGGAATGGTAGACCTGACCTCTGAAAACAAAGTGTACCTGCCACCGTCTAGGGAAGGGTGTGTGTGTGTGTGTGTGTTGAGCTGCAGTGCTGGTGGCTTCATGTGTGACTTTAGCTGTATGACTGCCATGTGTGTACCTGTCTTCCAGCCATTGTGGATTCTTCTGCCACTGTGTATGACCCGGTATTGAGTGTGTGTGTGTGTGTGTGTCTATAAATGTGCATTCAACTGTTGCTTTAAACATCAGTGTGGCTTGCATCCATGAGTGCAAAATTCAGCCTTTGCAACTGTGTTTGTGTCTCTCAAGGTGAGGGTGTTTTATGTGCAGTGCATTAGATGCCCTGCCATGAGTTGGTTTGGGAAGTTGAGCAAGGTCTAAGCTTGGGATGTTCTGCATGGAGACAGCAGGGAAGTTCTTTCTGTAGCAGCACTGGGGATTATCCTGTGAAGTATTTTTCAGGATGTGCCACACATTTGCAATATATTAAACATAATTATGTAGTGGTGCTTGGAGATCATTCTCCACCCTCCTTTCCTGACAATATGGTGCCAATTGTCTCTTTGTGACCTCTTGTCTCTCTGTGACGGGGGTTCTAGACACTGCTTTAGTAAATATCATCTTTAATTTTTAAAAATTGTTTAGAAGTTTTAAGAAAAGTATTGCTACCTCCCCATTCACATTGCTTTTATATCTGCAGATGAGTCCCGAACAATTTTCTAGGTGGACTATCAAGGTTCAGTAGGATGGGAATGGGATGAGATAAGTGGCTTGAAGGGGCTTCTTTCCATGTATCTTTTGTTGTACGACTTCTTGCTTTCAGTCAAAGTGCAAACCAGAGTTTCGTGGTTCAAATAAAAATCCAGATTGGGAAGAGCTTGATGTTTATTATTTACAAAATTTGGTGCACTATTATCTTTGTCACACACACACACAGCCCGACTCACCCAATGTACAGCAAAGTTGTATAATGCAGATCAACAGCTAGCAGTCAGCAAAAAGAAATTGCACATAAAACAGAAGCCATTTCTTACATATATTTTTTTAAAAGCCAAGTCCTGTGTTGTTAAAGAGAATATGAACACTTAAGAAAGTGCTGCTTTGGATGTGATGTGGGCAAATTCTCTGTTTGAGGCTGTCATCAAAATGCTGCTTTTGAGTTCTGAAGCCTGACCCATACTGCCTTAGGAAAATGTACACACAAGGATAAATTAGGAATGCCTGTGGTTTTTTTTAATGCTTCTAATTGTTCTATATCTCACTAAATAAATTTCTTTTCATTGAAGTTTCAGAACTGATTGTGTGGTTGAGTGTCTTTTAGACTAATTTGAGTTGTCCCAGGCACCTGCATTTTTTCTTCTTTAGATTTTCCCATGCTCCTTTTTCACACGTACCATGTGCTCTCCTCTACAGAATCAGTCTAAGCCACCTACCCACTTCATCACATACCCTTATATCACCACCGAATAGCCAAGGTTCCTTCTCTTTTTGCGGTCTCCGGCACTGGCAGCACCTTTGAACTGCAGTCCTATGATTCAGAAATGCATTTTCCTGTTGTTCCATTTGATTGTTCAGGTAGGGTTTCCAAAGGTAAATGTCAAAAATAATGGATGCTTTGGAGCTGTAGCTTTTGTGTTTGCTCTTTATGACAGCTATGACTATGAGTGCCATAGTAAAAGGAACGTCTATTATAATCTTATGTGTCCCCACTCCCCCAACTGATGGGATGTTCCAAGGGTGTCATTACTTGATTTGGCTTCCTTTGGAGGAGAAAGAGCACTTTGGGGGCTGGTTCAGACAGAATGGGAAAGTATGTGAATGAGCCACAGTATGTCTCACACTTGTGTGCTCTCTATCTCTCATTCCCATAAGGAGATAAGAAAAGTCTGCTTCCAGTTTAAAACTAACCACAGTTTTCTGTCTGAACTTGGGAAACTGTAGTTTGTTTAAACTATGGCCAGTGAGAACAAGCCAAGATCATAATGCGGTTTGTGACAAATCGTAAATTTGCTTTTTTAATTTGGAAGTCATTCGGTATTGCAGTTAGTTTTAGAAAGTGGAAACTTCTGATCTCTTCAGTCACAGAAAAGGAGGAAAGGAAAGAGGAAAGTCTGCAGAAGCTCGACTCCACTTGTTCATGTCCAAACTAGGCCATGATGCCTTTATAATATTTGCTTTATTTATAAATATGCAAGCAGATAATAAGTGGAGGTAAAGTGGTGCACCGTCAAAAACTAAGCTATGGTTTGGCTTAGTATTATGTCTGAACCCAGGCTTGTTGTTTGTCTCACTTCAGACAAATGATGAGCTGTAACCAAGGTTTGTTCTTGGCTTACCACTTGGTTGTTTGTTTGTTTGCTTGACTTAAATCCCTAAAATAACCTAGGGAAGTTTACATAAGGAAAATTTCGCATCCCCTTCTCACCCTTGTAACCACTTTTGAAGGGCAAGGGTCCCTCCTTGGTCAGTATGGGCTAAGACCAGGGCTTTTTGCAGCTGGAACTTGCCAGAACTCAGTTCTGGCACCTCTCAGGTAGGCACCATTGCCATTATAAGAGAACAAGGGAGGTGTTCATGGTGAGTTTAGGTACAGCTTTTTCTAGAAAAATAGTGCTGGCTAAGGCATAGTGGTGGTGGGAAACTTTGCTTCTTTGAATTCCCTTGTTTAATTTATCATAGGATTTGAGTCTGAGCAGTGTCTCCATTTCTCAGCAGTTCCACCTGCACCCCAGCCCATAATGTTCAAGAGGTTCCCAGATTCTCCAAGCAGTTTTTCAGGAAGATGCAGAAAGAGGGCATGAAAGTTTCCTTCCATGAGCTTCCTTACTATAGGATCCATGCCAGTATTATTAATTGCTTGTGGAGCAGTTCTGGGAAAATCAATATTTAATGCAGAGTATGAATAATTCCATGAGATCTTCTGCCTTGCAGATACTCCATGGAACAGTTGCTATAAATTGCTCAGACTCTTGGCAGACAGCTCTTTAAAATGCTTACCTGTGTGTTTATGTGTGTCATATTTTAAGTTTTAACTTAAAAATCCCTTATTTGGGGCTGATCATGCATAGTTTACAATGCCCCAGACTGCATCTTTTGGGAACCAGGAACAGACATGGCCACTGGATGGCAATGCTGAGCTGAACAGAGCTTGGAACGGAGTTTTAGCTCCTCATTGAGCAGGCAAAAAGACTTGGGATTCATGGTGTGACTCCCAGAAGAGCCCAGGTGGCCGTTTCAGGTCCCTGTCCTTTCTTTATAAAGATGGAAGAGCATTGGCTCGGAAGAACAATGGCATTCCAGCAGAATTTAGGAGAGAAAGATTTCCATGTCTACTTAACTTCATCTAGTGGCTGATCATCAGGAACCTCTGCACCTGGAGCCTTTTAATGAACCATTTCATAGGTAAACATAGGAGTATGTGGTAGACTAATTAAAATGGTGCATCTGAGCATGTTTGGAGTTCCTTTTTCTCATTAATGAGTAACCGCAGCTACAAATGGAGAAACACACTAACTGCAGGTTCAGGGTTGGTTTCCAGTGCTGGATATAAGGGTTAGTTTGCATTCTATGGTGGTTCTAAAAGAAAAGACAGTGGTGTGTGAAGAGCTATTGACTGCGAATTCTTCTTCATTAAATCTCTGTGTACAATAATATATTCACCGTGTACAATAACATATCCACACTATACATTTTTTAAAAAATAAGCCATTCATACACCTGTGATGGAGACATTATAAATAGTAAATTATTTTACTTTATCCTTTCTTACATTTGCTTAGGCTTTACTATAATGTCATCTGCTCCATTTCCAGTTATCCCAAATCCTCTTTTTCACAATTCACCATTGTTACACAACCACTACTTTCTTTGTAATTTCCATATTTCTTTCCATTCTTGCCTGCTTGTCACCTGCTCCCGTAACTTACAGTTCCCAAGCTTCTGCAAACCTGGTCCTTGTTATCTTGTTAAAAATAGACATCACTTGGGACTTTTCTCCAGCTATCACCCCTGACCACTGGCTAAGCTGGCTGGGAGTGATGGGAGTTGGAGTCCAACAACATCTGGGATAGGGAACTATAACTCCCTTCTTCCCTGACCATTGCCCATGCTGGCTGGGGTTGGTTGGGGAGTTGTCGTTCAACAGCAGCCAGAAGCCACCAAGATTGGCAAGGCTGTATTGGGACAGTATAGAAGCAAGAGAAACGTCATCTGCCCTGGCACAGGTGAGAGCTTTACTGGATGGTTGTCCACTATCACTGGTGGAACCTCTACAAGGAACTTCCCCTCTGGTGGCTCATGGAAAAAGCTGGGCCCCTCTCTCAGTCAGTAGACTCAGAGGTAAGTCACACCAGATCAGCTGGATATATGCCTGAGTTTAAAAAGTTTAGGATCTGGGTTGTAAGCAGCTAGGCACAGCCCTTCCCCAGCCCTTTCCTCCTTGTGTGTGTGCACGCCTGCCAGGTGCTCTGAGCCTGGGTGAGGGAGGCAAGCTCCCCCTCCTGGGCTCTTAGTGTTGGCAGCAAGCAGCCTCTCCCACCAGCTGGAGCTGGCTGGGCGCCTGTAGGCCAGCCAGCCAGCACTGCCTGCCCCTCCCTTCCCTCCCCCCAAGGGATCTGCTCAGAGGCCGGATGCAAAGAGGCTCAGAGCTGGAGCAGCTCTGCCGGGCTTCACACCACTGCAGGGAGAGGGAAGAATCAGCAGGCAAGAAGAAAGGGGTGTACTCTGCACATACCCACCGCTTTGCCTTGGACATGCTTAGTATCAAGTGGAAGCCAAGGGATTGAGGCCATCTGTGGACTGTTCTCTGAGGGAACTGTGCATCTTCTAGATCTGCTGCCTGGGGGCACTAGATTTACCTATCTGCCCCGAACTGCGCTGAAATCCACTATAGTGTTCCATGGGACATCACACTTTGAGATCTACCATGCCTCACTGGAACTTGTCGTTTTGCTTCAGTGTCTGATGTGCTGCGCTAGGATCTGTTGGGCCTCCCCACTGCTGTGCTGTTGATCCCCACAAGGTAGGATGGTGCCAGGTGAGAGGAAGGCTGCTAGGCTCATCCTCTTCTGGACCTGTGACCATGAAACAAAGCCTTGTGAGTAGGCCCGGGTGAGACTTGGGAACCTGTGAACCTTGCACAGGTAGCTTTGGGCACTCCCATGGCCTGGTCTGGGGATGCATGGTATGGAGCCACAGCAAAATGGATCTGGCAATCAGAGTGACCAGGCACCCGCTGAGCTCCCGCACTCGCCTCTTGGCATGGCACTTATCCTGGTGGCCGTGCTGGTCATGGCACTTGTGACCCTACTGGGGAATGTGTTGGTAGTGCTGGCTGTGTACACCAGCCGGGCCCTTCGGGCCCCGCAGAACCTCTTCCTGGTGTCTCTGGCTGTGGCAGACATCCTGGTGGCCACCCTTGTCATCCCCTTTTCCTTGGCCAATGAGGTCATGGGCTACTGGTGCTTTGGCGGCTTTTGGTGCAGCCTCTACCTGTCGCTGGACGTTCTCTTCTGCACCGCCTCCATCATGCACCTCTGTGCCATCAGCCTGGATCGGTACTGGGCCGTCACCCGCGCTGCCCGGTACAACCTTAAAAGGAGTCCCCGGAGGGTCAAGTGCATGATTGGGGCTGTCTGGGCCATTTCTGCCTTGGTGTCCTTGCCACCGCTTTTCAAGTCAACGCACCAGGACCAGCTGTGCTTGCTGCACGACGACACCTGGTACGTGCTGGCCTCTTGCACTGCCTCCTTCTATGCCCCCTGCCTCATCATGGTTGCTGTCTACTGCCGGATCTACCATGTGGCCAGGCACAGGAACTCGGTGGTCATTGCTGCGAGACGTGTCTCCTACCCCAACCTTATCACTGCAGCCAAGTGCGACGCCCGCAGAGTGAGCACTCAGCACCCTGGGGAAGCGCAGAATGCAGGCTCGGAGCACGGCCAGCTTCCCCACCCCCAGCCTAGCTTGCCCCGGCTCTCTCGGCAGTGGAGGGCAGAAGAGATTGGCAACAGTGCCAGGTCACAGAGGACCCCCAGGCTTTCCTGGTCAGTTCCCTCTAGCCGGCAGCAGCGCAGGAGCAGGGACATGTCCGTCTCCACCAACCGGCTGGTGCAGGCAAGAGAACGCCGGTTCACCTTTGTCCTGGCTTTCATCATTGGGGCTTTCGTACTCTGCTGGTTCCCGTTCTTCTTCACGTACAGCCTCGAGTCTGTGCTCGGGGAAGGCTGCTGCATCTCCAAGCCTCTCTTCAAGTTCTTCTTCTGGATTGGCTACTGCAACAGCAGCTTCAACCCCATCATCTACACCGTCTTCAACCGGGATTTCCGGAGGGCCTTCCAGCAACTTCTCTCCCGTGCCGACCCACTTACATGCAGGATGTGAGGACTCTTCTGCTAGAGGGCTGTTTGGAGAGGTGGAGAGAGGTGTTGGCGTGCAGGCTGGGGTTCTGGGCCTGTGTACGAAACAGCATCCTGAGGCAACAGGTTGAGGCTGATGAGCAGGATAATATCGCTGCTGGTTTTGTGCTGAAAAAGCTCCTGTTAAAGTGGTAAATCTGTGGCATGAGTGGCACAGGCAGCCAGACATTTGTGACATGAAGGGCTGGTGGGCCTGGTTATGGCACAGAGAGTCAGCCTTACACATGCCCTGCCTACCTCTCCTGTACTGTGCTGCTAGCCTGCTTACCAGTCCAATAGGCCAGAGGCCAAGCACTGGTGCATTGAGGGACAGGGGTAGACTGCTTATGGGGCAGTGGAGTAGTGGTAACTTCTGAAGTGCAGGTGTGCTGTTCCTGGCAACCCCTCACAGCCATGCACAACACTGTATAACAGAAATTAATTTTTGGTCGAGGCTGACATTTTGGCCTCAGTACCTCGCCAGCTTCTTCAACCTCTCCATCTGCTCCTTCGTTTAAGATATCCAGTCTGATGAAGGGTTCTAGTGGACTCAAGAGCTTGCTTATCATCTTGTGACATTTGGTTGGTTATTTAAAAAAGGGACTTCGACTTTTTTCAAAAATAAAAGTGTTGGCTTAACTCTTAATCATGCATTTGAAATGAAATCTACCTCTTCCTCTGCTTGGTTTATTTAGTAGGTAGCTGCATTTTGTGGGAGGCAGGGGGAGTGTACACAGAAGATTGGCAAATGGCACCCCAGTGATGACATCATCATTCTGGCAATGGCATAAGGGGTGTAGACTTCATATTTGCCAATCCCTGCTGCACTGCTCAGAAACAGTGGTACTACTACTTTCAACTTACCTTATGGCAGACCTGCTAAAACATTTGCCCATCATCACAGTAAATTAAGCAGATGTGAGCTCTGCATTCTGCTACCTTGGTTTAGGACTGCCAAGTTACAGATCCCAACAACCATAGAGTTGTTCATGAATCCCTGAAATACGCTCTCTATTCCCAAAAGAGTTCTAGCCCACAAAAGCTTTGCTGTGCGCCTTTCTCCCAGCTGCTCTGCGGAGAGGAAAAGGGTAAGGTCTGCCTTGGAGGAGATTCCATGAGGTGACTTGCTTCTGTATTGGGGATGGAGACATACAACGGATCCCTCTCAAATGCTTTTCCTGCCTCAGGTCAGTGACATTTTGAGGGAATCATGGGCATAAGTAATAACGTAAAAATGGCCTTTCTGAATCAGGCTAAATATCCATTTAGTGCAGGGGGTAGATAGCGTTTGTTCTGCCACGGCCACGTTCCCTCAGGGGTAATCCGTTGGGGACTGCGTGTCAGTGGTAGGCAGGACCAGAGTGAAATGTGGATGGGGCCATCTCTCTCTCTTTCACCTCTTTCCATCTCCTCCCAGCCTAATCAGGGGCCTGTTGAGGAAGGGATAGATAGCCCATGCAGGAGTTCACAATGGGTCATTTGCAGAGGGCTTTTGAAATTAGACTGAGCCCCCGCCGCTGCCATTTTCCTAGATCGCCCACCCTTGATTTAGTGGACCAGTCCTCTTGTCTGTAAACCTTGGCCATCCAGATGCCCTTGAGAAGCTTGCAAACAGGCCATGATGGCGATAGCCCAGCCCATTTGGCCTCAGTATCTAGTAGCCAGAGGCATTACCACTGCCTCTGAATGTTTCTCTGTCACCTTTGGGCCTGAGAGGCTGGGGTTTGGGCCTACACCTTCCCCAGAGAGAGCAGCAATAAAGAGACGTCAGGCAAAGTCACTGGTCACCATGTACTGGAGCTGAAGTACTTGAGCAAAGGATCAGCATGTTCTAGTTCACTCTCCCCTCTCTGTGTCCCCCCCCCCTCCAAGAGTGACTTTGCAGAAAAGAAGACTTTTCTCTCAGTTGTGCACAGTGCGGAGTTTCCTTCCAGCAAGGTCAAGGTTGGTGCTGGTGGGACCCATGGAATTGCTGTGTCTCCTCCGCCTGCCCCCTTTGTTCAGCAATCACATGTTTTAGTTTCGGGATGTCTGCCTCTGCCTCAGTTAGTCTGTTTTGCTGATCCGAGGGGAGCTGGGCAAAGCCAAGAGGGAGGCCGGATGCTGAATCAGCCATCTGGCTCTGGGAAACAGATATTTACGGTACCCCTGATCCCACTGCTGGTCAGATGCCAGCCACTGAAAAGTGGGTTTCCACTGGCCAGCCACAGGGAGCAAAGCTCTGGGGATATTTGGCTTTGAGGGGGTGAAATCCCTTGTTTCCTGCATGAAATGACAGTTATTGGGTGTTTCCTCCACTATTTAGAGTTGTAGTCAGGAGAGGATCCAGTATTTCAGGTTGGGGAAAACGTTGTTGGTGGGGGTTTTTTGTGATTCCCCTTAACTGGGTGCCTGGTGTGTATTTGAAAGTTTTACATGTGTAAATTGCTTTCCTATCAATCTGCCTCTTCCATGTTTTCAAGTGATCTTATGATTGGCTAACGTAAGAACCAAGCCTCAAATTCCCAGCAGATATGAATTAACAATGATGAACACCGCTCTGTTACCACACATACATACAATCAATGCGGGAATGGGACTGCATAGTTAGTCCCCCTAACTTTACCTATTATCTAACTATACAGACAAACAAATTAATAGCTCACACAAAAACATCTTCCCAGAAAACAGCAACTCAAGGGTGGTGGCAAGGCAGGAAGGTTTCCATGGAGACAGGCCCTATTAATCCTGTTAGTAATCTACCCCAGTTCCAGCAGCTTAGAAGGGGGCAGCTGGTGTCTGGCTGTTATCAGCTTGGCACTTTCCCCCCTGACAGAGCCTTGGTGGGTTCTGTTCTCATGTACTGACTGCCCACTTGGGTACCACGGTGCAGAAAGGCCTAATAATAAAATGTTTGTCTCTAAAACTGCAATGTACCTGGCACCATGGGTTAGCCTCCCCATTTTACATCAGTTTATCTGTCGCAAGCATCTTCCATGTGCACAGATCAAAATTTCCTGATGTTTCTGGTCTACCTATCAGGACACAGGAGTAGATTGGAAATATTTCCCATTTTTCATCTTTCACTTCCACCTTCCAAGCGGTGCTGAAAGGTGCCAGTGGCTCATCTTCTGCGTATATGTTGGACATGCAACGTCCCCCAAGTGTCAAAGCTCTGCCCTAGATACGGGCCAAACCCATGTAGCCATACCTGAAGGATCTTCTTTCCCAATTAACCCCCCGCCCTGATTCCACAGGGTTGGAAAATGGGGATTGTTCCTTGTACTGAACATCATGGGTGATCCTTTCGAGGCATTTTGGGCATCTTCACAAGCATGTCCTATGAAGCAGGTCACACCGCAACAGAAGGCAAATAAGGTAGAGTGTGATGCTGGCATTCAAAAAATTGCTTTGACTTTTTACACTCATTTTAGATTACCACCAATAAAGCAGGCAATGCAGCAGCTATAGCTTCCCTTGACCGTTCGTACTCTAAGCAACCATCCACCACAACCACCTGCGTAACAAGCAAAGATTCCAGGTGTGCTGCACAGCAGGTTAGTTGATGTGGGGAGACCCCCCTCTCAGACTCACTGATGTGGTCCAAAGGAAAGCACAGCAATACATTTGGCACCAGCTTGGCTGCAGGAGTTTCTGGAAGGAGGCATACAAGGCTCCATCCAACCGCCTTAGGGACTCCACTCTGAATTTGTGTAGGTTTGCTCCTCAGCCTTTCCTTCTCTTGAAGATATTCCACAAGGCAGTGGAGGTTTAGGAACAGAATTTTCCGTTTCCTAGATGGGCTGTCTTCCCAGATTGATGAGCCCCATCTGCCTCTTGCTTCCCTCTACTACAGCATGTGCAGAAACCGCCTTCTTGATTGTTGTTCCCACTATTGGTCTCGTTCACTCAATTTGCTAGAGGCTGTCTTTGTATGTAGGAACTTAACTCACCAAGGTTTTGAGACCCATCGGCTACCCTCACCTGTTTTAGCTAACCAGTCAAAGCTATTTCCCAGGGTGTGATCGCTGTCACATGCTGACTGCTTCTAGGAGCCACAGTGCAGGGTGGGGACCAAAGATGGACGAACTACCCCAGAAAGAGCACAACGTGCCTCCCACCAGCAATGGCTGCCTGTTCTATTTTTCCCTCTCCGAGGATATTTATGTATCTTTCTGTTGCAGGAAGTTCTGTCACTGAAGAAAAAATAGATCCAGACCAACTGCTCTGCTCTGAGGGTTTTGAGTGCCCCTCAAAAGCAGTGTTTGGCCAAGATCTGCTTCCTCTTTGAAGCCTGGTGTGTTGGGAATAAATGACCCTACATCCCAGGCGATAGGGGAGGGCCTCAATGGGGTTGCATTCAAATTCTTGTGTCAGTAAGCCCCTCCCACTCTGCATATCGGAGCGGCAGCCAGCTGCCCTAGGGGACAATAGGACTGGAAATGGCTTTGATGTCTGAATGGAGGGATGGGCCCCCAGGGAGCTGTATAGTTAATGATTGTGCAAGGAGGTAGGAAGAGCAATATGTTCTCAGGATGTTTCTTGGATGCCCCTTGACCCTCTTGTTATTCTCACACCCCCTCCTTACTCTCTGCAATTTCCCTGTAGAGGTGTCAGTTTGGAGAAAAGGATGTCCTGAGATGAGCCTTCCTCTGTCTCAAAGCTGGAGACAGGAAAATTTCACTGCACTAACTGAGCTCTTCTTTGGACTTCATTCCCAGGCAGAGGTGGATTTAGGGGATCGCGACTGGTTGCACTGCATTGGGCACTGAGCCTAGGGGATGCTACAGGGTACCATAAATGTGACATAGTGAATTGAGCAGAACGGAAGGCGAGAGGCAAAGGGCGCTGAATTCTGGCCTGACACAGGGTGCCACTGAAATTCGAAAGACCCAAGTCTAGCCCAGAATTATGTTTCCAAAAGTTCTGAAAGTTTAATGCCCCCATTTGGGATGGGGGAGAAACTGGATTCAGTTTGCACTTAAAGGTGAACCTATCAGATGTGCACTTTCTGAAGCAGTTCACACACCGGAAGAAAATTCACACTTCTCCAAATTTTGCAGTGCTGTTCTTTAGCCAAGTAGTGTGTAAAGAAATGCATGTACTAGGGTGATATGTGAACAAAAATGCTTGCATTAATGAAAATAACTTATAAAAATGCACTGTAGTAGGCAGTGTTATTTTTTTAGAAAAAGAGGTGCCAGAACTCACCACGAACTCCTTCCTCATTCTCTTAGAATGGCAATAGCGCCCACCTGAGAGGAGCAGGTCAAGTCCAGAGCAAAACTCCTTTTCAGAAGGGTAATTGCAACATCAAAGGTGGATATAGGGGAGCGCAACCTGTTTGGTCGCACTGGGTGCAGGGCTTCATGGGCACCACAACTATGAAGTCCAACGGAAGGCGGGGGGGGGAGGATTTTGGTGTTGCATTTTGCTGCTGAACGTGCAAAGGGACAGGCTGTAGTACAGATGTTACTAATCATCTTTGGCCATTCACCATGCTTGCTGGGGCTGATGGGAATTGTTGTGCAGCAACATCCGGAAGGCCAAATGTTCCGTACACCTACTGTAGCAGCTTTGCCACGGATGCGGTATGTCCCTATTTGTACAGGTGTGACAAAAGGTAACCCAAAACTGAGGGCTCATCCACATTTCCACTTTCCCTGGGGAAACCTGGTGCTTGCTGTCAAGTCAGAGCAACCATCAATCATGTTTTCTCTGCCCTAATTTAGAGCTAAAGAGCAGTTTATGGGGGGAAAGTGGCAGGGCAAATGCAAAACCACTCACCTAGAAAGCCTAGAAAGCACAGGAGAAGCTGAAAACTACTTGGACCCGTGCTTTCTAGGCACAGGACCAGCGGAAGTGTGGACTCTGAGGGAGCAGGAGAACCTGTTTGTGCAAAATTTCCATCCTGGCTCAGCAGATGAATGTAGCCAAGCTGCAACTAAGGCCTTGGAGATGGGGGAAGGTGGGGGGCGCTGAGAGGATTAGGGGACAGAGGAGGGTGAGTCTGCTCATGAGCTAGGATGGGAATCTCAAGCCAGGCTGGCCGGGCTGCTTGGCTCAGACATGCAGAGGCCAGAGGCTGACTAATTTCCCCAGCTTTGTGGCTCAAAATAGAAAAACTTGAAACATTGACCCTTCACCCATCTAAAAACAGCTGTTGGCGCCATGGGAGCTGGATTCCACAAGGCCCAGGGCCCAGCTCCAAACTTCTGCACTCCCTTTAGCTTCCAAGCCCAGTGATGCTGTGCGATAAGGAGCCAGGCCCAGAACCATCAGGCACCAGTTCTCAAGGAGACGTTGGGCCAAACATCCATCATAGCTGTGGTCTGGCACAGGCTCGTAGGGGGGGGAGCGGGTTTGATGGTCTCCACTCTCTTCCTGTGGCTCTGAATAGAATCTGCAGCCAGCATTCCTCGGTAACATTTCCAGCGCTCAGGAACAGTGATTGAGGCTGGAGGCAGGCCGCGGTTTCCCGCCCCCACCCTGACCCAAGAGTTGGAAGTGGCTTGAAAAATGGGTTGCTGCTGCTGATTTGTTGCCCCTGAAAATAGGTAATGGTGATTTGTACACAGAGTTATGTGTAAAACATGGGTCCCTTAGCAGCCTGGTTCCTTGTAACACACACATTTCTCAAGGAGACATGAAGTCAGGGATGAGGAACCTATGGCTGTCCAGATATTGATGGACTCCAACTCCCATCAGGCCCAGCTTGCATTGCCCATGATCAAGGATGAAGAGACTTGTAGTGCAGCAACATCTGAAGTGCTACATGTCTTAACATCCCTACGTTAAGGAGAATGAGCCAGCTCATCCTGGCTGTGAGTCCTGGAAGACCTGCCCCCTGCCTTGCAGGTCTTTTCCCACCTGGCCTGGGAGGGGAGGGCCCTGACTGACCCCAGCTACAAAAGCTGAGGCTGCCAAACAGACTGTTGCGCTGGGGTTTTGTGAGGGGGAGGGAGGTTGTTGCTGTTATTGATCTTCATTTCTTACAGTTTTATTTTAGATACAGGAATGCCAACAACAATGAAATTTTTTAGATCTTATGAGTTTTGTGGAAACTTTAATTTCATTAGTGCACTTTTTATTGTTTACAACTACTTTTATTATGTTTGTAATTAGGTGGGTTTTTTCCATGTTGTGAGCTGTCTTGAGCATGGTTTTAACTATGGAAAGGCAGCATACAAATAAAATGATGAGATGAGATGAGCCCTGAGACACGTGCTTTGCCATGCCCTGTATAATGCTGTGGTTCTCTGCCAGGGTATGAACATGCAGTTGAAAAGGGCACAGTGCAGTGTACTATGTACTTTCTTCTGAGAATATAAGTTCTGTAACAAACTCTTTGGTCCTTCTGCATCGTGCACATAGCACTTGCAGGTTTCTTTTTCCAGCTGGTCTCTGTCACTGTGTCCCAATTTCTATGCTGCTTGAATCCTGGTAGGCTGGGCATACCCTTGCTTGTCATCCCACCAATCTCTGGGCTTTCTTACCTAGTATATGTCATAAAGTGGTGATAAAAACTATGTTCAATGAGTTTCCTAGTCTCAGTCAATGCAAATTTGCCGTCCATGCTCTGGAGTCTCTTACTGGAGATAGTGTGGACATGGGCTGCCCTCTGCTGTTCAGAAATTAATAAATCTTCTATTCTGCCCCCCCTCCCGCTTCAACACATTTTTGTTTATTTTTTCCTCTTGGGGGAGCATGCACAAGATACTAACATGCTCAAATTAGGCCTGTGATCTTGGCACTCCTTTCCTACAAGCTCTTTTGCTGAGAGCCGGTTTTGAGCGGCCATGGGCTTGGCCACAGGACAACAGCTTCCATAGCTCTGTGAGCATTCAAAACCACACCTTCCCCCTCAAGAATAATGCAGAGGGTGTTGCCTGGAGCTCAAGAAGATGGGCTGTAGGGCGGGGGTGGGAGAAACATGCCAGTGTTCTGTGAGGAAGATGGAAGTGAGGAGGAGAAATGTGAGGTGTTCAGGGGAGAAGGCAAGACAAAGAACATGAAAACAGTCTTAGTGGAGATGAGGGGTAATCAGCTGGACCAATCAATGTCAGGTAGCACTAAAATCCCAGGTAGCATTTCCTCAGAAATGATAGTGCCCATATTGGACAATTGACAATTTCCCTTTGTTGGAAATTTGATTTATTTTATGGTGGGTAAATGACACAGACATATCTGACTTTAAAAAAAATATCTCTGAAATACTCACTGTCTAATCTAGCAGAATTGTACACACACACACACACACATGCTTACACACATACACAGAGCAGATCAATAGCTGCAGAGAAAGACACTGTACCCCCATCCATCCCCCCACCCCCGCAAAAGGCAGCTGCATAGGTTTTGGCTTTGTGAAACTACCATCTCAGGCTTGCTAACGCATGTGGTTTTGGATCCAGTCAAGATAGTGAGTGACTCTGGTATAGACCCCAGGCTTGTTCTCCAGCGCACAGCCTGTGCCCCAGCTGATGATGCCATATAGTGTGGCCTTGCCTTGCTCATCACACACCAGGGGTCCACCGGAATCTCCCTGCAACACAGAAAGCAGGGGTGTGAATACATAGGCCAGAATCAAACCCATCCCCACCCCACTTCACGTTTTGTTATTGAGATCAACACTTAGAATAATAGAATCATAGAGCTGTAGAGTTAGAAGGGACCACAAGGCTCATCCGTCCAACTGTTGTGATGCAGGAATCTCAGCTGCAACATCCATGACAGATGACCATTCATTCTCTGCTTAAAAACCTCAAAGGAAGGAGAGTCCACCACCTTCCAAGGGAGTCCAATCTTGTTACAAATGCCTCTGGTACTTCATACAGGGAAGGTGCAGAGACTTAATAACAGAGCATGGGAAGAGCATGGGGGTAGAAGGAACAGAACATAAATTCAAGGTTTTAGCCTTCGCACTTGCTCCAAGCCTAATGAGCCAGTATCTGCCTTCTGATGTATGCCACCTTGAACTCCTTGGAGAAAAAGGTGGGATCAGGGGTACAAGCCCCACCCTGCATAATCAATCACAGGATGCTGCACACACACACCTTTTGAATGGCAATGCCTCCTAAAAAAATTTATTTGACCTTGGCCCCTAGGAGTTTGCTTCTATGGGGGGGATATAAATGCAATAAATGAATGAATTTGCAAACATGAATGCTTGTCTCCACCACAAAGCCTGCTCTGTTCTGTGTGCCAGAGATCTCCCTGTGCTGCCGGTAATTCAAAATAGTCTCACCTGACAAGCATCAGCTCTTCCATCCATGTACCCAGCACACAACATGTCTTCTGCAATGTGGGTCCCATGGACCTCTTCAGAACGACACTGCTCATGAGGAATGATAGGCATATCTGCCTCCTGCAGGTACACAGAGAGTTTGTCGGCTCCTGCAGGGAAAGAAGAGGACCCCAGTGAACCAATCCATCCAAACGCACAATCCAAGTTTGGCCTTGTGGCCATTGAAAAAACTGGGCATCCTGAGACCTCACGAGTCCACGGACAATCCCAAACAATCCGCTGACAATCCCAAACAATCCCTCTTGTAAGGAAGAGTTTAGCTGTGGGCTGCCTTTGCTGATCAGTGAAAAAACCCCTGATCAGTATGGTAGATCAAGATGCAAAAGATGCTAAGGAATTGTAGGCACCATCTGGCACCTTGTTTATCCTCCTCCAACATGAGTGGGGATTTCAAAAATGGCTGATAAGGGAGGGGCAGAGAAGAATATGAGACAGCATCATGCCCTCCCTCTCTGTGGGAACAGGTGGCCAGCCAGCAGGCGTGGATGTTTAAGGGAAGGATAATAAGGCCTGCTTAAACTTCATGTCTTCACCTGACCACTCCCTTCTCACCTTCATACATATGTCCCCATCCTGCGATCTGGCATGGCTTGCTGGTGTCAAATGTCTCTGTTGAATTTGGTAGGCACACTGGCAAGATGGAGTGTGACAACTCAGCACAGTGTCCTGGCGTCTTCTCCTTCAATCGCACCAGTGCTGGGGAGAGTACAAGAGAGCAGGTTAGAATTGGGGCTCAGGGATGAAGTTTGCATGGGTGGGCGGGCAGACAGGTAGGAGTGGATGAAAGCCTTGTCTTCCTTGATCGACTCTGGACTGGGGCTGGGAAAAGAAACTTAGAATGAAGACTCCCACCAACAGGGCAGGTGAGCAGACTTCTGGCCCACCATAATCCAATATCACATTTTCCACTCCCTCCTGGGGCAGCATGGCATGGATCATGGCAGAAATGGTCAACCTGTGGCCTTTCAAATATTGCTGGGCCACCAACTCCCACCAGCTCCAGCCAATGGTCAGGGATGATGGGAGATGGAGTCCCAACAACATTTGGAGGGCCTCAGGTCCCCCAGCACCAGATTAGGGCCTTGTAGTTCATGTCCTTGAGAGATACACACAAGTCTGGAAAGACTAACTAGGGGCTCTTCTGGGCGGGTCTTGGTGAGGTTGAGTGCCGTATACAGCCCCCAAAATGTTTCATGAGCAACTTGGGCTAAGGAGATTGGACTGGTTGTTGTGGCCAATGAGGGCTCAGGCAAGTCCGGCTACCTTGTGGTGGTGAGGGGGGTGCAGGACATTAAAAAGAGGCTCTCACCAATGTCATGGCGTTTGGTGATCTCAGAATAATGCCCATGCAGTAGATAATTCTGTACTTGGAACTTCACGGAGCCATCTGTGCTTCTGTTGTATTGGGTCTGGCCCAGCACCACTGAAATCTTGGAAACATCTGGCCTATGGTAAAAGATCTGTGGTCAGCAGAGTCTTTCATGGCTCAGAACAGGATTCTCCAGATTTTCGTGTAGCCAACATGGTTTTCTCCAGATGTTGTTGGACTTCCAATTCTTACCAGCTCCAGCCAGCATGTCCAACGGCCAGGGAGGATGAAAGTGGTAGTCAAACAACATGTGGAGGGACACAGGTTTCCCAACAATCCTATGCACATTAACTTGGTAGTATATCACACTGAACTTAGTGAGACATGTCTCATTGAACAGGCATAGGATTGGGCCACATAACATGGGATGCAGTGGGGGGAGAGAGCTTTAACAAGTGACCATCAATAAATTAACATGTCTGTCATCTCCATCAAGCTGATAAGGATTTCTACCATCATTCCAAACTCTGACTTAATGTACCTCAGTGGGGCAAGCTAGCCACAACCTAACTTTCACTGATTTCATTGTGCACTATGTTCAAGTAGCCTGGATGCAGCCCAGTGTCAGTGGACTTTGGGGTGGATGGTAAGACTTACCTGAACTCTAGGCAGTGTGCAGCTGTTAGGACCCAGCAGGAAGCAATGAGGCTTCCTCCACAGAATTGATCCCCTATGTAGATGGCAGCCATGTAGGGGTGGGAGCCACGAAGTGCCACCATGCCTCTCACTACACGACTGCGTGAGGAGGTGGTGGTCTTGGGAAAGCGCAGCCCACAAACTGGAGCTGGGATGGGGACAGTTTGGCTTGGTCCAGCTGTTGGCCTGATGCTCTCGGGCTTCTTCGTAGCCATTGACTCTCTTTCCAGAGATGCCAGAGGTACTGCTGCCGTTGGTGCCATGGTATCTGGGGAGAAAACAGTTTAGCTCTCATTCATGTCAGGTTCAGCCACACACGCCATTTCTTCCAGAGCAAATGGTATGCCTCACCTGTATATTGGGGATGGCAGCTGGTGATATTGCAGAATTCCCAGCTGAGTTGCATATTGCGCAGCACATAACACCATGGGCGGCTGTCACCATCTGGGTTTCTGCACAAAGAAAAGGCCCAGTCCTCTCTTAAGCAAGGGCAATGCTCAGCAACCTTGCTTTAATAATAATAATAATAATAATAATAATAATAATAATAATAATTTTATTGTGTGTATCTCCCATCTGTCCCCTGTCCATGTGCCAGCTGCATTCCTTTACCTCACCTCACCCCCTAGCATTTCAATTTCCTTTCATCTGCTCTACTCCTTGGATGTTAGTTGTGGCCCTTTCCATACCTGGACACTTTCCCCCAGGTGCCCTCTGAACCAGTGCCAGACCAAGGCATTTTGCTGCCTGAGGCAAAAGCCAATATGGTGCTCCTCTCCCACTTCCAAAAGCCATCTGGAATCACAGCTGCTGAATTATACTTCAGCGCTTACAACAGGACAGTATCTGCTGCTGCACCTAAGGGGTTCAGCATAGTGTAGGAGGCATAGGGCAGACTGTATGTGGCACAGACTACTCTGTCCTTCAATCCCATGCCACCACTCCCTGACTCCCACGCCCAGCATCTGCTGCCTGAGGCAGCTGCCTTACTTTGTCAATTGATAGAGCCGGTGCTGCCTCTCACTAACATTTCCTGTGTTCTGTCACAAACATCCCCATTTCCCATGCTAAAATATATCTCACCTGCAAAAGGCGTGTGGCCCCAGGCCAAAGATGGATGAGTTGTTCATACTGCTGGAGAACTCATTTAACAGGAGTGGGGAGTCCCAGGGGAGGCACGGTGCCCCTGAGACAGTGTAGTGGGCCATGCCTCGGTATAGCCGCCCATTCTCTCTGTAGCAGGTCTGAGTGTGCTCTAGGGAATAAAAAGACCAGGGACCCTCAGGTGCTTTGGAAAAAAGGTTAGGCCTTGAATAAGGTAATATTTTTATGCCCCTGTCTACCCTCTCCAAAGAGAACAGCCCCTTCTCACTATTGCATCAGGGGTGAGGAATCTATGCTTCAGTTCAGGGGCCACATACAATGTTCAGAATTGAAGAATGGGACATTAAGTATGTGACTGAAGTAACTTTACCTGGTGTACATCTTTTTATTATTTTTTTGCCAACAGCAGCAGTTCCCATTTTCCATTTCATTAGCCAACACTGGTTTTCAAAGCTGGGCAGTTTTAAACATGCATACATGCAAATTGATATATTTTCCTACTTTACTATTTTTAATATGGTATTCATGGTGCATTTTATTCTGTTGTATATCACTTTCAACTGTAAGATTTGTAAGTGTGATTCTTAAATATTTTAAAAATAGAAACATACCTATATCACACAGTGGGCCAGAAAACCCTTCAGGGCAGCTGCACACCGAGCCGTGCTTCACTTCTAGACAGCGGCCTCCATTCATACAAGTGTTTGTTGCGCATGCTGTGGGTCAGAGAAAGTGATATAGATCACAGGGAGTTGCCTTGTATGAGGTCAGACTGTTTTGCCCCATGTAGCCCAGTATTGCCTTACTCTGCTCTGACTGGCAGCAGCACCAGTCTAGGCTCTTTAAGCAGGGATCTTTTATATCAGATTGGAGTGCCTGGCGTGCTCTGGTCCATGGGGTCACAAAGAGTCGGACCAAACTAAACGACTGAACAACAACAACGCCAAGGTTTGAACCTGGAACCCTCTGCATACAATGCATCTGCTCTGCCAATGAGCTATTGACCCTCAGAGACAACTGAGAGCAAGGTCTGGCTCAAGAATTAACAGTGCAGTTGAGACTCCATCAGTCTAGTATCTGCTTAACAGCCTACTCCTTCCCTTCCCTGCTATGATGTTTTTGACCTGCTGACCCATCAACTAAGGAATAATCCTATCTCTCCTCGTTCCATATACAGTGCGACAGCTGCATTCCTTGTGCTCTGTCATGACAAGATTACCTCTCTATGCCCATCTTTCATCTTTGCCTTGTGCATTATGAGACAAGTCCACCACCTATAATGCAGGCACCAGCATTGCTGGGTCCCCAGAAGCCATTCTTCCTAATTCCAGATGCATGGGAGTTGGCTTTGGTTTGGGCCACCCATACGGCACATTTGTTTTAGTTTTAACGTTCCAGGTCTAATGACTGCCCTCTGCTTCTGTCCATGTCTTTAAAAGTTGTTTCATCTGCAGATGTTAGCATGAGACACTGCTTATTTCCAAGCTGTGAAAGGAATCAGTGGTAGAGATATGAATATCAAGCAGCTTTTATAGTCACAGAGGCAGGAGGGAACATGTTTTTTCTAAAGAGTGGAATTTTGGGGGGAGGGAAGCAGCAGGACAAGAGGAAGCATGGATGAGCCCTCAGACTCAAGTCTCGCATTGAAAAGAGTCTCTGGTGTAAATTCCCTGTGAGCCATGGCTCTAATGTATTATGATTTCTTTAAAATTGTGTTTTGATTAAAATAATACATATTGTGTTGGGCTTAAAATGCAGGACTATGATCTTTATGGGTTGGAGCCAGAACATGTTAGTTGAACTTAGTTCCCATTGAAATCCATTGGCAAATAGTCAACCATCATTCATTCTATTGATTTCAATGGAACCTAAGTTCAACCAAGGTTGCAGTCCTGTACCAACTTTCCTGGGAAGTAAGCCTCACTGGAAATCAATGAAAATTACATCTGTGTAGGCATATATAGGAATGCACTCTTAACATAGACTGGATCCATCTCATGTACCATTAATATATTACAGGCTCTAGGGATGATGAGGATATTGGAGTAAGAACCTTCATTACAACAATACAAAGATACCTGCTTGGAGGAGTTTATATTTTGTTTTGATGAGGTTCAAAAGATTATAGGAGTTCTAATCATTTTAGAATTACAGTGGCTGCAGCCAAGGATGGGCATGAAAAGACTTCTTCTCAAGCCTTTTAGATGCAGCATCACTGGAATACAAAGGACCTAACTAAACATTACATACAGATGCATGTAACAAAATGCTAGCAGCCTTTTTTTATTTTTCTAAAGGAAAAGGTGCTCCCGGAGCCCCTTGGACAGAAAAATAACAGGCAGGCAAAGAAAGGTTTATGCATCTCCCTGCAACACCCCCCCTCACTCCAAATCAAAGTTTCCACAAGCAGCTTTTCTGGTTTCGTTTGGTTTTTAATTATTGAAGATTTATTACATGCACTTGTGTGCAATGCTTAATTTTATCCAGTGAAAAATCAGAAATCTAGATATGATATAGTGAGTGATACTCAGTGATTACACTTTGTGTTGTCTTTGTCGGGGAAGTGAATTAGAAACTATTACCTTTGTTAATAGTTATTTCAAATGAAGCCCAGGCAATGTAGTGACCACACAGGGTAGTCTTATCCCACCTGTCTGCCTTGTTTTGCCCCACCCACCCATCCCCACTTTATGTCAACTTCTGCTCAGCTCTGACCCTTTGCATGCATGGGCTTGCAGACAAGCTTCTTCCTTGCGCAATGGCACTCCTCTGGTCCAGTAGGCCGGTGCCGCACCCAGGTGTCCTTCCTGCCAATGTGCAGCAGTCCTTTAGTTCCAAAGCAGTCTTCTGAAAAATAAAGTGATGGGATGTTATGGACCAGAGCACAGTTGACTGGGACTGATAGGAGCTGTGGTTCAAAACATCTGAAGGGCATCAAGTTGGCAAAGGTTGATTCATGGGGTGTGAAAACAGCCAGGTCACCATATGTGCCAATATGATGTCATGGTCCTTAATAATCTCCATACTGAGTTTTTATGTACCAGGAATAAAAAGAGCTATCCAACCTAACACTGTGAGGTTCTCAAGGTCCACCAGCCCCTTTCGTAATGGAGGCATGGCTATCAGCCATGTTGATTGATGTGCTGCCGGTTCTCAGTCTCAGGCAGGAGACATAAGATCAGGTTTGCCCCAGAGTAAAGACCTTTTTAAGTTGACCAGGGTGCCGGGGAGAGAGGGCAGCTATCCAAGGCCAGGTCTCCATGTGCTATAGTTCCAGGAACCAGCCTCAGATACCTTTCTCACAGTGTTTCCCATGGAAGCCAGCTGCACAGATACAATGGAATCCCATTCGCCTAGCTTCACAGTCCCCACCGTTCTGGCATGGGTTAGGGTCACAGTGTCCTGCCAAAAAATAAATAAATCCAATAGTCAGTAATGGCTGGAAGTCTCAGGCTTTGGGCTATGTCGGGGATAGATAATTTTTTTTCAGTCCAAGAGTTATGTTCTCTTCAGAGGGTTGAACTAGATGATCCTCAGGGTCCCTGCCAATTCTATAATTCTGTGATTCTGTGAAGGTCACATGCCAGTGGTGAGTGGGAAAAGTGGCTGGAACAAATGAATTTTGCCCTTAGTATAGTAGGTTGGTTTCTACACACATTCACACACCCCTCGCTATCCTCCATCCAGACAAGCAAGAGGCGTTCTTGGAGTTCAAGGGAACATTTAAGCCAGGCAAAAACACAGAGTGTGAAGGAGGGATCGTGAGGGGTCAGTGGCGTAGCGTGGGGGGTGCAGGGGGGGCCGGCCGCACCAGGCGCAACATCTGGGGGTTAGGGTTAGGGGGCACAAATCCACGGGTTACGAGGCGCAAATCCACGGGTTAGGGGGTGCAAATTACTTGCCTTGCCCCGGGTGCTGACAACCCACGCTACGCCACTGTGAGGGGTTTGACTTAGGGAGAGCAGGTGTGGCTTAGCCCAGGAAGAGCCCTGAGGCCTGAGGATAATTCTGTGTTTGGCCAGTGGGCCTGAGCTTTTCAACCTGTGAGCTACATGGATATTGGAGTAAGGCCTGGGTGCTGCATGCTGCTGGTCGTAAAGACTGGCAGCGCTGGAGGCTGTAGAAATTTA
The DNA here is from genome assembly GCF_964234715.1 of Podarcis melisellensis. NCBI lineage: Eukaryota > Metazoa > Chordata > Lepidosauria > Squamata > Lacertidae > Podarcis > Podarcis melisellensis. Next base: position 67,743,492 of record NC_138529.1, on the reverse strand, counting down.
TTTCTTGTTTTCTTGAGGACCAGCATCACTTTAGGCTAAACAACCAGGGGTGGGGGCGCTTGCACACCCTGGTGAAGCTTCTCCCCTCACTGCCTACTGTAGTTGGAACGGATTCTTTCATTCCCACTTCCCCCTACCGACTCACCTCTTGGCCTCTCCTCTTTCCCACAGTACCTCCATTTCCCATCTCGGTCATAGTTCTCTGTGGTGGCACACCTGATGGAGAAACGTTTTGAGTCATGGAAGGAAAACCTAGTAGTTGGGCCTAATCCAAAGCGGGAAGCTGCAGGCCATCATGCCTTTCCCCACATACCACCTCAAAGTCCGCCGTCCCCATTTCCCTAGTGTGTTCTACTGTTTGTACTCCCCATATGACTCTTTCTCGTGAAGAAGAGAAGCTTACCAGTGCTTATGAAATAGGGAATGACTCGTAATGCAAGAATGGTGCATTTCACGTTGGAAGCGGAAAGGGAAATGGCAGGGCTCGTGCTCACTGAGTTCTGTCTCTGCAAGGCAAAAAATAAATGGGCTGCTTCCACTGAGGATACAGGCTCAGAAATATTGTTATGAGTTTGGATGGGGGGAGCGGAGACCCTTCTAACCCCTGGAACCAGCAATTGTTAAATTATAAGTCAGGCTGACTTCCTGTGTTGAGGTGATTACCTGGGTGGACCATTAAGAGAACAAAGGAAAAGCGTCTCTGTGTAAGATGGCAAGGTGGCCCAAGGCTGAGTTTTGCAGCGATGTGACTGAGAGGTAAAGCATAAGTTGGAGAGAAAGTCAGAGGAATGCTTCAGAGCCATGTTTACTTTCTGTTTGAATCCAAGGCTGTGGCTATGGGAGAAACAAGACCCTTTTGGGTGTTGATGTTATGAACCCCTCCATTGTAGGCTCAGGTTGTATATATGTGTAAATAAACCATGTATCATAAAGGCGGCACTGTCCCTGCTGTGCCTCACTCCCAAAAGGAAACACAAACCCTGGGATCCCTGAGCTCTTGCACCGCTTGGAGATTGAGGTGGTGTGCAATAATATAAATGCTGGCAAATCACACTTCTGTCCTGCCTGGCCACCTGGCGGGAGTTGCCCCTGCTTCTGGTCACATCCATGTGCCTTCTAAGCTGATAGAAAACACCTACGCTTTTCATGCAATTGTGCCATGGACATAGGCTTCTTTCCTCAAATGAGCACTTCTGTTGCAGGGAAATAACCAATTCTCTTCCATCCCAGGCATGGTTATTAATCCTGAAACCAGCCTCCCATTCCTTCACTTCTATTGTGAGGTGAAAGACTATTGAACTACTTTCCACTTAAGTAGTGCAATAGTCTTTCACCTCACAATAGAAGGCAGGGAGAGAGGGGATAATGCCTCCTTTCTTTGGTGATCTGGGTAGGACCGTAGGATCCCAATCTTGGAATCCTAGGCTGTGTACACAGCATACTTTTACAGCACATTCAAAACACATAAAAACAGTGCTTTTTCTGGGGGGGATGCAGGGGGACGCATACCCCTAAACATTTTGTGAATCTTTGTACTTTTGTCCATTTACTGTATTTATTTCACCCAATTTGAACTATAAAATTGTGATTTTCTTGAGTCAAAATGAGAGTACCCCTAAACATTTTTAAAGAAAAAAACCACATAAAATTAATCCTGGGATCTTTCAGAGCTACAACCAAGTGTCCTTAATATACTAAAGTTCCCACTATTCTTGGGGGCAGGGAATGCTTTGAATGTGCTTGGAAGGTATAGCTCATGTTGTGGCTACTGTTCCTTTCACTGGCACAAGCACAAAGTTGAAACTCACCTTCATGCATCCTCCTAAATGGCCGGCCATGCAGATCCTACCCGGAAAAGAAAACAGATGTGTTGCAGCATAGTTTAAATATACCATTTTCTGTTCTGGGACATAAACACCTCAAAGGCCCTTTTGGGGCTTGCATTCAACTGGCCCCAGAAGGCTCAAGTGAGCCTCTCTATTCTGCATATACATATATTCTGTATAGCATATGCATCCTTGAAAGCTTTTAGACCATTTTTGAAAGTAATATAAATAATTTATAAATTATCTGTCCTTTTCCATTCTACAACACCTCTAATATGTAAAGGGATAGTGTGAGAGGCAGGCTACCCTTTTAATGAATTTTATTTGTGATTTGTAATTTTTGTTTGTTTAATCAGAGCAGTCATCTGATTAAAGAAATCTCTGTTTATTCATCATAATTTTGGGTTAGTTGATTAATCAATTAACAGTGCAGTGCTTGATAGGTCTATTCAGAAGTAAGCCCCAGAGGTTAGTGCAACTTAATCCCAGCTAATTGTTTATAGCCTAAATTTATATATGAATCATGGCTCTGAAGCCAAAAGCTTCCACTTTTTTGTTTTTAGATTATATTCATGTGTTTTGTACGAAGCATCGTCTTAGGAAAGGTATCTTCTCCTGTGTATGAAAGGTGGGGTGCTTGCCATATGCAGTTTTTATAAGTACTTGTGCTTAGAAAATAATTTGTTTTATTTTTAAAAATTATTTAATCAGTTAATCAATTCAAATGAAGCCCGAGTTTTCATACTTATTCTGCATTTTTTTTATTTTCAGTGTATTTTGACTGATTGTGTCATTGTTTTGGAAGCTGTCATGCCTTAACAAATAAGTAAAATCTGTCTAAAAATCCTTAGGGATGCCTGTAAACTGGAGGTATAAAAGTAGAGTGAGAGAGAGAGGGTCGGGGAAGGAATTTAAAACTCGTGCACAGCCAATTGTAATATTACAAGATGGTAGGAAATTTCCTCTTCCTTCCAGCTGAGGGCCGAGACCCATGACAAAATGGTAACTTGAAGGCGGAATGGAAATGAAGGCAAAAGGAATGGCTTCTATTCTAACATAATGTATGCATCTGGGTTGCCAGCATGTTGCTTCCAGGTACAATTCCCAGCATCCCTAACCATTTGCCACGCTTGCTAGGAATGCTGGGAGGTGGAATCAGCATTGGTTACCCTGATGTATTGATACACACACACAGCCCACAGCAGGGATGACAGGAGTGAGTGGGAGCCCCCTCACTCTTATGAGTATGCACCATAAAGCATGTGTGAGAGGGGGGGTTGTAGCAACCCTGAAGGACGGCTTATCAGCTGCTTTCTGTTTTAAATGGCACAATAGACATGTTTTCTGTGCAGAAGGAAACACACACCCTATATATACATTTTTATGGGAGGGGGTAGTGCAAAAATGGCTGAGGCAGTTCTGCAAGGGAGGAAGCAGCCTTGCGCAATTTTTCCAGATTTTAGGGTTGGGGCGGGCACGCGTAGGGGAGATTTCCCTCTCCCACCATGGCTACACTGGGACTCCCTTGGGAGCAGTAAAGGGGGACTGCTCGTCCTCTAAAGCCAGAAAAATAAACATGAAGCTCTTAAAATCTTTCACATCATTTTGCACAGGAAGGGAATGGAATGTGTTGCTTGCCACTAACCCACAGAGCTCCCATGGTTTCGGAAATTGACTTCAAACAGTGGGTGGGTGAACCACATATCCCACTCAACAAGATACAATGGTCTGAGTGCAGAGGAAGCAGAGTTCCTACCTGGTGGGCATTTGGGGTTCCCTGGAACAATTGAGAAACAGCTATGCACTCGTGTAATAAAGCAATACACCAGAAAAGCCCCTGAAATGAATCAGGCATCACAGTTCCTTCCTCACACCATGCTTGAGTTGCCTAGGCCTTTGCATCTTAGTCCAGACAGTGGCAACTCACAAGCCCCACAAATGCAGAGGGTTAGGCCCAAACTATTAGGATGGATCTGAGGTGGTGGTGGGGTGCTAGCACTGCACATTGGCCTCCGTGACTCTAGGCCCTTCCTGAAGCCTATCTCACCCTGAATAGTTTACCAACAAAGACTACCTCCTGCTTCACTTCCTTGCTGGAGGCCCTCACATACCCTCCAACATTTCTCTGATGAAAATTGGGACGTCCTATTCCATCATCATTTTACTATTTATACCCCCATCCCTCTGACTGAGTTGCCCCAGCCATTATGTGTGGCTTCCAACATATATAAAAACATAATGCAACATTAGATTTAAAAAAACTTCCCTATACAAGACTGCCTTCTGATGGCTCTGGTGCTGGATAACTCCATACCCTCCAACATTTTGCTAATGAAAAAAGGGACATCCTACCATACCCTCCAGCATTTTTCTGATGAAAATAGGGACATCCTAAGGAAAAGTGGGACATTATGAGATCAAATCAGAAACCGGGGTGGCCTCTGTAAATCCGGGACTGTCCCTGGAAAATAGGGACACAGGGACAAATGTATTATCACTCTTATTTGGGCAAGCTGTAGAAATGTTAAAATGGGAATGAGATTTTGGGGATAAATTATCATGGGCCTAGGAGGGAGACCTAAGCAAAAAGCCAGGGGGTGGGGAGGAAAGAGAAATCAAATGGGTGTTAAATGGATGCCCCAGGAGTCTCACCCGGAATGGTTGCCCTGGAATAAGAACCACAAAGATCAGCAGCAGCAACAGCAGGGATGTCATGGCGGCACCTAGGGAAGGACAAAATGGTGATCTTTGTTCCTTTGCTTCAGGCAAAGCAAACAGCCCCAGATCGATGCAGCTCAAAGCAAAGGTCTTTGGGTGGGATTTAATCAGCAGTGTAGGGATTGTAGCATGGAAACAAACACTAGACTATACTAGACTAGACTAGACTAAAATAGAAGTATAGGGCTGGGAGCCAGAAAATTAAAAAATGGTTTGACTCCCCCCAACGGACCCATGTGTCTGTTTTCTGTGTCCACAACATCTCTTCAGCCAGCACAAAAACCAGATGTCAAGTATGGTGAGAATATTAATTGATTGCCTTTTTCTCTAGGGGGTGGGGTGGAGAAAAACATACTATTGCAAAGGAAAGCTTGCAAGTGGGGCTGCTGAAATTTCAGTTACTGGAGGGGACATCACTGTGGAAGTTACATTGGCCAAAGATTTTATCTGGCTCACTCTCTCCTTGGCCTTTACCCCATCTAGCCATATCATGCCTGAATGTGTTTCCTCCTCTGTGGCTAATTAGTTTAGTAGATTTATATATCACTTCACAGAACCAGAAGGAATCCCAAAGCGGTTTACAAGAACAATTAAATACAAAAGTACCATATATAATAGAATATCTATTAAAAGAAGAGCAGTACCAGTTGGTGGTGTTGTATCAGGAAGGCAAAGAGGAATGGCTCTGAACCCATTAAAAGAGCATTTGGGGACATTCTTCAGTTCTTCTTAAATCCCCACTTGAATAGCAAGAGCCTCTCTCTCTTGCAATCTTTGCATCCCTACAAATCTCTCCAAAGTAACACATACAAGATTTGTTGGTGAGAACTGAGCATTATTGAGGATACTAGAGGTTGACTGACCTTTTCATATAAAAGATGCTCAATAGCTACTTGTTTGTTGTGGCGATCTTTCATTCACATCATGCTTTTGTAGGGACAGTGAGCATTTTGTGGGGAGTGGGGCACATTTGGGAGGAAAGAACAGGAACTCACCATACTTCCCCATCTTCCAAGCATAATGGGCTTTTAGCTACCTGTCAGACTTGATGGGCCTTTAATACAAAATAAGCAGTGCAATGAGGACAGGTCTGACAGGTTCACCCTGGCTGCAGCTGTTTTGGATACAAACAGTGGTGCTGCAATCAGTCAGCAAGGGCTCCTGCCTCTGAGCTCATTCCACTAAACATCACAGATGCCTTGTTTGCAGCAGCAACATCTTCCCACTGGGGTCTTGCTCACCAACTGATCGCCTGGCTTTGTAACTCAGCAAAACAGCCAGCTTCATCCAGCATATTTCAAGGGTACATAGTCAGGAACATGTGATCCTTTGATCCTTCCTTTTGCCCTGCCCATGCAAAATCTGCAGTGACTTGAAAGCTGTGAGCTTTCTGATTGTTGTGGGTGTTTTTCATTATTTACTCAATCTGGCTGGAGCTGCATATTTGTTTTGAAAGTACCCAGTCCCTGGGAATGAGGTGATGCTTGGAGATAACCTTATAAAAGCATACAGAACCATCCATTAAACTCACTGAGGCTTACTTCTAGGTAGACATACGTAGGGACACCACCATCTATTGTATAGCCGTCTATCATGGAGCGCGCAAGGGTGCAGGAACCTCCTTAGAGCATCACAGCTGCTAATCATGGGATGAATCACCCTCATGGCCTGCACAGAATGGGATGCAAGCTTTATTTTTATTTTTTTAAGTTCAAATTATATGGCATGTTTCCACTGCTGTGTAGGAGTTTATTGTCTTTAATTTTTCTTGTTCAGTGGTTCCCATACTTTTCTCTTCCTCCAATGGACCATTTAAAAATTGCTGCAGTTCTGGTCGGTCCACTTAATTATTTTTCTGCCTACTGAAGCAATTGTAATTCTGTATTTATCTAACAGTGGAATTTACTTCTCAGTAATTGCACACAGGATCTTAATTGCACATAGGATTTGCAGGTATACCTGTTCAGAACTGTAGCCTTTGAGATGTTATGTATGGAAAGGTGAGAATGAATGAATGAATGAAAGACAGACTATTTTGTGTGCAAAACAAGAAGAGGGCACATGCAAAAGTGGAAGTGGTAGTATGCAGGTTCAAAGTAAGGGTGTGTCTTTGGGGCTCCTGTTGGTATCATTATCATCTCCCCACTTTCCGAAGCAGTGAGAAGCCCCCAGAGCCACGCAGAAAGCACTGGAATCTTTTATTGTCTTTGTAATATTTGCTTTATTTATTAATACAAAAGTGGTGCATAAGTGGAGACAAACAAGCACTCATATAAGGAAGAAGTTTCCCCATCCACATCAGAGAGTTTCTGGTGTTTGCCAGGCCATGACGCCCTCTGTCTCTGTAACCCCAGCTTCTTCAAATCTGCTGTTTCTCATACTTACACAAAATCTGCCAACCCCTCCTCATAACAGACCTGCAGGTGAACTGTTGATTCAAGAAACATCCAGTCATCAGGTTCATTTGCTCAATCCCCAATTCCTACCCCGATGGTACAATCTTAAAATTGTCTACCAAAAACTAAGTCCATTAATTTCAATGGGGCTTACTCTTCAGTGAATACAGGATCACAGCCTAAGCAACTTTTGGCAAAACAAAGTGCTGTAGATCCATTCACAGTAATCACATAGAAAACTTAGACGTTTTCTAACTTGGGAGTTTTAACACAGGCAGGAAAAGCCCTATAGGTTGCAGAGGTGGATGGTTCCATTTAGACTAGGTTTCTGAGAGCTGAGCTGTTGCTACTTGTTTACAGTGTGTGGAGGAAAGCTGAGAACCATGGGGTGAGTGACTTCCTATGGCTCCCAGCTTCTCTGAATGTACCATGTACAGCAGTGCCCAGGGATTAAGGTTTGCACTAAGGTTCTTCATGTCCCAGTGGACATCCAGCAAATTGTACCTCAATATAATTTCCAGACCAGCCTCGGAAGGGCTTACCTATTTCTACCTCAGGTCCTCCTGATTTTGAGCAGGAATTTATTCCGCTTAGCCAAACAAATATTGCAAGGACCTGATGAACTCCATTACATGCTGTTTCATCTGAAGGCAGCCCTGTTTAGGGAAGTTATTGATGTTTGATGTTTTATCGTGTTTTTAATATTCTGTTAGGAGCTGCCCAGAGTGGGCAGGGTATAAGTAATAAATATTATTATTATTATTATTATTATTATTATTATTATTATTATTATTTCCCTGATTTCTGATTCCTGCCTGCCAAACACCTCTTTTACCCTTTATCTCTTCATCTGGGCTCCCAGTCTTCTTGCACTTCTTTCTAGAGCTGTTCTTGCTTCCATTGCCTTTGGATTGTCTCTCTGCCTGATTCAGTCTTTGAACTCTGCTAATATTCTAACTCATTCCCCCATAACTTGGCTTGGAACAGCCACATCCAAATTACAGGCATACCATCTACCACTGAACCCCCCCCCCCAAAAAACCCTCAACCAGCTTAGGGTGTCTTGTCATTAAGATTGTTTTATCCTTTTGCCTTATTCAAACCAGGAGGCCATTCTAGTAGTTCAAAAGGCAATGGGCAATATCATCTGATGGTGCTGGTGTTGAGCACTCCACAAGAAGTCGGAGAATGCTGTGGATCCTAGGTAAGACCTCCAGTTAGCTCATGCTCCTGAGGCCCTCTACCGCAAGATTGCCTGAATCCACGAGGTTCTGGCTGCTTGCGCCACAGCAGGGCAGCCTCCATTTGGCGGGTTTCATGTTGAAGTAGTAAACCAGAGGGTCAAGAGCACTGTTGATGCTAGCCAGGGCCATGGTAGCCCGCTGGGCTGAACAAGTGAAGCGCAACAGCTGTGGAGCAGGCAGAACCCCAATCCGGCCCAGTGTGTGCAGAATGTGGATGATATGGAAGGGCAGGAAGCAGACGGTGAGCAGAGTGGTCACCATCAGGAGGGTATGCAGCGGGTTCCTCCGCAGCAAAGAACCTTGGGCTGAGCCACGTCTCAGGTTCACGATGCGCCGGGCAATCACGATGGAGCAGATGACGATGGTGAGGAAAGGCAGGAAGAAGCCCAGCACTGAGGAGGCCAAAACCATGGCGGCCAGGCCTCCGCTCCAGACACGAGCTGGGAAGTGCTCCATGCAGGCTGTATTCCCATTGGGGAAGCGATAGGTCACGGTGCTCTTGGAGAAGAGGGTCAGCAGCCCGATCGCTACCACGGACCAGATAGCCATAGAGATCAGCACACGGTAGAGGGGCCACCGCAGGCGCAGGTAGAGGATGGGGTGGATGACGGCCAGGTAGCGCTCCAGGCAAATGCAGGCCAGGAAAAGCGTGCAGCTGAACATGTTGGCCAGAAAGAGGGCGTTGGTGGCCTTGCACAGGCCTTCACCAAAGGGCCAGTCGTTGCGCCTGGCATGGTACACAGCCTGTAATGGCAGCGACAGGGCAAACAGCAGGTCGATGATGATGAGGTTGTAGGTGAAAATCATGATCGGGGGTGCCTGGGCCCGGGTGGCCCAGCTGCTCCACAAGGCTACAGTGTTGGAGGCCAAGCTCAGGGCGCATACCAGGCTGTACGTGATGGGCAGGAGCAAGTGCTGGAACTGGGCTTCAGCAGCACACTGCAAAGAGGCTGAATGGTTAGGGAAGGCCTCACCTAGGGGGTTCGTGCCATTTGCCCACATCTGCAAAGCGAAGAGAAGATCCACGGGTCAGATTAATCCTGCATGTGTCAGCTATTATTGGAACCCTTTCAGGAAGCCCCTAAGTTTACATCTTGGAGAACACTCAGACATGTGCCAGTGCTGTCCCAAGGGAAAGATAATGGGATCAGCCATCTGATAAAGGCACCATTTGCCCCTGTGTGCAGCACTACACCCTCAATGACTGATATTCTAAGGAATCTGCACATCCCAAGGATTCAAAAGGGAATCACCTGATCCATTGGGGGACCTAGATGTCCTCCTCAAGGATATCTTCTGGCTGCTCTCATCCTTAGCCTTCCATCTTATCCAGCAAACTATATTCCAGCCCTCCTTCCTACACAACCCATTGACATCCTACTTCTGGGTAGGTACTTTAGGCCTTTGCAGAGTTCAGTATCCCTTTGTGCTGAGTGCTAGGGAATCTTTTTTGCTGGTGCTATTGCTCCCATGCTGCTCATCAGCCCCAGGAACTCTGGCTCAATATATTTTGCTGCCTGGAGCAAAGGCCAAGAATATACACCCAACATGCCATGTTTGGAAGTCAGCTGGACTAGTGATTAAGTCTTATTTCAGTACGGGCAATGGGTTAGTATCCTGCACTGTACTTGAGGGCAACAGGCTAGTTCCAGGGGCTCAGGACAGACCAAATGGCAAACACAGCTCCAACAGAAGGGTATGATCAGGAGGCTGAGGAGAAACAAATGTAGGGTGCCCCCCCACTCCCTCCCAGTATTTGCCACCCAAAACACTTACCTCACTCTGCCTAATGGTAGGGCCGGTCCTGTTATTTGCTGTTCAGAACACCAAAAATCCAAATATGGCTAGCCCCAGAAATCTATGTCATTCATACCTTCTGTATGTCAGACATCCAGAGACATGCTTGCTCCTCTGGTGGCTCTGTGGAACATGAGAGAGATGCAGTTGAAATTGCTCAGGAAGGAAAGTGTGGGTGCCCCTATCAGCCTGTCCTTTTTTCCTGTTCTTGGCCTAGACTTGCGCAGTTTAAGAATTATTTTTTATTTTGGGTGCCCATGGTTATGAGGCTCATGACGTCAGGGGTGGCAGTATGCTCCTGGTCTAGCCCTTGAATACTGTTGCCTCTGCTGTCTTAAGACTCAGCTTGGAGCCTTGGACCTTCATTTTTTAGAGTTCATTCTAATGTTCGCACTCAGCTTCACCCATATTTACACAGAGTAAGGCCTCTGATCTTCTGGATTCAGCAAATTAGATCAGAAAGAATATCCACAAGACTGAGCAGTGTGCAAGATACTAGTGCAATGTTTGCATTTTGTTTGTTTTATTTATAAATTAAATTTATTGGTTGTTTTTTTATCAAAGTGACAGTATATGCACGGGTTCCTGTGCTGGCCAGTTGTGGGTGGGCTTTTTGAGGAAAGAATTGTGTGGTTAACAGGGCTGGCCCAAGACATTTTGGCACCTGAAGCAGAACCCAAAATGGCTCCCCTTCTCCCTGCCAGGGAAGAAGGGGTGTGGGAAGATCTACATCAGGAACAAGGGGGGAAGAAATATCAACATTGGGATTTGCTGCCCCAGTGAATCCTGCCGCCCGAAACAATCACCTCATGGGTGGGCCTGCCCTGGTGGTTAGCTGTTCTTTTGAATTCTGTTCTTATAAAACCATGCTTGTACACATGACTTGGGTGTGTGGCTTCTGGCAACGTTGAAGCCAAGTGACAAGTCCTGCTAGACAAGTCCCTGGAAAAGCACCACTTCCCAGAGTGCTCTGTCCAGACCCTAGCATGCTATCTGTGTGACAAGCACTTCCGTAAGCAAGAGCATGGCCTCTTCACCCCTTTCCTGGCTGGCCCACATTTCCTCCAGCCCTCAGATCAGACACCAGAATGTATAATCAACGTGAGAATCTCTCAAGGAGGAGGGAAATTGAGTCCAAGGCAAAAAGTCCCTTTTTGCTTCCTGCTCCACCCATGCTAGCACCCATGCTAGAGAGAAATATAGTTTGGGTTCAGCACTGTAACATCGTTTTGGTTTCCCTAGTAGTATAATATACTTCATCATATTGCCTTGCCTCACCCTGTACTCCTGTTCAGTGATGCCTTTTGTTTAAGAATTAAAATAATCACATATCATCTTCCTTTTTGCCAGCACCTCTGTAAAAAAAAGTTTTTATCTCTCAAGAGGAACCTTTGTCTGAAAAGGAAATACTTCCTGTTCCTGCCACATCAGCCCTTCTGCAAGGCCTCTGATAAGCCATGACCAATAATGCTGAGCATATCGTTAGCAAACAGCTGATCCCAGCTGCATACATGGGAACTAAACATAGAGAAGGCAGGAGGCTCTGGAGTTCCAAGAAAGGGATATGCCAACCACTTGGAGCAGCCTTTTTTGTTTTCCTGCAGTGCCACCTGCTGCTCTGGCTATGCCAGAGCATGAAACAACACCATAGTTCATTGACTTTTATCCCTGGGAAGTCTCATGCTCTGAAGCTCATGACTCTACATGGCGTGACCCTGCAGATACTTGGATGCATCGCAGTCTTTAAAATAAGGCTACCAGATTTTTTTTCCAATGAATCCGGGGACACTTTTCAACTTCAGTAGATTTTGTATGGGGACTGATTTGTAAATCCGGGGACTGTCCCCGGGAAACAGGGATGTCTGGTAACCTTACTTTAAAAACATTGTGCAAGTAGCAGTTGTGGTTGAGAGAACCCAGATTACAACAGTGGTGGTGGTATGCTTAGCCCTTTCCCATTGCACTATTGTGCTCCCTGCCCCCAAAGATAAATTTTCCTCCTAAAGTTGCTGTTTACTCAAGCAGGGAAAACATATTTGTACACCCCCCCCCCTCCCTAAACTGGGGGTAAATAGCAGACCTAGAGGTCTGATTTTCATTGAAAAAAGGGTTAACCCCACACCTCTGTCCTGAATCCAGATCCAACATATGCAGTTTTAAAATATGGAGAGTCATTCACACATCTCCATTATCACATCTAGATTCATCTGGAGATATGAGACCAAGCCTACTGTTAAGGCTTTATGCAATTATAAGTGGGAATATAGGTATGTGTACCGATTCACCCAGTATAAAGCAGATGCAGGTAGCAAAACCACTTCCCACGTGTGGCCTGCTAACAACAGCCATGTCCCATATTTATACTTATGGCTTATCCACGTGTACTTTTTGCCCTGTGCTTTCTAGGCACAGGTCTGCACTTTCCCAGTGTGTGTCCACACACTTTTCTCTCTTTTTTTGCCCTGGAAAACCCAATCTTTACCATTGTATTGGAGCAAATGGCAATTTGAGTTTTCTGCAGATTGCCATTTGTTCTGATTCAGTGGTAAAGAGCAGGTTTTCATGGGATGGGGAAAAGGGAGAAAAAGTGATACTGACCCGGAAAGCCTGGATATGTGCCTAGAAATGCTGAGCAAGGTAAGTGTGGATAAGCCCTAAGTTGCATCTCATGGCCAGGGCTCAGACGTGGAGTTCAGTGCTTTGCTTAGCTGTCCAGTGAATTTACTGGACAGGTTTTTGCAGAGAATTATGGCCAAATGAGAGGAAACAAATGTGTGGTCCAATCCTAGCAGTGATGGATCAATTCAAATGACAATTGACTCATCCATTTCCTGCACTGCACGGGGTTGGACAACATGATCCCCAGGTTCTCTTCCAACTCTACCATCCTAGAATTCTATGATTCTAATTACAAGTGTAGCCTCAGAATGCTTAGGAAAATCTCTTTTTCTCCAAGAGCTCAAAATCAGTCTGCATATTGGTTTGTGTGTATTCGTGTGCTGATGCTCAAGTGTTGCAGTAAGGGCAGGGAAAGAAACATGTTTCCTAGGCAATTGTGCAAAGCCTCCTTCCATTCCACTTGCACTGTCACTTGTGCCATGATTGGCTGCTGGTACTTGCTACATGTCCGTAGGCATGAGGATGCAGTGGATCCACAGGCGGCAGAGACGTGATTGGCAGCAGTGTCACCAGCCTTATGGGTAGTGGGTGCCACTGAGAAGTGGTTGCTGTGACACCATTCCTTTGCTGCACTTCTCCACGAGTTCTCTTCCCAACCAGAAGTGGAGCCAGAACTTATAGGCAAGGCGGGTTTCCAGAAGCACAGGAGTTATATGGGTGGGATACCTGATTTGAAATACCTTGAGATCTGTACTGTGGGTGGGCTGTGACTAGAATAAATTGATGGCTATGGTGCACAGCTGTTGCAAGGAACTCCTGGCACACTCCAATTGCAATATGGCAATAACAAAAATACTGGACCGTACTGCTGATGATGTGGTAAGCCCTACCTTTCAGCCCCACCTTCACTTGCAAGGTGCACTGAAGTCAGAAAATCCAAGGACCGAGAATGAGCACACACAGCTTTGGCGCTGTGTAAATTCCCCCCCTGCCCCCCAAAAAGTGGAACACAAGTGTGCAATTGTGGCAATGATCTCGGAGCTGCAGTCAATCACTAACTGAACACGAGTCAGCAGAGGGATGCAGCTGCAAAAATGGCTAATGTGTTTTTAGGCTGAATTGTTAGATCCATGGTTCCAAGTCATGGAGTGTAATAATTGCTCTTTAATCCTACGCAGTTCAGATCTCATGAATCCAGTTGTAAATACCCTTGAAGAAGGATACTGTAGACAAATTGGAACAGGTTCAGAGGAGGGTAATGGAGATGGTGAGGAATATGGAAAACAAGTCCTTTGAGAGGAGAAATAATTTGGTATGGAGAAGAGCAAGCATAGGGAGGACATGCTGGCACTCTTCAAATACCCAAAGGGCTGCTGCATACAAAGTCTTGTTCTCTCCTGTTCCAGAAGGAATGGCTAGATCTAATAGGCTTAAGTTACAAGAAGGTAGATTTCAGCTGAACATTAGGAGACACATATTGATGCTAATAACGGGTTTAATAACAGGCTTGATTACCTAGAGGGGTGAGGGCTCTTCTTCACTTGGAGGTCTTTAAGCAGGAGCTGAACAAAGATGCTCTAGCATGATTTTCTACCTCAATCAGAGATAGAGACTAAAGGTCTACTTTACAAAGCCCCTTCCAACTCTTTATCATTCTATGATGCAAGATTTTGAAATTTGTCCGCTTGCTCTATGTATATTTAGCCTGGTAGAGAGGAGACTAAGAGGTCATATGATAGCCATCCTCAAACATCTCAAGGGCTGTCCTGTTTATTCCTGCTCCGGAGGCTAGGACCTGAACCAATGGATTCAAGTTACAAGAAAGGAGATTACACTAAACATCAGAAATAACTTTCTGATAGTAAGAGCTGTGGAACAGACTCCCACTACAGGTGGTGGACTCTGCTTCCGTGGAGGTTTTAAAGCAGAGATTGGATGGCCATCTGTCATGTATGATCTAGTTGAGATTCCTGCATTGCAGGGGGTTGGACTAGATGACTCTCTGGGATTCCTTCCAACTCTACAGTTTGATTGTATGATCCCGCACTTGGTTGCATGTCACCTATACCAATTGGAATGCAAACCTTTTTATCTGTTTTTTTCTTACTTAAAAAAAACAACAACGTAGATTTATTGTTAATTAGGCAAGTTTCCCCTCTCATCCAAATGGTAAGACTCAGAGGTCTGTTTCCACAACAATTGGACTTGTGATTTGCTTTTGTAAATGTAACATTTACATGATGCATGCCCTGCCCTTTGGGGCATAACAATTGCTCAAGACCAGAACTCAGGAGCCAAAGTATTGTTTTGCAAATTACATACGCATTTTAAAGAAGTTCAAGTAGGTTTCAGTCATCAAGGAACCTGTGCCAATCACCAGCACAGCAACTGCCTTATTGAGCAACTAGTCATGGCAATACAGATTGCGCAGGCACATAAAACTCGTCACATGCTGATTAAATTATGATCAGAACACCCTTTTCAGGGACAAAGGAGCTTGCCTAGTAACATATTTCTGCATTATGCATTGGGTAAATTCACATTGTGATGGGAGCCCATTATTTCCCAAAACTTCTGTGGCAACTGCCTACTTAAAATATGTCCCACTGAATTCAGTTGAATACAACAGAGAAGGTAATGATGTGGGATTAGAATAGACTTGCCTGCTCTTGATGTGGGGCGGTGGTTTTTGTGTGTGTTACATTTCCCCTTTTTATCTTGAGGGTACTTCTCGTTCTGAGATTGCTCCTGGATACCCAGGTGGGACCCAGTTTCCTACTTATGTACTTGTATTTCTTGTACACACACATTACATTTTTGCATATGTAAAATGTTTTTCATCTGTCAAAATCAATGTATGAATCAGCCCTCATGCTGAAAGGTCTGTTCAATGCAAGGTCAATGGAATCCCAGAACTCCTTATGTCTCTATCCACATCATTCTTCCTTTCCTTCACCTTTTCATCATGCCCTGATTCTTCCTTTTTGTTGTTGTTTACTCGTTTAGTTGTGTCCAACTCTTCATGACCCCATGGACTTGAGCACGCCCGGCACTTCTGTCTTCCACTGCCTCCCACAGTTTGGTCAAACTCATGCTGGTAGCTTCTAGAACACTGTCCAACCATCTCATCCTCTGTCGTCTCCTTCGTCTTGTGCCCTCAATCTTTCCCAACATCAAGGTCTTTTCCAGGGAGTCTTCTCTTCTCATGAGGTGGCCAAAGTATTGGAGCCTCAGCTTCACAATGTGTCCTTCCACTGAGCACTCAGGGCTGATTTCAGGGGACTCTCATTTAGTGAAAGCTTCTCCAATTCATGAATTTTTACCCACAGGATTTCTGACATCCTCATCTCTTGCCATTATATATGTCAAGTCAGAAAGTGTTCACCTGTAGGCGATTTATGTATTAGCATTCCACACTAACACTTCCTTCATCCACATGCCAAACAAACTGTTAGCTGTCCCTACAATTCACAGACAACTCAGAACGAAAGCTCACTGAATTCAATAGGGTTTACTCCCAGGTAAGCAGGTGTAGGACTGCAGCCTCCATAAGCCAACTGAACCCCAGAATGTGTCCTAGTCCTCACTGCTGGATGAAGAGTTCCCATATTGGTTTCTGCCAAAGGTTTTAATTCATAATTCAGAACTGTTCATGGGCAAGGTTACACAGTGCAGCAAGTATATAAGAGGTATAAATACATGGCTAAGCACAAAATAAGAAGTTGATCCAACGAAAGCTATGCCCTCTGGGCCTCCTTTTTGAAGAGTGCAGTGGGCACAGCATTAGTGTGGCAATTGGCTGGAGTTCTGGGACTGGGCAAAAAATAACAGGCAGTCCTTCAGGAGGGTTGTGGTAGGTTGAGAGGCAGCCACTGGCCCAACTTCACCCAAGTTCATGGCTGCGTAGGGATTTGAACACTGATCTCCCAGGTTTTTGTTTGACACTCTACCCACTACACCATACTGGATCTCTTTTACTTTACTTTTTATTTTTTGTTAATGTATTCTGTTTTACTATGATAGCATGGTGAAGTATTATCTAAATAATTAAATTAAATAGCCTGCCCTGTGAGAATGCTAATGCCTAGCTATAATGAGGACTAGTTAATGAAGATTGGTTTAGAGTTCAAGGAGGTGTGGGAGATAGTTTTTCCATTCCTTCTCTTTGGAAGACTTAAATACACATCCATTCTGGTTTAAGTAATTCTCACTGGATTCAATGGGGCTTTTACTTCCAAGGAACGTATAAAGAAAGCATCGGGCCGTTCCTGGCCTACCTATACGTTTCACCTGCAACCTTATTCCTAACGGCAACCCAAAGGAGCCCATCCTTGTTCCTCTGCACTCTGCACGCGCACCACATGTAGGACTTCACGCCCTCCGAAAGTGCCCGTGGCACCTCCCACCATAACTGACGAACAACTTCTCGCCCAATCACACATTTGCACGGGCAACGCTTCCAGCCGAGGGAGGGCGGGCGAGCGCGTGGAGCCGAGCGCCCCACTCGAGCCCGTCCAATTCCTCCCTGCAAGCGACCCGATTGGCCGCTCCTTTTTTCAAGACTCCCCCCGCCCCCGCGCCACACCCCACCTCCAAAAAGGCCGTTGGAGCCAATCGCCCCGCGAGGGAGGGTCTCCGCGCTCCCGGCCCGCCCCTCCTGCCCCTCCAATGAAAAAGAAGGGCAGAGAGGAGGCGGAGGGGGGCCCGCCCGGCCAACCGGGAGCCGATGCGGGCCGTGCTGGAGCGGGGATTGGCCGGGGCCTGCAGGCAGTGGGCGGAGCTATGCTGGAGGTAGGCGTTGGGGGTTGCTGAGGTGCCGGACCCAGCGGGCGGAGCGAGGGGTGGGAAGGGGGGAATCCGAGCCTGAGTGGTAAGAGGTGACGGCGGCGGCAGCAGCAGCAGCAGCAGGAACGGCTGAGGCGCCGCGGGCGGGCCCCGATGGAGCTCGAGAATATCGTGGCCAATACGGTGCTGCTCAAGGCGCGAGAGGGTGAGGAGCCGGCCTGGGGTCGCAGGGGGCGAGCGCGTGAGGGAAACTGAGGGAAGAAGGAACCCAGGAAGCCCCCCGGTGCCGTTGGGCGAGCGAGGGCATGGCGGCGCCCTCCCGGCCCGGGCATCTCCCCTCCTGCTTGGGGTCACCCCTTTCGCACGAGCAGCCGAGCTGCGCGTGGAGCGGCGGCGCCTGAGGCAGCGAGAGAGGTTCGCGGGCTGGGCGAGGCGAGAAGCTGAAAGAGAGCCCTTCGGAGCTCGGCGTTGAGTGCCCAGCAGCGGTGGGGTGGGGATGGGTGGCCGCTGTCAAAGGCGCGGGAGGGAGGCGGAGAGGCGGCGTTGCGTGTTATGACCCGGCCCGCCAGCTCTTTCTCCTTCTCCTTCCTCCCCCCGCCACCCCACCCCTCTTTCCTCCCTCCCTGTGTGCTGCTGGGGGGGGGGTGTATATCCGAAAGTAGAAAAACTGCGGAGCTTTGGAGTTAAGGACCAGCCAGCACATGCTTATAGAGGCCTCACAAAAGACCGAGGAACGTAGTGACGTGGGTTGTGGCCGAATGATGCTTTCTGCAGACACGGTTCGTTGCTTTTATCTGGCAGCTTCCTCTTGATAAAGGCTTTGAACTGTTCTTCTTCCCCGGAACCGATGTAGAGATCAGTGAAAGTTTGCACTCTTCTCCAAAAACGCTCATAAGAAGCACTCGCCCAAATGTAGGACTGCCATCTCACCTCCCTAGACTGAGAGGAGCTGATAAATTGACAAGATTTGGAAGTCTTCAGGATTCTGGATGCTAGTAGAGTCAGAGGCATGCTACCCATTGTACTCCTTAACTCTAGGTGGAGCATCAGAAGTTGTTGGTTTTTTAAAAAATATTGTAGTAGTAGTACATCTCTTGAATGGGTTTCCTCACAGGAACAATGTTCTCTTGCCATAGAGCAGCAGAGATCTTCTATGATTGGCTTCTGACTTGGCATATGTGCATTAGATTCCATAAGGGACCACTGCATTAAAAAGCACAGGTCTGAGTGCCGGAATCTTCCCCCGCTTTCTTTAGCAGACTTTGGCAATGCTTTTTATTGGGATACTCTGCTACCAGATATTTTCCTCTGTGTCAAAATTGTAAGCCTTAAATTTAAGGGAACAATTTGGCTTTGTAATAGTGAGTCATTTTTGTGTATAACCAGACACAGGCTTATATTTAAGAGTCTGAAAAAAGAGGGTTCACAGCTCACTAATGAGGTAATGTAAAATGTGAAAGCAGCTTTTATCATGGTCTTTCTTTTGATCATCTGCACATGGAGAAGAAAATGAATGAGGAAGAAGATGAAGCAACCTTTTCCCTTACTGCAGAATACATACTTTCCACAACCTTAGATACCATCCCGGAACAGAAGTGTCAGTTTAGTTTGCTCCTCAACACTGATTTCTTTGCTCTTGTTTCCACTATTTTATTTAGAAAAGTTGCAGATCTTAGTAAGTAGAACCCCACTTGACAATTTCCAGAGGGAAAACCACCTGTTGCAACAAAAAATAAAGTATTGTAGCACCTTAAAAACCACGTATTATAGCATGAGCTTCTGTGGACTATATTCTAGACCCCAAAAGCTTGTTCCATAGTAAAAATGATAGTCTTTAAGGCAGCTTTCCCAACTTTGGGTCTTCAGATGTTGTTGGACTACAGCTTTCATAATCTGTGACTGTTGGCTATACTGGCTGAGGGTGAAAGGAGCTGTAGATCAACAGGATCTGGGGACTCACAGGGGTGGCGCTGTGGTCTAAATCACTGAGCCACTTGGGCTAAACAGCATTTCTGTGCGCTGCTCTGGTTTTGGTGTTCTGTTGTGCCAGAAGCAGCTTAGTCATGCTGGCCATATGACCCAGGAAAACTGCAGACAAATGCCGGCTCCCATGGCCCGTAAAGCGAGATGAGCGCCTCAACCCCAGAGTCGCCTGCGACTGGACTTAACTGTCAGGGGTCCTTTACCTTTACAGCAGGATTTGGTAGAAATGTCTTTGCAGCTGCATATTTTGAATTACAGTGGTACCTCAGGTTAAGAACTTAATTCGTTTTGGAGGTCCATTCTTAACCTGAAACTGTTCTTAACCTGAGGTACCACTTTAGCTACCTACCCCATAGTTTTCAATTAGCCTACTTCACAGTATGCTATAAACACACTGCCTAATTAATATCTTCATTCCAGCCAGGTGATACTCAGCCTTTAATGCAAAATTATTGCTAGCTGGGGTTGTGTTGCTGAAGGCTTTGGCTGCCTAAGTTGTCCTGGCATTTATTTCACTTTAAAGACAGTGAATATTAAAACCACCACCGTCCATTCTTAGCTTGCCACCCTAGCTTTTTCAGCCATACATGCCATTCTCCTAAAAGCTTTTTTATTATACAGGTATCTACATCCCCACACCAGCCATCTAAATGCATAATTTGTGTGAAATGAAAGTAAATCAACCAAACTGTCGTGCGAGTCTTAAATGTAGAACATTTTATAGTGGAAGTGGCCCAAGCATGAAAGAGCTACAACATAATGCTAATCAAAAGAGATTTTAAGAGCGTTATACTCTCTGGTTCTTTGGCAATGAATCTGGGTTCCTTTCATCCAGAGAAACAGGTGTTTCTTGATCATTTGGTAACTTCAACAGACAGAAACTGTATAAAGTTAGAATTTCTAAGAACTCTTGTTAAAGGCCTTGTTAAAAAAAAAAGAAACAAACCCTAAACCTTAGAATTACAGCAAATGTATATTCTGTGGGTAGGCAACCTAAGGCCCAGGGGCCGGATCCAGCCCAGTCGCCTTCTAAATCTGGCCTGCGAATGGTCCACAAATCAGCGTGTTTTTACATGAGTAGAATGTGTACTTTTATTTAAAAGGCATCTCTGGGTTAATTTTGGGGCATAGGAATTCATTCATTTCCCCCCCAAAAATATAGTCTGCTGCCCCCCCATAAGGTCTGAGGGACAGTGGACTGGCCCCCTGCTGAAAAGGTTTGCTGACCCATGGTATATTCAAAGTACTTAATTCACAGGATTTGTACTGCCATGGATTAAAGCATTCATATATTGAATCATGGGAAGCCAAGAGTAAGAATATGGTGAAAGATTAAAATTGGAGTTCTTGATTTATACAAAGTGGGTTGTGAAGCAAAAATAACATGGGCACCTTCTTTCTCTCATCAGATTGGGATGAGAGAATTGAGGAATGGATTTTTTGATGAGAAATAAAAATTGAGTTCAGCATTGATAAACTTAAGGCTTTATGAAATCTGTATATGATACTGAGGCCTAAGTATTCCTTGCCATGAATTACTGACCTTTGTTTTTAAGAGAAGCTGCCAGGCCATTAGGCCTGAAAGGCTTTCTGGCAAGAGTTTAGGGTTCCCCATCACTTCTATTCAGTTTTTGTCCAAATGGAATTGGGTCCAATTTAAATATCCATTAAATGTTTCACATTTGGCTGGGCAATAGAAGATGACCAGACATTTCTGTATTGTACATGGGCTCTAAGGTCCTGAAGACATCTGCTTTAACTCTTAAAAGTAATTTTCTATATGCCTTGAAAACTGGGTGGCATTAGGTCTTCAGTGTGCAAACAATAAGATATACAATTTTAGATCTTGTGAATTGGGTCTCTCTGAATCCATATAATAAGTGATGGGCTTGCTCATAATTATGAATATATGAAGCTAAGCAGGCTGGAGTTCTTGATCGTGCTAGGTGGCTGAAAAGCTTAGCTTGTGTAAAACTTCAATTCTCTCCCTCCCCCTGACCTTTTAGCTTGTCAGGAATTATTTCTTTGGTATACAGCCTCAAGGAAGGTGAGCCTGTCAAGACTAAAATCAATAAGAAAAGTCATTTGATTTTAAGTAGGCATATAAAAGTTTGCCATGTATAGATTGTTGTTCTATCTCATCGAAGGAAATGTAACTACTCAGAAATGGCTATGGTAGCATTCAAGAAGTTGCTTTATATACAATAGCCACTAAGAACTACCATTTCCATGAATTTTTTATGCACCGTTTTGTAATTGAGTTTAAGTAGCTATGTAAATTAGATGAAGCCGTTGAGCTCATTGTACATTTCCAGCATGCCCTCTTAAAGGCAAATGTGACAATTTTTCTATATAGAAGACACTTCTGTTCAGGAAAACAGAAAGGAAAGTGCCTGTACACATTCAAGATGATGATGATGATTAATCTAGCACCATATGAACACTTCACAAAGAATAGATAACAGGTCCCTAGTTGGACTTGCAATCTAAAATAAACATAGGGAAGCAATGGAGGAAAGAAAATGGAGGCATGGGTAGATGAGATCTGCTACAGAAGATGTCAAAACAAAAAAAAATCCTTCCTGTAGCACCTTAAAGACCAACTAAGTTAGTTCTTGGTATGAGCTTTCGTGTGCATGCACACGAAACATACATAACATAACATGTCAGTTATGTATGTTTACTGATGCTACATCATTTTGCTTCTGCTAGTCAAAGGAAGAAGCAACCAGATATGACACCGAGGCAGCCCCCATGGGCAACTGGAAATCGTGCTAAGCCACTTCTGGTTTAAAAATGACATAAAACCTTGGAAGCCAGGCTTAAACCATAAGGGATAATTCAGCATCTAACCATTTCTTTTATTTATATTTTAAATGCTGAAATTCTTAGGAGGATGAATTGTATACATAGTGGATCCCATGTTCAAATACTTGTGAAAGGGGCTGGCTATATTTACTGGTGATAAAGGAGAAGAGAAGATTCAGAAGAAGATGCTGTACTTACTCCCTCTGCCTTTTCTCTTTAAAAATGCTTCTGCTGCAGTAGTGCTGACCAGCAGAGATAAAATTGCATGGAGTGGTGGTTGATATACTGTTTTCTTTCTTTCCCTTTGTACTGAGTTGTAATGGGGGGTGGGTGGACTTTCAGCTTTGGCCTTGCTGAGAAGTGAAGCTGGGGACTTATTTTGCAGCAGAAATCTCTCAATGCCCCACCTACCTTCCTTCAGTAAGAAAGTATTGTGCAGCCCACTGCCTTGATTCACTTCCTTCCTAGATTTGTACAGTCAATAATATGGCACAACTCTTAGCTTCTTTTAGGCAATGCATCTTTTCTTATGGGGGGTAGGGGACATAGACAAGAATTGCTATGGACCATGCATGTGTGTGTTGTTTCTGCCCCTATCTTCCCCACAGCAAGATGCCAATGTAAAATATTTTAGAGGAGAACTTGTCTCAAAGCCACTGTCCCTTCTGTCTTAAATGATTTGCCTAATGGACAGCACTCTGGCAATTATTTCCATATAATAATGTTATGTTGGAGCCATGTTTCTTAGAAGTGCTTATCTCCTCCCATTCAGCCAGTTTCTGTTGATTATAATGGAGCTGTAGTGAATATAGCCTTTATTTAATAAGTTGGCTGAGGGTGGGTAACCTCAGGCCCAGGTGCCAAATGTTGCCCTCAGACCTCTATCTAACCTTCAGGTCTGTGCCAATGCAGTGCCGCCTCCCCAGGTCACACCCCTCACTGGCCTTGCACTTCATCTTCCTATAGTGGTTTTGTGTCCTTGAACTGCAACAATACCTCTTGCTTGCTTGTTTGGATGGATGGAGAGGGTTGTTTGTCTGACCATAGCTGCCATTCGCCACACAGGTAGGTGTCCCTTACATTGAAAAACACCCCGCCAGTCTAGGCTATCAGGAATTCCATTCAGGCGAATGCAGGTGCCCCCCCCTTACGTGGGGGTTACGTTCTGGGCCCCCACGCACATGGAAATACAGATGGAAACCCTTTAGTAGGCTAGTAACCCGTGTTGTCTGGTACAGTACCAAGATGTAGTAGGCACTATATTATATGCAGCTGGCTACTTCCCCTACCCTCATTTGAATAGCCTGTTGTAGTGGCAGTAATTAGACACAATAAACCAGGCTGGCAACCTGTAGTTTAACCATGTTGCTGAGGGCTGGCTTGTTTTAGTTGTCTTGTACTGCTGATGGGTATGTATAGATTGAACAGCTTAGCAAACTTCAGTCCTGCTCATATATGAGCAGTAATTGTAGTAAGAAGTGTGAGTCGATGCTGGAATTGTATGTGGCAAATGCAGATTTAAATCTTTCTTCAGTTTGGAAGTTAATGGGTAGTCTGGCATGTCACTGTTTCTTGGCCTCTAGACCCTTTGCTCTGCAGATTTTAGAACTATGCTTGTCCAATTCAGTTTTGTTAGTGTGGGAAAGAGACCTAAGTAGTCTCATGCAGTCTGGAAGTCTTTGCTCAGGTCTGTTAAAAAGGCCTAATTATGCGACCTTGCTGGGTGGGGAGGAGGTGGCTTCCCCTTCTGATGGTATGTGGTGTGGATAGAAGTAGGTGGTAGGTATAGAACAAGCAGTATTTTCAGTCCTTAAATCTTATCATGCACAATAGTGCCTGAAGGCAAGCTAGAAGGCCTGGGCAATTAGCCCTAATACCTCCTATTAGCATGGTAAAATCTGCAGTGCCAGTTAGCCTCCTTCGTTCAAAATGCTAATTAACTATCCCTTTATTCATTGGAAGAAAGAACTAAAGTGATAGATATCCTTATGCACTGTTTCAGACTGAAGTGGTTAACTTATGGCTAACTTTTGAATCAGTTTTAGCACATAAGTTGAAATTTAGGAATGGCTGTGTCAATAAATTCTTCCTTCTTGGCCATTAGGTATATTTTAATTTAGTCAATTATGTAATAGGCTTATGTTACAAAACGAATATGGATTTTGAATTTGATGTTTGTAATTTTGTAAAAAAAAAAAAACAGTTTTGGAATAAAGTTTTTTAAAAAATCTTCCTTCTTGGCATTTGATTACTTGACTGTAATGCGTACCTGTAACTGTGGTATGGAATACACTCTGAACTATCATATTTCAGTGCATTGTATATCCAGCCAACTGAAGGTTAGTTACAGGGAGACAATCTGTGACTTAACCAAGTTCTTAACCTGAATATTTGAACTTTTCTGAAATGGTGATGTGGACAGTGCTCAGAAAAGTCTTGGAGCAAATTTGGCCAATTATTTCCTGGCTACCTTTAAAAGGAATTCTGATATGACTGAAATGTTAATAACAGAACATCAGAAGGTGAACATACTAATCAGCTTCTGTTCTTGGTTTTCCTGCTGATTTCCCCCCCCCCCCCCGCCGCCCAATTCTGTGTCATGCAGGTGGAGGAGGAAACCGAAAAGGCAAGAGTAAAAAATGGCGCCAAATGCTACAGTTCCCACACATCAGCCAATGTGAAGATCTTCGGCATACTTTGGGTAAGGAGCATGCTTGCATTGGAGAGATGCTGTCTTCCCTGCTTTCTTGTGTGTGGAGTGGAAGTGGCTGGGTTACAAAGAAGCCTTGAGTGCTTGGCATAAGATCTTGTACATTCACCCTATGGTAAGCTACGCTTGTTCATATGATTGCCTGATGATGCAGGATTTTCGGGCGGTAGCATTGTCATTACCAAACACTCCTGTGCAATTATTTTGCCTTAGTATTGCATCACCATGACCCTCTGGCAACATTGTGAGAGGTTCTAGTTCAGTAATAGAGCATCTACTTTATATGCATTAAGTCCCAGATGCAGTCTTGGGTATCTGAACTGGGAACTGCCTCTGCTTGAGATGTTGTAGAGCAGCTGCTACTCAAGAGTAGGCAGTATTGGGCTAGATGGACCGGTGATCAGAATTGGTACAAGGCATCTTCATAAGTTCAGGGATGCCTTTCTCCTCTTGCAAAGTTTACCTGATCTCATTTTAAGCAGCTACTTTACTGCTCTCCTTAATTCCACTTGCTTTCCCCTGGGAACCAGTGATTTTATTCCAGCTGTGTCAATATCCAAGCAGTCTCCTCTCCCACTTCTACTGGCTTAATCATTCCTGGGGCACTCCAGCCATGTCTTCCCTGATCCCTTTAAAATGCTTATGAATTGTTGGGGAAAACTGCATGTCATATATATATATATATATATATCTGGGGGAATGAACAAATTCCTATTCCCCACAAATAACCTAGAGATGCATTTTAAATAAAAGGGCACATTCTACTCATGTAAAAACACACTGATTCCCGGACCATCCGTGGGCTGGATTGAGAAGGCGATTGGGCCACATCCGGCTCCCGGGCCTTAGGTTGCCTACCGCTGCTTTAGAGCCTGTATTCCTGCTCCAAGTTGGAGCTTGGTTGCTTCTTTTCTTCCACCTATTAACTATACAGCTCCTCATCTCTAATTATAGTGAACAAAAAATGCTCATTGAGAAGGCTGTGAACAGTTAGATGTGGTATGGGAAAACTTGAACTGTTGCCTGGCAAGTTGAAATCATGCAGTCTTCTAGCTCAAGCTTGGTTTCTGAATTGCAATTAAAGCAATTTCTTCTTAAATGCTAGCTGGGACCTCTTTCACTATTAGGATGCCAGCTCACAGACCTATCCAAGGGGAAAGTTGTTGACTTTCTCTGTAGAGCATCCCTTCAAATCAAGCCTGGGGCGCTTGCAACTCTCCAGATGTTTCTGCTCTTTGACTGTTGATCATGCTGACCTGGGCTAATGGAAGTTGGAGAGGCACATGTTCTCCAGACAGGCTTCAAATTATTGGTGACAAAGGAATTCTTGGGAGTGACAAAATTGTGAAAATAGCCCAAGGTACAGAATAGAATGCTGCACAGAGTTTCTTGTTACTGACAGGACTTGCTCAGCCTGGCTGCATTAGAATCTCTTTGCTATCGGGTGTATGGTAGCTGTACAGATTTCCTTGCAGTTGACAAGAGTGGTTCTTGTTCCTAAGATCATGTGCCTTGATACAGCAGTACCATTAATTATTTAAAAAGAGGCCTTTTATAGATGACTTGAATGCTACTCTAAATCAAAATTTATCTGTTAGATTTGGATTTCTTTTGCTGGTGATTATTTCTGGAAGCCCAGCCAGATGGGCGGGGTATAAATAAATTATTATTATTATTATTATTATTATTATTATGATGATGGAATAATGGTGTAAATTATTTTCTAGCACTATAGATTCTTTAAAGAAGAACTGGCAATTTGAATAGGTCTTACGTGGTACTGTTTTTCTTGGGGGTTTTTTGTAGAAGGATGTTCCTTAATTCTAATAAACATTCAATAGTAACATTGTTACTTTTCCATTCCATTAAACATTCAATGATTTGCTTACACCCTGGTCATTCTGATTTCTGGGCTACTATTCGTAAGACTCTGAATACTGATTTCTGGATCTTATTCAAACTATTGGCCCATCAAACTCAGCATTGTCTAGACTACACAGACTTAGCAGCTCTTTGGGGTTTCACTTTCCCAACTCTGCCTGGAGATATCGGGGATTGAACCTGGAACCCCCTGCATGAAAAACTTGTGCTTTACCGCTTCACTATGGTCCTTTCCCTGAAAGAGCTTAACGTGTCCCTTCAGCTCAATGTCCTTTTCAGTTTCTCTCCCTGTATACTTCCCCTCCCCCTTGTTGATCCAAGCTGGACCATGTCAGGGTTTCCTTGTGTTGTCCACAATAATGCCCAGTTGTGAAGTGGTTTCACTTTAATATTCCATTTCCTTACAATGTTCATTATCTTGTGTTCGATTGAAGATAAAAATCACTGCTGGTTTTCTGTCAGTATTCTAGTGCTGAATCTTGAAACTCGCATTCTTCCTTTATAGCCTAGCCATTTGTCCACTTTGAACTCAGTTGGCCTGGCTTTGTTTGGATAACATTTTTCTCTTTCACTATCTTTGCTCTGGGAAAAGTCCCTGTTATTTCCCCGTCCTCCTTCTATCTTCTTATAGTATCTAGTTTGCAGCTTGCCAGAACGTTCTTCTGTCATAGTTTGAACAAAATAACTTTGGACATTGTACATTGACTAGGGAGCTGCTGGCTGTCTGGTGTATTTTGTGTGTCTATAAAAACTGGCTGTTCTTAGTAACTGTATGAAGAAGTCCTATTCCAGGGGAGTCTGTGGCCCTCTAGATGCTATTAAACTATGGTTTCCATCAACCCTGGCCATTCATGTTGCTGACTTGGGCTTCTGGGAGTTAAAGTCCAATATTAGTTGGATGGTAAGTTCTCCATCCCTGCCTATGGACTTTCTTTCTCTTTGAAAGAATGGGGGAAACTTGAGATTCCCTCCTCTTTTATACTTCTTGTGTGTTAATTTCCTTTCCTCCCTCCCATTACGGAGACCTTGGACCAGGTTGGTTTAACACAGAGCTGCCTGCCTAGAGCAAAGCTCTTGCCTCTATGTTGCCTGGGTAGAAAAAAAAATTTCTGCAAAAAGTGTCCATTATCCAGCAGAGCTATGAAGAATCCTCTAATCCTGCCAGGCTCTGACCCCTTCACCTTCCTTCATTCAGTACACTCATTTCCTGCAAGAGAAGGAAATGGTGCACTTTGCATATGGCCCCTTCCCCCCCTCTCCACACTTTCTGCATTGGCTTTGTTTTCTTCGACTGTATTCTTACATCAGGAAACCACAGCTTCCTTAGAGCAACTGCTGCACAGAAGAGAACACTTACAACATGCTCCGTAAGAGAGTTGGGGTGGGGTGATTTACAGAAGAACAGCTTCCTGGGAAGTGATGATTAAACTAATTCCACCACAGTGGGTGGGGCCATGGGCATAGCCGGGGGGGGCAGTTGCCCCCCATCAATAAAAATCAGTAAAAATACATAGCTAACTGAGGTTCTGCCCCCCTAACGAAAGGCCTGCCCCCCCGTAAATCCTGGCTACACCTATGGGTGGAGCTACAAAGTACTGCCAGGTTCGTTCAAAATATTGCCAGCTGTGGAAGATAAACAAACCCATAAACTGCAAGAAGCATCATCACAGTTCAGGGACATCAATCAGCCAGGCAAAAGCACTCCAGGATGGTGTAGAGCAGGGATGGGGAAGGGGCATGACACGGGGAGAATCTCGAGGGCAGGGTAGAGGCTTGGTAGGCTGTATTGGCACCTGGGCTTGAGGTTCCTCACCTCCAACATAGGGATGGAAGCATAGCTGGCCTGTTTCTTGCAAAGTTACAAGGTCCTGGATTTCTGCACACGCCTCTTGATCTGACCATGAATCTTGATTAGAAGGAGAATTGGGGGCCCTGGAAAGGGATCATTAGCTACACTAGTCAGCCTGTACCCCACAGCCATAACCTACCTCTCCATAACCATTGTGGTTTTTCTCTGTGCTTCAAGAAATTAATAATTAAAGGATTCTGCGAACCCAAAGCACTTGCCTACAGATGGAGACTGCCTATTGCTTCTCTGCATGATATTGCTGTTCTGGCCTCACTGCCTTCTATTAGCCTCTGCTCATTAATTCTGCCATAGCTTTGCATCTTGTGTGAACTAATCGTTCAGTTATACCTAATACAGCTGAATTAAGTTACCCTGAGGAGCCTGACCTGTTGCTTCGCTGTTGACGTCACTTCTCTAGCTTTGTCCCCTTCAGATTAGAAGACATGCCCAGATCAGGGGAAGGGGGTGGAATCCTTTTAACATGATTTAATAATGTCGTTCCTCCTGTGGTGAGAAAGAGAGAGTAAAATTGTTGATCATTGTCTTTCTGTATGAATAATTGAAAGCAATAAAATGTAAATTTCAAAAATAATGTCACTCCTCTTCTCCCTACTCCCTCCAATTATGTCAGCGATGTGAAGGAGAGGGAACAGCACCTCTGGTGTATAGACTTCAGGTTGAGAGCATAAAATCAAGCCATGAAAAATTAACCTAAATTTTGGGACTTGATATGTCTGACTTGTAGTTCTGCCAAGTAACTCCTCTGGTGGACAAGTTGACCTGTCTTTATTGTTATAGCCAAAATGGGGGGGTGGGGGACACACCCTCATCCACTCGAACAACCTATGATGCCCCTAAAGGCAAAAACATGAAAAGAAGCAAGCCTTAAGCTGGTGCCTGATAAGATCTCCCCTCCTCTTCTGAACAAGTGTTAAATAGTCTGTACTTTGATTTAAAATACCAGCAGCACCTTCCTAGGGAGCAATGAGTTGTGATTCTGTCACATAGAAAAAGAAAAAAAAGGTTTGTTGATATCCTGCTAGAGAAGATATGTGGCAGTGGATGTTTCCATCCTGTTCAAAGAGATTTTATATCTCCTTGTATAGATGTGGGGAACCTGTGGCTCTCCAGATGTTGCCGGGCCACAACTTCCATAATTCCTGGTGCCGGCCATGCTGGCTGTGGCTGATGGGGGTTTGGAGTCCAACATCATCAAGAGGGCGACAAGTTCCCCATTCCTGCCATACGAGTTACCAGATATATTGCTTGGAAATTCACTCTCTGCTCCATGATTCAGCTGTGTCCATGCAGGTTCCTAAACTTTCTGATAAGCAGTTGAGTGACTTTGCAAAAGTAGTTCTGTGCGGTGGCCAGAAGGAAATGTCAGTTACTCAAGAGAGCACTTAAATTCTTGAAGATAAAGATTTGACATGAAGATCTTATGGCTAGGAATTAAAATGAGTCACACACACAGGTTATCTGCTCCATTGAATAGCTTTCAGGACTTGGAATGGACCCTTCTCCTAATCTCCTAAAGTGGTTGCTTCAGATCAAGTAAATTCTTTTGAAAATGGATTTAGTGTCCTCCTCTCTTAAATGTTCCCTGATTGTGGTATGGGTTAGTAGCCGTTGATTAATGCTTCTTTTCTTTCCAGAGCGGGACTACCACAGTTTGTGTGAGAAGCAGCCCATTGGCCGTTTGCTCTTCAGACTGTTTTGTGAAACACGGCTTGAGCTTATGCGCTGCGTCAAGTTCCTGGATGCTGTGGTAAGCACACCTGTGTGAGAACCCCTTCCTGGGGGTTAAGCATGGGAGCTGATTAACTGTAAGTTTTGAAGGAAGGGATCCTGGCATGTGGCCTATTGCAAATCCAAGTGTATGGAGGTGGCTTTATTCTTACCTCATTACTTTCACGGTACTCATATTCTACTCATAGTGGAGTCTGGAATAGGTGGTGGTGGTTCTTGGACTATACAAGAATATGTGGTTGGTTTGCATCATTTCTGCATTTTTATTCTTGGGAGAGGTATGTAGAATAATTGAATATTGCTTTTTTATCCTCATTCTTACATAGGCAGAGTATGAAGTAACCCCTGATGAAAAACTAAAAGAGTGTGGTCAGCTCCTGATTGAGACGTATTTAACCCCTAAGGTGAGATTTGCATTAGCTAAAAAGAGGGAAAGTTGCCTTAATGAGAGCTGCATTTGCCCTAGACTAAGCTGGGTCTA
Organism: Podarcis melisellensis; assembly: GCF_964234715.1. Classification (NCBI taxonomy): domain Eukaryota; kingdom Metazoa; phylum Chordata; class Lepidosauria; order Squamata; family Lacertidae; genus Podarcis; species Podarcis melisellensis. The sequence continues at coordinate 67,712,646 of NC_138529.1, read as the reverse complement.
GGATATGCCTAAATATTACCAACAGGGAGTAAACATTGGTACCTAGCCTGGCATTAGCTCCCAGCAGGCGTGGGGGGCTGAGGACCTCCTAGGACTTACACCAGGTTTAATTTTAAGTGCCTGGCACTCCCAAGAGCCTAATACCAAGAAGAAGAAGCATCCACCATGCCCCACAGGCTCTCCCCATAATAGAGCAATACTATGTCTGCAGCCAGAGGCATTTGGGAGGAAAGGTAGTCTAAGTGGCGGCATCTGTCCAGCACTTGTCCTTTCACTGCCAGGTACTCGGAAGAAACAAATTATTTGTGCCAGCACTGCTGCCTCCCCAAAGTGCTAACCTCACCCCCCAGCAAGCTTGGCATTATTACAATCTTTTTGAATTTTAAGGGCCTGGTGATGAAGGAGAAGCACAAGGCCGGGCAGCTGCCATAGCCACACCATGCCACTTTCCCCTGATGCTGTCCACCCCTGCCACTCTGTAAGCTTACTTGGGGTCACTCCAGGATGGTGCTTTGGAGGGGCCCAGAGGCACCTTGCCCAGGACCTCCTTCAAACCTGGTGCTGAGCTTGACTCTACCAGTAGTATTTTCTCCATGATGATGCCCCAAATTTGGAACAGCTTCTTACATGAGGGGCACTTGGTGCTAACTTCATTGACATTCCAGGGTCAGACTCAGGCCTTCCTGGTTTCTCCAGACATTTATGAATACTTAGTTGCTGCAATAATGAATATGTAATTATTGTGGTTGGATCTGATTATCTGTTCTCACTATTCATTGTTTTCTTGTATTGTTGGTTGCATTAATAATGTTGTTGCCTGCTCTGGGATTTATGGGAAGGGCAGGATGTAAATTCATAAGTATTAAAAACAACAGAACTCTGATTTTCCTGTCTGATCCTGTCTATCCTCAGGGTGTGGATCATGTGCCTGAAGTGCCCTCGGAGCTAGTAAATCTGTGTTCTAAGCGACTGGAGCAGGAACCGGGTAAAGAGCTCTTTAAGGAATCTACCAAGTGAGTGGGGGGATTGGGAGGAATTTGTTTCATAATGTGCACAATTCCCAGAACAGTGGTCACTGATTATCTAGTAGGGGCTAACTTTGCATACAACCTGTTGCATCTGTAAGTGGGTTGTCACCAGCAAGCCATGGAATTCATTGCTTGGAATTCGTGTACTGTTTATTTCCCTGCTGTAGGAGAGCCAGTGGGTGCCATGTTGTGTATAGGCAGCTTATAAGGCTTAATAAATATTAATATTTGAGTTGCTAGATGGCTTACCCTGCTCTTGATGGTGAATGGAAAAGGAGTCACCCCAGCCTGTTGTGATGCTCCTTTTGGCTTGTATTCTGTCTCCCTTGGGAACAATGTACTTTCATTAGAAGTCCCAGGGCATAGTCTGAAGGCACATGATGCAGCAGTCTTTGCTGAAGCCTAGCAGGTATTATCTGGTCAATGCCTAGATGGAAGACTGGCTGGCTGAGAGCCATATGTATACCATCTTGATTTCAGTGGAAGAAAGGCAGGGTTTAAATAAGTAAGACCTACCTTTAAAACATCTCTCACTACCTTGGCAGCAAATATCAGACCAGGCTTGGATGATTGCAGATAACATTGTGGTGGCACTTTGTACTAATGGCAGTGGTGGTGCTTGGAAGCTGTGGCAGTATCAAAAGGAATTTTCTTAAAAATGAGCCTTGTCTAGAGTTCCCTGCCTTTGTGCTCTTCATCTTGCTGCACTTGCCCATATAATTCAGATTTCTGGCCCCAGGTCTTGCTGCTGCAGCTGTGCAAAAAGCTCTGGCAGTGACCTACGTGGCTGTGGTGTATGAACAAAGAGCCTCTGATCTGGAGCCCTGCTTTCTCTGGCAGCCTCTGAAAAGGGAAGTAACCATCATATTCCTTCCTATTGCTCTCCAGATTGGATAGTATGTTGCCTGAGTCTTCTCAATGTCTGCTGTCTCTGGCAGTCTCCTCGCCTTATGATCCAAGAGCTTGACAAATCCCTTGAAGCGTCTCAAGCTTTAAAACTTGATGTTCACTTCTGTTTTTTTCTCTCCCAGAGGTGCCTCAGGTTCTGTTTTTGTGGCATAGGGAAACCTCACTGTTTCTGATGCATTCTGCTTCCTTCCTCTAGGCTCATCCATGACTACCTTAGTGTGGCGCCTTTTGCTGACTACCTTGACAGCATCTACTTCAACCGTTTCCTGCAATGGAAATATCTGGAAAGGTAAACCTCCACTTTGCTATGGGGTCAGAGATAGGTGTAGCTTTGCTTTTCCACCTAATACCCTTTTGCACATTGTAAAGAACACATTTCATGCCCTTAATACTTTCACTGATAAGTGAAAGAGAAAATGCTAGCCGGTGACTCCTGGTCATATAGTGAGAACAAGTCCTCTTCAAGATCAGTTTTTGCTTTTCATTTTGTCAGCCTTGAAACTTGCTGGCTATGTAGTCTTAATCCATGCTGTATTCTAGTTTGCCAAGCTTCTGTGTATACTATGCCTTGCATAAACTGCAGAACAACGGGCTGAATCCAGCACTTTCCATGTGTGAGTGAAACATGTATGCTTGTGTACTGAGACTTCACTTTCCTCTGCTCTTTCTTGACCTTTGCAGGCCCCCAGAATCTGCTCCAAAGGGCTGACAGAAGTCTGCTCACACCATGTTGGATTCTGCCCAAAAGGAGTTTTACACTGAGTGCATGGGGGAACAGGATAACCATTTTACTGTTTTTAGTGGACTACCTTCAGTTCATTCTCGTTTCCTCTGTTCTCTTCTTAGGCGGCATGTGACCAAGAACACTTTCCGCCAGTATCGCGTACTAGGAAAGGGAGGCTTTGGAGAGGTATGTAGTCTGAGCAAGGCAGAGAAGGTAGCCCCACGTCTGCTTTCAAGAATCTATAGAGCATGGCATATTTTTCTCTCACATAATGAGTCCTATAAGAAGGGACTCTTGGTCACCTAAGATGCTGATATCTAGAAATATTAGCTGAATGTTGGGTGGCATGTTGCTGACTGCTGTGTTAAGTATGTTTTATGCTCCTAAGTTTTACATGCAGCACTTCACAAGCAGGAGAATACTAGGTGTGACTTGGGAGTGATTCAACAGGACTGAGTCCTTCAACCATTCATTTTGGATTTGATTCTGAGCTCTGTTTGTCACCTTGTTACAGCAACATGACAGTGAACCAATTTTTCCAGTGAAAGTTGGGGCTTTCATGGTGTGCTGCAATAAACCATTTACTTAATCTCTATGGTACCACATCACTTTTGCTTTCAGTATCTCAAAGTGAGAGTAATGATTTCGGGATCCAATAACCCCCTTATCAGAACTTATATACTCCAAGAGTTACCTGCCCTATTGTCATTTATTTGTTTTTTTTCCTCCCTCAAGGTGTGTGCTTGCCAGGTGCGGGCCACTGGGAAGATGTATGCCTGCAAGAAGCTTGAGAAAAAGCGGATAAAAAAGCGGAAGGGGGAAGCCATGGCCTTGAATGAGAAGCAAATACTGGAGAAAGTGAACAGTAGGTTTGTAGTAAGTACATAGGAACTGCTTTACTTCTGCACTGAGGCTGAGACAGAACGTGGCCATGTCTTTGACTCTCTCACCCTGGTGAAGCAATCTTGACTAATTCAGGAGAGGACTGCAATATGTGGAATCTTAGCCAGATGGCAAGAAAAGCATAAGGCTGTTGGACTAACATTTCTGGGCCATAAGTCCGCATTACTGTATTTGCAGACTAGGATCTGGCTGTATGGAGATCCCTTTAATAATAACCAGCTCATGCAGGTTCTTCACTTACCAGGGATGTTGTGGGGAAGATACAGGGAATCTTTCTTTTTCATACAATATTATGCAGAAAACTTTCCCTTTTAAACTTTAATGCATGACCACAAATGTGCCATAGCTGCTTTTCCATGGCTTTGTCTCACACTCCCACTGCAACACTTGAAAATTATGGTCATATGAGCAGGGCCAGTTTTGTGGGCCTTTCCCACTCAGTTGTCTGCCTCTTTTAGCCAGGCAGCTATCAGGAGGGACGAACCTACACAGTTGGCTTTGCTCACATAATGCTGGGCTGTCAAAATATTGCTATTGTGTGGCATGAAACAATGGGAAACCCGTCTGTGAAAGGATTGAGATGATATAATAAAAGTACATTACTCTGGGGTCTGGCTGGATTTGTCTGTCTCACTGAAGGGGATGAGAGTAATAAGGGAATAGTGCTTCATTTAGTGCATATCCCCCCAGCCTGGTGGCCTCCATATTTTTTCAGCTACAACTCCCATCAGCCCTTTGCTAATCAGGAATGCTGGGAATTGTAGTCCAAAATATTTGAAGGGTACTGAGTCGGGGAAGGCTGCTCCAATGGCTGAAAAGTGCCCTGGCAGCAGTTGTAGCTCTGCCATTCTTTGTTCTCTCCATCTGCAACTCACTATCACGTTGAGTCCCATCGCTATTAACGCTGCTCCCTCCATACTTTTCGGCTCCTCATACCCAAAAAGCTTCATTAAAGTTAACTCTTCCTCTACAGGATACAGAAATTATCCTGCATCTTGCTTTGAGCATCTATTTTGTTGTGTATAGCTGGTGCAGAATTGTGCCAGGTGTGTGTAGGTGCCACGCTGTGCGAGGCTGCTCTGCTTTTCTAGTGATTGACTTGGCTTGCTTGTGTTGTAGGTGAGTCTGGCCTATGCATATGAAACAAAAGATGCCTTGTGCTTGGTCCTGACTCTCATGAATGGAGGGGACCTGAAGTTCCACATTTACCACATGGGAGAAGCCGGTTTTGAGGAGCCACGGGCTGTTTTCTACGCTGCTGAAATCTGCTGTGGCTTGGAAGACCTCCACCATGAGAGGATAGTGTACAGGTGAGAACAGTCTTTTCTCCCAGGTGTAGCTGGGGTTCACACTGGGGTTTTATGTTAACAAGGATTTGTGCAGTATCTTAAACACTGCTACTATATTGTAAAAGCAGTTGTTCAGAATTTAGTGAGGAAACCTGTGAGGCAGGACTTGTTTCCCAGAACTCTCCAGCACAGGTTTTCATTCTCCTTCCAAGCTGAGAATCCAAAACATATCAGATTCTCATTAATGCCCAAGTGGAAGAAAGAAGGGGAAAAAATTGGTACTGGGAAAGTGGCCCTGCCTCACAAATTTCCCATATGTGAAAGGTATGGCTATAAAGTTCATATTTTCCTGTGATATTGGCATCACTAATTCTTGCTTTATGTTTTATGGTGCTTCTCCTCTCTAGTCCTGGAGAAGCAACCCATTGAGGTTTATGTCTTACACAATCTATTTTCCTCCATCAGGGACCTGAAGCCAGAAAATATATTGTTGGATGACCATGGTGAGTAAATGTCTCTTCTAAACACTCTGGCTTCACTGCTATCTGCAGTTTTTACATCAGATTTTGTTCTGGGTTGAGGGAAATCTGCAAACTATACACTTGCATGACTCACTTTCCTTTGATAAGGTCACATCCGCATTTCTGACCTGGGCCTCGCAGTTTATGTTCCGGAGGGACAGACGATAAAAGGTCGGGTGGGAACAGTTGGCTATATGGGTGAGTATGCAAGAAATGCCCTGTTGAATTGACTGGGTTCAGCATGGAAACCATGAAATGCAGCAGCCAAGGACACTGGGTAAAAGCAATATCTTGTCAAAGTTTGCAGTTCAGAACAATGGTGGGTGCTATTGTGGTATGTTGGAAATCCAGTGAAACTTAAACCCTAAGTTGGACATTCTGGTAAGATATTAGTCTCCTAAGAAGTTAAATTATCAGTTAAGTCTTTAAATTTGACTCAGAAAGTGCATTTGTCTTCATTGCTGTGTAATCCATTTCACTACTTCTATTTTGGCAATACCTTACTTGATCCTAAGCATTCCTTCTCTTCAATTACATTGAAGAGAAGGAATGCTAAGTTTTGTAGGAAATTAGATGGAGGTGAATTTACAGTGCTTATAAAACAAACAAGCTCCTATTGTTTCTGCAAAGCTGTAATTTTGTACTCTTTGGGGCTAACATTTTCCTGGTGTCCAAAGAGCAGCAGTCTAGATAACAAAATTGTGCAAGAATTGGCACCCCTTTCAAGGTGTCAGAACAAGGATGCTTTAGATTGGGTAGAATTGGCAAAGCAAGCAGAGTTCAGTGTTGCTGTTGACTTGTGGTGCCATGTTCTGTACAAATTATTTCCTGTTACTGCAAGCCAAAAACCTGGTGGTGGTTAAAGTACAGTATTGGTATGGTGCTAGTTAGCCTACGTTCACTTAATTAGTATATCTTGGTAGATGTTCTACAGACATTGACTCTTCCTTGCATTGTTTGGCTGGAGGGGAAAAAAGGATGGTATTTGAGACATTGTTGGGCAGTGTGGAAGGATGAAGGGAGGAATTAAACATCATGCTCTGTTGAACTTTCCATCTGCACAACCTTTTAAGTTTGCCAGATGGAACAACTTCCTCTGTTCTGGGGGCTCTTCCCATCTCCTCCTCCCACCAAGTTTGAAGAGTGCCTGGGCAGGGACAAAACTAGGCTTTATTTCACCCAGGTCAAAGACCCAGTTTGGCACACCCACATGCATTTGCGCGCGCGAACACACACACACACACACAACACTGGAAGCCTCAGTGGCGCCTCTTTGGAGGCTTCACCTGGGGCAAAAACCTGGCTAGCCGCCACCACACCATAGCTACGGCTCTTGATTCTTTTTTTTGGGGGGGGGGAGCACTTTTACCCAGTGGACTTCTGCTTATGGGGAATCATTAGGTGAATCCTGCCAAAGACTAAAGTATATTACAAAGGTGTACATGATGAGATGGCTCCTCTTTGTGGCACATCACTGAACCCTAGTTTGGGGACTGTTAAGCATTCCCTTTCCTGCCTGCTGCTGCTTCTTAAAGCAGTTGCAAGTACTGTACTTTACACTGCCACTATATTAAACATGAGATTTGGAATTGCACTTGGCAACACAAGCATAAGTCTGACCAGTTCTATTGAGCTCATAGCTAGCTGCCTGAACGCTGGTCCACCTAGCTCAATATTATCTATGTTGACGGACAGTGGCTCACTAGAGTTAGATTTTTCCAGCTGTACTTGGAGATACTAGGATCTGAATCTGGGACCTGTTGTGTGCAAATTGTGTTCGCCTTCACTGAGCTACAAACTTTCCCTTAACACTCAGCACCATGCATTTGAAGAATATCCACAGGCCTGTTCAAATGGTTCTTACTTTTGCAGCTCCTGAAGTTGTGAAGAATGAGCGGTACACATTCAGCCCTGACTGGTGGGCCTTAGGATGCTTGCTATATGAGATGATTGAGGGCCAGTCTCCATTTCAGCAGCGCAGGAAGAAGATTAAGCGCGAAGAAGTAGAACGCCTGGTGAAGGATGTGCAGGAAGAGTACTCTGAGAAGTTCTCACCTGCTTCCCGTTCTCTCTGTTCCATGGTACATATATTGTCTCATCCTTAACCTAGTTACCCTCCTTTTAGCATTTAAAAGGGGTGCCTGCTCACTTCTAAGTGGGCTCTGTGTACGTTGAGAAAGCTGTACCTGCTCACTGGAAACTAATTTCAGAGTAGTGCAGTACACCCTAACTTTTGTTTTGCTACTAGATCTCATTTTGTGTGTAGGACTTCTCCAGAGCCAGGTGCAGCCAGGAAATCAAGGCAGTGTACCTTTGTGAAATGAACGAAAATTGTAAAAATACTTCTCTTCAGGGCAGTTGTAGCTTGGTAGCAGTTTAGTGTCAGACTCAGAAAACATTGTCTCATCTGTACTCACTAGTTCTTCATTCCTCTTCAACCTGGCTCCTGGAACATTTGTATTTGCAATAAGAGTAGGGTATTGTGCAGTATGGCCTAGCTGCAACTGTGACACGATCCTAGATCCCTTCCTAGATTACTGTGATGGGACGATGAGCTGCTTGTGCGTAAAATGCAAGTCCCTCAGAGTTTGATCAGGTTTTCAAACCTCTGCCTGTGACGGAGCCCCTCCAGCATGGCTGCGTCAATCACTAGTAGAATCCGAAAGTGGCTGCTTTCGGAATCTTTTCCAACATAAAAGCTCTTTAACGGAAACACGTCTTCTGGACTCTCGGCGTGACAGTTTCCGGCGAGGTGTGGGTGTCCCTATAGGAGGTCCTGAGACCTCCCCACTGTTTTCGCTGGAAGTGTCTCTGAGCCATCCCTCCGACTCACTTTCCCTTGGAGTTCTTGCTCGCCCTCTACTGGTTCCCTCTTCCGCTGCTACTCCTCTCTCAACCTCAGTGAGCCTTTGCGCCCCCGGCGCTTTAGATGGCAGTTCCCTGACATCCACCTCCCCTCCAGGGCCCCCTTCACCCCCTCCCGTCTCCTCCCCTACTGGCGGTGAGGAGGTAAAACCCCTGAAAGAACCTCCCTCATCTTCCGACGTCGCGAACACTTCCCTCCACTTGTTGCTGTTCCTACTCTCTCGGTAATCTTCGTCATCGGAGTCCACTCCCTCTTCCAACTCCGACTCCGCGAACCCTTCCATTTCCTCTTCCTCATCGGTGGTGCCGAAATACTCCCTCCTAAACCTTGCTATCGGCTGAGGTTTCCTCGGGAACCTTTGGTGGAACGTTTCTGTTAAAACCTCGTCATTGACTTCCTCTGCACTTACCCAGGTGTTTTCTGACTCCGGTTCCCCTTCCCACGCCACCAAATACTCCACCTGATTTCCCTTCCACCTGGAATCGAGGATTTCCGCTACATGGTTGCGGCGTTCCCTCTCTTCCAAGGCTGGTCCCCTGACGTACTCCCCTTCACGTCCCCCCCTGTATGGTGACAGTAACGACCTGTGGAACACTGGGTGCAATTTCATGTGGTTGGGTAATCGGAGTTTGAAAGCTACCGGGTTGACCTGCTGAATGACCTCAAAGGGTCCCAATCTTCTGGGCCTCAATTTCTTACAACCCCCTTTGAACGGCAACCCTTGGGTTGACAACCACACTTGATCCCCCACCCTTATGGTTTCACCTTCCCTTCTGTTCTTGTCTGCCTGCTTCTTATATTGTGCCTTAGCCCTTTCTAAGTTGAGCTGGAGCTGATGATGGATCGCTTCCATCTCTTCTACAAAATGTTCAGCCGCTGGGACGCTCCATCTCTCCCCTCCTTCCCCTGGAAATGCCCTGGGGTGACACCCGTAATTAGCCAAAAAGGGACTCATCCCTGTGGACACATTCTCCGCATTATTGTAGGCAAATTCTGCCAACGCCAACTTTTCGACCCAATCGTTCTCTCTGTCATTGACATAACACCTCAGATATTGTTGAAGAATGCCATTTGCTCTTTCCGCCTGCCCGTTGGTTTCAGGGTGCCGGGCAGTTGAAAAATTGACTTCCACGTGCAGCAAGCTCATGAGCTTCCTCCAGAACCTGGAAGTAAATTGTTTGCCGCGATCTGAGATCACCCTCAAGGGAGCCCCGTGCAACCTAAAGATGTGTTCTACAAACAACTTCGCTGTTTCTTCCGCTGTGACTGCATGTGAGCATGCTACAAAGTGGCACATCTTAGTTAACAGGTCTACTACTACCATGATGGCTGTTTTCCCCTTGGACTTTGGCAGATCCGTCATAAAATCTATTGATATCGCTTCCCAAGGCCGTTCTGGTGTGGGTAATGGTTCTAATAACCCTGCCGGCGCCCTTCTTTCCCCTTTGGCTCGCTGACATTGGTCACACCCTCTTACATACTCCCTTACATCTTCCCTCACCTTAGGCCACCAAAATTCCCTGGTAACCAACCACATGGTCTTGTGTTGTCCAAAATGTCCCGCCGTGGGGCTATCATGCAACTGCTTGAGTACTCTCCCCCTCAATTCACCTTCGGGTATATACAGTGCCCCTTTGTAATACAATGCCCCATTTCTTTCCTCAAAACCTCCGGGACTCTCGCCCTCCCCCCTGAGACCTCTGAGCTTATCCTGGGCATATTCATCATTTTCCGTTTCCTCTACCAGTTCTCGTTGCCCCACCAGCGCCGCCCCACACACCCAGCGGTCCTCAGGGATGACATGTCTCTCTTCGATCACCCCCTCCCCTTCCCAATACTCTGGTTTGCGTGAGAGCGCGTCCGCCCTGACGTTTTCTGGGCCTGGCACATAACAAATTTCAAAGTTGAATTTGGAGAATTCCTGTGCCCATCTCACTTGTCGTTGGTTGAGCACTCGAGCTGTTCTCCAATACTCTAAATTCTTGTGGTCGGTGCACACTTGCACCTTGTGTTGTGCCCCAATTAATAAATGTCTCCACCTCCGGAATGCTTCGTGAATGGCAAGTAGTTCCCTGTCATACACCGTGTAATTCCTCTCGGATTTATTCAGCTTCCGCGAGAAGAAGGCACACGGTCTCCACTCCGACGCACTCCTCCCCGGTTGAAGAAGGACCGCCCCTACCGCCCGGTCGGATGCATCGGTTTCCACTCTCATGGGTTTTCGTAAATCCACATGCAGAAGTTGTTCTTCCGAGGCGAAAGCCCTTTTCAGTTCTTCAAAGGCTCGATCCGCCTCTACCGTCCAAACAAATTTCTTCTTGCTGCTGAGGCAGTCGGTGATGGGCGCCGTCAAGTGGGCAAAGTTCTTGATGAACTTCCGATAAAAGTTCCCAAACCCCAAGAATCTTTGCACGTCCTTCTTGGTCTTCGGTGTCTTCCATTCCAGTACCGCTTGGACCTTGCCTGGATCCATGGCCAATCCCTTGTCTGACAAGCGGTACCCCAGGAATTCCACCTCCTTGGTATGAAACTGGCACTTCTCCAGTTTCACCCACAGCTGGTTGGCTTGCAGCCTGCCCAACACTTCTCGAACGTCCCTCACATGCTGTTCCTCATCTTCCGAATACACCAACACGTCGTCTAAAAAGGCCACACAATTCTTGTAGAGCAAAGTTCCCAGAACGTGGTTTATAAAAGCTTGAAAACACGCGGAGCCCCCTTGTAGACCGAAGGGCATAACGAGGTATTCAAAGGCTCCCAAAGGGGTAAACATGGTGGTCTTCCATTCATCTCCCTTCCTTATGCGTATCAGATTGTACGCCCCCCGCAGGTCCAGCTTTGTAAAAATCTTTCCCTTCCTTACTCTGGTCAAAATGTCATCAATTCGGGGCATAGGGAAAGCCAGGGGCTCCGACACTGCATTGAGGGCCCTAAAGTCACACACCAGTCTCGGTTTGTCTGTGTTCTTTTTGTCCACAAAAAACACTGGGCTGCCCCCCACCGCTCGGGACTCTCTGATGAAACCTCGCTTCAGGTTTTTGTCAATGAACTCCCTCAGCTCCTGCATCTCCCTGTCTGACATGGCGTACAGCTTGCCTACTGGGAGTTGGGCCCCAGGGAGTAGGTTGATTTGACAGTCAAAGGGTCTATGCGGTGGCAGTTTGTCTGCTTCCCTTTCGCTGAATACGTTGCTCAGATCTGCGTATTGCGGGGGCACCTTCCCTTTGTCCATTACTTCCATCCCGGCTAGGGTGACTCTGTCTCCTCCCGAAACCTTCCCCTCCTTGCAGTGTTCTAGGCAATGCGCTGACCCAAAGGAGACCACCCTCTGATGCCAGCCCACTAGCGGATCGTGTAGCGCCAGCCAGCTCATCCCCAAAATGATGGGCGCTCCTCCCAGGATGGCCACATTAAACGCTATCTGTTCGGTGTGCCTTGCCACCCTCATTATCATCGGGACAGTCTGTTGGCTAACTTCTCCCCCCAACAGCTCTCTGCCGTCAATCGTAGTCACCTGCAAGGGGTTACTTAAAGGGATGGTCTGTATCTGATGCTCAGCTGCAAACTCCTTACTCATGAAATTACAGGAGCTGCCTGAATCCAAAAGCGCCTTGATCTTTAGTGGGTGTCCGTTTGGCAGTTCTAGTAACACCTCTATCACTAAAGCGGGTCTGGGAGGTTCCGGCGTGGGCACTTTCACTGCTCTTTGGCCTGGCTGCTGTGCCCCGACGGTGGCAGCCAGGCGTTGGCTTTTACTTGCTCCTTGCCTTCCTCTTCCTTTCCCCCAACAGCTCCTGCCATCCCTTGCCATTCCTTTCTTTGTGGGCAGACTCTGGCAAAGTGCCCTGGCTGTTGGCAGAGATAACATCTCTTGGCGCTCTTTCCCTCCTTCTTCCGCCCTTCACTGGGATTTGAAACTGCACGCGCCCGCGCTGTTCCAACTTCCATCGGCTCTGCCGGCGGGAAAGGTGGCTCTGGAATGTCTGGAATGCGGAACTCCCTCCAACGGTCTCCTTTCCCTTCCCGCTTTTCCAAAGCCCTCGCCTCCTGGCGCGCTCCTATGGACAGCGCAGATTTGGTTAACTGATCCATAGACTCCGCCCTGGGCCCCCGGGAAAGCTCATCTTTGACGGTTGAAGAAAGCCCCTCTTCGAAAAGCATTTGGATGGGCTCCGCCGATAGGTCCCACCCCAATTTATGAATCAGCATAGTAAATTCAGTCCAGTACTCACGGACAGATCTGCTTCCTTGCTGGCAAGCCATTAACTGCCTTCGCACCACCCCCTGCTCAATATCGCTGGAAAACATCAGGTCCATGGCACGAAAAAACTTCCTCGTGTCCTTTAGGATCTCATTATTCGCTGCCATCAGGGGTCTAACCCAATCTTTCGCCCCGGATTCGAGATGGCCAATCACAAAAGCCACTCGCGATTCCTCGTCGGGGAAGTCATCAAACTGCAAGTTTAGAGCGTATTGCATCTCTGTTCTAAAGGCATGATAGTTCCTGGGATCCCCCCCGAATTTCTGCACCAATCCTGGTACCTTTCTGGCGAGCGGGGTGGTTTTCTCCTTTCCCTTTTCTGCATCCTGAGCCCTCCTCTCCTCAAGCCTCGCCGTTTGCAGCGCCAACTGGATCTCCAACGCCCTGTACCTTTCTTCCAGGCTTGGACCCCCTCCAGCTGCTCCTGCTCCTCCGGTTCCGGCTGGGTTGCTCATGATGCTTCTCCCTGCACAAGCTGGCTTTCGGTGACTTTCGGATTGCTGTGATGGGACGATGAGCTGCTTGTGCGTAAAATGCAAGTCCCTCAGAGTTTGATCAGGTTTTCAAACCTCTGCCTGTGACGGAGCCCCTCCAGCATGGCTGCGTCAATCACTAGTAGAATCCGAAAGTGGCTGCTTTCGGAATCTTTTCCAACATAAAAGCTCTTTAACGGAAACACGTCTTCTGGACTCTCGGCGTGACAGTTTCCGGCGAGGTGTGGGTGTCCCTATAGGAGGTCCTGAGACCTCCCCACTGTTTTCGCTGGAAGTGTCTCTGAGCCATCCCTCCGACTCACTTTCCCTTGGAGTTCTTGCTCGCCCTCTACTGGTTCCCTCTTCCGCTGCTACTCCTCTCTCAACCTCAGTGAGCCTTTGCGCCCCCGGCGCTTTAGATGGCAGTTCCCTGACAATTACCTACCTACCTGGCATCAAGCAGTTGAATATTTTAAGCTTTTCCTTGTCCCATCCTGTTAATTTACTCTCTCAGTTAGCTTATTGAAGCTTAAGCAATTGAAGGAAACCTCAATCATAACCAGTGCAGAGGGTTTCATTCAAGCAGGAGGTCTCTGAAGGTCTCATTAAAGACACATCAATAGTTTCAAAAATCCCTTCTCGTTTTTGAGTAAATGTAAAGAGATTGGTAGAAGAACTAAGGGTGGGGTATGAAATCATGTGAGTGCTGTGTCCCAGTCATCAATCTTGTTGCATACATAACAGTCTCAGATGTTTGGAAGAATTAGCAAGCCTTATTTACAGTACTTCTTTCCTCCACACTATAACTCACTTTACATAGCTAAGAGTTTTTGCATCTGGCAAGAGGCTTGAATAAGCAATGGTTGGGAGGGAGGTTGCTTGCTCATGTAAGAAACTTTTATGTCCTTCAATATGCAGATTGATGTTTAAAATAATCCATGCTTCCTGTGATTATCCAGGATACCCTAGAATGCAGCTATTGGACTAGACCCTTCCCCTCCAGCGGCCTTCTTTTGTCTATCAGTGTACAAGATACATTCATTCTGTATTGTAATTTCTGTGGATTGTTGTCTTAAAGCCATGGGATTTCTGACAGGCTAGTGGAAAACGGCGTATAAGTCTCAGAAATAAAGCAACAGGGATCCTTCTTGCTGTTTACTGCCTTTGAAAGGGCTGAGAAACCTGAGCATAATATTAAAACAAATCTTCCCAGATTATTTTGATGTCTTTTTACTTTAGAGTTGTCATATGTGGGGATTTAGAAGGCCATAGTGCAGTCAAGAGCTGATGTCCTATCAGCTTTTATTCAGTTATTTATAACCAGTAACTTAAGCTGTGTTTCGGGTTCAGTTGAAAAGAACCCCATTCTACCAATAATGGTTCAAGTTCTGTTCCAGAATATTGTTCAAAAGTAACATTTTAAGCAATTTTCAGCTTAGGTTTTGTTTCATCTTCCTGGAGGCTGGGTCTGTTGCCCTTTGTAGCTAAAGCCTTCTGTCAGTACAGAGGCTTTGGTGTGACACCCTGTGCTATGTTACAGCTCCTGTGTAAAGACCCACTGGAACGGCTGGGATGTCGAGGTGCTGGTGCTCAGGAAGTGAAAGAGCACCCTCTCTTTAAACACTTGAATTTCAAGCGGTTGGAAGCAGGGATGCTTGACCCACCATTCAAACCCGATGTGAGTTCAGAATGCACGTGTAGCGGAGTCTTCCTCGTACCATCTGTTGGTTGTGTTCAGGTGTAGGAGAATAGCCCTTTCATTGCTCTCCTTTTTCTGCATTCTTAGCCCCAGGCTATTTATTGCAAGGATGTATTGGACATTGAACAATTCTCTACAGTCAAGGGGGTAGAGCTGGAGCCCACCGACCATGACTTCTACCATAAGTTTGCAACAGGAAGCATCCCTATTCCCTGGCAGAACGAGGTAGGTGCTCTTCTACTCTTCAGGAGAATTTCTGCTTCTGATGGGAAGACATGCTGAGTCATCTGCACTTGCTGGGGGTGGGGTGCAAAGCTGTTCCATAACTGACTGGCTGAGGTATTGTATAAGTAGCTAATTTGGGACAAGTGTCATGGAGACACCCTGTCGATGAGGACCTGAGCAGGGAAGACCAATAGTGAGCTCGTCATCTTTTTATTCTCCCCTAGATGATAGACACAGAGTGTTTCAAAGAGCTGAATGTTTTTGGTTCAGATGGAGCCATACCGCCTGATCTGGACTGGAAGGGACAGCAACCCATCCAGCCCAAAAAGGGTCTCCTCCAACGTCTCTTCAGCAGACAGGTAACTTGCCTGAAATGTGGGAAGCAGGTTTGTCTTGACATGGGGGTCGGAAACCAGTTCTGGGATGCTCTCTGCCCTCTCTTTGCAAAATGAAGGAATTTTCTCGGGAAGCATTGTCTGATGATGGGGCAGTAAATGAGTGCCTCCTGCTTGCTTCATCTGCCCTTCTTTCTCTGCCCCCACTTCCCAGGCTTTCCATGTTTTGCTGTTCCTTACATGGTGGCAGCATGCTCAGCATCTCCCTCCTCTCTGCTTTGCATTTAGGAAGGGTAGGGGAGTCCTTCCTCCAAGCAACCCAGGAGAGTGCCTGCACCACTGCCACTTTCCTGGGGTGGTCTTTTAACATTATTTAAAAGTTTAAGCACAGCAGTGGTACAGGCACTTTCCTATGCCACCTCTCTCAGTATGTCTTGCTCTGAGGAAGGACCTCCTTGTTTTCCTGAGGCAGAGAGGAGGTAGAGGCATGCTGCTGCTGCTGCTGCTGCTGTATTACCACCAGCAAAACATTAAAAGAGAGAGAAGAGGAGAAGAGGTGGTGGAGGAGGGGTGAAGGTGTGAGAGGAGAGGGTAGCAGCTTTCCTCAAGTGGTACCATGTCTTATGCCAGTCCTAGCACCACAGATCTTTCTGTACCTCTACACCTCAGACCCATTAGC
Source organism: Podarcis melisellensis (assembly GCF_964234715.1). Taxonomy (NCBI): domain Eukaryota; kingdom Metazoa; phylum Chordata; class Lepidosauria; order Squamata; family Lacertidae; genus Podarcis; species Podarcis melisellensis. The sequence continues at coordinate 67,696,734 of NC_138529.1, read as the reverse complement.
AGGCCAGCTCCTGTAGTGGCACTCGAGCTCAGCTAGTTCAGTTTACTAACATAAGCTCCATAAACTATCCAGATGTAACTTCCCACTTCCAGAGCAACTTTCTTTCTGAATAACCAGAAGGACGTCTTGGGGTTTGGTACCCAAGAGTCCCTAGCTTTGTATGTGTGATACTTGACATGGATTTGTGGGTGGCTGGAAGAAAAGTCTAATAATTCTTGGTTTTAGACAGCCTTGCTGCTTTTGGCTCTGGACAAATAGTTGGAAAGCAATATAGTCCCCCATGTACCCAAATGCCTCTTGTCATGGCCAGTCCGGCCTGGCTGTTTCCCATCCCAAAACTTCTAAGACAGCTGTGGGAGAGAAAGACTTGATAAAGTGTCATTTGTTCTTCTCAGAAACTAGTCCCTGAACCCCCTTATGTCTTCATGATTTAGAAATATAGCTTCTTGCACAGCACATGTGTTTGTGGTGCTTTTTGCTTAGAAAAAAAGTGTTTACTCCCAGTGCTAGGAGCTTGACCTTATTGTGGTGTGGTGTGTGAATGAGAGCCCATTTGAAATGGCATCTTCCCTCCTTTCTGTGGGCTCATCATTTTTCAGTATCCCTCACCTTGGCAGTTCCTCTGGGTCTTGCTCTGGCTGCTGTGTTTGGTGGTAGTTATCCCTGTAGGCCGGGAGAGGCCTTAGGAGAGGGCATGGCTATTTCTGGCCGGGCTCTCACAGCATGTTTTCTCTTTCCAGAGGTGAGCAACCTCTTCTCTGCTGCTCTGCTCAGGAAAATGACTACCTGGTGCCCCAAACTCCCTTGGCGGACATGACAAGACAAGGAGATGAGGACTCTACCTCTTCAGTGCCTCCCTCTCCTTCCCCCTCTCCCCCCTCTCCAAAATATGCTGTTTGTTCATTAATAGTTCTTCAAGCCACTAATCCTGCTTCCTGCAAAGCATCATGAATGTCTTGCCTTGTTCCCTTGCCATGGAAGCAGCTCGATTATTATTTAAACATCCCTTTTCTCCAGCTCCCATGCCTTCTTTATGTGGCCTTGCTATTAAAAATGGAAGTTTTCTCTCTCTCCCTCACGTACCCAAGAATCCCGCACACTTTTTGAGAGCTTGCTGATGTTCTAGACATGTCCTGCTTTCTACAGTTAGGCCATGCTCCTATCTTATTGCAGTTGTTCCATTGAAGCAATGGGTCATCTTTCTGTGTTTATCTGTTTCCTGCTGTGGTTTTACTAGGCCTACGTAAGACCCCACTGTTGTCCTGGGCTCACTAACATAGAATAATTTTCGTTCCTGCTTCTGTGCTTGGCCATGGCCAAGTACAATTAGATTCCTCACAGCCCATAAATAGGCATTGAAAGGGTATGGAAAAGGCACAGTCTGGTTGTGAATAAGGGAGTGTGGTAGGAGGTCCAGCATGATATTCTCTCTCTCCCTCTCTAGTCCTGCAGGCTGGCTGCCAGAGAGCACTGACTGCAAGCAGCTCCACCAGCAGATTTGGTTTGGGTGCTGAGCCCCAAAATTCTTTTCTAAGTGATGGTTTCTTTTTCTGTGGGGACTGGGAATAGAATCCTGTGGCATGTCTGCGTGTTGAATAATAACTGTACTCACTCTGTGCTTGCTGTGTGCTCTCCCTTTTCCCCTTGCTTTCCCCCACCCTTCCCCCCTCCTCCTGCCGCCTCCTCCTTCCTTCATTCTCCAGGACTGTTGTGGGAACTGCAGTGAAAGTGAAGAGGAACCCACTCGCCTATAGGTCCCGCCAGCCTATTATTTCTATGAGCCTGGCCAAGCAGCGAGCTGACTCAACAAAAGAGATGGTACTGGCTTAGCACTGGCTTGGCTTACAACCCAGCGCACATGCTAGCTGTATGAGTGTGGGAATCATCGTTTCAGGGTGGCAGCAGACTCCACCCTACAGAGGAAATGCTCCAGGACGGGGGAAAGAAGACACCTCTGCAAAGGTCTTCAGTGTACTGCCGAGGGATCATCCTGCCACACCTTTTCCATAGCGGAGAGATGATGGCAGGAACTAGTGAAACATTCCAGGGCTGGCCCTGATCCTGGCCTTTGGCCTCCCATCTGCTCACCTGCTGGAGTTTGTTTTATATATTTATATTGATATATCTATGAATGTATGTATATAGCATATGTACATTTTTAATTGTTGGGGATGGAGGTCCTTCTGTATCTCTCTTCCTTACCCCAGCATCCTTGCTTCACCCTCGTGAACACTGTGCACCAGTAACTTCTAAGAAACAAGTATGCAGTTCTGTTCCCCAAGCAATGGATCCTGTTAATGTTCCCTGTGGAATATCCACCAATCTGTTCTGCTGGTGGAAATGGGTAGTAGGAGAAGCTCAGGAATGGCAGCTGCAATGCAAGAGCAGCCTCCACTGGCATATCTAGTCTGCAGGGACACAATTGGGATAACCTGTGTGTGTCCAGGACTCCCCCCAGATGCCTTGCTTTGTCCCCATAATGCACAATGAGAGTGATGGAGAGATGCTAAGGCTTGTAGACATGTCAAGATAATACCTGCAGGTTTTTCTGAGATGACAGGCTGTGGGTTTTTGGTTGGTTTGTTTTTAACATGGCTTAATTGAAGTAAGGAAGTTTTCAAACACTAGAGTAGCATTACAGTTGACTCTCAACTTACACAGGGGTTTCATTCCGGGGATATCGCATAAAGCCAAAATAATGTATAATCAAAACAACCCTTTAAAAATAGTAAAAGGCATGTCCCAGCACTCTCCAACCACCTCCTCATTCTATCTAAAGCCTGCACACACTCTCCCAAGGTTGCTACAGACTCTCCCCGCACCTCCAAACAATCTCCCAGGGTGGGTGCAATGGTTGGTGGGATTGCCAATGTTTCCTCTCCACCACCTCCTGACATTTATCCCTGCTGCCCCCTTTTCTTTGGCCAAGCACATAAAGCTGTGATCACACAAGTTAAATGGAAGCTGGTGGCAGCACACTGGTTTCTAGCTTTAATTTCTTTCTTGAAACTCCAATAAGGCCAGTATGAGTTGACAAGGAAAGCTGGGGAGGGTTTGTCATTTACCTTGGGAACCTATAAAAGTTGAGTCTGTATTTTTATTTATTTTATTTTCTGGACCACTGTGCCCTATTTTTCTCCCCCAAGAAATGATGTGATTCTGTTGTTTGTCCTAGTAATGTTTTCTAAAGACTTCACCTGCCAACTGTGCCAATGTGGGAGCATGCATGGGTTCGAGCCTAGAATCTTGAGCCCTCTGCACTTTTTTCAAAGGGTTAAACTTCATGAAAAGTGAGAGGTCTCTAATAAAACCTCCTGGTGTCTTCATTTTTAATGTAAAGCAGGTGCTAGTTCTCTGATTTTGGAACAGCAGCATTGAAAGTGTAGGGTTCACCTTTTTCCCTTGCACAATTTTCCTAATCACATCGTACCTCAAAGCGGCTTGTTAGCCTTAGAGTAGAAAAAAAGCAGCTTTGTCCAGGTAAAGCTTGGCTCTTTTGGTGAAGAGCTCAGAAAACATTAGGAGATTCAAGTGTAGATGTTTTCTGTCTGGTGTAACTAGGCTGAAAGTCCTAGTCATCTTTCTCCATAGGAATCTCTTCCACAGTCTTCCATGGCTGGGAGCCCAAGGCACCCACAGAGCTGCATTTGTGCCTTCATGAAGCTCTGATAAGTAGACCTATTTATTGCCTGGACTAAAGATTTCCAATCTCAAATAATTCCCCTTATTCTATATCTAGTGTGCACTTCGTGTGTGTGTGTGTGTGTGTGTGTGTGTGTGTGTGTGTGTGATCTGCCTTGCTCCTGGGCAGTTAACCTCATCTGCCAGTTTATATTGGAACTATTTTGAACTTGTTTGCTAACTGTATGTCCTGATGATTCATTGCTGTGGTACAGAGGTGGATGCAGTGAACACATTGCCAGGTGCTGGGCAGTTTCATTCTGATGCTCCTGAATGTGGAGCATCAGTCAGCATGTCCCTGAATTAGAAAAGAGCAGCTTCTCTTCATTGTTTTCTGTGTGGCAAATAGATCTTTTGTTACTGCCTTCCATCCTTGTCTGCTCTACACACTCTCACGTGCCTCTTGCAGCCTGTCAGTTAACATCCAGCTAGCAATTCAGTGAGCCTTTCTCATTCCTTTCCTTAGAAACTCCAGTTGAACGTGATATTTTATTTACAGACTTCTTCATGGTGTCTTTCCCCTGTCTTCCCTATCTTTTGTTTGTATTCTGCCTCTTTCAAATACTTTTGAAAAATATTTCTGATCATCTGAAAATTTGTCTGAGAATATCATTAGTCACTTCATCCCACATAATATCTTAGAGCTGATGTAGATTTGTAGACGCAACCTGAAAGGCAGAGTTTAAAAATGGAAAGTGGACTGCAACTGTAAATAGAACATGGGCAGGTTTCAGTGCAATAAATATGGATGTCAGTTCCAGTTCCAGATGTTACTGCAGGGAATCCATGTTTTTTAAACTCCTGTGCGCTGTTCACAATTGACAGGGAAACCTGTAGTTCTGTCATTTAAACTTGAGTCCTTTTTGTAATGTTTAAGCATGACATCCCTAAGACTTGTTATAGGTACATAATGCAAAAGACTAATAAAAAGGACAGTTTCCCTTAGGTGTAAGATTATATGATTTAATAAAATCTGCTACTTATTGCCAGTAGAAAATGTCATCTTAATATTTTACATTTAATCAAATTTGGGAATATAGAATATTCTCTCCTTAACAAAAAAAAACAACCACCTTTTTTAAAAAAAGAGGTAAAAGTTCATGTTCCATCAGTGTTATAAATATATATTTAAGTGTAGTTATTGTTGTTAAAACACAGTGGCAAATTTTGTGTTCTGGTTTTTGAATTGAAGTAGTGGAGAGAACGAAATGTAAGTTTCAAGTATCTTTTCTTCATCAAATCTGGAAGAAGTAGTTAATTGTCTCCAGTTATCTGTATGGTGGTAGGTGCCTGTTAGGAAGTTACGTGTCCCTGAACTTCCCAGCACCTGCTACTCAGTTGTTTTTCATGAGACCTGCTAGATAATGGGCCTGGGACTTCCAGCATACAAATTAGATCTTCCCTTGTTGGCAACTAATCTAATTAAGAATCTCTCCCCCCCCCCTGTATTTTAAAAGCTTTCTTGATTAGCAGTGCAATTCTAATCATGTCTACTCAGAAGTAAGTCCTATTTAATGGAGCTTATTCCGAGGTAAGTAGGGTGAAGATTGCAGCCTAAATCAAGGCCTTGGGTAGAATTCAGGGTTGCACTATGGTGAATGTCTCATCAGGGCAAGTATTGTAGCTTGTGAGACAGAACAATTCCACCTCTTGTCCTGCACACCAGTGGTGCTGTGGGGGTTCTCCCAACTCCCAAGCCAATTTTGAGGAGCATGGGAGGAAGGCAGAGGGGAAAGCCCTGTTATGCAAACCAGAACCCTCATGCAGGACTTATGCTTATGGGACTCATTAGGTGACTTTCATCCCTAGTTTTATGTGTAAGAACTGAGTGTTCCTCCTTTTATTCTGGCTTCAAATTCAAAACTATGGCTGTAGCAATATACTTCTAAGGTCGGGAGCATCTGGGCTCAGTTCTATGAGCACTTCAGAATTGTCCTTTGTGTCTGCCAAAACCCTGGTCTGTTTTGTTGGCCTGGGTCTGTTCTCCATTCTCCCTGCCTCTTGAGGATAGGCTTCTGCCTTGACTCTTTCTTCCACCCCATCCCTGTTAAATTTTAAGTTTGTGCCTTTGCTTGTTTCTCTTCTGTCTTAACAGGTCTGTGCTACAGTCTGTTAGCAATTCTTCTCTAGCCTAACTCCTGTCTGATTTGTTTTTCCATAGCGGCAGTGAACTTATGTATGAAAGATATAAAATTGTGATATTATAAAATGTATATGCTGGAGATATGCCCACTAAAAGAGTTGAAAATTGGACATGCTACTATGTACTGTCGTTGCCTAGGCAAGAGTGTTTCTGGAATTGTTTTTTTTTAGGGGGGTGTCTCTGTCTCCCCTTACCCTATGGAAATCCAGGAATAAAAGGACCTCCTTCAAAATTACTGCTGTGTGCCTCATTCATAACAGCAATAGCACTCAGAAACATGATTTGTGAATATGGCTCAAAATGTACTATTGCAATTTTTATCCCACAGTATTTGTTGTAGAAATGCATCACCTCCAGGGTCTTCTAGTGTACATGCCATCTTAACTGAGATGTAGCTGTATCAGGGGGTCTGATATCTTTCCTTCATCTGTAAGATATAACTTCACAGATATCTATGTGTGAAATGCACAAGAGTTCAACTGCCACATTTTATGCGACCGCACATATTTTAGAAGCTGTAGATTAAAGATAGCACTGAATGTGCTTGGCATTGCTGAAGCCTATGGAACACATTAGAACAGTTTTACAGAGTGTTGCGATTCCAGTGCAAGTTGGCATCTGCACTACCCCCTGCCCCCCCTCAAATATTTAGCCTTGTAGGACTTCATGAGCCCTGGGCCTCTTCAGTAAGCACACTATTGCATTTCCTATGAAGAATGGCAGGGTGGAAGTAGTTTTGCTATTGGCAGTGGGCCAGGAAGAGAAGTCATAGTGCTTGTGGAGGAATAACTTGTTGCTGGCCTTCCCTCATCTTTTAAACAACAGATGTGCTGGAGAAGAGCAGTGTACACTATTCAGAAAATTGTGGCGGGGAGGGGGGAAATGACAGGCTATTATTGAGGGGATAGCCTAGTATTTCTTTATTTTTACCTTCCCCTCTGTTTAAGGCACTGAATGGAGTAAGTTTGATAGAGTATCAATTTATTGTTGTGTATTAAAATTAGGGCTGGCTTAACTTTCCTTAAAACCCTAATGCCTTAAAATTCAATAAATAGTATAGATAGAAGAAAACATCCCTGCTGTTTGTGAAGCACTTAACCCGGAGGCTTCTGAATGTCTCAGATTCACATAAAATACTTAAACAGTAAAAATATAAAAGGATATACTCTAGAATATGCAAATTAGAAAACCCAAATCAAGCTGGTTTAAAAAGAGTGTGCCATTTGTTTCTACGATTCAAAGGCCTTCCTAAGAAAGACTGTATCTCTGGAGATTTGAATAGTTAAAGAGACAAGAGGGATGCATATTTAAGATCAGGGATTCCTTCAACTACTATGGGACCCAGACCCTTTGATTTGGGACTTGAACCAGAAGACACAGACACCCAGGGCAAATATTACAAAACATATGCAGCCTTCTCCCTGCTGACAACAGCTATTGGGAACAGTCACAGTTTGCACTAGTGAAAACTTTTCAGAGGCAGCCCTATGTAGAACACATTTCAGTAACCTAATCCAGAGATTATTATGGCATGTATCACGGTGGCTGAATTGTAACTGCCCTGATTGTGCCAATACCAAAGTACAGGAGGCAGCAAGCTTACTCTTGGAAGCCTGAGCTGACCTTGAATAGGGTAAGCATCTAATCAATGTCAGAGCAATTACTCACAACCAGTCTGTCTTTGAGCTGAGCTTTGATTTCTTAGCCCTACCATCAGGGATGTGTGGGAATCTGTTGCTCAACCACAAGCGGAATCCCCATAGCTGACCCAATATATTTTAGCACCTGAGGTGAACCACAAAGTGGTGCCCCTCCTCACCAGGCAAGAAGCATGACATCAGGAACAAGGGGAGGAGGGAATAAAAAACAACGTTGGGATTCGCTGCCCTTGTGGTCGCTTCTTTGAGCCTCTGGTGGGCTGGCCCTGAGCAGCCCCTGAATCCTTTGTAATGCAATGCAGGCAGGCCCACTTGCTGTAGCGAAGGACTTGCATGTGCTTTGTGGCCCTCATCCAGCCCGTCACTACTTGGAGCAGGGGTAGGCAACCTAAGGCCCAGGGGCCGGATGCAGCCCATTCGCCTTCTCAATCCGGCCCGTGGACAGTCTGGGAATCAGCATGTTTTTACATGAGTAGAATGTGTCCTTTTATTTAAAATGCAGTTCTGTGTTATTTGTGGGGCATAGGAATTTGTTCATCCCCCCCCCCCAAAAAATAGTCTGGCCCACCACATGGTTTGAGGGACGGTGGACCGGCCCACAGCTGAAAAAGGTTGCTGACCCCTGACTTGGAGGCACCTATTAAAGCATCTTACTTGGGTCAGCATAGAAGGTGTGAATTAACTGAAAGGAGCCGAAGCTGCTCAAAACCAGTTATTGCCTAACAGGAGAACTGGTGTTTTGCACTTAACAGCACTAATCCAGGGTGGGAATTCAGCATTGCACTCTTCACTAGCAGGATTACTTGCACTGACACTGGGTTAATTGAATTGGGGCCCATGTGATTTATGGTGTGTTGTCACTCTTCTTGGTAAGAGTGAGCCACTGAACTTATAAGGTTCTCTGAAATTAAAATTGGATAAATCGTACATGTTGATTCAGCTTTCTTTGTTTAGCTAGCAAAAAGAATCCATTGGAAATACCTCCAGGCTGCAACTGAAGGAGTAGCAAGCTGTTGAGAAAGCAGCAGCTTTGGAGCTGAAAGACACCCACAATAGATAGGTTTTTAATACCCAGGCCCTTTCTGCCCAAGATAGTTTATTCACTCACTACAGCTGCAGGAGCATAACGTCTAATTAGGGCTGCAATGTGTGGCCAATTGATCAGAAGGAAACCATTTTGATGGCTTAAAATGAGATCCCCATTTAATCAGTTGGCAGATGTTATCTCTCTTCTTTTTTTAAAAGAAGTGTCTAACAGTGTTAATTGAAACTGCATATGGCAAGCAACACTTTAGAAGAGGTATTGCCTCGTAGGTGAGAGAAAATGAACTGCCTCTTTTAAGATGATGCCTACTGCGACACATCTTAAAACAAGCTAATCTTTTCTGCAGTACTATTTTTTCTCACAACCAATCTTTTGCAGACTTAACGCTAAAAATGGGGTTTGTATGACTGAGTCTGCGGTTCCTTTAATCAATAGTACCCCAAGTTTGAATGTTCTCGAATTCAGCCTGGATAGCCTGTGCTCTTGATGAACATAGCCTGCACCCTTTTGCAATCACTGCATAATTTGTCTACATTTATTGTGTTTAAAATCTGGGTTCACTTTACATTTTCTAATCCTCTGCAGAGCTTAGCATCTAATGTCATTGGGTGTCTGTACAGTTATGCTGCAACAGATGCTTGTTCTCATACCTCATACCTGGATTAGCAGGTAAAACATCTTACACTGTATTTCCCTGACAGGCCTAGCTTTTGACATTTCAGCTTCAGAAGAGAGGTTGATGATGGGCGTGTAAGCCTGCTGCCATATATAACATAATCGCTTAACAGGGTAACATTTAGTTTATGTTAAAACAAGTCATTGTGAGGGTGTGTAATAGTGCTCTCTGTTGGGCTGACTGTAGCTAAAAATAAGAAGAGAAAAATCTACGTTCTGTGCCAGGGAAACTTGCATTTTGTGCTTAAAACAAATTACGTCAATCCTGAAACTAATTAATTTGCATAATGTCAGTATTGCACTATTTTTGGTATATGCAAGGTTCAGATTAATTTGGCAAAAGTGGGATTGGCAGGGATGGGGTGGGCAATGGAGTGCAGATAATGAGATAGGAGGAGGAGGTTTATGCAGCAGCTGCCTAATTATGAACCCCACCCCAAAAAAAGTATTTCCAGGGCATGTATGCCAGTCAACTATTAGTTGAGGGCTCTGGTCTTGACAGTTCTTGGAGGTGGGAGCTCTTCCCAGAAGAGACCAAGGATGGCCCAAGGTTTTGGTTAAATAGCTGTTATCAAGAATCCTCACTCTAAGCGGCTGGGAGCGGGGGGAGAGAGAGATCTCTTCCCTGTTCTTTCACCCTGCCAAGAAGGAGCGAGACACGATCTCCGTGCTGCTGTTTCTCCCCGACGACGTTTCCAAGGCGATGAGAATGGCGGAGCAAGGGGTGAGCTGAGCAAGCCGAAGCAGTCGGCGTTCTCGCTAGGGGGCGCGTGATTCTTTCCCGCTCGAGCCTCCTGTTGCTTGCAAGGGTTGCGCCGCGGAGGGAGGCAGATGGGGGTTGAGCGGAAACTGCGGCTGAGGGATATTTTGAGGGGGGAAGGAGGTCGGTGGTGCGCAGCACGCGAGGTAGTCTGATAGCACATGGGATTCCTGAGGGCTTCGGCAGCGTGCGTCGTATTCTACGTCGCTATGCAGGAAACATGCTTAGGTTTCCTTTGTGGCTGGGATCGAATGGAACAAAAAGGGGTTGCTTTATTTTGGGGCCACACACCTCAGTCTTTTTAAGAGTTTTGCTACATTGTTGCGGATTATATAACTTTTCAAGAGTCATGTAAGATCAACTATCAGTAGATTTGCCTCATTTGAAGGTGTTTTTCAAGCAGCAGGTTGGCCTATGTTTCAGTAGATCTGTTGAGGTTTTAGCAGACGTGGCAATAAAGTTATATCCTTCGTTTTGGGGGCTCTCTGTGCCTCGGCCTAGCTAGTTCAGCCTGCTGGGCCTAGTAGCTGTCAGTATGGGGGTTTCTCTGAGTAGGTGCTGTAAACTGAGAGAAGGAGGGAGGATGAATTTGCAGGCCTGAAGAAAGAGTTGGGACCTGTAAAGAGTTTATATATATATATTTAAAACTGAGAGAACTAGCAGTTAATGATCTCTGTTAGAACTTAGCAGAGCTGGGACTGAATTGCTGATCAAGAAAGCGCTCAAGGGCAGAGGGGAACTGTAGCTGCTGGAGATAGGTTTTGGAGTTCCTTGCTGGCTAGGATATGCTCAAACCAAGATCTCTGTTTGAAACTGTAAGGGGACATATTTAGCAGGGGAATATATCCTGCTCCCCGCCCCCCATATATATGCCCCTCATCCATGGCTGTCAACTTACAGATTTGAAAATAAGGGACCAGCAGCCTCGAAAATAAGGGATCAGCAGCCAAAATAAGGGATTTTGCTTAGCTTATGCACGTTGGGGCTGCCGTCGTCCTGGCGCAAGGAGTTCCATCGGCCCTTCCCCACCCGAGAGAGACTCTCGCCCGCGAGCCTGGCATGAGGTGGTTGCGGCGCTGCTGCGGCCGCTGAAGCGCCGCCCTTCTGCGTCCCTCCCCCCCTCTTCCTCTTCCCTCAGGCCGCCTCCTCAGCTGCCGCCGCCACCACTGCCTCCGGCTTCCCATGGCAGCGCAGCGGAAGTCTCGCAAGAGAGGGGCTGCCTGCCCACCCGCCGCCACCCATCTCCTCATGACGCGCCCCTGAGGGGGAAAAGGGAGAGATGAAGACACGGCAGCTCGTGCGCACGCTCTCTCGAGGTGGAGGACCCCGAGTTGCTGCTTCCCTCCTGTGCCGGGTGAGCATGAAACCCGGGAAATTTAAGGGACATCATCAATCCGGGACAGCAGTGGGAAACGGCGCTGGGATAAGGGAGTTTCCCGCCAAATAAGGGACGGTTGACAGCTATGCCCTCATCCCTGAGACTACAAACACTCAAAACAATAATAGCATGTGGTGTCCTGCTTCTTCCCTGAGCTAACTGCAGTCCATACTGAAAGTCTGCACTGCAGGCACTACTGACCACAGTGTAAAATGGACCACAAGCTGAGTTGTGCTTAGCAGGCAGTGTTGCTGAAGAAGCCCAGTGTTTGAGAGGTATCAGTTCTGGCAGCACAGGTTTGATGAGGGGGCAGGAATGGATAACTTTCAGGATGATGCAAGGGCCCTTAGATTTGTCTTGTCAGTGACCATAGTAGGTAAGAGCTCCTAACTCCTGTGGAGAAATGACCACACGGAGCAAAGCATGCTTTGTATTCATTTTTTGTTGCTTTGATTGTGCGGTGCCGGTGGGAGGGGGGAATTGGTGCCTTTGGAAAATCTGCTTTAACAGGCACAACCACCCAATCTTTCCCCCTCAAATCCTTGCAAGCAGCACTTCCAGCACGTGCGCAGCGCTGGCTCTGTCTGCTCTTTCGGAGGCTCATCTTGTTTACACGAGATTCGTCGTCTCGACATGACAGGCCCCTTAACTCGCCTCAACCGAGACGGGGTTCGCTTGCACAACGGGAAGGGTGGGAAGTAAACACGTGGGAGGCTGAAATGCGTGAAAAAGGAGGAGAGGAAGCAGCCTCGGATGCGGAGGAGTGCTTTCCTCCTTGCCGATTGGATCGAAAAGCGCAAGGCGCTCCACTCCCGGGGCTGGGGCGGGGGGCTCCTTCCCCTTTCTAGCCCCGCCCCCTGCCTTGGCGACGGGACGTCCTGTACCTCCGACGGACGTGGCTCCGCACGGTCGACGCCCGCCCAGCCTTGTCTTGGAAATCTCCAAAGAAGGGCATTTCGCAAGCTCACAAAGGCCGTTGTTGTTCCATTGTTGAAATGCCCTTGTCCTGACGAAGTTCTTCCTAATCTTGACTCAGAATCTAGCTTCCTGTCTTTTGGAAACGATGATAAAAACCATTGTGTTTCTCCCCGCCCCGCCCCCCCCCGATCTATCCAACCAGGATGGAACAGGAAGAGCCTTTTTATTTTCCCTTTTTGCTTCTTTGGAGAGTGCCTCGTGGTGTTGCTTGTCTTTTACTTAACTGTACCTTTATACGCGGTGATTGTGGGTTGCCCCTGCTGTAAGGGAAAGTGGAGGGTGAAGTGAGGTTAGGAAGAGGAGGAGGAAGAGGCTGGCGCTGGCTGGGTCATTTGAACACATCTCTCTACCTCGGCGCTTAGCAACTCCGCTTCCTTCCCAGTGACAGCTCCGCCTCTCCGATCGGGAACAGTATGTGGGGTGGAAGGCTGTCTGCCTAATTCTGGAATCATTTACACTGACTTCAGATCTGCCAACTGCGGCTGCAAAAGGACGGGGAGGGGGGGCGCTGTGGGGGAGAAGAGAAAAAGATGAAGGCCCCATTGCCATTCTTGCTTTGTAATTTACACAAAGGCAAAACAAAAACCAGCTCCCTTTTATAGCTGAGTGAAGAGTACCGTACTTGAACCTCTAAGGTAGTGGCTAACCAGGCTATGACCCTCCTGTGCTTGTTTGACTCCAACGCCCAACAGCACCCAGCCAGCATGGTCAATGGTCAGGGATGAGGGGAGCCGTAGTTGCCTACTTCTGCTCTAGAGGAGTGCTGCGGGGGGGGGGGGAGGAGAAATAGCATGGCGCTTTCAATCACAAATGTTTCTGAACGAAACAGAAGCTCACTGTCACCTCCCCTTTCATTGAGCATTGTTAAGTGGGAATTTTGGTTTCAGATTGCCATTTTTAAAGGGTGTTCCAAAATTTGATGAGCTTCAAAAAGGCACAGGTGTAGGGACACTTGAAGGCTGTAGGTCCAATTATTTAGGCTGTCAATGTTCATGGAGCTACCTCATTCACTGCAAGTACAGGTAAAGAAGCTCTAAGACATCTTCTGCATTCCAAAGCAGCTTCAGGAGGAGATGCTTTGCAATGTGAATGGCAGGGAGTGTTTAATCCTTCTGCTGTCCACTGTCTCCCCCCCCCCCGCCCCTCAAGTAAATCCCAACAGCTTCTCACCTAGCTGATTTTACTTCTGCCAGAGTTCTTACCTGGTATCTACCTCACACAAGCACACATGTTTCAAATTGCAACTAAACGGAAATACCCCAGTTTGCAAGGATGGCACCCCAAAAAAACCACTTTGCTCAAGGAACAGAGCAGGTCAAGCTATCAGTTCCACTGTAGTTAATGGGAGAGAAACAGCTGAGTTCAACACAATTGGGTTTAGATGAGCTGAACTTTTGCTGGAGGGTGCCTTATGAGCTGACACCTAAACTGGGCTTCCTTTTGAGGATGGGGCCATTGAAGTTCTGAAACTCCTTGCAAACAATTGTCTGAGATTGGGTGAGGGGGGGATTGATCCCAATTCTAAGAACCATGTCCCAGCTACATTTTCTGCAGTGCTTTGCATGAGACTGGTGAGTGCAGTTTGTTATCTTGGGAACAGTTGCCATAGAAACAGGCGGAGGTGGATGGATTTTTTTCCCCAGCCAGCAGGAAAAGGGGGCATTTTAGGGTAAAATCGCTTCGAATATTTTAACTGCGGAGACTCAGCAGAACCAAACTCTCAGTCCTAGAGAGGAGGTCCAACACTGGATGTTTGGTCTCCTGGAGAAGCACAATGCATCCACAGCAGGAGCAAAAATAGGGAAGGGAGTTGCCTGCAAATGGGGTCACGACAATCTTTGTGTTCCATCAGTCATTGTTATTCATTCCCTATAGACTTATTCCCACTTCCTGGACGGCCATAATATCGCACCTGTACTAGCCTTAATACTTGATGGGGTAAAATATATGAAGCTGCTTTGTACTGATGCAGACCAGTAGGACTGATATTGTCTACCTTGACTGGCAGTTCTCTATGGCCTTAGACAGGGACATGTCCCCCCTCCTTCCCAAGCCTTGTTCTTCTCTTTTTGATCCCAGTTCTACAAATGATGTCAAGTATGGTCATTTTTTCAAACAAATGTTGCTACTCAGGCAAAAGGCTCTTGTGTCAGCTAATAGACACCAAGTTAAAACACACACAAAATTCAACGTAAATAACACACAAGAATCACAAAACCTTGACAGCAATAAAAGGAAATCACAGAAGTAGCAATGGACCATTTATCCAATGGGCGATTCATCCAAATGTCATCCTCTTAAATGGTTTAAATTGGCTCAGTCAACTGACCAAGTGAGTTTCTTTCGGCAAATCATTCCCCAATGAGGTTTCTACTTTCAGGGAATGGGCCCTGCTCCCCATTGCCCTAAGCCTTCTTTTTGAAGGGCACAGTACCTCCTCAGAAGGTCTCAAAATAATGGTGAGAAATGCTGGAGATCACGGTTAGCCTATGAATTCATGAGATGAAAAGAGGGCAGCATCTAGCAGTGAATCCTGAAAAGAATAGCCAAGTGTGATATTGCATTAACTACTTGCTCCTAATTCTAGAGGAAACTATCCTTCAGCTCTCGTACATGAACCTAACCAGGACCAGTCTAACAGAGGTGAAAGCTAGAGCTAAAATAAAATTGTCCTAATAAACTGTCCCAAGAAGCAACTCGGTGTGCTTTGATATCCGCTAGATTTTTGATATCTAACACTGGATGTCAGGGTTTGACAGTATAGTTGATTCGAACTATTGGACACATTGCAGAAGACTGCATAATATTTCACTTTCACTAAAATAGTCTATATGACATTATCAGTGGTATCTGATATATATACCGTATATCTATATATGATATAGATCTGTATATGATATCTATATAAAAATTTTGTATAATTTTCTTCACTATAAATATATCTATTTATATGTTCATCATTTGATAGCTGATAGTCAACATCAGTTGACAATTATCTACATACGTTCATATTTAAAATCTACATTCCAAAGTTTAGTTAATTCTTTGCAATATTGCAATCAATTTTTTTATCTGTTCTTGACAAGAATTGTTTACTAAGATACATTTTCTACAAGGTTCATGAATTCATAAAGGCAAACGACTGATCAACAAAACAAAGAGAGGAATAAAAGTAAATTTGTCCTTCTTAGGGGGTGCTAGAAAGTCCCAATATGATATAATTGCCCCTTAAGTTGCTATTCTCCCAGGCAGTTCCATGCAGATAGCATACTTTTTCTGCCCTAAATATATAGTTCACTATGGAGAAAAAAATATCTGAACTTCTTTGGTAGGAAGGGTGGGATATAAATTTAATAAAAAAATAGATATTTTAATGACCTGGGTTGGAGTTCTGCAACAGCTTTCTCTTTAACAAGACACCTGGGGATAGCAACATGTGCAAAAATGAGACAAGCTCTTGACACAGTACACTTAGAAAACTAAAACTGCCTGAAAATGCAATAAGTACAAGTCTCACTCAAAAGCCCTAGGACACAAGACACATTCCCTCAGAGATAATTTGTGGATAGGGACAGAGCCACAACTGAGCAGCCCCTTTTATTTCTGTCACCCCTTTGTCATGCGCCTGAGGTGTGAAGTGTTCACTTGCAAAGAGCATTTGAAATTAGGCTGTGGGCCACAGGTTGCCCATCCCTGCCCTATGAAGAACAATGTGCTGTCAACATAGCAGTGGTGATTGTGAAAGAGGGCCAACCCAAGACATTTTTGTACCTGAGGTGAACCACAAAATGGCACCCTGCTCCCCACCAGGGTAGAAACTGGGAGTGAAGATCGACATCAGGAACAAAGGGGGAATAAAGATATACATCAGGATTCTCTGCCCCTGTGGATCCTGCCGCCTGATGCGGTCCTCTCACCTTGCCTCATGGGTGGGTCGGTCCTGTTTGGAAACAAGCTACTTCTTAACTGAATGCACCAAACGTGGAGAAGCCTATCTTTTTATTGTTGCAGCCATAGGTGTAAACATGATGGCAAAGCATAGAAAAGGCTACACCTCTCTTTACCAGACGGGGTGATACATGCAAGCTCTTCCACATCCATAGCCAGAGGGTTTACCATTTATTGATTAGATTGCCACTTACAAAATAGCCTATTAAATGTCTGACAACCATTTAAAGAGACTGCTCAACAGTTGAAAGCTCTTACAATCTGCCACGCTTTAAATGTGGAGGCAGAATATTGCAGTTAGAATCCCAATGCTAAAACTGGAAATCTGAAGAGTTCAAAATGTCCCCCAGATCCCAAATCTGCTTTATTCCAAGCCCAGCCAATGGACTCCCCCCAAAAAAACTCTTCACTGCTGGCCTGGCAATATGGCTCCCATAAAGGTATTTTAAAACCAAGTTCCCCTTCCCTTGATTCTCAATTAAACTGGGCCTATGCTACCCTCTTATCCCTGCAGCAACCTGATGTCCTGCTTCTTTTCCTGGGATGAACTGTGGGAGGCTTCTTTTCAGGGTGAGCAGCGCTCTTAGCTGTTGCTAGGAAACAGCTCCTCACTCCGCACAACACGCGGCTGATGGCAGCAGCATTTTTGGATACTCCCTCCTTTCTCTCAATTCTAGCCATGACCTGTTCAGTTAAGAATCTAGCAGCAAACCTGATTTTTAAACTGGGTTGTGGTGGAGTTGCAGTTGCAAGTGTTATGTGCCAAAGTCCAGAGCATTATGAGACTGTGCTACCCTACAGTATGGCACATCTGCAGGCTCCCAAAGTCTTGGGGTTTGTGCACACTTCGAGGAAGCTGGGGTCCATCCAAGCAGTTTTCTGTTTGCATTGCCACTTTCCCCATTAAAATCCACTCTTTGGTGCTGAATTGGAGCAAATGTCATTCCACAGAAAACCTGATTGACATTTGCTCTGACTGAGTGGTAAAAATCGAGTTTCCCTGTGGGAAAATGTTGGGACACGTAGAAGTCTGGATAAGCCCTTAGTGTGATCTTCCCTCAGTGTTTCTCAAACAGTAGGCCAGGGCCAAGTGGAGATCTGCCCACTTCCAGGTAGGCCTCAGTGCCACCATCTACTCGGTGCCTCCCTCACTTGCCCATACCGCCCTTTCCTTGTGGTGTAATATTTTGGCTGAAGACCTGGAGCAATATCAGCACCAGCAGTTCCCCACATACTGTGTAGAGGTGAGGAAGGGAGGGCCTCTCTTTTAAGGGGTGAAGGCCAGAGATGTTTCTTGAACAAAATTAGAGAGATAAAAGGTTAATTTTTGTTTAAGAATAATACGAAATGGGGGGGGGTTAGAAAGAAAGGGGACATAAAAACTGTTATGAGGGAAAAAGTGAATGTAAAAGGACAGGGAATGAAAGAGTGGCAGATATAGTACAAGTGTGACAGGGAAGAAATTGCAGGTGAATAAAAATATTTTGAGAGGCATGGTGGGGAGCATCCCATTCCCACCGTGGCCACTCAGATACCTGTGGGAAACCTGCAAGCAAAACCTGAACACAAGAGCGCTCTCCCTTCCAGTGGCTTTCAGCAAGTGGTATTTAGTTGCATTACTGCCTCTGACCAAGGAGCAGCCATTGATAGCCTTCTCCTCCATGAACTTGTCTAGTCCTCTTTTTAAACCATCCAAGTTGGTGGCCTGTAATATGTGAAGAAGTAATTTATTTTATCTCTCCTGAATTGTCAAACATCTAGCTTTACTGGATTTGCATGAGTTTTAGTGTTGTGAGAGAGGGAGAATAAGTTTTTTCTCTATCCACTTTCTCTAAGCCATGCATAATTTTATAAACTTCTGTCATGTCGCCTCTCTTACTCGCTTTTTCACTCAACTAAAAAGTTCCAAATGCTACAACCTTTGCCATGCCCCCCCCCATTTCATTCCCTTGGCCATTTGGGTTGCCCTTTTTTCAACTGTTTCCAGTTCTACAATATCCTTTTTGAGGCGAGGCAACCAGAACTGTACACATTATTCCATATATGGTCACACCATAGATTTGTATAACGGCATTATGATACTGGCAATTTTATTTTTGATTCCGATATGATGCAGGGTCTAACATAACTAAAGTATGCTGGTAAAACCAGGGAAATATGCTAGAAGGCTCCGGTGTTCAGTAGATTTTTGCTGAAGAATGGGCATCCGCAAGTGGCCTGTTCCAGTAGGAATACAATGTTCCATGCACAACGCTGAGTAAGTCCCAGTTCCTACCCACACACAGGAAGTGCCATTCTGGGTCACATTCCACAGGGGGCAACAGCCACAGCACAACAGAGCTGACTCACGACATGTAACTGTTTGCTCTCTCGGAGTCTATCCCATGATGCAAGTGAAGATTGCCGGACAACTCAGTGATGGCAAGGAGTGTTCATTCTTCTGTAGCAAAGGGAGCAGTCAAGTAGGTACATCAGGACCCTTAGCAACTGAGAACACTTGACATCTATTTCTTGCATCACACAGCTTCCCATGCCCAACATGGCTGCTGACTTTGCCTGGTATGCTGCACTTGGTAAGCTGCTTGCCAATGCTGTCTTGCTAGGTGGCAAGGGATTATTATTTTTTGTCACACCCATGTTGTCCTGACACCTTGGGCAGCAGGGAGGTGGTAACATTCTCAGCACCAGAAAGCAGGACATTAGAGAAATTTCAGATTGGTGCCCAAGGTGTCCTGGGGTGAGCTCTCTCAGACTGGGACAATGTGGCCACCTGGGTGATGTGACAGCATGCTTGCCTAGGCACATCCTGTGGGTCTGTCAAGTGGTCATGCCACTTTGAGGATGCAGCTCAGTGGAAGAGTATCTGCTGTGCATGCAGAAGGCCCCAGGTTCAATTCCTCGCATCCTGAGGGACTGTCCCTCATCTCAAAGCCTGGAGAGCCACTGCCAGTCAACACTGAGCAACAATGGCCTGACTCAAGTTTCAAGCCAGCTTCCTATGTGTGTCCACTGTCTCCCTTCTTTGCCATTTCCTTTAGGGTGATCCATCCCCAAGTCCCAATACCCTTGCTTTGCCCCTACCCTGTGGTGAGGTGACAAGGTTATCTGTCCACTTACATTTCCCTGACAGGACTCCTCACAGCTCCCCTTCCCCAGGCTTTGCCAGGCTGGCACGACACTTTTCATTAACTACTACTGAGTGGCAGCTTCGTGTTTCTCCCGGCTCTGTCACCATGACAGCAGCACAGAGAGGCCTGCAGGCTGCATTATTGCTGCCATGGTGTGTGTGCGCCCCCCGCACCCCACCCTGCTTGCTTCTCTGCAGTCAGGAATGACAACTGTCAGCTCTGCAGAGAGCACATGGCTGAGGGGAGGAGGCATTGCTGACCAGCCCCAGGCTCTTCCGCAGGGCTCCTTGCAAATCCTCCAGTAACAATGACCCAGGCAGCCCTTCCAGGCACTATTGCCAGCCCTCTCTGGTCCATGAGGTGAAAGCGCCTAGCACAAAACACAGCCGGCATCATAAATGAGGAACAGAGCACCCAGGGAGTGTGGTGCAGTGATCCTTCCAAACAGCTAATTGTGTCTTTACAAACATTAAAAAAACCTCTGTGCTTGATGGTGTGCAAGTGGTTAAAGGCCAGGATCTGCCATGCTGGCAGGTTGGGTGTTTGTAAGGGGCGATGAGAGACTTTACAACCCCTAGTTAGTAAATATCCCTCACACCTCCCAGACAATCTGCAGGGAGGTTAGACAATGGGCAGAAATGGTGGCTGAAAACCACAAAGCAAGGGTTATTGAAATTCCTGACTTGTTCTTTATAGCAATAAGTCACCAGCTTTGCGGGGAGTGGATCTGTTGTACAAGACCTCCATGTATGACCCGGGATTTGTGCCAGTACAGTGTGTGATTATCCCACCGCAAAAGCCGGCAGCAGTTGGGAAGCACCCTCTCTTGAACAAGGTGTCGGATTGCTGGCCAAGCCATGCCACATTCCACTGGAGGCCTCCCTTGGCTACACCCACCCCTCCTTTCATACCCACCCTTCACATTTGGGTTAAGAAGGAGAGGGGGGCCAGGTAGGGTAAGGGCAAATTTGGGCATGGGCTTTCCATTGTTAACCCTTATCTTGCACCATTTTAAGGAGAGCCTTTGGACATATGCTTCACTTAACTGGGTCCCCTGGGGGACACCTGCACTGGGCATTCCAGAAGAGGAAGGAAAGGCCATGCCACATTAAGAAGGCATCTGCCTATCTACAGGGGGCCTCCAGAACCCAGATCTGAGAATAGCAGGGGATCTGCAGCATGTGTGTCTTCCCAGCACACACCTCAGCGCGGCACGTGCGGTTTTAGGTAACCCGGGGGTCTCCCCCGACCCAAGCCTTTTCTGCTTTCTTGAGGCTTTGCTGTGTTGCTGCTCACCAAGACAAGAGCCTAGGAATAGATTTCCTCTTGCGTCTGTGTGCGTTAGGGTGGCGGAGGTGGGGGGAAGGAGGCTATGAATCAAGGCCTCGGTTCCAGGGACTATTCTTGGCTCGGGAAGCGAGGAGGGAGAGATCACGGATTTCTCTTCGGGGGGGGGGCTGGGAGGGCCTCGGAGGTGCTTTTGCCGGACTTTCCCTGCTGCCTGGCGTTCTCCCCACCTCTGCGCCCCCCGCTTTGGCCCTGACGTGCCGAGGCTACAGTCGTGACGTCGGGAGGAGAGGGAGAAGCCCGCCCGGATCGGAAAGGACAGCGAGGGAGCCAAGCGAATCCCGGCAGGAAATTCCAACGAGGAGCAAAAAAAAAAAAGCAAGCAAGCAAAGGAGCCCCCAAGATCAGCGAGCCCCAGGCGCTGCTGCCACTGCTGTTTGACGCTAGTTAGGTCGCCCTCCCGGCGACCCCCACTGCACCCCACTCCGGACGGCCTTGGAGTCCCGGGGTTTCTCCTAGGAAAGACCCGCGCGCCGTCCCCACGAGGCTGCAGGCCCCCCGAAGTGGGCAGGAAGAGGCTGGCGAGGGCCGCCGCCGCCGGAGGGAGGAGCCAGAGGGCGGGGCCGGCAGAGCAAGCGAGCGAGCGAGGCAGGAGCTGGAGAGAGAAGAAAGAAGAAAGGAAGAGA
The DNA here is from genome assembly GCF_964234715.1 of Podarcis melisellensis. Taxonomy (NCBI): domain Eukaryota; kingdom Metazoa; phylum Chordata; class Lepidosauria; order Squamata; family Lacertidae; genus Podarcis; species Podarcis melisellensis. Next base: position 67,675,367 of record NC_138529.1, on the reverse strand, counting down.
CGCGCGAGCGCTTGCAGCGGCGGCGGAGGAGACAAAGGGAGAGCCCGGCACCGCCCGCGTGGAGCTGCCGCGTCGGGCAATGGGCAAGGCGAGAGGCAGCCCACACGCCTGACGCCGCGCTCTCCTGGCCGCGCCTGCCCCAGCCCCGCTCCACGCCACACCGAAGCCGAAGGGATGGCTCTGCCGGCTTCCCGAGATGGGGCTCCTGCGGGCGATCCCTGATCTCGGCGCTGGAAGTGACGGTGAGGACGAAAAAGGCGAGAGACCCTGTGGGAGTCACCGGGGGCCCATCGAGGCGAGGAGGCGGCGGCAGCACCAGCCACCTGCCAACCGAGGCTCCTCTGCGCTTAGCTGCCTGCCTCCTCCTCTCTTCTCCCCACCCCTCAGCTGCCCACAACTGGTGGAAGGGGCCCGGCCGGCCGCCCCTCTCCCCACGTGCAGCTGCCCCTTAAGGTGCCAGCAGACAGGACTGATGGTCTGCTCGCCCCCAAGCGAGCGGGGCGACCCCAGGGAAGACCCTCCGGGGTTGCAGCTTCGACGCCTCCTGTTGCTTGGGCACCTGGGGACTTGGCATAGCTGGGGAACGTGGCGGCGTCACCCGGCGCTGGCAATGGACTTGCTAGGAGGCGGTTGGCAGGTTGGGGAAGGAACGCGGGGGGGGGGGCAGGAGAGAAGTCCTGCGCGCTCTCGCCTGCCTGGGTTGAGCGCGCACCCATCTCTGCGTTGTGGGGTGTGCGTGTGTGCGCTTGGTGTGTGTGCGCGCGCGCGCAAAAGCCGCCTCTTCGCAACGCCAGCTTGGTAGGTGCATTCAGGTCAGGATCGGTGCCTCTCCTGTTGGCTGGAGCCGCTGTGTTTGCGGGGTAGGGAGGATGATAATGGGCACTGCCACGGCAGAGACGCTATTCCGAGAGGTGGGAAGCATCTTAAGCTAGCTGTAAGCACCAGAGATCATCATGCACCAAGACGGGGGAGAGTGGGAGGGCCTTGCATAGGCCCACTGGGTTTCCCCAAATGCAAGCAGCGTCAGAAGGTTGCTTAAGTGTTTTGAGTGGACAGGGTTAATCGGCCTTTTAGAAAAGAAAAAAACCCCAGATAAATGGCCCCCCTCCCCATCCTTCAAGAGAAGGAGGCACCATGGCTCAGTTGAGAGATCAGGCCATGGTCCTTGTTCCCCAGTTATTCTTGCTCTGATACTAATTTCTGTGCCCCACCAAAACACTTGGCCAAGGAACTTTAGCTACTGTCAGTCTGCAAAGGCAACACTGAGCCAGATCAGTGGTCTGATTTTAGTATAAGGCAGCTTCCTTTGGGTGACAGGCAGTGGCTAAAAAGATGTCAGTGTGTTAAACCTGACCTCCAGGGTTTAATTTATGCCTGGGCTCAGCCCTGGAATTTGCTTTCTAGGCTGCATCTTGATCCTGGACCATAAGATGGAAAAGCAGGACACTCTTAACCTTTGCAGGCTGCCTCACGTGGTCACTATTAGGAGTCAGGTCTTTTAGGGCAACTTGTAAAGCTTATCAGGCAGGAGACAGCAGAAATTAAGTGCCCCTGGAAGCCATAGTGGTTCCTGGACGCCCACTTTAGGAGTGGATGCGTGCATGGCTGTGGATTGCCAGAGGGTCAGATGGACATGCTCAGTGGTCTGTTTGACTTCATGTGTATCAGCTTTAATTTAAATTAAGCTTGGGAGCTTCTGTAGTGGTGGCTAGGTAGGAAAATGTCTTTGTAAGAAGTGCTTGCCTTGAATTTGAGGTGCCCTCTGTGCTATCAGAGAAAATAATTGAGAGCTTGTTCAGTTTCCCATTCAGTGTGGAGACACACACACACACACACACACACACACACACTCTGCTGCTCAGAAATGTATGTAGCCTACTTGTGCACAAGGGCTGTTGGTGTCATCTGCATGGATGAGCAAAGCTGGTGTGCAAGAAGAAGCCACAGCCTGTAACAGTCCTGGTAGGGACATATTACCTGTAAAGGCACCTTATCTTCAGAAGCCAACATGTGTCCTGAGCATATGTCTGAAGATGAATGGGGAAGGGAAGGCCTCATGCCCACAAATGGTGGATCTGACATTGGAGAGGCAAGGAAGCCCAGTGCTCCAGAATCACCAGAGGTTCCAGCTGCAGGCCAGAGCAGTCCCTGTTCTGGATGGATTGGCTGCCTGTGCTTTTAAGGTGGACTACTCCTTTGATGCAGTGCTCCTCCCTCCCTCCCTCCCAACCCCCAACCCTCCAGCAGCCGTAGCCAACACAGCACACCAGTCATCTCAGTGTCCCGTAAGGAGGCCAGATTCATGCTGTGGAGGAGTCCTTGCCAAGGTGCTGCTAAGTCTTTACTTTGACATTTATTGTCGTGATTTGAGGCTGGGATCTGCATTGCCCAGCACAGGCGTAGCTGTTCTCTCCTATCTGAGGAGGAGGGGAGGCACTGGAGTCTCGGGGAGCCGTGCACAGGCCCTGTTGCAATTCCTTCCTGCATCACCAGTTGCAATGCTTTCTATGTAGAAACCCTCAATCACATGCTGAGGTGCATGTCTCCATACTCATCCTCATCTTATTAGGGACTTCTAAAAACACACACAGAAAGGATATTTATAGATAAAGATGAGCTACATTTGCAAGAACCATCCTGGCCTTCTCTGCTGGAATGGACGATTTTTATTAAGTATCTTAAACAGGATGTTAAGGCTGCTGGTGGAGGCATTGCCTTGAGAAGACCTTGGTACTGAGGACCGTGGGATCAGTAAGACAGGGTCATATAGTAGGTTCACTTGGAACACAAGTAGATCCCTGCTGGATCAGACCAGAGGCCTAGCTACTCTAGCTTCCTGTTCTCACAGTAGCCACCCAGTTGTTTTTGGGAAGCTCACAACATCAGGGCAAGACCCCTCTCCCGCTGTTGCCTCCCAGCAGAGGCATATATTGGTCACTGGTTTATGGCCACCTGTAACTGGAGCTTTTTGTCCTGCAGGTGTATGAATATTGCACTGGTCTCTGCTGGGATTATACTGTTCTCATGTACAGCAGAATATTCAGGGAGATCGAGGCAGCTCTGTGACCTCTCCCTTCTGGCCAGCAGCCAGCAATCTCACCGAGTACCAAGGTTGTCCCAGGTGGAGGTCTGGCACTGTGACCTTGTCTTTGTTACAGAGTTCTCTGTCCTCTGCATTTAGAAAGTGTCTGCAATTCTATACTTCTTCAGACGCAGGTTGTATGTGTGTATGTGTTTTTGCACTCAGTTAATTTTAGGAAAGCTGAAGCTTTGTACAATTAGGCAAATCAAAGCAAGCACCCAGGTGAGCCAAAATTGGATAAGATGAGGTAGGCTCTCTCAGATGGCATATTTTGAGGTACCATCAAGGGGAACCAAATTGTCAGTGGTTTTCTTATTACCATTTTTCTTTTTTTAGATCTCCTGGGAGATTTTTTGGGTCATTTTGCATTATACTTTCTTCTAACCAATGGGAAGGTGCAGAGAGCTATGCACAACTCTGTAAATCTTCTCCCTGGCAACTGAATATCCTGTTCATCTCCCACTGTGGCTTTTGAAATTTCACAGACCCCCCCCCCCCCCGTCTATTCATTACATTTATTTCCCTGCTTTCCTCCGCGTTACTCAGAACCACATACCTTGCCCCTCTGCTATTTTTTCTTCACAACAACCCAGTGGGCTGGGCTAGGCTATAGGATAGTAACTGAACCGAGATCACTCAGCGAGTTTCATGACTGAGTGTGGATTTGAACCCTGGTTTCCCTGATCCTATCCCAGTACTCTAACCACTTAACCAGCCTGTCATGACACATTGCTTAACCTTACAAGCCTGCCTTCATGGCAATAAAGGTTAGAAACATATTTTAAACATAAAATCTGGTCTTCCCGGAAAGCTGAATTCAGTGCCTATTAACAATTTTCACCTTTGTACAACGTGATCATTTGCAGCCTTTTTTGTGGGCATTTAGTTAATGTCAGCTTGCTGTTGACCTAATCACGCAGAAATTTTGTAGTTCCTTAGAAAATCCTGTTTTTAATTAGCAGATTTGGGGGGAGAGTAAACTGGGAGGAAGGGGGGGAGCTTGACTTCATCTTGGCAATCTCCCCTGTTGCTGCCATATTGGCAGCTGCAAAGTTGTTCTTCCTGGGCTTGTTTTAGCTCAGTCACACTACCTTGATGGAGCCACCAACTGGGACACGTGCATTCAAAGAAGGGACAAAGGACATTCCCACTCAACCCGTGTTTCACGGGCTGCTTCATTTCCTGTGTGGATTCAGCCACCCACCTGCTTACCCAGTTACACTTCCTTTTCTAACCACTTCTGAATGTAAACTTGACAGTCGTAATGTAACTTGTGTTTTTAATAATGGGCCTGCACATAGATAAGTAGAAAGGCTTATTTATGTGCCTTGTCAAAGATTCAGAAGGCCTATAGCTCAAGGTAATATATAGTTCAGTTGGCTGAGTCCCAGATGGAATATTTTGGAACTATATGGATAATAACAAAGGAAAGGATCCAGACAAGCACCACACAGGTGGCATTCAAACCCAAAACTTTAGTATAGGGCCATTATGAGGAAGACGTTAAACAGTGGTCAACTGTATTGAGGCTAGAAGACTGACATTTCAGGCATTTTCTGTGATTGGCTGGCCTGTGGTGTCTCTTCTAACTAAATAGTTTAATGCTTACTGGTATTGATTTGCACCTGCCTTGTGATGTATGGCAGGCAGGTGGAAGGTAAACAGCAGCCTACTCAGACCAGGGTCCTTGTTTCTGACAGAGCACTCAGTGCTTGTTGACTGATGGGCTTCTTACAAAGAACGCTTGGCCTTGATCTGACCTGATGTGAAGCAAGAGAACAGATCCAGGAGCACAGCTTAGTTGCTAGCTGTTAACCTTAACTGTTAATGGCTGCTGATCATGCACTCTGGCTCTGTACATTTAAAACACACCAACAGGGTTGGCAGCTGACAGGGGCTCTCGGTAAGTGAAGGAGATCCACACAAGGCTGAAGCTCAGCCCACTTCTTAAGTTTTAGCGGCTGGTTTGGGCTCTGATAAGAAGGCTGGCTTAGTGTAAGCAATAGTAAAAGTTTGCAGGCTTATCTCTTAATGCCTTGATATGGTGGGGAATACCCTCTCAGCTGTGTTTGAGGTGACAGTGAGATATTTTTAAAGGAGAAATGGAGTTGTTCCTCAGTACAGAGTTACTCAGAAAGGTCTAATCCCAAATAGGTCCTGTAAACATTTGGGGAAGTTCTGATGACACTTTGAAAGGCCATTCTATGAACGGTGCTTACAGAGATTCCCAAGTTAAATAGGGTGCACACTAGCTGAAAGTGGGCAACAACAGGCCTCTCTACCTGGCCCTTGGTTGCACCCTCCCTGCCTAGGCCACGCCCCCTGCTGCCCTGTTCTGCAGCCTCCTTAAGTGTGTTTGCCTGGGTGGAATGTGGAATACCTCTTGCTACATGTGTGCCTGTCCAGAATGCAGCCTAAGTGTACAAAGGCAAGATTCAGATCACCTCACCCCCACAGCTTGTGATCCGCTGCAGTATACATGCAGGAGGAATTCTCCCTCTCGAGTGATTGTGATTTCCTGAAATGGGGTTCTAGGATGAGTCCATTTATGAAATATCCTGGGAATAACGTACTTACTTGCCTTGGTTTATGGTGGCCTAGCTACTGGCAGACCTCAGAACTAACAAGCAATGAACTAAGCAGGCAGGAGGAGGGCGGAGGTGTAGCTGATGGTGGGGCCTTTACCTGATGCAAGTGTCAAAGTTCAGTTTTAGCTCAGGGCGACCTGCTTCATGCTTAGTGGTCCCTAAGCTGCATTGGAAACAGCTTTGCTATGAATGGGAGGTTGTTGCTTGGCATCCATTACCTGGGGGTAGGGGGTAAGCGAAGGCAGAGAAGGAGGAATCAGCACACATCTTGGCAGTGTGTGATGTGCCATGTGGAGAGCAGTCCCTTGAGGGGTGAAGCTGTGACATGTGTGGGCAGGAGGCTTCTGTGATGGTTTGTGGATGAGCAGAGGAGTGCTGTTGGGCTAGCAGTGCCATCAGGAGGAGAAGTGAGGTAGTGCTCTGGTACTTCTCTTGGCCTCTCCTGGTGCTTTTGTGCCCTGCTGTTTCGTGAGTTCTCCCTTTCACTGCCACAGCAGCAGCAGCAGGTCTGGAATTTGGGTTTGCTTCATCCCTGGCAGTTTATTGCCTCAGTCGGAAATGACCAGGGCAATGGCGGCCCACAGCTTTGGTTGCAACCTGTGCAAGGAGCATACCTGAATGCCATAAGCCCAGCCTGATCTGTGAGTGTTCAGTGCATGAATGAGAGTGGGCGCATGTGATGGTGAGTGTGTGGGTGGTACTGTAGCCGCATGAAAGGGGGCACATGCCCACTTGGTAGTCACAGGCTTAGATTGCTGGACAGGGGTCGGAGGCTGTACAATACACCCAATTTAACCAAAAGCTTTCCTCCCCTCTACTTTGCAGTTGCAACTGGTGGGAAGCCCGGCCAAGCCGCAGGCTTTTGTGTTCAAGGCGAGGGGCAGTGTTTGCAGTCAGGGTCTAAGCTCTACACCCCTTCATTGGACCACAAGTGGCTTGTGCTCATTAGCTGGGGAGGGGCTTAGAGCAGGCAGGGTGGGTTCTTCAAAATAGCACTTGTCTGTCCCCTCCTCCAATCAATGGCATTGTCTGTCTGTTTGCAGGGAGCGAGCTCCTGTCGGAAGTGCTGTTGGCCCTGCAAAGCCCCGAGCCAGCAATGGGAAGAAGTTGGGCTGGGTGCTGGTGTTACTGGTCGTGTTACCCCAAGTATCCAAGAACTCAGGCGTTTGAAGAAGAGAGCACAGGCCGTGCCCATGAGCCTTCCCAGCACTCTCCTTTCCTCCCTTGGGCTCCTTTAGGAGCCAGAACTCCCCCCTCTCCGTGAAAGGCCCAAGCCTGTGCCCCAGTCTCCGGCCAACCTCTTCCATGGCTGCAGTTGTGGAGCACCTCCGGGAGGCCGCGTAACTCACAAGGGGCTGAGCTGCTGCAGACCCTGCTTCCACAGCCTTGACTGAAGCAGGGCCCTGTTGGTGGTGGCCCCTGGATTGTACTGTGGCTGAAAGAGAGCACCCTACACAATCTTTGGGGGAAAAGGCGAAACTGGACGTACAAGGAGAGCCGAGGGGAAGCTTGTGATCCCATCAACATGACTGGGCAGCAAGGGAGGAAGCAGAGCAGGCAAAGGCACCCGCAGAATTAAGCCTAGTCCCTGCCTCTTTGCAGAAGACCCAAAAGTGGGGGAAAGAGAAAAAAAGTCTCCTGCCCACCCACCACCCCCAAAGCTGGAACTGAATAAACTCCTTGGCTTCAAAGCTCGTAGGGTGAAACCTCTGCCAGTCCTCTGGAGCGAAGATGGTGATGTCCCACGGCACCTACACCTTCCTCACCTGCTTTGCCGGCTTCTGGCTGATCTGGGGGCTCATTGTGTTGCTATGTTGCTTCTGCAGCTACCTGCGGCGGCGCATGAAGCGGCGGCAGGAGGAGCGGCTGCGAGAGCAGCACCTGCGCACCCTGGAGATGGAGCCCCTCCACTACGAGGGCTATGGGGGCCCTGCCTATGGGGGCTCTGGCTATGGGGGCGGGTACATCAGGAACCCACCGGGCATCGCGGTACCTCACCGACTCCGGATCGAGCCCCATCGCCCTCACCTCCCACCCCCGAGGCCGTGGAGCTGCAGGCATGGTAAGGGCACCCGAAGGGGACTGAGCCCACTCCTGGTGCAGAATACGGTCGCGTTTGGGAGGAGCGCTGCTTCTGCAGGTGGGTAGCTGGCTGGCGAGAACAGGAAGTCAGGCCGTTGTTTCATCTAGCATAGGACGGGCTGCACTGGCTGGCAGGGGCTCCCCAGGGTTTCACGCAGGAGTCTCCCCACCCTCTCTGGAGATGCTGGGGATTGAACCTGCAACCTTCTGCATGCAAGGCAGATGCCCCACCACTGAGCTACAGCTAAGGGAGCCAAAGCTGCCTCCAGCAGGCTTGAGGGTTCAGCCTTCAGACCAAACTGCTATTCACCCAGAGCTTGCAAAGTTTCAGCTTAATGGCAGCTTCAAACAACATATGAAGGAATGAAAGGAAACGTTGCTTTGGGCTGCCTTCAGAAGTCTTCTAAAAGTCAGATAGTTGTTTATTTCCTTGACATCTGACATGAGAGTGTTCCACGGGGTGGGTGCCACTGCAGAAATGGCCCTCTGCCTGGTTCCCTGTAAATTCACATCTCGCAGTGAGGGAACTGCCAGAAGGCCCTTAGAGCTGGACCTGTGTCTGGGCTGAATGATGGGGGTGGAGAAGCTCTTTCCGGTATGCAGGGCTGAAGTGGGCAGGATCTCAGGAGGCTTATTTAAGAGGAAGGTGGGGTCAGAATGCCCATTCTGTGTATCCAAAGTCTTGCACCATCCCTGATCCCATTTGCTTGCCTGTGAAGTGTAGGTCTGTGGTTGTAGCCAGTTCTTGGGTTGTGATAATAGAGCTTAGGGTGTTTGGGTCTCTGTCTCTCCCCAAACCTTGCTCAGGACAGATGAGCTTGTATTTTGTATGCCTGGGGGGAAGAGAGCAGGCAATGGTGGGATGGCACGCTTAACTGTATCAGTTCCTTGCACTCGGTCACTGTGATTGCTTTGCTTGCAGAACCAGATCCATCCAAGCCACCTTGCTACGAGGAAGCAGTGCTGATGGCCGAGCCGCCACCGCCTTACAGCGAAGTGCTGACGGATACGCGCGGCTTGTACCGCAAGATCACCACCCCCTTCCTGAGCCATGAGCAGCCGGAGAAGCAGGAGCAGCCGCCCAGCTACAAGCCCCTCTTCCTGGACCGGGGCTACAGCTCAGCGCTCCACCTGCCCAGCACAGCCAGCCGGGGCCCCACCTGCACCAACCTCTACTTGGAGGCTGAGCACTCGCAGCGCATCTTCCCCAGCTGGACAGACTCAGAATTCAGCGCCAGAGACAGCTATGAGCCGGGGCCCTGGCACCTGCCGGTCTCAATGCCTTTGTTTGGCAGGACTACTGCAGTTTAGCACGCCATGCTGCGCCCTGGGTGGGACTGTGGCTGCTGCTGCTGCTACACACAAGCTGGAGGATCCCGGCAGCCTGTTTGTTCCCTTGGCCTGCGGGAGCCACCAAGCCTCTCAGTCCGAGCCTTCCAGCCATGTCTGGGCCATGAGCCCTCGCAGTGCAAAGATCTCCCCCCCCCCCAGTTGCTCTTTGACCTCCTGGCCAGGGTGAGATTGGGGCTGGTCTCCCCATCTCGCCCACTTCCCTTTTTCTGGGCCCGCTATAGGCTCTGTTGGTGCTGACTGCAAGGGGGCCTTTGGGTTCGTTTCCTATTTTTCGTTTGTTACATTTTGAAAATAATAAAAGTTTGTGGAACCTGATTTATTACAAACCTGGTGCTGGGTGGTTGATGAGTTGGTGCTGCGAAAATGGTAGGTGTGCTGTGCTTTTAAAGATTCCCATGTGCACTGTGGCAGGAAGTGAAGCAAGCCCATTCCTAAATAATCCCACAGAATTAGGAGGATGGAGGCCTAGGCATGTTCCAGAAACACATTCCTTTGTTGGCAGCGACATCTAGTGGTGAGTTCTCCTGCTCAGGCTATGACTTCATGCAGGGCCCACTACAGACCACACAATGCCACGTTCAAAGTGTTCCAATTGCTTAAAATAATAATTCCCCTCAGCTTTCATACCCCTACCCCATCAAAGTACATTTTTGGCCCTTAAAAGCAGCTACTGAAAAAACTCTGAATAAGAGATCAGCCGTTTTGTGCCTGTGGAATATGCCCACCTGACCACCCAGTGGTCTTGCGTTGCCTCATTAATCCTGCCCCACCTTTGAAAGCAAAAAAAGGCACCCTGTACTACAAAGCCAGCTGCCCTGCTTGGAATCAATTTATTTATTAACATACATAAGCACATTGCTGTTACAGAATTTGTGCTTTCAAAAAAACAATTACTGTACGTGAGAGAAAGGAAACCAAGCATGGAATGAAAGAGGAAAGAGGGTAGGGAAAGAGGAAAGGGTTTTTTTGGAGGGGGGGAGAGCCCACCCAGAGTCTCCCCTTGTCCCAGGCTCTCAGGGCAAATAAAGGCCTAAGGAGAAGGGTCTGAAATGGGCTTATTTCTGAAACAAGAGGGGCATTTGGGCACAGAACTCTGGAGGGGGGAAAGTTCCTTGCTGCTAGAGCCCAGAGATGGACGGGGCTCTCCTTTGCTTCCCTGGGTGCCTCAGGTGTGTGTTGGGGGGACCAAACAGAGAAGTGGGGGGATGGGAGCCAGAGCCTTGCCCAGACAAGGGCCATTTTATTGCCATATTTTATTTTAAATTCGTGCAAAATACTCAAAACTCTGGGCAGAGTCTGAGAGGAGGAAGCGACCCTCCCCACCCACCCCCAAGAGCAGCACTCACAGGAGATCAACCCAGATGGTATACATGGCATTTGGGGGAGTGTCAGGAAAAACCCAATGGGCTAAGAGGCAATTGGAAGGGGGAAGGATCTGCAGGGAAGCTACCAACAAAGAGGGGGACCAGGCAGATTTACACGTTTCCTATTTGACAACATTAGAAAAACAGGGAGAAGAGAGAGAGAGAGAGAAAGAGAGCTGGAAAAAGTTACCCCGGAGTACCATGGAGAATATCCTGTCTGGCTGGGGCACAATCTTAGGCCCTGGACCGCAGGGCTACAATACGGAGCAAGCAGGCACCAGGCCCTCACTGCGGCTGCTCCAGGCTTGCACTCGCTGGGCTCGCTGGGTGCAGGATACAGGAGTCGGGCAGGGGAGCTGGCCTTAAACGCTGCCCCCAAAGTTCTCCTCGTCTTCTGGCACTGGGTCCGCATCCCAACAGGTGATATCAATCTCTGAGGGGGGAATCAAATGCATGACCTGTGAGGGAGGGTGGCTGGCTCTTTCCCCCCCTTTGAAATGGGGTGGTCCCCAAAGCCCACTCTTCGAGGGGTCCCCAGAAGAGGAAGCCTCCCTCCCACCTGCCCATCCATCCCTGATCCTCACCTGGGGGCTTATTGTAGAACACTGGAGGAGGAGCTTTAGCAGATGGTTCTTCTGATTGGTTAAAGTCTTCATCTTGTGATTGGCTGAAATAACCCTCGCTGGTCTGGAAGAGAAAAGCAAAACGTGGCATGTGCTGTGCTTTGGAAGGTGTCCCTATTCTTTCCCTTCCCAGTTAACCCAGAGCAACAATCACTTTCTGGTTTTGTACTCTCAGACAACGAAGGCCCGAGGAGTAAAATGCTCAAGCTACCCATGAGCTAGCACGTGTGAAAGGGTCCAAAAGTTCGTGGAACATGCATGGTGTAAAGACTGCAGCAAGGTGCACATATTAAGTTGTTCATCATCATTCTCCAACATTAATAAATAAAAGAATATTTTGTCTGTGTGTGTATAAATAAGACATGAAAGAAGATGTGTCCTGCATAGGGAAATTTTTAATGTTTGATGTTTTACTGTGCTTGGCGTTTTAATTTGTTGCAAGCCACCCAGGGTGGTTGGGGCAACCCAGTCAGTTGGGCAGCACATAAATAACAAAATTATTATTATTATTACTTCCCCAGTGGCAGGGGCCAAAGGAGACACACTTTAAATGAACACGAAGCAGCAAGCTGTGGTACCTCATGATCCTGTTTTGATCTGCAAGGCCGGGCCAGGAGCTTTCAGAAGTGCTCCCCAGGCCCTGCTGCCAGCCTGAGCGCCCCCCTCCTCACCTGCGTGCTTTCCTTTTGGGCAGTCTCCCCGTTGGTGAGCAGCTGGGGCTCTTGGTGCACCCCGGAAGCTTCCTGCAGGGCGTGCTGGTAGCTGAGGGTCATCTGGTGCAGCCCCTCAATGGCAATGATGCTGGCTGGCTCTTCATCCTGCTCAGCATCGCAGAAGGTGGCCGGGGGCTCGGGCAGGTCGTTGAAGTTCAACAGGTTGTCTTCCAGGAGGCTGGCAGAGGGTGGGGGCTCCACTGCCCCTGGGGGGGCATCCACCTCGACCAGCATGGGGGTGGCGGCGGGCGGCCCGTCGTGAAGGTCCCACGGGGCTGGGGTGGGGGGCCCGCCCTGGAGCTCCCAGGCGTCGGGAGGGGTGGGCTCGGCAGCGGCGCTGTCGTTCTGCCACAGGTCGAGGATGTTCTCTGACGGTGGGGCAGGGGGCTGGGAGAACCCAAAGGCCTCGCCCAGATCCAGGGCGCCTTCGTTCTGCATGGGCAGAGGGGCTGCTGGGAACAGAGGCTCTTCTTTAGGAGGCGGGGCATCTGGGAACAGAGGCTCGTCTTTGGGCTCTGGAAACACCAGGTCTTCCGTGGGGCCAGCCCCGCCTTGCTGCGGCTCTGCCCAGTCCGCTGCCTGCCAGGCTGTGGCCCCCACAGGGGGCTCCTCGGCCTTCTCCATCGGAGGCTCCACGCTGGCAGGGGCCCAGCTCATTGCGGATGCCACCGCTGTCTCGTCGCTGCTGGGGCTGGAGGAGTCTGCAGAGGGGAGGAAGCGAGAGAGGAGGTTCCTCAGCAGACCTGGAGGGAGGGAGCCCGCAGCCGAAGGACCCGGGAGAGGGGCAAGCCATAGGGGCGAGGGGGCTGCACGTACCTTTCAATGCACCCTGCTGCGTTACCTCATCCAGGGCCCGCTCAATCTGCTCCCCAACAGGCGTCGAGGCTGTGCTGGAGTCGCAGGGGCTACTGGCGGAGGCAGAGACCTTTCTGTGCGTTTCCGACTGGCTGCCTGTGAAGGAGCCACACGGGCGCTCAGGTGGGGAGCCCACAAGTCAAAGGCCACGACACCCCCCTAGCCACAGGGCCCGCCAGTTGCACTCCCAAGCACGCAGGGCAGCTCCGTTTGAACAACATCGACGGCAACAAGGCACCAAGATCTGACTCCTCCTGAAATGTGCAATTTCCCCAACTTACCCAGTCGACAAAATTAACCGGCTGCCCTTCAGCGACCCTAACCCTATAGCAAGTTATATGGCATAAAGGTTTCACTTTGCTTTTTGCGGACAATTGTGCTGGATACGGAAGGAGTGAGAGGAAGGGGGAAAAAGCCCTCTTTTGCGGAGGGTGGAGGCAGAACTCTTGTGTCATGTACAACCATGGGGGCCCTGAAGTTCTCTATGTCAAAATTAGGAATGAGGAAACCGTGGCTCTCCCAGCTCCCATTGTCCACAGCCATCATGGCCAATGGTCAGGGATGATGGGAGTTGTAATCCAGCAACACTGGGAGGCCAGTTTCGCCACCCCCTCCTTTATAGAATAGGACGTATCCTCCCCTTTTTACTATCTTTGGAAGCAGAGTCTACAGGAAAAAATAACACCCCTCCCCACTGCAAACATCAGGTGAAGGGACAACTTTAGAAGGCCATCTCTGTCCCAGACTTAGTACTACCATCACAAACCCAGTTCGCCCAGTATATCCATCCTACACCCTGGTTCAGGGATCTCCCCTGTTCTGCAGTGCAACTGGTCCAGCAGAAACATGCTCCCTGCAGCATGGTGTGTGTATGTGTGCGTGTGTGTGTGTGTGCCTGCCTGCCTGCCTGCGTGCATCATAGCTGTAAACCTTTCCTCTTTTTTTTGTAGGAAATTCCCTTATTCCCGCGCCGTTTCCCGCTGCTTCATGCTGCTATCCCGGATTGTTAGATATCCCGTAGACTGTCCCCGGGACAGTTGAGGCTGCTGATCCCTTATTTTTGATACTGCTGATCCCTTATTTTCAAATCTGAAAGTTGACAGCTATGGTGTGCATACTGTTTGTCTCTCTCTGTGTGTGGTCCATCTTCTGTTTGCATAGATTTTGGCTCCCCCTTTTCTAATCTGGGGAAACGGATGCTCTGTTCTACAGTCACAATCGGCCTAACTGGTTTTCATTTGAGGCTCTCTGTTCACTGCCTCCACCCTGCCTATAGGGCATCAATACATCGGCCTGCAAATCCATGCTTGGATTTACGGTGTAGCTACTGATGTTGAGAAGTCCCTGTTGCGGCCTACCTAACCAAAGCTGTTTTTTAAAAGGTGAACCGGACGGGGGGCGTAGATGTGGGGCGCCAAAGGGGAAGTTTCTGTCTTATATACAAAGCCAGCCCTCCCGAGGGTGGTAGCTGCCGAAGCATAATGCCAGGCCCCTCTCCGCTCTTCTGGGGCTACACTCCTGCCATGCAGTGAACACGAGAGAGAGCAGGCTGCGCCCTGAGTCTTCCCTGGTCCAGTCTGCGGGGCCAGTGTTTCTCAGACACTCATGGACTCTTAGTCCTTCCTTTCAGAGATGCCTGCGGAGTGAGATTGGGCTTGGCCAAAGATACAAGGTGTGGGGCGGGTGAGCAAGGCCCCCGAAGCAGCTGCCTCCCCAACCGACTCCCCAAAGCCCGGCCGGGGCCTGGCTACCTACATGGGAAGAAGGAGGAGAGGTTTGGTGTGCGGTGGCAAGAGATATAGGGGAAGGGAGTCCGTGGAGGGGAGGAGGAGGAGGAGGAGAAGGAAGGCGGCCCACTGTCAGGTGTCTTTATGAAAGGACAGTGCAGACGACCTGCTGAGAGAAAGACAAGACAGACGGACGGAGACAGAGAAAGCAGAAGAGAATGATCAGTCTCCCCTCCAGCTGCCCACTCCATCTCCCGCCCGCCCCCCTGCTCATGCCAGTGGGCAAGCAAGGCCCACGTGAGGGGCTGGGGAGGCAGGGGAAGACTGTGAGGGAGGCGGGTCTCTGCAAAGGCAAGGAGGAGGGTGGGAGGAGGCTCCTGGGGGCAGCAGTGCAGGGGGGGGCTGGGGAAAAGCAAAGGCAGCGGCTGGGGGGCACGAGGGCCAGGCTGGAGCAGTGTGGAGGGGGCAGGATGGCATCAGGAAGGCTGGGCGGTGCAAGAAAGTGAAGCGGGAGAGAAAGAGGAAGCTCGGAGGCAGGATACGCAAGTGGTGCCGGGGAAGACGAGTTCATGCCACGGTCCCTACCTCAACTGGCAACCTGGTCCCCAATAGAGAGCCAACCCAAACTATCACACAGAAGTGTGAACCCAAAGCTGTAACGCAGAGGGCTCCAGAGAGCAGAGTTCATGCCTTACCCCTGAGGCAGGGATAGTCACAGCTGCACCATTCTCTGCGGTGGGCAGCCCAAGGAGCCAGAAAAAGTCACAGCAGAGGTGCAAAGGAGTTCTCTAGCATGAACCACCCGTGGAGGCTGCTGCAAATAAAGCGCTGAGTCTCTGTGCTTCTTTACCAAAACAATGCCTGGAGGTTCTGCGGCCTACTCAGGTCTGGTGGGCTGTACAAAACTCACACGCAGCCAAGAAGTGTGTCCTAAGCAGCAGCCAGGAATTGAGGTGGGAGAGAGCACAAGAGAAAATCTCACCCGCTGCTGCCCCTGCTTTCTTTTGTCCAGTTCCTTCCATAGGGAAACCTGTGGCCTCCCAGACAATATCAGGCTACACATCCCATCTCCTCTGATCATCAGCCATGCTGGATGAGGCTGAAGGAGCCCAACACCTCCTGGAGGGCCATAGGTTCTCCCTCCTAGCTACAGAGACACAGTCTCGCTTGATGCAATAAAAACTGCGGCAGGATTACCTGTCTTGTTTACATTGGCTTATTCCTAGTGTCCCTTTGCTCACCTGCCCACCCCAGCAGTACCATTCTTCAGACAGCACTGTCAAGGGCAGAAACAGGCTGCTAGGCCGGAGCATCCCCCCAAGGCTGGCCAATTCGATAAATAACACTGAGAGCTCCTGCTGCCTAGCTAACATCAGACCCATTCGCATACTGGGATAATGCAACTGAGGTGATGGAGGACCACTTTGCTGCATGGACACCACTTGGAAACTTCCCATCAGGGAAGCCAATTGTCTGCAGGATCCAGACACCATGAAAGCAGGGGGTGGTGATGACGGGCTGCCAATTCAGATTTAGCCCAGAATGGAACGTTTTCTACATCAATGACTACATGATAAATGATCTTTTGCTTCCACGTTAATTTCTCAAAGGGTGAGAGGTTCACTATAGTGTCCTCAAAGACAGATGATCCCCCAGACCCTGTCTTGAAAATCAAGCTATGCTAGATTTGATCCACAGCCCAGAAACACGGAGTGAGATTGTGTGGCGTTGGCATCAGCAGCAGCCTCTGATCCAGGAGTGATATTGTGAGCCTTGAGCAAGAGAAAGGCAGGACAACCTGGGCCACAGATGTCTCACTCTAAGCCCCATGTGCTGAATAATGACGTAGTATAACCCTGAAGATCTCATTTCTACTGTTCTCCAAAACTGACGAAACCGTTGCCGTTTTGGACAATGAAATAGATATGAACTAGAACACAGTGGTATCTCGGGTTAAGTACTTAATTTGTTCCGGAGCTCCGTTCTTAACCTGAAGCACCACTTTAGCTAATGGGGCCTCCTGCTGCCGTCGCGCCGCCGGAGCATGATTTCTGTTCTCATCCTGAAGCAAAGTTCTTAACCTGAAGCACTATTTCTGGGTTAGCGGAGTCTGTAACCTGAAGCGTATGTAACCTGAAGCGTATGTAACCTGAGGTACCTCTGTATATATATCCAACAACAACACCTAATCAAATTATTGGACGCAAAACTTGGTTATATGTGATAGAAAGGACAGAAGTCTTTTGTTATAGTTATGTATTTGCCACTTTTCAGGCTTTCATAGGATGCTGGCTGTTTTCCTTATGGTGAGACTCAGCAGCAGGGAATGTCTCTTCTCTGCACCTCATTCTGTGTTCAACTGACCTCTGGTCATTTTTTTGAGTTTTGCCTTTGCTTCCTTAAACAACCCCCCATCTGCTCATATCATCCGTAGCAGACATTTCCAAGTGTCTGGATGCCCACTGCCTTGCCCTGAGATTTATACTTCCCCACCTTCCATTCAAAAACCAAAACAAAAACCAGGTTGCTGAAATCTTCCTGACTGCTTCCCCACCAACCCTCATCCCCCCATTTTCTGTACTTCCTGCCTGAAGCAGCGCCGGCGAGGGCTCTCTACCTGTTCTGTTGATGGGCGGGGCTGTCTCTGAACTGGCCGAAGCCACTCGCTCTTGCTGCCTGAAGAACTCGCGGGGGTTCTCGGGCCTCTGAGCGATGATGGCAGCCGCCTCCTGTCAGGATGCGAGGGGAAGAAGCGAGAGAGGACGGTCAAGGGCAGCCCAGTCCACTGGCCCACACAGACCCCGTCATAAACCCAGCCCGAACCCCCTCACACCCAGCGCTGCCCCTCCCCATGCAGTTGCCAGGGCAACAGTGACAAAACATGATACGTGCCACACACAAACAGTGTCCCTCACCCCATGCCCCAACCCCACCCCCAGCAGCAGCAATGGCACACAGTGACGGGGGTGGGGAGAAAGAAAAGTGACAGCACCACAATCTGTCTTCCTCTTCTGACAAAATGGAACATGTATGTAAGCAAAGGAGAGACGAGGACAGCCGGGATCCCGCCTTGCTCCCCAGAGAGAGAACTGATGCCCAGCCTTGCTTAAGCACAGACTTCCGCTCATCAACAGCACACTCCAGCTTCTCCACAGGACAACAGTCGCCAGAATTGAAGGCCCCCCCTCCCCGCCAAAACTCTCCACACACAAACGCGACAACCCTCATGCAGCAAGAGCCCTGTAGGGTGCATGGAGGTCCTGCTGCCTACACAACGCATGCTGTGCCCCGGGGCCGCACTCACCTCCACCTCTGACTCAGACTTTTTGGGCTGCTGCCTGTCTTCGTCGTCCTCCTGCTCCCCCTAGGGAGAGAGGTCAGCGTCAGCCCCAGGGCACCTCAACCACACCAGAAGACCCTACATTTGTCTGTCTGTCTGTCTGTTTGTTTGCTTTACTGTTATTCTCCTGGCCTAGCACAAAGCTGGAGAGAGGAAGAGCTCTTGGGCAGCAAGGCGTCCTCACCCTGGCTGCAGAGTGGGTCCCCAATGTCACCAGCCAGCCTTGGTGCTGAATCCCTACCTCTGCCAACCTCCTTGGGGGAGCCAGTGGCACAACTGGACAATCCTCCCCCAAGCTCTTGAAGCATCACTTACAAAGATGGACTGCTCCTTCAACCGCTGCTTGGCCTCCTCCGCCTCCAGGGTCTGCTGCTTTCGCCTGGTGGGAAGGGAAAGGAGGAGAAGGAGGAGGAAAAGAAGGCTTGAGAGATCCTGGTACTGGAATGCTAGGGCCTGGGTAGGACAGGCCGCAGGCTGACTTGGCTTTCTAACATTTAACATCAATAATAATAATAATAATAATAATAATAATAATAATAATAATAATACCCCACCCTTCCTTGCAAAGCAGCAGGAAGTAGCCAATCAGTCAAAAGATAGCCTTCTCCATTCAGGAACCATGGAGAACCGTCTGACCTCCAACTTTATTCCAAAGTTGTGTATATTTGAAATTTTCTGTTGCACCCTCACTTAATCCTTATTATGCACCATTTCCCCCATTAGCTCTTATTTCAAGGCCTCTTAAATCATTTTCACTGGTCTCTAGAGCCCACTCTAAAGCTTGCTCTGTGCCTATTTTGCCAGCAAGCAGGAAAATCTCTTGGGCACCTCCAGATAGCATGGCCTTTTTTTGTTTCCTGCGGGTATTTTCTGCAATGTGTCTTTGATGCAATAATAACGCATTAGCCGTGGATTTACACTGGACAGCCCACACATCATTCCGCTTTCTTAGTTGTTTGGCAATGCTACTGCATGTGCTGCTGCACTATTGCCACTGAGAGGGAGGGGCACCCTTTTGCTATAGCACAACCAAAGCAGGACAACCCACCCATCCCAGAAGTTGCAGGATTTCAGCAGGAATTGATGGGGCATGCACCAGCTGGAAATGAAGCAGCATATCCACCTCTGAACTTTCCCAGGCCCAAACAACATTGAAAGCGGAATCACGTATAGCTGCCCTGATACCATCTTGAGCACAGATCATCATGCTTGTGTGATAAAAAGAACATTTGGAGGGGTTATTATGCCTTGTGTTCTGGGAGCCCCTCTGCTAAATGCCTCCTGTCGCTCCGTGTTTTGCAAGTGTGTCCCATTCCAAATCCCATCCTGTTTCTGCCTCCCACCTTTAAACGGTTACCTTCTGAGCTTCCTTTCTTAGGTGTTATACTTTACATGTTAGACTATTGCATTTCATACCTTGTCAGCTCACCAAGGTGTTCCAAGTTCTTATCCTACCACTTGGCATTCTGTCTGCTGCATGTTCACCTACCTAGGAACCACTGTTGTGTATGAAAACGACCATGTGTTTGTACTCTTAACCCAGCCTACCATAGCTGTTTGGATATAAACCACAACACAAGAAAGTATGCCCAAATATGTCCTGCCCAGGCTGGGTCCAATCTATCTCTCTATTAAAATTTCATCACTGCCACTCATGCAAATGCAAAACGATTTAAGTGCTTCACTTCAGAGACCGTAATCGTTCAGCAGTTATGAAACAGCACTGCCATCCGACACACACAGCCCTCCAAAGAGCTGCAGAAGTCCTGATAAACCTGGGAAATCACAGAACAGGGACTGTTTATTGCACATATGGAATATGAAACCATTAAAGGCATATTGGCTACTGTTGCATGGTTCCCTCTGCTCCCAAATGAATATGCAGGAGGTGGCAAAGACCTATAATTTCAGATGTTTCTTCAATCTATTCTGGTAAGACACAGGGCAAGTGGTATGGCTTTGACCAAAGCAGCCAATCCTTCTGTCATCAGAAGAAGTAAACATCGTTCAGCCCGGACACTGAGGTCCAGCACAGAGGGCCTTCTGGCAGTTCCCTTGCTGCGAGAAGCCAAGTTACAGGGAACCAGGCAGAGGGCCTTCTCGGTAGTGGCACTTGCCCTGTGGAACGCCTTCCCACCAGATGTCAAAGAGAAAAACAACTACCAGACTTTTAGAAGACATCTGAAGGTAGCCCTGTTTAGGGAAGCTTTTAATGTTTAACAGACCATTGTATTTTAATATTTTGTTGGAAGCTGCCCAGAGTGGCTGGGGAAACCCAGCCAGATGGGTGGGGTATAAATAAGTTGTTGTTGTTGTAAATTGAAAGCTTTGGATTATCCTACAACAACAAGGGAGAACAAACAACTGGGAAAGGGCACTGTGCCAGGGTGCTGCTGTGCAGTGGCTTTCTACCGCACATGACTGCAGGAAAGAGCTCTTTCCAAACTCAACTGCTTAGCCACCCCCCCAAAAAAAAATCTGCCATGAAATCTTTCCGAAGAACACACTCAGGTTTCTGCCAGGACTTTGGGGTCTCATCTCTATTCAGTGTGAAGTGCCAGACTGTGCTCCAACATAACATGGCAGAGAACAATCAGCTGTGGTGGGCAAGCCATTTTTCAGGGAGAATTGCCTGCCATTAATGGTCTTCACTGGCTTTCAAAGAGCCCCAAGATGCCATGGAACACAGCTTGAAAACCACTGGTATTATAGAGAGGAAGTAGAATGTGGATTGGGGAGGTTCCAATTCCCACTCACCCATGAAGCGCTCTGAATGACTTTAGGTCAGCCACTACCTCCCAGCTGAACCTGCCTCCTAGGAATGTTTTGGAGGAAACAGCTATTACCAGCGCAATACATTCAATAAACATGTACAGTGGATGCTTGGGTTGTGGACGTGATCCGGGCGGGGTGCACGTTCACAATCCGCAGCGTTTGCAACCCACAGTGGCATGTCTGCGCATGCGCGGGTTGTGATTTGGCGCGTCTGCACATGCGCGACCGCCAAAACCCAGAAGCAACCCATTCTGGTACCCATTCGGCGATCCGTAACCCAAAAAAACCGCAACCTGAAGCGTCTGTATCCCGAGGTATGACTGTATAGGACTCTGTGAGCAATTAAATTGAAAACAGCAAGAGGTGAGGCTGATATATACCTCCAACCGCACTAAATAATCATGCTGAGTTCAAGCAGACTCTCACCACCATCAGTACTGGCAGCATAACATTCAGGAAGGACCAAGAGGCACTTAGGCCTATACAAACAGAGGGAGGAGCAACAGGGCAGCCAATGAAACAGGGCCACTTTTGCTTCCCGCAAGGAAGCAACGTGGAAGAGGCATCCTTGCCTGCAAGCAGGATTGGAGCACAAGAGCCCTCTCCCTCCTGTTGGACGAACCGATATTTGCCCATCTTGGCTTGCTAAGGAACCACCCGTGTTGCCTCCTTGGCTCCCTTTGCACACAGACAACACCACGGCCAGACCCTCCCGGCTGCCCCTTGCCTGTGTTCCTCAATCTGCTCCTCGCGCTCCCGGTAGCGCTTCTCTCGCTCCTCCTGCTCCTGCCTCTCCTGCTCCATGCGCTCTTGCTCAAAACGCAGCCGCTCGTCCAGGGCCTTCTTCCGCTCCTCCTCCTTGCGCAGCTCCTCCTCTTTCTGCAAGGGACAGAAAACAGGGAGAGGGTAGGTGCGGCACCTCACACAGAAGGGCTGGAACAGGGATGAAGGTAAGGAAAGACATATGCGTGTGTGTGTGTGTGTGTGTGTGTGTGTGAGAGAGAGAGAGAGAGAGAGAGAGAGAGAGAGATATGATGGATTAGATAGATGATAGATGATAGATAGATATAGATAACAGAGATAGATGATAGATAACAGAGATAGATGATAGATAGATAGATAGATGATAGATAGATAGATAGATGATAGATAGATAGATAGATGATAGATAGATAGATGATAGATAGATAGATGATAGATAGATATAGATGATGATAGATAGATAGATAGATAGATAGATAGATAGATAGATAGAGATATAGATAGTCATAGCTAATCACAGACTTGACCTGCCCAGGGACAGGGCTTCCTTGGTAAAACTTTTCTACCTTGGCCTGCTCCCAGAACTGCTCCCGGTTGAGTCGCTTCATCTCCACAGCAGCATCAGTCTTCTGGTAGGTGGTGCCCTTAAACAAAGAAATCAAATCAGGAGAGAGATGCGTATGTGTGTGAATGAGCACACACAGATAACAAGACAACTTGCCAGGTTCCCACTGCCCTGGTGTGTTTCACAATGCTTTGTAACAGCATGGGGGTAACTGACCAGAATATTCTTCAAGGCAGTTCATAACGTATGCTGGAGGATTTGCAGTGCACCCATTGCAGCCAGTGAGGTTAATCTGAGGTTATTGCTAACTGAAACGTCCACTCCACTGTTATCTTTCTTACCCTGGTTATCTGGATGGTTATCTTTCTTACCCTGAGTCAACAGCCTTCCAAAACCTGGTGCCTGCAGATGGTGTTGGACTACAGCTCCCATCTCCCCCTAGTCCCAGGCCATGCTGGCAGGGGCTGATGGGAGCTGTAGTCCAAATCTGGGGAAGGCTGCCCTAAGTAGAATTTACTTTCAGCAGACCAGCCACACCCAAGCCCAGAAGAGGCTGGTGCTGCTTCTCCCCAGCAAGGGGAAAGGGGGGCATGGCAAAGAAGGAGCATTACCACGGGCTGCGCATTCTCATCCTCACGCAGGCGGAGACGGTGCAGCACGGGGCTGGCAATGCGGGCGAGGCCGTTGGAGAGCCGCTGCCCAATGGCTCCTGGGTCGATGTCTTCCACACTGCTAGCGTTGACAATGACATCCACACCCTGTTGAGACATTCAAACCACACTGAAAAATGAAGGTCCGGCCACCAAGCTGGAGAAGATGACATAGACCTGTCTGTCCTCTGAGGCTCCAGGGAGCAGGACTAGGGCCAGGAAAAGAGATTTCAGCTCAGCACCAGAGGACACTTCCTATTTATTGGGAAGAGAGCTGCTAGACAGTAGACAAAGACTGTGTTGGGAGGTGGTGGGCTCTCCTCCAATGGAGCTATTTAAGTGGAGTCTGGATGAGCATATTTATCAGGGATACTGTAGCTTCAAAGGCAGGGAACCCCTTTCAGAGAGAGAGCCTGCATTCCCTCTTGGGTAGTTTTGTGGGGGGCTGCTTGCCAGTGATGGGCAGGGCCAGAGGCAAGAGCAAACAGGGCAAAGGATGTGTGACATTTACCTTTGTAGAGCAGGCTCGACTCCAGCCACACAAAAGCCAGAGGCTTACACCCACCTGTGCACCCGCTACCTGCCTACCTAAACTGGGCAAGCAGGAGGCATGATCATGGCTCAAGAACATATACCAGCCAGGCAAAAGCACACAAACTAGGCTGATGAGGGGCAAGGACTAAGAAGAGTCCCAAGGGCTGGGTGGAGAGGCCTGTAGGGCCACATCTGGCCCCCTGACCTCAGGTTCGCTACCCCACTTGAAGCTGCATTTTGCATTGAGCAGGAAGTCAGATGAGGATTTAAGGCAGCTACCCTGGCGGAGACCCAGCAGCTGGCACAGGTCTCCTGCCAACAGCTCACAATCAAAACTCCTTGCCCATCCCAGATGTGGAGCCTGTGTCCTTCCAGATGTTATTGGGCTACACTCTCTGTCCACAACTGGAGGGCCACAGGTCTTTCCACCCCTGCATTGCAGGAGAACCATGTTCCCTCTTCCACAAAGTCCAAATCCCTTTTCCACAAGATGAGAACGGACTGTTGCATAGGCACTCCCACCTGCGCACCCTTCCCCAAACAGTTTGCCACTGACCTGGAAGAATTCCGCGACTTTGGCCACATGGCTGGCGCAGGCACACTTGCGGGCATCAGCAACATCCTCTCCCACCTGCCAGGCATAAAGGTGCACAGGGACGGGGAAGGTTAGTGCTGGAAGATGCCACTCTCGTGAGACAGCAGCAGGCAGCATCTTATTCTACATGCACACAGAGAGACACAGGCTACTTGGGAGAGCATCTGGAGAGCTCAGAAGGAGGAGGACAAGGGCGGCACCAGCACGCAAGAAAACGGGATATTCCTCTGGATTTTTGAATGGAAAGCAAGAGCAGCAAGGATTTTCTCTGCAGAAAGGTCTTCCTTAATAATTTTGGAGGAGAT
This sequence comes from Podarcis melisellensis, assembly GCF_964234715.1. Classification (NCBI taxonomy): domain Eukaryota; kingdom Metazoa; phylum Chordata; class Lepidosauria; order Squamata; family Lacertidae; genus Podarcis; species Podarcis melisellensis. The sequence goes on along the minus strand of NC_138529.1, from coordinate 67,651,454 downwards.
GTAGACCAAACATATCACTGTGCCAACAAGGTAGGGAAGAAACACTGCCCCACATGCCTAAATCTGCAGCTTCTTCTAAGTCCTGGAGCATCAATGCTTGGCAGGAGGTTTTTTGCTGTCTTTTTGTTAAGAACTGGGAAATGACACAGAGAGTACATCTTATATTCCTTCACAGTAGATCTCACCCTTGTGAAGGGGGTCTTGCTAGGGCTAGCAGCGATATTCAGTGGTTTCCAAATGGCTGGATATTTGTTGTTCATTTCTGCCCCTGGGCAGCACTTTGTAATGTGTTTCTTCTTTTAAGTCACCCTTCCCCAACCTGGTTCTCTCCAGGTGCTTTTGGACTACAAGTCCCATCAGCCTTAGCCACCATGGCCAATACACAGGGATGCTGGAAATTGTAGTTCTCCCCGGACACTGAGGTCCAGCTCTGAGGGCCTTCTGGAGGTTCCCTGGAGGTTACAGGGAAGCAGGCAGAGGGCCTTCACGGTAGCGGCACCCACTCTGTGGAACGCCCTCCCATCAGATGTCATGGAAATATACAACTATCTGACTTTTAGAAGAATTCTGAATTTTTATCGTGTATTTAATATTCTGTCGGTAGCCGCCCAGAGTGGCTGGGGAAACCCAGCCAGATGGATGGGGTATGTATGTATGTATGTATGTATGTATGTATGTATGTATGCATAAATAAATAAATATTGTTAATAATATTATTATTCAAAATGTCTGGAGGGCATCAGGCCAAAGGCGGCTGGTTCAGACTGTTAAACCCATATTTCTACAAAGACATTTTTAAAAAGGCCAAGTGAAAGGAACTGTCCACAAAAGCAGTATTTAAAGACTGTCACAAGCTGGGATATGTCAGGTAGGATAGGAAGCAAGTCTGGACAGAAACTGGGAAGGAGAAGGAGCCAGCCCAATGTGTCAGAGTGGTCGACCCTTTCAGATTCATTAAGGAAATGGAATTTGTTCCACTAGAGGGCAGTGCAGACAAATCAATGGAAACCCAGCAGTCAGCAAGGGTTCTGCTAGAAAGATCAACCTCCACATTACAGGCCTCTTCAGAGCAAGCTAGCTTTATGTGCCCCTGTATTCACAGCCCAAACAGCACTCATGCCAGCCTTCACAAATGATGGGCTGGTGCTTTTTCCTACACAGAGATTATCTTTACGTAGAAAAAGACTGTGCACAATTAGGCCCTACGGTTGAGACACCAGGGACCTACCATCAGCCTTCGCCATTCAGTGTTTCTCAAACCTGGGTCTCCAGCTGTTGTTGAACTGCAGCTCCCATCATCCCTGACCACTGGTCCTGCTAGCTAGCAATGATGGGAGTTGTAGCCCAACAACAGCTGGAGACCCAGGTTTGACAAACACTTGGCTGTTCCTGAATTCTCCACCCTAGTTTGAACAGGGCTGCCAGCTCCAGATGCCGCGAAGATTCCTGTGCATAAAGAAGGCTGAATTTCTCCTGTCTCACCATAGTGGGAGGAAACGCTGAACTGGTGGAACTTTCCCTTCCCATGCAGTACCAAGGTCCTCTTTTTGTGTGGCCCAGTCAACTTTAATATTGCTCCCCTTCAGCACAGGGCAAGCTACCTCCCAGACTCTTCTTGGACTTACCCAGTTAATGAGGACATATTTAGGGAGGGTGGCCTGAGGGTCTTTGACACTGCAGAATCCGTACATCACTTTCTGGTTCTCAAAATGGCTGGAGAGTTCTTGTAGGCCGCCAGCTGAAGAAGCAAAGAGACAGATTTTATGGGACACAGACCACACTGCTCTTTCCCTTAGGGACCTGATGGGGCACTGCCTTTCACAGAGCCAGCGCACTGGTTCATCTATCTCAGTACGGTCTGTGCAGATTGGAGCAGGCTCTCTGGGGTTTCAAGCAGAGAATCTTGGTATCTGGAGATGCCAGGGACTGGACCAAAAACCTCTGCATGCAGAGCAGATGACACAGCACTGAACTTCGGCCCTTCAGGTGGGTAGACAGAGGAACACATGATAAAAGGGACTAATCTCTCAACTTACGGGGTGTCCCCTTGCCACTGCTCATGGCCATTTACCTCCCCACCCCATGCCACTTCAACTCTAACCCTGTTGGAAAAAATGGGATATTTAGTTGTCGTCTATTCATGTATGCGACGACAGCAGTGAGGATACTACTGGCCCAGAGATGAAAAGAAGATGAAGTTCCAACCAGAGAAGAATGGCTGATGAAGATGATGGACTATGGCGAAACTGACTGGGAAAATCAGAAACCAGGAAGAGAAGAATTTTAAGAAGGAATGGGGAAAATTTACAATGTACTTAAGAGAACACTGTAAACGCTTGTAATGTACAAAAAACAATGGAAAATTGATTTACTATTTTTTAAAACAAATTAAAGACAATAAGATAAGCAGAAGGGGAAAAAAGACTGATAATGGTAACCATGGAAGGGTGGAGGGGATTCAGAGAATCCTAATTGAAGAGGTGAATGATGTGTTTGAATTTAAATTTGTTATGTAAAACTTAGTAAAAAATATACTTTAAAAAGAAAAAAGGGGATTTTTGTTTGTTTGTTTTGTTTTAGGAGAGGGAAGTTTGGTGGAGCACTGAGAACTGCCAGGACTGGATCGGCTAAGCAACATAAGGTTGCCCAGCAAGGAGGCAAGGGCAGGGACAGGAATACTCACTTCCCGAAGCAGCCAGTTTCAGGTTATCGGAGTCATCTTCGTAAGTGTACAAAGCCCTGCAAGTCAGAGAATCACACAAACAGGTTCGGAGAAGCATGTACAGATAAGGGCAGGACCGCGCAAATCCTTCACTATCTAACTCTTGCACTGAGGAAATGCAGATATAGTGCTAGGTAAAATTGGAGGCTAGGGCTTGGATTAAGCAGATTTGCACATGTTGGCTTATTTTTTGCCGAACTGGTTCTGCTCCTGTAGCCCTCGAGTAGCAGGGAGACAAACAGCACAGAACCCCAAAGCCCAACCACATAGTCACTGCAGTTGTAGGACTTCAGAGATCTTGGTGGCCTTCATACACACTCTTCTTAGCCCCCAAGGTCTACAAACTTGATTTTTAAAATAAAACGCAAGTTTCCTGGTATGGTCTATGGACCAACACAATAAATACTATTTTAATAAAATGAAAGTTGACCCTTGGGATGCTGAATTCGGTATTTGTGTGGTGCTTGCACATGATGCACAATAAACATAGTTCTGAGTAAAGGACAACAATGCCATGTCCAGAGAATGCCCCTCATTCCAGAGAAAGCCTTGCATTACAACATAATATAGTTCAACCCCTCTGAAAGCCGTGCCCCAGGAAGCAGAAAGAAAGCAACAGATATTTCCAAACTTGCTTCCTTCCAAATCACATTTGGAGTCTAGGGGAAGAAATGATGGGCTCACCCACACAAATCCAAGATGATGTTCACTGTCATAGGGTGATACATCTACCAGTGTCTTGGTTAGTGAGGGAAGATCCACAGCATGCTCTGGGATCCTATTCTATCACCCCTGAAACTTTGCTCTTCCTTCCACTTGTCCCCCAAAGATGCACATTCCACAAATTTGAGAATTATTTATAGAAAGCACCATGTATATTGGGCAGCAGGCACCCTCAGAGGACCAGGCCTCCTGGAGCATGCCTGGAGCAGAGAAATTAAAAATGCCCTTGAGCAACAGCAAACTGCCTGTCTCATGTGTGATTCCCAGATGGGCTATATTTGGTTTGTGTGCATGCACAGACATAGAGTCATTTGAATTAAACTATTTTCAGTAGATTTCCTAAGAAAAGCTCTGCTGAATCAGACCTTTTGTCTGTTCTGCACTTTCTGCCACTAAAGAGCTAAAGAGCCCCAGACCCAAATGTTGTAATCTTTCCTTATTTGGGAGTTTCCCCAGCCTCCTGGTCACTTTGGTTGCCTGTTTCTAAACACTCATCCCAGATTAGCAAGAGGCATTCTCAGGCTTCAAGGACTCATTCCAGCCAGGCAAAAGCACTTGGGTGGGAAGGAGGGCCTGTGAGGGCGCAGGGAGAGCTACGAGGGCCACATAGAGAAGCCTAGAAGAGTTGCATTTAGCCATGGGGCCTAAAGTTCCTCACCCAAACAGATGCAACCCAGCACTGGCCTGTGCATGCAGGATCCGACTGGGCTCTCCGTTCCTCCTGTCAACTTGTGTAGGTAAAGCAAGCAGGTTGCCATATTTGATATCACCAGTGTAGGCAAGTTCCCTACACTGGTGGGCTCAGTCTCCACAGACAAGAGGCCCCTAGTGGGTTATTGCAGCATGTGCTGCAATGTCCAGTCCCCCACAACATGATGTAAACTGCAGGGGTCAGTAAACTTTTTCAGCAGGGGGCCGGTCCATTGTCCCTCAGACCTTGTGGGGGGCCGGACTATATTTTGAAATTAAAAAATGAACCAATTCCTATGCCTCACAAATAACCTAGAGATGAATTTTAAATAAAAGCACACATTCTACTCATGTAAAAACACACTGATTCCTGGACTGTCTGTGGGCCAGATTTAGAAGGCGATTGGGGCTGGGCTGGATCCAGCCCCTGGGCCTTAGTTTGCCTACCCATGATGTAGAGCAAGCATTTCTAGAACATGGCTGCTCCTCCAGCCTGCCTAGAACAAAGCCCCCATCCAACCCTGCCCGCCCTTTTTGTTTTACATTCTGTCTGGCAATGCTGTGATAAGGAGAGGCGCTCCCCAAGGTTTCAGCTGGTACATCTACCCCAACTTCACTTCCAGAGGAGGAACAGCAGGGAAGAGCAATGAAGAGAGGGTGTACAACATCTCCTACATTACGGGGGACAGTCTTCTGTTTGAGGGGATCCTCTGCTAGAAAGGTCATTAGGTCTAGGCCTGGTTGAAAGACAAAAGAACCCCAAGATGGTATGTGGGTGGGTGTGGTGCCCGCAGGATGGGATGGGGCAGGGTGCGCCAGAATCCCAGAGCCCAAGCCATGTTCTGCTCCTGTGCCCAGCAGGCCCGTGTTACTTTTTTGGGCAGCGCGGAGCCTGCAGGTGCCTGAGCCACCGCGCCACTCCCAGGAGAGATGTGTAACTCGGGCGCGCTGCAGGCTCCATGGTAAGTGCTACTCCCCGCGGTGTGGTGCCCAGTGTGCCCCAGCCCCTGCGCTATGCCTCTGGGCAGGCACAATCACCGCAAACACAGAAGTGGCACAAAAGGGGCAAAAATAGCCTTAAAGAAGCACAAAAATGGCACAAAACAGTGCTTAGCAACCCCACAAGCCTTTGCATCAAGGCCTGTGGGGAGTTTGAGCAAGGTTTGGAGGGAGCGATTGTGGTGTTCATTTGCAGGCTTTTTCAATTGTGTTCTCATTACACAATTGCACTTAAATGCGTGGTGCCTCGGAACGTAACCCCTGCGTAAATGGGGAGTCGCCTGTATTGTATTTCTATTCAAATTATACTGAATTACTTCTAAATTTGCTTCCCTACAAAACTATTAGAACACGGTTTTTAAAAATGCAAATCAGCACCTGCCTTTGTCCTCTCTCTCGTTGATGCGCAAGAAAGATGCTTCGCTGGTATCAGTTCCAGGTGCTTTGTGCTCAAGTGAGAGAGATCCCCTCCGCCCATATCCCCTTGTCTCCTCAATGCTGCATGTGCCCGCAGGCCACATGCAAAAGGATGAGGGAGGAGCTCCTGCTAAATGGGGAGAAATGAATGCGCTGCTGCAGCCTAGGCCTCACCCCTCCAGGATGGTATAATTGTTGCCCACCTGGGGAGTAAGACCCACTCACGCTTCTGGCAGTGAACTGCCTGCTGCCCAATAAGAATGTGAGGGGTGGAGTGGGGTGGGGTGTTAAGAGGCGGAGAGGGAGAAATAGTGAAATTAAAGCAGCAGTAGCAGCATATCAATGAGCCATCAGGGCTTGTGTGAAGGGGCCTCCATGGAAACCGTCTCCAAGATACCACCCTCTCTTCCATCTCTGGCGGGGTATAGCCATTCCCTCCATCCTTTGCCAATCAGCCAGCAGAAATCAGAACCAAAGGCTTTAACACCCTTGCCGAGAGCACATGGGGGTTCTGTTCTCTTCGCAACCTCATTTCGAGACCTCATGCGAAGGGGGAAGGAAGGAGCACGGAGAATTGGTCCAGGTTGTGTGGGCGAAGAGACCGAAAGGGGGGGGAGACTCCCTCAGCTTATCAAAGCAACCAGCATCTCTGTGTCACCATGGCAACCACACTGCCATCCAGCTGGGACACAGTTCATATGAGGAGGAAGGAGGTGATTTACAGGGGAGGCTGGGTGGTGGGAGTGGGAGGGAGGGGGGAGGTATTCACTGGCAGCTGGCCCCAAATGCTGCTCCTCCCGTGTGCACCTACCACCATCCTCTCATGGCAAATTAGGAGGTGCCTTCGCTGCCCGGCCTTTCCACAGCTTACAGTGGGAGTTTGCTGAGTTGTGTCTCTTCCTGGGCATCATGTGCTCCATTTGCTGACCTGCCAAATTCTTTGGCTGTTTGCATTCCAGTAAAGGCCGGGGCGCCATATGACCTCGGTTCCTTGGGCCAGAATCCTGCTAGAGTCAGAAGGGGAACTCCGTTGGCAGGAGGAAGGATGCTGGTTGCCGGGAATCACAGGTGGGCAGAGGGCTCCCGCTCGCAGGCATGCAAGGACAAGGTGCTGGACTAGATGGGCCTGTTGGCCTCATCCAGCAGGCCTGACACATGTTCTCAACTCCCAACATGAACTGGTTGTCTTTACTCCCCGGCCCCAAACCTTCCACAGCCCCATCTCATCACAATATTGGCTTTAGCAGAAGTTGCTTACACCATCGGTTTATCTCTTTGTTTCTCTGTGATAAGTCTAGTCCTTTGATATCGGAGGAGGGAGCAAGGCTGGCATCAGCACTTGGCATCCTGCCAGGGTCTAGCAGCCTGGTATGGCCTCTTCCTGATTACTGCTTAGGAGCCCTCGCCTTAAAGATTATCAGGCTCAGCACCAAGCACCTGAATACAGTCACCTTTTTAGTTTTCCACAAGACCCTCAACCTATTAGGAGGTGTGAGGAACTTCAGGCCTGTGGGCCTAATGCAGCCCTCTAGGCCTCTCCTTCTGGTCCTTCTGCACCCCCAGTGTGTTTTTTGCCTGGCAGAGATGTGTCCTTGTGTGCTGATAACACCTCCTGCTTGCCTGGATGGAGAATAAAGTCGGATGTGTTTACTTTTGTAGTTTCCACACAGTAAACTGCCTACTGTTGGCATGTAGGCCTTGGAAGGGTCCACAGAAAAGAATGCAGCTCTTGGGCTGCCCACTGCAACCAGGCAAGGCCCCCACCTCCAACCCACTGACAGAAGAGACACCCCACCAGATGACACTTTGTTCACAGCATATGACTGTCTTCGACTGAAGGGAGTGAACAGTTGCCAAGGCAGGCTGGAGCTCTGCCCGAACCTCCCCATCTCACGTTCACACACATTTTGGCTAGATCAAGGGAGTAAGCAGAGGGTGGGTGTGTAACAGGATGAAGGGGCATACAACCATGCATGCTGTGGAGAAAGAGCTTCTCCATCTCTCGTAATATTAGAACTCGGGGCCACCCAATAAAGCAGAAGAGTAGGCGGCTCAGGTAGACAAAAGCGAAGTTCTGATTCACACAGCGCATAGGTAAACTGTGGGATTCACAGTATGTGGTGACAACCACCAACTTTGAAGGGGGATTAGACAAATTCATGGGTGATAAGGCTACCAATGGGATCCCGTATTAGAGGTAGTATGACTCTCAGGGTTCAAAATTAGCAGGAAGCCAGGCGCATTTTGCACCTAAAGATTCTCCATTTGCGAGCACCTCAAAAAGTCTGGGTGCCATTTTTTTGTGCCTGGCTGACACTCAAGGATTACTGAAATGTATGTGCTTTGAAGCTTTGAAGTATATGTTAAGGATAGACAATATAAGGAGTGTAACAATAAAGAATAGAATATTTTGAAAACTGAAGTATGGTACCAATATTTTTATTTAAACACCAAATTAGAAACGTATTAACAATTTATGTTAGACATATGATATTAACAAGGTGTCACTTATGTGACTTGCACATTACTTTATGCTTATCACAATAATAAATAAAAGGTGTTGCTGCCCCCCAAAGGTGACTAGACATTCTGTTTTGGCGCCCACAACCCAGGTTCTAGGAGCCATCCTAGCTTTTCTATCCCGATTTCTAATGCTAAATTGACTCTAAAGTTGCTGAGGAAAATGGGTGGGCTGCTAAGGGCTTTCCAGAGGCATCTGGTTGGCCATTGTGGGGAATAGGCTGCTGGTCCAGATAGGCCTGTGGCCTGATTCAGTAATGTTGAAACTACAAGCCTGCCTTCTTAAACCTTTTTCCCAATCACTGTGCACGATGCTGCCATGTTCCTTGGAGTAAGCTTTGCCCCTCCCTGGGGCTTTTCCCACTGATTACATCTGGTCTTGTACCTGGGCTGAGGTTGCTGATTGGTAGGTCTTTATTTTGCCATAGTAAGAATAGAGGGTGCTCAGCATTTTTATTTCATGACTTGGGGAGGGTTACTGTGACGCAGGTGGCGCTGTGGTCTAAACCACTGAGGCTCTTGGGCTTGCCAATCAGAAGGTCGGCTAGTTCAAATCCCTGCAATGGAGTGTGCTACCATTGCTCTGTCCCAACTCCTGCCAACCTATCAGTTCGAAAGCACACCAGTGCAAGTAGATAAATAGATATCGTTGCAGCAGGAGAGTAAACAGTGTTTCCGTTTGCTCTGGCTTCCATCATGGTGTTCCATTGTGCCAGAAGCGGTTTAGTCATGCTGGTCACATGACCTGGAAAGCTGTCTGTGGACAAACATTAGCTCCCTCGGTCTGAAAGCGAGACGAGCACCGCAACCCCAGAGTCACCTTTGACTGGACTTATCCATCCAAGGGTCCTTTACTTTTTACAGTGACCAAACTGGAAAAAACATGACATCTGTTGTTTGACTGTACCTTCAGCCAAATTGATTGGGGGCGGGGGGAGAGGAAGAATACTATTCTAAAGCTCATACTACATGTATATTGAGGGGGTGTTGGAAAAGAAACCTACAGAAAAAGAAACCCAATTCTTAAGCTTTTTCTACACATCTATGGAGCTGGATGAAAGAGGGCACCTATGGATTTCATAAAACTGGGAGGGCCATCAGCATTTCATAGCATTATAAGCAGATTTTTATTACTGGCTATTGCTGCCTTTCGAACAGCAAATGGTTAGACAGTTCATCTGTGTGCTGAAAGCACCCACGTCAGCTAAAAGTAAGCTGCCTGTTGGTTCTTAGAATAGCATATTTTTACCCAAACAACCTGAAGGGACACTCAAATGTTTGGATGAGATTAAATGAGAATGATGTTATAAACAGTATTGCAATTGATTTGCCAAAGAATTTTTTTTAAGAGGCAAGAGAAGAGACTTGGGGACTGTCGTGCCAATGCTATGCTGTTCAATACAGCTATGATGCTCTGATATAAAGGTCATCTCTTGAAACAAAGGACGTCTGGTAACTATGGCTTATGCAGACATGGAGTCACATGAAGCATACACTGAATTTATTTATCTATCTGTCTCATTCCGACAGGCGGGGGCCATGGCTTTCTGATATAGAGCAGTGTTCTTCAACCTTGGGTGCCTATTTGTTGTTGGACTCCAACTCCCATCATCCCCAGATAGCTGAGCCAATGGCCAGGGACGATGGGAGTTGTAGTCCAACAACATCTGGGCACCCAAGGTTGAAGGACACTCCTGTAGAGTACATGCTTTGCAGACAGATGATCCCAGGTTGAACTCTGCTCTAAGGCAGAGCTGGATAACCTTTTTGGCTCTATGGGGCTGCCCACCTGTCAATTGTATGTCATTGGGTGATTTGGTGCTTTGAAGTACCCAAGTCAGGATTTCACCTTGGAAGGAGCAAAATGTAACTAATTCTCTACCCCTCTTTTTGTTTTAGCAGGGATTTAAAGGCAAACCCCTTCACACAGCCATGCAGGGGCAACTGCTCAGCCATTGCAGAATTAAACCCTATGCTTCTGCTTATCAGTTAGTGTCAATGAGTGGTATCTGCAGATTGACTTGGCATCAAAATGGAACCCTTGGTGTGTCAAGAATGGTCAGATTCCACAACTCTTCTCTAAGGAGCTCATGCAGCCTATATGTGAGCTATCTGGTGTTATCCTCATTAACAAATTTGTAGAGACACTGCAGGCCAAGTAAGGATGATTGGCTAAAGCCCATCCAATGAGCTGCTTGGCTGGATATGGATCTGAACCCAGGTCTCCTTTATCCAAGCCCAGCACTCAACCTCCAATGCTACCAACACTGGTTTTCACTTTATACCTTCAGATAACAAGAATTTCAGAAACAGAAAAGACTATACAAGCCTTGCCAACCCTGGCACCCTCCAGATGTTTTGGACTAAAACTCCCATCAGTCACTGTGGCTTGAGCTGATGTGAATTGTAGTCTACAACATCTGGAGGGCGCCAGGGTTGGCAAGGCTGAACTACACTGTTCTGTTATTTATCACCATATTATCCTAAGCAAATTGGGGTTGGCCACTGTTCATACACCTCAGGGGATTAAACAGGATAACCTTCCATATCCCACACTGACAATGGAGGCTGATGCCCATTGAGATGGGTAGGGCAAAGGACAGGTGGTCAACAGTAGATCGAACCAGAGCTTTGGGTCTGGTTGAGACCAGACTGAGATTAGTGGGGCAAAGCCCTATTCACTCTTATGGACCAACCTCTGCTGTACACAAAGTTCCTTGGAGGAAAAGTGGGACACAAAAACTTGATAAATTATACAACTGTCAGCATTTTTTAAAAACAAACAAACCCTTTTTGTTTTCTAAACAGAAAGTGCCCTAAATTTGCATGTCTCTTTGACTAGATCCTGTGCCAGAATGTCAATAGTCTGCCTTCTGGAAACTTTACCAGCTTCCTGCGTAGTACAAACAGTGTGGAACATCTGCAATGGGGACATGGAGAGCAGAGACCCAATATGATTTGCCTGCCCAGTGCATTACTTTAAATCAGAGGTTGGGGAACCTTCTTCTGATGACGGTTCATTGGGTCACATGAAAAGTCAAACAGGGGCCACAGCCAGTGGTGGGCAGAGCCATCATCAAGAGTGGGTGGGGTCTGCAGGAAGGCATAGCACTCTTTTTGTACCACCCCATTCCCACTCTACCTTTTCCAAAGTGGAAGCAATGCCAGGGTTTTTATGCCATGGGGGCGGACAGATGGACAGTGTGCTGGAGAACAGAAGAGGGGCTTCAGGAGGCAGAAGGGCTGGAGGATGCGGAAGGCTGCCTGAAATCAGGGCAAGGACCACACGCCATCCCCAGGAGTCTGGTTCCCTAACCCAGCTTTAAATGGTTTTGTCAGTTTCTCTCCTGCTTGGGATTATTGTTGCAAGTAAGTTCAGATCTGTCGGGGAAAAACAGGAAATGCACCAGGAGCTATATAGCACTCTGGTTTGCCCTTCAACATTCCTGCATCTATGTACCCAAGGCAAACCCTGCTATGCAGAAGGGTGATCAGCTTCTGCCATGGTAGTGGTGGCTGATGAAAGCAGGAACTGATGAATGGTTCATCAGTAGGACATTTTAAGATGTTAGACCCAAAACAAAGAAGGCATATGTGTGCGCACAGCACTTGGCTCTGCTTCATCTAGCAGAACCACCCCATCACTGAGATACTGGGTTTTGTAAACTCTGGGTACGAGAGCATAATGTACGTTCTGCACATATGCAGAATTTGCCAGCAAGCTGCTTTTTAAGAATAACAAAAGTTTCTAGCTCTCATGATTGTAGACACACGTTTGGAATGACGTCAGCAGAGTCTGATATTCATAGTCAGGCTGCACTTCTGCTGATTAGTGGTGTGTGCAGGATATCAAAATGGCGCCGCCTACCTCCTTGCGCTCCGCCCACCCGCTCCAAGCCCCCTGTTCCCCCTTCTCTCAGATCCCTTCCCACTTCTGTTTTCTGCCACCCGAGCTCTTGCCCGAGGACTCTAAATCCTTTTCAGAACTTGCTCATTGCAGAAGGGGAACTATGCAAAATAGAAGAATGTGAATAGTTTGATTTGCATAATTTATTTTCCACGCAATATAATTTATACATCTTTGGTATCAAGTGCACATAGCACCATCCATCGTGAGACGCTGCGAAGCAATTCAGAGCGAAACTACCCACTGCAAGGTCTCTGCCCTGTAACATTCATTTTCAGGAGGTAGGGACATTTTCAGGGAAGAATTGGTAGGGGCCAACATCAGTGCTCCATTGCAAACTGGTGTTTCAGTGCCAACGCAACGCGAGCCAGTTCTGCCCCTGCCCCCAACAGTTCCCCCCCTGCTTTTCCTCCACATCAGAGGCTAGAAAATCAGCTGGAAGAGAAACAACCCATCCTGCACCCCAGGGTATATATAGGGAGAAATCAGCATCTTCAGTTAGCGTTCGGCACCCCCACCCCCAGCTGTTTCTCCCTTACAAATACAGTGGTACCTCGGGTTAAGTACTTAATTCGTTCCAGAGGTCCGTTCTTAACCTGAAACTGTTCTTAGCCTGAAGCACCACTTTAGCTAATGGGGCCTCCTGCTGCCACCGCGCCACCGGAGCACGATTTCTGTTCTCATTCTGAAGCAAAGTTCTTAACCCGAGGTACTATTTCTGGGTTAGCACAGTCTGTAACCTGAAGCGTATGTAACCCGAGGTACCACTGTAGCTCCCTCTGCATTACCTTTGCAAATGCACATATGAGAAACGGGTTTTTGTTGAAGTAATGTGTGGCGTCCGTAAGCTCCACCTTTGACCAGATTCACAGGGAAATCTCCAGGTGCAACCTATATAGAGAGGGGGCTATAGAAGACCTAACCCCAGACTGTAGCAACTGAACCATGGGGTGGCACCCTGTGGCTGCCTAGACGTTCCTGGACTCCAACTCTCATCAACCATGACCATTGGTGATTCTGGCTGAGGTTGATGGGAGTTGGAGTCCTGGAACATTTGGAAGGCCCTCATGTTCCCCATCCATGATCCAAAGCCTTCAGAGTTGGTGGGTCTTCCCCCCATCCAGGAGCAAGCATGTGCTAGTGCTGTTCGAAAAGGTGCAAGGCCCCATTGCTCTTCTCCCCACCGTCAGTGAATGCACCAGAAGAGCTGCAGCAGCACCAACTAGCGCACTGGAAGGAGAATGTGCTGGGTAAGCATTTCTGTGTTAGGTGGGCACTGCATCCAGCCCAAGCCAGGATAGAAGGGAAACAAGCTATGGACAATCCCTTCTCAGCCCCTCATGTATGAAGACAAGAAAATCTAATGAGTTAACCACTGGCAAGAGAACCTAACACACTCATGGTCATACTTTTCAGCCTCTGCAAAGCTCATGCCTCCCTGGAAGAACTCTGGGGAGAGAACTGTGGGTGGCACAGCCGGGGCAGGGACTGGCATGGAAAAGGAGCAACAAAGCTGCCCAAGTGGGAATAGCAGAGGACTGAAGAAGAGGTGTCAACATATAAAGCAGCTTAATAGTGGGATGCTAAGCTTCTGGCTCACACCAAACCCAATTTATCCTGCAAGGGTCGTGCAGCCACCATCCCCATAGTGGGAAGGCATGGTGCCATGCAGCACCCTTCCCATGGCTGGCGAGGCAAGGCAACAGCCACACTGCAGGGAGCCGGACACAGATAATGGCACAAATGAGATTGACTCTAATCCAAAAAGCCAAATCCGCTAATTGGCAGCTCAGAACCAGGCTCTTTCCGGGAATATAGCCGCAGCTGCTTTCGGAGAAGACCTTGTGATCAGGCACACCTCTGGGCCCAGCAAGCGCCAAAGGCAGGATGTGAACTCGAGTCCCCTTGGTGGGCACATGTCTTACTGGCCCAGGCCACGCAGGCGCTGAGGCAGCACCAGCAAACATGCCAGGATACTCAAAGCCAGCTCCAGAAGGTGGCAAGATGGGAAAGATGCCAGGGACTGGAGGCCAACAAGGGCTGAGGAAGCTAGGAAAAGGCAACGAGGATGTCCTTGATTTCCTGTATAATATCGTCTCTCACTGGTTAAGGAACTATCGGGGTATTCTGATGCTCAGGAACCTCTAGCATCCTAATGGGGGTCCTGCGGATATTCACCAGGGTCAATAGCAAGTGAGAAAATGGCTGTGGGATTACCTAAATTTATATGGCTTAGGAGATGTGGACCACATCAATCTGTGCTCTGGGTTTATCAGCATGAATTATTCTGTCCCTGGAGAATTCATTAGCTCGCATGCACATTGCTGATTCCTCTTGGAATCTGGACACACGCCCTGTGAAAGCAGGTTCCTTAGGGACATTACGTGACTGCGGTTCCAGGGCTCATGGAAGGTCCAGCACTGTGAAAGACAGTCCACGGCAACCTGGGGGGGGGGCAACTCACCTTCCTTAGAGCGTCCTCACAGCCCATCGAGAAGAGGAAAGAACACCTTCAACCTCAGCCTGGGCCGTATTATTTCATGTTGGCCTCCAGCTTACAAATGAGATATATATAGCCCACAAATTATACTATATATTACACACACAAACATGGAATCAAAAGCCAGAGATTAGTTGGGCGGAATGTCCTCGCAGCCGTGAAGTCGCTGCCGTTTTGAGGGGAACAATGAGGCTGAACCAACATAGGCAGCTAAACACCGACAAAGAGCACGTCGACGCATGTGGCATTGCAGAACGAAGAAACAACGGACAGGGGCTGGCAGGGCAGCTGGGGGTGGGAGCGCATCAGAAAGCAAGAGGATTTAGGGGCTTTCCAGACAATGTGGTTTTCAGAAGGGTAACGAGTTCTGCTTACTAATTTACTGGGCTCCTGCCAGATGATGTCGCCCCAGCGAGAGTATCTCTTACTGAAGGTAGGGAAGAATTGTAGTTCCCCAGAACTCAACCCACTCAGTTCAACTGCTACAAATCTGAGATTCTTTTCCCGGGGAAGCACACCGACTGCACTGGAAAGTACTGTGCGTTTGGTGGCTGCTGCAGGAGTAGCGGGGGAAGTGATTAGTTACCGCCCATGACATGATCTATTGCACTCCTCATTATGTGCTGGACTCCACATTGTGTACTTGTGTCATCCTCCAAAACACAAATGAGAAAACCCAACCCTGTTATCCAGGCAGTAACCCAGTTTGGAAAGTGGATTAAATGAGTTTATCCAGGAAATCTCAGTGCCAACAAAGACATCTAGGGGCAGAAGGGCTGGGCTAACAACCCGCTCGCTTTACCTTGGCTGAAATGTGTATTGGAGGAGAAGCAGGAGGAAGATTAGCACACAGTGAGGCAAACAATTTAGAAACTAAAATTTGGTAGGACCCAGTGGCGTAGCGTGGGTTGTCAGCACCCGGGGCAAGGCAAGTAATTTGCACCCCCTAACCCATGGATTTGCGCCCCCTAACCCTAACCCCCAGATGTTGCGCCCGGCCCCCCCCCTGCACCCCCCAAGCTACGCCACTGGTAGAACCATCAAAACGTCAGAAGACTGGACAAAGCAGAAGGGTTGCACTGGAACAAAGAGAAAGGCAGGTTCTGGTCTCCTTCATCTTGAATTA
The DNA here is from genome assembly GCF_964234715.1 of Podarcis melisellensis. Classification (NCBI taxonomy): domain Eukaryota; kingdom Metazoa; phylum Chordata; class Lepidosauria; order Squamata; family Lacertidae; genus Podarcis; species Podarcis melisellensis. Next base: position 67,635,850 of record NC_138529.1, on the reverse strand, counting down.
GCTTGAGGATGAGGACACAGAGAAGGCATTAGCTTTTTAGTAGAGAGCCTAGTGTTTGAACTGGGCTTACTTTCTAAAAATGGCATTACCCAGTTCTGCTGTCTAGAAATGGTCTCACCCAGCTGGTATCTGGCCTAGTGTTCTGTCTAGCAGAGAAACCATAAACATTTGTTTTTGAAACTTGGGGGGGGGGGGACTGACACGGGGTTATCAATTTTGGATGGCCTTACTACTTACAGAACTGGTGTCCCTTGTTTGCCCCTCTAAGTAGCTGGGAAAGGGGTTTTTCTTAACACAGGAGGCAGGGACGTAGAAACCAGCTCACAGGAATTTGAGGACAAGCTGCCGAAGGACCGTGAGACATCCTCAGAGCCCAAGCAAAAACACTTGGTATTCTATTTTTTAAAAACAAATGATTTGTTTTGTAATTTCTTTTTTCTTTTTACTTCTACAGATGCAAAACGCCCTGTGCCAATGCAGCAGGGAGTGCTTGCTATAGTTTTACAGTCTGGGAGGAAGGAAACAGGAAACCTGTATCCCTTCTCTCCTCTCCATTGCAGACATTACCCACCATTTCCAACTGAATGGTTTTGTCCCCCCACCTCTTCTCACTTTAAGATATGACTACTGCACACTGCCTCTGCTTAGGGCTGAAATGCATGTGCATCCTTATGTGTGTGTGTGTTTTTTTTTTTAATTAAAAAAAGCAAATAAAAATAGAAAGAGCCACAAATAGACTTTCTGGAATCTAACGAAGTGTCTATATCCTCGGCAGCGGGGTTTGTCATGCTATAGCAGCAGCAGCAGCATCAAGGATGGCCACAATGCTTCCACTAAGGAGATGGGGGCAGGGGAAGCAGTTAAGAAACAAAACAGTGAGATAAATGGCCCAAATCAGAAAAGCAAGTGGAGGGGAGGGGGAGAAGGAAGGATGCTTTGATCTCTACATCATGGCATCCAACAAAAAGTGAGTGGAAGTTTAGCTAATGTGTTTTTACGCATCCCTTCCTTTAAGAAGGAGCTTGGGGAATGTGCCCCTTCCTTCCCACTTTGGGCTGCTGGCTAGAAGACGGCCCAAGGTCACCTGGAAAGTGTTAGAAACTCAGATAAGCTAGGCACCACATTGCACCTTAAATCTAGGCTATGGTTGCCACAATGGAATGCCTGTTCGCAAGGGGGCTGGACTAGATGACCCTTGGGATCCCTTCCAACACTGATACTATGATCTCGGCTACATCCGCTTGACAGTAGCTTCTGCTCTTACAAGAATCTGCTCTTCCCGCTGTGCAAGGAGGAGAAACACAAACAGTGGAAATGGAATTGACTGTGGACTAAGGCAGAGGATTTTAAACTGGCGCCCAGAAATCTCCACGTACTGTAGTTGCAACTGGACCCGCACCAGTAGCAAAATGCGCTTGGCGAATTTCGAACACGGCCTGGAAATTATCGCAGTCAAGCGAAGATCTGGGTCTCCCAGGCCTCAGTGCAACACTCTAACCTTCCCACCACACTGCAAAATGTTGTGTTCCTGCCTGAGCTGTCCAGCTATGGCCTCTGGTGGGGAAGGAGGGCTGCCTTGCATTGGGCAGAGAAATCGCATAACACAATTGGTACCTTTGGAATGAATGGAGTGGATAACTGGTTAGCTATCTGTGTGAATCCAGAGCGGCTCTGTGTCCCCTTTTCCCAGGTGACCTTGTGGAGCATCCAAGCCTAGCACTAAAAGCAGAGTCACCCACACTCACCTCCGCTCGAACAATGGGTAGCTAATTTTAGTAGTCTTTAGCCACTGCTAGTTTGGCCCCCCCACCCCACCCCGCAGCATGCCCCAAGCTAGCAGCTGGAGTCAAACATTTCCAAGGGCACCTGCAGGCATCTGAACTTGAGCGGACAGGAAGAGATAGAGCCTTTCACAAATGACAGGGATGTCAGGCAGCCCTATCATGTGAGTGGGGCAAAAAAGCTCTGAATTCCCCGTCTCCAAACCGAGCAATTAGGCTGCTAGCAGGGGCTGCATACAACTTCTCCCCGGAATATAATTGCTCCCCACGGGTGGGAATGGAAGGAGATCGGCAGCAGCTGTTTTCCTTTCACTAAACAGAGCCCCACTGAGGTCCTCTCAGCGGCACAACCCACCATTGCCACCAGCAAGCAGCAGGTGAGCCCAGGCTTCCCTTCCCGCTATTTATTATTGTGTTTATACCCCACCTTTGCAAGGAGCCTAAGGTGATGTACATGGCTCTCCTCTTATCATCCTTCACAACAACCCTCTGAAGTAGGTTAGGCTTAAGAGTTGGTGGTTGGCCCTCCTAAGGCCACCCAGTGAGCATCGTAGCCAAGTGGGGGATTCGAACCCTCGTCTCCCAGGTCCTGGGCCCGACACTCTAACCACTACACCACCCTAACTGCCTTCTTTCTTGCACTCCCAGCCAGCTCTGTAGTTTGTAGTGCCATGATCTTGTCCAATGATCCGTGTGTTGATCCTCACTCCTCCTGCAGAGCTGGTGGGTTGCAGCATGCTTCTTAGTACGAGTGAAGCTGCAAGGCCGGCCCTAACCCTCTGCTCTAGATCATCCCACCATGGGCTAGTCAAAAGGAGAGGAGTGTGGGGCAATGAGGAGCTGCCCAAGCCAGATGTTCTGAAATGAGAGGTGGCAGCAGCCTAGATCACCTAGATCCTTACTGACTCCAGAGTTTCCTAGTGCCTGCAGTGTGAAAGGGGGCATCAAATTCTCCTCAAAGGAGATAAGTCACACCCATCCACACCCACTTTGGAGGGGGAGCTCACCTATTCCACGGCAGTCATCAATTTTACTTTTCTGTCTCTGAGTAAAAATAAATCACGCGTGCACGCTTGTGTTTAAAGAGACACCCTCGCTACACCTTCTCCCACCAGGCCACAATTCCAAAAGAAAGCCTTCTGTACTTATGGCTTCTGGCTTATCCCAAGTGCCTGCAGTTACGGGAGGGCTGAATGCATCAGGCAACAAAAATGTTTGAACCACCAACCAAGCATCCGTCCGTAGCCAGGGCCACTGCAAGCATCTGCTGCATAGCCCACCAATAGCACCAGGTTTCTGCAGACAGAGCAGGAACAAGACACCAATCCCTGCTGCCTGCCCCCCACCCCCCAGCCCTAGAGTGGAAAGGGAGAGGAGCAGACCCCCACCCCCAGCACCACCCCCCTTGTGCAGCCCCTGGCCCATGCACATGTGTTTCTAATGCACCGCGAGCCCCAGGGAACCCGTGTGCAGAAAAACGGCACCAAATTCCTTTCTGATCGAGTAATGGGCCCCAGCAGCCTCCGCATGGGGGAGGGGCAGCTTGGACCACCAGACCCTCCGCAAAGGGGAGGGGGAGGGAGGAAAGCAGCACATGAAACCTCCTCCTTTTGTGGAAGGGGCAAGGCCGGAAAGCAGAGCTTGGCCTGAAGATGGGGAGAGCATTTAGGGATTCTCAGAGAAAGCAAGGACTAACTGTCATCAGGCGGATCGCAGCTCTGGATCTGCACCCCGCCCCCTGCGCAACTTGCTCTGGATTCCCCAGTATTAGGCTGCAGCCTCTGCAGGCCTGCGCTCCAATGCAATCCGCACCTGCGCAACAGGGAGCATGCCTTACAAAGAGCACATGGGCTAATGTAATCCCAAGGCAATGGAAAACCAAAATGTGGGCAGCTGCCTCTCATCCAAGATCCACATCTAAGCACTCCCCCCCACACACACACTTCCCCCATCGTAGCCCAGGACCTCCCCCCTCCCTGCTAGCTCTCTGGGCGCCAGCTTCCAAGCAGGCCCACATGCGCCATCCCTACAGCTGGCGATTCCAGAAAGCACAATTCAGATGTGGCTGCTTCCTCAAGGGCTGGCTATTTTGCCACCGCCCTGGTGGGCCAGTCTTGTAGAAGGTCACAGGTGAATGGGAGGCAGCAGCAGCAGCGCCAGAGCCGAGCCAGCACTTTCCACCCCACCCACCCAGCACAGAGAGAGGGAGAGAGGCCTTTGTCCTTCCTCCACCAGCTGTTTTTTTTCTGCCATGTTCAGCACTTTTGGTGGCTCTCAATCAGGAGTCGCTCCTGCCAGGTGATTGAATGGATGCCCCACAGCCCAGTAAGCAAGCGCTGCCTGTCTGGGGATTTACTGCTCCCCACAAAGGTAGGGAGGCTGTCTCACCCCAATGACCTTGAGCTACAGGAGCTGGCCAGGTGCCCCCCCTCCTCCGCCCCCCACTGGATTTCTCTGGAGCCTGGATTTCTCAGACCACATGCGCTGGTGCATTGACAGCTGCTGGCCCACCAGGGTGGGGCTCCCCACATAAAGAAGTTATTGTTCAGCCCCGCCCCACCCCTTCACCCCCAGCTGCCTCACACAGCTCCTGCCAGGGAACATGACCCAGAAGAAGGGATGAGCAGGCTCCTTCACCCCATTTCCTAGAAGCCCGGGCAGGGTTTCCTTTGTGCCAAAGTTCAAGCCCAGATTTCATTTTTAAGTGCCAGGGCTGAATCCTGGAACATGCCATGTGTTGTCCCTATGCCCTACTCGGCCCAACAACACATTCAGAATGAAGCAGCATGGCTTTGGATTGTTAGAAATTACATACAGGGCAAACGCAGGGCGGGGCTTTTTCATGCTATGTCTCTGCATGGTCTGATCTTAGTTAGCCACTTTGATGGTCTGGAGATTTTTTATTCTCCAAAGCAGCAGAGCTCCCTGCCCCCATACATTGCACCCTAGACCTACAGAGACCACCCACGTGCCACAGCTCTTGCGAGCTGAAGCCACGCTGGAGCTGGAGGAAACTCTCCCAGAAATGAAGAAGCGACTCAGAGGGAGCCAGAAAAGAGAGTCAAAGGGAGCCAGAAACCTCCACTTGCAGGACGGTTTTAAGGACAAGGTACTGGGGGTTCAACTGCAATGCTTTAGAGAGCAGGAGTGGGACCCTGGCGACTGCACAGGTTTGCCTTTGATATTTGTTCCCTTCAAATCCTGTTCTCCGAACTCTAGGCTCAAATCCCAGTGGTCTCCTCTACACATTTCCTCAGCTGCATGGCTTCCCAAACCCCACCCAGTGACTTGCCTGCTCCAAAGGGCAGCCCAACCTTCCCTCTTCCATAGTTCACATCTCTCGGTCCCACTGAATACCCTTCCCAACCCTCTCCTGCTGAGAGTTCATCCTTCTTCTGCTCTGGCCCTCACTGATGCAGTTGCCCTTTCTCTTTGCCATCAATTATTTTGACACGGAGAGATCTGGGCACAGCTAATGGATCAGAGGCCTGCCCTGGTCCCCCAAAGTGGGGACAGCCTCTAACCACAACGAGAGAGAAAACACCTTGGAAGAGCACATTGCATGGGAGGGGGCGGGAAGCCCCTTCAACCCCACACCAGACGGAAGGGACTTCCTTTCTCTCCCAAGGCCAGCTTGATGCAAGCACTTCTGCTGCTCAGGAAGCAGGAGCAGACACAGCAAGGCCAGCCAGCAGAGACAGGATCCCGGTGGCAGGGTAGTTGAGTTGCAAAAATACACACACACACACACACAAGGTGCCAGGAATCTAGATTCAGGTAGGTAGCCGTGTTGGTCTGACGCAGTCAAAATAAAGAGACCAACTAAGTTTGTTCTGGATATAAGTTTTCGAGTGCATGCACACAATTTTTAAATTTATTTCAAGGTGCCAGGAAGGCAGAGAGAGACTCCAGTAGGAGGTAAGAACCAATTCGGTGTAGCGGTCAGAGGAGGGGAAGCAGACGTGATCCTCCCCAGATATTGCTCCAACTCTTGTCAGACTCGGCCAACACAATCAATGGACAGGAATGATGGCAGCAGAAGTCCAGCAACATCGGGGGGCACCACACTGACTCCCTGGGTCAGGACAGGACCAGGGAGCTCAGGACTGGAATCCCTGTCTAGCCACAGAGCTAGGCCATTGGGCCAGTCTCTCTTTCTCCTTCTCCCCACCTTCTCTCTAACCCACCTTATAGGGTTGTGTCATGAGGATAAAATGGAGAAGGAAAACCAAGGATGCCACAGAAAGCTTTTTGGAGGAAGCATGGGATAAAATAGCCTAAATATGATAAAATAGAGATAGGTCGCACAACAGTGGAGCAGGGGGAGAGTCACAAAAAGGAATGATAATTATAGGAAGGGGGGAATCTGGGATCCATAGTAGGAGAGGTTTTAGTAATATTTTCACAAGGGAGGTGTAAAGTTAGCGGGTGCAGTGAGTCTGAACAGTCAAAGCTTGTTAGGGGGCTAGATTCTCTATCTAGTCTCTAGCCAGCTTGCAGCATAGTAATTTATATCCTGCATCTGTGGAGGCGGTGGGGGTGGTTTAGCTTCTTCCTCTTCAGACTGACACAGGGCAAAGCACTAAAATCAGAGTACTGCTATAGAGCTCCCTGGCAGGAATATTTTTTGACTCGGATCCAAGATATGCTGAACCTCTAAACCTTTCTCTGCTCACTCAGAAGATCTCTTTCGCAAGCCGCTCAGAAACTGGGGCTAGAGACTAAATAAGACATAAAAGGCTAGTAGACCAACTGCTAAACCGCTGGGGACATTTACTCCGCAGAATCTTATTGGCTGCAAGGCTAGATTCTCATCCTGGCAATTGGCAGACAGGCACCATCTTTTCAGAAAGGATCAGATTCAGGTGAGGTGAGGGCAGCCCTCTCGTGAGCAGTTCACCAAGGGGGCACTAGGTTCCACTCAGGCTGGATTCCCTTTGTGCTCTCTTCTCCTTAAGACAAGAAAACATTGCCCAGGAGACAAATCCATTAGCACACCCAGAGCACTCAGCCCACTCAGAGCACTAGACACCACTGCAGAAGCGACCCCATTTTCCATTCAAGAGATCCCCCCTCCCCCGTTTGAGGCCCTGCCAGCAGTACTGATTATATTTCCCATCACCTGTGGCCGACATCTGCCGCTCACTGTCTATCATCCCACAATGACAGTTCATTGTCCTGGAGATTCGGGTGCCTCAGCATGGGTGCTACTAATTTTGCTTGGCTCTTCCTTCTCAATCTTCCCCAATAATCTCCTATGCACCATCATTGATAACCAAACCATTATTGTACTCCTATGGCCCTCCATACATTTTTGGACTCCAGATCCCATCTGCCTCAACCAGCATTGCCATAATAGCCAGGGGTGATGGGAGTTGTAATCCAACAACATCTGGAGGGCCGAAAATATATCCCTGACATACTGACAATTTTACAGTGGGGAGGGGGGCAGGAAGGAAAGACAGACCCCTGCTTCTAGGCATTTTCAAGTCTGAAAGTGGGGAGATTACTTCCTCTTCACTCTCTGCCTTCCTTAGTTTGCCTTTGAGGGTGACCTGTCCTCCCACCTCTCAAATTCATGCCTTTCTGAGCACACAACTGCACCCCCTCCACCCACACTGTCATCTCATGTGTGTGTGTGTCCCACTTTCTACAACAAACAGCACACATACTATGTGCCCACTGGTTAGCCACACTCCTTTCTGTTTGCATGTGTGTGTGTGTATCATTTGTGGGATACGTCTCCAGCTGAACAGACCAAGAGGCCTGGCTTGCAAGCTGGAAACAAGAGAGGGGTGTCTGAAGTGCCTGGGCTTTGAAAGAGAAGGAAGCAAGCAAAGAGGAGCAGCTGGAGACCTTCTGGTCTAGAAGGAAGAGGAGGAACCGGGTGGGGAAGAGCAAACTACAAAGAAGCAACAGCAAAATAAAGCACTGGGGAGGAGGGGAGGAAAACTGATAGCAGTGCAGAGTTTATTCCATTTGCACTAGCAAAGTTATAAATTGTTAGGCTGCAGCAGGTCAGAGTACTGATGAAGCTTTATCTAAAGAGAGCAACCGAGCTCTACGACTCCCCACAAGCTGACATGGAGCTAGTAAGTGGCATACCAGGACCACTGCCTCATTCCTCTGTCCCCCTGTGCTGCTGATGTGGGCAGCTCCAGCACCATTGCAAAAGGAGAGGCTGAAAGCAAAGCAGATGGGTTTCAGCTTCTGAACCAGAAGGTTTATGCCGCCCAAAGGCCACTAGCACTTGAAAAGACCTTGCCTCGGAAGAATGTCACACACCTGCACACCCCAGGTTAGCGAGGAAGGGGGTCAGAAACGGCCCTTGGCAGTGAAAGTGGTAGCTCACAGGGAGAAGAGCACTTTCACATCCACAGGGCGCTTTTTCTTTTTTTCATTTTGGCCTTCTGGAGACAAATGAGCTTTCAGCAACCTGAGTGGGAAGAGAAAAACCACAACAGCCGATACAGAGAGCAGAGCTCCTGGCAGACAGAAAGGGCAGGGTGTGGTAGGGATAGTATGGACCCAGGAGATATAAGAAACTATTTGCAGAGAGAGAAAACACTGCATGTCAGTGCAGACTGAGAAACTGAGGATCAGGGCAGAAGAAATCTCACAGGATTTCAAATTCTGGGTTAGCAACTCTGGAAGGAGAAGGGAAAAACAACAATTCTCTAAGCACACTATGGACTTGGTTTCTTTAAGAAGCATAAAGTACTTGTCAGTTAGCTTTTTAAAAAGCAAAAGCATTTTCTAAGAGCTGCTCTGGAACAGACCAGGAAGCCCATAGTGGCTCCAATTATTATCAGTCACACACAAGCACATGTACAGGACAAAGTGATTTCCATTATTCTTTAACCAGCTCATCTGCATAACAAGGTATGGGCGGTCTCCCATTCCCACTTTACACATGGGGAACGGATGCTGAAAGAAAGTGACTTGTTCAAAAGCATCCCACAGAGGCTATAGGTGGCCACTGTTTTGAACCTAGGTCTGAGCACTTGTAAATAATTAGTCCCCCTTGTGGTGCATATTAAGGACCAGATTAAGTGCTCCATAATTGCAGGGTGAATTAATCTTACAGGAGACTACGTGGCAAGTGCTTCCTGGCAACTGAGTCCTGCTATCTTATGTTTAGAGAGCATCACTCGAGCCCTCTGTGCATTTCTGCTTCAAACAGAAAAAAAAGGTCCAGAAACTAAACTACCGGGGAGAAACCTTCAGTTGTCTGGGCCATTGCTGCAGACATGGGTGGACTGCTTCATCGCTTGCAGGGAAGTCTCAAGGCATGAGGAAGGCAAAGGAACCTCGCATGAAGTCTCTCAAGAACCTTCTGCCTCTGACAAAGTGTGAACGTTCACTGGCTGGGAACGCCAAGTATGCAGGCCTCATTAACAATAACCCCCAACACCCACAACACACCCACACACAATTGGGTGACTGCAGAAATGGAGCACATGTCTATTGTTTGGGGCTTTGTAGGAGATGGCTCCCATTTCATCTTGGGAGGCAGCCTTCAAATCAAGGCTTCCCCATAGCAGCAGGCCCAGAAAATTGCAAATAAAGGGTTGTGCTGAAAACATCCCCCAAGTCTATTCTGGGAAGAGCCCCTGAGAGCAGGGATGGGCCTTCGTTGCCACCACCACCTCCAAAGAGAAAGGAGAGCCCCTTTGCCAAAGAGACAGGCGGCCTGTGGACAGCCAGGCCTCGGCAGCCCAAAAGAAAAGGATGCGGCACTTGGGGGCCCTCGACGCCTCCTCCTTGCGCGGGGATGGCTGCCTGCGGAGGGCCCCCTTGGCTCCTCTCTGCCTCTCTCCTTCTCCTCCCCTCCAACCCCACCTCCTCTTCTCCTCCTCACAGCCCACCAGCCCCTCCCCTCCAGCCTCCAGACCCCCTCCTCCCCCTCCCCCTCGCCAGCCCCACCTTCCTTTGTGTAGCGCGTCTCTATCAGATAACTTTCACCCCAAAACTGGAGGGGAAGAGAGGCTGGTACCCGGAGGCGCGGGATAAGCGCAGATGGGCACCGGGCGCCGAGCTGGACGGCGCGGGCTGGCTCGGGAGGGCGCCGCGGACGGACGAGCAGGTGGAAGAGGCACCGCGCGGACCCGCCCCCGCCGCATCCGAAGCGACGCGCCCGGGGAAGGATACTGCGGGAGGGTGGGGGGAAGAAAGGGGGCGCGTCCTGGAACCAAGGTGGCACCCGCAGGGCTGGGGCGCGCCTCCGACCCCCCCAATTTTAGGGGTGGAAAACGCCTTCGGGACTTCTCTGAACTGCTCCCCTCCTCAAAAGAGCTCCGTGGGGCTCCAGGGCGGGACGCCGCTCAATATGCCCCCTCCGCCCCGACTCTGAAAAGGCTGCTGGAGCATCCTCGGGCTGTGCCCTCCTTGCGCCCCACAGAAAAAGGCCTCGCCCCAGATCCCGGGCCTGGCCGCGCGTTGCCAATGCACCATTTTGGGTTGCTAATGGCTTCTCTCCCCCCCCCCCCGCCCCCCAGCCATGTCCCAGGTCCAGGAGGCGAGCAATCTCCCGAATCGCCTCTATGGGGAGCGGGAGGGTGGCGGGGGGGAGAGCGCTGTTGGTGACTCCCCGTAGAAAAGCGGGCGGGCAGACGCCGCCCACGCCCCCCTGCACAAAGCAGAGACGGCAGCCAGCGCCCCCTCCCCACCGCGGGGACAAAGAGCCCGCTCCCCCGGGGGGGCTTACCAGTCGGTGGGGCTGTCCTCGCCGATCACCTCCTGGTACGAGGCCAGCAGCTCCAGGCGGTTGGCGCCGAAGCTCACGCCAGCCATGCCGGCGGCGGAGAGAGAGGGATGCTGCTTTCCGGGACGTCGGCGGAGGGGCAGCGAGGGAGCCGCGCTCGGATGGAGACAGGCCGCCTGCCTGCTTGCCTCGGAGACACTGCAGCAGTAGCAGCCGAGGGAGGGAGCCGGGCGGCGCGGAGAGGCGAGGAGGCTCCGCCTGCTGGCGCACCCGGTCCTAGCGCCGGCCGCGGCTCAGCATCCCCCTCCCGCCCCTCGGCCGCCTCTCCAGCGCCGCCGCCGCCGCCGCCCACCTCCTCTCGATTTGTCCACATGTGGGTTGCCTGGGATCAGCCATCTTGAGCTGGATCACTTCAGGCACCACCACGTATGTGCAACGGCGGCTCCCGCTTACATTCGGCCCGAGGGGACGGGGGAAAGTTAGAACTTGAGGCACCTGCGCCGTCGGGCCCAAGTTTTTGCAACAAAAACCAGAGCTCCATAGAGGAGAAGTTCCCTCACACTTTTTAAAGCTCAGAGTTGCTGCGGCAGCGCACAGGGGTCCAGAGAAAGGGGCACTCTGCGCACGCTCAGAGGCACTCACGTTCATCGCAACTTTACACAGTTGGCAGCTGAGCCTTGCCCGGTTAAGTGTTATAGGTCTGGGAAAGAGGGCCAGACTTCGCGCAGGACACACCAGGGCAGAAGCTGGCAATTCAAATGACTTAGGTGCGGCTGAGCTGGGATGCAGCCTCAGGCTCAGCATCAGTGATCTACACCAAACCTCCAGTTGCATCGATATTGTAGCATCAGTCAGAACTGACTCATCCTCATCTCATGCACTTCAATAGAAAGCGAAGTCTCGCTGCCTACTGCAGTTCAGATCATGTTCTTGTGATCTCAGGGGTGGGGTGGGGGACACTTGGTGGCACTGTGTGAAAAATCCCATTTTGTTGCTAGCACACTGTTTGCTATATAGCAATCATGACTAAATTTTGAGTGATTGACAATATCCAGCCAAACAGAACCTCATGGTTTTGTAGTAGTAATCTCAGCACATCTCCCATTCTACCGAGGATGCCTCCACACAAGCCAGTCTGGAACCGTCATATACACTTAGCATCCTCTCAGCAAGCCCACCACCACCACTTGTTATAGCCCTACTCAAATGGCTCTTTTGGGAATCCGGAGGAGCACTTTAAGGATTTCTGGATCCCACTTTGCCTCTTGTCTTCCAGCTTCCACCTAGGATTTTAATAGGTCATAAGATTTTATGGTAACTATATTTGTAATGTACTTTTGTCCGTGTTTGTCCTTTGATGCTATGGCCTGTCGGCTACGCAAATAAAGTCTATTCCTATTCCTATTCAAGGTCTTCTCTGAAAGTGGCCTGGAAAAGCAATCTCACTCCCATACAGTGTGGGCAGCATCTGGGCCACCATGGCACCTTATGAAGTAGGTGCCAACATTCTTCAAGTGTGAGGTGTTTTTTTCCTCTTAGCACTGCATTTCTTTTCTCAGTCACCTGGCACTTCAAAGCAAAGCCCACGTGGTTTCTAGCAGAAATGCAATTCAGACTTGAGCTACTGTGGAGGTGACCTAGTCTAGGTGATAGAGAAGCCTTTCTATAACAACAACAACAACAACAACAACAGAATAAACCCTGTTGCTTTTGTCACTGTCTACCAGTTCTTGCCTGGCACTCCCAAAATTCAATGGGAAAGGCTTAAGCCTCTGCAACCTCTCCCCAAAACAGAAATCCTGGTCATGACATGCCATAAGGCCTCCCTATTTTCAAGAAGCAATTTATGAATGGAGTCAAGCTGGGGTTTCCATCTGTCCTAAAGCTCTGCTTATAGATTATCAGCTAATTACGTTCCTTGTGATTATGGCCTTTAAGAATTCATCCAGCCTGTGGCTTTGATGATGCTTTGCCTCTCTGGAAAAATCTGTTCCATTTAAGAAAAAAAGGGAAAACACCCACATCCCCGTAAGAAGAAAAAACATTCTCCCTGCATAAAACAAAGCAAGTGACCCCAAAGACAGAGTAACATACGCCCCCTTGCAAGACACAAATCAAAGCTAGCAGGAAGCACAAACCAAGTAGTTCCCTACAACAAGAACTGCAAGCATCAAGGAAGTTTCTCGCCAAATATAGGATCAGTAACCACTAAAGCAGAAGCTGGAATGAAAGCACAAATGCTACAAGCTGCACGGGGGAATAGCCGGCCAAACAGGAACAGCCACACAGCAGGCATAAGCTGCATCAAGGCTGCAAATAAGGAAGTGCACGAAATACTTCTCCAAGTTGCCAACTGTGTTTATCTCTGAAAATAAGTCCTTGAATTCAAGCCATTCTCAGTCACCCACAGGTCTCTGGGCAATCTTTATGCTATCCTAAGCAGGTGCCGTGTTCTTTGGGACCAGTCATTAACTTAGACCAATGAAGCTTCATATACATGGTTTTGCCGATGCAGATGCCTTCCTCTGTTTAGGTCCACTGTGACCATCCTCTCCTTCGCTCACATTAACCTGCAAACAGCCACTGCCGCAAAAGGGCTTTGCTTATTTATGCTGGAGGCAGCCTCGCACACCACACCGCCCAATCTGCTCCCGGACTGCCTGATTTTCCATTAAAACATTTACAGTAGCAATACAGGTATGAAATCAAACTCCCGGCCAACAGGATATCACAGGCAGTTCCTGCTAAGTTGGGCAGTGCTAAGCTTTCCCTGCACCACTGTTGCTAGCATTTTCTGAAATGAAATGTTACCACTCGGCTGAAAGTTGTTCTGCAGCTGTCACTTTTCAACAGAGAGACCGTATTCAGTTTCAGCAATGCTGAGTTCCTTAGTCACGTGCACAGTATTTCCATGAAACTATTCCCTTTTGCTTTTCTTCTCTGAGCGTAAGAGGGGGGGGCTCAGGTTGCTTCTTCCCAAGTAGGACTAATATTAGTTTCTAGAGTGTCTGTCACACCATATAACCCGCACCTGTATTTTTCACCCCCCTTCCAGTAGAACCACACACTGCCCTTTTAAAGACAAAGAAATCAGCACAGCTCACATATGCGACAAAAGAATTAAAGACATATTTTATTAGGCATTCAAAGCACCACCAAGGTGGCAAAGAATTGAAGACTCCCAGCCGGACAGCACGGTTCTGGGAAACACACTTAGAGCAAATCAGAAATAATAACTCTTTGGTAGGGATGCTCTGGGGCCACATCCAGCCCAGGGCTGTGCGCTGCAAGCAAACGCAGCGTTGTATGGCTGGGGAGTGAATCACACGTTCATCTCATGGTGCGAGGAGAAGCAGCTTCTGCTGGTGTGGAGAAGAGGGCTGGATCCTAGGACAACTCTGTTCTCCATGGCATTTTAAAATTACTTTGCTTGAGGTCTGTTGCAACTTTATAGAACAAGGCTCTACACACCTTGGAGGTAGTCTGTTTCCAGCGCTAGGAAAGGAGTGGCTAAGTCTTGGGAGGGGAAAGAAAGCTCTTTTTCTTTTTGACTTGGTTCTTCCCAATTTCACTAGGGCCACATGTCTACGTGGAGGTGAGTTTCCATCACTGAAAGTGGAAATACATACTAACAGGCAGGACAGAGCCAGGCCTGGATCACAGAAATCACTTGTGATGCCTTTTCAAGGAAGGAAAGGCAGACAGGAGCCAAAGTTGGTAGTTACAACACAAAGGAGGCAAGAAGTCACAAGAAGGAGCCCTACCCTGGCATTGGGAAAAGCTATCGCCCCAAGAGGGCGATGCAGCAAGCGTTCACATACACCTGAGGCAGATAACGGACCTCCTAGGTAAGACCAAGTGTCAACTCTGCCTGCTTTGCAACAGCCACTAATGTATGGGATCCTTCAGCTAGGAAGTAACATTTCTGGGGCTCCCCCTCTTTGGCTGCAGCTGGCACAAAAGTGACAAGAGGCACGGGCAAATCCTTTGGACATATGGCGACACTATGGCTTCACAGCATGGAGAAGGGGGGTGGTGATTCTGCCCCTGTCACTCAGTGCTGGTGCAGAATGGAATTCTATTTGAAAAAGAGCAGCGGCCTAAAGCTCAGACTCTAAATCCATGTACCTGAATCCTTGCAGAGTACTGAAGGGAAATCTGAGCACTGCAGCTCCCCCATTGGGAATGATTGTCAAGTGAAGGGTTTGGGGTGGTGTGTGGGGGCAGCTCTCTCAGGACAGGACAGGACAGGGCAAAATGTGGGGGAAAGAGGAATGCAGGGCTTGGGCGAGCAGCAGCTTGGGCAGTCAGATCTCCTCTTCCCCACCCGCTTCCTCCTCCTCCTCCTCACACATGCGAGAAAGCATGGCTCTTGCACAGGGGCTTATCCTTTTTAGAGTAGAATGTCTTTCCTTCCAAGTTGATCTGGCAGATCTGTGGGGGGAAGGAAGGGAGGAAGGACTCAGTGAGGCAAGCATCAGTTCCACGCTCACAGGCCCACCACCCACTTCAGCTCATCCACAGGAACAAAAGAGGAAGGGCAAAGCCACAGGAATCACCAAATGCTCCGCTGCCCAGCTTCACCCCCAACAGTCGTTCCCCTGCTAGACTTAAGGCATTGCCAGGCAGCAGGAGGCACCTGAGAGTGCTTGCCACAAAGGCAAGCAAGGAGGAAAGGTTAAACCAGACAGCTCCACCCCCAGGGAAAGAGCCAAGCTCAGAAGCCGCATCTGACAAGCTACATGCTAGCAAATTGCTGCCCCTGCCTGCCAGCGATGTCCCTCTATCACGGAATGCTTCTGGAGCAAAGGCTGGAAAGGGTTAGTTGGACCAGTGGAAGGAGGTGGATGGTGGAAAGAGGTGCTCACCGCACAGACAAAGCAAGTGTCATGCCAGCTGAAGCCCAGCGCCTCCAGGAATCGATCGCCAGCGTCTATCTTGAAGTCACAGCCACGGCACTTGGTTCCAAACATCTTCTCATAGTCTTGAGGCAGGGAGAGAAGGTGAAGGAGAGATTAGGCCAAGGTGTTCAGAATCTGGAGGCCGAGCTAGGAAGAAGAGTGCCGCTGCTTACATGAGCCATCGCCACAGCACCACCTGTCCCACTCACCCGCTTGGCAAAGGGAGGCTGCTTTGATTGCAGAACCATGTTCAAAGAGCAGCTAAGATCAAAGGCACTTCCCTTAACACCAAGCCTGTCTGTATATCAACTGGCAAGGAGTCCTGTCCTCCCTGGCCCTACCTGGAGATGCCAGGAATTGAACCAGGGACCTCTCGCATTTAAAGCACGCACTCTACCACAGAGCTACAGACTGGGTTGCTAGTGTCTGGATCACTGTCCCAGTGATCTCAGCTACCTTCCTCCACAGTTCTCTGCTCCTGCTAGGTTCCCTTCTGTTTCTGTAGCTTTGCTTCTGCCCCACAATCCTGTCCTCTCCCCAGTATTTGCTTTTCTCTGATCAGAGCTCTTCCTGAGCTAAGCAACAGATGCTCTGATGCTGCCCTGGAGCCTGTTGGGCTGGCTGGAAGACCAAAGACTCTGTGAAGAGATGGCAGACAACCGTCCCAGCCATGTCAAGCAAGGCTGCACATGCTGTTAAGAGCCCCGCACACCCCACCCGGCTTATGATGAAAGGCAGCTGTTCATTCATCTGGGAGAATTCCAGATTCTTTCACAGCATCAGATAATGTGGGGGTGGAGAGGGAAGCCACTCCATTTGTTAAGCCTTTCTCCCCCTAGAAACCTCCTCCCAATGGAATATTCCAAGAGAAGGCTGTGTTTATCAGGACTGGAATGAAAGGAAAAGAACAACACTTCCCAGCATGCTTTGCTGCATGCTTACGTGATGCAGGTACTACTCTACTGATCTCCATAGCAACCTGGCAGAACGGGCGCTGCCCGGCAACCATTACCAAGGGGCAGTCAGACCAGGGTCAGAGGAGGACGCCATTGCAAGTGTTTTGTTGCCCAAGCTCTCCCTGCCACTGAAGGTCAGTACTAGGAACTGTTTCTGTGGGGTATCCCCCCACCTCTTCCAAGGAAGGCTGCTTTGGTGCTGGCTGCTGCTCCCATTCCAGGGGGAGCTTGGGACATCCCATATGCTTCCAATTTTATAAATCCAGAATGTTAATTAAAGGCTACCTAAAAGACTTCTAAGAAAGACCCACTACTTTGTGGGTACCACAGCCAAGTATTATCCATACCTCTCTCACAGTAGGGCTGCCCTTCTTCCATGTAGAAGGCACGATTGCGAATGGGTGTTTTGCAGGCAGCACAGATAAAGCAATGTACATGCCAGGTCATCTTGAGGGCATGCATAATTTCCTAAAGAAACACAAGAACGCGAGTCACTCCACTGTAGGGCTGCCCTTTGCCAACAATGCAGGGTATTTGGACAGCACACTACATAGGCAATACTGAACTTTCCACATGCCAGCCATACATTATTTCAACCATCCCAACAACCTGGTAGGGGAGGCCAGGATTTAGCCTCCACAGATTTGGGGAGGGTGAAGATGGCCGGAATACAGAGCAGGTTGCTCTAGCCTGCCAAGTGAGTTCATGACTAATATGAGATTTGAAACAGAGTTCCAGCTCGTGTTCATTGCTGTGCTATGTTTGCTCTCTGGAGCAGGCCTGGGAGTCCCCAGCCTCAAATATAGTAGCAAGACAAGTCTATCAGGCTTGTACTATATGGCAAGAGCAGGCGTGGGGAACTTTTTTTGGCTCAGTGGTCCGCATCCTTATCTGTCCACACCTCCAAGGGTCAGCTGTGACAGGTGAGTAGGACAACACACCTGTCAAAGTCCCTTGAGCAGTATTTCCCATGCACCTAACAGCTAGCTGGTTGTCTGCTACTTGGGAGTCGCAGTTCAGGAACCCACAGGGCTGGTAAAACTGCTTTGTGCAGAGACCAGCCCCACACATGGGGGACCCACAAGGATGGTTGGGGAGAAATGGCCCCACAGGCCAGCCAGAGGTCCCCCACCCCTGCTTTAAAGCATCAGCCCTTGAGTTAACATAAGGAACTGGAGAAGATCACCCCTGAGTGGAAAGGGCTAACAGCAATGGCTGCCTCCTTCTAAGCAATGGAAATCTCAACATCAGGGATGTGGGACCTGTGACTCTCTAGAGGTTGCCTGACTCCAACTCCCATCAGCCTCAGCCAACACAGCCAATAGTGAAGGATGATGGGAGTCGGAGTTCAGAACCCCTTGGAGTGCACAGATTCCGCCCCCCCGACTCTCAGCATGCTTGAGAGTAGGCCTGATTCCCCGAAGGCTGCGCTCCAACCAAACTCACCCCTGTGATCTTCTTCTTGCACTTGGCACAGTTGGGGGCGTAGCGTATGTCGTAGCACTTGGGGCAGAAGATGGAGCCCTTCTCCTCAAAAAACCCGCCCTCATCCAGCACCTTCCTGCACTGCGAGCAAGTGAACTCCTCAGGGTGATAGTAGCGTCCAAGGGCCACCAGGTAGCGCCCTCTGGTGGAAAAACAAAAAGAGGAAGGGTTAGCTTTGAGGTGGGTGATGAGCCTGGCCTCTTGCCTATTGGGGGAAAGGACAGGTGACCAGGGTCTTTCCCCTTCCATTGCCAGAAGACAATTCTACCTGTTGTTATGAAGCATGAGTCTACAGTACATGGAAGGGAACACTTCCAAGGGCTGGTTTGCACAGCAGCGTAGCAAAATTTCAGCACCCAGTGCTGCCTCAATACAACTTCGCACATCTGTTGCTGGCACTCTGTTGAAAACAGATTTTCCATGCAAACCAGAAAGTGACCTCTCCAGACAACAGAACAACTCTTTTCTTATTTCTGCGGCTGCAAACTCCTGGGTGATGCAGATGCCATTAGGCAGTTGAATGTCCGTGTGTCCTCCGTCCATTTCCCTTCCTCCACACACTGGCCACTGGCAACTCACGCTATGCCACTGGGTCCGCACATTATGATTGCAGCATGCCAACATCAAGCAAGGGACTCGCATTTGCGAACAAGTCACTGCAAGTATAGGCACCGAACTTCCAGGTCACCTCTGCACACAATATCCATCGGTGGAATCGGTGCACCCATCCAGAAGCCAGTATTCCAGGCTGCAACAGACTAAGTGAGGTGCAGGTGTACGTGTGTACAAACCACTTCCTATAATTTGGGGTGGGGGTGGGGGTAGGAGGAGAACGATCCCTCTGCACTGCTGCAACTCTCACCTGATTATCTTGTTGCACTGGTAGCAGATGGGTGTTTTGTCGGCACTCTCAGGGGCTTGCTGCGCAGCCTGTACAATGGAGTTGCGGTTCTGCATCGGCGTTGGCGTAGCCGGCTGGCTGTGCTTGCTCAGGACCGTGCTGGTTTTATCTGGGGCATACCGCTCAGCAAAGGAAGGATCCACAGCCCAGGGTGGGCGGCTGGCCGGGCCGGAGACAGGTGCAGGCTTCGGAGCAGCAGAGCCTGGAACAGTCACACACAAGGCAATGGCACTTTATCTCTAAACAGCAACCCACTTAAGATCTGAAGCTTGCATGACATATGCATTGGCACTGTGTCTAGGGTCTGAGCAACTCACTGGGCATAATCTCTGCCCTTGGACTTGGGTGGACAGACCCTCCTTCCCAAAGGAAGGCCACTGGCCACTGCTCATTTTCATGCACAAATGCATTCAAAAATTTAAAGCTAACACAGCTTCACAGCGAGAAGCTACAACAGGTTTTGCTGTAGACACTGTGGAAGATACCAGGTGCCAGTATGCAAAGCTTTCCCCAGCAAGCATCCCTGCCCAGAGGTTTCATCACATGCACAGCGCCCCCAGCTTACCATATCCAGGCTCCACTTTCAAGGCTGGCGCAGAAGACAGATCCGGTATGGAGACCTGGCTACAGAATAACCAATTAGTTCCAGGCAACCTGGGCCCATTACCCGCCCAGTCCAGCAGAGGCTGCTACCATGGCCCAGGTCTGGCAAGTCATTGTAGTGGGGATAGCTGTTTTTAATATTTTCACAGACCTCAAGAGCATCACTGGAGCAGATTGTGTGCAGTCAAAATATGCCCATACCCACAGTGTAGCAGTGACCCCTATTGGCTGGTGGTTTTGCTGCCCAGAGTGACCAGCATTAAGAAGAAACAGGTCCTATTATGCTAAGCCCAGGCTACAAAGCCTGTTGCCGAGGATGCGAGGACAAGCCAACACAAAAGACATTCTCCTCGTTTATGTGCAGAGGGAGCATTCATCTTCCCTTCTCTAAAGGAGGAGTTCAAAGGAGGAGGAGAGGACATGCATCATGCTGTCCTCTCAAGCACAATGACCGCAGCCACCACCTGCATGGATGGAGGATAAAGAACAAAGACTCCTGGGCCTGGTTTGCTCTCCTAAAAAAAAAAAAGTAGGACACCAGAGCAGGTTCTGCACAGGAGCACCAAAAGCATTCCTGTTAACTGTACAGTATAGCCAGGTCAGAGGCAGATGGAAAACGGAAGGCAGGATTCATTTAAGGAAGTGTTCCTTTCCTTGTGCACAGCAAGTGCCTGCTTTCCTGGCATACCTGGGGCAGTTCCTATGATCCCAAACTGGGCAATGGTGTGAGGACAAGCACTGTGATAATATCAGCATGAAGGAACAGCACAGCCTTTCAAAGCCTCCCAGCCCCAGGCTGCAGGGCAGGTCTGCATAAGAGGAACAGGCCTTAGCTCAGGGGTACAATATCTGCTTTGCAGGCAGCAAGGTTCCAGGCTCAGTTGACCAGCATCTGCAGGCAAGGGGCAGAAAAGATTCCCTGTCTGAAACTCCTGGAGAGTTGCTGCCAGCCGCGTAGATAATACTGAGCTCCATAGACCAAGAGTTTGATCTCAGTATAAGGCAGCTGAGAAAGCTCAGTCAGTATAGCATGAGACTCTTAAGCTTGGGGTCATGGGTTGGAGCCCCACGTCGGGCAGAAGAATCTCAGGGTCATGGACATTGGGCAAAATATCCCTGCATTGCAAAGGGTCGGACTAGGTGGTTCCTTCCACCTCTACAATTCTATGATCAGCTTCCTGTGGCGAGACAGGTGATGCCGCAGAAAAAGGACACGAGGCGTTATCAACCACGAAATGCACTTGTGGCCAGGGAGTAACAGTGACAGCAATTCGCCTGTTTTGCAATCGGACACACAGCTCAGCACTAGGAGCTGGCATCCGCAGAAACCTGAGGGGCTGTGTGCTCATCTCTTGGCATAAGATTCACACAAGACAGCAAACTAGAAAGACATGCTGTTCTCTCTCACACATAGACCAAATTCCACCACCTGTTCCAATGGGAGTCCAGAGTTTTGTGCTGTCAGAGGCCTGCCCCAACTTTGCTGGAAAGCACGGAAAGGCCAAGGTGCCCCAATCAGCTCCTTAGCCATTTTGTGCCTGCTAAATCACTTCCTTAAAGCTTCAGGTGGAAACTTTTTGCTTCCCATTCTTTCCTCTGAAGGTTACCATGAAGCTCCTCTTCTCTACAAGACCCTTTTAAATATTTCAAAGGGTTTATGTGGTGTGTCGGGGGGTGCGGTGTAGACAACGTCATATTAGGGGCATGAAGCACACCCACAGACAGGTCGCCTCACATAGGGCTCCAACAAATGACACCTCGACTTGGTCCCAGGGAGAGAGCCTATTGCCCCAAGGCCATCTAGCTCAGGGCAACAGGACCATGCTACTCGCCCCACATATTCAAGGCCTTTCACTTGGGAGAGAGCCCTACGGCTTCAAGATGAACCATCAGAAGAAGTGTGGGCTTCAGAATAACTTCCAAGGTCACATGACTCAAGAATGAGATCCATGGCAGGGGAAGAGTGTGAAGATCAGAGGGGGAACCTGGTGATGTGGCAGGAACAGCAGTCCAGCTGTGTAGGCAGTCATTTGAGGAGACTCAAACACTCCTAGCCAAGAGCAAGAAACTACAGGAATAGAAGCCTATGTACAAGGAAGGAGGCGGGGAGGAGAATGGGAGATGTGTGGTGTTTGGGGAGCTGCAAATAAAGGAGAAGGGTGTCTTGAGCTGTTCCAAGTGCAAGCTTGAAAATGGAAGAGAAATAAAGCCTGCCCTTGTTGAACCCCTTCCTTCCCCTTTCTGAGGTCCCCTTGGGCAATCAGCTAGAAGAAGATACCAAGCAGGGGCACAGGGTACACATATTCCCCCACACCACCTCCTTCCTGTACATAGGAAGCAGCTATCTTGTCGGGAAAGGCTAGACTAGGCTCTCTCTTCTCATCGTGCTCATTTTCTAAGTGTCTTGACACAAGGGTAGCAGGGAGAATATTCTAACCTGAGATTCTCCACCTGCAATGAGAAAGGATACAGCTCATCAAGAGCTGCACTATGTGATTATCCAAGACAGGAGCAAAGGGATTCTGTACACAAGGCTTGCTGCAGACTAAAAGTGTGTGTGTGTGTGTGTGTGTTCATTAGTTCCATTGTGCATGTTACATCTCATCCAACCTATCCAAGGACTTTTCCAAAGGTGCAATCAACAGAAGAAGAAAAAGAGTATAGTAAATTACTATAACGGCTGTTTCAGTGCATCATGCAGGCAGAGGTGGTGAGATCCTGGCAGTCTCCTGTCTCACCACCCTGGTCCTTGCCTGCTGTCCTGGGATGTGGGCCTGGGATGAGAAGTTCACAATCCCCCATATTTATCCCAAGGAGTTAGAAGTATTGAGAAAAGGAGAGAGAACTCAGTGCTGGCCTGCCGGTCAGGCTCCTGCTCCCAGAGGAAAACCAGGGCACAAAAGCACCCCAAAGTCATTGGTGGGCAAAGGCATTGCATTTTCGCTCAGCTTCCCAAACAACCTTACAGAGGACAGCTGGGTTTATGCTCAGCTGGAAAACAAGTCGTCCCTCTAAGAAAGAACACAGCCTCCCTACTTCAGGTGTGCATAGATTAAAAAGGAAAGGAAAGAAAGACAGGAGCCAGTTACGAGAATAGGAGCATTTATTTTACTACAAAATGAAAGGTAGTAAAGCCAGCCTCCAACTAGATTGCAAACTCCTGCCTGGGCATCGGCTCCAGGCAGCTCAGGGGGTGGGTGGATTACAGCACCATACAGATATAGCAGCTGAATTAGTGTCATGCCTGCAGTCAAAACAATGATTACACACTCTTTCTAGAGAAAGGGCCACACAGCATTTCCTCCACCGAGCAACAGGACATGCCTGCTGTGGAAGCAGGTTACCTGAAGAGTCAGAAGTCCCATCCCCTAGGGTTTTTCCCCCAAGCCCAACACAAGCAGCCATATTAAGTGGTGTCCAAATCAGAGAGCCTTTGGAAAAACTGAGGTATAATGGAGTTAATCAAGTGTAAAGAGGACAAGTCTAATAACCATTGAGGGGTTGGGGAAGAGACGGAATCCCTCTATTACAGCGTTACGGGTGGGCAAGTTCTGCAAGCCTTCATGACCTTATCAGGCATCTAGAAGAGGAATGCTTGCCATTTCCTCAAAGTGGTAGCCACAACCAGACACTCACAGAACAATGATGGGGAAAGGACCAGGGGCTAAGGGCATGTGCATTCACCATTCAGTGGCAAAATAAAATAAAATGGAGAGGCCTGTTAGGAGAAGAGGTTTTATGGGTTGAGAAACAGCACTCAACAGTGGACAAAGGAGGGAAGGGGAAGATCAGCCACTACCAAGAACAGTGTTTTTAAAAAAATCCCATGCACGGTTGAAAAGGAGCCCTTCCAGATATGAATGTCAGGAAACGACTCCCCTCTCTCTGAAATGCTCGGCCAGGAAGAAGAGCACTGGCAGCTCATTCAACGCGGCAGGTCCCAAAGGAAGGAGGTCTCAGTGCAATGCATTGGGTAGAACCTTCCCCCCGCCTCCTTGGTTCAGTATGAAGGCCAGAAAGGAGCATACAGAGGTCTCCACAGCCAACATCTCTTCAGTCAGGGAAGAGAAAACACAGTTCAGAAACAGCTTCCTGGTAGTACCAGAGCATCTTGCTTAGAGTTGGGAGAGTCAAGCCTCCTGCCCAACAACATGAACCCTCTTCCATCCCCTCCACAGCTGGAGGTGTGACATGAAGCTCAAAGAGAAGCAGCCACCAATGTGGAAGACGCCTAACGTTTCTCAGGTTCCCCCCTGCTCAAGTTGTTCCCCAACACAGTTCAGTTGCTATGTTTCCAGGAGTTGCTGTGGATTTCTAGTGGGTGGTTTTTTTGGGGGGGGGAGGGGGTTGTTTTGCTTTTTAAAAGTTTTGTTCAACCAGTTAGAAGGAGACAGACAGAAACACGCCCTTCCCATTCACATCGGCATGCAATAGAGAAGAGCAGAGTCGAGAAGAGAAAGGCCGGCCCATCGTAGGCAACCTAGGAGAGCACGTTCAGAGAGGTAGCCGATCGCTGGTGGTGCCAGTCGCGCAGGCGAGTGTAACGGGGGCTCTGAAGCTCCGAGACAAACTTTTCTCTGGGAGGGGAGAGAGAAAGAGAAAGAGACACAAGGAAGAGATGGGAGGAGAAAGCAGAGGCCGAGAAGGAGAAAACCAGAAGGGCATACCAGGCATGCAAGGTCAAGGGAACCAGAACAAGGTGGGAAGAAGGCTTTCACCCCCTCCGCCCCGGACAGATGGGAATGGGACAGTGGCCCTGGGCATCTGCCAAAGCTTAGGAGTGGGTCTGGACTCTGCACTTTCAGCTCCCAGCCCCTGGCACTTTGGGAGTGGGGAGAAGTCAGGTGGAAACCCACTGACTCTCCTGGCCCTATCAAAGGGACCTTCTTACCTGGCTTTCCTAACATGCTCATCATCCGGGTCTTGCACTGGCAGCGGGAAAAGGAGAAAGAGAATATCATGGTCTGAGCCAGTCAAGCTGTTTTAGTTTTCTGAGAAGAGAAGTGGATTTTTGTTTTTGTTTTTGGAGGGGGTGGGGTGGGCAGGGAGAGACTGGGCACAAAATAAGAACATTCCCTGGAGGATACAGGGCCTGGGCATCAACAATAATGAGCGGGAAGCAGAATGAGGTGCCTGCAGAGCTCTTTGCAGAGCAGAGATAGACTGAATGAGGTCAGCAGAGCATCACAAGTGGAAGAGAGAGAGAGAGAGAGAGAGAGGATCCTCCTGGGACTTGCTGTAGGACAATCTGCCAGCAGAGCCCTCCCAAACTGGCCCAGGTCCAGAATGCTTATGGAAAGTGGCCAGAGCTGTCCCAGAACAAGCTCAGGTGCCTCTGCAACCTTTGCCTTGTCACCGGTGGCACCAAATGCCTCGTGACTCCCTGCCACTTCCCAGGCTGGCTTGCCAGCTCTCAACAACACCCCCAACCTGGAGTGGCTCCCCCTGGGAGGGAGGCACTTACTGAATTCCGTGCCTGTCAGATGGGCCAGGATACGGAAAGAACGGGACTGGGTTGTGCCCGTCCGCGGTCGCCAGTCCTCTGTGTCCTCAATGAGCCTCTTTTTGCTGGAGTCATTGGGGAGGAAGGCCGGCAGGCTTGCCAGCCGCAGAGAATGCCTACGAATAGACAAGGGCACTCAGCCAGGGCTGCACTGAGATGAGCATCTGCCAGGCATGCATGACACACACAAACACAAGAAACTGCATCAAGCGGGCGGGGGTGGGGGGGATAAACCACCATGAGGCACAAATCAGGACATGGCCATAGTTTCATAATTCTGAAGATCGCAAGTAACCTGCCCTGCAGACACACAGAACGGATCCTGAAGCCCCTTCTGTTCCCTCTCCCCCATCCAGGCCTGAGGTAGCTCTGCCGGTAGAGCATGAGACTCTTAATCTCAAGGTCGTGGGTTCGAGCCCCACATTGGGCAAAAGATTCCAGCATCTCGGGGCGATGGACTAGATGACCCTCGTAGTCCCTTACAACTCTACAATTCTATGATTTGAATTGTCTGGATAATTGAAACCACACACGAGACAGCATTTGGATGAGGACGATGTATGCATGCTGCAAAAAGCCTGTGCATTTATGAGCAGCACCAAGTCCACAATAAATAGCTGCATGGAAGTGTTCCCTTCCAGAAGGGGCCTTGACTCTGTGTGAGATCCTTAAACCTGAAGCCTCCCATGTCAGGCTGCAGCAAGGCCCCCAGTTCCTCAGAACTGCTCTGGTGAACATCTCAAAGGAGATTTTTCACTGATGAAAAATTTGAATCCTTGTTGAGGGAAGCCCTGTTATTGCTTCTAGCGCTACTCCAACTTCACCAAAGGGATATTCACACGCTATAACGGGACGACAGCAGCAGCAGCAGCACACAACACACGAGGGACATAACATCATCTGTCCGAAAGTTTCTACCCTCCCCTCCCCTCCCCCACCTCTCCCAGGTCTTACTGGTCCTCCAGGTAGTAATCTCCATAATCAGGTGGGGGGTTGCTCTGGGGTGGAGCCTTCACCTCAGGGGGGTGAGCGCTAACCCTGAAGCCACGAAAAGTGAGAGAATAAGAGAAAAGATTGGACAGGTCAGGTGAGACATGCCGCCCTAGTACACAACCGCACAAATAAAAGGCCACATCTCCTGAGGGAACAGCCAGCGCCACTGGAGGTAACAGCAGCTTGACTGTGCAGTGGAAAACACACACACACACACACACTACTCCCTGCCAGTTTTAGCACCACTTCCTTTCCCTTATCTGGGTCAGGCAGTTACTGCTACAGTTGTCAGCACAGCCTGAAGAGTCACAGCAGGCCATCCCACTCCCTTGGAAGCATCAGGAAGTTTCCCTGAAGCCAAACTGCCAACATTTAAAGCCTCAGGGCAGCCACCATGCCCCCAACTGGCCGTTTCACTTCAGATTAGCCCCCAGGCCTGGTTCACATGACACGCTTAGCCAAACCGTGGTTTAGTGCGTATGTGAGGCCTCCTGGAAAGAATATCTTGGACTTTTTGGTTTTTTGCTGCTGCGTCATACTGAGCTAAGCCATCATTTGGTTTAGCATATTGTCTGAAGCTAGCGGTCTCCAGACTAATCGCAAGCTGTAACCAAGGTTTGTTGTGTGGGTTACACTTCATGGTTTCTCCAAGAGAGAGCTGAACTATGAGCAGAGGCTTAATTAACACACTATGCCAAAGTGTGGCTTGGCTCAGCAGCAAAACAACCAGGAAGGACCAAAGAGGTTGTGATGTCCTCTCCCAGAGTCCACACAGTCAGGCTAAGCCATGATTTAGCTTAGCATGACATGGGATCCAGGCCACCAAGTCATTCAGACAGGCTCCAGCACAAACCCAAGAAGTCAAGAGAACACAAATAATGTTGCCCCACATATTGTAAGAAAGGGGACCTCCACGTCCCAATTCCTACACGAAAGTCGTCTGTTCTCCCCCTTCCCCGACTCGCAAACATGTCCCTCAAGCATCTCTTTTTATGATGGGATATAACCTGCCATAACCACACACTCCTGTGGGAGAGTAGGACAGGGGGTAGAAAAGTCAGTGAAGCAGGGGAAAAAACCAAAAAATCCCAAACTAAAAAACTGGCAAGGAATGAGGAGGGTTTTTAGGTGTTGAAAAGGAATTATGTTTAGGTCATGCATGTTAGCAATAATACACATTAAAGTTACAGAACAGGCAAAGGCTTACTGACTTGTCAGTGTTCTGCACCTGCAAGAGAGAGAGAGAGAGAGAGAGAGAGAGAGAGAGAGAGAGAGAGAGAAGGGAAAAGAGCAAAAAGACAGTCAGGAAAGTGAAGGACATGTTAGAACCATTAGACAAAGTTTTTTAAAAAAACATGCTTCCCTTCCTGCCTAGTGTGGGTGAATATAGCCGAGATTCCATGCACAGCTAACCTAACTGGGTCATGGATCCTCAACCTTTTGGACCCACTTTGAACACCCAAACACGCATTTGTGGACCCATTTAATATTTCACCATATATTTGTGTGGTGGTAGTGCTCCTGTTATGACCAACCTTGGATCAGGTCGCGGCCCCCTAGCAGGTCCTGGCGCACCAGTTGCAGTCCAGTGCTCTAGGTCATAGGATCAGGAATGCAGGAGTATGAAAGAAATGAGCAGCAGCACCATTTCTGCCAGCATGTAGACTACGCTCACCATGGTCCCACAACTGGTCCCTTCTAAGGTACTGACTGGCAGGGACCCCGAAGAGGCCAATGAGAGACACAGGGGTTGGTCAGAGGTGTACAGGACTTCATCTAGCACAGATATAAGCTTTTCCATCCCCACCAACAAAGGTGCCAGGGACACGTCAATGCACCAAACGAGAAAGGAATCACCTCAAAAGAAGCAGCATCCAAAGCCTAGAGTGTCAGGACACAATTTGCATGCAGCCAGGCACTGTTAAAATCATTTCGGGATGTTTCATCGGTGATTAATAAACAAAATAAACATAATTAATTTAGGGCTGCATTTCTAGACATGGGAAGATAGCAGTCAGAAGATGCCAGTTTCGGGCTTGAAAAAATGAAATAGTCAAGTATAGATTAATCGGTATACAATTTCACCCAAGTCATTTCCTTAATAAACTGGAAATCTGGATTTACCATAGTGCTGCTCCCTTCCAAAGGATGCCTGAGAACAGCTACACTAGTACGGGAATTTTATGCTGGGATGAGCAGAATTGGAAACTCAGCCAAAAGCCTTGATGTCAGCTACTCAGTATTTTATCTGGGGTATACAGCTTTATGCATAATTTCTTTTAGTAATTTTAAGTTTGCATATCATATTATTGTGCCCAGTGCTGAGACCTTATGGTGCAGGGCAGGTAAGAAATCTTATAAATGAAGATACTGAATCTGGAACCTAGTAAATGATGAACAGTTTGGAGAATAACTGTAGCTTAGATTGCCAGGGAGGCAGTGAGGATGGAAAGTTACACTGGGATCCATAAGCGACATTCATTCCTGCCATAGTGAGTCAGCCACAGAAGAAACCACAAGCAGATAGCACCAAACCTATAGATACAGATCACTCGCCATAGCACAATGCCGCTCAGACCAAAGAATCTAGCGATTCCTTTGTGTGGGTGAGTCAAGACAACTACAGGCTTGGGTTCCTGGGATGCCGCCCCATGCTCCTGACTGCCACCTACGATAGCATTATTATTATTCTTTGCCCAGGAGAGAAGATTGCAGGACTCGAAAGAAGTGAAAGATGATGAAATGCAGGCCGCTAAACGGTCTGGCTTTTTCAATTAGGCATTCCGGAATGAACAATACACAAGAGAACTGCCAGATCTAGGCATCGTAATATGAGCTCCAGCCACCAGGGGTCACTGCAACACCAGATGTCTTAAGTTCTAGCACAGATTCTGATACTGTACAGAGGGAGGAAAGGGCCGCCCACACCCAGCCATTGCCCACCCATAAAAAGGCCACACAGGCAGAGCCCGACATGCACAGTGCGGGCAGACAGGCGAGTGTGTGGGCAGAACAGCACAGGGCAGAACTCCACAGTGAGGCCACTCAGCCCCCCCCCCCGACTCCCCAGGGTGTCTAAATAACACAGCGACATACCCATTGTGCTGTGTGGTGCAGACGGACGCAGAGGGAGTGTATGGCACCGATTTCGTCACCAGCCCGGGCTGGGAGTTTGGAGCAGAGCTGACTCCAAAGGGCCGGGCCGTTTTGTTGAGGGCAGAGCTGGGAGTGAAGTTATATTTCGGGCGCTCAGAGGAAGGGAGCGCATCCTGAGCAGAAGACAAAACACACAGACGCCCAAGCTGGCACAGCAGGCAGCATGCAAGTGCACCCCCCGCTGCCAGGCCACCATGCCAGAGGCCACCCTGCCCCAGGTGGAAGCCAGGCCAGATTCTGGCCACAAGGGCATTCCTCAAGTCCCAGGGCAATAACCACAGCCAGCCAGCCAGCCAGCCGCATTCCTGGCTGACAGTAGCCAAGACACAAGCAAACACGCCCTGTATGTGCCCAGTTGCCTACTGCCAGCCAACTTTGTTGAGCACCCTATGTGGGCAAATGTGGTCGCTCTAGAACTGACCCCGGGATGAGCCTTGGAGAGCAGGTGAGGCAGTTCAGCGTGGGCACGTGTTGTAGCAAAACTGAACCATGCATATCCATTTCTACACCCTCCATCTCGTTCCCTGCCTCCTCCAACCACAAGGGAAACAGAGGAGGGATACGCCCAAGCAGAGAGGGAAACTAGAAGACAGCCCTGGCCACAATCTTGGAGAAGCTGCTTCCCTCCACAGCCTGCCTGCCTGGAAGTCCCCTACCCCCGCCCAGCGCTTCTTTTGTGAGGCAAGGCCTCAGATTCCAGGATAAACATTCATACAGGGTTAGACTATACAGGGAACATAGAGGCAAGGGCAGCAAATGGCTCTATTTGCTGCTCCAGCCCACTTAAGGCAGGCAGCTCCCGGTTCATCCTCCACCTGACCTCTGATGATCACAAACAAATTCAATACTGTGGTGGCCATTTTGAGTTTATGGCTTCTGAAGGTTTATGGGTGCAATCAAGAGGAGTTCCATTGAACAGCAAGAAAATAAACTGCTATAGATTTGGAGGGCTGGGGAAAAGGCAGCAGTGAGCTCCTTTAGTGCCAGCACACCAAGGTTCAGGCTACGGTGCCTGGTTAGCTCCAAAAGTGAGCTACCAAGGGGGGAAGATTCCACCAAAACCAGGTGTAAAAAGGAAGACGATAGCAATAGATACATACAAAACACTCTTGCTTGAAAACTTCAAATAATCAAAATGCCAAGGAGTTGCAAGCTGCACATCACTTATTTGAGGGCATGGTGAATGCAGTAGGAATGTCTGACTTAGAAAAGCTTATAAGCACATGGCAGACATAGCCACAGAGTTTGGCCCACAGATATAGCACAATCGGTGTAGCTCAAACAGCCCCCTGGAGAAGGGCTGTGCAGCCTAAAACACACTGGTATTTGTTATTATCCTGAGTTTCAGAATGGATTCTTCACACCCCACTACAGTCTCATTTATTTATTTTGGCTTTTACATCGAGCACCTAACTCAAGGAGTGTCAAACAAGCTAAGGCACTTGTGTTTCCTCAACTATCCCACAGCTCCCCTAGACCAGCAGCAGAACTGGTGCCCAGCGAGGTCTGTGAGAGAGCAGACCCACCACGGAGGAAGCGGAGGAAGACGTACCTTCTGAGGCTTGCCAAGGAGATTCTGGACTCTGCAAGAGAAAAGCTGCCGTTAACGAGAAGAAAGGCACTGCCGGGCAGGGGCTCTCCTGGGGCAGCAATAACAGGCAAGAGGGTGGCAGCAGGTGCTTTTCACTTGCAGCAACAGAGCTGCACTTCCCAGCAGAGAATATGCTCAGAGAGCAGGGCCACAGCAACACGAGGAAAGCAGCCTGCTCCCTTTCACACCATGAGGGAAGATAGTGGTGACAGCCATGGAAGATCCAGTGACTGGATTGGTCCTGCCTAGGTTGCCTGGGAAGGGACGCGGGTGGCGCTGTGGGTAAAAGCCTCAGCGCCTAGGGCTTGCCGATCGTAAGGTCGGCGGTTCGAATCCCCGTGGTGGGGTGCGCTCCCGTTGCTCGGTCCCAGCGCCTGCCAACCTAGCAGTTCGAAAGCACCCTCGGGTGCAAGTAGATAAATAGGGACCGCTTACCAGCGGGAAGGTAAACGGCGTTTCCGTGTGCAGCTTTGGCTCGCCAGAGCAGCGATGTCACGCTGGCCACGTGACCCGGAAGTGTCTTCAGACAGCGCTGGCCCCTGGCCTCTTGAGTGAGATGGGCGCACAACCCCAGAGTCTGTCAAGACTGGCCCGTACGGGCAGGGGTACCTTTACCTTTACCTAGGTTGCCTGGGAGAAAACTCTTCTGGGGCATGGCTAAAAGCCCTCTGTCCTAAGAGCACACCCTTGGCCTCTCTCAGTGGGTATAAATATGCTATGAAGCGGTGGCAGTTCACCAAAGTGAAAAGCTAGTTAGCCTACTGCTATGTTTATGAGTTAAGACAGTGCTTCTCAAAGGGTGTGGGACGCCACATTGGTGCGGCAGGAGAGGATGGAAAGCGTGGCACGAAGATTCAAGGAGAAAGAAACTTTTAAATATTTCAGTGTAGTGTAGTATCTATCTATATTGCAGAATATGGATAGGTGTATTTTCAAAAAGAGCAAGAGCATCAAGTGATATTGAGCATCAAGTTGTGATGCAGGATTGCCATTTGAACCGTGTGCTGGAGAGCAGCATTGGCTAGTCTGCAGTCCCACGACACATTGTAGTGAATAGGGATATTCAACTCTGACAAATGCAAAAGATCAGAAAAGAGAAAGGCTTCTTTGTGTTGATGAGAGTTTGTTTGACTCAAGTTAGACCTAATATAAATGAAGCTGCCAGCAAAAGCAAGCTCACACCTCTCATTCAGTTTGTATACATGCTTAAAGTACATACGTAAGAGGCTCGTTGATCATTATATTTTGGGAATGATACATGTTATTATGTAGCTGCATTGTTCTATACTTTCTGGATCAAGCACTGCTAGTTGGTTCTCTTTTTGCTTTCCAATGTATTTCTTATCAATAAAAAAAATGGTGTGGCGTGAGCAAGTTTTTATTCTGGAAGTGTGACCCAGAGAAAAAAGTTTGAGAACCAGTGAGTTATTATTTTGAGGACTGGGCTTGAGTGCAAGGAGTATGTCAGCTTTAACCACTTCTCGATCCTATAATGCATGCCATGCTCCTAGTATCTTAACTCACACCAAGAGCCTCTTACCTGCTCAAGCTGAGCGAGAGCTTGTCCCCGCATGCACGGATCTTGTTCTGTGCTTCAATGTGGGTCAAGGTGCTCGTGTTCTCTCCATCAATGCTTAGCACCCAGTCACCTACTCCCACACCTGCTTGGGCTGCCTTGCCCCCGGGGGTGAGCTGCAAGGAGAGGAAGAAGAGGACTCGGTGACACAGAATAGTTACCCACATGAAGAGACAAAGGCAGGAAGCAAGCAATGTGGTTCTCAGCATTACACCATGTCCAGTGGAGCAAGATCTGGAGTAGTGGAATCAGATCCAATGCTGTCTTCCTCTGTTTCCCCCATAGTTTCTGCTAAACAAAGTGTGTAAATGTTGCATGCTCCAAAGGTGATAGCACTGTAGAGAACAATGCTCAAAGTGGCTGGAACTGATTTACCGATGGGCATGAAAGTTGGAAACCAAGATTCAAACCCAGCAGGTAGGGCAACTACAAGGTTACCCAGCTATCTTCCAGTCTAACCTGCCTCCCAGGGATGATGCAAAACGCATAGAGGAAGAGACAGGTATAAATTTATGAATGAGACATATTTCACTGCATAAGACTTTGCTGTGCCATCTCTCCTCCAGCCATTAAAAGGAGATCCCGACTTGCACCAACACCACACATGCTGGCCTCCAAAGAGGCTCCTCTTGCCTAACATGGTCTTTGGCTTTGATCAGCAATGATCAGTGTTAGAAACTTAGATATATAAGCTGGCTGCCAAATTGCTCCTTAAACCAGGGTTACAGTTGTCAAAACGAAATGTCTAGTTGCCATGTAGTGGCCAGACGGCTCGAAAGCTGTATTTTTCAATACGACCTTTTGGTTCCTGAAATTCATTCTGATTGCACAAATAAAATATCACGGATACAATTCTACAGGATGGTTGTTAGTGTGTGAAAACAGTCAAGATCCAAGGATCCCCAGGCATGCATCTCCAGATGGTGGAGACATCATGTTTGCTTGGTCGCAAGTGGCCTGGAGAATTTCGAACACTGATCAGCATATCATTTTCTGGTAATATAAAGAGGCCTCTGAAACATGCCTTGGCTGCTCTCCACAAAACCATATAGTTGCACATTTAAATTGCCAACAATCGTATGCATGATTGGTCTGGATTCACACTGTCCCATAGCATTCAACACCCCCACCCCCAAAAAACAACCCCACAAGCAAACACAGCCATCCAGGGCGCTGGAGTGGAGGAAGCTTGATCCCTGATAAAATTCCTCTCGTAGGCCCTGCAGCCATCCTTAACAAAACTGGATTAGCTTAAATTTGCCGAGCATCATGTCACACCCAAAACCTTTCCAAACCCCAGTTCTTAGTTTTAGTGCTGCATTACTGCCATCACTCACTGAGCTCCAGTGGCACATTGCCCATGTTTTGCATTGGTTATGTCCACAGATTGGGGCGTAGATGAGTTTGTAGATGAATGGTGCCAGGCGTGTGTCTGTCTGCTCACATCCAAGTGCTTTCAATGTTATGTCTCCCAAACCGATGCTGATGTTTTCTACCCGCATAAGTGGGCGGTGCCTGATGGGATCTATTTCTGCTGTGTGTTGTTGTTCCCTCCCCCCTACCTGTGTCTGTCAGTAACCCTGAGTCATTTCATTGACGTGAGCAAAACGATTCAGAGACATAAATATAAATAATAATCCCCCAACCCTCTGTGAGGTCTGGCATCCATTCTGGGCATGCATGCAATGGCAAACGGGCACCTTTTAAAAAAGAAAAGAAAAATTAATTATCTGTGGAATGGTGTTACAACAAACTTCTGCCAAAGCCAATGCTTCAAGCATGCTTTATAGAAGGAGAGATCTGCCAGATTTGCACAAAGAGCAAGCGAAAATATTTTTTATTAAATGATATGCCATGGCCAGAACCACCAGTAGGTCGCTGAAGAGCACCGTACAAGGATAAAGAACGGCCTGGCAGGTTGGTGTACAGGAACCTCCAATCTGTTTCCATTGAGAAAGTGTGCGTGTTTGCAAAGAGAGCAGGGGCCCTGCTTCATCTTTAGATAACAATTTTATTACTCATTCCTGTGCCCATCTGGCTGGGTTTGCCCAGCCACTCTCACCAATCAAGTAATTGGAAATTGGTCCCATCTCTGCAACCTGCATAATCATTGCCAGGAAGATGGCTCATCGCCCACCACCATGGGCACTCATTTTCAGGCACAAAGCAAATTTCATTTTTACATTTGATATAGCTGTTCTGCAATTTTTTTTAGCAGTTTTATTATTATTATTTTTTAATGCCCCTTCATTTGAGCTGACAGAAGTAAAATGGGAGTAGAGGGTGTGGTGACAGACAGCAATGAGTGAGATGTAATGACACATGTAAAAATACGCCCCCACACAATGCGCTTCAGTATATCCAGATGTAATTTCATATTGGATATACTTTCATTATCAGATTATCCCCAAGGCTGGAGATATATAATAATTTTATGGTGGAAGGAGCATAATAATAGTAACAGCAGTAGTTTTATTATTTGTACCCTGCCCATCTGGCTTGTCACTTGACTGAGGAGGCCATTATGTGGGCAATACCAAAAAAAAATGAGGCACAAGAAGTTGCAAAACCACATTGAACTCCCATGTAGATGAGCCCACACCTGTGGGCAAAAGGAAACAAAGCTGGAGGAATAATATGTGCTCCCAGAAAAAGAAAAAAACAACTCCCAGGTTAGCTTTACAAATACATTATGGGGGGAAATTGATACCTGCAATACAAAAGCTAGCTCCTAAACAGGATAAAACTAATTCAGTAAGGGGTTAAGAATGAATTTTATGTGCCACGTGGGTGAGGGGAAGAAAAAGCACAGAATGACCAGGCTCCTGTAGCTTTAAGACTTGTAGAGAAGTGGGAATTTCAGGGAGGTGCAGCTTTTCTCACCCATGCATGGCAAGCCGCATCTTGCAGAAATTCCTTCCCTCCTGGCTTGGCGATAGAGGAGCCCTGTCCCGCTTTGCGTCCGGTCACCGTATTTGGATCCACTGCAGAGAAGTTGAGCAACGACTGCACATTTATTGTGCAATAAAAACAAATTATCTGGAAGAGCCCAGGGCCTACGGGAGAGTTTAGACTTGCTGATGAATGCAGCAGACCAGACAGAACAGCCCAAACATAACTTTGCAGTTGCCTGGCTGCTGACCCAAAGTGCACTCCTTGGCCCTTTGAGTTGGAATATGGCAATTCCCACCACGATGCTGTAGCAGCCAGGGAAACTGCACCTGCCGATACTCTTGTCGTTCAGCTTTTAAAAGCAGGTGGTGAAAAGCCCTGTCTAGCAACACACATTCTCTCCACCATCCCCTCCACCCTCCAGTGTTTTGGCTTTGTACTTCCCTCCTACTGCTTGTATTGGCGTTCCTCTCATGTTTGCTGCGTTTGTGGACACAGAAGCGCACAGTGCTCCCTGGGCAGGCAAGATGAGAACTCTGATTGAATGAACTCTGCGCCCAGGTTCCCACCATTAGATTACGGTGGTGAATTAACTTCTACAAAAGGACACCAAACTGTCAATCTTAACCGGACTGTTGTCTTCTTGCGATACCTGTAATATACAGTACACACACAACACAGGATGAGGGGGGTTCAGGGATCCCCAAATGAGTAGGTGGGGGATGATCAGGCAAAAGGAAAAAGAAAAGAAAGAACCTTAGTCAAGGCTAAATGAAGTAAGAGAGAGGCACAGCATTGCAACTGATTGCACCATCTTGCCTGCTGAGCCTTGGGAGAAGAGCATTGCAGTACAAGGAGCCCATTTTTATTTATTTGAATTATACCACGCCCTTCAGCAGTTTCCCAGGGCTGCTTTGCACTAATATGTGGAACAAGGCAGGAAGGGGAGGCTGAGTGGTAGTTAGGAACCGAGGAAACTGCCTTGCTTGCACTGCCTCAGACTTAACTGGTCTGTCTGGCTCAGTCACTGACTGGTAGCGGTTCTCCAGAGGTTCAGAGAGGGGACAATGCCCAGCCCTACTCAGAGATGCTGGGGATTAAACCTAGGACAGCATGCACCCTACCAGACAACAACCAGGCTTTTAGCAGACATCTGAAGACAGCCCTGTTTAGGGAAGCTTTTAATGTTTAATAGGTTATTGTATTTTAGTGTTCTGTTGGAAGCCGCCCAGAGTGGCTGGGGAAACCCAGCCAGATGGGAGGGGTATAAATAAATTATTGTTATTGTTATTACTACTACTACCACCGCTAAGCTCAACCTCCACAAGGTTGAGAGTGAAGAGGGGGAATCTGGGACAGTGTGCTCCTAGAACTCCTTTCACACATTGCCCACGCAATTACTGCTGGGCAGACTCCTGGCATATTAGTTCCCTCTCAGGCATTGCTGAGGGGACGGAGGCCATGCTTTGGGTCCTGCCCCCAGCATGCGCATGCTGGTCGCCCTCACCCACCCCACCCCAGGGTGGTGTGGTTATCTGCAGGGAAGAAGCTTCAGAAGCAGGCATGAGCGGCTGCTTAATGCCACATGCTGTCTACAGATGCCCAGGCACTAACGGGCTTTGAGCAAACACCCACCCACCCTGACCGCCTGCAGGGAATGGCTTCTCCGTTGCACACAAACCCACTTCTGTCTCTGCCCTATTTGGATATGTTTAGTACTGGTTGGAATCTTCTCAGAAACGCTCAGGACTGCCGGACAGTCATAATCTTCCACAAAGCGAACAGCACACACACCCACAAAGCCACACCACTTCAAAACTATTTGGGAGCATCTCAGAAAAAGGGAAAGTTATGAACGATGCTTTGAAGAACGATGTTGCTTGCAGCAACGGCAGGCAGTCATAGGCGCTGAAAACTTGACAGAGAGGAAGAAAGGCGCTCCCTTTCCCCAGGGTTGAGAAGCCTCTATGAAAAACTGGAAGTACAGGAGAGGGCCACATTTATTCGTTCAGAAGTAGAGTGTTACCAACGGGTGGTGTGTGTGTGTGTGTTTCCCCCTCCACCCAGCAGAAAAACCCATCCTCTGCAACAGGCAGAAGTTCATCTGCAGAGTTCCTTTTTGTTGTGCTGCTAAAAAGCACAGGAGCCCTGCCAAGAAAGAAAGAAAGAAAGAAAGAAAGAAAGAAAGAAAGAAAGAAAGAAAGAAGACAACCCTAATTCAAATGTGAACTTCTAGAAGTCTGCAACACCCAACAAGGCAATCTTACTGAAACCACCCACTCTCACACCCATGTTATAGTCCAATGTTTCCCAAACTTGGGTCTCCCATCACCCCTAGCTAGCAGGACCAGTGGGTCAGGGATGATGGGAACTGTAGTCCAAAAACAGCTGGAGATCCAAGTTTTAGAAACACTGGTATAGTCCATATGCAATGAGCAACCCCACTTGGAAATGGCACACCTCTCCTCCCCTTACCTCAATCACTGATAAAGGGCACCCAATATACATAGCCTCAGTGTAGACGCAAATGTTAAAAAGGGGTAGGACCATAGGAGGCTGCCTTATACAGACCATGGTCCACCTACCTCAGTATTACCTACACCAAGGGTAGCCAATATAGTCCCATCAGCCCCCACCCCACCAGCATCTGCAATGGTCAGGGGTGATAGGAGTTACAGTCCAGCAAGATCCAGATAGCATCATATTGGCTACGCCCGGCTTAGGCTGACTGGCATTGGCTCTCCAGGGTGTCAGGCAGGGGTCTCTCCCAGCCCTGAAGAAACTAGGGATTGATCCTGATATGCAATGGGCTAGAAGAGGGCCATGCGATCAAGGCTGTTGTGGGAATGAGCTTTTAGGATCAGCCAGGTGGCTTTTAAACAGAGGTAGGAATAGGCAGGTATAACAATCCACACCGTGGGAAGTGCATGGAGAAGGCAGACATGATCCTGCAGCTTGGCCCTTGACCCCTTAGCCCTGTGCAACAGCAAGTCTGTGCTGGGCCACATGTTTTGCGAAGGTGATGATGCAAGCTCCAACTTACTAATAATCATTCTGCTATTAGATAGCATTTTAGATGCCACAGGGCAATTTGTCACCTTAATGAAACAGCCTGTGAAACTTAATAGAAAATAGCACTATTCTTTACTTGGAAAGAAAGGAGAAGGGGGTTGGGGAGAGGAAATGACAAATATGAAACTACCTATGATGAAAGCAGCTAAGACCCAGCCAACCCTTATCTGAGTAACCTCCACACTGCATTAATGCAAATGTTGTTTGGATAATCAACCCGAGAGCTGGTACATTCAGGAACGGGGGGGGGGGGGGCGCGGAGGGAAGAGGTATGTATTGGATGGTCAAATATTTACAAGTTTAAACACAAAGGAGTCTGTAGATAACACAGAAGTCTTTCTAGCCTGCTTTACACAGTACAGAAGAGTGCGAGACTGTGTAGGGAAATCCACAGTGTAGATGATAAACTTATCATCAGGCCACTATGAGCAAAATCGTTCATTACGCTGAGATTTCCAGAGTTCAGCCCAAGGGGCACAATTCTGGTCTGCAACTGAACACAGTTTTAGGGGATTTTCTGCAGATTCATCTTCTGACACAATGCACAAAAGTCTTGCGGCTTGTAGGTTTTGTTTCTGCCACTCAGTTACGGCTGAGAACCAAACTACATGTTACACTCAATGTGCAGCATGCAGCTGCATCTTTTTTTTTTTAAACGTACACCTATCTATTCCCTCTCCTGCCAACCTAGCAGTTCGAAAGCACGTCAAAGTGCAAGTAGATAAATAGGTACCGCTCTGGCGGGAAGGTAAACGGCGTTTCCGTGCGCTGCTCTGGTTCGCCAGAAGCGGCTTAGTCATGCTGGCCACATGACTCGGAGCTGTACGCCGGCTCCCTCGGCCAGTAAAGCGAGATGAGCGCCACAACACAGAGTCAGCCACAACTGGACCTAATGGTTAGGGGTCCCTTTACCTTTATCTATTCCCTCACCCCGAAGAAACAAACAGCAGTATCGCCACCCTCCATATAAGTTCCCTTATCAGTGGACTGGATATTTTGTGATCACGCTGGATGGTAACTTGTGAGTTGCTGCATGCACTCACTGATCCTCTGGATTTGTCCACCAGATGCAAAGCATGTTGCCTTCCTGCCTACCACTCACAGAGACAATGTCCCCCACAAATAACTTTGATTTCCTAGGCTCTTTCTCAACTCAGCACGATTCAAAAAGGCATTTTCCGGGTCAAACAACCAAAGGAGGATTCATGCTACCAAAGCTGTTCCTCTCCTCATACAGCTGAACATCTCCACACATCTATGCGCATGCAGCTTTCACGACATGAGTCTCCTGCACGTGCTGGATCAT
Organism: Podarcis melisellensis; assembly: GCF_964234715.1. Lineage (NCBI taxonomy): Eukaryota > Metazoa > Chordata > Lepidosauria > Squamata > Lacertidae > Podarcis > Podarcis melisellensis. The sequence continues at coordinate 67,596,430 of NC_138529.1, read as the reverse complement.
CCGATCCCCATTTTAACAAGTTTGCGCTGGAGCTAACTGTGGAATAACTACCCATACACACCCACCATCCAGTCATCCTGTTGTGCTTCTGCAAAAGCCCCATGGCACAGGGCCAGCCTGTTCCCAGCGTTACAAAAGCACCGTTCAGCCTCCCATTCCTTTTCTCTATTCGTAAGCCAACTGAGACACTCAGCAAAGAGGGGAAGAGCCACCATGTGCCCCTCATCCCTGCACTGGGCACCAACTGCATGCAGAGCCCCCAAAGGCAAGAGAAACCTGTCCCGCTTCTGGTGAAAGGACCTAGTGTTGAGCTTTGCTGGAGAGAAGCAGGCAGGTTTTGAGGAATCCAAGGAGCCTGTGCTCTTTTCTCCACCGCTCATCCCAAGCCCATCTCTGGACTGGGGGGACGAGGGAGGGAAGGAAGGAAGGAGGGAGGAGGTGACTGGCTCTAGCATCCCCAAGGGTTTCTCCAGACTTTACTAGAGAGCAGGGCTCTGAAGGAGGGAGCCTGGAGTGAATCAATGCCTTTCCCATAACGCAATCCATGTGTCACACTCACGGCCCCGTCAGAGCTACAAAGCCACAGAAATTCCTCAAGCCTGTATGTCTGCTTAGAGAGTAGATGGGGGCAGGCAAGCAGCCCACCTCTCTCGGCAGGATCACCTCTCCCAGCCATCTCATTCATCTCCCTCTGTCAGCAGACAGAGACATTAGCTCATCAGCAGCAATGCAATACCCACCCTGGGGGCAGTGAGGCATTAATTAACCCAGAGTCTTCCTGTTCCACAAGTCCCAAGCAGAAAGAAGCAGAGGGGGAACGCGGAGCATGACTGCACCGTTTGGCCAAAAGGGAGCTAGCTGTGTCCAAGAAACTCAAGCCGCAATCATGGCTGCCTGTGGGAGGGGTCAGCAGAAGGCTATGCTAGAAGTTTTGGCTACAGCAATCCATGCTGGCAACTGGAAGGCTACCATGTGGCTTCCTTAGGGCAGGGTTGATTTTTAAAACAGAAAAAGCACTTGAGCCTGTTGAGAGCACAGAGAATTCAACTAATTTTCCAGACCAGGCCTGGATCACGGGCGTAGCCAGGGGTTTTTTTGGGGGGGGAGGACTTTTGTTAGGAGGGGCCAGAACCAACGTGATTGGTCAGTTGGTTAAGCATTTCTATTGTTTACTTGATGGGGGCAGCTGCCCCTCCCCACTCTGCCTTGGCTACGCCCATGGGCCTGGTGTCAGCGCCATCAGGTGCATGCTGATGCCCATGGATCAGCCGAGGGGAAACCACCAGAGGGGCCAAGGATAAGCCTTGGCTAGCATGCAAAAAGCAGTAGTGCTCTTTCCTCCTGTGCTGCTGTGGGAGGCCCTCCCCACTGGGAAATGGAAGACTGTCCCAGGTACAGTGGTACCTCAGGTTACATATGCTTCAGGTTACATACGCTTCAGGTTAGACTCCGCTAACCCAGAAATAGTACCTCAGGTTAAGAACTTTGCTTCAGGATGAGAACAGAAATCGTGCTCTGGCAGCGCACCCATTAGCTAAAGTGGTGCTTCAGGTTAAGAACAGTTTCAGGTTAAGAATGGACCTCCAGAACAAATTAAGTATGTAATTTGCAGGACCCCTCAGGGCAATTCTTGAGTGGGAAGGGGGCCTCCAGAGGAAGCAGAGCGTGGCTCACATGACCCTTTCAGCCCCACCATCATCATCTTCTCACCCCAAAGATGGTCACTGCTGGACAAGCTCAAGCAGGGGAAGCCAGCCTTTCTGCCCCAAGGAATGCATGGGACGGTGGTTGGGTGGGTCAGGGACCAGCATGCAGCTGGTGAGAAAGGAAAGGGCTCCCCCCCCCAACACTCTTCAATTGCCTCTGCTAAGAAACCAGGAGCCTCTGGCCCTCCCTCAGCTACTACCTAATGGCAACCCTTCCATCAGGTGACCTGGACAGCTTCCATCTCAGCTGGTCATTATAAGAGCAATAACTGTATGAGAACTGGTTCTGGAGCTTGCTCCCCACACAGTAACCCTTCCTTCCCATTCCACTCTCTTTTAAATTGTACGTCTAAGGGTAGGGACCCTCTTCTTACAGTGCTTTGGGAGCTGGAAACTGCCTTGGCTGTCCAGTATGATAACCTTTGGTCAACAGAGAGAGAGAGAGAGAGAGAGAGAGAGAGAGAGAGAGAGAGAGAGAGAGAGACAGGGGAAGTGCAACCCTCTTGAGTCCCTTTGATCTAGCAGCTCTTGATACCATCTGGCTCTCTTCTAGAGTGGCTGTCCTAAGCTGGGAGTGGGTGGTACTCTAGTGCAGTGTTTCCCAACCTTGGGCCTCCAGCTGTTTTTGAACTACAACTCCCATCATCCCTGACTAGCAAGACCAGTGGCAAGGGATGATGGGAATTGTAGTCCAAAAACAGCTGGAGGCCCAAGGTTGGGAAACACTGCTCTAGTGCAGTGTTTCCCAACCTTGTGCCTCCAGATGTTTTTGGCCTACAACTCCCATCATCCCTAGCTAGCAAGACCAGTGGTCAGGGATGATGGGAATTGTAGTTCAAAAACAGCTGGAGGCCCAAGGTTGGGAAACACTGCTCTAGTGGATGCACTAGACCAGTGCCTGGCCTCAGGGATGGTCTGGATGACTGTGGTGGCTCCCTGACTGTGCAATGCTCTCTCCAGAGAGATGTGTCTGCTGCCATCACCATCAGCCTTTAGGCGCGAGGTGAAGATATTCTTGTTCACCCACTAATTTTGTGCTGAACCATCTTTTAGTTGAGTGGAGCAGGATGTGTCCTTTTAGTTTTGCTGTAAGATGAGCACTTTTACTGGATAATTTTTAAAACAATTCATTTTTAAATTTGGTATTTTATCTTTTATTTTTAATTTGGTATTCTAAGCTTTTTTTAAAAAATTGTAAGCCTCTTCGAGATACATTTTTGGAGCAAATGACAAATGAATAAACAATGTTTTAAAACAATCATTGGACAATTGAACACCATGACCAAATGTGTAGGGAGAAGCTGCACTAAGGGCTTTCCTGCCTGCCTGCCTGCCTGCCTGCCTAACCCCCTAAAGGCTAAAATTGACTTTGTCCAGAACCAAAAAGAAGCCGCTTGGAATAGAAGCACTATGTGCTCCCACTTCTGATTTATTGGTTTAATACCAACTTTCTCAGGGACATGGGTGGTGCTGTGGTCTAAACCACTGAGCCTAGGGCTTGCCGATCGAAAGGTCGGCGGTTCGAATCCCTGCGATGGGGTGAACTCCCGTTGCTCGGTCCCTGCTCCTGCCAACCTAGCAGTTCGAAAGCACGTCAAAGTGCAAGTAGATAAATAGGTACCGCTCTGGCGGGAAGGTAAACGGCGTTTCCATGCGCTGCTCTCGTTTCGCCAGAAGCGGCTTAGTCATGCTGGCCACATGACCCGGAAGCTGTCTGAGGACAAATGCCGGCTCCCTCAGCCAGTAAAGCAAGATGAGCGCCACAACCCCAGAGTCATTCACGACTGAACTTAACTGTCAGGGGTCCTTCACCTTTTTACCAGCTTTCTCTGGGGCAGGACCAGTTACTCCTGAGGACAGTGCAACCATTTCTCTGGGCAACATCCTCTAGCTATTCCCCCCCCCCCCGAACCATCTGCCTCCTGACTTGAGGATGGTGGCAAATAAACAGTCACGGGTTTAGGTTAAGTCGCTGCACCATAAGGACCAGCCACTTAGGCAGATCACTAAAATGTCTCAAGTATCACTCCAGCCAACCTCCCCCTCTTCTTGCCAACTCAGCTAATACATCCTCTTAGTTGTATGAAAGGGCAGAAAACTCCTGCATCCGGGGTTAAGAGCATCCAGGGGTGATAGAGCTTTCAACCATCCCTGCTCACTTGGGATGAAGATCTGCTGGCACTTGGAGGAAGCCCAAGTATTCTTCCAAGTCCAGCTCAACATGAACATAAAAGGAGAATCTGTGTCTGCTGCTAGATCTCCAGGCAGCTCAGAGGGCTGGCAAACCCTCCTGCAAAGCCCAGCAGCAACTTCTCCCTTCCTTGACACAGGGCTCTGGATGAAAAATCCGGGCTTTGTACCAACACCATGACAGCCCATCACAAGAGACCTGTGTGAAATACTGAGGACATAATGCTCTAGGAGAGCTGGAAAAGCAGCACCCTAAATGGGTGGAACTTGAAAGGAGCTCTGCCAAAGTGTTACCCCTGGTGAAGCAGGAATAGAGCGAATCGTATGCCCCTAGCAGTACAAATTCACTGTCGGCAACAAAAGATAAATTACTAACAAAACCACATGCTGCTATATATGGCTCCCATGTTATAAGGGACATTTATGTAGGAACTTGCTGTGGCCAGAGGCTTATGGTGCTATTGCTCCAGGCAGCTCCCGTGTTTTCATTTTTATATGGAAAGAATCCCAGGGACAGAGCCATACACAGGGGGAGAAGCGCAGGAATGTGTGCAACTTTAGGTGGAATGCACAAGTCCCCCGAGGGATGGAGCAGGCAGATCATAAATTTGTCTGATCTTTCAAATGGGGGGAAATGACAGCTGGAGTCGATGTGCACCAAGATATACCTTCTCCCAACCTGTTCAGTTCACCCCACCAGGCAATTCTGACAGGCCTTGCCCAGCGGGCACAATGCCACCAACTTTATATATGGTGCCAATGTATCCTTTTCCCTGGGAGTCTGAGGAAAATGCTTCCCAGGCATAAGGTAGTGGGAAGTCTAGAAATCAGGCCATTTCACTGTTCAGGGTGAAGCAGGTGTCTGGCCCGGCATGCAAATGGCTCCCCCTAAGGAGGATGAGAAGCCCAGTCCCCAACCTGCGGCCCTCTGGACATTCTGGACTACAGCTCCCATCATCCCCAGATTGGGACTGATAGGAGTTGTAGTCCAACAACATCCAGGGGCACCAGGTTGGAGAAGGCTGAACAATGCAAGGCCAGGGAAAGGCAAACTGCTTTATTCAAATAGAAGGAGGATTTCCTCATTTCCACACGTACACCGAAACTATTATTGTTTTAAATCTGGTTCACCAATGTAACACTTCATTCCTTTTCTTTCTTTCTTTCTTTCTTTCTTTCTTTCTTTCTTTCTTTCTTTCTTTCTTTCTTTCTTTCTTTTGCAAAATCCTGCATCTTTAATTTGCTTTTTAACATGGTAGTGTCATGACACAAAGAGCACATCCAGAGATTAGGACAAGTTTCAACAACCCCACAATCCCAAAATCTGAAATCGCAGGGGATAAAAAGACAGAGGTCATTCCACAGCAGTTATATGGTCAGAAAGAGAGAACACAACACGTCAGGCAGGGCAGTACAGCTAATCCAGAAATGCTCTAGATTTCCATCTTCTGGCACAGTCAAATCCACTCCCTCCTTCCTTCCTGCCTTATTACACATGAGCAAGTCTAAAAACGACCACCCCTTTGGCACTGTGTGTGCATTTATCCAGGCTGGGCAGGAAGTTCGGGGCTCTGCAGTTCCCTGGCCCCAGAGGACAGCCAATCTATTCCCAGCCAGCAAGCTTAGCTGGCCTCCTCCACCCCCATTGCCCACCCCACCAGTACAGAAAAAAATGAGGGTGGCTGGTCACTGTGGGAACAGGCATGTCTTCCCCACTTCCTGCCTGTGGCGGGGTTTCAATCCTGGAGCCAACTTGCATCAAAAAGGGTCTGGTTTTCACCAAAGGGGGGAAGCAGTTTCCTTCCTTCAATCTCCACCCCTCTGGCCTTTCCTCTTCCCTTGATTTCAATGACCTTCACATTGGGGCGGCCCACACCTGCTTGCTGCTGCTCAGTTTTAGAAACCTGAGCCAACTCACTCCCAGCAAACATAACCAGCTCTGTTGCTGGGAACAAGAAGCCACAGACTCCCCCGCTCAGCAAACACAGAGCCACCAGCTCTCAAGCACAGAGAGCTGACAACTTACTTTTGCAAAACAGTTTCGTTGCTTTAAAGTAGTCTGTGTTCTGCAGTCAACATTGCAAGCTGCCTTATTCCGAGTCAGGCCATTGGTCCATCTGGCTCAGTATTGTCTACACTGACTGGCAGCAGCTTTCAAGGGTTCCAAGCCAGGCAGGAGTCTTTCCAAACCCAAACTGGAGGTGCTGGGGACTGAAGCTGGTCCTGCCACCTTCTGAATGCATGGAGCTGCAGAGTGGTCAGGAAGGACTTCTTCATCCCCCATCATGACTAACCAAAGCAGCAAAGATAATGCAATATTGCACGATTTGCATGATTTTAGACCTGTGGCCTTCCAAACTCCCATCAGCCGCAGCCAACATGGCCAATGGTCAGGGATGATGGGAGCTGTAGACCAACAACATCTGGGCAGCTAGAGTCTCACCATCACCGGCGGAAATGACTGGCAGAATCCGAGACCAGAGAGAAGAGTTGGTGGAAGAAGATTGGAAGAAATTCAAAGACTATTTGCAGAAACATTGTAAAATTAATGAATGTTAAAATGATCTAGGATTGAAATGAGATGGCTTTAGCAACAAAGTTAAAAGAATATGTAAAAATGGATTGATAATTAGATGACAATATGAAGCTTAATATGTTAAGATACAAAATTAAGATAAAAACAAAGAGGGTAAGGATTTGCTGAATTAACCATGTGAATTGGAATACAAAAAAGGGAGGCGTGAGGAAGTCAGGAAAATAAGTAAATGATACATAAGATATGAAAAGATTGATTTGTTTTTAATGTTCTTTATTTTTCATCTATATATTTTTTTCCTATGTATTTTGTATTTGTTAATCTGTATTTTTGTATTTTTTCTTTTTATTCTTATTCTCTTTTTTATTCTGTAACCTTTTCTGTCTATAGAATTTTAATAAATATCTTTTAAAAAAATAGAGTCTCACCATCACCGATTTAGAATTCTGCTTTTTAAGTGAAGGATTTTGCTCTGTTTGAGTACAGAATACACACAGCCCTGCTTTGCAACAGCTATTATGGAAACCTGCATTTTCTTCTTCTTCATACAGCTGTACTGAAATGAAATGCGAGTGTTCAGAATCTATCCTAGCAAACTGGGGCCTTTGGGAAAATGTCAAAATCCCAAGGAAATTACAGCCTTGTACTCAGTTCCCTGGCAAGTTAGCACAAGTGCCTCCGAAGGTACAGCCAAGCTGCAGTACATGGGGAAGACACCCCTCTGGGCCCAGCCAATGGGCTTCCTTGGACAATGCTCACCTTGCTCCATCCCTCTTTTAACAGCAAGGAGTGTATTTTTATCCTGTTCTCCATCTGACCTCAGCAGCTCTGCTTGGTTTTCAGAACTCAGCCTTGGGACAGCTGAACCAGCCAGGCATCAATCACTGCACCTGCTCTTTTCTATCACCCACCATGGCCTCATCCTTCCACCACGGCAGGCACCTGAAATGTGTGCCCACTGCAATACCCTCCTCCCTGTCACTCCTCTCTAGGTGGCTCTTCAAAGGATCTTCCAAAAGTTAAAGACACAGGCGCTCGGTACAGAAGGAGCAGGTCATTTCTGGCTGTAATGGACACAGCTAGGAACCTGAGCAAAGGACTGTCATTCTCCCCATCAGTCCTCAGCCACCCCACACTGCTCTAGGCCTGACAGCTTGTCCTGTCCCAAATATGCAGGAATAAGACCAAAATAATGTGGGTTCCTAAGGCTGTACATGAGCTGGAAGACCACTCTGACACACCGGTTTCCCAATTGCATCACCACCCCAGATACTTCACCTACTTGCCAGTGTGTGACTCACAGAACATCTTTCTTGTATGCAGAAGTCACAAGTTCACAATGAGCTCAAGGAAGCCTGGCAGCACAGAGCGGTCACACAGCCCATGAACCGTTAATTCGGAGGCATTGAGCTAATGAGCCAGTAGCTTCCTTCCTAACGCAACTAGCCAACGTTTATTTAATACCCACCCTGCGGCGCTAAAGCTGGACAAGTGTTAAGCTCTCTATTCCTGTTCCACAGCTTCCTTCATTGCTTCGATCCAAGGGGGATGTTCCAGACCAGCCTTCCTGATTATTAGACTACAGCTCCCATCAGCCCCAGACAGCAAGGCCAAGTCAGGAATGATGGGAGCTGTGGTCCAGCAACTTCTGGAGGGGCACAGTTTCCCCACCCCAGCTCTGGGTGACCCATCCATGCAAATATGTTCCACATCCTGTTTATTAAGAGGTGCACTGTATGGTATGGGGAAGCCGCTCCTGCAGATTATGCCACCAATTCGTTTAACATAGAACCCTGGACAGCAACTAGTCAAATGCCCAACCCAACCTCCCTACAGTGGCTTTCTGACAAGTCTCACTGCTGCAGCTGTGCCTCCTCTTCTACATCCCTCCTTTGCTTCTGGGTTCACAACTGCGGGAGCCAAGTATCGTCCCTCACGGGAACAGATTTGGCACAGAAGCCAAGTGTTGACAATCCTCGTCACACAGCCCAGGCAGTCTTCAGACAACTCTGGAGGAACAGTGAAGCCACTTTATCCCCTGCACCTTCTGAGATTACCAAATTGCAAGGAATCTAATGTTTTAACAGGAACGAGCATAAAGGAGCTATGAGCTCACATAAGCTCACATTCTTCTAGGTATTCTGCTGTAAACATTTGATCTTCCATTTTTAGGAGATGAAATCAACTATTCTCTAGATTGTATTAAGTGTTTCCAAAACGCTTATTTAGGTACTACCTTTTATTTTATTTAGGTCCTTCTAAGAGTCAACCCTGCTGGCAGTTTTGAAGATGGCAGTCAATTTCAAGGTGTATTCAGCTCTACAAGGTCTGTTACTAATATTTGCACTGGGGGAGACTCAGTCCCAATAAATGCAGGATCTGTTTTCGTCCTACTTCCTGTTTATTTTCCATGCAAGACCTTTCATCTCATGAGAGAGAAGCATTTGTATCAGACACCCAGACAGACATTTCACACTGCTGTGCTTCCTACCTATTACTCAACAGCCCCCCCTCCACCACCAGAGCTTTTCTCCTTGCCTCCCCCCCTTTATATATCTCATATAGATTGCAACCATATGCTTCACTAGTTTTTATTTTTGGCCTAGCAAATTATTTTAGCAGAAGAGAAACCTTTCTACCCAATTCTCACTACTTTTACAAGCCCCTGCCTTCTTCTCTCACACCTGTCTGCTGACATCTGGCATGCAGCATCAAATCAGGAAGCACTTTGGCAAAAGTTTAGCATTTCTTATTAATGGGAATGCTAAACCCCACATCTCTCAACCAGGAAGAGAAAAGTGCATTGCACGGTAAAAAAATACCGCCGCTCTCCCCAAGGTCTGGGACAGTGGAGGACAAAAGCAGTGTTTGAAATTAGCCAGGTTATCAGGTGCATTTTGCACCTGCCTATTAGCGACTTGCAACCAAGTGAAGATGCCTGGGTGCCAGGATGATGCCTGACATCTCCACCACCTGGAGGTGCATACCTGGAGATCACTGGATCTGTACTGTTTTCACACGCTAATACCACATCCTGTAGAATTCTATCAGTTATATTTTATTTGTACAATCAGAATGAATTGCACGAACCAAAATGCTTTTTCTGTGCCACCTGAGCAGGAGCAGTGACCAATGTTATAGGTAATTGTTGTAGCTTATCTTCACATACCCTACTGCCCTGCTCACAGTTGTGAAGAATATTCTTACGTTATGAATGGTCTGTGTCCCCATTAAGAAAAAAAGGTGGGAATAGGCCAGTATATATGTGGACTGTCCCTGGATAAAGGGACTTTTCTTCCTTAAGTTCTTAAAGTTCTTAACCTAGCTGAAGGTTGTCATCTGATCTAGCAAAGACGTTTAACTGAGAAAACAAGACTTTAGCCACCTTGCCCCCAAAATGGCAAGAAGACATTCCATTTTGGCGATTGCAACCTTGGTTTAAGAAGCCATTTGGCACCTGGGCAAAAGAAAAATGAGGTTAAATATGACAGCCAGTGGTGGCTGGAACCTAAAATGCCATCACAACAGCCCAGAACAGCTAAGCTCCAGTTCACTTAGTGGGACAGGGAACATTGCACAACACTCCCTCTGAAGCTGCTACAGATGCCAGGAGCCTTGCCAAAGGAGAGCCTACAGCCAAACCACAGGAGTACTGGCTGACTGTAGCCACCTGTAGCTGCCTGAGCAGAAGCACAATGGCCTAACAAGTGAGACCCTGGCCATCCTTGGCTGTGATAGCCACAGCCAAACGCAGCAAGCCACCCTCCCCAAAGAGCACAGGAAGGAAAGTCTTTCTCAAGGCCTGGCCACAAAGGAGCTCTCATACTTCTTGCAAGAGGGATGGGCTGTGGCATGCTAGCACAGGGGAAAGGAGGGGAAGGGTGCTGCTGCTGCTGCTGCTCTAGCCTCTGGTATGTTTGCGGGAGGCGCTAGCTGGGGTCTCTCTGCAGAGAGGCTCTCCCCTGTCTAGGCAGGGGCTTTACTAAGGATTGGCCACGAGCCAGGAGAAACTCTTTTTTTTTTTTAAAGGGAGAGAGTGAGGGAACAAAAACAGCGGAGGCTGCCTCAGCACAAAGCCCTCCAAGCAGGAAAGCAGAGCGTCCCCAGAGATGGGCTGGGAAGAATAGCTAGGAACAGAGCAGCAGAGAAAGTACAAACAAAACCTCCAGCACACAACTGATGGGGAAACCAATAAGTGGGGGGCGGGCGGGGAAGAGATGGTGCTGCAAAAGATGTGGACGACTATAATTGCATGTGCGTGGGGAAAGTGCCTGGCTGTGGAGCAATGGAGAGGGGGCTTTCTGGTGCCTTTCTCCAGCCCTCGGGGCTTCTCGTTTATAGAGAAACATTCCGCTTTGCCAAGCGGCTGCAAGCGTCAGCAACAGCAGCAGCGGCTGCACTCAGCATTCCAAGGCTTATAAGGCAAAAGGCAAGCAGAGCAGGAGTTGCCTGCAAGCCGTCCAGCATGTGAGCACCCAAGCCAGTCCAGAGGGGAACTTTCAGGTCAGGAGTGGCTCTCGTGGGCTGGCAGTCCAGGATGAGCAGGGGCTCCTTCAAGCCCTTGGAACTTCAACCAGTTCCAAGAAGAATGGGGAGCATCAAGAGAGTCCTTATTATTACTACTAAGCGGCAGGGTGTTGCCAATTTCAAACATCAGAAGTAGAATACTTAGTGCTTGCCTACAAGGTGCTCAAGCACTCCACACACATCCTCAGTGCGACCCTGTGAGGTAGGCCCCTATATTGCAGGTGGGAAGCCAAGGCTCTAATCCAGCCGCAAGCCTTAAAACTGTTCTGTGTGTTTATGGATGCGACGAGATTCGAACCAGTGTCAACCAGAAAGTGGTCCAGCATGACCTTGAGCCTCATTGACAGCACAGGAAAAAGCAGGACCTGCTTGGCCGTCCTCTGCCCTCCACTATCCAGGGCTAAAGGTCAGCTCTTGACGTTCTGGCAGAAGGCATTTAGAAGATGAAACAAACACTGCAGGCATCCCCTGGTGCCTGGGCTAGGAGTGTGGGGTTGAATTTCATTTCTGCTCCAGCACAGAGTGGGTGGAGATCCCAAGAAGCCACCCAGAGGGGAGAGACTGTGTGCCTTATTTCTCATCCTAAAGAAGTCAGCCCCACTTCACCCAAACAGGAGATTCATGAATATGCAAAAAAGAAGAAGGGGGAGCCTAAAGAAAGCATCATCTGGACAGAGAGGCTTGATTGATTAGGTACCAACAGAATCAGCTGCCAACTACAAGTCAAAGCCAGATTGCTGCCCCCTGGAAGCTGGCATTAAGATCGACTAAGTTACACGCCTTGGCATCACTCTTGGAACAGCCGGAATATCATATTCACATTACCACAAACCCCAAGTTAGCTCCACCCAGCCACAGGCAAGAGCCATTGCCACAGATCCAAAAATAGAGCGCAGGAGCCCCAAGGAGCCCAAGATCAAGTAACAGGCTGAATGCTGAGGACCTTCTCATTACATCATGAGTGCAAAGAAGGCTGGCAGCTCTGGGCGGGGTGGGTAGGGGGAGACCTTTTGCCTTTCCTTTCCTTTGTGATAAAGAGACCAGCACACAAGAGAGATGTGAGAGTGCTTGAGCCTAGGAAATGAATGGAAGCAACGGAAGAAAACAACCATGGCTGACCAGCAAGGACTAGCATAGTTCCCTGAGAAAGAGCTTCTTCACGACTTACCCTGGAGATGGAGAGTGGCATGTTGAAGTCCTTGCCACCCTGCAGCCTGAAGCCCCATGGCGCCGGCCCATCCAGCAGCACCTTGTATGAGTCCATGTCACTCATTTCTGGGGAGGAGAAGGGATTATTAGCTTTAAAAGTGATGCAGCAAGGGACAGGAGAGCTGGGAGAGGACAACTGAAGAACAGGAAACATCCGCCTCACACAGTAGAGCCTTGGCTGCCCCAAGTGAGGGCAAAGGGAAGTGCAAGCTCCTTCCCTGGAAGTTGGCACCAAGGCCTAAGCACTGCCCTTCATCCTACCCCAGCCCATCCCTGTCTCCTCCCCACAGCAATGCTCTTCAGCTTTTCCTTTAGGGACAAAGGAAGCAGCCTTATACCAAATTAGGCTATTGGGTCCATCTAGCTCAGGATTGTTTACACCAGGTGTGGGGAACCTTTGGCCTTCCACACATTGCTGAATAGCAACTCCTCTCAGCCCCAGCAAGGGATGATGGGAGTTGTAGTTCAGCAACATCCAGAGGGCCACATCTAGTCTACACTGACTGGAATCAGGTCTCCACTGGGTTTCAGATTCCCAGACCTACCTAGAGATGTCAGAGAAGACGTTTCACTGTCTTTAGTCTAAACTCCCAGAGGCTATCCTAGTGCATCAGGAAATAAATGGCAGAGGCAGAAGCAGCACACAAAGATACTGAGGAAGCATTTCCTTGCCAAGGACTCGGCCTACCAATACCACAGAAAAGTTTGTTTTCCTCGTTTTGACAATATATGTGAAACCGAGAACCTCTGTATGCAGGAATCACATATGAAATGCATATTCCGGGCAAATCCCACCTCGTCTTTGGGTGGGCTCGTTTTGAGCTTGGTTAGCTCGAATCAATATAAGCATTTGAAGTAGTTGTGTAAATGGACCTGCCACGTCCAGCCACTAGAATGGCCATGTGAAACCTATTCACACAACCAGAGTCTAAATGGCTTCCCCACAGGCCAACCCAATTTAAGCCCTCACTCAAAAAACAGATATGAATTAGTTATCATCCCCCCATCCTCAAACAGAGGCCATTAGCACAATTTTAATCTGGACAAGACAGAGTCTGACCCCGCTCATATCAATCAGTAACAACTCATGAAGTGCTCGTAGGGTCTGCAAGTGCCATTTTTTAAAATAAATGAATCTCCTACAGCTGACATAGGAGATTCCAACTTGATAAAATGAACATTCAAGAATGGGGGGGGGGGGAATCCAGGGATTAGGATGGAAAGACAGAATAATTGCTCTGTTCCTATGTCTTGTGTTTTAGGCAGCTGCTGGCTGATCAAGGCACCGAAAGAAAAGCCTTCAATTTGTTCCTAATTACTTAAGAGGTGGCTTTTGTTAGGTGCAGCTATGGCACTTCACTGCTTTTGGCGTTTCCCAGTCAACGCACCCCTACTATATAGCAAAAGCAATTCAAAATTGCCTTCTGGACACAAAATACTCCCTTCAGCCTCCCCTCCCATTCTCCCCAGGCAGTTTGTTGTCTATATAAGGCATGCAAGACAGCACTGCCATATTCCAGTGGTTGCTCATCAGGACTGGGAGAGATGCAAATGAGTGCTGAAAACATAACTTCCTGGCTGGGTCTAAACAGAGGAAATCAGGACAATCCAGGAGGGGAATGGAGAAAGGGAAGGGAGAGAGAAAAACAGAAACACAACCCAGGAAGACAGTGTTATTTTGGGCTGGGATCTAGGACACCCCTTCCCATCCAGTACAGAGGAAAGAGCTGCAGCAGGGCCTTCTCAGAGAGCTCCCTCTGCCAGACAGACAAAGGTGGAGCCCCTCACAGGCAGAGTACCAGCCTGTACCATCCCTCCCTGCCAGGCTGGGACACTTCAGCTTGGAGGGATTTCAGCAGCAGCTTAATACCTTCTTCTCCATGGGAATGGCAAAGGAATGCACTCGGCTAGGAAGAGGCAGGGAGCGTTGATTTCTCCCTCCTCCTCCTCCCAAGGCTGAGTCGGCAAAACATGCCTGGACGGAGCCTTGTGCCACAGGGCTGCAGGAACAGCCCCTCGGGCCTCTGCTCTCACAGTAAGCGCTCGCTCAGGAGTTGCTCTGCCTGCTTTGAAGTTTCCACACAGCATCTACAAACCCGTGGCAACCTCAGCCAAGCAGTTCCAGGGAGGACACAGCAAACAAGGCTTAGACGACATGCTGTGTGGCCTGTAAGCCTGAGTCCCAGGGTCCCAATGCAATCCTGCATGGCTCTCTATCCAGCCCTTGGGACTTTCTCCATCCCATGCCTCCCCCCATTGAAACCACACACCCCATTGGTCCTGCTCCACGCTCTCCTTGAGCTGCAACGCCTCTTGGCTGCCCAGGAGCAGGACGAGGAGATGGTCTGGGTGGGAATGCAGAAACCGCTCTGTCTTTCGCAGGGCTGGAACAGAGCCCAGTGTAGAGAGACATCCATTGGGCTCTGCCCACTTTTGCCCACAGCCCTGCCCATCACTGGCATGTCCCCCTCCTCAGAAGGTGGCCCACAAGAGATTCCCGTTGGGCTGAAAAACAGTGAAATGAATGGGGCATCAAGAGCTAGCTGCTCTCAGGATAAGTAAATGAAGTTTGGAAAAAGCCAAGGCATGGTGAAAAAGAAACAGAAATCAAGCTGAATTCAGAAGATCACTAGTGAGCAGAATCAGGTTGTGTGCCACGCTGCTGCCTAGTTAATGCCCCCTACCCAGCTCGGGTCTAAGGGACCAGACTAGCCTGCAAGGAGCCCATCTGGCAGGATAAGAAGTCTATATGCACTGATAAAGCACTTCCTGGAAGTGCCTGACAGAAGGCAAGAATAACAGGGGAAGGGCAGGGCTGAGGTGCATTAAGTTGAAAAGCCAAGAAAAGGAGATAGCCCATTACAAGACAACTGAACAGCCAGGGCAGCAAGAATAAATAAATGCATTCTTGAAACGAAGACTACCCTGCAAAATAAAATGGCACAGCAAGAATATCTGCTGCGGTTGTTGTCTTTTTAAATCCGGATACATTTCTACACATTTGCCAGCACTAAATTAAAGTTTGCCAAATTCTCATTTTTAACAAGCAGCTGCCAATTCTCTTGCAGAATTAAAATACTAAAAGAACACTTATCCACAAGGAAGCAAGTTTTAAAAGAAAAATACTGGTCCCAGGCACAAAAGGAATCAGAAGTACACTTCATCACACTGCTGAGAAACACTGAGCGGAAACTTTTTTCACTTTGCACAACAGCTCTTCCTGGACTTTGGGAAAGCAAATTCCACCCTAGGAGGCTGCCATATTAAAACCTCCAGCACCTGGCAAACCTCATGATATTTGTCCTCGCCCTCTCTGGATAACGTCACATGGGAATGGAGGATGCACCAGGCTCCATTTCTCCCCTTTTGCCCCTTGTGCGCATATCTCCAGATGATGACCAAGTTTATTTTTTGTTTTTGTGGATTCAGCTGGCAGCCCTCAAGGAAGGAAAGAGCTGGATGAGCAATAAATAGACCAGCAGGAAAATGCTGCGCTCACTCTCTCCCCAACTCCTGGAAAAGTTCTTTTCCCTCAGTCCTCCTGCCCCCCCCCATCCCTCCTGCCACCACTTTTTTCTTTCACACAATGAAGAGGGTCATCAAATAAAAGCCTTGAGTGAAATAAAGTCAGGTGCCTGCCTCCTTTGCTTGTGTGAAGCATCCCTTCACATCAGTAACGGGACCATGATCCAAAGCAGTCAAGGATTTGGGATAAATATGACAGGTTATGTCTGCCCCCTTCATTATTAAACACATTTGCTCAATATATATGCACAGAAGAAGTCTGGAGGTTAATAGCAAACTCTCACAGAATTTCTAGGTGGTCCTGATAGCAGCCCTGCAGGATCAGACCAAGGCCAGCATCCTCTTTCTAACAGCAGCCAGCCAAATATACTTGGAAGCCCAAAAAGCATGAAAAATCTGCCCCTCCCAGTGAACATTTCTATTGTGGAATGCTTTCCACAAATCTTCACAAACAAGGCCACCAAGCACAAGGGCCAACTGCACCTCATGTGGGTTTTTTGAAGTTGCGCTTGATAACACAGGAAAAAAAGTTTATCAGGAACACGACCCATAATTTTAAGAAAGCCTATGAAAGTCACTGAAGAAACAGCCATACTTGTGCCATCTCGACACTGACCGCCGCAGGCGCAATGCTTGTTCGCAGCCCTTCTGGAATTCAGACCTCCTGGACATGCTGCAATATTAAGTTACAGCTCAGAGACACTTTTAGATGAACGACGAGAATAGACGTCCAGAAGAAGAGCGGGGAGCCAGGAGGGACGTGTGCCGGCGCATGCATGCCCAGGTTCAGACCCTTGACGGCGAGGAGCCCCGGGAGAGACTCACTCCTGCGACGGGAACCTCCAGCACCAGCCCCTTCCCTCGGCTCAAGAGGGGATCCCTACCAGCCATCACACCCACGAAACGAGACGTCCCTGCTCCGAGTCGCCGCAGGAAACCGAGGGTGACGGTTACATCCTGGTGCCATGAGCAACACGCTAGTCTCGCTGAGACACCGCTAACGCACGGCTAGGGGGCACGCCCCAGCCCCACAGCAAGAGGACGTCCCTATGGAAAAAAGAACAGGGGGGGGCACCCAGGAGACTTCCTAAAGTAGACACTCCTGCGCCACGGGGAGCCGGGGAGAGAGAGAGAGAGAAGCGCGTGGGAAAATACAGAAAGGGAAAGTACGAAGGGGGGGGGGCGAGTGAAGAGAGGCACAAACTCTCGTTCACATCTGACCCAAAGCATGACTGGGATGGAGAAAGGGGTGGGGGTATGTGGGGAAAGAGGCACTCATGTCACCCCGACGCCCTTCTCTGCCCACACGAGTCCCCAGAAAAGCCACATCACTTTCCCTTTCCTCACCCACCGCCAACTCCAACCAGGGACGGGATGCAATACCTGCAAGCTCCCCGCGCGCGACCTCCTCAGAGAAGGGCGGAGCTACTGAGCAGCCTCCGCCGCCCCGTCTCAGCCGCAGCGCCGCCGGCACCCACGGAGCCCTTATATATCTCTCTCCGGCGGGGCTCCGCCTGCTCAGCAGTTCAAGCGCAAGCCCCGCCCCCTGCTGCCCCCCCCCCGGCCTCACTATTCAACAAGCGCGCCGCCTGCTAGGTAGAAGCGCATGCGCGCCGTCGGGGGCGCTTGCTCGGCGTAAGAGCGCCCCCTATTGGAGGTGTGCGGCGCCCGCGTCCCCTGGCTGGAGGAGAAAGGGCGGAGCGCGGCGCCGAAATCGCCGCGCCCTCCGCGGATGTTGCGCCCAGGAGGGCGGCGTCTCCTTGCGCAGCTGCCGCCCATGCCCCGCCAAATAGGATTGGTACAGCCCCGTCCTTCCTTCTGGAAATCCTAGTTTCGCCTCTGAAAGATCTCCTCGCTGTTGCTTGTGAGGTGGGAGGTGCTTGTGGGTCACTCGCAGCATTCTGCACATGCTCAGGAACTGAAGAGGCGCTTTATTAATCGGGTGAGGGCATTCCCTGCGGCAGCCCCTAAGCTGTGGAATTCCCAGCCCCCACCTTCACCATCGTCATGGTTATTATTTTTATTGCAGCTGCTTCACACAGCCAAGATGCTTGAAAGCTAGTGGCAGGGCCAGCACCAGGCATAGGTGAACTCGGCGCTCCATATGTTTTGGGAGTACAACTCCCATCATCCCTAGCTAACAGGACCAGTGGTCAGGGATGATGGGAATTGTAGTCCCAAAACATGGAGGGTCGAGTTTGCCTATGCCTGGTGTACACACAATTTCTCTTTGGAAAAAAGAGAAATGAGTTTTTGTACCTAGTGCAAGTGGATAAATAGGTACCTCTCCAGAGGGAAGGTAAACGGCGTTTCCGTACGCTGCTCTGGTTCGCCAGAAGCGGCTTAGTCATGCTGGCCACATGACCCGGAAGCTGTACGCCGGCCAATAAAGCGAGATGAGCGCCACAATCCCAGAGTCGGTCACGACTGGACCTAATGGTCAGGGGTCCCTTTACTTTTAGGGGAAGAACAGAGAAAAGCTCCTGTCCAAAACATGGCGAAGGAATCTGAAATGCTTTTTTTCAGGGTGCCCAAACTTTTCCATGGTACAGTATGCAGGAATGTGTTTTGTGCAACTGCAACACAACACAGGTATTAACAGACACTGCCAATGTCTCACTACAGTCATACCTCATTTTACGTTTGCTTCAGGTTGCACATTTTCAGGTTGCATCCCATGGCGACCCGAAAGTACCAGAAAGGGTTACTTCTGGGTTTTGCCGCTTGTGCATGTGCAGACACGCAAAATGATGTCACACACATGCGCAGAAGCGGCAAATCGCGACCAGTGCGTGTGCAGACACAGGTTGCATTCTTTTCAGGTTGCGAATGGGCCTCCAGAACAGATCCCATTCGCAACCAGAGGTACCACTGTAGTTCAATATAGCAGGCCAAGCACAACTATGGAGGCAGGATGAACAACAGAACCTGCAAAGGATGCATAAATTCCCCTTTTAACATTGGTACCATGGGGGAGAAGAGCAATCCTCTCCCCACTGAAAATAAGGCTTCTAGCCGTCAAGCAGGCATGAAGCTCCTTTTACTGAGCTAGAAAGGTCAGTGGGCTCAGTCCAGATGTGACTCTCCAAGATGTGACTCTCGTGGGGAGCCTTTCCCATTTCTGCTACCCAAGGCCCTTTTAACGTAGAGAGATCTCACATTTGAACCTGCATGCAAATGCAGTACATACAGAGTGCCATTGAGTTATGGCCACTCTCTGGAGCTCAGCTTTCTTCAGTGACCGTAGTTCTTCATGGGTGACCACTGTGTTCCTATGCCAAAATGTAGGACACCCACAAGCCGGATGTCACACGCTGACCACAGCTAGTCCAAAGTCTATTGGACCATAAATCCACAGTCAATAGCTCTGATGACAGCAAGTCCTTTCGTTTTACTTTCAAATTTGGAGAGCTTTCCCCAGGTGAAGCCAGCCCCTGAAAGCACTCTGTAAAAACAAAGGACCAGGAGCACAGGAAGTTCCTGTTCCAGAATGTGCACAGGCAACAGAACTGACATCATGCTATGTATGTATAGGCAGTGGCATCCAGAATGGGCAACAAGAAGACAAAAAAAGTCAGATATTGGAGCTAAGGAAAGTGGCAGGAAAGTATGGGATAAAAAGTGCTTGGCATAAGGCCATGTAGCCTATTTGGAAAAAACAAAACTAAAGATGGAGATGGGGGGAAGCATTCTGATCATGCAAAATTGCTGCCACATGTTTTGAATATTGTTGTTTGTTGGCACACAAGGCTGTAAATAAAACATCACTATACAGAATGCAGGGAGCCACAGTTCTGTGTGGGGAACGAGTACGCAAGCTCATAGCATCTGAAATCTCTCAGAGGACATCTCACAAGCGTTGTGTGACTTGCCTCTCTAGGATGCCTATTAAAACCCAGCACAGAGCTGAACCAAAGCAAAATAGCAGCTGAATAAGGCAACTTCTCAGCCCCCTCTCCCTCTCTGGAAATCTCCAGTCACTTTCTCTTCTATTTAAGGCAGAATTCAGTGATTCATACTCGGCGCATGTTAGAAGCAGGCTGACAAATCTCAAAACGGCAGATTCTGTAAGTCATGAAACTTAACGGTTTAACCTGGAAAGAAGCCAGTTCTTTCCCAGTGAGGTCTCCGAAGTACTCATTACTTAGCACTGTCACTGTTAAAAGGTGCTGGGATCAGGAGGGCTCCCTGGTCTTTATGCATCAGCTATGATTTCTACACACAGGATAAAGGATCAAGGCGGAGGAGGTTGAAAGCAATGTTTAGCTTTGCTGCTTCAGCCAGAGGAGGTTGCCAAGTTTCTCTCTGCGGGAGGTAAACAAATAGATTTATTTCATTTTTATCCCACTCCTCTTCCAAGGATCTCAGTGGTTCTTCGTTCCCTGTTTGTCATCGCAACAGCTCTGTGGGGGTAGGACGGGGCGGAGAGCTAACCAGTGAGAATAATAGCCAACTGGGGATTTGATCCCACGTCTCCTTGCTCTTAATCTACTGCTCTGACCACTGACCACAGTGCTCTTTCAATAAAACACCTAGTAGTTTCCTTTAAGCCACTTTAATCCCACATACTATTAAGTTATTGTGCCATCAAAAGCAGAAACATGGTGGGAGTGGGGGAGGAACAAACTGGTGGATGAGGGCAGAGCAAAACAAAACAGGAAGGGTGAAGCTGTGTTCATTTTTAACCTGGTCTTGGTCTTTTTCCTTTAAAGAACAAAGATTTAGGGATGTAATCTGAAATGAATGCAAATAGTTCAGTACCTAGATTTATTTGCTTTTCTTTCAACATAGGTCGGGGGTCAACCAGCAGGGGCAGAGCGTGTATGGGCTTTTTCAGGTAGGAGTGGAATTTAGAGCTCCCTCTTTTGAAGTTTCAATTGCTGGCAATTATGCACATGGAGGATTTGTCAAGAAGTTATTGGTTTTGCAGTAGCAGGAAAACTGGGCCAATGGTCAGATGACAACTGTACCGAGTACAGTTCCTACAGATACCCCTACAATTGCAGTCCTGGTCATGATAACCACACATGTCCCCCCAAGTGATATGTAAAAGTTTTCAGAGACACCGTTGATGGTGCTCTAATTGCAGAACAGCCTTTACCAAAGGTGTCGTGGACTTTGAAGACACTCGAACTCAGGACAAAAGGGAGAAACGTGCTAAGAGGAAGGCACGTTTGGCAAACCCTCACCATGATCAACTCCTCCCTGGAAACCTATGTCCCCGCTGTGGAAGGACGTGTGGATCCAGAATTGGCCTCCACAGACACTTATGGACTCACTGTTAAGACCGTGTTCACGGAAGACAATCTTACTCTTCTACAAGCGATTGCCAAAAACGACGATGACATGTTTCCCCAGAACACCATGCATTACCTGATCAAGGCAGCTCGCCTGGCCTCTGCTCTTATGTGTAGTCAGGAGCAGTTGCTTTGATTAATGAAACCACCCTAGACCTTTATTTCCATACTTTATTTCTATGATTCTATGATTACGAGAAAGTGACCTAAACACAGAGCAGAAGAAACCCTCTTTCTGCCCTCTACAGCACCCACTTAGGTGCTGCTCAGCAAACCCATTTTTTAAAAAGATGCTACTGGAAACCTGGATTTATTTACATCCTTGAAAAATGCTACCCCAAAATGCAAGCAGTTAATGGATGCCGCCTACTTTCCTTCTGCTTAAAGTCCAATTAAGTACCAGCAGAGGAATCTGATAATCTGACTCCCTCTGCTGGACATAAAGTGGCACTGCAACAGCCATATGGCCCTGCCTTAATTTTACGCTTCAGAGCTACCCAAATGAAAACCATCCTGCTAATAGAACTTTCTCTCTCCCCGCCCTCCCTCCTCGCACCGCCAGTCTTGGATTGAACTGCTGGATCTGAGTTCAGAGAGCCTAAAGCAACTGGGATCCATTGCTACCTGCCCCCAAATCACACCAAAGTAATAGATATTTGTGACCCTCACCCTCCTACCTCACACAAATGCATTCATAAGGAGCTTGGCATTGTCTGATCTGTCTTGTGGTGGGTTCTTCAGGCAGAGCTTCCTCTTGAACCACAGGGTTAGGCTACTGCGCTGGCAGAGCAGCGGCTGCCGCCATCCTTTTGATTGAGGCCTGGAGTTGTTTACAGCAAGCTGCCTGCTGCTTCTATTCAGAAGGCCCACATCTGGATTTGCTTAGCAAAGCAGAGCAGGAAGTGGCTCCGTTATTATCCTCAGATGGCGCCAAAGGGAAATCCCTCTTCCACTCTCTGCGTGTGCAACGCAGCCTCTTAACAACAGAGCTGCCTCGCTGCGAAAGAGACACACACACTTCCCTCATCTCCTTATTGGAAAGCTGCTCTGCCATGGCTTGCATTTTAAGATTTGGCCCATGTTTCAGAATGCCACAGTCCCCTCTCTTCTTTTACATGAACTTTCCTTCAGATATTACTCACAAGCACGGTGCTGTACCAGCTCCTCCTCATATGTATTTGGGGCTGCACTCCACACAGAATGTGGTGACAGACCTAATGCTACCCTTTCCGGATCGTGACTTTTGGAGCCCACTGATGACAACTGTTGCTCTTCTCAGGGCTGGCTCTACCATTAGGTAGAGTGAGACAACTGCCTCAGGCGGCGGGTGCGGAAGGCCCGCGGAGCAGACAGAAAGGGGTGTGCCACCATCTGATCTGCACCACAGCCTCTAAGCTCACCTGCTGCCCTCTGGTGTGTAGCTGGCTGCATACACACCATTTAAAGCACTCACACACACAAGAGAATCCTGGGAATTGCAGTTACAGATAGGTAGCCGTGTTGGTCTGCCATAGTCAAAACAAAAAAAATTCCTTCCAGTAGCACCTTAAAGACCAACTAAGTTAGTTCTTGGTACGAGCTTTCGTGTGCATGCACACTTCTTCAGATACTTCAGTTTACTCCTCGTAGAGCTGCAATTCCCAGCACCTTTAACCAACTACAGTTCCCAGAATCTCTTTTAGGGTGAGATGAGGCAATGTGCTTTACATGTGTGGCATATACATAGTGAAAGAAAATGCCAGAACAGTTGTCTTCTGTACTGTTACATGCAATTTGGACTGGTGGGCCAGGGTGAGAGATTCTTGTTCCAGACAGCAAAACCTCTTGGGTTGGGCCCCACCTCTTAAGTACTGCTGAATTCATACTCCGGGCAACTTAATGCCCAGAAACACCAGAGAAATAAATGAAGAAGAGATTAGAAGGAAAAGGGAGGTTGGAATCTAGAGGTCTGTTGAGGGTCACCCCATTATTCCAGCTCAGGAATTTACTCTTTACAATAGGAAATGGCCACTCCAAGACATAATTTAAAAGAAAACTCTCCTCACAATAGCACACGTTCCATTCACAACTGACTGGTCAGCAGAACATGAAAGCTACGCAGGGTCCACCTTTGTCTCCATGGGGCTGACATGGAGCAAGCTGGAGCTCAGTTACATGCAAAGGGCATATTGCCCTCTAGTGCAAGAATAGAGCAATTACTTGAAGCTCATCATACTATAGCATGCAAAAAAAAAAAGCGAAAAGAGGAACCTATGGCCTTTGTTATGTTGTTAGACTACAACAACTTGTCATTGGCTATGCTTGGTGGGACTGATGGAGTCCAAGAGGGCTAAAGATTCCCCATCACTTCAATAAAAGGACGGTGCTAGGATACTAAATGGATAAGAACAGAGGAAGGTGCCTTAGGTCAGGCCATGGGCTATCTAGGGAGTCTGATACCATACCCTCCAACGCGTCATGACGAAAATCTAGGACACCATCTTCCGGGGCTGCACTACTGCATGAGTCATGTGACTCGTGCAAGATCACGGCCCCCAAAAAGCACTTTTTTCAGGGTGAGATTGTGACGCCCAAAATGGCTGCCATGCTCCTAGGTGGTGGGATGTCCCAGGTTTTTCAGGACAGTTGAGGGCTATGTGATACTGTGCTGACTGGCAGAGGTTCTCCAAGATGTCACATGGATGCTTTCCCCCAGCCCTGCATCCAGAGATCCCGGGGATTTAGCACTTGCCAAGCAAGAATGCCCTTCACCACCGAGTGAGGCTGGCCCTCATAACATCAACAAGTTCCCAGGGGGTTTCCACGAGAAGATCCCTCCCTGGGAAGTGCAGCAGTAACAGGTGGTCTCAAAAGCAAAAGAGCAAAGAGACAAAGAGCCAAGCAGAATCCGCATCAACAGAGGGACTTGATAACCCAAGAAATGTTGTTTTATTTATTTATTGAGACACAAAGGAAAAAAGAAAACCCAAAATGTACACCTCACCCACCTGGTCCCTCAGATCCCCTTGTTCCCAAGCTAGACATGCTTCACCTGAGGAACCAAGGCTGTCACAATGGAGTTGAGGGCATCTAACCAGCCTTGCCTCCAACACGTCACTATCTAACGATTTGAGAAGCTGTGTCTTGAGGTCACATAGATCCTGCTTCCAAAGTCTTGATAAGGAGGAGGCATAGGAGATTAAATTGGCGGAAGGGGCTCCCCAAACCCCAGGCAGCTGGAGGGATCCATCATGCTTTGTCCATTGAGCCTGCGTTCTTGCCGGCTGCTTTGCTGGCTCCTCCATCCCGGCTCAACATAGTGACCAGCTTGTGCTTGAAGGCCCCAGCCCCTCTGGCCTTGGCCCTGGCCCGGCCCTCACCTCCGCTTTCGGGCCCCTGGCAATCCAGCAAGGGAGGAGGGCACTGGCTGTCTGGGGCAGGGTCAGCCCCCACAGCGCTGGGATTGAAGCCAGGGTTACTGTTGGAGCGCCTTGCCACGACGGGGCTGTTGTCGTAGATGGGCGACCCCCCGTTGCTGCCGCTGCCCTCAGGGGAGTCTCTGTAGCCGAGGCTCAGAGGCTCCGCGCAGAGGGCCTGCTGCTCCAGACTGCGCAGATTCTCATAGAGGTGGTCCGAGCCCTGCTCACTTCCCACTTTGGGTTCTGCCTCTGCCTTGCCCGAGGGCTGGAACGGGAGAGGGAAGCTCTTGCCAATGGAAGCGTAGATGATGGGCGAGTCGGAAGCCTTGAACTCTGGGGAAATGGAGCGGCTGCTGCCAGGAGGCGCTGCCGAGTACCCCATGTCCACACTTCCCTTTGGCGTTCTTTCGTACAGCGGCTGCACTCCCTCCGGGCTTTCCGGGCTGGTGGGCCAGGACCAGCCGCCTGCTTTCTGCACACAGTCCTGGGGTGGGGAGATGCCGGCTTTCTTGTCTCTCTCCAGAAGAGTGGCTTTCTGGCGGTCTATGGAGGCCGAGACAGCTCGGCAGATCTCCACAGCCCGTATGGTGTTAAAGATAAAGAGGCCCTCTCCGGAGTCACAGCGGCGCCCGGCCTCAAAGGAGAACACCGTCTGGGGAGAGAGTGGGGGAACACAAAGGTGCTTTCTTAAGGTGATTCTCATACTTGGCCATCATTGAGATCTCTGCTCAAGTTTCCCCTGCAGCATCTAAGGCAAAGCAAATCAGAGCAGCACCAAACATTTAAAGCACACCCAACAAACATTTAAGGAACTCCAAAGAACCCTGGGAACTGTAGTTCTACAGTGCCCAGCAGCCTCAACCAACTACCGTTTCCCAGGGTTCCTTTTTGGGGAAAGCCATGCACTTTGAACACACACTGGATGCGCTTTTCATGTATGATGTGGATCAGCCCATAGTTGTCTGCTGCTGCTGAGCCTCACTGGAGACAGATCCAAGAAAAATAGACTAGATAGAAGTTGCTGATTTAAGTCAATGGGACCTTTTAGCCCAGGATTATGATGGGCAGTAGCTCTGCGGCATCTCAGCCAGACATTTCCTCTTGCTATGCCACCCAAAATCCTTTTAGCTGGACATTGCAGAGATTTACCTGGAAGAGGCCTTATATTGGGCCAGACTCAAGGGCAGCCCTACCATTAGGGCAGGCAACACAGGCTAGTCCATTCAGGGCAAAGGGAGCCCTGTCCCACCAAACTCAGCCTGCCCTCAGCCAACCCCAACCTGTCTCCTCACTTACAACTCGTCACAGGTGGCTCTGCCTGTCATTGGCTCTGGCGCCACCTGCTGTTGGTCTCTCTGCCTTCCTCCCAACCAGTCGCAAAGAGGCACCATTCACCACTGGGGGCAGGGCAGCAGTCCACCATTATTCCTCCAAGTCTCTTAAGCTAGGCTGCCCTGCACTCGACCCCCTCCTGCCAGGATAGCCTGCTGCCCCCAGGAGTGGTAGAGGGTGCTGTGCCATTGCCAATGCCAAGACTCGGCTGTCAGCCCAGGTAGCTTCTGTGCATGGAATCAAAGGCCGTCATCTCGTCTTTGGCATCCAGCAGCAAGAGGTCCATCTGTTTGGACTATATTTCCTCCATCTAGCCCAGGATTGCCCAGTTTAGCTTGCCACAGCTCTCAGGCAGAGACTCTTCCCCATCACCTTCTACCTGTTTCTTTTAACTGGAGATGCCAGGGATAGAATCTGGTGACTTCGGCATGTAAGGGATGTGCAGCACGCTTTCAGCAGCTGATCTATGGTCCCTGCATATGAAATAGCTCTAACTGAGTCTAATCTGGATGGGTTTAAAAAGTCCCAGGAGCAGGCAGCAAACTAAGAGGGTGGGTGGGCAGCAGGAGGAAATATACCAGCCTCCAGGATTGTCATATCAGAAGAGTGGGTGGACAATTTTTTTACGTGTTCAAGTGAATGGTGAAATAATGGGAGGGTGAGCATTTCAACTCCTAGCCCAATGCACCAAGACAGAAAAGGGTGGGTGTGAATTTACTAAAGATACTACTATTCCCAGAACAGCAGCAACACACTACAAGAAGCATCACCTGAAGTGTGAGGTAGACTTATCTGCTATCCCTGTAAAGGTAAAGGTAAAGGGTCCCCTGACCATTAGGTCCAGTTGTGACCGACTCTAGAATTGTGGTGTTCATCTCGCTTTATTGGCCGAGAGAGCCGGCGTACAGCTTCCGGGTCATGTGGCCAGCAGGACTAAGCCGCTTCTGGCGAACCAGAGCAGCGCACGGAAACGCTGCTTACCTTCCCGCTGGAGCGGTACCTATTTACTTGCACTTTGACGTGCTTTCGAACTGCTAGGTTGGCAGGAGCAGGGACCGAGCAACGGGAGCTCACCCCGTCTCGGGGATTTGAACCGCCGAACTTCTGATTGGCAAGTCCTAGGCTCTGTGGTTTAACCCACAGTGCCACCCACGTCCCAGGTCCGCTTATTTTGAAATCATCCTGTGGGCTGAAGGTGTGACCAGGGCCTGCTAACACAGCCCACTGGGAATGAGGGTACTCCCTGTCCTCAAGCTGCAGGGCAAGACAGGATGTTCCCTGCCTTTGATGCTATTCCTGAGGGTAGTCAGTAGAGGACGGGTGTTTTCTGGGCCACTGGAGGAGGAAACAGACACAACATACCTTTTCCTGGCCAAATCTTCGGAGGAAGGCATAAGGCCAGGTATAGAGGGCTTGCCCGGAGTGCATGTCCTTCAGCACCAGGTGCTCAGGTAAAGTCGTCATCAGGTAGTTCCCTTTCAAGTGACATCTTGCAGATGCCTCTGTCGGGAAAACTGACACGGGGAACTCGCAGGCTGTTGAGAAGGCATTGCAAAAAGTTAACAAATCTCTCAAAAGCCTTGTGTGTTCTTAGTTTTAATTCCTCCCAACCCCGCCATGGCTCTGACTACACTCTGCGAGCGCACTTTTTTAAAAAAATAAGCAAACAAAAACTTATCAAAACTGCACACCACCAGAGTACATTCATACCTTGGAAGTCGACCCCCCTTGCGAGTCGAACATTTTGGCTCCCGAACGCCGCAAACCCAGAAGTGAGTGTTCATGTTTGCAAACGTTTTTTGGAACCCAAATGTCCAACGGGTTCCGTGGCTTCTGATTGGCTGCAGGAGCTTCCTGCAAAAGCCATGGCTTCATTTCCGAACATTTTGGAAGTTGAATGGACTTCCGGAACGGATTCCGTTCAACTTCCAAGGTATGACTGTAACCAAAACTGCACAAAATGAGTGGAGGTTGCAAAAATAAGATAAAGTAGCTGGGCCCATGTGTTAGCTTATTTTGAAAACTGTATTCTGCTCAAGGGGGAGGAGCAAGTGGAACTCTGGTGGGAAAGGGATTCAGAAATCTGAAGAGGAACCCATGTTTTTGTTGTGCTTCTATCTAGAGTCCTGACTCATTTATTTATTTTTATGGTTGAAGACATTTTGGGGACTGCTTCCCTTCCCTTCCTCCTCCCATGCTATCCTAACTGCCTTGTGGAGTGTATAATGGTTGGAAAAGGTACTTTATTCCCCCATTCCATCAGAATTTCCACTAGTGCTTGTGAATTTACATCCTTCTAAAATGAGACTCCTTTTTTAGCTTGCCCATCTGCCTCAGTAAATATAGAGTCACTGGGGCACAGAACAGTGTGGGAACAGCTAAGGAGAAACTCCTATCTAATAATAGGAGCACACAAAGCTGTTTGTTTTATGCTTCTTGTCACGAACACTTTGCCTCTAATTGTCCCTGTTTTAGAGGGTCCTTTGTTTCTAATGCCAAAATCATTGAAAGGGACACATGACACTCCATCATCATCATCATCATCATCATTATTATTAAACACTTCACGAATTTGTGTGTCATCCTTGTGAAGGGCCATGCTAATCTTCTCTGTATCATTCCAATTTTTTAGTATATGTGCTGCCAAAGCGAGCACTGCACATGACAGTCTTGAAGAACAGTGGGGTAAAGCTGTCAGCTCAAAAGAGCTGGGTTATTAGAGTGTTGAACTTTAGATCCCTGGTTTCAAATCTTTTCAGCTCAGCTATGGATTCACTTTCCGGGTGGGGTTTGGCAGCTGTACCTCAGACTGCAGATTTTTTTTGGGGGGGGGGGGTTTACCAGTAAAGGGAGGCACGTTGTCAATGATTCAGCTCTATAGTGGAGAACCTTCAGCTTGTGGGTCTATTCTGCCCCACCAGGCCTGTCCCAACAAGCCCTTCTCATTTCCCGTTCATCTCACATCATTTTATGGCTTGTTTCATCATTTTCTGGCTTTTACTATTAGTCAGTTTAGCGTGACTACTGGCTCAATCAGCACATCTATCACGTTCTAAGGATCAGAATCTAATCATTATGTTTTGTAAGTCACTTAGGGGTATATAGAGTTTGTTAAATAAAATAGATGAACTGAATAGATTGGTGACAAGCGCTTGAAGAGCAGGCAGAGGGATCTCTTTATCTTCAGTGTTAGTGCTGAACACCACCGCACTTAGATGAGAGATAAGAGCAAAAGGCAGCGTTTCCACCTGCCGTGCTGGAGGAGGTGGGTGGGAAGAAATGCAGCCTTATACTCTCATTCTCCCATCCTAGCGCTAAGGAGCTAAGGTCAAGATTGAGAGATCCTATCTAAAGAGCAGGCAGGTGGATCTTTCCAGCCACCCTAGTGCTGAGGTAGAGAGCACCGTGTGTGTGCATGTAAACACATGCCTGTGTGCCAGTATGTCTGATGTGTGAAAGTGCATGGATATGTGACCGCATGCATGCATGCATGTGTGGGTGCTGTTTGCCTGAATGCCAGGTGACAAGGTGGGGGTGGGCAGGGGGAGGTGCTAACAGAGGAATTTTTCTTGTGTTGTTTTGCTCCATCCACTTTTGCCCCCACCCACCATTGGAATACGGCCTCCGGATAGTTGATTAAGTTCAAATCTGGCCTTCAGGCTGAAATAGGTTCCTCACCTCCAATTTACCTTATCCCATTTTTGCCAGCATGGGGGTTGGCTGTTTGGGTTTTCACAAATGTCCTAGCCTTTCTCAAACTTGGGTTCCCAGATGTTGTTGGACTACAACTCCCATCGCCCCTGACCACTTTTCCTGGTAGCTAGGGATGATGGGAGTTGTAGTCCAACAACATCCAGGAACCCAAGTTTGAGAAAGGCTGTAGGTCAACTTTGAGCAGAGGACTGGGGCCTGTGCAGCAGAGATGGGAAATCTGTGGTCCTCCATGCTGAATGGGGTTGATGGGAGTTGGGAGCAAGAAGAGAGTTGCATGTTCCCCACTGCCACCACCTTATAGCACCTGCAGCTGCACCAAAGCTCCTTACAAGCCTGAATTCCCCAGAAGGCCTCTCCTTCCATCAGCTGCCACTTGATAGTAGAAGAAACTGGTGTTTTGTTCCAGGTCCTTCACCCCCCACCCTGTCCCTTAGGCACATACTTTCTTGCCAGGATGAGTAGATGGTGTTCTCCTCCATGAGGGGCTGTGGGCTGGGTGTGTTTCCAACTGAGCCGGACGAGGGGGCAGGCATCCTCTGTGTGCAGCACAGCAAAGGGGAAATGAAGCAAGGAGAGCATTTCTCAGATGAAAACCATTACAGAAACAGAGAAAGACAGGGTGACTTGTTCCAACATTTGGATTATTCCCTTTGAACCTCCACCTGAACGCAAAGACAATTTCAACCATGTGCCCATCAACCCATGGTCCATTCTTACGGGCCAGAAACATCCCTTTAGCTGTTCCACACCTTACTGTTCTTATGAGCAACTAAAAACATGGATCCTCCCATTCAACTCTAATACTTTCCCTTTTTCTTCTCCTTGTGTCTCACCAAGGATCTGTTTACTTTGCAAAGAGCTTAGTTGCCAGCTCTGCATAAATACTATTTCCCCATAAGCCATTCTTTTTCTCCTTCAGTCTCAGTTTCACCATTACTAAAGCCCCACCATCTTTAACAGAGCATTCTGCCTGCATAAAGAACATCACAGATTATTATCTTCCTCATCTAACATCCTTGGAAACTAGGCTGCTATTTTCTTCTTTTAAAGTGGCAACAAACAGGAATGACCAAGAATTTATTGAAAAACAGAGATTGCGCAAATTATTTGCACATTAAGGCAGCAATTCTGTGTATGCCTATGTGGGAGTGAGCCTCACTGAA
The DNA here is from genome assembly GCF_964234715.1 of Podarcis melisellensis. Classification (NCBI taxonomy): domain Eukaryota; kingdom Metazoa; phylum Chordata; class Lepidosauria; order Squamata; family Lacertidae; genus Podarcis; species Podarcis melisellensis. The sequence goes on along the minus strand of NC_138529.1, from coordinate 67,565,833 downwards.
CACTGTATATTGAAGTAAATATAGATAGGAGTGTCCTAGAAGGTTAAATTCTTATGCATTCTTTCTTGAATGTATGCCCCATTAAAATCACCGAAACAATGTTCTGAATAACATGGGTTGAGAATAGGCTGCAATACATCACGTCAAGGGAGATTTCAGACCCACAGACCATGCCCAGAATTTCCAGAGCTTCATCCCCATCTACATTCCCAGAATAAACCTAAAGATTTTTTTTTTTGCAAGAATATATAAACCCTTGTATTCAGAACCTAACCAAAAAAAAAAAAAAAAGACCCAATTAAAAGCACTTATCATTAAAGCAACTGGGCAGGGAACATCGGCCACCATAGCAGTCAAATTTAGGACATCTTCAATGGAATGCAGGTCAAAAAGGACTTGGGAGGTCATAAAGTCCAACCCTCGCTGAGGGTCAGAAACTTGCAACTGCAAGCCACCTCTAGAGGAAGCAGCTTGGCTCCCCTCTGAGATTCCACTCATCTGACTTGTGGCCAGGAGGAATCTCCCTGTGGTTCAGCGAGACACAGGGCCTTCCCATTGAAGATATGAAGAGGTCAATACCTGAAAAGCCAGCTGGCAGATACATTCGATCCACTCATCTGCTTGATCCGCTGCCAGCAAGAAGTTGCGCTCCATCATGCTCAGGAAGAAGGCTGTGGTGTCCTTGGGAGAGCTGTGCTCGCCTGCCCGCTCCACCGAGACGCAGTCTGAGAGGCGGATCACCTTCCGCTCGCCCTTCCTCAGGGTGGCCTTCTCTGCTGCAGCCCCTTCACGCCCTTCGAAGTACTCGAGCCGTGCGATGCCAGAAGGGCTGTCGGCGAAGAGCTGGGCCCACACTTTCCGCCAGACCTTCTGTGAGCAGGGGGCAAGGGGTGACAGCACACAATCAGGGACAGGCACCGGTTAACAACAGTCTGCACTAGGAAATCCACAGAAGAGGAAAAGGCCTCTTTAACAGGCGCGTTACCCAAGCAGAAATGTGATCCTCTCTGGGGATTTATTGCCCTGTAGAGTCCTTGCCAAGAGCAGGTGGAAGTACAGTATACAGAATCAGAGGTTACGAAGAATTCTTTGGTGATTACTTCTCTTAGGCAACTGAATGCATAGAGCCACAAATCTGCATGCACTGCAAGCATTAGTGGGATTGCTGTGTAAATACCGTAAGCCCTCAATTTACACAGGGGATTGTGCCGAAAGCCAAAGTTGTGTATAGTCAAAACACATTGGTACAATGGGAGGTGAGACTGCCAAAGTCTTTTTTCCCTGAGTGCCCCCAACCATTTTTATTTATTTTTGCCAAGTGCGTAAAGCTGAATGCATACAAGTTAAATGTGTGTAGGTTGTGGGCTTACTGTGCAGGAATTTAGCATCTCCTCCTCCTGCAGCCAGCTGCTGAAATCATACCTTTTTTTTTTAAAGCAAGTTTCTAAACCTCATGGAAATAAAAGAAAGCCTGGAAATGTGTGTGAAGTGTCTGGCGGAAGCCTCAGACGCCCAAAAGACATGTGTAAAGCTGACAGCCAGTAGTGGTTTTAGGGCTGTGGTCTATAATATTTATTTTTATATTATTTCCTAAAATTTATGCACTGCTTTGATTGTAAAAACAACAACACCCTCAAAGGAGTTTACAAAAGATAAAAGAGTAAAATCGGGAAAATTCACAATCCTACTTTAAAACATAAAGAAGTGAAAACGCTAAAACAAATGATGTCCACACTCTAAGCATATGGGTAAGCTTGTCTAATCAACAATGTTTTTAGCAGGCACTGAAAAGAGCAGTGAAGGCTACAGGGCAATCTAAAGTGTAGGCGCTCCCACCTGAAATGATCAAATTCTTACAAATGTGGAACAGGCATTATGTGGCACCTGCCAATTCTGCCATTTAAAGCGGTCACGTGGGCACGTGTGGGGTAAGGTGATCTTGTAGGTAAACAGTAACACTTTGAACCTGGCCCAGCATCAAATCAGCAACCACAGCAAATCTCTGAGCACAGGTGTTATACGGTGCTGCAGCTTCTGGATCAAACGCGAGGGAAGCCCCACACAGAGCAGAATCCAGTCTAGAAGTAACTAGCGCATGAACCACTGTGGCAAGGCTTTCCCAGTCCAGGAATAGCCGTAGCTGTCGAATCAGTCACAGTTGGTATAGTGGCCCTTTTCTCTTCCAGCTCACCTAACACCAGACTCTGCCTTCCCCACGCCCCTTTCTCTTCCTTTTCAAAACAGTCCAATTTCTTTCACGATTGGGATTCTACAGCAGGACAAGTGGAAGCACAAATCTTCCCAGTGCACAAATGGCATGCCAGCTTGAGGTCTACCTATGTAGCCACCAAGTTGCTGCTGGAGAACAGATATGTCAACCTGGCTGGCCCATGAGAAAAAAACTCCACTTATTTATCTAACAAGAAATAAATAAATCTAAGCCGTGGAGATGTGCCAAAACATTTTTTTTTTAAGATGTGCGTCCTAGCACCCGATTGGAGGTGTTATTGCAAGCAGCCAAGCATGGATGCAGACATGCACAGCACTCCTCTGTTAACCCCCCCTTACTGGGTAGCAGGTACACTTTGTCTCTGTGGAGCAAGTAGTAAGAAGGTCAATCTAGCAGTGGCTAGAAACAATGGTTGGCTCGGCTCCCAAGCTCAGCCAAAGTTTATGTGCCTCTGGTGATGACATTGCAGGGTTTGGATGGTGGTAGGTTGGGCTTGTTTGTTATTTAAAGTGGTTGGTTAGTACAGAGTCTTACTTGTCAGGAGAAGAATACAAGGCAGGCCTGGTATTATCAGCGGGTGAAGCTCTATCTCCCAATCTACTCTTGTGACAAGGAGGACTAAGAAGGATGTCAGCACCAAATATGGAAGACACCCACAGGGCTGTTTCTCTCTTCCCTCTACCCTAGAGTGTTCATTTTAGACAGGGGGAAGGAGGATACCTTCCCAGTGCCCATGGGGAGCAACTATGGCTACTTCCGTAAAGTCAAATTTGCTGAGTAATAAGAACAAGATAGCAGGTCAGCAATGCTGCCTGAACCCTTTAGACCTTAGCATATATCAGCTGCAGACATTTTCAGTCTCGCTTTGCTAGTAGCCATTTGTCACAAACCAATATAGCCACTTTTGCGATCCAAGTTTCTTAACAATGTGCGATGGATGTAGACCAGTGATTAAGAGCATAAGCCGAGAGTCAAAAAGGCCTCATTTCAAACCTTAGCTTGTTGTGTGGCCTCAGGAGTTATTGGGGGGGGGGAGAATATTGACCTACTTACAGAGGAAATGTTAAGAAATACTTTTTGAACACCTCCAAGGAATGCCAAAATATCTAATTGTGACTGCCTTTCGGTGTGGGTGGTGTCATTTGCTAGCCCTGGACGTTAAAAAGGCAGGTGACCGAAAATGAGAGAACCACTGAGCCATTTCTTTTCAGCCACCTTGCCATATCCGCTGCACATGGGCAGGCACCGAGGGGGCTCTGGCACCACAGCCAATTCCAGCATAGGGCAGCTTGAGGCTTCAGCTGAGTTCACTAACACCTGCAACATGATACTTGATCAGAAAGAAAGAAAGAGAGCGAGCGAGAGAGAGATAAAGAAAGAAATAGATAGATCCAGGTCAATCCCCAACCCCAAGAGATAGGACACAGCAACATGGCTGCCTTGGTCAAGCAAGTCCCTTGACAACAAACTATAAATGGGCCAAAGTACAAACGCCCAGTTCTCTAGAAACCTCCTGCAGCAAGAGAAAAACCAGGCACTGGGGGCCCCACTTTTAAAAGGCAGAACCCCATAGGACCACCCCTGCACACTCACGCTCAGTGGCGGTTTCAGGCCAATCCTACTTATTTTATGTGCTTTCTCTGTGTGTCTCTCCCTGCCTCTCTCTCCCACACACCTTGCTTCAGGCACACCCCTTATTTCATATAGCATTTTAATTTGTTATTGAGTTTATTTACATTCAGTTTGGCTGTAAATTCACAATACAGTAACATGACAAAGCAGAAGGTGGGAAAGACGCCAAGCAATGACAGCTCCTGCAGGCATGCTCTTGCACTACAGAGGGTGTAATCTCAGGCCCTAAAGAAGGGAAAGCTACAAAAAATGCTCCCCTGCATTTGACGAGACCCAAAATTCCCACTGAACCAACCCACCCATACAGCAAAGGCTCCCTGGGGCCAGACACTCCACCCACCAAATCAGACACACACACGCATTTACCTTCCCAAATTTGGGGTGCTGGATATATAGGATCCCATCTTTCACGGGACACTCCATGGGGCAGGCTCCGAAGGGGCAGCCCAGTGAGGAGCGAGGCAGTCTGCAGGCTCCACAAGCCGTTGTGGCTGCCACAGGGATGAGTCAGTATGTACGATAGCGCTGGCAACTTCCTCTGCCTGCTAACTTCCTCATTGGGGCCTACATGCACATAGGGAGCTGCAACAGGCAGAGCCGTCCCAGGAGACACAGGCTCTCCCAGGGGACTTCTGCCTTGATGAGCGTTGGTGGGTTAACAGCTTTCTCTTCCGGCAGCTGCAGGGTAACTGTAGAGTGGGCCAGCCAGAGGCACATGACGGGGCTGGGGACAGGCAGGTGGGGTCACACAGAGTAGGCTGAACGTCCCTCTCTGAGAGGGGGCGCAGAATGTCTCGGAAACCACTACCGGAGCTGAGGAATGGAGCAGCACAGGACTTGCCAAGCACAACAGCGCTTGCCCAATACAGCTTAACCGTAGTTACTGACGCAATGGCCTATTGCATCACTGCCCTGCTGCTTTCAAGAAAAAAAGTGTTGAGCCTGCTTAAAACAGAGATGACACGCCTCCTATCTATTCCCATCCTGCAGTGCCCAAACCAAACTCCTGCACCAAACAAGCCCGAGTCATCCTATTATATGCATCTCCCATTCCATCCCACGGCAGGATCAGCAACTGCCCCAGTGACAAAGAAGCACTAGGCTTCCCAAATGCACAAAGTCCACTGTGATGCCCTTTTCCCACTCCAGCTGGCAACAGTATGCTAGAGCGGGATTTGAGCAGAGCTGCCCTTCCAAAGCAGCAGCAGCAAAGTCCATTTCTTTGCTGGGCCCAATGGCAGCATCTCTAGAAGTCCATGGAGCTGTGTGCCAGGTAGTCCTTGCGCCCAATGTTGCTGACTTGCTTGGTCTGCATGGCTTCCAGCTTGGGGCAGTCCGTGATGCGGTGGCCCAAGCCCCCACAGAAAGCACAGCCCCTCTCTCCTGGAAGAGAAAAAAGGACAGCGTTAGCCAGAGCTCTAGGGGGGCACAAAAGGGGGGAAAGACAGAAAGACCTAAGCAACACTCTCAGGTTCAGTTGCAGCCAGGGCAGGGGGACCTGTGGTTCTTCAGGTGCTGTTGGACTCCAACACCCATAAGCCCCAGCCAGCATGGCCAATGGTCAGAGGTAATGGGACCAGGAGTGCAGCACCACCTGCAGAATCACAGGTTGCCTAGAACTTGATTTCAAACCTTTTGCTTTTCGTTACAAACAACAGATAGGCCTGTCCACGGTCTGGTTCTATTGTTTGGTACTTTGATCTTCTCCTTTTTGAGGCTAATGACCAGATAAGGACTTCTTTTGAAGAACCATGACCTGATTTATTTTCAGGAGACCATTGCTCCAATCTGGCTATAGCTGAGCTGTTTCTCCGGTGAAGTCAACCCCAACGACTCTACAGCCTCAGACAGGATGGTTGCCTCTTGTCCCATTTGCTTACCTCCGATATCCAGCATGGATTCGTCGCCGCAATGCAACACCTGCAGCACAGGTGGCACCTTCTGCTTAGCCTCCAGCAGCAGCGCCTTCAGGTCCATGAGCACAGACTCGTCTGGGGACAGAGAAGCAAGTTAGAATGGACACAGGCCGGCTTCTCTGGGAAAGCGCAACAGATTTCAATTCCAGGAAGCCAAAGGAGATTGCCCACGCAGAAGTGACTAGCTGTCTCCATAAGGCAGGCACTCGCAATAGACCCAAACCACCCACCCGTGATGTCTTGGCTCCCTGGAGGATTCTATTTTCAGCAGTGACTCACAAGGAAGCATGGCTCTGGCTGGCTCTTCAGTAAGTCCTTATGTTACTAGGACTCAGGCCTGCTGAGCCAGCTCCTCAGCTCCACCCCCTTTACACCCCCATGCAGTCTACCTCCCACCCCCACCCGCCATAGCAGCCCCTCTCAATTCCTCACCACAGGCTTTGTTGATGAAGGTGGTGGCAATGCCAGTATTCCCTGAGCGACCTGTACGTCCAATTCGATGAACTGGAAAAATACATACATATATATTAATGTGTAAGTCAGCTTTTAGCTCTCTTTGATTTCTGTTCTCTATGGGGCATCAATCTTGATTTATCCAAGCACATTCAAGGACTCACGCACAGCCTATGTACAGAACAGTCAGCCAAATCTAACCTGTTTATGTTTTGTTCACCTACAAGGGTTTCCCCACATGCCTGAGCTCCTTCTCAGGAGAAGCTCTTCACTAGGATATGAACAAATGCAACCAGGTAGCCAAAGCCATCCCAAGCCTGTCTCCTCGTACCATAGTTTTCTATCTCCTCGGGCATGTCATAGTTGATGACATGCTGGATGGCTGGGAAGTCCAAGCCTTTGGACGCAACGTCAGTGGCGACAAGGACATCTTTCTTGCCATCCCGGAAGGCCTCAATGGCCTTTGTCCGTTCCTCTTGGTCTGCAAGATGAAATGGAGGGTGTTAGAGGCAGCAATAGTGAGATTTCCATTCACCCATAACCCAAAGACAACAAGAGTTTCCATTCAAATACTCTACCGAGAATTATTCACAGTCCCATGACAAAAGGACCATTGTCCCCACAGACACATCTATGAAGTGCCAGAGTGAACAGCTCCACAAGCCACTCATCTCTCGGAGTGACAGCTGTAATGTGCAAGAAAGGGACAGGGCGGGAACTCGTGAAGCTGGCTGATATGGGGGGGGCCGCAGTTTCCCCAGGAAGGCTTCTCCTTAGTGGGTTTAAAAATAAAACAAAAGAAGGGGTTTGTCCCAAATTTAACAGTGTTAATATATGCTTCTGTACCAAGGATGTAGGGCTAAATTCTCCACTGGAAAGGAGAGATGTTCAGCAGCAATGCCCACAGGTTTTCACCAATACATTCAATTCTGTATCTGTTCTCATATTACTCATCCAACGCTGCACTGTCTAGAAGCATCAGCTTCCTAGCTCCAAAGGTTGTTTAATGATTTCTGTGAGTACAGAGGACCTTTAAAGGGCTGATAAGTATCTCTGGCCTTGTTCTGAGTGCCTGTTCTAGATCTTTTGACACTTCACACCCAATGGAAGCAAATTTCACAGACTTTTGGTCTGTTTGAAATTGGGCACATTTCCACTCAACTGACCAGTTCCATATATTAATGAAAGGGGAAGGCAGACGTAAAAAAGCGTAACCACGGCAAGCCAATAGTTCTGTTATATTCTCAATTCCTTCTACTGTCTTAGCAGATGACTACAAATCTGCGGCCTGGACGTGCTGCCCTTGGATAAAGAGCGGATTTGAATCCAGACACTTACTGACCTTTCCCACCATGTATGGCCACAGCCTCTACACCCTTGAGTAGCAAGTATTCGTGGATTGCATCTACATCTGCTTTCTTCTCAGCAAAAATAAGAACCTGCACAGACACAAAAGAGCAAAAGTGCCAAGCTATAAGGGGGGCTCTCAAAGAACATGATTCACTCCCTCCACCTAAGCAAGGCTCCCACCCTTGGTTCCAGAACCAGGATGTCCCACAAAATTCTGGAACGGCACTTGGTTGCTTCTCTAGAATTTCCTGCTTCAGGATAAAATCAGATGCTGCCTTTAATGCAACTAGCACTGAGACTCAGACTCAGGACTGAGCATAAGTACTCACAGGTGGTGGTGTCTTCTGTAGACACTCAAGCAGATAGACCATCTTGGCTTCCTCCTTTACATACTCTACTTCCTAGATACAAGAGAAAAATGGCAAAGGTCACACGGTGCCAGTATTTTCAGTGTGAGAAAAGGCAGAAGCTACAGACCAACTGATCAGGGCTCAGATGAACTAGTGCCGTGTGGTGTTTGGACACAGAAAACACATAGGTTAAAATTCATAGGCAGCTGTAAAGCTCAGTGCGTTATTTCAGCCAGGTTATCACCTCTCAGGTTAACCTGCTGAATAACATTGCAAGAAATACACACACATTAGGTGAGAATGTTAAACACTTCTCTTAAAAGAGCCGTAGTAAAATCATCATTTGTACTCCCTTTACGGTGGGACAGAAAGAGTGATGTGACAGGCTCTCTGAGCCGTACTGCACCTGAATAACATCCAAGCTGGCAGCTCCTGCACGTCCCACGTTGATAGTGATGGGCTTCACAAGGGCACTCTTGGCAAAGTTCTGGATCTTCTTGGGCATGGTGGCGCTGAAGAGAAGGGTCTGTCGCTGGCCCTAAGGCAGGAAAAAGTCATGATAGGGAAATGGGCAACTAGGGACATCCCTTTTTATTATGCTACACCTCCCAGAATCCCACTTCCAAGCAATCTCTGGGATCACTAAAAATGGGTCAATGAAACTGTATGCATAAGGTAAGATGGTGGGACTATCTTATTCACATATGTAATTCTCAATATGGACCTCGCTTTGTACTGAGCAAAAAAATTAGCTAAGAATCTCAACTTTCATTTCTAAAGGCAAGTTTCTAGCCCTTATGGGCTGCAGAGGCAGACATGAAAGGCAAAAGCAATGGTTGGCAAAGTCTCAGAAGCTAGAGGGCAAGGGTAGGAGGGGAAGGACAGGACAGGAGAATTTCTAGTGGTCAAAAGAGGGGTTTTAGTGTCTTGCATAGCTTCTTGCCCCTTCCCATAATCAGTAGAAGTATAATAAATTCTGCAAAAATAATATATGCAAACTCTGCTCCATTTATGTTATGTATAGTGATCACAGGATCCAGCTTTCCTTGACATAGAAGGGGTGTGCCACTTTGCAGCAGAGTATACACAGTCCTGAATATAATCAGTCCAACCAACTGCACTGCAACAAGTAACAGGCTGAATTTGGATGAGAAAAGAGGGATTCATAAGATAACTTACTGTGAACTCCTACGTGTTTATTTGGGCATATGCTGCTCTCTGCACAGCAGGTAATTTCTACAAAGGAGAAACTTGCCAGGCCTCAAACCTGACTAGAAATCACAAATCTAACCTCAAAGTCTTCCACCCCACCCTCAATTCCAAGTACAAGGCCAAATTGCGGCTAATTTGCACCAAGGAAGAGGCAAAGGCATGCTCTTCTTTGTTATTCTTTCCAAGCCACCCAGCTCAGTTAAGTCTTGTCCCCAGCAACGGTCTGCGTGTTTTCATCTTGACAGGGAGAACACTGCTGTTGCCAGAAGCAGCAGTGCCCAAAGCAAGGAGGAAAATTCAAGTAAACTAGTGGAGTGCTACCTGAGAGCACACCAACCCTGCCTCTGGCACCAGAAAGCACACGAGTCCAGGAGGAGGGTAATACACAACTGCCCAATCCAATTAGATAAAGGCAGAAGCACAGTCTGTCTTGCCCGGTACCTTGAAGTAGGAAAAGATGGTGCGGATGTCTCCCTCGAAGCCCATGTCAATCATCCTGTCTGCTTCATCCAGTGCCAAGTAGCGGCAGACGTCCAAGCTAACCATCTTCTTCTGCAAGAGATCCATCAGCCGACCTGGAGTTGCCACCATCATGTGCACACCACTATGGGAAGAGAAGGAGTCAGAGCTGCAGAAGGCCCTCTTCTGGTAGCATCCACATGAACTTGGAGTTCAGGAGTAGGAGTATGGCTATTCCCCTTTCAAGGACCAATGTCCCGTTGCCTCCACACTTTTGAACCCTTCCCTCTGCAAGCCCAGCACTTCAAAATGCCTTAAGGACTGGTTAGACTGAGCAGGGCCTGAGTGCCGGACTCACTGCTTTACCAGGAGAAACAGGAAGGCAGCAAAGCAGAGCAAGTCAGATATGTGTGTCTGTTGTGCATTCATAGTCAGTTTGGTTGTCAGAGCAATTTTGTTTTTTAAAAGGTTTTTTTTTAAAAAAAGTGTTAGTGACTAAAATAAAGATGGAACAACAAAGTCCTGAAATTAGCAGCAGTGAATACCAAACGGATTGGAATAAACCTTTTTGCCTCCAGATGTTTTGGACTACAACTCCCATCACCCCCAGCTAATGGTCAGGGATGCTGGAAGTTGTGGTCCAAAACATCTATAGGATACCTGGCTGGAGAAGGCTGGGATAAAATATAGGTGACTGACAAGAGCGGGGAAGCCCTGCTTTGTTTTTTTTTTACAGACACATGCATTAGCTGCAATTCTAGTGCTCCTTTATTTGGCCCCAATGTTGGCCTTACTGTTTGATGGTCTCCATTTGCTCCTTGACAGACATGCCTCCAATGCAAAGGGCACAGCGCAGGGCAGGCATCCCATCCTCATGCAGCAGGCGGCAGTAGTACTCAAGGATACCATGGGTTTGGCGAGCCAACTCCCTCTGCAGAAACAAAAGTCCTATTAGCCAGCAGCTAACAGTCCCCAGGTGCTTCCTATTTGCACCCCTCTCTCTCTCTTGCTACAACCATTACACACTTCTGCTCCCCTCTGCCCCCAATATCCAAGCAAGTGAACAAGGTCAGTTAAGTGGATGACAGGAGACTTACTGAGGGGCAGATGATAAGCCCGTACGGCCCTTCTCTCTTGGAAAACGGCAGCCTCTTCTCCTGCTCCAGGCAGAACATGATAACAGGGAGAGTGAACACAAGGGTCTTGCCAGAGCCGGTGAACGCAATGCCAATCATGTCTCTGCCGGAAAGGCTATGGGGGCAGAAAGGAACAAGTTAATGGGACCTGTTTGGGCTGGAAGGAGTTAGGGCTACAGTAGGAAGGAAATGGGATGGGTGTGGAGGAGACTCTCCATCACTGCAGGCTACAAACTGCTGCTTTTTAGGTGCCTAAATAGTGCATCCATCCAGAAGGGAACTCAGTGGCTATGAACTATGACAAGACATACAGCCTTTGTTTGAGAGAAAGCATATTTCTAGCCTTCATGGTAAGAAAGAAAAGGCTGGAAATGTATGAACAACTATGGTCCTCGGTACCAGCTTTTACTCAGGACGTACATTCCTCAGTATCAGTAGATTGTCTATTAGGGCAAACGGGGCATTGCCCCACCAACCCCACTTGCCTACCTTTTTACATATAAGCTGCCCAGAGAGGGGCACCAGCACTCAGCTCCCTCCCTCCTTAGTGTCTGGCAGGCTGCTGACAAGTGTGCACCAGAGCAGAGGGGCTGGAGTCTGACTTGGGAGAGGGGAGCAGTGGTTTGTGGGGACTTGTACCAGCCAGCAGGCAAGAATCAGAAACAGGGAAAGCTTCAGAGCTGGAGGGTGGAGCACAGGGTGGGTCTGGAGATGAGGAGGAAGAGGCAGGTTAGGCAAGTGAGGGACCAGGTGCTTCCCCACCCTCCCCTGCACCACTGTCTCCCAGAACCAGGAGGGGATTGAAAAGGGATGAGCAGGGGAAATTTCCATCCAAGCACAGTCTCAGGCTGTGTATGCAGCCTCTGTCGGGGGAAGTTGCATAAACTGGTAGAGGGTGAGTGGCCCCCCGTTGCTGCAACTACGTGGACCAGGGAATAGTTGCCTAGCTATTAGACTGGTGTGTGTAGATATCCAGAGCTGTAGAAGCGACTGTAAGTGCTATCTTTGACAATAAGGAGTTCATTATCTGCTGTGTGGATTCCTTGGCTGGGTAGTGCCTTTGACAGTCTCAGTGTTGCCCTTATATATCTGAAACCAGAGACCGGGGGCAGAACTAGAAATGTGTTGGCTCTGCCTGTCATTGGCTCTGGTGACACGGACTTCCTTTCCTTCTGCCCTGCCAGTCCCAATGGGTACCAGTCACTACTGCTCAGTACATAGCGAACTCCCATAAAACTGAAAATATGCACCCAAAATACTGTGCAAATCTAGAATCATAGAGTTGGTAGGGACCTTGAAGGTCAGCCAATCCAACCGCTGCACCATGAAAGATCTCAACACAGCAAGAGCCAACAAGAGAAGCCCTGATGGATGCAAATCGAGCTTCTGCTTAAACACCTCCAACAACACTCACATGGTGGGAATACCCTGTATCTGGATGGGGGTTGGTTGCTGGATCCCCTTCTTCTTCAGACCTCGCAGGATTCCTGTAGAAGGAATTGGACACATGTTAAGCTAAAGAGACATAGAATTGTAGAGTTGGAAGGGACCCTGAGGATCATCTCGTCTAACCCTTTGAAATTCAGGAATATGCAGCCATCCCATAAAGGGAGAGAACCTGCAACCTTGGCATTATCAGCACCATTCTAACCAAATGAGCTATCTAGGATGACAAGAGAACAGGAATATCTCCTATCGTACCTGTAGGGCAGGTGATGCTTATTTTTATTACCTATGTATCTCAGAACAACATACATTCACACAGATAGCGTCAAATGTAAATTACATGCACGTATTAGTAGATCCTTCTGGCCAAATGCAAGTATATGCATGCCTTTATCATGAATTTTTGAAATGATGTGAGCATATTTTGGATTCTGCTTTTTGCATCCAAGAATAAAAGGTAGCATGAGAAGCGGCCCTTAAGAGTAGGGATGGGGAAGCTGTGGTACTGCAGAAGTCTAAAACTCCCAGCATCCCTCACTACAGACCAAGTGTTGCTGGTGGGAAACATCAAAAGGGTAACAGGCTCCCCATCCTTGCCTTAGAATATCGCAGCTCAGTAAAGAGATCAGCGGGACAGCTCAGAGCCCTGACCACTAAATTCAAAGGACAGTCAATCCTTTTAACTCCCCCATGTGAAACTATGCTCCTCAGAAACGGTTTCCTTGTTTTTTCAATCACCACCTTAGTCACTTACCTGGTGGGAACTTCATCTCTTTGAAGCTTTTGATAGGTGGTGGAATGCCTTCCCCCTCCACGAGGATATGATACTTCTTACGCACACGGTCATGTCGGGCCTCTGACATAGTGAGGATGTACCGAGGAGCCTTCCAGCTGGCGAAAGAACACACTGAAATTTCAGCAGGGAACAAGAATACAAGATGCAGGGCACTCATACAGAAATGGAATAATAAATAAAATACAGCCAGAGATAGCTATGTTTGTGCTGAACCCTCAACAGGACTTTCCAAAAAGTGATTGTGATTCTGACAACAGTACTGAGACTGTATGGGCTTTTCACAAAGGAGGAAATTAGTAAGTCCATTAGCACAGCTCAGCTCCAGAGTGAATCTGTCTTCCTGCTTGGCAGTTACAAAATAAAGTACAAGACGTGCTATGCAGAGAAGCAGTGGCATTATTTATTGATTTTTACATTGACAAAAGCATCCCATTTTACTCGAGGCTGGACGCTGTTTGAATTCTTATTCACATCAATGTAACAAAATATAGATCAGCTGCTCAAGCAATATGAAAGACTCAAAGCCTTTTAAAAGTAATGATTCTTGTACCTTGTAACTTTCTAATATAAATGCAGATGCTAAGCCCCTTTCCCTTCATAAAATCTTAGCCACTTCATATTCCCTTTGTAATGGAAAGGACTGTACACAGTGCAAATTCATCCCTTTTGCAAACAAAAACCTTTAAATAAATATATATATATATATATATTTGTGTGAGACTAGTTCCTTTGTTTCCAGAATATAAAATGTCTGCTGCAGTCTATGTTATGAATTGCGCAACAGTCTAGAGCTACTCCCAGTTTAACAAAGTTTAAAAAATTGCACACCAACACCAATATCTGCAATGTAGATAGTGCAACAACATCTGGAGGGCAGCACATTGGACTACAATTGCCATCTGTCTCAGCCACCATGGCCAGTGGTCAAGGATGGTAGTTGTCATCCAACATCTGGAGGATATTAACGTTGTACACTGCTCTGAGGTCTTTCAATAAAGAGCGGTATATAAATCAAATTAAAAAATAATTTTAAAATACCCTTGATAGCACTTCTCAGCAAACAAGTGACTCCACATCTTGATACCTTTTCTTTAGGACCCTAGCAAGATCACATGTTTCCGGAAGGGTCTAATATTACCCACAGCATCATTTAAATTGTACGAATGGCCTGCAAAACCTACCTGGTTTTAATGGGATCATCATATGTAATGCCCTTTGCCATTTCCTTCACAGACATCAGAGCTGCATGAGAGAAAGAAAACAATGAGTAAGCCCAAAGTCAAGGACCAGGTGGTCTCATCATCAGAGCAAAATGGAGAGTAAAGCAAAGGATCTATAGGGGATTGCTCTGTCACATTGGCTTTATTTATGATTGCAGAAACTGATGGGAGGCAATGGCATTAACTGTGGATTCCTAAGTGAAACACTCCTCCAAATCACCATCACTTCTGTCCAGTATCAATGAACTGTAAAGATCATTGGGAAAATATTCCCTGGCACTCACCTCGTCCTTCTGCCACACTCTCCAGGATCTTCTCTTCCTCCTTCAGTTGCTTCTCTTTAGCCGACTCTTTACGTGCTGGGAAGAAAAACAAAGTTGTCAGTTATATCCCTTTAGTCTAGCATCCCCTCCCTAACTACAGATCCATCAGAACATGCCGTCAGAACTCTACCTTCTGCTTTCTCTTTGAGGTGCTGGTGCTGATCAAGGAGGCTGACGTTGGACTGTGGACCCAGAGGAATGTCATCTTCGTCGCCATGATATTCACTGCCACTGTCCCTTTGGTCCTCCTCCAACGCCCCCTTGCGGCGCATCTGAAGCAACTTTTGCAGCTGAATATATAGAAAAGCGGTAGAGTTAGGAGCTTAGAATGACCCATTGGATCCAAGGCCTTAGCTACAAGTCCTCAGATATAATCCTCTTACATCCTCTTCAGAACTCTCCTCAAGACTTACAATCCTCAGTAAAGAAAAGAATTTAAAAGTGGACCACCCCACCCCACCCCACCTTCTCCATGTACCTAGACACCTCCCACTCATAACCCATTTCCATGCTAATTTTGAGATCCCTGACTTGTGAATGTGGATTTTAAGACTACTGGCCAAATAAATAAGTAAAAGTATTAACAGTAAGATTCCAGCCTTTGCATAGCAAAGAGGGTTCCGATCCGTGGTATCCCTCCTTTCTTTCTGGAAACCAGCTGTTAAGAGACCAGGCCGAAGACGGGGGTCAGCCAAAATAGAAAACAGGACACAGGGAGGAGCTGCTCAGCCTACGATCTTTAAAAGTTACCCGAACAAACTCAAGTGAGACTTTCTTCTCCAGTAAACCGCGCGCATGACCTGGCTGCAGGCCGGGTGGGCAGAGGAGCGCAGCGGGCGGGCAATGGGTAATGGGGGTGAAGGGTAACACCCTCTCTCTCTTCCTCCCCCAACCCCGTCCCTCTTTACCATCTGCTGCTTGCGCTGCTTGACGGGCACATAGGGCACATAGTCGTCGTCTTCGGCGTCCTCCTCTCCTCCGCTGGACTGGCCCGACGCCTCCGACTCCGCTTCGCGCTGCCTCTGCGGGAATCAAGAGATCCGACTCAGAAGGGCAGAAGCTCCCGTCCCACCGCGGGGTCTGTGTGGGGTCCCCCCTTTGGTGTTTCGGGGGTGGGGGGGAGGCACCTGCCGCAAGTCTTTCTTTCGTTACCTTCCTGCCGCTTCCGGCCTCCATGTTCTCAGCGCAGTCTCCTCTCGCCGACTCTTCCCGCACGACAACACGCGCAGAGCCAATGGGAACCGGCGCTAGGGACACGTGCGCGCAAAGGCCTGCGTCGCTAAGCAACCGCGCCCCCGCACGGCCTTGGAAAGGACATGCGCAAGACGGGAGGCGCCGAGGGACAAACTAGGCAGGGGAAAGCGCTCTAGACGCCCGCGCCTCGCAGGGCGGTGCGACGACGGTGTCCCTAATGAAACAAAACTGACTCGGGCTTCCTTGCTTTGTTTGGTGGGAGAAATGAGCGGGGCAGTTTTTCTGCGTTCCCAAAGCCCCCGCGCCAGCAGCGGACAAGCTCCGTCCGGGGCAGCGGGGAGGCTTCCTTCGGAGGAGGCGTGCAGAGCATCGCTAGGGATGCTCACGAGCTTTACATGCTCCGTACATAACGGGAGGAGAAGAGGAAGAAGGCGCTGCTGATGCTGATGCTTCTCCTCATTTCGTTTCCGTTTCCTACGGAAGCTGAGCGAAGTGTCGCCCGCCTTTCCTGGAATTGGCCGGGGGCGAGCGAGAGGGAGGGACCAGAGTCGAAGCAGCTGGGAAGGGGGTCAAAGGAGGGGTTGACTTGGGTGGGAGTCGCCTTACGAGATCGTTTAATTCTCATCGCATTCATTTCGGGTTACTGGGATCTCCCTCCGCCCCCCCCATACAATCGCCCCTCAAATAAATGGATTATTCTGGGTGATTATCGGTGAAATTCCTGCTAAAAGGACTTGGACTTTTACCCTATCTCACAGGTTCGCAGTGAGACCGCGACAGCGTTTTAGGGGAGCCGTTGTTGGGGATTACTAGATTACTAGTTTTTGAGACGCAGCTGCCCGTTTTCAGGTGCTGGTATTGCCTTAGAGAGCTGACGCTGGACCGGGCAACGCGTCTTTCCCGTAAATGTCATTTGCTCTTAAGTGTGCAGAGTGCCTTCTCTTTCCATTGAGTATGTACCATCGTATTCATCGCTGTTACTGTGAAGGTGATTTCGCCGCTGACTTAGTACCACTTCCTTATCTCCGTGGTGTTTATGTCACATATTTTTACCATTGTTTTTGTAAGCTTCTCTGGTGTCCCTTTAAGCTTAACAGCAGCATAAAAATGCTTTAATTAAAAAAAATGGCATTCCAGTGCCGGTATCATATCTCCTGATGGTGATTTTTTCAAGCACAGATGGAACCATTAGTAGTGCAGTAACAGTGCAAAATGGAATGGAGTTTCTAATCTACAACATTAAAATATCAGAAAATATGTTCAAAAGGATAAGAAGTAAAATAAAGAAATGGTCCAATTCTGTGTAACTGAGGACTGAATAAATTATGGCTGTAGATTTAAACAGGGCAGCAAATAGATCAGTTTCCCATCCCTCTGGTGTTCAACACCTGATTTTATGAGATTGAAACAAGTGCTTGTATGGTATGTTAGCATACAAATAAAAAAATATTGAGTTGTCTTTCTTGTGACTCCTGAATCTCAGGTTGATGTATTTGCACATGAAATACCTTATTCAGCAATGTTGTATCTTACATAGATTGGCTAGAGACAAAAATAGATTCAAGTAGGTGCATGTATTGATATGTCAGCAAAAATCAAAGGCGTGCAAAATTGGCATGGGTTTTCTGAATTACGGTACTGAGGGGAAATAATTGTGGATGGCACATGGTAAATTACATTAGCCAGTAATGTAAAAGATTGGGAATGCAGCTCAGTTCCATTATTTAACTCATTCTGGCATTGTGCCTTTTAAAAAAAATACACAGCAGATGGTTGTTTGGGGTGTGGGGAGAACCACAGCTTAACAGTAGAAAACATCGTTTACACACAGAAGGTCCTGTGTTTAAACTCTGGCACCTACAGTTATGAGGTAGCAGGTAATATGAAGCACTTGCCTGAGATACTGGGGAGCCACTGCCATTCCAAATACGACAATACTGAACTAGAAGCACAGATAGCCTGACCTGGTATATATCAACTCCTTCTGTACCATCCTGTTTCAGGCTTGTGCCATCAAGTCCAGAAATATGCTTGTGACCAGCAAGGAAGTTTTGGAGACCTTGATCTAGGATTTGCAGCTGCCATTCTAAACAGACTTGCTGGTGAGTGAGCCCCACTTGTTACAAGAGAACCTATTAGTAAATGTGCATAGGACTGCACTGTAAGTTATTCAGAGTGGTACACTCCCTCGGAGACTGTGACTAGCTCACCAAACTCGCTGAATAGACAACAAAATGGCAGGTGACACTTGATGGGTGGAATTCAATGTCATGCTAACATGGTTCTTCTGTCAGCTCAAGCATTTCCGCTTGCAAGATGGAACGCCCTCTCCTTCCCTTGTTTTGGGGATTCTCCTGATCCCCCAGAGCCGATTTGTGGGCAAAAGTAGGAAAGCCCTATTGCACTGGCTCCTGCTAGCACTAGCTGAATATAGCTCCTTGTACAACTGATACAAAAAGTGTTGGAGCACCTTAACAATGTGGTAAGGCAAGGTGACTGGATATTTTTTTAGTTCAGAAAAAAGAACTGGGGTGTGACAATAGAAGCTTAGAAGCCTGTGGGTGGCACTGAAAGAGTAGCGATAATTCTCTACCTTCTCCTACAAAACTAGTTGCAGAGGTCACACAGTGAAACTGACCATTCAGGAAATATGAAAGGAAGTTTCACATCATGTAGAATTAATATAGGATTCTCTTCACCTGGGTTTAGATAGCCTAAAAAAAGATTAGACAAATTAAGAGATCTTCAGGGGCAATAAACTTTCAGAAGACAAACGATGTGCAGCTGTTGTTTTCATGCCCCACTTGTTGCTTCCCAGAGGCATCTGACTGGCTGCTGTTGGACAAATAATGCTGTTGAACTGATGCATGTTTGGCTTAAACTAGCAAGTTAATTCTTCTGCCAATTTATCTCTCATTGCTCCAGCTGTGTTTCCTTCACTCACTTTTTTCCTCCAGTCCTCACATCACTGGTGTGTGTGTGGGGGGGGGGAATCCAAGCACGATAAGCATTTAGATAAAAGGGTTAGACTAAAAGAATGCAAAATATATCAGTACATACTTTCCTCAGAGTAAAGAAGAGCCAGCTGAATCAGGCGAATGGCCCATTAGCATCCTGTTCTCACAGTGGCCAACCAGATACCCGTGAGAAACTCCCAGGTGGACCCAAGCACAACAACACTCTTCTCCCTTGTGGTTTCTCACAACTGGTATTCAGAAGCATTCTTGCCTCCATCCATAGAGGCAGAGCATAGTCACCATGGCTAGTAGCCATTAGCTACTGATAATTTCCCCTGTTCAACGCTATGGCATGGTGAACTACTATCACTCAAGCCTAGGCAACCTGAGGTAAATTTCAGTTTGCTTAACTACCAATACCATTGCTAGCAGCTACCAGATCTTATAATAGGGAAGGAGCTAGTAGAGATAATTTACAGCTTGGAAAACGGTAGCCCTCCAAATTATGTTGGGCCACAACTCCCATCAGCCCTAGTCAACATGGTCAGTAATCAGGGATGATGGGAGTTGAAAGCAACACTATCTGCAGGGCCAGTGTCTCCCAATCACTGATATCTTCCATATGGGTAGAGAAGGTAATCCAAGGGGATTCTGGCTTCTGTTGTCATCCTGCATGGTTTAAGGCAGTCAGTGTGCTGAGGAATGTGCCTATTTCTTTCCACCCATCACTCCCCATTCAACAGTGTTAACACAGTCTTAGTAACATTGTACTGGGAGACCTGCCCTCCAGCTCAAGCTAGCAATGTACCTAGTAGGTGGCCTTAGACAAGTTAAATCAGTTTGTTCAGTTCTTCAGTAGGACTGATGGGCAGAATGACTTGCTTTACCAGGCATCGTAAGGATGAATCCATTAAGCCTGCCTTCCTGAAAAATGCTACAAATAAATTCCTGTTATACAGCTGGCTGAAGTAAACAAGAATCACAGATGAAAGAGGCCCCTCTGTGCCATGCCTAGAAACCAACAGGATTTAATCCTGATGTGCATTTAGGGTTGGAGTACAGGCTGTAAGGTGCCCACCATGTTTCAGCAGCGCAGATACATGTTCCTGACAAAACGAAGACGGGGTGGAAATTTATGGAGGTGGGCAATTTGGATCAAGTACCCAGGGGGATTGCAAGGGTTGTGGCCCATGTTGACTTTTGGTACCAGCAGCTACTCTGGATTCAAATAAGTTTCAAGCCAGAGGTGAGACCCCAGTGCTAGCCATAGGCAGCAATTACACAGCACACATAGCCACTCTGTGTCCAAATGTCAGTTTATCTTTCAGCACGAAAGATTTCACAGTATCAAAAAGTAAATAATTTAATAAAAACCCCCAAAAGTTGATCTGCCTGTGGTCTGCGGCATGGTATGGCCCAATCCCTCTGAGATGTCGGTTGGGCACCACCCTCAAAAGTAGGGAGAGCCTGGGTAGCACCAGAAATTGGGGTCAGAGACCCACCAGGGCTCAGTCGCTGCTGCAGTTAGGTTTGTTGTGCATGTGACAAATGAACAAGGATGTGTGCAGACAAGATTTAGCTGAGGCAACATGAAGCGAAGTGCAAACACTGGTTGGCCTGGCAGGATGGTCAGCATCACTTGAGGGAAGATAATCATCCCAACTGGGCTACTGGGGAGATCAGAATCAATGGCTGACAGAGTAAAATTCAAGGGCACAGCTAAGGCCAGTAGAGTTCAAGCAGCATTCTGATGTTTGCCTTGGTTGTCAGGGGAAAGGTGCAAGTCAGACTCAACGGGCTCAATGGCAATGGGGCAGTTTCTCCTTTAGCAAGGACAGCCAGCCACTGATTAGGGCCATAGCTCTGCTCATCCTGAAATGGAATGATGGTTTTCCACAGACAATTTCTTCAGATGGGTTGTGATTATTACGGTCCTTGCACCAGCACCAGAACAATCCTAGGGCTTTGTTGAGCAACTGTGGGATCATAAGAGTGCACCTCTACTAGCACAACCAACTTGCTATGAAGTCACAGATATTTAGAAACGACGGGGCTGTCACTCCCCACCATCAGGGCTGATGGGGCGCAGCACTCTAGTGGGGGAAATAAACAGGGCCTTATGGGCAGGGCTTAAGTCTGCTGAGAGGTAATCAGAAACGGGAGCAGTCCAAAGTAGTCCAAAGGCTTTTGGTAGTGGAGGAGGAATGGAGTCATGCTCCCCACCTGATGCGAGAGCCAACGTGCAGCGTTATTTGCAACAATGGCTGTTTTGCACAAGAGGACTTTCCCATGTGGATATCACTTCCCTGTAGGAAATAACACATCCGTGGCCATGTGTGAGGAGCACAAACATGTTTATTTTGTTGCAGGAGCCTGCAGCCAAACTGGGGATGTCCTGCTGGGAGCAATCATGGTGAAACAGACAGGAGTGCGCTCGTCATACATGGTCGGTGTTGATGGAGCCACCTACATGGAAGTGATATCTGCACAGGAAAGCTGAAGGGCCATAGGCTCCCACAGAGCACATCTACCATTCTTGGACTTGAACTCAACTGTTGTGAAAGCAAAGGAAAACGCTGGCTGTCCCTGTGACAGAGGCTGCCTGCTTGAGAAGGCATGGCGGCGTTTCCGCTGACAGCAGGCTCCTTAAGACAATGTTGCCGCAGGATGGCATTTCGGCCGAGAGAACATTCCCTGAGAAGTGGGGTAGCGCAGCCAAGGATTGAATGACCCGTGCAGTTTCCAGGAGACTGAAGAGAGCTGCATCTTCCACCAATAAGCTCTGCCACTGTAAACTGTGCAAGGAGATGGCAGGGTTCTCAGACTGGAGAACACAATGTGCGCCGGGTGCCCTGATGTGAACCAGCCGTGAGTGCAATTTGAGTGCTCGAGGGAAGAGGTTCTATGCCGAGTGTAGCTGGGTTGCTGCGGTCGCCCACCACCACCAAGGGAGCCCTGCCCACCACCCCTAGGGACCAGAAAAGCCAGAACAAACAACAGAAAAGTTGGGTTTTTTAAATAAAATAAAAAATTAAAAAGTCCTTTATTGGGTGCAGCCTGGTCCCTGTGCCACGCTGGGCCTTGGCCGATCAAGACTGCCCCTGGGCTTGGGGCGGCTCAGTCAGCATCTCCCCGAACGTCGAACACTTACGAGGTGAGGGACGCAAGGGCTGTCCAGGCCTTGCCTATAGGCTAGGAATAGGAGCCCCAGGGGGAGGGGAGAGGGGGGAAGAGCAAGGGTTGGTGAGGCCAAGTGTCTGTCTATGGGTTTGGGGGAGGAAAGGCGAGGTGTGGGGCCCTGCACATATACCAGGGGTGCACCGCACACCTCACTGAGCTGCACTCGAAGTGGTTTTCTTCAGGGTGAAATTGGTCCAGTTCACAGCCACTTTCTGACGGGTCTGCTTGGCTGAGTCCAGGCAAAACCTGCAAGTACAGGGGAAAAAAACAACTAGTGAGAGGAAATGACGGGGCTGCGGGACCCTTGTTTTATTCACACATGTAATATAGCTGCCTGTCTCCTGTGAACTTCCCCTTACTCCCTCATGGAGTTGCTCAGATTTTTCAACAAGGAATGTCCACAAACATCCTAATGATTTTAAGGGGCAAAGGGTTAACAGCACAATGGCACCAGGCGGCACCACTTCTGTGATGAAAATTCTTTGGAAAATATGTTGCAGGACAACACAAAGATGGGCTAGGTCCTACTGGCAGAGACAGGCAACATAGGCAGGGATGCTGGACAAAGCTGAGGAAGAAGATACAAAGTGTGTGCTGTTTGCAGCACAGAAGCCAAGATTTTTAGGGACTATAGGGCAGGTAGCTCATCAAAAAGGGTATGGGTGAATTTGGTGATTCCTTTTAGCCAAAGAGGAATGAACAACTTGATACAGGAAGCTCAGAGAAGATGTGACTCTGGTCTCCTTGAAGAAAGGAAATGGGAGACCACTCCTGAAGAAATCCTCTCTGGACCTAAGATGCCTTTCCCAGGCAGCAGCCAGTTTTCAACCTCCTCCTTCTGGGCTTGAGCTGGTGGGCAGAACCACATCTTCAGATTTTCCTGGACTATCATGCTTTGATGGCTCTCTCTGACAGAAGGTGGTGCTTGAAGACGGCTGCTACATGACACTTGTACTCTGGGGTGCTGAAGAGAACTTGTCCCACATGTGTTAAACCACAGGGGTAGCTTGGAGTGAGGTGACTTCAGCTCGCCTTCTGTTTTTCATCTAATCCACATGCACTGGATATCCAGAACAGGTTTCTGGAGTCAGTAAGGAGTCCACTGAGGGCCAACAAACTGAAGTTAAATCCAACAAAACCGAACTGCTGTTAGCAGAGGATATGCTAGCTCATGGAGATGGTCTTCAATTTCTCTGGGATGGGGCTGAAATTCCCCCTGAAGAATTAACTTTGCAGCTTTTAGATCCAGCTTTACTCATGGACACCCAAATGGCTCAAAATGCCTTTTACCACCATCAGTTGATATGCATGGAATTTCAGTTTAATGGAAATATTAATTAAGCAACAGCTTGACTTATAAAGGTCTCTAGCCCTGTCTAAATAGTAGGTTAAAATGCTGAGGTGGCACATCTCTGAAAGAGTGAAGTGGAAATGATGATCCCATTCTCTCACATAGCTAAACTTGGCCTTGATCACTACCATGAGAACAGCCTGCCCAATACCCTCCTCCCCACAATACACTGAGTCAGGACTCCTCCTCTATGACATGCTGATGGATGGCACCTCTTCTCACTACAACATCAAACAATGTGGCACGGCAGGGCCCATGTTGTATTTATATCAAGACACCTCTGGAAATTTGTGGGTGATGGGGAAGAAATGAGCTAGTCTCATCCATATATGGTTGAAATGGGGAACCATCTTCAGCTCAAGGGCCTTGTTCCCTTCCGGGCAACCTTCTGGGCATCACGTACCAAATGCGGGTGGTGCCAGAGGCAAAAGTGGAGAAAGCAACAGTGGTGAAATTTGCCCCTGTACGATTTCTACACACATGCACACACCTCTCTCCTTCCTCCATGCAGGCAAGCAAGAGGCACTATCAATGTTCAAGGCACATTCCAGCAAGACAAAAACACTCAGGGAGGGATGTTGCCCCGGCAGAGGGTGTGTGTGGTGTGGCGAGAACCCCAAGGGAGTATCTGCATTTAGTTCCCAGACCTGAGGTTTCACATCCCTGATGTATGGCATTGATTTATTTCTCGTCTGCAAGGCCCTGATCCCAGCACTCCACAGTTTATCGGGACCAAGTCTTACCTCTTGAAGTATTCCACTTCTCTGTCAGTCTCATCCATTTCCACACCATCTAAGTCTTTGGGCAGGAACACATCATCTAACAAATCACAACAGTGAAAAAGAAGAAGAAAGTTAGCTGGGCTCGAGAGCTGCTCATAGTCAGCGACAGGGATCTCCTCCTCCCCTTCCAAACCAGGCACATGCCTCACACCACTCAAACATCACTAGCTGCCCAAGCCAGGAGACTCCCCTGCAGGGATGCTCAAGGTGCCCAAGTCCACAACCACTGGCCCAAAGCAGAGGAAGTGAGAGGTATGACAGAGTGTGACTACTCTACCCAAAGTTTGTGATGTACAGCAAGCACTGGTAGGGTAAAAATAAATTTCAGTGGGAACATAGGAAAGTGCAGTTAAAGGGTATGCAAAATTCCACACTTCTGAGCCTGGCTTTAATTAATGCCAACATGCTCTCATAATTGCAGGGAGAAGTCTGAAAATACACAGAGTTTTGAGCTGGGCCTTAGGGAGCTGAGCAGGCCACAAAAGCTGTCTCACCTTACCCCCATTAAACCTTAGCCCTACATATAGCTGTTTTAACAGCCATGTCTCTCCTGCGCCTTCACAACATCAACGCTTGCCGCAATATTCCAAATTCTTTTAAAAAATCCTATATGGAAGAATAAACTTGGTCCAGAAAATGTGCATAGCTCACACTCAGGATACAGTATGGGGCCCCATCTGCACTGTTCATTTAAAGCAGTATCATACCACTTTAAATAGCCCTGGCTTCCCTGCAAAAATCCTGAGTACTGTAGCTTGTTATGGGTGTGGAGAGTTGTTAGGAGAACTCTATTCTCTGCACAGACCTACAATCTCCGGAGTTCCCTGGGAAGAGGCATTGATTGTTCAGCCTCTCTGGGCAGTGTAATTCTATGAGGAGAATTCTCCTAACAACTGTCAGAACCCTTAAACTACACTTCCCAGAATTCTTTGACTGTTTAAAGTGGTGTGATGCTACTTTGAATGTATAATGCAGATGGGGTGGTCTCCCTGGTACTTTTGCAGTTTTTTAAAGTGTTCATCCGAAACATACCCAGATTCTAGGCTGTTATGCATGCCCTCAGGATGTACGCTAGTACCTGACCTCTCACTAGCCTTCCTAACAGGACTGGCAGCTGTCATGCATTTGGTGGGCCTCACCAGTGTATAATGGGGCTCAGAAATGCCAACGACTTGAGTGCATAAGGGGCCCACCCCAATCTTAATGAGAAGCTGGGATAGCTCAGTCAGTAGAGCAGGAGACTCTTAATCTCAGGGTTGTGGGTTTGAGCCCCACGTTGGGCAAAAGATCCCTGCATTGCAACAGATGAACGAGAGGACCCTCGTGGTCCCTTCCAACTCTCTATTTTTGTGAAAAAGCCAGAGAGCAGAAATAACAGCCCAAATACAGGAAAAGCCTTCCGCATACTCACCAATGGAAGGGCTGGCTTTCTCCATTTTGTTCCTACTCTTCTTGCCTTTGCCCTTTGGCTGGGGCAAGTCATCTGGCGCAGCTGTATGGGGCAGATGCCGCTCACCAGTCCCCAAGGAAGCAGGCTCCTGCTCGGCCTGGTCGGTTCTGCCTTCCCCTCTCCGGCTCCTGCCCTCCGCGCTCTTCTCTTTGTCCACCTTAGAGCCGCCGCAACCCCAGCCCTGCCCCTGCCGCAGCCCTCTGGCCCCATCGCCGTGCTCCACGCTGCTTCCTCTCGGGGCTTCAGGAGCCGCACCCTTAGGGGGGTTCTTCTGCCCCACCCCCTTGGAACCGGAAGCCTCACTGCTCAAAGCGAGAGCCTCCCCTTTCTTGGCCGGGCAGCTCTGCCGCTTGCCCTTCCTCTGCTTCCCGGTGGCAGGCGCTTGCTCCTGTGGCTCCACTCCCCTGCCTGGGGTCGCCTCCTTGAACTCGTGGCCAGCCCCACTCTCCAGGGGAGAGTCTGTTGGCTTGGGGGACTGGACCCAGATCATGCGCGAGAGGTTGGGGACGGCGTTGAGTCGCTTCACCACGCCGTTCTCACAAGCCGGGGGCGGTGGGGGCGGCACCTCGCCTGGGCTCTCCACCCATCGGGAGGCCACCTCGCTCCGCAGCAACGTGTGGTTGTGTGGCGTGCCCAGGCTAAGCGGAGACAGGTCGAGGTCGATCTCCTGCAGCTCCGAGGAGCCGTTGAGGTGGGAGAGCAGGTTCTTCTGCTCCAGCACGGCTGCCTTCTTTGGGAAGTCGTTGACGTCCAGGTTGAGGTCGTAGACATTGAAGCTGGCACGGATGGAGTCCTTGATGGTGTTCTTGATCTCCTGCAGTCGGCTGCTCAGGAAATTGTTCACTCGCTCCAGTTCTAGCTGGGGCCACTCCAGAAGCTTCTCTTCAGCCAACTCTTGGTCCTGACCTGTAGGCGGGGTCCGGTCCACTCGCTTCTGGGCCTCCGCCTCCAGCTGGGCCTTCTCTTTCTCCTGAAAGTCCAGAAGTTAGCAACATGAACTCGAGTCGTTCTAGTATTCCTACTGGCAACCGAGAAGAGGGACTGTGGTGAGGATGGCAGCCAAACTCCGGCTGGCTGGATGAAGAGGCCCCTGCTTCTCAGCTGCTGACAGTAACTACTTCTATGCAGCTGCATGGGGACTATGGCAAACCACTGTGCACTTGGGAATTGGCACTGGGAACTGGCATATACAAAGCCTGTGCTATGGTAACAAACCTTAAGGAACAGATGCGCTGCCAACAATTTCCCACAGCCATTTCCCTTTGTGTACAAGCTCCAGAAAGGTTGCTACACCTCAGGCCCTAAACTTAGTTCATGTGGTGCTGGAGCATTTGGGGCGGGTGTGGGGCAGGAAGGTTGCAAGCAGAGAAACACAGTTACATTTTCATACTGCCTGCCCTGGCTCAGCAGCAACTCAAGAAGACAAGAGAGAAAAACTGAAGGGGCCCATTTCACTGACCAGGCATCCTCAGTCAATAATCCAGTATGAGAGAGCCAGTGTGGCATGATGGTTAGGATCTGGGAGAGATCAGGGTTCAAATCCCCACTCGGCCATGAAGCTCTCCCTTGGGCCAGTCATTGCCTTCTCTCAGCCTAACTTACCTCACAGGGTTGTTGTGGGGGTTAAATGAGGAGGTGGGAGAACCATGTATATGCCACCTTGAGCTCCTTGGAGGAAAAGGTGGAATATAATGTGATGTAACAACAACAACCATTGTAGAAACAACCTTAATTCACTTCAACTTCTGACTAGTTTACACTTTTGTGTGTGTGTGTGTGTGTGTGTGTGTGTGAATGAGAATCAGGCGTGATAAAAAGTGCATGAGAATCTGAGGAGAGAGAGCTTAAATTCACCTCTTTCATCTCTCTGTGAAAGAGATCACATCTCCTGTTTGCAAAGGTAGTAGGGAAACTGAGTTCCTTGCAGATACATAGCAACTTGTGAATAACATGAAATGCCAGGCAAAACAGCATTACTGAAACATACTAAGTAGTCAAGGAGTGTTCGTACAGGTTAACAGCCAAGTCGGCACCCTTCGAGTAAACATCAATGAAGTGTTCTTGTAGCATACACAGCACAGGCTGTGCATGCAGAATGTTCCTGAAATGTCTATTTAAAAAGGTAACAAAGATGGGAAAGACATCAGCATAAGACTTTAGAAAACCACTGCAAGTCAGAGCAGTGACTGCAGGGCTAGGTGGACTAGTGGTCTGATTCTGCATAACACAGTTTCACATCTTCAGGAAATCCCCTATAGCATAGACAAGCTCCAGAATGAATCCCTTCACAAAAGAACCCAAGCTAGCTGCTTGGGAGGTTCACGTGTGGATGTACTGGGGGGAGAGCCCTGTGTCATATGGCTCAGATCAGGCCCAGAGGTACTCACAACACTCATTAGCAATACTTAGATGAGAGTGAAACTGCAGTATCTACTTGCAAGAAAGAAAGAAAGAAAACAGCTTGTGATCTTATTATGCCACTATGCATTTTGGCGTCTGTATCAATTATGAAAATATGTCAAAAGTCGACATGGGGAAGCGACAGATATTTGTCAAATAGTTCATCCTCCTTTCCTTTTAACTCTTTTATCTACATAAAATTTGATCTACATGCCATAAAAATTCAGATTAGTTTCTAAGCAAGTTCTATCCCATTTTCATCCCTAGCTAGGGCCAAGATTTAAACCGTTCCCCCTAATCTATGGACTCATTCTATCAGGATTCTGAAATGATCCTTACCCTCTTCCCCTTCACATTCAATCTCCAAGAAGCTGTGGGCCAGCGTACGCTCTCTCTTTTGCACACTCATCCACGCACGCACACCCAGCCCACCTTCTTCTTCTGCTTGTGACGTGCACGCTTGGCAGCCTTGGCACTGTTCAGGGGCTTCGGCTCTGTGCTGTTGATGTAGTCCAGGAGCTCATCCACGTCCCGGTGATCGACCGCCGGCTCTCCCGAGCTGCTGCTGTGCCCCAGCTTTTGAGGGAGCTCCTCTTTTCTCTTGGTCAGCCGGGAGCGCAGCTTCTCCCGGATCTCGGCATAGTTCCGGCTCGTGGGGGCGGCTGGAGGCTGCGGATAGAGTTGAACTATTGGTCTGCTGCGGGTGCAGGAGATGGTTACTGCTCTACAACTGCAACTGACAGAAACCATGTGCTTTCCTGCTCTCTCTCCCCTCTGCTAGGTCCAAGGCTGAGCTGAGATCCACAGCTAGTTCCATCCACGTAACCACTGACACTACAGAGACCCCAAAGCTGGAACAGCTGAGTGCAAGATGCAACAGCAGGGCTTTACTTCAGCAGCTCAGGACAGGAACAAGAGGAAATGGCAGGGTTGAGAGAACTGTGTGGAAGTCCAAGGCCAGAATACTGGGGTTTGGGGGTGGAGAGAGAAGCTAATCTCAAGGCTACCAAGGCCAAGAGAGATGAGCAATGATGCATGCCATGCGTGTATTGTCAACATGGTGTTTTTCCAAGCCGCCCACATAGAAACAAGTCTGTGAGTGAAGGTCATGGATGCTGCTGACTCTGATTCTACTTACCGCGTTGTGGCCGAAGAACTCACAGTAGCAGCAGTCGCAGAACTTCCCATCTTTCTGGGTTGTGGAGGACGAGGTGCAGGAGCTGCGCTCGGAGCTGCTGTCCTCGTCCTCGCCAAGCCCCTCATCTGCCTCGCAGGACTGTGGTGCGTGGCAGCTTGTACCGTTGGGGAACTTGTGACCTTTGCAGGAAGGGTCCCTGCAAGAGGAAGGAAGAGCAGGCAGGTGAGAGGCAGGCCAGGCAGATGGGCTGAACTGGCCTCCAAGCTCAATTCAAATCGCTGGTTTTGATCTACAAAGCCCTAGGTGGTCTGTGAGCAAAATGCCTGACCAAGTTCATCTGTACAGACCCTGTTCTATATGTCACTGCCTTCAAGAGGACCTGGCAGGTAGATTGTTAGAGAAAGGGGGTTTTCTGTTGTTGGAACACCCCATCTTTGGAGCTCACTCTCCAAAGGAGCTTTCACCTGGCACTGGAATGAAAGCAATCTTCTCTTCCCTGGGCCTCCACTGACAGATTATGAATTTTTCTGCAGTTTGCCTTTTTTGAAGGAAAAAAAAAAAGGTTTTAAAGCTGTTTACCGAGTCTATACCTATGTAGGTTGTGTATAATACATATATAGCATATGTAAAATTACTCAGCCCTAAGAAATAAGCAGCTTTCATTATTACATAAAAAAAACAACACAAATAAACCCCAGAACCATCACAGAACTATTTTCTCCTGAAAATGTATAGTTTGGAATTCCAATTATGGAATTCCAAATTTATTGTATTAAGCAACTGTTTTCGTCCTTCTTGGGATTATACTAGGTGAGTCCATTTAACCATGTACAATATGTTCTAAACCTTATTCAGCCAATCTTTTATCTGTGGGCCTCATGTTCGCTTATAAGTAACTTCTATTTTTTGAGGTTTTTTCTTACAATCAAGTGAATACATTCTGTAAAATAAGAAAACATAAAATAAATATTCCGGTTGCAATAATGAAATATTTGACACCAGTTCTTTGAGGGCTTATATATTTATTGTTGTGAGCCATCTTGGACACTTGCATGAAAACATGCAACACAAATGATTTAAGCAGACAAAACAAAAGGCTTCATCCTCTCCTCAACCCTGCAGAGGCCTGAAGATTGAAATCACGGGGTGGGTGGGTGTGGGCATGCGTGTGTTGGGAGTGGGGGAGTTTAAGCCTGAGAAAGCAGAAGGCTTTGAAAGTTCAGCATCAACACAGAAATTTGACCAGTTCTGATGCTGAAATGCTGCATGGCTAAGAATTAAAAAGAGGCTGTAATATGGCAAAAAAATGGCAAATACAATGGAAAATAGGGATCAAACCCTACAACGCTCCAGAACCCCCATCTTCAGAGAAGGCCAAGAATATTACTTTGCAACACTTAACAACAGGTTCTGAAATAACTTTTTCCTTCATGGCAAAATATTCATGAAAAAAGTTTCAATGGAATACAAAATCCTTGTGGACTCTGTAGGATAGATCCATGAGTGGGAGAGATTCCTGCACGCTCTCATTCACAGCTCTTTCATTCCAAAACTACATGGAGTTTGCATTCTAGTGTAACTTTTTTCATTTATATTTTTTTACGGAAAGAAAACTGTGATGCCAGCACTGACTCTTAACCAAGCAAGTGAAGCTTCAACTATGGCGGGATAGCTATGCCCAAAATAAGATTATCCAAAGCTGGCACTTCTAAGAGCTGCCTCATGCATTGGTCCCAGCAGGTTGGACAGGCCCTCTCTCCAAATGGTTCGTGGTAAGCATCACTAAATCTAGACGAGCAAATGCTCAAGCCATCCCTACTGTAACAGCAATCCTCTCAGGCGCAGAAGTCACAGACTGCTTCTGGTTTCAATTTTTTAGGACAGGATTGAACACAAGCCTCCTTTGGGAGCTGGAGAGAACAGAGCAGGGAAAGAAGACCAAGCTGCCCATTCAGCTGCCTAGACAACACAGGTGAAAAGACGGCTTCTCCAGAAGTCCTGCTAATTCAGCATTCACCTTCATTTGCTTGCACGAAGTATACAGGGCAATTAGGCTCATCCTTATTTGTTTGCAGAGCAGTTACATGACAACGAGCAATTGTCCTGCATTCATCCTGAATTTGTTTGCAGGATGCCTACACATCCTCCCAATAATCACTCCTCCATCTCATACTTTTTACATTTTCCTGTCATTTCCAAGGCGCAAAACGTCCACTTTTTTGAAGGAGGATCTACTACACTAACTAGTTCAGGATTTCCCAAACTTGGGTCCCCAGCTGTTGTTGGACTACAGCTCCCATGATCCCTGGCCAATGGTCCTGCTAGCTAGTGATGATGGGAGTTGTAGTCCAACAACAGCCGGGGACTCAAGTTTGAGAAACCTTGGACTAGACCAACAGAAAGCTTTAATCAACTTTAATTGTGCCATCCTACAGTTCTGGTATGCACTTAAAACACACACACCCCCGCAAAATTGTGACACTGTAGAGGAACCCCTAGTCTATCCACCTGCCTGGAGTTTCAAATGGTTCACTCACACTGAACAGAGATAATGGTCCTTAAGCTGCTATCCTAAAATGCACGCCACATGTTCTACAGCCAATGGCAGCAAGGATGACTTCTGCCAAGTGGCAAATTACCCCAGGAAGGTGCTGGGCACATTCCTATCAGCAACCCTATGCCCAGGGCTCCACTCACCTGTTGGTGCTGGGCAGTTGATGCGAGGCAGTCGGAGGACCCAAGGAGCCGCTGCAATGGCCGTTGCATGGATGAGTGCAGCCTACAGGAGGCGGTATCTTCAGCAGTGGCACATTGGCAGTTGGCAGGTGTGGGCTCTTGCAAGATCCAGTGGGAGGGGAGTCTGCTCCTGGCTTGGGCACTGGTGTGTGTGGACTGAGGGCTGGCGCAGGGAAGGGGGCCGCCTGCGGTGAGGAGCTCAGGTGGACGTGAGGAGGGGAGCTGAAGGGCCCAGGGTGGGCAGGCATCTGCTTTGTCGGGAGGAGTGCCGGCGGCTGCGAGGGGAGGCCTGTGGGGCTGTTGGGTGGAGCAGTGAGGTCCACATGCCGGTGGTGCTCCGAGGAGTGGAAGGCCTCTCCTGCAGCCAGATGGAAAAGGGAGAGCTATTAGGTCCAATCCTGGACAGCAGACTTTTCACACACTACTACAAAGGGCAAAAAATTCCACAGGTGCTAAGCTTCCCCACCATGGAGACCTCTGCACCACAAGGTTCTTGCCCAGAAGTATTGTCCCTCCCATAATACTTCCAAGGCTCTATGGCCATACACCCAGGCATGCCACCCAACCTGGTGATCATATTCTCAGCTAGAAGCTTCCCTGCAGCTGTGGTACTTTCCAAAGCACTTTCCAACATACCAGGGCTTGCAACTTAACATGTTTCCTCAAAACATGCTAGGGTGTTTGGCCACACGTATGACATGTTTAACATTTTAGACCCACAGCTCTCAGAAGGGGAAAGGGGGCAACCCTTGCCCTTTGGGGTTGTGCTAAAGTCTCACTCAGCCCAAGGATGGGCCCTAAGGGGCTGCCCCCGAGAGGAAGCAAGATTCCACAGTAGTGAGCCCAGCAATGTGCTGCCACTTTTTGCCCTGCGGATGTGGTCAGCTGGCCTTCCCCAGGCCCCGCCCATACAGACCTGGCGGGGTGGGTCTCCGGCACATGCTCTTGAACTGCTTGGGAAGAGTTTTGCAGAAGTCGAGTGAGGTAGGCAGAGGCGAGCCTGGGGTGCCGCTGGGAGCTGGGGAGAGCGCGTGGCTGTAAGGGCAGGCTTTGAGCCCACCTCCCACAGCAGGGGCCTGGCTGGCACACTCCGGAGGGAGGCCGGGGTGCTTGTCACCTGAAATGGAGTCAGAGATGGAGCTGGCTGCTCTCCAGGCCCCTCACTCACCTCCCCACTTGTGGCACCTCATCTGGGCCATGGAGATTGCAAAAGTGGGAAGACCTCAGTAAGCAGGGACCTTCATATAAAAAATTGCTCTCCCTCAGGAGAAGAGCAAGACAGGCTTGTGTATGGTCATCTCTTCTCTGACAAAATGTATTGATATAGGTTGCCAGATGCTAGCACTTCCTAACACAGTTAAGCAATTGCCACGCCCCCTCCCAACAACTACTGACACAGCCTCCATAAAGAAGCTGTAGGGAGAACCCCGCATCTAGAAGGGAGAAGACCATCACTGGCCCAGGGGCAACATGAACTTACCTGGTACAACAGGTGTTCCCCCCAGGGAGCTCCCTTGAGCTGCCCCATTGGCATGCTGGGAGTTCCAGAGCCCCGAGAGCTTGTGTGCAGACAGGAAGGAGCTGGGGTCCCAGTCTCCTGAGTTCCCGTGGCACGAGGATGAAGATGACGAAGACGAAGAGGAGTGGGAGCCTGCCCCGCAGGACTGTGACTTGCAGGCCGTATGCGACAGCGAGACCTGGGAAGAGAACGGGCGGCTCAGACCACAAATCCAATGCAACATGTCTGCTTGGAAGGGTAAGCTCATGGCTGATCTGTGAGGAATAGTAACATTGGACTAACCTTTGCTCCAACCAACTCTTGTCCTGGACCCACCATGGCACTTGCCCAGGAGGACGCAGACTCTCGGTGAGGAGACAGGCTTGTCTAGTCTTACCTCTACTCTCATTCCCTTTCCCACCACCGCAAATGATGACATTGACAAGAAAGAAAAGAGTCAAGGCCCTGTTGTTGTAGGCAATGCATTCACTCAAGCCAAAGCTGGCAAGTTCCACAGCCTAGAGCTGGGAGCAGTTAGGGTCCCAGAACATAATACAGCCATCCAACAGTGGTCAAGGGTGTGCAGCTTGACCAATCCAGGAAGGCCTTTTATGTAGACTGCTTCACAGCAGTTAACCCTCCTTGACCCAAGAACATTTGTCCCAAAGTGAGTGATGACGTGCGTTCTGGTGGGGTTAAATGCTTACCGCCAGCGCCTGCTCCTGGACTGCCCTCCTTTCTTCCTCTTCCACACTCTGCCTGCAGCTCTGGCAGATCCACAGAGGCATCTCTCCCAGCAGGTTCTGCACCAACGTCGGTACAAAATCCGGAGGCAGCCGCTCGCCCGGAGATATCAGCCCATTGTGGGATGGTCCTCCCCAATCTTTACGCTCCCGGTGGCACAGCAAGCAGCACGTCTGCACCGACTGGTTGGAGGTGGGCAGCACCTGCAGCAGGGCAAACACACAGAAAGCGAGGGTTGCTCACGGGGAACACGAGCTTGGGGAGCACTGGGCCATGTGCTATGACGACAGGATATGCTTAGGAAAATCCCCAAATCCGGATTGGGGCAATACCTTTTGTCATGTCATGGCTTTCCCACAGAGCTCTTGCAAACCTGTGGGCAAACAGGCCATCCAGACAGCCGGCAGCTGGATGCTCCCAGAAAAGATTTTCTAGTGCTTCCTGCCTAACTCTGCTATTAGTACAATACTGTTCACACTAAGCGACCTCAGAACTAAGCACACCAGCAGAGTGGCAGATCCGGGGCAGGAGGAGAGGGAATGAACAGTCTGTGATGGCAGAAGGGTGTGTGTTTCTGTGTGAGAGCCACAAAGGTGCCTGATTTGTATCCCAGTTCTCTCTGTCCCTTTTATTCTCCCACCCGCAGTTGTCCCCCAGCTCACAACTCCTGCCTCAGCACAGGACGCTGCTTCCCCCACCCAATGCTTCCAGCACTATCCCAAGGCCCTCTGGGCCCAGAAGACAGGCAGCCTGCTCCCCCTTGCCCCTGTGCAGCTGAAGACGGAGGAACAGCTGCAACACGTAAGGCAGAAACCTTCTCCTGGCTGCTCCTTTCATTCTTCCCACACAAGGCCTTCAGCTTCCTGTCTGGCTCCGGGGCGGAAGCCAGGCGACAAATCGGCCTCGGCACTGCTTAGAGATGGTGACAGGCATGAAGGGTTAGGGGCAGGGTCGCATTGTTTCCCCACCGACTGAGGAGCCCGGGACAATGGGCCGTGCATCTGACTGCTGCTGCTGCAAAGCAGATGGTCGTTCTCAGACTCAAGGTGAGACAAAGCCCAAAGGGGCAAAGGGTGCAGCACGAGGAGGAGACAGAAGGAGAACCGACCTTCCCTTCTCACAATCACCGCAGGAACAGGTGTGCTCGGGGGCAGGGGTGACGGAGGAAAGTGACAAAGGAGTAGTTCCACAGCAGGATGTGGGCTGGCAGCCTCAGAGCATGCCCAGAAAATCAGACACACCCTTGAGGGGGTGAGTCCAATCAGCAACAACTTGTCAACGTATGTGAGAGAATATTAATTACCAATCCCATGGCTCTACTTTTTCTGCAT
This sequence comes from Podarcis melisellensis, assembly GCF_964234715.1. Taxonomy (NCBI): domain Eukaryota; kingdom Metazoa; phylum Chordata; class Lepidosauria; order Squamata; family Lacertidae; genus Podarcis; species Podarcis melisellensis. Next base: position 67,530,549 of record NC_138529.1, on the reverse strand, counting down.
TCTTTCATCATAAAACCAGAAAATGCTATTCATCAGAATGAAGACAAACTATCTTATCAAGAGGAAATCTGGCACTGGAAATCTAAGAATGCCAATGTGTGATAGCAGTTTAATTGTGTCCTGTTTTTGCACACCCCTTTTCTCAAAACATACCTAGAAATTTCCCCTTTCACGTAAGCGAGAAAACCAAATTGCTGTTTTGGTGAAAGTCTGTTAAGTATTCCTAAAGTTATGACAGTTCAAAGTTCCCGTTTTAAATAAACAATTTAACTAAGGGCAAGTATGACAAAATAGATCTGTTGGGCAGACTGAAGTTCCCCCGGTTGAACCTGCAAACCCAAAGGAAAAGGGTTGCTGCCAGAGGGAACAGGTTGGAGCAGTGTGCATTTCTAGCTGCTCTGCGTGCGACATTGTGCTGCTGTGCATGTTCAAAAGTGGTGTGCTGCTTGTGCAATGGGCTACTGCATCTGTTTGTGCATGCCTGCATATGGCATGCCCTTGCACATGCCTACCCATGGCATGCTCCTGCTTATTCCTGTGAGTGGTGTGTTGCTATGAAAGTTTGATTATTACGTGCTCCAGCAGATATGTGCATGTGTGTGTGTATATCAAGAGAAAAGGTGCCCCAACTCCATTAGACTGCACGCCTGGAGCTTAGATCACAGCCCCCACCCCTTCCATTCTGCTGGTAGAAGCCCAGTGGTTCCTTCACCTTTGATCTTCTCTCTCCCACTCACTTTGGATTGCTTTGTAAGTCTTTAGAATTCAGAAGAAGAGCAAAGCAAAAGTGCAAGTCTGATATCCTGATCAGTTTTGATAGCTACTCTGCAGGTTTTGCTTTCAGTTCAACATGTACAGTTTGTACTTTACAGCTTAAGGTAAGCAAATCAAAAGTTTAGGGTTATATCCAACTAAATCATTACATGCATGGAATGACTTCTGCAAGTGCACTGGAACCTCTCCTCTACTCTCCTCCAAATCTGTGCTGGAAAGTTGGAGGGAAGAACCAGAACCGATTTAGGGACTGACAGTCGGGGGTGGGAAGAAAGGGGGGGGAGGAATTTCATTGTCTTTACCAAATCTGTTCTGCTTGCACATTGATTTCTTGGATACAAACCTTAGAATGTAAAACTATATATCTAACTAAAGACCAGCTTCCCAGCTTCAGAGTTCTCCCAACCGATATAAATAGAGGATTTGGGATGAAAAACCAAGGTAAAATTTGTGTGCACAGACGCTAAGTTGTAAATGGGCACAGCATATAGATCAGACTGTGCTTACCTATGTTTTAGACTGCAGCTCCCATCAACTTCAGCCAGTCACCATCCAAAACATCTGGAAGGCATTGGGTTGGCAAAGGCTAAGGCAATACATAGGTTTTTACCACTTCCATGGCAGAGAAGCTAAGGCTGTTGCCTTAACTTACTGTTTCCATGCTTTTTGGTGCCTGAGTGAATTCAAAAATGCCTTAACTCTTCTCTTAAATGAGTGTTGTTGTTTTTAATCCTAGAATATGCACCTATCACTGGCAATCATCAGATGTTGATTTCACCTCCTAAATTAAACACTGCAAGGCAGACAAACATCTCCTTAAAACACACTCATCTTTGTTCCCTAGGCAAGCCTCTTCTCACCACACCTTTGTTCCCTGGAAATCCCTATCAAGGAGTGAGGTTCTCAAAAGGAGGACTGACACAGCCAGAGACAGATTCAGAACACAGGACTCCAATCCTTGTTATGCCTGTTTGGAAATTCCAAACTTTCTGGAACAAATTTCAGTATTGTTGATGGAAGTAGTAACTCCTTGGGTATAAGAAGCAGCACTTCTTTCCACAACTCCTGATGTCACTTAGAGCAAATGCAAACAAAGGTCTTTACTTTCAGCTATCCAACCCACACCGTAATGAAAAATATATCTACTGCTTAAGCAGTATCTATTACCGGGATCCCTGAAATGTATCCATTTCGCCTGTTGCTGCTGCTCCTGGACTTAGCAAACACGTCCCTGAGTTTGTCATAAGCTCCCTACCACCACATCTACTTCACACACCTACAGCAACCCTCACCAGGGCCAGCCCTGCAATGAGGCAGAGAGAGGCAACTGCCTCAGGCGGCAGATACTGAGGTACAGGGAGTGGGCAGAGCTGTGTGTGCCATGTGGCCCATCCTGCTAGCCTGCTGCCCTCAAGTTCAGTGGAAGATCCTGTCCATCAGTATTGGAGTAATTTCAAATGCCAGTCCAATTGGCTTCTGTATGTTCCTTGGAGCTGGGGCATAGTTTAGGGGGTTTTGTTGGTTGTTTTTTTTCTGTTGTTGTTGTTACCGTCTTGTATCTTATATTTTGTATCTTATGATTTATGTGTAAATTGTTCAATTTGGTTGTGAACTTCTTGACATTTTGTTTATTATTTAGGATTACTTGCATTGCATTTGTAGTTACGTCATTTTTAAAATAAATTGTAAGCCACCTTGAGCATGGTTTTAACCTTGGAAAGGTGGAATATGAATAAAATGACTGACTGACTGACTGACTGACTGGTTGGTTGGTTGGTTGGGGGAGGGCACCAGCTGGTCCTCCGTCTCAGGCAGCAAAATGTCTTGAGCCAGCCCTGACCCTCACCTATCCCTGCTTCAGCTTCCAGCCACAAGTGCCACAACCATGATAGTGCTACAAACTTAAGTAGGCCTTCCTAAAGAAGCAAGAGCTTCTCTCTCATCCTATCCAGCCTTCATTTTGAGTGCTGAGGTTGAGTTAGGAGGTATTGCCCTCTCATTCCTTGCTTCCTTCTGATCAGTAGTCTACAGGCAAGTGTGTGAGTGTCCTTCCTTTTCCCCCTCTTTTGCCCACTGGCAATACTTTACACCCATCCAGCAGTGTCCTCCACCCACTGGCGGAGGAAGGGGAGTGTGGGGGGAGCACCCCATCCCAGCAGTGCAATCCCGGCAGCCCCACCCCTGTCTGCTCTCTGCCCCGCCCCCTGGTGCCAGAGTATGAAGCTCCGCCACTGCCTCCACCCTCATTTTAGTGAACATGCTGCTCTGTCAAAACACACTGGGAGCCTACGTGGCTCTGCCCCATCATGTCAATTTAACTCAGGGATGGGGAACATGTGGACCTCCAAATAATGTTGCACTCCAACTCTAGAGAACCAAGGATTCCTCACTCCTGAATTCTAAACATTATGCCTCTTCTGAGGTTTCGGATGAGAACATTACCAGCCAAACACTTATCTCTTTGTTTTGTCTTGCGTCTGATCCAGATATGAACTGTCTGGTGCAGATTAATTCTCCTGCAGGGCTATTCCACATAGGAAGTCACTTGTTTAAAAAGAGTCCCCGCATGAAAATTGCACCCTATGTCAAAAATGCATCACCTTGAGCAAATACTGACTCCTGAGTTTCCCCATCGTGGTGGCAGAGGTCGCGTGAAATATATGTAGGTAGAAAGTTCTCTTAAGTATGGGAAACCCAGGCTGTGTGCAGACATACTTCAAAATCAGGGCAAGCTGCTCGTTTCCACATGGCTTGAACCACCCCTTTGCAACCCTTTCAACATGCATTTACCAGTGAATTCAGTTCTGATTGACTACTCCATTTTGACCCCTTCCCCATTTCGGGCAGGCAGCCTGCCTTTTAAATATTTTTTTAAAAAAACTATAGCTTAACTATGTCCGGTCACTTGAATGCTTACTCAGAGCCCAATCTGAATAAAAACAATCAATTCCTTATTTATTTATTCTATTCTATTCATTTTGGGGTTTTTTTAAAAAAAAAGAAAACTGAAGGGTGAATGAAAGAAATGGCAGTGCTATCATAGGAATCAGTCAATCAATCTCCGTGGCCAGCTTCTGCAGAAACAGGTTAAGCTGGTCTCCCAGAGATGGATCTTGAAGAGAAGTCTGTATGTAAGGCACAATACATTAAGAGTCATTCAAAAGTAAAACTCTCAAGCTCTGAGGAAGAAAGCAGGGTCCTGTCCACCAGCCTGCAGCCATCACTGGCTGGACAAATGACAGGCATTTAAAGAGACAGTACACATAGTGTGTACACAGGTAGAACTACTTCAGATGAGTGGGAATTCTGAGTCAATCTCTTTTCACATGTATAGAAGACTTGAGAAGTGGGGCAGGCCACCTTCTGGACACACCAGCGAGGGAGGGGGAGGTGTAACACACATAGCACTGTGACCCCCCTCATGCATTCTTTGTATGAATGAGTTGTTTGACCCCCTCCACAGTGAGTGCTCTTTCCCTGAAAGCTCGCCACAAAGGTGACATACATCTGGTCCCCACCCCAGAATCAAATCACTGCTCATCTGACTAGACATGCTCTCCAGCAGTCTTGTGTACCTTACAGTTGCTGAGGGCAGAAAGGGAGAGTGGCATGTTTAAGAACTATGGTCTATGGATCAGACATCAGATATTTAATCCATATTTCTTAAGGCATGTGGGAAATGCCACAGTGGTAGATATTCTTTATTGCTAATAGGAGGTTTGAAAGCTGACCTCGCTGTGACTGACACCACACTCCAGGATATGACTCACTAACAAAAGCCCACTAAGGTCATGCTCATCCTGCAGATCATAGGCTAAGCAGCATGTGCCCTGCATTGTCAGAGAAGACAAGTTTCTTGTTCTGTTAAGCAGTCATCTCTGCTCCTATTGCCCTGAAAAGCTGACGATAGCTTGGCTACATCAAAACGGGGTACTTGCTTCCACACTAGACCAGTTCAACCTGGCTAAATGAAGTGATGTCGTATATTTAACTACCATGCACAATTTGATCATTTGCTGGTGGAGGGGACCCTATCACTGAAACCCCGGAAAGCTACTGCAAGTCTCTGTAGAAAATACTGAGAGATGAACCAATAGGCCAAGTCAGAAAAAGGCAGTTTCTTATGTTACTAATCAAAGAGTAGGGAAGACAAGATTTACTCATGCTGAAAACAATCACAAACAATTTTATTTCTTTTTTACTAATTAGGTTGATCTACAAGTGTCTCTCTTTCAGACCATGCATTAAATGCTATCGCAGCATGCTACTGTTTCAGTTTGATAATGGTATTACCAGGAATACGAGAGGCTAAAGGTGGGGTTCAACTGAGTCTTGCTAGTGGAAGCCTATGCAAGGACTTCCACTAGCACAATGCCTTTCTCACTTTCCCAAGCCCCAAAATTGAATCTGGGGGTGGATCAGTACAGCACACAAGGGGAGCAGAGGAAGGAATCCAGAGAAGGAACCCAGGAATCTTTCCTGTTCCTGCTCCAGACATTTTTAGTCAACAACTACCATGCTGCTGTCCAATATCATATGCAGTACTATATACAAGTATTTAGAAGACCCACTGAGTTCAATGGAGCTTACTCCCATGTACGTGTGCATAAGATTGCAGGCCCACTAATACTATTCTAGGCTTAAAATTTCATCTACAACGTATTAACCTCTAGACCAGCCTTTCTCAACCTTGGGTCGCCATATGTTGTTGGACTACAACTCCCATCATCCCTGACCACTGGTCCTGCTAGCTAGGGGTGATGGGAGCTGTAGTCTTACAACATATGGTGACTCAAGGTTGTGAAAGGCTGCTCTAGACCAGTAGTGGAGAACCTTTGGTCTGCAAGCACTAAGCAAGCCTGGCAGGGTTTCTAGTTTGGCTTGTGAGGCAGTTTTCCCCAAACCACACCCACCTAACATCATATATGACATCAGTTGTGGGCCAGGTAAAACCTCAACAGCTAATGAACAATCTGGAACTTAAAGGGTGCTCCCAATTGTGCCTTGGTAAGCAAGGCTTGCTGACAGTACTGACCCACGAATGCCATTGAATTTTTCCATTCGCAGGCATCACTTTGATTCAAACCACACATGGAAACGGACTTCAAAGAGGCTTGCTGTAACCACTGAGCAGCTAATCTGGGCAACGGGGTGAGCTCCCGTTGCTCTGTCCCAGCTCCTGCCTACCTAGCAGTTTGAAAGCACACGAGTGCAAGTAGCTAAATAGATACTGCTGCGGCGGGAAGGTAAATGGTGTTTCCATGCGCTCTGGTTTCCGTCACGGTGTTCCATTGCGCCAGAAGCGGTTTAGTCATGCTGGCCACATGACCCGGAAAGCTGTCTGTGGACAAACACCGGCTGCCACAGCCTGAAAGCGAGATGAGTGCCGCAACCCCAGAGTCACTTTTGACTGGACTTAACTGTCCAAGGGTCCTTTACCTTGACATTTGGCAGCCATATTCACCTGTCAAAGCTGGGTCATGGGGTGAGGGAGGTAAAGATCAGGCCTGTCAGCCAGATCTAATTCCCTGCCCCTGCTCCAGATGTTTGAAGCATAATTCCCATCAAACCCCAACCAGAATGAGTAATCATCAGGGATGATAGGAGCTGCAGTCCAAAAATCTGGGGGCCACCAGTCTGAGTGAGGCTGCACTAACAAGATTTTTGACTTAAAGTCCACACACATTACCTCAAACTTTCTGGCAAGAGCTTCTGCAAAGGATTCCAACCCTACCTGCACCATGTGGCACATTAAGGGTTGAGCAATATGATATAGCTACCTTGGAATGACCTGGCCTACTCTGAGGCAGGCCTCCAATTTACAATGTGACAGCTAGAAAAATAACCAGAGTGCAAAGCTACCCACAAACATTTTTAACAGGGAATCAAGGCAACCCTAAGGGAAGCGTTTTTATTAAAACATCACGCACCTACAACAACTACAATATCGAGATACCACTATAAAACTTGTTTGGTTTGGGACTGCTAAGTTTTACCTGAACAACGTATGAAAAGGAGATGCCCTCCGCGATAAGGAGAACCACATTTGTAAAGACACACCTTGACTTATTTTTACCAGCTTTAAAGTTAAAACAGAAAAGAAGTATTTCCAAAAATGTTAGGGGAGGGGGAGAAGCACTTTCAGAAAACTACAGGAAGGAAAAGTGTTTAAGAGAAAATAATCCACGCAATCATTAGTTAACACATTTCCCCATAACATACCAAACTAATTGGACCATATAAAAACCCCAACCCCAACCAGGAAGTGTTGTATTTATAGTTTCAATTCCACCCACTCCTTGGTCATGCATCCAACCAGCAAACAATTACACTACTGAGCATGCGTAGTAGATCCTCAGGTGCTTTATAAGGGAAACAGACAGACATCTTTTAGGATAATACTGAAGGGAAAAACAGAGGGTGGGTGCTTTCTGATTGGCTGAATGGTAACACCACTACCACCCTCCCCATAGTTTCAAATTTTAGATGTTTCTGTGATTCCCCTCTGTCTACTATGAGGCTTCTTAACTAGAAAATGGCTCAAACAAATGTAGTTCTAAGCGTACCCAGACTATAGCATGTTCCAGCCTATGCTGTTCTTCCTGCTAACATTCAGGACTATATTAAGCAGGTGAGTCCCTAGAGAATCCTCTTCAGGTAATTGGAGAGTGAAAGTGTCTGAATAACACAGGTAGTTCTGACTTCTGTTTTTAGATATACATTTCCTATAGGCTTCAAAATTAAATTTTCCTTGTGCGCTCACAGCTAGTAACTGAAATCTTCTTGTACTGTGGTCATCTTGGTTAGTATATTTTTATATTCAAATGTGCTACCCCAGGGAGCCTTGGTTGACTAGGAAGGGACTCGTTTTCCCAGAGAGGAGGGACTTTCTTGTTGGAAGAGTCACTTGTTCAAGATGAGATACATAAGCTGCATCTCATCTTTCCATTTCTTAAAGCCGGAACTAATTGTGATTCCCCTCCTCACCTGCAGATATCCTATTAGAAGCTCTCTTTTAAAGTCACTTCTGTGAGTCCAGCACTGCCCTCAATATAGATGATTTATTTGCTCTTTGAAAAATGAGGAACTGAAAAGAGGGGTGAGGGCTTATGGTAAACTCCAAGATAGAAAGCTATCTGTTTGAATTAGGGCAACAACTTTTAAATCTATAAATCAATTGCCCAAACCTTTAGCCACTTTAATGAAGGGAAAGTTTTAATTGGTAGGGCTGTGATTTAAAAGCAAGTTTGGCATTTGGGTTCCAATGTATAGCGAGGAAATAAATGGTAGGATATTTTGCATGGTGAGGTCTCAAAAAAGCAGTTCTGTTGCAGTTTTAGTAATATGCAAATTGGTGTAAATGTAAGTTGTTAAACAGCAGACACACCAAATTCATTTTGGTTTAGCTGACAGCTCTAAACAGAACAGTGAAAGAAGTGTGGAGTGACTGTAGAAACAGAAGTTAATAAGGCAGATTACCTCCCTGCACAATTAATTATTTGATTGTTTTAAAAATATTGTAGTTTTTATTGTGATGTCTTGAAGAGCTCTTGCCTGGAAGCAGAGTATATGTTTTCAAAAAACAGGAGCAAAGCCTACCTTCTTATACCACAGAACAATATCTATCTGTTTGGGTCAGAGCAATAGGCACACAGGCAACTGCTGTTATATAATGTCTAAATATTGGGATGGTGATGGTTGTGTGTTTTTAAAAATCTGACCAACTGACTCTCAAGCTGGTGGGTGGCTTGCTGCTGAAGTAGGTAAGCTTTTTGCCTTTATTTGAGCATAGTGTATGGAATGCCTAAACAGAGGATAAGAGTTAGATGCAGGAAGAAATCCAGCTTGTATTTAACAAATAATATGTCCCAGTCCTGCTGTGTAATATCCAAGCAGTCCAAACATAGATAACAAATCAGCACTCACTGGTTTGTTCCCAATGCCACTATTCAAGTCTCTCCCTTTTTGGCTCTCTGTCCCTAAACTGCTCTCTTGGTACCCTCTCAAAGCAAGGACTAACTTGGGGGTGGGGAGGAAGGAACATCCTATAAAAGCTCCCTTTTGGGAGAATGCTTGTAACCAGTCCATTTCAGCCTTGTCGCTGAAATGATAACTAATAAAGCTTACTAGTATCTTGCTGCACACCTTTTTGCAAAAGGACCTCTGAAACAAGTGAGCAATCAACAGATTTTTTTTTAAAGAGAAATGAATGGGAGTAATGTAAAGACCAAAAGGCTAAGAGGCATGGCCAAACTTGGTCCTCCAGCTGTTTTGGGACTACAACTCCCATCATCCCTAGCTAACAGGACCAGTGGTCAGGGATGATGGGAACTGTAGTCCCAAAACAGCTGGAGGACCAAGTTTGGCCATGCCTGGGCTAAGACCTTGCTATGGAATGTTTAGTGTAGACAGAGAAGAGATATTTGTACTGATTGTGAAGGCTGGGTCATTTCTTCCAACCTAGGCTTCAATCCAGAAGTGTGAGAGGCTCCCTTTCAGCTGGTATATCAACTGAGGACCTGAGCTGTGCCTTTCAAAACACTCCCACAACTTTCAGAAGCATCTTGGTATCTGAGCTGCTGATACTTGTACATGCATATCTGAGCTAGTCCCCCTTCTAGGAATTCTTGCATCTGACCTGCTCTTTGAAACTGAATTTAGAAAGTGGTTTAGAAGTTTGGCTCTGCCCCAACTCCCTTCCGGTGCATTAAAAGGCTACTTGCTGTGGCCGTTTAATCTGAGAAGAGAAAATGTTGGGCACAATCTCTCAATGCTAAAGAGCAAATGTGTTCTGGCAACTGGGCATGTATCTTACTCTACAACTTTGCTACTCGGCTCCTAAGTACACATGGCCTACTGATGTAAGGGAGTTGGCCACATGCATATGGGAAGGGAAAGCAGAGGTGTCTACTCTTCTTAACCCTCAGCCTCCTCACCTCAAACTACAACTTCTGGATACAGCAGTTTATTGATGTTGTTCTGCATGCAGCACTGGGAGCACTAACTTTTTCCAGTAGTCAGGAGTGTCAGTAAAGATGGTAGTAAGGATTTTGACTTATCCCTGTCACCGCCTCTCAGTTGCTCAGCAGCTAAGTCAGCAGCATGCCATCATCTCATTGCAGCCTAGACAAGCAGAGGTGGCAGCAGAATGGCCTGATCCTTCCTCACACACGCTCCCGAGGTGAGCTTGCATCAAAACCCTTTCTTGTCCTTGCCAAAGAAATCTACTAGTACAGAGGTTTGCAAAAAAAATTCTCTGGGCCACAATGAATTTTTTACTGATAAGAAATACATTAGAAAACAAAAAGAAACAACTCCTAGAAATGCTTGATTTATAACACAGAACACAACTACTTTATAATATGAAAAGAAGAAATCTGGAAAGTATATAAAACAATGCAGCTACATATTCCATGGTTTAAAAATTGTGGGGTTGTTTTTTTTTATGCTATACTACACTGAAATGTTTGAACGTTTCTTTGATTGTCCTTGAATCTTCCCACCACACTTGCCATCCTCTCCTGCCACACCCTTTGAGAACCACCGCACTAGTACCAAAGTACCAACTATTTTACTAGAAAAAGAGGTGCCTAAACTCACCACAAATGCCTCCCTCGTTCTCTTATAATGGCAACAGCACTGTGAGGGGCTGAAACTGAGTTCTGGTGAGTTCCAGATGAAAAAAAGCCCTGCAAACTACCAAGATATCCTTTTCTACTGAGTGACAGGAAAGGCAGCTAACTATCCTCTTCCCTGAGCTGCAAACGGGGGACCTGGTGAGGGGATATTTTTCCACAGTCACATAAGTGGGTGGCTACACAAAGGTGACTGCTGTGGGCAGGGCTTTTTTTCAGCCAGAACTCACCAGAACCGAATTCTGGCACTTCTTTGGTGCGTTCTGGCAACCTGTCACTGGAGGCTGAGTGCCAGTGTTGAGTGATGGAGGCTGCAGGCAGCAAGGCGATTGGTGTGAGAAGTTCAACAACTTTTGATGGTATCTCCCTTAAAAAAAGCTCAATAAATTCTGGCACCTCTTTTTCCAGAAAAGAAAAAGCAGCCCTGGAGTCTTTCACTGTTTGCTCTGGCTTCCTGTGTCTTCTGCTACTTATGGATAATAATAATAATAATAATAATAATAATAATAATAATAATAATAATAATTTTTTGTTATTTATACCCCACCCATCTGGCTGTGTTTCCCCAGCCACTCTGGGAGGTATCACAGCAGTTCCCAACAGAATATTAAAAACACAATAAAACTTCAAACATTAAAAACTTCCCTAAACAGGGCTGCCTTCAGATGCCTTCTAACAGTCAGATAGTTGTTGATTTCCTTGACATCTGATGGGAGGGCATTCCACAGAGCAGGCACCACTACTGAGAAGGCGCTCTGCCTGGTTCACTGAAACCTCACTTCTCGCAGTGAGGGAACTGTCAGAAGTCCCTCGGAGTCCAAGCTAAACAATGGGGGTGGAGACTCTCCTTCAGATATACTGGGCCAAGGCCATTTAGGGCTTTAAAGGTCAGCACCAACACTTTGAGAAGGATTGTATCTCAGTAGTAGAGCTTCTGTTTACATGCAGAAGGTCCCTGATTCAATCATTGACATTTCCAGGTGGGACTGGAAGTGTCTGCTGTCTGCAACCCTGAAGAACTGAGCCACTCAGTATGGACAATGGGCTGGGTGGGACAATGGTCTGCTTCTGTATATAGCAGCTTCCTGAGCTCCTAGATATCCAATTGCAAGATCACCTAGAATCCTGTCAAAGCAGAACTGGAGCACCAGCAGCTTCCTAACACTAGGAAGGGAAGAGTAAGTGTGTCACCTTCGTGGCGTAACTTCTGCAAAACAAAATGTCACAATGTGAAGCCTTTGAACGTTATGTGTACTTGCTCTTCTAGTGTTGGAGCCACTGGGTCTGTAATGCTAGAGAGCAGAAGGACACATCCAGCTCCCAGCAGGTGGCTTTGTGTTAAGCACAGAACTGTGGCGATCTTGTGCAGTATGCTATGGCTAGCGAGCAGTTGGCCATTTGGGTGTTCACCAAGAGGCAGTTGCTAACTGCAAGACTGACTTAGTGTGACAGCTGCTAAAAAGAAACATACAAAAATAACTCCAGTTAATGCACCCCCGGATCATGGCCCTGGGTAACAAGACTGCAACTGGTACTTGAATCTGGGGAGAAGGAGATTTGTTAGGTAGTTTTGTTAGTTCGCATTCTCAAACTCTGTTTGGCTACTCCAACCTCAAGATGGGCAGGACAGGATCTGGTTTGGTACAATGTGAAATGAAGCCAGGAGATGGATAAAGACAACTCCATAGTTTTCCAGAAATTGCCGTGAGCCTCTAGGTAGTCAACTGCTAATAAAAACCAGCAGCAAAAAGACAACATTAAACAATACACTTGGATTATTGTGGCAATCTTTCGTGGCATCATAGAATCTAACCGCTGACAGTTGTGACTGAGACGTGCAAAAAGTCAACATCAAAGGCAGGGAAGATCTTAATGCACTCTGTATAGTCAAGCTAAAGAAATCTGGCTGCTGTGCTAAGCAACACCAACTTATGGACAACTATGTCAGCATGCCTGCCCAGCCTTAAGTGTTTGTGGCAAGTCTAAAACTCACTTTGTGAACCCGAGGCATTACTACTAGCAGTCTGTCTCGCAAAACTTGTACAATACTAGCTCTGGTGTGCTGCCTGGCAGCATCCCTGTCGCTTTTGCTTGGAGGACTAACTTTCTTTTTAATTACTTTAATTAGACTATTGTAAGTTAGCCTCCATGCAGCTCCCGAACAAGTGCTGTGAAGGTCAGCTCCACTAGTACATTCCTAATTGCTTAGAAATGAGTGGACAAGAGAAACTTGCCTCATTGTATTGAAGTGCGGCTGTTGGTTTAACTGCAGGCTCCAGGCTCTGGTGCCTTGAAAAGCTATATAAAAGGGAGATGATCACTAGGTACTGTTTTTCTTAGTGCGGTAGTGGAAGCAGATACACCTGTGGATTCTTCTTGCCACACTGCTTTTTAAGGCATAGCAGATCTGTCCCACTTGGTGTATATGGCAACCATTGCTGCTGGCCAGTTTCCAGCTTGCTGCAGAAGCCTCTAAACTGTAAAGGAGAGTGTATGCACATGTACAGCTGCATACGCCCAATTCATATGCACATACTTGAAGTTTTAGCTGAGCTGCAGGGACCAACAGAGAGAACAGAAAAGCTATCCTAAAATCTCCCTAGAGCTATCCTGAAAAGTTTGCATGTAGCTAGTTGCACTGTCCCTTGTAGCATCCTAAAGTAACAGGCTGCCTACTGTTTGTCTTCTCCAATTCCCCACATTTCTGCTTTGCTCCAAGCATTAGACTCTGATTATATGAATAAGCACTTGTTAGAGTAAATGAAACAATGTAAAGTTGTTTAAACACCTGAAAGCACAAAATAAAAGCTAGATGATATTCCTAACAAAACTGGCTAGGATAATATCTAATTGGAACTATTTATGTACCCTCATTTAATGCTTGGAACAAAGGCTCTGTGATTCAGGCAGGGCAAGGACAGCATAGGCACAAATCTATGCTAATGCGCTCAGCACCTCGGCCTTCTCTTTCTGCAGCTTAGGTTAACCTGCAGTAGAGCTACACATACCAGAAAGCTCTTCTGGAGTTTCCATCAAGGTTTCCCATATCAGCCAATTGAAGCTTCGTGGCTGGATATGTAAGATATAGTTAAGAAGCAGAAAGTATGGAACTTGTGATTCAGTGATTCTCTTCTCCACAACCCATGTCTTAACTAGAGGTAAGTGGCTTTGTGGAACAGTAACTCCTCTCAGAATTCAGGTGCTGCTGCTTTTTGTTCATTTACCAACAATGCTTTCTGTTTTATTTGCAATACATAGGTACTTCAGACACCACATGCAACTAAAAGTGTCTTTTGGTCTTTGTTCGCAGACTACCTCTCCAAACTGGATTTGGAAGCCTGCTCTGTGCTTAAGTTTCCACTGCAGGTTTGCATCACACTTCATTACACTGGGAGAGTAAAAGTAACAGCTCTGTCCAAGCCACTGTAGCAATTGCTCTTAACAAGCTGGTCTTTCCAGTTACTATTTTGCGTCCCAAATACCAGGAACATAGAAATCACATAATTAGGAAACTGATTACAGTGCATCATAATGGGTTTTAACTAATAGTTTTGTATTAGCCTGTACCTGACTGTTCCAATGCTAAGTCTTTTCCACTGGCTTCTACTTCTGTACTTATCTCCTGAAGATGCTCAAATATCCTCTGCATGAACCTGTTGATCCTGGAAGCCTTTTCTGACTTGAAAGTCATAGCTAGCATTAGACCCTTGGAAGTGTAGATAGCAGGGCTGCTTCAAGGTGCATCTTCCACAACTATGGAAGATGAGCAACTACACAGATGAGCAAGTTACTGAGTGTGGGGGTAGGGGTGGAGTGCTGAGATGCTCAAGGACCAGATCCCAGCCCCCAGTCATGAACTTATTGTCCCTTACCCCAGCATTTTGGCCAGGAGAGTTGTTCTTCTATCTACGAAGTGAAAAGTGAGGCTAGGAAAGTCATGTTCTTTATTTCAGTGTGACAGGTCCGTCTACCAAAGGAAACCAAGAAGCCGAGAGTGACTCCCTAGCATATTAGCACTGTATCTTAGAGCTGTGTTTCCCAAACTTGGGTCCCCAACTGATGTTGGACTATACCTCCCATCAGCCCTGACCACTGGTCCTGTTAGCTAGGGATGTTAGGAGTTGTAGTCCAACAACAGCTGGGGACCAAAGTTTAAGAAACACTGTCTCAGAGGCATGTGAGAGGAGTGCCATGAGGCAAGAAGTTATGCCCTGTGCATCTCATACAGCATGGATGTTGGCCATCCTTGATATAGACAAGACAGACAAACAGCACTCCTCTCCCTACCCAGCAATTTTCAAAACTGCTGTGCTGATCCTGACTTGACTTATCTGTTGCACACTTATGTGCTAGTCTCTTAAACCCAGTTCTCCGTAGAGAATACGTGCTCTAATAAGCAGCAAGGGAAGCACTCCCAACCAATTCCCAACCCTGCTATAGCACATCATAGTCTATTGCGGTGCTCATTTATGTGATATTTGTAATCCTCTCATCTCTGACTAATGAAGTTGGCATATTTGCGGGGAGGGGACAGATAAATGCTTGAATTACAGGGAGTCTAGAGGGGCCCCAATTCTCTTTATTTGATGCTAGCCCCCTCAGCCAGTTTTTGCAAAACTAAAAAGGGATTCAAAGTATGATGTAACAGACAAATTGGATGAATTTTGTTAAAACTGTAATGATATAATTTTATCAATTTAAAAACTGAGAGGGGGAAAAGGCTACACAGAGGCGTGGTGCGGTTAAAAGCGGGGAAAGTTGGGGGCGCGGGCTTATGACTTCCACTAGGGACCTTGTACCTTTTTGTCCATACCTTGAGCACTGGGGCAGAAGAGACACAAACTTTCACGGAAGGAAACTACCTATTAATCATTCCCACTGCATGCAAAAGTCTAGGAGACACAATCAGACAAAAAACGTTGACTGCTCTCCTGTGACTGGTGACTTGCTTGCTTACTTGCTAGCAACTCTGTATGATGATAGTTTGGGATTCTTTTATCCTGGGCCAGACACATGCCAGTCTAGGTGCACTGTATCCTATCCAGGGACAAATTTGCCACTGTGCCCGCTTCACCCACCAAATGGCTCATTAGCCAGGCTAAAAAACAGGTGTGCAAACAAGAAGAGCGCTCTCTCCCTGCCCCGCCCCCTGAAAAAGGCTGAAAATGCCTTGCCGACTGGCACAGTCTGTAGACAAGCCCCCACTTCCACATACTCTGTGTAACTCTGGCTGAGTCTCCTGCAGGTCTGCTGTCTGCCAACAGCAGCCTGGCTTCCCAGAAGGCTAATTCTACAATCCTTAGTTAACACAAAGCTGTCCTGAGGATTTGCCACCTCAGCGTACATGGCTAACAGTACAGAGATAGGAGCAGTTTCCCCAGTGCCCATAAGGGTAGCTGTTACCTATGCAGACTCAGGACCAAGAGACACACTGGAATGGATTTTGAACATCCTCCTCTGTCCATGCCAGGTTCTAGCTCTTTCCTTGGCTCAAACTGCATTCTGCTTGCAGCACAGCTCCTGTCCAAACTCAGCAAAGCTCTGCAAATTCACCCAAATACCAACATCCAGCTGGAGAAACTCAATTCCTCTTGGAGGGCAGAGCATCACTTACACAGTGACCTTCTGTAGTGTACACTGGTTAGTGCTGTCTGCCATTAGTCTCATGTGTTCTCTGTCCACACATCTGCCCTTACCCTTCCAAGGCAGCCTTCTTGCAAGAAACATTGGATGGTGGCCATTCGTTGATTCCTGCATTGCAGGGGGTTGGACTAGATGACCCTCATGGTCCCTTCCAACTCTACAATTCTATGGTGCTAGTTCATCTGAGCAAGCAGCAATAGTTCCCTACTCTGATTTCTTGTTTAGTAAAAATATAGACTGCACAAAGATTCAGTTGGCTGCCACCCCCTACCTACTGGGAAGGGATGCGTGCATATATCTGAAAACAGGCCCAGGCACAATCTGAAGGACAAGATACAGCATGGTCGCAGGGCAAGGCCCCACTCAGTTTTCAGCCCCACAAGAGAAGCAAATGAAATGGAAATGCTCAAAATGCAAACAGAAGATAAAGGTGCATATGCTAAGTACTAGTTACTATTTGGAGGAAGGCCTGTCTTTCTATATCTGAGGAAGATGCAACAAGAAGCCTGAAAAGATGCAGCAAGCACAGAATGTATGGGTGCTCCAGCACCAAAAGCTATAGAATTGGTGGTGCGTCCAACATATGGGATGGGGTAAAGGAAAAGGGGACCTGGTCTAGCAGCCTTCTGCAGGCTAGGGTGGACTATAAATGCTCAACGACTGTTGCATGCAAGCAAAAAGGTGGCCACTGCACACTGAAGGGGTATCGGTAAGTAGTGCACATAAGGATTGTGGATGTGGGACTATTTGTGGTTGGACTAGAGTAGATTTGAGTGCTGGATGTAACAAGGGGGTGGGCAGAGGAAGAGAGGGCTTGACATGAACAGAGGTGGGGATCTGGGCCTGACGGGAGCTGGATGTGGGGGAAGCAGGTGGCTTCAGTGTAAGGGGGGGAGAGGGAGAGAGCGAGCCACACACACACCACACACACCCTAGGTCATGATCTAGACAGCTTGGATTCAAGGTGGATCTTGAGGTGACTGCACGGCGCACACTGGGTGCCGCTGCTGGATGTCTGGTGGCACTCGTGCAATGTGCTGCGGGAGCCGCATCCAGGAGGGCGATCCCAGTCAGCGGGGGCGGGGAGTGGGGGGAGGCGAACGGGGGGCACCTCGGGTGGATGGATCGGGGCGATCCGCGTGCAGGCGGACGTGTGCGGTCGGGGTTTCTGGGTGAAGGGTGGATCGCGCGCCGCAAATGGATGCGGGGCGAGCGGTCTAAGGGCAGCAGAGGGGTGTGGATGCAGGGCGGGATGTGGGCGCGCGCTCCCGGTACCTGTGAGGCTCTGCCCTGCTCCGCACTGCTCGCCGCCGCCGCCGCCTCGGGAGTCTCTGGAAGGCCGGGCCCGGCGGGGGGCGCGGGCGGCTCAGGGGGGGCTGCTCCCCCCGCCCGCTCCCGCCGCGCCCCGGCCGCGCCCACCGCCTTGTTCCGCCTGCGAGTCATGCCCGTCCCGCGCCCCACGCTGCCGCGCTCTCGCCGCCGCCGCTAACGCCGCTGTTGCTCCCGCCGCCGCCACTAACGCCGCCGCCGCCGCCGCCGCTGCTGCTGCTGCTTTCAGACAGGACAACAGCCAATATGGCGGCGCGGCCCGTCCGGCCCCTGCCCGCGGGGGGAAGCCTCCGCCGCCATCGCCGGAGCGGGCAGCGCCTGGGCAGCGCGCCCCCCAGCGGCTGGAGGAGGCGCCGTCCCTGGCAGAGAGCGCGTGTTCCCGGCTAGAGGCGCGGAGCTGGCGGAGGGGACGAAGCGGGCCCGGTCTCTCCGGAGGCGGGAGCGGGGGGTGGCCCGGGGCGGAGCCGGAGTGGTCATTTGGGGTCACCGAGGCCCATTTAAAGGGAATCATCAGGAAAGCCTCAGCCGGAGCCCTCGGCGCTGTTCCACAGCATCTCCGACGAGCGCGGCGGTGCTGCAAACTTGAGCAATTCGCCTTTCTGCTCGCTGCAAGCCTCCCCTATGCAGGCCCGGCTCTGCTTCTCGCGGCTCCCCCACCCGCTGCCAGCAGTGCAGGGAGGGCACAAGGTGCAGATGTACCCCGCTGCCCCGGGTGTGTCTGAGCCTTAGCGGGTAACCTTAACTGATCACCGTCTACGCGGGGACGTTAAACAACTGACACCGGTGTGTTGTGGTGCTCCGACATGGAATGGTGAAATCTCTATATAATATATAAGCATATTGTAAATTGAGTTTTCATGCAACTGAAAATATCTATTGCCAACAATACAGTAGAATGGGGTTTTTTTGGGGGGGGTCATATACCTACTGCAGTATAAAATTAATAAGGGAGGGGCATCGTTATAGATCTAAAAGGTGTGTGAAGTTGCATTTTGACAGGAAATAAAAGACTATCTGGAAGCGATCAAATTATATATTTAGAAATAATTCTCATTTTGCTAATTTTTCAAAAAAAATTAATGTTAGTTATCTAGCAGATTAGTTGGAATAATTATTCTTAACCCCAAAATTTGAAATTTGTATGCTGTGTGTTCTAAATGTGGTTACAACTGCAGTCCAAACTTGGGACTTCTGAATAAGCGGCAAAGCACTGGCCAATCGCAAGAGGAGTCTGTCACTTGCAGCCATGATCTGGTCCTGACATGCAGCATGGTTATGTTAACCTCTTCAGGAAGCACCTAGGAGGGAGGGGTGTGTGAAATAGAGATTAAGGCTGGAATGGAGTCTTGAAAGTGTACAGTACTGGTAGCCCTGGTGGTGTGGAGTGGAAGTGCCGTTTGGGTAGCAAGTATCTACCCAATTGTGTTTAAAGCATGTGCTGCCTTTTTTAACATGTACAGTTAAAAAACATAGGTGCCACTGATAACTCTGTTGCATAGCACTTGCTACGCAACTGAACCCTGGGCTATGTAGTATCTTGACACCTGAAATTTACTAAGGGTTTGGCCGCCAGAGCTGACACTGGAAGGAACTGCATGCATCAGAGCAATAAAGGAGAATTGTAAATCATGCCTACAACATGTGAAGCAGCCCCAAGTGAACTCAAACTAGCGGCAGATGTTTACTAGGAAGAACAATAGCTCCATGTCACACTGATCTTTACAAAATAAAACCATTCTCCCAAACCAGTGCTTCAGGTAACAGAGGTACAATTTAGAAGTATCATGAAACAGCAAAAGAGCAATGATGTCTATTGGGTCTTACAAGATATATTGAGTGAAAGCAGAAAAGTGATCACTAATGAGAAAATAGTTGCCTATAATGAAGTAGCAATCACCATCCTGAACAGCAGCTCAAAAAAAGAGAGCAAAAGTTAAAGTAATTTTTCCAGTGTAATAATAATAATGCAATATATATTAACAAGCTGGAAGAAAAGCAAGAGTCTGCCCAGAAAGAACTGCTGTATATTGTACTCTTGGAATTATGAACGGACTGGGAGGGCCATGTTTTCATGGGTGTGCTGGCCTTTTGGTATACAGCAGAGGGCACTGTCCCTTCACTTCTGGCAACATTAATACAACTTGCCTTACTAGCGTATCTTTCAGCCTTCATTAATTTTATGGACATTGGCCAAATGCAGACTGAAGTATTAGAGTCCTGTCCCTTCCATTTTGGGAAGCAGCTGGCTATTTTAAAATGTACTATTTCGTACAAAATGAGCAGAAATTAGCTATTTTGTATGAAAGGTGTTTCAAAAGACATTTTTGGATCTACACATGCCTCCTAATGCCCAATTGATTTTATTTCAATATCTGCTTTTTGCCAGTGCCTTCAAATTCTTTCAGGCTATGTGATCATCACCAGCTTCTCTCTTCAGTGCTTCCTGCTAGCCCATCCATCCACCATCTCCTGAAAGAGCAACTCTAGGGGCTCATCCGCATGGGAATTTAATGTGGATTTGAAACTGCATGTGCCTTGGTTTTGGGGTGTTGTCCACATGATGTTCTCCCCATTCAACTGACAGCCTGCGGTTCTTCAACACTAAACTTGGATTTTTATGATCAAGGTGAAATCCAAAATGGGAGAGTAATTTCAATATAAAATTGTTTGTTTCCTGATTGTGAATGCACCTGGAGCACGTTGGGTGGGCTTTTGACATGTTTCTCTGGTGCCATCTATTGCCACCATCCCCCCACTTCCATTTTGCTTCCATCAGCTGATAGGTATGCTCCCAGTATCATTGTTTTCGAAATTTTAAAACAGCTGTTTTGCACAGAAGAGATCTTGCACAAAACAGCTGTATTAAAAATAAAATTTGCCCTTGCAGGTAGAGGAGGCGGTGAAGGAATAGGAGAGGAAAGGAAGCAGCAGCCTTTCATGTGAGTGACTCCTTGCTGGGCTTGGAGCAACAGAGGTCTTTAAAAAATATTTTTACAGTTTTGTGCAAACCTGGAATATTAGGAAACTTGTATTTCAAAAATACATCCCAGGAAGCACCAATATAGATTTTGAAAGTACTCCTGTGTGAACAAAGGCACACAAACCTGCACACAGAAACAGTGACCCAAATACGCAGGCATGTGTGGACATAGTCTGCTTCTTTTTGTTCTGAATATGATAACCAACTTGATAGAACCAGAGTTTTTCAGAGGCCCTAGTTTGAAAAATGTTTGTGCAGTGACTTGTCTCCAATTTCTCTGTAGCAATGCTTCCCAATAGACATCTGGACTTTCATAGCTTCTTTCCTCCAAACAAAAACAAAGCTTTTATTTTTTTCATCCCTAAGTGTTTATCTGAAACTGTCCCATAATGATTACACTCCAGTCATATTACCAATTGGCTATATACCTATCACATTTCTCTGTAGTAATGACTACATGAAGACATTTTTAATGCTTCAGTAAAACAAATACATCCAATAGGCTGCCTTTAAACTCTTAGTTGCCATCACCTTGTGATAAGCTGTATCCTACCCAACTGTAGGATTCTTCCCGCACTCACAATTAGCTTAGGAGGGTACAGTAAGTGTCATTGACAATAGGAGTGACCACCAAGCAGACTAAGGCATAGAATCTTAGAGTAGGAAGGGACCCAAGGGACATCTAGTCCAACCCCCTGCAATGCAGGAATCTCAGCTAGAGCATCCGTGACAGATGGTCATCCAATCTCTGCTTTAAAACTTCTAAAAGGAGAGTCCACCACCTCTCGTGTGAGTCTGTTCCACTGTCAAACACCTCTTACTGTCAGAAAGTTTTTTCGAATGTTTAGTCAGAATCTCCTTTCTTGAAGCCATTGCCTCAAGTTCTACCCTCCAAAGCAAGAGAAAACAAGCATGCTCCCGCTTCCATATGACAGAACTTCAGATATTTGAAGATGGCTATCATATCTCCTCTAGGCTAACCATACCCAGCTACTTCAAGCGTTCCTCGTAAGACTTAGTTTCTAGATACTTGATCATCTTGGTTGCCCTCCTCTGCACACATTCCAGCTTGTCAACAGCCTTCTTAAATTGTGGTGCCCAGAACTGGACACAGTACTCCAGGTGTGGTCTGACCAAGGCAGAGTAGTATTATTACTTCCCTTGATCTGGACACTAGACTTCTGTTGAGGCAGCCTAGAATAGTGTTCTCTTTTTTTGATGCTGCATCACACTATTGTCATGTCTTAAGAGCTGCTTCAGGCTCCCTCTGCTGAATGAACAAAGCAAATATTTGTTGTTTTTAAAAGTGGTTGGTAGCTATTTTGAAAGGGGGGGGGGTTGTCAGTAAGCAAGGACAGGCCTTGAGGATAGTATTGCTGACCAGGATGGCTGTAGATAATTGAAGATGCATCACAGCAGTTTCAGCTGGATGTCAAAGGTGGCAATAAGCAGAAATCTTGCAGGCATATTTTAACCACCAGAGGGCTTACCTTGCAGGAAATGGGAGAAGAGAGAGTGGCAGAACACCATACGAACATAATAAAGTCATACCTCATGTTACATCTGCTTCATGTTGAGTTCTTTCAGGTTACGTCCCGCAGTGACCCGGAAGTACCGGAAAGGGTTGCTTCCGGGTTTCGCTGCTCGCGCATGCATAGATGCGCAGAAGCGGCGAATCACAGCCCGCGCGTGCGCAGGCGCGCCACTGCAGGTTGCATTCCTTTCATGTTGCGAATGGGCCTCTGGAATGGATCCCATTCGCAATCAGGGGTACCACTGTAGCCCTTCTGAATCAGACCAAAGGCCCATCTAGTCCATCTCAACCAGATGCCTCTGGGAAGCTTGTAAGCAGGACATGAGCACAACAGTCCTCTCCCACTTGTTCTCTTCAGCAGCTGGCATTCAGAGACCTGCTGCCTCTGACAATGGAGGTAGAACATAGCCCTCATGTCTAGTAGCAATGAGAGATTGAAGTCTGTTGTGTTATCTTGCTGTAGCGCATGTCGTTTATCCACAAGCAGGGATGTGGATGTTCTAGAAAACATTGCATCAATAAAATTTTCGTGAAAGTTTCCTGCTGCCTTAAATTGATAAGGGATCTGAACTACTATATATTTATTTCACACTTTAAAATAATTATAATAATTGTATGCCACATTTGTACACTATATGGATTGGATTTTTTTTTCCAGTACCCAAGTTTTTACTGAAATAATTGAATAGGAAATAAAATCAATAAAGTACACTACATGTTGTTTCAATTATATATTCAAACGGATTTAAAGTGTTGGTTGGATTTTCATTGAAGCACTTGGAAAATCATTAGATTTTTTTTCTTTATTGAAAAATAAAAAGTACAAAATTACAAGTGCACAGAGCACAGGTCAGACACAAAAAAGAAGAAATAAGCAATAGTACCCATGAAGAAAACAACAGCAAAGATATTGTGTTCATAACAAAAAAAGGGGGGGACTTGTTATTGTAGTTAACCAGATCATTGTAAGAATCGCTAACGTCATATATTTCCTTTATATTATTTAGATTTTGAGGGGGGAAATGAAGGCACTGAAAACTCTGCAGCCAGCTTTGAAAACTTTGATTAGTACTACAGTGGTACCCCAAGTTACAAACGCCTCAGGTTACAAACACTTCAGGTTACAAACTCCACTAACCTGGAAGAGTTACCTCGAGTTGAGAACTTTGCCCCAGGATGAGAACGGAAATCGTGTGTCAGTTGCACAGCGACAACAGGGGCTCCATTAGCAAAAGCACGTCTCTAGTTAAGAACAGTTTCAGGTTAAGAACGGACCTCCAGAACTAATTAAGTTCATAACTAGAGTTACCACTGTATATAGATTGCAGTTGTTTACTCATCGTGAGATCAATCCAAGGGAGAGCAATAGCCACATCCGGAACCCTTCTTGCTGGCCGGCTGTGGCCAGAGCGGGCCTTCTCCTCCCTGGCCCTATGTTGAATCCAGTGGGAGAGAAATTACTGTGCCAGCCTCAGGGCTTCTGTTGTTTCTGGCCCTCCCTGGAGGTGTGAGCCAATGGTGGCTGGTGCCCACTGAGACTGGTAGGGCAGAAGGCCAACAGCAGGTGGAGCCCGAGTCAATGTCAGGCAAAGCCAACTAATTCCAGTTTTGTCCCCCTTCTTCCCCTCAGCTGAGATCTACAAGGGAAACACTGAGACTAAAGAGGAGGAAGCTGATAAGGCAGTGCTACACCCTGTATTGGTTATACAGTAAGTAACAAAGGCAGGTGGGTGGAGGCTGATTGAAGGGAGGCCGAGGTTGGTGGGAGTGTCCGAATGGAGCAGCCTCCACTGGGGTGGGAGCAACAAGGATGCTGGAGATCTTCCATATCCATAGCCAGATCCACACACACATCACGGGTGGAACATCAACAGCAGGATGTCACTGCCTACAGCTTAACAGGACAACCTTGAAATTATTTACTTGTGAAAATATTTGTTTGTTTTTAAAAAATTCAAAAAGCTTTGTATGGTTTTGTTAATATTCTATTGGGTGGCTGGGGAAACCCAGCCAGATGGATGGGGTATAAATAAATTGCTGTTTACCTACACCTTTTGAAGGAAGGAATGGATGAAAAATCTAAATAAAAACAACAACAACAACAACAACAACATAATTATGAGTGCTGCCCCACAGGCAGCCGTCTTCTTCAACAGGGGAGCAGCACATGGTAACATTGAATAGCCTTAAACCTGCCTGGGGAGTGCTTGGCCCATTACTAATGAATTTTATGAAAATTCATTTCTAAAAATGGAAAACTTTCCAAACCTCCATCACCATGCACAAATGATTAAAGAATTCCTGCCCTGAGTAGCTGTTTCTTATGGATGGTTCATAACCATGTGATGAGCTTCTGGAGATGATTCCTTGCTCATCTTAGATGCATCTAGAGACACAGGCTGATTTAAATACTATGCTTTTTATAAAACTGCAATAAGAGAAATACAGGTAAGCTCAAAGCATATATATGTGTGTGTGCTCATATTTTTTAGTTAACAATATTGAAACTGAAAACAAAAGTACTATCCAGTCTAGTAGTGTTTACATAAACCTCTAAAATGGTGAATTTCAACCTCCTTATCAATAATATTTTACCAGTTACAGCAGCTGCTCACCTCCTGACACCATTCCTTGGGTTATTTTAAATTGGTAGTGAGAAACCTCTGGTCCACCAGGCCTCCCACTTTGGCCTACAGCATAGTTTAGGCTAAACCACACACACCTGTGTGTCATCTAACCTCACTGAACCTGCAGAGCAAATCTGAAAAGGAAGGACCAACAGTGCACTCTTAAATGTGCTCCCAAATCTTCCTTTCCAGCTGCTGTTACAATTGCAGAGAGAGAGAAATGTGCCAAATTACTGCACACTTCCTATTCTTTCATAGGTGTGGTTTGTTCAAAGGAAGATTCTGCTTTTGCAGTCAAACTTGAATTCAAACTGGGCTGGCTAGGAAGGATCGGGGGCATGCTTCAGAATGTGCTCCCATTCTTCCTTTGAAACCACATCGCCTGTTTTAAATTGAGCCAGGATTTTGATAACTGACACCTGAGATTAAGGGGTGGGGCAAGTCAACCCAGGCTCCTGTCACGTTTCAATGGTGTTCATAGCTGATCAATTAACAACATTCCTTAAAAGAATAGCTGCAGTCCAATGGAATGATGTGCACTGATAGAACATAATGGGACTTAAAAGCCATTGGAGGATGGGATTAGTAGAGAAAAGATACATCCAAGATCCTATCAGGAAGCTGAAACCAGCTACTAGAGAACTAATTCCTGCTTCCCTGCACAGCTATTGAGTTGTATTTCTGGACAAGTACAAGTACCTGTGTCACCATTTCCCATAAACCACGCTGACTTCCTGTCAAGCACACCCTCAGGATATGAGAAGCAGAGACAAGTATTGCTTTCCTTGGAATTCAGCTTCTAGCCAAAAGAACCACACACGTCCACAGTGTGCTGGACACGTGCTGGTATTTTATTGTTATTTATATCCCACCCCCACCCCCCGGAAAAACACAGTGATGTTGGGGGTGGGGGTTACTGTAGCTCTGCCCCACCACCAGCTTTTCCTGCAGGAATCTAAATGAGCATGAATTGAAACTAGTTTCGGTAGACTTCTCATTTTCACAGCAGAGATGATACCCAATATTTTAATTTTCTCCATTTTAAACCTACTACCCACTCCCCCTTGATGTGCCCAATGGAGGGGACAAACAATGTTTATGGCCAGCTTTTATCTCACAGGCCTTTTCCTCCAGCTGGTGCTCAATGAGCTGGGGTTTTTGCTTGTAGCACCTTACCATCTTAGATAACATGGCAAGCAAGCAGGATCATCTTAATACCAAACTACTCTGGATATATTTAATGGAATTGTGGTATTCAAATATCTTACATAAAAACATCAAGTGACATCTTCAGTAACATTCATACTTGCGCTGTGCCATCAATGCATTGTAGATCCAGCCTCTGGTCATGGAGGGCAGGAACCCCCCAAGAGCAGCTGTCTGGCAATTTATATAGGAAGTGAAAGTGGTGAGGTTTATAGCACCACACAGTAGTGGCAGCAGCTCTTCCTTCCACCTGTCTTATCTGCAAAACATCCAATTGGTCAATAAACTCCCATTGCCAGCAAAGCCCCCAGAGCAGAACTTGCGTAACTACTTCAGGAAATGCTACATAATTACCTGTGGGACAGTGAATACAGGTAAAGAGAAAAATCTGTTTTAGTGTTTAATAGCAGCAGGTAGTTTGAAACCACGTAAGCCTAACTGGCATTGTTCAAATACGTATTTTATAGCTGCTTTCCACACCAAAAGCCATAATTCCATGTATAATTTTCTCTCTCTCTCTGTATATTTGTATATCTTCCTATATGGTATACATAAAAATGTAATGCTGTCATCACTATCAGTCCTCTTTGGAAGATTTGTTGTGCCACATCACAATCTTGGAATTGCATGAAGTCAGGGGAGGGGAGGGAGAAAAGAGAAGACAGGTTTAAAAACAGGTT
The DNA here is from genome assembly GCF_964234715.1 of Podarcis melisellensis. Classification (NCBI taxonomy): domain Eukaryota; kingdom Metazoa; phylum Chordata; class Lepidosauria; order Squamata; family Lacertidae; genus Podarcis; species Podarcis melisellensis. Next base: position 67,504,141 of record NC_138529.1, on the reverse strand, counting down.
TTAAACATCAACAGAGGCTTGAATAAAGGAAACAGAGATAAAATGTGATAATAAACGATGGCTGAGGCATCAGGAGAGTATATTCATCTTAAAGATACAGTAACGACTCACTGAATTGGGGTGGGGAATCTTCTGCAATGTGTGTTTGTTAAATTGGTCTCTACTCTAGAGTCTGTTTTAAAGGCCGAGGCACAGCATGTGGATTAATAATACAGTGTTTTAGAAGATGCCTCACCCAGCACCCACCTGAATATCCACAGCTGGTCCCCATAGAGCTAGCATTAGGAGGCAAGCATTTCCAGGGAAACATAAGCCCTGGCAAACCTGTAGGCTCTCCCTCCCGCCTGCATATCTTCCTCTGATGCTGGTATAGGGAGCCAACAAGGCATCAGATATCTAACCTCATCTGTTCCTGCCTTTTCACTGGCAGTCCTCTGTAAGAGAAGCTGAAATCCAACTGGGGCAGCTTTTCCTGTTGCTGCATCTCCAGTTAAGAAAGAAGGTACCGAACTCGGTGTACTGTTCTTATATCAGGTTCTTATACATACAGTATTAAGAAACACACTTGTTTCTAGCTGGTTCCCTCTAATTTATATGACAAATATTGGCAAAATGAAGTGAAATGAAATAAAATGGTGACTGTGTGTGTGTTTGTGCTCACATTCTCCTCTCTGTTTGTGAATGCCTGGTTGTTTATTCTGTGTTGATAAGGTTGTTGTAGCCATAAAGGATAATACAGAAAGAACCAACAAAGGATCAGAAAGCTAGGAAATAACAAATCCTGTTTTTAAAACATACAACTGAAGTTTGAAGCTGGAATCAGACCTCAGGGCATGTTCTGAAGGGACAAGATGCAGTAAAGTGAAAACTCAGCAGGTCTAGATTGAGTCTGTCGGTGCCTGGATGGGAGCCCGCTTGGGAAAGCCCTCTGGAGTGGAGGAAAAAGCAGGACACAGAAAGGTAGCAAACGAAATAATATATTGTGCCCCCCTTCCGAAATTGCGCCCCTAAGCCGGGCACATCGGCGCGCCCTCTCATATCTACCAACCCCAGGTGCCCCGCACCCGGCTGGAGTACCAGCCCAGCGAAACAGCACCCCTGAAAAGGCAGCCCCCCCACCCCGCGAGGGCGGACAGACAGAAAGAAAGCACTTTGGAGCTCGATCATCATCACAATATGATCTCTTTTTCCAAACTCTTAGGGCCCTCTCCAGGGGTGCCAACTTGAATAAAATAGAGGGGGCAGGTAAGCCCCGCCCCGCATAATCAATCACAAGCGCACTATTTGAATGGCAATGCCCATAAACTTTGGGGGGTGGTCCGGCCCCCTCAAATATTTTATGGGGGGGTTGGCTCCTATGGCCCCCTCGGAAGGCGGAAAGTTATTCCCGGTATTCCGACCCCCCTCCCCGCTCGCTCGCCCCCCCACCCCTCGGAGACTAGTGCTGTTCCGCACGTTTCGCAGGGAGCCGCTGGTGTCCTCCCGCTCTGCGAGGTGGGCGGAGACCCCACGCCGCCCCTTCCAGGCCGCCAATTCGCTCGCTCGCGCGCGCTAGGGGGCGTCGGCCTCGTCCGCCAGGCGAGCGCCGGAGCAGGGCGGGGATAAAAGCGTGCGGGTGCTCCCATGTCCCGCTCCGGGAGCCCGAAGCCCCGCCTCGACCCGCCCCGGGGAGGCGCCAAAGGGCAGCCCCAGGCGCAGGCGGCGGAGCGCAGACGGCTCAGGTGTGTCTGCTGGAGCCAGAGCGCTTTCTCCCACCGACGCCGCCGCCGACGCGCACCGAGCTCGAGCCATGCTGCCCGCCGCCGTCCGCAGATGGCTGCATAGACCCAAGGTGAGGAGGGGGGCTCCGAGAAGGGGCTCTTTCCAGCCCGGGACGGGCTCCCCGACGGGCTCGCGCTCGGTTTCTTTCTCGCTGTCTCTGGGCTAGGCCCGGTGAGGGCTCCTTTTTCTCTTCTCGGCATGTTTCGAGGGGGGGGGGAGCTTTTCGCGCCTCGGTCTTCGCTCCCCGCGTCCCGTCCGCGACCCACCTCGCTTTTCGCTCTAAGGCTCTGAAGGGAATCCTCCGTTTTAATTCGGACTTCTCGGGAGCTGCTTCTCTTTCGCGGCAGCGATCCTGATCACGCGGAGGCTGCCAAATCAGGGTCGAGGATTACAGCTGAGTTAGCCTCCCAACTTCTTAAAACGCCCCTCTCCCAGCTGCCTTCACAATCCGGGTGGTAAAAGGGTGTCAAGAATGAGCCCCCCCCCCCTTTCCAATGCGCGCTTGGGAGTGAAATGAGAGTTTCAACGCGTGGTAGTGATTTGCTGAGTATAAGAGCCTTTGATGTTGTAGCTCTTCGGGAATGACATAAGTGTACACAGGTGTGTCTTTGTGTACGCCTTTGTATTTGTTTCTTCATTCGTCTACCGCCACTTTGTCCTCTCGCCTGCTGGTAAACCTGGAGCCTTAAGACCTTAGAGGTGTGGAGACCTTGCTCCCTTCAGTGGTTGTTGTCTCTGGCAGTCAAGAGCTCTGTGGTGCGGGGTGGCTTCTTTCTCAACTTTCCTAGAATCCCAGTCTTGCAAGAGGGGATCCCTGATATCATCTAGTCCAAGCAGGAAATCCAGTTCAATAGCATCCTTCATTCAGCCTCTGCTTAAACACCTCATTAGGAAAGCCCACCACCTTTTAAAGCAGCCTGTTCTGCTAGAGAACTGCTCATACCATCAAACACTTCCTAATGTTTAGCTGAGAAATCCCCTTCCTTGTAACTTGAACCCATTGCTTTGGGTCTTCCCCGAACCAAGCAACAAATCAAATTTGCTCCACCTGTGTGTCAGCCCTTCAAATAATTCACCTTCTTCTGTACCGTAGATGGCATGCTGTTTCTAAGCTCCAGGGTAAGCATGTGGGTTTGTGATGTTCTACTTTTTTCCTGTCCACCTTCTGCCAGTAGTGGCACTAGAAGATCCCCGACAGCAAAAAGCGTCTCTGTACTGGTTAGGTTTGCTCTAAGGATTTCTTCTAGAGTTTTCAACCAGGTCCGTGACTACCATAATGGAGACATACATTTCATATGGGTAAAGAAAAGGGTTTATGTGACACATCAAGGTATGTATTGCTGAAAACACTCATCTCCTGCCTTTCTAACACGTTAAAAAGCTGCTCAAAACAGCCAGCAACAGGAGAGATTAAAGCCAAAACAGACCAATAAGCGCAGTGAAAAACCAGCTGTGTGGTAACTGATAGCAGGTTTTAGGAGTCAGCCAAACCCTATGCTAAAATGAAAGTATTTTAGTCTCACTTTATTTTAGTCCATGGGGGAGGGGGCTTGTAGGCCAGACCTTGTGGCCAAACACAGCTGCCCCATACCACTTGTTTAGGAGAGGGAGATCTGGGCCAGTTGTGGATGGAACTGAGAGCCTGAAGTTTGTGTGTAAATAGGTGTTGTGCCATCACTTCTTTGCAAGGGTGAAACTGAAGTTTGTGGGTGGATGCAACTGGCTCTACAGGGATCGGTGTCATCTATTGGCTGGCAGGGGGTTGACTTCCTGCTGACTTGTTTATGACTCATATTTCACTCAGCCAAGCATATACCAAGGTGTAATTAGTAAACAGAACCGGGGTTGCTAGCTCTCCTCTAGGGAATAAACCTAGGTTTATGTTGTGTGCTAGATAGCTCAGCTGGTTGACACTAAACTTACTGTGCTGGATGAGCTTTAATTTTCTAAACCACCTTGTATTCTAGGAAGGAAAAAGTCACAGTTTCTCCATCACTGTTTTAGGGGCAGAGCTAGGGCAGAGCTAAAAAACCCACTTTATGATTGAGAGAGTTATTATTTTATATAAGCAAAACAATAATTGGCAATAGGAGCAAAGAGGTATGGATTACAGCCTACAATTTGCTGATAAAAGTAAAAATGTGTTGTGGAATTCTCTGCCTCAGAACTTGTTTGAGGCCTAAAGTAGAGCAGCATTCAAATGGATTTTGACAGTTACGGTATGTGTGAGACTAGATTACTTGGAGCAGGAATAATAAAATGCCAGCAGATTTGGGGAATAGTTGTGAAGGCTACTTTGGGAATTAATCCACCCTCTAATGTGGGGGTCAAGTGACTGGCATGTTTCAGGGAGAAAGGAAGAGACCGTTTTATATAGTTCATTTATATTTTTATATTTTTTTGACACTTAACTTAAAGTCAGAGATTGCATACTAAACTAGGTAGGTGAAACGACTATCTGATCCATTCGTCATACTCGTATGAACAGTACAGTGTGTTGTAAATCGCTTTGAGGTTTTATTACAGTCAAGTGGGATATAAATATTGTGAAATAAATAAATGTTGCAACAATGGTGACGTACAAAGAATATAGTGCATATGGGTTCAAATCTAAGCATTGAGAAGAGAAAACCTGTAGGTCTTGCTTTTAGTACAAGGTGCTTAGTTTCCTCTTATGCTACTACAGTACAGTGGTATCTCGGATTACAGACACTTCAGGTTACATACGCTTCAGGTTACAGACTCCCAGAAATATTACCTCGGGTTAAGAACTTTTCTTCAGGATGAGAACAGAATTTCGTGCTCCAGCGGCGTGGCGGCAGCAGGAGGCCCCATTAGCTAAAGTGGTGCTTCAGGTAAAGAACAGTTTAAGGTTAAGAATGGACCTCCAGAACGAATTAAGTTCTTTACCTGAAGCACCACTGTAATATGAAGCTGATTTTAAGGCCTTGCTGTTCAATTGCTGGGGCTGAGATTGAAGGGCATATTTTTTAAAGCCATTTTGCCCATACTATATTCCTGTGTACACCCTTACCTGGGAGTAAGTCCCATTGAATTCAGTGAGACTTACTTCTGAGTAGATATGCATAGAATTATGCTGTGAATGCTCCTCAACTTGGGGAAAAAACCACACACATTTCACATAGAAAACTAGCCATCACGCTGAATTCTTAGTTTTCTACATGCAGGGATTTTTTTATTTTTGGTGAGGAACATTCAAACATGATGTGTTCCAGTGCAGATGCATGTTAACACATTGGTAAGAACTAAGCCATAGTTCAAACAAACAAACAAACATACATTTTTGTGACCCAACTGCTCATGATTGTTTGGAAATTTTTTTTGAAAGAGAACATTCCTGTGGCTGGCAAGACTCATACATCCAGTAGCTATGAACTCTTGAAAATCCAGTTCTTGTTTTTTTTATTGTTGGCTGTTTATCCAGAAGGAACCAAAAATAGCAGATAGCTGCTTACCAGTGACAATAGTTGCTCATGAATCCTATTATTGCTTTTCTGTTCCTTTTCAGATATTTCATAATCACATTAGGTAACTTTTTATTATTGGCCAACTTTTTTTCCTAAACAGCAATGAATCACCCCCTCTTGCTTGCCCTTATCCACATTCTCAAGAGTGAATGAAAAATGTATCATAAAGAATTGATGAAAAGGCAAATCGGTATAAAAACTTTGTGTGTGTGGTCATTTGTTGACTTCGTTGTAGCATTACAGAGAAGCTTCAGTTCACCTGCTTGTCAGCTGTGGGAGAGCCAAGAGAACTCTGATTCTCTCGTGGTGGGGTCATATTTATTTGTTCAACTCTGCGGACAGTGAATGTGAAGGCCACAGGCCAGTTTATTCAACATCTGTTACGTACGTCTATCCTTGACCAATCTGTCTTAATAAAATTTAGGGAATAGCGTATTGCTGGCATTTTGAAAAGGAGCGTGTTTCCTTGCAGTAATTTGTCACATTGCAAAACGGGGTGTGTGAGGGGGAATAACAAGTGGGGCATAATTGTCACTTGTGAGTGACAGTTGAACTCTCCTGGTTCGAAAGATAAAGCTTGCATCTTGTTGATCTTTGTGCAGCTCTGTAGTTCAGGGATAGGCAACATTTTTTGTCCTGAACAGCCACATACAGTTGGGGGGGGGGAGACTGAATGCCAGTGGGGGTGACTAGAGCCAGCCATGCCCACTCTAATTCACACAGGAGCCATGGGCTGCGCTCCTGTGCTTTAAGAGAGCAGTTCCAATAGCCTACCTGGGTATGCCATGATAGCTAGCCAAGTACACAACTGCAGAACTGTTGTTGAAATCTAACTCTTCATTTAAGCATCCCTGGAGAGAGAGCCCAGGTGGCTCACCATGGCCCATTGCATGCTAACGCAAAGTGTTCTTTTAGTATAGGAGCCCCAGAAGGAGCAGATGATTCAAACATGCTATCAACAATGTAAATAAATATCACAACTTTATTTTAGGGTGGCCTAAAAAGCAGCATCTCCTTTTGTAGCCACTTGGATTGGGTTGTTGATAGCAGATAGCTCAGTCCTTAGAGCACAAAATTCTTAATCTTAGGGTCCCTTCCAAGTCTACAATTCTATGATTCTATGTGTTGGATTTCTTGCCCTTATATTTCTTGCCCAGTCAGTTACATACTCAGAATATTCATTATTTGCTAAGGTTTCCTTGCATTAACTTACCACATTGCTGCAAATCTGTAACACTATACTCACTCACCTGGGAGCAAGTCCTGTAGAACATAAAGAGACTTCTGAATCTGCATACAATCAGTCTGTAATTACTTTTTAAAAATAAGGTTTTATTAAAGCTTTTCTTGGGAAAAGAATGGAAAAAGTATGGAGGGAATTTATTTGAAAAAAATAGGACAGAAAATCGCTGCAAATACAACAGGAAATGGGATCGGAAGATATGGAGCTGGGTGTGAATTAATGAATACATAATAAGTAAACAACTATGGAATATTATTTTAACATATGATCACAGCAGAGAGAATCAGGCTGTAATTAGTGTAGTCTAAAGACTTCATCACTAATGATTTTTATGCTGCATTTGGTATGTCTTTTAAAATTAACAGGAAGCTGGACCCTGAACTGATGATTTTTCTAGGAACACTATCTTTTGATGGTGATTTCCTCCTTAAAGCTGTCAGCCACCTTTACTGGTTAACCACAAATTCTTTCTTGCCCCACATAACTCTTTGCTTCTCCTCGATTTGCACACAGAAGGTCCCGGGTTCAATCCCTGGTGTTTCCATGTTGGGCTGCAAATGCCTCCCGCCTGAAACCTTGGAGAACCACTGCCAATCAGTGTAGACGACACTGAGCTACATGGACAGATGGTCTGACTTAATACAAGGCAACTTCCTATGTACTTTTAAGTCAAATGTCTTAAGCATACATCTCTCTCTCTCTCTCTTAATAGTGGATCAACACCACTTTCTGCTATCCTGACTGCATACTCTGTGGGTTGCACAGATCTTGTGGATCTGATTGCTTGTCTGTTACTAGTCAGTATGACGGTGCATCACAATGTCCTGTTTACAGGGTCCCACAAGTATTTGCTTTGCTCATTAGCCAGACATTACTTGTGGTCACTGCAAAGCATTCTCTAAATCTTGTGCTCATACAAAACGCTTTAAGGAGAGGTATAAGGGGGTGTTATCTCATAGCAAGTTGGTTTCCGGAGCAGGTTGAAGTAGTGTTACGATTTGTGTGGCTTCTGCCTACTCTAAAGCCAAACATGAAACAAGAGAACCACCTCCAGCCCTCTCAAGTTTTCTGCCCATACCAGAGGACTTGAGGGCGGAGAGTAGAGGAAAGGTTTTGTGTTGAAACCACCAACGAGTGTGTTGATCTTGTGATTGTGATGAGCTGCAGCTAGACAGATCAGTAGCCAGAGAAGGTTCTCTCTGTTCCAAAGCTCAGTGCAACACAAGAGATGGCGTCAGAGTCCAATGCTATTTACAGAGAACTTGGGGGAGGGAGTTTGGGTGTTGCGGAGCATCATTACCCAAAAGCTTGCAGCTTCACTTCTAGGTTGGAGCTATAAGTCCATTCCAAAGAGAGACAGCATTTCATTGGTTTGGGCTTCAGTAAAAACCTCAGGAGCCAATATCTTCCAGATGTTCCAGCGAGGCCATTTAACTTGGTATCATTTTACAATTAAACCTGTAATATCAGCAAAAGGTTAAAATAGGGTTTGTTTAACAAGAACCCTTTCCCTGCAAAACATTGATCTGATCTTTTTGCTCTTTGAAATTATTTGGCTCCCTTGATTGCTTTTTCATTGGATTGGCACTGGGCTAAATAATTACGTTATAGTAATCCTTGCCCTTTCTCTTGTCCTCTTCAAACATTGGCATGAGTGTCTCTTGGCTTTTCTCCAGTATTTCAACATTTGGTAATAATTATCTGTAGGTGTTGTCCGAACAGACTACTTGGATACAACTTATTTTGAATAAAACAAGCCTGTATATTTATGTCTAGTATAAATCCATCAGGAAGAGAAAACAGGTTGTCATTGTGATGTTTGCATGGAAGCAAGATTACTCACATATTGCTAAGCACGTCTGCCTTCACACTGGTTTTTAAGTCTTCCGCCATGTCTTCCAGTAATGTGCTTTGTGTTTGCTAACACAATATGGTCCAGTTGCTACTGTGGAATAAACATGTAATTTATAATGCAATCCTAACCAAGTCTATTTAGAAGTGAGTCCTAATGAATTTGGGGTGTGCGTTGGATTTTCACCCTAATTACTCTGCTAATGAATTGCACATGGTACTGCTGTTATCCATATGAGTCTTGCTGATCTATAGGTATGTAGGAACTGCTTTACACTGTGACTCAGACCATTGGTTCTCTAGTCAGCCCTGGTGTAGGCAATCCTGGGCCAAAGTGTGGCCCTCCAAATGTTGTTGGATCTACTTGCCATCAGCTCCAGCCAGCATAGCCAATGGTTAGGGGTAATAAGAGTTGTAGACCAACAGCATTGGGAGGGCCATAGGATTAGCCCCACCCTGCACATGGCCTATGTACTGACTTCCCAAGGTTTTAAGCACAGGTCTTTCTCAACCCTGACTGGAGATGCCAGAGATTGGAATCTGGGACTTTTTGTATGCAGAGTATGTGCTATACCATTGAGCCATGTTGGCATATGATACAATTTTCAGCATTTTGCATATTACATAAGGTTTGATTCATTATCTCCTTCCCATCGTTTTCCTTTGTTGTTGAGCTCAAGTAATTCTTGTTACTCGGAACCTGCTGATCATGCGTTTGAATTCTCTCTCTTGGTGGTTCAGTATTGGAGGTGGCGAGAGAAAGAGATGATTAATGCTGCTGGGTTTTCTCCAAGTTTTCATAGCCAAGACAACCAACTTTCCTTGTGTCATGCCTTCACTCATTTCTGTGACTGGCACAGGAAGTAGGACGATGTATGAAGAAGAAGAGATTCTGTGGGTGACTGGGAAGAGACTGTGTTGGCTAAAATTGATGGTCTGGTTGTACAGGTCACTGCAAGTCCAGTGCTTGGCGAAACAGGCTATGGGTGTGTCTGTCCTGCGGTTGAGATGATCTCCAACTAGAGGGATTGGTGGTCAAAGAGAGGAGCAGAGCTGACCACCAGACAGTAGTAATCTCTGGAGAAGTTCTAAACTGCTGCATTATTCTGTGGCTTACATTTTGATGGTAAGAAGGCAGTGGATTTGGAGTAAGTGTTGGCCAAGAGAGATCCAGAAAGATAAGGGAAGGGGAAGAAATTCTCTTTATTTGCCTTCATCATTCATTCATTCATTCACTCACTCACTTTAAATATGCTCTCCAACCTCCCACAGTTTCATGGAGGGACTCACAGTAAAAGTAATAGTTTCAACATATTATGTTTAAAATGAGCAAACACAAATAGTTATTAAATCAAGATACATCCATAACTGAGCTGGGAAGAAACAGGCTATTAATACAAGGTCATCTCTGCATGCATGCATGCATGTTCATGTGGGAGCAAGCAGTCCTTGAAGAACACTGCTGTATAGCAGGGGTGAGGATTTGCTTTCAGCCTAGGGGTCACTTCTGGCTGCAGTGAATGAGGCCAAACCCGCATGACATTCCCCATTCACATGCACAAGGGCTCACCTCTCTCAGTATGAAAACCTACAAGCTGTCAGCAGTAGGATCCTGCAGCCATGCCTCCTCTTCTCTGCTCCTCAGCTGTTTTCCACAGACCAGATCAGCAGCTGGGGAGAGAGTTCACAAGGAGCAGAGGTTGAAACCTAGCACATGCGTCACCCTCAGTCTCCCCTGTGCTGCTCATCCATGCAGCCAGAAGCAGCAGAGGCAGTGGGGAAAACAGACCTATAGGGAGCAAGGTCTCTTCTTGTCCTCCTGGTATAGGTCACCCATCAGGGTCACCAAAGCACTTTCCTTTCCAAAACCAGACTGGAAACCAAACAGTAATTAAACTGGAAAACTGAGGTCATCCGAGAGTGTTTGGGGTTGCATAACAACCACCTACTCGTGTGTATGTGACCAGCTTAATCGTCAAGAGTTCAGGGAGACCTTTTCAGAAGCAACCGCCATCTCTCACAAAGAGGCACTTCCCCTGAACCCAGCCAGTCAGCCCACTCCTGCCTGATCTAATGAAGTTGAGGAGGGGCAGGAATTGAACAAACGGCAGGTAGAGCAAGTCCTGCCAAGCGCCTGAATTGACAGTGCCCTGAACATAGACCTGGGCACTGTGGTCAACGCAGCATCTAAGTTGATGCCGATCAGAGGTATTTTAATAATGCTTTGCACACAAGTTTTTGCAGGCCTCCAAAGGTTTTCAACATATGCATTGCTGGCCTGGCTGGATGCCACACACCACCCAGAGAAGCTCTGCTGGTCAGTACTGTGAAGGTGTCATTCCTCTTGGGGCATGGCAGCTGCTTCTGCCTTCCGTTGTTCCTCAGCTGGAGGATTTGGCCTAGAAAATTATTCCTTCCAACGACAGAAACAGTGGTTTTTGGAGCTCAGTTTCTGATCACCAAAACCTTGCAACATTTGAGGAACTGAGGCACCAAGTGAGCTAATGACAGGCCTAGCTAGGGTCTCAGGAAGAAAAATCAGTGTAAGACTCCTAATGGGAGCCCAGTCAGGGCTGGCTCATGTCTCCCCCACCCGCTTCAGAATGTGCTGTTTCTTTGGTTCTTGGTGTAAACTGCTATGCCTTAGCTGCTTCACCAGCAAATTATGGCTTGACTTGGGTGGAGGCAGCTGACGGTGTGATTGGTGGAGGTGCAGCATAGCGATGTTTGTGCTCCCGAGATTAACGTCTTCTTTGTGAGAGCTTCCTGCCCTCCCAGCATACCTGAGAGAGGTGTGTGTATATGACTTCATGCCGCAAGGCTGTGCACATCCTGAGATGGCTGCATGATTTCATCTTGTGTTAACTCTGCACAAAAACCACTGCACAGAGTCAGCTGTTTGGGAGCGTTTCCACGTCACACCTGTTTATGAGAATCTCTGACCCAGCTTGAAATTGGTTTCTTATGGCCTTTCCCATCTGGCCGTGCAGTATTTGTTTGTGTCGAATGCCAGCCACCACCACCACCACCACAACAATAGATTGGAGACAGAAAAGGAGATTTGTGGTGAACAAGTCTGCTAGTATACCTGCGTGGCAACCTCTGAAGGCCTTTCCAGAGAAAAAAAAACTTTAAAAAAATCCAGTGGTTTTAATGTTATCTCTAGAACTGCCTTTCCCAACTATAGTCCCTCCAAGATGTTTGGGACGACAACTCTATTAACCCTAGCTGGCATGGTGAATGCTAAGGAATGGTGGCAATTCTGAAGGATACCATAATGAGGAATGCCTTCATCCTTTGTCAGTTGTACAGCATTGCACTGTGGGGCAGAAGATAGCCTTTCTGTGGTGGGTGTGCAACAGCTAGTGTTTCACTATTGGTTTTGCACAGGAGGGCAGGGCTGGAGGAAAGTGGCATACAACTTGTAAGAAAGGTTCCCCACACCTGAATTTTTTTTTTTAATTACACTATCACCCTCCAGCTGTTGCTGAACTGCAACTCCCATCATCCCTGGCTATCAAGCATACTTGACCAGTGGCGTAGCGTGGGGGGTGCAGGGGGGGCTGGCCGCACCGGGCGCAACATCTGGGGGGGCACGCTCGCACTCGCAGCTCTCTGCCCCTACCTGGCTCACTCACTCTGTCTCATGCAGTGCTGGCTGTGCGAATCCGATCGGAGCCGCCGGGTCGCCGCCCACTGTGGAGGGGCTGGGTGCCAGGCGTGCGGTGCGGACAGAGAGCGAGGGGCTATCTGGGGGAGGGACAGTGCAGCGGCCGCCCAGCGCAGCGCTGAGCACGGGAGAGAACCACACCAGACCAGACCAGACCAGGCAGCAGCAAGAAGAAGCTGGCAGCGGTGGCAGGTTAGGGGGCGCAAATTACTTGCCTTGCCCCGGGTTAGGGGGCGCAAATTACTTGCCTTGCCCTGGATGCTGACAACCCATGCTACGCCGCTGTACTTGACAAGGCTGATGGGAGCAACTTCTGGAGGTCCAAAGGTCTTCCCCACCCCATGATTTGCAGGATTTTTATACCACCCATCAACGCTAAGTTCTCTTTGTGGTTTACAATATTCCAAACCCATAAAATATAACAATGTAATATGAACATAAAATCAGAACTAGCATCCAAATAAAACCAGCAACAAGGTCTAGAAAGTGCTCAACCTTGTTTTAAAAACTGAAAAGCCAGGGTGGGGGGAGAAGGTCCTTACTTGGTGTTTAAAAGACCACATGTTAGACACTAGGCAAAATTCTCTAGCTGAGGAGTTACTGCAGGAAAGGTTCTGTTGTTAAATGCCACTGAACTGGCCTTGTTGTACTCTGAGGATGTGAGCTTTATTCTGTTAACCATTGCTGGGCAAGACCCTCTCTCCAAGTGCCCACATAACTCTTTCATGAGCAGAGGAGTTGGTTGGCTGGCCTCTTGGCTGCAATTGCCTGGTTCTGGTGATATGCTTGCACCAAGTGGGAAACAGCCTGTCTGCTAGAGATTCTGACAAATAATCTACTCCTACAGTCCTTTGCCCCCCCCCCCCCAATCCTAGCTTTTGTGTCCTGGCATGCCTTTTGTTCCCACTGGGGGTGAAGATCCTTACAGAGAACTCTGTCACTTGGTAATCCGTGAGCCCAGCTCTGTATATGCATAGGTGTGTGCGCTGCCTCATTTACAGAGCAGAAAATCTAACCACAGCGCCATGCCAGTTTCTGACTGGCAATAAATGGTCTGCCCTTGGCATTCTGTCTGCCCCTTGATCAGTCTGAAGGCCTGAGCTGGGTTCAGTTCATGAACTAGTTTCTGTACATGCTTAAAGGGTGGCAGTGTTGGCTATTTGCAGTATGGTAGCGCTGCAGAGAGCTTGCTGGGGAGACCATGCATTAAAAAGGGACTCCAAAATAACTTAAACAAGGTTTTAATAAGAAAAACAAAAACTCCATTTACACTAAATACATCAACAACAAACCAGACCCAACCACCAACCCATCCCCCAGGGTAATGGGAGAGCTAGGTGCTGCTCCTTATATACTACACCCAATTGCTGACAAAACCCAATCAATACAACTCAGCAGCACATGCTGTGTTTCACAGCTGTAAAGCTGGGTCTCGTTATTTAGCTCTGGCCCTTGCTCTGGCCCCTTAAAGACATACACATCGAGTGGAACAATGATGAACCTTTACATTTAAAGAACCCATTCAACAGGCAGTTCCAGAGTAGTTGGTTTAGTCAAAAGTAGCCACGTGGCAGTGCTGTGGCACTTCTCTAAATCAGTGGTTCCCAATTGATAACCCACAAATCCCAGGGGATCCACACAACCCACCCAGGGGATCCATGGCACCATTCACATAACAAAAACTACCATAGAGATAACATTTTCAAAAGTAGGGGGTTCACGGCTCGATTTTTGAAAAACAGGGGGTTTGCAGTACTTGGCTAATTGGGAACCAGTGCTCTAGATGACTTATCTATTTTTATTTATTTATGTATCATATTTATAGGCCTGAGGATCCCAAGACAGAAGTGCATAAACTGAAAGCCAGCATTAGAAAATAATCTTAGAACAGGCCAATGTATTTTCTATAGGAATATAACAGCAGCAGCAATAAGCAATTGATCCACCGTACCTTCCCCTTCCCCGAAGGTTCATTTGTGACATGGACTTGCTCAGGCAAGAGCCTCTGTCATTATATGCCGGAAGTAGATGGAGAAAGATGCTTGCTCGTGACTTGAGGGGCTTTGAGAAACCTTTCCAAACTCTGTCATTATCCTGTTTGTCACAAAGGTGGAGATCATGAGCCTTTGAATGTGACCCGTTAGTAATCCTCCCACTCAGTGGAGCCAGGGGTAGACAGTTAGGACAGCCTGCACAGTGATTCTGTCACAGAAGGAGGATTTTTTATTTCAGAAAAGGGCAACCATAATGATCAGGGAGATGGAGCAACTCCTTAAAAGGAAAGGTTGCCGTGTTTGGGTTAGAGAAAAGGTGAGAGAGAGATAACATAATAAAAGCTTATAAATTTGCACATGGGAATAGCAGAGAACCTGCACAAGTGACGCTGACACAAAACTCCACATATATTAAGTAAAATAGAAACCTCGCCACCCAACCCCAACCCAACTCATCTCTCCCCCCGCCACCTCTTTCCCCTTTTTCTTCCTAATGTCTCAACAAATGAAACTGATCTGTAAAAAATGTTACTTGGGGGGGGGGAAAGAGAGAGAGAGAGAGAGACATTGCACATACTTTTGTAAACCAAGAAAATCTTTAATAAAAATACATTAATTAATAAAAAAATAAATTTGTACATGGCATGGAGCTAGAACAGCATAAAAGTACTTATACATACAATGCATAATTTAAAAATGGCATTTACTCTGGCAGGAGGCATTGATGGCCACCAGCTTGGATGGCTTTAAAGGAAGATTGGACAAATTCATGGAGGACAAGGCTATCAAGGGCTACTAGCCATGATGGCTGTACTCTGCCTCCCTAGTCAGAATCGGCAATGCTTCTGAAGACCAGTTGCTGGAAACCGCAGGAGGGAAGAGTGCTCTTCTACTTGGATCCTGGTTGCATCTTTCCCACAGACATCTGGCTGGCCAGTGTGGGAACAGGATGCTGGACTAGATGGGCCACTGGCTGATCCAGCCGGCTCTTCTGATGTTCTTATGAGTTGAAAGGGAGCTTTGAAGTCAAGTAATCCTGCCCCCTGCTCAATGCAGCTGAAGCATCCCTGTCCAGCCTCTGCTGAAAGGCCTTTAGCCAAAGTCTCCCTCTCCCTTTCTAAATTGTCAGAAAGGGGGGAGGCAAATGCAGAGACACTTCTGTTTAGCACAAGTTGCTTGTCTCTAGCAGCTTCAAAGCAATAGCTTGAGACTTCTGGCTTGGTCCCAAGGTTAATTTACTCAAATGTGCTGACTAGGCTGCATTTGAGTGGGGATAATCTTGGGCATGTTACTGTTGCCTTTGCTGGTTTCTGTTTGGCAGAGTATGCAATTGCATGGCATTGATCTGAAGGACAGTCCTGCAAATAAGTTTTCCTGGACTTCAATAATTAGCCTACACAGATTTCCACTCTGCCTAGCTTAGCCATTCACATGCCGTCTGAAAGAACATAAGGGATTGAGAAGCTTCAGCACCCCCTTTAGAATCACATTCATCAGAAGAAGCCAAGATGGGTGATCCCATTTAAAATTGGTTTGGGTTTTTAATACAGACATCGCTTATTTGTTCCAAGGTCATCTGGTGCTTTCTTCACACTGAAAGAGGCAGGTCTATGCCATGTTACTCTCAGAGTCCCAGAGCATGCTTGAGGGGTTAAAAACAGCTTGAGAGGAGGATACAGAGAGTCCCATTGCAAAGGACCTGTGGACCATGTTGTGGACTTAGGGCTCATCCACACTTACTGCATTTTTCCATGTATAACACGCCCCCCTGCATAAGACCTCTATTTTTTGGGACTCAAAATTAAGGAAATGGGGGGAGATTGCCCACAGTTGTTGGGCTTTTTTTGGTGGGATTGCCGACAATCGCTCACCCGACTGACCGCCGCTCACAGTATCCTGCTCGCGGCTGCCACCAAATCGCTCGTCCCCCCTTCTGCACTATCCGTGTATAAGACGACCCCCAATTTTTATCATTTTAAAATAATAATAATAATTGTCTTATACACGGAAAACTACAATACCTTTTGTCCCGCTCTTTCCAGACACAGGTCCATGTCTGAGCGCGGCGGTGGTGATTGTTGCTCCATAGCTTTCCCCGCTCTTTAGTGCCCAATCAGAACAACTGTCAGTTTGGGTTTTCTGTGGATTGCCATTTGCTCAATATAGCTTTAAAGAGCAGGTTTCTGTAGATAAAGATCCAGAGGGGGTGGGGGGAAATGGTGCTCATACACAGAGTTTTAAAGCGTGGACCATGCCTGGAAAGAGCAGAGGAAAGGTTAGTGTGGATAGGTCCTAAGGCTGCAGTCCTAATCTGGGAGTAAACCGTATTGAATTCAGTAGAATTTATGTATGAATAGACAAAGTTACAATTGTGGGAACCCTGTGAACTCTCCTTGGTTTTTCTTGTCTTGCCCCCACCCTCCTATCTTTTAGATACCATTTTTCTCATTTGTTATTTGCCACAATTAGGCTTAGAATCCACCTGTCAGGAATTGGCATCTTAAGCCTAGAGGGTCGTTCCTCTTTCATAAGATTTATCATTGTTCCCAAAAACAAATAGCATAGAACAGGCCTGGGGTGCGTGCCTGAGCACTTTGGTGAACTGGAAGGCCCTCTGTTTGTTTGTTTGTTTGTTTGTTTGCTTGTTTGTTTGCTTGTTTTATTCTTGACCTAAATCCTTGCAATCTGGCTGGATACAACAATTCAAGTACTGCCTTTTGTGCCCAAACTCTGCAAAAGATGTTACTTAATGGCGTATGGTTGTATGTATGTAATGACTGGATGCAAAGTTGCTTCCCCCCAGGTGCCTGAAATGTGATTCTGGTGGTGTCTAGGAACTTGAAATAGATGGCTTCACGTAACACAACATATAATTAACTTATGGAACATGCTGCCACAAGGTGTGGTGATGGCTGCAGGGTTAGATGGCTTTAAAGCGGATTAGGTAAATGTGTGGAGGACGAGTTTGTAAATGGGTGTTAACTACGACTGGTAAGTTGAACCAGAGGCACTATGCCTGGGCTTCTCAGAAGCGTCTGTTGAAAACTGGCAGGCTACTGAGTGATAGGCCTTGGTCTGATCTAGCGTTGCTCTTTTTAGTTCATATCTTTCCACTGATCTAAATCTTGTAGAGAATAGGGACTTAATCCTTACCATGTCTTCTGCCAATAGATACTCATCTTCAAAATCTTTATGTATTTATGTTCTTAGAGCTATTCAAAGCAGTTTCTGAAAGGGAACACAAGAAGTTGCATCAAAGCCGAGGCCTAATTTTCATACACAGAAGATGTAGTAGTAAACCTGTTTCTGGACCGTACCATTTCGGAATGCAAGTAGCACCTCACATGACTGAACGTCCCTCCATTGCAAAAATAATCTTGCATTTACTGTTTATTTAAAACATACATCAAGGAAAAAGCTAGACTAAACCCAGAGTGGTTGTAGCAACCCAGTCAGATGGTAGGGGTATCATCATCATCAACATCATCTAGTTTTCTGCACAGAGGGAACTCTCTCCCTCCCCTCGCAGTGAAGCACATTCAGTCATGTAATTTCCCCCACCTGCAGTCTGAAATGGTATCGTTCAGAAACCAGTTTACTACCTCAACTTCTGTTCATGAGTACCAGCATTGCCTCATTGGGATGAGCTGTGAATAAACCATGCTTTCTTATCTCCATTCAGCGCTCCGATCCGAGGTTACTGTCACAGTTTTTCTATGCCGATGAGCGAGTGACCCAAGTGGTGACGGAGATCAACTGTCTGGATGTAGAGACAGATCCTCAGCAATACCTGGTTCTATTAAATCAGCTGCACCTTAGTCAGGTAAGGCATTCTCTTTAAGGGCCAAACTAGACACGGTGATCAGAAGGTGAGGAAGGGTGGCACTTCAAAACACAGCATTGATAGGTGGCAGTAGCTGACACACACAGACAGACAGACACACTTCTAGCTGTTTGCTTGGGGAAACTCCATGACCAAAAGCAACCTTGGCTGGGGGGGGGGGGAACCCAGCACACAAATCAAAATAAGAGATTTCCAATGGGGAAGTGCGGTGAGGGATTTTGCTTCCCCTTCCTACTCATCATCTCATTTTAAATGCACATACAGTATACTCCAATTAGGAGATGGCAAGGCCCGCATTGATCTCATTGCACCCTCCTTTGGAGATTCTTTCCAAAGTACATGGTCCACAGTCCCTGGCTGCTTCAGTGGAGCAGTGCGAATGGCATGCCTCTGACTGGCAAGGATCAAGATGGAGATTATACACTGCAATCTTCCAGAGTGTAGTGCTCCCTCAGTGCTTGTGTGCATTTGGGGTCGGCTATTGTTTTTTAAAGGCAAATGATTTCCTCCTCCTATTTTAAGAGTAAATTTCCTGTGGCAGGAAAAGAAATGTGGGGCACTCTTGGAATATGGAGCAGCTGCAGTCTGAGGTCCCCCCCCTCCCCCAATTTTCACCTCCTCTGATCAACACAGAATACAGAACAGTATTTCTCTTGCTAAATCCTCACTGCTGAGTTCCATTTCTGGCTGAGATGTTTGGCAATGGAAATGCCAAAATCTACCCTGGCCCATCAGTAATTTTCTGGGAAGACCTGGCTTCCTGTCTTATCAGCTCATTTGGTGTCTCCAGAATGTCCTTGTGTTGAAGGTAACAACCACTCTACCCATTCTCCTAGACCGAACTGCTGTCCATCATAGAGCGAATTATGGATGAGTGTATCCCCAAGGAGCGTCATGGCCGTGACTATGTCATCAAATTCCCCGAAGACCTCCTCGTGGACAATCTCCGGAACCACATGCTGTTTGCTGCTGAGGTGAGCCATGCGGGAGGGATTTCATGCAATCATTGAGCTGTAGAGTTGGACGGTGCCATGGGGCCATCTAGTCCAACCCTGTGCAAGGCAGGAATCCAGCCCCCAGCCATCCTTGGGTGGGCTCAAACCACCAAACCTCTGGTTAACACTGTGCCACCTGATTTGGCGGACTAGAACATTCAACTACTCTTTGTATGTTCTGTTCTTGAGTACAGCTCCATTTTAGGCCACAGACATGAACAGCTGGAACAGGGGAAACTCCTAACTCCTTGTGCATCTAGTGTCATCATCTTCTCCTTTTCCTCTTTCATTACTCAAAGCCTGGATTCCTTTATCTGTGATTTCTCTGGCTCACCTGAGTAGATGATTGCTGTGCGCTTGGGAATTTTGCTTGCTTCATTGGGATGTAATGTGGTTCTGTTCCTGGAGTTAGGCTTTGGCAGTTGCTGGTGGGCTCATCCCAGCCCTGATATGGCGGGAGAAGCAGTCAAAGGACACAGAGTGTTCCTGAGCTGTCACTATTCCTTCCAGTGTGGTGTAGTGATTAAGAGTGGTAGACTCGTAATCAGGTGAACTGGGTTTGCTTCCCCGCTCCTCCACCTGCAGCTGCTGGGTGACCTTGGGCCAGTCACACTTCTCTGAAGTCTCTCAGCCTCACTCACCTCACAGAGTGTTTGTTGTGGGGGAGGAAGGGAAAGGAGAATGTTAGCTGCTTTGAGACTCCTTCGGGTAGTGATAAAGCGGGATATCAAATCCAAATTCAAACTCTTCTTCCCTCCAGTGTTTGATGGCACGCACCTACATTGATGTGGACGAAGCAGATGGGATACGGCTGCGACCTCTGGCCAAGGATCTGCTGTGCAGCTTGGAGTTGGTGCGGACGGTACTCCGGGAACAAAGCCTGAACCAACCTGGACCCTATTCAGAGCCTATCCGCAGGGCATTGATTCGTTTTGATATGCTCTTTGCTGAGTTTGAGCTGAGGTGGGTGCTGAGCAAACCTGCTTCTCAGAGGCATCTGATTGGCAGCTGTATAACTAGATAGGTCTCCAGGCTCATCCAGTAGGGGTCTTACATTCTGACTATTTTTCTCTTTATAACTAATATTTATATACCATTCTATCATGCAAAGGTTCAAGGCAGTGTACAATAATAATGATACATAATAAAAACTCATTAAAAAATTAAAATCAGAGAGCATCAACTGACTGTTATGGAAATATGCATTCTTAATTGTCTGCATAAGCCTGGTGGAATAAAATAGTTTTCAGCAGGCATTTAAAGGTTGAAACAGAAGGTGCTGGCAGAGCATTCCACAGGACTAGGCAGATCGCACCAAAGTCTCTGTGTCGATGTCAAATGCGTGTCACCAATGTGGGGGAACAACCAGCAGCACTCCTGCAGGTGATCTCAGTGATCAAGTTGGGATATAAGGGTTTAGGTGGTCCCAAATGTGCCCTGGACCTAAGTTGTTTGGGGCTTTGTGAGTTATCACAAGGACCTTAAGCTTGTTTCAATAGTAGATGGGCAGCCATTGCAGATATTTCAACAGTGGTGTTCATGTTATGTGTACATGTTTCGCTTTAAGGAATTGGGCATGTCCATAGGCTGACCTTTTTAGGCAATGCAGTGGATTAAGCTAAGGAGCAGAAAGTGGTTCAATGTGGGCAGAAGAGGAGGAAACGTCTAACAGCTGCTTTTTAAATATGAAAATGAAAAGATGCTAAAAAACAACCTGGCCAGAACCAATAAAAGTAGTGACTGGCCAGCAAGGGGAATCTCCGGAAAGGACCACTGCTGCCTTCTGAAGTTTATGCTGCCAAAGTGTGAATTTCAAAGGGAGACCAGAAAATTAGGGCTATGTCTTGGTCTTGTATACAAGGTAGGTGCTGAGAGTGGTGGCTAAGCTGGGTTTCAAAGCTTGTTTCTCTTTTCCAGTTACGTGTCATCTTTAGTCTCGGTGAAGTCGCCCGAAGAAATCTATAGGCAGCAGGAGATTGTTGTGCTCTTCTGTGAAACTGTGGCTAGGTGAGGATTTTGCGCCCTGTGGCTTGGAAAGATCCTTGGGCAAGCACTATCTACCTCTCCAATAGAATGAACATTCATCTTATTTTATTGTTTTTATTTTATTTGTTTAGATGTATTTATAAACTGCTTTATGTTTTTTATATTTCTTGGAAACATACAACATCAAATACAAAGAGTATCATTTTTTAAAAATACAATCATTTTCCAGAACCAACAAAGCAGTAGAATAAAAACATGTTTTAAAAAAATCAAGAGATTAAAGCATAATAAGCAGGGTCTTGTTTTATGGATCAGAGAAAACCTGGGCACAAAGATGGGTCTTTACAAAACCTTATGACGCAGACCAGCCAATGCTCCTTTTTGATGTGGGAAGCTTGGCTCAAGTGAGGTCTAGGATAATTATCTACTTGGACTAGGGATTCTGACTTCTGCCCACGCCTTCCTTCCTCATTTCCTGCCCCTTCTCTCCCTCGCTCATCTAGAGCTCTGAAACTTGGCTACTTGAGTCAGGAGACGATTGATGGGTATGAACCACAGCTGATGTTCACCATTCCCCGCCTGGCCATTATCAGGTATGTGGTTTTACCTGTCATCTTTTGGTTGAGTATGGAGCCCGGTAGCTCGATAAACTCGAGACATGTGCAATGTTCAATCTGGCAATTATAGCTGTCAAAGCTGGCAAGACAGGTGTGCATTTTTAACAGAAGAAACTGGGGCAAGTCACATTTGTCTAAAGGGAGGTCTCTCGTTTTCCTTCTTCCTTCACGGTACATAAATCAGCTACACATCTATAAGTTCCTCGGCGCTTGCCAATCTTCTGGGCAGCAGGAAGGTGTGCAATGGCATCTTGGCAATCTAAACATGTTCCTCTCCCCATCTCTCATGTGTGTCTGCATGGTGGTGGGGAGGATGTGACATATCACCAAATGAGTCCCAGAGGCCCCCCAAAGTTTCCCACCACTGCTCTGGCTCATGCAGTTGGGAAGATTGCTTGCTTGTGCTGTATTTAAAACTTTCGGACTGTCCCTCTCTCCAAATGGCCAGCCTCCCTGCCTATTCTCGGTGTGTGTGTGTGACTACTTTATAGGTGGGATGACTTTCCCAAAGCCAGCAGTCACTCCTTTAGATCTTGATTGGGGCAGCTACTGCCTGAGGTACCAGCACACAGTTATTTGCAAGTGGCCCTTTCGCACCAGCATTTGCCTTGTCAAATTTCACTCGTGGTGGTTCTTCAAAGTACGGTACTATGTCCCCATCTCAGCAGTAAGTGGCTGTGTTACTTTTGAGTTTCCCCTTCAACATGGGTAACACACTGAAAGCGCCTTGGGAAACATAGCTGCTAGTAGGAATTTAGAGAGTGGTGGGCACAAAATATAGGCAGAGCAGTGGCATCGGAGCTGAATTATGCGCATCCGCTAACTAACCGAAGAAGTAATTTAAAGTTAGGGAAATTTTGCTATCTTGGAAAAGAAATTAAAAGAGGAAACTTGGACAAGGTTTACTACAGTATCCCAGCTTTCATTCTGAGAATTCTCTGCCCAAATGATATGACGAAAGAGCAATTCCCATTAATCTTTACCCATTATTATTTTGAAAGTTCTCGCATTTTGGGGAAAACCCCCCACCTCCAATAATAATTAATGTATTAGGAAAAACATACATAGATGCAGTAGATCAGGAAATCCAATCCTACCTGTGTGTTTTGTTTTATTTCTTTGCCCCGTACACAGTGGTCTTCTGATCTACCCAGATGGACCCCTCAATTTGGAGCGGAGGCCTGAGGAGATATCCAGAGTCTTTAGCCCCTTTTATGTCTTGCTTAGAAAAATCAGGTGAGTGACTATAAAAGCAGCTGCTGCACAGGAACTCAACTGGAACTTCACCAGGTTAAGAAGAGTCTGGGTCTTTGTGGAGGGGTTTGTGTTAAGAACCCAAGCTACGTGTTCAGCAAAATCACCTGACTGTGGTGCTTTAGTGCAGTCACGGGAAGGGCTAATATAGCTCATTTGAAAAATGCAATCCCTGTCACCCTGCAGTCTGAAGCTGCACAATCCAATAAATATTCTACCGCATAACTTTGCTGATGTTTGATCTACCCTCAGTTAAATGGAAATTATTGCATAAATGTTAGTGGTGTCCTTCTCCTGTAATCAGACATACAGTTAACAGAGGATGAAGCAAGATGTTCTGGATACATGATCAGAGTTTGTGTGGCTGCTGGGGGAGAGATGCAGCAGCAGGTTGCCTCATCAGGAGGTACAAATTATATGCATTTGCACATGGTGTGTGGGGCATGAGCTCCTTTTTGCGAGCTTGGTTTCCACATTGCACTGAAGCCCTACCATAACGAGAGTAGATCTGACCTTCCTTCCAGGGTACTACGTGAGAGCTGGGTTATCCAGTCTGTTCCTTTAGGGCAATTTCATTGTCTTGTTTTCCTAGATGCCTCCTTTATGAGCCTTCTCCCTTATAGGGATTTGCTGCGTGTGTTGTCCAAGGAAGAACTTTACATGTTGGAGAAGCGTGTACTGAATGAGAGCACTACAGATTCACAGCCCTTCAAGGATATAGATTCTCCTGACTTCCGAGGCGCTGCGACACCACGTGTCTCGGCTGTCCCAAGGTATGACCAAGAACCGCTTCTCTTCACCCACCCACCTTCAGCCCAATGTTGGAATCTGAGGTTGTGTGCTGATTTCATTGGGCCCATTGTCCATGTGGAAAAGATTAATTGCTCTGTTCCGCTTTACTGCGCACCAGATCATGATTGTCCACCACCACTCTGGATCACAATTTAGGTGTGGTGTGGGGAGACTGATATAATGACAATAATATTTTTGGAAAGAGGAGGGTTAAAGTGATTGAGCTGATTTCTAGAAAGAGACATACCATAGAGAAGGAAATGCTAGAACACAATCTAGGAAATGGCTAGAGCAATCCAATCAGAATAGCAGTGTGATAGGCCATCTATACTATACACCTGAGGAAATTTTGTAGCTTTTTTGCCAAGTAAAAATAAAATTGGATTTCTGGTTTTTTTAAAGTTCTGGGGGAAACAAAGCTAAACAGGGAAAGCATAAGAAGGGTTTGTTTTGTTGACAGTGTCATGTAGGTGCTCTGTAAAAGTGAGCAAACAAGGCATGGCTCTTCCACAGTAAATCCTTAATGTGGAAGCCTTTAAAAGTGTTATCCATGACAGCATCAAGACCATGGAAAGGGTTCATCAGTACTTCTGCAGGAATCAGGAGTGCTTGTAGCTTTTGAGCAGTGTGGACTACATGAGAGATAAAGGAGTAATCGGAAACTTTGCAGCTAGGTGGCAGTACAGTCGTACCTTGGTTCTCAACTGCCTTGTGACTCAAATGTTTTGGCTCCTGAACGCTGCAAACCCGGAAATAAACGTTCGGTTTGAGAATGTTTTTTTGGAAGCCGAACATCCGACGCAGCTTCTGATCGAGTGCAGGAAGCTCCTGCAGCCAATCAGAAGCTGCGCCTTGGTTTTCAAACGTTTTTGGAGAGAACCAAGGTAGTTGACAAACCCTGTCAGAGCCCTACCTCTTTCCAGCGTCTGTGGCTTTTGTCTCTTGGAAATGGAAAGAAGGGGTTCATACATCTTAGCTGACCCAAAGCTCATGTGAGAACATTTACTGTATATATTGCTTATCCTTCCCTTGGCATTTGCTTACCTGACATTCATATATTTAGGGCAGATGATGCCTTTGGGTGGTTGTTTTTTTTGGGGGGGGGGAGAAGGGAGAACTTTGAAAGAACTGGAGTGCAGAAGGTGAGAAAGTAACGCCTTAATACCCATTCTAATGCTGCTTGTTCTCTTCTTAACAGGCAGCGTGGTCAGGGATCTAGTAGCACCAAGGCAGGAGTGATCACACAAGCTCCGCAGACAGCTCGTTGGGCAGAACTGCGAGCCCGTTATACCACTACAGAGGACATGATCCACACACTGTTTGTCTGCATCTCTGGTGAGTACCCTGTTTTTGCTGGATAAGGGAGGTCTCCATCAGCCAATATCCCATAATGCAACTGAGGCATTGGCTGGCAGGTGTATGGTTGGCAGCAGAAGGGAGTTTTTTAAAATATATATATATAAGCAGACGGGCCTCTGTAGATTCCCTGATTTGGACAAACTGGACAAGTGAACAGGTGTTCCTTATGTTTGGAATGTATTCCTACCATTCCTGCTGGTCAAGATTTTGGAAAGGAGCAGATATGTCCAAGTGGAAGGACGGCATACCTGATCATACCTCCAAACAATCTTCTTGTTGCCCTGTTGGGGAAGAGATCCTGGCAGTTGGTTTTCTAGAATTAAATAAGCTTATGCTACATGCTTATGCTACATGCAAAAGTCTCAGTAAAGCATCCATTCAAAAACCCACAACTGACAAGAGACTGTTTGCTTTCCCTGCACAGCTCCTCTTCAACACTCCCCCTTTAACATGCCCACATTTCCTTGGAAGCCAGCAGTGGAGGCTCATACTCGCATCTGTTCTGAACAGAGGAGAAGTGCAAAGATCTTCTTTGCCCGAGCAGTAGCTAATGTTAAGTGCCTTCCTCCTGCGACATTGATAGGATGGCTGATGGAGGGGCTTGCCCACACCACTTTGAACTCCCGCCTCTCCTTATCATTTAGCTGTGACAGCTATTTTGCGGCATGCCCCTCTGCTCACAACAGCCATTCTGTGACCACTGCTCATGGCGGAATTCTCAAAATTCCAAATGTACCACCTAGCACACAAAAGGTTGGTGACTCCTTAGTTAAGCATCACAGTGACTATAAGCAGTAATATCCCGATCTGGATATGATGGCAAGTTAGAACAAGTTGTTCCACATGCCATTAAAAATAGCTCAGAAGATGGCAGCTATTGTCTTATTACATGATTAGGGAATAGCATCCATTTTAATAAAATATATATTCATTGGGGCAAGTACTTAAATTTTGCATGACTCAGCTGAAAGTGCTTCACACACATTAGCTAAGAAGCCCAAGAACTTGCCTGTAAAGCAGGCAAGTATTGCCCCCATGTCGCCTAAGGATTTTGAACTGTAAGTTTTGGTTCAGCTCAGATACTGCATGAACCTTAATCCTGAAGGTTTAGCACCTAAACTGAGAATTAGTCTCTTCAGCAGGAAAGAGTAGTGAAAAAATAGTATCCTGTTGGTTCAGAATTGAGATGGAAAGAATTGCTTGGTTAGAAGCTGTTGACTACTGTTTCCCTCTATGGAAGGACTTTTGTGTTAGTTGGCTAAAATCTACATGTTTATCTCTTCCCCTTGTGTCATTGTGCAATGGATATTACTCAAATTGCTGTGTTGTGTTTTGGTAGGAGTGGCAGACCAGCTCCAAACCAACTTTGCAAGTGATCTGCGTGCCATCCTGAAGACTGTATTTAAAATTGTGACATCCCGGGCAGAGGAACAGGAGGTGACAGACACTGGCCGTGAGTGACACTCCTTGACTCGTGCATGGTTTCATAGCATTTCCTTAGTGCTTGCATGTGCAGAAGCTAGATATGGCATGCACATGTAATGCTGCTCCACTAAAAGTGCTGGGCAGTCATGTTAGTGACACATACTGAGTCATTTATACTGTCATGCAGCCTTCCCCAACCTAAGGTCTTCCAAATTAGTATGACTAATGGTCACAGATGGGAATTGTATTCCAAAACTTATTGGACCAGCAGGCACCAGATTGGGGCTGGCTGTTTGTAATACTTAAATCAATCCTACTTAAATTTCAAGGACTCTGGGCTGTTTCATTGTTTTCTATTTATTTATCTCAACATATGTATCTTATCTCTCTCTGCTAAAATCAGACTTGATGTGGCTTACAAAAAAAAAATCATCACAGAATTCACAAACAAAATAAAAGCAAAATAATAACAGCAGCAAAAACTGCATAGTGGAAACCATATCAGCAACCACAAAGAAAAAAATTCATCAGAGGCTGCACTGGGGGGAAAGCCTACCATAAGCAATTTGTTGTTGTTTAGTCATTTGTTGTTTAGTCGTTGTTTAGTAGTTAGTCCAACTCTTTGTGACCCCATGGACCAGAGCACGGCAGGCACTCCTGTCTTCCACTGCCTCCCGCAGTTTGGTCAGACTCATGTTTGTGGCTTCGAGAACACTGTCCAACCATCTCGTCCTCTGTCGTCCCCTTCTCCTTGTGTCCTCAATCTTTCTCAACATCAGGGTATTTTCCAGGGAGTCTTCTCTTCTCATGAGGTGGCCAAAGTCTTGGAGCCTCAGCTTCACGATCTGTCCTTCCAGTGAGCACTCAGGGCTGATTTCCTTAAGAATGGATGCGTTTGATCTTCTTGCAGTCCATGGGACTCTCGAGTCTCCTCCAGCACCATAATTCAAAAGCACCAATTCTTCGGCGATCAGCCTTCTTTATGGTCCAGCTCTCACTTCCATACATCACTACTGGGGAAACCATGGCTTTAACTATACAGACCTTTGTTGGCAAGGTGATGTCTCTGCTTTTTAAGATGCTGTCTAGGTTTGCCATCGCCTTTCTCCCAAGGAGCAGGCGTCTTTTAATTTTGTGACTGCTGTCACCATCTGCAGTGATCATGGAGCCCAAGAAAGTAAAATCTCTCACTGCCTCCATTTCTTCCCCTTCTATTTGCCAGGAGGTGATGGGCCCAGTGGCCATGATCTTCTTTTTTTGATGTTGACCTTCAGGCCAGCCTTTCACATGATGAATTCTGCATATAAGTTAAATAGAACACTCTTAAGGGTTTGGCAAAGAGGCGACCAAATGAATGTCTGTTGAGAAGTAATTTCATTTTCGGCACCACAACTGAAAAGAATATCTTGTGCTAATTACTTCAGTTGGCTAATGGACCTCAGAATGAGAGCAGGGCTCCTTTAGCTACATGTTGGTACTGTGTGATAGTCCCTGGAACTGAGTTTGTTAATGACACCCTTGCTCTAAGCCCAATAAAACATTCTCTTTGCTCAAAGGATTGCTGCTAATTGCAGCGTGACTTTGCTCAATCCAGGTTCCTGCCCCTTCATCTTTCAGTTGTGCATTAGACCAGTGAGCATGGGGATGCATATTGAGGTGAAGAACATGGAGTACTTTTTAGTTCTTCATATAAGCATAGAAAACACACACTCCAAGCACCATGCTGTGCCTGGTGCTTAGGCATCATCATCCCCCTTTCTCCCTCCCCACTTTAAAACAAAGTTGGGTATGTCTGATTATGTGTCTCCCTCGTAACATGTAGTTGGACCCCTTTTTTAAGGATAATGAATGGAACATTTATGGGAACATACAGCTGAGGTGTCTATGCCAGTTGTATCTTTGCCCTGGCATAGATGCCTTTTCCCTTGAGCAGTAGCAACTTGCATGCTTATAGCTTTTCTTTTTTTCCTTTTCAGAGGTGGAGGTCCATGTGCTACCAACAGCTTCTCACCTGGCAGACTGTGCTCTCTGCTCCAGAAGCCGGGGAGGCACTGGGAGAGAAGGTGAGAGCCCAAAATGTGAAACAGGCCTCTTCCTGAGCATCTCTATTGTCCCGGGGAATTTGGTCTGAGCTTCTCTCTCTCGCTCTGCCAAGCCTTCAAGAAAGGTTGATCCCATGTTCAAGGATCTCCTATGCACAGGCAGGGACCCTGGGCTGGCCTTGCTGACAAAAGGAATTTTGCTCTTTGGTTTGCAGTAAGCAAAAGATCCTGCACAGTCCCCCTCTTGCCTTACATTTTAGGGGCTGTGTTGTCCAAACTGTGCCCCACTCTAGAGCCCCATGGCTTTTCCTGAGGCTTTGTGCCTGGGCAGATGACTTGTGACTCCTCGTGAACTACTTTCTGCTTTGTCACTGAATAAACATATCTCTCTCTGTAATCGGAGTTCTCTTAACACATTTTAGCTGGGGGACGTTTTGTGGCTCTGGCGGACTTTAGAAGACATGTGGCCATGTCCCCAACTGCCCTTCTGTTCTTTTCCAGATGCCTTAGCACCACCAGACTGGGTGCCAGACAGCACTTGCAGCCACTGCATGGCTTGCCGTGTGCCTTTCACCTTTCTTCGCAGACGGCACCACTGCCGAAGTTGTGGCAAGGTAGGCGATAGGGCTAAATAAGGACCTCCTAGGACTTTCATTGTAGTGGAAGCAGCAGCAGCAGCTGCTGCAAAAGCACCAGGCAGACCATACCTGTGAACACTTTAACTATAGCGTATCTTGTCATGGGCCAGGGCTTGGGCTTGGTGTCCTCCATATCTTTTGGGCTGCAATCTCATAAGCCCCAGCCAGCATGGCCCAGTGGTCAGGAACGAGGGAAGTTGTAGTTCAAAGCATATAGGGGGTCCCTGGTTGGGCAAGACTGGCTTACATGCTCCCCTGGAAAGATGCCTTTAAAAAAATATTGTGAGTAAAGGTTGTGCCTGAAAGGATGGCCTCTCCAGATGGGGAGAGGTTGCAATAATTGAACTAGCTTGCAATCTAAGTCCCTGTTGGGACCTCTACTGGGTGAGTGATGTTTTTTATTGTTTCTTGGCCAAAGGATTAGGGCAACCGCATCTCTTTCATGTGAAGTGGGGCTTGCAGTACCACATGGCCCTCGGCTCTGTTTGATGCACAATCTTATTTCCTCCCCAGATCTTCTGCTCTCGCTGCTCGTCACACTTGGCGCCTCTGCCCCACTTCAAGCAGCTGAAGCCAGTCCGCATTTGTACACACTGCTACACCACCCACTTGCCTTCCACTAGCAAAAATACCAGTTGATTGGAGCTGCCTCAAACACCTTCTGTGCCTGTGGAAACACCAAAGACTTTGGAAGTGGCAACAGCCTGTACTGTCAGCAAAGGACTGTGGGAACAACCACACTTGTCTTATTAGGACGCTCCTGGGAACTTTCCAAAGGCCTTGGTGGTCAGGGCAAGAGATGGGAACGCCAGGCTTTAATAGCTGGGGGTTGAATCTTTGCTGTTTAATATAAATAACTCCCAGTGGGATTCCTTGGGCTGGAGCTAGAGCTTGCTGTAGAAGATGTTTCGGCAAGCTCTTGTAAATGACAGTAAAAGCATCTTTCCCCCCATTACTCTTTCCTTAGAGTAAATTGTGGCCTACGGAGGGATTGCCTGGTGCTGGTTGCCTGGCTTTTGGGAGAGCCCCATGATAGTCATCAGTCCTGTGGATTTATTTTTGACAAATCTCTGAGGTTGCATTACTAGATTTGGGTGTGTGTGCAATAAGGGCTTCATGGAGCCTTTCACTGGAACTGAAAGGCAGGATCTCTAGTCCAGCAGCAACCTTGTGGAGGATAGCCATGACATTTTGCCCACCAGCTTCTGATACAGCTAAGGGCTTCAACAATCTTCATATGCAATGTATTTTCTTGTAAAACTCTCCTGCCACACTGTTGTGTGGACGACGCTTTTGAAGCTTCTCCAGGAGATTTATAGCTCCTTTTTGAAACCAGGCAGAGCTGGTTCTTCTCCTGAATACTTGAATAAATGCTATCTGTTACTGTTGCCAATTTGTCTTCTCTGGGCTAAAAAATAAACACTTTTGCTGAATTTAGCTGTTGGATATTGAGAGGCAGAATCTGCTGCTACACTTCTTCCCCCAGGAAAATGCAAATACAAACTCTAAACCTTCCTGCTGTGTGTGTGTAGTTTTTCCCCCTCCTTCAGCTCACACTCCGGGCATCCCCACTCCTCTCTGTGCAGGTTTGATGAGCTACATCACCTGCCTTCCAGCATCAGATAACCTTTTTGATATACAGTCATACATTGGGTTAAATATGCCTCAGGTTGAGCATTTTCAGGTTATGCTCCGCGGCGACCCGGAAGTAACGGAACGCGTTACTTCCAGGTTTCGCTGCTCGCGCATGTGCAGACGCTCAAAATAATGTCACACACATGCACAGACGCGACCCGCGCATGCGCAGACACAGGTTGCATTCGCTTCAGGATGCAAATGGGGCTCGGAACGGATCCCGTTCCCATCCAGAGGTACCACCGTAAATGGAATGGTGGGTTACATTGACAGTGTGTACAGGGATTCATTTGTTTATTCAACCTTTCACATGGGTGTTCACCTTGAGCAATTAATGCTGCCAACACTTTGGTTGTAATTCCACCTCTACCAAACACCTTGATTTTCATCCCAGAAACCCACTGCAGTGCTTTTAGCTGGTACCAATGATAGGCCCCGAATGAGTGCAAGAAGGAATTTAAAAGTTCTGATTAATGGCAGGGGGAGGAGGGAGGTCTGAAAAGCAGCCATGTACGTATGTGGGTGGAGGGTGATTTGTACATTTAGGAACTTGGCAAGTTTTCCTAGTTTACCTTTAAAGAGACACTGACCCCTTCACTCTCACCATCTTGGTTGTCAGGATAAACTTAAGATGCCAGTGCTTCCCTCTATCCTTCATATGACCATCTCCCCAGCTGCATTTGGAGTGGTGACTATTCTAAAAGCATAGCCAGCTCCACTTGTAAGATTTATTATGAATTTTCATTATAATACAACTGTCAGCTTCCTCTCACATTTGCTTTAGGAGCTAGTGTAGGAACAGGGCTGACAACAGCCTCCATCAGTGAGGGTGAGGGCAGCAGGGGATTAGGCCTTGGCATAACTTAAGGTATATGGTAGGCCTACAGTTCTGTACACATCTGCCTAGGAATAAGCCCTTTTGAACTTGGCAGGGCTTACCTGCGGCTGGCACCAATAGGATTACAGGCCTCCTGTTTTCCTCTGCAAAATAGCAGAGGATATAATTGTGTTTCCATTTCTGCTTTTCCATTACTTCTGTGTTTCCCTGCAGCTACCCATGAATCAACCCCACCATGTCAGTTGTGTTAACATTTTTGCAGCAAAGACCTGGGAGGCTGCCGGAATATATTGGCCCCCTTTTCCATAGAAAAACCTTAAAATAGCGTTGGTAGATCTTTGGGCATTTGCAATAGTATTATTAACCTGATAATGTCACGAGCCCTTTTCCTGGAAGGTTATACCCAGGTATTTAAAAGATGATACCTGTTCAATATGTCAATTGTCAATTCTCCATTTGTGTCTCATTCTTTTTTTAGAGAACACCATAACTTTGGATTTGCTATAGTTAATTGTTCGGCATTACAATAAACTGAGAGATCTTAGAAGTTTTCTTAGGCCTACACAGGAGAAGGAAATTAGAACTGCGTCATCTGCATATAAGAGAACCGGTAGGGTGTAGTAGCCAATTTAGGGGGGTGGGCATTTTCTTTCTCCATGTTTCCTACTAAGGAGTTAATATAGAAGTTGAATAAAGTAGGCGCAAGTACGCAGCCTTGTTTAACACCATGGTAGGTTTGGATTTCCTTGGATAAATGGCCCTGCCGGTCACACCTAACCCAGACCCGAGTGTTTTCGTATAAACTGCGGATGAGACACAGTAGACGTCTGTTTATGTTTGAGGCGCTTCCCCACAGTGTTTGTTAAAATTATAACTGTGGATGTGGTGAAGAGTATACATTCACATGCCCAACTCTATAAGGAAAATATGAGTACCTTATGTGAGTGGAAATCAGTCAGGGTATGCATGTTAAACACACACACACTTTAAATTATGCATGTTCATGTAAACTATTGTATTAAATAACAGCAGTTTGTGACAGATTAACTTTGTTTTCCCTATGAGAAATTATCTTGTTGCACTATAATAGTGAGCCCAGGTTACTTCTTTCACAGGGCACTCTTCTTACCCTCCCCAACCACATGAGTTGTGGTGACAAGAGGAGGCCTTAAATTCTCTTGCACCTTTCCCATGCATACATATAGGAAGCTGCCCCAAGGTAGGGCACTGGATGGGCCATCTGCCTCAGTGTTGCCCACTGACTGGCAGCTACTCCATAGCTGTCAACCTTCCCTTTTTTTGAGGGAAATTCCCTTATTTCAGCGCCGTTTCTCGCTGCTATCCGGGATTGTTAGATATCCCGTAGATTGTCTCCGGGACAGGTGAGGCTGCTGAACCCTTAGTTTCAAATCCGAAAGTTGACAGCTATGAGCTACTCTCTGCAACGGGTCAGACAAGGGGTCTTTGCTAGTTCTACCTGGAGATTGCGCCTGAGACCTTCTGCATGCAAAGCACCTGCCCTACTACTGAGCGACACGTGAAGCGAGGGGTTCTAGTCTAAATTGTCGACAGTACCTACGAACGAAGGAACTACTCTGAATTCTGAGGTATTAGAAGCCTGACCTCCTCCTAGAAACCTTATTTTAAAAAATCCCTCACGTCAATATAGAGTACTCCCGCTGGCGAGCGATGGCCCCGCCTCCAATTCAAATTTGAAGCCCCGTCCTTTTCCCGCCCGAATTTGTTTTGAAACTGCAGTGACGTAGCCACGCCTGGTCAAGCCTTTCAGCCAATGAGAGCGCTAGTTCCCCAGGCCACGTCTGCCGCAGGGTAGGATTCAAAACAAGTCAGCTGGGTGGGCTTGCGGAGCTTCAGAGGGTCACGGGTGTTGGGAGTTCCGGGCAGTTCAAAAAGCAGCTCTCGGCTGCTGGAGCGAAGCTTTCGGCCCGCGCCGAGCCGGTTCCGAGGCCTGCCGCGGCTGCCGCCAGGGTTCGAAGAGGCGGGGTTAGAACCTCGGAGCGTTCGAAGGGGCGGAGCCGGAGCCGAAGGCAGTGGGTCGGTTACGGTGTAACAAAGTCTTCGCTCGGTCCGAGTCTGTTGTCATGGAGCTGATGGCCAGCAACATTCAGGTGCTGCTGCAAGCGGCGGAGTACCTGGAGCGCAGGGAGAGAGGTACCACCTGCCTATCTCAGGGTCGGGGGCGGTGGCTTGGCTGTGCGGGGTATGAGGGCCATACTGTGGCTGCCTCGATCGGAGGCAGGCAGGACCGGCTGTCCTCCGTGGGAGTGGGGCGGAGGAATG
Source organism: Podarcis melisellensis (assembly GCF_964234715.1). Lineage (NCBI taxonomy): Eukaryota > Metazoa > Chordata > Lepidosauria > Squamata > Lacertidae > Podarcis > Podarcis melisellensis. The sequence continues at coordinate 67,470,408 of NC_138529.1, read as the reverse complement.
GGGTGGTGGGTTTCTTCCTTAGAAAAGAAGTGGGCTGGGGGTTATTAAATGGTGCGGAGGCGAAATCGTTCCGAGCCTCGGATTTTGTCTCGCAGAAGCCGAACATGGCTACGCATCGCTGTCCCCTTACTCCGGGAAAGACTCGTTGCAGCCCCGGAAGAGGTCCAAGCCTCGGAATGCCCTGCAAAACCTCAGGTAAGAGTCCGGGTTTTGTTCTACTGTTGCCATTGGAACTGCAGTGGAATATCTGGTGATGGACTAACTGAAAACAGAAGTCTATATAGCGAAATAAAAATAAAGAAGATGGGGGTGTGAAATCTCAGCGAGGCTGGCAAAGCGCTTCTTCAAAGTGATGGGGTCGCCACCAGAAACAAAATGCTTGTATATGACATGAGGCAACCAGTTTTGAATGCAGCATTAGTTGTATGGACAGTAGACCTGAAGTTACTGGGTTTGATTAATACTGATCCATGAATTTCAGTGTGTCTACTCTGAATTAAATTAGTTGGATACAAGCCGTAGCCACCAGTGGAGTTGTTTCTCTCTCCTGGACATCAGTTTTTGGCTTTGTGGTTTAAGAAAATCAAAACCTCCTCTTTCATTGGTTTTACCTTGCTCAGGAATTGGACTAGGTATTTTGTTTTGCTTTTACATTTTCCATTGGAGCAAGGCTCACATTTCAATACATGGACCCCGAGATTCCTATACTCTACTGCGTTACTATCCAATAGGAGACAGAAGTCCTAATTGCAGGAAACAAAATGCTTTAATTGATGGTTGCATATTTCCTGTGACATTGTGCAAACTCCGAGGAGCTGCATTCCTGGCATAGAGGTTAGCAGTTATGACTATTCCTGACATCTGGTTCTTTAAAACCAGTTGTGCCACTGTCACGCAACCACAAGCATGAGAACATAGGAAACGGCCTTATCCTGAGTCAGAGCATTAGTCCACCTAGCTCTATTGCTGTCTATATGCCAGGCGTAGCCAATGTGATGTCGGACTGCATCTCCCATCATCCTTGCAAATTAGCCATGCAGCTGTGTTGCCATCCAACAACATTTTGAGAGCACAACGTTGCCTACCTGGTCTATACTGGCTGGCAGTGGTCTTTTGTAGCCCTACCTAGAGATGTTAAGGATTGAAACTGGAACCTTCTACATGCAAACCATATGCTCCATCCCTGAGCTATGTACCACCTCTCGGCTTTCTCACTGCAGAAATAGTCAGTGTGCTGTTGCACTTGTCATTTTCTCTGTGAAATCTGACTCTTCTCAAATAGGCATTTAGTTTTACATTACCTCAAGCTTGTACCTGCCACCCCAGACTTAGGGATTTGTGCTATTTATTACATGTTTCCTGGGCCCTTGGATGTGTGGGTTTCTGATGATGTAGCAAACAGGACCTTGACTGGTCCAGTCCAGTGCCAGTTACTGGGCTTCATAAACTACTTTAGAGAATGAAATGGATCTTCTTCCTCTCCTGTCCTGCATATTCACTATGTGGATAGTAGACATTGAGCTTTGGGAAGGTAGGATTTTACTGGGATTGAATGAGAACTTTCTGTCTCAGTGGACAATGTGAACAAAACCAACTATCATTTTTCTATAAATCTAAATGTGATGCATTAATCTTATTCCCTATTCTTCTTGCGTTTCAGAACTGTGCACAATGAGCTGGAGAAGCACAGGTAAATTTTTATATAGGAAGGGCTGGGGTTGCGGGGAGAAGAGGGGTAGTTTCTCATTTATCATGTTCAGTAGGAAGTGGGAGTTGACAGCACTGAACATACCAGCTGCTCTTTATAAGAGCACTTCCTGTCTAAGTAGAGAGATGAAATTCATGAAGTAGCAAAAGCATTTTACAGCTGAGTAAGAAGGCTGCCCCAGGCCACTTCTACCTTGCCAAACTTAGGAGATGTGCACCGAATTTTTGTATAAGGAGTTAGCATGCTGTTGACCACTAGTTTTCAATAGGATTTTATTTTTAAAGGGAGATGCACATAGGCAAATGTCCATGGAGGGTGATGGAAGGGAAGAAGTATGTGAAATATTTGGAAGACTATACATACTTTCCAATCAAATTGTGATAAAGTTAACATGTACATACCACAGCCTAGTAAATAAAGTGTATTGACCATGGGTAGGCAAATTAAGGCCCGTGGGCCGGATCCAGCCCAATCACCTTCTAAATCTGGCCCGCAGACAGTCCGGGAGTCAGTGTGTTTATACATGGGTAGAATGTGTGCTTTTATTTAAAATGCATCTCTAGGTTATTTGTGGGGCATAAGAATTCGTTCATTAAAAAAAAAAAAAGTCCGGCCCCCAACAAGGTTTGAGAGACATTGGATTGACCCCCTGCTGAAAAAGTTTGCTAACCCCTGGTCTTGACTCTCTAGCATTGAAATCCTGGCACCTCCTGCAATGAAGGTGCCAAGTGATAAATTTGTCACTCCTGATTAACCTTGCATAATTGTCAATCCCTGTACATCATATCTCACCAAAATGCCTTTTTTGAGTTCCTGGTTTAATTTAAAATGCTCAGGTGTTGTTTCCATTGGGGTAGAGGATCACAAGATGTTCAACTTAGACCATAAAACTCAATACCTACAGTAAATAGATGAGATGTCAGGAAAGCCATGATTGGAACTCCTGTGTTTTTTTAAAGAAGTTAAAAGACGTCTGAAGGAGTTAACCGCTTCCACACACAAATCACTTCAATCTTATACACACACACACACACACCTCTGATAACTAGACAAAGACCATGTTATGGATCTTCTGATACAACTCGTTTGGGCCAGTTTTTAGTTCTGTGTTCTTATGGTAGGGCTTTCCAACTGTTAAGCTCCTGCATGCAGTAGCCATGGATCACTCTACCAGGATTTCTATACAATGAGAGATGAGAAGAAAGCCATGTTGGTTAGATCTGGGTGTCTGTAATTCTGCTCATGCTACTTATTATAACCATCCCAATTTGTATACATCTTCTACCTTTATCCATCTACCCATATCAGCTTGCTTGGATTCAGGAAGACAGGCATGTAAGAGTTGCAGGCAGATGACGAGATCTGGTTCTGTTTCCCCCTCCGTACATAAAGTTAATTAATTACAATGAAGTCTGAGACCTGGACTACATGGAGGACTATAGCTCTCTAGCTAGAGGAGACTTAGGCACACATTTTCCAATTTTGTAAGGGCCTGGAAGTTGCCTCAAGGCCTTATCAGAGACATGGTTAGCTCCCGTGTCATCTCATGCATCGAACCCACATTGTGATCTCTTTTTCTCTGGCAGGAGGGCTCAGCTGCGTCATTGTTTGGATCAGCTTAAGCAACAGGTCCCCATGAACACGGAGTGCTCTCGTTACACAACCCTTAGTCTTTTGCACAGAGCCAGGCTGCATATTAAGGTAAGTGACACACTTCCCTGCTTACTGGCTGTTTTTCAATGTTGCCTTGCCAGCCTTGTACTTTAAACTTGGAACATATGAGACAGACGGTGTATGAGCAGGATCCAACAGATTTACTGAGTAGGGCTGGAAATGGATCAAACAGCTTCCAACCTCCAGAGGGGTGAAAAATCACATGAGTGTGACTAAACCTCTTATTTTACCAGTGTGTTGCATTGCTAAGGGATATACCTTTTTATTTTACTGCATATGAACTAATTCACATTGGGTGCTTCATTTGGCCCTGCTGGATCATACCCCTGTGATCTCTCATCTTGCCAGCAGCTGTGGCCACCCAAATGTTTCCAGGGAATTTATAAGCCAGACATCAAAGTCCTCCTGGACAGCTGCGGTGGAAGTGCAATGTTGCTTCCCAAAAAGTCACAAAAGCTGGTGAACCCGGAAGGAGCCAAAGTATTTGCTATAGTTATTGGGTATTGTCCTTGACCCCTTTTCCCCTTCCAGAAGCTGGAAGAGCAGGAGCAGAGAGCACAGCAACTGAAGGAGAGGCTACGCTGTGAGCAGCAGAACCTGCACCAGCGGCTGGAAGAGTTGCTGGCTCATTCCAGCGTGGAGAGGCTGCGAACAGATAGCCTGGACTCTTCTCGGTTCTCCTCCGAACACTCCGATTCAGGTGGGTGTTGCCGTACAATTGGATGGCCTGTGCTGCGGTCCCCATAGCTGGATGCGTTCTCTTGAAGGCATAAGTGTAAGAGCAGGGTACACTGGACATTTCCTACTACAGCCTTCCTCAACCTGGTGCCTTCCAGACGTTTTGGACTATAAGTCCCACCAGTCTCAGCCAGCACAACTGTGCTGGCTCAGGTTGATGGGAGCTATAGTCCAAAACATGGAGAGTACCAGGTTGTGGAAGGCAGGGGTGGGGAATTTGTGACAGCTCCAAATGTTGCCAGACTACAACTCCTATCAGCCCTCTGCAAGTATGACCAAGAATGACAGGTGTTGCAGTTCAGCAGCATCTGGAGGTTTCCCAGCTCCCTTGCCTCTAGTGACCTTCTGGAGTGTCTGTAAAAGATACTAGATCCTGTATGGGTAAAGAAATCTGATGTATTTTTTTTTCTGCTACAGAAGATGCAGAGGTGGACGTGGAAGGTCTGGCGTTCAGCAGCGTTGAAGAGGATGTTGTGGCTGCCTTCAGCACTGGGCAGGAACACAGTTATTCCAGTGCCAGCAACTTCTGGTTATGATGGACAGAAGCCTAGTTATAAGGGCAGCTCTCACCCAGATGGATTTCCAGCAGCAAAGCCAGGATTTCATGAATGGAATTTGGCTCTGAACAAAACTCTGCACGGTGCAAAGGACAGTGCTACCCACGTTGTACCTCTACCTTTCTGCTAGACCAAGCCGGAACATTTTCTAGAGACTTGGATAAAAGACTTGGATTACTCAATTATGGGGCAGGGCTGAAAGAAGGGTGAGATCCCCACAGCACTTAATGTGTACCAGACAGATTACGCTGTGCGTGGGGTAGCTATATGGTTTTCTGTGCCCCACCCGCTGTGAAAGCTTGTGTGTCTCATCTAGTCAGAAAGTGGAGGTAGGCTTGGCCTGTTAAGGACTGGAAGCAAGTCTCAACAAGGGCAACAATAGACCATGACATACTGAATCATTCCAACTTTATAGCAGAGATGCACTTAGTTCCAGGAATGCAGGATGAACAAGCTAGCAAAACCAGGTTGCTCTTATCTCCAATTCCTCAACATGGAATGGGTTGCGTCAAGGGGAGCTGGGAACAGCTAGGACAATGGCTAGTGGGCTCTCATTCCATGGCACATTCCACCCAATTGAAGTATCTGATTTCCCCCGAAACAAACATTGCTTCCGTTTTGTGACCCATCCACTTATGTACTCAGCAGTATTCTAGTAAAGGTTTATAATTTCTTGCATCCTATTCATCTGGTTTTCTCCTAAGAATGCAAAACATGGGTGAGGATGTTTATAGCAAACTTGCTAACCAGCAGCCACTCACACCCACATCTTAATGTACAGAGACCTCCAAGTTGCATAGAAGGTAAAGTAAACAGGAAGACTTCTATTGGCTTAGTCACAGCTTTGAAAATTGGTGCCCACCTGAGGAACAGGCCCTGGCACTGGATTAACTTGAAGTCTATTCTTTTAATGATAATTACACCTTTTAGAAAGAAGATGATTGTCAGATTTGTATAGTTTCAATTTAAAAAAAACACAAAAGCTAGAGACATGCTTCCCAAGGGAAGAGACGCTTAGTTACAGACAGGTAAGCCTTCCAGTATTATTTTCTTGCATTCTATTCCCCACAGCAGGAAAACTGAGTTTTTTTCAAACATATTGCTGCTTCTTTTTAGTAGCTGCCTTGCTAGCCAAGTCCTTTGCTTTCTCAGTTGCTGCCAAGGCAGTCTCCTTGGCCTTCTCGGTTGCCTCCTTTGCAGTTTCCACCAAGGTTTTGGATGGTGCTTCACCTGTAATAAAGCCAAAAGCTCTTAAGTATGTCCACTGAACTGCCTGAAGGTCTGAACAAAAAATCAATGTAAGCGTTTTAGCTTGCTGCTGCTGTTTGTTTAGGTATCACTCTCTACAGTGGGCATCTCCTTCCACATAGTTAAGGAAGTGTTATTTTATCTAGCCTTAATGTTCACGAGAAACACCAACTGGAAAAAGAGAAACGGGGAGCCAAAGGGAAACTTACTACCAGCTCCATACCTATCAGTTTTACCATCTCAGTTTCTGAACAACAGACTGGAGTTTTATGTATTTCCCATCTGTTTGTCATGGCTCTTAACAACTCTCCTTCTGTTTTCTCAATAGTCCATATTGCTACTAGCTAAAAATCGGAAGTCTACAGGTTTACCTAGAACAAGCACAGAAGACGCCTGCCCCCCCAAAAGGTAGTTCCAGACATTCTAAAGCTGCATTTTCTGGCTTCACCTCATTCCTTGGTTTAGAATGCTAAAACTACTCTGGAGCAGGACTGGTGAAATTAGCAACCCAAAACTCTCTTGGAACTTCCTGCAGAAAAGGGAACAAGCTCTACCCTACTTGGTGCCAGCCTCCGGTTGATGCAGCAAATTTGCTGCTCTCCCAACAAAATTTACATGCTTTCATGGGTGCAGTAAACTAAAGGGGGGAAATATTGGCACTGGTGAAAGGGAACTGTGTGCTTTTTAGAACCTGAATATGCTAACAATGCTGGAGGCTAAGGAACAGTACTCACCTTGCATTTTGGCCAGCACGTACTCAAACCCTTTGGTGCTCTTGGTCACATTGCTTTTGAACCTGGCCAAGCCAAACTCCTAAAACAAGAATACAGGGGGAGTGAGCAGAGAAAAGAATAATGAATGCCGCCAGAGTCCACTCATTTACACAGCCTGAACTCAGAGGAATCAGCCTGGTCCATCAGCTATGTTCCTAGTAGACCTGGCTGATATATTAATATATCGGCCAGCAGCTGTATGAGGAGCAAACCGTGATGTCAGTTTCACTCAGCAGTATAGCGCTGGTGAAACTGCCACCACTCTTGAATTCCTCCCTGCAGCAAGCAGTCAAAGGAGCCCCAATGCTGCGCCTGAGGCGAGAGCTGGGGCAGTTTCACCTGGTGTCTCACGGGCAGAGGCCAATGCATCTTGTTTTTTCAATACTGGGGTATATCACCAAACTGTGATGTTTGGCTGGTGATACACAGTTGTGTTGAAAAGCTGATATCGCCCAGCCCTAGCTCCCAGTTACAAAACTATCCAGAGGTACCCGTCATGCTGAGCTCTTCTAAGACTGCCTCTTTGCAGCTGAAGTATATCAAGAGACACAGGTCACTGACCACTCACCTGGACAGCACGCGAGACACCAAACAGAGTGGAGGAAACCCAAGCTTCCCGCTGGACTTCTGTCCAGCCGCTGTTTTCAGGGTTCTCTCTGTAAACACACCGCTCCTCCACCACCTGCAAGGCACAAGAGATGGCACAACAAAATGACCATCAACTCTCCCCATAGGACGAAACACAGCAAGAGTTTATGCTGCTAGCCCTGCTCAAAGCCTGCTCACCATAAGACGCGCGTGATTAATGTTCCAGGTGAATGTGGTCATGGTTCGGTTCATTGGGTCCACAATGGAATCTTCAAGGATGTAGACAGAGTGGGCGACATTGGATGGAAAGAAGCGCTCTGCCCAGCGAGGCATCCTGTTGGTCTTGGTGAGGAGCCGCCTGGAAAGCAGCTTCTGGTCTTCTGTCACCTCTCGGTGTATAATGTCTTCTGTCAGGACATGTTTGCTGGGGAGGAGAGAAGAGAATCTGGCAAATTCATTTTAAGCTGTGCTTCCTCAACTGGTTCCCTCCAGTTGTTTTTTTTGGAGTACAACTCTGATCATCCCTGGCTGTTGTCCATGTTGGTTGGGGCAGATAGGAGTTGGTAGTCCTAGAGGGCACCAGATTAGGGGAAGGCTGTTCTAAGCTTTCCTAAGTGTATAATCATGTGACAAGAGTACATTGCCTCCTATCCAGTCACTCAGCAGAGCAGAATGCCATTCCTAGCTGGACTGCTTCCCTCTGTCCCACTTAGGCTCTTTTTCCCAAGCCACCTCCACTAGATGGCATGTACGATGTTAACACGTGGCTTAGGGAGCTGCAGAGCTCCTAAGTGTAGCTGACCCTATCCAAAACCGAGGCTTAATGACAGTGCCACTCAGCTAATCAGTGTTGACTTCAAGCCCTGCTTAGATTGGCTGGGATCTTTCTTTGTAGCTCAGCTTGAGTTCAAGTCACTCTGCAAAGGAAAAAAGGATTACGGTACCTGAGGTCCCGGTGAGGTCAGGTGATTTACAGGTGAGTCAATCACCAGCAGAAGCTAGTAGTTGGTTTTAATCAACTGATCCCTAATGAAAACACAAATCTGTGCATGTGCACTTTTACAGCAGTGTTAAGAGCTCTAACTAGGCCCTCCAGATGTTTTTTGAGACTACAATTCCCATCATCCCTGACCACTGGTCCTGCTAGCTAGGGATCATGGGAGTTGTAGGCCAAAAACATCTGGAGGGCCGAGTTTGAGGAAGCCTGATTAAGAGGATGGTTTCCTCAAGAGTCAAGGCAACAGGCAAAAATAAAAGGTTGCCTGTGGCATTTGAAAATGGCTCTTCCAGAGCAAACTTTTTCCACACACCACACCCGTACCTCCAGCATATCTGCCTGTGCTAATCTATCATCTAGCAAATCTTTTTGATCTTAATTACTCCTGTTTATAGAAATCCCTGCCCTGCCCCACCTCCCAAAATCCAAACGATCGGTAAACAGCAAACTCCGACGGCTTAGCGTCAAAGAAGAGGCTATCAAAGATTACACCCAGATGGCCACAAAGCCTCTCCCGGCGCACTAGGTGAAAGGTTCATGCAGCGGCCTTGGCAGAAAAGAATGGCAACTGCTTCACCAGCACGTACGTCTCCCGCCAGACTTTTCCCCACTGCATCACCCCGTCTTGAGACCGCCGCTGGGGGCAGCACAGATCGCCCGGTTGAGCCCACCAAGTCGGGGCTGTGAGCACCCCGACGCACGCTCCCCTAGCGGCAAGCCTCAGCCAACCGAGCAGCCTGCATGTACGTGAACAGGCTCGGGCTGGGAATGCCGCATCTGCCCCGAGTGTATGGGGCTTGCCCCGGAGCCAATGACGGGAGCAGGGATCACGGGAGGGAGAAAGTATCGCTCTGTCAGGCTGTCGCCCGGCATCTCCCACGAGGAAAACACTGTGCCCCCCCCCCAGCCCAGCCCTTTTCGCTTCCTCCAGTGAGGGAGAAGAGACCCCACGGCCCGCGCTCACCTGTAGGGGTTCGGATAGCGCTGCCAGAAGGCGGCGAAGACTTGGTCCCAGGGCCCCTTGAGGACGCTCAGGGTCAGGAAGTATTTCCCCATCACCTCCGCGGTCACCGATCCTGCAGGAGACGGAGAGGAAACGGCGGCGGTCGCCCGGCGGCCTGGCCCGCCTTACGCCTCCCGGGCCTCTCGCTGGCGGAGGCCTCTCTCCGGCGTCACGGCCAGTCCCGAAGATCGCGGCCAGCGGTGCCCAGCGGCCGCCATGCGAGGGCAGGGCAGCGGCAGCGACTTCCGCGACGAGCAGCCCAGGCGCTTCCGCTGCCTCCGTCTTCCTCCCTCCTCGTGCACTGGGGGACGCAAGCCCCGCCCCGCCGCGGCCGCGCGCTTCCGGCCCCGCCGCGAAGCCCCGCCCCCTTCCCCGGGCTGCTCCGCCGCCGCAGCAGCGCTGGCTGGGAACTGGTCCGTCGGCGGCTCGTTCCCCCGCCGCCGCCGCCGCCGCCGCGTCCCGACTCCCTCCCGCCTCCGCCAGCGGCGACCGGCTCCAGCGCCATGAGACCGGGGTGAGTGCCGCCGCCCTCTTCCTCCCCAGCCCGGCCCTGCAGAAGCCGCCAGCAGCCCCTGCCGCCCGGGCAACCGGGGCTGGGCGCTGAGCGCTGTCCCGAAGCCTCCGGGGAGCCTCCTGTTAGGATCACCCTTGCCGCGTCATCGGATCCGGGGTCCTGCCAGACCTGGGGCCAGTCCCTCAGCCACTGGTGCGCCCACATGGGTGGAGTTCGTGGAGGCCAAGGGAAACCCATGCCTGTCCCCTGGGGACAGAGCAGCGTAGGATCGCGGAATGGTAGAGTCGGGGGGGACCCTGAGGATCATCTAGTCCAGCCCCTTAGAGCGGACGGCAGCACCCCGGTGGACAGCTGCCGCTGAAATGGGTAGTGCTGGAGAAATACGTTTCCTGTTGTCGTTGTGAATAGTATTGCCCTTTTTTGCCTCCCTCTCCGCATTTTTTTAAAAGTGCTGCTACTGCGTGCCAGTACAGTGGTACCTCGGGTTAAGTACTTAATTCGTTCTGGAGGTCTGTTCTTAACCTGAAGCACTATTTCTGGGGTAGTAGAGTGTGTAACCTGAAGCGTATGTAACCTGAGTTACCACTGTAGCTTCGTGCAACTGCTGTGGAGGATGCAGGGCACACCTGCATTCTGGGCAGTGCCAGGCCTTCTGGCTTATGCCTACTGGAGCCCTCTTAGCTTTCGAGGTGACGTGGGAATGGGGAGTTGCTGCTCCTGAGTCACTTGCTGTGCTTCCTCCTCTGCTTACTGCAGGTGAGCCTCTCCACCTGAGCTGCATCTCTCTTAGGCTGCGCCAGCCGACTCAGGTGGGGGCGTTGGGGATCCCTCTGGACCACCTGGAGGGGAACACACGGCTGCCAGGGCAAGAGGATGAGCGGGCAGCGTGTGGATGCCAAAGTTGTGATGCTGGGCAAAGAGTACGTGGGCAAGACCAGCTTGGTGGAGCGATACGTTCACAACCGCTTCCTTGTGGGACCTTACCAGAACGTGAGTGTGTCCTTCGGGGGGGGGGGCAGATGTGGAGAGCCTTTCAAGTGGCAACTGGGTTGAGCAATCTGTAGTCCTCTTCCGCTCCCACCCCTCCACTTCTTAAATCTTTATCAGTGAATCTTGTATGTTGTGAAATGGACATTTGGTGAGCGGTTTGTAACCACAAAGGAACTTTGAAGCCTAAAAGAAAGTGAAACTAAGAAGGCCCGTAAGACAACGTGCCGTATCAGAAGGGGCCATGTTGGCTGGGGAAAAGAAAGAAATTGCTAATATCTGCTATCTGTTAAAGGTAGCCTCTATTAAAGGTAGCCTTGCAAAGAGATTCACTGATGTCACTAATCCACAGAAATATTTACTAGCTTACCTGTCAGTATGTACTTGTGTTAGTCATTTGTTTGTAATGTTCTGACAGCCTAAAAGGAGTGGGGGGGGGATGCAGCAATTCTTTTCCTATTTGTAAAAACTTCCTGGTTTGGCTGTCTGGAAGAAATACTTGTTTGCCACCAGTGGCTACTTTTAAAGAGCTGATGAGGTGGTGCAGCTGCATTCATATGTATTCTTCTTATTTTAGACAATAGGTGCTGCGTTTGTAGCCAAAGTGATGCCAGTGGGAGGTCGGACCGTAACCTTGGGAATCTGGGTAAGTCTTAAGATGGGAATGACACTGGCTGTGTGTGGCAAACATAAAGTACCAGAGAACTAATGGGACATGCCTTGGCTGTGCAGAGGAGGGGGGGACAAGTGTGAGGAGGCTTCTAGAACAGTGTTTCCCAAACGTTTCCCCCATGAACAACTTGAAATTTGCTAAGGGTCTTGGTGCACTACTTAACTATTTTCTTTTTGTTGTAATGCACTATGCTAGATGCTGCATGGTTTTCGTAATACACTATCAATTCCAATTGTAATACAAATGGTAATACAATAAAAGACAATATGTTTCTGGCTCCTGGTCTTCACTCCTTTCAAGTCGCTTCCTCCTACCTGTCGCTTCTGGTCTGTCCCAGAGCTGCCACTGCTCCTGTTGTTCACAGACATGCTGCAGACCACCTGAGTTAGGTTTGTGGGGCACCGGTTGGGAACTTTAGAGCTTTCTTGGTGGTGGCACCCCGACTGTGGAACGGCCTTCCCAGAGATGCTTGCTTGGCACCTTTCTGGCACCACGTAAAGACCTCTCTATTTAGTCTGGCCTTTGAAACAATTTGTGGTCTTCAAATCCCGGCTCTTAATGTCTGGTGTTTACTGTTGTACACTGATTTTCTCTCTCTGTGTTTAATGCTGCTATTTAATTATTTCGCACTTGTAACTGAATCACTGTGTTTTCTCTTTTGTTTCTTTTGAGCTGTCCAGCAAACGTTCTATTTACTCCACAACACTGACAGTTTTTCTTTTCGTTCCTTCACTTTGATCAGCCTGTTTTGCGTTTAATTGAAAAAGGGCTCTATGCCAAGCTCTAGGGGCTGGATTCCACTGCCCAGTTCTGTTAGCAGACGCCAGCACAAGGCCTCCCACTACTGCGGTTGGGCTTTCCCCATTGCTGTATGTTTCCCCTAAAGCTGCTCTGGAGAGTTGGGTGAATCCCCAGAACAATATACAGTGGTACCTCAGTTTTCAAACGTAATCTGCTCCAGAAGACTGTTTGAGTTCTGAAACGTTTGAAAACTGAAAACTCAATAGCCGACAGCCAGGCCTCAGGATCCTGCACTCAGCAGAAGCCACATGGCATGTTCGACTTCCGAGGCGTGTTCGAAAACCGAAGCATTTACTTCCGGGTTTACAGCATTCAAAAACTGAAATGCTCGTCAGTGGAGACGTTCAAAAACCGAGGTACCACTGTACAAGGAAGTGAAATCATTTTGACAGACAAGCAGACTGGCTCCTTAGTGCTATGTTGAATTCCACCGGGATTCTAAGCTGCTGGGTACAAAATCTTACTGTTTCTCCCTTTTCTAGGATACAGCTGGCTCAGAGCGTTATGAGGCCATGAGCCGGATATACTACCGTGGGGCAAAAGCTGCCATTGTATGTTATGGTAAGAGTTCACTTGCATGCCAACTCAGGTACCCATGTAGCTCTGGACTACCAATGCTAGGAGAACATTCTTACAAACTTGGAAAGGGCTGTGCTAGCCAATCCATTGTTCTGAAGGAGATTTGTGTGCAAATATTTGGGAACAGTATCAAACAAATACAGAGGGAGTATAATTGGGATGTTGTTTGGGGATTATTGCTTGCTAGATACTCAGGCCCTCCTTCCATCAGTATGTTAGTTGAGGGTCCCTTGATCTCTCCATTGTCATCACTTTCTTACAGTGACAGACTGCCCTCTAGTTGCACAGGGTTGGTTCCTCTGCAGATGTGCAGGTGTCCAGTTAAAAACACCATGGAAATACCAATTCCTCAGGATGTGGTCACTTAGCCGCGGCTTTACTTGCCAGCTTTACTGCCTCTTTTCTTGTTTCCTAAGCTGTGTCTATTAGCAGTTTCACTTCCACAATAGAGAGGGCAGTTTGCTCTGCCTCAGAACTAGCAGCAGTGAGAGATTCTCATGCATTGCTTTGGGGGTTGTATCATTGTGCTTGTGTTTGTGAAAAGAGCTAGCCCCTGCCAAATACATTTTATATCCTCAAATAGAGCCCACATGGCAGCCTGCTTCTTCTGTTGGGGCAACATTTACCTTGCACCATTCAGACATCAATTCCTGTCTTCATTTGTGTCCATATCCCCCTTCCCTCTCCATGGCGCCACTTTAAGAGTGCCCTGTAAAGGCCAGAAGGGAGGCAAGGAGCTGCCTCTATAGTGCTCCTGTCTTTAAGAGGACAGCTCTGTGAAAGCTGCACGTGTAGTTCTATCTCCTCCCCAATAGCTATTATGATGGCAGCAGAGTTGCTGAAATTGTTAGTCTACCACTAGTCTGGGATAAATTACATGATTTGTGTTGGCCATGGGAAGATTCCTTATCATTGGAGGTTTCCTGGTGTTTCTTTGCCTGAACACAAAACTGCATGGGTATTACCTTAATAGGAGGGGAAAGGTCTCTACCCAGTGATACTAGGCTGTGGTTTGGCATACCAAGGCAGTCAAACTATGGCTGCTCAACAGGACTGGCTCTACAGTTAGGTGAAATGAGACAGGAGCCTCAGGCAGTTGATGGGTGATGGTGGTAAGAGAGACACAGTGAGATGTTGGAGGGCAGAGCTGTGTGTGCCACATGGCCTGTCTTGTGTCCTCTAAGCTAGAATGACACTGTCATCTTGCCACTGTTGAGACGAGATTCAACTACCAGTCCAGTTAGCTTTTGTACATGGAAAGAGGGGGGCATTTTGCCCTTTACCTCAGGCAAAAAAAAAGTATTCCTCCAGCCCTGGTGTCTAAGTCAAGAAAGCTGGGTAGTTCCCATTAGCCTTTCCTTTAACTCTTCATGGAAGGGGATTTGTGTGTGTGGCGCTGTGGGTTAAACCACAGAGCCTAGGGCTTGCCGATCAGAAGGTCGGCGGTTCGAATCCCTGCAACAGTATAAGCTCCTGTTGTTCGATCCCTGCATTGCCAACCTAGCAGTTTGAAAGCATGAAGTGCAAGTAGATAAATAAATCCCGCTCTGGCGGGAAGGTAAACGGCGTTTCCGTGCACTGCTCTGCTTCGCCAGAAGCGGCTTAGTCGTGCTGGCCACATGACCCAGAAGCTGTACACCAGCTCCCTCGGCCTATAGAGCGAGATGAGCGCCGCAACCCCAGAGTCATCTGCGACTGGACCTAATGGTCAGGGGTCCCTTTACCTTATCTTATTATACACATTTCAGTTGTGTGCCACAAAAGAACTCAAGATGTGGACAGAGGCTCTATTATGAGCTGTTCAGGGAAAGAGAGCAATTCTTTCCTAGCCAACCTATTCATTTCAGTACCTCAGTTACTCTGCCTATATATACAGGGGTCAGTGAATCTGCTTTATGAACTTTTTGGGTGGGATCTAGTCTTGACACCTCCCCACTTCCACAGATCTTACTGATAGCAGCAGTTTCCAGAGAGCAAAATTCTGGGTGAATGAGCTGCAGAACTTTGAGGAGGTAAGTAGATCTCCATTTCCAGGCAGGGAGAAAAGAAATATTCGCCTCACTGGGAGAGCCACAGGGAATGTTGGTCTTACAGAGGAGCATCATTCTATAATTTGTATACTGGGACACTGGAGGGCAGTTCCTCAGGGGGAGGGAGGAAGGGAGGGTGGCTAGTTGTTGATAGGTTACATGGTTGCTTGACTTGTATCTCATGTTTTTGGGAAGGTTAAACGTATGAGGCTTCCAGACCGTCTTCCAGGTGGATTTAGCAGCACAACAGCATTGTGTGTAACCATTCCCTGAGCTCTGTTAATTGTGTGCACCTTAGGATTGCATTTTGGGCATGTCAAATTATTACTGTTACTACTACTACTACATTTTAATTTATTATCTGCCCTTCACCCTATGGTTCCAGGGCAGGTTACAACAATTTAAAATACAGTATGAAACAGTTTTAAAACTTACAATTAAAAACAAAACACAGTCACCAAAAAATAGGGTGGGTCCTGTTGGTTTGGCTACATGGATATATATGGGCAATACCTGCTTGCTAGACTGACCTTGTATGGAAGTACTTGCCTTGTTCTCTTTCTCTGCAGAACTGCAGGATCTATTTGTGTGGCACCAAGTGTGATTTGTTGGACGAGGACAGGAGAAGGCGAGGAATTGACTTCCATGATGTGCAGGACTATGCGGATGGTTAGGCTTTTCTTCTTCACTTGTTGGGAGGAGAGAAAGGGAATCACAGTGCACCAGGAGCTCTTAACATTGGTGCATCTACAATGGCGGTCCCCATTGTAGAGTAAAACGACTAAAACTTTCCGTCTGACATACTGTCATTTCAGAGATCAAAGCCGAGCTGTTTGAAACCTCCAGTAAGACTGGACAGAATGTGGGTGAGTATTGCTTCCAGGGTGCATAGCAAGGCTTTATGGTGCTTAAGTGTGGCTAATGCCTCTGGACAGTCACGCCCAGAGTGAGAAGACTGCTGTTCTCCTTTTGGTTGGGGACAGTTTGCATATGGCGTCACTGTGGCTCCTGATAAATAAGGGTGATGCTGAGTACCTTGCCCATGCTTTCTCGCCAGGTGGAACTGCACCGCAATTCCAAATTCCACTAAGATCAAGATTATGGCTGCAATCTGATGAGAGTGGACAAGTGGGGCAGGGCAGTAGATCTCAGGGTATCACTGTGTTTACCAAAGGATATCCAGGATGCTTATTTCTGAGTTTTGTTCCCTTTTATCATTCAGTCATAATTTTGTAGCCAGTGGCCATTTGCTGCCTCCCAAGTTCAGGTCAGTTCAGGTGTTCCTACTGAAGCCAGCTGTGGGCAAGACACCAATCCTGTGTTGCTGTGTTTTGTTTACAGATGAGCTCTTCATGAAGGTGGCTGAGGATTATGCGCAGCTTACTGCCTTTCAGGAGATGACCGGTGAGTTTCTGAACAAGATACTTCCACTCTGTGTGTGTGCTCACATGTTCTTCTGAACATGCATAGAACCTCTGGTGCAAATATATTTCCTGGACATGAAAGTGGGACTTGGGGACACGCTGAATAAGAAAAAAAAACGTGTTTTAAGAATGCCCATGATTGTTTATGTGTGTAGAAAGCAGAGACTCCATGAACTGCATTTCCAAATGAACTCTATTGCCTCTGGGAAGAGAGGAGCTGGGGAGGGGGACCTAATTGCAGTGGTTCAGGGTAGGGGGAGGTATAGTGTGGAAGGTGGGGTAGACTGTAAGGGGCACACAGCACAGGCAGTTAGCGACTGTGCAGTGTGCCAGCCCCTCCTCCACCTGGGGAATTGCAGTTGTCCTGTCAGCCAGCTCTTGGACTTGCTGCTGCTGCTGTTGCTGAATGCCAGGTTTGCTCCTGAGTAAGACCTCCCTCATCCATGATCTGATTGTGGATGAGGAGGCTGTTGTGGTATGTATCATTGAGACCTGGCTGGGTGAGCAGGGTGGAGTTGGTCTGTGCCCACCTGGGTACTTGGTGTGGCATCAGGACAGACTTGAGGGTCGGGGAGGGGGAGTTGTGGTAGTCTATAGACTCTCCCCATATGAACCAGCCTGGGCCCTGTGATCATCTGAAGCCCTTATTTGTGTGCCTCCTCCGTGAGAGGTCTAGAGGGTGGCAGCACAAGAATGAGCCTTTTCTGTGGTGACTCCGTCTGGGGAACGTTCTCCCCAGGAAGGCACACCTGGCACCTTCGTTGCATATCTTTAGGCAAAAGGTGAAAACCAGGCATTTCAACCAGGCATTTGGCTGGTTAACAGTCCATGGCTTTTTAGATGTGTTTGTGGGAGGGGGAGGTTATTGGTTTGCTTTTATTATATACTTTGTATTTTTCTGTTGTGAACCACACTAGGCTCTTTAGATGAAGGACTGTATGCAAACTTTATCTGGACAGGGCAGGACTTTTCCCTGGGAGAAAGAAATCCTCTTAACAGAGCCATTGAATATTCTGCTGCTACAAATCTGCCCCACTTGCCTAACCCTTGTATATGTTCTGCTTTCAGAGGAGAAAGGAGTTGATCTGAGCCAAAAGAACACTACCACCTACTTTTATAGCTGTTGCCATCACTGAGTTCTTTCCTTGTTTTGCCAAAGCAGCAGTGCTCCCCTCCTGGGATAGCAGTTCATGTTGTCTTTGGAGAGTTCACACAGTTTCCCTGCTGTATGGAATGTCTTGCCCTTTCGGACCTGTGGAGCATCACTCGCTGGCACTTCTCCTTGGAATGGGGGGAGGGGGGAGAACACGGCACACGCTGCGAGATTTTCTGCTGCCTTCTTGACCAGAGACCTTGACTGCCTTGTGCTCCCATCCCTTCCAGAGGCTGACTTAAAATTCTTGACGCGCTTCAGGAATTGCTTTTTCACAACCGGCTCTCCAACGCTGAAGGCACCTTGTTCTGGCAGTGGTTGGTTCTGCTGTTTTGATGGTGTTGCACCTGATTTTTTGCTTTATTATTTAAATGGCTTCTAATAAGCTATGTATATGTAAATAAAAGTGCATTGTGGTCCTGTGTTGTTGAGAAACACAGCTAGGTTTGTGTTCTTATTGAAGTTTCCAGGCTAAACTCCTAGAGGGAATGGGAAGAAACACGGGGGCCTCTCCTACTACATGGGCTGACCACCAGTTTCTAATGGTTGACGTTTCTTTGACGTTCCAGCAGTTGAAACATGTATTGGTACAGGGAACAAAAACAAGCATCTGAGGAGGCTTAGGAATTTGCTGTGGTTTTTTTAATCAGCCAATTTGATAGATGTGTACGTGTGTGATAAGCAGGCCCAGTTGCTCCAATACTGTAAAAGCATCAATAAGCATCACAGAACAGTTGTAGATACAAGCAGTGATGGGCTTTGCAGCAGTTATAAGGCGGCTGGAAAATGAAGGGGAACCTGGGCTAGGCTCTAGTTGGCTGGAGCACCAGGGGTGCTGATCTACACAAGCAGGCCGCCCTCTTTCCAGAGAAAGCAGAAAGGCAGATGCAGCTGGAGATCCCTGTGCCAAGGGCAGTGCTGGCCTGTGATGTTGAAGCATGGCACGGCAGCTGAATGGAAAAGGTTACAGAGCTGCACAAGACTCTGCCATTTGACAGAGTAGGCTATTTCTATCAGTTTTCCTTTACATGATCATCTCTGTGGAATGGAATATACCGATGGTTTTTCTCCAACATATGCTCTCTTCCCTTAGATGTTTTGGAGTGTGTTTTATGGCTTTAAATATATATGCCTGGATGTCTTTTTACTATATTGTTACAGGTAACTGCCATAGTGCAACTCTGGTCTTGGCTAACCTAGTGGCCAGTGGCTGGGGGAAAAGCAATTGGTAGGCACAAGGCAGGGCCCCTCACTCAGTGCACTAAAATTTGGGTGCAATAGTATTGAAAGTGATCTTCGGGCTGTAGTTCCATTGACATCTACCTCTGTGTCAAGTTTCAAAGGCTTTCTACAAGCAGCAAGAGCCCAAAAGCTTCCTAAGAGTTATTTGCTACATTGGTAATAAAGGTCCATTCTCAGGTTGATTTACCAAACCTTTAAGTCTCTATGGAAGCTGAGTTTTCAGAATTAGTTGCTAAATGGTTAGATGCACCTCACAAGTTATAATTGAGAGCAATATATCAGACTTTGTATCATTCTGAAAAACCACTTCTCTCTAAGCTATAAACTGTTTTGATCTGGTACAAGCTGAGCAGCCCCCTCTCCATTCCCCCAGCTGTGACCCACAGAAGACCACAAATTCAAGGTCCCTACTATATTCCTGGCAGCCGTGTCTCTATACAAACTTACAGAGATTTCAATTTGTTTTTTAGATTAAAAAGCAGATTAGAATCTGCCATGTCTAGGCTCAATAAAATAGCACACACAGTCAAGAGCAAAGTTAAACTTTACTTTACAGTAATTGCTTTCTTTTATATACAAAGAATTACAGTACATATTTTGGGAACATTTGGGTAGGACAACTTTGTTTTTCATTGTCATAGTTTTTACACACACACAGTTAAATGAGTCAGGGGAGGAAAAATAAGAATCCACGAGCCAAAACTCTTCCTCTTCTTCTAATGTAGATAGTGTAAAGCATTTCCCTTGCCAGCCATTTGTAGAGAACGTAGATGAGAATAGGATAGCTCTGTAAAAAGACATTATGCTTGACTGTTGGTAACCACAATAGATGCACTGAAAAGAATTCCTTCCCCATTATTCATGCAGAAATACTGCAATTATGCACTGGAGTGTCATTGCAGAACAGGACTTTTCCCAGAGGCCTTCTCCTGCAATTGCTCTGTTCAGTCACAACTCCCAGCAGAGAGTCTGGGAGAGTCAGCATGCAGCATACTGCCTGAGGGCAAAGCAATACAGCTTGGGGAAATGCAATATTTCATCTCCGTTAGCACTACACGCTACTCCATTTCTGTACCAGCAGCTAAATGAGTGGGGAGAGCTCTCCAGTCTTAGCCCTGCCCAAACCCCTTTGGAACAAAATGGGGGGGATGGGACTGTCAAGCGATTAGAGAAGAGTTTCTCTCTCCCAACACATTACAGACCTGAACAATTCAAAAGCACCACACCATACATTACTGAAATAAGCTGCTACAGCAAAGGAATATGCCCTGTGATGCTGCTGAGGAGAAATGGAAGGAATGGCACTGAGCTGCCCCTTGCCACATCTGCTCAGCACCCACTCAAGGGAATAGGGTTAATGAAATTCCAGATGTTTCCAAGATGATGCTCTGCGTAGGCTGAGAAGTGGTTTCCTATGCACAAATACCCTTGCAAGCATTCACTTTCAAGAGACCACACTGCCTCAGTAGGGAGAAGAGGAACTAAGTGTCGTTTGTACACTGATCCCATCTTCCAGAAAATCAGAGTCTGGGAGCATGGGGGGCAAAAATGTGGCCATTTAAAATGTAACTTCTATTCCTGCCTTCTGTCAGTACTTGCGAAATGTGCTTTGACATCTCTTGCTTTCAGACATGAAATCCAATACTTGTTAAAATTATCACATTCCCAGCATCCCTAGCCCTCTGACTCCCATGGAAGGGAATCCATCAATACTGCAAAATGTCACCACACTCAATGCATTTGTTAACAAATTCTTGTATGTTACCAGTCATGCAGATTTGGCGGAAAGGGGAAAGGCTTTATTCCATTTCAGCACAATTACATAGGCTGCAAATGTTGTCGCCATTATTATTATTATTATTATTACAAAAGCCTACAGCTCAGCTCCTCCATTCCAAAGTATTCATTCTAAACCAGGAGTGGGGATCCTGTGTCCCCTCTAGACACTGGCATACAATTCCTATCAGCCCGAGCTAGTAAGGCCAGGGTGAGGGGGTTGGAGTTCAACATCTGCTCTTCACCCCTGCCCTAAACCAATCAAATAACCACCTTAGTAGCCACAGCATAATGCAAAAGGTGATGCATTCTAGGAAAGTCCCATCACAGGTCTCTTAGCAGCATGTTAGTCAATTGCACAGACAAGGAGTTTCCAAATATTTTAAGATAAAGAACCCTCTTCAGGCCACGACCCTGGGGTCTGAAAAGGGAAGTAATTCTTGCAACATTAAAAGTGAGGGGCAGAGGGAAGCACTGAATAGAGGTATACCCTGTTGAGCTGCTATAAATACCCCAATTGCTCAAAAATAAACATGAACATCTTTTTAACAGAGCTAGGCACTTGCAGTTGATCTAATCCCAGTCCCGTTGGTGCTCTAACTTTTGGAGAAACATCCAATAGGGAAAAGCAAAGAGACAGAACACCTGACTTCTGGAGAATGATCTGCTCCATTCTGTACAGCAACTACGTATTTTTCATGTGGCAAAACTTTAATTACGTGTGAATATTTTATAAATGGGGCGGAAATTGTATTTTGTTAGCTTCATTGTAAACAATGCCAGTCAAGGGTGCAAGTACAACTACCTGACTCCACTATAGTCTATTATTCCATGAAACTATGGAGCTAGTGTAGAATCTGGCGCTTGAGACGCTCTGGATGCTGCTGAATCATCCTTAAATTGTTTTGTGTAAAAAAAAAAAAGGTGGGGTGGGGGATTCCTGGTTTAATTTCAGATACTCATGGGTGGAGGAGAGTTGCTGGGCAAAATTTGTTGTCATACCTAGTTCTTTGCCCCTTCCCATGATTAACAGAAACAGAGTAAGTTATGAAATAAGCAAACATACACAAATCTGTTTTTTCTGCATGATTCAAATGTCACAGTACTCAATTAAGCTTTTTCCTGCCACAGATCTGGCCTCTTGGCACAGATTTTCAAGCACAAAATGTGCAAAGCTCTATGTCCCGCTAGACCCCAGCATTATAGCACCTTATTTTCTGCATGAAATATAGAAACATGATGGGGAGTAAGATTTGCACACCAGAAGCCGCTTGCCATGCTCACACCCCTAGCAAAGTACCACATAAGCAACAGCAGAATAGAACATGCCTGGACCATTTTAAGAAGCAGGATCAAATTTTGTTTCTGGCAGCCCAGCTCTTGGACAGGTAGCTGATTCACACTAGGTAAAAGGGTACACAACAGGGGAAGCATTCAGGTCCAATATCTCTCCCAGCACTCTCCTAGCCTGTGTCTGTTTGCATTCTGGATCCCTCAGAATCAAACAGCACTTGGCTTCTGCTTGGCCAGTGTCCCTTCCTAATTGAATGTTGTGTCTTATGGAAGTGACTGGCTCTTCCCATTTCACATAGGAAACCACCCCTGCTTTGGGTTGAAGGTGCCGATTGGGTGAGGTTCCTGCGTAGCATTTCTCTTAATCTGCACCTTGGGATTTTCTCCTTACTTACCATAACAAACCAGACACCAGCCTCCAGACTTGGAGAGATGCTATCAGTATAAAGTTGTGCTACAGGTATGCAGATACACACACTCCACACATACATCCGTGACACTTTCTACTTCAGATGCCCAGTTTAATTGATCAGCTTCTTGTTTCTACAAAACAAGTCCTTCAGGGAGGGAGGCGGCGGCAAAACTGAATCTGTACAGAGAGGCTCTTGGGGGAAACGGAGAAAGCAGGGCGGCAGCAGACAACAGGGGCTGAAATGCCATGCAAAAATCCAACTGACTTTAAGCAGGAGTTCCTAGATAAAGATTCTGAATGTGCCTGCTGCACAGATCCCCTACCGTGTCACGCATTCTTGACCCCTAGCACCTACACTCAGGAGAATGAATGCAAAATGGACTTTTCTCTGTTTTAAAGATTTAAAACAGCCTCCACCAAAAATATTCACAGTTTATTGTTGTTGTTTTTCCATGAAACAAATAGCTAGTTAAAAACACATGACATTGCAAGAACAGAGTTGGACAAAGCAGTGCAGGCATCTTTCTTGTTACAGGTACAGCTGGCTTGGGGTGGGGTCTGGCACAAAGGAAGCCCTAAACACACAATCTACACGACAAAGTCCAGCTCACGGGAAGGCCTAAATATGTAAAATTTAGAGCTTTATTATTATTATTTTCCACACATGAGAAATATTTAACATACTGAACCTCGTGATTGGTTTGGCTTGCTTGTTTAAAAAGGTGATCTTTTTGTTTTAAAAAAGGTTTTAGTAAAATGCCCTTGGCTTCTTGTTTCTGTCTCGTTCAGAAGAGTTGTCCTGTTTCCCTTTGTGCAGGAGTCACGCAGAAACCAAAATGTACTTGCATTTCCCCATTTTCAGCAATAAGCAACCGCTGAGCCTGCAGGTCTTCGAGGAAAACCAATGTTAAGAACTAAGATTCCGTTAGCTATAATGCTTTGCAAAGTCACTAGCTTTGGAGAGAGAGGGAAATGATTCAGGGGAGAGGATGAGATGCACAGTGGTGGTGGTGGTGGGGGGGAATGCTTTGTAGTGCCCAGCAGGTACCATCATTGTGGAAAGCCAGCATTGAAAAAAGTATTGGGTCAGAATTTGAACTGCCACTGTATAGGATCAACTGTAGTACTATTGCAATTCTACAGAGGATCTGAATACCCCAATGATATATGCTTCAAAGTAAAAGGATCAGAAACCAAAGTAAAAGGATCAGAAACAACACCTGGAAATCTAAAAAGGGCAAATTAGGAGGTAGCCAAATTTGCTGCTTGAAGCTGAAGCATGACAGACTGTGCGACTTCAGCTATCCAGGCTAACAGAACATGAAAAGGAGGCAAAAGTTAGCAGGAAAGGTGTGTGTGTGTGTGTGTGTGTGAGAGAGAGAGAGAGAGAGAGAGAGAGAGAGAGAGAGAGAGAGAGAGAGAGATTGTTAAGCTGCCTCCAGACATCAGTGTGTCTAACTGAAACCACCATGTGAAATATTGGCATGGTATGCTTGATTGACTCTCCTACAGCCAAGATATGAAGAAACCTAGACATATTCAGGGCCAAGTAAGTAGTAACATCTCTGATCCTCAATATAGTTCATCAACAATATCTAACCAGCACCATAGCAAGCTGCATTTATGTCTGGTTGGGTAACAATAGCCACTTCCACCAGGGTTATGCATAATACCAGCCTGGCTATGCACCAGGAATAGAGCGCTGCACTGACTGGGAAAGAGAGATGAAGAAAGGAAGAGAGATCTAAGCCAGCTGCTGCAGCCCTTAGTGTTCCAGTGTGAGAACTATGACCTCAGCTACCTCTGTTTCTGACATGCAGATATTCTTCAGTGTAGCCCAGTTAAATTCAAGTTTTTGTTTCAGTATTTTTTGGTAAGATGGGAAATACTTTAAGCTGGAGACTAATCAAGGTAAGATTAATAAAACACGCTTTCTATCCTGGAAACATTTATTCTCAAATGGGTTATTAGTTCTGTTCCGCCTTCTGAGGTGACATACTTTAGCCAGAGGAATGCACCCCAAATAGTTAGGACTACTGTAAACAATGCAAACATGATTCCTAAGCAACTGCTTGTAGTGGAGGGGGGGATTAGTTTCATTCATCCAAAAAAGTTAGGTAACAGCAATGATGCACCACAAAAATCCAGAAGAGAGATTGACTCATTTGTCTAACCTGCTGTTGCCTTTAGTGGTCAAAATTCTGCCTATGTGGGGGCTCTGACTTTACTGTGCTAGAGATCTAAGTCCCAGGATAAGAATGCTAGCAGATGATATCTCTGAATTTCTTTTTCCCCCACCTCCAATTATAAAGTCCGTGAAGGATCTTCAGCTGTTCACAAAGGAGCAGACAGTTCCACCTAGTGGAACTGGGCTTCTCAGCTAACTTCAAGTAACGTTTCTTCAAAAAGCACCTGTATTTGTTGTGCCCTGGCAGCATATTCTCAAGCAAAACACTCTCCTAAAACAGAACTCTGAGAACTGAAAACTAGGGAGGAAACTGTCAGGTCCCTTCGCTTCACTTCTCCAATGACGGGATTCCATCAGTTGAATTGTTTTGGAAATGCAAGGTGCCAGTACAGAATGGCTGGCTTGCAACTAGTGAGATGGAATGAAGCTACTTCTTTGGAACAGTGTAGGAGCAAATCTAGGAGACACACCATTAATGCACGCCTGTCACTCAGACATGCAAGGTTAGTAATTTTGATTATTTCAATGGAATTAGAGATTATTATCCACAGTGGATTCCTTTATTTCAGCTTTATTGTTTCCAAAATGAAGACGGAACAGGCCATCTACATTCTTGCTGCTTGGCTGGGCATCGTTCGGATTTAGGTAAATGTAGGTGGGTAGTTTGGGTGGGATGTTGGAAGGTCAAGGATCTGGGGAAGTGATTTTTTTTTAAAAAAACAACCCAAGAAACAAAATACCCTTCCCCATACAATAAAAAAACAAACAAAACAAAAATAGTGACCCGTCTGGCCTCGAACTGGCTTCACTAAGGTTTAGACTCAGTAGGTTCATGGCCAGGGGAATCCTGGTTCAGTACTAGCACCACGTTTTGTTCAGACAAAGGCAAAATGTCCTGCCCCACAGGTGTCTGTGCTTTCCCAGAGAGCCACGAGATTTGCTCCAACGTTTGAATGTTTCTGGGCAGCCACGATGCCTGTCCAGAAGGCAGTGGAGCTTCTCTTGCAGGCCAAAGGGGTTGTTCAAATGCACACAATCTATCTGTGGGCCAAAATGGCTGCTCCGTGGAAGGTGCAGATGCGGCTTCTTGGCCTGAGCAAAGACTGTGCTCAGGAGACTGCAGTTTCTCAGCTGTCCAAAGCGATTGCTCCACCGATTGCAGTCCTTTCGCACTATGCCAAGGGGTCTGTTCGTGTATTTGAAAATTCTCTAGAGGGTGGGCTGCTTGCCCAACATAGCCCGAAAATTTCCCTGTAGGCCTGCAAGGCTGCTCCTCGGATACAGATGTCCGCTCTTTCTGCTGAGGAGTCTGCTCCACAGTCACAGAGCCTCTTTCTTTTGGCTGAGCGTTCTGGTCAACAGGCCTCAGTGCTTTCTCTGAAAGCAAAGGCCTCAGGCTTAGTGGGGAAGGAAGCTGAGGCCTCAGACCTGTGGTAGTGGAAGGCTTGTCTGATGGCATGGGCCGAGCATCTGCTGGGGTAGAAGCCCTGTTGGGCGGCTGTGGCTGTGGGACTACAGGAGTGGCTGGCTTTTCTGATGGTTTAGACCTCAGGGCTATGGGGGTGACTGGTCTGACCACTGGCTGAGATCGTAGGCTCAGTGGAGCAACAGACTTGCCCGAGGGCTTGGGTGTTGGGCCAAGAGAAATGGGCCTGTCCAGTGGCTGAGGCCTTGGAGATTCAGGATCAGCAGGCTTGTCCAACACCTGGAGCTTTGGTATCTCTGCAACAGGAGGTTCCTCCGAATTCTGAGACCTGGGTATGCCTGCAGTAGGTGACAGTTCTGACTTCTTGGATCCTGGTGGTTTCACTGTGGAGCTTTTGTCTGTTGTCTGAGGTCCCAATGCCTCCGGAGCAGGTGGCTTGTCCTGAGGTCCTGGTGCCTCTCCAGTGACCGGCTTGTCTGATAGCTGTGACTCATGAGCTACTGTGGAGGATAGCTTTTCTGACGATTGTGACTTCTGGGCAACAGCAGAAGCCTGTTTTTCAGAGGGCTGTAGCCTCAGGGCCACCGTGGAGGGCGATTTTTCTGAGGGATGTAGCCTGAGCGCCACGGCAGAGAGCGGCTTATCTGACGACTGCAACCTAAGGGCAAGGGCTGAGGATAATTTGTCTGAGGGCTTTAACCTCAGGGACAGGGTGGAGGGCAATTTGTCTGAGGGCTTTAAACTCAGGGACAGGGTGGAGGGCAGCTTGTCTGATGGTTGTAGCCTCAGTGCCACGGTGGAGGGTGCTTTATCTGAGGACTGCAGCTTCAGCGCGACAGAGGAAGGCTGCTTGTCTGAGGACTTTAGCCTCAGAGCCATTGAAGAGGAAGGTGGCTTATCTGAGGGTTGCAGCCTCAGGGCCACAGTCAGAGGTAGCCTCTCTGACGGCTGAGATTTCGGGCCTGTAGCCGCAGGCTGCTCGTCTGATGGCTGAGTGTTTTGGCAGCCAGCTGCCGATTCTGTGGAAGGCGCATACTCACGAATCTCTCCTGGCTCTAGAGGGTTAGGTCCGCATGGATCGTGTTCTGTGCAGGACAGGCGTCCGTCCAGCTTAGAGATGAAGAGCATGCCCTCTCGGTGCTGCTTGCAAAAGGACCTGGGGCACATCTCGCAGAAGGAAGCCGCCTCTTTGCTGCACACGTCACACTGGTGCCAAGGGCATTCCCATTTCCCTGCAGCACAGAAAAAAAAGGCGCAGCTTAAGAGGAGGTGAGAAAGTCAGATCGGCGAATGGCTGAAATCAACAAGAAAGAAAGCCTGGACTAACCCTGGAGGTTGCTAAGGGGATATCATCCAAAACAGCTCTAGTTTACCAGGCATCCATTTGCCATTATAAATTACTTTGCAGTTATGTAAAATGCGCTGGTTTGTTCATTCAGTTCTAACCACTGTGTTTCAAGTTAGTTTTGGTTCAAGCAACAACAACAACAAAAGTAATGATTTAAATCAAGTTTTCAAACTTAGCAAACTGAGCTGGTGGAACTTCCTTTTATTTGGTCTTTTGTCCACACCAAACAAGCACTCCACTCAGAGATGGTATGCTTCTGAATGCCAGTTGCTGAGGGACATGAATGAGGAGAGTGTTGTTGCACTCAGGTGCTGCTTCTGGGCTTCCACTGTGAGAACAAGATGCTGGACTAGATAGGCCTTTGTTCTGATGCAGCTGGGCTCTCCTCCCATTTTTATTATATGAACTGTCACCAGCTGCTAAGTTTGGGAGGCATCATTTCTCGCTCGAGGCTAGTGCTATCGATGCAGCTGTTATACTTAAGTTTCTATGAATAATAGTGAGAATACGTGACTGACCTGCAGGACGCCTGGTCAGATTGAGGCAGTCAGCATGGTACACCTTTGGGCAGCCTGGCCTCTTACAGGAAACCAGCTGCCCTCCATCCCCGCAGCTGAAACATTCATCCTCACGCTCCTTCATAATCTCTGCTTGGGATTTACGCTTCCCATGCCGCCTCTTGAACTTCTTGGACTTCTCTTCAGAGGCAGGTGGCTGGTTCTGGAGACAAAACAATGGCACTGAGTAAATGCTCAAAGGGAACAAATCCCAGTCCTCATACCTCTTTCTGTTAAACTTCTTTAGCTGACTTGATGAAAGGAAAACAGCTGCAATCACAATTCTTGAGGGGTAAGTAAACAGTTCAATTCTGAATAGGCCATATGATAAGATTATGTTTTCCTAGTATGAATAAACCCAGAGTTTCCCCAGCTATGAAAGTTCCTAACAAACATATATTCATTTTGGACACATTGGAAGTTTTACATTCATCCTGACCATTGTGTCAGGAAAACAACACCAACAATGTATTATTCATATGCTGTCCATCTAACAGGGTTGCCTCAGTCACTCTGGGTGGCTTCCAACAAATTAAAACATCCAATAAAGTAAAACATCAAACACTTAAAACTTCCCTATACAGTGATTAATGTTATTAGCACAGATCTCTCCTGACATTGGCTTTTTCCAGCCTCCCCCCATTTTCATCTGATTTAAGCAATGCAGAGTGGGCCTTAAAGGGGTGCCATTTTTATCAACAGCAATAGCAATCACACAGTAACTTGGAGAGGAGTATACTGAAGAGAACAAGATTCCTTTAAATTAAGTAAAAAATGAACCCCAAGCAATTCAAAAGGCAGCTGAAGGAAGAAATCTAAATAAGGGTTTGAAATACCTTTGGTCTTACTCCAAGGAAACCACTGCAGTTTGGAGCACCACATTTGCAGACTGTCTTCCCATTCCCCAAACACTCCAGGTTGTAGTTGAAAGTCAGCTCAGTCCCTGGTAATAAGAGAAATCAATGAGACCCATTTGGATTGTAATAGGCTTTGCTAAACCTGGAATAAAAGATTAAAAACAAACAAGAAAAACCAACCACCTCAAAAAAAAAGATGTGCAAATGCTGAGGAGAATCTGCTGCTTCTACTTTTCCTTGTATGTGCTGAAATTCCAGTGCCGGCTAGCAACAAAGGTCTATGACTTAGTAGAATTGCATTACCTTACCTCCTGAGGACCATGCAAGATGAAATTTCAACAAGCAGGATGAAATTTCCTACATTGTGAATATAGTACAAATACACAGATAGAAGAACATACCTTCCACCAATAGCCACCTGTCTGGGATGCTGTATTGTATCTTGCACTGAGCAGGGGGTTGGGAAATGACTTCAAAATACTACTCCCAACTCTTTGATTCTATGACAGCCGCTACCTATTAAAGCTTTCTGTTATATGTAATGGATGGTGAACGCAGAGATATATGTGACTTACTGTGAAGAAGTATCTCAACTTCTTACATGCAAACACTCAGGGAGGAATCCAACAGTGCTATGGCAATCGTTCCATCAGCTCAAGCTTTTCAGATTGTGAGACAAAATTACCCCCTCTGCTCCCCCCACATGCAGTTCTGGGGGTTTTATTGACCCCCCCACCACAAAGCCAATTTCAGTGAGAGAATGGGAAAAGAAGAGAAGTGCCACTGAATCAGCAGAAGTCCTTGAACAGAGTTCCATTAGTGGGACTCATTAGTTAAACCTGCCCTCAGGCTGCAGACTTTCATTTCTTGATACATACGCCAAAATATCAGAAACAAGGCTACTAATCATTAGGGCTCCTTACCAGCTTTGATATTTATGAGCGCAAAAAGGCCAACCCGAGTATCTCCATTCACTGACCACTTCTGTGTCTCACAATTTGGCTGGCAGCAATGGTTCATAAATCGAGCATAATTGCCTTTTGGTCCAGCATCAATTATTCGATCCTAAAAAGCACAGGGAAGAACTCAAGCCTTTCAAAACACAGAACTTTATTCTTAGCTATAAGCAGTGCAATACAGATATTGAATGCTCTAAGAAATTTGAGGGTTGGGGGAGATGTCTTTCCAAGAAAGCACACACACAGATCAGGTGGGTCTTGCAATCTAAAACCAATGCCAACAGAAGGCACAGTATCTTATTGTTTCAAACGTACATGAACTAGCAGTATTTTACTTCAGATATAGAAAACAGGAATGTTTTCACACACCTTGTCCAAAGTTAGCATATAAAAGTTGGTGATATCGTGCTCTTGGGCATAGCGGATTCTGGCCCGACATTCCTCCTCATCTATCAGCTCTCCCACATATTCGTTGACAAACTCACCCTGAAAGTGTGGAAGTGGGAAGAGATGAGAGAACAACAAACAGTACTCTGAATACAAAGCCAAGACCAATCAAACTCAGGGGGTTTGGGGATGGGAAGAGATACGCATAGGAAACAAATGAACAAAACACACACCCATTAAAACAAAAGTTACTAACTAATTCATAGCTTTTCATGGAAACCAAAATCTTTAGTGCTTTTTGGAAGGTGAGCCTGAGGAGGCACCATCTCTATTTTAGGTACCAAACTGCATTCCTTAATAAAACATGCTAGAGCATCATAACCATCAGTTTTATTACAAACTGGTTTCTTTTGACCTAGACCACTGCTCTTTGTAGTCTGGTACGCCTGTCACACTATGCCAACCCATGGCCTCCAAAAAAGAAAACTGTGAGTGCTTAGTGCCTCCCTAACCCTCCTACTGCTGTGCTGAGCTAATTCATAATTAACCACGAGAAGTAGCCAAGATTTAGGGCTCATGGTTTGCCTAGGAGAGCTGAAATTCAGCAATTCAAGCATTTACAGTAGTTACTTTTTACAACAGTAAAAACTGCAAATGCAGACATCGCCTTGATAGAAATTTTTTTGGTAATCCACTCAGTTTAAATATGGGGTTTAAGATCCCTTTACTTAGATGGGTATTAATTAAGGATGGTTTTGGTGTAAGAAAATGTGGGGGTTAGAAACAGTCTAATGAGCAGTCCTTTCCATCTGTTTCTTAAAACACAGAAGCGTGATGAAAAACTGGCACTCAAGAATTTGCGGTGTAGGATGAAAAGAAGAGAGGTAAGCAATACTACTCATCTGGGGAAATCCTGACATATATTGATTTCTGCTAAATCTAGTTCAGATTGTTTCAAGGTTCCATTAGCACAGAACCCAACTTATATATGTGAAGGCAAAGACTGACTATATATTTAGGTAACCATGGGAAACAAACTCCTACCACATGTGTATGTATGTCTCAGACAGGAATAATGACTCATTTCTTGTCTTTGTAAATTTTATGCTTTAAGAAAGGAAAACTAAATTCAATTATAGAAAGTGTGGGATGCTGAAACTAAACTTAGGGAAGAATTAAGACAGCAAAAAAACAAACATACCTTTTTAATGTCTCTTTTGGCTTGCAAACCCCAGCCTCTTGCCAGTGTGCGGAATATTTCCACTTCAGGATACTGCCTTTTGGTAAAACACTGATTTTGGCAACGTTCCCCAGCAGGGCAGACAGCAGGGTGACACTCATAGAGCAGCATGCGATTAATACACTCGGAGTCTAGGCCACAGGGGTTTTCATCAGCTGGCTTGCAATTGCAACGTGGGATCTCAGACAAGTCTGCAGTGAAGATCTGCACTTTGCCTACAGGCCGGTTCACCTTTAAATACAGATATAAGCCACTAAGTAAATCGGCTGGCCTAGCTAAATCACTGGCAGAAATGTAGCAGAAATGTAGACTACATACATGGAAATCAGAAACAACTTTTGCTACAGTGATACTTGTTGAAATGGGTCAATACTGCACTTTCATGTATATTGTTAATCTTTATTATTGTTTCAGCTGCAACTCTTCTACCAGCATAGAAAATGCACCTTCCACTTTAATCAGCTATTGTAATGGTGTTCAGTAGTGTGAGGTGGTCCTTTCTCAGGGTGGGACAGAAAGAACATACAAGTTCACACAGCAAGGAGACTCCCTTCCTTTCAACAGGATTTTATACACCAAAGATTTACTGCAGGTCAGCAAAGAGTTGAAGTTCATGTGGCCAACAGCTGACCTCATAGTTTACACTGGGATTAAAACATAGGTAAAACTCAATGTTGCACTACAGTAAACACCCTGTCAACACAAGCATTGCACCTTGCCAGACAGAATGATCCCCCCAGGACTTCTGGGGGTTCTCCCAACCCCCTTAGACCCAATTCAGCAGGAGTGGAGGGGGAAGAGAGGAGGGGAAAGTCCCCTTGTGCAAGTGGAAATCCTCACACAGGGCTTGCACTGACGTGACTTGTTAGGTGAATCTTGCCATGTGAATCTGTGGTACCACGAAAAACAGCTTGTGTACTTCCTCTGAAGTCTAAAGGAAATGTTTCACAGTGGACAGATTGTACAGATTTCAGCTTTTGCGGTGTAGTGGCAGGTGGCAAGATATGAAGAAAAGATTGGCAAGAAGAGTGTATAGTTAAGAGCACGTCCTGGTCAGCATTAACAATGGTTAAGACTTGTGCCTTCATTATGTTTAAGGATGGAGGCACACAGTCCCATAGCCCATAGCCCAACCACCATAGTCCCATAGCCCATAGCCCAACCACCTTCAAGGGATAGGGGGCAACACATGTGCCCAAGGCCCGCCATCTGCTATCATGTCCTGCATCCTCACCTTGATATGTTTGTAAGGAGGGGGCTTCTTATCATTCTTTTTGTCTTCCTGTAGCTGCCTCAGTTCCTTCTGCGTTTTCAGCTCTTCAAACCTCACAGCAGCTTCCTGCAGAGCTAAATTAAGAAAACTTCCTTATTATATATGAACAGACATTCAGCCACTTTTATATATGCACTTACATGAAAATATGCTGAAGTGAGGCACCAGTAACAGACGGGACAGGAAACAGCAGCCACAAAGAGGATTCTCTAGGATTCACAGTCTGTAGCAAAACTGAGAACAGTACTGAGATTTCCATACTCCCAGGCAGTAGCCAGAAAACTTTAGCATGCCTTTGTTTCAGGATTGCAAAAAGTAAAGACATTGTTTTGTGTAACTCAAGCTTTTTGAAATAATTTGTTTTATCCCTACATCTTAAAGCTACATAGACACCAATCCCTATCTACTCCATGCTGAGTTCTTACATCAAAAAATTTCACTTCAGGAAAGATTAAAAACAACAACAAAAGAGACTCAGTTCCGACCTCTCAACACACTTTAGCTTAATTTGTATGTCACAGTAAACCACAGTTAATAGTTCACCAGGAATATGGAAATCACTCCCACTTTATTCCATGCAGTAGCAAGTGGAACAACAAACTATAATCCCTGATTTAGTGTTATGTTTCCACCATGTACGCCAAGAGTTGTGGTTTGTTGCTCCTGCTCACTAGCAGAAGGGGAAAAATGGGGAGCAAGCTGCACACTCATGGTAAAGACTTAACCATTGTTTACCATGGCATGCAAATGCACCCACAGTTTGAGGTTCTGGATGGACAAAGTATAGTTTAGAACTACTTGTCTGCTTAGTGCTTCTGTGTCTAGGCCCAGTGGCCTTTGGAGGCAAAGCAATAGTTATAACTATAGTTAGTTTGCTTAGCAGAAACTATGGTTTGCAAACCTATTTCAAACCACAGCTTCCAATTCTGGTGTGCCGACCACTCACAAACCACTGCTCATCAGTTCAGACATCATGACAAACCAAAGTTGCTCAATCTATAATTCTAGCCAGGGCTATTTCTGAAGTATAATGATGCCAGAATCTATTCTTTTTTTCCTAAAGCAGCATCTTATTTCCCTGAGAACAAAGAAAAAGATGGGATTCATTGCTAACTTTCATGGTTACATTAGAGTAAAAGAAAATGGGTTACCCTTCTTGTAAATGCCATCAACTCCCTTTGCCATCTTGTCCTTGCTGCTCACATCTCCTTCCATATAGGGAAATACTCGAGCTTGGTGGGTCCAAAGGTAATCATTTGACCCAAAAAAAAGCACAGGAAATTCACCGATGACATGCTTCATTTTCTGGATGTTGACAGGGATGGTCCTAGGGTGGCAAATCTCAGCTGGCCACCACCTGGAGATGAACAAAGGCAAGAAAAACAGATGAGCCCATGGATAAATTTCTGGAATGTCTGTTTCCTAGATCCACTCCTTTGGAGATGCATCGTGTGTGTGTGTGTGTGTGTGTGTGTGTGTGTGTGTGTGTTTGCTAACCTAACCATGGCATAACAGGAACCCACATTAGTAGAAGACTTTACGTATTCTATTAACATTGTGGAAACAACTGTAAGGGCAGCAACAGCCATGCTGGTAAGAATACACATAAAGCTAAGGGAAGGTCCCCTCTTGACATTGTGAATACAGTAGTACCTTGGGTTACAGACACTTCAGGTTACAGACCCTTCAGGTTACAGATTCCACTAACCCAGAAATAGTACCTCAGGTTCAGGATGAGAACAGATATTGTGCGGCGGCAGTGGGAGGCCCCATTAGCTGGTACCTCACGTTAAGAACAGTTTCAGGTTAAGAACAGACCTCCAGAACGAATTAAGTTCTTAACCCGAGGTACCACTGTACAGTATTAATAACATTAGCAAAGCAAAAATGAGCAGTAGCAACAAGCTTTCACAAGAGACAACTGAAATCTTTTAAATATAACAGAATTTGCCTTCATTCACTCTCACCTGTAACGTCCCACTTTAACCCAGACCACCTCCTTGTAGTGTGGCTTCTTGCCAGCTTTGCAGTCGTTACAGTACCAGCTCCCCTCTGGCATGTCAATGTTCAGACACTCCCTGTGGAATGCGGCAGGGCAGGATTCACAGCACAGAAGGCTTCCACCTGTGAGAAAGAAAGGCAGGTATGTCAGGGACAGAACCACGGGAACACCTATGCACAGCATCACATTAAAAGGGGAGTTCATCCTATCCAGACCTCAAATCCCACTTCAGTTCTTTAAATGGAAAATGGGTCAAAAGAGGGTCGTGCTGGTCTCCAGAATAAAGTTAACTTCACCCCCCAGGTATCCATTTTATTGGAAAGGTCTCAATTGTGTCAAAGCCAATACAATATGCCGGTGCTAAACCCAATCATATCTATTTGCATAGCGAAGCACCTGCGGGCCACAACATTTACTTTTTTCCACTCCTTCGTCTTCTGAGGTGTTATATATGACAAGGAGGCAGTTAGGCCAATCTTCGCTCACAGAAAGGGGGATGGTGAAAAGGGGGAATCAACCATGTATACTGCCCTAAGCTCTATGGAAGAAGGGCTTAAGTTCCATATTCCATGTCTCATTTGCTGTGCCTGCTATGTCAGCAAGCTTAGCAAACATATATATTACATTTTGTTTTAGTGGCTTTATCACTGTGGCCCATCCCACTAACATGACCACTGCCTTTAGATACAGTGGTACCTCGAGCTACAGACACTTCAGATTGCAGACTCCGCTAACCCAGAAATAGTACCTTGGGTTAAGAACCTTGCCTGAGGATGAGAACAGAAATCACGTGGTGGCAGTGCGGCAGCAGCGGGAGGCCCCATTAGCTAAAGTGGTACCTCAGGTTAAGAACAGTTTCAGGTTAAGAATGGACCTCCAGAACGAATTAAGTACTTAACCCGAGGTACCACTGTATTGCATTCTATGGAAGGCCCATTGCCTTCTTTTGGCTGCTTCCCTTTCCCTTAGGCCCAAAGTAGGGACCCCCAGAGATGATCCTGACTGTATACCTCAGTCCGGCAATATGTTTCACTTACACAAAGGACAGCATCGTGGCCATTTGTATCATTTTGTGGTAAAGAGCTGATAGATTAGGCTGCCCCCTCACTTCCTCAACAACATCCTCCTATGCTTGTACTCATTCAAAACATGGCAACACTCATAATGCATCAGGCCCAGCACAAAGCGCCTTACCTTCTGAACAAACAAAGCACCAGCTGACATTTACATGCTCATGGTTTCTGCAGCCCCTTCGAGGGCTAAAATGATTTGGGCAAATCATGCTGTTGGAAGCAAGGATCACAGTCCCAGCAGCGAGGCAGAAATCATTCGAGTGGTATGCAACGGGACATCGGACACAGCGCATCAAGCGACCTAGCAGAGAAATATATTGGAATTACATTTTCTTAATAATAATAAAAGCTGAAAAAATCATTTATTAAGACACCAACCCCACCTTTAAAATATCCAAGAACGGGGGGAAACACCAATGAATTAAAATGAATGTAGAAATGCACTTCCATTCTGGACACAAGAAAAGGCTACTGTACCTTTAGATGCGGAGACATTTGCTGGGTTGGCTGCATGGCAAGTCATGCAGATGTGCAGTGAGCAGCGAAAGCCCTTGTTCTGCATGACTGTGGGGGGGTACTTCTGTATGCACTCTTCATGATAGTACTTCCCACACAAAGGAAGCAAGCACCGCTTGACGTTTTCTCCACTGTTCTTGCATACAAAACACGTGTGGACTCCTAATAGGAGAGGGCAGCAAAGTAGAAGAAACACAATCAAAGAACAGAAGGTGCAAGAGTCCTGAACAGCAGCAGCAGAGCAAAAAAAAAAAGTTACAAGCAGTCACCACGGCTGGAGGCAACAACAGACAAGATCAGGATTGCTCCAGCCTGGTAGACAGCAGAGCCGTTCCGCTCCATGCTGCAAAGCCATTTGTTTTCAAGAAGCTCCAACATTTGAAAGCAACCAGAGAGCTTGCCACACCACCAGCGAGTACAGTTTCGTACCTGTGGAACACTCAGTGCAGATAAACTTGCCCTTCGGCATTTCTGAGAGCCCGAGACACTGCAGGTGGAAAGCTCCACAGCACTGGGCTTCACAGAGCAACAATTCACCTGGCTTTTCACAGATCTGCAAAGGAATTATAAACAATGTGTGGTCAAGGACTGAAATTAAAGAGGTGGGTGTTATGTACTGAAGTTCTCACCCTGGGCCAGCAGGGGGATATTGTAGATAGTTATGCAAATAAGGGATCGAAAGTGACGTTCAGTGATTGGATAGTTTTAGAAAATTGTTACAGTTACGTTGTACTGGAGCTCTATATAAGCAGGCTGACTGAACCCTTCAGTTCAGTTCTGTTCTGGCCTGGGAATAAACAAGAGCTGTTTGAAGAATCGCTATGTCGTCTGATATGTTCACCCACAACTTAACAGTGGAAGTAGGGAATCCGAGCTTATGCATACCTACTAAACCACAGCTAACACATTTTCAGAAGTACCTTTCAGCAACAGCCGCTGTGGTCCAATTGTTTGGCTCAAACATTAGAACTTCGAGTGATTTACACTACTTCAGAAGCTCCTTACAAGGTGCACGTTAAACACACTTTTGCAATCCTGTACCCCCCACACTTCCTGTTTACCCAAAATGGTTCTGGGACTGCACACAAAATAAGGATTGTAGACAGAAAGCCCTCATGTCAAAATTAATAAAAATACCTTAAGAGTTTTGTTTGCAGAAGCTTTTAAAAAAGCATTGGATGCAAGCTCTGCAAAGATCTGGTTCCTGCTAACATGGCCTGTCCCCAAGTAGTCTGGCCGCATTCAAGCAAAGCACTTCAGACTTTTACCTGACACACGTTCTCCTTGAGAGCAGCTCCTCCTCCTCGCTCCCCCTGCATCCGTTTGGATGAAGGCACTCCATGGTCATTTTCAGACCCTTCCTCAATAGTCTCCTTGGGGCTTCCAGCTGTTCCATGATTAGTCCTATCTCCCTTTTGAGAAAAAGAAAGACTGTGATCAGTCAGATTATCTCTTTCATTTACCCCCTCCTCTCGGCTGCTCTTATAGTTTGGGTACAATACATAGGGGTGTTCTGCCAACCTGCTTGCTGAGCTGCATGCAACGCCTCTAGCCCTAATCACTCTGCCTGCAGAAGATGCCTCATGCTGTGGCGCTAACTCTCCTCACACTTCTCCACTTTTAAGGTTTCACTGAGGGAAAGAAACATTCTGAACTTTAATAAAAACACATGACTATGACTATTTTGCTGCCCTGTGGCAGTACACTTCCTAAACACCTATGTTGGGAATCTCCACAACCATTATTTATCCATTACATTTATATCCTGCCCTTCCTCCAAGTTGCTCAGGAGGTGGCATACATGGTTTTCCCCATCTCCATTTTATCCTCACAACAACCCTGAGAGGTTTGGTAGATTTGAGAGACAGCGACTTGCCCAAAGTCACCCAGTGAGCTTCATGGGTGGGGACTAGAAACCCCGTCTCCCAGGTCTTGCTCCAAAACGCTAACCACGACACCACACTGTCTCCAGGGCGCAACCTCAGTATCTGACACACAATGCTATTGATTTATTATATTTCATACCCTGCCCCCTCACAAGATCCCATGACGGGTTGCAAACATAAAATCATACAATATCAAAATAATCAAATAAAGCAACTCAAAACAAACCAAAGAATAATAGGGGTGGTCTCACAAATATCACACAAATGTTCAGCTGTCAAAGGGCAGGGTACAGAAGTGTGTCTTCAGCAAACAGTGTAGACTATATAATGAGATGCAAATGGACAATTGCAAATGACTGTGTTAAGAGAAGCAGGTGCAACTCTTCCACTCATATGAACACGTTGGTCACTGTGAGAAAAGGATGGGTTATAAAACGTAACCACTAAATAAATATATATAAACCCTAATGTACAGAAACCCTCCTGTCATTGCTAAACCAAGAGAAAGTTGTGGGCGTATACTTTCAAACAACTGGTGGGTGTTCAAGAAGACTGTAGTATACTGATTTCAGAGAAAAAGAACATATATTTCTATTCCATGAAAGTGTCACAGAGCAGAAAAGCAATTTCATACTAGGTCTTGTGGAAAGAACACAGTATGTGAAATACAAAACGTGCAGCTTTCATTTCCACATCCTGTATGTGAATGGAAATATAGTATTGTAAAATTGGAAGCCTATGACAGAAACATGCTTTAGAATATACTGTTTCAAATGTTAAAGCCAACTGTCCAGTGAATTTCAGTATACTGTAATCTAAAATGGACTCCCAACCATGTAAGTATCCCAACAATACCCCTAAAACCTGGTTTTATGTGCTTCTGAACTTTGCCTTTTTATGTTTTTACTTTGATTTTATACCATTCTCTGAATAGGGGAGGTTTTTTTGAAGGGTTTCAGGGCAGTTGGTGTGACATTCAGCTTGTAGCTGCGGCGAGTTTTTCCAGGCCTTATACACATTGTGAGAACAAGTTCCTGTAATTGTTGTTTGTATGTATAATTCAAAATGAATACATTTTTCTTGGTTTAGCGGCACAGAAATGTATGCGTGTATGAATACTTAGGTTAACGCAAATCTTTTAAACATGAGCCACTAGTTTATACACAATACTCTTGTGCAGTCCTGCCTTTGTTTGCTGCTAAGTCTTTTATACCTTCTTTTACAACACAAGTCAATAGTTTTATGCATTTTAAAAAATATAATGCTACTTCAAAAGGATGTCATACATGTATCCTTTTACAGAATCCAAAGCCCAGAAGTACCTCAGAGTTTGCATTTTCTCCCAGTACATCTTCACCCTTTTCCTTCTTGTATGGCGCTGAGGCAAAAGTACGTCGTTGCCGCTTCCGCCTTCTCTGTTTGCCTGGAACCTTTTCAGGAGCTGCAGCAAGGAAGATGTTTCAAGACAGTAATCAAATAACTGCACCCTATGGTAATTCTGACAACTATGGCCCTCAAATTTTAAACCCCAAAATCCAGCACTGATGAGTAGGACACACCATACCCATTCTTAACCCGTAATTCAATTCCAGATAAATGTCTGCAAACCTCTGAGGACTACACAGTTTAGAATGAAAATTCATATTGTGTTGTTGAGTATATTTTCACAAAAATAAGACAAAGTCACCCTTGTTCCACATTACCCAAATACCACAAGTTGGAAGAAAGTACCAGTGAGTTGATAAACTGGGTGGTTCCAGGTATCCCTTTGAACACCATACAGCAGAGTTACTGGCGTCTAAGAAGCCACCTTGGTTAACAGCTAGTTTCTCATCCTCATGATCATGAAGAAAAATGTGGTTGGTGAGCACTGAAAATTCAGAAAGGCAAGCCGAAGGACACCTTTGAGTCTCACGTTGTTTCTTATCACTCTGCTGTTGTCTGAACAGATTTCTGGCCAGATCCACCCCACACACCTTTTTCATCTTTGGAGTGCTCCTGAGTCCATCACTACACTCACTGCTGCCACAAATTCTAGTATGTTTTCATTTTTAAACTGACTCTGACTAATAAAGCCCTAAGTGGCCTCGGTCCTGTATACCTTGTCTCCACCCCCACCATCCAGCCCGGACACTGAGGTCCAGCACCGATGGCCTTTCTGTGGTTCCCTCACTGTGAGAAGTGAGGTTACAGGGAAGCAGGCAGAGGGCCTTCTTGGTAGTGGCACCTGCCCTGTGGAATGCCCTCCCAGCAGATGTCAAGACAGTAAGCAACTATTTTATTTTTAAAAGACAACTGAAGGCGGCCCTGTTTAGGGAAGTTTTTAATGTTTGATGCTCTTTTGTTTTTAATATTCGGCTGGAAGCCGCCCAGAGTGGCTGGGGAAACCCAGCCAGATGGGCAGGGTATTATTATTATTATTATTCCTTCTTTTTGATCTGGATCCAGTTCATTATTTGTGACTTGGTCTCTATGTGAAAATATCTGCTTACACTGCAGTGGGCTGATGATTATGTAACGTGACGGAAGAATCTTGCTTAGCTTATTATTAATGTTCACTCACAGGAAACTGCCAGCTTCATGCTACAGAACAGGAGCACCACCTACCTTCACCAGCGTCCAGAAGCTGAGATGTGGAGTACAACTCAGACATTTCAGTATCCAAAGGACCAGCCTCAGAACACTGCGAACAAGCAACAGGGACAATTTACCAAGCAAATTCGCACACCTACGAGATGTGATTCCCTGGCCACATCTCAATGGCAATTCTACCTTCAACATATTGACAAACAACAACAACAAGAAGCATCACAAATTTCCATAATCAGAAGGATGGGGAGGTGATTGCCCAGTGTTTGAACCCCTGGGTGGCAAGAAGTAGGAAGAATCAGATTTACTTAGTTATAATTGTTGAAGAATCTTTCTGCACAGCTGAAGCAGAAGAAAAATCATAACTTACACAAAAACAGTAAGATACTAACAAATCTAGAGGGGCCTCCACTAAATGCAGCATATTATACCATTTTCACAGTTCAAAATATTTAGACCCTTCCTTTTCATTTTTACAATTCACAAGGCAGCTTACAGCAATATAATCGTATATTTAATGAATTATCATGAAGGCAGCAGCAAAAGAAAATAAAGTTCCTGTGGCTTCACTTTATTATTTATTTATTTAGATTTATTTATTTAGTTTTGTCTACTACCCTTCATTCGTAGATCTCAGGGCAGTTCCCAAAAATAGATTTAACTAAATGGTTTGGAACCGGAATATACCAAGGACCACCTACTTCAGTATCAGCCTTTTCAGGAGTTTTTCTCAACACCTGAGGCCCCACAGATTGCTGGGTACATCATTCTTTGCTTCTGGCATGCAGACAAGCATTGGAGGATTTTAAAACAAAGGTTGAATGGTCATCTGTCAGGGATTCTTTAGCCATGATTCCTGTGTTGCAGGGTTTGGACTAGGCAACTGTTGGAGTTTCTTCCAAATCAACAATTCTGTGATTTTTTTGCAGTCAAAATTTGGCTTTTTCCTTTAACGAACGGGTTTTACTCTTAATGTCTGCTCTGCTGCAAAATTCTTCTTTTGTGTGTCTGGTTTTATTGTTTAATTGTTACTGTTTAATTTTTATCAACAGATGGATTAACTTTTGTTACTGTGAGCTGCCCTGACAGAAAGATAGGACATAAATGCTTCAGTACATAAACAAATGATTATTGCATTTTCATACTGGATGTGGTTGCTTTAACAGATTTTCAAAAAGAAAAGCAAGTTGAATTCATTTTTCATAAAATGTAGAATAAACATTCTATGGTTGTCCCTATCACAATAGGTGTTACAGAACAAACTGAAATTGAGTCCTGAATTAGCAGTGCGGCAAACCCAGAAGTGATTGTTCCGGTTTGCAAATATTTTTTTTTGGGAATGCGAACATCCAATGGAACTTCTGATTGGCTGCAAGAGCTTCCTACAGCCAATCAAAAGCTGTGGTTTGGTTTTTGAATGTTTTGGAAGTCGAACGGACTTCCGGAATGAATTCTGTTTGACTTCCAAGGTATGGAAAAAATGAAAATGAAAAAAATCTTCTAAGGACTCTGTTTGGATAC
Organism: Podarcis melisellensis; assembly: GCF_964234715.1. Taxonomy (NCBI): domain Eukaryota; kingdom Metazoa; phylum Chordata; class Lepidosauria; order Squamata; family Lacertidae; genus Podarcis; species Podarcis melisellensis. The sequence continues at coordinate 67,428,416 of NC_138529.1, read as the reverse complement.
ATTTTAGCAAAGGGGGCCATAACCATAATTTCCTATAGAAAAGGCCTGCTCTCTAGCACAGGAAAAGTCTTTAGAGAGGAGTCCTGGTTTGGAGTTCCAGCCGATGCTTACGTTACTTTAAAACACATGCGTGCTCACACAGAGAGATATTTTGTACATCAGAGGCTTTCTTCTCTTCACAGCCAGCCAATCCACTATCAATTTGTTGAAAGAGTGCACTCTCTAGTGAAAAGAACTCCTACAGACTCCCAACTGAAAATAATGAGATATGTGCATATGTTTGACAGCATGACTCTGGTCATAGATTCAAAGGCTTACGGGCCTAATGTTCGCTCAGTTTGGACAATGACACCTTTTTGAAAAGAAAGTGCAACAAGAACTTTATAGGCTGAGCTCTGATTATCACTACAGTGGTACCTCGGGTTACATACGCTTCAGGTTACAGACTCCGCTAACCCAGAAATAGGGACGCGGGTGGCGCTGTGGGTAAAACCTCAGCGCCTAGGGCTTGCCAATCGCGTGGTCGGCAGTTCGAATCCCCGCGGCGGGGTGAGCTCCCGTCTTTCAGTCCCAGCTCCTGCCCACCTAGCAGTTCGAAAGCACCCCTAAGTGCAAGTAGATAAATAGGTACCACTTTATAGCGGGAAGGTAAATGGCATTTCCGTGTGTTGTGCTGGTGCTGGCTCGCCAGAGCAGCTTAGTCACGCTAGCCACGTGACCCAGAAGTGTCTCCGGACAGCGCTGGCCCCCAGCCTCTTAAGTGAGATGGGCGCACAACCCTAGAGTCGGACACAACTGGCCTGTACGGGCAGGGGTACCTTTACCTTTTAAGAACTTTGCTTCAGGATGAGAACAGAAATCGTGCTCTGGTGGCATGGAGGCAGCGGGAAGCCCCATTAGCTAAAGTGGTGCTTCAGGTTAAGAACAGTTTCAGGTTAAGAACGGAACTCCAGAACGAATTAAGTACTTAACTCGAGGTACCACTGTATTATTTTTTACTGAGTGCTTCTATTAGGTACCCTTAACCAAATGAAAGCCGATCAAAACTCTGTGCAGATGAAATAATTTTATATTCAGGAGCATAGCAGATCTTTGGTAACATTTGAAGCAGAAGGAAGGAACTTACCTTCTTTATGGAAGCCCACTCTCTCTTTGGTATGAATCCAGTATCCAAATCATTGGATTCCAACAGCTTTTTTGTTGGTTTCCTCTGGCGCTTACTCTCAAAACTCCCTAAAATAAAAAGGAATTTTCCTCACTAGAAACAAACTAGTTTTATCAGCACCAAGTAAGAATCAGTATAACACCAGTACTGTTTGTTGTACCTCATCTGCCCCAAACCAAGAAATAACAAAATTGGGAGGGGTAGCTAATGCCACAGAAGACAGAATCAGAATTCAAAATTACCTTAATAGATCAGAGAACTGTTCACAAGCTAACAAAATGATTTTCAGTAGGGACAAATGTAAGTTTTTGCAAGAAGAACCAGATACACAAATATAGGATGGGGGACACCTGGCTTACTAGAAGTACATGTGAAAAGAATCTAGGGGTCTTAGTGGATTACAAGCTTTACATGAGTCAACAGTGTGATGCAGCAGCAAATAAATCCCTAATGCTATTATAGGCTACATCAACAGAAGTATAGTGTCCTGGTCAAGGGAAGTAATAGTCCTGCTCTACTCTGCCTTGGTCAGACCACACCTGGAATACTGTGTCCAATTCTGGGCACCACAATTTAAGAATGATGTAGAACCCAACAAGCCCCAACTATAGCTAACTCGTTTTAATTTTCTGAGGTTGAAAATTCTTGTGGCTTAAAATTTTTAAGTTTTTAGGTTTAAAATTTTGAGGTTTCGTCTTGGCTTTGTATATTTCTAGTGTAATAAGCCACTTTGAGATCTAAGACATCAGGAGCTTGGAAGTCTAAAGACCTGTAGTTTATTTATTTCATAAAAAATATCCTCCTTTTGGCTATTTAGATCTCACGAGGAACAAAAACTTCAGTATCATTTATTATTCCCCCACCCCCATCCTTGCGAGAGAGAGCACCAAAAGCTTCAGGTCCAGACCAAAGAGCAATGGCATATTGTTTGTGGTTCTCAAAGTGTGTGGCAGGAGAGGATAGCAAGTGTGGTGGCAAGATTCAAGGACAATCAAAGACACATTTAAACATTTCAGTAAAGTATAGTATAGTACAGTACACTACAGTATAGTATAAAGTTAACTGAGACTAGAATCAGGAAACAGGAATCAAGGGCCAAGGAACAAGACACCTGTTTTGTTTCCCATAACTAGAGCTTATTTCTGGTGAAGATGCTAATGATACATTGTCTTACCTGACTTCATTAACTGTCTCTCTCCCTGCAAAGGAGAAGCAGCAGCAGCAGCTTCCAAAACATTTGGTGATGACAATGTCAAAACTGGCATTTCTGATCTTGGTTCCATGGCATGGGATTCGGGCTCATCTGACAAAGACCGCTCAGCTTCAAGAACGGGAGGAGACTCTTTAGACGAAGAAGCAGACGAAACTGAATCCAAAGGCTTCTTTTCTAGATGTTTGTTACGAGCTTGCTTGCCAGTGCTGCAATCCTGTTTGATTTCAGACTTCTCTAGAGAACTTGCCTATTAGCAGCCAGACATAAACAAAAAATACTCAAGATCCTGGTCCAACCAATACATGAAGAAAAGGCTAATGGGGAGCATACAGCTACTCGGAAGTATGGCTACATTTCTGCAGCAGGTGAAAAACAAGGAGAAGAAAACTGGTCATCTTTGGCTGCGCCAGGAAATCATTTTACACAAGCACACACAACCAAATTTTTATTTTACAAAATACACAGTGTAAGTGATGGCGCTGCTGCTGAAAATGGCTTGCCTTTGTCTAGTTTCCCTCCCCCCAAGTAACACCAGCCCATGCCATCAGATGCAGTGTTTGCCCAACAGACCGTCATTGGGCACAGTTTGACAAGGTTGGGAAAATGAATAGTCTGATGACTTCATGCCACTGAGTGAGAATCACTAGACATCACTGGGGAGTGAGGGACAACTAGCCTATGGAGATGCTGTTTTCATTGGCAGCTGTATAACCCATAGTTAAGTTATGTATGTGAATTGATGAAATACAATGTTTCTAATGTTGAAAATACGCTATAGTTATTTATTGAGTATTCATTTTAAAAAGAAACCTATTCAAGGTATAGCCCTTCTCACACCTGAAGTAAGAAACACTGATGAATTGAAATCATAAAGCAAAACCTGCTTATTTCAGTCATGACCAGGAATATATATATCTTTTTTAATTCTATGTTTTGTAATTCAAAGTACTACATGAATCTGTAGCATAAAGTTTAAGCATGATGTTCTTGAGGCAGATAACCAAGGTCCACTACAACACTTGCAACAACATCCTGGCTGATGTGTGTGCTTCAAAGCCAACCCATCTGGAGCAAAAAAGAAAGTCAAAGAAAAGAAAGAGCCAAAGCCATAGTCCGAGGTCCAGCCGGGCACTTCTGTTTTTCCTTCAATCACTTTGCTCATTCCGAGACAACATGAAGGTATAGAAAAGTGGGGTGGAATTGTTGAGATGTCTGCACTTTTTGTTTCAAAAAACTTGGCTCATAATGGCTAGGATCCTTGGGAAGGAACATAGGAAGCTGCTCTCTGTATGGCGCGATTTGGTCTACACTGACTGGCAGAGGCTCTCCAGGGTTTCAGACAGGGGACCTTCTCCGATGCCAGGGACTGAACATGGGACCTTCTGCATGGAAAGCAAGAGTCTCCAACACTAAGCTTCTGCCCTTCCTGCAGAAGCCTGCAGCATTCCAAGCAAGCACCAGAGTTCTTTGGGGTTCCTTTGTTTAATCACCCACCTGCCCTCTGATAAGCTACTCCTAAAGTTTGAGGCAATTTCTCAGGTGGCATTTGCATGTGATGGAAGGGGCCTCAGCCAGAAGTGGAATTCCACTACCCTGCCCCAAAGCATACACACATGTTGGATCCCAGTTCTAGTTTTAAAAACCTTATTTTTTAAAAATAAAAATTACCTAGATGACAGTTTACCAATTTCTAGTGGGTGCCTATACCTGTTTCTTTTGTTTCATACCCACCTTCCGAAATGGCTCCTGGCTCCTCTTCTTTTTCTTAGGTGCAAATATGTGATCATATTCTTCTGCATATTCCAGAAGCCGCTTACTTGGCTTCCTAAGGCGTTTCTTCTCTGAATGAGCTACTGAGAAGATAAGATAAAAAAGGAGAAAGAGCCTCAGGATTAGTCTTCTGAAAAGATCAGAAGGGCTGGGATAGAACCCTTCATTATGGCCAGGGTCTGCTGAAGCTCCTGTGCCATTTTCCAGTGCCCTCAACAAAGTGATGATCACATGAATCTGAGGTGTATAGCTCAGATGCTTGAGACTCCTTGACTATGCCATTTAAGTTTTTAAGCAATCCTCTCCTGCCATAATAGTTCAAAAGCAGCCCTTTCCTTCAGGTTTTCATACAAAGCTTCTTCCCTGACCACCATGCCACCTCTCATTATTCAGTAGGAATCCACACAGTGATCCTAATCCATGCAAACCCCACAACCATCACCCCACAAAGGAAAAGGACCCGGTTCCTGCCCAATTATGGAAAGCAAGTGAGCTGCAATGACTGCCATCAACATATTGTCCCCAGTGTCAGCAGGCTATTCTTGCCTGGGTCTCAGTGCAGTAAATTGTGCCCAGTCTGGCCTAGCAGTGCCACGTGCAAGTCAAGCAGGGAAAACTGCATTGCCCCTTTTGAGGGTAAGAAGCTAGGACTGAAATATTGTGGTTGAAGCAGGAATTAAGTCATATCTCTAAAACTGTAGTATGACTTTCTTCTAGGATACTCTCCTAAACCTCTGAGTTTTGTCTTTTTTATATAAAAAAAAATCAACATTTTTTTAACCTACTCTCAAACTGGATTGTACAAATGAGTCCATTATAAGTCTTAGGAACTCTTTTTCTCTCTCCTTTTTTAAAAGTTTTTGCTTGTTGTTAAAAAAAAAAACCACGAGGAAATCCTATGTTGAAAAGCAATAAACATCAAAATTGCAAACAAGCAAAACAGGTGGCTCCTCCTAACACAGTATGAAAGCAGTTCTGAAATAAAGCTGGTCCTGAAACAAGAGTGGCTACATATCCAGAGAAAAAACTCTTAATAAGAATAAGAATAAGACTACAATGTACATTAATAATAATAATAATAATAATAATAATAATAATAATAATAATAATTTCTACAACATGTTGATTCCAGTGTGCCCTTTCCATTAATAGATAAGCTTTTCCATTTTTGGAGGGACTACTGAGATCCTGCAAAGGCTCACTGGAAGAAGTTGGGTAAATGATCTTTCCTGATTTCCCCTTTCCCTTGCAGTCCCCATACTGTCCCAGAGGTTCAGCTTTTCAGGGGGCTGAGGAAGGAAGGTGGAACTGGAAAAAATGGGCTCTTCCTCTAGCAATATCATTCCATTAATGGAGTTCTGCTCATGAGAATGCTGGATCCAAATCAGTATGCTGAACACAGTATTATACTCTATGTCTTCAAAGACACTCAAACTCAGGATGCAAGGGAGAAACATGCTAAGAGGAAGGCATGCTTGGCAAATCCAGTGATCAACTCCTGCCCGGAAACCAATGTCCCCACTGTGGAAGGACATGTGGATCCAGAATTGGCCTCCACAATCACTTAAAACCGTGTTTATCGAAGACAATCTTACTCAGCTACGAGTGATTGCCAAAGAAGATTTCATATCTAATCTGATATATCATCTTCACAGTGAAGCACTGCAGCTAGTGCTTATAAGTGGAACTCAGAAAAGCAGAGTTCCCTGCTTAGCCATAGACACTGGGTAGGATTAAGGCAGCACTGGAAAAAAATAGGAATCCTGTAGGGACAGACAAATTTATAAGAATGAATCTGAACCCAGCTATAGTTTAAGCAGGGGGTAACAAAAGAGCTAACTTTAGCTCCAACTTCCATAAGGGTAACTAATTTTTATAGAGGCGAACTGTAAAGTGCCTGAAATATTTGCAGATTGAGGTTTATGCATTCATTCTAACAAATTTGTCTGCTACACCTGTTGACTTTCCACTTTTTCCTTTTTTAACTGAATAGCATTGTGCAAAGTTCTCATTTTAAGCTTTGATTACTCTGTTGTAAACGAAGAGCAAACATCCCTGAGCTGGGCAACTGCTAGTCCATAAGCAACAGAATGGTGTCTGGTTCTCTTGATCTCTTACAATAGAAGTACTCTCCCCTCTGTAGAAGGAAAGATACATGGGCTAAAATGCCTCTGCTGCTTCTTCCAAACTGCCTTCTGTCTTTACCATAAACATGCCTGGGAGTCATCAGGCTGAAAGTAGAGGAAAGAAGGACCTGTAGAGGCACCTCCCAACCCTGATGAAGTCATTGAGCAGCTATGGACATTTCCTCTAGCATCAACCACCTCCGGCCAAGACAAGAACAGAGAGCAGCAATCTCTTGGGTGAAGGAAGCTGGCTATCCCTTATCTATCTCAGTAAGGTTCACGGCGTAACACAAATAGTACTCATCCTCGTTCTGGCTGTAGCTACTGAGTAAAAATTATTTTGATACCAATGTGAGAGACTGTAACTTGGATTACTGAATTTGTATAGTAACATCTCATGGTTTCTGTGGTGGAGTGCCACATAGTGAATCATCGTGAATCAAAGCATTTCCTAACACCGGAGTTACTGTGGTTGCATACAATAATATGTAAAGATGATTAAGAAAAAAAGGAGGAGGTGCATAGGGAAAAACAGAAGCAATGTCAGTAAGAAAGTCTGGATTACTGCAATGTGCTCTATTGGGGGGGGGGGTTCCCTTGCACTTGATCTGGAAGCTGCAGTTAGTGCAGAATGCTGCAATACAATTACTGACAGAAGTGAGACTCCGTCAACATATAACACCTGTTCTCAGAGGCCTGCAGGTTTGCTACTGGGCCACGTTCAATGTGCTGCTATTAGTATATAGAACCCTTAACAACTCAGAAAAACAGTTTACTTGTGAAATCACTTTCCTCCATATGTGCCCACTCAGCTGCTTCAATCTGTGGAATGGATACCGTTACAAGTGCCAAACAATACTCATTCTGCATTTCTAAGAATTTTTTTTAGTGCAGCAGCACCCACAATTTGGAACTCCCTGCCTATTGACATACATTCGCTGTACTCCTTTAGGCATCTGCTAAAAAACATGTTTGTTTCGACATGCTTACTCAGATACGTAGAATGTTTACAGGTGTTATAATCTGTTTTTAACTTTTTAAATAAGCTAAACACAGACTATTTCCCCCCTCTTTATTCTTTTTATAAACTGCTTTGAGGTTTTTTAGTGTCAGATTGGCTCTCCCTAGATTTACGGGTGGGTTGGAATGCAGCTATCAGTTTGCCCACTTAGCGATGCAGTTTTGGTTTTTAAAAAGTGCATGCAGAAATGCATGTTTCATAGGGGAAATGTTTACAAAAATGCATATTGCGGGGGGGGGGGGAAATACATTGTAAATCATATAGAAATTTGTTTTATAGGAAAGATGCATAGAAAATGCATATCACAGGGAAGTGTGTATTATTAAAAAGCAATCAATTCCCCCTCCTAAAAACAGAACAGAATGGACCTGTGAGTACATGGAAACTGAAACAGAATGATCTTACCTATTTTTACTCTAAAGTGCTGCCACCGCCCAACCCCTGGAAATCTTTGGGAATAGCTGCCCTTGGAAGTGGGAAGCTGAAATGCTCTGAACAGGTGTATGGAGAAGCTAAACTGAATGCAGTGTGTTTGGCCCTTGGCCAGAATAAAAATAATTATAATTGTATATTTGCCAAATTAACCTTTTGTCTTCTGCAGAAGGCAAGATCTGGATACTTTCCTCATAAAAGTTAGTTAATAATACTTTATTGCTCATCTTGCAACATCCCCTGCATTTTACTGCAATCCACAAACATTACTGAAATTCTTTATCAAAAATACCTATTCTTCACAACATGTTGCAAAATCTGTTTTCAAAATGTGGTGGGGCTGTTACCATTCAAGAGAATGTGTCTCAGATCTAGCAGAAAGTTAAATGCTAATGCAGTTAATTTATGGAGTACACAGAGATAAGTAATGAACTAGGACTGCCTTGGCTCACACATTTTGCTTTATCTTCTATTTCACATAGCATGCAATTTGCATTTCGCAAACAGGGTAGGCCAGCCCTCTACATTTTGAAATTTAGTTCATGTTGCCACCCAATGCACGATCATTGATCAAAAACTACTAATGGAGAACAGCAAAACAAGATTGAAAAGTTTATAGAATGTAAGATTCAAGTTTAAATTGCTGCAGTCTATGGTGGTGACTTCTTGAGTCCTAACCCAACATGCAGCACTACCATAGACATGCTTACTTGCAAGTTAGTCCTACTGGGCTTACTCTCAGGTAAAGTTGTGTTAGACTGCAATTCTGCACCTATTTAGCTATCAGTAAGCCAACAGACTTACTTCTGAGTTAGACATGTATAGGATTGTGTTGTTGGCAATACACTCAGTTTAGCAGACCAGTTGCTTTCCATAGGGAGAAATAAACACACATTATTCGGTACAGTACTACCAAACTTTTATCTACCTTTTGGGCTGCAATTTTTCCTTCTCATGAGTCTCCTGTAATACTGAGCAGTAAATATTATACTTTCATGCTAGAATTGGGTCCATCATGTTTTAATTTATAAATAAAGCTTCTGCACAAGGTAAGAGAAACCATATATATATATATATATATATATATATATATATATATATATATATATATATATATGCAGGTTTTGGTGTCCTCGGGTGTCTTCCCGTGTAAAAGTTGGGGTGTCTAGGCGACGTTTCGACGAGGTCTCACTCGTCATCTTCAGGCTGGTGCTTTCGGCTTCTTGTTACTGGAACAGAGCAGGATCTCAGTGTTTGAGTTCCTATAAATACTGTTGAGGGGGTGTGGTGTATAGCCTCCAATGTTCTGGGCAGAGAGGAAGTTCCCAGGCTAGTGTGCCTTTTCTTCTTTTGTTCCTTAATTACTTGAGGGATATCTTGAGTGATTTCTTGAGTGATATCCTGAGTACCACTTAGGTGGGTCATTAGGTGTGGATTAGTTGCTAAAGTCTTTGTGTCTTGACCTCTTGAACTTTGTGAAGAGTTTTTTTGAGAAGATGGCTGTACTGCACTTAGTTGTGCTCTGGCTTGGCTTCGTGTATAGGGGCGAGCTGTGGTTTTGTGGCCTGTGTCAGCCAGATCTGTGTAGGGATTGCAGGGGGGTGCAGCATCCGGGTGCCACTTAGACTTTAGCAACTAATCCACACCTAATGACCCACCTAAGTGGTACTCAGGATATCACTCAAGAAATCACTCAAGATATCCCTCAAGTAATTAAGGAACAAAAGAAGAAAAGGCACACTAGCCTGGGAACTTCCTCTCTGCCCAGAACATTGGAGGCTATACACCACACCCCCTCAACAGTATTTATAGGAACTCAAACACTGAGATCCTGCTCTGTTCCAGTAACAAGAAGCCGAAAGCACCAGCCTGAAGATGACGAGTGAGACCTCGTCGAAACGTCGCCTAGACACCCCAACTTTTACACGGGAAGACACCCGAGGACACCAAAACCTGCATTCCTGTACCCGTGAAAATCTACGAAAGCATATATATATATATATATATATATATATATGCAGGTTTTGGTGTCCTCGGGTGTCTTCCCGTGTAAAAGTTGGGGTGTCTAGGCGACGTTTCGACGAGGTCTCACTCGTCATCTTCAGGCTGGTGCTTTCGGCTTCTTGTCACTAGGTAGCCAAACCATGGTGGCACCTCCGGATGCTGCACCCCCCTGCAATCCCTACACAGATCTGGCTGACACAGGCCACAAAACCACAGCTCGCCCCTATACACGAAGCCAAGCCAGAGCACAACTAAGTGCAGTACAGCCATCTCCTCAGAAAAACTCTTCACAAAGTTCAAGAGGTCAAGACACAAAGACTTTAGCAACTAATCCACACCTAATGACCCACCTAAGTGGTACTCAGGATATCACTCAAGAAATCACTCAAGATATCCCTCAAGTAATTAAGGAACAAAAGAAGAAAAGGCACACTAGCCTGGGAACTTCCTCTCTGCCCAGAACATTGGAGGCTATACACCACACCCCCTCAACAGTATTTATAGGAACTCAAACACTGAGATCCTGCTCTGTTCCAGTAACAAGAAGCCGAAAGCACCAGCCTGAAGATGACGAGTGAGACCTCGTCGAAACGTCGCCTAGACACCCCAACTTTTACACGGGAAGACACCCGAGGACACCAAAACCTGCATTCCTGTACCCGTGAAAATCTACGAAAGCATATATATATATATATATATATATATAATTTCCAAATCACACTATGCCTTCTTAAGCGCTGTTTCTAGTTTTAAAAGATTAAAGTGAACCTGTATTAAAATTTGCGGAAGAGAAAAGCTAGAGTAACAACCAGCATTTCAATTGGATAACCTTAAGATTTTTATGCACTGCAACTCGTGGCACAAAACCTCTTAAGGGCTAGTTCTCACAACCTGCAGATGCAGACAGCTGAAGAGTTTATGAGCTGTACCACTTATAGACTTCAGGTAGGATCTTGCCCATTACTGAGTAATACTCCATATATATTTATTTATCTATAGGGTGGAAGATTTCACCATGTGGTTCCAGCTCCCCCAATCTGCAGTGGTGCAGCACAAGGAATCCTTACCTTGTACAGAGAACTCAAACTAGGATCTCAAAACTGTAAAACTCTCAATTCTGTAAGAACTGTATTTTTGTTTCATCCCTCTGATTCTGCAAAATGTTGCCCAGCTAACTAAGTGCTTCTCACAGTTCTTGCCTATAATGCATGCTCCCTTTTCAAAGAGTGAGGAGAAGCCTACAGTCTGAAGCTTGCTTTTATTCTGTAGAGGCCAAAGGCACGTAACTGTTCTGCTTCCCTAGATCTACTGATGTGCTTACCAGCTTTAGCACTGCTTTGGTTAAAACGCTGCCATCGCTTTTTGGGCGCTACGTGGCATACATCTCTAGGCTCATCACCCAAGGAGCCTTCTCTATCCAGTCCTGAATCCAACTCCCCATTTTCAAAGGAGTTGCAGCTCTCTCTCTTTTTATCATATTCTGACTTCATTCTTATACGAACTAAACTGTCATCAGAGGAACTTGCAGAGTCTTCGTCAGGGGAGTGTCCCATCAACTCCCAAGACACTTTCCTTGCAACATCTTCCTTTGCATTGTCTAGCGCACTAGCAACTGAGCCTTGGGCAGCTCTATCCTGGCGGGGCACACTCTCAGCTGAATTAGACAACCGCTTTAGTGTTTTGCTCTTTGATGCTGCATTAGCTACTAGTTTAGATAGCTGCTTAGATTTTGGACAGCTGCGCCTTGCGGTGCAGTTTGTACCAGAAACAGAAGCGTTTGTGAGTTCCCTTTTGTTAGCACCGGGATCGATCAACTTGGTTGCGATACCATGTGAAAAAGAGGACTGACCTTCTTTGGGTTTCTGACACTCTGGTTCTCGAACACTATCTTGGCTTTTTTCTAATTTATGAGTGGTTCCCATTGTAGGCAAAGATGTCAAATCACTTGGAGTGTTACTTCCAGAACTATCATCGCTGTGAGAACTCCTATAAGAGACTATGTTCTGAGTAGTCATGATCTGCTTCTCTTTCGTCTTACTATCATGCATGTCTTTCAACAACATTAATAAGGTGCTGAATTTATAATCGGGCTCAATAGGCAAATGGTTCTGCCCAGAGACAGATGAAAAGAGTAAGGGCACTGTGGACTTAGGTGGCCCACAGTCTTTCGCTTCAACATTCATGGACCTATACGACAGCTCCTTCAGTTCTGAAAGCACGTGTTTCACAACTGCCGTTTCTATTTCAGCAGAATCACCGGGTTTCTCATTTGTGCTGTTCAGCAGCTTGGGGCCATCAGCCTTCCCACTTTTGTTAGGCATATCTAACTGAGACCCAGGAGAACCTTTGGTAGCAGAAAAGCAGCAGTCGGGGCTACATTCATCTTCCTTAAGAGAGGAGTCTGTCCCAGCAGCAGCTTCTTTATGCTTGCATTTTATATTTCTGAACTGAGGCTGTTTTGCATCCATTTGACTTATAAACCCCTTACTTTGGAGTGTAGTGTGCTTATCTACATTGATAAGATTGTCATTCCTGTAAACTGAAGCCACCTCAGCTGCAAGGGAAGGCTCACGGAATTCCTCACCTCCTGTTTCAACATTGATATTCCTGTCTAGAGAACCTTCTGGAGGTTTGCGGCTTCGATTGCTGCTTTTTGAGACAGGTGCAGAATGTTTAATATCTCTTTGCCCTGAACACAGTTCTTTTCCACTTTTATTTACAGAGTCACTATTCTTCAAGACACTATAAGCTGCTGCCGCTGCTAAACTTTGGTCAAGGGAGTCTAGATCACAGGTACCGTTATCCGATGAATCAGAGTCTATTTGTTTCCTCTCTGCTCCAGCATCAGTTCTGGAATAGTGCTGCTGTAGCTTTGAACTGCAAGTGAAGCCTGCTGGATTTCTCTTTTTCTTCACGTCCGCTTTGGATGTTTCCTGCTGGCAGCTGCTATTAGATATATCAAACCCTGGTTTCTTATATTTGTTTTCAAATTGTCTTTCTCCAAAAGAAGAGAGCAAGTAGTTTTCCATGCTGCCTTTGGATCCCATTAGGCTCTTTGCTATTCTGCAAAGTTCATGAGAAGCCTGCTTCTCTGGCATATCTGCAGCAACCATATTTTTAGCTTTGCTTACTGGCCCTTTCCCCCCACTTTCTCTCTTGGATGCCTCCAGTTTGGTGCTACTTTTTCTTACTCTAGTTCTCCTCCGGGTGTCGGAGCTCTTCTTGTTTCGGGATTTGGTGAACACTTTCCCCTTATCATGGGTCAAATGTTTGGAGTCCAATGTTAGTGATTTCAAACATCCGTTCAGTTGTCTGCTCTGTTCATTTAAGGAGTCCTTTGTACAAGATCCCATTAAATGCACATCCTTCTCACTGTCCGGTTTGCTGGAAGTCGGGATGTATTTTTGAGCACTGTTCTGCTTCAGATAATCATTTGTAAGGCCAACACTGATCTCCCATTTTGCCAGAAACCTCTTAGGAACCTGGAAAGTATAGGAAAGGAAAAAACAAGTTACAAAAAAAATATAATACACAAAAAGATAAAATTACACACAGATATGAACATTATCTTCTTTCACAAAATCTAACTGCAGCACATAACTAATTAAAGTACGCAGATCAAAGCTAGAGTCATGGAGAACATGAATGTGACTTGTCATTTTTTATTTTGTCAACAAGGCCTAGAACATCATCTCTTGTCACAACGGACTCAGTTCCTCAGACTCCCTTCCTGTGAAAGTTAGATCAGGCACAGAGATCTGCTATATATAATCCCCTGTCATCTGAAGGTACAAGCGCCTAAATGATGTTCTGCTACTTCAATTGTTTTATAGCATCCCCTATTGCCTGCTTACATTTCTTTTGCCAAAATTTGTGCTCCTTTTTGTTTTCCTCATTGGACAAGACTTTCATTTGCTAAGCAGGCAATAAGGGATGCTATAAAACAATCAAAGAGCACATTGCTTAAACATAAATACTGACAATAGAATATTATTTAAATACATTAGTAGCAGAACATCATTTAGGCGCTTGTACCTTCAGGTGGCAGGGGATTCAAAGGTATGCTAAAGGAGGATAAAGAGACTGCAGAGAAGCTGAATAAATTATTTGCATCTGTTTCCTTGGTGGATTATATATAGCAGATCTCTGTGCCTGATCTAACTTTCACAGGAAGGGAGTCTGAGGAACTAAGTCAGTTGTGACAAGAGATGATGTTCTAGGCCTTGCTGATAACATAAAAAATAACAAAAGACAGCTTTTTGGCTCTAATAGCTCTTTGCCTCTGCTCATTGACCACTCTGGTATCCTCCTGGCCCTGGTGGCACCCTTCCTGACCTGGAGAGATTTGGCTCTCTTAATTATGCCTTTCAACTTCCTTTTCCTTTCCCCCAATCCCTTCATTTCAGGAAAGTTTCATCTTTTGAAGTCAAATGTGACTGTGCTGGATTTTCTTGGCAACTGTACATTTACAAATGTATGCAATTAGATAGCACTATGGTCACTGCTCCCAGTAGGTACTATAACATTTACATCTCACACCAGGTCCTGCATGCCACTTAAGTCCAGGAAGAGTCTGCTCCTTTGGGGATTTCTAGCTTGCCGGACTCTATGTTTTCTTTCACACACAGTGGCATTGCCTCCAATATGCCCTTCTTGGTCCTTCTTATAGAGCTTGTACCCAGAAGTAACTGTGTTCTATTGGTTCTCTCCATTATAGCAGGCTTCCATTATGTCCACTATATCAATGCTCTCATCTAAGGCCAAGCACTCCAGCTCACTCATCTTGACTCAGAGGCTTCACACACACACACACACACACACACACACACACACACACACACGCCTTCCAAAGGAGTCCAAAGTGGCAAACAACAAGGAATAAAACACTCCACATTTTAAAAACAATTCAAATACATATGCACCGTGGGAAATATATCAACTCAAAAGGCTTTTTACTCCATCTCCACAAATCTCTGACACCTGCTTGCCTCTCAGTTGCTATCATGTGCCCCTGCACTCACATTCTACCCTCTCCCCAATTTAAATTATAATAATAATTCCCCCCTTCCTCTCAGGGCCATGATTTGTTCTGAACAGGACTCTGCAGCTGCTTCCAGCTTCCCCCACACAATCAATTTAAAAGCTGCTCTGTCACCTTTTTTTATTTTAAGCACAAACAGTCTGGTTCCATTCTGGCTCCCTGAGAGCTTAACAAGTTCCAAAACTGGAATATAGCTGAATCCTTCTGATCCTAGTCTCAAGAAAATGGTTGCCTGGATGTTTTATGCCAGAATCTCAGTTTTGGAAATATTAACACAGAGCTAGGACCACAAAATGGGATGCTGGCTCCAGAAGGAATTCAAGCTGTAGACTAAGATTTTGAAATACAGTAGGGTTTCCTTCCTGCCCATATTACTCCACATTTGCCCTTCAGATACAATGTTTTCTCCATTAATAACATTGAAAAGTGTTGTCAAAAGTTCTCTTTATATACCTGTAACTAACATAATGGCCAGATTTACATGATTATATTTCCAGTCTATTATCAGGTAGCTATATGGACAAGTCAACACAAAAGACATTCCTTTATCAGCAGCCTCCAAGTCTCAAATCATATCAGTCATTTTAAAACCAGTATAAGAAACGCAATCCCAAAAAATGGAGCACCTTTGTATGCTGATAGAGTTAAGTGAGAGAGTTGAGCATGAGTTTAAATTTTTCCAACTGCGATCCATGGTCTTTAAGAAGTACTTCACTTCCACTAGATCATACACCTAGGTTTCACACTCAGATGAGAACACTCAAGAAGAAACCAAATGAGAACATGAGATTTACCTTGTGCTTGTAGCCTTTCTCTTTTTGCTTCCCTCTTCTCCGAAGGACAGGCAGTTCTTCAAACTGATGTCTTCCTTCAAAGACTACAATAGCTTTCCCTACAACCCAAGCTCTTTCAGATGGGTCTCCCAAGGCTTCCACATAGTATTCTCGATGTGGTCTGCGATTGGACACTATCAAAGACAAAATTGGCAAGATTAGCATTTTGTGTCAAGCTGTAGGAATGCCCCCAAAATATTTTCTAAAATATATCTAACAAATGGGACCTGGAATAAATGATGCAACATTGGGGTGGGGGGGGGAGTATTTCACCCTTGTTTTGTATTTCCCCAGAACACGCTGGTTCCTGCCCTCTTGTTTGTTATATGCATTAATTTGGCTCTATTTCTATTGGCACTCACCACCTGAGTTCACCATTAGAGGGTGATAGTCAAGTCCCTTTTGGACTTATTTTCTGGGTTCCAGGGTGCTGTACGGAAGGAGCAGATCCACATATTGTATGCACCAAATTTTGGTTTCAGGAAGCCATGACGATCGCTATGCCTAGGTCGATGGCTGCAGGAACAGAAAAGATGCTGGCTAAGCATCCTTGAATAATGGGAGCATTCTTCCTACGACAAAAGCTTTGTGAAAAATACGGCAATGGAACCTATGAAGATAGGTTAACCTCTCTCTGATAGCAACACCAAAGGTGCCCCTAGATGACCGAATTCTGGTTACTTGCTATTCTAATTAAAAGTAAGGAGGAGGACAAAATGTATTCCTGTAATCTATTCAAGCCTGAGCTGGAAGAACACAGCACTTTTGTTGAATTAAGAAAGAAGTATCTTATTACTTCAATACACTAATAACTCTAGGTACCTTTTGATGTGAAATGTGGTTTTTTTTGTTCAGGTTTTACAGTTATGTCTCTGTATGATTAGACAGGGAAGCAGCTGTTCAATGGAAAATACCCCAATTATAAACCATGGGGTGGAAGAGGGAGAGGAGTGTAGGATAAGAAGTGGACATTTTAATGAGAGTGAAGTTTCCCCGTTATCTGGTAATTGTCTGCATATGTGCCTTTATTCTATATGTGTGTCACATTAGAAGATAATTCTTTTTTCAACCAACATTTTATTTCCTTTTCAAAGAGTGAAGTCTTTGTTTTGGACAATTAGCTTAAGAAAGCAGGGCAGAACCAAGTACTTTCAAGGTTCTTCTTCCTGGCTTGGCAAAAATGACTTCTAGTTTTGATTTAAAAAAAGCTGAGAGATTCAGGGTTGCAATTAAGGAAGAGTAATGAAGAAGTCTGAGAATTTTGGTGTAAGTCATGATTTAATGGGCAAACTTATTTAAGGGGGTTACAGAGAAAACCAGAGTGTGGATAGGGATTTGAAATGGGAGGTGTTTAAAATTAAGAAAATGGAGAAGTAAGACTGGGGTGGTCTCTTCTTTTTCTCTCTCAGTGTTTCCTTACAGCTTTTAGTTTATATTGTTTTTTCTCCCTCCCCCAACAGCACATTCCCTGAAATGGTGGTGTTGGGAGATATAGAACAGGTCTGTGAATTTTTCATTTCTTGGGGCAAGCTTGTATGTTTGCTGAGATTTGTACTTCCATTTTTTGCTCAGGAATCTTCCATCTGGAACCAACAGACCTCACCACAAGAAGTCTGGTAGATTTGGAGCTTTTGGTAAAATCATTTATGTCCTCATTATTCCTCCCAAGTTCTCAAGTCTTTTAGAATATCCCTACATCTCACTTACTCTCTTTCAAATCTTGAGTAATTTTCATATATTGCTTAAGCAGACCTTTATAATATAGTGAAACATTCTTACTGCATTTGCTTTTAAGTTAGCTGGACTTGAGGGAGAGTGTTAGAAGGATAACTGGTAATTTACCTATAATAATTATGTACTATAAGCAGTCGGTGCAAGTTGTTTCATATTCCCATATAGTGCATATAGTGCATGTGGTTGCCCCATTATAATCATTTCATCTGTAGTGTATTTTTTTAAAAATATAATTTACTGTTCATTTTGTATTATGCTTTCACTGTCTTAAATAAATATACACATTTTTTCATGATGTGTTGGTTATTTTTACTACAGTGGTACCTCAGGTTACATATGCTTCAGGTTACAAACTCCACTAATGCAGAAATAGTACCTCGGGTTAAGAACTTTGCTTCAGGATAAGAACAGAAATCATGCTCCAGCAGCGCAGCAGCAGTGGGAGGTCCCATTAGCTAAAGTGGTGCTTCAGGTTAAGAACAGTTTCAGGATAAGAACAGACCTCCGGAACGAATTAAGTACTTAACCCGAGGTACCACTGTATTTCTTTTGGTGTGGCTCTTGCTTTTTGGTCTTATCCACATGCTCACTGAAGCAAACTTAATACAGATTTAATTTAGAACCCATTTTTCAGAGAGAATTATATTAAATATTAAATCAGTCTTTTCTTTGAAATTCTGGAGAGAACTCTAAAGTTCCAAATTTTGCTAGAGGTTGTTGGCCCTCTGCATTCACTGCTCCCTGTGTTTTACTTTTTGAATGAGTCAGGGGTTAAAACAGGGGTCAGCAAACTTTTTTCAGCCGGGGGCCGCTCCACCATCCCTCAGACCTTGTGAGGGGCTGGACTATTTTTTTTGGGGGGGGGGGTGAACAAATTCCTATGCCTCACAAATAACCCAAAGGTGCACTTTAAATAAAAGCACACATTCTACTCATATAAAAACAACAGGCAGGCCCCACAAATAACCCAGAGGTGCATTTTAAATAAAAGGACACATTCTACTCATGTAAAAACACACTGATTCCCGGACCATCTGCAGACTGGATTTAGAAGTCAATTGGGCTCAATTCGGCCCCCGGGGCCTTAGTTTGCCTACCCATGGGTTAAAAGGAGTTCAGAAGCTGTCATCATAGGATAGATAAGCAACTGTTTCCCCAAAGAGAAACATCTCATGAATGAGTAAACAGCACAAGTTTTAATTTCTTTTTCTTCCCTACTTCAGCATACATATTTCAGATACTGTTCGGGAGCTATTTGGACACTATGTGGACAAGAGTCTGGGAGAGGAGGTCAATGCATCTTTGGGTACCATTCTCTCAACCACTGCCTATTCTACTTCAAATTTTCATTTTTAGAAGAACAGTTTTACTCTTCAAATTGGTTCCTGGTTGAAGTTCTCAGGGATGCAAGCATAGTGGGGGGTTTTTTTTGGGGGGGGGAATATGGAGTTCTGAAGGACAGTGGATTTAATTCAAAACACCAGAGGCTTTGCAATGGTGGCACGCACGTTTTAAATTTCAATAAGAGGCAATAATTTACCTGTTGTGAAGAAATAACGCTCACACCTTGCACTTGGTCCACTCTCCCTACTCCTGTCTTCTTGGTTGATTTCTAACATTTTCACATTGTTCTCTCACCACTGAATATTTCACTTCATGACATACTCCTTCAGCAAACCCACCCACTGAAGTATATTCTCTTTCCACCAAAGCCTTCCTCTTCCACCTCCTAAACTCCAGAACCTTGAGAACTCCCTTCTTCACAATCTCTCAGTATTGAATACTTGAACAGTATTGTGATGGGACGATGAGCTGCTTGTGCGTAAAATGCAAGTCCCTCAGAGTTTGATCAGGCTTTCAAACCTCTGCCTGTGACGGAGCCCCTCCAGCATGGCTGCGTCAATCACTAGTAGAATCCGAAAGTGGCTGCTTTCGGAAACGTTTCCAACATAAAAGCTCCTTAACGGAAACACGTCGTCTGGCCTCTCGGCGTGACAGTTTCCGTCGAGGTGTGGGTGTCCCTATAGGAGGTCCTGAGACCTCCCCACTGGTTTCGCTTGAAGCGTCTCTGAGCCATCCCTCCGACTCACTTTCCCTTGGAGTTCTTGCTCGCCCTCTACTGGTTCCCTCTTCCGCTGCTACTGCTCTCTCACCCTCAGTGAGCCTTTGCGCCTCCGGCGCTTTAGATGTCAGTTCCCTGACATCCACCTCCCCTCCAGGGCCCCCTTCACCCCCTCCCGTCTCCTCTCCTACTGGCGGTGAGGAGGTAAAACCCTTGAAAGAACCTCCCTCATCTTCCGACGTCGCGAACACTTCCTTCCACTTGTTGCTGTTCCTACTCTCTAGGTACTCTTCGTCATCAGAGTCCACTCCCTCTTCCAACTCCGACTCCGCGAACCCTTCCATTTCCTCTTCCTCATCGGTGGTGCCGAAATACTCCCTCCTAAACCTTGCTATCGGCTGAGGTTTCCTCGGGAACCTTTGATGGAACGTTTCTGTTAAAACCTCGTCATTGACTTCCTGCGCACTTACCCAGGTGTTTTCTGACTCCGGTTCCCCTTCCCACGCCACTAAATACTCCACCTGATTTCCCTTCCACCTGGAATCGAGGATTTCCGCTACATGGTTGCGGCGTTCCCTCTCTTCCAAGGCTGGTCCCCTGACGTGCTCCCCTTCACCTCCTCCCCTGTATGGTGACAGTAACGACCTGTGGAACACTGGGTGCAATTTCATGTGATTGGGTAATCGGAGTTTGAAAGCTACCGGGTTGACCTGCTGAATCACCTCAAAGGGTCCCAATCTTCTGGGCCTCAGTTTCTTACAACCCCCTTTGAACGGCAACCCTTGGGTTGACAACCACACTTGATCCCCCACCCTTATGGTTTCACCTTCCCTTCTGTTCTTGTCTGCCTGCTTCTTATATTGTGCCTTAGCCCTTTCTAAGTTGAGCTGGAGCTGCTGATGGATGGCTTCCATCTCTTCTACAAAATGTTCAGCCGCTGGGACGCTCCATCTCTCCCCTCCTTCCCCTGGAAATGCCCTGGGGTGACACCCGTAATTAGCCAAAAAGGGACTCATCCCTGTGGACACATTCTCCGCATTATTGTAGGCAAATTCTGCCAACGCCAACTTTTCGACCCAATCGTTCTCTCTGTCATTGACATAACACCTAAGATATTGTTGAAGAATGCCATTTGCCCTTTCCGCCTGCCCGTTGGTTTCAGGGTGCCGGGCAGTTGAAAAATTGACTTCCACGTGTAACAAGCTCATGAGCTTCCTCCAGAACCTGGAAGTAAATTGTTTGCCTCGATCTGAGATCACCCTCGAGGGAGCCCCGTGCAACCTAAAGATATGTTCCACAAACAACTTCGCCGTTTCTTCCGCTGTGACTGCATGTGAGCATGCTACAAAGTGGCACATCTTAGTTAACAGGTCTACTACTACCATGATGGCTGTTTTCCCCTTGGACCTTGGCAGATCCGTCATAAAATCTATTGATATCGCTTCCCAAGGCCGTTCTGGTGTGGGTAAAGGTTCTAATAACCCTGCCGGCGCCCTTCTTTCCCCTTTGGCTCGCTGACATTGGTCACACCCTCTTACATACTCCCTTACATCTTCCCTCACCTTAGGCCACCAAAATTCCCTGGTAACCAACCACATGGTCTTGTGTTGCCCAAAATGTCCCGCCGTGGGGCTATCATGCAACTGCTTGAGTACTCTCCCCCTCAATTCACCTTCGGGTATATACAGTGCCCCTTTGTAATACAATGCCCCATTTCTTTCCTCAAAACCTCCGGGGCTCTCGCCCTCCCCCCTGAGACCTCTGAGCTTATCCTGGGCATATTCATCATTTTCCGTTTCCTCCACCAGTTCTCGTTGCCCCACCATCGCCGCCCCACACACCCAGCGGTCCTCCGGGATGACATGTCTCTCTTCGATCACCCCCTCCCCTTCCCAATATTCTGGTTTGCGTGAGAGCGCGTCCGCCCTGACGTTTTCTGGGCCTGGCACATAACAAATCTCAAAGTTAAATTTGGAGAATTCCTGTGCCCATCTCACTTGTCGTTGGTTGAGCACTCGAGCTGTTCTCCAATACTCTAAATTTTTGTGGTCGGTGCACACTTGCACCTTGTGTTGTGCCCCAATTAATAAATGTCTCCACCTCCGGAATGCTTCGTGAATGGCAAGTAGTTCCCTGTCATACACCGTGTAATTCCTCTCGGACTTATTCAGCTTCCGCGAGAAGAAGGCACACGGTCTCCACTCCGACGCACTCCTCCCCGGTTGAAGAAGGACCGCCCCTACCGCCCGGTCGGATGCATCTGTTTCCACTCTCATGGGTTTTCGTAAATCCACATGCAGAAGTTGTTCTTCCGAGGCGAAAGCCCTTTTCAGTTCTTCAAAGGCTCGATCCGCCTCTGCCGTCCAAACAAATTTCTTCTTGCTGCTGAGACAGTCGGTGATGGGCGCCGTCAAGTGGGCAAAGTTCTTGATGAACTTCCGATAAAAGTTCCCAAATCCCAAGAATCTTTGCACGTCCTTCTTGGTCTTCGGTGTCTTCCATTCCAGTACCGCTTGGACCTTGCCTGGATCCATGGCCAATCCCTTGTCTGACAAGCGGTACCCCAGGAATTCCACCTCCTTGGTATGAAACTGGCACTTCTCCAGTTTCACCCACAGCTGGTTGGCTTGCAGCCTGCCCAACACTTCTCGAACGTCCCTCACATGCTGTTCCTCATTTTCCGAATACACCAACACGTCGTCTAAAAAGGCCACACAATTCTTGTAGAGCAAAGGTCCCAGAACGTGGTTTATAAAAGCTTGAAAACACGCGGAGCCCCCTTGTAGACCGAAGGGCATAACGAGGTATTCAAAGGCTCCCAACGGGGTAAACATGGTGGTCTTCCATTCATCTCCCTTCCTTATGCGTATCAGATTGTACGCCCCCCGCAGGTCCAGTTTTGTAAAAATCTTTCCCTTCCTTACTCTGGTCAAAATGTCATCAATTCGGGGCATAGGGAAAGCCAGGGGCTCCGACACTGCATTGAGGGCCCTGAAGTCACACACCAGTCTCGGTTTGTCTGTGTTCTTTTTGTCCACAAAAAACACTGGGCTGCCCCCCACCGCTCGGGACTCTCTGATGAAACCTCGCTTCAAGTTTTTGTCAATGAACTCCCTCAGCTCCTGCATCTCCCTGTCTGACATGGCGTACAGCTTGCCTACTGGGAGTTGGGCCCCTGGGAGTAGGTTGATTTGACAGTCAAAGGGTCTATGCGGTGGCAGTTTGTCTGCTTCCCTTTCGCTGAATACGTTGCTCAGATCTGCGTATTGCGGGGGCACCTTCCCTTTGTCCATCACTTCCATCCCCGCTAGGGTGACTCTGTCTCCTCCCGAAACCTTCCCCTCCTTGCAGTGTTCTAGGCAATGCGCTGACCCAAAGGAGACCACCCTCTGATGCCAGCCCACTAGTGGATCGTGTAGCGCCAGCCAGCTCATCCCCAAAATGATGGGCGCTCCTCCCAGGATGGCCACATTAAACGCTATCTGTTCGGTGTGCCTTGCCACTCTCATTATCATCGGGACAGTCTGTTGGCTAACTTCTCCCCCCAACAGCTCTCTGCCGTCAATCGTAGTCACCTGCAAGGGGTTACTTAAAGGGATAGTCTGTATCTGGTGCTCAGCTGCAAACTCCTTACTCATGAAATTACAGGAGCTGCCTGAATCCAAAAGCGCCTTGACCTTTAGTGGGTGTCCGTTTGGCAGTTCTAGTAACACCTCTATCACTAAAGCGGGTCTGGGGGGTTCTGGCATGGGCACTTTCATTGCTCTTTGGCCTGGCTGCTGTGCCCCAACGGTGGCAGCCAGGCGTTGGCTTTTACTTGCTCCTTGCCTTCCTCTTCCTTTCCCCCAACAGCTCCTGCCATCCCTTGCCATTCCTTTCTTTGTGGGCAAACTCTGGCAAAGTGCCCTGGCTGTTGGCAGAGATAACATCTCTTGGCGTTCTTTCCCTCCTTTTTCCGCCCTTCACTGGGATTTGAAACTGCGCGCGCCCGCGCTGTTCCAACTTCCATCGGCTCTGCCGGCGGGAAAGGTGGCTCTGGAATGTCTGGAATGCGGAACTCCCTCCAACGGTCTCCTTTCCCTTCCCGCTTTTCCATAGCCCTCGCCTCCTGGCGCGCTCCTATGGCCAGCGCAGATTTGGTTAACTGGTCCATAGACTCCGCCCTGGGGCCCCGGGAAAGCTCATCTTTGACGGTTGAAGAAAGCCCCTCTTCGAAAAGCATTTGGATGGGCTCCGCCGATAGGTCCCACCCCAATTTGTGAATCAACATGGTAAATTCAGTCCAGTACTCACGGACAGATCTGCTTCCTTGCTGGCAAGCCATTAACTGCCTTCGCACCACCCCCTGCTCAATATCGCTGGAAAACATCAGGTCCATGGCACGAAAAAACTTCCTCGTGTCCTTTAAGATCTCATTATTCGCTGCCATCAGGGGTCTAACCCAATCTTTCGCCCCGGATTCGAGATGGCCAATCACATACGCCACTTGCGATTCCTCATCGGGGAAGTCATCAAACTGCAAGTTTAGAGCGTATTGCATCTCTGTTCTAAAGGCATGATAGTTCCTGGGATCCCCCCCGAATTTCTGCACCAATCCTGGCACCTTTCTGGCGAGCGGGGTGGTTTTCTCCTTTCCCTTTTCTGCATC
This sequence comes from Podarcis melisellensis, assembly GCF_964234715.1. Lineage (NCBI taxonomy): Eukaryota > Metazoa > Chordata > Lepidosauria > Squamata > Lacertidae > Podarcis > Podarcis melisellensis. Next base: position 67,404,367 of record NC_138529.1, on the reverse strand, counting down.
CTGAGCCCTCCTCTCCTCAAGCCTCGCCGTTTGCAGCGCCAACTGGATCTCCAACGCCCTGTACCTTTCTTCCAGGCTTGGACCTCCTCCAGCTGCTCCTGCTTCCCCGGTTCCGGCTGGATTGCTCATGATGCTTCTCCCTGCACAAGCTGGCTTTCGGAGACTTTCGGATTGCTGTGATGGGACGATGAGCTGCTTGTGCGTAAAATGCAAGTCCCTCAGAGTTTGATCAGGCTTTCAAACCTCTGCCTGTGACGGAGCCCCTCCAGCATGGCTGCGTCAATCACTAGTAGAATCCGAAAGTGGCTGCTTTCGGAAACGTTTCCAACATAAAAGCTCCTTAACGGAAACACGTCGTCTGGCCTCTCGGCGTGACAGTTTCCGTCGAGGTGTGGGTGTCCCTATAGGAGGTCCTGAGACCTCCCCACTGGTTTCGCTTGAAGCGTCTCTGAGCCATCCCTCCGACTCACTTTCCCTTGGAGTTCTTGCTCGCCCTCTACTGGTTCCCTCTTCCGCTGCTACTGCTCTCTCACCCTCAGTGAGCCTTTGCGCCTCCGGCGCTTTAGATGTCAGTTCCCTGACAAGTATTATGCACGTCTACTTAAAAATAAGCCCTTTGAGTTTAACTGGACTTACTCCGAGGAAAGTGGGCACAGGATGAGACCAAGTGCAATTCTATGTACCTTTACCTAGCAGTAAGTCCAACTTAACATGGGCTTGCTTCTAAGTGGAGAGCCATAGGCTTCCACTACCTACCTGTAATCCTAAACAAACCACTAACCAAACAAAGTTCCACTGATTTCCATGAAACATTCTAATTATCCCAGGTTAGGGCTGGGCCTTATTATTATCATTAGCATTCATGTAATGCCATCAATGCATATGGTTATGTATGCAATTAAGATAAGAAATGAAGGGCTTGCAATCTAAAATAGTGATGCCTGTTACTACCCTTTCACTTTTTCATGGCAGGGTGACCAAGCCAAATATATATATATAGAGAGAGAGAGAGTGAGTACAGGACTCCAGAACTTTTGACAGAGGAAGCTGCAGTTTGCTGCCTGACAAGCTATACAAACATTAAAGATACACAGCCCACCCCCCTCAACATCATCATCTTCACCCAGGCAGCTTATTTGACAGCCACCCTGGTCAATACACACTTATGGAGGCTAATCTGCAAAGTGAGCTGTGTATGGATAATACAAATCACTAAAACTCTGATCATGTGATGCAAATAATATATTATTACCTTTCATTTTTGAATGCGTGTCTAGCACAGGATCATGGGAAATTTTACAGGGCCACCATGGACGCCTGTTGAACTTTGCCCATACAAGATCTCCAGTTTCATACTTCACCGGAGCAGGTTTCTTCTTATTTCGACCCTATGGAGAAAAAACAATAAACTGCATTGATATATAATTCACTCTAGTGGAAGCTGCTTGAGCCACCAGGACTGTAAACTGCAGTTGGCTTAAATCAGTTGATTAATTGCAAGAGGGTAAGAGTGGAAGGGCACACTGGTTTATTTTTGGTTTTGAGGTATTGCTGAAATAAGGATTGAGAAAGAAAATATCACAAATCTTCTCTTATTCTACCAATGCTCTTGTGTACTGAACTGTAAACAGCAGCATTATAATGTGAAGATTTATAAACAAGTTATTTTACACTTCCTTTGGGAAATGAAACAAAGGCACCAATATTGAGATTACGGTAGCTTGTATCTAAACAAAAAAAGTTAAATCAGCTAACTGGTTAAGACAGATCAACTTAACATTCTTCCAATCAGTTAACAGATCTACAACCTACACATTGTGCAGGCCCAGCAGCCAACCCTGACTCTTTTCCTCATCAAACCAAACATTTGCCAAGGGCAAACTTATATCACTAATAAATAAGCAGTTTTTAGAACTCTAAATGTGGATGAGTTGAACACAATAGTCACCTCTCCTAATGGAAAAACAGAATCGCTGCCCTTTCCTGTCAAGGAAACAGCTAAAGCTCTAAACTGGTACTAGGCAAAATAAAGGGTGGGGAGGAGAAGGGAGGAAATGAGATGTTATTGCTAAAATTGAGGATTTGGATACCCTTGCCGTTAGGAGGAACGTTTTCAGTTCTAATGTTTCTTAGTGACTGCAAAATGTGATCAAAGAATCAAGCTCTAGCCTTGCTTTTAAGGTGGAACACATGGGGCTACCTTCTCCGTACACTCTCTGAAAGGCCACCTCCCTCTCAAAGGCTGGAGGACCTTCCAGAGCAGCATTTTGTGAAGGGATCCTTCCAAACAGAAATATCAACACCCAAAAATGTGTGTTCCTCTTTGCATTCTAGCCATGATTCTACATGTAAAATTATGGAAGCAGGAAACTTATAATTTTAAAACTAAGTGCTACACAAGTTATTGTTAGAAGCCAATATTGAAAATTAGTTCCTCAGACTAAATAAAGCTTTATTAAAACAGCATCAACTTTTATAGGTAAGACACAGAGATAGTTGCAAACTATATATCCACACACCCACTTTCTTTGATGGATTAAAAATCTCCCCATATCACTAAATTGATTCATTTCAGCTCGCTCCAAAATCAAAGACAGAATGAATGGGTGAGCCTTTATTGCATCTTGCAGTCCCCAGAAGAACAGTGCAAAGACGTGGGTATGAGAAAGCAATAGAAAATGGGAAAGTGAATTTGAAAACATATTAAAAACAATGCTTGTTGTGATGTACAGATTGTCAAGCCATGATTTACAATCAACCAGGAATGCAGAATCGGAAACCATGGTTTGAAAACAATGGTGGTGCAGCATGATGCCTGCATCAAGGAACCATAATTACAGACTACATTTGTGCTTCTTAAATGTCCAATTAAAAATGCTGGATGCTCATTTTAACTAAATTTTAATATGTGAGGATGAACAGCTGAAAAGCAGAAGGAAGAGGCAGTGATTTGATGGAGATGCGGAAGGTACTGTAGGGTGCTTAATTCTTAACCTGTTTCTCTAGCATACAGGAAAACCACATACCTGGAAACCCAAGGCGGGGGAAAAATAAACTGGGGAAAGTAGGTTCAGAAGAAAAGCATCTCCTTCTCCGCTTCCAATTTATGTGTCGTTCCCCCCTCCCCCATAGCAAGGTGGTAGAACACATATTTAGAACAATTGCTTTGCATACTAAATGTCCCCCGTTCAATCCATGGCCTTTCCAGGTAGGCCTTAGAAGGACAACTATGGACCTCTGATGCTAGTCAGAGTAGCAAAACACTGAACTAGGTGGACCTGTAAGGTATAAAGCTGCTTCCTGTGTTGCTTTCAACTCTTTAGCAGAAACCCAAGTCCTCAGATAAAGATCTGTCACAGAAATTTAGCTCTCATGTAATTTATCATCAGTTCTGAAGTGAAGTTCAACATTAAATTATTGGAGCCAGAGCACAACTGTACTAGTCATCTACTTCAATTTTCCACTACATAGAATACAGAGAAAGAGGAAGTGCCAAGGGCACATATCTGCAGTTAGGAAGACTTCATGCTCGCAAAGTTAATTAAGAAATAAAGTGTGATTCAAAATGAAAGATACGCCTTGTTTTTTAAAACAGACCAATGTTTTTAAAATTGTTATAAAACCATAATCTAAGTCCCCCAAATGTTGATCTTTTCTAGTCCAACAAGCAGTATTTAACTTTTTTATTTAAAAAAACAACAACCATGATGCATTATGAGTCACAGTTTTAGACTAATACAACATTAGGAAAGACACTACACATAGGAGAACACTCTTATGCTTGAGTTATGCTGGATGAGGGGCTATGTGGAACTCTGTGGAAGGAGAGACACTGGTGCCATAACAGATATGGCAGCACAGCACCATGGAATTGCAGCTGTTCCACTGGCACAGAAATGGCAGAGGGAAGAGGCACTTCCCCACAGACCACTACCACATCCTCAGTGACAATGTAGCTTTACAACAGCCCCAGACCACATGCAAGAAATTTCCTCCCATTTACAGCAGTGGGAGGAAAACAAATGAAAAAATAGCAGCCACCCCACCTCAGTGAGCACCTCTCTCACATAGGCTATGGTGTAGTCTCAGCGCCCAAATGCAGCCTACCACCACAAATATATAAACCACATACAGGGAGGTCATAACTCAAGATGACAAGTCATGCAGCATGGGGCTTTTATTTCTCTTGTCTCTGGCGACACAGGGCTCACAAGAAGGGACTCCAGCAATAGAAAAGAGGAAGAAACGGTGCTCTGCACACAAAGGGAGCTCTTTGCACAAACAACTTGTGCCCCAGAACCCTGCCAGGAACTGGAGCACAGAGTGGACATTTGTTTTCCTTGAACCCTCACAGGAACCTTGCAGCAACTCCGTCACAGCACTCTTAACAGTTGGGGGTGCCAGAACAAAACACCCCACACAAACAAGTAAGGGGACAGGGCAAGCGTGCTACAAAATACATCCATTTTTCACTGTCTCCCACATCTCACCACCTCATCGCCACATACTATCCAAACTGTATTACTCTAACACTATGCTTCAGCAAAACGAATTATGGTGCTGGAGGAGACTCTTGAGAGTCCCATGGACTGCAAGAAGATCAAACCTATCTTAAGGAAATCAGCCCTGAGTGCTCACTGGAAGGACAGATCCTGAAGCTGAGGCTCCAATACTTTGGCCACCTCATGAGAAGAGAAGACTCCCTGGAAAAGACCCTGATGTTGGCAAAGATTGAGGGCACAAGGAGAAGGGGACGACAGAGGACGAGATGGTTGGACAGTGTTCTCGAAGCTGCTGAAGCATTGTTGTTGTTTAGTCGTTTAATGGTGTCCGACTCTTCGTGACCCCATGGACCAGAGATGCCAGGCACTCCTGTCTTCCACTACCTCCTGCAGTTTGATCAAACTCATGTTAGTAGCTTCGAGAACACTGTCCATGAGGTGGCCAAAATATTGGAGTCTCAGGATCTGTCCTTCCAGTGAGCACTCAGGGCTCATTTCCTTAAGAATGGATAGGTTTGATCTTCTTGCAGTCCATGGGACTCTCAAGAAAAGTTAAGAGTTAAGAAAAATTAAAAAATGAAATATTTTTTTTAAAATAATTTAAACCCCCACCAGTCATTGCGTCTTATTGAGAGACCTCTTTCTTTGGAACACACAGCGAATATCATTTCTGTAGCTTTTCTCCATCTCATTAACAACTGTGATGCTTCTTGCTCATTAAGAAAATGATGGGAAGATTACAGGCGCTTTCTAGTTCCCTAGCAATCCAAAGAATGACTTTAAATGGCCTTAGCACCTCCCCACCCCCTTCTGTGAGAGTTTTGCTTTGGTGTTTTTGGCTGAGGAGGAGATTAGTTTTACTGTAGTTGAAACAGAACTGTAGCTATGATTCAGGTGTTCTCCAGGTTTCTCAAATAACAACAATATTTGCACAGTGTCTTAATTGTTAAAGTGCTTAATCCACATTATCTCATCAATCTTCACTACTACCTTATAAAAATAGTTAAGACCAGTCCTATTTCCCCCTGCATATTTCAGGCGGAGGGGCTGAACCATGGCTGTGGTAGGTCAAGAGGACAGCATCCTGCCCTTCAAAACAAATTTTGGTATTACAGAACCAAGAAGCGATAGTGAATACAACACTACCACTTGAGTTACTCAGCAGGGAAGGTCTCCTAGGCACAAACAGCCCTGACTTGTGATTTTAAAATAAAAAAATTAAAGGGGGAGGGCAAATGCCAAGAGCTCTCTGTGAGCTACTGAAAATGTCTGGGGCAGGGGTATATATGGCCTGCAGGTTTGCCAGCCCTGCTTCAGAGGGCATGCAACTCTGTTCTGTTCACACCTAGTAGTGTGTTTGTGAAATACAGTACAGTCGTACCCTGGCTGTCAAACTCAATCCATTCCATAAGTCCATTTGACTCCCGTAACAGTTTGAAAACCAAGGTGCGGCGTCCGATTGGCTGCAGGAGCTTCCTGCACTCATTCTGAAGCTGCAGAAGTCACGTCAGACGTTCGGCTTCCAAAAAACGTTCGCAAAACATAACACTCACTACTGGGTTTGTGGCATTCGGGAGCCAAAACGTCCGAGTACTGAGGTGTTCGACAACCAAGGTACGACTGCAGTTGTATTTAATTAATGTTGTGGTCATATAAAATAAATTAAAAGTATTTATTTTAGCTCAATATGGCTCTGAACCATAAGGATGTTTCACAGGTAATGGTGAGATACCAAGTGTTCAGGATATGGAGACAGCAAAAGGGAAAAACCAGAGTGCAAACCACAGATTGCAAACAGGGCACTCAGTTTAGGCAGAAAGGCTGTCTGTGTAAACTGGAATGTTTCACATGGGATGATCCATAAAAAGGGCTGCTTGCATTTCACAAGTCCACTTATTCATTTAGTTCCCCCAGAACTAACATGCCTGTTTCCTTACAGCAAATGGAAGTCAATATGGAAAATGCTGATGGGGTGAAGGCAGGAAGAAAGTGGGAAACGGAGGACACAACAAAAGGGTGGGGAAATAGGCAAAGTCAATAAAACCCATAGCAAAGGTAAAGGAATAGGGCTGGGAGATGAAGGATGGGAATAAGATTTATTGACTGCAACCTTCACACATATGCTTGGGTGTAAGGTCCATTCGACACAGTGAGACTTGTTTTTAGGTCACCTACCGGTGGGGAATAGTTTCCAGCTCAAGTGATGAACTGTATTCCCTTGTGAGCAACATTATGGAAGTCATGTGCCAACACAAGGCGATACCAAATTGAAAGTGGGTGGAGCCAATGCCACACACACATCTCTGCATTTCCTTGCCATGTGCTGCTGAAGGCGCTCTCTTTTCTCAGCACACAGTGAGAAATCCAAGAGAATGCAGGAAGACTATTCCTTTCCTTCATCACGCACCACCTGAGCCCTGCCACATCCAGAAACCCTTCCCCCCCCCACACCTGCTTCTCAGCTGGTTCATGCAGAAACCACTGATAAGCAGAAGATACAGTATATAAACTATTACAAGGCATAATACAGCATATGGAACATCAATAACCATAAAATATGGTCCCATTTACTCAAATACCCACACAAATTCCACATCAGCTAACAGAGCCCTATCTTTCCAATCATTCCACACCTGCACACATTTAACCAAACTCTCTCACACAAAATAAACCACTAACACAATCTCCAACACGTACCTATTCCAACAAGTCCCCAGGAAAATATACAAAATATACACACACACAAAAACCCCACACAACAATACTGGCAGCCTGATACTGTACCAATACCAAATTTAGTCCAGGACTCCATCATCTACACAGCTCTACCCCTAGTCAAAAGTTTACAGCTCCCATCTGAGAGGATGTCAGACTCTAACCCCTCCCACCCACTCTAACACCTCCCACTATGGGACAGTATTATGCATCATCCTACTAAAATAAAAAGCACAGTCGTAAGAGGGATGAGGCCCTGACACTCACGGCACTCTAAAGCCATGGTGCTTCTTTGCTGCCTTTACAGGCAGATGTGATTTCATTAACAGCCCTGTGGGGAAAGTACTGGAATTATGTGTACAATCCAACTCTTTCAATTACAGAACATTCTCAGAAGCAAAACAAAGATTAGATTTTGATCATTTTGTAATGAATCTATGTAATAGTGTATGTTCGGGTGGAGGGTGGGTTGTAATGGCAAAAGTATGAACAAGTGATTTAATTTACTCTTAAATCTTAACAGCATTCGTGTAATTAAGAGGACTTCACCTAGCCTACTTAACGCAGAACGAAATGCAGTTTGCTATACTGCACATCAAGCTATCTGCTATACCTGCACATCATTCAATATCCCTCTTTATAAAGGGTAGAGACAATGAACAATGCACCTTCTGTTGTCCCACATTCCCAAAAATACATACCCAAATTGCAGCAAAATGGTTTCTCCTTACAAAATCATTTGGTGTTGTATGAAATACAGTATGTGAACACAGTCCAAGCATTTGAATGCTCACACATACCAATGTGTAAAATATCCTCCCATTTCTTTACCATAAAGAAAACAAGACCCACACCTATGACAGAATTTCTTTCTTTCATTTGTAAGCAACAGGATTCTAGAGCATCCTTTGCCAACCTGTTGCCCCACAGGTGTTTTGGACTACAACTCCCATTGGGCCCACTCAGAAGGGCTGTGCTGATGGGAGTTATAGTCCAAAACAGGCATAGGCAAACTCGGCCCTCCAGATGTTTTGAGACTACAATTCCCATCATCCCTGACCACTGGTCCTGTTAGCTAGGGATGATGGGAGTTGTAGTCACAAACATCTGGAGAGCCAAGCTTGTCTATGCCTGGTCCACATCATCTGGAAGGTACCAGGGCCCTGGAGTGCTGCTGCTGGTCATAGACAGTGCTCTGGAACAGATGGAATAAGTAGTCTAACATTGTACAGTATAAGGCAACTTCCTATGTTCCTATGAATAGTGACGCATGAACAAGACACAGAAATATCCCCATCAAATTCAGTTCAGTCTTTGGCAGGACTTGAATGCTAATATCTGATTATAGCTCATTAGCTGGATATAAAGATAAAGCAAAAGGATATAAAACAGATTTTTAAAAAGTAAGAAAATACTTTGCATAAAGCTACAAATAAAAATCTGTATGATATCTGAGTAGTAAGGACACTAATGAATTATATGAATTCCACATAAATTATTATGATTTTCTATATTAGGAATTAGAAGATCTGACAAATCTGGAAGAATTTTCATGGTGAGAATTGTGTTATGTTGTTATCTGGCAGTAGTTTGTCCCCACAAAAAACCCAGTCACCATGTTCTCTACCGACTAAAGCCTTGACATCAACCTCAATGGTAGCCCAACACAGCAATTGCAGCAATCCAACCCTGAAATTATCCAGAGGATTTGGCACGGTTCAATGTTTTTCAAAAAGGGGAGGTTGTTTCGAAACCTTTTTTTAAAAAAAATTATTTGAACCATGTTGTTTTGAAATTTGGAAGTTAAGGAATTTAACAAAACTTGAGACTTTTTATAAAGTTAAAGATCATTTATCCAAAATTTATCCTTTGTTATTGAATAATAATTATGAATTGGAACAGGTTAACAACTGTATGAGTAAACAGGCACAATATGTAATATCTAAAACATTACTCTATGAATACTATCAGATTCCCTATTACCGTTGTTAAATTATACATCTCAATAAACAGAGAACACAGAAAATTAACTTCTTCCATGATAGTCACAGCAAGTATGTTGTCTGCTCAAAATATTGGATAAATAAACTTTGAGAACTAGCCATGATGTTAAAATGGGGGTATTATTTAACATACAAAGAAAGAGGATATGAACAAAATAGATTTCTAGAAGCACTGTCTCCATTTATATTGTATTGATAAAGAAATTACTGCTTCCCTGAAGTTCAGTATGGTGTTAACGTTTTAAGTAAATAACCTCCTCCTATCCTTTGTTATATAGCATATCATTGTTTCATTTAAAAACATCTCAAAAAAAGGTTGTGTTAATTTAGAAAGACTGTTCAAGCTATTATGATTGCTGTTAAATCTCTTTTTAAGCTTTCCCTGTAATGTTGTATGGTACCTTCCTCATAGCCCCCTTCCGCCGCCCCGCCCCGCCCCCCCGCTCCAGACAAAGAGGCCATGCTTACTGTAACTAAATGCAATGAAATGAAATGAGAAATTTGGTTAGATAAAATTAATAAATTAATTTCCAAAACATTCTCATCATAGAAGTTAGGAAACGGGGTTGTTTCTCCCCAGTATTAATCAATGTGTACTATTAATTATTTAAAATATTTATCTGTTTGGTTAACAAATAAATTTATTCAGCATCTGGTATCTTAATTTTTATGGCACTTTCCGTGACACACTTCCTATATTTTCAACGCAGCAAAGTTCTCCTGATCATTTATTTTCAAATGACATTTTACTGTTTTCCAAACATGAAAAACAACTAGTCCCTGAATAGTTGCCTCCTTATTTTCCACAACAATATCCAATTGACAAGTGATATCAGCATGATAGTCTCCAAGATGTAGAGCTTTGTGTTAGCCCATCGTTAATTCTATCCAGAATACAAGAGAAACCAGGAAATGCAAAACCTGTTTGTATGACAAGCATGGCTTTGAGGTGATTTTATTACATGGAGTGTATAGTATATGCTCCAGTACCTAAATAGCAGTACATAATGTAGTTTTAATAATTTTCAGATACGGAACCCTTATTTCTCAAATAAGTTGAAATTCTCAACTCATACAACTACTAATATTTACAGCTTCAAACTAGCTGACCATATTCCCTATCAAAGTACATATTAAACAGAGTAGCCCAGTCTTATAGCACTATTTGATGAGCTATGGCACAATCTGGTCTTCTCTCACTGCAACTGAAGCCTTAACCAATGCTATCAAAATGGAATAGAAGGAATCCAGCTATGACCAGGTTACTAATGCACTAGGCCAACACTTTCCTCTATAACCAGGCCTTTGGCCTTACACTATCTGTGGCCTTTAAAAAGTGGGTGAGACGTTTTTGTTGTAGTTCTCTTTCCTCTTGGTGTTGATGTATCTATGTGTGATTTCCTGTCCGTATGTTGGGTTGTAAGACACTTTGGGTTGTCCTGGGCCAGATGAAGCAACTGACAAATTTAATAAGCAAAAAGAAATAATAATAACCCCTATGGGTGGTAGTCAGGGACGCAGGTGGCGCTGTGGGTTAAAGCCTCAGCGCCTAGGACTTGCCGATCGAAAGGTCGGCGGTTCGAATCCCTGCGGCGGGGTGTGCTCCCGCTGCTCGGTCCCAGCGCCTGCCAACCTAGCAGTTCGAAAGCACCTCCGGGTGCAAGTAGATAAATAGGGACCGCTTACTAGCGGGAAGGTAAACGGCGTTTCCGTATGCAGCTCTGGCTCGCCAGAGCAGCGATGTCACACTGGCCACGTGACCCGGAAGTGTCTCCGGACAGCGCTGGCCCCTGGCCTCTTAAGTGAGATGGGCGCACAACCCCAGAGTCTGTCAAGCCTGGCCCGTATGGGCAGGGGTACCTTTACCTTTACCTTTTTATGGGTGGTAGTCAACTACGATGTCCCATCAGTACAAGGATTTCCTTGTATGCTACAGGGGTTTCCCCCTTTCCTCTCCAAATCTGCTCTGTGTAACACATACAATGACTCTTACACCTTTACTCAATAGGCTACATTCCAGCCAAGCAAGAATTGTGGATTTCTACACATCCGCAACCACCTCTCCATCCAACTGAGCGAGCAAATTACATTATCTAGAACATATTCCAGTAAGGCAATTGTGGGGCAGGGCCAGTGACAGGTGGGGCCTCAAGGGTGGGGCATGGCCTAGGAAGAGTCTCAAAGGCCAGACAGAGAGGCCAGGAGGGCTGTATTGAGTCCCTGGGCCTGAGGTTCCTCACTCCTGGTTTTGCAAGATGTTTCTTTTCTCTTCAAAGGCATAGATTCCTGCCACCTAATTGTACTATGAAATCAATCACATTTCTGAACGGTGAGGCACACAGACATTCAAGAGCCAATTTAAAGGACGCAGCAACTCACTGATAATATCTCCCTTTACACAACTGCAAGATAAGAGCATCGTGAAGAAACTTAAAACACTAATGAATACTGTGTAGTAGTGTTAGTAATAACTAACCAATAGGAAAAGGAGCCTCCTCTAAATTAACCTATGAAAGAAAGCGCAGGCATGATCGATACGTCACTACTGCTTGTTTACTTTGTATAATTACCACTTACGAAAGTTCTGTCATTAGGTAAGTTTCTTTTTTTAAAAAACATGGTCATCCTTAGAAGTGTTCATCCCGACTGAGTATGACGTACCCTATTGCTTCTTGACAAGCAAGGGATCTTCCCATACAAAGACACCAGCACCACCTCCAAGAGCCAAGCTTATTTCTCCCTGAAAAGAAATATTCCTAAAAGGAAAGTAATTGGCCTCTAGCAAGGACTGCATCTGTCAAGTACATCCCAGAACTTGTTCACAAATTATGCTACAGTTTATGGTTATATGTGACATAGAAGTTTAATGTAAAACTCACCAATCTGCAGCAGCAGGGATTGCCTGTTGTAAATAATTTCAGATAGTTTCCCCCCAAATTAATGGCTTTAACAACACCATTTTTAAAATCCTAATCAGCAACTAGCCATTGTTTGGTCAGGGCACTGAAACTGCCCTGGCTGATGTCATTTGTCGGGAGAGGGATTGGGAGAATGCAACCCTGCTCATTCTTTTTGACCTTCTGGTGACTTTTTATACCATTGACCGTAGCATCCTTCTGGAATAGCTCAAGGAAGTGGTTGTTGGGGCACTATACTTCTTATCACCCGTGCAATTTAACACCTATATGAAGCCACTAGGACCAGTCATCAGCTGTTTGGGAGTGATGTGGCACCAATATATGAATGACACCCAGCGCTCTCTCTCCCTCTCCTCCTATCTGTATCAGGAGAGCTGACTGAGGCATCAAGACAGGTGTTTGGAGGCAGTGATGAGCTGCATGGGGGGCAACAAAGTGAAACTAAACTGTGAAACAAAGTGCTATGTGTTCTCAAGTCCAGGAGGTGGAAAGCCCACCTTTTCTGATGGGTTTGCACTTTAGAAGGAGGAAGGAAGCTTGGATGTACTCCTGGATCCAGCACTGTCACTTGACACGCTGAAGACCCATCTCTTTATCCTGGCCTTTGACACCTGAGGTATATCTTTGCAGGACTCATCCTATTCTTCTGACCATAGTTCATGTTACAACCACTACAGTTTGGATGTAGTGACAGAGGGTAAATCCTACTTCACCTCCACAGCCACAACTGCAATTTTCTCCATACATCTTTTATAGCTTCCAAGTTGGCAACTTGAGTGGGGGGGGGGTCAAGGCTAGGATCAGACAGTATTCCGTAGGGGGATAGATTTGGCTCTGGGAGTATTTGTTGCTGATCTGGGATTCTAAAGGGTATGAACTAAGATTATCCACTGACTGAATTTCAGTCAGTTAAAATTCTGTAGCTGTTTACATCTGAGTGTAAGCAAAACCTCGAGACAGATACTATTTGAGCTTTTGAAAGAAATGTGAGGCAACTAATAAGTTAGCAAAAGCTACTATTCATTGTTGGAAAGAAACAAAGAAACAAATATATTATTTTCTATGAACAGTAACACATTGGAACATCCAAAAAATAAATAAAGATAAACTCTCTGATCTACTGTCATCATTTGTCTACATAAATTAAAATTGCCTCCCACCAATAAATCAACTGCTATCCTAAGATGCAGCTAGATGGCCTAAGCCCATTGAAATAAATTGAATTACGGCAGCAATGCTAAAATCAATTACCAGGAAGTAAATCCCACTGAACTTAAATAATACTTTTAAGGAAACATGCCTGGGACTGTACTGCAAAATGTCCTTCTGCATGTGGCAGACTATTTTGGTTAAAGCTTTTGGGTTAAATTAGGACCATTAATTCTGCTACAAATGAACACTACTGAGAAGACTGCCAGTTTCACTGGGGGGGGGGGGAATAAGGTAATATATAGCACCCTTGATAGAGATTAGCAAATCTCTAAAAAGCAAAGTGGGCTTAACAGAACTTCCATGTCACTACAGACTAAATGCTGCAGTATATATCTTACATGTGCATGTTGCCTATGCATGTGGCTGAGGGATCTCAGAAAAAGAAAAGTTAAAATTAAATCTCTTGCTTCGTGCACAAAACTTAAAATTTATGATTTTGGGTTTTAAACATTTAAAAGTACAAGCAGTGTTCACGCAAGGCAATGAGGCTGCTGAATGCAACTGAGTGGCTGATTGGACTGGAAGGAGATCGAAGGGGGCAATTTAATGCCTCAACCTGTACTGCAACCAGAGAGGTATAGGGGACTTTTGACTGGGAATCCAAACAAGCTTCAGCTTCACTTCTGACCTTCAATATTAACAGCAGGCTACATTGCAGAGCTGCTGTAAGCTTTTCTCTCTCAGCATAGCATTCCAACTTGCAACCAGTGTTGGAAACTCAGATATATAATCTAATCGCCAAATGGCACCTTAAACCTAGGTGACGGTCACCACAATGGAATGTCTAGGTGCCTTTTCTCTTCTTTTTTTTGCAATGCAGTTAATCATCACCATTATTATTATTATTCACTTCTTTTCTATATCACTTTATAGTTTAAAAAACACATCTCAAAGTGGTTTGCAACATATTAAAATAATATAGTAAAATAAAAATTATAAAATAATATAAAATAAAATAATATAGTAAAATAAAGCAATCCAGAATAAAACAAATTCAAGCTTCAAGGAAAATATTTCAGATCTTTCTCTAAGTGACATTTTGTTTTCCCCAGTTGCCAGCCTGGCATCCAGAGATCTCCAAGTGGTCGCAACTGGACCCAATTGCAAAACGTGTTTGATGCCTGGCAAATGATTTTGCTGAGGTGTTAGGGGTCTAATACCTCAGGACTGCAAGTTGATGTAAATGGCTCAGAGCCTAGCCTTCAGAATTCAGTGTGAACTACACTACAGAGATGTCATAAACTACTCTCTCGCAGCCTTTCCAATGAATTGCACTTGCTTTGGAACTTCCATTTTAAAATAAGTGTTTCACACTAAAAAATAACAGTAAGAAAGAACAAGAACTCTTCCTTTCGCTGCTACCTTTTGTGGTTTTAGTCCAGTTGGGGTTGATACACCGGTGCCCAATCTGGCCTACATTCCTCCAGCTATATCATTACATCAAGGGTGGACTAATTTAAATAAATGTGATTTAAATCACAAAAAGGCCAGTTTAAATTTCTGATTGAAGTTTCTCATTTGTTCTTCATATATTTTAAAAAATAATGTATAAAAATTTGTCCATGTTGGCTTACAACTAGGATCAACATTCTAATTATATACTTTGTATAATTATATATACACTCGGTATTTTTCATAATTTTATAAAATGATACATGGTGGCCACTTATTTCATCCAGCCCAATTTCATATGTCAAAAGTGCTGGTAATTATGGGAAGAGCAGTTCATTTTCATAAGATGAAAAGGAAATGTCCTTGTTTATAAATATTCATAATTTGGTATGGGGGAAAATACAGATATCAGATAATTAAAGGATACAGAACTATCTTAACCATATACAGGATGGCATCTACAGATGTTCAAAGGTTGGCAATCATGACCTGTGATGACCTGCTAGTTCTTTGCCCCTAGCATCAAGGCCATTAACAGCAGTATTCCATGTGATTCTTTATTTGCACTGGTGTTGCTTTCCTAACTCAATGTCTTTCATAAAGCCCTACCATTCAGACCCCCTTGGGTATTACAATTGACAGAGGAGGCCCTCTTGGTAGTTCTGTCACCCTCACAAGTTTGGAGATTGACAGCTCAGAAGAGGGCATTCTCTGTGGCAACCCCTAAACTGTGGAAGGCTCTCCCCCCAGAAGTGCATCTGACACCCTACTTTTGTGGTTATCATCATATGCTGAAGATCCACCTCTTAACCCTGGCCTTTGACACCTGAGAAATTTTACAATATATTCCACTGACTGTAATTTGTTTTAAATTATTTTAATATTGTATTTTTTAAATTGTTGTAACGCACCATGGGACCTCATGGTGAAAAACAGGGAAGAAATCTAATAAATAATAATAACTGCAACAAACCAGAGTTTTTGGAAATGCAGATGCACTATTTCAAGCCTCCCTTTCCTCATGTGTCTAATGGAAGCTTTCTTGCTTTTTGAAGCAAGCTGTATTTTCCCAGTTTTTGAAGCACATGGGAGAGTGTGGTTTGCACAACTCATAGCAAGCCGGAGTTTGATTATGCGATATTATACAAACCTATTTTCCATATCCAGATAAAATGAGAAGCTAAAGTTTGTTTCAAGCAATTGAAACCTTAATCCTCCATACAACCCAAAGGAAGGAAGGAAGAAGAGAAATGTATGAGAGTCGCCATAGGATGCCCATGTCACAACAAACTATGGTATGATCTGATAGCTGGATGGAGCCAATAATTGGAGGATTAACATGCTTTTTTTAGTGCTTTATACTAGGCTACTTCTAAAAAGAGAAACTTACAGGGAGCAATTCAAAATCCCACACTTCTGATCATTCCATCAGCACAAGTATCTTTGCTTATGAAACAATACCCCTCTTCTCCCATGTGGTGTTCTGAGGGTTCTCCTGACTCTGTAGAACGGATCTGGGGGAGGTGGAGAGGGAGTGTTGGGGGAGGAGAGGGAAAGCCCAGCTGTGCTAGCGGGAGCCCTTGCAACAATATTTAATTATTACTATTCTTAGCTCATTAATTTTTTATCCATTTTAACTACATCACATGCAAGCAGCACCAACTGATGAGCATAGAAGCTCATACATAACTCTTATCTTGCAATAATCACACCATGAATTGTCATGTGCTCTCACCCCTAGAAGAAGAGTGCTTGAGAACACAAGAGATACTGATTCATGCTGTTGGGACTTGAAGATCTATTCAACTGTGGTGGGAGAGAAACCTAACCCCCAAAATGCACACAGGTTTTAGCAGCTTGCAAAGATGCAATGGCATCTATTAGAACTTCACATGAATGTTATGGCTACAGTAACGAAATAACGTGCGGTGATAGGATCACTGGATTACTTGAGCTAACTTCAAAGAACAATAATTTCAAACGTAACCAAAATTAGTCATAGAATTATTGCTTAAGGTATTTCTGTAATAATAGCTCCCTTGGCTTAAACCATCCCTGACACATGAGCCTCAGACACCAGAGTTGCCAACAACATTTTCTTCCTTGCTTTTAAACCTTGAATGGACCCATTGCTCAGAGACAATTGCAAGACCAGAATTATGAGACAACCACAAACAAAATTATTTTCTGAGTCTTTCTGATGTCATTCTTTTGGTAAGCTCTCTTCCATCTTTACATGCCTTACAAAAAAAGGTCTGATTTCCAAATACCCCCTTTCAAGAAAGGCATTTCTCATCAATATTTATGCACCAGCATTCTATTTTTTAAATATTTGCATTAAAAAGCCATTATACAATGAGACAATCAAAAGAATTCTGCGCAACTAAAAACAAAAAAACTCCTAACAGAAACTAGATGCCATACACTTTGAAAATGTTTTATAATGGTTGTCCATTTCAACTCTAACTCAATGTAATAATGAATTTTGGAAGTAAAGCTGATTCTGTTATTAAGTAGAACTATCTGCAAAGTGCTGTGATATCACTTATGGCCTCACTGGGGCCCCAATCAATCATGCAGATTTTTTAATAGCACCACTTAAGAGGTATTCTCACTTTAGTCCCAGAAAGAAGGGGATGCTTCTTCTAAGATGATGCTTGCTACGACACATGCATGCAATATCCAAAACCAAAAGGGGATATCCAACATTACTCATACTTAGATCAGTCCATTGATTTCCATGAGACTACTCATCGAGTATGACTTCGTTGGATATCACCCAATGCCTACATTGCTAGCCTCAGAACCATTTGTTTTACATTATGCAAATTTAATTGCTAGAGTAATAGGCTTAAACTCAGATCATATTAAGATTTCTTTAATGGGACAATATCCTTAATAAAAAACAAACATTGGGTTGCATTTAGCTAAATGACTGCACATGCAGAATGACTCCTGTGGGTGCAACATACCTTAATTTCCCCTCCATCTCCTCTCCCTGCACCACCCCCAAATCTACTCCAGAGGGTTGAGGATGCAGTAAGGGAGGAGAAAGAAGTAAAAGTTCTGTTGCACTTCTGGAAGCTGTTCCATGCATTCAGATATTAAGTTGGATACAACCCATTTCTTCTCTTTACAGTATTCAGGTGCACATATGTGTGTTAACACCTGCACAATGCTATCTGCTCCACAAACATTTAGGCAATACTTTACGCAATACTCTGGAATGAGTAACTATCAGTAGAAATAATCTCAGATGTATGTGAGCCGTTTGGCAGTGACATTATTTTGGGAAGAGGTCTCTCAGTAACTGAAATACCAAAGCCAGGTAAATTCTAATGTAACTGCACAAAACACTTCAAGTTCTACAATACCATATATATTTTTGCCATGGTACAAAATATTCTAGTAGACTTTCCCAACATGTTGTTTCACAAATGTTGTGAAAATAATTTCACAACACTGTCCTATGCACGTTTACTTAGAAGTCAGTTCCACTGTGTGCATTCCCAGGTAGATGTACACAGGACTGCAACTTTATGCACTATTTGCAAAGTTACACCTGAATGTAAGTCTTTTGACATGACGTATTCTCAAACTACAGTAGGCCCAGTTCGCATGTAACTCTAAGCCAAATCATTGCTAAGTGTGAATGTGCAAGCACTCACAATAATAATTATGGCCTGGTCTTCTTACTGCCACACTACCTGGAGATTAAGGTACAGATTAATTTACCGTTATTTCCAAATTCAGACTCACAGTTTTTCTTCCTCAGACTATCCACAAGCCCAGATTAAGATATAATGCTGAGCCAAACCATGGCTTAATTTCAGTAGCACACCACGAAGATCAAGGGAGAACTAGCCACATTTTTTTTACTGCGAGTACTCACACACTAACATACTGAAATTTCACCATGGCTTTTTGTTTAGCTTTATGTACAAACCAGGCCATTATCACCACCATTAAAAGTCAACAAACACACCTCAGTTCTCCTCTTAAAAGAATTCAGAACCATAAAAAATTACTCTGCATGCGCCAGTTCATTCTGCAAAACAGAAAACAATGCAAGTCTTCACACTTTTCACTTAAACTATTAAATGAAATCTCATTTTAGTAATGGAGTGTTTTGTTTTAACTGAGGCCACTTCACACATGCCATCTTGACTGCAAATGTTTACCAGGATATAAGATGTAAACACTTGCTTGTATTATTATATGCATTCCACACCACATGTAAAATGCAATGCATGTGCATTTTAAGGGCTGCTATCTCTCTCTCTCATATATATATATATATATATATATATATATATATATATATGGGTGGGTGGGTGTAGGTGGGTGTAATATTAATGCACTGAAAAGCCACAACTGATAGCAAGTTTCTAAAGAGTGCACATGCATCAAGAAAAATATATGCACAAAAGTATACACATTTTCTTACTATTACCTTGTGGGAAACAGCCCTATTAACCTTACAAAGACAGCCAGAAATCAAAGACTAAACCTTTTTAGCATATGCAACTATAATATGTTTTTTTTAAAAAAGAAAACCACTAAGAATCTGCTGAAAAGGAAAACTGAAGAGCAGGTTTTCTGTCTGAATAATGTTTTGGCTTTCCAGCTATCATAGTTGTTGGGTTTTTTTTAATACAGTACCTCATTTCAGCTAACAGTGCAAAAATTAAGTATAAGGAACAGGAGTTTGTGAGGGGTGCATGTTTTCAAACACTTTTATAAAGTTACCAAATCTTAATTCTTGTTACAACCAGCAGAGAAAGATGACAAGTTATGTGTTTAGGGGAATTATATTCAAATGTGTGGAGGGGAATTAAATTCAATTCAGCTTCTGTGATAAGGAATTTTTTTCACTGTGTCAACTTCTAGGATTGTATGCCAGGCAGAAGGACCACAAAACAAGTTGTTTTCAAAGCTCTTGTTCAAACTACCTTCCTTTAATTATCTGCACTTTGCTTTGCAAATGAAACAAAACACATGGAAACTCTACAACCTGTTAACTCCACCCACCTCCAACTCTCGCTCTCTCTGTAACAGCAACAGACCAGAGGAACACCATGTAGAACATTTCCCCATAAATAAATTTGCAGAGAACTTAACGGGTACCCCAAGACTGCTTACAGGTGGCAACGCTGCTGTTGCTGCTGCTGAGGATGATGATTTTGCAGTAATTGAAGTTTCAAGCCTTTCTATCAAGTTTCCTAGTGTGATGGGACCCTGGGCTGGATTTTCTTTTTCAGATACCTTCTTCGTAATGCTGCACTGTTTTTCTGTTTTTAAATCTGTATCTCCAGGAAAATAAGACACTGGGCGCAGGTCTAGTTTTTCAGTTCTATTTCCTACTGCAGCCTCTTTGCAAGTGTTACTTTGTATTTGCTCTCGAGGAAAGCCGATTGGGAACAAGGTAGACATTGTCTCATTGTGTCTAATTTCTATGGAGCGTCCTCCTTGGATCTCCTCAATCAGTTCCATCCCATCCTCGGGCTCCTCCTCCTCACTGTAGGTGCCGGTGTCTCTGTCCTCCATCATAAACTCAGTTTCCTCTTCTGGGCTTTCATCTGCTTTTAGGAATGATGTTTCGGAATCCACCTCCGGGTCGTCCTCCAAGCAAGGAGAGATGGAATCAAAATCCAGGAGTCTTGCCGAGTCATGCCGGGTGAAGTCTTCTGAGTCGGTTAAGACTGAAGAATCGCAGAGCTCGGCGCTGGAGTCGCTCCTTTCAACTTCCTGCAAACAATCAGAGCCATCTTTTGAGCCATTTAAATATTCGGCACTGAACATGGAGGCCAAATCCTGCAGCCTGCGCAGCGGGATGTAGCAGGGGGAAGGGTTTGGGCCATAGGCAGCAGCAGCAGCAGCCTTTGACTGCATGGTGCACCCATTAGGTGGCTCGGGGCTTCGGCTCTGACCCTCCCCCCCGTAAGGGCCGTCCCCGTTCTCCGGCACATCTAACGCCAAAGGGCTGGCGAAGGGGGGCAGGTAGCCCCTCCTGCTCACTTCGCAGGCCTGATCCATCCTGTGCGGCGGGCATCAACCTGTGAAGCAAACACAGCAACAATGGGGTCAGGCAAACCCTCCAGGGCCTTGTTCTCCAAAATGGCAGCCACTTCTACTGCTGCTGCTGTTGCTGCTCCTCCTCCTCCGCGGCGGCGGCGGCGGCGGCGGCAGAGGCCCAGCAAACGCCTCCCGCTCCTGGTTGTGGGGCCGCAGAGAGCCTGCACCGAGCCGGCTGCATGCCTCTTCCACCGGCCCGCAGCTACCCAGGCAACATTGCCTCCTGATCGGCGCAGCCTAATGTCGCCTTTCACAATAGCGCAGCATCCATCCTGCCGCTGCTGGTTGCAGGGAGCGCAGCAGAGCAGGCCTGGCCTGGCCTGGCTCCTCGCACTCTCCCCCTACCTCCTCGCCCCCGCCTCTCAGAGATCTGCAGCTGCTGAGCAGGGATCGCTTCAGCAAAGGCTTCTGGATCTTTCATCCTCTTCCGCCCCCGCCCCCACCCCGGCCGCCTTTTGCCACCACCCGGCTTCTGCACTAGGCCCGAGACACCGGCTGGCGTGCCTTGCCCCACCCCCACCCCGTTTCCAGAGGCCCTCCGGGTGAGGGTTGCGGCGCCCTTGCAATGTCCCGGTGCAATCTGCCCGCAGACACCAGTTTCCGCCTTGGGGGAGAACAGGAAAGTCTTTCCTGCAGTTTACCTGTCGGACTCTGTTTCCCCCACCCTTGCACAGGGCCAAAGGGAAGAGCCGACTTGGCTCCTCCGGTCCCTACCAGCTCCGTCTCCAGCCCAGCTGCCTGCCAGCTTCTTTTCGCTTGCTAGCTCCTTTCCTCGCCCGCGCGCGCCCGCGCGACGCTGCTGCACGCGCGCCCCCGCGGCTGTCCCCTGTGCGCGCCCGCGCGCGCCCCCTCACTGACTCTTGGGGTTCAGCAGCAGCGCCAGCGAAGGCTGCGCTGTCCAATCAGCGCGCGCGTGCGCGTCTGCCCGTCGCTGCGCCTGGCCTCCCCCCTTCCTTGGGGCACTTACGCGGCCCCTGCGCTTTCGGACGCCCCCTAGCGCTCAGGGCGGCCGCCCCTCCCTTGCCCCACCTATTGCTCCTTGCCCTGGGCTCCTCAGCCTGTTCCAAAGGGCTGGCGTCGCTTTGCCGTCCTGCCCGGCCTGGCCTCGGCCTCCCTCCCTTCCCACTGCACATGGCGCCGCAGCTCCCTTCTCTGCCCGCGCTGGACAAGCCCTGCCTCTCCCGCTGCCAGCGCCCAGCACCATCCTTCCCCTCAGCCTTGCTTCGTACCAAGCCACCCCGGCAGGGCGCCGCCTGCGAGGCCAGGCCTCTGCTAGCTCCCCCGCCAAGCGCTGCAAGCAGAGAGCAGGAGCGAGCAAAGATGGTGGATGTGGAGCTCGCCCACCCACCCGCTGGGCAGCCGCCGCCGCCGCCGCTCTCTTTGCCAGCCCAAAGGAGGGGAGGGGGAGCCCCTCAGACGCCCCGTGACCAGCAGCCAACCGGGCTTAGTCCTGCCTCGGTGTCCTCTCCCAGGCGCATGGTGCGCCTGGGGCTAAGCTGCTTTTCACCTCAGGCACGGTGGGGTCCTGGGAGCCTAAGCGACCTCGCAAACCTTGTCCCCCTCTCCAACGGGGGAGAGGGAAACGGGGAGGGTTTCTCGGCCACTGAAGTTGGGAGCCCGAAGGACGAAGCCAGGCCATCCCCATATTCCCGCCCAAACAACGGGGGAGACTGGACGGGTCAGCTTGTTCCCTTATCTCCAGCCAACAATGGGGGTGACGAAGGAAGAAAAGCTCCGTCCGCTCTTTCTTCCGCCGCCACCCCCGCTCGCAACGCCGATTAAGGGGAGGGGGGCCGAACTCCTAAAACAAACGGCTGGACAGGGAAGGGAGAAATGGCTGCTGTGTGGCCCCCGCAGTGAAAGGGGGCCAAACTCGTGTGTGTGTCTGTGTGTCAGCGCGCGAGGGGCGACCCGCGTCCCGGGCGCAACAGGGCAGGCCGATTCCCCTCGACGCCGAGGCAAACCAGGCCGCTCCCCCAGATCCTCTAAGAGCGGGGAAGGCTGGGGTGCAGCCCCTGGACACTGACTAGCCCAGCAGCGAGCTTGGAAGGAGCCTCCCACACGCTCCTCTTCCTCCCGCGTCGGGTTGGGTGCAGCTGCTCTCGCCCCGGGAGGGAAGAAGCCCACTGTTCCCTTTTTCCCCGGCACTGCGAGGCCAGCCCTCCACACGCCCCCACCTCCTGGCTCCCTTAGCCGGTCTTCAGGGCCAGCAAGAACGCGGCGTCCGCGCTCTTCCCTAGAGCAAGCTGCTTTGGGCTGCTGCCGCCGCCGCCGCGCCGTCTTTTGCGTGGCAACGCGGCCGGGAGCGTAACGAGATCAGCCATAGAAGGCGAGGCGAGCCTCGAGCCCGGGGGGCCCGAGCTCGGAACAAGCGCCCTTGCTTCCCCCGTGCGCGCCCCGTTGCCAGCTCCTCCACAGGAGGCTCGGTGCCTTGACATCGGTCAGGAGCGGCGGGCCTCAGCCGTGCGGCGCACCCTCCCGCTTCCTGCTGCAGCCCCTGCTCGGCTTGTGAGAGCAGAATGCAGTTGTGTCACCCCCCCACACCCGCACCCCACCCCCGCGCGCCTCCCCTCCCTCCGTGCAACCTGCCTCGCCAAGCGGCCATTAGACCCGCCAGGCAAACCGAACCTTTCGCGGGGCAAGCCCCCGCCAGGCACCCACCCTCCCCGGTGCAGCGGGAGCCCCCGCCAGAAGGGCTGAAGACGGGAGTGGTTGATTGGTTCATTCATTCTACCTTGCAATCCTCGCCACAGATCTGTCCTCAAGGAGCCTGTGCTGAGGGAACCGAGATCGCCAGTTTATTATTATTTTCTTTTTCTTTCCTTTTTCTAGAAAAAACCACGTCCTCGGCTTCAGTAAAACTCTCCTCCGTCAGAATCTAGTCAGGCAGAGGTGGGGGGGGGAGAGAGAGAAAGGGGGCTGTGGGGCCCAAGGCCATCGCCGTCTTCCGTTTGTTTAGGATAGCGCTACTAATGTGTAGGATGTTTTGCAGGGAGAAACTGTCCTGATGAGTCGTGTGTGTGTGTGTTGAGAAGTTCGCCATCCAGGAACAGGCAGGCACAGTGGAAATGAGGGGAGGGGGTGTACAGGAAACTGGCCAACTTGCTGCATAGCAACGTCTTGGACCAAGCAGGCTAAAATATTAACAGCAAATTTGCAACTAGGAAAAGGTGCACTTGCAGGCTTCCTTCGCCACAGTCTTTTCGAACAAGCCTGGGCAGGTCACTTAAACATCACTTCTGAAACTACTGTGGGATAGTGCAGAGACAGAAAGTGCTGCATTGAGCCCTTATGCAATTAGGTGCTCAAATTTGATCATCACTGAGTGCCTCTAAGTTAAGGGAAACAGCTGCTGGAGTTTCTGGGTCAGAGTATTTTTTATCTATTTATTGAATTTCTATCTTGCCCTTCCAAAAGTGTTCAGGGTGGCAATACTGGGCTATAAATGGACCAGTGGTCTGGTGCAGTTAGGTAGCTTCTTATAAGCACAAGCAATTGCAATGATTTGCTGGGCAGCATTCCCTGGTGACCTTAGGCAGGGTTCAAATGTGGCTAACCAAAAAAGGAAAAATGGGAGATGTTGGAAGACTCGGGACAGACAAAAGAAAGCACTTTTTCACACAGCACATAGTTAAACTATGGAATCCACTACTAGGGGATTTGGTGATGGCCAACAATTTGGACTAAATTCTACCTTCACAAAGGCATCATGCCTCCGAATGCCAGGTGCCAGGAATCACAGGTGGGCAGAATGCATGTGTGCTGATATCCAGCTTGCAGGCTTCCCACAGTCAACTACTGAGAACAGGATATTGGACTAGGTGGGTCATGATCTAGTAGGGCTCTTCTTATGTTCTCAGGAGCTACATGGATCTTATGTCAGTCCTCCTCACCCCTCAACTTTTTTTTTTGCAGGAATGAAAATCTGCTGCATTGTTTTCAGGGACAGATAGCAGACACAACAGGAATAAGGAGGAACACTCCTTGTTTTTGAACTGCTGGATGTGTGTGTGTCTTTTCACACTGCTTCCTGACACACTGGATAATGATAATCATACATAATATTTTTAGAGCGCTTTTACATGCTCATACTGCTTCACATCACTACCTCAGTAACGCACATACCCTTCCATTGGAAGGAGAAGGGGACATAGCAGCTCTCCAGCAACAGCCCATTCATCCCTAAAGAAGTATCTTTGAGAACTTTTGCTGTAAAGCAGAGCGACTCTGCACGGGACCACTCTGCCCACTTCAGTTCATATTAAGTGCTAATGAAAAACACAACCAATAATGAAGCTGGTTATTTCTAATCAAGGAGCCTGATCAGGCCAAGCGGTGTTGTCTTGTGGCTTCACAAAAAGGAGTTGGGCCTGCTCAGGCTCCTTGGCCATGGGCCATAGTTTCATAACCACTGCTGAAGCTAATTGGCATTTGTCCTTGTCCAGATGCATACCTACTTCTCTCATTCTTCATGGAGGATGTTAGGAACATGGCCAATACTTTCAGTGTCCCTGCCTCACTTTCAGATTTCTCCGCCTCAGCTCTATGCTAGGAATTTGCGCTGCCTCTTTCTCCTTTTGTTGACCTTTTCTTCCCTCAGCTCCATCCTGACTTGATCCCTTTTTCTTTCTCCCTCATTTACCCATTCTTCCCTCAGGTCTTTACTCCCTCCTTCAGCCAGCCTGCCTCCTGTCCTCTACTGCCTGGGCCCCACATACATTAGAGTTGCCATATTTCAAAAAGTAAACCAAGACATGTATGGCAGCCCTAACATACATTAATTCTTCCAGTTGGGCCCACTTTTACCTCAGCTTCTCCGCCTGCAGCAACTTTTGTCTCTACATGTTCTTTCCCTATTTAGGCCACATCCAGGCCTCCTGTTTCTGAGCGCTGTGAGGTCTTCCCTTCAGCCCAAAATGCCTTTTCACTTTCCTCACAGAAACTTCCCCTGAATAAGTTTGAATATTTGTGGACATCTATCGCATGAATATCAGGCTCTACTGAGAGCTGGGAACTGGCAAACACACTGCGATAAATTAGACGGGGAACATAAAACACCTTGTAATTGAGAAACAGTACAGAAATTATTGTTTCTAAAACCCTCAGTAATCCTTAGATAATGAAGTGAGGCAACTGTGCTCCCCTGTCTCTGACCTCATTTCCTCTTTGTTTCGGTTTTCTATCTGTAAGATGAGTAAACTAGTTGTGCCTTATTTTGTACAGAGCTTTGGTAACCGTCAAGGATCCAGGAACTGATCCAGCTGAGCCATCATGCTTCTTGTGAGCAGGCCCAGCCCAGGGCTTATTTTAAAATGCCAGGAGAAGAGCAGGGTAAAACCAGCTTTCACCCATGCACCTCTCTCAAGAGCCAGGGCTTCTGAATGATTCAAAACAAACGCTTGATATGAGTCTGTCACACGTTCCGGTTCCCAGCTCCCACTAGCTTCTGATGCAGTACTTCAGAGGGATCTATGTACAGCAAAAGCCTGTCATGATTAAGAGAAGGAAGGCTACTATGCCAGAACCTGCTACTGCCACCATCCAAAGCAAGGCCATAAAGTCTCCATCTCTCTTTGTGCCAGCCTTGCCTCCCAGGCTGCACTGGGGCCAGAGATAGGCCAGGTTGCAGTATGAGAAGGAAGCTGCTGCAAGAGCTCCCATCGTGCTACCAACATGAGCCTTGTGGCCTGGACTTGTGTCTTCTCAGGGAAGATGAGAGTGCCCAGAGCACAGAATATAGCTTTGCTGAGATGGCAAGTTCTTCTTTAGGAATTGAAGGAAACATTAACATGTGTCCCAACTTAGCTGCAGTGAGTTGGGGAAATGCCCAAATCAAAACTGATGTTGAAGTTAGAAGAAATCAGAATATCACCTGCCCATGTTTGTGTCATAGTAGTACTCCACCACTGTGCAATTTCTTTTCTCATCCTGAAGCAAAGTTCTTAACCCAAGGTACTATTTCTGGGTTGGCAGCGTCTGTAACTTGAAACTTCTGTAACCTGAAGTGTCTGTAACCCGAGGTACCATTGTATTTGGATGGGACCTGTCTTTTAGGGCTATAGATGTTTTGTTTCCCTAGATGAGGAAAACAAACCTTTAAGAAAAGTAGAATTTATATTTCAGTGTATCCCTCAAGAATATGCAAGGAGTATGGCCTTTTAGTTTCTAGTGCAAACAGTGCAGGCCTAACACACTCTGCTGCCCAAAGTAGCTGCATTATTCTGCCTTCTGGGAGATGTGCCTCTGGGTGTCTCTGCAATCCCAAATTATGTGATTTTACCCTCTGCAATACTGCAATAAATGCTAGGGAATGCCTCCACATAAGCACACTGCTTCATTGAAATCCCCCAAAAGCACTGCTGGCTCTAGCAACCAATGGGGTTGCTTGTGCAGTTTGATCTCTATTTATTTGTTTATGGTGGCAAGTGCATAGTGTTTTATAGCAGGGGTGACTGACCTTTGGGTGCTCTGGAGGTTGTTGGACTCCCTGCAGCACGACCAGTGGTCAGGGTTGATGGGAATTGTAGGCCAGAAACGTCTTGGATGGTCACAGAATATTCACCCTTGATTTATAGAGTGCCAGCAAAAAGACAGGTCCCTGCCCTCAAGAGCCGGTAATCTGAAATTGGACATTGGCAACAGCAGAAGGGAGAAATGTGGAAATGAGGGTAAATGAGGGAACAATGTGAGTCCCATTCTGTCTCATGTATTTAGCCTTAGTTTTAGTAGGTGATGAATAATAAGTGTATTATAGTATTACATGCACACTGACCAAGATGCCACTGCAAAATAGTTTAATATCTAAGTCCCTCTTTGGTTCTGAGGCTTATTAGTCTTTCACAACATAACAGAATGTAGAATAGGGCATTTGTGAGCCCCCGTGCAAATGAAGTTCTCAGTGTTTAAATCTCTTCTTTACAAAATAAGGAACCTGTGAGCTATTCTAACTTATATTGCAGATTCATTATTAAAGGGCACAAACCTAGTGTATGCCCAGGACACACATGCCTTCATGATTTAGGGCAGCTTTCTCCAACCTGGTGTGTTCCAGATGTGTTCGACTATAACTTGCTGATCATTGCCCATGCTAGCTGTGGCTGATGGGAATTGTAGTCCAAAATGCCTGGAACAAACTAGGTTGAGGAAGGCTGTCTTAGAAGCAAAGTGATATATTTGGTCTGACAACTCTGGTCGTTGAATTAGGCAGGTTCCTAACTATCTTTGGAAATATCACTGTAAAACATGCTTTTGAGCAAGTTGGAAATCTACTAAAAATTGACAGATGGTTCCAGTCTGTGCATTGGTGTGTTCTCTTCATCTCATAGCAGGTACCATTATAAATCAGAGCCTACAAGGAGCTAAAGGAAGCCTGCATTGCCTCTGAATTGTGTTACATTTAAATGGCCCCAGCTGATTAATAAGAGGTGTATATATTTAACCTTGTGCTGATCAAGTTCATATCAGTCATAGGAAAAGCTAAGCATGTCATTGTAAAGATGTGGCATCACAAATTCCTGTAAGATAGAGATGATTAAATTATAGCCTCCTACTCTGGCCGGGAGTATTGTGACAAAGGCCATCCCAGACTTGACCAGAATCCCATCATTAAGCAACAAGAACAAGCTATGCAGCAACAGGTCAAAGATGAGAAATGCAAGGAAGGTGTTGAGACCAAACTGCAAGCCTGTATTACAAGGCCACCTATATGTAAACTGAAATGGTTTATGACACTGGCCTAGAAACCAACTAAAGGGGGTGGGTGTTTTGTGAACAATCATTCAGCATTGAGCTACTTATTAACTATATGTGACACTTTTTGGGTTTTGTAACTATGAAACAATAGTGTACATGCTACACAGACACCACCTCCCAACCAATTTATACAATAAATATTTTTCAAATGACACCCTTTTATTTAAAACATTTACATACTGCCATCCATCCTCTTTGGATAGTAGGATTGTGTGCAAAAAAACAACAACAAAAAATGTTAATAAGGCAACACATCAAAGCAGAGCTGGAAATTACAGCAGATTAGAGTGTCTGGGTGCTTTTGTATGGTACTAGAAAAATTATATAATTGGAAATAATTGATGATAAATCCCTCTTCCTTGAAACTGAATAGCATGCTTCTGACACAGGAGGGTTTTGGAGAGGGACCTCCACATAAAATTGTGAAGCATGTGACAAACTTGGATAACTAGGTCAGAACCGCAGGATTTTAGGACAGCCATAAACTCAGTAAGAGTTGGGCACATCTAGTACCACTAGGAATGGAGTCCTCAGAGACAAAAACAGGAAGACCCTATCAGCAGACCTGGAACACATGATACCAGATTGGAAAATTAAATTTCCCTTGAAAATGGCTTCTTGTGTGACAAATTATATCTGCAAAACCATAAGGAGTCCCATTGTGTTGTGAATCTTTGTTGCAAACAATGTTACCTGTGCAATAGCGTTATTTTTCACACATTATACTTCAGTCTGTGACCACTGCATTACATCCAGCAGTAATGGACATGAGAAGCAGTAGAAGTATGAGATGATCAGATCCCCTCTGACCTCAGAGCATGATGAAGTCTCCCCCCAAAAAATATAATTTGGCATAATATTTGGATTGTTTAATTATTGAATAATTTGTATAATTTGGAATATACAGTATGATGTGATTTGACTGGAATGTTAAAATGAAAATAAAAATAAAATGAAGGTACTTTGTATCATATGTAGTGGGAATGTAGAGAAGTTAAAAAAAATTGGGAGATGATATATCACGAATTGAATAAAATGTTCAAAATGGCATTTGTAAAAAAAACCAGAAGCATTTTTGTTATTTTAGGACAAGACCTGCCAAGAAAAACAAATAATTTATTTATCTATGCTACAACAGTGGCAAGAGTCTTGTTGGCACAATGATGGAAGAATGAGGAAGTCCCAACGAAAGAACAATGTCAATAAAAAATGATGAGTTATGCAGAGCTGGCAAAATTGACATATAAAATACATGAGAAGGACAACCATGACTTTAAGGAAGAATGGGAACTTTTTACAAACCACCTAAAAAGACAACAAAATTATTTGGACTCCTTGGCAGGTTTTGAATAAACATTCCCAAATTTATTAGTAGAACATATGATAGATAAGGCAATGATATGTACAATGTTATAACATGCAGAGAATAATATGTATAAACAAATCAGAGAAGGGAGCTGAGGGAAGTCTTTGAAGTGTGGGAGAGGGAGGGATGGGAGGGAATAAAAAGCGGGAAATGTAATTAGTTATATGGATAATTAATTTTGTTAAAATTGTTCAATAAAAATATATTTTTAGAAAAGGGGGGAAGGGAACGTTAAAATGGAAAATTTTATATATATATATATATATATATATATATGCAGGTTTTGGTGTCCTCGGGTGTCTTCCCGTGTAAAAGTTGGGGTGTCTAGGCGACGTTTCGACGAGGTCTCACTCGTCATCTTCAGGCTGGTGCTTTCGGCTTCTTGTTACTGGAACAGAGCAGGATCTCAGTGTTTGAGTTCCTATAAATACTGTTGAGGGGGTGTGGTGTATAGCCTCCAATGTTCTGGGCAGAGAGGAAGTTCCCAGGCTAGTGTGCCTTTTCTTCTTTTGTTCCTTAATTACTTGAGGGATATCTTGAGTGATTTCTTGAGTGATATCCTGAGTACCACTTAGGTGGGTCATTAGGTGTGGATTAGTTGCTAAAGTCTTTGTGTCTTGACCTCTTGAACTTTGTGAAGAGTTTTTCTGAGAAGATGGCTGTACTGCACTTAGTTGTGCTCTGGCTTGGCTTCGTGTATAGGGGCGAGCTGTGGTTTTGTGGCCTGTGTCAGCCAGATCTGTGTAGGGATTGCAGGGGGGTGCAGCATCCGGAGGTGCCACCATGGTTTGGCTACTGGATGGTGTCTGTAATTTATCTGTGGAGAGGGTCTGGGTTTGGGTCTGGTGTGGTTGATTGGTGATGGCGTTCTGTGTGCTTCTGGATCTGGTGTCAGTTTTTGTGGGGAGGGCTAATTTCCAGATGTCTGGCAAGCGGGATGTGTCGTCACGCTTGTTCATGTTGTGAGGGTGTTTCTCTATCTCGATGGCTTCCATGATTATTCTCTTGTGGTGATGTTCCATGTTAAAGAGCAATTTGGATAAATTACAGACACCATCCAGTAGCCAAACCATGGTGGCACCTCCGGATGCTGCACCCCCCTGCAATCCCTACACAGATCTGGCTGACACAGGCCACAAAACCACAGCTCGCCCCTATACACGAAGCCAAGCCAGAGCACAACTAAGTGCAGTACAGCCATCTTCTCAGAAAAACTCTTCACAAAGTTCAAGAGGTCAAGACACAAAGACTTTAGCAACTAATCCACACCTAATGACCCACCTAAGTGGTACTCAGGATATCACTCAAGAAATCACTCAAGATATCCCTCAAGTAATTAAGGAACAAAAGAAGAAAAGGCACACTAGCCTGGGAACTTCCTCTCTGCCCAGAACATTGGAGGCTATACACCACACCCCCTCAACAGTATTTATAGGAACTCAAACACTGAGATCCTGCTCTGTTCCAGTAACAAGAAGCCGAAAGCACCAGCCTGAAGATGACGAGTGAGACCTCGTCGAAACGTCGCCTAGACACCCCAACTTTTACACGGGAAGACACCCGAGGACACCAAAACCTGCATATATATATATATATATATATATATATATATATATATATATATATAAATAGAATACATCCAGCAATAACTGTAATCATTTATTGTATTTTTTAAAAAGGCATTTCTCACCAGCAATTTTGCAGTAATGTCAAAAGATACTACTAATAGCTTATTTCAAGTGTCTACATTACTGGATCCTCTGAGCAGCTTCATTCTTTTGTTTGTTATTGGGGTGGGGGGGAGACGAGTTTTGGAAATGCTAGGAACTTTATCACTCTGAAGATAGGCAGTAGACAAAGAGGTAAGCCAGGACCCTGTGATAGCTCTGGGAGCGCCAGTCCTAAAGCAGTGGCCCTGCTGAAGGCCCCACGTGACTTCAGTCTCTCTGCAACTTATTGTTTGCTTTAAAGTAGCGAGGGGAGGGGAGGAGAAGGGATTGGGCCTGCGGTGCAGGAATTAATGTTTTCTTTTTTAAAACTCTTATTCCCTGCGTAGTTCTAGCAGTTTCTTATTTTTATCTGAAAGCCACCTTGAGCCCCTGTTGGACCAAAAGGTGGGGTATAAATAATAATAATAATAATAATAATAATAATAATAATAATAATAATAATAATAATAATAATAATACAGTGCTACCTCGCTTCAGTTTACAGACTCCGCTAACACAGAAATAGTACCTCGGGTTAAGAACTTTGCTTCAGGATGAGAACAGAAATCATGATCCGGCAGTGCAGCGGCAGCAGAAGGCCCCATTAGCTAAAGTGGTGCTTCAGGTTAAGAACAGTTTCAGGTTAAGAACGGACCTCCGGAACGAATGAAGTTCTTAACCCGAGGTACCACTGTACTTCAAACCCCTGCAACCTGCTGTTAGTCATGGGGCAGAGGGAACAGGTCCCCATTATACCTGCCGCTTGCCGTGAATAGTAGCAAATTCAGAAATAGTTTTAAATAGCGCAGGGGAAAGAATTAAAACTGAGTGCTGTGGCCTCAATCCAAATTCCTTACTCATCCCAGAACAGTGGTACCTCAGGTTAAGAACTTAATTCGTTCTGGAGGTCTGTTCTTAACCTGAAACTGTTCTTAACTTGAGGTACCACTTTAGCCAATGGGGTCTCCCGCTGCCGCCACACCACCATTGTGCAACTTCCGTTCTCATCCTGAGGTAAAAGTTCTTAACCCGAGGTACTATTTCTGGGTTAGTGGAGTCTGTAACCTGAAGCATCTGTAACCTGAAGTGTCTGTAACCCGAGGTACCACTGTATGGCTCTTTTCAGCAAAGAAAATGACTCACCCAGGTCACCTCTTTACTGAGCCAAAGAAGGTGTAGGCCTGTTCAGTGCTTAGTCTGGCACTGATGTGAATCAGAGTTCAAAGAATCAGGAGAGCACCAGGTTGGGGAAGGCTACCCTAGATAGAAGACCTCTCGGATCCCCATATCACACCACCATGTCACTCCTTTTAAGCAGTAGAATAGAAACAATCTCTTCAAAGCCACCCCTCCCTTCAATAAAAGGTGTGAAAGACCAATTATTGATCCATTTATGGATCCATTTTTATCCATATATGCAGACAACAACAGTATTAAATTTGGTGTCTTTAAACAGTGTAGCTCTTTTAAAAATAGTGTTGAATTATATATAAACTAAAAAAAATATCTGTGTAAATGCCACTTCCCTGCATAGCGATTTTAGAGTAAGTGGTTTAAATATAACATGCTATTTCCCAATACAGACATGACGGAAGAAATCCATGATCAGATCCCCCAGCGTTTTCAATTTTATCTAAAATCAATACTGCAGACTCCAAAATCTTGACTGGAACAATTTTATTGTCTAGGAGGGAGAGGTTAAACCTTTCCTCAATGTAACTTCCACAATACACTGTGCCTTGTAACAGAAAATAAATGGAAATATCAAGCAGATAAGATGGAGGATCTTTAAGATCTTTATCTGTTCTGGCTTGTGTTGTGGTATTGTACGAAGGTGTAAATGGGTGTAAGCAGCTATGGTTTAAATTGGTGTCCCTGGACAAAGAGGAACTATTTAAATGCCATCAAGTTCACATATCTAAAAGTCCTTTTTTAAAAAAATAAGAAAAGCCTTTTTATGTCTGTGGTTTCTTTTATTTAAAAAACAAACCCTTAACCTTTCCTAACATTTCACTAGTCTCTTGCAAATCCCTTAACTAAGTGTCTCCCTAGTAGGTGGGGTGGAAGAAGTGATTTTTGTGGATAATTTTGAGTGGGGAAACAGAACACAGAGAAAGGTTAAGGCAGGCTTCCTCAACCTCGGCCCTCCAGATGTTTTGAGACTACAATTCCCATCATCCCTGACAACTGGTCCTGCTAGCTAGGGATCATGGGAGTTGTAGGCCAAAAACGTCTGGAGGGCGGAGGTTGAGAGAGCCTGGGTTAAGGGCTCCCATCTCACACATGCATCTCCACTCCCAATTGCCCCTCTGGTAGAGGCCTGTCCAGTTTAAAAGAGAACTGTTGCTGTATCCACAGCAGTGACCAGAGCAGGAATGACCGCTAGGAGGAGAGGAGAGAGAAGAAACGCCATGGTATACCTGCATCAGCACAACCAGACAACTTCATGTGCCCCAGCTGCAACAGAACATGTCTCTCCTATAATGGTGTCTACAGCCACAGCAGGTACTGTAACTCTCAAGTGGTTTGACTTCACCCTCAAAGAACTCTTGGGATAATGCCTTGTTTGGCCATAAACTGCTCAGATGATACCAACAAGAGGAGAAATAGATAACTCCTATAAACAGAGCACCTTAACTAATTTTGTGGTATTGATTGTTATTTTTCTCTCCTGGGGTTGTAGCCAATTGGTATCCCTCTGCTGAAGGAAGGGTCTTTGATCTGGTGGAGACATCTGTAACAGGGATCAAGGTGGGGGGCTGTGGTGAGGTGCAGGGGCAATGGGGAATCACTAAAGATCCCACTAACAGAAGTTTCCAGTGGATCAAAGAGCCTTCCATCTGTGGAGGGAAAGCTACTGGATACAACTTGATATATTTTATTCTGTATAGATTTAATTAATTCAGATTGTCTGTGTCAGCTGCTGATTTTCCTCAAGTAACCCAAATTACTATTTTATTTAGCTAAGCCGTGCTTTTGCGAATTAATGGAAACCTGGAATGATCCCAGAAGAGAGCAAAAAGGCATAAGTAATATACCCGGCTTTGAAAAATGACACATCCAGGAAAATACAGACTAGTTACTTTGACTTCTCTACTTGGGGATGTGGTTGAGTAGACAGGAAGCAGATAATACTGAAACGGCCTAGTAAGATGTGACAGCCATGGGTATTTTTTATGCATATGTCTGTCTTGTTTGTGTATAAAACAGGATATTTTCCCCTCCTTCCTCCCCCCTTTTTTTACAGAAGTGCATGGGTGAGAGAAAGTAATCCCTTTATGCTGTAAACTGCCCTGTGATCTTCAGATGATGGGCGGTATATAAATTTAATAAATATTAGTAATACTGTAATAACAACCCTCTGTGTTCCCTGGGTTTATCTTACTGTATACCATTACCCCAAATACTTTTCTCCTGGTCCATGCCAGAAGTGAATTGGGCTGTGGAGAAAAAGTATTTGAAGCAAGGGAGAGTGCTCTGAGTATAAGTAGTTGTAGTTCAACAAAAGGGACGCAGGCGGCACTGTGGGTTAAACCACAGAGCCTAGGATTTGCCGATCAGAACGTTGGCGGTTCAAATCCCCGCGACGGGGTGAGCACCCATTGGGAGGGTAAATGGCGTTTCTGTGCACTGCTCTGGTTCTCCAGAAGCAGCTTAGTCATGCTGCCCACATGACCCAGAAGCTGTACGCCGGCTCCCTCGGCCAAAAAAGCGAGATGAGAGACACAACCCCAGAGTCAGCCACGACTGGACCTAATGGTCAGGGGGCCGTTTACCTTTTAGTTCAACAAAATATGAAGGGACCCAGGTTGGAATAAGTCTGTTGTATAGTAGCTTGTCTAAGGGCACAAATGGAGTTGATGCTAAGAGGAGAGAGAACTGACCTGGGGACCTTCCGGTTCACAGCTTACTCTTGTACAGTCCAGTGATATCCACAAATACCCAAAAGTAGATTTCAATACTGTTGAATCCTAGCAAGCATGTTGTGGCTGAGAGATTAGCAATGAATAGACTCTCTTAATTGCCTTTTTTTTTACTGGGTGGGGTGGGGGAGATCATTTACTGATTTCCTCTCAATTGTTAGCAATTATTATTATTAAAAACAATATTAAAAATGCAAGGAAAGCAGCCATTTTCCTTGCATTTTTAAACATTTTTTTTTCTGCTGTGGAAATAGTGTGTGACATTGGGCCATTACAGTAATAGAGGCTATTAACTCATCTCTCAACCTTGATCAACAGGAAGCAGTAAAATGAACAGGATTTGTAATTTAATTAACTGCTGATTTTCCAATTAACATTGGAAAGGAATTTCCAGTGGGCTAGCCATGTTTATCTGTTGAAACACATACACACAACCAATTGCTTTTTACTGAAAAGGAAAGGAGCTTCAGGGAGGGAGACATATTAAAAATACAGTGGTACCTCGGGTTAAGTACTTAATTTGTTCTGGAGGTCCATTCTTAACCTGAAACTGTTCTTAACCTGAAGCACCACTTTAACTAATGGGGCCTCCTGCTGCCGCCGCGCCGCCAGAGCACGATTTCTGTTCTCATCCTGAAGCAAAGTTCTTAACCAGAGGTACTATTTCTGGGTTAGTGGAGTCTGTAACCTGAAGCATATGTAACCTGAAGTACCACTGTATACAGATAACTACAATAAAGATAGCACAGCACAAACCTTTTAATTAAAAGCAGTCCGTTCCCAAAAGCCTGTGGAAACAAAAAAGTTTTCACTTACCAGGGGAAGGACAACAAGGAGGGAGCCAGTTTATCTGCTTGGGAGGGGTGTAATTCTAGAGTTTGGGAGCAGCCACCAAGAAGGCCCTCTCCTGCATCCCTACCAAGCATGCCTGTGAGGGTGGCAGGACCGAGAGAAGGGCATCACCCGAAGATCTCAGAACAAGGGCAGGTTCGTATGAGGAATATGCTCTTTCAAATAGTGTGGACCTAAGCCTCCAAGTGTCCCTCTTTGCAAGGGGCAGTCCTGGGTTTACATCTTAGTTTCTGATTTGATCCTGGAATGTCCCACTTCTCCTTAGTACATCCCTATTTTCGCTGGATAAATATTGAAGGGTATGGAGTTATCTAACCTCTAAACATTTTGAAGGCAGCCCTGTATAGGGAAGCTTTTTTGATGTTTAATTTGTTTTATATGTTGGAAGCCGCCCAGAGGAGCTGGAGCAATGGGGTATGATGGTGATGATGATGGAATAGGATGTTCCTATTTTCATTGGAGAAATGTTGGAGGGTATGCTAAAAGTGCTATATGAAACCTTCATTTTAATTCTGATACAGCAGCAGGAAATGGAGTGCTGCTTTTGCAGCACTAAAGGGCTCTAATGGATAAGCAACCAAAGACCCAGTTTATATATGCAGCATGTTCAAGTGTGTGATAACAATTTTTCCTGGGTATACCCAGTGCTTTCTTTCTGAGAGGGATGCAGGGGGATGCATACCCCTAAACATTTTGTGAATCTTTGTACTTTTGTCCATTTACTGTATTTATTTCCCCCAATTTGAGCTATAAAATGGTGATTTTATTGAGTCAAAATGAGAGTACCGCTAAACATTTTTTTAGGGAAAAAAGCACTGGGTATACCTACACATGTACCCATATTTCAATACTTGCCCATCCCCACTCCAATCCTCCTTTACATGTGGAAAGTAGTATACTCTACTGAGTATCTAAAATGTAAGCAACAGCCCTTTCTCACACATAAAGTAAAGGTAAAGGGACCCCTGACTGTTAAGTCCAGTCGCAGACGACTCTGGGGTTGCAGCGCTCACCTCGCTCTATAGGCTGAGGGAGCCGGCGTTTGTCCGCAGACAGCTTCTGGGTCATGTGGCCAGCATGACTAAGCCGCTTCTGGAGAACCAGAGCAGCACAAGGAAACACCATTTACCTTCCCGCTGGAGCGGTACCTATTTATCTACTAGCACTTTGACGTGCTAGGTTGGCAGGAGCAGGGACCAAGCAATGGGAGCTCACCCCGTCACGGGGATTCAAACTGCTGAGCTTCTGATCGGCAAGCCCTAGGCTCTGTGGTTTAGACCGCAGCGCCACTCATGTCCCTTTTTCACACATACCTAATTATGATAATTTCCAGAAGTCCTTCTGAAAGTCCCCATGCTCAGAAATCGGGTAAGTAGCTTCCAGGGAAATCTTCTTTTCCGTGATGGCACCCAAATTACAGAATGCTTTCCTTAAACATGCTCATCTTCTGGATGCCAGGCCAACCCCAACCTGTTATCATGCTTTTGAGAACTTCCAATGGTTCTTGAGAGTATTTTAAATGACCTTAAATCTCTCTTTCACCTCTGTTGCCTAGGAGCTCAGCTGATTTAATCCTGATGGCTGATTTGATTAGTTCTTTTATTCATTTCCTCCTACTCAAATCTCATCCTATATACAGGAATATATCCTTGAAACATCACATCAGATCCAAATATAAAAACAGAATAAAGCATGAAAAGTAAAATCTGCATTGTTATTGTTTACTTACATTCCAAAGGCCTGGACAAATAGAAAACTGTTTATCTTGCACCTAAATTTGGTCGGGTGGGGTGGGGTGGGGTGGGGTGAGGAACACAATTACACTGCATATATCAATTGGGACTTGCAGCCATGTAAACATGCATAGGATGAGGCTGCACACTTTGTGCCCTGAAAACAAAAAACAAATTGTGCCTTCTCTAGGCACTTGTGCTGGAAGCTCAGGATCATAGGTGCCTGCTGGCTTCTTTCAAAAGGAAGTACAGTCCTGGGAACTTCCAAAAACACACCACTACATTGAAGACCCCATTTCATTTAAAGGCAAGTCAAGCCACAAGTTACACTCTTACAGATTGTTGTGACCTGACAGCAGTGTGTTCTCTTGGGTAATCTGGCCCAGCATAATTTTGGTAACCTCACAGAATTCAGAGTGTTGAAGATGTCAGCATTTGTTCTTTCAAAAGCAAGTTTCTAGCCCATGAGGTTATAGAGTTAGGCTGTGTATACATTACCATTTACAGTGGTACGTCGAGTTACAAATGCTTCAGGTTACAAACGCTTCGGGTTACAAATGCTTCAGGTTACAAACTCTGCTAACCCGGAAGTAGTACCTCGTGTTGCGAACTTTGCCCCAGGATGAGAACGGAAATTGCACAGTGGCGATGCAGCGGCAGTGGAAGGCCCCATTAGCGAAAGTGGTACCTCAGGTTAAGAACGGTTTCGGGTTAAGAACGAACCTCCGGAACGAAGTAAGTTCATAACCTGAGGTACCACTGTACTCTGGCTTCAGCATGTTCCCACAGTTAGTGTTTGAAGCTGAGAACACATGATGTTCATCACAGTCCATTTGTACCCTGTAGTTTCTTGAGAAATACTCTTGCTTTGGTATGCTTTCCCTCAAACTGCCTTCCATTCAAATAGGAGATGCAAGCCGTGGTGAAACTGAGGTGTGTACATTTCAGACAGCCATTGCACATGCCCAGATGGCACTGCTTGCACAGAGGACAGCTTTGCTGAATTGGAGTTCAGCAGGGGAGGGGGGCGGGAACAAATCTGGTATTGGGCACTGGGTAAAAACATCCCTTCCCTCTTTCTGGTGTGTACAGCAATGGGGGGGGGGAGTGACTTGAAATGCAACTGGGGTGGTGGCAAGGAGTAACCTTGCTGTGCTTCAAGCCGCTAATAGTATACACAGCCTTAGACTCACGCTTGTCTGGGTCGTAAACAAGCTAAAAAATATTGTGAGACAGTTGGCTGAAGAATGTAAGAGAACACAATAAGTTATGTACCCGGCACAGTTCACTAGGCAAAGGTTATGATGGGGTAGGCCGTGTAGTTTGCAGCAGAACAAATGGTTTCACCACCTCCTCAAGGGGTTACAGCTTCTAGTCTTGAGTCTGTACACACACTCGCTTAGCACCTGCTGATCTTTATCAACAGTGTGGGGGTGATGTGTAGTGCTTAATTTTAAACAGAGGGAGAAATATTTGTACCGCCACAGTTCAGCAACCCTGTTGCCATCTGTCTGCATGCATGCACACCCGCTGAAATAGTACCTGTGCCTTTAGAAACTACCTGATTTCAGGGTTGGCCTTATGGTGAGGCAGAGTGAGGCCAGCGTCTCAGGCAGCAGAGAGCGGACTTAGGTGGGAGTGCCATGTGGCTTGCCCTGTGCCCCCTATGCTAGCCTTCAAGTGAAGTGGAAGATGCTGTCCTTTCACTGGTCCTGGAGTAAGATTCTGCTCCCAGTGCAATCGGTTCCTGTATGTGCTTTGTGAGGGAGTGTGGCATCTTGTCTCTTCGGCGTGCGCTTCATTGCTTTTTGTAGCTCCCACTGTATTTCCTTGGAATTCATCTAGCACTGCAGTCCAGAACAGAAACCATTCCCATATATTATGCTGCTCATATGATGGGGGAATAATCAATGTTTTGGTCATAGGCAGGAGCTGAGGAAATGGCACATCCTGGATTTTGTGACAGCTTCTTACTGTGCAGTTCTTTATAGAGACCAGAACACACCACACAATTTTGCTGCTTTTGCTGTCAGAAGCTGCTGCCCTCTGGTGTCTCAAAGCAAAAGGGCAGCATCTCTGAGGATATGGGTTTGTGTGTGTACAGTGGTACCTTGGTTTATAAACTTCACCCGTTCTGGAAGTCTGTTCTTAAACCAAAGTGTTATTAAATCAAGGTGTGCTATCCCATAGCAATGGGGTTCTCAATTTATAAATGGAACACACTCAACATGTTCTGCTTCCAAGGCAAAGCTCACAAACCAAAACACCTACTTCCGGGTTTGCAGTGTTCTTAATCCAAGTTGTTCATAAACTAAGCTGTTCTTAAACCAAGGTACCACTGTATTTGTGCGTACGCATCTGCAAACTTTTGAAAATGTTTGATTCCAACTGTGGCATGATGCTACTTTCCTGACCTTATAAGCAAAAGTATCTTCCTTTTGTGATGGCCACAAATTTCCTCTGTATTACACTCCTGGGGTGACAGGCAACAATGTAATCAGAATAAATAATCAAATCAATAAGCTTTCTCTACTCCTCCCATACCTGAGCAGCTATAGCAGAGAGAGGGAGGATATTTCAGATAGTTAAAGACAGTGTGCCAAAGAGATCTCTGACAAAGCACTCTGGCAATTTCTCTGACATAATGAGATCGACATCACTCACCCCCCTATCCTAGGAAACTCTTGAAAACTGGGGCATGCCAGGATATGCAGAGTCAGAATTTCGGCATTACTGGGACACTTCCAGTACCACTTTCTGCTGGAATTCAATGGAGAAAAATGCACACTGAGGCAAATGATTGTGGTTCTATTTACACAATGTTGCAAACATAATATTACTATGCTTGAATATTGCTTGGATTTGTGGTCTGGATATTGGTCTTTTATCTGCTCCCTTACCTGAGCTGAGAAGAGAAGGTGGATTGCTGGAAGGGTGATATTGTTACGCAACAACCCAATCTCCAAGTGGCAAGCGATTCCAGGGGTTTCAGGTGCTTACCCAGGGTTTGGTTTCCTTGGAATGAAGGTCAGCGGAGACTGTGGTGTCTTTAGGATACAGTACTGTACATGGTTTATTTACACATACAATGGTACCACGTGTTATGTACTTTTTTTAAAAATATTTTTATTGGTTTTTACACATAATAAGAACAAACAAAACAAGCATAAACATTAAAAACAAACAACAAAAATTGACTTCCCCATGCCTTCCCTTCGCCACATCCTTGTTTTACCATTTTTTCGAGCAACTCATCGATCAGTCTTTAGTCAGGTCCCTTTTGAGTTTCCTTAAAGTTTAAGATTTACAGCTGTAATTCTTTGTTTCCTACCCCTTAACATCTTATCAGTCCACAATTTTACAGTAGTTTTTTAGATATGTTTTAAATTTCCCCCAGTCCTCTTCCACTGTCTCTTTCCTCTGGTCACGGATTCTGCCGGTCATTTCTGCCAGTCCCATATATTCCATCACCTTCGATTGCCATTCTTCCAGAGAAGGTAATTCTTGCATCTTCCAATACTTTGCCAACAGGATTCTTGCTGCTGTGGTTGCATACATAAAGAATGTCTTATCCTTCTTTAATACCAGTTGGCCGACCATGCCCAAGAGAAAAGCCTCCGGTTTCTTAACAAATGTCCACTTAAGGACTTTCTTAATTTCATTATAGATCATTTCCCAGTAGGCCTTAATCTTTGGGCAGGTCCACCAAAGATGGTAAAAAGTACCTTCAGCCTCATTACATTTCCAACATTTGTTATTGGGCAGATGGTAGATCTTTGCAAGTTTGACTGGGGTCATGTACCACCTATAGATCATTTTCATTATATTCTCTTTCAGGGCATTACAAGCCGTAAATTTAACACCGGTGGTCCATAACTGTTCCCAGTCGTCAAACATAATGTCATGACCAATATCCTGTGCCCATTTAATCATAGCTGATTTCACTGTTTCATCCTGTGTATTCCATTTCAGCAGCAAATTATACATTTTAGATAGATTTTTAGTATTGGATTCTAACAATTCTGTTTCTAACTTTGACCTCTCCTTCTGAAAACCAAGTTTCCTGTCCTGCTTAAACATCTCATTTATCTGACGGTAGTGTAACCAATCTCGAACTTTATGCTTTAGCTTCTCAAAACTTTGTAGCTTCAGTTTTTCGCCATCATATTCTAAAATTTCACAATACTTAGGCCAATTAGAGTCCATATTAATTTTTTTCACTGCTTTCGCTTCCATTGGTGACAACCACCTAGGGGTTTTACTTTCCAGTAAATCCTTATATCTATTCCAAACATTGTACAATGCTTTCCTGACAATATGGTTTTTAAAACTTTTATAAACCTTTACCTTGTCATACCACAGATATGCATGCCAACCAAAACTATTGTCATATCCTTCCAGATCAAGAATGTCTGTGTCTTCAAGAAGTAGCCATTGCTTCAACCAGCAAAAGGCTGCTGATTCATAATAAAGTCTTAAGTCTGGCAGGGCGAAGCCCCCTCTATCTTTTGCATCAGTTAAGATCTTAAATTTTATTCTGGGCTTTTTGCCCTGCCAGACAAATTTAGATATGTCTTTCTGCCACTTCTTGAAACAGTCCATTTTGTCTAGAATCTGCAACGTCTGAAATAAAAACAACATTCTTGGCAATACATTCATCTTGATAACAGCAATTCGGCCTAACAAGGAAAGTTTCAGCCTAGACCATATGTCTAGATCTTTTTTAACTTCTGTCCAGCATTTTTCATAGTTGTCTTTAAATAGATTCACATTTTTTGATGTCAGATTTACCCCCAGGTACTTAACCTTTTTTTCTATTTCCAACCCAGTTTCACTTTGAAACCTATCTTTCTCCTCTTTTGTTAGATTTTTTTCCAGCACCTTTGTTTTCTGTTTGTTCAATTTAAATCCTGCGACCTGGCCGAATATCTCCATTAATTCTAAAACTCTTTTGGTACTAGCTTCTGGCTGTTGCAAAGTTAGCACTAAGTCATCTGCAAATGCCCTTAACTTATATTGTTTGGATCCGACCTGTATTCCTTTTACCAGCTGGTCCTTCCTAATCATGTTTAATAAAACCTCCAGGACAGATATAAACAGTAAAGGGGATATAGGGCATCCCTGTCGTGTACCTTTCTCTATTGATATTTCATCCATTACCACATTGTTCACAATTAGTTTCGCTCTTTGTTCAGAATATATTGCACCTATACCGTTTTCAAACCCTTGGCCTACCCCCATCCCATGGAGATTCTTCTTCATAAATTTCCAAGAAATGTTGTCAAAGGCCTTCTCCGCATCCACAAAGATCAAAACTGCCTTCCTATTAATGTCTACCTCTAGCATCTCCAAAATGTCTATGATGTTCCTCACATTTTCTGACATATGTCTCCCTGGGAGAAAGCCTGTTTGGTTCTTATGAATCTCCTCCATCAAAACTCTCTTAAATCTTTTTGCCAAAACGTCTGCAAAAAATTTATAATCCACATTCAAGAGTGATATAGGGCGGTAGTTTTTAACTTGATGTTTCTCAGTTTCTGTCTTCGGTATAAGTGAGATGAATGCTTCTCTCCACGATTCGGGAGCCTTTTTCCCCTCTAATATCTGATTGCATACTTCCTTCAATGGCTGTATTAGCCATTCTTTAAGATCTTTGTAGTATTTCGCAGTCAAACCATCTGGTCCTGGTGATTTCCCCAATTTCATATTCTGGATGGCACCCTCTATTTCTTGTTCTGTAATTTTTTCATTCAGAATCCTTTTATTTTGTTCTGAAATCTTTGATAGTCCATATTTTTTAACAAATTCCTCTATTTCTTGTTCGTTTGTAGGCCCTTGTGCATAAAGTTTTTTGAAGAAACTTTGAAAACAGTTACTTATTTCATTTGGTTTGTTGATAATTTTCCCATCTATTTCCAGGGATGTCACAGTGTTTAACTTTTGCCTCTTTTTCAGTTGCCACGACAGCAGTTTCCCACATTTATCTGCCGATTCAAATGTCCTTTGTCTCATTTGCTTTATCTTCCATTCTATTTCCTGATTCATCAATTCCATATATTGCGTCTGATGGTACTTTATTTCTCTTAAAAGCTCATGAGACTTCGGTTTGGATCTCAGTTTCTTTTCTCCTTCCTTTATCTGGTTCAAA
This sequence comes from Podarcis melisellensis, assembly GCF_964234715.1. NCBI lineage: Eukaryota > Metazoa > Chordata > Lepidosauria > Squamata > Lacertidae > Podarcis > Podarcis melisellensis. The sequence continues at coordinate 67,360,067 of NC_138529.1, read as the reverse complement.
ATCTTTTCCTTCCTCTCATTTTGTTTCTTCCTTTTTATAGAATTTTGCTGAATTAGGAATCCACGCATCACGGCCTTGCTTGCGTCCCATACTATTCTTTTTTCCACCTCCGTTCTCAAATTTATCTCAAAGTAATCCTTCAATATTTTTTTGGCCTTTTGATAAATTTCTTCATCTCTAAATAGGGTGTCATTCATTCTCCATCTGAAGGTTCCAGCCGTTGTTAATTTCATTTCCATCTTGACTGCGTTATGGTCGGAGCAGGTTTTTGTGCAGATTTCTGTTTTTTTCACTCTTGGTGCCAGGCTGCTAGAAGTCCAGATTTGATCAATTCTAGTCCAGGTCATTTTTGCTTCCGAGAAAAAGGTTCCCTCTCTTTCCAGAGGGTTCCTAGTTCTCCAAATGTCAATCAAGTCCATGGTGTCAGTGAGTTCAAAGAAGGTCTTTGGTAGTCTCCCGTCCTTAGATATTGCTTGTCTTTGTGCCTTGTCCATGTTTGTGGAGACAACTCCGTTGAAATCTCCCATCATTATAATTTTAAAGTCCATAAAGTCCATTAAAGTCTCATGCAACTTCTTGAAGAACTCTGCCTTCCCCTCATTAGGTGCATAAACTCCAACAATTAAGATCTTTTCTCCTTGAATTTGAATTTCTACTGCCAGGTATCTTCCTTCATCATCTTTGAAGATCATTTTTGGTTCCCATTTTTCCTTGGCATAAATCACCACCCCTCTTTTCTTAACTTTGTCTGAGGAAACAAATTCCAGTCCTAATCTCTTATTTATCAAAAGTTTCCTGTGTATCCTGGCAATATGGGTTTCTTGCAAGCAGATTATATCTAGCTGTTCTTTCTTTAATATGTGAAAAACTTGATCTCTTTTTCGGGGATGGTTTAGACCATTACAGTTCCAACTCAGAAGTTGCAGGGACATTTTTGTTATTGGGTATTTTTCCCACCCACTGCTCCAAGTTCTTGTTCCTCGTCAGTCGGTGCTGGGTTCAATCCAAAAGATAGGTTTGTAATATCCAGTGTTTCCCTCTCTACAGTTCCTTTCTGAAAGTCCTCCGAGTTTCTCTCCAAAAAGTGTTCTTTGTCTTGAATTGTTTTTATTTTGATTTTCTTCCCTTTGAAGTTGAAGGACAACCCTTGTGGGAATTCCCACCTGAATGGAATGTTATTTTGTTTCAATAGGTCAACTAAGTCTTTAAATTGTGTTCTCACCTCCAAAAAGTATCTAGGAATATCTTTAAAGATCTGTATTTGGGAATTTTTGATAACCAATGCCCTCTGGAAATGTAGATTCAATATTTTGTCTCTTTCTTCCTTGGATCTAAGAGTAATTAAGCAATCCCTTGGCTTCTTGCCTTGCTTTCTGCCGATCCGGAAGGCTGTAGTTATTGTAAAATCCTCTTCCTCTTCCCCTAACTCTTCGCTCCAAAATTCTTGGAACTTGTCTGTAAGAAATTCCCCGAGCTTGTCCTCCTCCTCCTCAGGTACCAGTCTCAATTTCAAATTCTTGCCTTTCCTCTCCAATTCCATGAGGGCCAGGGCTTCATCATGTTCATGTACCTTCTTTGCAATAGGAACAAATTTCCCTTTGGTTTCCTCGGCCGTGGTCCTCGCGCTTTCAGCTATTTTCCTCGTCTCTGTACTTTCCTGAATTAAACGATTTATAGAATCTGTATTAGTCGATATTATTGTCGTGTTCAAATCCAATCTTGTTGTCAATTCAGTCAATTTCTTGGAGTTCTCTGTAGTTTGCCTAGTAAGTGATTCTAGAGATTCATTTATCCTGAGTAGAGCCTGTGTCATGGAATCCATTGATACCGTTGTTGTTCTTTCCTGTGTTGCTGCTGCTCCTGTCAAGGAGCCTCTTTTCTTTTGAGCCTGAGCCTGTTTTGCTTTGGATCTTGTTGATATTTCATCCAGTGGGCCGCTCATATCTCAAGGTCGTTCCCACAGGAACAGTTGCAGTTGGAAAATCCCACTGTTTCTATCTCAATGCAGCAGTCTCTCTTTTAAGCCTCTAGAGGGAGTACATTGTATCCAGTACGAAAACAAAGAAACAGGGAAAGAAATAGCCATACAAAGTTCCAAAAGCGAAAGTCCAAGTAAAAACCCTACTTTGTTGCAATTTAAAATGTTACAGTTTTTGTCCACTAAAGTCCCGTTATTTTATTTCAGATAAATCTTGCTTTGTATCCTCAATCTAGTTTGACAGTTCACTTCAGGCGCTCACTGCTCCGGCAGCCTGGCCAGAGGTATCGGCAGTGGAAAGTTTCCCGTTCAAAACTCCTTTCTTTAAGCAGATAAAGTTAAGTCAAATTTCTTCCCCCCCTCTCCTGCTCATTGGGGGGGGGAGGTCCTCTTCCGATGTCAGGTTTAACAGGGTTAAAAAGCATAAATGCGTCCCCTTTAAGCACAGCTTACTATTTTCGTTGCTCAGTCAATCATGCAGTTCCGGGAGGCAGACTTCCTTAATTTTTGCCTATCCCGTTTTCAGCCGAATCTTCTTAAATTTTAAAGTCCCGTTCCCTTTATTTGCTGTTCTTACTCACGGGTGTTGTTTCCAATCGGTAGTTTCAGGAAGGAATCGGCGCTCTCCGTCAATGGCGACGCGGCTTCGCTCCGTGAGCTGGGTTGCGATCCTCAGCACCGCGTTCACACCCGATGCCGCTCCGGAGCCTTTAAAAAGGCTCTTTCGCGATACCGGGGGGCGCAAAGGTGCCCACCGAATCTCCTTGTTCACAGGCTTCAGCGCCTGTGATTTTAGGGGTCCCCCGCTCGCCGTAGCGGGTCAGACCCGAACTCACGGAGCAGTCCTGCTTCGGAGCTCGAAGCAAGGACCGCCATTAACGCTGGCGCCGACCGGAAGTCTCCGTGTTATGTACTGTCCCCCTTACGAATGCTGTGGGATACGCGCTCCGCTGACCTGGAAGTAGATGCCCCAGGATGTGAGCAGAAGTCGTGCTTCGGCAGCGCAGCAGCAGCGGGAAGTGCCATTAGTGAAAGCACGCCTCATGTTATGAGTGGTTTCCTGTTACGAACGGACCTCTGGAACGGATTAAGTACATAACATGAGGTACCACTGTATATACAAGCTGAGCCTAAGATGGAGTGGGTTTACAGCATCAACACCACATCATCTTGCTTCTTCCTTAGTCATAGCCTTGAATTCCAGCACAAATCAAGCACACACACACTCATTTATGCGTGCGCCTGCACACACACAGGCCTCAGTGGTGCCCCTCTGGAGGCTTCACCCAGGACAAGAAACCCTGCAGCCACCTTGGGGAGCAAAACAGGACACGCTAGCCCTGCGCTTGAGTTAAGTTTCCATTGGACACAGTGGGTCTTAATCTCTAAGTAAATACGCACAATATTCAGTTGTGCCTGTAATATGCAGTGAAACCTAGCAAGATCAGAGAAAAAAGAGATGTGAGGAAATATGTTTTAGGAGCCTCAGCTACTAGGGTGTCAGGAATGTTCATCTCAATATGTCAGTCCAGAACCACCTTCCACAGAAAGCCATGCAGAGGAGTCAAGATCTCCATAATGGTTTGTCCACTGTTATTTTTATACTGCAACAACTCTGTAATAAAAATGCTGCAAGGAGGGCTCTGGGTTGCTGCGGCTGGCAAACTCGAATGTAGCCATAATGGGGGCATAGTCAGAAATTGCTATAGAGCCTGTTTTGTAAGGCTTTAAATGGGGAGCCCAAGAAGGAGCTCTGACGTATAAGTGCTAGACAAGTCTTAGTGAGGGGGATTTACTGCTTGCCACACATCTGCTATACCAAATGTTCAAAACATATTTTTAAGTCCCTTCCCTTGCTGTCCCATATTTCCCAACTTACTTGCATTCTCGGCTTTCACCCCCATAAATCTTAAATTACTTCATCTTTAAGATGAATCTCCTTTAATATTGTAAGTCTTCTGTAGGGGTTTTTCAAAACCACATTCTCTTCAAATTTCAAATGATCTTATGTATACCCCTTTGATTTAGGGATAGGCTGCCATTTTCCCCTTCCACATAGAACAGTGGCCTGACCTCTTTTTCTTTTGGAGTGGGTGGGATGCATTTCATGCTGGGAAATTTGGTCATATTGTTTTGTTTAAGGTGAATCCCAGGCTTTCTGTCTTTTAATTGGTGTTCCTTATCCCCTTACATTCCAATAACATATTCACAATCCATCCATTACTATTTTAAACCGTCATTTTGAGAAATAGTTCCATATTAAAAGTGTAGAGTTACAACATTGTGTGTATGTGTTTGTTGTCCCTACTTCAGATGCAATATTGTTGCACGACACCCCAATCTCCGAGCAGCACGAGATTCCAGGGCTTCCAAGGACTTACCCAGAGTTTGTGTTTCATTTTGGAATGAGCCATGGCGGAGACTGTGGTGCCTTCATGATATATGGTTTATATATACAACCTGAGCCTACAATGGAGGGTCTCACAGCATCAACACCCCATGAAAGTCCTCCTTCTCCCATAGCTGCAGCTTTGGATTCAAGCAGACATCAGCCATGGCTCTCTCCCCGCTTTTCCAGCCTACAGATCCCCCCCCCCCGGGTCACATCACAACAAACTCTTCCTTCTAACTAAGGCTTTGTCCTTCTAACCAGCTGGAGGAGGGGCCATATCCATTTGTCATCTGGCACAGAGCCCCCTTTTCTTTGTTCTCTTAATGACCCATCACCCAAGAGATTACCTCATCAGGAAGCTAGCCTGGTTTGATTAGCTTTTAACACTTGTTAGGGTTATAGGGGTCTGGCACACAAAAACACTATGTTATGTAAAAGGCCCATCTCTCAAAGCGAGTCTTATCTCCATTCCAGCCCCCCACCTCTGTTTCAGTGAAGTAGCCAAACATGAAACAAGAAAGCAGAAACAATAGCCCTTCACCCGCAAGTTAGAGAATTCAGGGTATGGGTAATAGTCAAACTGAGTATTGCATGGTGGTAGTTTTTTTAAGAGTAAAAGTATTGCATGGTTGTTAGCTCTGTGTCCTTTGCTGCTAAAATACACCAGATCTCAGCAATCATGAGAGAGCCAGTGTGGTTTGGAGAGTCCATGTGATGTGTAGGGGGGGAAATGGAGTGTCAGACTAGAATCTGGGAGTCCAGGGTTCAAATTTGCCATGAAAATCACAGAGTAACCAGGGCAGCCAGTCACTCGCTCTGAGCCTAACCTGCCTCACAGGGTTGATGTGTGGATGAAGTATGGGAGAAAGGAATAAGAACGACTTGCGTCGCTCAGAGCTCTTTGGGTGGGAAAGTGAGGTATAAATGCCAGAAAGAAAGAAAGAAAGAAAGAAAGAAAGAAAGAAAGAAAGAAAGTTTCCGATAGCTACTTTCTTATGCTTTGGTAGCACCAGCATCATATGGAAAGCACTGTTGAATTGAACCGTCTCCAGCAGAGGGCAGCGTTCCATTGCTATCCCCAGGAACAAAGAAAGCTGCCTTATGCTGAGCCACTCCATCTAGCCCAGTATTGGCACTGATTGGCAGTGGCTCTTCAGGGTCTCAGGCCAAGGAGGGTTTTCTACAGAGCCTACTTGGAGATGCCAGGCTTCAGACCTGGGATCTTTTGCATGTTCTCTGTTACTGAACTATGGCCCTTCTCCCTTGGGGCTGGGTATCATCCCCCGCCAGTTCGTCACACACACATGCTAAAGACACTAAGAATGCCACTCATTTCCTAGCTTGCAATTTGCTTTGAATGTTGTCTCCTTCCTCCTTAGCATATTTGAGGCTCCAGGAGCTCTGTTTTTTCTTCCTTGTCCATTTTTTGGGTGGACTTTTGTTTTTGCAAGAAAGGCTAAAGCAATTCTTTGTAGAAATGCACCCTAGAGTGCATTGTTTTCAGAAGCGCACTCTTAGCATGGAGAAAGTTGGTAGAGAAAAGCTATTCTCATGGACATCCAATTAATCTTTCAGTTCTAATCTAATTACACACACACATACAATTTCCCTCCTTATCATGATAAGCTAAACCCTGATCTAATCCCAACAGCTCAGCCTCAACAATGGACACTTTTTTCAGTAAAGAATTTAAATATTTATCCTGTGCACCCCCAGGTAAAATGGTCTGGGGACTGAGAACAACAAACTGGGATGCTGATCACTATCTAACCGGCATCAGTGATACAATCCTTTTCCACACACAACTCATTATTGCAAACTATATTCACTGGAGAGAAGAGCATGTCTCAAGTGGTTGGGGAAACAAGTCAACAGTAAGTGTCCCTGACTTAAGATTGGGAATAGCTGCAACTTAGTGGTAGTGCTCATTTTTCACACACAAAAGGTCCCAGTGTGGGGGTGGGGATTCCGGTATTTCAAATTTCAGTGGTACAAGGCCAAAATTTGGTGTCCCTGCCCTGCCTCTCACCTTCCGTCCTGCTCAATTCACTACCGTCATAATTGTGATGCCTTGCGGTGCCCCCTAGGCTCAGCTCCCAGTGCGAGGAAACTGGTTGTGCTGCCCTAAATCTGTCTCTGGTCCCCAGTTCAAATCTGGTTCCCTGTTCAAATCATGGTGTCTCCTGCTGAAATCTTGAAAAAGGCTTCTGCCACAGAACACTGATCTAAAAGGCCTATTTCATTTGCCTGGGGGAAAGTCAGTTTCCTATGTTATTGGGTGTGGAGAAACAAAATATTTTTCATGCATCCAATGGTGGAAAGGTTTGGTGTTCCACCAGATGGGCAATGGCAATGCCTAGGAGAGAGATATGAGACTTATTCCCAGAGTCTATGGCACTAATATTTGCAGCAGGAGGGACAAAGGCAGATGTCATTGGTCATTAATCTGTTGGCGAGCACTTTCTCTGACCATGCGCTGGGTGCAGGAAGTTATTATTTGTAGCCCTGACCCCATTGACCCCACGCACCAAGTTCAGTCCTTGTTTTTATTTCTGTTTCCGTTCAGGATGTTACTAGGTGTTGACTTTTGACCCTTTAAATCAACAGATGGAAAAGCCATTGAGGGCTATCACCCTCTCAACAACACCGACACCCCTCCACCTCTGACACTGGGGGGCAGGGGGACAGGAAATGTTTCCAGTTCTATCATGTCAAGCAGGGTGCAAGTTTGGTGGTGAAATAAGGGGACTAAATTCAGCAGGAAGCAACTCTCCTTCAGCGGAATGAACTGGGATGGTCCTGGTAGTATTGGGACCACATTTCCGTTTGTTCTCAGTTTCCCTTAAGATGGCAGATCAAATAAGAACACCATGATACCTACGGCCCTACCTTCTGTGTTGTAATAAGCAATAGGAGCTGAGACTCAGCACACAGGTTAAGGAGAAATGTCAGGGACTAGTAGCCTGTGTGCGCTTTATTATCACTGAAATTTAGTAGTGAATAATCATACATAAGGATGTGGTTGATGGAGGAAGAAGTGGAGACCAACATTTTGCAGATCTACCTTCCTTGATTCATTTGCTACACTTTAGGCTGGTAGGTAGGACATGCCTTTGCTTGAAGCTTCAGCCAGGTTTACTGAACACTGAGCAGGAGAAGGGAGACAACCCAGAAGCCGGATGAAGTAATGATAATGAAAGAAACGATATCAGTGTTGATAAGCACCATCTGGGAAGAACGGAGAGAGAGGGCTTTGTTCCGCTTGACTTTTATGTTCTTCAGTTCAGACTATTTGCCAGCAGATGGCATCATTTCCCAACCATGTAGCACGAAGGTACGTGGAATTTTGCCACTATGAAACTTGTGCAATAGCTGCTTCCATTGCTTAAGGCAGAGGTTCCCAACTTTGTTGGTGTGGTAACCCACAAGCCCAAATTTACTTGGTACGATGACCTATTGCTTTATTGTCACATGAATTTTGGATTATAGGTCTTCTCTGCCCCCAGACAACAGTTCACCAGGGTCAGAATGTAAGACTCGAGCCTTCTAGACATTCAGTTACAAGTGTTAATGGAACATTACACCATGCCAACGAATCAGAAAGTCGTAAGAGGTGTAGCTCATACCAGTTGTGGATTACAAGCAATTATTATTTGAAGTTTACTTATAAACCCTGCACCCCACTTTCACAGGCTTTGCCTCAAAGGTTGAGAAATGCTGCCTAAAAATAAAAATAAAAAGACATGGAGGGGGGTTTATGTGCCTCCCCCCCCCCCGCCCGAGGAAAGCTGCAACAGAACATTGTGTTCCTGACAGATGAACTTGGCATCTGCTTACCTGAAATCCAGGCTCAAATGAGTTTGTCATGGGCTGCTTGTGTCAGTAGCGATACTGCCACAAACTGTTCAGATATACCCACTCTGTGCACAGTGTGTGAGCTCCTGAAAGCAAGTGGAGCACCTGGAGTCCTCTGCATCAACTCTCTGTTGCCCGTGTTGTGAGGATTTGCCTTCACAGTACATTGATCAAGCATGCAGTTGATTTATAATCTGGCTTTATGTATGCAGCCTCTGTAACAGAACACTTAAAAAAGCAATTATGGTAGGTGAGACTGTGTAGGCTGAGATAGATGTTATCGCAGCAAAGGCCTCCATTTGCCAGGATAATGGGAATGTGGTGCTGGGGAGCATTTACAACGGAAGCTGGGAAGTTGTGGCGCTTCAGATCCTGCTGCACTACAATTCCTATCTTCCCTGATCATCAGTCATGCTGCCTGAGGTTGGTAGGAGTAGGAGAGTAGGAGTCCAACAAGATTTTGAGTGCCACATCTTGGCCACCCTTGATTTACATAGGAACACAGGAAGCTGCCTTATACTAAGTCAGATCAATGGTCCGTCAAGCTCAGTACTGTCTAAAAGGCTTCGGCCTTGTATACCTGAAGAAGCATCACTACCCCCATTGTTCAGCCCGGACACTGAGATCTAGCTCTGAGGGCCTTCTGGTGGTTCCCTCTGTGCATTCCCACACCCTCACTGCAAGAAGTGAGGTTACACAGGGAACCAGGCAGAGGACCTTCTTAGTAGTGGTGCCCGCCCTGTGCAACGCCCTCCCATCAGATGTCAAGGAAATAAACAACTATCTGACTTTTAGAAGACATCTGAAGGAAGCCCTGTATGGGGAGGTTTTTTAATGTCTGAAGTTTTACTGTGGTTTTATAATTTGTTGGAAGCCACCCTGAATGGCTGGGGCAACCTAGGCAGATTGACGGCCTATAAATCATAAATAATCATCACTATCAACACAGACGGGCAGCAGCCTTCCAGGGTTTCAGAGAGAGGACATTCCCAGCCCTACCTGGAAATGCTGGGATTTGAAACTTCTGCATGCCAGGCAGATGCCCTGCCACTGAGCTGCTTATTTCCCTGTTTTCTAGGGATCTCCCTGATTTAGAGAAGCTGCATCTATTAAACCAGTTTTAGTCTGTCCTAAGCACCCATGAATGTCAATAGCTCCGTACTTGTATTCCAGTTTTCAACTGCTGTAATCCCCTTTGTAAGCACATAGAGAAGCCACTGGCTTCCTTGTTGGCAGGACCAGCAGTCATGTCCCACTTCTAGGGGACAACCAAACTAGCGTCACATTCTTCCTATGTTACAACAAAACAGGTCTCCCTTGAAGGAGGTTTTCCCCCAGGAACCATTGTGACTGATGGATGAGGTTTTTGCTTTAAAGAATTACTTGGTCTGTTCAGCCTGAGTCTAGCGCCCCCTGGTGCAAACTATTAGAAGAACAACAAGGTTGAAATAACCCTTTAAAATGTTTGAATGAGCTATTGAGGAGGTGTGTGCAATAAAACCAGGAACGTGCTCGGAGCATGGGCCACCACCGGATGCTGCTTCCACAGCAACCCCCCCTCCTTCTTCTTATGGTTTCTTTACTGAAGCAGTAGCTCTCAAACCTGGTCCAGCCTGCTTCTTCAGCAGCTCCAGCGAGGCATAAGATTTTATTTATTTTTTAAAAGTAAGAGTTGAAATGAAAACTCAGAAGAGAATATTGGCTCCATAAAACAGAACTGGGGAAACTCAAGTTCTCTAATAACAATGCACTACTTGTGTTCCTTTGATTTATTATTGCCACTTCATGATTTCAAATGGTATTTATTTGTGTGTGTTCAGATTTAGGGGTCATAATTCATTTGCGTTGTGATTCCTCAGAAGCAAGCCCCACTTTTCCCAAGGGGTCTTGCTCCCAGAAAGGTACAAACAAGGTTGCTTCCGTAGACTGGGCTTTCTCCTCTCAGCAGATTAATTATTTGCTCAAGGAAGTGCTTCCCTTCCCCCCTGAAAATTGCATGGCTGCCTCTAGATGCGAGATGCTTTATTAAGTGCTAATTGCTATTGGGATGCAATAATCAGTGTGTCATGTTGCTGGCTTGTCAGAGTGTGTGTTAATTTCATTTAAGTTGCGTTAATTTGGCTCCTTCTGGCAATTTCACTTTAGCCACCTCTGCTACTGCCAACGTGGCAATGAAGTTTCTGTTGAAAGTACAAGTGGTGAAAGAAGAGATCGGAGGGAAGTTTTTTGTGGCCTGGGCCCAAATAGTCCTGTTCTTTCACACACATGTCCATTGACTACAATCGTCAACATGCTGGATATTGGAGGATTAATTACACAAGTGTAACTGGAAGAAATAACCACCACCAAGTATGTGAAGTTAGTTGTTGTTGTTATTTATTTCCAGGGCTTTTGATTCAGCTGGAACTCAGTTTCGGCACCTCTCAGGTGGGCGCCGTTGCCATTATTATTATTATTATTAAATTTTATTTTATTAAAGATTTTGTTGATTTACAAAAGTGTGTGCAATGTCTCTCTCTTGTATTTTTTCCTCCATATAACATTTTTACAAATCAGTTTCATTTGTTGAGACATTAGGAAGAAAAGGGGGAAAGAGATAGAGGGGGTGAAAGATGGGTGGGGGTGGAGTCAGGTGGCGATGTTTCTATTTTACTTACTATATGTAGGGGCACCGTTGCCATTATAAGAGTGCAAGGGTGAATTCCAACACCTCTTTTTCTAGGAAAATAGCACTGTTTATTCCTCATATTTCTTATACTCCTAACTGAAGAGCTGAGAGCGGCATGTTTCCCATACAGGAGGTAACTTTCAGGGCAAGACCTGCCTTAGTTTCAGCAGGTGACAATGGGAGCTCCACACGACAATGCAATTGCTCAATTATTATTGGCTGCCAATGACACGGGAGCAGGCCACACATTTGTGCTCCCTTCTCCTCAAGAAACAGACTGCCTCTTGCTCAAGAGGCTGTGTGTGGAGGATCAACATTGAGTCAAAGACAAAGCTGTGACGCTCCCCACATCCTGTGGCTTAGGAAGTGGGTGCTTGAAGAACCCAGCCTGGGAAGTCATCAGTATTTGTAGACATTCCGGTTCTCTTGCCGTATCTTGTTGCTAAAGGGCTGGCCCCACACCCTCCCATCGCAGAGCTCTTACCGGGGTGTGAGGGGATGCTGTGATCACAGTGCTGAGTGCTTGCTGAGGATCACAGCTCTGGTGACAGCCTGCATTTGATGGGGTCTGGGTGCTGGCATGAAGCAAACCAGCTGGCCAGGCTTCTGAGGCCACAGAAGGTCTCCTGCTAATGCCTCCCCCCTCCTGGCCTGCCCAGTTCTGACCTGGAGGGCTCCAGCAGTTGGTCTGGAAAGGAAAGAGACAGAGCTTAAGACCTGTAGATTCCCAGAACTTTGCCCATCAGCAGCCACGGGGAAGCTGGACGTGGCTGCAAAGTGAGCCTGTCCAAAGAGTGGAGCAAAAATACAGGGAAGTATTGAGGAGGGCAGGTTCTCTATGTTAAGAGGAGGCATTGCTCTGCCTCTCAAAAAACACACGCACCTTTAATTGATTAGTCGGCTCAATTAATCCGCTGAAACACTCTCTGGCTGACTAAAAAGACATTCCCAAATAATGCAAATGAATTTAATATAAGTATCGATCATTAAATGCTAATAACAGCAGGTGCCAATTACCGTCGTAGAAGAGACAGCCCACTTTTGTTCTAATTTCAGAGGCCTCCTTTAGAATGGCATCCGCCATTTCAGAACACACACAAAAGCCTGGGCTCTGTCCCCCCCTTTGTTGAAATATATTGTTTTATAGTCTTGTGCGTATTGATTTGATTAATCAGTTCAAGGGGCTTTAGGTGAAAGACCGCCCTATAGAAACCTGTGTTGTTAAAGTCAGGTAAAAGAGTGTGTCTTCAATCCAGGGCCCCACTCTAACCTGAATCTGTGTTTGATATCTGTGGACAACGTAGCCATAAATGACAGAAAGATGACTGCTGCTTTTTTTTTCTTGTAGCCTGCCATCCCCTTGCTAATGAGAGAATGATAGAACTGCTGAGTTGGAAGGGAGCACGAGGGTCATCTAATCTAACCCCCTGCAATGCAGGAACCCTTTTGCCCAACGTGGGGCTCAAACCAGTGACCCTGAGATTAAGTGTTTCATGCTCTGCAGATTGACCTATTGCAGGATAAGTTTAAAATATTTATTCTAAGCTGCTGTTTCAAATGGTAGCTTTAGTGGCTGCCATGTACAAAAGGGAGGGAAGTCCTCCCTTCCCCCAACATGTAACTTGGTAGTTTCACCCAAAGTGGTCTTGGTTCACAGAGAAAGCAAAATTGGACTCGGTTGTTGTTGTCATTTTGCATTTGTGCTCCCACCTCCCCGTGTCTCTAACCAAATATTATATATTAGTCCCCACAGTGCAAAAGTCATGTGGGCTGCGGAATCACCGCTTTTGAAATATGTTGCAGACCAATAAGTGTTCATTGTTATAGCAACAAATTAGTATGCATGTTTGCTCAGTGCACTGAAATGGGAAACCTTGGTTGAAATCAATTATTGAAATTGGTCTCATTTAATTTAATGGTGAGTTAGACCAGTGATTTAAAATTGCCTTGACTTAAATGAAGCCATCTTTACAGCCCAACCTTTGGCACACTTATATAAGAGTTAGTTGCCTTTTGGGAGGCAGCATTTTTATTGGTTTTTGGAAACATGTAATGCAAGTAAATAGCGTGGAAATGTAAATAATAATAAAAAGGAACTGAGAAAACAATTTCCCCCATCAGCGTTTTAATCAATCTGGTTGATTTAAATTCAAACATAAATTATTATCTTCACTTGAACCCCGACTCCCATGTTCATCATTATACCAACACTTTATGTTGTTTCATTGGTAACATAAGAGGAAAAATGACTATTACTCATATTTAATCTAAGCACAACCACAAGGACTCCTGATTAGGCGTTTGGCTATGTGATGTTGAATGCTATCCGTTAACTGTTCTATCCTGTTTCCCCTTTGTTATTATTTTTGTTTAAATCAATTCATGAACCAAGAACTTATACATTGGCCACCAAGAATGTATTGAAGGTATTACTGCAAATTTACTGTGCTATTTTTGTGATCAGCAAATGACATGGCGCTTGGTTTATTTATTTGTATCATTTAGTATTCCTATTATCTTTGTTTATAAAACCCAATAAAAAGTTATTTTTTAAAAAGGAACTGAGAAAAGTAGAGAAAAATTTCCATTATATGGCTATCACAAATCAGATAAGAGTCAAGCAAAATGGGATGCAATGAGGGGTGAAACTTAGAAACCACTTTGCTGATATGCATGAGAAATAGGACCCGTGTGCCTAGGAAAATATCCTGTTTCTTTAGGCTTCTTGTGGTCTACTGTTAGTTTCTACACTGATGGTATTTGCCAGGTTCTCTTAAATAAGCTCTAACCTGTGCATTCCAGGGGGTTCTTCCAGTGTTTAGCAATTTCCACTCTTGCTGCTATGAGCAGGAATAACATAGGAACATAGGAAGCTGTTAGTATAAGTATCAGACCCATCTGTCCATCTAGCTCAGTATTGTCTACACTGACTGGCAGCGGCTCCCCAGAGTTTCATGCAGGGTTCTCTCCCCGCTCTCCCTGGAGATCCTAGGGATTGAACATGGGACCTTCTGCATGCAACACAGCTGCTCTGCCCTTGAGCTACAGCCTTTCCTTATAGCTTCCTCATATGGGAATTGATCGTGAAGGTTTCAAAAGACTGGTAACAGTGCCAACACTGGATCTAGGTGTATCAGTTGCTGCACCGTATCTGAGATAACGCCAAAAACCTATTCCCATAAGATTTCTATCATGGAATATTTGAAAGAGAGAGAAAGAGATACACACACACACATATGCTCATTGCACCAACTACAACATATAAGGGAGAAATATTTGCTTACATGATGAGTTTTACTGGAGTAAGGTGCCATCTGTGTACGGCTTTTAGGGATGGTTTACAAGGGGCTGCTGCTGACGTGCTTCTTATAGGCTGGTGAAACAAATGGAGTCGGATTCCAGGTCTGGTTTAGGAACCTGGTCAGCTTTCCACCTGGATTCCAGTCCCTCAGTCTGATTGAGGCTAAGCTTTTCATTCAAGGAGTAGGAGTAAGGCTCATTGAATTCAATGAAGCCTACTTCCAAGCAAGTACATGAGCTGTTATGCTTTTCTGTGCCCTTCAAAGACTCATAATATCCAGGTCAAGGGAAGTAATAGCTCAGAACTAGACTAGATGGAACGCCCTCCCTTCAGATGTCAAGGAGACAAAGAATTACACAACTTTTAGAAGACATCTGAAAGCAGCCCTGGGAGGTTTTTAACACTTGATGTTTTATGTTTTTAGATATTATGCAAGCTGCCCAGAGTGGCTGGGGAAACTCAGCCAGATGGGTAAGGTATTATTATTATTATTAGGACCAAGGGAATCAATAATTTAGAAGGGTTTTTCTTAAAGATATCTGCCTTTATTCTGAGTGTCAATATTTGTGAGACCCCTGATCTCTGAGGGATGGGCACCATGTACTACAGGGCTGGTACAATACATTTGGCTGCCTGAAGCAAAGGACAAGGTGGCACCTCCCTAGATGAATCAACTGGCAGCTGACTCTAAAGGGACAATGTCCTCCGTAGGACCTGAGGGCAGCTTAGACAGCTCAAGGCACACACAGCTTTGCCTTTGCCTCACAGCATCTGCTGCTTGAGGCAGCCTCCTCACTTTGGCTAATGGAAGGACTGGCCCTGATGAGCAAGAAGGAGAGAGAGATCTGCCTGCCTTCCCTTAGTAAAAGCGAGAACGGGCCAGGACCTCCTGCTAGCAAAAAGTAATGTGAATCTGCCGCATAGTCCACAAGGGGTGCTATTTTCCAGATTCCAACCTCAGCCCCATGATCAGTGTGTCCTTTAAAACATGAGAAGGAGAGGGGAGTCATTTCCACTTTTCACTCCAGGTGAGGAAATGCCTAGGGCTGATGCCTGAAAGAGTATTTCTGAGCATTTATAAGGTGATCTACTCACTCGAGTCCAAATCGGAGGTGGAAATGGAAAAGGACATACAATAAACTGTTGTAGGGAGTATAAGCTGCCCCTGGGCTTTATAGCAACAGCAGACCTTGCAAAAATTGACCATCAGCAATGGTCCTTGAGGAAAAGATGCCTTTTTATGCTCCCTGATCTGGGCTGATTGATGGGCCATTCTGGCGGCTCATTATGTTGTGGGGGTGGGAGGGGAGGTTTATTCATATGCCAAAACCACAGCTCTGAGGCCCCCAGGGCAACATGAAGCACCAAGCTCCATGAAAGGAAGGGCCCCTTTGCTATGCTGCCCTGTATGACAAAGGGCAGCTCTAAACATCTCCCTTATCAAGGCACAGTGAGGAATTGTCACTGAAGCAGACCTGGCAGCTGTGATCCCAGCATTGTGAACCAGTGGTGTAGCATGGGGGGTGAAGGGGGGCCCGGCCGCACCAGGCGCAACATCTGGGGGTTAGGGTTAGGGGCGCAAATCCACGGGTTAGGGGGCGCAAATCCACGGGTTAGGGGGCACAAATTACTTGCCTTGTCCCGGGTGCTGACAACCCACGCCACGCCACTGTTGTGAACCTGGATTCACCTCAAGAAGCCATCACTTCTTTTTCAATGGCAGCTGCAGTGCCTGGAGACGGGCAGTCAGGTTGTGCATCCACAGCATGACCAGAGGAGGAATGACGCTGGGAGGAGCACAGAGAATTGCAGCAGCACAACTGGATGCCCTCATCTGCTCCAGCTGCAACAAAACATGTCCCTCCCATATTGGACTCTACAGCCACAGCTGGCACTGTAACTCTTCAACAGTTGGACATCACCTGCAAAGGAATACTTCTTCCATTGTCTCCTGAGACAGACAGATGCCAACTTTATTTAAAAATTGTATCTAATTATTTGCAGAGGATCCACTGATCCCTCCTCAGCAAGGCTTCTTTTTTATTTATTTCTATAGGGTGGGGTGCAGCCTCAAAGCACTCAGCTGGAAGGAAGCCAGTCCTTTTGCCACCCTACTTCCTTCTCTTCTGAGAATCCAAGCTCCTTCTCTAGCCATGGGATGGGATGAGGTGAGTGACTAAGTCCAGGCCTCTCTCTGCCCTTTTTGTCCGATTTCCCCAGCCACATTTTGCCTCACTTTGGGGGAAGCCTATACAGTATACATCTATTGCTACCATGACTCAAAAGGAGGACTTTGCTCCAATTGGTTGGCTGCTGTGGGAACAGATGCAGGTCTAGATGGGCCTTTGACCTGACCCTGCTGGGCTCTTCTGATGTTCTTAATTGCTTTGTGCCACCAGAGGGACCCTTCTCCCTTTCTCCTGGGGTGGCCAAACAGGGTTGGGGAGGAACTGTCTCCCTGCCCCCCAATTCCATGGTTCCTGCTTTCCTGCTAACTCCTCATTCAGCTTGACCCTCCTTGTTTTTCCTACCATTCTGTAGTGGGCTTCGCTCTTGCCTGTGTTGTGGGGTAGGCCACATCATAGTAGTGTTGCCCACACGTACCTGGACATTAAAACTTCAGCCATTTTAACCAACTGATCTGAGAAGTTAGGTCTGTGGTCTCATAATCATTTTTTTATGTTTATAAGCACGCACGCACACACGTGCGCGCACACACACAGATGTGAACTTTGAGGAATGCTTTGGGTCAATGTCACCACCCAACCCTGGCAATTTGTTACTTTTAAACTTGTTGGTGAGGCAAAGTGAGCAGATTCAGTCAGCTACTTAAGCTGCATGCCTTATTCTCCTACACTATTCATTATGGTTAAAAGGGGCTGGATCTGATTGGACAATGGACCTGGTTTGGGATAGTCCGGACTCAGTTGATGTATATTTTTATGCTGGCACTTATGTATGCCTCCTTACCCTCTCAACTCCCCACTGTCTCCCCGGGGTTTTCCCTACAGTTCCTTGTGTTTTATCTATATTATTTTGGCAAATAAAATGTCTTTGAAATTACAGTGGTACCTTGGGTTACAGATGCTTCAGGTTACAGACACTTCAGGTTACAGACTCCACTAACCCAGAAATAGTACCTCGGGTTAAGAACTTTGCTTCAGGATGAGAACAGAAATTGCACAGCAGCAGCGAGAGGCCCCATTAGCTGAAGTGGTACCTCAGGTTAAGAACAGTTTCAGGTTAAGAACGGACCTCCAGAATGAATTAAGTTCTTAACCCGAGGTATCACTGTATTATTTTTTGTGATTTAAAAAAGGGAGTGGTACTGGAAGGGAAATTTTGGAGAACTATTAAAACCAGGAGCCATTTGGGCACTATTTTCAGGTGGGATTCAACAAAATACTGGCAAAGCCAGCTTGTTCAATTAAAGGAGTTGATGGCGTTCCTCTAGCATAGGGGCAGCCAGATGTTTGGTGGACTACAACTCCCATAATCCCTGACCATTGGCCATGTTGACTAAGGCTGATGGGAGTTGGAGTTCCCCAACAGCTGAAGAGTCGCATATTGGCTACCTAGCTGATGTTCTTCTTAAGTTCTTGGTTTTCTGTGGTCATAAATCCTCTGCAGGCCACTTTAGCTGCTGGCCACTGAAAGAGCCTTGAGAACCTATTGAAAGGAGCAGAGAGAGAGAGAGAGCGAGAGAGAGAGAGAGAGAGAGAGAGAGAGAGAGGTCCTTCTGCTTGGAGAAAGAGAAAGAAAGGTCCTTAGGCACAGTCGCCCCTCCAGCTATGAAAACAAAAGTGTCAGAAATTGCTGTGTTTTGACTGGGGGGTGAGTCCTGGGAATTGGGCTGGGGTTACCTGCCCAAGAGAGGTCAGCAAGCCCTCACTCGGGTTTCAGGATTTAATTATTTAATAGCCACTCTCTCTCCTCCCTGTTGGGCACTGGAGCAAGATTAACTAACGGCTCTTTTTGCCAAAAAGGAGGGGGGGTGTGCCAGAGGCATAGCTGAAGCAATCAACAGCCTGTTGTCCCAGGTGCTGCCCGAGTTCAAATTTCTGCACTTGGAAAATAAAGAAATATTTCCTCAGATTAATGGCCCTGTTTCACCCTCCCCCGCCCCATTCCCAAAGAGAGCAACACAACTGCATCCTCCCCCCCCCCATTACTCCTAATGCTTCCTTGCAACACAGATTCCTTGGGATTCAGCTTAATTCCCCTCCAACAGATGCAGACGTTCCTTTCGGTTTACTGCCGGAGTATCCAGCACAAGGCACCTACTGAAGCTGTGCCAAGAGGTGAAGGATGTAGGCATGGCAGGTGGAGGCCAGAGGCTTTAGGAGAAAGTGCGCAAGGTTTTTGTTTTTTTGCACAAAGTTAGAGCGCAAGGTGTGGGAGAAGGTGGCTGCCTGGTGTTTGCTGCCTGTCATTCACAGCCGCATTGTGGCTCCCAAAGTCTGATTGGGCATCTCTTGACTTAAGTCTTGGCTCCCATCTGCTCAAGAAGAGCTGTGTGCTTTCTTCAGAGGCCAGCAGCTGTGGTTGTGCCTGAGGCACCGCTGGCACCTTATAAAAGGAGGAATCAAATGGTGAGCGGGGTCGTACTGAAACTTTGTACAAACAGGCTAATTGCAAGAAAGCCATCTGAGATGACGGCAGGGATAGATTTCGACAACGAGACATGTGAAAACACTGCCGGAGCAAAGCAAGGGCGATAGTGCCGGCTGGCAGGCTCACAGGAACATCACTTGCACTGCGGAGAAATGGGGTGCTGATGAAGGAGATGCTATAGATCCAGGGAAGGCAAAGGAAGCCCAGGATGCCACTGGGGCAGGAGCTCCCTTTTCATGTCCTCTCCATCACAGCGGGGTAGAACATGAAAAGCACAAGCAAAAGACAGGCTGCCTGCTACCTTAGAATCAAACTGTACCAGATCAGCCTCCACCAACATGGTGCCCTCCAGGTGAATCCACCTTCCATCGTTCCTCACCATTGGCTATTTGGCTGAGACTGATGGGAGTCGGAGACCACGTTGGTGAAACCTGAACCAGACCAGGGGTCTAGCCAACATGGCGGTTTGACTCTGACTCCCATCAGCCCCAGCCAGCATGCCCAATGCTGAGGGATGATGGGAGCAGGAGTCCAACAACATCTGGAAGACATTATGTTGGCTACCTGTGGACTAGACAGGTAAAGGTTGGTTTTTGTCAGAGATCTTTGGCGAATCCTTGTCTGCAGTCAGGTTGGAGACAGGCCACTTATTGTTAGTCCAGTATGCAAACTATATTAACCAATGAGGAAATCTGCCCCAGCTAGAGAGGCCATAATGGCACCTGCCCTTAAAGAAGCTGGTTCAAAGCAAGGGTGCCAGAGAGTTTCATGGACAGGACAGAAATGGTCAATTTCAGGGGAGGGCACCATATTCAAAGATGGGTCTGGAGCCAGGGCGACTGCTCTGCGTCTTTAAAAGACTGGCCTGGCCTATAGGCACAACCAGATTTTGCAAGCAGAATTCAATTTTATTACTATATTGACATTAGTAACATTTTCCTGGTGACCAATGCACCAGTCAAGTCGTAGAAGAGAGGTTTGTAAGGGAAAGAGCTGCTAATGTGGACGCAAAACCTAATGTCATGCCACAAAACCCCAATGCATTTCTCACCTTCCCCAGTTTTGTTTTCTTAGCTTCCAGGCCTCCAGAAATAGCTAAAGCGAAGACCTACTAAATAAATGGTCAACATTGGTGGCATTTTTCTGTGTTGAGGAATAATTTTGTACCTCCTCTAAAATGGCTCCTGATCACGCAGTATGGTGTCAGAACTGGCTGCACATCCTCAATTTAAAAAGACCGTCAGAATTAATAGGGTCAATTTAAAATCAGGAAAGAGACAATACAGTAGGAAGAAGCTAATTGGACTGGAAAGGGTTAAGCCAGAAAGGTGCCAGATGAGTATGTGCGTATGTGTGATGTGTATATGTGGAGAGCAGTTGGGGCAATGGGCTCATTCACTGGCCATGAGGGGCTGCTGAATTGTATTTGTATAGCTAGGTAATTGCAAATAGCCCTTCGCTGATATGAGCACCTTTGCCCCAACCTCTGCCCCATTCTGGGGCCAAGCATCTATTCTGAGGCAGCCCCTTCACATTGCAGCCTGACATATGTACAGAGCAGGTGCTCGGGACCTCACTTTTTAAATTTTTACCTCAGAAAGTTTCACACCTGGATTGCAGAGAGGAACAGTCTTGTCTGAGAGTTTGTCTTTCTCAGTGTGATTGATGCCTGTCTACAGGTAAGAGGTTTTTCGGGCTGATTGCACTGCATGGCATTGTTTGGTTGCTGACTGAGTGGACACAGCTGGAGTGTGGGTGTGGCCCACAGCCTGCCTTGGTGTAAGGGCAGGTGTAGTCCCTGAAGGGGCTGACACCAAAGGGTCTTTTCTCTTTGGACTGCCACCATTTTGTGGAATTGTGGACCAGATGTTCTGGGTGACAGGCCTATGAACCTTACTGGGGAAGAGGGGAAGTTTGGTTTGGGGCTGTTCCCTCTGAGTGGAGAGGCCTACCACAATCATGGTGGAGGCTTAGATATTTGTTTGGTTGTTGGCCACCCCCTGTTTCAGCCCTCCCATTCCTATGCTTATGAAAGGCAGGTCAGTCCACAATAACACCATGTCCATCCATGTCTTGATTGCAGTTGAAGGGGCTGACTTGGCATGCATTACTGACACTTGGATGGGTGAGGTGGGTGGGCCTGACCTAACTCTGAGTACTTGGTTACTAGGCTAGACTTGGGCAGGCGGGCAAGGGGTGTGTGCTGCTATTGTCCATAGAAGCACCACCCCCTTTACCAGATGGCCTAGAGCTTAGGATAGATCATGGACTTGAAAGGAGACAGATTGGGGATGCTACTGGTCTATCAACCACCCTGAGTGAGCTGGCTGAGGTGATCTCAAGGGTGGACCATTACTTGGTGTGGTTTTAGAGGGCCCCCAGAAGACAACATCCACACAGAGGCAGCTGTTGTGCTGGCACAGGATTTCATCGGTTCCGTGAGAACCATGGGGTCATCTTAAGTGGTCATTAGTTCAACACAATGGACAGGGCACCTTCTATTATTATTTATCAATGTATGGATCTGTATTCATGAGTGTAAGTTGTCCTACAAGAAAAATGCTATGTATGAAGCAGCCGTTTCCTGTTTTCTGAGTACTGTGTTTCTGCCTCCTTTGCTGACTTTTCAGTGATTTGGATGGGTGCCTGGGCCCAGCCTCCTGCCAAAAAGCTTGGAAAAGAACTTCCTGCTGCCCAGGGGGTAACCCTGATTGATCGCCCAAAGAGCAGAGCGACCTAGTCTGTGTCAATGCAACCTATTTCTCAGAGAGCCCAAAGTACTTTCCTCCCACCCGCTTTCGCTACCCCACCGGGTCATCCTTTGGTGAGAGCTTTGAAATCGCAGCTCTGCTGTGTGCATAGGCCGTGCGTTATACGGATTGAAAATGGCTGCCCTGCCCACTGGCAGCCATTCTCTAGGGAAGCACAGCGTAAAAAAGCACAGCAGTTGCTTCTTGAAAAAACAGATGTGGGAAGAGTCAACTGACACGTTGGCGGGCGTGATGGTGAAGGAAAGAGAGGGAAGCACACATAAAAAAGCACTCTGTAGATTACTGTGTGACAAAGAGATATATAATTAGGCCCAACCTCTTCCACTCCAAGAGCGTCTTCTGAGAAGGAAGAACGCCTGTGGCCCTTGCTCTGTGGGGCTAGTGGGCATCGCTGTTCCCTTTGTGGTGGGCAGGACCTGGCAGCTGGGAGAGTGTGTGTGTGGGAACCCCAACTCAGGAAACTAGCTGGATTTACTGGGCTACGCTCTAAATCCCCCCTCACAAAAGATGCCTGTTCAGTGAGAACAGGATGCCGAGGATTCAGCTGCATTTGTTTGGCCAGTAGAGCCTGGTGGATTACGGACAATTGGTTCAGCCCTGACAGAAAATATCAGGAATGTTAAACAATAAAACGGCCTCCAGTTGTTGTGGGCTCGGAGGGGCCTCCCCCCCCCCTGCTATCCTGGGCAGGCCCCACATGTGCCTCTTGCTTCTGCTTAATCTGTAGCCCTTCCACTAGGAAAGCATGGCAGCTTTTGCTCTTTTTGGTTTATTGATTATTTTGCTGAGTAGCAGCATGGGCTACCCTGGTGGCACGGTTGTTGTCAGCCTCCAGCTAATCGGTGTGTAGCCCCTCTACCGAAGGGTTTGGGAGAGCAAAGGATTGTGAAAGGTATTGCTCAGACACTGGAGTCTTTCTTGCAGAAGTGGGACCTATGGAAGTGTTATATTGCGCTGAGAGAAAGAGAAGTGATTTTTATCTCCTCTCTTCTTCTTTTTGCTTTTAGAGGAGGAATGTGCACACCATTTCCAAGTGAACCCACCCGAGAGGAGGGGTGAAATATGTCCCAGTATTTGGCAGGGGAATATAGGTACATTTATTTTATGACAGGGTTCATTAGGTGGTAATAAGCAAGTCAAATAATGGGGTCAGGTTGCTCTGCTAGTTAATTTAGTTAGTTTATAGGTTTTCTTGACAACCCTGAAAGCAAGTATTTGTATTTGGGTGCCATAAATGTGTATATTCTGTAACAAAAGCTATAAAAGAGTCCTATGGCACATTAAAGGCCAACCAATTTATTATGGCATGGATACATGCCCACTTCACTAGATGTGCAATGAAGTGCAATCTTTGCTGGCAGGTTTATAAAGGAGACAGTTGTAAAGTGGGAGTTAAGCGGCAATGAGGTATAAAAATTAGTCCCTGATAACTAGAGCTTGAATATATGTTAAATAGCCACACCTTTCACCCTTTACTGAGCAGCAGTTTGGTGATAATTGCTGAGATTAGTGTATTAAAAGCTCTTGTGGGGCAGGGAACCATTTGCAAAACAGCCATAGATAGCACCACTATCTTGTCATTGGTGTTAGCATGATAAAACAAACCTGAACTTCCTCATAACCTAGAATATGCAAATGTTCAAAGTTTTAAGATGCAGTACATGAGATTCCATTAGTGGTACTCTTTTTAAAAATATATATATAAAGATTTAGTGTAACATTGTGAGAGAAATTCCCAGATAAAGCAGATAGTCAATTGTTAGCCAATTGTTTCTTGAATCTTGGTCATAATAATTAAACTTACAGCTGTGACTTTTGAGGCTAATTGTATAAAGCATATTAGTATGTGGACTTCCAGATAAAGATATAGCACAGTATGTGAAGGTACCATTTGGTTGACCATTGGTTGTTTTTTTATACTAACAGCTTCCTCATAGGAACTGAAACAAAAAACAAAGTTCTCTTATGTCAGAGCTTTCTGAAAGACTAATATTCAAAACAAAGGCAGATCAAGAAGATAAGACACCCCTCCCAAGTTGCGAGCAACACAGGCAAATAGCTGGGAGAAGGTTGTGTGCTCACTAGTAAATTATTTGTAGTAGACTGTAACAAGCCAGGTCTGTTTGGAATCACTCAGTGGTTTCATGGGAAGAAATTCCAGCTGAGGCTAAAGTTTTTTGGGAGTTACTCACACCAACTAGTCATTAATTATCCACAGATTCTGTCTGGTGTCCTATGGCATCACTTTATTTCTGCTCCTTGCTTGCCTAAGGAATTTAGGAATAGCAGAATGGAAGTCAGAGCTATTTCAAGAAGGAGCTGAATAGTCTGGCAAACTTTTCTGCAGTCTTAGATTAACATAGACAACCACAAGCCTTTCACTTTCTGAAAACAAAATTAGGTCAGAGAAATGGTGGCCAAAGACGGCAAATGGAAGAGGCAGAAGTCACATCTTGGCGTTCTCATTTTCACGCCATTGGCCAGATTAGTAAACAGGAGGTTTCTTGGTTGCCTATGGCAAGTAGGATTTCTTCTCAGAAAATATTTGCCTTGGGTGGTGTATAAACTCTGATAATAAAATTAACACATTGTAAAGCACCTGTAGGCCTTGATATGCCTTCAGTCAGAAACGGGCTTTACTCTAAATCAGTGGAATTTAGATAGTAGGTTCTCTACTGGCTGATGTGGAGTTGCAGGCCCTTCAGTCATTATGGCATTAAGGCTCCAGTTTGAGCTGCCTCAGAAGCGGCCCAGGATTTGATGAAACAGAAGCCCAGTCATCTGTTGTCTGTTAAACCTTGACTCAACACAGGTGTTGGTAACTTAACTGATTTATTTACAAGGTTATTGTTACATGAACCCCAGCCTCAGTGTGGTGAGAGATTTCAGAGGTGTTGGTGTATAACATGGGTTTGGTTTTCTCAAAAGGACAGACACTGGAGAAAGTGGTGTGATATGTGGTGTATATATACAGTATACATGCATACAGGCTGAGGCTGCATCCAAGATGGAAGGACTTGCAGCAATAACACCACAAAAGATACTAGCCCTTTGCTAGGTTTCTAGGCATCTGGATTCTGACAGAGAGCAAAATCAGGCCTCTGTGTTTTCCCAGTTCCAGCTGGAATGAGATTGGCTATTCTCCTTTCACTCATCCTGATGGGGAATTAAGCTCCGCCCTGATTCCCAAGTGGCCCTCTCCTTTCAGAATAAGCTTCCCATCTTTTGAGAGGCATCTCCTTAACAAAGGAGGGTCGAGGACACACAGGAAGCTGCCTACCAGTGGTGCATCTAGCTCAGTACAGCTCACACTGGCTGGCAGTTGTTCTTCACGGGTTCCAGATAGATGCTGTGCCCCTGAGCTACACACTACTTTCCCAGGACCTTGGGGTAACCTCCAGCAGCTCTGCTTGTTCCATTCACCCTTTCCTGTCTTACAACCAAGAATCACAGTACTGTGAGCAATGCCTCAGATAACATCTAGACTAATATTCCCTATGCATCGTATAACTATAGGTAAGGTAAAGGACCCCTGGACAATTAAGTCAAGTTGAATTTGACTATGGGGTGTGGCACTCATCTTGCTTCAGGCCGAGGGAGCCGGTGTTTGTCTGCAGACAGCTTTCTGGGTCATGTGGCCAGCATGACTAAACTGCTGCTGGTGCAACGGAACACCGTGACGAGTGTCAGAGCGCACGGAAACGCCATTTAACTTCCCACTGCAGCAGTAATTATAACTATAAGATATCAATGATAGGGCTGCTTCCACAGTCCTCTGCCCTCCAGCAAAGTTTCCTCTAGTCTAAGGGCAAGAGAGATGGGGTCTCCAAGAGCATCTTCAGAGGCTGCAATCAGAGCTGTTGTGTGGGTGTCAGCATGGGAGGCCAAAAGATGGGTCCGTTTTTTTAGCGGCTCTGGCTTGGTTCTGGAATGCCCTTCCAACTAAGTTGTGTTTGGCCCCCTCTCCGAGCCCTTTTAGACGGAAGATGAAACCCATTTGTTTTGGCAAGGTTTTAAAGGTTGATTGATCATGTTGCTGCTACAGCCTCGCTTTCTAAGTTTTTCCCCCTTTAACATAACTTCAATGATTGTTTCGTTGCATTAAAAACACACACCACAAATTAGTGTATTTCTGTTTGTTTTGGTATGCCACTCTTGGTGTGAATGCAGAAAGCGGGATGAAAATAAATAAACATTATAATGGCTACTGTGGGGCTGTACTTATGGATCAGTGTACCGTTTCCAGTGTGCCTGACTGCAAGCCACATGCCTTGGAACCATCTACTAACATTGATATACAAAGGGCAGCATTTGTACACACACAACTTCCCTCACTCACTGACGAAAGTGGAGCATTTTCCCCACCCACCCCTTCCTGGAACTCCTGTGATGTTTTCTCTGGTATGCTAAGTTCTGTGATTCATTTTGGGTAAAATATTTGTCTGAAACTTCAGAATGCTTTTCTGATAGTCTGCATCTACCTAATCCTTCCTGCCTACTTTCATCAGGTTCTGCAGGCCAAAGTAGACAACACAAGAAATGTGTGATTGCATTTCACATGTCTTGCAATAAAGGAAGAAAGAAAACAGCAAGTGCATAGGTAATCAGGATTTGGATCATGGCAGGCAGGCAGGTTTTGGTGGGGATTTTTTGTTTTTAACACCCCTCCCTGCAATGCTGCAATTTTGATTAAAATCACCTCCCTCTGAATCTTGCCCAGGAAGAACGCTGCCATTAGCTACCCACATCCCAAACAGAGTATGGTCTAACTGCTGGGCATTTGGGCTTGCTATTTGGGCATGTTGGTGTCACATAAAGTTGCATTTAAGTCAGGCCTATGCAAATTATTATATACTGGGTACCATTCATGAATGAAGGATGGGGATCATGCCTGCTGGCTTTGCTACTGACCTCCATGGATTGATTAGCTTTTCTGCAAACATGGAAGCTGCACATGCATAGCCTGTCTATGTGCGATTTGTACTCTGTGTATATAAACTAATCTATCTGCCAAACTCTGGAAATGAATAAAATATCTCCTGGTCTTTCTGTAGACAGGTCTTCTAGTCCCAGGCCCCTTTGCCCAACTTTGCTCTTATTCCACACAAATTACTCTTCACACCTCATTAATATTCTACAAAGAAGTAATCAGTGCCTCCGAGCAGAAACAAAGGAGAAAGTGCTTTGAACAAGGAAGCTAATTTGATGTCCAGCTTGGAGCAGCTGGGGTTGCCTCTCTCCTGCCCTAACTGTGGCCCAGGGTCAGAGGGATTCAGGGAAAGAACATCTGCTCTCCTTTCTAGGAGCACCGGACCTGCTCTCCTGAGCTCCTCTCTCAGAGCTCTACCAACCACAATCCCGTGCACTCTCCCAGCTGTCCCAGCTGTACTTGCTTCCTTAGAACAGCGCAGGCTTCTGGAATTTCTACCCAATTCTGGAGCTTAGTTGCTCCAAGCTGTAATATTTAGAGAGGCATCCAATACCACCTGCCTACCTTGGGAGCTAGATTGGATCATTCTGATGCTGATTCAGAAGCATTTACATACCCTCCAACATATCTCTGATGAAAATAGGGACGTCCCATCCCATAAGAATAATTTTCCTATTTATACCCCACACATCTTACTGGGTTGCCCCAGACACTCTGGGCAGCTTCCAACATATATAAAAACATAATAAAGCATTAAACATTTTAAAAAACCTTCCCTATACAGGATTGCCTTCAGACGGCTGGGGGGTTGGATAACTCCATACTCTCCAAGATTTCTCCAATGAAAACAGGGACACCCTAAGGAAAAGTGGGATATTCCAGGATCAAATCTGAAACTGGGGCGGCTTCTCTAAATCAGGAGTGCCCCTGGAAAACAGGGACATTTGGAGGGTCTGCATTTAGGATTTTGCAACTGAACATTTTTTGGGGGCGAGGTGAGGAGATGTAAAAAAAAAAAAAAGAGTTGATTTGTAACATTGAAACGTGAACACATGCTTTCTAAAACGGAGGGGGCCCGAAAGTTTAAAATTAGCATTTCAAAATGGTTTTTAATGACCACGGCATTTGACTTTCTCTCTCTTCTAGTATGGAACCCTCTCTTAACATAGACTATTTGTATTTCTGTCTTTTGCATGTAAAATGCTGGCATATTTTTTTTTTTTTACTCCATAGGCTTTGTCACAAGGAAATCTATAAACTGGTCCTTCTGTTCCGCTTTTCTCTTTACAATCGGGACAAGGCAGAGGACCCGTGTTGCCAAAGTCAATACTTCACATCTGTGCACATGGGGCAAGTTTCATGGCGCCAGCGGGGGCTTCGATAGCATTTCTATTCCTGGGCTGGTGGCAAACTGCCTTCTATTCTGAGTCATGGAGGCACACGGGTCCCATTTCAGTCCTGGCTGCCTCTGGCTTGGGTGGGCAGAGGATGCTGAGCAGCTCCCCAGTCAGTGGCGTCCTTTCTCCAGCATCGCTCCTGAAAGACGAGGTCTGTGTGTGCTTAAAATGGCAGGGACAGGATAGGTCTGAATGGGGAGTGTGTGAGCACAAGCCCTACACTCTTTGGTGGCCTGCAAGCTTCTCACACACACAATCTCCTCCTTGTCTCCCTCCACCTGGCTCGGAGCTTGCCTTCAATATTAATGAACTCTCCTCCTTGCCTCTGTAATTGACCATGGCGCTGTTTTCCAAGGGGTTTTGGCAAGGTGGAGAAAAAGGGAATAAGGGAAAGAAAATGTAAAAAGAGGGAAAAGAAAGCAATAACACAAACCAACAGGGTGAGCAGAGCGAGCTTCGAAAACCACATCCTTCCCCTGAAATAGAGATCATTTATTCACCTGGGCCCACGCAAAGCTGGGACAAGACACCATTGTTGGGTGCCGCAAAGGGGGCCAAAGATCCAGGCGGGGCTGGAAGAGGTGTGGCAACGAGGAGCTTAGGGACAAGGGCGCGATTTTGCAAAGACGATGCTGAATAAGATGCTATACTGAACCATCTCCTTCCCCAATACCTTCCTCTTCACCTCCACCCTTCAGGGTTTAGTTTATTTATACAGAAATTTATAAAATGGCACAGAAAGCTTTAAGCAAACACCCTCGAGCCCCTCACCCCGCTCCCCTCAATCCTGAGTGCCTGAGGTTGGAGCAAGCTGTTCAGGGCAAGAAAGCCCCTACTGGCAGCAATTTCGCCAGCTTTGCTCAATGGACTCATTCACTGGCTGTGATGAATGCATTGGTTCTGGCACATTAGCAGGCAGCTGGGCTTTTTCACTGGGCCACTAAGGCTGCTGGGGCATGGCAGGAGTCACACCTGCTGGTGGTCTGTCTGCTTTACAAGGGGCAGTGGGCGGGGGAGAGAGAAGGGGCCTATGGGTCTGCAGGCAAAACAGTTTCCAGTCCCCCAAGGTCCCATAGTATGGGGCCACTCCTAGGCAGAACAGGGCTGCAGATACCAAATACTTGTCTGATCACTAATGATGCTAAGCTGTTGTGAGTAGTTGCTCCCTTCACGCCTCTTCTTCTGCTTCTTGTTGAGTTTCTGCTCTTTTAAGAAGAATCTGCACTCTAAACGAGCAGCAAAATTTGCAAGACTTGTTTACATGAAGCGTGCAAAAAACACCCCCAAATGCTAAATGAGAATGGCAATTTTAAAATGCCTAGCTGCTGCATCACCTGTCAAAATTACCAAAAGGAAAAGCCTTGAATTTGTTAGTGGATTTGCAGTTCTATAGGTCAAGGAATTAATAGGAATTGGGTAGTTTAATCACAGAGCATCGCCATGTTGCAGATTCTACAGGCTTCCCCACATACATGCCATAACCTCTTGTAGCAATGTGGCACAGCAATACTTTGCATCTAGGCAGAACCTGTCAGGATCTTAAGATGTTTATTGTGGAAAGTGGGCTTATAGAATCTGAAATGGATTTCTGTGTCTGTGTATAATGTAAGGCTCTGCAGTAAAATCCATCAATCAATCTAGGTTCTTGCAGAAGCTAGAGAGTCCACCATTATCAGTTCTGCCAAAAGGTATCATGTAACATCTTAATAAAGCACATGGTGAAGGATCCAACTCTGCCTGTTTCACTCACTTTCCAGGAAAATTCAGAGGAGGGTAATAACATGCTTTAGGCACATATAACCCCCTCACAGCTGGATGAGGCCCTATGATTGATTGCACAAATATTCAAGCGGAATATTTGTTCAGGGGGCCCATGCCCTCAGCATTTGCACACCTCTGGTGAGAACTATCCAACCAGAAAGGGAAAGGTGTGCCATGTGTCTGACCACATGGCACCAATAGCTAACGCTCCATCTTGTGGGGAGCTGAAACTTGCTGACAAATGCCAAGTCTGGAATACCACCCAGGTGCAAAGGTTCAAAGTTTTCGGTGGGTGGCATAAACGTGTGAGTTCTAGGAAATCAGCTCTGCTCTGCCCTCAACCCTGGACAGTTTTTGGCATCCTGTGCCACTCTATTCCAGCTTTTCAAATCACAATTTCTGATTCCCGGTGCCAGTGCTTCCCTTGCTTTTAACTGGGGAAACCCACCAATATATTGTGGTCCTCCTTTGGGATCCGGCTGTCAGTTCAAACAGGAGCAAAAGCCCCATTAATTCTTTGTGCTGAGCTATCCCAAACACCCACTGCTTCCTGGCAGCTGGTTGGTTCCGATCGGCCTTTCTAGTGGCTTCCGTGGTTAAGAGGATTGGCATCAACCAGGGGCTGCATGCTCAACCGACTCCTCTGAATAGGTTAACATGTCTCTTCTACCACCGAGGGCAAAGAGGACGTCTGCCTTTCAGAAGCCCTGTCAGTTCCATTTCAGATTAGTTACATTGTTTTGGCAGAAAAAGCCATGTAAGAGCTGTCAACATCTCAGGGAAAAGGGCCTCCAAGGACTTGTTAGGAGCTGGTATGATCTGCGCTGGATGAGATGTGAAGTCACAGGAAGAGCAACCTTGCCAGTTGGATCATTCGCAGATCCCAGCAGCGAGTTGCCTGTTGCTGGCCCCAGCCTCTCAGCAAAGTGCCAAATCCCCTCCACACTGTAACCAGGCAGATGTTTGATAATTTGCCCCTATTATAGCTTCATTTTAACTACTAGTAGGTGCCTGGAAACAAGAGTGTGAGCATCCTCTGGCATTTGCTGTACCAGTTCTGGTCGCCATTCATCCTCAAACATCTCTGACTCTTGCTGGTTTTCGTCTTGGACATCATTGAGACACACTTTGAGCTCAGCAAACTACTCGCCTACTGCAGCGGACTAGGCATCCAACCGTTTTTGAACCTGCCAGTTTCACAGCATACCTCCTCCTCCAAGGAGCAGCCTTTGACCTACTTTTCTGTCCCATTCCAAGCCAGTCTGTTCACGGGGGTAACCCATACATTTGCCCTGGATGGTGGCAGGCAGCAGCGGTTTGAATAGGGAATAGCAGCCATGGGGTAGGAATCCAGGAAAACACATGGGGGAGACTAGGCAGGATAGAGGACCATTTGGGCTGCATCCAAGTCAGGATTCAACTTAATTAAACCATTTGCTCATCATAAGTATGAGATGGAAACAACAATTTGCAAGTGTGACCACTTGGACGTGTTATTACTGCACTGGATATGCCAAACTCCACAATCGGGAAGTTCAGCAGTATAAAAATTAGAATTTAATAGAAAAAGCAACTTTTTGCACCAATGAATTTTGCTTCTACAATTGTTTGCACCTGCAAAAATTGGCTCAAATGTAACTTAACTCTGATGCTGTACATTCCTCACAGGATCGTTATCTGCTAAAGGGGATCCAAACATATATTATAATGGAAGTGTTGACTCTTTAAGAGCCCCACGAGTACTAGCTTTTTTGCACTGGAGTGTGCAGGATGAAGCACAGTTGCATCTGCACGTATTTCCAGACTCTCTCCCTCCTCCCTGCAGCTTGTCACCAATCAAGCTCAGCCTCCAATGTCACCCATGTGTCTTGCTTGGAAGAT
Source organism: Podarcis melisellensis (assembly GCF_964234715.1). Classification (NCBI taxonomy): domain Eukaryota; kingdom Metazoa; phylum Chordata; class Lepidosauria; order Squamata; family Lacertidae; genus Podarcis; species Podarcis melisellensis. Next base: position 67,328,519 of record NC_138529.1, on the reverse strand, counting down.
GGCACGGGACAAGCTGAAACATCCATCACGCTGGCTTACAAGAGTGAGCAAAGAAGCAACTGGATTAACATGCCTCTGGAAGCTGTTAGTAGAAGCTCAGGGTTAGATTTCCCCAAGTGGCCCATACTGGTGTACGTGCAGGACTGAGTCTGAAGACGGTAACAGAGGATGCTGACGGGATTAGCAAGGACTCATGTCTTTGCACCTGTCACAGCATCTCCTGTGCCCTTGGGCAAAAGCCTTTGTGCTGCCCTTTGGAGTCTGTGCCCCGAGGCCCATAGACATGATCCAGCTGCCCGCACACAATCATGGCAGCAGCAGCATACAGATGCAGGCTCCACCTCATTCCAGCACACCCCCTTTGATGGGAACGAAGCTAGGACGGCAGGCAGCTTCTGGCGCTGTGTTTCTCATCCCTTCTCAACCCAGCTGGAGGGGGAACGATGGGCTACAGCTGGGAGAGAGGAAGCAGCGCAGGGGGAAATGGCCCATTGAAACCCTATCCCCACTGGGACAGCAGGGGTTGCAATTCCTTCACAAGGTCTCTTGTGAAACTTTAAACCAAGTGGATGGGGCAGGGTGGGGGAGACGGACAGCTGCAGCTACCTCCTGGGGCTGAGCCCATGCTTTGTGCATAGCTCAGGGGCGGGAGGAAGAGCGGGCAGGCACCGGGGCATCGCGCATGCAAAGGGGGCTGGAGTCGGAAGCAATAAATGGTCAAATGCTTCCCCTAAATATCCTTTCTCCAGCTTCCTGGCATGCCAGATCCTCTGCAACTACGATGAGGCAGAAAAGGAGGATTCTGAGGGCTCCCTTTGAGATCATTGTGCTCAGACCAATAGCTGGGAGGGGGAGGAATATTCCCACTGGGCTCTGCTGTATCCAGAGATAGATTCCCAGGCTCTGAAAGAGTGGCCAGTTGCTGGATCAATTTCAGGGAGATGCTGGTAGCAGAGTTCACGGTGGCTTAAACGGAACAGCGGCTAATGCAGAACAGATGGGGGAGTGCTTTGTGCGTGAGCAAGCTGAGCAGGAATGGAAGTGATGCCCCGGCCTCCCCCCCCCCCCCGCCTTCTTTGGCCTGCTCCACGCTACGGGAGAAGTACACAGGTGCACACTCTGCATGCAAGCAGACAGTACAGGTGCCTGCTTGGGCTCAAATCCACCCAACCTTTGATGACGGACATAGAAGCTGAAGCAACATAGGGTGAATGTGTCGTGCGTTGTGCCAGCGCTCACTGCTAGGAAGAGCCAGCCACCAGCAAAAGAGGCTTGCAAGGACTCTTCCAAGGGTCAAAGGCTTCATTCACCACCACCCCTAGACAGATGTGCTTATATTCCCTCCTCCTTAGTCTTTGGGGTGTTGCAAGCACTGTACTTCCTTGGTTTACAGCTGGCCCAAGATCTGGCCATGATCTTGAGGCTTCGATGGGGGCACTGAGAGAAGGATCCAACTGGCCAATCAACTTCTCTCTGGCAGTTATCACAGAAAAGGGTAAGAACCACAGACTGTCCATCAGAGAGCACTTCCATAGCATCCACCTAGACAAAAGCCCAGTTAAGTTGCAGTAGTCCCACTTGGCCTTGACATACGACAGATGCAGCCAGGCAAGTCAAGACCCAAGTGGTCTGAGCTGCCTTCCCAGCCCTATGGGAGAGATGGTGGGCTGGGAAGATCCACTTCCCTAGCAGATGGGTCCCAGCAGAGGCTAACACTTCCTTGGAAGCAGGTCATACCTTTCCCTGGAGAAAATAAATGCCCTAGGCAGAAGGCTCTATTCCAAAAAAATAATTTATGGGTGTGGATAATTCATGTGCATTAGAAATGATATGTACATAAATATTTATCTCTAGGGTTATGTACAGGGGACAGCAGGAGCCAGGAGGGAAGGGCCACACCCCGCTCAAAACGTCTGTCCTTGTGGTCGTGTGTCCAGGTACGGATGGGGTGGGCCTGAGGAAGCTGGCTGGCTCCTGCCAAATAATGAGATTTCATAAAAATATTATTAAATTGGGAATAGTATCAAACAAACAAGCAGGGCGCCCCATGGCTGGGGGGAATGGTCCCATGGGTTGGGTGAAGGGGGAGCCCAGGCATTTCGAGAGTGCTGCTCTCCCTGGGATTAGGTTCCTCCCTGCTTATCTGGTCCTACTTCTCCTCAGACAGCTGGTAGCATCCAAGGCTCAGCTAGAGCAACGGCTTTGGGGGAACCTGAGATTATAGGGCAAGAAGGCACCAGCACGAGTGCTAGGAGCACCTGCAGCAGTTTACAAGGAAGGCATCCAGTCCTCGCCAGGGAACCTTTAAGTTGCGGGTGTCCAGCAGGCTCCAGGACCCTGAGATGCACTCTCAGCCCCTGCTGATATGGCTTCCCAGCATTTTCTTCCACCAGGGACAATGTAAGAACTTCTGCTCCCAAGCTGCGTAATCCTCTAGGAATAGAGAGAGAGGAAATCCTGCCCTGGGGTCCACTGCCTACTACTCTCCTCATGTCCGCACATTGTGGTAGGGGAAGAGGCAGGGGGTGATGGGCAGAGGGTCATGGGTGAAGACAGAGTCGTCGGAGGAGCAGGTGCTGGTCGTGTCCTCACAGGATGGAGAATACTGTTCAAAGGGCATTGACAGGTCCAGATACTGGAGGGAAAGAGAGAAAGGACACCCTGTCAGCATTCACAAGGGACAAAGGCTTGGCTCCCACTACTTCTGATTCCGGGAACTTAAAAGGCTTTCTGAAACAGCTGCCTTTGTGCCTCTTCCTGGTGGTCTGAACCTACCTCTTCAGAGACAGCAACCAAGACCTTATCCAGTCCCTCTACCAGCTGCTTGAAGGTGGGCCGCTGGGAAGGCACAGCATGCCAGCACTCGCGCATCATCATGTACCTGTTTGGGAAAAGGGGAGGGGACATCTCAGGCTAGAGCATCCCATAATATGGATGCAGGTGCTGTGGTTAAGATCGAGCCCACAAGAGGCACACACATGACGGCACTTACAGTTCGTGGGTGCAGTTGGAGGGCTTGTCCATCCGGTGACCTTCTCTCAGGAGCTTGAAGAGTTCTTCCACCGGGATGCCCGGATATGGAGAACCACCCAACGTAAAGATCTCCCACATCAGAATGCCAAAGGACCACCTGAAAGCACAGTTGAGGGTCAGGGAAAATAAAGGGGCAAGAAAGCCATAAAGAAATTCGAGGTGGATATGTCCAGATTAGCCCTACACTACCACCAAGCATCAGAAGGTGGACCTTGCCCCTGTGGAATGCGCACTACCTCAGCAAGATCTCACAAAGATGGATTTGTGACCACAGAGGTGGCATGTATTGAAGTTACATATGCTGGAGACAGGTTACAATGATGGACCACTTTACAGGGAGCAAGCAATTCTATGCTTCTTGTCATCTTTATGCAGGCAGGTAGGGCCATTGCACCCTGGCTTTTCCATGCCACTTATGGTTCATCTAGTAGGACTGACAAATAGGCCCATTTATTCTCCATACAGCCAGGATGGTTGGGAAAGGGCAGTAGCTTGCATGCAAAACACCCCAAGTTCAATTCTTTGCATCTTTAAATAAAAGTAGGAAAGACCCCAGGGAGCTAGTGTATGTCAGTGTTTCTCAAATGTGGGTCTCCAGATGTTGTTGGAGTACAACCTCCATCATCCCTGACTACTGCCCCTGCTAACTAGGGATGATGGGACTCGTGGTCCAACAACAATCGGGGACCCAAGTTAGTGCAACACTGGTAGGCAGTACTGAGCAAGATGGATCAATGCTCTGCTTTAGTATAAGGCAACTTCTCCCTTTTCAAAACACAGTAGCTCAGCTGCTCTGCCAGATATAGCTGTGTAGGCTGATGTGGCTGCGAGAGCCTTGCAGAGTCATACTTACACATCACTCTGGTGGGTGTACACCCTGTCAAAAAGAGCCTCTGGTGCCATCCATTTTACAGGTAGACGACCCTGTGGGGAGAAAAAAGAAAAGCTCTCAGTTCATTGACACTTTCCCTGGGCAATGTCTCCTCTTCTGAGTTCTACCCTCTAGCATCCACTGAGCAATAGCCACATATCCACTCCCATAGATGTGCTCATTCTAGTTTCCTACAAGACCCTGGATTCATTGAAAGTAAAAAAATATCTCTCTTCACTAACAGGGTAGTGCAAGAATGTGTGTATGCACACACAAAGGGCTATGAAGGTTTCTCTACTACTTTATACTACATAATTATTTAAAAGGTTGATATGCCACCTGTCAGGGTAGCTACTCTCCCAAGTTGGCTTCCATACATTGTTAACCATTTATTGTTAAGAAATACAGAGCACAGTAATTGCTCTCCCCCAGTGCCCACCCTCCTCTCTTTTTCCCAGCCGCATTGCGTATTTCCAAAGCCCGTTGCCAATTCTGAGTCTTCCCCTCCTGTGCTTCTCAAATACCATCTCACTCACATTGCTGGTTTTCTTGTAGTAGTCAATGTCATGAACACCCCGGGCCAAGCCAAAATCAGCAATTTTCATGACGTTTTCTTCGGTGACAAGGACGTTGCGAGCAGCCAGGTCCCGGTGAATGCACTGCAGAGAGAGAGAGAGGAGAAATGAATCCTCTCTGAGGATCCGGAGAGCCCACTGCAGCCCAGAGTCAGACACATCTGGGCTAGTGGGTTGTTGCTGCATCTACCATGAGAATCAGGAGGAGCTTTGCTGCCTCTCTGCCTTGCCATTCACTCATTCATCACATGATGGCTGCCCAGGCCTGGTACATACATACCCCTCTCCTTTGGTAGACCTAACCCTCATGTAGCTGACCCTCATGGGCCAGTCAAGAGCCCAGCAAAAGCCTTAGAGTGCCAGTGCCTGGCTTAGAGCCTTCACAGTTTTAGGGAAGCTTTTAACTATTGTATTTTAATATTTTGTTGGAAGCCGCCCAGAGTGGCTGGGAAAACCCAGCCAGATGGGCAGGGTATAAATACTAAATTATTATTATTATATTCACTGTTGGCACTCCAACAGGACCTGCCAATGCTTCAGATGACACTTGCACATTGGGCAAATCATTTCTGCTTAAGTATGGATCCTGCTAGGGTTGGTGAGGGGGCAAAGCCGTTTGGGCCAGGCTGCTCTTACCCGCTTGGACTCCAGGTACTCCATGCCACGTGCCACCTGGTAGACACAGGAGACCAAGTCTTTGAAGGACAGCTGCTCCTCAGGCATCTTGGTGATATCAAAGGTGTAGTCTGGCGTGGGAGGGCGACGGGCGCGCAGGTACTCCCGCAAGTTCCCCTTGGCAGCAAACTCCACAATCACATAGAGAGGCCCTGCAGTCAGGAGTTATATGTGAGCCTGTGCTCTCAGGTGCAGCCTTCATAAATCCCGCACAATGTCTGCTCCTATCCTAGAACATCAGAGCCTAGAACCATTGTTCAGTTGCAGCATCCTCCTATTGGCCCCACAAAGGTTCTAGTCTCTCCTGACTTCCCAAACATCCCTGCCTCTTTCCTCACAGCACCTGGTATCTTCTGCTTCCCAGCCCAAAGAGGCAGTCACTTACCATCCTGCGTACAGACTCCTAACAGGTTGATTATATTCTTGTGTTGGTCCATCAGTTTCATCATTTCCATTTCTGAGATGAGGTCAGCCAAGTCTTTGTTGGTGGCATTATCTGGCAAGGCAACAGAAGGAGGTCAGACTGGGGCGTCCCATGATCTAGATTAGAAGCCAACAGTGGAAGGTCTGAAGCCCAATGATTCAGCTCTCCTAACCCTGTATATTGTGTTTACCTTTGAGCATCTTGACAGCCACAGTGATGGGTCGCTCTGGCCGTTCTTGATCGATGCCGTAGGCTTCTGCTCTCACCACTTGCCCAAAGCAGCCCTCACCCAGTGGCTTGCCCAGCACAAGCCTGGGGAAAAATAAGGGTAGAAAGCCTCCTTAAAAGGACAATCTCATGTCGTCATGGGAACAGATGCATTTGGGTGGGAGGGACCTAAACTCATGGCTGTATCCAAAAGCTGGCAGGTCCCCTGCAGTGGGGCAGAATCAGATGTTAGCACCAGGTGCATTTGCAGGGCCTCAACCACAACATAGAAATCTGACCCCATGTTCTCTCCTAGGCCCATGCATCAGCTATCCCAAGTTGTGAGGTGAGGTGATATGTACAAGCATCATTGGGGGGCGTTCATCAATGTCTACACAGTGCATTGACTAACAAATTCCTTTCATTTCCAAGAATTTGCTAACAAGTTCATTTCCAAGAGACTGTAGCAGCTGGAGTGGGAAACCTTTTCCAGCACAAGGGCAGCATTCCCTTCTAGGCAATCTTCTGAGGGCCATATGCCAGAGACAAAGGTCCATCTTGTCTGTGAGTCCTGGAAGACCCGCTCCCTGCTGTGTCTGCCCTTTCCAGCTGGCCTGGGAAGGTGGGGCCCTGACTGACTCCAGCTACAAAAGCTGAGGCTGCTGAACAGACTCTTGGCCTGGAGTATTGTTTGGGAGGATGGTTGCTGCCATTAGTTTTTTGTATTTTATTTTAGATTTTGTTGCATTTTATGTGGAAATTGTTCAGTTTGGTTTTGTGGTTTTTTATTGTTTAATTTATTGTTTGTGGTTACTTTTGTTGTGTTGTAGTTATGTATTTTGTTCCATGTTGTAAGCTGCCTTGAGCATGGTTTGAAGTATGGAAAGGCAGCATACAATAAAATTAGGTGTGTGTGTAAAAGTGAGTGAGTCAATGGGTGTAAATTTTGCCATTGTATAATAGCTGACGTACACACACACCTGGCCCCTCAGTCTGAGGTTCCTTACCTTTGTTCTACAGGCAGCAATTCAAGAGACAAACCGCACGGCTTTTGATACCAGACAATTTTTATAGCCAGCCCCTTAGTCACAGAGCTAAGCAGGGTTACAATGGTTTTGTAACCATTTGTTCTTTGAAGAAAGCAGTACTCTCATTCACTCTACTGCCTTCCCTCTTTGTGGTACTTGGCCACTCTACTTGCTGTGCTTGCCCTCACTTGTGAGGGGGACATAACATGTGAAACTGAAGCACGTGCGTACCAGGTGGTATGTGACGGCTGTGATGCCATTTTTGGAGCCACTGTGCTGGTGGGAACAAGAGTCCTGTGCAGCCAGGCACACGTGAACTTCCAGCTCACCAGCTGCTTCCTCTCTGTGAACACAGGCAAGCATGGGTCTAAGGCCACTGACAATTGGGCAGCTGTACCACATGTGGGAAGTAGCCCTTTGTGTTAATAAACACACATTTTGATACAAGTTTGGTGAGAAGGTGGTTTTGCCATTCTGACACTGGGCTTGTGTGAGTCATGTGAGAGCCTGGCCAGCATCCTCAGTGGCACATGCAGAAGAAAGCTACGCTGCACTTCACAAGACTTACCTGTCTCGTGGGAATTCCCACTTGGAGTCCAGAGGCAGCTCCACTTCCATGACCCCAGCCAGCATGGGTGTGCAGCTTGAGGAGAGGCGGGTGACACGCATCAGTGATGTGGTGGACTTCCCTGAGGAGCTGGATTCCAAGGAGAACTGTGGAGAAAGACCCAACATTCAGGTAGATTGCCCCACAGACACTGCTTTACTCCAGAGCAAGAACGGACTAGACAAGGGCACAAAGGACACAATGAAACAAGGGACAGGGCAGAACACGCACACCTAACACCAATAAGAGCCATCTACAATGCAAACAAGGTCCATCTAGCCAACCAGATGCTGCCCTGACAGTTTAGCTGAACTTGGGAGAGCTGTTTTTGGATATCTGCATGGTCTGACTGGGATTTTACTACCCTGAATAATTTGTTGTACTCCAAGGATCTGAGTACCTCACTTTGTCCATTGCTGACTCTTGGTCTGAGCCAGCAGAGAACATTGTGGGCCCTTGAAAACCACTGCAGTGGCACAATGGATCCTTCTTTAAGGTTACTGGGTACTTTAAGGTTAGTTCTGGGTCTTTCAGTACCTACCTGCCGAATGAGCGGGAATTTGGAGAGTTTGTGTACGGCCATGGGCTCCAAGGGCTGCTTGCTCGGCTGGGTTTGCATCCGGCACAAGACAACAATGACAATAGCCATCGCGATGGCTAAAGACCCCGAAGTGTAGATAATTATATCGGTATACTTGATTTCAGGGGCATTTGCCTCTTGCACTTCTTCTTCTTCTGCAATAGCAAATAAATCCACAGTTAGCGTGCTTCAGGGGGGTTTAACCTGCTTTGACCACAGCAGGTAGCCTGGAGGGAACATGGCTGTGCTTCACGGTGTGTACATCGGCCTGCAAAAAGCAGCCTGTCTGTACCTGGCTGCAGAGCCTATCAGTACCATAAACAAAATGCATCCCACTGATTTCAATGAGAGAGCCTAACATATGTTTAGATCACTTTGACTGTCATAAATGGCGCATAAAACGATAACTCTGGCTAGATCATACTCTCATCCTTGAGCTATCCTTGAGCCATCACATAGCCATTTTAAGGCAGTTGCCTTTCAGTGAAAACCTAGAGCTTTTGCTAAACAGAAATTTCCTAGCTCCTGGAATTTCATGCAGTATCTCTTCCACATTTAATTACATATACAATGTGCTGTTTTCAAGCTCTAGCCATTCAAAGCCTAGGCAGAATTCATTTCATTACAATTCCCCACCCCACCCCTTAAGATGTACTTAGGCCTTTTTGTTTTTAATCAGTGGAATATGTCTAATTTGTGGGTATTAAAAAACAGCACCTAGTCTCCACCCATTTATATTACCTGCATCCTTAATAGCTATGTAGGAGTGTTGGTCTACACAACTATTCAAGCTGCAAGGGCCCTGTCTGATTTTTCACCTGCCTGTCCTAATTCTCCATTCAAATCAAGGGACTTAAAAGTGGCTGGATTCTTCCTTGTACAAAGTGGGTCCAAACTCCAGTCTGTCTTTTCAGGATTTATACACTGAGAAGTGCAGCATCTCTTTTGATGGACTGAAGCTGTCATATTGTGATTGATATATTGACAAAAGACAACAGTAAATTGTTCTGTATAATTCTACAGTGAATAGATCTGTCATGTTGACGGATTGACTGGCAACTTAATGCTCAAGTGGGGCAGTGTGTCTTGCAATTTGTTTTCAGCCATTTATCTCTCTGTCTCTCTCTTTAGCACATTCATCTCACTGGATATTCTACAGGGGTACGACATGCACAGTATAGTCCCCACCCCCAAGCGTCTCCATTAGGAAAGGTAATCTCTGCTTCTAGCTCTGCAAAGGAATACCCTACTACCATTATCCATCTCCCCCCCCCCCCAATCCAATCATCCACCGTCCTTTCTCACCTGGAAGCACAGTGAGCCAAGCTGACTGGTATGACAGGCCAATGGAATTCCCTGCCAGGCAGGTATATTCCCCAGCATCTTCCATGGAGACATTGCGCAGGTACAGCACTTCCACCTCCGAGCTGTTAATATCTGCAGTCTGCCAAAATAAGTTGCCAGTGGGAGGCAGGGAGAAAAACATTAGTTCTTGTTGATACAAAAAGGTTATTCAAGCTTCTCATTGGAAGGGGAACATCTTGCTTGCTGCCAATATATCTTTCAAGGGTGCATCTTTATCTCATAAGTGCCTGATTAATGGTCATTTTGCCATCATCTCTGGTGAGGGTGCCCTAAATAAGTGCACCACAGCCATTGCTAAGTTTTATTGCTTCCAAGCGACTCTTCTACAGAAAATCATGTATGAAGCCTCTGGGCTTGAGACACAACAACTCTGCTGTGAGAATAAGCAACCCAACTGGGACAGTGCTAGACTGATGATGCAGCTCTTTGTGTTTGCTTGTTTTCTGGACATATACTCTAAGCCACATCTTTCCAAACTGTGTGTTATGACACTCGACTGCAGTGTGTAGGTGTGATGTGCCCTTCTGGGGCTGGAAAGGGATTAGTTTAATTTCTGGTTTGCTAGTAAAACTGAATTACTTTGTCACATAATGATGCATGTCTAAAAAGTGTGTCACTAACATGAAAGGTTTGGAAAGCTATGCTCCAAGCTTACAGAGTTGGTGCTATTGAAAGTAGCATCTCAGCCAGTCTTGGACCTCCTCTCTTTCTTTGCAAATAAACACAGGAATCACTCTTGTAAAAGCCTTCTTTTAAGATAAACTTTTGGTTTGAAAATGTTAGCTTAGGTGCATATTGCATAATGTGCAATTCTTAATATGGGTAATAGGCTATATATGCCCTTGGCTCCACAGATGAGGGGTCAGCAACTAGGGGCCCCTGGTCTAAATCTAGTCCACTGAAAGGTGCCACTTCCTATCCAGCCCCTGCTCCCCCCCACTCCGTAACCTCTGTTGCTTGCCTAAAAGTGTGGGGAAAAGCGACCTTTCTGGCAATGGAAATCTCTGCAAAAAATAAAGGGGGGGGGGCTCTGGTTACCTTAAGCACTTGCACATAGGGGACTCCATCTGGGCCGTAGCTGCTGCCATTCACTTCAATGTGCTTGAGCCACTGTATGTGGGGCTGGGCGTCGCTGTAAACCTTGCAGAAGAACTCAACGTCGCTGCCCACCACTGCGGTGGTGTTGGCCGGCAGCCCGGCTTGCAAGATAGGCCTGTGCGGAGATCTCTCTGCCAGGAAGAGAGCAGGGAAAGTTGTTGTCCAGCACAGCTGAAGACTGCCAGGTCCCCCCCAGAGGAGCTAAGGTCATGCTCTACAGCACATAAATCACTGCACACGGAGCTGATAGTGCTATCACAGCCATCCGGGAGTGCAGAGGCGCAGCCAACTGTCAGGGAGTTACCCCATCTATCAAAGCGCAGCACTTTCTTCTCAAAGCTCCCTAGTACAGCAGTATATGCAGTCCTGCCTAAAGGCCTGGTGGGATCTGAATGTCTCTCTCCCACCCCCCCACCCCCCACTGCCCGCCATCTCCTTCCAGCCCAGCAGATCTGATATTACTTAATGCCATGGGCTGAACTCCCACCCATGACTGGCTCCAGAGCCTCTTTCCGGTGATTACAAGTAAGCCCAGAGAAGACAGATAATGAGGGGCTGAGAGATAAGGGAGCAAAAGGCTTAGAGCTAGTCCTATAGATCTAGGCAGGGCTAATTAATTTCATCTGACTTTATGGCCTGGGAGATCTCCAACTCCCTTTGAAGTCAAAAGCGGGTTCGGGGCATTTTCCTTCTCTTTGGGGGTGCCTGAGGTCAGGGTGGCGAGCCTTCTTCCTTCCCACAGGAACCTGGCAGGCTGCCAGGGAACTGGGGTCTGGCATCCCACACAGACTCAGAGGAGTAAGGAGCTTTTCAGGCTGAAGGTGGGGGAGTGGGGGGGGCAGCCCACTTTCCTTGTCTTTTTTTCACATGTTGCTGCGGGAGGGGGGGTTCACATATCTAGATTTGGAGCAGTATGGCAGGGAGAAGGCCACCTCACCTAGCACATCCAGGAAGTAGCTGTAGCGGATGCTGCCAAACTTGTTCTCCACCAGGCAAGTGTAGTTGCCTCGGTCCGAAGGCACCACACTCTCCATGACCAAGCTCCAGTGTTGATGCCTTAGCTGGGTGGAAAGAGGAAAAGGCAGAAGCCAAGATTATCACCTTCTTTTAAAAGGGCTGTCCATCAGGGCCATAGCTGTCAACGTTTCCCTTTTTTAAAGGGAAATTCCCTTATTCCGAATAGGATTCCTCGCAAGAAAAGGGAACAAAAGTCCCTTGTTTTAGACACAAATCCTTTGAGCTATATACTAAGGCCAGCAAATATTTCTTCAATTACAAAACTATTTATATACGGGTGTATCATAGTAACATATCAAAGCTGTTTAGTATCTATATATTAAAAAACATGTAACAATTTAAAAAACAGCTAACTGTTGTGAAAAGATGTACAGTCATACCTTGGATTCTGAACGCCTTGGTACTCAGACGTTTTGGCTCCCAAATGAATGTTCCGGTTTGTGAACGTTCTTTGAAACCCAAATGTCCGACAGGGCTTCCGATCGGCTGCAGGAACTTCCTGCAGCCAATTAGAAGCCGCGCTTTGGTTTCTGGACATTTTGGAAGTCAAACGGACTTTTGGAACAGATTCTGTTTGACTTCTAAGGTACGACTGTATTCTGAATTGCCTGCATAATCATGGCAGAATAGAAAAGTTTCCCACAGGTGTTTAAAGGTCGAGGCAGAAGCTGCCTGCTGAATCTGTTGGCAGAACACTCCACAGGCCTGGGCTGATGACACTAAAGGCTCTTTTTCATGTTGGTGTCAAATGAGCCTTGCCAGTGCAAGGGACAACTAACAAAACTCCTGCAGCTTATCTCAGTGATTGGCATACAAGGGTTCCAGTAGCCCCTAAGGTGCCCTGGACCTACGTTCTTCAGGGCTTTGTAGATTAATACAAATCAACCTTGAACCTGGCTCAGTAGCAAATGGGCAGCCGGTGTAGATATTTTAACAATGGTGTTTGCATTATGTGTTCATGCTCCATTGTTAAGGAATGGGGCACGTCCATAGGCTGACCTTTTTTAACAATGCACTGAATCGAGCTAGGGAGCAGAAAGAGGAGAAATGCAGGCAAAAGAGGTGGAAATGTCTAGCAGCTGCTCTTTTGATGGAAGCAAACTTTTGCAAAATTAATATATTGATCTGGCAAGGCTAGGGCAGCCAGAGCAAAAGGGGATCAGGGGCACAGCAAGTCCTGAAGAGGGTCCTGGAGTCTTTGCATAGCAGGCTGAATTCCCCAAACTCACAGAGGTGACCCTTGATTCTCTGCTGAGTGGCTTGTGCAATATTGTGGATTCCTTATAGAATAACCCTTGTGCCTCTCTCTCTCTCTCTCTCTCTCTCTCTCTCTCACACACACACACACACACACACACACACACAAACATACCCCTCAAATCCTAACTCATAAAAACCTGGTGGACAAGGCAGCTGTGGTCCCAGCCAGGTGGATGAAAAGGGAAAGGAGGGCAAGGGGAGAGATGGCAAATCTCTAAGGGGCTGGGCACTTACCCTGATCCCTCCAATCCGGTGCTCCCCTCGGAATTCCCTCCCATTCTTCAGCCAGCGGATTGTCGGGTTGGGGCTCCCAGAGGCTGGGCAGCGGAACTTGACTGTGTTCCCTGCTGGGACTGCATACAGCTTCTTGTCCATTCGGTGAGGGTGCGTCCAGTAAGGTGCTGAAAAAGGCATCACACTATTAGCTCCAGCTTTTAATTCAGGCTCAGGGGAGGCTCACACTTTAGGGACAAAGGTCTGTGCTCTACCTGATGGTGGCAGCAAACCCTGGATTGCTCTCAGAGAAAGGATACGCCAATGGGATATGGGAGAGTTCAAGGGGAGAGCAGGTGTCTCATAGGGACCTAGGGATGTGCCAAAATGCACAACGGCAACCCTTCCACTGAGGAACCTCAACGTTCCATGAGAAATGAGTGTGCTTTGGGATATGCGCCAAGCTCAAGCAGAGCTCCCTAGTTTGCAGGCAACTGTTATCAAACAATTTTGGGACACATCGACAGCAGAGGAGGCCTGGGAAGTAAGAAAGGAAGATGTCTGGCCACCGTGAGTCCATGTATTTACTAAGCACCCCTTCTTCACCCAGTTCCCTCTCCCAGCATGCAGCAGCACCCAGAACTGAGTGAAGCACAGCCAAGGAGGCATACTGACCTCGCCGGGTATGTATGGGCTCCTCAAGGGAATCGGCATGGGCACTCTCCACACCGCTGTCTTCATCGTCATCACCAGATGCCAATGAATCTGAAAACAAAATGGTAATTCTTTGTAGTCTTGCTTCTTAAATAACCATAGGGCACTGAACAAGTGGCAGTTATCAAGGGAGCACCTGGCTACAGTGGACCAGCATTTTCTTAGCAGGAGTGCAGAGTAGCAGGCAAAATGCTAACTGGAGTGTGTTCAAAGGTGACTGGGGGGAGAGGAGGAGAAACACTGTTGGCTGCTACAGTTCTAGCTCATTTGTTTGCTTATTCTTTATTTAGTACATTTAATTACGCGCCCTTCACCAAAGGTCCCTGGGCAGGTGGACAACGCAATACGAACAGCAAAATGCAATCAATAGCAAAAAATTAAAGCAACCACCAAACAATAAAAGCATATACAGAAAGTAATCACCGTGCACATTTCCAAAAGCCTGCACAAAACCCCAGCGTTGATATCAGGAGTACATCAGGAAGCAGAGAGTTTGGGGGCCACCACAAAAAAGGCCTTCTCGTGTGACACTGTCCCCTGGACCTCTGAGGGTGTCAGCAGACCAGTGGGGCCTCTCCTGCTGATCTTAAATCCCAGGGCAGAGTACAAAGGAGGAGGCAATCTATCAGGGTTTGTTTTTGTTTTTGTTTTTTTAAACCAAAGTCATTTGGGGCTTTACATGTTGAAGACAAAACCTTGAACAGGCCCGGAAGTGATTAAGCAGCTCGCGCAACCTTCACAGAAGGGGTGTAATCTGAGATCTGCCAGCTGTTCCAGGCAACCGTCTAGTTTCATTGTGAAAACCAAGGCTCATATTGTAGTGTCCTTTAGGAGGAGCGCCAAGTTAAATAAATTCTTGTTCCTTTGACTAGGGGACATGCGAGGCACGTGTGGCAAAGTCTGTGTTGACTAGGAGCTGTAGCAGAGCAGATGCTTTGAATGCCAAAGGTCCCTGGTTCTCTGGCATCTCCAAGTTAGGCGAGGAAGGACTCTGGAGACCCACTGCCAGACACTATGAACCAAGGGTGGCTGACCTGCGAGTTGTGGATCATGTCAAGCCCCAGAAATGTTTCCAAGTGGTCCCCTAAGACTTTTTGCCCTTTTTATTTTATTTTTTAAAACCCACCTCTGTTTGCTGCTTACTTCTCTTACGCACTAGTCTTTGCTAGCCGTTTGGGTTGTTTCTGGGTGTCCCTAACACTTCCGTCCCCTTCTTACTCTTAAAAAGGGACCTCTTCTCCCCTTGGGGTGCTGACATGGCAAGAATGTCATAGAGCTGTTTCCTCAGCTCTTAAGACCTTCCTCCACTGACACCGCTTCTCATTTTTCCATTCCACATTGGACTAGGAGGAGAGGTCTTTGCCCTGAGGAGCAGAAACATTACTGAGCAAACATGTGCCATACGACCTTCCCTCAAACAAAAAAAAAGGGTTGCCACCGTTCTGAAGAGAGGCCGGAACATCTCTTACCCACAACAGAGATGGTGAAGTTGCGCAGGCTTTCCCCGGTGCTCTGCGCTCGGCAGGAGTACAGGCCCGAATCTTCATAGGTGGCTTCCACAATCTCCAGCATGCTCTGCCGCATGTGGATGCGCCCGCTTGGGAAAAGCTGCTTGGCTTCCTTATACCATATGATCGCAAGGCTGTGGTTGGTGCTGCAGTAGAGCTTCAGCAGACTCCCCGGGTCCAGTAGCAGGTGCTCCTCCTCCGTCTCCAGCATGTGGCTGTCAAGCATCTCTGTCCAACGCAAAAAGAGGGTCAGTGCAAATGACAGTGTGAGCTCACTTTAGAAACAGCGCGTGTTTAACACCCGTAACTCAAATGCTCTGGAATATGGGATAAGTAGGGACTCCCTTTACCCCAGACAGATGCTAGAAGACACCAACATATAACCCCCATTTCCTCCCTGGACCACCAGAAGGCATGCTTGAAAGTGTTGGAGCATAAGAGTGACCCTCTAGGAGATGGTTGAATGGGTTGGTCTCACAGGCTTCTGGTTGTCCTGTACACAAGAACAACCAGCCACCAACTGTGCCACCCCAAGGGCACCCAAAGGGCAAATGCCAGAGCTCAAGGCTGCCAGAATTCTCCATCCTCTGACCTGGAAGCTTCATCAACCTTTCCCACATGGAACAGGATTGGTTTTTTCATTTGGGAGAGAAAAGTACTCTGTATATACATGGCAGCAACCATTTTACGTGCGTCTGATTGATGTGTGACCGTGCGCACACTCATCGCCGCAGACCTGGAAATGGGGCGCAATGGGGCACAACAGGGTGGGGCAGGCTTATGCTCACTCTGCCGATGTACGCAGGCACCAGTAATTCAACCCCCCGTGGAAACAGGTGCCCATAACCTTTGCTGTCTCACTTGTTCTCAGAACACAAGTCAGTCGAACCCCTTACAGGCGGATCTTCAGTGTTCCCATAGTGGGCTAGCACTTGGAAGCTGATCCAATTTGGGAGTGTCTGTGCACTAAGCAGACCTGATCAACAGGAGAACAGCTTGCTCTGGAGCAGAAATGGGAAGGTCTGGAGGAAGGGGGGAGGGGAAATTGGACTTTGCCTCAACTAGAAATATTAGTGATTTGGGCAGGGGAACTCTATGTGGAATATTTTCACCTTCAACATGAAAAGTGAAACACTTCTCAAACCTGTGTTTTAAAATTGTTACACAGGCAGAATTATTAGATCCAAGATTTTAAAGGAATGGTGCCACTTTCGACTGAATTACTAAAGAAGCAACACTGTAAGTTCAAACTCTCAAATGCTTCACAAAACAGAAGGTGATCAGGTATTTGATGCAGAAGGGCAATCTGGGAACCTATGGAGCCCATCGCTTCTGCAACATAGTGGCGAGGCATTTGCACAACAAAGTATCTGACGTTTCCTGCTTCAGATTTCTACACTGGGAAATAAACTGCTGTTTGTATGTGGAAATACACACAGAACTAGCAGCAAAACTGTGTTGAGCTTTTCGCTTCAATTCCTGCAATTTTTCTGTTTTCTGAATATGACACTCAAAGTAATTGAGAGAGCGGTTGCTGAACAGCTTGGTAGGTTTCTGGAGGAAACATTGGCTTTAGATCCATTTCAGTCCGGTTTCCGTCCTGGTTTTGGGACCGAGACGGCTCTGGTTGCCCTAACAGATGATCTCCGTAGACAACTGGATTGAGGTGGGTCAGGACTGGTGATCCTTTTAGATTTGTCAGCAGCCTTTGACATGGTCGATCATGATCTTCTGGACCACCGCCTCGCAGACGTGGGGATACAGGGCATAGCCCGTAACTGGTTGTGCTCTTTTATCTCTGGTCGGGGACAGAGGGTGGCACTAGGGAGGGAAATGTCGTCGCGCCACTCCTTGGTATGTGGAGTGCCACAGGGCACAATTCTCTCCCCGATGCTTTTTAACATCTTTATGCGCCCCCTTGCCCAGATTATCCGGAGCTTTGGGCTGGGCTGTCACCAATATGCTGATGACTGCTGATGGATGCTCTATCTGCTGATGGATGGCCACACCGACTCGGCCCCGAACACACTGACCAGATGCTTGGAAGCTGTGGCTGGATGGTTTCATGGGAGCCGATTGAAACTAAATCCTTCGAAGACAGAGGTCCTATGGCTGGGTCGGGATGGCATGGGGATGAGGGACCAACTCCCTTCTCTTGCGGGTCCAATTAGTGCCATTGCCTTCCGTTAAGAGTTTGGGTGTAATCCTTGATGCCTCCCTTTCCATGGAGGCGCAAGTTACAGCAACAGCCAAGGTGACATTTTTCCACCTTCGCTGCATCAAGCAGTTGGTCCCTTACCTTTCCCGCCCTGGCCTGGCCACAGTGATCCATGCTACGGTCATCTCCAGGCTTGACTACTGTAATTCGCTCTACGTGGGGCTGCCCTTGAAGCTGTCCCAGAAACTCCAGCGGGTGCAGAATGCTGCAGCGAGACTCCTCACGGGGTCCCTGCCATGGGAGCATATTCACCCAGTGCTTTTCAAGCTGCACTGGCTCCCGGTGGAGTACAGGATCAGATTTAAGGTGCTGCTTTTGACCTTTAAAGCCCTTCCCGGCCTAGGACCCTCGTACCTATGGGACCGCCTCTCCCGGTATGCCCCACAGAGAGCCTCAAAGTCCATAAATAGCAACACCCTTGTGGTCCCAGGCCCTAAGGAAGTTAGATTGGCTTCAACCAGAACCAGGGCCTTTTCAACTCTGGCTCCGGTCTGGTGGAACTCTCTGCCTCACGAGACCAGGGCCCTGCAGGATCTGATTTCTTTCCGCAGGGCCTGTAAGACAGAGTTGTTCCGCTTGGCCTTTGGCTTGGAGCCAATTTGATTCCCTCCCTCTCTTTCTTTTTTCTTTTCCTTCTCCTTCTGCAATGAGGCTACATTTTAATATTTTAATGTTTCAGTATTTTAATGTTGTATTTTTTATTTTTGTTTTTAAGTTGTAATCATGAAACTTGTTTTTATTATTGCTTGTAAGCCGCTCTGAGCCCAGCCTTGGCTGGGAGGGCGGGGTATAAATAAAAATTATTATATTATTATTAAAGTAAGGTCAGAATATGGATCTTTCAGACATTGATTCTGCTTAGAGAGATGAAGTTAAGTTGTCATCAACGATATGTTATGAACTGGGATGGAAAATAATAAATAAGGACAACTTTTTATCTACAGTGACTATGACTCTTTTAACGCAGCCCTGTATATATTTATTCAGTCACAAGTAAGTTCAAAGGGACTTACTCCCAGGTAAATGTGCAAACAATTGTGTATGATAATGAAATAACATTAACTTCTTCAGTATTCTGGAAATTGCAGAATGTGTCTGTCCAAATATATTGCTAGTCCTCAAACTGCATGTTACGGGTGTTTGTGTTCTCTAGAAATATGAGTTAGTTCCGTTTCTGCATGATAACGTCTAGATATTGTTCGAAAGTCCAGATAATAAAATCTATTTTTCATTTGCTCAAATGTTGATGTCATCCATTAACAACTTTTCCTATTTTCCCAACTGACAACAAGATATACTGTACTTGGGGGTGCAACAACTGCCAATGAGAGCTGTAACCTATAGATAATACTGTTATTGCCAAGGCATTTCATATATGTACCAAACAGCAGTATTTTACATAGCAAGGTATATACAATATATTTTACATCCTTACACCACAGTCCTATTCATGTCTACTCAGAAGTAAGTCCCAATGAGTTCAATGGGATTTACTCTCAGGTAAGTGTGTACTGTATTGCACCCTTGATCCTTGGTGGTTAGGCTCAATATTAAAGTATCACATACCCTTCAATTTCCCCCTAAATTTCAGTTCCTCCCAAAGAATGATCCAACTCTCCCTCCCCCACAATATGCACACGGCTTCAAGATTTCTGAAAAACTTGCAATTTTATTCGGGAACCTCTAGAACACCAAATTTACCAAAAACCATTAAAAGTAGGGGCAGGGGCTCAGAGGAAGATTCTCCTGTTTCATCCCTGACCACTACTGACTCTGTGGGGAAACACTCCAATTTTAGGGGGATTTTAGCTTGTGCTAGAAACATTTTGTGACTGGTTGAACATAGGATGCCAGGTGTACAAAAGCCAGTGATTGTATGCAGATTCTATAAATGTTGATTTGGGCGGAGGAAGCAATATATTTGGAGCTGGTGCTCACAGGGTGTTGGCGGCAAGCGACTGCTTGAGACCGAGACAGAGAAAGAATGAGTGGGATTTCTAAGGACTAGGTAGAAATCGCTAAAAGTATGGACTACAGTTTGAGGGGAAATGCAGTCACAATGCGCGCTCCCCCCCCCCCACCTGCCACCTTCCTGGGGAATCTCTGAGCCCAGCTCACAAGCCCCTTTGTCCAGCACCCTCTCCTTTGCCTCTTGTTCTGTGGAGCAATGATGTCATCAAAGCCCCTCTCCTGCCAGTCCTGGACAGGAGAAAGGATCCTGGCGGACACTGATGCATGACTTCTCTGCTTAGCTCTCCCTCTCTCCCCCGGCACCACATCCCACCCCGCCCCTTCTCTCTCTGTGGGGGCCCTCGATTGAGTGGTCACTCTCAGCGCCCAGAGTGACTGTTTTGACAGATTCCAAAATGAACATGTCAGGAAGCCCGCGACCGCTGCCCCTCCCCCCCAGAGCCCCTCTCCCCCAATCACCATTGTCCCAGCCATACTGCTCCTTTCCCGTGCTCTCTCTGCCCCGACTTACAATAGGGGCCAGTCCCCCTTTCAGCAGACGGGGCTCTGCCTTTGCAGGATTGGGCGAACGGTCATGTGGGGGGGGGGAGCCGGAAGGATGGGAATGAGATAAGCAGCCTCCCCCCCCCACCCTCTTCGCCAACAGGAGACTCATTTCCCCTCTCCCCTTTTCATTTAGCTCCATTCCTCCTGCTCGCTTCTCTCATGCTCAACACAAAAGGCCTTCCCTCCCCCCCCTCCCTATGGCATGAGTGGGAGTGAGAGGTTTCACACTCAGCTGACTCCACAACTTCCCACCTCCCTGTTTGTCTAACCTGGATTTGAACTATAATTGCTTTGGTGACCCATCCTCCTTCTCCAAAGTTAGCCTGGGTTGCGTGGGAGCCCTGCCAGCTCCCCCTTCTCCCCACCCCTCCCCACAATGCCTCCAACCAGCTCAGTCACAAACCAGACCCATTCTCCCAGGTTTGACTGATGCTAGGTCTTCCCAGCTGATGAATGCTGGCCTTCCTTCATGATGCTCTGGGACAGAACTCTGGGTGGGAGGTGGGTGGGGTACCCTGATAGGAAAATGCTGCCAACCAGCAGAGACAGCCGTGAGAATGCTGTCTTACTTTACATCCACCATCACTGTCCCTCCAGCAGCATCAGAGGCCTAGGTAACCCTGCAGATCTTGGACAGCAAAGATTCTTCTTTCCATCCTGAACCTTGGAGCTTCTTCATTTTAAAACAAACAAACAGCCATACCAGGCAGCTTCAGATGGCAGCTGGGTTAGATGCTACTTGGAAACTTCTAAGAAAAAAATGGTATGTGCAGGGGGACTCCATAGACACATCTATCCCCAATTTAGGGAAACTCTTGCACAACCAGGACTGGGAGGCTTTGAATCAGCAACTAATGCAACCTTGTGAATGTTACTACCTGGAGTGGACATCTCGCTTGCTTGCCTTCATCACTGACCCTGAGAATATGCTCCTGTGAAGACAGGGGGGGATATGTTCCCCACAGCTGTTCTTTACTACCGAAGCACTTAATGTAATTGCCAAGGGTAATTTAAGAGTTTTCTACGGATATGGCTTCAGACCGAGAAAACCATTCTGATTGGAAGGGAAGCAAGCCCCCACCTTTAGGAGAGCTTTAAATAGATACAGAGCCCATTTGATTAGGAGTCTTTTAAGAGACCCATAGAGCAAGCAGAGGCTGTTTCCAGAGTAGCATTTCAGAGGGCGAAGAGTGTTCAAACAACAAAGTTTGCATCCTGAACAAATCTGGAAAAGATTTCCAACTGGAGGACCCGATGGCGAAGATACCATCGTTTCTCTACCCTTTGTCAAAATCGCACTTGAGAATAGCTCACTTTAATTCACTGAAGGGTCTGCATCCTTCTAAACAGTTTGGTGGGCCTCTTGCCCCCATGAGAAAAATCAGGAAGAAATATGGAGCCTCCCAGTTCCGCAGGTATAACTTGCACAAAGGGTGAAGATACGCTAAAGGTGTCTTCTAAAGGTTGTATGTTTAGCCCTGCCTCCTGTGTGACACAGCTCCTCCTATCCCAGGGGATAAACATCAGAAGTGGGGGGAGCCTGCCCTTGGACCATGGGGTTCTAGGTCACATGGGAAGCCTCACGTGCCAAACAGGCTCCCCACTTCAGAGGTTTATGGCTCAGCATGGCAGGAGAAACCACAAAACTTTAGGGATGGGGCTAAACATGCAACCCTGTAGCCACTTTCACAATGCTTCCTTCCTTCACAGAGTAGTATCTGAAGAGCGCTTAAGGGAATCTAAATACTAACACCTGGGAAAAACACCCGGCCAAATTGACTTCAAGGAATTTCAAGTGCTAATACATAGGATAGGCATTTGAAGCCCCTGTCCAGAACATCACCCCCACTTTTCATCACCCACCTTTTTCTCTTGAGTATATATGGTGCCTTCTGAAAACAGAATACAGAGAATAGCCTATATGCCAACTGCTACAATAAGCTTAAGCCCACTCCCCAGGTAGCCAGGTAGGTGATGGTAGAGCATTACAGCACTCAGGGTGACAGCAGGAGCAGGGGCACATAGGCACAAATAACAATATCCCCATCTGTTTGGTGGCAGGGCCAATAGCAGGATAAATGCCTTTTCTCAGGCATGAGGGATGGTGCCAAGTCCCTGGCTTGGCATTTTACCCTCACTCTGCCAGAGGATGCTGAAAGTACAAAGCTAGACCGAAGGATCAGCAGTCCTAGCAAATTTGATTACTCGGAAGGGGCCAGTCATCAAAAACGCAGACCACATTGGCCAAATAACAAAACCAAACTACACAAATTCCAAATGTTGCCTTTATTACAGGGTTTATCTGACAAGTGGAATGCCTGCATTGTGTGTTTGGCTCCCTTGCAAGGGCTCCACAAAGCAGAACTGCAGTTATTTTGACAAAACACCAGATCAGACAACTTGTACAAGCGACATCAACCCTGCTATATATGTCTAACAACGTATTTGTACTATACTCCTATCATACACAAATCCATACACAGCTGTTTGGCTGCGCTTAGTTCCGTCTTGTAGTTACCTACTTAAAACTGATAAACAGAATAAAGGACTAGACAATCAGGAGGGGGGAAATTAAACTAGACCCAAGGGAGAACTTTGGTCCTGGTTTGTAAAGCAGGAAAGCACATGACAGAGACACCCAGGGCAGCCAAGGGGAAATTAGGCCCTATCAAGACCTTGCTCTCACAGGCTGGTTACTATGGAAAAATCTTCCCCTTCCCTGGCACAAAGTGTTCCCAGGGAATTCGGGCTAATCTGGAGGAAATTGGTATTTAGATTGTGCCTTAATGTACAAGTAGTCTCTGTTTGAGGCTGGGATCTCTTATACGCTGGAGCACAAAGCAAACACCTATGTGAGCGCTCTTTGTGCCCCCTCCACCAGCACAAGGACAGCCTTTCAAACTGTACTTTCGACTCTGCAGCCATCACCGCTGCCTGCGCTCTGTTTAAGCGCAAGGAAGGGGTGGAGGGAAGGAAGAAGCTGGGAACTCAAAAGCACCGTGAGCCATTCCGATTGATTCCAAGCCGATGCCGCCGCCTACACACAGCACACCAGAATAGGGTGGACGTGCTGAACACACAGAGAAGTTAAGGCTAGCAGGTTAGAGGAGAGCAGGCTTGCAACACATTGAGGCACTACACGTATAACATGAATTAGGCCAGTGTAGATGGTGTATTGGATGTGGGAGGGCTGGTTTCCATCTCTGCCATGGATCTCTCTCTCTCTCTGTATTCCCATGTCACGACAAACACAGGAGAAGACCATACAAGCCTCAGAAAATGAAAAGTGTCCTATAAACACCAAACAGTCATAGCCCCTGAATAGATGGCCACCCTGACTCTTGCACCCAAACACACCCTAATCTTTCTGCTCACCTGGTTTCATCATTCCTTCAGCAGAAGCAGCTGCCCAAGCACATGTTGTTGCCACTGCCAGGAACCTGAGAAGGCCACACAGCAGGGCTGTCATCCTGTTGTCTCTTCTTGTCCCACAGCTCCCACTTGGATCCTCCAAGCCTAGATTGAGAAGGGAAAGGGATTGTCACTCCATCGAGTTTTCCATTGCAGTGCAGAACGATTGTGTATCCTATGTCCACAACCATCTAGAACTCCCAATAATACATTGGGGAAGAGGTAGTTATTAAGACAGCAGTACCTGTAGCGATTCTAGGCTGCTGGACATTTTCTTTGGAAGGAGGATTTGCCAATCAGCACAGAAGAATCTGTTTGCAACAATCCCAGAATATGCCCAGTTCTGCTCGTGAGTGAGCCATTGTACCTCAGTGGTAAAGCCCAGCAGCACCAAGTAGGGCTAGGAGAGGTTTCTGTCTGAAACCCTGAAGAGATGCTGCCAGTCAGTGTAGACAATACTGAGCTAGAGGAACCAGTGGGTCTGACTTTGTAAAAGGCAGCTTCCTATGAGATGCTGATGTGAAACTAGAATTCTGCAACCCTCATCTTGAGCATGAGGTGGCCTCCCAGGGAGATGCACTACAGAGGCTGGGTGTCACCTAGCCAGGTCTTCATGGCCAAAGTCCACCAGATTATCTTAAGATAGTTCCTGCCTGGAAAAGACAGCCCCCATGGATAAAAAATGTAAATAAATAAATCAGGATTCTTGGCCTTTGGCATGACCCTGCCACCACAACTTGCTGGCCAACTCCTGCTCCTATGCCTTTCTTCCCCCCAAATCGCAATGGTACAACCTTCTCATGCACTTTGATAATGACCCAAGGAGCAGAACAAACCATGGGGTGGGGAGGAGAAGAAGAAATACAAAGTGGGGCAGCGAAAGGAATTCTCGTGCAGGACGAAAGCGAGTTTAAGTTTGAATACGTGGTGCTTATTGGTAATAAACTCACGGCCGGAGCGTGCGTGCGTAAAGGCACTTCCACTGCCCAGCTGCACACAGCACACAGTCCAAAGGAAAGTTAAGAAGCCGGTTTCAAAGTGCCGCCGAAAGCCACGAGGTTCGAGAGCACGCTTAGGAGCACAAGCCCCGTTCAATTAACGCAAGATTTCCAATTGCGCTTGCGGCCGAGGATTGGTGCGGATGGGCAGGCGCGTCCAGGGCGCGCGTGTCGGTGTGAACGGTGTGAGTGCGCCGCGCCTAGCGACGCGTGTCTTCCGTGCAACCTGCATATCTGGGTGCCTGTTCCCTGGGAAAGGAGCGTACGTGGTGCGAGTGCAGAGAGCAGCGCCCGAGAACAGGCTCTCGGGGGCAGCTTAATCTTTAATCCGAGCGACAAAAGAACCTCTGCGCGCCCGGACAGTTTGGTAACAGATTTACAGACCCTCCCGGTCAAAGTCCACCGCCTCCCCGGGCGCGGGGAGAACAGCCCTTCGCCCCGCCACACCCCGGGGAGCCTCCTGGGTCGCGGCGGACAAGAGACCCGGATCTCTCTCCCCGGGGGCCATTCCTAGCCCCGCAGCGGACAACGTAGACGGAGTCCACCTCACCTCTTGCCGCCGCCGCCGCCGCTTCAGCGCTGTCCCGCGGCTCCGTGCTGCGGCGCGCTTCGCCCGGGCTCCATCCCTCGCTGGGCAAGCCGGCTGGGCAAGGGAGCGAGGCTCCTCCACTCCCTCGCTCGCTCGCTCGCTCGCTCCCCGGTGCCGGCGAGTCGCGCGGAAAGTGGCCGAAGAATAAATCCGACGGCCGAGCGCGGCGGGCTCCACAAAGGTTCTTCGCCGGCTTGGTGGGAGCGATCAGCCCGGCCGCGCTCGGCTCTCTCCGCCTGCAGCCCTCGCGCCTTCTGTCGGCTCCAGCAACAGGCGCGGGGACTTTGTAGCGAAAGCTCTCGGGTTACACCCCCGCGCCGCGCGCCGCCGGCCCGCTCGGAGCCAACAATGGGCCGCGAAAAGAGCCAGGGCCGAGGGGGAGGGTCGCAGGGGCCCCGCCCCGCCCCTTGTCCCCTCCCCTCCCCCTGCGCCCTCCCCCGCCCGCGCCAGGGCCTTTTCACACTCACATTAGCTAAATTCTCTCCCCCAAAGCTCCGGCAAAGGGGATTAAGCGGAGTTCATTCTCTGCCGGGGCTTTGCTTCCTCTCTGCTGGCAGCGGTAACTGGAGACACCACTCATTAAACTCCTGCTCACAAGGAGCGCGTCGTGGAGGGGGGGGGGGCCCTTTCGGAAGACAGAAACGCTGCGCGGGGATGTGTGTGAAAATAATTAAAACCCCATGGAACCCGACGGGGCTGGGGCGAGGAGAGGCAAAAAAAAAAAAAAGGATTGTGCACTGGTGTACATTCAATAAAGCGTTTCTTAACTGCCCGCCAAAAAAGCAAGAGCTTGCATTTGTAGGCAGAATGGAGTTCTACCTGTGGAACTCACGGCTACATGATTTTTATTAAGCAAGGGAGATAAATTCGATTCTTCTGTCTTTCTTTAAGGGTGCTGGGAATATCCAGATTCCACCTACCAACTCCATAAAGTTTCTAGGTCTGATGGTAACCAGGATCAGAGTTACACCTGTTATCTGCTGCTTGTGAGAGACATGAGTGTTATCCCATATGGAGAGATAGAGGCAACACAGAAAAGAAGCTCCTCAGCTTGAGGCCAGGAGGCCAGCATGTCTCTGAACGCTGCATAAAGTTTGGACCCAATTAACTACATCACTTAGCTTAGTGGGAGGATGTGTCAGAGATGACTTGTCGCATGTTAAGCCAAAAATCATTATGGGAACTTGGAAGCAGCTGCAGTTACCGGGAAGCAAATGGTTAATATGTACGCAGACAGCTGCACATGGACACAGCTAACTGATTCTTTCTGCAAGACCCTCTGTAACCCAACCAGGAATTCTAGGCTTTGGCAAGGAAGGGCTGGGAGAGTAAGTTCTGGTGGGGAAAAGATGCATAGAAGTTGTTTTAGTGCAGAGCTCAACACACACAAGAGCATTGTGTGTCAGAGCGTGTGAAGAATGCTTCCCCATTATTACAGCTACAATATAAGCGACTGTGTCTAGCTTAGTTGGAGTAGAAAGTGTGGTTTTTACTTTCAAGCTTTGGGCCTTCTTTCTTAAAGTGGTGTTGTGAGATATACCTCTAACCTACACCAAGGCTCTCATCATCCCTTGCCATTTGGCCATGCTAGCTGGGGCTAAAGGAATTTGGAGTCCAACATCAACCAGAGGGCCACAGGTACCCCACCCCTGATCTACAGGATCACAAATTGAATAATAGATTTGTAGAGTTGGAAGGGACCTTAAGAGCCATCTAGTCCAACCCCCTGCAATACAGGAATCTCAGCTAAAGCATCCATGACAGATGGCCATCCAACCTCTGCTTAAAACCTCCAAGGAAGGAGAGTCCACAACCTCCTGAGGGAGTCGGCTGAATAATACTTCCCTTGATCTGGACACTATACATCTGCGGACACAGCCTAGAATAGCACTAGCTTTCTTTGCTGCTGTATCACATTGTTATTTAAAATTCATCTATTGATAAGTGCATCACATTTCCTTACAACAACATTACCAATATCTTTGTTTCTGGCAGCACACATTATCCCCTCATTCAAAAATCTGGATTGGGCAAAATTTGTTTTGATTCTGATGGGCATATACTGAGAGTATGATGCTTTAAAACAGGGGTTGGCAAGGTTTACCGGCCATGGGCCAGATCACTCCCATGGATATCGTCCGTGGGCTGGACTGGTGCAGTGCAATGCCGGAAATCATGTCTGCACATGTCTGCGGCGCCAAAAATTGCTTCTGCACATGCCCAGATGCCAGAAATCGCACCTGCACAGAAGTGATTTTTGGCATCTGGACATGCACAGACGCCATTTCTGGCGCCACTCAGCAAGTCCCCGCACCGTGCTGGTTTAGCACAGCACACAGGGGACTTGCTGAGCGGGCGGCTCGGTTTGGGGGCAGCTCGTGGGCCAGTAAAACGGTTCTTCATGGGCCGCACGTTGCCGACCCCTGCTTTAAAAAGAACGTAAGAGCCTACTGGATCAGGTCAATGACCCATCCAGTTTAGCATCCTCTTTTTGCAGTGGCCAACCAGATGCCTATGGGAAACCCAAAAGCAGAACTGCCCTCTTCTCACTTGTGATTTCCAGCACCTGGCATTCAGAAACATACCACATTCGACAGTGGAGGCTGAACAGTGCCTTCATGGTTAGCTGCCACCAAAAGCCTTCTTTTTAATGGTTTCCTACCCCACCTTTTGGAGAATATACCCTTCCAAGGCAGATTCAAACAAATCAGTTTAAAAAACATTACTATTCCTGTTATGCAAAATAATGGGGGGGGGGATTACAATGTTAAAGCAGCAATGGAAAATAGTTCTTTAGACACAACCACCATAAAATCATCCGTGTGTAGACTGCCTTTTTTTTATATATAAAAAGCATTATGTGTGGTCCTAAAGAACAATGGAGAGGTGTGCATATGAATTTTCCTAGAAAGAGAGTTGCAGAGAAACTGGGACTACTACCAGAAAGAAGTCCCTGTCCTTGGCACTTCTGGAATAGCTCAGTCAGTAAAGCATGAGACTCAGGGCATGGGCTCAAGCCCCAAGTTGGACAAAATATTCCTGCATTTCAGGACCCTCATGGTCCCTTTCAACTCTACAATTCTATGATTCTCTAAACTCACCAACCTAACCACTTTCAGCAGTGGACCAGAGAGATACCTGCATTAGATGATCCTTATGGTCCCTTCCATCTATGGGATTCTATGTTACTCACCAAACTAACCACTTTCCGTGGTGGGCCAGAAAGATGGTCTCAGATGCTGAGCTGTAAGAACCATCCTACACTTGGGGTCTATGGCCAGGTGCTAATAATCTGGGATTCAGATGCATGTTTGGAAAGGGAAACAATGGGATGACAGTGAATTATCAGACCCCGCCCTCCTCCCACCACACACAATCTTTTCAAAAGAAAAAGAAAAACACCAGCAGAGGCTTTCTCTGATGCTCTATCACACCAGGAAGCCTCCAGAGGAGCCACATTGTCTGTGCTTGTTATCACAATGTGGGGAAGGTTATCCACATGAAGGAATTTGCCTCATTGCTCTTCCCAAACAGCTAAGCAATGAACCATCCATATTTCTCACCCCACATCTTCCTTGTGTTATAAAAAAACTAGGGTGCAGACATATAGCAGACACACACTCCACAGAAAACCAATCCTTCACCCGTCAAAATTTAGGGAAGAAGTGTGCATGCACACGAAAGCTCATACCAAGAACTAACTTAGTTGGTCTTTAAGGTGCTACTGGAAGGAATTTTTTTTGTTTCCCTGAGAGAAATTACACTTTATTTTAGCACACAGAACAATCCCCCAAAAAGACATATTGGCTCTCCTAGTGACTCTACATATTTCTTCTGCAGAAGGAAATACCTTGGATAAACCTTTCCCAAGAGTTCTTTCATTCAAATCCTGTCTTAAAAGCATATTTTGTGTATGAATAGGGTGGGCCTGTGACTTGGATTCAAGAACTAAAGTATTTATCATCTCAAAACAATAGCCAGACTGCCCAGGTAATGCAATCATTATCAGGTATCTTGGCAGGCAGGAGAGAAGCCTAACTCTCAATTTTTTGTGGTTGACTGCCTCTTTCTGTGATGCATGTATGATGCTTTTAGGGTGGTTCTTGGCAAAAGGGTTGGGCAATGTCTAAAGTCTTTAAAGGTTCCTGCACACTTTGTTCTTGTTCTCTCGCCTCCTTGCAAGGAAGGAGGGAACTCTAGTGCAACAGAAAAATAAAAATCTGCTTTGCTTTCACTGGATCCTGCCTCCATCCATTCTTCTCTGACCAATCATGGACTTGGGGGACTCAGAGTCCCTTGATGGGAAGTTGGGCTGTAAAAGCCAACCCCCTTTTTCCTACAACACTCGCACTGCATTGCTTGGCAAGCACAACTTGGATGGATTCACCCAGTTTTGGGATATATATAATCTATCCAACAGCAGCTCCGAAGCTTCCAGGTTGGCTGTAGGAAACACCCTTTGGAGCAACTTGCCAATATGCTCTCTGCTGCTGCCTTTGCCCATTAGCCATTGTCTCTTGGTGGCAAACTGCAGATGGAAGCACTGGTGGGGACAGAGGGAACAGTAAGGCTGGTTAATATAATGAGCCAGGGGCAAGCTGCCCCTCCCCTCCCCTGTTTTGTCATGGAAAAGCTATCACAAGATAGCTAATTAATCAACAGCAGTGGCAGCCTCCCAACTCAGTTTTCCATGCTGAACAGGGGCTATTGAAACTGCTGATTAAATCTCTCCCTTAAAGTGAAGTTGCATCCAAACAAACTCACATTCCAAACCAACTACTCCCCCCTCCCTCCCCAGCTATTCTTCCTGGGCAGATCTTCATCTGTGGAGCATCCTCCTTTCAGGCAAAGCTTTCCATATCAATAGGCTCCCAGAATGGGGGGATTAGCTATGGCTCCCCAGTCCCCAGGTAACTGTGGCCTTTGGGCTTAGTGGATGAGCTTGCTTGCCGCACAGCCTTCCTTGGGTTTTCTTCCTTTCTTAAAGGGTAAGAGTAACTGGCGCAATAGTTTTACCTGGGGTATAATATGGGGAAGATGCCCTCCACCCCTTTACACCCTCTTGAGATCAGGGGAGGGTTGTATTCAGGCAAAGATAGCTCAGTTGGTTATAGTGTGGTGCTGATAACCGCTAAGGTTGCAGGTTTGATCCCCATATGGGACAGCTGCATATTTCTGCTTTCAGGTGGTTGAACTAGATGAATCTCAGGGTTCGTTCCAACTCTATAGTCCCATGATTCTATGAAAGAGGGCAAGTGCAAATGCCTCCATCACATTATGGGTTACAAATTTTAGGTGTGTCTGTCTGTGAATTAGCATGAAACGTTAATACTGAGTCTCAACTGCATGTGTAGGTTATTGCTGTTGTTTTGCTGCAGGGTTATATACACCCTAGGAACGTGAGGTCATTTGTGGCTTTCTGCACAGCTTCATCACCATAAACAATGACCTCTTGTGTACTTTTCCAAGGGAATTCAAGGTGGCTAACAATCAGAAACTACAGTCACAAAATATAAAGCAATTCACAATAAAACATGAGCAGAAAACCCAAAACCCAATAATAATTACAAAACAGCCATCAGAACGGAAAGATCCATATACTGTACCCTAAGGAGGAAATATTCAACCAAAGGCCTTTTTAAACAAACACATCTTCACCAGCCATCTAAAGGTGGAGCTCACTTGGCAAAGACTTTCTACAGGGTGGGGAAAGGACAGAAAAGGCCCTAGCCAAGTAGGCCTCATAGTTGTGAGGGGTGCAGAGCTGGGGGAGGGTATCCCAAACTTGGGTCTCAAGCTGTTTTTGGACTACAGTTTCCATCATCCCTGACCACTGGTCCTGCTAGCTATAGATGATGGAAGCTGTAGTCCAAAAACAGCTGGAGACCCAAGTTTGGGAAACCTGAGCTGGGGGATGATTGGAGCAGGTGGAAGAAGGCTGTCATTCAGTGAAACAGGTCCCAAGTGACAGAGGGCTTTGAAGACTAACAGCAGCACCTTGAAATGAGTGCAGAAACAACTCACCAGGCAATGCAGGTCACAGAAAACTGGTACAATAGACTCAGTGCCTAACACCTGTCAACATCCCACCCGCAGCATTTTTCACTAGTTGCAGTTCCCAAAGGGCAGCCCTATGGAAAGTGTATTGCAGGTCACTAGGGCATGAATGACTCTAGCAAGGTCTGACATTGTCAGGAAAGGTCACAGCAAACTGGCCAAAGGCACCCCTTACTACTAACACTACTGGCATGCCTAACAAGACCACCAGGCCATGGAGTATCCCCCAAGCTATGAACCTGATCTTTCAGAACCCCTTTTGAGAGTGTATACACAAACCTATGGCAGATGGTTCTACTGCCAACAGCATTTCAGCTTTGTCTGGATTAAGTTTCAGCTTGCTCAGTCCCATCCAGTCCTTCCTAGCTACCAAGCAGCCATTTGGCTTTTGACTGACTCCCTCAGATCAAATGAAAATGAGAGACAAGAGCTGAATGGCATCAAGTCACATGCACTGAAGACCCTGCAGGTTCATGTTGTGCAATCCATGTGTGGGTTTTAACCTCCTTTCTAAGGAGAATTGCTTTCCATGGTGGAATTATGGAACACATGAAGTGATTTTATCTGAGAGGAAGCCTGTTGGGGGAGAGGAGAGAAGGAAAATAACCCCCCTTCTTCTAGACCCTCCAGCCTAAATGTGTGATATTGGCCTCCCTGAAGGGGCCAGAGGGCTTAGCCCTGGAATCTGCGGCCAGGGCTTAACTCTGGAACATGCGTAAAAATCGTAATAATGCCTCTGAGTGCCCAATGTTGTAGTGTGTTTCTTTCACCATTGAGTAAATAAGAGCAGTCATCTGGGATTAAGAGGGAAAACACTTCCAGGTGAGACCAAATTGACTTCAACCTCCAGCACTTTAAAACTTTTTTTTTTAACCCTTCTGTCTGGAGAGTTATCTGTTCCTCATAATCTTTTTGCTAGTAAAAATATGCTGCTAAACATGGGCTATGGAGTCAGTGGCAAAACTGCATGGCATCTTGCGCTGTCCCCCATCAACTGCTTCTAACAGGTCTAAGTCCTTGCTGCTGCTGCTGTTTTTTAAAGAGCAAAACATTTCTGGGTCTTCTGGAAGTTAAGAGCTTTCTTGATGCGAGTCCTGAACCGCAGCAGCTGCCTGATGGACATGGATAGGAGGCAGAGGGGATTGTGTAATTAGGCAGAGAAATAACAGAGGCAGAGAAGCGTATAATGTGCTCATATTCATCTCCAGGGCTTGTGTTTGCCGCTGGAAGTTCCATCGCGTCCGGACAGCAAAGCTTGCAGGCCTTGTTCTGAGGCTGCCTTCTGCATTCCAGCGTAGCCCTGTTGCTCGCATGCTTTGTCCACTAGCTCTGAGAGCAACCTGGATTTACAATGCAAATTACCCCACGGGTTATGCAAATCACGTTCTTCATAAAAGCCACATACATTGCCCTGGGGCAATCCGAGCCCATGCTTGGTTTTGCTCTGATCCCACAGGAAGTGCTGCACTGCCAGTAGGGGTCTGACACACAGAAAGCAATTCAACACAAGCGGCCCTTTATTATTATTAACAAACATTATGGCAGCTCCGAGGGGCCTCCGCTGAGATTGGCACTCAAGTGGCAGGGCACTGCATGCTACAAAGAAAGCCAAACACAATCCCTACCTCAAGGATCACGCCAGCAAAGGACAGAAAGGGGGAAGGGCAAGGGCAAGGGCTGAGCATAAACTGCGGCTCAGGGAGGGAACACACATGGGTCAGCGGACACAGGAGGTTGGGGATGGGATCCAGAAGCAAATGACAGTGGAAAAGGTGAAGAGAACACCAGCCTGCAGTGTTACTCCTCGGCTTAAGCAACCCGGGTGGAAAAGCTCAAGCTATATAAACTGTTTGACACTGGCGCAGCACAATCTCTCAGCAAATGCATGTTCCAAAACAAAAAGTTTATACAGTGCTAAGTGCTATAATTACTTTGAAATTCAGGAACTCTTACTCGCACGCAGACATCGGGTGCGCACATGCTCTGCCGCGCTCTCCAGAATAGAAGCACTATTTACGGAAATGTCCCAGACCCTGGGTGTTAGATAGGAGAGTGATCTGTGCAATCTCTCCGCTGGGTAGATGGTGCATAGTGGGTTGTCCCCCCCCCCCGTGATCTTTAAAGTGCTGTGGCCTGACACGCCAAAAGCACTGCAGTAAACAGCCCCTGCTTTGTTATTATTATCAGACATTATGACAGCACACAGGGCGCCATCTGGGCTTGATACACTGCATGGGCCTCCAGTGAACTACTCTGAGGCTAAGCACAGAAAGGGCAGGAGCACAGTCAGTCAGTGCCAGATGCAGGAACGGAGATATATATCTCCATATATATTTATATATATATCTCCCTGCACATGCATGCCTTTTGGGGCCATAGCTTCAGCATTCCAGCATACTTTTATCCCTGCAGCACACTGCCCGCTTGCAATTATTGTATCAGTTTCAAAACCATTATTAACTATGTTTGTATGTTATCGTACATCACATATTATTGTCATTTCATGCATTTTATTATATGTTATTGTACTAGCATCCTGGTCACTAGCTTCCACTGGGTGGAAAGGTAGGATACAAATTTAGCAAGCAAATACTCAAATGCATGGCTTCAACCATAGCTCCTGTCCCTGAACAATACCCAGCAGCATCCTGAGAGTGCTGCCCTTTTGGTACCTATCGCAATCCTAATCTCAGACTCAAGGCTATATATTTCCAACCCCTGGCCTGCTCATGATCATATAGTTCTGCAAGATTGATGTGTGTAATGCATGCTGAGTGCCATAAGCATATCAGTCCATGGACTGGAGTCATAGTTAAACTATGGAACTCGCTCCCACGAGGCAGTGATGGCTGCCAACTTAGATGGTTTTAAAAGAAAACTAGAACCGTGTATGCTGCCTTCAGCTCATTGGAGTAAAAGCTGGGACATAGATGCTGTCAACCAACCAAACAACTAACCAACCACTCCAAGCGCCATCAGGTAAAGCAGAACACAACCCTGCTCTTTGTCCCCTGAACATCTAGGAGAAAGGCTGGGAACACAGGAGGTTGCTCTCCACCAGATCAGCCTGCCTGTCCAGCTAGGCCAGTATCATCTCCTCCACTCTGACAGGCAGGGTCTTAGGCTGAAGAAGTCTTTCCCCCCCACCACCTGATGCCAAGTGCTGAACCTGGGACCTTTTACATGCAAAACAAGGGCTCTGCCAGTCAACTATTTATTACTTGCAAGGAAATCTCCCTGCCCCAGTTTTGTTATATAGGAGCATTCAGAGTGTGATTCTCCCACTTGCATTCCGAAGTGGTACAGTCTACTGCTACATGACCATGTAGTGTGTAGACCAGGGGATGTCTCCTCCTTTATCTTTCCTTGCTTTCCCTTTTCCAGTGGTGGACTTTGGGGTCTCAAATTTTAGCAGTGCCCTGTGTGACGCCAAAATTCAGCACCCATTCATCATAGTTGTGGTGCTCCCAAGGCTCTGCGCCCAGTGCAAGCAAACCAGTCACACTCCCCTAAATCCGCCTCTGCATTTTCACTTTCTCTGCTCTGCTCTTGGTGTTCTGTTTTGTCCTCTATTGGGCAGGGCAGAGAACCCTATTTGCCTTATTCTCAGTGTAGAACCCATCTGATTCAGCAGCACTAAGGAGTTCATGGAATAAATCCATTTTTTCCAGATTCTCCCAGGACAGCTATCCCTGGATGGAGGGTGGATGGGCTATGGACAGTCCATGCTGATGAGATGAACTCTGCACATGCCCAAGGGCCCTCTCTCCACATATTTCAGGGCTAAGGCCTAGCTTTGAACTTACAATGTGTGTTAGCTGAACCGCAGGTCACCTTTAGCTCTGCTCTAACACATGAACATTTTGCTCCACAGCCAATACAGTTTTCTCCAGCCTGGGAAAGAAGCTGCTACTAGCAGAATAGCAAGAAAGGTGATCTGGGAGGGAAAGAGCACACTGCTCACTTTATATCTGTCTCTTTGCCTTTGCTCTGATTCAAGGTCTTGCGCATCAGGTCTACCTATCCTTCCTGTCCTTTATGGCATGCCCTGTGGTGGAGGCAGCTTGTTTGCAAATTGCTGTTGTAAGTAGCTGGGTGTTATCACTGCCAGCAACACCATAAAGTGGCTGTGACCCTCATTAGAGGGTCTTTAAAGACTGCCATAAAAAACTAGGCAAATGTGGGAGCCTGGGGTTAAACAGCTCTAATCCCCCCACAGTAAACACATTGAGGCTGATTTCCTGTCATTGCAGTTAAAGCTTGGAGCTCTCTGCTTGGGCTAATTGGAGGCAGCAACCCCCTGGACACCACCTAGCACCATCAGGCTCGTGCCTCTAGTCCCGCCACCCAGACCAGAGTTCCCTTCCATCCTGCAGCATCTCAGCTGCTGTCGTGTAAAACAGGGAGAAGAGCTTGCTACTTATTCTAGCACACATGCAAGGTGGCAAGAAATTTCTGTTTGGGGGTTGCTGGGATTCACATAAGCCGATCCTACGCATATTTCCTCAGGGGGGAAAACCTCTCTGGTTTTGTTCAAGCTAGCACAGTCTTGGAAGACACCATCAAAGTGATTGCTTTCTACCGGTCCCTTTTCAGATGCTCAAGACTGGAGATCTCCACACCATCCGTCTCCTCTCAATCTCCTCTTTTCCACTATACCTCATGAGCCGCTCAAGTTCAGGTCTTTGACATCAGCAGCACTGCAGCCTGCAAGCAAACTTCACTCAGACTTTTCTAGCTCCATCCCCTTGGTGGTGGTGGTGGTGGTGGGGCAGTGGCACAGGAGTGTCTGCCCTGAACCAAGAGCCCCGTAAGATGCCTAAGTATTTCTGCCTCCATAGAGTCAGAATTTCTACAGCTGACCAGTTTCCATCCGTACCAGGTAACAACACAACAGTCTGTGTTGAATTTGTGTCAGTCCAGGAAGTACAGTCAGGATATGAAAGACCAGCTGGACAGAATAAGAGGAACATGGAAGAGCTGCACAGGAACAGCTCCCAGGTGGAGGATCCAGTGGAGAATCTGGACATGCACATGTTACACCTGATTCCAGCCACTTTCTGCACACCATGCATAGTCTTATACACCTTTACCACTGTCCCCTGTAAACTGAAAAGTCCCATGTATCCTCATAGGGGAGTTAGTTCCTCCAGTTTGGATATGTAAGGGCATCTCAATCAATCAGTCAATTTATTGTGCATAGCCAAAGGCCTTTACAATGTACTGCAGAGGGCAAGACAAGGTATGTTGCATGACATACTCTATAAAAAAATTACAGCTTAAAAAGTTTACAGTATGAAATTTTAAAATTAGAGAGCATTAACATATTCAGAAAGGAGCTTCTTAGCTGCCAGAGCAAATTTGGCTTCCAGGTGTGTAATCTGTAGATCTTTATCAGCTATATCAGCTAGCTGCTTGACTGTCACCTCCTGGGGGGAATCGGCCTGAGAGGCAGTCAAGAACAAGTGATAATTTTTCCCCCTCTGGGCATTGAATATAAGGGGCAAAGGAGCAGGTAATGTAGGACATCCTCAACCTTTTCGCATCCATAAATGCACCCATATGGGGAATTCCCAGGTATCTCCCCTCTAAATATGCTGAGGGCATCTGTTGGAACCTTAGTTCAACAAACACCCTACGCACCTGTGGGAAAGTCTGTGTCTCAAGGTAATGGTGCCTTAAGTGGTTGATCTTGATTTGGGGGTACCAAATAGAATACTGGGCAGCCATAATGGATGCTCTATCTTGGTTGGTTGGCGTCCTGATCAAAGATCCAATTTCTTAAGTCATGGGGACTGAGGGAAGGGCATCTCAGAAAGGATCCTTTCCCGGAGGTGTGGCTGTTTAAACTGAGAGTGGGCCAAAGCCCTGCCATTTTTTTTACTGTTCTCTTAGCCATTGTTTTGAGAAGGCTGGGTGGGGACGGGGACATGATTTAGCTAACATTGTCGGAGTCAGGTGAGGCTTTCAGATTTCACAAAAGATGCCTTTGCACAATCTCTGTCTCCTTTAGTGACCTGATGTCCACACTCATCTTATGACGGCATGCATGGTGTGGGTTGCCAAATTAAAGGAAAGCAGTAGCCTTGTTTTTCCTCCCTGAGAATCCTGTGCATTTTGAATATCTGAAGTCATTGGCTCATGGACTTCTTGGGAATCAAAGAGGGGCCTTTCTAGCAGCGTAGCTAGCCGCTTGGTCGTGATGCACGCCACGTAGCCTCCAAGGAGTCTGTCCACCGCTTCCCCCTTAGCTGTAGGATGGCTGAGGTGGAGACGGTGGGCTGATGCTAGCCTTACGCTATCTTGGGCAGTGCGGAGCCCGCAGGCACCGAAACCACCGCGTCACTCCCAGGAGAGATGTGTGGCTTGGGTGCACTGCACGACCCATGATAAGTGCCACCCCCTAGTGTACCCCCCCAACCCCTAGCTATGCATCTGGGTCTTTCAGCCTCCTAGCAGAGGATGGTTGCCACAGGAGAAAAGTGCTGCGTGAATGCACCCTAGAGACATCCAGCTCCTTCATTCTTTCCTTCCTTGGTAAATTCTTTATCATTATACTCATTCTTTGTGGTGAAGTCTCAAGTAATCAAAACGTTCAAAATCTGAACAGAGTACTGCAGCTGTGGTCTAACCAGTGCTGAGCAGAACGGAACAATCTTATAGGAGGATTATATCTGTGGGGCCAGACGCAATAATAATAATAAAAACAGCCTCAGAGTGGAGAGCACAAGGAATTATAGCAAGGATCTAATGGGATCAAGCTAGCGTTCAAGAAGTTTTAGTCCTGGCTAGTGCCTGTGATGTTTGTACAAAGGGGAAATGGGCACATCTTTTTGCACATCTGGATATTTCAACTTGAGTTAGTCTCTCTCTGTGTAATGTTCACCTTGAATCATCACCACACCAGTTGTAATTGCATTTATATCCCACTTTTCCTCCAAAGGAGCTCAAGGTAGCATACATGTTTCTCCTCCTCTCCATTTCTGTATGTTGTAGGTTTCACAGCGGCTCCATTCATATTTGCGGGGCTGTGTTCCCAGACTAGCTCTGTCAGTTATGTTGTGGGGTGCCTCAGGCTGCTATTTTGACTCCAATGCTATTTAACATATATAAGAAGCTGTTGGGATCAGCCATTAGGAGATCTGGGGTGTAATGTCACCTATGACACTCAGCTCTATTTCTCAGAGTCAGTAGAGGTTGTGCATGACATGAGCTGTTTTCTGGGTATAGCGGTGAGATGGATGTGGTGAAGGGAAGCTGAATCCTGGTAAGGCTAAATGCTTGTGGCTGGGTGGTTCATAGATCTGGAATTTGGGAAGACTGTTCAGGATGCGGTTACGCTCCCTCTGAAAGCGGGTGTCTGAGGGTGCTTCTGAAACTATCACTGTCACTAGAGGAGCAAGTGATCTCGGTAGCTGCAAGGGTCTATTACCAGCTTCAGTTGGTGTCAAAACTCTGCTCTTACCTGGACAGGTAACTTCCCATGTGGGTTACTATCACATGTTGTACATGGGATTGCCCTTAAGACTGGTTCTGAAACTGCAGCTAGTGCAGAATGCAGCAGCAACGGTCCTGTGTGTTGTACCTGGCTGTACTTGCATGTTACACTGTGGTGGCTGCCTGTCAGCTCCTGAGCCAATATTCAGAGGAGGCCCTGTTAGCAGTACTGCATTTTACAATATGTTGCTTGGCGACGACACAGAAACAGGCCTTCCTGTAGTGGTGCCCACTCTCTGGAACACT
Source organism: Podarcis melisellensis (assembly GCF_964234715.1). Taxonomy (NCBI): domain Eukaryota; kingdom Metazoa; phylum Chordata; class Lepidosauria; order Squamata; family Lacertidae; genus Podarcis; species Podarcis melisellensis. The sequence goes on along the minus strand of NC_138529.1, from coordinate 67,289,811 downwards.
CTCCTCACCCCCACTTTACAGGAGGCACCCACAGAGAACACACTTGTTTACTCAGGCTTTCCCAGACTAGGTTATTGGCCCGTTTTAGATATTGGCTTGTATCCAACGCCGGTCCTACTCAGAGTAGACATGCTGAAGTTATCATACATGAGAAATTTAATGTTATTAATTTCAGTAGGTCTACTTGGATCAGACAAGCATAGAAGGCGATTCATTGTGCATCTCCCTGATGCTGTTTATTGTCTGCTATTGATTTTATGCATATTTCAATACTTGTTTGATTTGATATGCTTTTAACATGTTAATGCTGGAATTTTATTTTGTAAACCATTTCAGGATACTTGGATAGGAAGTGGTCTGCCATCGAGCTTAATAAGCAAATATATATATGAAAGGTGCAGGAGCCCCACCCCCCCACCGCTTTATGTCTCTGAACTGGCTTCTGTTTCATCCTTGATATACAAAGTGGGCATACTTTCAAACTACAGTAGTACCTTGGGTTAAGAACTTAATTCGTTCCAGAGGTCCGTTCTTAACCAGAAACTGTTCTTAACCTGAGGTACCACTTAAGCTAATGGGGCCTCCTGCTGCTGCCACGCTGCTGCCACACGATTTCTGTTCTCATCCTGAAGCAAAGTTCTTCACCCAAGGTACTATTTCTGGGTTAGCGGAGTCTGTAACCTGAAGCGTATGTAACCCGAAGCGTATGTAACCTGAGGTACCACTGTAGTTAACTGGTACAAATGTCCATATGGCATTTCCCCTATTCTACGATAGTTCAGCTGTTAGAGCAAGGAACTCTCAACCTCAGGGTTGTGAGTTCCAACCCTACGTTGGGCAAAAAGATTCATGCACTGCAGGGGTTGGACAAGATGGTCCTTGTGGTCCCTTCCAACTCTATGGTTCTATGATTTGAGATGGCAAAGAAGGCTGTGGAGAGTGGATGTGTTTCCATGCTCCATTTCAAGTTTCAACTGCAACATTACGAGGATGTTATGTGGGATGGCTGCAGGAGCAAACATGGACCACTTAGATATTTGTGGAAAATGGAGAGGTATATACACGCTTTTTAATAAATAAAATAAACAAGAAGTACATGACTGGGGGTTGGCTCGTATTCTCTAACAACAGAAGAACTGAATATCAGACCAACTGCTTGCTAGTGAGACATCGTAAGACAGGGCTGCCTAAGGGAAACCTGCAAGTGGGACATGAGCACAAGAGCCTTCTCCCTACTTGCTGTTTCCAGCAACTGGGATTCAGAGACATGCAGTCTTTGACAGTGGAGAGAGAACATAGCTATCCTGGCTAGTAGGCATTGACAAACTTATGCTCCATGGATTTGTCTAATTCTCTTTTAAAGCCATCCACGTTGGTGGTCGTCACTATGTCTTGTGGCGGCAAATCCTATAGCTTAATGCACCCAAGAAGAGGCCATCACTTTTGTTGGGATACTACAAGTAGAGTTGGAGAAGTGAGCACCACACAGACATAGGGACCCACCTCTAAGTTCTTCACTGTCAAGTCCTGTCCACTTTTCAAAGCTTGACCTTGGCAAGCATTTTTCATGGTCCAAATTCATCTTAACAATCCAGTAGGTCCTTCACAGGACCTATTTTCTAAAACCTGTTCGGTGAAGTCCTGGGAAACTGGGCCCTTCCAGGCATTCACAAAGGCCACGCAAAGCTTGCAGGAGGCCTCCCTCCTGAGTGTTTAACAGGCGATGGGCAAGTAAGGCTGGGTGTTTGCTGAGGGGCAGTGGGAGGGGAGTGTCTTAAGCTGGATGGAATTTGTTTGATTCGGACAGCTCAGTGTAAACAACCAGGGAGGGGGACAGTGGGGGGGGATGGGTAGGGAAAGCACACTCCTTTAACATCTCTCTCCCTGATCTGTATTTATCTACACCCCATTGGGGACAGAGTGTGTGAGGGAATGCAGGGCCTAGTGGATAATCCCGGGGTTCAGCTGGCTTTCCTTCTACAGCAATAAATAAATAAATCAATGGACCTCCCAAATATCTATGTGGGGCGGGGAAGATAGATAAGATAAAAGGCTTATAGTGAGTCAGACCATTGGTCCACCAACTCCGTACTGTCTTATCTCTCTGAGGTTTCGGGCAGGAATCCTTCACAACTTTACCAAGGTTGGATGGGGGCCTTTTGCACACAAGGCACCAGCTCCGCCACTGAATCAGTCATTCCCAGCAAAGTTGAGCCAGTTTAGGAAGCTAGCAGGCCACTCCCAAATGGGAACAGAAGCCTTCCTAGGTATCTGGGATGAGCCACATACATGTTAGATGTATGTGGGATATTTTTTTTAAAGCAGCCTCAAGAGATGGAGGAGTGCAGGGGAAAGCTACTTATTGAATCATAGAACTAAAGAGCTGGAAGGGTAGTCTAGCTAGCTGGTAGTCTAACCCCTGCAATGCAGGAATCCCAACTAAAGCATCTGTGTCAGGTGGCCGTTCAACCTCTGCTTAACCTGATTCTGCTCCGAATGCTGTCTCTGGATCTCTTTCCCCCACCCCTCCCTCCATGAGTTACTGGAAACAGTTTTAGGAATATAGAAAGCCACCTCTCACAAAGTCAGTGGTCCATCTAGCTCAGCAATGTCCACACTGACTGGCAGTGGCTCTCTAGGGTTTCAGACCCGGCGCATTCCCAGCCCTACCTGGAGATGTCAGGGATTAAACCTGGGACCTGCTGTGCATGCAGAAGGTCCCAGGTTTAATCTGCCACTGAGATGCAGCCATTCCCCAGACAACAAACACCCTTCAGAATGTAAGAAAAAAAGCCCTGCTGGATCAAGTCAAATGCCTGCTTCACCCAGCATCCTGTTCTCACAGCAGCCAACCAGATGCCCATGAGAAGTCTGCAAGCAGGACTTGAGCACCACGGCACTCGCCCCACTTGGGATCCCAGCAGCTGGTATTCAGAGGCAGCCTGCCACCAACAGTGGAGGTGGAACAAAGACATTGTGGCCAGTTGCCATTGATAGCTTTTATTCTCCATGAATTTGTCTACTCCTCTTTTTAAGTCAAGTTGGTGGCCACCACTACTTCTTATGAGAGCAAAATTACGTGCAGCTGTTAAGCAGCCTTCCCTTTCATCCCCACTCTCAAAATGGCAAGTTTCTGAAGCTGCTTTTCAATTAATACTGTATATAATCTGCCCCTCTTGCTCTCCCCTTTGCATTATAGTCTGGTGTGAGTCCCTTCATCAGCCCATTCTTTGCAATGCAGCAAATTGGTCCATCATGGCTCCCCCAAAAGTATAAAGCAGGACAGTATGCACTAAGAAGAAAGAGTTAGTGAGCCAGATCCCCACATCATGGGTGTGTTTTAAAACCCAGATTTTTCCTTTTTTTCTGAGGATAAAGATGTGGTTTCTCTTAACACTCCTTTCCTCCACTGTTCCAAATGTGGGTATCAGTTACAGTATTATTAAATCTTCCTGATTTAATGTGAGGGAGGTGTTGCTCTCTAGTTCAGCACTTACTACAATAAACATGTTTTCTTTTCTTTTTAAAATTCAGCTTAACAGAACGAGGCTTCTGCTCTGACTTTTTTCTAGCACTCGCTTGATGGGACAGTAGCACTCAGTCCCAGAGAGACTCTGCTACTGTTTTCCTGTTGGCAAAGGTTGGGAAACAGTCAGAAAGTGGTAAGAAGCAGGTTCCCCTCTGTTCGTCCAAAGTTTCCCATCTGCTGATCCTTGTTGAACATAAGTGTTTAACGAGCACTTTGTTCCTGTTGCCAAGCAGCAGATTGAAAGACGATGTTATTTTCATGCACCATGATGTCATCATGGTGCAATACTGGCGTTGCAAACTCTTGTGATATTAGCACACGTCTAGAGTAATTTAATGTTTCTGTCTTTCCTGGTTAGACAAGCTGAGCACAAATCAAAGGAGCAGAAGCTCACAGCCAAAAGCATCAGCACCCTAGCCATTAATTCCCAGTTGTGGATGTGAAAGGTTATCAACCACAGTTCCCCAAAAGGTTGGGATTGTTCCTGCCATGTACATTTTCTGGGGCTGGAACTCTTTTCTGTCCCACAGATGCTGCTGGGCTGCAAAGAGACCTGGGTGCAGTCCAGCTGCAGGACAACAAACACCATTCTCGGTTGCTTCTCCCCCGCTCCTTTTTAAAATGAAAAATAAAATCATTGCTTCACTTTCTTTCGGGCCACGCAGAGAGCAGCAGATGTGGCCATCATCGCCCTAAGCCAGCACTCTGACCTCAGCAGAGCAAAGGGCAGGCAGCTGCTGTGACAAGTGGATGGGATGGGGGTGGAGGGGGGGATAGTGGGAGGCACTTCAAAGCCCTAAGTTGTTGGCGATCTTCAGAGGCAAGTAGGGCCAAGAGGAGGACAGGCTGCTCAGGGAGGGTCTGGCTCAGCGTCGTCTTCTGGGGTTTGTGCTCTCAAGCTGAGGCAGAAGGGGAAAGGGTTTAGAAAGAGCCTGGCCTGTACTCTGCCCTTATCCCTGCCAGCCAGCATCCATTCAGAGGAACCCAGATCCCTTTGCAACACAACAGCAGCAGCCTCCATGTGTTCAAGAGCTTCCCAATGCACCTTTGTCCACCAAGGATCCCTGAGAGAGGTCCTCCTTTCCACAAAAATCTTATGGCAAAAGGCAGCCCATACATCAAGCCATGTGAACAGAGAATGAAACGCCACAGAATAAGAGCCTGGGGGTGGGGGTGGGGGGAGAGAGAGACAAAGTCAGTCCTGACCAGGTCAAACCACAATGCCTTTGGAACTGAAACTACACTAGGCTAACCCCTCCGCAAGAGATAATCCAAGGAGCTTTGTTAAACATTAATCAAGACCTGCACATCTAAGCACAACTCCGTTCATTGAATCTAATGGGTGCACTGGCAGCTCTCAGTCTCTTTGCTCTGGAGCAGGCTTTTAGAAAACAGTAGGCCTGCTCTGGAAGGGTTGGTTTGATGATCACAGCTGGACTGAGGCTCTGCATTTAAAAGGATGTCATGGGGAAGGAGGGGACACTGTTTATCAGGCCAGGAAAGAAAATAATAGGTTTAAACAGCAGGAATGTAGATTTAGCGAAGGGAGACCTCGCTAAATAAGGCAGGTTTAACTGCAAAAAAAAAGCTACCTAAATGGCGGTTGTGGGATGTCTTTTCTCAGGTCTCGAGAAAATGCTGGACTCGCACTGACATTGGCATTTTACTTAAGAAACAGAGCCAAGCGAGATGACCACTGTAATTGGGCTTGACATCATTAAAGACATCACATGGAGGCTTTCAACTACACCATCCTGAGGCATCAGTTTTCAGAATTAAAATAAAATAGATGCAGCCCGTGTCCTGGTCTCTTGAATGAATGTGTGGCTCTGGATCAAATGACTTACAGGGATAGTTCCCAACTTTTCACAATTGATCCTAAAGTCACCTTTTAGTCGAAAGACACCTTTTACCAATGCTGTCATTGTGTGATGGAAAGTTGATTTTTACATGCACATATGTACATCATAGTCAGAAGAGCTGGTGCATTCAAGTTACAGAAGCAGGAAAAGATGCTTAAAGACTACAATCCTTTGGGAACACTTAAGTGGGAGCAAGTAAGGGCTGTTTTGGAGTAAATGTTCACTGGATCAAGTGGTGCATGCCACTTGTGAAAATGACTCCAGAGTACTAGGTGGTAAATTTGGCTCTCTGGTTCCAAGAGCAGTGTTACTCGTACCTTGAATATGCTGGAGACTTCCACCTGACTCCTACAAAATGCCATCCTGGTTGACACCAGCGGAAGGAAATTTAAACCAGCGGCAAATCTAGCACTTTGCCAGCTATCCGAGCAATGGCAATTTGGCTAGGCATTTCAGCTTATTGAATCCCTGGGCAAAGCTGCTTTGCACCAGGTGTGATTACAGCCCAACTGGCATGAGCTGAAGGTGACAAGCCTTTCTTTTAGGTAAGCAATGACCCCCTATTCATTACAGAAAGAACACTCCCTGGCACCAGAGGGTGGTTTAGCCTGCCTGCGGATGTAGCCATGCACTTCTGGATTACAGCAGCTGCTGGGTATGAATGTTATCTGTGCCCCTGGAGACAGCATTGCATCCTGTGATTTGCAAACTGCACAGTTCGCAGAGGGGCATCCGCAGCCAAGCCGTTATGTTCAAACAGATAATTGGGGCCTTTACACGAAGGCTCCCAGTGCAACCGCCAACTCAGGAGAGGAAATTAAGGGAGCACAGCTATTTGGTGGGGAAAGCCAAAACACAAGCCAGCATCTTTTCCATTGCAATTGCCGGCTCAGTCACCCTGTGGCTGGCTCCGTCTCTGCCTAGAGGAGGATCAGAGAGTCTTCCTTCTCCTTCGGGAAGCTGCCAGCAGCCCTTGTCTCTCTCCCATCCTGGATCCAAGTGGCTCTCAGCAGGCGAGCCCCTCCTCCTTCCCCCTATCCAATTATAACCAGCTTTCTAATCATTTGTTTGGAGCTGAAGCCAGGCGCCTGTGGCTGAGCTCAGGGGTGGGAGAGAAAGGGGGGCACGCGAGGAGGGGAGTGGGGGGGTGCTTTCCCCCATCTCTTCTTTTTCCTGGATTGCTGCTGCTGTTGCCCACAGAGTGGCTGAGTTTTCTCTTGCCTGTTCCTGCATGGCCTATGCCTGCCCTTGGATGGGTACTGCCACTCTGGCTGGGGAGGAGCAAAGGGTCTGCTCTTTGGGAATGGGAGACGAAGGCTGCTTGTGGCTCTGGAGTCTTTCCTTGGACCAGCCAGCTCTGGCTACTGCTCACTACCCTTAGGGCCTCACCCCAGTGGGACATGTGGGCTCCCAGCCCAGCTGCTTCCACCCTTACTAATGTTTCACTCTGTGATGGAGAGCCTGCTCTAAGTATTGCTGCTGGCCTCTCACCCTGGCTTTACAGCCAGCTAATGGGCCATAGTCAGAAGCAGTGGGTGATTTTAGACTCCTTTAAATGAAAAAAAAAATTGCCTCCAATTTAATAAACACCCATGCTGGTGGGGGGTGGCGTAAAGTAGGAGCGGAAGTCCATATTCCCCAAACTGTTTGTCCATGTCACTGTTAGGGCTTGTTATTCCCCTTCCTGAGCTGAATAGCCCATCATGGAGGATATAGTCGCTGTAAAAAGCAGACTTAAAAAGAACATCATGACTTTACTGAATGTAGGGTGGCCAGCTTTTTCATTGGCCTCTGCTCCTGTACCATTAACAGCAGCTTGCCCTGCAAACATTAGCAGGAGGTCATGCTTAGCTCTTCACATTTCTGCAGACCGAACTGCTGCTAGAGTACAGGATCTGTCTAAGCAAATTATGCATCTGATCAGTTGGCAACTTTAACTGCAAGAAATTTTGGGGATGGAAAACAGTCTTCTATATATTGTTAGTTGTAATGGATCCCTAAAGAAGTAAAGCAAACTTTCCAGGTGGGGTAAGACTCTTCAAAAGGGTGTGAGACACCATTGGCTTTAGTATGTGTGAACGAAGACTTGCTGTGCCTAATAATGTGGGTGGGTGGAACAAGCTCATAATGTGACTGATACTGCTGTGAGCTACTGTATGAATGCCATGGGAAAGAGTGTGCAGATCCCCTTCCCTGCAGTTCCTGAACTGCCACTTGACTTGCCAACCCCTGGCATATAAGGTTGCCAATTTTTTTTGACTGGTCCCTGATCTTGTGACATTAAAGGCTGCTTGATCTGCAGACATTAGCAGATTATCATCTTCAGCTTTGTCTGCTAGTTTTTGGCAACCCCACCAGCATACTCCCTTTTGGTATAGTGCCAACAGAGTCCCTCTTAATGCCATTTCCTCAGCTCTGCAATGGGTTCTCCCTCAGCTTAGGCATCCCATCTGTCGACAGCACACTGCGTTGCCGAGAACCTCAGCCTCCAGGCCACCCAGCGAGGGTCTAGCAAAGCAAAGGGCCTAGCTCTAGATGCTGCAGGCTCAGGGCTTGGATGTGGTCTCTTCCTCTCTCCTCCCCTGCAAGAGGGGCCAGGGCTGGGGCATTGCTCCTGATTTATAGTACATAACTGCAGTCAAACAAAAAGCCCTTCATGGCAGCGCGGCAAGCTTGCTGCCTCCCTGGTTTCAGCACATACCAGCGTCACCACATCCCTCTGACCACAACCCCCTTCCCGTGCACCCCCCTGCCGTGTCCCACAGCTCAGCACAACAGGGAATTGTGCACTGAGACCCTCCATCTACTCTCCGCTCTCCCCAGATGCAAACAGCTAACCCCACCTCGCAAACAAAATACTCACTGCCGCTACACAAGCTCCATATCCCACCCAAACATCAGCCCTCAAATACCAAACACTCTCCTCTGACTATCCAAACACTTTCTAGGTTGTCAGACCTGCTACTTCCCAAGATGCAGCCAATCCTGCACTATAGCCTCACATTTCCTCCTTGAAATACAAACACAAATCTCATATCCCAATCTATCATTCCCTCTCTCCCCCGCCCACCTAAATAACGTTATGGTCCAGCACAAATTCTATGCACCTCTGTCCCCAAACATCTCATAAGTACCTCTGCTCACACACATATTCTTTTCAGTGAGAACTCTCTCACTGCCAGAAAAAACAAACAAATATAAACAAATAAATGTTTTCAGATCTGAAAATGCAGAGCCAGGGGGATCATAACTTTATTGGGACTAAGGCTGCAGTTCTATTCCCACTTGTCCTGGTAACTCAATGGAACTTTCTTCTGAGTAGACAGGTACAGAGTTGCCATAAATAATGTTGACAATACAAGTAAACTTTAAAATAACACATAATCCTTTGTTTAGCAGGGTTTCAAGGAAAAGAAAAAGCTACAAATGAATTTTCATGTGAAAGGGTTGCGCTTGGCTCTGCAGTCCAAGGTGAGATACCTTGTGGGTTCCATAGACCTTAAGTGTCCTGAAATCCAGTATGTGATCAATATTTGATACTGAGTCAGACCGACACCCAAGATGGCGGCTGTAACAACTTCTCCTCCGTGAACCCTCCTGGATTACAAACCTTTTATAGCCTTTTACAGCCTTTTATAGCCGTTTTTATAGCTGTTTTTATTAGACTTTTAATTATTTTACCTCTGTTAGAAGTTTTTAACCGTTTTATCTCTACTGTTGGCCAGTCGTGGCCAATATACGTATTAACAAGGATACTCAAACCTTCTGCTGAGAAAGCCTGCTGCTAATTAGAAACGCCGCCTTGAAGACCGGGTTATGCTGAGCAGCAGAGGAGGAGTAGCAGAGGAGTTGTGTCCACAAAAGATAAGTTCTCTTTTTATCTCCGTTTATCTCTTCTTTTAACCTCCGTAGTCAGTGAGTCAGCGACAAATGGGTCATGGCAAGCGACCAAGATCTGCTGAGAATGGTTGTTCACCTCCAAGAGTAAAGCAGTCAAAGCTTGAATCTCCCTCACCACCTACTAACAATAACAGCCAAACAGAGCAAGTAATTGTTTCTGCTGTCGAAACATACAACCACTTTTGGCCTCTGTATGATCAAGGGGAGCTGGAAAAGCCAGTTGATCCAGGAGGGGATGGAAGCCATAGGGAAGCCCTCCTCCCTGACACCTTAATTACACCTTCGCCGTCACTAAAACAGGACGCACCAGGGCAAACTGCCCATGAATCAGTACCTGATCAAATACAACTAGTAATCAGGACTTTAAGCTTCATTTTCAAGAAATTGGAAGGGATTTCTTCATCTTTGAATAAACTTTCACAAGCCCTTCTGACTCATCCATCTTCCTCAACTGAGCTATCTAATTTGCATCAATCTCCTGTGCAGCTTGTAAGTGCCTTAAAGAGACAACATGACCAGAAATCTCACCTTAAGGGTTCTAGAAGCAGGCTGCCACTGCCCCAAAGGAACAAGCAATCCTTGATTTTTCAACCTAATAAAATATGTCTATCCATTTTTTCCCGTGACGCCCCCAGACTTAGGTGGAATAACCGGAGGATGGCTAAAGGGTACCTACGTGATTTGCTAAACATCCCTTTTTTCCAGATAGATCTTATATCTGTAGTACCCCTAAAGGCCACGCCCTGGCCAAGGAAATTTATGCTCTCCTTCCAGTCTGCAAGGATCCCACATCTTCTTGCAAGACAAAAAGACCGGCTGGCAGCCTGGGAGATTGTAACAACAAGAGTCTTTAAGGACACGAGTGTCAAACCTCTTTTTCCCAACATCTTAACCGGCAATGAATGCTCGTTACCTCCTTCTGTTCCTATAATAAAGGAAAAAACACCTAGCCGGGTACCCCCTGTTCCACCTGCGATCCCAAGTGCCCACCTAGTTACGCTGAGGAATGATCCAATTGCAAGCCGAGATTGGAATATCCCTGAAGAGAGAAATCTCATCTCCTCTTATGGAAAACTCCCTTCAGAAGAACAGCAGGCTATCCTCGACAGATTGGATCTACTCAAACAAAGACTCCTATCGCAAGGGGACCCCTCTATGCCAACGAGAGAGGAGAGCAGGCACTCCACGTCCCACAAGGCGTCTCCATCAAATGCCTTGACAAGCTTTCAACCTGCTACTTTGTTACCCCCTACTGATCTGAATCAGCAGTCACCTGTTGACCAACAGCACCATTCTACCGTGGAGGAAGTCGATAAACTCAACACTCCCGTCTCAGACCTTATGTCCAATCAAAATATGGAAGTTGATGAATCCTTTGCTTCAATGCCAGAGCTAGAATCTACCCTGTCTGAAGATCACCAGGAAATGATTATGCATGCACCATCCCCACGTTCACGTCCTTCTATACATCTGCGTGATAATTCTTCTCCATCTGCGCAGCAACTACAAATGATGGCCGGAACACCTCTTAGCGCTACCCTGGTTAAGACTGACAACTCTGACGGATCTACTAGTATTGCCCATCAAAGACCTACTACTACTCACCTCATTGAACAGCATCCGACCTCACCAACTTTGCCTAATTCTTCCTCCCCGGCAAAGCCCTCCCTGCCTGTTAATGTTACCAAATCATGGGTTCGATCAACACAGAAGAAGACCTTATCCGCACAAACTAAAATTACTGATTTCTTCATGGGTCCTCCTTCTACCTCCAAGAACTTATTAAACAACTCAAAGTGACAATTACCGGGACAGCACAAGGATCTGACATTATCTATACTTAGCTGGAACATTGCTGGTTGGAGAACCAAAAAATCAGATCCCGAATTCAGGAAATACATAAATTCATTTAATATCATTCTATTCCAAGAAACATGGGATGAGGAAGAGATTACCATAGACGGCTTCGATCTTCTAACACTTCCGGCCTCCCCTTCCCTGAAAGGCGGTCGCCCCAAAGGGGGTCTTTTGATTGGGATCTCACTCCAACTTCACGCCAAATTCACTCTGGTACGGGCTTCCCCGCCTTTTGCTCTATCTGGACTGATCGCAGAAGGGAAGTCCTCATTACTAATTACTAATGTCTATCTCCCCCCTGAAGGCTCTGCACCTGATCTTGACTGGAGATGGGAATCATTTGAAAATCACCTATTGTCATGTCATACCAAATGCCCTAACTCGTACTCCTTAATTGGGGGAGACTTTAATGCTCGTATTGCCACAAATTGGGACCTACTAACCAAGTCCAAATGGTGGACTCCCCCATGCTTGGAGAACTTTGACTTAGAACATGCCAGAATTAGAACTTCAAAGGACAACAGAGTAAACAAAGCAGGAGTGACCCTTTACCAAATGGCCATTCGCCTGAATTTAGTCTTCTTGAACGGCACCTTCCCCCCCGACATACCGGGGGAGTTCACCCACCTGGGACTAGCATCTAACAGTGTTATCGATTACTGCTTGATCTCTGCAAATTTGGCCGTTAATGTTCTCTCCTTCCAAGTTGAAAACCAACATTTCAGTGATCACCTTCCAATAGTGACCACTTTGTCATTGTTCCGGTGCCAGAAGGACTATAAACACTCAGTCCTTCTGGAAACCTCATCATCGACCAAAATAAGAGGGATCAAATGGTCGGAGGCTGTGGCCCAAAAATACCAGGATTTTTTTCATAGGGAAATCATTGCCTATCTACCTCAAATAACTACTGATTTACAAGATTTTAACTCGGTTTTGAAACTTTTTAACCTTCTTATAACAAACCTCACCACTTTTTTTACATCACCTCCTCAAAAGGCGAAAGTGGCGCATTGCAGTACTGGGGCCCCTTGGTTTAACACCTCTTGCAAACAAGCAAGATCCCTTCTTCATTCTATCTATAATGAATACAAAAACTCTAATGCCCAGGCTCTACCACCCTCCTATTTACAAGCCAAAAGAGCATACAAACAGACTTTAAAGCTGGCCAAACGCGAGTGGTACCAAAAGCGTTGGCGAGCCTTGATTGCGGCCTCTAGATCCCGCAGACCACAGGAATTTTGGGCTCTGATAAATAAAAGAGGAAGGAAGTACCCACTGGCGATTATCCCTGCGCCCACATGGGAACAATTCTTGAGTAAATATTTCTCTTTGGCAGAGGAATCCAACTCACCCATAGAATTCCGAGCCGACCATCTACCTTTGTGGCCCTCTACCGACCCAGAACTGATAATGGACTTGATACTAGATCTGAAAACGGGCAAAGCCCCTGGGCCGGATCTAGTCCCCCCTGAGGCTATTGTCACGCAACCGAGGTGGTGGGCTGAAATTCTGGCCAAAGCCTTTGATGCAATTAATTCTACGGGGCTTATCCCTAGGTCATGGAAGGAGGCCGTGATCGTACCAGTCCATAAAAAGGGTCCCCCTGCTGACCCAGAGAACTATCGGAACATCAGCCTTTTGTCTATCATCGGGAAAATCTATGCAAAATTTTTGCTGTCTAAGCTGTCCCATTGGGCATACGACTCAAATTTGATTGGCCATGAGCAAGCGGGCTTTAGGAACAATTATTCAACCACTGACCACATGGTAATTATGTATCATCTTGCCAGAAAATATTCTGCCCCGAGTCGGGGGCGCCTATGTGTCGCTTTCATAGACTTAAAGGCCGCCTTCGACAGTATCCCAAGAAACTGTCTAGGGAAGAAATTAGAGAGATGGGGCATAGATAGAAGGCTGTTATGGCTTATAACCCAATTACACCACGGGTCGTCGGCTAGAGTGAGACTCACACCGGCGGGAAACCTATCCAATGAGGTCCCAATAAATAGAGGAGTGCGCCAAGGCTGCATTTTGGCCCCACTCCTCTTCAACTTGTTTATTAGCGACATGAAGCTCTTTCTGAGTGAGTCTCAAGCCAACATTCATGCCCCCCGCCTAGCTGATTTTCGCTGCCCTCTGCTTCTATATGCTGACGATGCAGCGATCCTTTCCTACTCTAGAGTCGGTTTATGCAGAGCCCTAAAGATTTTTGCGGCTTATTGCAAACTCAACCATCTGACAATTAATCATGGAAAATCTAAAGTACTGGTCTTTAGCAGGTCTCGGAAAACTTACAGCTGGAAGTTAGATGGAGTCCAATTAGAACAGGTTTTCAAATTTAAATACCTGGGAGTCTTTTTTCACTACAACCTAAGCTGGAAGCCACAGATACAGTATTTACTAAACAAAGGGAAAACAATACTTTACACTCTACTCCAATTTTTTGCGGTCGACGGAGCCTCCCACATCCCTTCTGCACTGAAGGTGTACCACGCAAAAGTGGTTTCCACCCTCTGTTATGCTGCCCCGCTCTGGGCTCCAGGGTCCAATTTAACATCGCTGGGGACACTGCAGAATCAGTTTCTCCGTCGCCTCCTGAAACTCCCCATGTGTGTGAGCAATGCAGCCATACATCTGGAGTTAAAGATTGCATCATTGGAGACTGTCATCTGGAAGCGAGTTTTTGGCTATTGGCTGTCCAGCTGGCATAGGCTTCCCCACCATTACCTCTTTCAGTGCCTCTGGCGGGATGACTTTGTTAATCCGTGGGTAAGAAAAATCAATGCCAAACTTCTGAGCATCGGAATTTCCCCAGCGGACTCCTTAAAGACGAACCTACGCTCAGCCAAAAGCCTCATCGAGCAAAGATTAGCAGACATTGACAATCAACACAACCTCTCCAGGGGTGGGGGTGTCTGCTCTCCCAGGTATCACGGAATAACCCCACCACTTGGCCTTCCATCATACATGTCATCTCTTTCATCAGTACCACACCGACTTGCATTTATTCGTGCAAGGTTCAATGTTTTTCCATCGAACCTGCTGAACCACAGATTTTCCAAGGGTTTGGTGTCTCCGCTATGCGAGTGTGACGGGAAAACAGTTGAATCTCTTCCACACATAATGTTCAACTGTCCCTTACATAGCATAGCCAGGACTAAATTCCTGGGTCCTGCTTTACTGCGCTTGGTTGGCAGGCCTGTTGAGTCACATGCCGCACTGCTCTTGCAGGATACAGATCCTTCTGTAACTCTGCAGGTGGCGAGATTCCTGAATGCGGTTATCTCACACACAAAAACCACCAAAAAACAACAACAACAAAAACTAATCGGACAGTTATGATGAGAGTGCATGACGGATCTCGTCTCCAGTTCTCCTTTCTCTGTGAACCGTCCTTCGGATCTTTCCAGGCCCCAAGCTGTTATTTGTCACTGCTCAATGTCCCACTCTTGCATCGTGGTGTTCCTCTTATGTCGTTCGATGTATTGGTTTTTATGCTTCTGTGCTTTTATGTTTGTACATATTTTATGGGCTAATAGCCGTAAATAAATATAAGTAAGTAAGTAAGATCAATATTTTATTTCCAAAATGAAAGTTGCTAGGGCTGAAACCTACCTTGACACTGCTCCTTTGACCTTGGATGTATGGAGGGCAAAGTACTCTGCACAGGCTCAAAGACACTCCTCATAACTACTTCACAGGCTCAAGGACTGATAGGTTCTTCCTTTTCTCTACAAGTTAAGGGTACACCCAATCAGAAACGAGCCCACAAACTGCTTTAGTTACCCTGTTGTTTTACTGGGAAAAGTCCAGGGCAAGTGTGACCGCATACGCTTTGACAATAGCTTGTGAAACCATCAGGCATGCTATTTTTCTGCATAGGTTGTTTGGACTGGACACACAGTCCTACCTGCAAGCCCAATTCTAGAACGTGATGCTAGGTGGTTGCTGTTTGGCTCTGTAGCATCCCACAGGGTTCCATCTTGTCTCCCATGTTTTACAACATCTACATGACAATGCTGAATGAGGTCATCTGGAAATTTGGAATCAGGTACCATGGAGTATAGGGACGTGGATGGCGCTGTGGGTAAAACCTCAGCGCCTAGGACTTGCCAATCGTCAGGTCGGCGGTTCGAATCCCCGCGGTGGGGTGCGCTCCCGTTGCTCGGTCCCAGTGCCTGCCAACCTAGCAGTTCGAAAGCACCCCCGGTTGCAAGTAGATAAATAGGGACCGCTTACTAGCGGGAAGGTAAACGGCGTTTCCGTGTGCTGCGCTGGCTCGCCAGATGCAGCTTGTCATGCTGGCCACGTGACCCGGAAGTGTCTGCGGACAGCGCTGGCCCCTGGCCTCTTAAGTGAGATGGGCGCACAACCCTAGAGTCGGACACGACTGGCCCGTACGGGCAGGGGTACCTTTACCTTTACTATGGAGTACGTAGCAGATACCTATTTCTCCTTTACATCTTTTTTAAGTGAGGCAGTGGAAGTGCTAAATCAGCATCAAGCATCAGTAATGGGACTGGATGTGGCCTAATAAACTGGCAGAGAGAGCATTATGGGTCATTGTCTCAGAGAAGATGCATTCTGGACAGTGTTTGACACATGAGTGTTTGACAAATCCAGCTGTGTCACTGGAAGCTCATGTGCCTTTCATGGGATGGAATGCCTTCCACCATCTAAAGCTGGTACAGTCCATCCCAGGTAGAGAAAACTTAGCCAAGTTAAGCCATGTGCTACAAACCTCCAGATCAGACTACTATAATGTGTTGCAAATGCCTTCTTATCCCCCTAGCTAGAGTTCAAGGTGTAATAATACATAGTTCTCCATCCTCTTAATTTATATCTGCAACAACCCTGTGAGGTAGGTTAGGTTGAGATCCTGCGACTGGCCTAAAGTCACCCAGTGAACTTCATGACTAGTTGGGGATTTGAACCTTGTCTCCCAGGTCCTAGTGTGACACCAGGGGTGCCAACCTGAATAAAATATTGGGGGCGGGGAAGCAAGCCCTGCTCCAGGTAAGTGTTCACATGCCACGCTGCATACACACCATTTGAATGGCAATGCCCATAAACTGGGGGGCAACCCCCCAAATATTTTATTGGGAGACGCGAAGGGACCTCGACTGCTAGGAGTTGGCTCCTTTGTGTGACTCTCTTAATGGAAAAAGGTAAAAGGCGGATCTACACGGATCCTCGTGAATTCATATGATTTTTTCATTCAAATTAAATAAAACCACCATGATACTGTAGACCATGTCCTACTCTGTAGACAGCATCAAAAAAATCATGCATCCACTATTTCGTGGGGCCGCAGGGGCGCAAAAACATGGTTAAAAAACACGGATCCTCATGGATTCTCATGATTTTTGCACAAGACCAGCCCAAAGTCACCATCAGATCAAACATCATGGCCAGGGGCACAGCATCCACCACAAAAATCACAGATCCACGGCTTCCTGGCCATACCGTGGCCCAAAAACGTGGTTCCGAAGCACGGATCCTCATGGATCCTCACGCTTTTTGCATTGGGCCAACCCAGACTCACTGTCAAATCACATATCATAGCCAGGGGCACAGCCTACACCACAAAAAACTCGGATCCACGCCTGCCTGGCCATACCGTGGCCGAAAAACGTGGTTTTGAAGCACGGATCGTCATGGATCCTCCTGATTTTTGCACAAGACCAGCCCAAAGTCACCATCAGATCAAACATCATGTCCAGGGGCACAGCCTGCACCAGAAAAATCACGGATCCACGGCTTCCTGGCCACACCGTGGCCCAAAAACGTGGTTTTGAAGCACGGATCCTCATGGATCCTCACGCTTTTTGCATTGGGCCAACCCAAAGTCACCATCAGATCAAACATCATAGCCAGGGGCACAGCCTGCACCACAAACAACTTGGATCCACGGCTTCCTGGCCACTCCATGGCCCCAAAACGTGGTTTTCAAGCACGGATCCTCATGGATCCTCACGCTTTTTGCATTGGGCCAACCCAAAGTCACCATCAGATCAAACATCATAGCCAGGGGCACAGCCTGCACCACAAAAAACTCGGATCCACGGCTTCCTGGCCACTCCATGGCCCCAAAACGTGGTTTTGAAGCACGGATCCTCATGGATCATCACACTTTTTGCACTAGATGAGCCCAAATTCACCGTCAAATCACACATCATGGCCAGGGGCACAGCATCCACCACAAAATAACGGATCCACGGCTTCCTGGCCATACCGTGGCCTAAAAATGTGGTTCCGAAGCACGGATCCTCATGGATCCTCACGCTTTTTGCATTGGGCCAACCCAGACTCACTGTCAAATCACATATCATAGCCAGGGGCACAGCCTACACCACAAAAAACTCGGATCCACGCCTGCCTGGCCACACCGTGGCCGAAAAACGTGGTTTTGAAGCACGGATCGTCATGGATCCTCCTGATTTTTGCACAAGACCAGCCCAAAGTCACCATCAGATCAAACATCATGTCCAGGGGCACAGCCTGCACCAGAAAAATCACGGATCCACGGCTTCCTGGCCACAACGTGGCCCAAAAACGTGGTCTGGAAGCACGGATCCTCATGGATCCTCACACTTTTTGCATTGGGCCAACCCAGACTCACTGTCAAATCACATATCATAGCCAGGGGAACAGCATCCACCACAAAAATCACGGATCCACGGCTTCCTGGCGATAGCGTGGCCCAAAAACGTGGTTTTGAAGCATGGATCCTCATGGATCCTCACACTTTTTGCATTGGGCCAACCCAAACGCACCGTTAAATCACACATCCTGTCCAGGGGCACAGCCTACACGACGAAAATCACGGATCCAACGCTTCCTGGCCACTCCGTGGGCCAAAAACGTGGTTTTGAAGCACGGATCCTCATGGATCCTCATGCTTTTTGCATTGGGCCAACCCAAACTCACTGTCAAATCACATATCATAGCCAGGGGGACAGCATCCACCACAAAAATCACGGATCCACGGCTTCCTGGCCATACCGTGGCCCAAAAACGTGGTTTTGAAGCACGGATCCTCATGGATCCTCATGCTTTTTGCATTGGGCCAACCCAAACTCACTGTCAAATCACATATCATAGCCAGGGGAACAGCATCCACCACAAAAAACTCGGATCCACGCCTGCCTGGCCATACCGTGGCCCAAAAACGTGGTTTTGAAGCACGGATCCTCATGGATCCTCACACTTTTTTCATTGGGCCAACCCAAACGCACCATCAGATCAAACATCATGTCCAGGGGCACAGCCTGCACCAGAAAATATCGGATCCACGGTTTCCTGGCGATACCGTGGCCCAAAAACGTGGTTTTGAAGCACGGATCCTCATGCTTTTTGCATTGGGCCAACCCAAACTCACCGTCAAATCACATATCATGGCCAGGGGCACAGCATCCACCACAAAAAACTGAGATCCACGGTTAACTGGCAACGTCATGGCCCAAAAATGTGGTTTACAAGCATGGATCCTCATGGATCCTCACGCTATTTGCATTGGGACAACCCAAACTCACCGTCAAATCACATATCATGGCCAGGGGCACAGCATCCACCACAAAAATCACGGATCCACGGCTTCCTGGCCATACCGTGGCCCAAAAACGTGGTTTTGAAGCACGGATCCTCATGGGTCCTCAAGCTTTTTGCACTAGATCAGACCAAACTCACTCAAAGGGGGTATGGGGTTGCTTGTGCGTAAAGCGCATACTGCACCGAGCTGTGTAGTTTGGACAAAACTTTCACCCCAGGCTGGACAGTCAGTACACCGGGACTGTCTCAATCACTGGAAGAATCCGTCAGTGGGCGTTTCCTGAATTTCTTCCAACATAAGAGTTCTTTCACACCCAATCATCGTCTCCCTTCTCTGCGCGAAAGCTGTCTGCGCAGAGTGGGCGTCCCCAGAGGAGGTCCTGTGCTCTCCCCGCTGGTTTCACTGGCAGAGTCCTGGAGCCTTCTCTCCGCAGCTCCCTCGGACTCCCCTTTCTCCCTGGTGTCACCTCTATCTCCTTCCCCAGCGGAAGCGTCCTCTCTCCCTCTGCTGGTTCCCTCTCCAGCGTCATCATTTGGGAGCCTCAGTGCCACCCTTGGCTCTGATGGCAGTTCCCTGACACTCACCATCAAATCACACATCATGGCCAGGGGCACAGCCTGCACCACAAAAATATAGGATCCACGGCTTCCTGGCCACTCCATGGCCCAAAAACGTGGTTTTGAAGCACGGAACCTCATGGATCCTCAAGCTTTTTGCATTGGGCCAACCCAAACTCACTGTCAAAGCAGACATCATGTTCATGGGCACAGCCTGCACCAAAAAAAACCCCCGGATCCACGGCTTCCTGGACACTCCATGGCCCAAAAACGTGGTTTTGAAGCACGGATCCTCGTGGATCATCACACTTTTTGCATTGGGGAACCCCAAATTCACCCTTTATTCAAATATCTTGTACATAACTACAGATCTGACCACAAACATCATGGATCTACTGCTTCATGACCCTGGCCAAATGCTACCCTGGATATATTGGCCAATTTTTAGGTGGTTGTGCTGGGATGGAGGAAACAGAGTCGGCTGAATCTCTATCCATTAAAGATGGGTGTCCAATGGCTGGGCCAGAATAATTTCAGTTTTGTTTGCCAGCTCCCAGCTCTTCATGTGGTGCAATAGTCACCTGTAGCTGCCATCAGGAGTCCCGGTGTGATCCTGGATGCTTCTGTCTCTATGGAGGCATTGGTCACAAATTTAGCCAAACTGGAATTTTTGAATCTATGTCAGGTTAGGCGATCGGTACTGTACCTGTCCCTTTCCAACCTAGCCATGGTGATCCATGCAGTAGTCACCTGCAGACTAGACTACTTTAACTTGCATTACACCTGAGCTGGGGAGGGCAGGGTATAAATGCGAGAGAGAGAGAGAGAGAGAGAGAGAGAGAGAGAGAGAGAGAGAGAGAGAGAGAGAGAGATAGATTTAGGCTACCCTTGATATCCAGAAACTCCAAATGGTCTAAAATGCAGATGCATGAGTTCTTACTTGGACTTTGTGGAGAGCCCACATTCAGTTGGTTGTTCATCAGCTGGATTGGCTCCAGTTGGAGTATCGAATCAGGTTCAATGTTTTTGTGCTAATCTTTAAAGCTCTAAACAGTCTGTGACCTTTCTTATCTGTGGGAATTATCTTCCAATACAACCCCCATGAGTGTGACGCTCATCTAACAGCAACCTACTGGTGGTCCCTGGCCCAAAACATATCCAGCTGTCCTCAACCAGAGCCAGAGCCTTTTTGGTGGAATGCTTTGTCTAATGAGACCAGGGCTCAGTGCAATCTATCTCGGTTCTCTCACTTGTCATGGTGAGTGGGCTTGCATATTCCTATGACCCTTGTGAGCGAAGCCGTTGGGAATCTCGTACTCCCAGCAGGGTCACCCAAGGTGGTAAGGTCAAAGAAAACTAAGTATGCTCAGAGTCCTGTAGTGATTTCATGCTCTTTATTGCAGCTTGTAAAACAGTGATTGAATTTCCCCCTAAACCTCAGGCTTTTATATACATTATTTACACAATGAGTCCCGTCTGACTGGCTGATTCTGCTTCCCTCCAGGAGCCTGATTGATCTTTTCCTGCAAGCCAATCAGTTCTTGCGTTCTAGGATCCTACTTGCCTATTGTTCTAGGATCCAAGCTTAGTACATAACAGGGAAGGAGCTAGACAAAGAATGATCCAAGAAGTCCTCAACGGCAGAACAGGCGGGTGATAACAAGCAGTGTGTTACAAGGCTGTGCGTTGGTCAGCGTGCACTGATCCACACACATAAAACAAATTCACGCACAGGCGTCTCCCAAAAACCCAACCCAAGCCCCCCAAACCCTCCCCCCATGGCGATCACTAAATGGCTACGGGGGCAGGAATGTGAAGCCCCTAGTCATGAACCGACACATGGGCAGTCAGTCGTTCTGACTCAAGGAATGAGGCAGTTGAGCAGCTGAGCAGCTGTATCCATGACTGAGCAGCCCTTTTTAGGATCTACTATGCTCACCCTGAAAAGGGGAAGGGGCTGGAAACGGTGCCCTAAACATAGTATTCCTCCCTTTTTCCCTGACTGGATTACGGCGCCTGGGTGGAATCTCTTTTCCCATAGTTTGAATCCATTATTCTGCATCCTAGTCTCTAGAACAGCAGAAAACAAGCTTGCTCCCTCTTCAACATGACATCCCTTCAAATATTCAAAAATGGCTATCATGTCACTCCTTAATCTTCTCTTCTCTAGATTAAACAAATCCAGCTCCCTAAATCTCTCCTCATAGGGCTTGGATTCCAGACCTTTTACATTTTGGTCACCCTCCTCTGGACATGCTCCAGTTTGACAATATCCTTCTTTAACTGTGGTGCCCAGAACTGGACACAGTATTTCAGGTGTGATCTGACCAACCAGAATAGTGTGGTAGCATTCCTTCACTTGATCTAGACACTATACTCCTATTGATGCAGCCCAGAATCGCATTGGCATTCTTAGCTGCCACATCAGACTGTTGACTCATATTCAGCTTGTGGTCGACTAAGACTCCCAGATCCCTTTCACAGGTACTGTTGTCAAGCCAAGTGTCCCCCACCTGTGCATTTCATTTTTTCTATCCAGGTGGAGTACCTTACATTTCTCCCTATTGAACTCCATGTTGTTGGTTTTGGCCCAGCTCTCTAGGCTATTCAGGTCATTTTGAATTCTGACTCTGTCCTCTGGTGTATTAGCAACCCCTCCCAGTTGGCAGTCATTTGCAAATTTGATTAGCACACCCTCTATTCCATCATCCAAATCATTTATAAAAATATTGAATAGCACCAGGCCCAGGACAGAACCTTGTGGAACCCCAATAGTCATTTTTTTTTCAAGGATGAAGGGGAGCCACTGATGAGCACTCTTTGGGTTCAGCCCGTCAACCAATTACAAATCCACCTAACAGTAGCTTTGTCTAGCCCACATTTTACTAGCTTTTTTGCAATAATATTATGGGGGACCTTTTCAAAGGCCTTACATAAGTCAAGGTAAGCTGGTACAAGGGAAAGCAGGATTGTAATTACCATAAAAATTACTGATCACTTTGGATCAGCAGTCTCAACCTAACCCGCTATGTGGGGAGAGCCACGTATTCCTTTGGAAGGCAAGTGGAATACAGTGTGATATACTGACAGCTGTTTTAAAAGATGTAACTGTAACTTTAAATCCAGTATCAGAAAAAAATAAAAATAGATGGTCCCTGTGTGGATAGTCATGTTTGCATGATGGGGCCACCTCCAGTGACCATGTGGCCTGATATAAGAGGGTTCTAAAATCAGTCCTGAAAGTAGACTGATTGAGAATGACACACGCATAGCTTTTGCTCTTCCATTAACAGGGTGAGCTGAAGCAAATTCTTTGGGCTTAGCAATATTTCCTACAGCATTCTTGCTGAAGGGCATTGGAGAGTTAGGTGAGGGTCACTTTTCTGTTTTTCCATCAAGCCCCCAGACAAGAATGCTACAGCATCAGCCCCAAACACTCAGTCTCATAACAAAAAATACTCAACGGGGTTAGGGCTGAGGGTAGGGGAAGTACAATCATGATCTTTCCAGTCCTCTAGAAGCTGACCCTTTTGGTCATTTTGGTCATGGAGCCAAATATCTGTTCCCAAGTTTAAAGATCTAAACAAGTAAAGAACAAGCTTGCCCTTTACATGCAAAAGCCCTGAAATTCAGCCCATTGGGCAACGGATCATGGGGCTGGGAGGAGGGAGGTAAGGACTAGCACCTTCTCTGCCCTCCAACTCCCACAGCTACACCTGAAAGTTTTGTGAGGGAGTTCTATTTGAGAAGCTGAATGTTTATAAAGGCACTTAGCCAATTTCTGCCACGGAAATTCTGAACAGAAACACTCTGCAGGTTCAGCCCCCAAAAGAAACTGCTCTATGGTCTCTGTGTTGGGAAATGGGAAAGGATCTTGCTCATCACCAACCTTCCCTCCACAAATCAGTATCACTATGAGGCTGAACTGAACAGCTTGCTCCAGAGTTTAAAGAGATACGTTTCTGTGGTGTAGTGGTTAAGAGCAGTGGACTCTAATCTGGTGAGCTGGGTTCGCTTCCCGCTCCTTCACATGCAGGCTGCTGGGTGACCTTAGGCCAGTCACACTTCTCTCTGAACTCTCTCAGCCCCACCTACCACACAAGGTGTCTGTTGTGGGGGTGGAAGGGAAAGGAGATTTTTAGCCACTTTGAGACTCCTTCAAGTAGAGAAAAGCAGGATATAAAAACCAACTCCATGAATAAGAATTTGATGGAAAAGGACCATCCCTGCCATGATGATGAAAACTATATGTTTGGATTTTGCTGTATTATACCAACCTGTGGAATATGACAGTTTGCAGTTTCAAAATCTATTTGGCCACAGTGGATTGACAGTCTGGACACACGAAAACCTCTGGAAGATCTTTTGAATCAATGCCTATGCGAAAGCAGTGGTACCAGTCCTTGCAGTTTCCTTCACAGTAAACCATAGTTAGGTCACCACTGGGCCTCCTGCACTCTTCCTTCAAGAAACATAGTGACCAGCAGCCTTCAAACAAGGAAGGTAACATATCTGAGCAATAGGTTAGTGGGCATGATCAAGACACAGTAATGTGACTCTCTTTCAATATTTGTCTCTTCTTGGGAGGTACAGCATCAATTTCCACTTGAAAAAATTTGTCTTGTCCTTCAAAATAGGTTTTCCCACAGTACTGTATTATTTCTTTTGCAAGCCAGGGTCTAGTGGCAGCCATATCCTTTTGTATGAACTGTAATTGGGCAGCAGAAGCAATCAGATGGGCAATGGTACATGTGAAAGGACTGTAGTCACTGGAATTACCTTGCCTGGGTATATCAGTTGGTGTAAAAAATGACCAGTCCACAAAACTATAGGGATATTTTGAATCCATCTCATACAGACATGCTAAGAAGGATGTTATTGCATCAATCACAGAGTGGTTCAACAGAGTGGTTCAATCCGTGTTTGGAATCTAGATAGAGCATGGTCTTCCTTTTAAAAATGATTACTTTCAGTATCCAGTGGACTTCTCTGTCATCTACTGAAACAATCAAAACATCTTTCTTTAGCACTCCAAATCTCAAACAGTTCTTCAGAGCTTGCACTGGCAATCTTTGACATATCTGCATGAAGTGGCAAGTACGGTAAGTGGGAAAATTGTTCCATTGTGACCCAGCTCTTTGGCCATGATCACCCTGGAGGCAAGAAAGGCATCTATTATGCGATCATTTATCCAGTTTGATCCTTTCAGTGTGGTTATGTCATAGTCATACACACAGATGTTGCCAACTGAACCCACAAGTCCCATGGTTTGTAGACTGAGTGTGGGGAAGGTACAGTTGTGCCATGGGGGAACTGATGTACAAATCAGAGATTTGTCCAAACACTTCTCACTTTGTGTTGAGAATATGGGGCTGCTATCAAAAGAATCAATATTGGTCACTGTCAAATCCTCTTCCCACTTTGTGGAGTGGAGGTCATCTGAGGTTGAGTGCTTTCCAGGTGTCTCATAGGCAGTTGGTGATCTTAAGGAGTCCAACCCCTCAGCAGCCTGCACTGAATCAGATGCTGGAGCTACTGTTATCTTTTCCTGCAGTCTGGGGAACTTTCTTCCTGATCTACTCTTCTGTCTTTTATTTCATTTCAACTGTGTGAGCTGCAACTGGCAAGGCTTCCTTGGTTCTGGTGGAATGCCGATAGATTTTGTGGCAGCTATAATATGGTAACAAGTCCTGGATGATGAGTGTGCACACAATGTCCTGTACGGACTGTGCATGCATGGCAGCCCATATGGTTGCCAGGAGAGCGGCTGCCCATACAGCCTGTACGGCCGCCGTGAGAGGGGCTGCCTGTATGGACGCTACACGAGCAGCAGCCTGTACAGTCGCTGCGAGATCAGCTGCCCGTACTGCCCATACAGTCGCTGCGAGAGGGGCTGCCTGTACAGTTGCCGCAAGAGCGGCAGCCCACACAGACGCCACACAAGCGGCAGCCAGTACAGCGACCGTACTGTCACCCTCCCCCCAGCATGGCACCCTGGGGCACCATCACCCCGCTGCCCCTTCGTATGCCCCTGCAGTCAATCAAATGTACTATAAACAATCTGAAGTCATGCTGGGCACAATTCACCACTAATCCTGTTCTTTTTCTAAAAACACGTGGTGGACTCCAGGAAAGCTGTCAGCAGGCACCATGATGCCCATGGGCACCACGTTGGAAACCCCCTATTTCAAAGTTTGCACTGACAAAATCTGTTGGCAAGAAAACTTGCAGTTAAACCTCCATTTATAATTACCACCCCCGCAAAGCAACCAACTTTTGTCCCAAAACCATTTGTAGCTGAATTGACGCAAGACATGTGATTGTTTTTCATGGTTACTTTGGTGGTCTCCACCAGGTTGGTTTGATAATTTACATTCACAGGTAAGATCATCACAATCTCTGCCTTGGATATTCTTGAGGTTTAGCAGCATAAAAAATTTCCAGGTGCAGTTCTTCACAGTGGAAGCTATGGATATGAATGTCATTTTAATTCAATGTTCTTGGTAATGCAGAACCATTTCAGATAGTGTTTGTATGAATATGGGGTGACCCAGAAAACTGTGGAGCCGTAAATTATATATATCTATATATATAGATAGATAGATATATATAGATATAGATATATATACCGGTATATTCAATTTTATAAGGATAGGGAAGTACAGAAAGGGAAAAGGGGGAGGGGATAGATAGATAGATTGATTAGAAAATTAAAAGACCTATAAAGAATATCAAATCCTACAAAGTACTACTACTACTACTATACTACTACTATATTTGTACCCTGCCCATCTGGCTGGGTTTCCCCAGCCACTCTGGGTGGCTTCCAAAAAAATGAAATAAAAATACATTAAAAAGTCACACATTAAAAACATCCCTAAACAGGGCTACCGTCAGATGTCTTATAAATGTCAGGTAGTTGTTTATCTCTTTGACATCTAATGGGAGGGCGTTCCACAGGGCGGGCACCACTACCAAGAAGGCCCTCTGCCTGGTTCCTTGTCGCTTTGCTTCTCGCAGTGAGGGAACCACCAGAAGGCCCTTGGTGCTGGACATCAGTGTCTGGGCAGAATGATGGCCGTGGAGATGCTCCTTCAGGTTTACTGGGCCGAGGCCATTTAGGGCTTTAAAGGTCAGCACCAAAACTTTGAATTGTGCTTGGAAATGTACTGGGAGCCAATGTAAGTCTTTCAGGACATGTGTTATATGTTCTTGGTGGCCACTCTCAGTCACCAGACTAGCTGCCGCGTTCTGGATTTGTTGTAGTTTCCTGGTCACCTTCAAAGGTAGCCCCACGTAGAGCACATTGCAGTAGTCCAAGCGGAAGATAACAAGAGCATGCACCACTCTAGTGAGTCAGTCTCCGGGCATGTAGGGTCTCAGCCTACGTACCAGATGGAGCTGGTAGACAGCTGCCCTGGATACAGAATTGACCTGTGCGTCTATGGACAGCTGTGAGTCCAAAATGACTCCCAGGCTGCACACCTGGTCCTTCAGGGGCACAGTTACCCCATTCAGGACCAGGGAGTCCTTCACACCAGCCCACCCCCTGTCCCCCAAGAACAGAACTTCCATATTGTCAGGATTCAGCCTCAATCCATTAGCTGCCATCCATCCTCCAACCGCCTCCAAGCACTCACACAGGACCTTCACCGCCTTCACTGGTTCTGAGTTGAAAGAGAGGTAGAGCTGGGTATCATCCGCATATTAATGGACACCAAGCCCAAACCCCCTGATGATCTCTCCCAGCAGCTTCATGTAGATGTTAAAAAGCATGGAGGGGAGGACGGAACCCCGAGGCACCCCACAAGTAAGTCTGAACACTCATCCCCCACCACCACTTTCTGGATACAGCCCAGGAGGAAGGAGCAGAACCACTGTATAACAGTGCCCTCAGCTCCCAGCTCCTCTAGATGGTCCAGAAGGATGTTTTGATCGATTGTATCAAAAGCCGCTGAGAGATCCAGCAGAACTAGGAAACAGCTCTCACCTTTGTCCCTAGCCCCCCGGAGATCATCAACCAGTGTGACCAAGGCAGTTTCAGTCCCATGGTGAGGCCTGAATCCCGATTGGAAGGGATCCAAATGGTCTGCATCCTCCAGGCGTGCCTGGAGTTGTTCAGCAACCCCCCTCTCAATCACCTTGCCCAAGAATGGAAGATTTGAGGCTGAGCGATAGTTGGCCATACTGGCCGGGTCTAAAGATGTTTTTTTAAGAAGCGGTTTAATGACCACCTCTTTCAGCAGGTCTGGGAATGCCCCCTCACAGAGGGAAGCATTCACCACCCCGCAGAGCCCATCGCCCAGCCCTTCCTGGCTTGCTTTTATTAGCCAGGATGGGCAAGGATCAAGGAGACAGGTGGTTGGTTTCACGCATCCAAGCAACCTGCCTACATTCTCGGGAGTAACGGATTGAAATTCGTTCCATGCAACTTGACCAGACAGGGCTCTAGCACTCTCCTGCCCCGACCCTGCTACCTCCTTCCGAATATTAGCAACTTTATCTGCATAGAAATTTGAAAAATCGTTGCAGGAGATCTTGGGGTGTTTACAAGGCCCCAGTGGTAAAGGTGGTTCCGTTAAATTGCAAACCACCTGAAAGAGTCTCCTGCTACTATTTTCTACAGATGCAATAGAGGCGGTGAAGAAAGTCTTCTTCGCCGTCGCTATCGCCACTTCGTAGGCCCGACATTGAGCTCTAACCTGTGTCCGGTCCAATTCAGAATGAGTTTTCTGCCACCGGCGCTCTAGCCGTCTCAGCAATTGTTTCCTCACCCTCAGCTCCAAAGAAAACCACGGGGCTGTCCGGGCTCCATGCAGTCGGAGAGGGCGCTTCGGAGCCAGACAGTCGATAGCCCTGGTTAACTCCGCATTCCAGCGGGCCACCAGGGAATCAGCTGAAAGGCCATCAACATGGGATAAAGCATCCCCTACCACTCTCTGGAAACCATTTGGATCCATTAAGTGGCGGGGGCGGACCATCCGCATTGGTCCCACCTCCCTGCAGAGGAGAAGGGTCACGGAGATGTCCAGTTGCACCAGGAAGTGATCTGACCATGGCACTTCTTTGTTTCACTTTTACCTAGTGTCACATCACCCACGTCACTAGAGGTGAACACTAGGTCTAAGGCATGTCTGTGACTATGAGTTGGGCCAAACTTAATCAGGGACAGCCCCATGGGGGCCATGCTTTCCACAAAGTCCCAAGCAACCCCTTGTAAGGTTATGTTGGCATAGATGTTAAAATCCCCTAGGACAACCAAACTAGGTATCTCCAGGAGAACATCCGCCATGACCTGGAGCAGCTCGGGCAGGGAATCCTTGGTGCAGTGGGGAGGTCGTTACACCAAAAGGAATCCTGTACTGCCCCTATTGCCCAACTTCCAGAACATGCACTCAGAGAACTGGGTCTTCCCAGTAGGACGCCTGATGCAAGCTAGTGACTTCCTAAAAATCACTGCAACCCACCACCCCTGCCCACATGACCTGGGTTGCTGTGTGTAAGAGAAACCGGGTGGACAAGCAGCAGCTAGGACAGGACCATCTGCTTCATCCAACCAAGTCTCTGTTACACATGCCAGGTCAAGTCCTCCATCCACGATCAAGTCATGGATGGCAGTGGTCTTATGAATCATTGACCTGACATTGCACAGCAACACCTTCAGGTCATGTGGGTTTCCCTTGTTGAGCGCAAATATAACATTGAATCACAATCGTACAAAATAACTCAGCAAGCTGACATTTATCAAGAGTTAATCAAAGGTTAGTGTACTAAATATTATTTCCAATTCTAGGTAGTTTGCTATTGGAGAAATACCATATATGATTATAAAAATCTAAAGCAAGAATTATTTTAAAATATGATTTCATTTCTAGATCAGACAGACAAGATTTGTTCTACTATATATTTCTTTCTTTATCATATACACACAAAGCTTCTATTTTTAAACAGGAAATATTTTTGTAACTAAGGTCTATTATACAAATCCTTACAGACGTGGCACTTCAGGATGCGAATGCTGTGGGTTGCGGACGTGCCTCATTCACGGGTTATGTCTGCAACCCGAGGTTCCACTTTACCAATTTTGATTTAGGGCTTAACTTGCAGTAAATTTTATTCCTTTATTCATAATTGTTCTCATTGTTCCACTGTGAACTGCTCTTAAAATTTTTGCATCCATTTTGTCATATAAGGTTTTGCTTGTTCGGGCTTGGTGTCATATTTGAGTAATAGTTTATAAATTTTACTTGAAAGGTAGAACTCTGTTATGATCGACTCAAATTCTGTCTTTTCACTGATTTAAATGTTTGCCATACTGTCTTTCTTGAATCTGTATATTAGTTGACAGTATGTAAACAGTTTCATATTTTTTCTCCTCTTTAATGCTTTGGCATGTATTTGATTTGTTCTTGAAGATGAACCATATCTTGGTACAATATATACCGTATTTTTCACTATATAGGACGCACCAAACCATAGGAGGGGGAGAACGGGGGGGGGGGAATTCTCCCCCTATCCGCTCAGCGCCTCTCCAGCGAAGCAAAGCCTGGAGAGCAAGATGGATCGGTGTGCACCGACCCCTCTCATTCTCCAGGCTTCAGTTGGCTATCTGCAAGCCTTCGGAGCGCAGCGGGAACTTGTGCTGCGCTCCAAAGGCTTCAGGCAGCTATCCCTGAAGCTTGGATAGCGAGAGGGGTCGGTGCGCACCAACCCCTCTCGCTCTCCAGGCTTCAGCGAAAGCAACGCGTAGCCTCTGGAGGGCGGAGGGAGCGCTCCCTCTGCGCTTCAGGGGCTTCGTGCTGCTATTTCTGAAGCCACGTTTTTGGGCCTCGGTATCGCCAGGAAACCGTGGATCCGTTATTTTCTGGTGCAGGCTGTGCCCCTGGACATGATGTTTGATCTGATGGTGACTTTGGGTTGGCCCAATGCAAAAAGTGTGAGGATCCATGAGGATCCACGCTTCAAAACCACGTTTTTGGGCCACGCTATCGCCAGGAAGCCGTGGATCCGTGATTTTGTGGTGGATGCTGTGCCCCTGGCCATGATGTGTGATTTGACAGTGAATTTGGGCTGATCTAGTGCAAAAAGTGTGATGATCCATGAGGATCTGTGCTTCAAAACCACGTTTTTGGGCCACGGTATGTCCAGGAAACCGTGGATCCGTGATTTTTTGGTGCAGGCTGTGCCCCTGTACATGATGTTTGATTTGATGGTGACTTTGGGTTGGCCCAATGAAAAAAGTGTGATGATCCATGAGGATCCGTGCTTGAAAACCACGTTTTTGGGCCACGGTATGGCCAGGAAACCGTGGATCCGTTTTTTTTTTTGGTGCAGGCTGTGCCCCTGGACATGATGTTTGATCTGATGGTGACTTTGGGTTGGCCCAATGCAAAAAGCGTGAGGATCCATGAGGATCCGTGCTTGAAAACCACATTTTTGGGCCACGGAGTGGCCAGGAAGCCTTGGATCCGTGATTTTCGTCGTGCAGGCTGTGCCCCTGGACAGGATGTGTGATTTAACGGTGCGTTTGGGTTGGCCCAATGCAAAAAGCATGAGGATCCATGAGGATCCGTGCTTCAAAACCACGTTTCTGGGCCACGGTATGGCCAGGAAGCCGTGGATCCGTGATTTATGTGGTGGATGCTGTGCCCCTGGACATGCTGTGTGATTTGACAGTGAGTTTGGTTTGCCCCAATGCAAATAGCGTGAGGATCCATGAGGATCCGTGCTTCAAAACCACATTTTTAGGCTACGGTGTGGCCAGGAAGCCGTGGATCCGTTTTTTGTGGTGCAGACTGTGCCCCTGGCCATGATGTGTGATTTGACAGTAATTTTGGGGTGGCCCAATGCAAAGAGCGTGAAGATCCATGAGGATCCGTGCTTCGAAACCACATTTTTAGGCCACGGTATTGCCAGGAAGCCGTGGATCCGTTATTTTGTGGTGGATGCTGTGCCCCTGGCCATGATGTGTGATCTGATGGTGACTTTGGGTTGGCCCAATGCAAAAAGCGTGAGGATCCATGAGGATCCGTGCTTCAAAACCACGTTTTGGGGCCATGGAGTGGCCAGGAAGCCGTGGATCTGAGTTGTTTGTGGTGCAGGCTGTGCCTCCGGACATGATGTGTGATTTGACGGTGAGTTTGGGTTGGCCCAATGCAAAAAGCGTGAGGATCCATGGGGATCCGTGCTTGAAAACCACGTTTTTTGGCCATGGAGTGGCCAGGAAGCCGTGGATCCTATATTTTTGTGGTGCAGGCTGTGCCCCTGGCCATGATGTGTGATTTGATGGTGAGTGTCAGGGAACTGCCATCGGAGCCAAGGGTGGCGCTGAGGCTCCCAAATGATGACGCTGGAGAGGGAACCAGCAGAGGGAGAGAGGACGCTTCCGCTGGGGAAGGAGATAGAGGTGACACCAGGGAGAAAGGGGAGTCCGAGGGAGCTGCGGAGAGAAGGCTCCAGGACTCTGCCAGTGAAACCAGCGGGGAGAGCACAGGACCTTCTCTGGGGACGCCCACTCTGCGCAGACAGCTTTCGCGCAGAGAAGGGAGACGATGATTGGGTGTGAAAGAACTCTTATGTTGGAAGAAATTCAGGAAACGCCCACTGACGGATTCTTCCAGTGATTGAGACAGTCCCGGTGTACTGACTGTCCAGCCTGGGGTGAAAGTTTTGTTCAAACTACACAGCTCGGTGCAGTATGCGCTTTACGCACAAGCAACCCCATACCCCCTTTGAGTGAGTTTGGTCTGATCTAGTGCAAAAAGCTTGAGGACCCATGAGGATCCGTGCTTCAAAACCACGTTTTTGGGCCACGGTATGGCCAGGAAGCCGTGGATCCGTGATTTTTGTGGTGGATGCTGTGCCCCTGGCCATGATATGTGATTTGACGGTGAGTTTGGGTTGGCCCAATGCAAAAAGCATGAGGATCCATGAGGATCCGTGCTTCAAAACCACGTTTTTGGGCCACCGTATGGCCAGGCAGGCGTGGATCCGAGTTTTTTGTGGTGGGTGCTGTTCCCCTGGCTATGATATGTGATTTGACAGTGAGTTTGGGTTGGCCCAATGCAAAAAGCATGAGGATCCATGAGGATCCGTGCTTCAAAACCACGTTTTTGGGCCACGGTATCGCCAGGAAACCGTGGATCCGTTATTTTCTGGTGCAGGCTGTGCCCCTGGACATGATGTTTGATCTGATGGTGACTTTGGGTTGGCCCAATGAAAAAAGTGTGAGGATCCATGAGGATCCGTGCTTCAAAACCACGTTTTTGGGCCACCGTATGGCCAGGCAGGCGTGGATCCGAGTTTTTTGTGGTGGGTGCTGTTCCCCTGGCTATGATATGTGATTTGACAGTGAGTTTGGGTTGGCCCAATGCAAAAAGCGTGAGGATCCATGGGGATCCGTGCTTGAAAACCACGTTTTTGGGCCATGGAGTGGCCAGGAAGCCGTGGATCTGAGTTTTTTGTGTTGCATGCTGTGCTCCTGGCCATGATGTTTGATCTGATGGTGACTTTCGGCTGATCTAGTGCAAAAATCATGGGGATCCATTAGGATCTGTGCTTCGGAACCACATTTTTGGGCCACAGTATGGCCAGGCAGGAGTGGATCCGAGTTTTTTGTGGTGTAGGCTGTCCCCCTGGCTATGATGTGTGATTTGACAGTGACTTTGGGTTTGCCCAATGCAAAAAGTGTGAGGATCCATGAGGATCTGTTCTTGAAAACCACGTTTTTGGGCCACGGTATGGCCAGGAAGCCATGGACCCGTGATTTCTGTGGTGGATGCTGTGCCCCTGGACATGATGTGTTATTTGACAGTGAGTTTGGGCTGATCTAGTGCAAAAATCATTAGGATTCATGAGGATCCGTGTTTTTTAACCATGTTTTTGCGCCATTGCGGCACCACGAAACAGTGGATGCGTGATTTTTTTGGTTCCTCCTACAGACTAAGATGTGGTCTACAGTAGCATGGTGTTTTTATTTTGTTTCAATATAAAAATCATATGAATTCATGAGGATCCGTGCCTCGGATCCATGTTTTTGTGGTGCTGCAGCGCGGCAAAGTGTTGGATCCACGTTTTTTCTAGTCCAGTTTGTAGGCGTGCCTTCTAGGTGTGATTTGACATTGCATTTGTTGGAATTATTTTTTAAAAAGTGGAGGATCCACGAGGATCCGTGTAGATCCGCCTTTTACGGAGACCCTCTCTTAATTACTACTCCTTTTAAGTCTCTTGAAGACGGTATGTTTATTTCTCTCTTTCCGCCGCAAATGCTGCTGTTGTACCTGCTGTTTTCACTTCCGACATCGTTTCTTTCTCGGCTTTATTGATTTCATTTGCGATTGCTGCCTGTGGGCCGCCGCTCTGGAAATGCTTGCATTGACTGGAGGCCGACGGGGAGGAAATAAATCTGCAAAATAAATACCTCAGTCAACGAACCATGCCGGCGCGCCTGCCTGCCTGCTCGCTCGCACATCCCGCCCACGCCTCCTCCTTCCCCCTCCAGGCGCCCGGTCCCCGCGCGAAGGACGAGCCCTTGCTTCCCCTCCGTCCCCTCCTCGAAGGCCTCGGCCGGCAGCCGCGCGGGATTCCCCGCGCTAGGGACGCGCTTGGGCCGCGCAGGCGGGAGGCGGGCTGGCAGCGTCTGGCCGAGGCCTAGCTGAGGATGCTGAAACGCTTGTGTCACTAACCGCGAGAGACACGGCGTCTCCGGCACCGGAGGAGTCGCAGCCAGGCGCCTTGTCGTGCGGGATGGGGGTCGCTCGGAGGGGACTGGCTTCGCCTGCCACACATATGGGGAGGAGGAGGAAGGCCCAGTGCGGGAAAAGGGGGGCGCCAAAGCGGAGAGATTTGGCGTGGGGGCTCTTGATGAAACCCAGACCGACGGTTCTGAAGGACAAAGTTGGGGGTGTTGCGGGTAGGTGGGTAAGGCAGAGAGAAGCTCCATTCCGCGTTTTCTTTGCGCCAAATCGGGGCCCTTGCCCACCACCACTCTACTAGGGCTCCTCCGTGTGCATCGCACAGCGGGATCCTGTGCTCAGTGAGGCTTTTCTTTCTAGGAAGGGTGCTTAGGGTTGCAGCCTCTGCAATGATTGATCTTCTTGAGGGCAGAAGTGGGAGGGCATTAGGACTTCCACTCGCTCAGCATTTCCCTCCCGCTCCAATCCCCAGAAAACAGCTGCAGGCAGAAGTTCAACACATGGTGCAACTCCAGCCTGGGACAACTACACATGACCAATTCCCCCCCTGCTTTAGTTTTCGGATGGGGGGTGGGTCAGGGAAACAGCCTGAAGGCTGAGTGAGAGGTACAGTATGTGACACTTCATGCTTGCAGGGTGAATTGTCACCCCAAAGTAATACAGGGTTCTGGATCTTATCCTCCTCAGATGCTTTTTCTGTGGCAAAGACATTCCAACTCCAAGGGTGTAACTGCAGCTAGGGATTCCTGCAGGCTTCACCTGCAACCACTTTCTGGTACCTTTCCTGTGAAGCTATTCTGAAAGGGGTGCCTTTGAACATGTGATGAGTGCTTTCCTACCACCACTGCTTAAACACAGCCAGCCAGTCCCTCATCTGAGATGAAACACTCTCAAGGATGACTTTCTCAGCCTTACCAAGTTACGCCTGTATTGGCTGCCTGCCCATGGTGTTCTGGCTGGGTGCTGGCATAAGAGAGCACAGGGTTTAGCTTTGCATGCCAGAGAGCTTGGCAGTGGTGTGTTAAAAGCGCCAGTGTATGGTGGCAGTTACAGACCTGGCTTAACCACATTAGAATTATCTTTAAACAAAAAACAAAAAAACCCCATATAATTGTTAAAGTAATGAATTTAACTGGATTTTTTCTTTTTAAAAAAATCAGTACAGAATAAGGATATGGTCATTATTCCACTTTAACTAAAACATAATTATAAGAACATGACCATGTACATATATGAGTATCATAAGTTAGATGTGGCTTTATGCTGGTGTTTCTGTATGTATGTGTATATCTGTATATAAATGCTCCTGTGTATCATCATGAAAAGGAATAGTGTTTTGTGTGCAGTTGCATGTGTGTGTGTGTGTGTGTGTGTGTGTGTGTGTGTACATCTCTGTTCAAGTGTACACATATGGGGGAGGTAAGCACAGCACCCTCTGTGGGGGTGTATAGATGTGTGGTGGTGGCCTAAGTTAGCTTGTATTTGATGGAACAGCAGAGGGGTGTGTGTGTGTGTGTTTTATTCAGATCAGTATGCAAGGGGAAGGCAGCCTGGAACAGAGTACTGTGTGTGGGGAGGGGGCTAACCACTCAGCCCTGCCCCTGTACAGTAGGGCCTGCCCCCAGCTATGAAAGCCCCCGTGTCTGGCTGCCAAAGTAGCGAGCCTGCCTGGTGCCAACAATATTTCTCTTGGCCAGTGGCCGGGCTTCAGGGAACACAGAGCCCTTGTAGTAGACTCACTCCGGCTGCCTGTGTCCCTCAATCCCACCGGGGTTGCACCTGTAGGTGGAACAGCGGCACTAGAGGGCTCTTTCCTTCTGGAAGTTTCTCTTGGCGTCTTCTGAAACCCATTGTTTTTAGGCGCAGGCTCTCTTTTTTGGTACCCAAGTCAGCCTCCTCATCCCCCATCACCTCATGCCTTTTCATACAGCATGACACAGGGCAGCCACAGCCCTCTACATCCCAGAGAAGAGACAGCTAGCTCTCAAAGTAGGGCTCAAACCCCCTGTTGGAGTGGCCAGCACTTTTTCCTGGCAGAACTCCTGCCTCTAGGCCCAGGGGGGGACCACCTTGGTGTGCCCTCCAGATGTTTTGGAGTACAACTCCCACCATCCTTGGCTATTGACCATACTGGCTGGGGCTGATGGAGGTGCAGTCCACAACAGAAGAGGAAAGGGTGCAGGGAGGGAGGAGGAAACAGCTATCCCTGCTCTAGCTGTATTTGGAAGTTGTTTGCTCCTGTATTGAATGATGGGGGTGGAGAGGAGGAATGTATTTATTAATTTATTACATTTGTATACTACCCTTTATTCACAGATCTCAGGGCAGTTCACAACATAAAAATACAATATAAAAGCACAAAATCCTTGACAAAAACAAGAACAAAGCACACACACAAACCAGTAACCCCCCTTCCCCTCCAACAAACACATTTAAAAGGGGCATAAGAAATTAATCAATCAAAGGCCTTGTTGAAGAGGAATGTTTTCACCCAGCACCCAGAGATAAATCATGAAGGCACCAGGCGAACCTCTCTGGGGAGAGCATTCTACAAATGGGGAGCCACTACAGAAAAGGCCTGTTCTTGTGTTGCCGTCGTCTGGACCACTTGTGAAGGGGTCACATGAAAAAAGCTCTCAGGTGACAATCTCAGGGTCCGGGTAGGTTCATATGGAGAGGCAGTCCTTGCGGTATTGCTGTCCTGAGCCAAATGGGGCCATGCTGAGTAGCCCCTGCTGTGCATGCCTTCCCAAAGTCTGCATGTCTGATGTAAATGGAGGAGGCTCTTGTGCATATAATTGTATGCAAGAAGGCTTCATATTCCAGGGAGGATTTTGAGTGTACACCTATACACGTGAAGGGTCCCTGCTTTAGTAGACATTCTTCTTTGGTGACCACTCGTAGCCAAGTAAGATTGTCTTCCATGAATATGGTCTTAGCAGTGTGTCCATAAAGGACTGTGGAGGCCAGTTCTGGATCTGCACATCCTTCCACAGTGGGGAGACATTAGCACAGTACACACAGGTGCTGGGGACAGGACCGCTTGGTGTGGCGCACTCCTTGCTCCTGTGTTGT
The DNA here is from genome assembly GCF_964234715.1 of Podarcis melisellensis. Taxonomy (NCBI): domain Eukaryota; kingdom Metazoa; phylum Chordata; class Lepidosauria; order Squamata; family Lacertidae; genus Podarcis; species Podarcis melisellensis. The sequence continues at coordinate 67,252,783 of NC_138529.1, read as the reverse complement.
TCAGAATGAGAACGCCCCAATAGGGCTTTTATAGCAGCTGCATGACAAGCTGAAACCCAGCAGGTGATGCTTTGTATCTCCCAACTGAATTTCTGTTTACAGAAGAGTCCTACTAGGAAATAAACAAAAAACAGTTGGCAACCATATATGCCGTTCTTCTGGGAACCAAAAATGTTTCTCCACATCCTGTCCTTGAACATTTCCATACTTTCTGTCACTTTGTTCCTTCGGCTTGCTGTAAAAAGTCAAGCCGTTCCTAGAAGCGGCTGTATTTCCATGCATGGTGGTCAACAGGGCTGCCAACTCCCCCCGCCCCCGTGGCAGGCTTCTTGCGCCATGACGGAAACCCCTGGATATTTTTAATACTGACAGTACTCCCAATGACTCCACCTGCACAATTTGAAAGGCTGAAGCTCAGGGGTAGGACATCTGGTTAGTAGGCTGAAAGTCCCAGGTTCAATCTCCAGGTTGGATTGGGAATGTTCCCTTGTCTAAAACCCTGGAGAGTGCCTGCCAGTCAGTGTTGACAGTACTGAGCAAGATGGACCATGGTCTGACCTGGAACAAAGCAGCTTCCTAGGTAGGCCCTGCTCTGGATCCCACCACTGACTGAGATACCATGGCTGGACATGCAAAAGAAGGACCTTCTTGGTGACTGCACCCGTCTTTGTGAACTCTTCACCTCCAAGTATCCATTTGGTTCCTTTATTATCGGCCAGTTTGGAAGATACATTACTATTTGAACATTCTTTTGACATGTATGGAAGTTGATTGTTGGATTAATTTTATTCTGATTATTTTTACCCCAGCTATCAGGGCCAAGATCTTGGATTCCCTGCCTAGGTGGTTATGCTTGATTTTGCTCCTCCTGCCGTAGAATTGTGATTTCTTAAAAAAAAAATTCTGATTGGTATTTTTTATATGTAAGTGTCTTGAAAATGTTTTTGTGAGAGGGAAAGAAATATATAGAACATGTTTGATTCATTGTTAGTAGTCTTGAGAATTCATAGACAAGGTGAAAGTCCAATATGGTGGAGTGGTTAGAGTGTCAGCCCAGGAATGTACTCAGCCATAAAGCTAATTGGGTGACCCTGGACCACTCAGTCAGCCTAAACTACCTCACAGGGTTGTTGTAAGGGTAAAAGTGGAGGGCAGAATCATGCACAGTGCTTTGAGATCCATGGGATAGACATGTAAGTAAATAAACAAGCGAGCAAGCAAGCTACTCCTTCAAAAACTGTGTGACAGATATTCAACAGCTGAATCTCTTCCTGGTTTGGAGATGCAATGATGGGGAGAGCTTCACCTGTTGAAATCTACAACCACGTGATTGTTCGCTTCATCCTGAGTCTTTTTCACCCAAAAGCAGTTGAATGTGGGTGTAGGCTGAGTTGCAAACTATGATGCAGCCATCCCACTCATTCAGATCTGTTCAAATCATTTCCCCATCAAGCCGGTCTGCACACGTGAACCGGATCTATTCCTTCCAGTCTTCGTGTTGACATTTCCAAGCTGAGGAGGAAGACAAGGTGAACAAAAATTTAGCTACAAATCTGGATCCAGAGTTTGCACCCACTGTTTGAACTGTTCTGCCACAGGGACTGAGGCCAATAAAATTTGGAGTCTGGTCATGCGTCATGAAAAAGGAAAATGAGGGAAATAGATCTGGCATATCCCAGATCCCCTACAGAGATTAGCTGTCCCTACCCACTCGAGCAATCAGGAATGACGCAAAGGACAACTTAATAGAATCAGGACTACGATCTTTTATTGGGTCTGCACCCGCTAGAGAGATGCCCCTTTGTCTGCTGAGGGCTGTGTGCCTTTGGCTGCCCATCTGTGGGACCCCTGTCCCATCTGTTATGGTTGAGGAGACACAGGCTTCCCATTTGCTCCTGGGATGGCCTGGTCCCCCTGGTGGATCCTTCATGGACCCAGCTCCTTACGATCCAGGCAGGGCCCAGCTCGGGCTGCACGGGTGCCTGTAATTAAAGGCTCTAATCACAACCAGGCGCCCTCCCCTGCACACACATCTGCACGCAATTTAATGCTGGCGACGATGAAGCCACAAGGGACAGGAGTGTTTCTGGCACACTGTCCCGTCTGCAGCCCCCGCCTCTCTTTGGGCCTCAGCTTTGTCTGCCAAGAGGGGATAGTGTGGTGGGAGGGCTTGCTGCCATCTCACAGGAGGAGCAGCGGTTGTCAGACAATGAGCCAGAGAGCCCACTGTCCCTGCTGGGGAAGCTTCATAAGGCCGCCGAGGTCCTGGGTGCAGCATGTTTTCCTTCCTTTCTTGTTCCTCAGGAAATTGGCAATAATCTATTCCTGCAGGCCTGAGGAAGGGGAAGGAAGCCAGGATGGGGACCTGGACCAGATTTTATCTGCAGGGAATTTATTGGTTGGCTCAAATTGTTGACTTTGCGAGCCTGGGTTTGTCATTTGTAAAGGCGAAGATCCGATTGCTTCGCAAACTAAGCTAACGAGCAGCTTGCCCCTCCCATCTTTTGATTTAGTACTGTAAAACTTTTCATTTTTATGGAGCTTTTAATGCAAAATACTCTACAAGGTTCACTCTCGTCAAAATACAAAGACTTATTGGAGAGTAAAACTCCGAGGTGGCTCTCACCGATGGAGGCCAAAGCACGTAAAAGACTCAATATGGAGGCCCACTGGCCTAAATATTGGGAAATAATTGAAAAAATTGGAGATAAATGGAGGTTACAGAGTATGGAAAAGTTAAAAAACAAGGTGCGAGATTGGTTGCATTATGCTCAAATCCAGGAAGTTTTTAAAGCAGACAAAAAAGTGGGTTTTCAGGAGGAAAAATCGAAACTAGAAGCAGAGTTGCTTGAGCCAAAATCCAAGCTAATTTCGAGAATGTATAACTTGCTGCTTAAATGGAACACACAGGATGAGATTGTCAAATCCTCTATGATAAAGTGGGCACAGGACTTGGGGCATAACATTATGTTTGAAGACTGGGAAAGGTTATGGAACACCGGAATGAAATTCACGGCATGTACTGCCTTGAAGGAAAACATTATGAAAATGATATACCGGTGGTACATGACCCCAGTCAAGCTTGCAAAGATATATCACCTGTCCGATAATAAATGTTGGAAATGTAAGGAAGAGGAAGGGACATTTTTACACCTCTGGTGGACCTGCCCGAAAGTGAAGGCCTTCTGGGAAATGATACATAATGAACTAAAAAAGGTGCTGAGATTCACCTTACCTAAGAAACCGGAGGCCTTCCTTCTGGGCATGGTAGACCAGAGGATGGTCAAGAAAGATAGAACTTTCTTTATGTACGCTACTACAGCAGCGAGGATTCTGTTGGCAAAGCACTGGAAGACACAAAATCTACCCACATTGGAAGAATGGCAGATGCAGCTGATGGACTATATGGAGTTGGCTGAAATGACTGGCAGAATTCGAGACTCGGGAGAAGAAGAAACGGAGGAAGTTTGGAAAAATTTTAAGGACTATTTGAAAAAGCATTATAAGCTGTATGAATGTTAAAAAATGCTCCTTTCTAGGAAGGTATACCTTCAGTATCGGCAAATTTCTGAATTGATAAATAAGACACTATAAGACAGAAGTGAGGTAACGAAATATTTTTATTGTGTGGAAATTAAAAATTAATGCAATTGTATCGAAATGTTTACATCAGATAACACGATAAAATGGAAGATATATTGTTATGTATAAAACAAGTCAACAAATTGCTGAGGTTTTGGTTACACAGGGAATGCAGTGCTCGGGAGATGGGGGAAGTCTATTGGATTCATGGAAGTATGTATTTGAAAGTGGAAATTTGTTTATTAAAAACCTAATAAAATATTTATAAAAAAAAATACAAGGTTCACTCTCATGACTCCGCCTCTGGCAAAGGTCATCAATATTCCCATTGTGCAGATGAGATGGGAGAAACAAAGGCAGAGAGACAATGACTTGCTCAGACTTGCCTAATGAATTGTGAAATGAGGGAAGAATTGAACCCAGCACTTCTTCTGCCTGGTCCAGGTTCCTACCCATCAGAGTACACTTGTGCGCTGAAATCTACCTGGCTGTAGACTCCTGGCTAATGCAACCTGCCTTCCTGCTGCTCCTCACAAACCCAGGCCAAAGTAGTGTGGGGTTTTTGCCCCCCTCACAGAGCAAGGCTAGGCATGTTTACTCAGCAGTAAATCCAGCTGTGTTCAGGGACGTACCTATGATTGCAGCTATAGTCAGTTTTGATATCATATTCAGAGGGTGAGTGAGAGAGAGAGTGAGAGTGTTGCATTGTCCTCCACAAAGGAAGCCGTATTTCACCACTGGCCCTAGAGATAATCCTAGGGTCAGTGTCATCAGAAACGGCCCTCCTCTCTTTGATGGATTTAGCTGTCAATAGTCAAAGAGAGTAATTTTCCAGAAGCCACTTCTTCCAAGACGCTTCCCGTACAATATCAGGATCAGCCCCGACCCATCTCCCCCCACACTTTCCCCTCTATTCTTTCCCCACCCACCCCAACCTCCTGACCCATCTCACCCATCTCCAGGTCCAGGCCCCATTAAGCACAAAGGCGCCTCTCCCTATCCAGGCCTGACAAGTGTGTGAATTCCCTGCCCAGACGACCAGCTGAGGGAGTGGGGAGGGGGCTCTAATCCATGACGAATGGCTGCCCCAAGGTACTGAAAAGCTCCGGGGATGGAGGTTGCTGTCTGCTCCCCAAACAAAGCTGGGCGCGGGGAGAGTTGAGGGGGCGGGAGGGGCTCTCTCTCCATCTCCTGCTCATTGAGATGTCAAGCTGAAAAGCCCCCATTGTTCACCCGTCGCTCTCACCGGAGATGGGACCAACATGCCTTGCAACTCAATTTAGCACTGGGGTGAGAGGGGGTGAGAGTGGGAGAACCTATCTCCCCCCCCCCACTCCGCAGCCATATATACACGAAGCAAATAGTCTCCCATGGGTCCCAGGCCTGACTTAGGTATTCCTGCATTGCTGAAAGGAGCTTAGCTCCTACAGAAGTGTTAATCCTGCATTTGTGGGATACCCACAAATTGGAGCACGGAATCTGCTATCACAGTGTGCAAGCCTGGCTGCTTGCCGGAAACCAGTTAGCACAGAAGGCTGCAAGCCTTTCAACTTGGGCAACTCACTGGGCATGTATCTCTCATGCCAGTGTTAAAAGGATATTTGTTGGCTGGTAGTTCATATCTGAGCAGGTACTTTGAGGCTGCCAAGCATCTGGTACCAAAAAGAATTGGAACCCTGACTCCCATATAAACCAGCTAATGTTCTCTTTTTTAAAAATAAATAAATTTTATTTTCCAGTTTTCACAAGATTACAAATACACACTACAAACACATATTTCAAATACAATTACGTATTTGACTTCCCTCTGACCTCCTTTTGTGGTTACTTTTCTACTTTAGATTTTTAACACTGCATATTCCACTTTCTTCCAAGTTATTCTTCCTTTTGTCTTAGTAATATTTTTAACTGCTTGTTTTAAATTAATCCTACTAATGAACTTATTTGTATGCCAGAACATTTCAGATATTCTACGATTTCCCACCATTCTTTCATATCCCTCCCTTTCTTGGTTTTTTGTTACCCCTGTTAGTTTTGCCATTTTGGCATACCGTAATTCATCAATTTAATCAGCTGCTATTTCTTGGTTGGTAAAGCATCTTCTTTCCACCTCTGGGCAAACACGATTATGGCTGTTGTTGTGGCATACAATAACAAATTTTTAAGGTCCTTCGGAATCTCTATGTTCACAATCCCTAAAAGAAGAGCTTCTGGTTGTTGTTGTGGTTTTTTTTTACTAAAGTTTATCTTAAGCATTTTCTTTAATTCATTATAAATCATTTCCCATAAGGTTTTTGTTCTTTTACAGGACCACCACATATGAGAGAAAGTGCCTTCCTTTTCTTTACACTTCCAGCATAAGTTGTTTTTTATTTGTACATTTTCGCAAGTCTCCTAGGAAATAGATACCATCTACACATCATTTTCATATAGTTTTCTTTCAGTGTGCAACATGCTGTGAATTTTAAATTGATATTCCACAACTTCTCCCACGCAACCATTTCAATATTATAACCAAAGCTGATGTTCTCGTTCAGTTATACCCTCCATCTAAGGAGTAGTGCAGGTGGTGATTAAGGAGGGGGCATTTCCAGCTAGAGGGCCCCATGAGGACTTGCCTGCTGGCCACTTTGATATCCTTTTTGAGTCAGGCAATTTTTTTTATTTCCCCAGGCTGCTCAGGCTGCTGTCTTACTGCTTTCATGGTAATTTTATTTCGCTCAAATTCATTCTGTAAATAGCCCTGCACGAACATTATAAACAGTCCTGCAGATGTTATTTTCCTTCTATTTAAATGCATCCTCTTAACACAGGGAGCCTGTGGTGCTCCCAATATCCCTTCCTGATGGTTAGCCATGAGAGCTGGGGCTGGTAGGTGCTGGAATCCAACATCTGGAGGGCCACACATTCCCCATCCCTGCTCAAACACTTCCTGCAACAAGAATGCTGATTGAAATCAGGCAGCTTATAGCCAATCTTAAAAGAGAGGAGAGTTTGAACTCTGAGACGCTCCCTGTCCCAGTGTAGTAAATGCAGGAAATAAAAAGGAATGCAGTGTCAACTGATCAGAGTCTGCACATCATTTTTCTTTTAGAAAGTGGTGAAGAGAAACTATGCTCAGGATTTGAAGTTCTGTCGCTCATGTGTGCAAAAAAACCAGACAAGCAAGTGATTGTCTGTACGTCCTCCTGGGATGGGGTAGCACATCACCTCCCCCAGGTATGTATATGCATGGAGATGTGCAAACACACCCCTTTGATAAATCCCTTTTCACAAATAATACACAACAGTGTATGCAGCGGTGTAACTAACAATGGCGACTATTTTTTTAAACATTACTGTGTCCCAGCAGGTGAGAGATAGAAGAGAGTTTGGGTTCCTTTACATAGACTAATATACACACTCCACACTTCTTTCATGTTATTCCCAGTGGAATGATACCAGATTTAGGTATTCACAGATGACCTTTCTCCCATAGCCCTCTAAGTTTTTCTTCATTATTTTCTTATGTTGCCCAGGTCCACTGTCTTGAGCGTTCCTTGATTGCTGCTGCTATTCCCAATTTCCTCCTCTTCTTTCAAGGCTGGCTGAAATAGCAGCAAGGTTCTGTGTGACCTTCTTCCCAATCTTCTTCAATAGAGTCATAGAGTTGGAAGCACGTGTGCCAAGTGGTGGGGGCTGAGGAGTCTTCAGCCCCTCCAAATTTATCAAGGAAGGGGCTAGGCTCCCCCACAATCCTGTGGCCCTACTCCACCTCCTCCTCCCGGTTGATGTCATGCAGGGAGGAGGGGCCTAGTTCCACGCTCCCCATTCCCCACCTGGGGCGCGAGTGCTGGCATTGTGGTGGCGGGACACCCATGCGTCCCAACTCGGCACATGAGCACTCGCGCACTAGCTGGAGGCAGGATACATCACGTGACATGCACATTGAAGTGTCATGTGATGTTCCCCCGCAATGTGGGGGGCAAGTTGGCTCCCTTGGTTGGAAGGGACCTGTGGGTTATCGAGTCCAACTCCCTGCAATGCAGGAATCTCCACACACAGTCCCCCATCCAATTTGAAACCACACCAAACCCTGCTAAGCTCTGCAACTGTGCTTCCTGTTGGTTAAGCCTCATCATGCACAGAAAGGGAGCACAGGGTCCAGACTGACGACTTCCCAGAGGGGAATAATACAAGGCCCCACGGTTTCTCCAAGTAAGGCTGAAAAAGACTCCTGTCTGAAAACCTGGTGAGCTAGATAGACCAACAGTTTTGTTTCCACCTGAGAGTTCTATGAGAGTTATCTAGCAATAACCCTGGTCCTTGTAGCACTGAAGGCTGTCAGTAAGGTAGCAAGTACAGTAATTTATTGATATTGCTGTACGATGCATTGCACCTGAATGCCTGAAGAATAGAAAAAGCAGTTTAAATTTTAGTCAGAATGTCTATTGCTGTGCTGACTAGCATACTGGGTAACTGCCTCCCCCCAAAAACTCACCAGCTAGTAAATAACTGCATTTCACCTGCTGAGGCAGCCGCCATAGTTCAGCTTTATTCTATGGTAGTAGGGTTTGAGCAATCAGCAATTCCACCATATCAGAAATGCTTGCTGAGCTGATCATCTGGCTGATTTAGTGACAGTTACACAATCCTCAGAAGCATGAGCCACAGAATCTGGAAAGGCCCAGTTTCATATGGTGTCTGACACATTGTAAACATGACCTATTTGTCATAGGCAGTAACTGTTATCAGAAGGAAGAGCAAGGGGAAGAGCATCAGAGGGAGAAGCAATGTGCAGCACAGTTATAAACTGAGATAGCCAGAAGGCAAGGACATAACTGGACATTTGGGGAAGATTGTTTGCTTCAGACTGATGTCCATTCCAGTCTACACTGGGGGTGTACTGAACCAACAGGGGACATTTCTTAGCTGTTTCACCTACCTTGCGGAGTGAGGTAGAGAAGTGGAACAGCTGCCATTTTGTTTCCCCAGAAATCCCCGTTCTGCAGGGTGTGGTTTTTTTTATTTTTAGGAAAGTCAAAATGGCCGCACCACAAAAAGTGGTTGCCTCTTTTAGGCATATCTCCTAGGCTTGATAGGGAAAGATATACCACAAGTGGGGAAAAATATTTTTTCTATATGCAACTACGGCAGCCAGGGTAGTGATTGCTTCTAAATGGAAATCTCAAATCTTGCCCTCAAAAGAGGAGTGGATTTGCAAATTAAATGAATATTTAGAACTGGCAAAGCTAACCTCAATCATAAGATATCAGTCAAATCAAAAATTTAAAAAGGAATGGAAATGTTTCGAAGATTATATGTTAAAATATTGTTCTAAGAAAGATATGCTAATATGCCTAGAATAAAAATGTAAAGTATATCTATGAATTGGAAAAGAGAAGAGATAACAGAAATACAAAGAATAATACATTTGGAGAATGCAAAGATAAAGGTGGAAATAGAGATTCAAAGAAGTCGAATTGTGGCGGAGGGAAGCTGCAGGTGGGAGGAGAGTATTATATGATAAATATTTACTTTCAATGTTTTTGGATTGTCTTCTAGCTATTTTTCTTTCTTTTTTCTTTTCTTTTTTTCTGTACTACTTACTTAAACAAAATAAATAAATAACATTTGAAAAAGAAATAATGGTTGTCTCTTTACCACTCCCCTGGAGGCCATCCTTATAAAGATCAGCTGCTGATACAGAAAACCATTTTTACCGAGTGGGTAGATCCTTCCTCTAGCTAGCACTTACCGTTTTGTTTGAGTGGTGCAGTGTTAAATACCTCTCCAAAAGAAAGAGAAGTGAATGAAGCAGGCTATTTTTCAGCTAAATCACTGTGTGCATGCAATTACACCCATGAGTGCAATGCAATGTCCCCTTTCTCTCACCCCCCCCTGCACCCCCTACGACTGCTCTGGAGGATATAGGACACCCTCTGATTAAATTTTGGGGATGCAGGGAAGGAGACAGAGGTGAAATCCTGCTGCGTTCATGGAAGTTATTCAGCATGCACAATGTTAGTTGGATACAATCCATAGTCACAGTATGCTGCTCCACGCCACACTATTTTTGAAACCTGAAATTGTATGGGGTGGGACGGGACTTGTATTGCCTTTGGATTTTGAAAATAAAAGAACGCCTTGCAAAGCCCCAAAGGTAACCTTATCTAAAAGCAGATTCCAAGCTTTAAGAGTTCATTCCCACTTTTGGGATGTGTGTGAGAAGGCACCAGCTGCATATCAAATCATCAGTAAGGCCCATTGCATTCAATGAACTTGGTTCCAAATAAATGTGAGTTGGTAAAATGCTTTAGTGAAACAAAGTTGGGATGATTTCATGAAACAATTGCTCCTCAAATTAAAGGGTCACTGTCGTATTTTGGGGGACAGATCACACTTTCACGCCAGCTCTACTGGGTAAAAAAAACCCACAATAACATAATCAGCACCATCAGTGCCTGGAATGCTAGAGAATTAACTTTAGGCAAGTACAAAAAGTTGATGTCTATACAATAGATAGCCTACCACGAGCCTCAGATACAGCCCTCAAACGTCCCTCATTGCAAGGTACTCTTCCCTAAAGCTCTTTCATTACAGTTTAATAGTCTTTCCCTGTGTGTGTTCCTGTATTGCTGGCTTTACAGAGCTACAGTTAATGGTAATGAAGGCCACTTTGGGGCCTGAACCATCAACAAAGTGGCTGATGTCCAGCAGCTCCATTGCTATTTAGAGCAGAAAGTTCAAAGGAAATAGGAGGGATATATTTATTCTATGTGCCTCAAGTTATCCCAGAGGTTTTGGTGTTCCACTTACTCAGCCATAGTTCCCAACTGCTGTCAGGTGCAAGACTCCCCTTTAAGTAGGGAGAAGGAATGCTGAAAGCATACCCTCCAACATTTCTCCGATGAAAATAGGGACGTCCCATTCCATAATGGTAATTTTTCTATTTATACCTCCCACATCTTACTGGGTTGCCCCAGTCACGCTGGGCAGCTTCCAACACATATATAAACATAATAAATCATTAAACATTAAAAAAACTTCTCTATACAGGATTGCCTTCAGATGGCTTGGGAGTCGGATAACTCCATATCCTCCAACATTTTCCCAGTGAAAATAGGGACATCCTAAGGAAACATTCCGGGATCAAATCAGAAACTAGGACGGCTTCTCTAAATCATGGATGTCTCTGGAAACTAGGGACACTTGGAGGGTCTGTGAATGTAAGGGCTCTAACTGAGGGTTCCCCCTCTAAAAAAACCCTCCACTTACTCTACCGAAGGCCATTTTACATTTGGCTTCCAGTGTGATATGCCTTGCCTGGCCACAGGATACATACACTCTTGAAGGCCCACTGTCTGCCTTCCTACACTTTCATCAGATATTAGCAGCACAGCCATTAGTCTCAAACAAATGTCATACACACCCCAAATGATATGTTTTTAAATCCCTCCCTCTCCCTCCCTCCCTCCCCCCCCATTATTGTTCTAACATGTGTGTGTGTTGCCCTGGGCTCTTTTGAGAGGAATGGTGGGACAGAAATGTAATTAATTAATTGTGGTGATGCAAGTATGCATCTTTGTGCTTTGTATTTCTGTTATTAACCGGAAGAGCGTTTCAGCCTTTTTGATGTATTGTTTTTGAAGAGATTTCTAGTCTGCTTTGTGGGGTGGAGTGAGGAACCTAAGGCCAGGGCTGAACCTGACCCCCCCAACCCCTCCATGTGGCCCTTTGGACTTTCTGCAGCCTCACCCCTCAGCTGTCCTTCTTTGCACCCTCCTTGCATGCTTTTAGCTGGAAGGCACCCTCTTTGCCTGAATGGAAGACAGAGGTGTTGTGTGTGTATAAACTAGCCTATTGCAGAGAGAAAATTAGCATTTGTTTCTCCACCCACTTTTGGCTATGGTCCCACCCACCAGTGACATGTGGCCCTTGGAAGGTTGCCAGTGTGGTGTAGTGGTTAAGAGCGGTAGTCTCGTAATCTGGGGAACTGGGCTCGCGTCTCCGCTCCTCCACATGCAGCTGCTGGGTAACCTTGGGCCAGTCACACGTCTCTGAAGTCTCTCAGCCTCACTCACCTCACAGAGTGTTTGTAGTGAGGGAGGAAGGGAAAGGAGAATGTTAGCCGCTTTGAGACTCCTTAAAGGGAGTGAAAGGCGGGATATCAAATCCAAACTCTTCTTCTTCTTCTACCCAGAAGACAATGTGGCCCTCGGGGGTGAAAAGCATTCCATTTCCCTTGTGTGTACCCTCCCCAAGCCAGGCTGCACATTCCTCTATGTCCAGCCAACTGCTTTATGCAACCCTTCACGCCAAGACACAGAAGGGAGCTTTATGTTCCACCTTACACCGTACACAACCCCATCCTGCGAAAGCCAAAGACTGGCTCCATCATCTCTCCAGTCACTGCAGCCACAGTCCTGGGCCTCCGCAAAGAGGAACGTTTGAGGCGGAGAAGCCTGGAGTTGGCAGCTGGCAGAGTGACCTGACCTCTCCCCGTTTCTAATGGACTGAGTGACTCAGAGTGACCAGCAGCCAGCGGCACCTCTTGGGCTCCTTATTCCACATGCCTGCGCTGATCTGTGCCTACCCGGGAAATGCTGTAGGTGATTATGCTAATCCCTCTTCCCTCTCCCACTGCAGAAATGGCCAGAAATTAAGAGCTTGTTCCATTCCTTCCAGGAGTAGCTGTCAGGCCTCCCCATTCCTAGTACTACAAACCCCAGCCCATCCCCCTCCCAGCCAAGCCGAAGGAATGTTTAATCCAGGCGGCCTATTCTAGTCACGGACAGGAGCAGGGGTTGTCTGATCCGTCTCTGGGAAGAGGTCAGGCAGGCATGGGATGTGGGGGGTGGGGGTGGGGGCTTGTGCTCCGGGATGCTTTAGGGTGCTGAAAGGAGGCAACAGGAAGGGTGCGGAAAGTTCCAGAACCAAGACAAAAGCATTATGTGGGCTCAGTAGGCACTTGAAGGGCTAGGGCTTGGGGCAAGCAAAAGACTAAGGAGATAGAAAGAGGCCGAAGCAATTTAAGACTCCATTGCAATAGCACAATGTGAGAGGAACACTAGTGTGGAAAATGGGAATAATGAGGACCATGACCACGATGGGACTCAGCTTGTGGCACAATAAATGTGCATTTACTGTTTCTTGTCTGCCCAGGGTTTTACTGATCTTGCCTTGAGGTTCCTACTATTGTGGTGGGAATACTGACTTTTCAGAGCGAAGTGCAGCAATTCATACCTGGAAGCTCCACCCTGCCCATCTGTTGCCATTAGCTCTTATCAGTGACATGTGGCTGTGTGAATTATCAGTAGGACATAACACTAGACCAGGATCTAGCGAGGAATCATTAGTGAACCATGACTGCTAATTCCACAGTGGGCAAAATGGCAAAAACCTATCACAGGCCAAAGTGAGCAAGTGCTTCATTGCTATTTTGGCTAATATATATGGCCCTCCTGCAGTACATCTGGCCCAGTGGAGGTTTTAAAGCTTCCTATTCACTAGCCAGGTCATGCCCTTGTGAATACAGTGGTACCTCAGTTGAAGAACGGTCCGGTTTAAGAACGATTTGGTTTACAAACTCCGCAAAAAAGGAAATAGTGTCTTGGTTTGAGGACTTTACCTTGGTCTAAGAACGGAATCCGAATGGTGGAAGAGCACCGGTGGCGGGAGGTCTTATTAGGGAAAACGCACCTCAGTTTAAGAGCGGTTTTGGTTTAAGAGCGGACTTCCGGAACGTATTAAGTTCGTAAACTGAGGTACCACTATATATAGCTCCTTTTCCAGGCAGACCCAACCCAAGCCACTTCCACCTCTTGCATCAGCCACTACCAGCTTCATTATTAAGATTTGATTTACCTGTCCTGGCTCTATGCAGGCACTGCTCCCAAGTACAACAGCTCTTGAAGCTTATACAGTGGTACCTCAGGTTACATACGCTTCAGGTTACATTCGCTTCAGGTTGCAGACACCGCTAACCCAGAAATAGTATCTCGGGTTAAGAAATTTGCTTCAGGATGAGAACAGAAATCGTGCTCCGGCGGCGCAGCGGCAGCAGGAGGCCCCATTAGCTAAAGTGGTGCTTCAGGTTAAGAACAGTTTCAGGTTAAGAACAGACCTCTGGAACGAATTAAGTACTTAACCCAAGGCACCACTGTACTCATAAAAATCTAAGAACCCTGTTGGATCGGACCAAAAATCTATCCAGTCCAGCATTCTGTTCTCAGAGGCAGCTATCAGATGCCTCCAGGAATCCTACAAGCAGGGCAGGAAAATGCAACAGCATTCTCCCTATTCATGATCCTAGGTATTTAGGGAAATTTAGAGTACTGTCTGCCCAACCTGCTAAGAGGTGCTCAGCATACATAAACCTGACAGTCCAAAGCTTTAGTCAACACCACTTGGGATTTGACACAGGCTGAGCTAGAGAGTTCAGCTCACTCCCACTCAGTTTTTGAGGTTAGAGTATTAAGCAGCTGCATTTCTCACTGGCTCCTGGAAGTTTTCAGAGGCTGGAATTTTGTGAATGAAGCTCAGAAGGTAGGACAAAGAGTGGCATAGTAGTGGCTGAAAGTCACATTGCAGCTGCCTGGCTGAAAAACACAAACAAAAACAGGAAGCGGTCCCAGGCACCAGAAGTGGAAGCATTTAGGTGGAGTAAAATGCAATCTGAAGGGACTGCTTGAGTTAGACAGTTACGGACTCACACGCAAGTCTCTGTTATTTGTTGTAAATATCCATTTAGAACAGTGTTAGAAACTGAGATATGAAAGCTAGGAGCTAAATGGCCCCTTAAACCTAGGTTATGTGCACAACAACAGAATTCTAGGCATGCTTTTTTATAACAAGAATACAAAGCTGAAAATAAACTGCAGCTAAAATCTTATGTTCATTTTTCACATGGTCTAGTCCTTCCCCTGCCCAACCCCCTAATATTCTTAAGAGCGTCTCTTATCCAGCCTTCAGAGAGTAGCTGGAAGAGGGGAGGCAGAAAAAGGTCCTCCTTTCCTTCCACCCTGCAGTTTTAATCTGAAATCTTTGGTGCAGTACTTCGCCCAGAGCTCATAAACTGCTCACACTAATGAAATTCCCTGTCACAAAATGCGCCTAGAAAAATGGGAGTTTCAAACACTGATTTAGAACCAACAGTATGCTAGGTATTGCATTACCTTTACCAAGTTTACTAACATGGACACAACCAAAATGACGATGGCAGATGTGAAAATGTTAAGGCAGCAAGAATATGAGATCCTTACTAGATCAGAACTAGGGCCCACCTAGTACAGAGCAGTGGGTGCAGGTAGCAGCCCACTAATGTTCTCCAAGCTCTTATTTTTAGATATATACTGTCTCTGGATGTGAAGATTCTCTTTAGCTATGATGGCTAAGAGCCACTGATCGATCTATTAATTTAATCGTTTTTCTATATACAATTAATTTATATTGTTAAAAGCTATATAAGCTAGTGACCTCCCCTCCTTTTGGAATGGGTGTCATTAGCTATAGCTATGCTATTATGTGAAATAGGGTTTCATTTTATCTGTTCTGAGCTGGTTGATTTAACTGGGTGATCCTAAGTTCTAGTATTGAGGGAGAAGGATCTTTAACCACTTTTTCAAAAACATTCCTAATTTTGTAAGCCTCTACTATCATTGATGCTATTTTCTAAACCGGAAGGATGCAAAATACTTTCTTTCTTCAGAGAGTGCTGCGTTGCGCTGATGAGTGTTATTAACTGCTCTTTTCCGTAACTTTCCAGTACAAGATTATTGTTTAGAGGTGGAGTTATCAGAATTGAACACAGTATTCCAAATGTGGCTCCGCCATAGATTCATAAAGGCATTATGATATCAACTAGCAGTTTTAAACCCCTTTCCTAATAATTTCCACATTGAGTTTGACTATTTGACTGCTCTGCACAGCACTGGTTTTTTTTTGGTGTGTGTGAACTGTTTATCGTAACTCCAAGATCAGAGAGCTCTTTTTGGAGCTCCTGGCAGTCTGTTGGAATTTTCACCATCTTGATAACTTGGGTATCATCTGCAAACTTGGCTACTTGAGTGATCACCCTGGCTCCATAACATTTATGTGTAATCTAAATAGCACTGGTCTGAAGACAGGTCTTTAGGGGAACCCCACTGCTTACTTCCTTGTGCTCTGAAAACTATTTAATGACTGCCCATGTAATAACAGGGGAGGTAAAGGCTTAAGTGAGAGCAAACATTGTAGCTAAGTTGAAAGTGAAGGAGGAAAGGCTTTGTGGAGAGGAGGATGCCAAGAAGCAATTCAGAAGCAGAGAGGGAATTAGTTTCATGGAGAAGAAGAGGAAAGCAGCTCCAGGAAAAGGGAGGGGCACTTGTGACAAAGGCTCAAAAAGAGTGGATGCAGCCCTCAGTCCATGTTGCCTTATAGAAAAAAGTACTTATTCTAGACGCATGGTCAGGTGACTTCCTTATTTGATGCAGGAGAACATTGCCAACCAAAGACATTTTGCTGCCTGACCTGGAGCCCAATTTCCCCATCCCCAGATTTAAAAAAAATGCTGCCCTAGACACAAATCCTTTTCATATATTCCACCCACCACTTTTTCAGGTGGCATCTAAAAAGCAAGTTCTTTCACCCTGCTTTATGGAAAACCTTTATGGTAGCACTATGTTTTCACATAACAGCAGTGTGGTTCCCTCTCTGCTGGGGTGTAGGGCATTTGTTTAGCCATTCTTGGTTCATCAGACTTTTTGGAAATATGTTTCACTACCTGTTTGCGTTTATTTTATAACTCTTGAGTTGCTGTTGTTTTTAGGATGCTAGGATGATATTTTGAATGTAACAACTTCAGATCACCTTCTGTGGTAATAAACTGCCTTGTGTGTCCACTGACTGGGAAAGTGTGGAGAAATACTGTAAATTAAATAAACCTTTTGTGAAATCTAGCAGCGGAAAGGTAGGTTCATTCAGAGCCAGAATGTATGGTAGGGTGGCACTTTTGTCGCAGTATGTGGCTCCAACCACATATGCAACAAAACTGCCCTAGGAAAGTCTTACTAATGTTTGACACAAAAGCATTGTTATCTACCAACCCTGCATTTCTGCAAAAGCGACTCCATCCACATGCCAGCTGAGCCAACAAGCACGTCCACCACATATGCATGGATGTAACTGCAGTGTCCACAATCTTTAGTGTGTATGTCACTAACAACAGGAAACACAGCTGGAGCTGTGGCAACAGTAGTTAGGTATGTGCCAAAGCTAGCTAAAAGCAAGAGGATGGGGCAAGAGCACAGCAGAGGAAGTTGCCTTGTGAGCAGCTCAGACTGTTTGCCCATTTAGTGCAGCGTAGTCTGACAGGCAGTAGCTCTCTAGCCATTATAGCTAGAGATGTCAGGGACTGAACCTGGGATCTTTGGTATGCTTTGCCACTGAGCTGTTGTCCCTCCAATGACATTTAAGTCACAATGTCAGATATTTCTAGAATAAGGTTACCAGATTTTTTTCAAAGAATCTGGGGATACTTTTTTTTTTAAGAGAAAAAAGTTATTATTTCTTTTTTAAAAAAGAAGTAATATCTTCTCTTCTGTGGTCTCCTCTGTTGCATGGCCTTCCCCTGGGACCTGGCCTGGTTTATTGGAGCACTAGCCACCATGGAGTAGGCTTGGGTCGGGCCTGGGCTCGGCCACATGTCCTTGCCCACCCAGTGCTCTCCTACCTCTCTTCCTCAGCGGTGGCAGCGGTGCTGCAAGGTCAGGGCTCCCCTCTTTTTTCTCCTTCTTTCTCTCTCTTCCTTCTCCTTCTCCTCTGCTCCTTCTCCCTGCATTGGCTCTGGGGTTTTCCTGACCCCAGAGTGCTGCTGGGGATCAGTCAGGTGGCTGGGTGCTCTCACACCTGGCTCGATTTGGGTTGTGGGATGTGTGTGTGTGTGAGTGGTTCCCCCAGGTGATGCACTGGGCATCCCCGGTTCCCCCTAGGAAGTGGCGGCGGCAGCAGCAGTCTCAGCAGCCCGGAGCCAGCCTGGTAGCGCAGTTGGCTCTGGCTGGCTTCAGGAGCTGCTCGCTGCCATGGCGCCCGCCATTTTACCTCACTGGAAGTCCCCATATGATGTGTCTTGTGCCGTTGAACCAATCATGCAACATTAATTCCCTACTAATAAATCTACAACACTTAAAATATAAATGCGGGGACATAAAATGAAATTCTGGGGATGGATTTTGTCCGGGGACAGATTTGTAAATCTGGGGACTGTCCCCAGGAAACGGGGATGTCTGGTAACCATATTCTAGAAACAAATCCAGAGACAGCACAAAGGACCAAGCAGCTTTGTAAAATGGAGAACACATAATAAATGCCTAACCTGCAGCACCTTCCCCCTTTCCAGTCGCAGCTTACTCACTTCATTCCAAGAAAGAAAACTGCAGCAATGAAAAGCACAACTACATTTTATGAATCATTGAGCTAGTCAGTGAGGAGAGTGCTCCATGCAACAAAGCCAAGGAAAACAGCCCACATCAGATTAGGAAGCTAGCACAGCAGCAAGTTTGTTTACTCCACAGAAGAACATTGAAATCAATGGTGCTCATTTTCAAGCATGTTTTGGATTGCAGTTTTAAAGCTGTGGGCGACTGAATGCTCCTTCATCACCCCCGTGTGGCCAGAGATGTTAAAAACCCAGAATTCTGCATTTATTCTTCTGTTCAGGCAGCCGGAAAGCAGTTTAACACATGGTATTCTGAACTCAAAACATGGTTTGGGACTAGTGCTTGCCAACAGATGAGGAGGTGGTAAGTCTATGAAGAGACTCATCGGCAAGAAATGGAACTGATTTCAGATCACAAACATAGCCGTATGGCAGAATGCTCTCTATACACAGAAACATTCTTTTCTATATGTAGAGAAGTGGTCAATTCTGTAAGCCCCCCAGCTGCTGCATGAAGTGGAACAATGTAGACAGAGGCGTCCCACCTCATTTGCTTTTTGTGAGTAGGTCCTAGTTGGAAACCGTAGTTCTGTTTTCCGAGTTTGTAATAAGGCACAGAAGGACAGAGACACCAAAGGCATTCCCTACCCCTTAAAACAGAGAGGAGGAAACTGTTGTTCTTTCAGATCCCATCATCTGAAGTGAGCATAGCCAACAGCCAGCAACATCTGGAAGACCCAATTCTCCCACCCCTGTTTTAAAAACACCATAGTAGGCCAGATATTTCTCTCCTACCTCCCCTTTTCCCTATGAGGTTCTTCGTCTGATAAAATAGCTCTTATGTTTCACCAAGCTGATGTTCTGATGTGTTTGTTGCTTGAAGCTTTGGAGGGCCTGAAATAAGTCAATTTCTGGTCTGCCTTATTCACCAGGGAGGCGCATGGAAACCCAGGCATGTCAAGGAAGCAACACTCAGCTTTCAAGGGCTGAAAGATCACAGGAAATAACTTTCAAACTATATTCAGTAAGTGACCCTTACACAGAGCTTATTTCACATATTACACAACAGCAAGACTGTGTTTGCCACCGTATCTACATATTAGAGGGGGCCATAGCCAAACTGGGCTGCCACCAGTGCATGTAGGATAAACACCTTGTGTTTGCTTTTAGGTGTAAGCTGCTCCCCCCTTCATGTGCTCCTAAAAACTGTAACAGATGAACAGGAATGACTCCAGCTTTTTACCAAGCTCCAGCAATGGGGATTTTCCCTTGAGAAACCATGTTTGTCCAGTTGAATATAGACTTCATACACACACACCTCTGTCTCTCCAGGAGCTCTTTACAAGAGGCCCAAAGACAAGTTGCAAAAATTTTAAAAAGCCTGAAGACCTGTTCATAAGTATCTCATGACTCAGACCCTATTGCATGATCGCTGAAAACACATGAGCTTTTCTTTTTTAATTTTGAATTTGCAAATGCTAAGGAAGACCACATTTTCCTAAGTTAACTCACACATTTTACGATCTAGGCCCTAGATTCTAGGCGTAGTCACAGAAGAGGTGTGATTTGAACAGGACAAAATTGATTTTCACAAGTTTGGAAAGCAATGAAGTTCAACTTTGTTCAGCTAAATTAATAAAAATCTAGTGCTAGCAATAAGTATTCCAGATGTGTACAAGACTTGAATTCAGTGAGCAAGTCTGGTAAATTTAGTGTTTGACATACGAAGGAACCAGTGTTCCAGTCTTAAGAGGACGTCAGGTAGGCAAACATTATTTCCTCCAGGGAAAGATGTCCAGGTCCTTTGCAATGAGGACCTCTTCCTCCACAGCAAAAGCTGTCACACTGAACTCCTAAGCACAAGGAATGTTGGATGAGAAAACATGGAGGCTCCCTACAAGGATGTAGGTACCATCCTGTTTGCACTCAGATGTACAGGAATAATTGTTATTCCATGCCTAACAACTGGTGTCTGTTTATATGCAATAAAACCATAGTCAACTTGTTTTTTGAGGGGCATCCAGCTGTCTTTCCTCAAAGTATGCTTCCGCAGCAGGACCGTCATATTTTCTCAGCACTCACAATTACAGAATTGTGTCATTCTGAAAATCTATTTTATCTACACATCTTGCATCCATGTGGAAACCCTCTGGGAATGCCGTGCTACAGCAGGTTCTACAACATGGATGAAGTGCTTCTTCATAATATACAAAGGGCCATGCTGTGCTTCCAAATCATCCTTACACTTCAGTAAGCTTCTGTCATTCCTGTTGTTTCTCAGACAGAAGGGCTGTGTCCTTGAAATAGAATGATGATATGGCTACTCCACTCTGTGCAACAGCAGCCTTGAAGATAGGAGTATTCATAGCAGACCCACAGGAGTACTCATGGTAGACCCATTGACATCAATGGATGACTTAGGTTCATTAATTTGAATGTGTCTACTCTGTATCACTTAGTCAAATACAACCAAATGTATCTGCTCAAGCAGACAGTCAAGTTATGCTACGGGCAGAAAGCTTTTTCCCTTGAGTTTAACAGACAGACCATGGTTTTTAGCTTACAGGTACCCCAATAGAGACGGATGCAAAATCCTCCCTGATCGCCCCCTGCTCTGACTCTTTCCCCTGTAATCCATCTGGTCTAATTCCTGGGATGCACGTGATCTTTGCTTGTCAATTTCTCTCTAAATTGGGAAGTATTTATGGTTACTTGGGGAGATTCAGCAAAGATCCAAAGATTCCTTCTCCGCGATTAAATATGACACAGAGCGCCATGCATTAGCAAGGCTTTGTGCTGCCACCTGATGGTAAAGCTCCATTCATAATGAGGAAAACCTGCCCCAGGACATAATATATGCAGACACTTTCCTCTAATTTGCAGGCACATGAAATATTCAGGGATCTCAGAATATATATATTTCCACAGCAGTTTCAACGATGAGTGTCTATTGCAGGCAGAGGAAACACCACACTGAGGAACAGCTAGGTTCTTTGGTACAACGGAACAGCGAGTTTAGCAAGCGACAATATACAGTAACTGGGTCATCTAATCTAGTGCTTGCTTTTACCAAACTCTTAACCATTTCAGAACATATGCCTTTGCTGTAGAATATGATGCTTCTCACACACTTTGTTTTTTCTCCCTCCCCCCCCCCATTATCCTGAATCTTCACACTTCTATCATAGCAAGAGCATATATTATCTGATAGGTTTTTTTTTGGGGGGGGGGAGTTTATTTTAAAAAAAGGACAAATGATTAGGACAAGTGATTCAATTATTTCTAAATCATATTAATAATAAAAACCAGAGAGGGAGAGAGGAAGCAAGCAAGTACTAGACTAACCTCAGGCCCCTACATTCTTACAAAGTTCATTTACTTGTGTATCACTGGAAAAGTTAGGAAAGGCACAGCGAACCCTGCAGGAGTTTTACCTGCCATAAGACAAGCTTTTTCACATTTAAGGAACCATTCTGCTAATAATCATAAACTTCTTTGATTTGAATTTGACAACTTGTATCTTTGGTTCTTGTTGAATATACTCCTTGAGTCTCTATGCATCAAAATATGAATTTGCACTGTAGTAGCTAGTCTTCTGCTACAGAAGCAACCAAGAAGCAGGACAATGTTCAGGTAGCTCACTGAAGTTTCTTGAAAGCCAGAACCTTAGCAGTGTTTGTGGAGGACATTGTAGTATCCAGACAGATGAGAAGTTTCTTGGCATCCTTCAAATATGCCTCAAACATATCAACAGGCCTTGCACTGCCACTTCTATACTGTCACTAGTTAATATTGTCAGCAATTCTGTTTCAGTTCAACTCTATTGCACCTCATCTCAAGCCCTCAAAACAAAAACCCAATAGGTATCTACTGTTACTAGATCATGGTAACCTCTTTGCATATTGTGCTGAGAAGTGGATCTTCATGGGCTATAGACACTGCCATAGTTTCACTTCTATGCATGCTTTAAAGCAAGATTCAGCTCCAGTGGTTGTGGCTAAAAGTAGTCTCTCTCCCTTCTCCCTGTAATCCACAATGCTGCCCCCCTAGCAAGCTGTTCAAGCACACACAGTGCAATTAACACACATCAAATTATGGTATTTTTGCTAAGTTCTCATTTTACACAATTTGTTTCAAGTGCAGAATTTGGGTTTTCCTGGAATCATGTTAAGACCAGCCCTGTATGTTGATAACCAGCTCCTAGAGTAAAAACTTGACACAAACCGAAACAGAACATCTACTGTTAATATGAATAGAAAAACAAAACTTTAATCTCTAGAATAAGGTGGAGTGTACCTGGCTATATATATATAAATGCAACCCAAATAAAAGGCAAGAGACAAATGGAAATTCATGAATTTATCATGATGCTTCCATATCTGGCTGAGCCAGCATAGTCATCATGTTAATGATGTAACAGAGTACTTACTCAGCTTTGGACTTGCCAAAAATATCTGTTCTAAGCAACTGTAACAGAATGCAATATACAACAGAAATCAAATTATAAGGTTAGATCTTCATGGAGGCAATCATCTTGCTCAAATCTCTACTCTAGGCTGTGAAAGTTCATTGGGCAGGTCAAAGACTAAAATCCAAGTACAGCACATGACACTGGCGAACGCCAAAACAGAAAAGTCAAATGCAGGAAAAATATGAAGTCAGAGGATACATTATTTGCCCCATCAATTATTTACAGAAAAGCTGCATAGCATGTGCATGTATGCAGATAGAGCTTTTCACCACATGTTGTAAGAGCAGAGCCTTATGCACAAGGTTACTTCAATATTTCCCCCTTAGTCATGGTGTTTGATTGAGGCTAGATAAAGAAATAAAGCAATTTTAGGGACTTACAGGACAAACACTGCTCAGTCTGTTGGAAATGGGAGATGTATATCCAGGACACCTAGCCTCATCACTCCACCCCAGTACATAGTGGCAAAAGATAAGCTTTTTATTGTAAGAAAGACTGCTTACTTGGAATGTGGTAATGAATCGTCACTGTAAGGAAGATAAGAGGGAGTGCATGAAGATGCACCGCTGGTGTGGTCTGACGTGAACCTTACCCTGACTAACAATACTGCTGGGAAAGCACAGACAAAGACTCTTTTAAGTGTTCTAGGGTGGTACAGACTGAGTACACAGACATATCTAAGAGGAGTTGCATGTTAAGTGTAAATACCAGTAGCAATATTCAATCATTTCCATTGGAGCAATACTGCAGATGGAGGCACAGAGGCTATCAGAAAAGAGAGAAAGTGTGTGTCTCCAGTCAATACCCTGCCCCACTCCTGTAGTCAGAATGGAAAGGGGAGCAAAATCACAATGAAAGCCACCAGATAAGGTAGAGGACAGGACAGTCCATCTCCCATACCTAGGTTCCAAAAATAACTGCCACCCAGAAGATGAGGTCAGGAATGTAATGAAGAATGAGAGGCCCTATGAGACACAGAATTGAAATGTCTACACAGAATACTGGTTTGCTGCTAATTATGGGGACTCATGGGCTAAACAAACTTATAAGCAGGGCGACTCCAAAGCTGTAGTCAGTCAAGACTCAAGAGTACAAGCTGTCCAATTTTAATGAATGTCCATTTTGATCAATAACACTGAAGCAATTAGGTAGGAAGGGAGAAGCACTAAGGAAAAAAGAGCCACATCCTGTTTTGAACACGAGTAGAAAAGCAGTTTAACGATGGGCTAGGCAAGAGAGGAGTATCTCACATCTCTTGCCTTTATGCTTATGTGAGTGGTTTTTTTTTACAAATAAGATTAGCATTTCAACTGATTGTTTTGGAAACAGGCCATCTGGCAGACTTGAAACAAACTCAGATGTTAGGAGACTTCAAGCTTACCATCTTATATCCATACAAGGGAAAAGGAAATGACCAAAACGCAAACTAATTTTACCTCTGTCCAAACAAAGAATAGTCAGTTTGCCTCAAGCAGCATTCCCAGCTGCTACCTATGTTCTTTTCAGAGTCTCAGGAAGCAATCAGAAAGAATGTCTTGTCTCTGAGAAATGGTTTCACATGGATGGAAACTAGTTCTTGGATTTGCAAAGTTCACAACTGGAAGTCCCGCAATGCTATGCAAAGCGCTATTTTTCAGCTTAGAACTGCCTCAAAGTCAGACCATAGCTGCTTGTTCTTTCACCCTTGCTAAACCTTTGTACAAATTAATTAAAAAGCTTTAAGGTTCTGAAAAATGACATTTTTTCAAACCTTCCATCATACCAAAAAAACATTTCTGATGAACATTTAACACAACAGAAAGCTGTACAAGGCTCAAAAGCACAAGTTTCCACAAGTATGCCAGGAACCGAGGGAGAAGTGCAGTTTTTTTGGAGGCACTCCTTCTGCTTGCCTTTCTGAAGCAGATTATGCATACTACTAACAGAAACAGCTTTTTATTAAACAGATTACCAGATGTTCCAGAACCAACATCTGCAGAACTACAAAAAGGATGCAAATGGCATATTGGTGACCTAAGAAACTCTGCACACAAACCCAGTTAATTCAGAAAGGGGCACAACAAACACAGCGATGTAACACCCCATTTCTAGGCAAGGAGGAGATCATCAGTCTGTCCATTATGCCCATTCCACACCTCACATTTAACAAGCACCCCATAACCAAGAATTATGAACTTTCTTCCAAAAGTTGCTCTTCTCTGGCTGGTAGTGGGTGTAGAACTCCCATCTGCTTCTTCCGGGCAGAGGGAAAGGATGGGCTTGAGAGAGAACACTGGTAGGTGCCAAGTCTTACTTGTGCCAGACACAACTCCTACTCCTTCCCACCTCACCCACCGGCCGTTACAGCAAGAGATTACACAATGAAAACTATTCTAAAGGTCTTTGCAAATGCCAACTAGTATATCTGTCCCTTCTAGATCCTTTAGCCAATAGTTAGTTCTGAATCAGCTAAACTTGTACACTGCAGGATAGGAGGGTTTCATTCAGCCAGAGGAACAATAAAACCGTTGTGGGTTGAGAAGCAATGTTCACTTTTGGGCCACCGGCAATCCAAAAAGAGCGCAGGAGCTTCCTCTCTAGAGGTCTTGGCTAAAATAGCTGTAGCCATCAGGGCCCGTTGTCTCCTCTCGTGTGTACAGCTGCTTCTGGTACCGTGCTGTAACAGGTATTCCTCCTGGTATACTGTGGATTGAGACAGAGATGGGACAGATTATTGAAACTGCTTCAAAAATGATCACTGCAAAGTGTACAGGAAATGAACATCTGCTTATTGTGGAATCTCAAGCTGGACCAATACTGTGCAAAATCCAGTTGTCTTGAAAAATCCCACTTCCCATTCACCACAATAAAACACCCTGCAAGTGAGTGATGGGTGGGGATAGCAATCCGATAAGATCTGCAGTTTTAGCATACAAAAATGGCCTCACCTGTAGATTTAACTTCATACCAACGGAAAATAATTATAAATCTTCGGATGATTTCTGCTAAAAGTTAACAGGATTATATGCAACAAGGCAGTACTGTCCACTTTTGGCAGAATGCCTAAGCTGCAGCACAGACAGAGCCACAGCCCTAAAACTTGTTTGTCACGTAAAATGCCATGCAAATCCCATGTTCAGCACATTTGGCAAACAGAGTTTCCCCAGCAAGTTGAATGCACCCACGTGCTTGCAAAGACTTGGAAAGACCAATGCCACCACCAGAATATAACATCACCCAAGTGCTTAACGTATGCTATACAGAAAAGGTGATAAGATTTCTTTGATGCCATACCCTGTGAGTCTTCATGTTTTGTGGCGATTCCATGGTGTTTGACTGGTCCCACAAAAACAAAATTAATATAATAGAACAATCTGCAGATCTCTGTGTTAAAATGATACAATAGAAAATATTTTTCCTTGCTAACACCCCACCCCCATGGTCCCAAAGACAGGCAACACACCACTTGACATGTTCTATGAAAAATATTTTGCTTTATGGAGTTCTCCAAGAAAACCTGTACCCATTTGACAGCGATATATACTGGAAGTTTTCCCCCCAAAATTTCTCTACAAACTTTATCAAAATTAAAAATGCTTAGGTGAAACAAAAAACAAACAAAAAAACAGAACTTTGAGTAGTAGATGCTGGGTATGGTACCTAGGAACTTGATGCTAGTGACCAGAATAGCAAGAGAAGTCAAGAGGGCTGCTGACCCCTACATGTCTGAAGCACATCTATGGAAAGGCTGCTAGGACAAGGCCCAAATCAAGTAAGAGGTTACAGTTGCCAAATTGGCTTCATCGATTTGGTTCTGACCAAGTGAAGGAGATCCACACCAGACAACATCATTTGGAGAATCTGCAATGTGTCATTTGACTCATAAACCTCTCTTTCCCCAAAATGCTTATTACCTTTAGTACATAAGTAGCAACATAGACCTTTTAAACATTAGAGCTGCCTGCAGATGAATCTGAATTTTTTTTGGTAAAAATCCAGACTATAAGCCAGATGCGAGACAATGCTTCCTATTCAGTGGCAGATTATACAATGTAGCTACTACAGACAGAAGAATATTTAAACACTTACTGGTTCTTGTGTTTGAAGCCGCTGATGTGAGCTTGGTACTGCTCTATGGAGTTCAGTACTATGTTACAGCTTTCACATGGATATCCCTTCCCAGCTGAAAGACAGGGTTAAACAAGTGTGAGCACCAAATTCACTGAAGCAAACACTCCAATGTCAATTACCAATTGTGAAGTGTTGTTCACAGTGACTAAGCCAAAGATGATGCTAGGAGTTCTAAGCCAGGGGAGAGGAAGAGGATCCAGCCAAATAGCTGGATCGTGAGTTCCCCCATGTGTCACTTGACAGGTGGAAAGGGCCACCCTATGGCAGGTCATCATGACAGCAGGTGACAAAAATTCAAAGGAAAAATTTGAGGGACTCATGATTTTCCCTGCTAGCCTAGCTTGAACTCAAACTGGGCTGCAAGGGAAGATTCCTGCCAAAGTAGAGTTTGCAGAGATAGGCTCCACTCAGGAGCTGAGTGGTATCAGCCACAGCAGGGCTTGCATTGGGCACCAAATATAAAAGGTGTCAAATACAAGCCCTGCTTATCAACCAGGAGTGCACATCTGAACCTACCCCACAACCGATGCCGTATATGATATCAAGTGTGGGGCAGGTGGGCTTGATTTGGGGGAACCTTGCTGGGCCTAATTAGGCCCATATTAGGCTCATGGTTCCAGAGCTTCCCCACCACTGCTCTAAGCATTGCTATCCAGCTCCAAGCTGCCACTTTTAAGTTGCACGGTAAAATGATCTCTCAGCACACAGTGAGCTTAATCAACAACGTTTCCAAGAACATTCCTCTGACTCAGGGTCAATTACAGAAGATGTGGGAGGATCCATGATTAGATCTCCAAATATATCTATTTTTGCTGACAACTACTGAAGGGAGTTTCAAAATCTGAGTAGAGTAATTCTCCCTCACACCATTTTTATTATCTAAATGTTTCTGCCCCAGCTCCTGTTTGCCCCACTGGGGAAAAATACACAGGTATCTTTCACCCTGCATAGTAAACAGCAGCTGCTGCTGCAACACATGGGGGGGTGTTAGATAAAGAAAATGACATGGAAGGTATTAGGCCTAACCCCCCTGCTTTCCTAGGGCCACTGCTCCAATTAAATTTAGGGGGGGGCATTTAAAATAAAAATAAAAATAACCAGAACAGAGTGTGGTGGGAGGGAAGGAGGGAGAGAGAGAGAGGAGGTTATTTCATTTGGCAAGCAATGCTTGCACTGACAAACGACTGGCACAGTGTGATGCTGAATTCCACTTCAAGCGTCTTGGGGCACCTTAAAGAATAACAAATTTAATACGGCACAAGCACTCTAGTTCTCAAAAGCTTGTGTACTAATAAATGTTACCTTTTAAGGTGTCACAATACATTTTGTTGGTTTTGCTGCAACAGTTTCAAGTACGTGCCCTTCTAGAAAAAGTAAAAACAGAAATACAGGAAGATGTGATCACCGATCTCCTGTTCTTCACAGGGCTCCCACTGCAATTTTATTTTCTATATTTGTCCCTTTTGCTCTGATGCTTAAATTGTACCAGAAGAAAAATAGAATATTTTAAAGCAAAGAAACAGAATGAGACACAATGTGTTTCATAATGCAATAGGATTCCATTTTGTGATTCATCTGCTTCAGGTCATCTATAGTTACTGGGGCTGCAATCCTAAACCAATTTGCATGGGACTAAGTCCCAAAGAACACAGTGACACCCAATTCTGAGTAGATATGCATAGGATTGTACTGTTGAACCACCTTTTGTAAGTATGGTATATAATGTATTCAAGCTATGTTGGTGGATTTTCTTCAGTATAGTTCTCCAGTAAAGACACATATGTCTGTTTTATCATCTAGGGGACTGGTATCAGTGAGAGGAGAATTTAAGAGGCAAGGAATACACCAGTGTCTTCATGCTAATACTGCACAAGTATGGATGCCACATTGCAGGAAAGAATGAAGAATGGGTATATTATAATGGCAACTGTGCACTATGGAGAATTCCAAGGCTCAAAACATCTGCTTAGATGAGAAAAATGGTGTTAAGACTACATTCCAGAACGGTTCCTAACTGTGAAACTGGATCAGCCACTTGTAGAATCAATTTGGTTGGAAATGCAGATTATAACCATCTGATGCCTCAGAATTCTCACTTGGGAAGCATATTAAAGTGTTCTTGCCTGTAACTACCATCTCCTTTGCTGTAACAGCCCCAACGTTCTCTCTCAATGGGCTTTAATTATAGGAAATGCAGTTATGTAAGTAACTTGAACACTGTTGGAATATCTGTTCCCCAATGGTTAGGAAAAGCAACTTTTTACACAGCAGTAGTAGGAAATTTTTGAGTTTGTCTAGGCAAGGGTGGCCAATGTGGTGTCCTCCAGATGGTTCTTGGACTACAGCTCTCCTCAACCCTACCCATTGACCATGCTGGCTGAGGATGGAAGGCATTCACTGGCAAAAGCCTAATCCCCTGCTGTAAACCCACCTCCATAGTACAAGTCTACCATGCTACCCTATGTGGAATATAGGAGCCAAAATGGGCATCCACATAAAAGGAGGTGCAGCACACACAGAGGCATAGTTGACAAGCGTGTGATGTGGCTACTTAATGCTGTATGACTATGAAACAGCAGACATCAGTCTTAGGCATCCTTCCACTTCCCCCAACTTACCTTAGCTGGAAATAGTTTTTAAGCAATTTCTGTGAACAATTTTCACAGTTCTAATTTGCAAGTGTTGACAGTTTGGGAGTTCCAGATCTTAATAAAGGTAACATTTTTGGGGCCTCTAACTTAACTCCCACCTGTTCCCATTTCAATGAATCAAATAAATCCAAACCGAGAAAATGAATTTTCTGTCTTTTCACTCAAGGATCATGAGAAATGTAAAATAAAGTTCTCTAGTCAGCTAGAAGGGGAGTCAATTTATCATAAACACAACAACACTAAAGGCTTAATCAGGGCCTATTTACCCAAACACTGTAAACAGCCTGATGAAAACTCTTCTCAAAAGGATTGAACATACTATGGTGAATTCATGACACTGCTTCTCTACACTGGCTCACCAATCACACTGCTAAAGACTCAAGAGGAGCATTCTCAGCAAGGAGGAACAAAATACATTAAAGGTTTCAACAAAAAACAGCACACATAAAACTTGAAATATCTCCCACCATTCAACATTAGATGACCCTGGGAGAAAACGTGTTCCTATCCACTTTCTCTATACCATGCATAAATTATACAGCTCGGTTATGCTCATGGGTCTCACACCACCGTTTTTTTCCAAGCTAAGAAACCTCAAATGTGATCCTTCCTAATAGGGGATTTTCTCCTCTACCAGCATCATTCAGGATGCCTCTTTCTGCACCTTTTCCAGATCTACAACATTTTTCCTGAGGTGCAGTGACTACTAGTGTACACAGTGTTTCAAGTGTGATCACACCATAGACTTATATAAAGGCACTATGATACTTACATTTTTTACTTTTCAATTCCTTTCCTAATGATCCCCCATCACTGAATTACCCCCCCCCCCAGCAGCCAAACATCAAGAACAAAGGATTCATTCTGTATGTACTGGAAGAGAAGGTGAACTATTAGCCTATGAAAAAAATCTACTGATTTCTAAATGAACAAAAAACGGGCAAGGGTACAACAATACTGTTGCAGAACTGTGAAACTTCACTGTCTTTCGATGGAGGAAGATTTGGGGTTTTAGTTGAATTTACTGAAATGACACGCAATTCTTATTCCTGCTACGTTGTGCCACAGAAGTGAAGGTAATCAGATGATGATGGTTGGTTTTATTTTGAAATGCCAAACTCCATTGAGGAGTACTATGCCTTTCTGCATACCTTAAATTAAAAACTCATCCACACTACGACGATTCTCATCAACAGCCTTCTAGGCCTCCTGAAAACCTACATAAATGGGTTGGGGGACACTCTGAATGCAGTGGGGGAAAGGGGCACTGCCTCTACCCACCCTTTCCTCCTTCAGCTCACCACACCACAGCCTACTGCATTCAGGAGTGCCTACCAGCAACTGACAGTGGCTTTTCAGGGGGCTTAAAAGGCTGTCAGAGAGGGAAAGGGCAAGATGATTACCTTCCAACTACACCATTCTGCTGCAATTTCCCTGTAACCAAGCAACTGATACCAAGGTCTGCTTCATTAACACTGAATAGTATTTTCACAGCCTTTATATACAGGATATCTGTTTGCAACAGGGCAGCAAATTTCCTACTTGAACAACAGGACTTCCTCTTTCTTTCTTCTTCCTGCCTTCTCCCCCAAAACTGCTCCAAAGGGTTGGGGGACCCCTCCAGAGCAGCTCTGAATGGTGCATGGGGCTTCTGAGGAAGGAAATAAGGAGGAAGCCTGTTCGTATGATCCTGCATTGTAGTCATATTTGTATAACATATATAGTCATGTAGTCCAGCACTGGCTGGTTTGCTGGCTGCAGCTCCTTTCAGACAGAGATGAGTTGGCTACTGTACTCCATGCTTCCTAAATTCAAGATGGGATTATTGCAAAGCACTCTACATGGGGCTGCCCTTGAAGATGGCTTGGGGACTTCAAGTGGGGGTGGCGGCCTGGGAGAGGACCTTCTCTGTGGTGGCCCATATGTTGTGGAGCTCCTGGGGCACAGAGGGTACCATCAGTATACAGCTTTCAGCAAATGCTGAAGACACACCTCTTTACCCTGGCTTTTGAAAATTTAGATGTATATTTTTAGGACCCACGCTGTTTAAAACTCTTTTAAATATTGTGGTTAAATGTTGTAACCTGCACTGGGATGCTAGGGTGATGGGTTGGTAATTAACATCATTCATATCCTCTGCTATTTTTTCTTCTTCATTAAGGACGTTTTTTGTACTTTACCAATATTCTTTAAACTTGACACCAACTGTATACATCTAACACAGCCACATCATACAAATGTTTGTTTCTTCTTGAATTCAGCATTTTTTTTCATTTGTATGTTTCACATTTATGCCAAGCAAGAGGCCCCTACATCAGCTAACAAGAGAAAATTGCAATGTAAGATATAATCACAAACAAGTTTCCCTAACATTATCAATAGTGCTAGCAGTAGTAAGAAGAACAACAGCCCAGAGCACTTTCCTCAAGGGACTTTTCCAGGGAAGATCAGTCTTGGGACCTTTGGAAGGGGAGGGCATACCATTTATGCCTCCTTGGAAAGGGGGTTCTAAGGAAGGAGCTCAACTGGAAAAATCCCTGCCTATAGTAGCCATCCATCTGAAGGTGGAGGCATCTAGAACAGGACCTCTAATGAGCTCAGCTTGAGAAGTTTTGAGGTGGTCTTTAAGATAGCTTGATCTAAGTCCTTTTAAAACCCTGAAGGTCAAAACCAGGACTCTTAATTCGGGTAGAATCCAGTGGATTTATTTATTTATCATTACTATTCAACTCTTCTAGTGCTTCTGCTTGTTTCCAAACAAAACAATTTTGAATTGGAGATCATATATCATTTGCTTTTTATAACGTATTTATTTCTTTTCTCCACTGTCCCTAGGAATTCTCTTTTCTCTGTCACCACTTCTTCCATGCCCTATAACATTGCTGCTATTGTATTATCATTTTAGCTATTTGTTGAAAATAGTATAGCCTGTATCAATGTTCTTGTATATCTATTCCCCCCCTTTGATTCTTACCAAGAGTATTTTTGTGCTCTCCTTCCATAGATAAGTTCCCTGGTCCTTGGTAAGATTTTGGTTCTGGGTTTCCCCCTGGGTTTGATCTATATTAAATAAAGGTTATTATTACTTTTCTATTTTTTAAAAAAATATTTAGATCTGCAACTTACCCTCTATGCATACATTGTTTGTGTATTATTTGTTCTACGTACTCTGCTGACTCTTAATTAAATATGCATTGCTTTATTTTCCCCCTTCTTCAGGATGTGTTTGAGGAGCATGTTAGTTTGCCTGGATTTTGTAACAGGACATGGGGGATAGTCAACCCTGTGTCTTCTTCTCCCTCCCACAGTCCCCTGTACTCCCCAATCTCCTCCAGAGGTCCCCCTCCCTCTGGAAGAGATTCCTGGGATGTGCAGCAGCTGGAGAGGTAGAAGAAGTCCCATTTGCACAATTGGAAATCTGTTCTGACGCAGCCGGATGTCACCCAATTTTTTTTTTGCTTTTCTTAACTTTTTTTAAAAAACACCCTCAAAAAGTATCTGAGGATAGTGCACAATAAAAACATCAGCACAAATGTAGAATTACCAAATCTCTCCACGGTTCCAAATACCGCGATAAAGTTATATTATTATCAGTTATATATTATATTTTAAGACAAAAGTTCTTATCTGAGAACACTGCATCAAGGAGCTAAAGGGGGGCAGGACTGGTGGGGGGGATGTGATGAGCAAAGTTCAAGCTAGGTGGCAAAACTCAGAAATGCTCCTCCTGGTAATGCTAGCTACCTTTCAAAATCCCCAGAGCTGCTAGAATGAAAATATGCAATGATGAAACATCTTTTTGACAGGGGCATCCAAGGACTTGTCATCATTGACTTTTGCCCTCTATCTTCTGAAACATTACCCCACCCACACTTCTTCTTCTTTATTCTGTGGTGATCACTCGTGGCACAGTAAGATTGCCTTCCATGAACATGGTCTTAACAGTGAGTCCGTATGGTAGCCTGCATATGGAGAGGCTATTTTAGTTCAGCCTTTTAGTTTTGACTCACATTAAATTTATATAATCTGCTTGTGTTCATTTGGATACCAAATTCTCCTTCTGCGTTCTGAAACCCTGCTCTCTCTCCCTGCTTCTACCCTTTGCTGAACTGCTCCTCTCTGCACCTGCTATCTGCTAGGCATGTGAAAAGCACATTGGCACATTAAATACCCTGCTCCTAATCATTATGTTCCTATTCAGTCCTACTCTGTGCAAAGTTGTGCATGCCAGTCTATTCTGTGGCATGGAACTTATTCATATCCAACTCTGTACAGAATCACACTACGCATTATTAAAGTTGAAAGGCAGAGGCTGTTTTTAATTGAGAATTACTTTTTACTTGGGAATTACTTTCCCAATTAAATGCACTTAAAAATAAATAAGGTTTCTGGCATATATATTCAGTATTCATCTTTAGGT
Organism: Podarcis melisellensis; assembly: GCF_964234715.1. Lineage (NCBI taxonomy): Eukaryota > Metazoa > Chordata > Lepidosauria > Squamata > Lacertidae > Podarcis > Podarcis melisellensis. The sequence goes on along the minus strand of NC_138529.1, from coordinate 67,219,154 downwards.
GCTTATTCTGCAACCTTTAAGAGTGAACAATTTTGGTATATGTTCAAAACACACAGTTGAGAGCTCCAGTTATTATGCCACTTTGTGTTAATGAACCTTAATACTATCACAATATCTTTTTTCAACAAAAGCTAATGCATAGCTAAGTCACTACTTTGAAAGAAATTTCTTGGATGCTTTGCACTGCGTATCATTGCTTGATACAAGCTGTAATAAAGGTTCCACTTCCTAATCCAGAGAGATACTGCACAAACCTTAACGGGTTCTCATTGTTTTCTACAGATGTATATTTTGAATATTCAACTTTTTTTTCAAATCAACCAACTGTGGCTTGACTTAAGTGATGTAATAAAACTTCAGCTACTTCAAATGCTTGCACTGTCAGACTCATTTGTAGATGGTTCAAGCTTTGGGGTTGGATAGCCCAGACTCATTTGTTAAACCATATGTTTCCAAGATGTTACTTATTTAAATTCCATAGTCTTAACTACCTTGCTGAGGCAATTTTGAAAATACATTAATTCCCTCCCATAGGTCAGCTTCATTTGATTGCTGTCATATCCACAATGTATGCAAACATTTGCCCTAATCAAAAAGGCACTTTGAAAGATATTGTTTCTTCAACACAGGTGACTATGTTGGAAATGATGGGTGTAATAGCACTGTTCACTGCCATGGTTGATGTCTTCTATATTCTTTGTACTGAATACAATCATGTTGTGAACGACTACGTCATGTTGGGAGCTGGGTTTTTATCCAAAGCCAAGGAGAAATGTTCTCTGCTGGATATGCAGTACTGTACATCTTCAGTATTTTGTTTGACCTACTGATTACAGTGTAACTATCAAAGAGCCGCAGTGAAGCTTTGTCTCTTTCTCCCACCTACCTCCCATGCTCATGTAATTCAGAAAGTTTCCTTTTCAAAGTGTGTAGACCAGGCATAGGCAAACTCGGCCCTCCAGATGTTTTGGGACTACAACTCCCATCATCCCTGACCACTGATCCTGTTAGCAAAGGAAACATCTGGAAGGCAGTTTGCCTATGCCTGGTGTAGACAGACTAGTAAAAAAAGAGAGAGAGAATACACTGTCAATTCTCTGCTCTCCATTCAATCCAACACCTCCAACTACCTGGTAATTCTCAATATAACCTGGACAACTTCTCGTACTTTCTCAGAAGCCCTTATTTCCCCATTCACGTGCTTTTTCAACTGGCACTGTCACCACCCACAAGCATAAACCATTGCTTTTCTTTTCAACTTTTGCCCCCCAAAGTCGGTCCATTTCCAAGTCATCTTGCTTCTCCCTTTCCAACATTACAAAAATATGGGCCCTTCTCTTTGCCCCTTCAGCAAAAGCTCTTGCCCATAACTTGGTCATGCCTTGCTGTGACTTCCTACATTCTTGTCTAGTCTTCCACTGTCTCACCTTCACTCACATTCATCCAGCACTCTGCATTTTCCGCTCACCCTTCCAAGTTTCAACCACCTCCCTCCTTTCAAGTACACATGTGTGGCTGGAGGTTCTTCCTCGTGTTCAGGATTTTGTGGGGTGCTGGGAGCCTTTCCCACCCCAAACCAAGATTTTCCTGACTACTTCTGCCTGTCCCCATCTGAAGTGATCAATTCAAGCCCATTCCCTCTACAACTGGTATACCTAATGTAGTGAATTATTTGAGAGCTTGTTTTTCATGCAGGGCATTTCCAACAGAAGGCAAGTTGTGGCTTTGCAAACCTTTACAACTCTTCAAGCGCTTTATTCTGGAAAGTCTTGCTGTTAAAAACTCACCTGTTGAAGCTGCAGGTTCATCGGGGCTTCTCCCATAGTGTGCCATTAGCTTAAGTTTGGTCTCTTGCTTTTTGTGTTTCTTGCCCACGTAGTGTTGTTTTGCCATCAGGGGATTATTGAATGTGGCATGACAGAGACTGCAGAATTTGTCTGGGTCAGAAGTGTTTTGGTTCTCTTCATTAGAGGGCACAGTAGTGGGAGGCGGATTAGCTGGTTGTTTCTGAGCAGGTACAGCTCCTGTAAAATCAACCCCCCCAAAACATATGAAGAAAATCCAATCAGAAAAGTCTAAGGCACAATTTCATGTAATCAGAACAAACACAATAATCTCAATTGTGCCAAAGCATCCCACTTAGAATAATTATTTTCTACATAAGATTTGCATGAGCTTACTGTGGGCGTGTACATAAATATTAGCTACCAATACAGTGATCAAAAATAACAAAGAAAGATTTTGGTGTAATGTTTGTTATGTCTATCTATCTTTGACCACCAGGATCATCAAGAAAATTAATCACACCAGAATGCAAATTTTTAACTGGAAAACATGTTTTCTTGAACTCCCTCAGTGTCTGCCTCATTATCATATATGTGTAGAAGAAGAAGAGGAGGAGTTTGGATTTGATATCCCGGCTTTCACTCCCCTTCAGGAGTCTCAAAGCGGCTAACATTCTCCTTTCCCTTCTTCCCCCACAACAAACACTCTGTGAGGTGAGTGGGGCTGAGAGACTTCAGAGAAGTGTGACTGGCCCAAGGTCACCCAGCAGCTGCATGTGGAGGAGCGGGGAAGTGAACCCGGTTCCCCAGATTATGAGACTACCGCTCTTAACCACTACACCACACTGGCTCTTCTGGCAGGGTTCACTCTTCTGTGTTTGTACAATAGATACCCAGGAGCCTATTCTGACCTGGACTTTTCAGCACAGCACCAGGAGACAATTCCTCTGTACCTTCTGCTTTAGGAGGTTGCTGCTTCAGCTTCAGATTCTTGGCATGGGTCTTGCCTAGGTAATGGGAGTTAGCCACAACAGGCGACGAAAAGGTCATATTACAGATGGAGCAGCATTTGTTCCTGTCTTCTTCACTGCTGCCCTCCTGTTTGTAAGAAGGAATGAAAAAATTTACTGGGGCTGCAGAATGAAAGTTCATCAGCAAAGTGTTCCAAGTTCAGTAACTGGAATTTCTTTTGTTCAGCTTCACCCTATCCTTTACTGAACACACTGAAAGAAGCTAGAGAAGACTATTAAAGCTGTTCAAGACATGTTATGTAGCAAGATACAATTGCCATTCAGTTAGTAGTTTCTGTTACTACAAACAGAATTCTCAATAGTGCGCCAAGGCTGAATTCTACTTTTCAAATAAATTTAGTATGAAAAGGGCTTATTATAAGTAGATCATATAACCATTTTATTCCCAATGGTTTTTGAATGAGTTATCTCCTTGCACTCAGCTTCTTCATTTTTCAGTGTACAGGTACATACAATTAGGTGGGCAAAGTTTAAATGTGCATTTGCCCAAGCAGAATAATGCATAGGCTGTTCTTGCAAACAGTGCCTGATGTTCAAAATCCTCACTGGTGCATTATTCCACAATCCAAGAAACGCTATTTGCCAAACTTTCTAGTGCATTAAATTCTTTTACTTGTCCTTGGATTTCTGGCCTGACTGGCATTACCTGGTTTGTATCCAGCTTTATTTTCTTGCTTGAGCAGACCTCCTCTTCACCATGGATAGCCATGTATCGACGAACTTTGTTGGCATGTTTCTTACTCTGAAGGAAACAGCATAGAAGAGCAAGATAACCATCTCAGGAATCCCACACACTCAGGGCAAATTTCAGTAACTGCCTGTAGATTTAAGCATACCTGATAATGAGCGAGCTTCTGTGACTCGGAGATGAGCACTGCACTACACACTTTACAATGGGCATCTGTGAAGATGTGGCTGTTCTCTTTGATCATACGATCCACTGCAAAAAGCAAGCACACCAATATTAAAAAAAAGAAGAAACTTTGCCAAGGGCCCAGATATCGCCTCTTAGGGGTTTTGACAGCATCACACAAATGTTTGCACCAACTTTGAACACAGGTTAAATAAAGGTCTTGTGGCAGATAATGACAATTCTAATTGCCCAATCGGGGAGACATAATTTAAAACATGTAAATACATTAAGGCAGCTTTTTTTTTCTTATCCCACATTCAAAGAAGGGTGAAAATGCACATGAGGTGGGAATCATCTAGTAATAACACAGCAAAGAATGAGATGTCTACTGTTTCTATGATATGCTGCATAGCATACTTTCCATCAGGGATGAAGTATAGGATTGAGCAATTTCCACACTGCTACATAAAGGACAGGCTAACAATAAGGAATCATGCAAAGGCAGAAGTAACTCTACTGTTAAGTGACATGCCAGGAGTCCGCTGCAGAATAAAACCATTTCCAACAACTGCAATTAATGATTTACCATGTAAATAATGTCGTTTAAGTCAGCACAGAACACTACACAGAAAGGCTCGATATTTCTTCCTACCATTGATCCATGCCCAATTTTAAGTACAATGCCAATGCTTTCATTAGTCTTCAGCTAAACAGTCAATTGGCTAATGGGTCTTTCAGTTAGAGACGCACAGAATGTCTGGAATTGTTTTCCATTTCCAAAGTTGCAATGCTTAGTGCCTCAACACTGTCAAGATGATAAGTATCACTTTGTGGTCAGCAGCTTGGTCAGTGTGGTGTGCAGGTATGCAGGTCTCTTAGGCAATGATCTTACAAGCAAGAAGTTGCTATTTACACACTGATTAAGAGGCAGACTGGAAATATACAAATGTGAGGGTAGAAAATCTTCACAGCTGTGATTGATTTGTAATTGTCTTCAAAACGCATCCCTTACATTCACTTTACAAACTCTTCAAAATCATTATATTGACATGACAAAGTGCATTTCAAATACTGCCATTAGGCACATCAGGGGAAGAAGATCTATTTTTGTTTTAATGACCCAGTACAGCTTAGTATCATCAGCAAACCTGGCCACCCCACTGCTCACTCTTAACTCTAGATTGTTTATTAATAAGTTAAAAAGCACAAGTCCCAATACTGAACCTTGTAGGACTCCACTTTCTACATCTCGCCATTTGGAGAGCAGTCCATTTATTCCTACTCTTTGCTTCTGCAACATAACCAATTCCTTATCCACTAGAGGAGCTATCCTCTTATTCCTTGACTTATGCAGGACTCTTTGATGGATTCGAAAATCCAAGTATACTATGTTAACTGGATCACCTCTATCCATATGCTTGCTGACACTCTCAAATAACTCTAATAGGTTTGTGAGACAGGCCTTGCCCTTGCAGAAGCCATGCTGGCTCTGCTTCAACAAGGCTTGCTCTTCTATATGCTTGGTTATTTTAGCAAGTTTCCCCAGTACAGACATTAAGCTAACTGCTCTGTAATTTCCGAGATTCTCCCCTCACTGGTTCCTTTTTCAAAACTGTTGTTACATTGGCTACTTTCCAGTCCTTGGGTGTGGAGGACAAGCTGCATATTTTTGTTAGATGATCAGCAACGTCACATATGAGTTCTTTGAGAACTCTCAGGTGGCTGCCATCTGGAGCTGGCAATTTGTCAGTTCTTACTTTGTCTATTAGGCCTCCCATCACCACTATCTGCCTCATCTATACATCCCAGATAAAAACTCTCAATCATATATCCCCAATGATTTCCAACCCATTCTGCATAATCATAGAGGCTGCTGCAGAGGGAGAGAAGGGAAGCACAACTATTTTACCAACTCCGCTGAGAGACCAGCTCCTTTTGTGTCTTTTAGATTGTAAGTCTGAAGGCAAATAATTTTTTTTTAAAAAAATACTAATTTAGAAGTAACTTTGGGACTCTGTTTGGCTGAAGTATGTGGTGAAAATGCTCTAAACTACTAAAAAAAATAATGAAAGGGAAAACTTGGTATCAAATAGGCTATCCTTAGGAAGGTTAGTGACAGAAGACTTGTGGCACCTTTGCTGAATCCACAAGTGCATTTAATCTTATTATCATTATTTGCATAGCATATACAGAACTTGAATAAGTTTATTTCACTACCACCCCATCTCACACAGAAGTATATAACTCTTACGTCTTGAGGAACCAAGTAAAAAAAATTACTACTAAATTAAAGTCATTTTCTAAAGTAACACTCAGTCTAAACTCACATATTTTATATAATCTAGGTTAATATCATTCCAACAAGCACTTAATGATGCTTTTATCTTGAATTTACACTGTAAGAAATACCTTACTTGCAGAGGCAGTCAAAAGTTATAGATGATTTAATAAAACAGACAACTTGTAATAGTTGACTTTCAGCACACTATCTAGCATTACTTAGATATCCAATATTACTCTAGAAATAAAACTAAAAAAATTGACCAGTAGCACCTTAGAGACCAACTAAGTTTGTTCTGGGTATAAGCTTTCATATGCATGCACACTTCTTCAGATACACTGAAACAGAAGTTGACGACTGTTAACGACTGCAATTAGTCCTACAGGAAAAAGCAAGGGATAGTATGCAGATGACCAAAAATAGTTTTAGCATGTGTGATGAGACAAGAATCCAATATCTCTATTTAGACCAGGTCTCTCCATAGTTTTCAGTTTAGTAATAAGTTGTAATTCAGTATTTTCTGCAGCCTAGTGACATACGGTGGCTTAACAAGAAACATCAAACTTTAAACAGAACTGTACTGTACTCACTACACATTTCTACCAAAAGGTTCACAACTGGACATGGTAACAACAGAACAAAGTGGGGGGGGAGCTTTGAGCACATTATAAACAGTAGTTTTCCTGTAACAGCTGGGCAGAGACTCCTGTTTCACCTTTTCTACAGTAAACAAAATGCTTCTAAAAATTTTAGCAATTGTGAATGAGAGTAAGACTGCTGCTCTAAGACCACCATATTGCATTATATATATATATATTTGTATAGCTATTTAAAAAGAAGCTGACTGGGGGCAGGGGGAATGCTCCAGTGAGACTTACATTTAAGGAAATGGGTCTATAAAAATACAAAATCAGCATCAAAAGCAGGGATAGGGAACCTGTGGCCCTCCTGATGTTGTTGGATTCCAGCTCCCATCATACCTGACCATTGGCCAAGTTGTTTGGGGCTGATGGAAGTTGGGAGTACAACAACATTAGGAAGGCCACAGATTTTTGAGTCCTGTCCAAGACAGTACAGTAACAGAAGAAAGTTTGCAAGATGAGTATTTGCACTGTCCATAATCTGGGAAACCTACATGTCACTGAATGACAAAGATTCAGAAAGCACAGGGTTAGGATTTCAGTGATTAAGGGATGAGGAAGCACACCCAACCCACATGTTTATCACCCCCATTCCATATCCCCCCCCCATTCTCATGCCTTCCTGTTATTTCACCAACATTTTCAATTTCTTGCAAATTGTCTAACTTTACTGTGACCACAGAACACGTATTACAGACCAGCAGACAGTAATGCTGCAGTAAATCAAGAGTTCTCTGCAGTACTCTCGGTACTCACTCATCCTAGGTTCATCCACCCTCACCCACATCCCAACAAGAACATTTTGCTGCTGTTCATAAATTTTATTGTTCTGAACGGGAACTGCATGCACATCAATAACTGAAATGTATGGCACAGAACTTGGACACTGTAAAGTTTGTTATTTCTTTAAGACACCACTCTGGAAGTTTAAGGAAGAAAGGAGAGTATGTATTTTCAACCCATTAGAAGGATAGAAATCTAATCCTATTCGTAAAAAAACAAGCCAAGGGGATTTAGGAAATCACACAGCCACACATTCTCAAACCATACATACTAGGGGGAGAGCTGCATATGTACCATAATCTGTGAATCATACACTGTCCCATAAAGCAGACATGAAAGTTCACTTCCCTCACATCACACAGAAGAGCAAGGAACAAATGGCATGTGAGGGGACAGAGAAGCCAGATCTAAAGCCACTCTTTAACGAGGATTTCATTAGCAAGGGGAGGACGACACATTCTTCTACGCCCGCTCAATAAGCACGAAGATCATACACTGAAGCCTTGAAGCAGCTGAAGTGATGGCTAGACCTGAATATGTAAGATGCAAGCTTTTGTGGGACCTAGCCTAAAAAATCTTACATTTTGTGAGTGTGTGTATATTAAAAACCAGGATCGATGGGAATCGGAAGCTTCAGGCTGCGAAACGAGCAGCGGAGGACTTCTTGGAGGTGGCGGAAAGAACGCAGAGTTAAAGGGGCGCTCGCTCCGCCTCCGTGGGTCAAAAGAATCGGTAGCCACTGGCAGCCACACGCGGGTGTGTGGGGAGAAGAGAGGCCAACAGGCCCCACCCCCCACGCTCCTGATGCAGCGCAGTAAAGCAGAGCCGGGCGGGGCAGAGTAAGGAGGAGGCAAACCCCCGCCTCCCTCAGAAGGAAGATGACAGAAGCGCCCCCGCCTCACCTGCCTCCTTCCCCACCGGTAAGGCTGAAGCGTCCCCGTTGCTATCCGCTTCGTCCGCCATCTTATCCCCGCGTCGCCGCCCCCGAGGTACCCGCCTTCCCCCGGACCTCTCGTGGATCCCGCGAGATGCTCCTCTCTCCAAGACACGTATCGCGAGACCTCCCCCCCCCCCCGCGCGCAGCCCGGGAACCGAAAAGATCGGGAAGCGCGGGAATCGAACGCCCTCGCGATATTTGGTTTGCACGTGATTGAAGCCGCCTCTCCTTGGGCGTCCATTTCTCTTGAGGGCACAGGGAGGGCCGAGAGGGGAGCAGTTGCTATGGGGATGGAGCCTGGCGGCATGGCCGCTGTCGTGAGGAGGCGCCGAGCTGCACGCACACCCGCCCCCCCCCGCCTGCTCCAAAACGCCTCCAACTGCTGTGTGTGCATGTGCCCACTCATTTCTATGATGTCGCATTTACACACCTCATTTCTGTGCACAAGAGAGTAGCAGTTTTGTTAAAACCACACACGCCTCTCTTGGGGAACATGGCAGGCGGCTAATAATTACGCTACGGCCGAATTAGGCTGCAGGACATGCGTGTTCTTAAATGGAGAGCCCCCTCGCGGAAAACCCGATTTCAATCCGGTTGGCGGGAAACAAAAGGCAGAGGGTGGCTGGAAAGGCCGCGCGTGCAGGAAATCACAGCTGAGAGTCGAGCGAAGGGACCCCTAGAAGAAGCCGAAAGGGCTTCTGTGTCGGCTGGCGGCGCTGATGCTATCCAGGCCCGGGGAGAAGTAGACAGGGCTGCCCGCCCGCCTGCTTGTCCAGTGCTGAGCCGCCTTCACCCAGGATGACACCGAAGGACCGGGCTGTGGGACGGCGCGAAGAAGAACGGCTCCCGTGACTCCCGCAAGCCCCGCCCTTCCCCTCAAGCGAGGCCGCCGACTATTTCCATTTTAGCTCCGGGAAGTGAAGTTGCTGGCGCCAGCTTGAGTGCGGGCAAAATATCCGCTGCCGAGCCTCCGTCACTCCCAGCAAGGGGCAGCGGAGCCGCCGACTTGCCTCCGCCGCTGAGCTGGTGGGAGGGGAAGGCGGGGTAGTGGCCCGGTTTGGGGAGGAGCCGGCCCCGGTGAGTAGCCTTGTCCGCCCGCCCGCCTGCCTGCCTGCCTCCATGGGGCCCGTAGGACCTTTTTCCATGCTTCCCTTGTGGGGGCTCTTCACTCCCTCTCCCCCCCCCCCCCATCGCAGGGTCTCCCCATGGGTCTAGCAGCCTCTTCGCAGGGAGTCTTGGTGGTTGGGTGGCGCTTCGTTGCAACCTTGGTGGTCTAAACCCACCCCTTCCGTCTAAAGTAGGGGAGGATTCAGTAGGACCCGGGCTGGCCTGTCCTTCCCCTTTTTTAAACAGCCATTTAATATGCAGAAATCGTCATGGGACGCTTTTCATGGCCTGGAGATACCTACCAAGCTGGCAGAGCTTCAGGAGCCCTTTCAAAAGTTTGCAACCTTAGAGTGAAATCTGACAAAAAGTTCGTTCTCTCCACAAAGGCCCTGCCTCTCCACAGGAGGCCTGCCTACTCTGATTATCTTTTGCAGGTTTTTTAATGTGTCTATTTTCAGTTCTCTTCTCCTCTGTTTAGTTTATGCACTCCTCTAGAAGTACCTTCTGCCTCAGGTTCTTGATCTTATAGGATGCAGAACTTTTAAAAAGATTGCTTATGTCCGCAGCTTTGTAGATTAGTCATGTTTGTACTTGATAACTGAGCATTCCTCAGAACAGACTGTATAAAAAGAGCCCACAAACAGGCATAGGAGTGCTTACCAGGATTATTATTTTTTGGCAATATTTTGGAAGCCACTGTTGATAGTTATCTTTATTCAAGCTACCATATATATTTCATAGAAATAGCATCTTCAGCTCTTGCTACCCCCATCCCTACTTTAGTGTCTCCTACAGTTTTGAGTGTTGTGTGGACACATGATCACAGGGCCATAATTCTCCCAGAAATTATTTGTGGCATTGTCTCTGTCCTTAGAGGATGAGTTCTCTCTCAAATGCAGTAAAGTTGAGACAATACTACTGGTACGCCAGCCGAGACCTCTCTATGCATTGTGTGGCCATGCTCGGTTAACTCCCGCTTGGACTACAGTGGTACCTTGGGTTACATACGCTTCAGGTTACATATGCTTCAGGTTACTGACTTTGCTAACCCAGAAATAGTACCTCGGGTTAAGAACTTTGCTTCAGAATGAGAACAGAAATCGTGCTCCAGCGGCACAGCGGCAGCGGGAGGCCCCATTAGCTAAAGTGGTGCTTCAGGTTAAGAACAGACCTCTGGAACGAATTAAGTACTTAACCCGAGGTACCACTGTACTGCAATGCACTCTATGTGACTTGGAAACAACAACTAATCCAGAATGGGGCAGGTAGACTGGTGACAGGGAGCGGCTGCCAGGACCATATAACCCCAGTCCTAAAAGAAGTGTGTTGGCTCCCAGTATGTTTCTGAGCACAATTCAAAGTGTTGGTGCTGACCTTTAAATCCCTATATGGCTTTGGCCCTGTATGCTTCAAAGAGCATCTCCACCACCATCTTCTAGCCCGGACACAGTGATCCAGCTCTGAGGGCCTTCTGGTGGTTCTCTCATTGCAAGAGTTGAGGTTACAGGGAACCGGGCATCTGTGGAATGCCCTCCCAGCAGATGTCAAACAGCCATGTGATTTTTAAAAGACATCTGAAGGTAGCCTGTTCAGGGAAATTTTTGTGTTTGATGTTGTATTGTGCTTTTACTATTTTTTGTTGGGAGCCACCCAGAGTGGGCAGCATATAAATAATGGGCAGCATATAAATAATAAATTAGTATTATTAATAATAATATTCCCTTTAAAGAAACAATTTCTCAGTGACAAAATACCAATAAAGCTTTCTGCATTTCCTGCCGTGCCCCTCCCCTGCAATTCTTTGGCCATAATTATATTCACATTTCCTTCTTAATTTGGATTTGTTTCCATGCTTAATGTGTTATTAGCCTTCCCAGTTCTGGGTTATAAAGCTCTCTTATTTTATTTTTTTAAACAAAAGTCTTGTCTAGTTTGCTCATCTGCTTATGGTATCACATACGAGGTTAGTAAAGCATGTACTGTATGTGCAGAAGGGGGAGACACAGAGCAGCATGGCTGTCTTCTAACATCAAGCAGTATTCTGTATCAAAGCACCCCACATCTATACAGGTACTTTTACCATGGGAACTGGAAATAGTGCAGAGGAAAAAATAATGGAGTTGGGGCAGCTTTTAGGTTTGCAACCTGTATTCAAACAAAAGAATGATTGGTTTTGAATGAATTTTAGCGTAATTTCCCCTCTTTAAACATAGAACTTTCTTATTTTGGTCAGGATGAAATATGAGGGATTGGGTGTTCCATATGAAAAGTGTGTTCTAGAAAGCTGTGGATTTTTGGAAAACTGGAAATTGTCAAAATTCTGTTTCTGTAGAGCTGTGTATAATTGAATAGGGTAGCATAAGTGTGCCTTGGGGTGGGGCTCCTTTATGGACTCCTTTATGGCAATCACTAAACTTGGTCATAGGTTGATTTGTACAGGAATACAATGCAATAATTGATGACTTTCAAGTTGAACCTTATTTCCGGGCAAACAGGAAATATTTTATTGCTGCTGTATCTAGTCTTGGTCTGCATCAGAACTGTAATAGGGTCAGGTCTGATTTGAACATTATTTACTTGCTCATTATGGATGAAATGTTTCCATGTGGCATTCAAAGTTCATATTTTACATACCAAATTGGCAGAATCTCATAGAACATCATGCCAATATTAGATGCTCTGTAACACTGATATGGTGACATTGCATGCAGTTGGAATGACTGAGGTGCTGAGCCTAATACAAACTTTACTTTCTCCTGTGCGGAGTGCTGTCACAGATATATTTTATTAGTCTCCGCTTGTGGCCTTAGTAGATCTGAATCAGCACAGAATAGTTGCAGCCCCCCTAGAGGCGGACTTGATTATTGGTGCATGTGTTTTCAAAGGTAACAGCCTCAAGCCAGAGATATATAATTTTTTTGGTACAAGCAACCCATCTTAAACCTAAACACATTTTCTCAGAAGCAAGTCCCTTTGATTTCAGTGGTACTTTCAAGGTATGCTTAGACTCTCAGTCGTTGCATAAAAATGACTTGTCTGATGCATAAGGTATGAATTTGCAACTCTGCTCTTCTGAATTCCTTATTCCCACTTTGCTACTACTGTATTTCTTCTCTGAGCCTGTGCTTGCCACCACCGACGTGAACTCTACAGATCTGTTCCACATTTGGGAGACTAGGCTGAATTCATCTTTCCTTCTAACTGCTGAGTGCATCTAAAAATTGATCCATTCGATTTTACCAGATTTGGGTCAACCTTATGGTACACCCTCTGGTTCTTCCTCTTGCCTTTGATGCAGACAAAAGTCACACACACACAAAAGGACCTGCAATTGGCTCTTGTAAGAGTCTTATTAATCTTGAGCCATCAGCAGAGATTCAGAGTGCAATAGTGTATATCCTTTCTGAAAAAAATTGTAACATTATGTATTCCTTTCATCTTGCTACCCAGGTCATAAATTCATAGAATTGTTGAGTTGGAAGGGACTCCAAGGGTAATTTAGTCCAGGCTCCTGCAGTGCAGGTCCCCTTTAGGAGTTTTCTGAACAGTGGGTACAATAAACCCAATCTGTTGGGGCTGTTGTAAATTTGTTAGTTTTCAGAAAACATGGTAAACTGTTGGGAACAGAATTTTTAAAGGAGAGCAATATGTATTGTGTTTAACCACAAATTTTGAGTCCATAGTGTTGATTCTCATACTTTCCCCCCCTCATATCTAAATTTGGGATAGCAGCTTACAAACAGCCGTCTGTAGCTTGAACCTCTCTAACTCATTTGGGGATGAGAGTCATTCATTTTTGGCCTTTTTTTGAGCATTTTAAGCTGTCACAGCTTGGCAGGTCTAGTGGCTACAATGTCAAGATTGTGAATTATCCTGCTGGTAATTGTTTTCTGATTCATCAAAGTGATAGATGATGATGAAAGAAAATGGCAAATAATCATAAATGGGGAATTTTCAAGGGTGCCCCTGAAAAGTGCAAGTTCTGAATTGAAACACATGTGGGCTTGCTTATTAATGGGTCACCTTTACTGTCTGAGCTTAAAGAAAGAAATGTTCTTAAGCATCCAGAGATGGGGTTGGGAACCCAGATGATTGGAAAACCAGCCTGTGAGCTAACTTGCAGAATTAGTTAACAGCAGACTCCCAGGGAGAGAGTAAGATGGAGGCATGAAAGCAAAACAAAATTTTCAATGCTTCCTGACTTGAATTGGTTTCTTTAATTTATGTTTGCAGGGACATCAGCCCTGTTGGCTTCAGAGCACCAGTGACAGTTGTGTGGTTGAGTATGCAATCCTAAACCCTCTTACTCGGAAGAAAGCCACATTTAAGTCAATGGGACTTTTTCTGAGCAGACATGTATAGTGTTGCTTCTATTAAAATGTTAGGGATAAGTGTGTCATCCTACCTGTGTTTTGTGCTTCATAGCAATCCCATATTGAATGTGATCTGTCAGGCAGATGATATACTGCACAATCTGAGCAAGTTGAGTGCTGGTGTGAATGTTGTTTTTTTGGCAGGCTTGCAAATGCTCTTCCCCAATCTGCTTCCATGTATTTCACAGGCATACTAAGATACATGATCTGATTTATTGAATATGAAATAATAACACAACCAAATCTTTCTGAATTGTCTTTTGTATTGCATTTGCCTATTGCTCCAAAGTGTGTATCTTGTAAATATTTGAGTGTTTTTGCTTCCCTTTCTGTAAGCAGTGGAAATTTCAGAATGGCAGTGGTTGTTTTCCCATCAAAGTGAGAGCATTGGAGTGGGTCTTTGTATTTACAAACAAACATACAGGGCAGGATTAGAAGTCATTCTAACAGAAGCCTGCACAGAGACTTCTGCTAGTGCACCAGATCTTTTCCCTCCTTTCCTTTCTATGCAGAGCCTGATACTGGCTGTGGGGCAGTCTATATCGCTATATATATCTGCAGCACTTTTTAGTTCTTTGTTTACTTTGCCGCTGGATCTTTGATTGTCTAGCTTGCTCCTGGATTGTTAGCCCGCTCTGCATAATTGGCTGAGCTCTGAAAGTTTTTGGGGTGAGAGCAGAAAGTTCTGCTGAAAGAGGTGGGGTTTAAAGTTGGCTGTAGAGGAGAGCTTCTATCAGGGAGGGGAGGACAACAAAGCAGGGAGACAGGTGACTGTCTTCTTGCTGAGGAAAGTAGCAAGAAACATAAAGGTGAAGCTGAAAGAGTTTGCTGGTTTAGGTGAGGGTTTATCCTCATTTCTTATCAGTTAAGAGGGAGGAGGGAGAGAGCAAACAAAGCCAGCACACTATCTGCAAAGTATCTGTAAAGTATTGGTTCAGCTGAGCTATCCCCTGGGAAGCTGTCAAGTCTCAGCCTTTTGTTCACCAGTATATTGCCTTGTTGAAACACTTATCACAATGTTATTTCAATACTGGTATTCAGCTGCACAGCCCTAGTCTGGAGCCTGTGGGAGAAGGAGAAAGGGAATTGTTTCATCTGGTAAACTGAAAGGCTCTGCTAAATTCCTCTCACAATTTCAGAGAAAAGGATAGAGAGCTGCATCACCCAGTGCAGACAGCACTGGTTCTGAACCCAGTAGAGTACATGAGTCTGCTCCATTAATCCTCTTTCCCTAATGTCAAATCTCTATCCTATTTCTTTCTGTTAATAACCTGATTGCTAAAGCAATAGCTCAGACAGAACTAGTACAGCTATTCCTTTTTTCCACTGCTGCCTGAAGGTATCTTGTTCTCTCAAATAACTCAGTGTTTCTCCTTGCTGTCCCTTGTTCATGGATTCCCCGCCCCCCAGAACAATCTTCTGGTTCTACCTCTCTCTTCTTCCAAATCCTTCCTCCATATAGTTCTTGATTATCTGTCCGGTCATCCTTAAATGTGTGTTACTGCCCTTGCTCAACTTCAGCTCTTATTGCCCTTGCCCCTCCTATCCATTCTCTTCCATTGTTGAGCTTTAGTTCAGAGGTGGTAGCCACAGAGGTCTATGGACTACAGCTCCCATAATCCTTAACCATTGACCATGCTGGTTGAGACTGATGAGAGGCGGGAGTCCAACAACATCTAGAGGACCACAAGTTAACCACCCCTGCTTTAGAGTGTAGGCTGCTGCCCTGGCTGCTTTCATTTCTACTTATGCGGTAAAGCACCATTTGCATTATTGCTACATTCTCTCATATAAAAGCAATTTCCAACATTTCATTGCATTGTAGCATGATCAGGAAATGAAAAGCAGAGCTATGCAGTTTGGAATTGGTTTAATTCTTAGTGGTTCTCATTGCATTTTATGATGTAGAGTTATAGGGATACAGCCAGAAAGATGGTTGAGAAAAGACCAACACATGTACTGGGGTAGCTGTTTTTATGGGAGGAGACTGTCATAGTAACATCTGCATTAGATATATGGTGAGGTGCACAAAGCCCCCCTTGGCCAGTGCAGTAGGGTGTGTCATTTTAGGAGGTGAAACTTAACTTTCGCAAATTTCTTCAGTGAGGGGTCTTTAAAATATGTTTTTAATGAATTCAATTCTTCTTATTTTTTGTTTGAGTAACATTTAGCTTGGTAAATTATGTTTGATTAGAAAGCACATAAACTGCTCTTGGAAAGCCAAAGAACTTTAATTTTGCCTTCCGAAAATGTCAGGAAGTGCTATAAAAAATTTTGTTTCTCTGCATAAAACATATCCTTTTAAGCATACAACATTACCTTGTAATCATAAGACAATGTTAGAAAGTAATCAGACGTCAGACACTCCCGTTTATTCCTCATCCAATACACTCCCACCATTGATTTTGGAAGTGGTATACACAAGGTTTGATCTGAACCAGCTTTGATCCGAATTCAGAAAAAGCCCAGGCTGGCCTCCACCGCTGCCAGCACCGACGCCAGAGGGAAACCGCGGTGTCTGGCGCACCTACCGAGGGAGCCACAGCCTCCCTTCCCACCCAACAACCCCGTGGAGCTCCGAGGCTGGAGGGACCTCAGAGCCAGAGCAACAAAAACTTGAAACCACACAAAGCCCCAGGCCCAGACGGCTTCACAGCAGAATTCTATAGGAAATTCAAAGAACCCCTGATGATCTACATGACCCGCCTATTCAATGACATTATGAAAGGGGGGCCCATCCCCAAAACCTGGACCCACTCCAAAATAGTCTCCATCCCCAAACCACTGAAAGACAGCCTCAAAGTAGAATCATATCGCCCAATCTCATTAATAAACCATGACTACAAGATATTCACAACAATCTTGGCCAACCGCCTAAAAATCTTATGCAAGTTAATAGCCCCAGACCAGACTGGCTTTGTCCCTGGTCACAATATTACTGAACCTGATCAAACACAGCAAGGCAACTAAACTCCCACTGACAATTATGTCCCTAGACATCCTCAAAGCTTTTGATAGCTTAGAATGGAAATACCTATTAGCAGTACTAACTAGCATGAAATTTGGCCCCAACTTCCTACAAATCCTCAAACAAATATACCGTATTTTTCGCACCATAGGGCGCACCGGACCATAGGGCGCAACCAGTTTTTAGGGGGGGGGGGAAAATCAAGAAAAAAAATCTTTTCCCCCCTCCAACCCCAAAGAGCAGCATACAGGCTGCACACAACCTCTCCCTGCCGGAGGGGTTGCGCGCGGCTATGGCACAAACCAAGGCAGCGAGCGGGATGGATCCGCTCGCTGTTTTGGCTTCCTCTTTAGCCCAGCGCAATCTCTCCCTGCCGGGAGAGGCTGTGTGGAGCTAAAGAAGCCATAGCCCCGTGCAGCCTCTCCCTGCCGGAGGGGTTGCATGCGGCTATGTCACAAGCCAAGGCAGCGAGCAGGATGGATCCCGCCCACTGTTTTGGCTTCCTCTTTAGCCCCATGCAATCTCTCCCTGCCGGGAGAGGCTGCGCAGGGCTAAAGAAGCCATAGCCCTGTGCAGCCTCTCCATGCCGGAGGGGTTGTGCGCGGCTATGTCACAAGCCAAGGCAGCGAGCAGGATGGATCCCGCTCGCTGTTTTGGCTTCTTCCTTAGCCCCGTGCAATCTCTCCCTGCCGGAAGAGGCTGCGTGGAGCTAAAGAAGCCATAGCCCCATGCAGCCTCTCCTTGCTGGAGGGGTTGCACGCAGCTATGGAACGAGCCACGGCAGTGAGCGGGATGGATCCCGCTCGCTGTTTTGGCTTCCTCTTTAGCCCCATGCAGCCTCTCCCTGCTGGGAGAGGCTGCGTGGGGCTAAAGAAGCCGTAGCCCTGTTCAGCCTCTCCCTGCCGGAGGGGTTGCACGCGGCTATGGCACAAGCCTGCATTCGCTCCATAGGACGCACACACATTTCCCTTCAATTTTTGGAGGGGAAAAACTGCGTCCAATAGAGTGAAAAATACGGTACTCCCAAGCCTCAGCAAAATGCAGAACTAACAATATGTAACACCCTAGCAATCCAAAGAGGCACAAAACAAGGATGCCCACTATCTCCCTTCTTATTTATCCTGGCTCTGGAACCCTTAGCAATCCGAATCCGAGCAGCCTCAGACATCAAGGGAGTGGAAATAAAAGTCAGAACCTATAAATTAGGGCTCTTTGCAGATGACCTAATGGTCACAACACCAGACCCCATAAGGACAGCAACCTACCTAATCAGAGAACTCAACACATTTGCAATGGTGTTGGGCCTACAAGTAAACTTTGCAGAGTCAGAAGCTATGTGCTTCAACACCCCTCCTCCCACCCAAAAAGAACTCACTAATATCACCAAGATAAAACTTTGCCACACCAAGTTCAGATACCTAGGGGTACAAATAACCAGAAACCTCAATAAATTATACCTCCACAACTACAAGCCCCTGTGGCGCCAAATAAACAAAGACCTAAAGAGATGGAACAACAAGAATTTCACTCTCTCAGACAAAATAGCCGTGATCAAAATGATCACCCTCCCAAAACCTACCTATTCCAAACCCTCCCAATCTGGATTCCCCAAACCCAACTCTGCATGGTTACATGGAAAAAATGTTACAGGGGAAAAATATGAGAGAGAGATATTGCACATACTTTTGTAAATCAAGAAAATCTTTAATAACAATACATTAAAAAAAGAAAAGAAAGTAATGACATCATCAGTTAATAAGAAATGTAGTTTAATCAAGTCTTACTTTGATTCGTTCTTGGACATCAGCCACTAATTTGCTTCTTCGCCACTGATGTGTCCCTCACACTTTTCTTGTGTATACACCCTGCTTACTGGCTCTGTGACTTGTTTCACACACCTCTGTATAGACTGAACATGGCAGGGCCACTATGGAACTTGCATGGGCTTGTCAGTGGACTTGTATACTTTGGCTGTAGTAAGTTTACATGTCAAAGGAGGTTCATATACCCAGTCAGCTATCAGCTCCAACAGGAACAAAGCACAGGGGTTGATGCAATATGTCTTCCTTGGACGTACAGAAATGCCTCCCAGTATGTCATCATCTCCGCCCCTTAAGTCAACAATCTTTTGGACACCAGCTCTCCTCTCTTCACTGTCATCTGAGCACAAGAGTGTCTGGATTATCATTTCGCGGAATGCATACCATGCTGAGCACTAAGTGGTTGGCAAAACAGCATCCACTACAGCCGCCTTTTTGTAGCTGAAACAAGATGCAGCGTGCGCCTTCCACCCAATAGTGTTTTACTGTGATGTTGAACCAGCAGGGGTAGTATACACAAACAATGTATTCCACTCTCAGTCTTAAATTGTTGAGGGTTTTGCCTTTAAGTCTTTTTTGAAACCCATATGCAACGAAGCCTGTTTGCTGCTGTTACCACCTTGAATAGTTCACTGGACCAATGTCTAGAAGAGCCAGATCTGTGGGATGTTTTTCTGTCCTTATGGCCTGTGTGATCTGATACTCGTACACTTAATCAGTAGACAGATCCTTAACAACATTGTCACTCAGTGAAATAAGAGGCTCTCCAATTGAGAGTTGGGTGAATGAAGGATCAAATTCAAGTTCTGCAGCAGTGTCTAGCATCTTGCCACTGCTACCTGTCCACTTGCTGTTAGATAAGGTCTTCCCATCAAATGCTGTGATCAAGTGTCACAGGGGTGTGAACACAAACCAACCAGAGCAGCTTACAACCTGGTTTGACCTCTACCCAGTGCATGGTACCACCCACTCAGCCAGTGTTAGCATTTGTAGAATCACCTCCAATGGCCTGCAGGCTCTTATCAGTGCCCTTCTTCATGAAGTCTACAGTATAATTAGCAATAATGTCAGCTGGTTTCGCCCTATTTGAACCTTTCTCTGGAGTGAAGTGGTAGAGATACCTTCCACCTGGCTCACTGCACACAGAATAATGCTGTTCTGTGATGATGCTGAGGAACTGCTGATCTGAATTGTCTTCTTTCAGCATATCTTTAGTTGTATCTTCGCGGACGTCTAAAAAGATGTAGTCAGTTTCATCCTTCTGACACAGATAATCAAATTCCTGATCCAGGGATTTTGTTACTTTTTCTTGGTCCCTCTTGACTTTATTGTGATCAATTACAAGTCCTTTGTGTTCTTCGGTGATCAAGCCAGCACCCACAAAGGCAGCAGTGGTGATGGCAGCTGTTGCATGTAGGCCAGCGCCCTATCTAATGCTATGCATAGCAACATTATATATTTCAAATGTGTTGTATACATTTTTCTAATTAAAATGTTATTTTTTTAAGTATTAGAAGTGGACGGTATACTTGGTTTTCCTAATGTCAATTAATAACTTCCATCATTTCCATCTTGGGCACCAGCTATTTGTTCTTCATTTTAATCAGCAGAGAAAATAATTTCATTTGATGGTATTGCAGCATCCTGCTTACTTCTCTGCTTATATTCAGCAAGACTTATTCTCTCATCTTCTTGCCACTTGCTTTTTGACTTGTCTCTTATACCCAGGCAGATCTGGCAAGCCAGACTAATGTGATCCAATCATTTTTAATGATTTTAATGCAATTTTTTTAAAGATTCCCATGACAATTTAAAAATTATTGGAAATTCCACAAAAATGTTAAAAGGTCATTATTTTCCATGGAGCTATATACCAAGCAAAACTAAATTACATTAATTTAACCAAAATATCATTTAAATTCCCAAGTGATGCCACAACTTTTTAGCACCCCTCATTTTTGGAATTTGAAAGTTGAAAAATTCAACACGCCCTACCAGGGCAGCCCTTTGCGAACCAAACCTAACCAGTATGGCTCTTGACCATCGTCATGCAAATATCTCTGCTGGCTGTAAGATAACCCAGAAAGTTATTCCTACCATGATAGCTTTCATGCAGTGGGACCTTGATTTTTTCTCTATGCATTCTTTTGGTTTCCTGTTTGTGTTGTTATCACTTAGGATGCTGAGCTGATAGCCAGAAAAGCTTTGGAGAACATAGTGCGGGGGTGGGGATGGGGAGGATTTGCGGTGTTGCTGCATCTCTCAGTTGGCCAAGAGCCCTAATCAGCTTTTCTGGCTGTGCTTTCACTCTTAAAGCTTGTTATGTAGCTCTCTTGCTATGTATAGGGTGGCAATGAAGGACTTTGCCGGAAGCGCCAGCTCTAATTGCACTTGCACCTGCCCTCCCCTCTGTTTCTCATAACTCTTAGCATTTCTGGCTTTTCAGCAGTTTTCCCCCTCTAGCTGCAGAATGCCCTTTCTGGAACAGGTAGCCATGGTTTGTCCCAGCAGAGGGCACTATGAGCATGCTGTTCAGTGGGTGACTTAGGCTATAAAAAGAAGAGCCAAGTGTCCTTGACTTTTCTCTCTCGTTTTCATTTAGTCTTTTTGCCGTTCTTCTGACCTTTGTCTTATTCCTACAGTACACTTCCAAGCTGTTGCTCTGTGAGCATATTACTTGAAAAATGCAGCTCCTTTCCCGTGCCTAATTGAATATGAAAGCTGGCAACTGCTTCTGATGCTTTGGTTTCCCCCTTCTGTAGTGCTGAGTCTAGCACGATCCGCTGTCCCTTTCTCAGTTTTTCCTGCATCAGCAGTGGAGCCAGGTTTAGGCTAATAGGGGTTTGGGATGGCAGGCTGATGTTTTCTGATGTTGCATGAATAACTTTGGGCAAGTTGGAAATGTGTTTTTGTAGCTGCTATTCATTGCTTTGGAACCTGCTGTTAGTCGGTGTTTTCTAGCTTCTTCCTGATTTAATCAGCTATATAAGGTAGTCTTAATTGGGTGAGTGGGGATTTATGAATGTGCCTCTGAATAAGTCTCAGGTCTCCGCACCTATGAGACAAGAATGGATTGCCTAGGGTGCTCTACCTTCAAGTAATCAATTAGGAGGGGAAACTGAACCAGGATCAGTCGGACAAATAAATATTTCTGTTTGTTCCAGTGGAAAGGATGCCAAAGAAAAAGCGGAAAACTTCAGATGGGCCTGATTCCCAGAGCCAGGATCAGGGAGAAGAGTCAAGGGAATTGTCAAATGCCATGGTTGTGGATGCATGCATTGTCATATCTGACAGTGATGGAGAGGTGAGTAGTCAAGAACAAACAATGCAAATTCTGACTTGAATTCTATTTGTATACCAGTGCATTTTCTTTCCCCTCCCCCATAAAATTTTATTTTGAAATAAAGTTGGAAATACAGGCAACAAAATGAAAGAACACCACAGAATATTATATCATGATCACTAATTAAGAGGAAATGGAAAAAGGAACTCACTGATTACTGGCCTTGGTATATCAGGCGTGGGCTGCTGGGACAATTAGAGTATAACAGCCTGGGGAGAGGGTCACTAACTACTGGATGAGTTTGGATGTCCAAATATGCATCTGTATTTGATTAGAATGCAGTCAGGTGTTTGATGGGCTTTCACAGGAGATAAGATAAACAAAAACCATGGTGTCAGAACGCCCCGTCCCCCCCAATACAATTGCTTCCTTATTGAGCAACTTCATACATAATCATGGTCCCTCAGATTTAATCAATCTGCTAATTTATTTTTATGGGAGAGTTTATTCTACCTCTCTATCTGGAGTTAGGTAGCTGGACTTTGACACAATAGTCTATTCTGCTTAATGTATTTTTAGGAGAGCTTTGATTTATTTTTCTCTAAGTAATCATATTGTCATACTTGGAAAGAATAGGCATTTGGCATTGGAAATAAACTCTCCACACCCCCAGTTTCCTCTCACTACTGTATTGGCCTGAATATAAGCCGCATCCGCAAATAAGCTGCACCTTTAAAATTATGTGGCTTGGGGGAGACTTGGAAGCCACGGAAGGGATGGGCACCATTGCCCTGTGCTCCCAGGCTGCTCACGGGATGGGGGGGCTACACCACTTTGCCGGTGGCGTAAGGTCACAAATAAAAGCCGCACTTTAACTTTTAATGATCAGAATTTGGAAAAAAAAAGTGTGGCTTATATTCGGGCCAATATGGTATATCCTTTTTTTGGTTTGTATTTTTTTATTTTTTATTATCTCTCTCTCTCTCTCTCTCTCTCACACACACACACGGCTCTTTGCAGTATATTTTAAACACTAAACAAAACACTTTAAACTAAAATAGCTGCATGCTCATAGGGGAAGAAATCTGTGTCTCATGTAATTTGACAGGACAAATCCTAGTTCGTATAGCTCAAAATTGCCACTTTGAATTTTGTGCAGAAAGTAGCTGAAAGCTGACTTGAAACACCTCTGTCAGGAGGGTGAATGTGTTCTGCATCAGCAGCAGTCACCCAGCAGTCCTCAATTCTCTGTGTACAGTTAATTACAGGAGCCTGCTTTGAATCTAAGAATAGCTTGCTGGAGAAGGCCAGTGGCCCATCTAGTCCAGCATCATATTCTCACAGTCTAACCAGATGCCTGTGGAAGCTTAGGAAGGGATGAACAAAGGCCAGTAGATATAAATAGGTAAAAAAAAGGTTGTGGCCAGAGGTGGAGAAAAGCTTCCCCATATACCCTGCTCTCCAAGTACAACATTTTATATTTATTTATTTAGAATATTTTAGATGCCACCCTTTAAGGAAACTTCCAGGGTGGTTTAGAAAAACAGAAGTGCACATGACCCCTAAAAATGTTCCCATGTTATGAGAACTTGCCCTGTAAGCTGCTGAAGGAGGATGGTAGGTGTCTGAGGTGTTGGGGATGACACTCCAAAGTTATTCCAGTTGTGGTATCTATTTGTTTAAAATATGCTGTAGTGATGGCTAAGTGTTGTTCAGCTGAACTTTAAGAAGATTAACAAATGACCCTGTTCAGACAGGAGTCTCATTCTGTCCAGTGTGACATAATTATGTTTAATAGAAACCAAATGCAGTGGCGTAGCGTGGGGGGTGCAGGGGGGGGCTGGCCGCACCGGGCGCAACATCTGGGGGTTAGGGTTAGGGGGCGCAAATCCACGGGTTAGGGGGTGCAAATTACTTGCCTTGCCCCAGGTGCTGACAACCCACGCTACGCC
The DNA here is from genome assembly GCF_964234715.1 of Podarcis melisellensis. Classification (NCBI taxonomy): domain Eukaryota; kingdom Metazoa; phylum Chordata; class Lepidosauria; order Squamata; family Lacertidae; genus Podarcis; species Podarcis melisellensis. The sequence goes on along the minus strand of NC_138529.1, from coordinate 67,195,341 downwards.
ACTGACCAAATGTCAAGCTTGGGGGCATTCCACAGAATTCCCTAATGACAACCTTTTACTATTAAATAAGTGCTGATAGCAGCATTATTCACACAGCTTACTGATTCTAGGGAAGGTCCAAATCCTTGTAAGCTAAAGCCAAGTCCAGCAGAACGACCACCAGAGGAACTCATTTGCCATTGTATAGTTGCAGTTTTTTACGGTACATCCTCACCCAGTACTTTTAAAATTTCAGGATAGCATTTTACACAATACCAAGGGATCTTGACTTCCCTACTGATTATAGATCTTGTGCCTAGTTCCTTTAGTGGCCAGTATTGATAAGCAGATAGTTATTATGTGCAAAGACTAAAAACGAAGCAAAAACCACAAAAACAAAACACAAATACAAAAAATCCCACATAAGCTAAACAGAGGTTGGGGGGGGGGGACCTTTACATCAGATGATATTGAAAGTTACATCTGCATCCTTATTAGAGATCTTCCCTGCTGGGAAAATTCTTTAAAGAAATACATCATACAGCAGTGATTATTCCTTTTTGTTAAACCCCGATCTCGGCAAATATGCTAAGCTAACTTCAGATTTGTGCTGTGTTGCGATCTTCATATTGAAATCTGCAAGGAAAGACAAAACCAATAATGACAAGAGAGTCTACAATGCATGCAAGATCAGGACCTATTGTTGGCCACAATCTTTTATCTCAGTGTGCATATATTTGAAAATAGAGAAACAAAATAACTCTTAAAATGAATCTGTAAAAATAATAGGCACTTTCACTTGACTGTACGTTCAGACCTATAAACAATAAATTCTGGTGGCATAATCTCTCATATTACAGTACAGGATATGCTCAGGGAGGCCATTAAAGAGCCAATTAGGTTCTGTTTAAGTGAAAACAGTTCACAGCCAGTTGAGTAAATGGATTTATTCTGTTTGCTCTGTTTTCAGATCTGAGGCTATAACCCTGCCTTCTCATTTTCTCTCCTACAAAAAATACCTTTCCTGGGAATTGTGAAAAATGTGTCTGACTCCTGAAACATTTCCTCAGATTTGCCAGGCATGCAATACAAAATTCAAGTCCTGAATTCCATTGTTGCATTAAAGTAAAAGGCATGTAATAGTCTGGATAAACGACAGTTTTAGAGAGGAGTAGATTCTCAATTCTTCTGGCAGCTGCTCACATGTAGTTCCCTATGATACACAGATTTATAAGGCAGGCTTGGAAACCAGAAGTTCATTGGGCTCTTTCTTTGGCAACCTCCTGACAGGTATCTTTAGAACAAGCCTCCCATCCTCCTCTTGAACCAGGATGCTTTGTAGCAGTTGCAGCTGGAAAGTCTCCAGCAACTCGCTTTTGATGATCTCTGGCAGGCTGAGTCTCCCTGGTGTTTCTCAGTCATGCTTTGTTGTCAAACTCCTCTGTGCTCTTTTGCAAACTTCTTCTTGCAGTGGGCTTTGCCATAGCATCTGTTAAGGCTAATCTGAAGCAACTTTTCTGCCCAGTGGCCTGTCTAATCAATACTGATTGCCTCATAGGCTCGAGTTGCTTTTGTCTTCAACTTGTGCTATCTGTGCATATGTGATTAGACCCTTTATCAGCCTTTTACTGATATCGACAAAAAATGGTTTCTTTTCTCAGTAGAGTGTATGTAGATTGTGAAGCGATGTTAAGCTGAATTCACTCTAACATATTTGTTATATATTTATCACACCCTCCTTTAGAGAACTCAAGAGTGCTACCCTGTAAAGTAAATTAGACTGAGAGGAAAAGGAAGTTCTGTTTCACGGGCAGAAGTCTCTGTGTTCATGGGATGATTTTGTTGGATACAACCCTTTATACTGACTTTCTTCTGTAGTTTTACATATTTCATTAGGACAACTTGTTGAGCTGAATCTGCACAGCTTTCAAAGTATAAGAAAGAAGATGTGGAAGCTGGCATTGGGGCAGCCTTTTGGTCCATGTAGCTCAGGACTATCTCCTTCAACTTGCAGTGACTCCCTACTCTTTTGCTGTCATCCTTTCAATTGGAGATGATAGGAATTGTACCTCAACCATTCCACATGGCGACTTTCTTTTTATTTTATATATATATACACACCACCTACATTATAGAATATCAAAGCAGCGCAGAGAAAGCCAGAAATAAGTATAAAATACACATAAGAAATAATACAATTAAAATATCAGTATAACTCCAGGATATCAGTATAACTCCAGGAGATGATCAGTGGACAATAATTAAAAATCGCATTCAGAAACTGGGTAAATAAAAAGGTCTGCATAGGAAACAGCAGATTGTTGGAGTCACAAGAGGTCTGGAGGGTGGGAACACAATAACAGGCCTTTTCTATGGTGGCTCCCCATTTGTGGAATGCTCTCCCCAGGGAGTCTTGCCTGGGGCCTTCATCTTTAGGTGCCAGGTGAAAACTGTTTCTCTGTAATCAGTCCTTTGGCTGATTAACATTCTATAGTATTTTAAATGTGTTGATGGGAGAGGGGTTATTGGCTTGTTTCGTTTTATTATGTATTTTGTGCTCTTGTTTTGTATTTTGTATTTTGAACTGGCCTGTGATCTTCAGATGAAGGGTGGTATACAACTGTAATAAACAAACAAACAAACAAACAATAAATCAATAAAATTTATACATTGAACATGGCCTAGATTGAAGCATATGGTCAGCCAGTGCAGCTGCTTCAACAAAGGTGTCATATATTGATGGCAGTTAACTCCAGACAGCAAGCTCACAGCAGCATTTTGCACTAACTGCAACTTCTGAACCAGCCTCAGGGACAGTCCCAATAAAGTGCATTGCAGTAATCAAGTGAGCGGTCTATGTGCCACAGTCGTGAGATTATCCCTGTCCAGGACTGTCAATAGCTGGCATACCAAGCTAAGCTGGTGGAAGGCAGCCCTCACTACTGAAGCCACTTGAGCCTCCAGTGACACATGAATCAGTGAGTACCCCTAGACTACGAACATGCTCCTTTTAAGGGAGTGTCCAGAAAAGGCAAATGACCAGTTTCCGGGATGCCCAAACCACCTACTGGCAGTGCCTTCATCTTGCCAGGATATGATTTCAGTATATTGGCCATGTTCTATCTTCACTGCTTGAAATAGTAGGCTTCTGAATACCAGTTGCCAGGAATCACAGGCAGGGAGATTATAGTTGCACTTAGGCCCTGCTGGTGGGCTTCCCATAGGCATCTGGTTGGCGACTGTAGGAACAGGATACTGGACTAGGTAGGCCTTTGGCCAGAACCATCAGGGCTCTTCTTATCTTACATATTATTTGCAAGCCCAAGCGGAGGACAGGTTTTTGTGACAGAGGAGAGACTATTGAAATCTCTCAGCCAAGTATCTTTGGGTTATATAACAGCTCATTCAGAAGGCCTGAAGCAGGGGAGAGTCTTCAGCTGGTGCAAAAATAATAACTAAAGTTGGTACCTGGCAATGCTTGGAGGGCAGGTTGCTGGTCAGTGTGAGGACAGGTTGCTGGGCTAGATGGTCTGTGCTGGCAAGACTCCTATGCATTAGAAGGAAGTGTACAATTCATAGCTGCAGGGAGAGGGCTTGACTTACTGGTATTTGCCACTTCTGAAAAATGGGCTACATGAAGATTCCAGTGACTAGAATATGAGAGTTTTTTTGGGGAAGTATCATTTTCTCAATGAGAATATATAGTTCTTTGGGTGTTGGGAAGATACAATACTGGAAAGACATTTAAATCCCCTGAAATGTGCAAAACAAGTGAGCAAAATAGTGATAGCCTCAATAGACCCTATGTAAGATTTGCTCTATTGGATAGCTGCAGTCCAGGGAGCTTCTGCAGTGAATCCAATTAATCCTCATGGCCTAAACACACACGCACGGTTTTCAGTGACTCAGATTTTTAAAAGCATACTTATTTAATAAAACCAGAAAATGAAAAACACTATTTAATTAGGCCTTAGATCTGCTCATGGGAAGATTTTGTTTCTAGTGGGAGCAAACCCCTTAATCCAGAAGTACTCTATATCTGTGCTGGCGAGAATGGCCTTGAGATACCTTCATTGAATGCAGAGAAGGAAAGAAATCAACAAAGGCAGTGGGGCTGCTCTAATCTGACCCAGCCTTTTAATAATGCTCATCCGCCTACGAGAATATCAACTACTCAAGGGACCATTCAACCAACTGCCTTTTTAATAAGACCGCTAGTCCAAAAATAATCTTAATCAATTAAGTATCTCCAGCACTGCTACAAGGTCATTCCTAATGCAAAACTTACAAGGAAAACTAATAGTTATGCTTGATTTGATCTCTGTGCTGTATTCCTCTGTTCACAGGAAGAATTCTGGATAGAGTTTCCCTTTCTTTGGGTTAAAAAGCTTTCAGAATATCATCATCTGTGTTGCTTTTTTCAAATAGGGATGTGCAGTTTAATTTATGCTTACAAGCAACTGCAACGTCAGTTTTGTCCAAAGACTGCAGAAAGAGATTTGTTCTTAAAAACTCCATATATTTTCATTCAAAAGGAACTGATTAATTTACCACTGTTTCAAGCTAGATGATTTGAAAACTGTTAATGAATTCTTACAAAACAACCTTATGTGCAGTGACTAGAAAATAAGGACCATTGAAATCATCTTAAATAGCCTACATAACTCAGTTATCTAAAATCTAGATGTGCACAATATTAATACATCCAGTACTGCTGTATAGGACAGAATCTTGGGTAACAATGAAAAAATGAGAAACACACATTGATGATATCTGAAAACAAAATTATCAGGAAAATCTTTGGTCATATCAGGGAAAATGAAACCTGCAGATGAAGGATTAAAGAAGAAATAAGAAGTCTCTATAACAAGCCAAGCATACTGGGGGAGATTAAGGCAAATTTATTTCAGTAGCTCAGGCGCATCCGAGATATGGATAAGCAGAGAGCAGTGACAAAACAACTTTTGTAGTAACACAATGCCTTATTATTATTTATTAAATTTGTAAACTGCCCTTCATCTGAAGATGACAGGGTGGTCCACAACGTAAAAATACAAAATGAGAACACAAAATACACAATAAAAAAACAAACAAACCACTAACTTCTTTCCCACAAACACAGAGAAAAGCCAAAGGCCTGGTTATAGATGTTTTTGCCTGTTGCTTAAAGATATGTAATGAAGGTGCCAGGTGAGCCTCCCCGGGGAGAGCATTCCACTAGTTGGGAGCCACCACAGAAAAGGCCCATTCTCGTGTTGTCACCCTCCCAGACCTTATGAAGCAGTTCATATGGGAAGAGGCAGTCCTTGAGGTACTGTGGTCCTGAGTCATTTAAGCCTTTATAGGTCAAAACAGACACTTTGAATTGGACCCAAAAACTAATGGGCAGCTAGTGCAGTCGGGCCAGGATTGGTATAATATGCTCAGACTGTCTGGTGACCTTACTTCATTTTAACTTTTGCAGGATAGTCCTGAACATTCCAATTTGGGGGCAATATGAGGGTGGGGGTAATGTTTCATCAGGGAGGTAGCTTTGTTGCTGTGTGGGAAGTCAGCCATGCTGCTTCCTTCTCACCACCTACAGTGGTACCTTGGGTTACAAACTCTGCTAACCAGGAAGTGGTTGCTCCAGGTTAAGAACTTTGCCCCAGGATAAGAACGGAACTCGTGCGCCAGCAGCGCAGCGGCAGCAGGAGGCCCTATTAGTGAAAGCACACCTCAGGTTAAGAACCGTTTCAGGTTAAGAATGTACCTTTGGAATGAAATAAGTTCTTAACTCGAGGTTCCACTGTACAGTGGTACCTCTGGATACGAACAGGATCCATTCCGGAACCCCGTTTGTATCCAGAAGCGAATGCAACCCGTGACTGCGTGTCGCCGCTTCCACACATGCGCGTGACGTCATTTTGAGCATCTGTGCATGCGCGAGCAGCGAAACATGGAAATAACGTGTTACTTCCGGGTTGCCGCAGAGTGCAACCCGAAAGCACTCAACCTGAAGCAACTTCAACCTGAGGTATGGCTGTATTTTTCTTAAGACAGGCCTGTATTCCAGTGCAGCAGAAAAGAATAGGATTGGCATACGTTCCTGTCTGGGCAGAAATCACTAAAATGTATGGGAAAATCCGGACGTATGGCGGCCTATATTGGCAGTGCCGTTTTTGCCGACTTGCTCTAAAAACTGCTCAAAAACGCCTTTTTGTGATTTCGGGCAGAACTAAAAAAGCTCAACAACTTTTCTGTCCAGATTTTCACTGTTTGAAATATGGCAACCCTAGAAAAGAGGCCACCAGCAATGACTCATCAGTGAGCTGAAACTGACTTGTTTCACAGAGAGTCTGAAGAAGCCTTTTGTTAATGTCACCTTGACAGAGAGTTGAGCTAAAGTATCAAGGCAAAATCAGAAGTCTGGCTGCCAAGACTAAAAGTGTCAAGGGGTTTCTCTGAACTTTGTCACGAGAAGAATAGGTGTAAGCTTAGAGTCCATACTGGGTAATTGCCTATCCGACCGTAGTTTGTTAAAGAGGACCAGCTTTCCAGTGACAAATATAGGGCACTCACAGGGGCTAGCTCTTCCTTTATACACAACTGCAAAATGACGAAGCTTGTAAAAAGAATATTAAAGTGCAAACAGGCGAAACGAGAGGTGAGAGCACAGCAAGGGGGATAAAACAGGATGGCTGTGTAGCTGTCCAAACCCACCCACACAACATCAAGCAGCAGCAGCAGCAGCAGCTTTGCTCTGTTTTAGGCATGCTGTAAGAACCATCTGGGAGTCTCTGGAATGGTTAACACCTGTCATGTTACTACAGCCAATAACAAAGCAGTCCGTTTGTGAGCGCCTTGATAAAAATGGATCATCAAAAAGAAAGCAAGATGGATTTGTCTGGAGAGAAAACACACACATATCATGGCGAGCTAATGCTGTTTGTTTTTAACACAGCGGTGGTTTTTCTAGCCAGTGCAATTACTATGCCATGATCATGTTAAGATATTTGGTATATTGCCCACCATATCTTCTCTTAAGCAATCAGGAAAATATGGATTGTAAGTGTCTGCTAGGGAGGTAGTTCCCTCCTCCAGATCCATATCCCCTGGATTCCTAAGGGCTCTCCACTTCTATTTCACCAGATCTACCAGAAATGGTAGACCATTTCTCTGGTGCTATTCATTTATTTGGAATATTTACTTTGCCCCTCACCTGGAAAAAAATCATGCAGATGCTCATGGTCGCACATCTGATCATGGCTTGGAGGAAATGCAGAACTGCAGAATTCTAAAGGGGCAGGCTGTTAGATGAAGTAGAGCAGAGGTGGCTACCCTGTGGCCCTCCCATTGTGCTGGCTTGGACTGATGGGAGCTGGACTTCAACAATATCTGGAAGCCCAAAATTTAGATAATAGATAGTTACTCTTGAAGTCTTTTCAGATAATGCAAAGCCAGAATAAATTCCACATGACTATTTACCACCCTGCTTTCTAGTAGAAGTCACCATTGACAGAATTCCCCCGTCAAAGTTAAGATTCTACCACTACTTCGACATGCCTTATTTCTTGACAGTCCTCCCTAGCACTCCTCCTGTCATTCTGCATAGCATACTGCCCCTGTTGATCCTCTCTTTGACTCACTTCTTGCATCAGTTCTGTGTCGTTGCTGCCCTTTTTCTCAAAACACCACACTTTCAACTTTCTCAAGTCTATTCCCTATACTTTGTATCCTTCTTTCAGTTTCCTTGCCTCTGGGCTCCCTTTGTCTTTGTCCTGGGTCCTCAGCCTAGCCAAGTAATGTTTTGATTCCAGCAAAACTGACAGCTTTACTTTCCCTCACAGAAGTTAGACTATAGCTGGCTTAGTGTCCTTGTTACTATACTAGCTCAGCCAACCACAAGCCCAAAACAGTATCCTGCCCCTTAATGTTCTTAACACATTGGGAAATGGAAGAGCAGAAGTCAAAATTTGCCTAAGACAAGCATAATTATATGAACAAGAGAAAAATCAATGTCGTATTAACAAAATTGGTTAGATAATTGCTCCACTTAGAAAACTACTGTATAGCCTAAATAAGTATGTTGCAATGCTGATATGCCCAAAAGGCAACTTGAACTAGCAGAATTTTAAACATTGCTTCCATATGACAGAAAATCATTGTTTCATTCTCTTCCATACTAGTCAGACCTTAGTACGGACTTGGGAGAAAAATCAAGAGCAGAAAAAGGATAAAGCTTTTGAAAATAAGACTTAGTAGAAAAGGCTGGTGGTGGAGTCTGGAGATGACAACCACTTTCTAATAGATGTACATTTTTTCTATAGCTGTTCAAGCAGAAATGCAACTGACAGGAAGTAATGGACTTTTGTTGAAGGAGGGAAGATTTTTAACATCACGTTCAAAACTGAGAAAAGTTAAGAACTCAATAAGAGAGGTTTGGGAATACCTCGTCTGTTGGATGTTTTTCAGTAGAGACAAAAATCAGTTAGGGGCAGTTAAAGTAGAAATGATCATACTTAAGGTAGGCATGGGTCTAAATCAGGGATGGGTAACTAAAACCAACTCATCTGCTATCTATTGAGCCGTGCTCATTTATTGGTCTACTAGAGTCAAGGATCAGTCAACAACAATGAAATGACGGATAATTTCCCTGTATATATCCCAGGTAAGTAGGTACGTTTTAGGTGTGTCCAATTGACATGCAATTGCCAACTCATGGGTCGTCTTGGGGTAGAGCAGAATGGAATGGAAGGTGTGGCAGAGGTTGGGAGCAGAATTCCTGTGCGAAATGGTCACTGCCTGTTTATAAATTGCTGCTTAGGTGGTGGGTCAAAGCAAAGAAGTATGCAACTTACAGATTATATGTTGTTGTTATTCCATCACCCAAATAGGTTACATATTCATTTTCTGCTCCAAAATTATCTGATTCTAGGAAAACATATCTTTATTTTTCTTTCTAGTTCTATGTCATAAAAATATATTTCCTCTTAGATAGAAGCAAGGCCCTTGGGCTGCCTGTCCTCTTTAACGCATTAAGCTAAACATGGAAAGCAAACATACCTCCAGGCGCTCTCTTAATCCTTTTAGCAGGTAGACTCTGAGTGGTCTGCAAGCAAATTTTTTAAAGGGATCAGATGTGCACTAGGTGTACATCCAGTCGTTGCATTACATACTTACGGAATTCCAAGTTGCAGGATCAGCAGTCACTACCTGTTCAGTCTGCATGGATTTTCAAATCTTCTTGGTTTTTCAGAGAATCCTTTACCTACTTCCAAACAGGGGTCAATCAAATATGCAGAAATAGCAAGTAATACAGTCCTTCCTTGACGGTTGCAGATTAGGACTGCGGGTGGAAGGGGGGGCATATGTTTAGATAAGCCCCTATGTAACTGCCTGGATCACTGCAGTGCTCTCTATATGGGACTGGTTTTAGAAATGGCCTGGGAAGCCAGAACTGTTTCAGAACACACCTGCCAGGATGTGGTAGCAGCAAGGCAGTTGGGACTTATTACACTGATTCTATACCAACTATATGTGTTGCCAGTTTTTCTGGGCTCCGTTTTAAGAGCTGGTATTGATCTTGTTCTAGGTAAGTGGTTCCCAATTGGTGGTCTGCATAACCCACTCAGGGGGTCCATGGCACATATCCGTCAACTGTCTGGGACATCCTGTTTTGGAAAGCCATGCTCTTGTTTGAGAGCATGGAACGCCAAAACATGCAGGACATGTGACTCATGTGGCCGTGCAGCCCAGAAGACGGGCTTCCCAGTTTTGCACTGGGACATGTTGGAGGGTATAGTGGCACCATTCACATAACAAAAACTACCACAGATATAACACTTTCCAAGGTAGGGGTTCCATGGCTTGGCTTTTGAAAAACTGGGTTCTGCAGTACTTAGCTAGTTGGGAACCACTGTTTAGGCCATTTAAGTATTGAAGGTGCAATACTGCTTCTACCAATATTAGTTTGCCTGAGCTCAGTATCAGGGGCTATTCTCTCCCTTCATTAGCAAAATCTGAGTGGCAGATACCAGAGATGGAGGCTTTTTGGTGGTAACAGAGCATCTGAGGAATTCCTTCCCTGAAGAGCTCTGAAAAGCCCCTTCTACTGGATTTTATGCTGATGTGTTTTTACCTCTCCCGTTGTCCCCCCCTTGTTTTTAACTGTTACGACTTTTCTAAGCTGCTTTGGAAGAAATATTTTAAAGAGTAGAATATAAACAATCAAACAAATAAAATAAAGCAGCAGAAGAAAGTAGTCCCAAAGGCAAGCTTTCTGCGGTTTTATTCAGGTCAAAGCCAATGAATGGCTGGGGAAATATTTCTAGAAACTATAGGAAGAGGAGAGCCAATGGGGGACTAGAGCTTGTGAGTGTGCAGCCTACAAGCAGGTGAAAGCAGGGTGGTGTCACCAGGTCTGGTCGGAGAGATTAAGCAGCTCAGCTCAGAGGACAAGGGATGCCGGGTTGAAGACTCTTGGAGTGTAAACTGTGTTGGGAGAAGAACCTGTTTTTCAGAGTGAATGAACCATATTTTGAATTTGTATATGACAGGGAATAAGGCCTTTTTAAAAGGCATTAGTATTAAAGCTGGGAGGTACTGTGAGAAATAAATGGAAGTGCTATCTCTTAAGTGAGTGGAAGGGGAGTGGTGAATAACTACTTCTGTACTAAATGGCTTGCTTGTTTGATTATTTTAAAAGCAGTGAAAGAAAATGCGTATTGGGACTTGGAGAATCATATAATACTATGCCTTGCACTTAGTTTGTGAGGCATGCTCCTGGGATGAAATTTTTTAAAAGCTCAAGACAAAGGGTAGCACAGAACAGCAGTGAATTCAGTTCTGAGTAACAGCACAGAGAGGAAGGGACTGGTGTTGGGTTTGCTTGTGTTTAACGTCTAAATTAATTATCAAAATCTACGCACTAATGAAATCCATAGATGAGATTAAATAGTGAGAAGCTGCAAGCACACACCATAGCAGGATCACATTCCAAAGGGGCCAGGAGGACTTAGAAAACATGAACAGAACACCACAAAATTAAGCACAATCTGCAAAAATATAGCTTATAGATGTGACCAATGCATTATGCACCAGCAATACGTTAAGCACCATTCCCTTCTCTTTGAATATTTCTGACCATAGGATCTCACCCAGTAGTTCAAGCTTTTTGAAATCAGCCTTCTTAAATTCCAGAGTGCATGTCTGACTACACTCAGCTTTTCCTTGTCTCTGTGTAATGAAACCCAAGAGAACAGGATCACTTTCTCAGTACTGGATGTTTGGTAATCTGATCTAGGAAGGTATCATCCAAGCCTTCAGTCTGGCTTCGCAGGCTATAGCAGACACCCACAGTGTACACGAAAGCTCATACCAAGAACAAACTTAGTTGGTCTCTAAGGTGCTGCTGGACAATATATTTCTACCTACAGTCACCAAGTGTATCTTTTTTAAAAATATATATATATATTAAAGTTTTCTTGGTTTACAAAGGTATGCGCAATGTCTCTTTTTTCAAGTTACATTTTCCATAGGTCAGTTTCATTTGTTGAGACATTAGGGTTACATGAGGAAGAAAAAGGGGGGAAGAGGCGGAGGGGGCCGTGGGGGTGGGGGGGTGATATTTCTATTTTGCTTAATGTATGTGTGGGTTTTTGTGTCAGCATCGTTTGTGCAGGTTCTCTTTGCTATTTGCTTGTGTTCCTTTGGTGGTGAGAGAAATTGGGGTTGGCCTAGGGTGCTGTTACTTGTTTGTGATTGGCTGTGGTAAACTTTGTTTTCATGTGAGTGGGGTGTGTGTGTGTTTTTGAATCAGGTTAGCCATATTGATTCATATGCTGTTGGTGGATTCTTGTTGTTATCTTGTTCAGCTGATAAAGGGGAGCCATACCTTCTTATAGGTGAAGAACATCTTATAGGACACTTATGAAAGCCCATGAGATGGCTATGAAAGCTGCTAAGAAATCTTACTTTGCAGCTTCCATTGCATCCGCTAGCTCTCGCCCGACACAACTTTTTAGAATAATTAGGTCAATAACGTCTTTAGGAGGACAACCAAATTTAAGCACTAATTTGACCCACAGCTGTGAGGCATTCACGAGCTTTTTTGCGGAGAAAGTCCTGTTGCTCCGCCGTGGCCTCCCTGCCAATTTAGATACAATGACTGAACTGGAGGCCCCTCGACTGACTTCAGGTCCAGTGTTGGACCATTTCGATCGGATACTCCCTACTGATGTGGATAGATTCCTCCAAGTTGGTAGGCCCACCGCCTGCCTCCTTGATCCGTGCCCGTCTTGGCTGATGAGGGAGTGTCCAGATGTTGCGCGGACCCCCCTGGTTGAAATTATCAATTTGCCCCTTGACACTGGGACATTCCCAGGGGAACTGAAGGAAGCAGTGGTGTGTCCACTCTTAAAGAAAACTTCATTAGATCCCTTAGACCTATCCAATTACCGCCCAGTTTCAAATCTTCCATACCTGGGTAAGGTAATTGAGAGAGCAGTTGCTGAACAGCTTGGTAGGTTTCTGGAGGAAACATCGGCATTAGATCCATTTCAGTCCGGTTTCCGTCCTGGTTTTGGGACGGAGACGGCTCTGGTTGCCCTAACAGATGATCTCCATAGACAACTGGATTGAGGCGGGTCAGGACTGCTGATCCTTTTAGATTTGTCAGCAGCCGTTGACATGGTCGATCATGATCTTCTGGACCACCGCCTTGCAGACGTGGGGATACCGGGCATAGCCCATAACTGGTTGTGCTCTTTTATCTCTGGTCGGGGACAGAGGGTGGCACTAGGGAGGGAAATGTCGTTGCGCTACTCCTTGGTGTGTGGAGTGCCGCAGGGCGCAATTCTCTCCCCGATGCTTTTTAACATCTTTATGCGCCCCCTTGCCCAGATTATCCGGAGCTTTGGGCTGGGCTGCCACCAATATGCTGATGACACTCAGCTCTATCTGCTGATGGATGGCCACACCGACTCGGCCCCGAACACACTGACCAGATGCTTGGAAGCTGTGGCTGGATGGTTTCATGGGAGCTGATTGAAACTAAATCCTTCGAAGACAGAGGTCCTATGGCTGGGTTGGGATGGCATGGGGATGAGGGACCAACTCCCTTCTCTTGCGGGGGCCCAATTAGTGCCATTGCCTTCCGTTAAGAGTTTGGGTGTAATCCTTGACGCCTCCCTTTCCATGGAGGCGCAAGTTACAGCAACAGCCTAGGCAACATTTTTCCACCTTCGCCGCATCAAGCAGTTGGTCCCTTACCTTTCCCACCCCGGCCTGGCCACAGTGATCCATGCAACGGTCATCTCCAGGCTTGACTACTGTAATTCGCTCTACGCAGGGCTGCCTTGAAGCTGTCCCAGAAACTCCAGCGGGTGCAGAATGCTGCAGCAAGACGCCTCACAGTGTCCCTGCCATGGGAGCATATTCACCCAGTGCTTTTCAAGCTGCACTGGCTCCCGGTGGAGTACAGGGTCAGATTTAAGGCGCTGCTTTTGACCTTTAAAGCCCTTCCCGGCCTAGGACCCTCGTACCTACGGGACCGCCTCTCCTGGTATGCCCCACGGAGAGCCTCAAAGTCCATAAATAACAACACCCTAGTGGTCCCAGGCCCTAAGGAAGTTCGATTGGCTTCAACCAGAGCCAGGGCCTTTTCAACTCTGGCTCCGGCCTGGTGGAACGCTCTGCCTCATGAGACCAGGGCCCTGCAGGATCTGATTTCTTTCCGCAGGGCCTGTAAGACAGAGTTGTTCCGCCTGGCCTTTGGCTTGGAGCCAATTTGATTCCCTCCCTCCCTCTCTTTCTTTTTTCTTTTCCTTCTCCTCCTGCGATGAGGCTACATTTTAATATTTTAATGTTCCATTATTTTAATGTATTTTATTTTTGTTTTTAAGTTGTAATCATTCATCTTGTTTTTATTATTGCTTGTAAGCCGCTCTGAGCCCGGCCTTGGCTGGGGAGGGCGGGGTATAAATAAAAAATTATTATTATTATTATTATTATTATTATTATTATTATTATTATTATTATTATTATCCCTGGGTCAGTTTCAATTTACTGGTTAATTTTTCTAGTAAGGCTGTTTCCCATACTATTTGGTACCATTATCCATTCTTACTCCTGACAGGTCTCTCCAGTGTCTGGCTATTATGTTTCTGGGGTAGGGCCAGTTCTGGGGTAATTTCCAATACTTGCTTAGTTATTTTATATATTTCTCGTATGGCTGTTGTCCAGAATAGTTTGATTTTGGGGCATTCCCACCACATGTGGAGGTATGTGCCTATGGAGGTGACCCTCTCCAGCATTTTGGTGAGGTTCCTGAGTATATTAGCGCTAGTTTCCTTGGTGTTACGTACCACCTTAAGGTGAGTTTCAGAGTGAGTTCTTTTCTTTTTGTTGATATGGATTTAAAGGGGGGGTTTAGACCACATTCTGGTCCACTGAGTGGGGTTAATCTCATAGCCTATTTCGTCTTCCCATTGTTTTTTTATTACGTCTAGCGTGTTCGTGGGATTTTGGAGTAGTATTTTGTATGTTGCGGATACCATCCCTTTGCCGTGTCCCTTTGTTGTTAGGAACCCACAGTGTATCTGAAGAAGTGTGCATGTACACAAAGAACAACTTAGTTGGTCTCTAAGGTGCTACTGGACATTTTATTTTATTTTTTATATTTCTACCCACAGTCAAGTCACTGTTGTTTCCCTCACCTACAATTTTTACTCATATACTCTCAGTCTGCATTCTATCATTCAAGTCATGGATCTCTTGATAAGTGTACACATTCTTTACATATAATTTTGCTACCTCTCCTTTCTTGTATGGGCTATTCCTTTTGAATAGGGTATACCTCTCAGTTTCTGCATTCCAGTCATAATAATAATAATAATAATAATTTATTATTTATACCCCGCCCATCTGGCTGGGCCTCCCCAGCCACTCTGGGCGGCTTCGATAAAAACCAAAAATACAGTAAAATATCACACGTTAAAAACTTCCCTGAACAGGGCTGCCTTAAGATGTCTCCTGAATGTCAGGTAGTTGTTTATCGCTTTGACATCTGCTGGAAGGGCGTTCCACAGGGTGGGCGCCACTACCGAGAAGGCCCTCTGCCTGGTTCCCTGTAGCTTTGCTTCTCGTAATGAGGGAACCGCCAGAAGGCCCTCGGCGCTGGACCTCAGCGTCCGGGCAGAATGATGGGGGTGGAGACGCTCCTTCAGGTATACTTCAGGTATCCTTCAGTCATGAGTTTCATCCCACCAAATTTCACTAATGCCTAAAAGATCATATTTGCCAACCTGTATTAAGAGTGAAAATTCTTCTTGCTTGTTTCCTGTACTCTGTGCGTTAGTGTAGAGACAAGTGAAACAATGAGTCTTTCCTCTGCACACTGCTGCCTCTGTCACCCTCAGTAGGAAGTCATCTGCTGCCACCACATATCACTTTCTTCTATGGAGATCAGCAGGAATTGTTTTGTTCACTGTACCTTTCACTGCCACCTCAGTGTGTTTTGGGTTTTCCACTTCTATTCTTGCTGCTCTGGCTGAGAATCGGTGTCCAGGGTGAGGGCATGGAAATGATTTTGCCACTCCAGAGACAAAACATGGCTCCTGACAGTCCTGCTTTCTTTGTGTTATGTTCCTTCAGGGGTTTGCCTCCTGTATTGGGTGATCTTGCTCCTCCCTAGGGTTCCCTGCCTGCATCTCTGCTCCAAGATAGTCCACTCTGGTCTAGTGAGAATTTCCTCATCTTGCCTGATAGCTCAGAGTGTGGTTGGCAGGCCTCAAGTTGCTGTACCTTCTCTTCCAGCAAGGTAATCAGCTTGCACTTGCTACATGTGTAGTTTTGCCCGTTCTTAGGCAGGAAGACAAACGTGGCACAGATGTTGCTGGTAATTGCAGCAGCTCCATTACTCTCCAGGTCTCTTGTTTCCCCACACACTGTGAGACAGCTCCAGACTTCCCCCTCAAACTAAACAACCTTGCAAATGCCCCTGTTTACAAGTCCTGGTCATGAGAGCTTCACCTGCTGGATTTCCTCCTGTAGTGCTTGTATTAAAAATACAGCAGTCCTGTCTTGTTGCAGGTGGCACTGTTGCCGTGTTTGAAACTGCCTGTGTTTGAAGCATCTGCTGCGCCAAGATGGTGAGGCCCGTGAGGCCCAGTGCTTTAAGAGGGGGTGGGCAGGGAAGCCACAGAGATGAGTTTTGCCAGATGCCGAGAGGGGAACACGACTGCCTGAGGAGTTCCAGGCAGTTTTCACCCCCCCACCTCCCCACTTTTTCTTGCTTGTATTCTTACTTGCCTTAGGACTGCCTTCTCAGCACTGCCACTGCCTCAACCTTTTCAGACAGATAGCCATGTTAGTCTTTTGCATCAAAAACAACAAAAGAGTCTAGTAGCGCTTTCAAAGACTAACGAAGATATTATGGCATAATCTTTCATAGACCAAGTGGACTGTAGTCCATGAAAGCTTAAGCCATAATAAATGCGTTGGTCTTTAAGGTGCTACAAGACTCTTTGTTGTTTTTCACTGCAACAGATGAATACTATTGCTCCTCTGGAAACTCTTCCCTGACATTATTTATGAAGCTAAACAGCCCAGGCCCCAGAACTCACTGCAGAACTCCACTTGCCACCTCTTTTCTCTTTTATGTCAATTCATTATTATCCACTGAGTGCAGTTATTTTTAGACACTTGCATACCCACTTTATGGTTGTTTCATTTAGTTCACATAATTCATCCTTGCTCAAGAGGATGCGATTTGGGGCTGGATCAATATCCTTGTTGATATCTGGGGCTGTGAGGCTGCTTAGTGAACACTAACAGGACTTTCCAATTCCTGGCTGAAGAGTGGGAGGAAACTCCTTGTACGTGTGGTGCTGGCGTTGTGTATTTATGGGCTGTAGATTGCAGCCTAGATAATTTCCACCTGTATACTTAACTGACAAGAGAAGAGAACTAACAGGGCATTTCTAATCCCCAGGTCTGCTGGCTAGAGATGGTTTAGGATGAGACAGAGGTACCTCTCAGCCAGTGGAGGACCATGCTCAGTGCAGTGGTCCTGCCGTGCTCGTGGTTGTAGATCTGCCAGTGGTGTTTTGGCTGGTGGAAGCCATTATTAGCCCCCAATATTTGGTTTCATGGGGACAGATGGAAGTGGGACATAGTCAGCCTGGGATCCACTGGATCTAAAGCCCCAGTGCTCTCCTAAGAAGCACAGGATCAGTTCCATTACTTAGGCCAGCCAGCTGAGTCATTTCCCTTGCCATTAATTTCAATGGGAAGTTGTTGGTTTTAAAACAAAACAGGAAATACATTGTACAAACACACACACACACACACACACACACACACACCCTGTCCTGACCAGTGCAATCATGCAGGGCTTTGGAAGTGGTGGATCATCCACTACTACATCACCCCCCCCAGCTTTGCCCATCAGTTTGCCGTAATTTCTTCTGTAACATCACTACACTTGCTATGAGGAGTTGGCTTTGTTTTTCTCTAAACAATTCTACCAGTATTTGCCTCATTTTGAATCCCTAGCTCTATCTTCTTTAGCCCTTTAAAAAAAACAACCCTGTACAGTGGAACCTCAGCTGACGAACTTAATCCACTCTGGAAGACCATTTGACTTCCAAAACGTTCAACAACCGAGGTGCAATTGCCGGTTGGCAAATTCCATTGAGAAAATTGGAGAAAAATGCCTCGGAAGAGGCTCGACTTCCGAGGCGCGTTCAAAAACGGAAGCATTCACTTCTGGGTTGTCGGCATTCGACTTCTGAAGTGTTCAGCAACTGAGGTTCCACTGTAGTAGGCTTTGTGAATCATATCAATTCTCTGAATTCAAATTTGTATAGAATGTCCCTTTCATATTGCCCAAATATTATTTTAATGCTCTTTTCTGCTACTAACTTCATGTTTCTCTTCAATTTTTGTTTCTATTAATATCAATAGTTGTTTCAGTACTTCACCTTTTTTAAAATAGATGTTGCACTCTATTGTATACTCTGTTGGTATCTTTTTCTGAGGTAAACAGCACACTTGAGATTCCTTTCTTTGTTTGCAACATAAAAATATCTGTCTCTGGCTGGTTGCAACTCATTGTGTACTTTTCTTTTTCTGACTTCTGTCCAGCCTTACACTCCTGTGCTAGATCAGTATTCTTGACCTTAGCAATCTGTCTCTCCTTTTCCTTTTGGTCAGTTTCCATTTTAGACTCCAGTCATTAAAAAGATTCCTGCGTCGCCGTTATGTGTCATGTTCAATTTCTCCTGTTCTTTCCCTGCTTGGATATGGCTTGCAATTCTGCTTCCATTGTTGCATCCTTTAAATCTTAACTGTCCCTGACAAATGCTCATACTGTTGACTTTTAAAAATGTACTTCGTTGTCAGTTCAGGGAGGCCATAGCATGATAGCCATTTTGATGGATGTGCCCCCCCTTCCTTCAGAGGGAAATAAAAGAAGTTATCAGTCTAAAGTATGATACATAGGAGGGTGACGTCTCATAGTGAACTGCATTAGATTGTGGAGTTCTTTTTCCCCCTTATTAACTAAGTGCCCCTTGCCTTTGGGGAATCAACTTTGCTGGATGATACCTTTCCAGCTGTACTAAGAAAGCACCTTGCCATGTTAGATGTCCCTGCTGGAAGATCTAATCAAATTTTGCTTTTGCATTTTTACTCTGTATAACTTCCTGAATGTAAAAGCAAACAACTTCTTGTTAAAATCCTATGCAGCTGGTACTCTGCATGGCAGTGACTGACATGAGGTCTATTGTCCTTTGCTGCTAATCTGTTTACACGTTTGCCTGCATCCCTCGTTGCTCATTATACTTACCACACAGCTCCTTTAATAGCTACAGAATACTCTTTTATTTGTGTCTGAAAGTCACATTTCTCACCAGTCGAGGAGTCTGCCTTTGTGCCAGCTTTACCTTTTCTCCCCCCCCCCTTCCCTGGGCTTGGAGATTTGGATGAAGGTTGAGGCAGGAGGGATGGGGGAAGGGTGGCAAATGGTAGCATCTTCTGTAGTTTATGTATTTACCATATTTCTTCTCTTGCAGCAGGAGTCCAAGGAGGAACATGGTCTGCAGAAGAAAAGAACAAAGCAGCAGCTGGATAGACTGAAGTTTGCCGCAAAAAGGAAAATAGCACGTAGGTCTCATCTGTGCAGGGGAATGTGGGAGCTGGAGAATGAGCAGTACACTTTTTTTTTTGTATGCCTTTGCACGACACATATGCCAGGGCCTACCAACTCAAAAGTAGCCGCTTTGTATGAGGTCTGACATTGTATGCGGATAAACAATATCACCACAGATACATAATAGATATGATACAGCTAAGTGTCATTGTGCATATCTATTGGCATAAAGGAGAAAAGCCTTGTATGTTGCCAAGGTTGTCACTGTTTATGCAAAGTACAACATTACTATCTATTTCCTCTATGAAGACAATGGAACAATGGCTATGTTATATGGCAGGTGTGAGATGAGAAAAAGCATAAGAAGACCTTGAATCTAAGCTCTATCTAGAGACAACTGTAGTTGGTGTGTAGAGTTACAGTGAGCGTCTCACGGACAGAATATTCTTGCTTGTAGCTTGATTGGTTATTAGGGCAAGAGTACATGCGGTTTATTCAGTAATTAGCCTTCTGGGTGACTCTGTAAGAAGAGTTTGGTTTTGATATCCTGCTTTACCACTACCCTAAGGAGTCTCAAAGTGGCTAACATTGTCCTTTCCCTTCTTCCCCCACAACAAACACTCTGTGAGGTGAGTGGGGCTGAGAGACTTCAGAGAAGTGTGACTGGCCCAAGGTCACCCAGCAGCTGCATGTGGAGGAGCGGAGACGCGAATCCGGTTCACCAGATTACAAGAACCGCTCTTAAACACTACACCACACTGGCTACACTATACGCTCTTAACCACTACACCACACTGGCTGTAACTTACTTTATTGGTGAAATGAAATTCTTTGCTGTGATTCCAGGATCTTGTTCTTCTAGAAACATGCTGTTTCACAGAGGTAGTCTTGGTTAGATCTCCTCAGCTGAGCCCATTGCTGTAAGTTTGCAGCAGCAGTTTATAAGTATGCTCCAACTCACAAGATTTATTGTGAGCGGTGCTGGTTTTACAAAGAGCATCTGATTTGGAAATATAATGGAATACATTTCTGAATGGACCCCAAGCAGTGGTTGTAACCTGATAAACTCCAAATGGAGGAGATGGCAAGTAGGTTGCAAATTGCCCTCTTTGCAAATCCCTTTGTAGGAAGAAAGAAGTGCATATTCAGTACTCCAAACAAGCTAAAGGCCCACAGATGTGAGCAAGAAGGCATGAAATCCTCTGTGTGTACAGAATACCTAGGAGAGAGATTAACATGAAGCCATCCATGTTTCGTGTTGAAACTGTAATGTGTAGAATCCATTTGCCGCTGGCAGTGCAAGACTAGATCCTCAGTCCAGCATCCAGCAGAATGTGGTCTTAGAACTGCATTTGGTAATTGGCATGAGCAAAGGTAGTGAGTCTCCTCATCAGTTCGCTCCTTTGGATGCAGGTCTCATACCTACTACATTAGAGCAGTCAATTAGCAATAATTAATTAGGCACATCCACTTACATGTCTGCTCTTTTATTTATTAGAACTATAATTAGCCTTTTAGTGTTTATTTTTAGGCAAATTAAGGTTCATTTCTTTGAAATATAAACCACTGTCAGTGTTTTAAAGGGTTGCTTGGGTTTTATGACAAATTGGCCTCTTGGAGATGAGGCTGCCTAGGGAGGGTTGGATTGTTTGGCCCCTCCTATCTAGGCCAATTGAGTCTTATTCAAGCAATTAATAACTGTGTGTAGTGATCTTTTTATTCAAGAAAAGGCTGTTTTCCTCCCAATGCAAACAGCAATCACCGGGGGGCAGGGGCTGGAACGGGGGTGTGGGCAAAGGGTTAAAGTCCCCCTCCCTGCAGTTGGCATTTCCCCATGGCCACTGTTTACTTAAAACAAATATTCACCCAACTAGTAATCCGTGAATAATGTCACGTCTGGTTTCATCCTGTGTGGAGAAATAAGGCCCACATGTGCTGCCAATTTCCAAAGCTGGAACATTTCTCATATTGTTAGTGTTTAAGGCACATTGTTCCTTTCTGACTTTGTAATTTTTAATCATTTTTAACGTTGAGCTATAATTCAAATACACCCGTGACGTTATATTCTCAACAAGCTAAGATTAAAACACACAAACCCACATAAATCCTTTTCTTTGGAATGTTTCTGATGTGTGTCTTCTAGAACAGTAAATCTCCTTTCACTGTACAGTAATTTCACTATGATTGTGAGTGTAATACAGCCAACATTTTTTTGGGGTGTGTGTGTGTGGATCTGTTAGCAAGAGAACTCGGAACTGGTGGCGCTTTGCATCTAATTCGATTTCAAACGTCCAACCGAAACATGAATTGCGTAGTAAATTGGCATATTAGCATGTAAAAAGGCTCAGGACTAGTTTAATTTGTTTAAGGCTGTAATGTCTTTAAAAACAGTGTACACCCCCTCCTCATGCTTTCTTGGTGGGATTGATCATATGACACTGACATTTCTACCTATCAATAGAACTAGGAGTGTAGTGGGAGCCTAGCTTTGGAACAATGAAACTATGCTGACTTTAGCACACAAACAGAAAACCCCTCAAGTTTTATAATGGAGCTATTCAGAATTCGTGGGCACATATGGGCAAGCACATAATTTGTGTCCGAAAGGGCATGCAATGGTTTTCTGTCTGCTAGACGTTGGTTGTATAGACTACCTGCCAAACCATTCAGACAGTGCTTGCTTCTGAGAGCTCAGCTTCTATTTTTGTGTCTTGGAGCTCTTAAATAGTCTGTTTGCCCACACCAGTAGGAGGCTAACGCAATACTTAGAATTTCTAATCATCATAAATTATGACCAATGTAATCAACATCAAGCGCACACAAATTGTGAGCGTTTGCAGACAGCGTTTAGAAATGATCAGATGTTAAGCAGAATAATACATGATAGCCAGAGATACGCAGCATGGCTTTGACAGAACAGATGCCCTGCTTCTCTCAGGGAGATGGCTTGCTCCTTTCACTGTCGTGTGAGTTGGATGTATTTCATGGTGGGTGGGGGGCAAAGATTTATCCTTTTCAATGCACCCGTGAATTTGGAAAGTGGAATAAATGTTGTTTATTTTCTCTCTCTGATATGCCAGAAGGATTCTTGTCTAGAGTTTTTCTGTGTTCCATTTTACCATGCCGTTTTTTTCACTCTCTGGCAGCGTGATACACCATATAGCTTCATAGATGGAATTTCATTTGCATTGTGTTTTATAGTTGTTGACAGTCTGGTTATTCAGTCATGTGTTGTTTTTTTAAGTGAGAGATTGAGAACAGGTAACTGATGATTGTGATCCTATGTCCATTAATTTCTGCCTAGATCCCTTGTAATCAGATAATGCAGTTTTGCTGCCAGTATCTTAATTATATGGATTCCAGTTGTTATAAAATATTCTGCTGGTTCTTGAGGATGTCCAGGCCCCTGTACTGTATATGTACAAGAATACACATTCCAGTGGTAAAGCTATAATATGGCTGCTCAAAGCACTGTTGCTTTTAAGAAGGGGGGGGGGGAATAACTCAGCAGCTTATTTCTGCATACAGCTGTTAAAGGCACAAGAACCCTGTTTCCTTAGTGCCAAACTTAAACCAAAGCCTACGCTGTCATCCTGTAGACACATACCTGGGAATAAGCCCATTAATCCCAAAGAGACTTACTTTTCAGTAGACATGTAGAGCATTGTACTGAAAGTTAACATAATGAGTGTCTGGCTTTAGGCCCTGCACAGCAGGAGACACACCTAAGCATATTTGAAAAATGTACACGTTTTGTATTTGCTATTCAGGAAAGGGATTCTTTAACAACCAGTTGCACTTACTGTGTAGTAGTATTTGCAGATCATCACCTCTGAGGAATACCTGATCTCATATGAACCCACCACAGGTGCATCCTGGTTACCGGGAAAAAAGGAAGGCCAACTCTGGAAATCTCAAGGACTACTATAGAATAAGACAGGAGCAGGAAAGTGCACTAAAGAACCCCAGAGATTCCTGCTGCCTGGTGTCCAGACAACTCGCACATCAGTCGCAGCTCTGACATCACTCATTGGCTAAACCCACAGACAGCTGGGAGCAGCCAGGCTGGCTCACTTCACAGAAATTGCTTAGAAGGATACCTGCATATTTTGCTTCATAGGTTTCTTTCTAGGAGGGCTAGAGATTTTCTTAAGAAAATAATAATAAATAAACTTGGGCTATTGTGCCCTGATACTATACCCATGGGTGGGGCATTGCCCCCACCCCCCTGTCTTAAACTCAGCTCCAGGAAAGCTAATGCCCATTAAACAGGGCAAAATGAAACTGCATTGTGTCACATAGTTGCTTATTCATAGTTGTGATCATATCCAAGGGGTGTTGCAAAGTCCATGTTTCAGTTTAGACCTGCTGCTTTTCTCTTGGGAAGGGGGAGTGATGAGGTTCAGTAATCCACAAATGAGGTTTCCTCTGGAGGCATTTCTCATGTGTTGAGAAGATGCTCCTGAGGAGGCTGTGATGGCGTCCTAATTGCTATGGTGTCCAAACACTTTACAGCAAAGGAATCTGAGGTATTCACTGTGTCTGGAAGGTGATCTGTTTCTTCAAAGCTCTTCTCTTTAGTTTCTTCTATGGTGTTTTGTGCTCAGGTGCACTTGTTGGGTTAAGAGTTGTTATGTGTGAGAGAGGATTTCTCAGAAAGTGCTGCTCAGAATCAACCTACAATGGTTTGACTGAAGAGCGTTTCAATGTGCTCTTCAAATTCTCAGAAAGCAGGGGAGTTGCTGGAGTTTCTTTTTCATTCTGGTTTTCAGGCTTGGATATTTTTAGCTAAGTGAAAGTGGTGGGTCAGAAATCTAAAAAAACACACACCCTGGTGTTTTCCAGAACAGCTTTGTTTTTTTGTTTTTGCAACTTGTGATTTTTAGTATGTCCCAGAAAATCATTTAGGGAACAACTTTGTATAGGTAGGGAGAGAGTGGTCTCATCCCAGGTAGGAAAGCATGCAGATCTGAAGATCATTCTCTGCCTTTTCCAGGTTGTTCTTCTAATTTTATTTTTTTTATTTTTTGCACCAGTCCAGGCAATTGTGGCTCATGACCTTTGCCCGTTTACATTTCAGGAGGCTTGGCAGTATACACCACAGAGCACTATGACTTTTAAAGTTAATAATAATGTTGAGTGGAAAGGAACTAACTTCATTGTGCTCTACCAGCAGACTGTGCCTTTTAGAAAAAGTCTGTTCATGCACAGTTCAGTGTTCAAAGTCTACCGCTTTTCCTTTGTGCCCTTTGATGATAGTATTGCATGTGGAAGTACAAAACAGGGTCGCTGCCAGATGATTATGTGATAAAATATTTCATTGTGATGAATTCACCAAAGAGTCAAAGCTGAGATCACTATGGGAACCTTAACTAAATGCCCTGACTTGGTTCAGTGATTTGATATTGCACAAA
Source organism: Podarcis melisellensis (assembly GCF_964234715.1). Classification (NCBI taxonomy): domain Eukaryota; kingdom Metazoa; phylum Chordata; class Lepidosauria; order Squamata; family Lacertidae; genus Podarcis; species Podarcis melisellensis. The sequence goes on along the minus strand of NC_138529.1, from coordinate 67,170,816 downwards.
ATGCATTACTCTGCATTTAGCACTGTCTGTTCCAGTTTTGAAGGCACACGGCAAGGTAAGCTGAGATGTAACAGCTTTGATCCAATTTAGTTGGCCTTTTTTCCCTGTGAAGGTGAAAGTCCCCAGGCACCTTCTTCAGGGCATAAGGAATGAGAGCCTGCTGCATTGTATTGTGTTACGCTTTTCTTTTTCACTTTTTTCAGAGATGACGGAGGATGAACAGTTTGCCCTGGCTCTGAAAATGAGCGAGCAAGAAGCCAGGCAGTTGAACTCGCAAGAGGAGGAAGAGGAAGAGCTTCTGAGAAAGGCCATTGCTGAGAGCCTTGGTGTAAGTGAAGCAGAAATACTTGGGCTACAGAATTGCCTGTTCACATCTTTCCCTGCCCTGTACTCCCCCTCTGCAGTTCAAATGAGGTGTTTGTTATGGGACAGGCTTCCATCTGGAATTCTAGCCAGTCTTCTGTAAGGCATAAATGCATCTGACAAGGTGAGCTCACAATACATTTGTTAATCTTCACCATGTTAACAGCCCCAAACACGGCTAATGAATGATTTCACCTTTAGCTATCATTTCGTAGATTAACATGGAAGTGTCCATTTATATATTTTACTCAGTGGAGCAGCAGTCAGTTTGATTTAATAATTGGGAACGTACATTTTCAAAGGCAAATCACTTGTGTGCATTTTTCACCCTCCTTTCTAGAGCTGCCAGCCTTCTGAGTCTTCTGCTGCAGCTGCTGTGCCCCATCCTTCCAAGGCGCAAGTGTCTTCAGCACAAAGCTACCCAGCTGGGCAAGAGGATCCTGAGCTCCTTGCAGCTCTACTGCCTTGCCCTGAGTCTCCTTGCTCCGAGTACAGCTCCCTCTCACACAGTGACAAAACTGATAAGAATGGACAGACAGATGTCGCCAAGAGGCCCCTAGTAGTACTGACGAGGTTAAGCCAGGCAACAGTTGAGAGCTCACTAGTCTCTAGCATAATTGTATCTCCAGGGAAGAGCCAACCTTCTGCAAGGTCAAATGAAAACCCTTCCCCATCAGCAAGGAGCAGTTCCAGCGATACACCACCCAGTCTAGAAGAAGGGACATCAGTTTCCTTAAGTCCCACCTTTCCCCAAAGGCCTCGGGGCACTTTGTCACTGGCACCTCAGAGACTTTTTGCAGGAAGGTTTAGCCCTCCAAAGGCAACAGGCAAGGAAACTGAAAAGCATTCCCAAAATTACATGGAAGGAGATTCCCTTCCTGGTTGCTCAGAAGCTCTGGAGAAAGTGGCCCCGGAGCACAGCATGTTGGACTACTCCAGCAGACCAGGGTCTGAGCTTGGACATCGGTTGGAGCCCATCAAGAAGGCATGTCTTTCTCCTGGGTTGGTGGAAAGGACTGAATTGCCCAGAAACGCTCCTCCACTGTGCGGACTTCATAGGGGTGACGAGGAGTGCCAAGAAAGCGAAGAGAGAGACATGGTGCACTATTACTGGGGTGTTCCCTTCTGCCCTAAAGGTGTGGATCCCAACAAATATACCCAAGTCATCCTGTGTCAGCTTGAGGTTTACCAGAAAAGCCTGAAACAGGCTCAGCGACAGCTTCTACACAAGAAACCATTTGGGGAGCCCATTGTCCCCAATTTGTGTCCCTTGAGGCGAAGTGACCGTGGCAAAGCAGCAAAGGAAGCATCTAAGAGAGATGAAGGTACAGATCAGCAGGAAGGAGAAGAAATGGATGAGAAAAAGGAGCCTGAGAGCATAGCCTGGCTTCTGTCCCCAATAAATGGAGAGCAGAACATGGCAGGGGGAAGAAACCCTGAGCGTGACGATGAGCCAGCAAGCAGCTCATTTCAGGTAAATTTGCTGCGCTTTCTTTGTCGGTCTGGTGAATTCTGAATGAAGGAGGGGGAGTGGCTAGTTATCTTTGCTTGATGTTGTGATCCATACAACAGACTAGACCCAAAATAATGTTGGTGCGTATTTAGGGGTACATTGGTTCACTACGACTTACCACACTTCTAAGGTCAAAGAGATTTGGTGAACTTTGCAGCTTTTTAAAAGAATAGTGGACAACTCAGAAATTTATAGGATCTAGCATTATAGTGAATTGAATCTCTAGTAGGTGGCTGCTCAAGCAAGGGTGGAGAAACTTTTCAGCCCCGAGCTAACCTTGTGGCTTAACCTTCTGGGGGCCACATGCCAGCTGTGTGCAGGGCCAAAGCAAAAAGTGGGTATACACAAACTCCTTTACATGAACACAAACACTTCCAGACGCTCTCCCTAGCTTCAGTCTCCAGGAACTTGCCCTCTCCTCCCAGAGTGGCAATCAGACTTGAAAAAAAAGCATTGGAGCTAATGGAAGTCATTTTTTCAAGCCTAATTGTCACTTGGGGAATATTGGGGACATGGGGCATGTTGCAGTCAGATGAGGAGGACTCATGGGCTGCGTTTGAGCCGGTGGGCTTGAGGTTCCCCATCACTGCGATAGCTTGTTTCTGCCAAGAGATTAAATAATAGACTTGAAACCCAGTTTGTGCTCTCTGGTTTCTAAATTGTAACAAATGTGACTTTCCTTTGCAAGATCAATCTTAGAAAGCATATACCAGTGTATCTAACCGCCAAAATTTTCAGCTCTTGATGGTTATGCTAATAGCTATGAAGGCAACTGTATTGTGGCTTATACACAAAGAGTTCTAGTATGGCAGGTCATCTCCTATTGCTGGCATGAGCATTGCTGTATTTTTTTAAAAAATTGTTTGTTTTGCTTGGCCTGTTCTCTGCCTTACTAGGTAAATCCATATGCTACCATAGATAGTAAAATGCCATGTGACCTAGTTCTAAAATACATTTTCAGCAGAAAAACATTTGCTATTTTGCACTGTGTTTTTTACTTTATTTTGCTCTTTGGGAGATGTACCATTCATAAGACTATGCAGTCTCTTAGGATTTCTCTGTGTTTCTTAGCCAGTTGCACAACTTAGGTTTTAAGGGCGCCTAAGCAGCAGTGATTGATTTTAATGGGCAAGCTTTCCTATGTGTTTATCATGTCACTGAACAGAGGATGAGATGTGACAGGGAGAATGTTATAATCCTTCCTCATTGGTGTGGCATGCGCAGCCAAGCCAAACATTAACCTGTTCCTCTTGCTTTAATTGTTGTCTCTGTGTGCCATTTTTTCAAGCTGCCGGACAGCCACTAGGTGTCAGTGTTTGTTTCATTTCAGGAGCTGGAAGCAGCTTTCGGTCATTGCTGCTGTTTAAACAGATTGCTAGTCAGATGAAGTATTTATTGCTGCTGTATTTTAGGTTTGTGTCAGCCTTTTCCAACCCTCATTTTTCATAATGACTTCGCTGCTAGATCATTGTATAACTTTATCTTCGCTCTGACTGAAGCTCAACCTTGTTGTTACTATTTTCAAGTGTATTTGATTGTTTACCCTAGTGATGGAAAGATACTTAACTTGTTTTGTGATATTTATATTCTGTCTTGTAATATTGAACGCGCTGAGGAAAAACTGTCATGTCTGCATTTTCTTTCAGAAGCAAAAGTGCAGTGCAGCCTTGCTTCTGGTTTCACAGTTTTGGATCCAGAGAGGCTATATTTAAACACACCTTAAAGGTGACCTGCGAAGGAGAAAATGTTGGACTTGTGCCCTATTTTTGCTCGTTTATGATAGATGGAGATGACCGAGATGACCGAGTGTTTTTGTGTCAAAGCTGTTTTTATCTCTCTGCCTCAGTTGTTGGAAATCCAGGCCTTACTTAGCCTAGATTTTTGTGTGTGTGTGGCATGTGAAGTTCTGATGAAAATCTAGGAAAACCCCAAAGGCCTGATAGCACTGGTAGCCAAGAAAGGGAATTAATAATATAGGAAGCTGTCAAATGGGAGACTGTGATGAGCTGATACATCTAAGCACAGAAGTTAGATATACCCCAGCTTCTTCAAAGCCATTCTTAGGAACACGGGGAGACTCTTTATACAGAGTCAGACCATTGGTCCGTCTAGCTCAGCATTGTCTACATCAGATGTGGGGAACCTTTGACCCTCTAGGGGTTGCTGAACTACAACTCCCAACCTTGTGCTTGCAACAGCTGGTGGGAATTGTAGTTCAACTACATCTGGAGGACCAACGTTCCTCATTGCTGCTCTACACTGTGAAGTAGCAACTCCCCAGAGTTTCTGATAAGGGTCTTTCTGAGCGCTGTTTGGAGATGCCAAGAACTGAACCCAGGGCCTTCTGTACACAAAGCAGCTGGGGAAGAGTCACCACCCAGTGGTAGAGCATCTGCTCTGCTTTCAAAAAATCCCAGGTTCAGCCCCCAGCATCTCCAAGTAGAGCTGGGAGAGAACACTGTCTGAAATCTTGGAAATCTATTGCCAGTCAGTGTGGACAATGCTGAGCTACATGGACCGTGGAGCCACAGCCTTTCTATTTTTAAGCCCTAAACGAGTTCCTGGAAGAAGGCGCACCATAACGCAAGATACAGTGTCCCTTTCGACTACATCCTCAAGGAATGCAGGCGTTGAGTGCACAAGTCTTAAGCAGTCTTCCAGCAAAAACGGAGAGTAATAGATTTGACATTTAAAATGGCTCTAGGGCCGTGAGAAACAAATGGGGTTGTTGGGGCAACCTGAAAACACAATTAAAATGTAAAAAGCTCAAGTTCCAACTCATAAATATACACTAAAGCACCTTAAAGTATAGCAGAGAAGCCAAGGCAGGGCTTCAGCCGAGTATGACAATATGCTTTGCGGCAGGTGATTCTTAACACCCCTTTTCTTTCTTCCGCCATGTAATGGAACATGGAGCTGATGGCAGGTAATTCAAAGACCACTTTTCCATGTTTTAAGCCTCATTTGAGCACTACATTTTTCTCCGCCATAATTACCCACCGGCGTTCTTTGTCACTGTTTCAGCACCCTTTGTGTTGACAGTAGTGTAAGTCCTAATGTATTTAAGGTGCCAAAGTGTCTCCTTAGCTGTTGAGTCCGGGCGGCTGCTACCTCTCCCCTCCCCCCCGCTTCTGACTTGTTGCTATTCCAGTACAGCTGAATCTGTTCTAGCCTGGGATGTTAAATCTGCATCGTGCTTCTCCTGACGGTTTGAGCTGCTGGCAAGCCTGTTTGACTATGCCCCCTGCATCTGCCGAATTGCAAAGCTGTTAATCAAGACAGTAACTACCGTTTCCTTCAAGTCTTCCCTAGTGGTTCCTCGCTCCATCCTGCTATGGTGAAATGCTGCTAAAATGGACAGTGTGCTTGAGCTACCCCTTCAGACTCTGCTTCCCGCTGTTCTTTGGGAAACGATATATACCTCTGTTGTCTCTTTAGATGAACGGCTTTCATGATTCATTGCCTAGAATAGATTGAAACTAGATGTTATGGCAGATGTGGGCCTCTCCTGAAAACAACAACCCCATGTCTCTGTCTCTTCCTTTCTTGTTGTTCGTAAATTCTAGGGATACTGCACGCCTGATGTAACATCATTACCTTACAAGTTCCCACCACTACCACTTCATTGACCGCTTCTTGTTCTTCCCGTAAATAACAAACAATGTTCAGTACAATTTTGGGTAAAGTCAACACCCCAAAAGTTGGAAACAAGTGGGAGATTTATAACAATCACATAGCTTTGTGTATGATCACAATTTATATACATCTTATCTAAAGCAAGCCCTGCCATGCAGCAAGGCAAGATTATTTGCCAGGGTGGAATACAAAACCCATAGTTCTTTGTGTGATTACCCACACCTCCTGTGCAGTGTCTTTATGGTTGCCACAGCATCACTTCCAGCTTCCAGTGCTTCATTTGGGTCTAGCACGGTGCTCCAATAATATCTGGTGTATGTAGAAAGGAATAAAAATATTGTAATGTGCACCATGCAATAAACTCTGGACCCAACCCAAATCATACACCCCATTTACCATACACTGGATGGGAGGGTCTTCCAACACATAAGACCAGATGTTCTCAGGACAAAATAAATATAAACATAGACCGTTACAGGTTTCTTGTGAGATTGCTGTAAATGCAGTCAACATATGCTTGTGTGGATGGTAGCTGGGATGTTTAGAACAATTATTTAAAGCAATGCATTCTTGTCTTAATTCACAATTGATCTATAGGTCAATATTTCCTACAGGTGACTATTGAAGTACAATATGCACCTACTTTTTAACAGATGAAGAGTAGGAGTAATAAGATTGCATAAATTCTCATATATATATATATACACACACACACACACACACACACACACACACATATATACACACAGTGCCTTTGCTCAGGAGAACCTTTTTTCTATACAGTGGTACCTCGGGTTACATACGCTTCAGGTTACATACGCTTCAGGTTACAGACTCCGCTGACCCAGCAATCAGGTTAAGAACTGAGCTTCAGGATAAGAACAGAAATCGTGCTCCGGCGGCGTGGCAGCAGCAGGAGGCCCCATTGGCTAAAGTGGTGCTTCAGGTTAAGAACAGTTTCAGGTTAAGTATGGACCTCCGGAACGAATTAAGTACTTAACCCGAGGTACTTAACTGTAAATGACTATTGACTCATGGGAAAAATCTATTGGGGTCCAGAGCCAAAAGTGGGAGAGCCATCAATAAGATAGAAACATCTGTAGAAAAAAGCTGTAGAAGATCAGGTATTTTCAACCTTTCACACTCAGGCCCAATTTTAACCCAAGCATGCATTTGAGGACCCATTTCTTAATCTTGTACTATATAAGCCCACAAGGTGGCTTGATAGCTTAGACAGACATGAGACTCCTAATGTCAGTGTTGTGAGTTTGAGCCCCACCTTGGGCAAGAGATTACTACATTGCAGGGGGTTGGACTAGATGACCCTTGTGGTCCCTTTCCAGTCTATGATTCTGTGATTCTATTTGCATGGTGGTAGTACTGCTGTTGCGACCCACCTTCAATCAAGCTATGACCAACTAGTGGGTCCTGACCCACCTGTTGAAGACCAGTGAGGCTAGATGCTCTTGATGTGTGTGAAAATATTTATTTGTGCATGATGTATGAGAGATGAAGTTAGTTTAATATGGAATGAGCAGGGGGAGAATGCAAAACCCCATGACAACTGCATTTGGAGTCTAACACAGGAAATAGGAAGTTCAGTGATGGATGGCTCAGTGACGGATGGCTTGATATAAGAATAGGGCAAAATATAAGAATGAAAAAATTAGAGGAGTCTACCAGCATCCCCATTCTTTCATTTCTTGACCCCCTTTCCTGTGGCAACTTATCTGAGTTCTTATTTGGGGAAGGACCGTAGAGCATCTGCTTTTAAGGCAGAAGCTCCTTGGTTTAATCTCCAGCATCTCCAGACAGGGCTGGCAGGGATTCTGTCTGAAACCCTGAAGAGCTGCTGCCTGTCAATGTAGACCAGGCATAGGCAAACTCGGCCCTCCAGATGTTTTGGGACTACAACTCCCATCATCCCTGACCATTGGTCCTGTTAGCTAGGGATGATGGGAGTTGTAGTCCTGAACATCTGGAGGGCCGAGTTTGCCTATGCCTGATGTAGATCATACTGAGCTAACTAGCAGTGGTATAAGTATAAGGCAACTTACTCAGTATAAGGCAACTTCCTGCACTCTTATAATGCTGCTGGCTATTTAAAAACCTTGGTTCATATTGGGAAGGAGACCAAGTGGTGGCAAAAGCATTAAACTTCAGTTGTGGTTGTGCCTGATCCAAGAGTAGGCAAGAGAATAGGAAAAAGTTGGGATGTAGAGAAAGTGAGAGGAAGAGCGAAAGAGAAAAGTGGAAAGAAAAGAGGCAAAACTACAGTACAGTCAAAAATCAAAAGTTGGTTTTGTATTGCCGGATGAGGTTAAAGATGGTCTGAAAGGTTGAACATTACTATGTCGCAGAACCTTTCAGGTTCCACCTACAGATTTCCCCCCCTCTTTCTCCTTTATATCAAGAAAGTGGCATGTTAGAGAGCATGGGCAGGTGTGATTCAATTTTTTATTTACCTAAGGAAGATACAACACCTGGATCTCTTTGCAGGAAGATGGGTAGGATTCTGAAATTCAAAGAGCCATTTAATGCACAGCTTTTTAGAGTAAAATACATTTGCACACGGTTTATACAGCTAGAGTGCTACTTAATTAATTGTTTCAGTGGCTTCCATTGACATGTAATGGTAATGCATTTCCCAGTAATGTAATTACTTGGCTAATTCTGGCATAGGACTAGTTTACAGTTAGTTCTGAGCTACGAGTTCTCAGAACATCTTGCGAGATAGTTCTTTCTGTTTATGTTCCAGCTAAGGACAATGTTGCAACCAACATCTTTGCTTTTCAGTGTGTTCCTGACAGCTTCTGTCTCAGCTGTGAATTTTGCAAGTGTTTTGCTTCTGAAGTTAACCCTTCGAGCTTAATGCTTTCCTTGAGACAGCAAGCCATGTTCCGGGAGAACAATTCAAGTATGAGCAAGTAGCATGTGTGATTGGGGAGGGTCCAAACCTGTCTTTGCCTTTGTCTCCTGGTTCATGCAGCATAATGTGCCTTTTTTGATGCAACTCTTTGCTTGTGGCACAGTGTCTGGATATGGGTTGGTATATGGATCCTACCTTACAGTGACAGGTTGGTCATGGTAGCTATCTGGTTTCTTCCAAGTTTTATGATTCTATGACCAAATGACCTTCAAACCCTTTTAAATGCACGTTTACACGGTTAGCTGATTCTTATTGCACAGATATATTTCCGGTCTCTGAAGGACTTTATGTTGCTGCTGCCCTACTTTTTTCTTACAGTGCCATTGAAAGATTGGCTGGTTTGATTATTTTCTTTCTCCTTAGGCCACCCAAGTGCTGTTTGCAGAAGATGTGCTTGAAGAAAGGGAGCCCATGCAGATTACCCAAAGGTAAGTAGGTGTATATCAAAGTAGTTCAGTATGGGAGATAATAAGCCTGCTGGAATGACCTGGTCTTACTGGGATCTTCTTCAGAAGCTGTTGCACAGAAATTTAGTTTTTTGATGCCTGTGGCTGTTGTATATTTCAGGTTGTAACTCTACTGTGCTGGAATGTGATAAGCGGGCAAAGGAACCTAATTTCTGTTTGTATAGTGTCAAATGTGTGCGACTCAGAGCCTTGAATGGATATTCTGCCCGAAATCTCAGCAAGCGTTATCATTCTTGCAGTATATTTGTGTCTAATGTCAAACAGAGAAGTATGACCCTCAACAGTACCTGTGTCTTAAAAATGTAAAGCAAGAAGTAGCCATTGCCGTAAAGATAATAAAGTTCAATCCTTGGCCTAAGGAGCTAATTTAATTTGATTTGACACCACAAAGCAATAAATTGTGGCTGGTTGAAAGATGAGTTTCAGCAAGAGTCTCAGCGGGTATGCAAACAGCATGGCGGAGCAGTATTTAAATATATATAATATGTAATATATATATGCAGTTCTTTGAAGAGGCAAGAACAGAAGACAAGACCAAGAAAGCATATCGTAATAGTGGCAGCACATTTATCTCCTTAAGACAGCAAGCCATGTTCCGGGAGAACAACCGATTCAAGTATGAGCAAGTAGCATGTGTGGTTGGGGAGGGTCCAAACCCTGTTTGCTTCAGATGATTAAATAACAAGTTGGGGAGGCTGCTGCCTGTGTCTTGCATTTGGGCCCCTGCTGCTGCTGCTGCTTTTTCTGGCAGGGCACAGCATGGTGGCCATTTCTGGAATACCTCCTGGGAGGACTGCCGCCTTAAAGGTTCCCAGAGCCCAGGAGTACAGCATACTGGCTGGGATGGCTTGCAGTAGAGATCAGGAAATGAAGGAAACGGTAGGAGATGTTGCAGATAGGGGAAGATTCATGAAGTAATTTGCCAGGAAGATTTCAATATTTGCTGCTCAGCCACAAGTCTAGCTGTGAGAAGTTCCTTGATTCTTGGGTTAGTTTTCCCAGGTTTTATAATTAAAATGCTCTTGGCATGAGGCCACTGGTTTTTCTCTGCCTGATATCCTCTCTTCTCATTGATCCAACAGCATTTTGGCTGAATGCTCAATGAGGGGAGCAGACTGACTAATGTGATAGCTCTTCCCACCCTGCAGTGGGGTAAGCTCTCCTATGTACATAGTCTAATAAGGAGGATGGCAGTTTCACCCTTATGGTGATCATACTTGGGAGGAGAGATTCAAGTGTGGTTGCCTTTCTTTGCCATCACAGCTGTCAGGAGGTTCTGGGACTGCGTGGGGAAAGAGAGAGAGAGATATAATGCCCCTGTTTCCTCACTAGGGCGTAATATTTCAAGTACTCATTAGCCAGAGCTTGATTGGAAAAAATCCCCCTAGCTCCATCCAGGGACAGCACTCATATAAACAACAAGTGGCACTGGTGTGAGGCTTCTACCCTTAAGGCTTGTTCCATTTCCCCCTCAGACTGTAGGTAATAGGATTAGTCTCCTCTGTTTACACTGGGTGCCTTGCACATTTTTCAAGCCACAAGCAGGGATCTCAAAGTCCATCCCACTTGCCACACTGTGACCCCGGGAACTTTGCAATGCAGCCAGCGGCTGCCCTCATCAGGCTGCTGGGATCAAGATTGACCATTACGTGCTGCGACATCTAATTTGATCAGACGGCACATCTGCATTAAGATGACAGTGGCTGCAGTATTCTCAGTTTTGTGCACATTGCGTGTGGCCATCTGGCACCTGGCAGTTTGCCAGCAGAGCCCTGCGCTGGGCAGAGCACAGGCAACCTGGTCAGCGGGCTTCAGATGCTCTTTGGTTCTTATGCTGCTGGAGTAATTTTGAAAGCAGCTTTAGCCAACGGCATCTTCCTCCCCCATTTTCCATTGGCCACTCAGCTTTGTTGTTTCCTGTGTTGTGCAAAGTATGCTAGATTGAGATTTTAATAAATGATTATATGCTTTGTTACTGGGAGATAGTTGGTGTAGCAAGCAATGTGGGTTTACTTCAAATTGATTAGCCCATTTTATAAATGTCATAGCAAATTGTTTAGTGTGAGGCCTTTTGAAGTGAGTCTTGATGGTTTACACAGCATAAGCTGTCCTCAGCTTGGGCTCATAACAAATGCTTTGAGATGGTTTATTTAGCGAGAGAGCGAGAGAAGTCACTTGTGGTTTCCCATCAGGATTTTCTTATTTATCATAAATCTGTGGTGGCTGTTCCCTACTCTCCGAGGCTCATAGCTGAGTTTAATAAATCTTTCCTTTTGTCAGTGTGGAGATTCGTGTTTTTCAAGTGTGCACTTGCATACTTGATCAATCCAATAGGAAAGCCACATAGAACTCGTAAGGTTGACAGGGTGGCAATGTCACAGTGGCTCAGCCTGTGTCTTCCCGTGACGTGGAGCGACTGTGCTTTGCAGAGAAAATGGCGGCACTGGAAGGTCAAAATGAGAGGAGCCAGGCACAGTTAAATGCTGCATAAAAGAGCTGCTTGGTTCGTGTTGGCAGAACTTTGCTGTAGGGAAGCTTTGAGTTGTGTCAGATTCCTGCTGCTTTAGAGAGCTGTGTGCAGTGATGAAATGGGGAGGGGGGGGAGAATAGCAGTAAAGGATGGGAGAGAGATGAGTTCAGTGTCAAACAGATCTCCACCTCTTCCCAGTCCTCGCTAAGGATTAGGCTGCTCTGCTACCTGCAGTACTCCTGTGACCAAAAGCAGAAAGCATCAAAGAAGCCTTTGCAGTTCTGAGTAGATATTCTTACTTCTCTTGCATGACACAACGACCCTTTCTTTTGCTTTAGAAAGTGTCTCTAGGGAAGAAGGGCTTCTCCACAGTCGTCTTGTTTGGGATGCTTCTTTCAAGCCTGTAACTTTCTGCATTCTCTCCTGCTGCCTTTCTTGGATAATCAGAGCTCCCAAGGCTGCAGCTGACTTTCACAGGCCTGCATGTTGTGACACTGGTTTATTCTGTGTTTGCATTTCAATAGCATTTCTGCCTTGACCCCGTTGGACAGTAGGAGAAGCCCAGACATGGCCGCAGAGAATCAAGCTGAGGAAGAAATCACTCTTTGCCCTGGTATGAGCCCTCTAACAATTCATTTGTGGTTTTGCGCCAAGAAAATCAACATCCTTTAGTTGCAGACAAAGCTGTGCTGCTTAGCAGGTTGTAAATCATGAGGTCAAACTGGTAGGTTTGGTAGGTGGATCCCTCGAAAAAGGCCTGATCAGTTCCTTAGGAAAACACAAAATCCTTCTGGTCCCTTGCCATTCCAGCCCTAGTATGTCCAGGTGCAGGCAGGAGGAAGGGGGCTGACTCAACTCCCTTTCTGCTCTTTCATTTGGGTGGTTGCATCAATGGTACCCTGGAGAGGGGCTTCATGCTGTTTCCTGTGGACTTCTTGCTTCACTGGAATGCCTCCCTTGGAGCACCATGAAGGATGCGGCTAGTATGCTGGCACTGTCATCATTTATTTGCTTGGCCGCAGAACAAGGGTGACACTGAGCACCACCTGCTGAGCCTCTTAGTTTTGTCCTAGAACCACTTATGTAAGTGTTTATGTTAGTTTATATTCCTTGGTTAAACATACTGGGAGAAGGACTCCTGAGCTTATCTTTTAGAAACTGAATGAAATATGTCTTCCTCTCAGGATGAGCAAATGAACTTCCTCCTCTGCCTTTTGCAGTCCTGTGTTTAATGAAGCTGCAATTGTTAATCATTGTTTGGACACTCAAAGCCAGGGGTGTCAACTACTACGGCTTTAACAGGAGGGTTACCTCCTGTTAGAAGAGCCAGCGGTCCCCACCTGCTGGGTTTGTCAGTGACATCCTGAATGATGTATTTTCCCTACCCCCTCCTCCAGTTCAGAGCAAATCAGTCATACAGCAATGCTTACAAATCCATCTGCCCTGAGCATACATTTTCAAAATCATGCTAGGGGAAAGGAATTTTCTTATATTCAGTAAGCAAGAAAATTGTTCAAGGTTAAATTGTTCTCTTCAAGACCCAATCTGATTTCGAAATTATTTTTCTAAAGCAAACCTTTTTTCAGTGTCACATCTCATACAGGAACAGGTTTAATTGTGAGGTTCCCTGCAGGAGACTGGATGAGGTTTTCATTGTTGGTAATAACTGAGGGGTGGTGTTCTAACAAAGAGGCAGAGCGGGTACAAAGGAAAGGCAAGCTGTACAGCAAAGCAATAGGTGTGTTGCCTTTCTCCCGAGTTGAAGCGTTTGCTCCTGCATTGTGCTGCTCGCCAGCAAAACCTACCCTGGCGCACAACCTACATGCCCTATTGATTCTTGCTCCCTGTTAAGCTGCAGCGTGGCAGTAGCCTTATCCACACACTGCTGCACTATAGCTTTAAACTTCTACTCCAGTTATGTTGTTGCACGTTGTCTGCTAACATTTGTGACAAGTCTAAAAAATGTTTAGAAACTGTGAAGACACTGTAAAGCAAATGGGATAAGTTTTATCAGCTAGTGTGGAATGTGCTGGGGGGTTGGAGGGGGGCTTGTGGAGAATAATAGGGAGGGACTGAGCAGCTGCTAACATGGGAGGCTTCTGTTACAGAGACCCAGCCGAGTCCATTGCAAGCTATTGAGCCTGAGAGCGGAGAAATCCATTCATCCAGCAAAGATGTCTCTCTGCAGGTAAGCAAATCCCTAAGGGATAACAGCCAGTGAAGCGTCTGGAATGCAGAGTCTCGTTTCCTGCCTGTCTCCCAAAATGAGCTGCTTTGCAAACTATGCAACCTGCTAGGAAATATTTGTGTAGGAGTGTGTGTGTGTGTGGGGGGCTCCTGTTGTTCTCCCTCCCTTTGTCAGCAACTCCTCCCATTCGTTTCTTTTCCTCCATTTATGCGGCCATGGACTACAAGCCTAGCACCTTTGTTAGCGGAAGGGATTGCTGTTGACTTTCTCACGTTTGTCATCTTGCGGGCGACACCTATTCAATGTGCTACATGGGTTGCGATGTGCCAAAGGACACCACTGGGCCCAACGAGGGAAAGGGAGCTAGTTGCTTGTCCCCGAGCTGCACGTGTCTGACTGAACAAAGAGGTTGCAAGCATGTTGGCAAAACTGTGACTCTGCAGTGTGATTAAGCTGTTGCTATTGGCTCTTTACAGCTTTGAGGCTTTGACAGTAGAGCATGTGTACACAAGAGGGGAGTGGGCAGAGGGCTTTAAGATTTGGCACTGGTCTGAATGCTGCTGCTGCTTAATTTTGGGGTGCTCACTGTGCCCGTGCGGGCCTTCTGACTATTACCTTAAACGAAGTCTTCGCAGTCATGATTTATCTTGGATGTGACTCTAGATTAATCCATAGAAAGGCCTTTCTTGCTTGTCTCATTGCCAAATGAATGCTGTTGTCTTTGCTCTGCTTTCCTGAATCACCACACCTGTGCTGCAGTCACCATGCCGCTGTCACAACAGTGACATCTGACTTCAATGGCTGTTTCTGGTAATATAAAAATAATGCCTATTTAGGTTGCTGCTGGTGGGAATATAAAAGGGATTTTCAAGTACTATTCTGGCAGGATACATAAATCTAGGAGAATTGGAGAGCACTTGACAAGATGATTCATATGTAAAAGGCTAATTCTTGGAGTCTTCAGCCTGTACAGGGTTGTCTGTCTCCATGATGATGACTGTTAACATGTAGAAGCAGCATCACATTGTAACAGGTACCTTAATGAACTTCATAATAGCTCAGGTTTTTTACGTTGTGTGCCATTCATCAGTTAGGCAGTGTCACTGAGTGGGATAGTGCACCCAGTGAGTATCTGAACTCTTACAGCCTATGCTATGTTTGCATAGTGATTATGAAACTTAGGGACCTCTAGGGAAACCATAACTAGTGAGTTGTCTCTTGTGTTATGGGACTAGTTCCTGGGTGGGATTTATGCCTTAAAAAACCTATCCAGGCAGAAAGACAGCAAGTGCTCAGAAAGGCCCTAAGGATAGGTCAGTAGCCCATTTTAGGTCTCCCGGTGTTAACTTGGGTGATCAGAAGGAATTGAACGCTGTGGCAGGATTTGAACCTTGTATTATATGGCTCAGTGGATAATGGGAGCTGAGCCATACACCAGCCAGCCTGATCTCCTGCCTCTGCTGCTGGCCCATAGGCACGAGCCCTGTTTGAACGGAGGCAGCCTCAGTCGCTCAGGGCATCTCTTCTTGTAAGCGCCGGTGTGGGATGGTTCTGCTTTCCCCTTTGCTGGGTGGGCAGCCAGTCATGCGGTTAAGGCTTCTCTCAGCCGTCCTCCCAGGGCTTGTCAAAAGTCATTCTCGGGGAGAGGGGTTGGGAGAGGGGGCTGATGTGTTGCTACACAATGCCACATTTTCATTTACAATTGAGTTATTTACTGTGGGAGTGTAAGCAGTTTATTTGGACACCTGGTATTTGCAAAGGATGTGATCTGCAAGGCTGTGTAAAGTGGAAATGGGAAGGAGCGGAGAGCTCTTCACATCTGTATATGTGTCATCTTATTAGATTAACACCGATTTGATCAGAACTCCTTATCGTTGGCATGTCTTGTTTTGTGTTTGGCATGTCTTCACAACACACCATAGCCTCAAAGCACTTAGCAAGATGTAGCAATGCCGAGATGCAAAATACTAAGAATCTATGGTGTAGCAGTAGTAGCTGTAGTGTAGCTTAATAACTGCAAAATGCACAGAGCAATTTTTTCCACTTTGGAGTCAGGTCTCTTTAGAAAAGGATTTTTAAAAAATGACTTTTGCCTGAAACAATTGTTGACGGTCCCTGCAGTTTGGTACTGATCACCTGTCAGCAGGGAATTTGGCACATTTGAGATTGGGCTTTAAGAAAACACCAGCCAATCATACACACCCCCACATATACAAAGCAGTCTTCAATAAGTCAATGAAATTCCTCACATAGAATTAGGCTCTTGCTTGACAATGTAGATTCTGCAATGAAGCTGCTAAGCAACAGGCCTACATAATGGGGACCACTCATAAAACAAAACATGAAGCATGCCTAAGCAGTCAGTCAGGCTCACGTCTAGTGATGGTTTCCTTGGAACTGTGCAGTTATAAGGACACCAATGACAGTTTCTGTGTATGTGTAAGAGAGAGAGTGTGTCTGCTTGTCTCACCCCAATAAAAATCACCAATCCTAAAATATTTCCCACAGGTTCCATCTAGCTGGTTTAATATTTAAACAGACGTTTTAATGGTTCTGGCAAATCTTCTTTGCTTTTGAATGTTTAGGAACCTTTGAGATAGGGTGACATTATGTAGAAGTCTCCCAGTATTAAGAAATAAGATGGCAGTAGTCAGCCTTCTGCCTCTTTCAGACATGAATAGTTCAAGGCAGAGGCTGTGCGTTTCAGAGGGAGAAATGCACTGTGGCTCTGAGACTCTGTTGGGGATATTAAAAAAATGGGTGTATTTAATGACATGCAGATAATAGTACTTAACTTTATCCTACAAAAAAGCCAAGAAAGAACTCCCATGTGTTTCCTTGCTCCCATCCTGTATCCCTGCCACAAAACTAGGGGCTGATCTGGTTGGACCAGCATGCTTCTCGCTCACAAACCCAAGGCCCAGTGAGGATTTGGGAGTTAATTCAAAGTAACTGCTGTAACTCTTCCACATATTTGTCACTAGAAAGTCGGTGGGGTGGATAGAGTGCTGGACCTGGACTAGGGAGAGTTGAGTCAAATCTGCCGCAGAGCTCACAGCATAGCCTTGGGCATGCTGAACCTCTGCTCCGTATACTCAGCCCTGAATTGCTTGGGATAAAGGTTGGGATGCAAAGGTGAAAAGTATACAGCCAGATAGGCTAACAGGCGTACCTGGAACAGTCATGAAAACTATGCTTCCCTTACTTACTGACCTCAGGATTGTTTCAAACATTTGAAAAAAATTCTGTCTTTCTTATCCACTCTCTGGTCTACCATGCCCAGGAGGAAGGCCTCCGGTTTCTTAGGTAAGGTAAATCTAAGTACCTTTTTAAATTCGTTATGGATCATCTCCCAGAAGGCCTTCACTTTCGGGCAGGTCCACCAGAGGTGGAAGAATGTCCCTTCCTCCTCCTTACATTTCCAACATTTGTTGTCAGACAGGTGGTATATCTTTGCAAGATAGGCTAACAGGCGTACCTGGAACAGTCATGAAAACTATGCTTCCCTTACTTACTGACCTCAGGATTGTTTCAAACATTTGCAACTCCAGTTAGACACAATTGTAGATGATATCCAGAGCCAGTTCATTATGACTACTAGCTGTTAAGAGCAAGCAGCAGTGGCTGTCTCAGTCTTGTCTGGTTTGGCTTTAACAGAGACCATCCGGATGCCCATGGGAAGCTCAGGCTGCTGAGCTAGTTGGACAGCTACTAAGAATGTGAGAGAAGCTCTGCTGATCAGACTAAGTGCCCATCTAATCCAGCCTTCTACTTTCAGCAGTGACTTTCCAGATGTTTCTAGGAAACCCACCAACAGGGCAGGAGTCAGCAGCAGCACCTGGCCTGATCCTGCACGACAATTTTTACATTTTTGTGCTCCAAGCCCTCATAGTTTCCTGCCTTGAGAATATCCAAGTAGCACAGTCCCAAGATGATACCTAGCTCTCTCTCTCTAGTGGCAGCTATGTTTTATTGAAAAGCAACAAAAAGATCATATTAAAACAGGGTTTATTGAGAGAAAATCCTCGAACGTAAAATGTAACAAAATAAGTGTAAAAATAGCACATGCAATTCGTAGGTAACAGAGTTCTTTAAATTATCAGTCCCTTGGTAGTGATCTCCATCAGAGGGCCAAATGAGCCACTTGTTCACCACATTCGGTAAGCTGCATTTCAAGTCCAGGTGTTGTTTTCCCGGGGACAAAGCCACACTTTCCTTTTGTGGGCTGGTTGGGGAATCTCCCATATTAGATACAACTTGGTTTTCTGGGTCAAGCTGCTTTGAGAAAGCATTTTAGCAACATTTCAAAAATTGTACATATAATTTGAACCTAGCTGGGAGTCAATAAAGGGAAAATTTACAGGCGGAAGCCACAAGATACCCAGAGTCTCTTTTCCTCCAAGAAACATCACTGAATGGAATTGTGATCAAAGGACTAGCCAGTAATTTCAAGTGTATGTTCCATTGCAACAATCTCAGTCTTGTAGCTTAACCTTTGGATTTAGGAAACCCGACATCGTATAAGATGGCTGTACTTTGGTAAAAATAAATAAAATGCCCAAGCTTGTGTATAGAACAGCATCACGCCTCCACCTCATGAATACACATGCAACTTGCTGCTATGCAGACCATGATCTAACTCGGTGAACATTTCTCACTGACTCAAGCTAGCCATGAGTGTGAAGTTGGCAGTTTCTTTTCATCCTGGACGGGTCCACACTCTGAAGGCAGTACTGCCAACAAGGGACTGACTGACTCTGAATTGGGTGCTTTAATTTTCTGTCAGTTGTGTGTTTTTTTCTCGCTGGCACTCAGACTTTCTCAATTTAAGAGTGTTTTACGCTTTCCCAAGAGAGCCACAGTGGCGATGCAGGTGATCTATGCTTTAAATAGAACATGCGGCTCTCCAGAGGGAGCATCATAGTGATTTGGGAGGGCACGGTGCCTTTTGAAGTAAGCATAAGATATTAGGTCTGTTGAGTGTGCTCATCACTGCAGGGTTCTTAGATCTGACCTGTTCAGTAGGAATGAAAACTGGTGATGGAAGCCCAGAATCTGGAGAGATTTAGAAACTACAGATCGAGGGAACTAGGATGATTGTTGAAACTGCAACTAGATCAACTTGCCCCTTCTCTTCCTCTCTTTTTCAGGCTGATGCAGCTGAAGATGCTGGGGAAACAGTGTCTGCGGGAAGCTTTCTTGGTGACGAACCTATTCCATGTCCAATGTGTGATCGCACATTCCCAGTTTCGGAAATTGAGGTGCACGCCATGTATTGTAATGGCACCAGAGAGGACCCAACTGAAGATGCTCCAGGTTTGCTAAGCACCTGTTCTTATGTGCCGCTTGTTCATGCTGATCATTTGGAGATCTTGCCCCACACGTCTGTATTTGTTTGTCAGTTGTGGAATTAGCTAGATGGCTTGTCCTAGCGCAGCATATTCTATACTTAAAAAAACACAAATCCTGACAAATCATGAGTGTGTGTCATGTGTTCAGTTCTGAAGGGTATGCAAGTACCCCAGAGGTAGGCAGGATGGAGACAAGGGCCATAGTCTGGGCGTGCAGAGGAAGGACTGAGCAGCCTCCCTCAGATACAAGCTGCGCACACAGAGGGAAGTGAGAATCTTTCATAAACGCCAGTGGCAGCAGATTGGCTGTCCAGTGCTGCCTGGCTTCCTGTGCAGGGAACCTCTCAGCCTGCAGTTCCCTCCTCTGACCAGGAGCCCTGGTGGTGTAGGGAGCCAGTGCCCTGCGGCACCTGACAGTTTGCATGCCCACATCCATGCATCCTGCTCTGGGCCTCCGAGGCCCAGCATCTCAGTCAACCCTTCAGGCCCTGTGATTTGTTCAACACAGCTCTATCACATCCTCTCCTATCATTTCTGCTGTGCCTGTTAGTGAGCCCTGGCGCTTCATTCTTGGCTGGCTGTTGTTTCTCATTCACAGCTCACATCTGGCTCCAGGCCCACTGAACCTCTTGCCAGTCACTTCCTCCTGTCATGAGAAATGTTGCCCGTGGTTTTGGCAGAAATCTCCAGTGTCTGCTGGTGGGGTAAAAGAGCTAGCCCCTGTGAAAGGTTTCTCTAGGCAGCGGCTAGTAGTACGGCATACAGGTTCTGCCTCTTACAAAGAGCTCCCTCAATGCTTCTAGTGCCATCCTGGGCATATCTATTCAGAACCTCTTACTCCTTTGCAAGTGTGCTTAGGATTGCAACTTTAGACTCCTTCACTTCCTTTGTGCCCTTTGGAAACAGACAACTTCCTTTATGGCTCTTATAATCTTTCAGCCTGTAGAATGCTGGGAAAGGCTTTCGGATACCCCAGCAAATATAGCTTTGAGCAGATTGAATGCGAATGCGTACACAGAAAGACTGTTCACTATTAATTATCTACCTCAAATGGGGTAACACTTTTTGTGTTTTAATTAACGAGGATATCAATCCCGTTTTCCCACAGACATGGCGATTTTATGTTGAGCTATTAGTCACTATATGAAATCGGCTAATGCAGTGCTTGGCTTTCCTTTCGTTAAGGTAGGGGAAACCCGAGGACCACATTAGAAACACATCATAAGCCAAAGGCCTGTTGCCAGTTTGCATGTTTAATAGCAAGTGATTAACATAATTGGCAAAGCTTTTTTTTTTTGTTAAATTTGTCGAGCCAAGCTGAAATAAATTATTAGTAGGTATGATTCCTATTCCGAAATTGTTGACCTCAAATGTGAAAAACTTGACTTCACCTTTAAACACCTTGGTGTGCAAAATTAGACATCGCGAATGTTAAATGCAGTGAATTGGGGTTGCTTTTTATACTTTGCTTTCTGCCATTAAACTCATTTGCCATTAATTATTCAGATATCTCTCTGCGGCAATAAGGAGTAGGAATTTTCTAATAAAAGTAATATTATATATTTATTTTTTTAAAAAAGGAATCCTAACAAGTGTTTGTGGGCTCTAAGGAGGTGGCTTTGGGTCACAGTGCCTCCCTGTTGCCTTCCTACTGTTGAGGCATCTGTGTACTTTTGTATACCTTTATGCCCTGCATACAGCACAGGCTCACTGATATTCATGCCACCCTGGGATCTTTGGGTAAAGGACAGTATATAAATTGAATAATAATACAGGGAAAACAATTCTTAGTTATGTAGCATTATCATTTCTAAGACCTTAAGCACAGATTGAGATGCAGGCAGAGATCCCAACTGCAACACAAAGGAAGTCTTCACTTTCACCATGCCTGGGGAAGCTGTGCAGCATCTAAGCAGGTCTTCATTGGAACCATTAATGCAACATTTTTTTATTCAGAGATTTCTGTACCACTCTTCACCAGAAATGGTCACAGGGTGGTTTGCAACAAAATAAGACAACATGCTACATAATAAGCAAGAACATTAAATATAATTCTTATAAAATATATAAGGAACATAATTGGCAGTATCATAATTACAAAATGACCTAATGCATCAGCTTCTAAAAGGCTGCAAAAAAGGTGAGTTTTGCCTGGTGTATAAAGTTGGGGAGATCATTCCACAGATGTGGAGCTGCCACCAAAAAGGCTCTCCCATGGACCCCCCAACAGACCTAATTTAAGGCAAGGACCACAGGGAAAGCCTCACTCACTGATCTTAATGCAGAAGCAGCTTGATCCAGGGCAGGGCATTCTTTAAAATAGTTGGGGATCAGGTCATTCAGGGCTTAAATGTCAAAAGAAAAACCTTGAAATAGGCCTGGCAGACAAGTGGCAACCAGTGCAGCTGTTTGGGAATATGAGCTATATGCAGCTACTCTCACCCTGGCCGCTGCATTCTGCATTAGTGGCAACTTCTAGGTAATCTTCCAGGGCAGCTCAACTTAAAGCACATTACAGTAGTCCACCCTGGAGGTTACCAGAGCATAGAAAACTATAGCTAGGCTATCTTTGTCCAGACAAGGTTGTAGTTGATGTACCAACAAAAGTAGGTTGTAGGCAGTCGTAGTCACTAAGGTCACCTAGGAATGATAATTCTGGCATAGCCCCCACCCACAGTGAGCTTGCTCCTTGGAGGACAGTGCAACCTCACCCACAATAGGCTGTCACACAAAACCCCACCCATAGGACCTTCATCTCCTCTGGGTTCAGTTTCAATGTGCTTGTCCACACCCTACCCACTACCACCTCCAGGCACCAGCTCAGCACCTTCACTGCCTCTCCTGATACTGATAGACTTGAGAAAGGGAGAGCTGGGTGTCATCAGCATATTGATGGTTCCTAAAACAATGTGCTATAATAGTAATGAGAACAAATCACATGCAGAGAATGAAATTTAATGCATGGGTTTGGGATCTTGGAAATCGGAGAAATTAGGCAAATGTAATATTAAGAAATTATCTCCCAAACCAAAATAGAATCCAATCTACTTCTCACTCCTTTTCATACAACCCCCCCTCCGCCCCATTTCCTCTTCCCTCCCGGAGCCTTTGCCTTCTCTCCACCTAATACCATCCCTTTCCCTTCTTTGAAGGGGCTAAAGCTACTGTGCCTCTTAACCCTTCCCATGACCTCCCTAGTTCCTGGCTACTTATTCCTTCAAGGCTGAAAGCAAAGATATCCTCCTGGTCCTCCACACAATACCGGCATGTTCACACATACTTGTGCGCAACCGTGTCTAAGCACAGTGCCTGGAAATAATTAAATAATTCAATTCATACAAGGAAATGGAGGGAGAGAGCTAGGGAGTTCTTGTGGCTCATGAGGAGAACCTCCCTGGAGCTCAGAGAGGACATTGGTGAAGGTGGAGGAAGCCCCTAAGAGACTGGAGGCGGAGTGGGGCTTTGTTTAGGTTGCTCAGCCTCCCCGCCTAACTGCTGATGTGCGTGGTAGTACACCAGCAGCAGCAGCTGCTTTCCTGTGCATCCTCCAGCCAGCCCAGAGCTTCCAATTCCTGTTGTAGGTATTTTTGGTACAGTATTTTTGATCTGGTTTAAGAGAGAGTGGCAGAGAAGGCATCAAAAGGGTGTTTAGGGGTGCTTCCTCACTTATGCCATTTCCACTTATGCATGCGGGGCACGGGGACATAACCCACGTGTAAGTGGGGAGTCACCTGTATCTGTAACCTGGTAAATTGGGATCTTCATGGAATAGCTGAGGATGCGGGGGGCTGGGATTCCTCCATCCCAGTAAGCTTACATCTGTGAAGTTACTTGGGGCGCCTTCCTAGAGCCATAGCTCAGTGGTAGAGCATCTGCCTTGCAAGCAAAAGGTCCCAAGTTCAATCCCCTGCATCTCCAAGTCGAGGGGCTCCCTGAACCCCTGGAGAGCAGCTGCCTGTCAGTCAGGGTAGACAATATTGATCAAGATGGACCAATGACCTGACTCTGTACAAGGCAGCTTCCTATGTTCCCTGAAAAGCTGGCACAGCCTTGCCTGAAGCTTGCTGAACTGAGCTTGCCTGGTATTCTTTGTTTTGCATCCCCACCACTTGATTAGTTCCTTCAGAATTACATGCTCATATTTGGCTGCCCTGTGCTCAGGCCAGTAGCACAGTGCGGGAGAAAATCAAAGCTCTGTGCACCATCCTCCCTCTTGATTTGCTTCAAGAGGGCTGCTGCAGTTCTTCCGTTCTGTTGGCTTAAGGGTCAGTGATCCACTTTCAGGACCTCTTAATTGGATTTACTCCAGAGATCTCTGGTACTATATAAACTCTTATCATCTTTCAGTGTTTTCTATTATAAAGGAACCTCTGTGGCTATCCGTCTACAGTTCTGTTACTTCTTAGGGTAAATTTGCTGGCTCTTGTTTAAAGCTTGTAACCTAAAGAAGCTGTTTCAGCTTGGATGATACTTAGAGCCATTTGTTCACTAGTTGCAGCTGTATGTCTTTTGTCTGCACACTGTTGCTGTGGCTCAGAGCACAGGCACGGTTGCCCATTTAAGTTGTTTGGAGATGTTGCCCTAAGCTGACCCATTTATTCTATGGCAAGTCTATCTGGAATCTATATTTAGGAAACATGCAGAGCACCTTCATAGGCACTATTGCAATTCATCAAGCCTGCAGGCAAGCTGGGAAGCATACAGCAAAGCAGGTGTACCAGAATAAGCCACCTGACAGCATAGTCTGTGCTTGGGAAAAAGAATTGCTCAGACTGAGCAGCCAGGCTGGAGTCAGCAGCCTTACAGGACCAGGTGGGGCTCAGTTAGCCCCTTGTGCCCCTTGGCCTCTGCTGATCAGGTAGCTGCAGTTCCACCCTTGGACATGAATGGCCCTTCCATTTAGCAGGTCGAAGCACCTATCATGTGAGGGCAGGCAGAAACTAATGTTCTGGATCCAACTCTGCCACTCAGGAAGCCTCAGTGGCTAGAAGCATTATTTCCCAACTGTAACGTGTTTGATATCTATGGCTGATCCTGGACTAGGAAAGCCTTGCCACACTAGTTCATGCATCGGTTACTTCTAGACTGGATTACTGCAGTGCATTCTATGCGGGGCTTCCCTCATGCTTGATTCAGAAGCTTCAGTTAGTGCAGAATGCTGCAGCACAATTGCTGACTGGAGTGAGGCCTTGTCAACATACAACACCTGTCCTCAGAGATTGGCACTGGTTGCCAATTTGCTACCGAAATACCGTATTTTTCGCTCTATAGGACGCATCGGACCATAGGATGCACCGGACCATAGGAGGGGGAGAACAGGGAAAAATTATTTTTTTTTCTTGTTCTCCTCCTCTAAAACAAGGTGTTTCAAGGTGCATTCACCCAAGCTTGTGGGGCTGGCGGTGGGGGGAAGCGCTGCTTTACCCCACCGCCAGCCTCAAAGATCCCCGAAGCCTTTGGAGTGCAGCGCCCCGCTGCCCTGGAGAGGCTTTGCGCCCAGGCATCCCTAAGCTAGAAGAGCGAGACGGAGCCCTCCGTCTTGCTGTTCTGGCTTGGGAACAGCCTTGCTAGCCTCTGCAGGACAGCAGGGTAAAGGCACCCTGCTGCCCTGGAGAGGCTTTGCGCGCAGCCGTCCCCAAGCTAGAACAGCGAGACGGAGCGCTCCGCAGCGCTCCATCTCCCTGTTCTGCCTTTGGGCTTAGCGGCGCAGCCTGCATTCGCTCTATAGGACGCACACACATTTCCCCTTAATTTTTGGAGGGGAAAAAGTGCGTCCTATGGAGCAAAAAATACGATAAGTTCAAGGTGTTAGTATTAGTATATAAAACCCTGAACAACTTGGGACCAGTTTACTTACATGATTGCCTTACCTTATATGTGCCCACTTGACTGCTTCAATTGGTGGAACATACAGGTGCCACTTAATATCTGTTCTACATTTGTAAGAACTCAGTCATTTAGTGTGCACTTTGGAACTCCCTGCCTATTGACATCAAACAAGTTTCTTCACTGTGTTTTCTTTGACACCTACTAAAAACATTCTTGTTTAGACAAGCCTGTTGTAGATTCCTTCCCCATGTCTGCAGTCATGGGATTGTTGTCTATCACATGACGGTGTATGTTTTCATTCAACAATGTGGGAAGTGACGGACACAGGATGTTTTGGTATTACTCTCTTCCGTGAAGTGGGACTATTGTCTTTTGTTCTTTCTCTCTTTGCTGATGAGAAAGAGGAAGGAGCTAAGTCAGAATGCTCCATATTTACAATATATAAATAAAGTAGATTAGCCAAAATGCTGTGCTATTGGTTCTGTTACGCAAACTGTGAAGACTCTGCGGATCCCTAAGTGTGCTGATGTCTCCAAGGCATCAGTTGAGGTGATGTTCGGGTTGGAGAAAGCTCTTGAAGCTCCTGGCTGACCAGGAAGGAGAGAACATGCCAGTCAGGCATGTGTTTCTGACAGGTTTCTACACGGGAGTAGGGCCCTCCTAACAAAGCCTACCCAGGTACTTGGCAAAATTGTGGTAATTTTTATCTATTTTAGTATTACAACTTTTGCATATTTTAAATTAGGATTGTAATTTTTTTCTTGATTTTCTTGCTTTATCGTTCTGTAAATGGCTTTGAAGGTTTTTTTTATATAAAAAAACAATCCTATGTATACATTTTATGAAATAAAATACAGTGGAACCTTGGTTCTCAAACGTCTTAGTTGACGAACAAATCGGCTCCTGAATGCCAAAAACCCGGAAGTAAGTGTTCTGGTTTTTGAACGTTTTTCAGAAGCTGAACCTCCGATGCGGCTGTCGGCTATTGATTCCGGGGTGCCTGCGCCAATCGAAAGCTGCACCTTGGTTTTTTAACCTTTCAGAAGTCGAACAGACTTTCAAAACGGATTACGTTTGAGACCCAAGGTACCACTGTAAATATCTGAACGGTGCAGTCAATCCTCTTAAAGTGTTTGCCTGGTAAGGTGTGGATGGGCACCATTTGTTTCTCCACTTGGGGCAGCAAGTGTGTTAGTCTTGCTCTTCTCTCTGAGCATTTGTAGTGATGCTGAAATGCAGCAAAGTGCAGGCCAGCAGCTCCCCCTTGAGCAAGCTCCCCCTTGGGGCAGAGAGCAAGACACTTAGGGCTCACAGCTGCAGTTTTCCCTTTCAGACCCCCTGATGCCTTGCCCCAGCCTCGGTATAAAACAGAAAGAAGCCTTTCATTTCCCTTCCAATCTGCAGATATTTCCAAGGACTGTTCAGACAAGAACATTGCAACAGACTGGCTGTTACCTTCCCCAAGCCTTTTTGTTCTCAACATGCCCTCCAGCTTTATTCCTCCGCCGCAGCGACCACAAAGCTAAAGCTGTCCAGCTCCATAATAGGTCAAGGCAGGGTACCATTCTTTTCCTTCCTGCAGCCACATCTCAGGTGCACAGAATGACACAGTCTTCAGTTTTCTGAGCTGCAGCCATGCTGGTGCTGGTGCTGTTTTTTTTTTAATAAAGCTTCAACACCGAGAGAAGTGGCACTGATGCAGCATAAAAAAGTAACAGAACTGGCGCAGGGAAAAGCTTCATCACTTCTTGGAAGGGCCAACGTACAATAAATTATTTCCATTAATAGGATCCTTCACACAAAAAATAGCATGGCTGGTAAACGAGAATAGATATTTAGCGGGGTGGGGAGGAAGCCCTAGATAAAGGCAATAGGAAGTCTGCTGCAAAATGTAAGCAGTATACCTAGAAACTTGATATAATCTGTTTCGTTTATGGTTCCCCAATAGTTGTAAAGGATGTGAGCTATACTCGGTTTTGATGCTAGGAAAATATGCTGAACCAAAAGGATCCACTTCTCGGCCAAAGGGTATCTTCTGAGGGATTTCTTGCACTCTTGGCTGTAGTGCTTTATCATAGAAATAGTCGTGCAGAGAGGAATCTCAGAGAAAGTATTATTTATAGATTATTATATAACATTTATACACCAGTGGATTGTTTAAAAAACCCCCAAAACTCAAAAGATAAAACGGTAAGAAAAATTTACAACCCTGCTTTAAAACATACAGAAGTCACAATACTAAAGCAGATTAAAATTACCTCAACTTTCTAAGCATCTGGTGGGCTTGTCTAGAGAGGAATATTTTAAGCAACTGCCCAAAAATGGAGTATGTGAAGGCACCTGCTTGATCTCAATAGGCAGGGAGTTTCAGACTTAACAATTGAGTTCTTACCAATGTTTTATGTGGCGCCTGTAGTAGTGCCAATTCCTCTGGCCGAAGTGGATGAGTGGAAACATGTAGGCCATCTCATGTGTAAACTGGTCCCAAGTTGTTAAGAAAGTAGGAATGGAAAGTTGCTCTGCATCTCTTGGGTGGTGTGTGTTGCATCACTTAAGTTAGCTCCCTGGCCATTCTCCCTGCACTGTGGATAGGCAGGTGACTAGCACAGACTGCATGCAGCTGCAGTGTGGATTATAGGAGTCCTGTTGTCTGTTTGCTGTGCCCCTGACTGCTGCTTCCCTCAAAATCGCCGTGCAGACCCTGAGACAATATTTAGTTCTCTGCTTGTGGTTTCTTGTTTCCTCAAATCTGAAGGTGATTTCCAAGAGATTACCTGTAACTCTTAAGTAATAAGATGATGTACTTTCAAGGAGGTAAGGTCATGGGAAATCATTGCAGTTATATGATTTGCCCAAGGCCATATTGGAAGATCTATCTTTTTCTATAACTCAGCAAGCAGTTTGAGCTGTCAAGTTTCATAGCAACCAAAAGAGCTCAAAATGTACACAATTTTTTAAAGAAAAGAATGCTGGAATCCTCAGAAACCCATCAAGTTATGCAAATCGCTGCAGGGGAGCTGCGTATCGACTCCTCAAGGTGTATTCTTACTGTGATGTGCTGCCTTGAGCTCCTGGACCATCTCAGTATGGACAGAAAAGCCTAGGCAATGTGGAATGCACACACAAAAAAATGGTTTAGATGATATCTAGAGAAGTCAGGAGGATGCCAAGGTTCTTTTGTACTGACAAGAAGAAATCTGAAGCTGATAAAGTTTTAATTTGACTACAATGAGCATTGTGAGCATGTCTGACTTAGCTCAGCATGTTTTGAGGGGAGATGCTGTGCTCATTTTGTATAGATGGCTGAGAGGCATGCTTGCCCACTCCTTTTCTTGCTC
Source organism: Podarcis melisellensis (assembly GCF_964234715.1). Classification (NCBI taxonomy): domain Eukaryota; kingdom Metazoa; phylum Chordata; class Lepidosauria; order Squamata; family Lacertidae; genus Podarcis; species Podarcis melisellensis. Next base: position 67,142,732 of record NC_138529.1, on the reverse strand, counting down.
TAAGAGGAGATTTATCTTGTAGCTTCTGTTAAGATTTCCCCCCACTAAGCTTCCTCCTTGGGAACCTTGTTCTAGGCTTGCTATCTCTGCTGGAGTTGAGCTCTGCTGGCGCAATCCGGCAATAGCACTCTTGGGTGAGCGTTTGGAACGGGAGCAGGCCAGCTCACCTGTGACGGGCTGAGCCAACCAGTGATGCCACCCCTGCAATTTCTCTTGCTGCTCTTGGCAGCACAGCTGTCACACCAGGTCTTTTCTGGTGTTTCTGTAGCGCCAGTCCCAAAGGTTTCTAGCAGGATTGCTGTGCCAGATGTGTTCCTTTCTCTTGGAAAAAAATAGCACTGATTAACACCTGAGCTGTGCACAAGGCACTCTGAGAAAGACTGTTACAGGAATATTAACAACTGTGCACTGGCTTAGAGATCTTCTCTGCTTTTGCTGCAAACGAGCTTGTGAAAAAGCCTTTGGGAGCGTCAGGTGACTCGGGGATTAACAGCAGGGCATGGAAGCCTCTTGCACCCAGGTCACTGATTCATATCCAGGCCAGGCTGGTGGAAACAAGTTTGATAACTGACTGGTCAGCATTTCAAAGAGAGAGACAGAGAGAGTGCAGATCCACTGTCTTAAGAAGAGTTTGGATTTGATATCCCGCCTTTCACTCCCTTTAAGGAGTCTCAAAGCGGCTAACATTCTCCTTTCCCTTCCTCCCCCACAACAAACACTCTGTGAGGTGAGTGGGGCTGAGAGACTTCAAAGAAGTGTGGCTGGCCCAAGGTCACCCAGCAGCTGCATGTGGAGGAGCGGAGACGCGAACCCAGTTCCCCAGATTACGAATCTACCACTCTTAACCACTCCACTACACCACACTGGCTCTCACACAGTGGGCACCCCAGAATCCTCTGCAAGCACAAGCTTCAACCCAGAGAGCGCACAGACTACACACTGGTCATTGTAGTATATATACTTGGGGCAAATCCACTCATGAAAAGTAGCAGATGAACCAGTCAATTATAGCAACCAGCAAGGGAACAGGGACAAAAGAACTGTGGAGCAAAAATGTATGTTTCAAGGCCCCAGACTGCTCTGGCACCAATAAGGCATCTTTCTAGTCTGAACTCTGTGGGCACCCACTTTACAGCAGATGTTGAGCAAACAGTAACAGTTTTATAGTGCCTATAACACTGATTCAGACCTTTCTCCTAATGAGAATATTGAGCACAGGAAGATCTGATACAAGGCTGTAAAAGTGTTCTAATACACTGTCCCCTCCACTAAATTGCCCAAGAGTGCTTAAAGCAACATCTGTTTCTGCATTAGAAACTCCAGCACCCTGGTGGAAATGGCTGAGGATATCTGATATGTTCCCCAAGTAGCATAGCTGGTGGCCTGTCAACAGGAATATGTTGAAAGGAATTCAACTGTATGGAACAGCACTTTTAAGTTTCTCCTTATATATATTTGGTAAGAAAAGCTGGAGCATTTGGCTGGGCTTGCTGACAAACAGATAGCACTGATTATTATTTTTTATTTTTTGGGTCACCCTCATCACCGGTTCTGATTGAAAAACCATTGTTTGAGGGGGTGTATGTATGTGTACTTAAGTGCAGTGTAAAATTTGGCTTAATTGTTGTTGTTGTTGTTTAGTCGTTTAGTCATGTCCAACTCTTTGTGACCCCCATGGATCAGAGCACGCCAGGCACTCCTGTCTTCCACTGCCTCCTGCAGTATGGTCAAACTCATGTTTGTAGCTTCAAGAACACTGTCCAACCATCTCATCCTCTGTCGTCCCCTTCTCTTTGTGCCATCAATCTTTCCCAACATCAGGGTCTTTTCCAGGGAGTCTTCTCTTCTCATGAGGTGGCAAAGTATTGGAGCCTCAGCTTCACAATCTGTCCTTCCAGTGAGCACTCAGTGAGCACATCCATTTTCTTAAGAATGAATAGGTTTGATCTTCTTGCAGTCCATGGGACTCTCAAGAGTCTCCTCCAGCACCATAATTCAAAAGCATCAATGTTGGCTTAATTAGCATCTGCCTTTTATTTTGTTGTTGTTAAAAGTGTGCTCCTGGTCCTCGTGGGTACTAAGAACATAAGAATTGCCAGCTGGATCAGACCAATGGCCCATCTAGTCCAGCACCCTGTTCTCATAGTGGCCAATCAGTTGCCTGTGGGAAACCAGGGAGCATAAACTGGAAACCATGGTTTCAGCAACTTCAGAAGCATTGCTGTCTCCAGCTGTAGAGGTATAGCATAGCCATTATGACTACTAGCCATCAATAGTCCTCTGCTCCATGAATTTGTCTAAGTTCTCTTTTAAAGCCATCCAAGTTGGTGGCCATCCTGGGGGAGCGAGCTCCATACTTTAACTATGTACTGCAAGAAGGAGTACTTTATTTTATCCATCCTGAATTCTACAGGTTCAAAGTACATGGTTAGTTCAGCTGAAAGTGTGGAATCTACATGGAACAGAGCAAAATGAGCAGAATGTCTAGTGTCCAGTAATAGGCAAAGGATTTATGCCATTTGTTAATGCCTACTTGTGGTCCCGTCTGCCCCCATGGATCTTCATCCTTATTCTCAGTCTTCTTCCGGTACTGAATCTTTGCCAAAGGATCCCAACGTCTGCCAAAAACAACAACCAGGATCTCAATCAAAATAGACGATACACCTTAAGTCAGTGCAAGTAAATGTGCCTGGCTTTTTCTGAATATAGAAATAGGATATTTTTGGATTACACACTGAATAAACAAATCCTGCCCACAGTTGAAGCCTTCCTCCTTTCCTACCAGACTTTTAATGCTTAGCTATGCAGTGTATAGAAAGCCTCTGTAATAGTGTTCACCTTTACTCATTGAGGTTATCGAGCCAAGCCTTGACTGAGCCCAAGGGTCTTGCACTTCCTCGGATTGAATCACAGTTCTGGAAGAGATGGAGAGCCTGAAGCCTACATACAGGAATCCTGTGTTTTGTGGTTTTCCATATAGGTTCTGGCCTATGTAGTGCAGCCAAGTAAGCAAACCTAATCTTTATTTCAGGCATTGAAACAGCTCTTTAGCTTAATTTTTTAGGCTGCCAACAGAGGCCATGTGAATGTTGAAACTGAGCTATACATTATTTGCTCAAAAAAGTGTTTATGTCAGCTGAGGCAAGTAACATCTAAACGCTGCTGTCATTATCTTTTTATGTTATATTATGTCAGGAGGACAAAGAAGTTAGCAAATATTCTTTCTGGGCGGAAGCTTTACAGCTGCAGCTTTCACAGTAGGAAAGACTAGGCCATTAAAAAAAGAGTCCTCTTTTTTACTTTCTCCACTGTGATGTCCCCAAACGAACTGGTACTGCCTGGGTAGGAGAGCTTTGAAAATGCTTTCCAAATGCACACTGTGTATTTTGTTGGGACTCTTGACAAGCCTCCTCAGGTTCTTAAGAAGTGAGGTGGAACAACTGTTCTGTTCTTGTTTTGAAGTGTTAACCCGACGACAGAGAGCAGCCAAGACTAAAGTCACCAGTTGCAAAGAGTCGTTAGAACCTGCTGACACTGACAGGTAAGTAGGCATGCTGCCATGTTACAGCACTTTTCCCTCTTTCCTTTGAAGAACCTCTTTGGGGCCATTTGTGGGTCCCTTTGCTACCCCAGTCCATGGAGCTTTGGCACTGTCTCTCTCTGCTTGAAGGTGATTGCATTACTGCCTGCCTCCACCATCCTTCACTCTGGCATCTGAGAGACTCCTGTGAAAGGAAAGCCCAGCTGATTCTTACCTGTTTTTGCCTTTGGCTTCCCTTTCACTTATTTTTGACTGGCTCTGTGTTCTGTTTGTATTCTGTCAAGTTTTGCTGAGGTGCTTTTGATATGCTACTCTCTGTTTTAGCGCTTTGCTCTCCCCAGCTCTCCCACCCTTCCATTCATCTCCAAAGCCGTTGCCACACATGGAACAATACTTTCCCCCATAAAACTCAGTGGGTGATATGAAGGTTGGTTCTGAACTTTGAAATCCCTGCCCTTGGTTCTTTGTCCTTGTCACATTCGATCTCTTGGGCAGGGAGGAAGAGGAGAGAGGAAAAGGGGTAACTGACAATCTGGTTTGGTGTCTTCAGCTCTGCACACAAACACCCACCCACCCACCACACACACATATTACTCCTGAGAGAGTGCAGCCCTATACAGAAAAAAGGTTGCCTATTTCAGCACTACAGGGATCATGAAATGCTAGGGTTGGCATCTAAGTTTTATAAATGTTTGGCAGATCATGGCTGAGTTCATTTTGATTCAACCAGCTGGTGATCTGCAGTACACTATACAGTGAAATCATCTGGAAATCAGACAGTGCCACTGGGGATTGCATTTGCATGGTTCAAGTCAAACCATTATGAATGAGTCAAAATTTCTAGCCATCTTCATTATGCAACAAGCCACATAGAGCTGCTACTTAAGTGCTAACACTGTACTTGCCTGTTGTGGCTGCCATGTTTCATCTGAGCTTGCATTTCCTTGCGCCCTGCTTTGCCTCTCCCTCCATTCCATGTCTCAAAGAAAGATCATACAACAAGTATGCCCATTTTCTACCAAGGTGTTGGAGGGGATTGCTTGTACAACTGCACAAATCTGTAATGATGGTGTTTCATTGTGGTGGAAATGAGCAGGTTCCAATTGCTCTGAGGTTTGCTTTTGTGTGTTGTTGTTGTTTTCAAAGTAATCTATAACAGTGGCTGACAAGCAAAATCCTATAGTGGTAGAAAATTGCCCCCACAAAGCTTGAGCAGCATTTTTTGTTTGTTTGTTTGCCCTGGGACAAAACATGCAATTTAGTTATAATTCATTGGCTACAGTTTCTAAAGTGAACATATATCAAATCCCTGCAAGCAGCAGAACCTTGGGCTGTTGACAAGCTCTAAGAGCAGGTAGCTGTTGAAAGAGTGAGTTAGCTTTGAGTGGCAGATCTGCATGTCAGAGAGATGCTTGATGAAGAAGGCTGGCAAGGATGGTACCTGCAGTGATATCCTTAATGAAATTAGACTTTGTTCAGATGGAGATGGTTTTGTTTAATCTTTCTTGCTGCCACCCCTCCTCCCCCTCCCACCCACACAGCATCATAAGAAAGGATCTGACAGTAAAAATCCCTGCCATGGAATTAATTTTGCTGTTACAAACACTGGATGGCAACATCACTAATGGAATTAGGCTAATTATAGAGAGGACAGCTTCTGTTTAGACACATTATCTTGGTAATCAGCAACGACTGGAAAGAAAATATGGAAAAGTCCTGCAGAATTTAGCATGGAGGGGGCTCTTCAGAGGCTTGTTGAGCTGTTTCAGTTCAGGACCCCACAGTTCAGCAGCTGCACCCTGTTCAAGTTCTGCACTTGCATTCCTTGTTGTTCTTGTGATCTAGCTGTCCTTCCTGCTTGGTGGGCACAGTCAGTTTCACAGCACGGAAACATGTGCACACAGTTTAGGAGGTTGGAGTGAAAGGAGTTGGGAGAGGATGACATTTCTGCCAAATTTTCTGGAAATTGGCCGACGCTCAGTTCTCCTTTCTAAATCTTGCGAGGTCTAAAATGGAGTCGGTGCCCTGGAAGACTTGATGTGCAAGTTTAGATGAGTTCATTCAAACTCAGGAAAACATATCTCTGATTTAATGCACATAGTATGCTTCATAGGCAAAATGTAACTCCCTTTTCCAAAAGCATAACACTTCATTTCAGCTGTGTTGACAGGGTGTTTTATGTCTGAAGGGAAACGGGCATTGTTTGAGATAGTTAGAGGAGCTGATTTCATTACCATCCCACTGCTGCAGCAGCAGGACACAGAAAAGCAGTTGGGGGAAAACCACTAATCACTCCATCCTTTTGATTGGCATCAGGCCAGTTTTATTGGTCATCCTGCTGTGCACATTGACAAGCCTTCGCCACAGAATGGCTTGGAGAAGCAAAAAGCACTCAAGGCAGAGTGAATCCTAATGTGATTCTTTCTCTTCTGGCCTGGTAGGTATGAGAAGTGTTACCTCTGTAAGACTCTGGTGCCATGGAAGGAGTATCACAGGCATGTGGACGACTGTCTTTGGAGTCGGACTGCTAATGGAACCCAGGGTGACAGTAGGCCAAGGCGCACAAAGGTGAGAATAGACTCCTTTGTGAAGCAGTTTTATTTTCTCATGCTTGCATATCTGTTCCAGCAGGTCTATGCATTATTGCATATCTGTCCCATTATTGCATACATGATTGCATATCTGTTCCAGCAGGTCATATGCATTAGTGCATATGATTTTCTAAAGGGAGGCTGTGCATTAAAGTAAGACTTACCCCGGCTGCTTAAAAGCTGCTCTTAGGAACCTAAGAGACTGCCTTATACCAAGTCAGACTGTTAGTTTATCTAGCTCAGCATTGTCCACAACGACTGACAGTGTCTCTCCTGGATTCCAGAGATGGGTCTCTCCTAGCCCTACCTGAAGATACCAGAAATTGAATCTGGGCTCTTCTGCATGCAAAGTAGTTTTTCTGCCACTCAGCTAGGACTGTCTTGCTTGAGTTTACCCCACACAGCGAAGAAGAAGAAGAAGAAGAAGAAGAAGAAGAAGAAGAAGAAGAAGAAGAAGAAGAAGAAGAAGAAGAAGAAGAAGAATAATTTATATACTGCCCTTCATCTCAGGGCGTTTCACAAGAGAAAAATACAGGATAGAAGCACAAAATAAATAGTTAAAACAAAACAGTAACCGCCCCACTTCCACAAACACATTTTAGAGTCTGTAGAATATTAATTGGTCAAAGACATGGTTGAAGAGGAACATTTTCACCTGGCACAGGTGTATAGTGTATAGTGAAAGATGTATAGTGTATGTATATAGATGTATAGTGAAAGTGCTAGGTGAGCCTCCCTGGGGAGAGCATTCCACAAATGGGGAACCAATGTAGAAAAGGCCCATTCTTGTATTGCCACCCTCTGGACTTCAAATGGAGGAGGCACATCAAAAAGGGCCTCGGATGATGATTGCAGTATCTGGGACAGTTTATATGGGGAGAGTTGGTCCTTGAGACATTGCCGTTCTGAGCCACTTAAGGCTTTATAGGTCAAATCCAGCACTTTGAATTGGTTTTTATTATTTGTTAATTACCTGCCCTTTGCCCTAAAGTCCCAACTTTAAAACATAATTGATGTAACTGTGCAGATGCCATGCTCTCACGGGCCTTTTGCATGGAACCTGGCACCCCAGGAGGGTGGAGATGCTAGAGGTTTGACCCAAACCTTGCCTCAATCAGATGCAGCACATATCTACTATACCTAGCATGACTTACTACAGTGCACCAAAAAAATGAAGCACGGCTCAGCATCATAGTGTAACTGTGGGGAGCAGTGGGTGAGAATTAAATGGTCAGCAGGGAGAGGAAGTAACTTTCTGTGGGGCAGCTGAATGTGATACCTCTAACAACAAAAGTAAGCTTGGCTATGATGCTATTCAGACTTACTACCTGCTGCCTGAGAGCTGCTCTTCCGCGACATGATCCCATGTAGAGAGGTTCAAATCCCTGCTCAGCCACGAGCCTCTGTGAATGCCCTTTAGCAAGTTATCTCTTCAGCCTAATCTTTCTTGCAGGATTGTGCACCTGAGATTAGACTGTGCTATAATTCACCCTGAATTCTTGGAACGGGATGAGAAGTCTCGATTCTCCTGGCCCCCTCCTGTTTTTGATTTGGCACTGCATGCTAAGTATCTTTCTAGTCCTTGTGGATGTGGAAAATAGGTAAAATCTGTGACTCTCAGATCACTACTTTCCCCTGAGATGATGATGATTTGCTTACAAAGTATATACATTGTTCTGCTTTGTGCTGTAGTACAGGGGCTCTGAAACTTTCTTCCCCCTGAGCCCACTTGAGAAGGTTAACATTTACTGACGCCCGCCAGTCACAAAGTGGCAGTGTGTGGGCAAAGCCAGTGATGAAATGACAGTGGTGATTGGCATAATCAGCCAACAGTAAACTGGCACAACTTTCTATTGACGTCCCCTCTTCTGTAAATCGTTGGATTCATTATCACAGCAATTTCCTTGTGCAAGGAGTTCCATAGGTCAGGTTTCCTCAAGCTAAATACAGTGGTGCCCCGCAAGACGAATGCCTCGCAAGACGAAAAACCCGCAAGACGAAAGGGTTTTTCGGTTTTTGCGACGCTTTGCTAGACGATTTTCCCTATGGGCTTGCATCGCAAGACGAAAGCCCATAGGGAAATCTCGGGGACCTTTTTTTAAATGCTGGCGGTGGGGAGCAAAGCCTTTTCCCCCCCTCCGGACTTCAGAAGAGGTCCAGGAAGGCCGGCGGGGGCGAAAGGCTTTGCTCCCCACCGCCAGCATTTTAAAAGCGGTCCGGGATAGCAGGGAAGCGCTTCCCGCTATCCCGGACGGCTTTTGAAGGCAGGCGGGGGGAGCAAAGACTTTTGCCCCCCGCCCGCCTTGGGAAGAGGTCCTGGACCTCTTCCGAAGGCGGGCGGGGGGCAAAAGTCTTTGCTCCCCCCTGCCTGCCTTTCCGGGAGAGCGGAAAAGGCAGCGCAGCGGGACTGGGGCTTTTAAAATGCTGGCGGGCGGCAGCGAAGCCTTCGCTGCCGCCCGCCAGCATTTTAAGATCGCCCAGGGACAGCGGAAAAGTCCTTCGCTGTCCCTGGGCGATCTTAAAATGCTGGCGGGCGGCAGCGAAGCCTTCGCTGCCGCCCGCCAGCATTTTAAGATCGCCCCGGACAGCGGAAAAGTCTTCCGCTGTCCGTGGGCGATCTTAAAATGCTGGCGGGCGGCAGCGAAGGCTTCGCTGCCACCCGCCAGCATTTTTAAAGCCCCCGGGACTATCCCGGGAAGGCAGGCGGGGGGGGGGGAAGCAAAGACTTTCGCCCCCGCCAGCCTTCAGAAGAGGTCGGGGGACAGACTGTCCCCAGACCTGGTCTGAAGGCGGTTCGGTTTCCATAGGAACGCATTAATTGATTTTTAATGCATTCCTATGGGAAACCGTGCTTCGCAAGACGAAAAGCTCGCAAGACGAAAAGACTTGCGGAACGAATTAATTTCATCTTGCGAGGCACCACTATACAGGGTTCGCTCTGGAGGCGTCTGGACTGCCATCCAGTTTTAGAAAAAAATTCTTCCTACAGTTCCATAAGTGTATTTTTATTTCATAGTTCCCTTTCCCCCGCCTCCACCTCCCCAAGTCTCTCCAAATATTTTTTATTAATCTCTGTCATGTCTTCTACCCTTCTCCTTCCACAGTTAGCTTGTACCCTGTTCCCACCCCCATACTGCGAGCTTTCAGCAATCCTCCTTCTCCACCACCTGTAACAGCTTTCCTCTCTTTAGTCACATATTATTACTTGAATTTTTTTTTATATCTTTTTAGTTTCCTTCCTGTTCTTGCCCTTTCCCTTCTGAGGAGGGAGGAGAGGCTTCCTGGCTCAGCTGGTGACTAGTTGGGAAGGGAGATTGGAGCTTGTCTGTAAAGCACCCCCTTTCCCAGTCCCTCGGCCCATCTCTCCCTGTCGTCTCCCTCCTTTCCATTCTTTCTCTTCCTTCCCTCATGCTCAGCCAGCCATGTGGTCCATTTCTCCTCTTTCCATTCTTCCCTTCCGGTTCTCCATGTTCCAGCCTCGTTCTCTGACCAGTTCCTATGCACCACACATGTGTGGAGCTGCTGCTGCTGCTGTCCTGCCAACCGAAAGGCCACTGCATGAGCAAGGGGCAAGCTGAAGGGCTGAGGCTCAATATTGGTCCCCAGCCCACAGGCCTTCTCTAGTAGTTTTGCAGAAGTTGATAAGGGAGGGCCTCAAGAACCCCTACTTGTCTCTCAGGAGCAGGAAGTCTTTATCTCCTTTCCCAGCACCAAAATTCTTCCATTTCTCAGTGGTGCGTGCTGGGATTTGCACTGCTAAGCTAGAACAAAACAATGTCTGTTTCAGGAATAAGTTTCCATCTCCGCCTTTGCATCTCCCACAACCAATGTACTTGCTTCCGCTTCTGAAGTTGTGTGCCACACCAGCAAGTTGAATGCTGGAGCAGCATATTTGTCTCATCCCAAAAGAAGTGTTACATTTACAGGGATGCCTTTTGCTAAGTCAAAATTGATTCCAAATCCCTGAATATCCATAAGAGGCATGCCTTGCTGTCCTTCATTCCCCAAATAGACAGCTCTCTCTTTTTGAGTTCTTGTTATATGTTTCTCTACCTGCATGTTCCTCTGCAATTTGTATATTTTGTTGTTTCAGCTGCACCATAGCTACATTGTGAAAATGCATGCTCTTATCATTTCTGTGCTCATCTCATAATATTATTTGTCTGTTATGAACATTTATGGCCTGTCCTTTTGTAGACAGCACAATAGAAGAATACATTGTTTCCTGCAGTGCCACAGACAGCAAATGCAAATATGTTTTGATCTAGCCCAAAGTTGGGACCTTGAGGAGAAAGGGCAGGCTTTTCCCCAGATTGCAGAACCTGTCAATGAGAATTGGGGGAGCATCTTTCACATATGATCCAGGAACTCATAATGCTTCCATATCATGCCATGCCATGCACACCAAAGGCCATGAAGGGGCAGTTGCAAAAATAGTTTATCATCATCATTACCACCATCATTTATTAAAGTTGTTACACTTACTTGTCTCACTTTGTCTTGCCCAGGGCAAACCAAAGTGACTTACCTATTTGCTTTCAGGAACATTTGTACATTTAAAAGTACTACATTGCAGTATTCAGGAATGACACATTTAAAACCAAATTCACAGGCAAAAACATAGAATAAAGGTATTGCCATTGGCAAGCTCTCATCCACATTATGCCTGTTCATTCACATTATGCCTCATTCACATTAAGTCTGCAGGCATCATGAAAGAGTCTGAGTTGACACTCTTTAGAAGAGTGTGCATTAGAGTGCCATATTCTTTTAAAGAGAGGGAGAGAGAGATGCAAATACATGGTTCCATACTCTTTATACTTCTCCCTTGGCAAAAAGAGACACTGGTCTATACTACACATCTGTACCTCTCAGAGCTTGTTTCTCAGGAGTATCCTGTTCTTTCAAAAGGTAACTGTGCCGCCCTCTGAGCGCAGAGTATGTGTTACACTACATAGGTGCAAACCATAGTTAACTAAAATTTATGGGTGTTCCCAGTATTAACTGGAATGCAGACATTCAGATATTTTTGACAGGCCACTTTTCCTGAATCATTCACTGGGCCCCAGTTTGCTGCAGCCCTTAGTTTTCAATTATACTATCATATTTAAGTAATGACAAACTGGGTATATAATTATTTTGTCAAAACACTATTAATCCTGGTCTGTTTACCATGTGATAATTTAGCTGGCCCTCTCCCTTCACATTGGTCACTGATGTTCCTCCAGCTAATGCCTTGTGGGCATTTAACCTTCGGCATATGAAATAAGGATCAGCATCCTGGTGCCCTGGCACCCTCTGATGCACTTGCCTGCTACCTTGTGTGCACTGCCCATCTTGTTTGCGGTAGAGGTCTGCGTGCAGCCTCCTTGCTGATTTATTTCTGACAGGGAGGTTGTAATCCATGGCAGCAGCACGAGCGCTAAGGCAATGTGATTTCTCAGCAGGAAGATGCAACATGATGTCTCAGTTTTGTCTAATCCCTTAAATCCATCACATACCCCAGGCCCTCGGGGATTCGCATGCAAATGACGAGATTGCCTGTTGATGAGTTTGGCTGGGACACAGCCAAGCATTATGCAGTTTCCAGCACCGTGGGAGGCCTCTGTTAATGCCACTGACTTCAAATCTCTTTTTTCCGATGTGGACAGAGCCTGTCTTATACTAAAACAGGAGGCATTACACACCTCTTTGGCATTCCGGGTCTAGGTCCTCTCCCTTGTTCCTCAGTACCTGCACAAAGGAGCTTCCACATGCTCTCGCGTGACCTGGGCATTGCATGTGCTTCTCCTGAGGCCTGCCTCTCTCTCTCTCTCTCTCTCTCTCTCTCTCTCTCTCTCTCTCTCTCTCTCTCTCTCTCTCCCCCCACCCCGCCCTGTCTGTATTCCTTGGGGAGCTGGAGGAAAGCCTGCCCAGAATTTTTTGATCTACATAAGATTTTTCTGAGGTTTTTTTTTTAAAGAAAGAATCATAATCTCTAAAGAATCTGGAACCTTCAAAGTTGACAAATTTACTTTAGTATTCTACCTGATTACTACATAGAACTTGATGAGCAATTAAAATAAACTAAAAGAGTTTGATTAATGGTGGATTGTATTTAGTTAGCCAACAGATGCACAGCAGAACAGAATCAGAATGCAGTTTCTGGTCTCCATTTGATTCCTAGGCTGAAACTAGATGTCCTACAGCTACCACCAAAAGCAGCAGTCCTACAACCCCTCTGCCTTCTTACTCCCTCAGCACAGCTAATAACCTAAAATGTAGGATTCAACATCACTACACTTAGCATTTCTTTACCATCATTTTCTCTGCTGGGTCCGGGGATTTTTATTTTTGTGACAGCCAGGGACCTCTCATAACATCTCATCCCACTTCTAACATAACAACACAGGTCTTGTTTGTTACTTCCTGGCATACCATCATGGGATGTGTGTGTATGTCTGTTTCATGTTAATTATGTTTGCCATAGCATGTAATCCAAATGATAAATCCTCAAATTCTTTCTAATCTTTAGTGACTTTTTTGTGAACCTCTCACCAAATCTGTTTTACTAAGCCCTTCTTTTGTTACAGACAAATATACATTTTTGGCCACTGCTAGATGCTCCCATCCATCTTTGGCTTTTGATTTGTATGCTGTTGCTGGGATGGGCAGACAGGGGATTTCGTGGGTAGAAAGGAAGAGGGACAGATAAACTGGGATGACTTCCATGGCAATTAACATTTTGATGTGACAGAGACATTTAGGGAAGTTTCATCTGCATAGCAAAGGGTGTCACAGGAGGCCAGTGGGTCCAAAACAGATTGCAGCTCCTTTCAGCAACCTGATCATGTTCTCTTCCATCCCTTTAGAATTAGTAATGTCTAAGGTTGGTGCAGGGATTTTGCATAGAGGTCTCACCTTGATTGTGGCGTCCTGCCTCTCTACCTAGCCCTGCTAAACTTAATAAGTAGTTTGCAGCTAGAGTGTTAAAGCCCAGAAGATGTCATCTCTCTCCCCACAAGCTGTTAAAAACTTGGAAGATCTGGGCAAATAATCATTTCTCTGTTTTTCCTTTCATCTCGGCTCATGGAACTTCTTTACCTGGCTTGATTTGTGCCTATTTTAGACATCTTCAGTGAGAATATGTCAAAATGGTGCTTCATTCAGACAAGAGGTTGAGGTTATCCTCAGTCTACAGAATGAAATACAAAAGTTGATAAAACAAGGGACAAGATTATTTGCAAAGGCTAGACTTGGAGCCTTTGCCTGTCGATCCTTATGGCACACCTCCAGTAGAGCATTCTCTGCTTATCCAATTTAGTGCACCTACAAACAGGATGTCTTAAAAACAACAACACATGTTCCTGAACATTAGGGTTGCAAAGAAGTGCCTGAAAACACTGTGCCAATATCTACTAAAGAAAATAGAAGATAAAATGGGAAAGGTAGTGATCAAAGGGATGGCCTTCTTTGCTCAGCTCGCTTGCAAATTGTTCATTGCTCCTCTCCCCGCCCCGCCCCACTTTTACACACCAGCTTTCTATGAGACCCAACCCTTTTTTCCCATGCTCTGGTAAAGCCAGACCACGGATCCTGAGCCACAGGAGATGTGCAAGTTTTGAAATAAGGCACAGTTTCCAAAATGTTTTGTGTTCCAGAATGTCATAATTTTGAAACCAGTGTTACATTGCCAAGTGCCTTCTACTCAGAGAGCCTTCTTCTCTGTGACATTCTCCCAATGCCTTTTTGCCTCTGTCCAGAATACATAGCAGGAAATGTTCTGCCTTAGGAGCTCTGTTTGTGCAGGACCTAATGAGGATGTTTTCTTACTTTGCCACAGGAGAAGGGAAGAATGGAAGGCCACCTCTTGAGCATGCTGGAGCAATCCGAACACAAGGCTTCAGGTAGGAGAGGCAACACACTTCATTGCATGGGTGGGAGACCTTGTTCAGCTGGAGGGCTACATGCCTTCATGGGTCACATGCTAGTGGTGGGCAGGACTAGAGGCAAAAATGGGTAGAGCATTAGATTCTTTGTACAGTAGACTACATCACCAGAGGTTTCTAACCTGCCACCCATGCACTTCTCTCCATCTACCATTCAAGCAAAGAAGAGCAGCCATTGCAGTTCATTCCTGGGCACATTCCAGCCAGGCAGAAGCACTTAAGGAGGGCATGGAGCAGGGCTGGCGAGAGATATGGGCCAAATAGATATGTCTGGAGGTCTGCATTTGGCCCCCAGGCCTGAAATTCACCAGACCTTTGCCTTATTGCTGATATATTGAGTCTACCGTTGCTCTCTAACATAGCATAAGCACATGATTGCCTTCTATCTATGGAGCATAGCTCAGCCTTGGTTGCTTCTATTCTCCCCCACATGCATGTTTTTCCTGAAGAAAGACCCAGGCCTTTGCGCACCACAATTTTGTTGCTCTTAGCAGAGCTGTTTGGCCATAATGAGGGCAAAGGTCATTACTGGGTGTCTTGATTCTTGAAGGAACATCCCCAGAAGCTTTGTGAGAGGCCTCTTTTGAAACAAGGCAGCAGAAACGCATCTGCCTCCTTTCCCCTGCATAGTAATTATTCAGCTATATTTTAAAAAATCTTTTCATTACCAGTTTTTCTGCTAACATTTGGTTTTAGTTTGTCTCTGTAAAAGGCGTAGGTTCAGGTGATAGAAGTCTAAAACAAAATCATTTTTAAAGCTCCATCTGTTGCCATGGGGCTCCTTCCAAGATTGCAACACCAGAAAAGGTATAGTTCCCCCTCCTCTGCCAAATCCTGTTTGGCTGGGCAGTGTTTTCCAAGGGATGCAGCTTCTCATTGGAATGAATGTTGTCTTGAAAGAGTGGCCAGCCATGATCACAGAGCTGTAGGTTTTGAGGGGTTTTCTACGCCTTCCAGTCCACCCCCCTGCTCAGTGCACATGATACAGAACTGGAGCATCATCAATAGGTGGACATTTTAGATCTCTGCTTGAAGATCTCTAGCAAGGGGAAGAGCCCACCATCCCTCTAGGTAATCTGTCCCACTGTCAAGCTGCTCTTGCTGCCAGGAGGCTTCCCCAAACATTCAAATGAGTTCTACCCTCCTTAATCTTAAACCTATTAGATCTTGTCTTGCCCAATGGGGAAACAGCGAACAAGGCTTTGCCCTCTTCTGTGTGACAACCCTTTGGGTATTTGAAGGGTGCTATTGCGTCTCTCCTCAACCTTCTCCAGGCTAAATATACCCGTTTCCTTTTAAGCTCATGTCTGTATATTTGCCCCTTTTTAATTTGACCAGTTGTCTTTGAGGAGGGGTAGAAAGGCCGCCAGGGAACGCGCACACACACACACACACACACACACACACACACACACACCAGTCACCTTGTAACATTATGAACCCTTAAGGCACCATTCCTCAAAATTGTGCCCACTACCATTCCCATCATCCCTGACTATTGTCTGTGCTGGCTGGGGCCAAGGGTCAAGGACGATGGGAATTCTAGTCCAAAACATGTGGAGGATACCAGATTGAGGAAGGCTACTTCATGATAAAAGTCAACAACCCCCAACAAAACTGAAGTTCTTCTCCCCTCCTTCACAGAAAAATGACTACTTCTTTCACAATGGGCATTCGTTTATTCAGCATTTCCTCCCAGACCTTGTTTCCACACCACTGACCATCTTTATTGATCTCCTCTGAACCTGTTCTCATTTGTCTCCAAAATCCTTCTCAAAGAGTAATGCTCAGACTGGACAACTAATACCCCAGATGAGGTTTTATGTATTTCTGTATTTAAGCTTCATACTTGCCATAATGGCTTCTAAGCAGTCACTAGTGCAAAATAAAATGGAACTTGCACTTCCTATGACTTGGAATTTTGGACCACTGCTGGTGGGATTAAGATCCTGTGATGCACTCTCATTTCAGATGCAGAGGAGGCTGCCGCACTATCTGGAGAAGACGACTCAAGGTGAGCCAGTGTCACAGGGTCTTTCACCTGCTGTAGCAAAAGTATGACCCCTTAGTGCAGGTTTTGAGCACCGTGCTATCAGCAAAGCCAAAGGAAAGGCTTTAGTAAGGTGGAAGGTTGACTGTATGTAACATTAGTTTCTGCCGTTGATGGACAAGGAACTCAGCCACTTCTGAATAAGAAGGAAATACCTTTGAGTGCAGGCGGGAAGGAAATAACTCTGAGTTCAACACTAGGAGGTGTTGACTACATTAGACAGCAGAGTTCTCATTTTATATCTTCTTCATTGGTTGCTAGTATGTATAGGGGCACAGCTTATGGTGCTACTGATTGCCTAAAAAGCCCTAAACGGTACTAGAATATTTGAAGAATCACTTTCTCTTACATGACCTGGCCCTGCTTGCTGCATTAATAATGGGAAGCTTGCTCTGCACCCTGTTGTCATTGCAGGCCAAATTGACAGAGACAGGGCCTTCTCTGTATTGGTGCCCAGAGTCTGAGGCTTCCTCCTCCAGGGTGTCCCAGTGGGCTTTCATTATTGGTGATTAGACAAGTTGCTGAGACTTTTTTGTTCAACTGTGCCTTTAGTACAATTCCTCTTCCTCCCCATTGTTTTATATGTTTGCTCTATTTTGTGCAACATTCTTTCTCTTCTCTTTTTATCTTTATTACTGCATGTGTTTTGTAGGACGTTTTAACTTAGGTTGTGAGCCACCTTGAAGGAGACCAAAAGGCAGGGTAAAATGCATTAAATAAATAAAGAGGAGGAAGTTGGAAGAGTTGCATTTTGTAAGACTATGGCTTACAGACTCATGTTGTAAGACTAGCTGTCTGGTTTTACATTTTGTTTTCTTTTGTATTTCCCTCCTATCAGGTGCAGCTTGGCAGAGGTGGGCAGGAAAGCAGAGTGCAGCCACAATGTCCAGAGCAGCTATCCCCAAGCAGGTTGTAGTGACTCTCCAATTAAATCTTTCACCTCCATTTCTGAAGCCAAAGACTGCCTAGTGGACTTCAAAAAACAGCTCGCCATTGGCTCTGGCAGTCAGAAACAAGCCAAAGCCAGCCTCAGGAGCAGGAAGAAATACTGATCATTGCACAAGAGAAAAGGGGCCTGGAAACGGAATAGGAAGCAAGCTCTTCCATTCCACTGACTTTGTCTGGCAGGAAGAGTGCAACTTCTCTACCAGCTTCAGACATCCCTCTTCTGTACATATTGTATGAACCATACAGGATTTGTCATGTATTGAATTGGTTGTGTACTTTATAGATGCCTCTTCAACCTTGCTTTTCAATTATAAAAGAAAATGAAATATATTTATTATGTTTTTATAATCTGCAATCCTCTGCTGTTTGGGAATCCTTTTTATTATTGTTTTATTTTATTACTTCAAACCTATGTGTCCATAAAAAAGCCCACTGGTCAGTATGAGGCATCTTATTGCATATGTCAAAAACTTGGTGAGTGGTCTAGCCAAAGCTGAGCATTTTTAAGACATGTTATATGAGTGAGAGAGACATAAAGGTGTGCTTCTGCCATTAAAAACAATGGTTCTTTAGAGGTGTGTATAGCTTTGGTTATAGCCTGCCCTGTTTTGCACTAACTTCACACTGTTGACGGAATATGAGTGTGATGGACAAGATTAGCCAGTCTTCGGCTTACATTCTACACGGGCAGGCACCATGACTTGAGCACAGATCAATAAATACAAAAGAGGAGAGAAAAAGAGGACAAAAATTCGGTTTTCATCCTAATATATTAGATTAAATTAAATCAGATATGGCCAACTTCTTAAATCTGGCAGGCTGGATTATCCCTGGCCAAGGTGCTTTGGGGTAGATTTCCAATCTGGCATAGGAAAGGAAAAATCAAGGCAGGTATCAAATGGGGTCTCTAGTCTGCCAATTGCTACCCTGAGTTACACGCACACATAGCAGGTCTGTGAGGCTGTGGTATCAATGGTGTGGCTCCCCTGCTTGTCCTATGATCAATCCCCTCTCGGCTGCTGTTTTAATTTTAATTGAAGGCCACATTTAGCCTGAGCTCTGTTGTGCTGGGTACTGTACCGTAATATAATTCATTCAGTCCCTGCCTGAAAGAGCTTCGAATCTAAAAATTAGGCCCAAGGGGTATCTAACATGGCCTGTGGCACAGCAAAAGCGAGCAGCCCACACCTTGATGTTCTGTTATTACCTAATTGTTCCATGTTTCTACAAAATACTGTACATTCTTGGGACTTTATTTTATTTTGATGCAGAGCCTGCGCTATTGCAAGAGCTCAAGGGCAGGTTACAGGTAACAGCAATTACACATAAAACAAAGAAATCCCTGTCTCTAAATTGCTTACAGAGGCCAGGGAGAACTAAAAGAAGGATGACATGCTATCTTAATGGGACATTGTTTTATCTACTGTGAAAAGGCTGGTGTCGACTCCTGCTAAAGACAGAAGGATTTTAGTGGCCTAGAGGTGTCCTGCAAAGGCGTATGTGCATTCTGCGTGTGCAGAAGAGAAAGGAAGGGGTAGAAGGGGTTTCCTTTTCAGGAAAAAAAAAACATGACACAGGATAAAGGTAAAGGTAAAGGTACCCCTGCCCGTACGGGCCAGTCTTGACAGACTCTGGGGTTGTGCGCCCATCTCACTTAAGAGGCCAGGGGCCAGCGCTGTCCGGAGACACTTCCGGGTCACGTGGCCAGCGTGACATCGCTGCTCTGGCGAGCCAGAGCCGCACACGGAAACGCCGTTTACCTTCCCGCTGGTAAGCGGTCCCTATTTATCTACTTGCACCCGGAGGTGCTTTCGAACTGCTAGGTTGGCAGGCGCTGGGACCGAGCAGCGGGAGCGCACCCCGCCGCAGGGATTCGAACCGCCGACCTTTCGATCGGCAAGTCCTAGGCGCTGAGGCTTTAACCCACAGCGCCACCTGCGTCCCCTATGACACAGGATAGATTTTCCTTTATCTGGGCTTCAGGCATCTTGAGTTCCAACCCTACCTGGCTGGAAGAATGGGGGGAGGGCGCTTTATTTAGAGCTTGCTGGCTTTGTCCATTCCATGGCCAAAACAGTGGTAGTGTTGCCTTTAACCTTCACACAGTACCATAGGGAGCCTTGTTGCTCCCCGAGTCCCGTGGACTCCTCAAAGTTTTGTTTGAACCCATTTCATATATTCAGTGAGAAAGCTTTGCTTGAACTGGGCACTTCTGGCTCTCTATGGAAAAGTGAGGAGGTTGCATGTCCAAAGCAGTTCTTTCCTCTGTAAAAAAGAGATGTTTTGTTTTTGTGAGGAACCACCTCTCTTTACGGAGGAAAAAATGCATTGTGTGGCAGAAAGGCTCAATAAACCCTTCTTGACATTATTGTTTCCTACAATCGATTAGATGTGTAGGATTCAGATAGGACTTGCCACCTGTTGTCTGAGGTGGGGCGGTATAGGAAAAGCTTCACCTCTTGATTCTGTGCAGTGCGTAAATGGGCCCTGAGCCAGCGGCTGTAATCCAAGCAGCCTCAGCTAGGGAGTGATGCCCATTAAGTTCTGTGGAACCTAACTGCTTAGAATCACTCTGCTTGCTGCTTGAAGCTGATGGCAAGGCAAGGTAAAAAAATGAATAAAAAAGCAATAGGCTGTATTTGGTGCTGCCATGTCTTCAGCTGCCATGTCCTCCACTGCCTTGGCACGCACTCATTCCCTTGTTACCTCACCAAATTTCAGTGCATCTGAGATCTTTCTCCAATTTCACTGCATAAAAGATGTCTGCATAAAAGAAACCCTCCTGGTTTCTTCCTCGTTAACTGTCAATCCACTGCAGGCCTGCCGCCGGAAGCAAAACCCCTTGTTTATCTTTTCAATTGGTGATAAGGAAAAAGCAGAATGACTTTCCCAAGCTCAGCTGTCACCAATGTACAGGGTCGGCTCAAGGAGACACCAACGAAAGCAGCCACGGCAGGCTGGGGATCCCACCAGCAGCCGCTCCCACAAGCCTCCTTCCAGGCAAAGCTGACACAGTCCCAGGGCGTGCGGCGGACGGTGTCACCTTGGGACAGAGCCACTCGTCTCTCTGCACAGTGTCTAGCGGACATCTCACGGAAATTGTCAGCCTGTACCGCCGCTCGATTGGAGCACTTTCACTCAGGGTACTTGATAGCAGTGAGCAAACAAAGGAAAGCTTGGCTCGGTAGCCTGGGCAGCAATAATCTCTGCTTTGCAAGCCTGGCTGCACCTTTTTCTGTAGCCGTGTCTGTCTCCTTTTGTGTGGCAGACTGGCTTCAAAGAAGCTAAGAGAGAGAGGATGTTCTGAGCATCCTGATCCCAGGTGTCGCAGAACTAGGGTGACCACACTCTGGCATGGTCCTGGGCACATTATACAAAACCAGCATTGGGCGAAGTTCTCCAGTGCCAACACTGGGATCTCCACACAGGAGCTACTAAGGTGCACCCAGCCATCAGTTCTATTTTATTTTCCAAGCCAATAGAGAAATCACCAAGTAGTAGTAGTATAGGGCTTATGTGGTGGTTTACGCATCACTTTTATTTCTTAGCTGGGTACTTTTCTGGACTCATCAGACACAAATTCCTTAAGGAATATTTTAGAGTATGATAGTGTTAGGCGAAATCAGGGAATATGTAGCAATAGCGGTAGAGCAACTGGGATCTGAGAGCAGATCAGTGACACGTAATATGTCATTTAAGCAATCAAATGAAGAAAATGCAGACCACCTAAAGGATCACCTCCCATGTATACTTAGACCTCAAGATTATTCCCAGAGACCATTCCCCAAATCACTCCCAGGTCCGTCCCCCAGTGCAATTGGGGAAGTGCAGTTTTGGTGGTCGCAATATGGCTGTGGAAAGCCCAGACATTCCACGTTCCAGATACTGCTTTGCTTTTGTGAAGGTGTAAAACACTGGAGTGAGCAATTTAACATTGCCTTAAGGTTCTTGTGAACCACCCTGAGATCTTTGGATGCAGGGCAGTATATAAATAGTTATAGTAGTAGTAATAATAAAATAACGGTAATAGTAACAATGGTTTCATTTGTTAAACTTTAAATGTTAACTTCCAGAATGAAATTGGTGTTTTGAAATCCCCAAAGTTCAAATTAACATTCCCAGTTGTTTGGTCATTTTTCTCAACACTTGCTGTCAACCCCATGTTGGACTGCCAACCCTGTCCAGCCTGGTGTCATGAACTGGCAGGACAACACCAGAGCAAGCTGTCTCCCTGAACATGGAGGGCTCTGAAGCACAGGGAGCAGGGGAGGGGTGGCTAAGGCAGGCAAGGGCCCAGAGCCCAGCTCCCTAGCTGGCCAGGTGCAGCTCGCTAGCTCTGGGAGGAGAAGTGATTCCTCAGCTGGAGTAGGCTCAGGACAGGTGAGGGTCACATGCCTCATCAAGCCAGATCCTCCAATAAACATGCAAAGGGGAAGCAGAGCTGAGGAGCTGTGTCTACTCAACTGCCCATGTTGAGGGACCTTGACTTGGAGGCTCTTGGACCTCCATGGTTCAGGTTTGACTCTGGACTGTATCCTGACTGCTGGTCTTTGGACTTGGCTGCTTGGATTGACCCTGAATCGTTTCCTGACCTTTGGACTTCACTTGTATGGATCGACCCTCAGACTTTGAACTTTGGACTTGGCACACTGACTTGCTGCCAGGTAAGCCAGGGGTTCAAGACAACTGGAAGTAGCAGGGGGCCCACTCTGCTGCAGGTGGGAGGAGGGCAGGGCTAGATCCAATGGTGGCCAGGGCTGTGGGGTGTGAGATATAAAAACGCCAGTCCCAAGACTCTGGGTCCCGAGACCCTTGAAATAAAGTCTGAGCAAAATTGGTGAAGCAGCAAAGAGTTTTATTGATTACATGTTTCTTGCAAGAAGGGGGTGTCCCAAAAGCACACACACCCAAGTTCAGTAAAACACAAGCATATACAGTCAAAACATAATCAGTTCTGGAAGATGGTTTGACTTCCTAACCGTTCAACAACCAAGGCGCGGCTTCTGATTGGTTGCAAGAGCTTCTTGCACTCAAGCAGAAACCACACCAGACATTCAGGTTCCCAAAACCGTTCGAAAACCAGAGCATTTACTTCTGGGTTTTGGCGTTTGGGAGCCGAAACGTTCGAAAACGGAGCCGTTTGAGAACCGAGGTTTGACTGTATTCCCTTCAACTGAGTGCAAATTCCCTCCTCACTTCCCCATTGGTTGGGGGTGTGTGTGCCTAATTAAAATACTAAATTCTCTGCCTCTGTTGACATCTCCCATTCCTCTGAATTCAGAGACCATCACCCTTAATGACATTCGACCTTAAAAGGAAGCATGTTCCTATGGTCTTACACATTTACTCAAGCGATGAAGCCACGTCCTGACCACCCCTTAGGCATACACAAGTTTCACCCCTGCTGAAGCGTGTTGAAGCGTCTAGATAAACCACATTCTAGCAGCAAGCTGCCCTGTTTTGGGGCATTGTAGCCACAAACCAGAAAAGATAAGTCCCAAAGCGAGTCTGTGGTTCCTTAGCTGTGCAACCTTCTGCTCAGATGGTGCAACTATCTGAGGCCTTCGGCCTTTTATGAAAAAGCGACATTCTCCATTTCTTACAGGGGCAAGGGCCCAAAGTGTCTGGAGCCAGAGCCAAAGGTAAGCAGGACTCCCCTCTTTTTCTGCCACCCCCCCCAGCTTCCACCCCCAACTCCTTACCCACCTGCATGACATCAGACCAAAGACTATTCAGGCCTCAGGTCTGCCCACCCTTGCTGCTGAAGCTGCAAAGAGCTGACAGGGTAGGAGAAAGTGTGTTTCCTGGGGGTGACGGGACAGGGAGGGAGATGGCAGAGCCTCAACCTTTCACTCACCAGCTCTGTTCGAAACAGAGGCTGAAAGCAAGTGCGTTTTCCAGAAAAGCTGCTGTCAGGTCCTGTGCTCGCCCTTGTTGGTCACGGAGAGGCTGCTGCCCAAAGACAGCTTGTGGCGGTCTCTGCTGTTGAACCTCTGCCCAGCTGTCACGGAGGCCTCAAATATGTTTTATTATTCATTAAACTATCTCCCTTTCCCCATTCTCCAGCACACAGCACATTTGCACAGACAGGCTGTCCTCCCCCACCCCTCGGCCCGCTGGCAGGATTGTCCTTCGCAGAAAGGGAGCTCGCAATAAGCAAAGGCATCCGTATGAGGGAGCAGCGATGAGGCTGACCTCTCCTCAGCCTGCTCATGTGCGAAAAATCCCCTTTCTCAGCAAAGGATGTACCTAGGTCCTCCCCTGATCTGAATAGGGAGGGGAACCTGGTCAAAATAGGAATCTGGGAGCTGCCTGATTCCCATCTGTTGCTGCACAGGAAGCCATAGGCATTTCCTACTAGGCGCTCTCTCCCCATCGGCAGGAATAACTGCTTAGCATAGCCATCTTCCCTTGCCTGGATGCTCTCTGCAGTAGCAGGGTGGTAATGAGAGAAACCGATCTCGAGAACTGGTAGCTGCTGATCCCCAGAAGACGAGAGCGGAGAAGTACATGCTAATCTGAAATGCATTGACTTCAGTCTCAGCCGAGAGGCTCTTATCAAATGTTTCTGCTGACAGGAACAGCGCCCAGTAGGAAATGGCTGCAGATTTCTTGGGCAGCAACAGATGAGCATCAGGCAGTTATCAGTTATCTCCCTTTCTTTACCTTACTTGCTACAGGTCAACCGGGGACCAAGCTGCATCCTCCCACAGCCTCTCCTTCCAAGAGGGAGAGAAAAATATCTGTTCCCATGGAGGCTGCACATGCACCATCCATTTCAACTGCACTCCCCACACAAAAAAATCTGGGAATTGTAGTTTATCCCTTGCAGAGCTACAATTCCCAGCATGGTTAACAAGTTACACTTCCCAGAATTCCTCTTTTTAAAGGGGGGGTTTGCATTAAACTGTGTACTCTTCATAGAGTTACTGGGATAGTTCAGTCAGTAGAGCATGACTCTTAATCTCAGGGTCATGTGTTCGAGTCTCGCGTTGGGCAAAATAATTCTGCATTGCAGGGGGTTGAAATGGATAACTCTTGCGGTCCCTTCCAACTCTGATTCCCAGTCCCCGCTGTCGCCACAACATTCCTCCCCTGTTGCCCATTAGAATCCATTAAGTCTGTTGAGGGAAACCCTCTTAATATTACTATCTTAGCGTTATGGCACAAGGGGAAAGGGCCGTGGCTCAGTGGCAGAGCAGATGTTTGCATGCAGAAGGCCCCAAGTTCAGTCCCTGGCATCCATTTCGGTTTTCTCCATTTCCCCCCCCCCCCAGTCTTTCGGTTTGCAAGTCATTTTTGGAAAGGGTGGCTTGGGTAGATGAGCCTTTAAAATGCAAAGTGAATTGAGTTTCTCTGTTGCCTGGAACCCTAGGCGGCAGCTGGCAGGCAGTGTGGACAATGGTGAGCTACAGGGGGCATTGGTCCAACTCAATAGTAGACGATTTCCTATGTTCCACTGCGTCCAGAAAGCAGCGAACCTTTTGGAGATTCACTGACGTACAAACCTGAGCATCTTGTAAGGACAGTCATTAAAAGGTACTTTGTCATCTCTGTGTTGTACTCTCAAAGCCCACTTCTTTCGCAAAGCCCTTCTCTGAACATCTTCATTTTTCCTACTCCAACTTATACTGCTCCATGTGTGTGCACCTGTGAGTGCACTGCTATATAGATCCACTTTCCCTTCTCCCTCCTGCCTCTTGGCCCCGTTTTCGCTTGTAAGCGCTTTTCAACAGGGGAGCCCCTCTTACTTTGTTCCGTAAAGCACATTGATGGCGCTGTATAAAAGATAAATAGTAGTTGTTTTACTAGAGTGTGATTTCCAGGGGGATGAATGTGGAGTGGCTGAGCTCTGCTCTGTTTTGCAAAGGCACACATGCCTCCCATCTACCACAGTACGTGCAGCGGAGAGAGATGTCGTCTGGGGCTGAGTGCAAGTGCATTTAATTATCTGCAGAGTGAGAAGAAGGTAGTGCTGTCTCAGGGGTTGTTCAGTAAAATTCTGCTAAATTCTTTACAAGTAGCCTTGAGGGGGAAATGCACAGGACAGGGGGAAAGAGAAGCACCAGGAAAAACAAAACCTGGGATGTCCAATGATTCCAAAAGCAACCATATAGATGTGGTACCATATAGATTCATAGAATGGTAGAGTTGGAAGGGACCACAAGGATCATCCCGTCCAACTCTCTGCAGTGCAGGTCTCTTGTCCAATGTGGAAATCAAATTCACAACCCTGAGATTAAGAAGCTCATGCTCTACCAAGTGAGCCTAAAGACTTACACTTTTGTTTAATGGCACAAGCTTTTGTGGACTAGAGGCTACTTCATCAGATGCAGAAAATGTTTGGATAGCTTTGCAAATCTGTGTAAGGAAAAACAACAGTCTTGTGGAACCTTAAGACGCCGACACCCTTTCCCTTGCTTAATCGTGATCTTATCGGGGCAGTCCTATGCGATCCCATCTTCAATAATATTTGTGGCTGCAAAAGTTTTGGGGTGGTCATACTGCTTCATTTCGAATCAGTGCATATCCTATACCTGCTGAAATCCAGTCACTTTTCATACTACAATATTAGGAGGGGGGTGTTGTCCAGCTTTTGTTGCGCCATAGCCCCTCTGGACAGCAATAATGTGGTAGCGTTGGGGAAGCATCACAGAGGAACTAATAAAGCAAAATGAACCTACCGTTGATGCGCTACTGTTGTGGCAAAAAACATGTTGCAGGATATGCCCACAATAAAACATCAGTCTGGAAGGGCCTTGCTGTTTCTTACTGCATAAAGATTGCATGATTCCAGTTATTTGATTAAGTGTGGGGTGTGAAAACTGTGGCTTCTCATCTAGTTTGTGGGTAGATGTCCAGCTCAGCCAGGAGCATCCTCACCTTAGTGCCCACCTGGTCCCTGGTAAGTGGCATTTCCCTGGTTGTATCAGCTTCTGTCAGATAAGCCTCTCTGCCAGATTGCAACCATGCCAGGGAGTATGGAACTGTGGCCAAGACACTGCTTATATCGCTAACACTCAGCCCAACCCACAGCACCTGTTCAGGGCAATGTGTGTGGCTGGTGGTTGCAACAGCATCTAGTGCAGCTCAGGCAGCTGATGTCAAGAGAGAAAGCCTCCTTCTCTGCATCTCCCAGGGTCTGGTAGGTGGATGAGGCATGGAACAACGGTAGTCCAGTGGTAGAGCTGCTGCTTCATATGCAGCAGATCCTGGGTTCAGTTCCCATCATCTCAAGGTAGGGCCAGGAGATAAGCCTGCCTGAATCCCTGGAGTTCCCTGTCAGTTCTGAGCTACGTGGACCAGACTCGGTATGGGGCAGCTTCCTATGTTTTGCTGGGGGCAACAGAGCCCTTCCGTCATTGAACGATAAGCTGAAGCAGAGGAGGGAGGCAGGGCAGAGTTGGCCTATCAATCCTATCATGGGACATTTCTGACTTTTTCCAGTGATGCAGGGGGTGGAGGAGAGTGAGGAGGAAGGGAAGATTCCTTGGACTGAAAGCAATAAGCACATGCGTGATTTCTTTCTTTTTAAAAAAAATATTAAGTTTCACCATTTTTAACATATACAGTCATAACATAGTTTTGTCCTTTATTTTTTACTTTCCATCCCCTTTTCCATTGGGTTTTTAACCCCTTCCACTCCATCTTCTATCAAATCATAACCACTAATTATTTCTGTTGCTCATAGCTCAAATCCATACTATAATATATTTTAAAATAGTTCAAAAAAGGCATTCCCTCTTCCATAAAACAAGAAAATGTGCTATTTCATGGAAGAGTACAGACAAGGAGTTGGGTCAGAGTGTTTTCAGAGAACTGAAAACTGACCCTGTGTAACTCTGGGCTCAAGTCCTCCAGACTTTCAGCCATCTGAAGTGCATTTAGTCTTGCTGGCAAAAAATGTTAGAAGCAGAACAGGGATGTGATAAATGGGAAAACTCTTGTGCCCAAATACTAGATTTTTAAAGCCCCCTGCTCCAAATGTCGAGATAATCCAAGTGCCTTGTCCAGTTGAATAATGGAACCACCACCATTAGGAACTGCCTTATACCAAGTCAGACCATTGGTCAATCTAGCTCAGTGTTGTCTACACTGACTGGCAGCAGCTCTCTGGGATTTCAGACAGGAATCTCCTACCTGGAGATGCCAAGGATGGAACCTGGGACCTTCTGCACTCGAAGCAGATGCTCTACCACAGAGCCACAGCCCTTCTGCTCATTGTGGATTAGGGGTTTGGCTGGACAATGCCCAGAGATGCTAGATGCCTTTAAGGTAAAGTAAAGGGACCCCTGACTATTAGGTCCAGTCGTGACCGACTCTGGGGTTGCGGCGCTCATCTTGCTTTACTGGCCGAGAGAATCGGCGTTTGTTCGCAGACAGCTTCCGGGTCATGTGGCCAGCATGACTAAGCCGCTTCTGGCAAACCAAAGCAGCGCACGTAAACGCCGTTTACCTTCCCGCCGGAGCGGTACCTATTTATCTACTTGCGCTTAGACATGCTTTTGAACTTCTAGGTTGGCAGGAGCAGGGACTGAACAACGGGAGCTCACCCCATCACTGAGATTAGAACTGCCAACCTTCTGATCGGTAAGTACTAGGCTCTGTGGTTTAACCCACAGTGCACCCGTGTCCCTAGATGCCTTTAGGTAAAGGTAAAGGTACCCCTGCCCGTACGGGCCAGTCGTGTCCGACTCTGGGGTTGTGTGCCCATCTCGCTTAAGAGGCCGGGGGCCAGCGCTGTCCAAAGACACTTCCGGGTCACGTGCCCAGCGTGACAAAGCTGCTCTGGCGAGCCAGCACCAGCGCAGCACACAGAAACGCCGTTTACCTTCCCACTAGCAAGCGGTCCCTATTTATCTACTTGCACCCGGGGGTGCTTTCGAACTGCTAGGTTGGCAGGCGCTGGGACCGAGCAACGGGAGCGCACCCTGCCGCGGGGATTCGAACCGCCGACCTGACGATTGGCAAGTCCTAGGCTCTGTGGTTTAACCCACAGCGCCACCCATGTCCCTAGATGCCTTTAGTTTTCTTTTTCTTTTTTAATGAAACTAATAAGGCCAGGGAGAAGTGGTGGTAGATGGGGGAAGCTAAAACTCTCCTCCTTTCCCCACCCTGAAGCTGGGGGAGGGGGTCAGTATGGGGCTTCTATGGACCCTCTTTTCATAATTTAGCTTGCTGTTCTGCACCTTAGAGAAGCATTGGATCAGCTGCCGGAATGCATTCCTGCGCAGTGGTTGCACAGCACTTGTAACATTTTTCTCTCCAGTCCCAAACACGGACACAGAGCAACACATTCAAGTGCTGGTCTTCAGTTTATTTGACCTCATGGAAACCAGTACAAACCCAGAGACATCAGGGCACATTCCAGGGGATGTCCCATGTGGGCTATTGTGTTTGACGGATTCATTTTTCCTAGGGACTCCCTGCAGTCTTTTGATGTCCATTATACAACAAGCGAGTATCAATCACCACAGAGGGCTTGCTGTCAGCTATAAAAAAGCAGAGCAAAAGCAAGAGCCAGGGATTGGTGAGACTCTGGGAAGCAGTAAATATGCTGGAGAGGGGAGGGTGAGCTCCACCCTACTCTACCTCCTTGGATATGCCAGCTCTCTGCTGGATGAGAGAAGGGTGCAGTCATGGGGCTCACAAGAGAATTAATCCTTAATAGTTGGCCTCATGTTCCTGCAGTTCTTTATAGAAATAACTTCATTTCCATTGGAATGTTCCTTCCTTGCACTGAAGCTATGGGCCACATTTCAAATGTTCTCCAGCAAACCACCAGCCGTAAGGAACTGCGATGAGCCAATTCACACATTAGATGATGGTTGTTGAGTATAGCTGTATCCAAAAGCGTTATTATTATTATTACTACAGCTGATTTATTAATTGCCTTCTAAACCACCACCTCCAGTCAATTTACACATATAGTAACCTATTTTTTCATAGTTGCACATTTAATTCTTTGGTATTCCCTTATCACATCTTCGGTGTATACCTAACATGTAAAATACAATGGAACAGAGATTTGGATATGAGACGAGGTAGCACACATCAGCTCCAGGTTTTGTGGGACTTTGGGACAAATGCCTTGAGCATTCACCTCCTTGCCACTGTCACCAACGCCCGTTTGCTTGCAGCAATGCCAAAGAAAGAAAAGCAGGGCCAGCGATTTCTGGGAGTCAGTCCTGGGGGCCCCCATGGGTTTTTTGTTGCTGGCAAGTGTCTCATGATGTTGACCCCAAAACAGACCCCAAGCAGCAAGCAAAGAACATGGCTGGTTTGGAGAGAAAGAAGCCATGAACCTGGGGTGGGGAGGGCAGACAACACAAACCAAACTCTGGCTTATGTCACCCATGGTACAGTGGCGGCAGCAGCACCTTTGAAACTTTTAAGCAGCATTTGCCAGCCCGTTAAACCATAGGGTTTAATCCTCCTCAGTGGCCCAGGTTATCAGCTAACCTTTAACAGAAGGTTGGTGGTTCATTGCAGAGGGTTGAACCAGATGGCCCTTGGGGTTCCTTCCAACACTATAATTCTATGTGACATGCGAACTGAGCCAGGATGTTGCCATATTCTGAAGAGAGCAAACGTCTTCTTTTTTACTGTTTCAAAAGAAGATTTTATTACATGGGTTATTGGAAGACAACAATGTTCATTTATTCTTTATAGAGAAAAATATTTGCATACCACTATTCATAAAAAAGGAAAATTAAACTGTTTGGAAAAACCATGCATGTAACAGAGGGGTATATCAGTCTGGCTCTAATAGAATGGTACTCAATACAGAAGCCAGTCTAGAGAAAAAGAGCTCCTAACACAGCAGCTTTGTAGACAAAGTTGTAGGTACAGTTTTCCCGACTGTTGATCCAAAGGCTTTCTTCATGCTTTAATACATTTTGTGAGTGTTGCAGGTGTCAACAGTGAGCTGAATGTTCTGACACAGCTTTCGTTAGTAGTCATTGGCCATCTGCTGAAGATCGCTCCTTGCCTTTCTCAGTGTAGCAAGAGTCTTTTTGTAAGGCGCATGCTTGTAGTTCGCAAGAACCTTGTGCTTTGCAGCAATAAAAGGCTCTATGTCCTTTATGCCAGTCTCAAACCAGACAGGGATCTGTTACTCTCTTTTTGCCAAAGGAGGACATAGCTGTGTTGCAGTTGCCTCTTTGATGTAGTTTCCTGCTTGCTTTCTTGCTATCCCTGGGGCAGTTCAGTTGAGATTGTTTGACAGTGTTCAAACTCTGCCTGTCTTGGAAAAGCTGGATGTCCCTCCCTCTCTTGACGAGCTGGCGAACATCAACTCTCAGGCATGTGGTAAAGCCCCAGGACAGGACAGAATCCCTCACGACACAACTCTACGGCCTTCTCTTGCAGTGTTGGGAACAAGGGTCTGTGCCACAAGACATGTGTAACTCCAGCATTGCAACCCTCTACAAGAACAAAGGTGACGGCAATGACTGTAAGAATTTCCATGCAATCTCCCTACTGAATACTGTGGGGCAAGCCTTTGTAATCAACAGATTACAGTGACTCGCTGACAGGGTCTATCCTGCGTAACAGTGCAGCTTTAGAACTCAGGGGTCAACAGTTGACATGGTTTTTCTCATTGCCTCAGGTGCAGGGGAAACGCTGAGCACAGAGATACTGTATTGCCTTCATAGACCAGATGAAGGCCTTTTTGCTTGTCAAGTGAAAAGGCCTCTTTACCCTGCTCAGCTAGATAGGATGCCCACCTAAGTTTCCCAAGATGATTATGTCCTTCCAAGAGAACATGCACAGCACCTCCCAGTATGACGCCTTATCTTTGGATGTCTTGCCCATAAAGAGTGGTGCAAAACAGTGCTGTCTTCTCGCCCCAACTCTCCTAGGCACATTCTTCTTCCTGGTTCTCTCATATGCCTTCAGCTTGACTGAAGACAATGTGTACCATACTTTCATTCAAGGAGCAACAGGGGTCTGTTCAACCTAGCCCATCTCCATGCCAAGGCAGAAGTGTGTTGTTTGCAGAAGATGCAGCCTTAACAAAGCACACCAAGGAAGCTCTGCAGAGATAAATGCGATGCCAACAACCGATACCAAGATGAAGGTCTGCCAGGCTTGCGTGATGAGCATGCTGCTTTGTGGTAGTGAGAAGTGTGCAGCTTGCACCCACAGGGAGCGATGCCTCGATGCCTTCCACATGTGCTGCGTGAAGATTGGGGGTGTCACATTGCAGGACAGAGTCTCACGCAAAAGTTGTGCTGCCCCAAGCCCACATTCTCAGCATGTCTGCTCTCCTGTCTCAGTGACACCTGTGCCGGCTTGGTCATTTCCACTGAATGGAAGATGGCAGGATCCCCAAGGATGTGCTCTAAGGGGAGCTGACTTCAGGCATCAGGCCTGTTGGCAGACTAACTCTTTGTTACAAAGATGCCTGCAAATGAGACTTGAAGGCTGGCAGCATCAACCCCGCTGTGTGGGAATCCCTTGCAAATGACCACAGTGCCTGGAGACAGACAGTTAGGTCATGTATCCACAGCAATGACCAGAGGAGGAATGACCACTGGGAGGAACGCAGAGAGAAGAAATGGCATGGTGAATCTGCAGCAGCGCAACCGACGCCTTCATCTGTCCCAGCTGCAACAAAACATGTCTCTCCCATATCGGTCTCTACAGCCACAGCAGGTGCTGTAACTCTCCAATGATTTGACTCCATCCCCCAAAGGTGCACTCTTCCATTGTCTCCCAACAACAACACAGAATTATTTGTTTTCTTGTTTAGTGCTAGACAGAAGTTACAAGCAAATTAGGACTTACTTATCATGTATGCTATGTTTTGTTGTACTTTGCTCTATGTAAGTAAGAAAAGCTTTGAATTTTCACTTTAGAGTCTGTGTTCTTAAATCATGAGGAATTTTTATCCTCAGGCTGGTAAGAGAGCCGTAGAGTGGCTGGAGGAAAAAGCATCCTTGGGCAAGTTTCACTCACAATGTGTGAGACAGACAGCTAACTTAGGAAGAGTAACAGCTTCTCTCTCACACACAAGGGCTCTATTCTCATCCCTGTGCTAAGCCCTCTCTGACTATAGTTCTGGGTCTTCCTTAGCACCAAACCTGCCCATGTGACCTCAGTGACTCTGAGCTGTATCATGTGACTGAGGTCAGCTCAGAGAATCTGTACCTTCCCTCCTTGCCATAGCAACATTCAGGGGAGCATCAGCCCCACTATCTCTGTGGTGCCAAAACTCCTCCTAAGGAGGTAGAAGGGCTTATTAATGCGGGTGCCTAATTAATGGCACATGCTGTCTCTGAACTAATTAAAACCTACATGTGCTAATTGGGAGAGAGAAAGATAAATGCAAATTGGTCGGAGAGAGTGCTGGATCTGGGATGCGCCCATCTGGCTTAGCCAGATCCTCTCATGCAAGAGCTGAAGGATTTGCTGGCATTTCACACAAGCGCATCAGGCTCAATTTTTTAAAAGGGAGGGGGGCAGGGAAAAGAGATTTTGGGTCTGCACAAAAAACTTACCTATGTTGTGTTTCCACAAGCCTGGCTTCATATTTAACCCGGGCCCTCAGTCAGTTTGTTTATGTTAGCAAGTCTGCAGGGTGCCCACTACTGCCACAGATTTCTGGCACGCAAGAATGGTATATGCAGGTGAGGCAGTCTCGTTAAATGTGACACTGGGAGCATGGAACGCCATATGGGCATAGTATTTTTTCACATTCAGCTTCATGTTTGTTTTTATTTTTAAGCGTTTATAGAAGTTAATCTCATCAAGACAGGGAAACATACAACTATAAATGACAGAATATGAGCCGAAGAGTACTTTACAATTCACTTATTGTCTGTCTAACTTATTGCAACAAAAGAAATGTGTGGCTGCTGTTTTAGAGCCCTACTTGTTCTGTTGCCAGTAAGCAATTAAATTATTCCAGTTTTGAGCAAAGTAATTCCTGAGCTGCCTCCCTTCCTTCACCCAAATATAATTTGTACATTTTGACGTGAGGGCATATCAGTGTAACTCATTTTTCTAATTGTACCAGAGAGGTCAGATTCTCCAGTGCTTTGCATTGCATATCTTACCTGCAACTTACTTTATAGTATAAAAATATGTTTACAGAAATGAACGGGTTTCTCTGGGAAAAATTGGTGATCTGATGGTAGCCTTATGTCTTTATTTGTCTAATTCAAAAATTTCCTAGCCACCAAACATGTCCACCATTAATGGAAACAGTTTTCCTCTTTCTTTTTTTAGATTTTCAACAAATTAATGCCTATTATCATATAGAGGGTTGTGGGGTTGTTGTTTAGATAATATATTGTATGTTGTGCCAGATTTAAAACCATCTCCTCTCATGTTGGCACATAACAAGAAGTTATTTCCATATTTACAAATATAATCCCATATACCAATCTGTATAGACTTTCCAAAACCCTGTCCCTAATTGCTTATATACGATAGTTTACCCACTTCGCAGCAGTAGTCTAAAAGGACTTCTTACGTTTGGGAAATACAATTCTTTTTATCATTATCTTCAGATGCTGCAGCACTTTCAAATGTAGTTAGATGTCTTACATGTTAGCCTCCTCATTTAATTTCTTAATACATTCCCTATGTTGTAAATATTGAAACCATGGAAGTGATTGATTATTTATGTGATGCTTGATATCATCCTATCTCTGTAACTGAATTTGGCTGAATGAATTATATTTCCTCTGCAGATTAAAAGAGGCCCAGATTTCCATTTCTGTTAAAATAAATACAGTATGGTAGGCTGTATGTGAGATCCTTCTAACCCTTGGATCCAGTAAGTGTTAAAACATAAGCCGAGCTGTGCTGAGGTGATTCCTGTGCTGAGGTGATTGCCTGGGTGATGGGCCATTAAGGGAAACAAAGGAAAGGGGCTCTGTGTGAGATGGCAAATGGGTGCCCCCCCCCCCAGCTTGTTGTTAGAAGGATGAAGTCAGAGTTTAGAGCTGAGTTGCAGTGATGTGAGCTAGAGAGTAAAGCAGCAAGCTGGGGGAAGACAGAGAGACAGAGCAAAGTTGGATGTTTGTTGGACTCCAAGGCTGTGGACCCTTGTTTCTCCTGTAGCCACAGGGGTATTAATGCTGTGAACCCCTCCTTTGTAGGCTCAGGTTGTAAATAAACTGTATAGCATAAAGACACCACAGTTTCCACTGTGCCTCATTCCCCAAAGGAAACACGAACCCTGGGTAAGTGCCTGGAACCCCTGGAATCTCGCAGCTCTCGGAGATCGGGGTGGCGTGCAACAATATAGAATGGTGACTACGGGAAGCCTAGCTGAACTAATTATCTAATTGAATATGTCCTAGTTTCTTAACAAATTAGGAATTGTATGAGTCTGTTAACAGCATTTTATCATTATCTATTATTAGTCTGTTACACAACTTGCAAATTGACAGAGCAATGTGTTTGCTCCACTCTGCCTTCAGCTTTCCGTGGTTCATACAATCTTTCTGAATATCACGGTAAACCATGTGCATGATGGTGTAATTCAGGTCCACGTACCCCCAAGCTTTCCTTTCCTTTTATCAACCTTTTATTTTATTTTAGCAAAATGCAATCTCTCTTTTTTTTGTTCATAGAAAATATTATAGTAACTGCTGTGAAGCTCTTAAATTGACTTTTCTAACCTAATTTGTTAAACATTTGCAGCAGGAGGTTTAGGGCGCAAACCTAAAATCACCCAAAGGGTGGCTGAGGCATGTGTACCACTCTGCCAGGATGGAGGGAAGCCTGCTTGGTGTAGGCAGCACTTAGGATGCTGGAAGTCCCTTAGAACACCCATGGAAAACCTTCTGGGTGTGAATGTCCCACCAACAGTGTTCCACCAGAGGTGAGGAGGGAAACAGGATGATGATGATGATAAAAAATTTATACCCCGCCAATCTGGCTAGGTTTCCCCAGTCACTGTGAGCGGCTCCCAACAGAATATTAAAAACATGGTAAAACTTCAAACATTAAAAACTTCCCTAAACAGGGTTCCCTTCAGATGTCTTCTAAAAGTCAGATAGTTGTTTATTTCCTTGACATCTGATGGGAGGGTGTTCCACAGAGCGGGCGCCACTACCGAGAAGGCTTCTTCCTGATTCACATCTTGCAGGGAGGGAACTGCCAGAATGCCCTAGGAGCTGGACTTCAGTGTCCAGGCTGAACAATGGGGATGGAGACACTCCTTCAGGTATACTGAGCCGAGGCCATTTAGGGTTTTAAAGGTCAGCACCAACACTTGGAATTGTGCGTGGAAATGTACTGGGAGCCAATATTGTGTGGCAGGGTGTGGGGGTTGAGGATTCACAGGATCCTGGAGTGCCTGGAGGCGGTTGGAGGATGGATGGCAGCTAATGGATTGAGGTTGAAACCTGACAAGACAGAAGTACTGTTTTGGGGGGACAGGGGGCGGGCTGCTGTGGAGGACTCCCTGGTCCTGAATAGGGTAACTGTGCCCCTGAAGGACCAGGTGCACAGCCTGGGAGTCATTTTGGACTCACAGCTGTCCATGGAGGCGCAGGTCAATTCTGTATCCAGGGCAGCTGTCTACCAACTCTACCTAGTATGCAGGCTGAGACCCTACCTGCCCACGGACTGTCTTGCCAGAGTGGTGCATGCTCTAGTTATCTCCCACTTGGACTACTGCAACGTGCTCCATGTGGGGCTACCTTTGAAGGTGACTTGGAAACTACAACTAATCCAGAATGCGGCAGCTAGACTGGTGACTGGGGGTGGCTGCCAAGACCACATAACACCGGTCTTGAAAGATTTACATTGGCTCCCAGTACGTTTCCGAGCACAATTCAAAGTGTTGGTATTGACCTTTAAAGCCCTAAACGGCCTCGGCCCAGTCTACCTGAAGGAGCGGCTCCACCCCCATCTTTCTGCCTGGATGCTGAGGACCAGCGCCGAGGGCCTTCTGGTGGTTCCCTCATTGCGAGAAGCAAAGCTACAGGGAACCAGGCAGAGGGCCTTCTCGGTAGTGGCGCCCGCCCTGTGCAATGCCCTCCCATCTGATGTCAAAGCGATAAACAACTACCTGACATTCAGAAGACATCTTAAGGCAGCCCTGTTCAGGGAAGGTTTCTAACGTGTGATATTTTAGTGTATTTTTGGTTTCTATGGAAGCCGCCCAGAGTGGGCGGGGTACAAATAATAAATTGTTGTTGTTGTTGTTGTCGTTGTTATTACTATACTCCTTTGTCCTCATCTCCCAACAATAAAGAAGCCTTGAATTGTGACAGCCCTGGAGAAGGGGTCAAAATGTTCAAAGAAGTTAGGAAACAACTTCCCCCTTATCTTACCCTGGAAGGGCTTAGGAAATGAGTTTCGCTGTCCCTCAGTAGGATTATTCTGCTTGTGGTGGCAGCAGCAGAATTCTAACCATCAAAGCCATATATTAAAAGCTATATTTTCTTATTAATATTTTAATATTATTTTATATAAACCACTTACAGATTTGTTTTAAAGCGGTCTATACATCTGGCCAAATAAATACTAGTTGAAAATTAAAACCTTTGGCCAAAATCAAAAGCTACTGAAAGTCTCAAAAAAAGCCATCGAGACATTCTCAAAGGTCTTTTTTCAATACCTAAAGACATTACTAATGAAACTGGATTGCATTCTTTTGCAAAATTAATGATAGAATCCTTTAATTTTTCTTTTACTATTTTTTTCAGGTAGTCCTCTGAAAATCAGATTCAGATAATGTCCATTCTTTCATATTGATCACAATCTCTGTTTTTTCCTGCACACAAGTTGTGAACGTCAACATGTTTGATTAACAGTTTAATTAAATCTAAATCATGTTCGCATTGTATAATCATCTGTAATTTTCTCCCCCCTCCCCCCATCCTTGCCTAAATGCATGGACATTTCATTCTTGAAAATCACTTACTGTTTTTACAAATAGATTTATTCAGGAGTACCGGTAATCTTTTTGCTTTCCTGGAAGTTCTTGCTTTCATTCTAAAACACTAGACCTTTTTGCTCACTAGTCATTGTGTGCAATATATTAGGTTAGCCCCAAATAACTAGACTTTTTCATCAAACACGTGCCTAAATCCAATCATACAGTCATTCCAGTTGATACAAAAAGTATTAATTAGTATACTTGTTGTGCTCCTAAATTCACTGAAATTATCTATTATATAAATTATAACTTGAACTGCGTATGAAGTGCAATTTTTAGAAATTCTACCACAGATCATATGCTGAATTTCATTCAGGATGTCATCTAAAATTGCTGATTACTCAATGATTATTTTTTTCATAAAGTGAAGTCTGTGCACATAAATTAATTCAAATTGACTTGAATAATAAATCCCATGAAACTCAACACTCAAGTTAATTTCAGTAGTTCCATAAATTGTGAATGACTTAAAAGGCTTTGCAAATTATGCTACTGTATATAGTTAATAATAGTGTATAATTATATAACTAATATAGTTAATAATTAATTTGAAATCTACCATAAGCCATGTACTTATCCTCACAGTTCATAAACATAGATGTGTTTTACAAGTCATAGGATTATATCCAACTAAGTTAAATTCTGAGCATGACTAACTGGATATCGCCCACAAGAACTATTTTATTCACTCTGGGTTGTATCCAGAGTAGCACCAACACCGTTTTTCTGACACAGCAGCACTTCTGTTTTCTCTCCTCTTTGTGCACACGACCAAGAATCTTCTCCAGAGGCTCCCCCAACCCTCCAGGATTTGATTTTGAGGGGGCACAGGGGGCTGCAGAGGAGACAAGGGGAAAGCTCCATTCTGATAGTGCCACATCCTAGTTGGATGGGCATGTTGTGTACCGCACACTATGTAATTGTTCCTTTTCTGAACCAACCACCTTACTCATGTCACTGACTGCCTCAGAAATACGAAGAAAAGGTCTTACTTCTAATGTTGCATTCAACTGATAGTTGACTGGCGTTCTGTGGCCTTGCCTCTGCTCTCTTCAAAAAGACTCACCAAATAGTTGTGTTGATCTAGCAAAGTGGCATTTGTGATGTACGTGCCCAGTGCAGCTGAGCCATTTTTCAAAAATACCTGTGTGGATATCGTCGTTGCAGTTTAGTCATTAGGCGGGACTGGACTTAATTGTTTTTTTAAATGTTTTTATTAAAGATTTTCTTGGGTTGCAAAAGTACATACAGCGTCTCTACTTTCGGTTCATAGAGTCCTTTCTTCTGATCAGTTATATTTGATGTGAGACACTAATGTTATAGGCAGTATAAGGTTGGGGAAGAAGAGAGGGGAGAGAAAGCAAGGGAGAGTAGTATACTTTCATCCCTTTACATATTTCAATATTTCAAGAAATAGACTTGAAAGAGAAGTTGCTGAATTACAACTTATTACTAAACTGAAAAATATGGAGATATCTAGTCTGAATAGAGATATTGGATTCTTATCTCATTACACATGCTAAAGCTATTTTTGGTCATCTGCATACCATCCCTTGCTTTTTCCTGTAGGACCCATTGAGTCAATCACCCATCTATTACTACCCTTCTGAGAAATACCCCACTCCACCCTCCCACTGGTGACTAAGGGTCTGGTGACTTCTGTTTCAGTGTATCTGAAGAAGTGTGCATGCACACGAAAGCTTTTACTCAGAACAAACTTAGTTGGTCTCTAAGGTGCTACTGGACAGTTTTACATTATTTTACATAGTGTATGTGTGGGGTTTTCATGTCAGCATCACGTGGGTAGATTTTTTTTCTATTCATTTATTAGTTTTCATTGGGCATTGGACTTAATTGTACCTGGGTGGAACCAGGAACTCTCCATTGCTATTCTGTACTTTTAAAAGAGAGACAATAAAGTCCTTGTCCAGCTTTCTGACCAGCATGGCCACTAAGGAGTAAAGAATCTGTGGGCCTTTGCATGTGGTTGGTCTCTATAAGCAAGGTCAGGAATAATGGGGGGTCAGGAGGAACTGGTGCAGTGGGTTGGCAGCATGGACTGGGCCACCCAGTTGTGGCATTCCTTCTGGGATGGGGGAGGCAGAGCAGGAAGGTGGAGTCAATCTGGTGATCCTGGTAGTGTCCCTATGCGCTGCCAGGAGGCTGGTTCTGTGGTGGTGCCGCTCCACGTGGGTCACTCTTGATGGGAGTTGGAAGCCAATAACTTCTGGAGGGCTACAGGGTCCCTATCCCGGAACTTCCATCAAAATGCCAGTGGTCCTCCCCTGAACTTGACTAGAGGGGAAATACGGTGCGTTTGCAAGGCTCCCTGTTTCCCAAGGCCAGGCTATGCCACATTACTGCATGGGGAGGGGGGAAATAGGACAGCCACAGAAGGGTCTGCGAAGGTATTAGCCACAGAAGGGTCTACAAAGGTATTAGTAAACAGAACCAGCATGACATTTCAATCTCTTGGGAAGGCAAGAAAAGAGGAAATCCACTACACTTGAATTACATTTAATTGGCATGATAAGTATATAGCTCTTGCTAAAGAAGACAGGTAGCTTTGAAGCTACCAACATGAGTTTGATCAAACTGCAGGAGGCAGTGGAAGACAGAGTGCCTGGTGAGCTCTGGTCCATGGGGTCACGAAGAGTCGGACACCATTAAACGACTAAACAACAACAAGAACCAAGAATACAGGAAGGATGGGTAATTAAAGTATCTGCGAGGCCATGGAAACTCAGGGAGCAGGGAGCGGCAGTCCTGAGTGGCTTGGATCACATGTTTGGGATGAGACTTTTCTTTACATGATTCATCACGGTTCATTTATAACCCAGGGGCAGGTGGTGGCTCTGTAGGAGAATGACTCTTGCTGTGTTCTTTTTCAGCATCACTGATGGGGAATCATGTGTGGTCACAAATACGTTGCACTCCTTGATATTGGGAACACTGGAACAGACGATGCTTTTTAAACTCAACATGTAGCTTATCTTCTGATACACCCTTGAGCTTGGGGCATTCCACTTTCAGCACCAAGAATGTCATGACGGAGTCCGTTTGAATTTTGCACATTTCATTCTTTTCAGGTGATCAGCTTGCTATAGTAGGATTGCCTGTAGCAATTCTTCTTGCTTTTGACTTTGATCTTCCTGTCCAGGGTATTCTGGGCTGGGTGAACTTTCTTTGGCTTTCTTCACTGTTGGTCATGGGGGAATTTAGCCCGCCGCAACCCTGCCAACTTTGACTGGTCTACCTTGGTTTTTCCTGCACAGGCTCTGCTTGCTTAGGTATTTTAGAGGATCATACTGGCAAGGCTTCTTGCAGCTTTGGTACTCCAGTGGCAAGGACTGGACATCAAAGTAAGCAGGTAGGTTCAGTAGCCCCTAGAAAATGACTTTGTTCTGAGTATGTGGGGTCTCAGATGAGCTGTTCCAATCTAAAGTTAAAAGAGGGTACTAGAGTATATTTGCAGATGTGGAGAAAAGGTTGTTTACATCTGCAGTCCTTGAATGTTGACTTTGATCTCAGGTTCAAATCCCAGCCCAGCCTTGAACTCACTGTTGTCTCAATCTCTTGTCAGTATAGTAGAACAGCGCTGTCTTGGCCTACCTTGCAGGATGGTTGTGGGGGCAAACAAGATGAAAGCTGTAAAGAAAATAAAAGCATGTTTGAAACACACGTATGCTTTTGTTTCTAAAGAACTTTAATTAAAAAGAAGGATGCTATGACATTTCTGTTATAATTTCTGTTGTAATGAAAGGGATGTGTAGGCAGGGCCTCTGCCCACCTTCTTTGTGTCTGTATAAATGCTAGTTGTGTGTGTGTGTGAATGTTTAATTGTATAGTACCCCTGCTAGGAGCTTCCCCTCTTTGAGAGAGATGCTCTGTGCAGTCGCTTCCAAGAGCTGTTGCTTAGTTATTTTTAGGCACAGAATGAACTCTAATGGGAGAAATTATTTGGATTTCACACACACTCGCACATACACCCTAATAAATTTCTCTCTTTTTGAACAAATGATTTCAGCTAAAAAGGAGCTTAATAACACAGCAGAAGCCTACATTTCAGCTTCGGCTTGGCCAGGCCACAAAACATGAAAACTAAGTATGTGGTCATCAAGACTGGTTAGGAGTACAGGTCCCACTTACTAGCTAGAGCGGGGTTGAAACCAGTCTTCTGCCTGGGAAGTTGTGCCAAGAGAGGGGGAAATTGAATTTGGGCAGTCCAGTCTGGACTAGATCCAGAGAAGATCCATCAGAAGTCTGGTCATGCAATGGGGGATTTTCTGGCTCCTGCTTCCCTTGCCCCAACTTCAGCCCTCTGTGCATTCCCCAAGCTGCTCCTCAGGGTTGGCGACCCACCAGGCCTCCGCATTTTGCCCACAAAGTGGATTTGGCCAAGCCACGCCCACCTGCTCTTGCCTGACATCAGGTGAGGGGGAGGTGAAGGCAGAGCTTGAGCGAAAAGGGCTTTTGCAGGCACCACTGATCAGCAATAGCCAAGCTCCCTGCACAATGCTTCTCAAGTGCCCTGCCACCAGTGGACTCTAATCCCTTAAAAAGCCATCTGGCCCAGCACCATATCTCCTTGGAGTGGGCTGAATAAGTTAGTGTGGAACACTCCTTTCTTGACAGCTGATTTCAAAGGTTTGGATCCGGCAGAGCAGCCCTACCAGCTTCCTTTGGTTTCCCTATATTGCTGCCACCATCTTGATTCAAAATAGCACATGGCATCCCAATGTGTATGAAGACCACTATCCCCGCCTTGGGAAGCCTTGTGCCATTTGGTGGCAATATAGAGAATGAATGGACAAAGCACTTTCCTAAATACAGAGCAGATTCACTATGCCATTATGATTAATGTATATATTATGAAAACTGATCCTGGAAAATCTTTTGAAAAGCTGTTTGTAATTATACAGACTTTGTTTTATTTGATGGTGATAATAGCAAATGGCTCAGAGATTTCTTTGAAATACGGAGAAGTACGGTATATAAATTATGCGAATCAACTAACTAACTAACTAACTAACTAACTAACTAACTAACTAACACAATGTCCCCTTAAAGACACAATCACACACTTAACTAAATCCAATTCTTGTAATGTAGCTTATCACCTTCTTCCATTTACAGAGCTCAAATCCAATCTTGACATAACTGAGGGACATGCAGAATAATTCCTTATTTCCCAGCAGCCTGTTGAATATAAGAAACCCGAGTCAAGAAGCTGCGGCAACTGAGCATCAGCTACAGAAACAACACTGCTTGGCTACAAAGGAAATGGAAACCATTTCTGAAAGTTTCACTGCAACCATTTTTATCTGGCTCTGTCCCACACCCAGGAAAATTTTCTTCTGAGAGCCAGGTGAAAATCTAAAGCCTCATGATGAGTCGAGGATGCCCAAGTTGTTTCCCAAAGCTGTTTGCCTGTTAGAAAAGACCCCACAGAAAGGATGGGAAGCGAGTGGGATGGGGGGGGGGTGGAGGAGGTAGTCCTAAGGCATAGGTCATTAATTAGTGGTTCATTCAGCAATGATGCCCAGGACAAACAGTGGGGAAGAGCCATTGCCTTCATGTCTTGAGCTTCCTGGAGGTATGTGGCTGGTCACAGCTGGAAACTGGTTTATGGGCTATGTAGCTGGACTACAACTCCCATCATCCCTGACCTGCTGGCTAGGGCTGATAAGAATTGTAGTCCAAGAAGATCCAGGGGGCATCAAGCTCCTATCTTTCCTGAGGTAGGAAAGTATATGCAGAAGTGTCTTGCTGTTTGAGGGTTAATCTTATAGGAGAGCCACCTGCTGCCTAGCGATGTCTGCGAAATAGAATCAGCTACAGCCCTTCTAAAATGGCTGCCTATGGTCTGGGCCCTCTGTATTTAAAAGTCCACAATAACAGCAATTCCAGTTCTACATGTCTGGCTAATATAATTATGTTTCCAACTTCCCAGTATACTATAGCCAGGCATGAAGAACTGGAATTGCTGTTGTTGTGGATTTGATGATGATGATGATGATGATGGGAACATCCCTAAAAGGATAATATAGCACTTGCGTTCTTAATGGACCAACAATGATATAATTATTGTGCTTGGTGATTTTTAGCAGAGTGCACATTGTGATTGTCAGATGAATCCTTCATATAAGGAGATATTTTCTTGGCAAACACTCACTTGATGAGAAGTGTTGAAGTGGATTGCGAAGGACAATCATGATGAATCTGATGTAGTAGGCCCTTACCTATGAAAGCTCACACAGCAATGGTTAGAATAATTTCTGTACAATAAAAGGAAGCAGTTTACTAAGGCCTGGCCTCTTTGGAAGTGAAAGAAAAGTCTTCCACAGAGGCACTGAAATCAGTGCTATTTTTCTAGAAAAAGAGGTGCCAGAACTGACCACGAACTTCTCCCTTGTTCTCTTAGAATGGCAATGGCGCCCACCCAAGAGGTGCTGGAACTGACCTCTGGCTAATAAATAAATAAAATAAAATAAATAAACCTGGAACTTGCTCCCCCTGGAGGCAGTGATGGTCACTGTCTTGGATGGCTTTAAAAGAGGATTGGACAAATTCATGGAGGAGAAGGCTATTGATGGCTATGTTCTACCTCCACAGT
Organism: Podarcis melisellensis; assembly: GCF_964234715.1. NCBI lineage: Eukaryota > Metazoa > Chordata > Lepidosauria > Squamata > Lacertidae > Podarcis > Podarcis melisellensis. Next base: position 67,099,149 of record NC_138529.1, on the reverse strand, counting down.
TGGAGGCAGCAATGCTTTCGAATGCCAGTTGCTGGAAGCCACAGGAGGGAAAAGTGCTGTTGCACTCAAGTCCTCCAGGATGCCGTACTAGATGGGCCATTGGCCTGATCCAGCAGGCTTTTCTTATGTTCTTAGGCATGCATAGGCTTGCATAGTAAGTGCTCAAGTGAGAGATACAAGGGTTCTCAAATGCACTCTTCCACTGAAGAGATGTTAAGGGTTTCTAGGCTGATTTTGCCAATGGGAAAGGCATGTTTATGACTTCCGATATCTATGTGAGGAAAAGAAGAATTGGCTCTGAGATGCAGCTAATTAAGATAAGAGTCTAAATCAAATTATGGTAGCATATGATTGCTGTAGGAAGATATCAAAAGTCTAAGGAAGAAACATGTAAGATGTTTTTCTGTGTTTAACATCTTCATTTTCTGTAACATCAGGTCAGTAGGTTGTGCTGTCCATCTCTGCAAACTGGACTTTATGAAGTGGAGTCATAATTTGTTTCCACAACCTATGCAACTGTAGGGCCAGCCCTAAATTTTAGACTCTGCTTTGAATTTTACACACTGGATTTACTGGGTGGGGTGGGGCTTTAAAGATGGAAATGTGTATTAGTCTTATGGGTTACCCTCTCTTTCATTTTATAGGGGATTCCCTTTTGATGGTAATGTGCATCACTTGCTCATCTTGGAGGCTGTATACACACCATATATTTCAAGCACACTTAAAGCACGTAATGTAGAATCATAGAATTGTAGCGTTGGAAGGGACCCTGAGGTTCATCTAGTCCAACCCCCTGCAATGCAGGAATGTGCAGCTGCCCCATATGGGGATTGATCAGCACCATACTCTAACCAACTGAGCCAAAGAATCCTGGGAACTATAACTTACCACTCACAGAGTTACGATTTCCAGCATAATTAACAAGTATGCTGTTTTTTGGAGACACTCGTGTGCTTTAAATGTATAATATGTGCACAGCTAAAATGTGACAAGCCAGCTCTTCTGTGTTTGGGATCCCTGTGGCTCATTCTGTGGAGTGATGCCTTGGACCTCTACCCCAACATCCTGCCCTCATGACACCAAGGTATTATGGCATTGTCTCCTTTTACGGAGGAAGGGGGACTGTTGCTTCACCTGTGCTTCTGACTAGTGATATCTAGATCAACTATATCAGTAGTTATTATGAGATATAAAAAGTAGCCAAACAAATGTTCTCTAAATACATTGCTTTTCTTGCACTTTAATCTTAAAGGTAAAGGGACCACTGACCATTAGGTCCAGTCGCGGACAACTCTGGGGTTGCGGTGCTCATCTCACTCTATAGGCCAAGGGAGCCAGTGTTTGTCCGCAGACAGCTTCTGGGTTTTGTGGCCAGCATGACTAAGCCGCTTCTGGCAAAACCAGAGCAGGTGCACAGAAATGCTGTTTGCCTTCCCGCCGGAGCGGTACCTATTTATCTACTTGCACTTTGACATGCTTTTGAACTGCTAGGTTGGCAGGAGCAGGGACCGAGCAACAGGAGCTCACCCCATCGTGGGGATTCAAACCGCCAACTTTCTGATCAGCAAGCCCTAGGCTCTGTGGTTTAACCCACAGCGGCACCCGCGTCTTTAATCTTACATCTATTCAAAAGCAGGCATGACACCTACATCATAATTCTTTCTTATAACTGGGAACTGGATCACTTATAACTGGGAACTGGATCACTTCTGGATCACCTTTTGGCTAAGAACATGTGCTGTTGTTGTTGTTTAGTCGTGTCGTGACCCCATGGACCAGAGCATGTCTGGCACTCCTGTCTTCCACTGCCTCCCGCAGTTTGGTCAAAAAGAACGTGTGTAGTATCTTATAAATGGGATCTGGCCCTAAATTCTCATGGTTCCCACACTCTGGGTAGTAACAGGGAGGTTTTTTTGTATTCTGCCCTCCAGAGCCAAATCTATGCAAATGGAGATGCAGCAGCTGTCTCCCACCTTGCCTTCTGTGTGTCAGAAAGGAAATTAGGTTGTCTAGAATGCAAAGTTCTTCCTGAAAGAACAACCTGCACTATCTGCAATCTCCAACGGTGTGAAGCAGCATGAGAGGTAACTTACCTGACCCCAGAAGTACTGTGACATTTTCTCATCCCTCCGTATTACCAGTGGGTTGCTGGTAAGTTAGCCTAGTGCACTGTGGGTGCTAAGCAAATTGTTAAAAACCGCAGTGTGTAGCAGAGACTGGGAAAGTTATGTACATGTCCAGAGGCAGGTGTGCCAACAGCAAGGGGCAGCAAGGACAGAGCTGGCCCATTCCAGTTAACTGCTGTTCTGAGTTTTGCATGAGGTTGGATTAAGTGCCTGTGACATGAGGAATAGCGGCATTAAGAAGCAGTTTGGTCTCCTGAAGCAGAAAGGCCAAATAAGCAAGAGAAGCTCCTGTGTTCCTAAAGTCTGGATCACGTTTCCTAGAAAGTTAAACAACCTACCATAAGTCAACTGGGCAGGCAATGCTGAAGGTGGAAGTCAGAAGCAGCGTCTCAGTTTGCAACTTCTTTGAAAAGAACAGGAGACTGTCTGTGGTTGGGCTCCCACAATTGTTTTTAAGAGAGCTGGAAACAGTACAACAGAGGCAGCGGTGGCTGGTGCCCCTACGCGGTGGGTAGGGTGGAAGGCAGGAGGCCAACAGTAGGTGGAGCCAGAGTAAGTGAAAGCCAACTAATTATAGTTTTGTCTCCCTCCTCCTCCCTGCTGAGTTCTAGAAGTGCAGCACTGAGGCTAAGAGAAGGGAACTGACAGGCTGTGCCACCACCTGGACTGTTTGTAAGTAAGGAGGCAAGCAAGTGGGGGCTGGCTGAGAGCAGACTGAGGTCAGTGGGGCAGTGCTTCATTCACCCTAATAGACCACCTTCCACTGGATAGAGGTGGATATCATTGTGCGCGCTAAAAACAGGAGAATGTTTGAGGATGAATGTGCACAGGTAGGGGTATGTGTGTGTTTAAAAGACAGTTGAAAAATAGTATTATAGAGAGGCACTTTTTTCCCCCTACATGCTTTTGTCTTGTGTGGGGTGTGTGGCTGAAACCTAAACCAGTTCCCACAAGCTTCAAGGAACAGTTGGGGTTTTTTTTTAGCAACCTCTCATATGAAGTCTTTAGCAACGGTGCAACAAAGAGCCATGCCTGGCCTGCTTATGTGCCATATAAATCAGTGGACCTTAAGTCCACATAACTCCTCACCATTCTGAGGTCTTTGCCTTTCTACAATTGTCCTGTTCCAGATAAACCAAGAATTGCTGGTTTACCACCCGTGATCTGTCTCGGGAGGGACAAACCATGAGCCTGGGTTTGGCCGTAATGCTAAGCCAACCTATTATTGCCTTAATCTAAGTAGCATGGACCATTCTCACAGTGTTATGAAATCTCCAATTTTGATTTGACATTGTGGCATCATATGCGCCTACCTATTTTACCACATCTTCACTCCCTTTGCCAGGTTAGGAATGAATATGTTGGAAGGAGTAGAGCCCAATACAGATGACTAGAACACCCAGCTGTTTACCTGTCTCCCCAGAGAGAAATCATCAACACCTTATTTCAGCCATACACCTTAATCCCTTTTTGATTTGGCACATTTATTCATATTTATATTGGTGCCTCTGATCCAGTGTTTTTAAATAGCACCAGAGCGTTCTTTGCGTTATTAAAGGCTCTAATTCCTGCTTAGTTCCCCGTTCTTTCATTTTGCAGAGGCATTTCTCCTCCCCCCCACCAAGTTGTTGAATTTGACAATGTTATGATTGCTGTTTCCTAGCAGCTCAGCTATATTTATTTATTGATCCAATCTCTGTGCTTCACATAAGACTAAATCAAGAACTAATGTTCCTTGCATGTGTCCCAGAACTAGGACTTCTGGGAATCTTTTTTTTCCGCGAGTTCGAGAAGTTTCCTCTCTCTAGCATCACCTGCCTAATCCATACGAGGACAATTGAACTCATCATTATGGTTGTGTTGGAGGGGGAATTGTGTTTTAGCTTTTACTACCTTGGGACTTAAGGGACGCGGGTGGCGCTGTGGGTTAAACCACAGAGCCTAGGACTTGCCGATCAGAAGGTTGGCGGTTTGAATCCCCGCGACGGAGTGAGCTCCCGTTGCTCGGTCCCTGCTCCTGCCAACCTAGCAGTTCGAAAGCACATCAAAGTGCAAGTAGATAAATAGGTAAATGGTGTTTCTGTGCACTGCTCTGGTTCGCCAGAAGCAGCTTAATCATGCTGGCCACATGACTCGGAAGCTGTATGCTGGCTCCCTCGGCCAGTAAAGCGAGATGAGCCCCCAAAGTCGGTCACGACTGGACCTAATGGTCAGGGATCCCTTTACCTTACCTTGGGACATTTGCAATATGATTACAACCCTACTGTGGATCTTTGCTGATTTAAAGTCACTCTGAAGCCACCTTATAAAGTGATTCAGACCACTGGGCCACTGAGCCTCTCAAGTTCTGGAGCAGGGGTTTTGTGATTTAAGCAGGACCTTAGCATAGTACAAACTTTTAACATGCACCCCTTCCTACACTACACGCATGTGATGATACCATAAATATAGTCTCATAAATAATGAAAGAAAAATTTCTATTTTAATTCTGAAATTACTTTCTTTACATTTCTGAAATGACATCCAAGCCAATACTGGGTCTTGTCTACCAAGCCTCTACCCACTTTGGGTGAGACTATTTTTGTTTAACATTTTGATTGTTCCTAAGATATATATCCCATCAATATGGCTGCAAACATTTTATAAACAGACTAACTCTCTTTAAAACAATATGTTTTTTTCTGGCCTTTTCCATTGCACAAGCAGCAATTATCTCCCCAAAGTCCATTTCTCTTGCAAGCTCATCATTTGATAAGATACCTAGCAGCTTAAGCGTCCTTGCCCCCACCACCTGCAGCTTTTTATGAGCCTTAATGCAGCTTTTAATCCTGCCCACAGCAATGGCTCCCTCTGTCGCTGCAGTCATGGTGTGCGAAGTAGAGTGCCATCATTGCCCTGCCCTCCTGGGCACAGCTACTTCTTTGAACCTGGATGGTTGGCTGCTGTGGCAGCAAGCTGCACAAGCCCTGGGTGAGCAGCAGCAGTGGGCAGTACTTTTCTGCTGACGCCACCACCCTGCCCCAGCACATCCCATTCCTAGTCAGCATCAGTACTGCTGCCACTGGGACAGTGGTCCAGCAGCAGCACACTCCCTCATGCACCACTACTGGTCGCTCTCTCCCACCAGATGTCCCTTGTTCCTTCCAATGCACAAAGAATTCTATCACTTGCAGCTCTTTTTTTCTATTTAATCCCCCTCCCCAATCTTATTTCAGAAAACAAGTACCTTTCAAGGCAAAACACACTTCATTCCTGAGAGTGTGTGTCACTCAGGGAACATTCTGTTACAGAGAGGGACCTGCGCCATCAAGTCATTATGAAGAACGTTGCTTCTTCTGTTCCAGCCCTGCTTCAGCTTGGCTCCAGCAAATCTCATAAGATATGGACGATAGGTACACAGGAAAATAAAGTTTCCATAAATATCCTCAAGTATGAGCTTAGGCTTGTAGTTTAGCCTCAGTTGTTTTGCTCCTGGTAATAGGATCCTGGGCTGGGATCCCTTAGATCATCAGGCTTTGGTGAGGTTTACCCTTAAGAACATAAGAAAAGTCCTGCTGTATCTGTCCGAAGGTCCATCTTGTGCAGCATCCTCTTCTCACAGTGGCCAACCAGATGCCTAAGGAAAACCTTCAAGCAGGACCCAAACTATGCAGCACCTCCCCGACTTGGGATTCTCAGCAACTGGCGTACAGAGGCTTATTTCCTCTGACAGTTGAGGTAGAACATTGTGACTATCAATAGCCTTATTAGAATCTAATAGAGGTCAGACAAGCTTCTTTGTAAGACAATGGCTTCAGCTGGCCGCTTAAGTGCCCTCATCAACATCCCAAAAGATTTGAGTTAGGTTGCAAGCGCTACAACTAAGTGATTGTGCCCTGCAGGCTGCTGGGTGGGCCTTTCCTCCATCCCCTTCAGCTAGTTGCTAGGTAGGACAACAATAGTCAGTGTGAGAGCTAAGCTGGAAGCAGGCTGGAAGCTGGAGGCACAGAGACATGTTTGCTCTGTGCTGGATTCAAAGCTGTGACTAATGGAGAAGCAATATTAATGATGTGACCCCCTCCGCCTTATGCTCAGGTTGTAAATATGGGTAAATAAAAACATATATCCTAAAGCATGGGAAGGCAAACTAAGGTCCGTGGGCCAGATGTAGCCCAATCGCCTTCTAAATCCGGCCCGCGGATGGTCCAGGAATTAGCGTGTTTTTACATGAGTAGAATGTGTCCTTTTATTTAAAATGCATCTCTGGATTATTTGTGGGGCATATGAATTTGTTCATTTTTCACTTCAAAATATAGTCTGGCCCCCCACAACATCCGAGGGACAGTGGACCGGCCCCCTGCTGAAAAGGTTTGCTGACCCCATGTCCTAAAGACACCATAGTTTCTCCATCATTCCAAGGAAACAGACCCCTGGGAAAGTGCCGGGAACTCCTGGATTTTCTCACCACTCAGAGATTGGGGTGGCATGTAACAGTTCAAACTACACTTTGGCAAAAGGGCAAATGCCTTGTTAAAAGTTATTGTTCTTTCCAAGGTACAAAAGTGTGTGGAAGTGGACTCCATGGTACTTGATCATCAATCAAGCTTTTCATGTGTTGTCAGTCTTCCCTTCTTTTTCTCTTCTGCTGTCTTTGTTTATTCCACCAAGCATTCCAGACAAGACTTGTTTCCATCTGGTGGGTGTTTTTGTTGTTCGCTTGGGTTTTTCCAGCAGAAGGTGATTTCTGCAATTGCATGTCAGATTTATCCATGTTTTTATTTTGTTTTGGTTTTTTGTAAGTGCGCGCTTCTCCATTAGAATTTTTTTTTAAAAAAAACGTAAAAGTGATGCTCTACAGAGGTGACAACAAGTCAAACCATTGCCGACTGGATGAAGGAAGAAAATTACCCTGCCAAAGCTGGGAACAGTTCTCTTGACGCAGGATAGTCTAATGCTGTCTAAACAGGGTTCAGTTGTAATCCAGAAGCAGTTAAAAGAATAGTCAGATATAAAGGTAGCATTCATAAAGTCCTCATCTAATTGTTACGTTGCTTGCTATTTTCTGGTCAAGCACTTTCAATGACCTGACAATAGACTACAACAGGAGGCCTCACTGTGGCAAACATGGGCACCACCCTTTCCTCAAATACCGCCTTGGCACCCATCAGGACCCTCTGCTCCTGATTGAATCATAGGAGGGGAAGGGACCCCTCTGGAGTCTCTTCCAGGAATTGAACCTGGAAGAGGGCAAAGCATAGGCTCTGTTACTGAGGTGCAGCCCCTCCTCTGATCTTCACTATGTCCTTTACCGCAAAGATATAATTTCAGTTGTAAACTAAGATTTCTTTTTTTTTTTTTTTTTTTTTTTTTTTTTAAATAATTTTTATTAAGGTTTTCCAAATTAAAACAAATAAAATCCAATTCATAAACTTTTTCCAATATCCAGGACTTCCCCTCCCCACCCCCTCTTGTGTTCCAAATCTTCCAAAAAAAGCAATAATATTCAACAAATTCTTATTCCCAAAATACACTCATCATCAATAACTCAATTTATCCAAATTTCCATCCCCTAAGGTCGACCTATTCCCTTCCACGAGTTCCCCCCTTTCCAATATAGTACAGATGAAAATAAAATAAAAACAAACAATAATTTTACAACCTTTGGATTCCAAATTTCCCTCCCCTCTTTCCCTGTTGCGTTCCTCCTATCCCTCCACTTCTAATGTCTTCCTGATGAACCCACATTTCACTAAGCCCACATCCCTCTGGTTCTTTACCGGTCTTTTTTTTTTTTAAATTACAGATGTCCAATCATAGAAGGAGTCTATCATAGGGGGCCCATTTCTTCTATCCAGATTTTTATATCCAGGAGTATAAACTCCAATTTTATCCATAAGCTTGTCAAATCTGGATATCCCAAATGTTCCCACTCCAGTTCTGTCCAGTTCTTGTTGTTTCCTTGTTCTTGTCAATCACTCTCCTCCTTTTTACTTCCCTGTTCCCTCACAGAAATGTTCTTTTTCCAAAGGCTTCTAGTGTCTCTACAGAGGCTTGTTATTCAGGAGCAAAACATTACATCATGTTCCTTTCATTTTTCAACAGATTAATCCATTGTTTCCAGTAAAGTGTAGGCCTCTGTAGACAAAATAATGTTCCATTTCTGCAGTTTCCCAGGAGATTAAAAGTTCTATCCAACTGTTCAAGTTTCCCGTCGAAAACACATGCAATGTCCCTCAGCTCCTCTAGGTGGATTACAATAACAAAGTTCCCTTCCAGATCACATCCGCCAGTCCAAATAACTTATAAATCCTTATTTAAAACAATTTATCTCCAATTTATAACAAATGTAACCGGCAAAGTCCTCATAACAAAGTCTCAATTTCATTCTTCCGTTTTGACAGCTCTTTGACAGCTGTCAAAACCTCCGTTATTCTTCTCCAGGCATTTTCACGAATCGCTCCAGGGATTCCGGGGGGGTTGCTTTTTAATACGAATTCCACTTTTCTCCTCCAGCTCAATCTTATAAATTTCCCTCGCGAAGTTGCTAGTTCGGCAAGATAAGGTTCCTCTCGATCTTAGTTATCCAGTCCTTTGTTTTGGCTCTTCTACAATTTGGGGGGGGCTGACTTCCTTTTTTCCACCTCCCCCGTTCGCTCCAAATTCTAAAAATTTATCCCTCTTTTTAGTCCATATTCCAATTACTCACGGGTTCTTCTTTTGGGTCCAAATTTTCAATAGAAGAAGTCAGCGCTCTCCGCCGGATGGCATGCGGCTGCGCTCGGCAGGGATAGCAGAGGACTCAAAGCACCACGCTCCTCCCTGGCACCCGATCCGTAGCCTTTAAAAAGGCTCCTTCACGAATCGAGAGGGCGCTGACGGTGCCAGCCGAGTCTCCATGTCCACGGCCTCCGTGGCCGTGGTTTTTAAGGGTCCCCGCATCGCCGGTGCGGTAGGACCCAGCCCCTGCCGAGCAGGCTCCCTCCGGAGCTCGGAGGGAGCCCGCCATTCGGCGATGGCGCCGACCCGGAAGTTGTAAACTAAGATTTCTGAACCTTGCAATCAGAGCTTTTTTGTGATAGTACTCACTGGTGCAGAGTGCTGTCACCTCTCTTTTTGCTTCCCATGGCAACTATTTTGTGCTGGCTCCCACTGCACTTTTATCAAGATTTGAGTACTGACACTTCTTTTAAAAAACCACACAAAATAGCACTGGTTCCAGTACTTTGGAACATATAAAACAAATGCTTAATGATGCCAATACCCAGCTTAAAAAACATGACTAAATCAAATATCGTTCATTATAGCCTATTCTCAGTTTTTGGAAAAACATAAAGCTGCACAATTTGTTTACCAGAGGCAAAGATAGGATGAGTATACACAATCTCTCTTATAAATTACCTCCCATCCTCTGGAAAAAGTATCCTATCTCCAGCTGGAGGTGCCCACCCTGTATCTTGTCCCCGTCTCAGTCTCACATTTCCTCCATCTGGATGCCTTTTGCTAATGTCTCTCTTAGGATCACCTTCCTTTCTTATAGATTTCAGAGGCCTTCATTTTTGGTCATCCATTGCTGGCTGGTTCTTTCCTTTTCTTCATGGAGAGAATATAAAATAACCTTTAAAGTGTAACATGACTACAACAATGTATTTCAATGTTGATAGTATTTCACATACAGTATCTTGGTAATCATTGCAACAGCATATAAAGGAGGCCAAATGTTATTTCCCCCCATAATGCAGTTGTTTGCCTAGTGATGATGTAGCTCATCTGAGGACTAAACAAACCATTAGATTCCCAACTCAGGGTTCACTCAGTCACTAGCCTAAATTGTGGGACATTATTACAAATCAACAATTCATGCTTTGCTAGATAGGCACATGAAGGGGCTGAGGCTCACAGACCTTTCCTTTAAAAGTTGATAGAGAGAACTCTGTGAGATCACTTCCTTTGTCTGCCTTGTCAGGGAGCTGTAACACTACATACTTCCTGTCTGGGCAGCCTTCACTTTCTTTATTATGCTTCCAAGCTGACCACCGGTACATGTCTGAGCTCTGCATCTCAGACACAATTTTTGAATTTACATTTTGTACTTTTGTAACTTAGATAGTAGTTATAAACCTGCCTTCATTTTGCTACTCTTATTGCTGCTTCAAGACTTAGATTATGTAAGTAAATAATACTTTTATTTATTCACAAAACAATGTATGTTTGATTGTTGTTTCTTAAGAGGGAGAAAAGGTGTAACATCAGGGAAAATCCAGTCTGCCTTAAAACAGCTGGGATTATTGTTTCTAGAAGGTTAAATCAACCTTGTCTTAGCTTCCAAGTTTAAAGCTGCAAAGGATGGTACTCTCAGTCATGAGCAAGGAAGGATAATAACTAAACAATATACAGTGGTACCTTGGGTTACAGATGCTTCAGGCTACAGACGCTTCATGTTGCAAACTCCGCTAACCCAGAAATAGTACCTTGGGTTAAGAACTTTGCTCCAGGATGAGAACAGAAATTGTGTGGCGGTGGCAGCAGTGGCAGTGGGAGGCTCCATTAGCTAAAGTGGTACCTCAGATTAAAAACAGTTTCAGGTTAAGAACGGACCTCCAGAACGAGAAGTTCTTAACCCAAGGTACCACTGTATCCTTTCCTAGTGTCCATTCCCATATAATTGAGATCTCACATTTCTGGTTGGTATGCAACTGTTTGGTTATACAAATCAATGGTGCAACCGCATTTGGAGTACTGTATACAGTTCTGGTCACTTCACCTCAAAAAGAATATTGTAGTATTGGAAAATGCACCCCAAGGGTTACCAAAATGACCAAGGAGATGGAACAACTCCCCTATGAAGTTTGCAGCATTTGGAACCTTCTAGTTTAGAGAAAATTTAAGTAAGAGGTGACACGAATAAAGTTTATAAAATTATGCATGGCAGAGGAAAAGTGGATAGAGATAAGTTTTCTCCCTCTTCCATAACACTAGAACTCATGGACATCCAAGGAAGCGGAATGTTGGAAGATTCAGGACATTTTTTTTTTAAGCACTTCTTCTTGCAGTGTGTATGGAACTCCCTCCCACAGGAGGCAGTAATGGGCACCAACTTGATGGCTTTAAACGAGGACCGGACAAATTTGTGGAGGGTGAGGCTACTAGCCACGATGGCTATGCTCTCCCTCCATGGTAGGAGGCACTAAGGCTTCTGAATACCAGTTGCTGTAAACCGCAGGAGGGGAGAGTGCTCTTGAATGTGGCTCTTGCTTTTGGGTTTCTGATTGGCTGAGAACAGGATGTTGGACTAGATGGGCCATTGGCCTGACCCAGCAAGCTATTCTTATGTTATTAAGCTGGCACAGTGACCTTTAGCTGCAGAATGGAACTTCCCTACTTTCTCCAAAAATATGCTCCTGAGGGTTGGGGGACTCCCCAGAAAAGATTTAGGGTTTGAGTGGGGAGAAGAGAGGGTGAGAAAGTTCAATTATACACCTGGAAGTTTAGTTGGATACTGGCCACTGTTCGTGAGTTTCTCAGTCTTCACGATAGCCGCATTGGCAACCAATGATACGCTCAGCTTTCTGGATTATTGTGGTTCATCAGGAAAGAACAGTGTTGCCTGATGGGTCCCACTTCAGCTATCTTTGATTGGGAAACGTTTGTGCATTCATGCTTAGCCATGGTTTCGCTTAACATTATGTGTGAACTGGGTCACAGAGAGACTCACGTCCTTGCAGCTCGTTTTACATCTCATCCCTTCTAATAATTGGCCGGTTATGGTAGAAAGCCACCTCATAACTGTCTTTAATGAGCCAGATCACCCAGCAATAGTGTGGCCAGATAATTCTGCCTCACTGTGCATTATCTATATCCTAAGGTATGCATAGCAGTGTGACTCTGTCTAGCTGTGTTTTGCATTTGCTTCTAATTGCAGTGTGTTGGTGGAGCAGCGGATAATTGCAACTACCATGTGCTTCATTCAGGTGTGAAGTTTTGCACTCCTGCTGAGTGCAAGTCATAGGGATGAGATCTTGGCTGACACCAGTGGCCATCCTTGAAAATGATCTCAGCTAGGGTACTATTGGCTACCATCAGGCATCCTATACTTATAAGGGTGAACATATATCAAAATGGCACAGCTCCACACAGACCTGCCATGGCTCTGTTGTGACCAGAACTTGAACAAGTAGCCTTAACTTGCATCTCTAAAAATTAAAAATGTTATTAATGCAACAGGCCCTTGACTCAAGGAACTGGAATAACTTCCAGATGTAGTCATGCTATTATCCAATTGCAGCAAAACCAACACAGAGTCAATCACTCGTTTACAAGACTCTTGTCGAGCTGTTCGAAATGGATACCAGCATCTAGAATTGGTAAGGTGACTAGGAAGCACAGAAGAATCTGCCATCTGCTGGGTTAATCAGACATTAGTCCATCTAGCAGTATTGTCTACTACACTGGCAATAAGGTGGTCTGCACACAACATTAAACCATGGTTTCTTTAAAGCACATTTTGCTCATCCCCCATGGGAGAGGAAACAAACTTGAAAAAAATCAGAGTCTGGCTGGTCATGACAGGCGAACCTGGACTCATAGACAGATGAACCACAAGCAGGAAGCCAGTGGTGTAGCGTGGGGGGTGCAGGGGGGGCAGCCACACCAGGCGCAACATCTGGGGGTTAGGGTTAGGGGGCGCAAATCCACGGGTTAGGAGGCACAAATTACTTGCCTTGCCCCGGGTGCTGACAACCCACGCTACGCCACTGCAGGAAGCCAAGAACAGTTCTAGACCACGCAAGGCTTCAACCTTTCCCATTCCTACCTAGAGATTGAATCTGAGATTGTCTGCATGCAAAGCATATGCGGAATTCAACCCAATCCATTGTCTCCTTACAGTGTATCTTGCCAGGTGCTCAGTTCTAATGAACTCTGAGCGGGAAAAGCTCCTGGAAGCAGCTCTTATGCAAAGCCAGTGCAATGAGTCTAAGGTAAGAGCACTTCTCTCTAGCTGCCAATCAATTGGTAATAAAAGCATGGACCTGTTTGGTTAGCTGTTCTGTCATTGTTCTCAAAGCTTGCCATAAATTTGGGCTTGTTGCTTTGGGCAGCGTTCAACTAAGTTGTTGCATGCTCTGGTACAAGGTCTTCTTGTGCAACATGTCTTCCCCCCATTCCTCCTCCCTATGCCTCCTAAATCTGTTCTTGTGGATTTGAAGAACACCCCAGGGCAGGTTTAGGCATAGCTGTCAATGTTTTCCCTTTTTAAAGGGCATTTCCCTTATTCCAAATAGGATTCCTCACAAGAAAAGGGAAAAGTTGACAGCTATGAGTTTAGGGCGTGTGCAGAGAGAGGAGAGGAGGTGAAAATCTTGTTGCACAATCAGATCTCATTCAGTAAGCACATTCCCCACTTGATGCTAAGTCGCATTTCACCTGAGGGATGGGAAACTCTGCTTATAGGCTTCCAGTGGTGAAAAGCCCACTGCCTCCTGAAGCAGACTGTTTCACGCTCAGTAAGGTCTGCACTTAGGATGTTGCTACTGTAATGGTAGAGCGGGCTGCACTAAGGGGAAACAGTTAAAAGTGGTCTGTGACAGAACTATTTAATCCAGTGTTTCCCAACCGGTGTTCCGCGGCACACTAGTGTGCCGCGAGACCTTGCCTGGTGTGCCGTGGGAGGGAGGCGGGCGAGAGGCGGGGCGGCGGCGGCGAGGATCCGCGTCGAGCCGGGGGCGGCTCCGCGGTGGCGGTGCCGAGGTTTCTCTCTCCATTCTCCCCTCACACACACACACAGGAAATAACACAGGATCAGCTGACAGGACCCGGCCAATGGGGCGGCGGCGGGGCAGCGCGCGCAAAAGGGAGGAGCGCGAGACAGCGGACGAGGAGGAGGCCGGCATGTCCGGGCAGCAGCATGGAGCCTTGCATGTCCTTTCAGCCCCGCACCCACCGCAGACCCCTTCCTATGCCACTGGTAGCTAGGCGAGGCGGGGGGCACTGGGCGCCACACCTCGGCGCCTGCAGCGTGCCTGAGCCATGCGTCTGCGGGCGAACTGCCCGCAAGCTCCGCTCTGGCCTCTGCCCACCGCCTCAGCCTCCCTACAGCTGAGGGGGAGGCTGCAGCAAGGCTCCACGCAGCGCGCCCTGCCATGGCTCGCCCCCATGGCACTTGCCCCTGGCTGCAGGACGCGCGCGCCGCCCCGGGCCCCTGAGCGGCTAGCTGCGCCGCTGCACTGAGTGCAAGGAATACGTCCTCTCCGAGTTCGGCGTCGTCTTCGTGGGTAGCGCGAACCGCATCTCCAGCTTCGGGTGGAACTTTGGCCAGGTAGGGGGAAGCCTTTGGGCGTGGGGGGGGTGGAGACCGGGGTGGGGAGGGGTTAGGAGAGACGCTACCGGCGCCGTCCAGAAATGCCCAGAGCAACTGGAGCTCAGCTACGCGCACACATGCGCCCTCCAAATCCCGTTTCCCACCCCTTTCTCAAAAGAAGAGAGAAAAAATGGGTCCTGGGTGTGAAACCAAAGGACCTTTCCAGCTCCTCCTCAATTCCAGGTGTGGATGGCAATGCCTTGTGTCTCCTCCCCCGCGACCAGAGCACACTTCCTAGGCTGGTTGGACGGTCCCTGGGGGTCTTCGGGTTGCCATATTTTGAAGAGCAAAAAACAGGACACATTTGTCGACTTCTGCTTTTAGCTATGGATCAGTGGCCTAGCGTGGGGGGGTGCAGGGGGGGCCGGCCACACCGGGCGCAACATCTGGGGGTTAGTGTTAGGGGGCGCAAATCCACGGGTTAGGGGGCGCAAATTACTTGCATTGCCCCGGGTGCTGACAACCCACGCTACGCCACTGTGGCCCTGAACGAGCAGGAGAAGGAGCTCAAGTGACGCTCCGCACTGACGTCACGGGGCTGTAATGGTGGTGTGCCTCGATATTTTTTTCATCAAACAAGTGTGCCTTTGCCCAAAAAAGGTTGGGAAACACTGATTTAATCTGCTTTAATACTGCAAGCCTAAAGTTTTGGAATGCACTGGAACAAAATGGTGACAGTCTGGAAGCAGGCTTAGTCTCAATCTTGATCCTCAACCTGTGATATCCAAAGTGAACCTCAGTGAAAGGCTGACATAGTTTGGAATGGAAGAATCTGTCAATTTTGGTTCTCTCTATTTCTTGTTTTTCAAATCATAAACTCCAATCTCCACATTTCAGCATCAGTTTGTGAAGTTTTTTTGTTGTTGTTTTAAAGGAAAAACCCTCATGAAAATTCTTCAGCATACTAGTGCGAATTTCTCCTAACAAATACATTTCTATATGCATTTTTGACTGGTGAACACATTTTAACAAGCATTTTCCCCTAATGGAATCTATTTTTGTATGTTATTTTTGTATATAAATTCCTTTTTATGCACCCTTTCCCCTAACATATGCATTTTTGTGAACGTTTTTGACTGGAGAACTGCATCACAAAATTCAGATGAGTGTGAAGCTTGAAGGATAGCTATGTTTCAGTCCTCATATTGCTTTGGAAAGCGCAACTTTGATAAATCTGGCTTTAAATGCAAACTGAAAATTGCTCCCCTGTCCCTAGTCATAGGCCTCTTTTCCCCACCAACCAATTGGGACAAAAGTTTGCACTCGCATTGGAATTTCCATTGGCAAGGCTATTTTTTCAATGGTGGAGAAAACAAATGAATGAAAGAAAGAAACGTCTTCCTACAAGATAGAAAGTGTAGAAAGTGTGTGAATTCCACAGCTATCTTTTATTTGGAGGTGGGCACTGCTGGGGGTCTAGTCACAGCAAGGTTAAAATCCCCTCAGGGGACTCTCCTCCCCAGCCCTCAGCTCCAGAGGCTATTTAAAAAAACGGCTTTTCAGTATGAACCATGAAACAGCCTATGCAGACAATTATATGGTCTCCTCTGCCCTTTTTATAACTCTGTGGCCCCACATTCTACTCCCCGCCCCCCCCCCGCTTCCATTCCACTCTCTCGCTTGAGGAATCTTCCAACTGCCTCCTGCTCCAAGCCCTCCTCTCCTTTCTCTCTCTCCTTTCCTCCTCTGCCACCCTCCCTCCCTCCCACTCTGCTTTCTTTCTACTTCACCTCTCCCTCCTGCACCCTGCCTCGTGTGTCTGTTCATGCCTCGCTCGCGCAGCTTCAAAACTGGCCCGCTCACATTCGGCCTCACTCTGCGCCCCACCCTGAGCCGGACTCAACTCCCAGCCCCACATGCTGGCCTGCCTCGCCCCCACTCCCCCCTCGCGCTTTCCGCCCTTTGCTGACTTGACAGAAGAGGGCTTTTTGTGACCGATGACACCATGTCTGACCGGGGCCGAGCCAGTCGGAGAGACAGTGATGACGATCTGTGTTCTAAAGTTTCGTTTCTGCTAAATTCCATGTCAGGTCCCAATCCAGCTTCCGAGGACCGTCATAGGTTTTCCTTAGTGGTAAATTCCTCGCTGGATTCCAGCTCGGCCTCCAACACATTTTTCGCTCTTAATTCAGGACCTAGTTCCTTCGACTCCAGACGTAATTCAGGCTTCCCCCCTCTTCCCAAGCAGCGGGACTCTGATGCCAGCGAGTCCTCTTTTTTAGCTGTCGCCTTTTCACAATCACGTACATCTACACCTATAGCTTCACCTTCACCACAAAGCTCCCGCGAGATGAATTTTGTTCCCAGGTTAAAGAGAAGTTCGTTTGTGGGCACGTCCAGTACTGAGGGCAGGGAAGATCACAAACTGCTTCCCCACCGTGCTCCCTCTAAAAACGCTCCTGTTTCTGACCAGATCCAGAAACATGTACAGGCCTTTCATCTACCCAAGGAGCAGCTTCAACATGTGAGGGATTCTGTGTATTCAGCCATGCAGAGTGGCCTCAAGGAGAAGGTTAAAGATGGCCTCCCTTTACCCATGCTGCCTTCTTACGTTTGTACCTTGACTGATGGTACTGGTAAGTGTGCTTTCTTTTTGGCAGTTTGCCTGAACTGTTGTGTAGACCAATTTTTTAAACAGCCCATGTAGCTGTACTTTGAATACCATTCCTTTCCACACTTTTGTTCCTGCTCCACATTATTTTCCACAACATCCTGGCTTCCCGATTGCCACATTTGGCTTCAAAACTTCCAAGTACTAGCTTGTGAATCTCTGAGAGTACACAGGGATGCACATATTTGGGAGGGGGGAGACAAAGAGAAAGATGAAATGCTATTATATCATGCACAGAGCCTTGCGAAGGAGCGATTTCCTGGTTTGTCTAGCATGTGCAAGAATGACCCAGAATCTGGTAATCTGCATCTGTCCACAGTTTGCCTGTCTAGCTTGGTGGTAACAATGCTAGTGTTGGCTGAGAGGTGGCCTGCAGAATGATACAGCAGGCAGTCATCTGAGTGAGGATGAAGGGCTTGGGTTCTGAGTGAGGATGAAGGGCTTAGGGTTGTGAGGCTTGGTAGGCTAACACATACAACTGCGGTCTTGTTGAGCACAGATTGCCAAGCAGCACCTGCCACCTTTGTACATTTCTTGGACCATTGAGTCAGACCCATTGGTCCATCTAGCTCAGTATTGTCTACATTTTCTGGCAGCAGCTGACCAGGGCTTCAGACAAGGAAGCTACTCTCCCAACCCTACCTGCAAATACCGGGAATTGAACCTGAGACCCCCTGCATGCAACACAGGTGCTTTCCCACTAAGCTATGACCCTTCTTGTTCAGGGGCAGAACTGTGTTGTAGTAGAAGCTCAGTAGAATCCTTAAAAACACATAGATACCCTCTAAAGTACCGTGCTACTACCAGCTCTTTGGGAGGAAAGGTGAGATATAAATAGTAATAATAATCGTAATAATAATGTGTTATGCAGTGACAGCTCCTGCCTTTGCATCAACAGCAGAAACAGCTAGGTTGAAATCACTTCCACAGACTAGCCAAGAATTATAGAATCATAATTCAACAGAATTATATAATCATAGAACTGGAGAGTTGGAAGGGACCCTGAGATTAATCTAGTCCAACCCCCTGCAATGCAGGAATGTGCAGCTGGTCCATACAGGGATCGAACCTGCAACCTTGGTGTTATTAGCACCAGTAACACCGCACTCTAACCAACTGAGCTGGTTTTAGTTTCTAAACCTATGCATGGAGCCTGGTGACTCTGAATTACTATCACCGTTCAGCACCTAGTCACATATGATGATCATGAACCTAAGTGATGATTGGCCTACTGCATTTTGTATTTGTTATTGTGTGCCACTGAAACCCTGGAAAGTTGCTTCCTCTCCCTCATGGGAAATAATCTATCAGTGTTTATTGACTATATAATAATTCACATTCTAATTTAAGATTGTCCATTGATTAGCAGCAAAGCTGGGCTAAACAAACAAACAAACAGTCCTGGTGACAGACACCCCCCCCCACCTCAGTTCCAGCTCTCCCCCCCCCCATAGCAATTTAAAAGGAATTTATATGGCAACCATATGAATGAGACATAGGCGGTCTTGATCACTATATATCCCAATGTTCACATCTATTTTTCAGAGACGGGGGATTTTTTGGGTTTAGAAATGAAGAAGGATCAAGTGAAGATCATGCTCTTGCAACTATCAGATCGCAAGGATGAGCCTGTGGTGATGAAGAAAAAGGACTTTCCCATTACTGAGAATATTGTCAACGGCAGTGGGGAGCAGGTATCATTCCTCTGTCTTGAGTTCTTCAGCTTACTTAATTCATTTTGCTTGTTATTATGGGTTGGGTTGGGTTGCTGATGTCTTCTGCAGTATGTCTTTGATGGAATAGCAATGCATTAGTGCTGGATTGAAACTGGACAGTCTGCACACCATACCCCTTTGCTAGTTGCTCTGCAGTGCTTCTGCACTGATACTGCATCATTGCCACCTGGGAGGGCACTTTCTTGAGCTATAACATAACAAAAGCAAGACAAACCAAAACTGAAACATTTGTGATATGACGAATTACAGGATGACAATGGAAAGCTATGGGACATGCACTGACTGGAAATGAAGCAGTATATCCAACCAGTTACCATCATGAGCACAAATAATCATGAATGCACCTTCTGCTCTCTTCACAAGCTTCTTCGTTTGTCTTGAATTTAAAATTATTGTATTGATTTTCAGATGTTTTCTTTCTCATTCTCCCACTTAGCTGCTCTTTCATCTCACCCTGCCCCTCCTTGATCATTTTACTCTTCTGGCACTCTTCTCTGCCCAATGCCCTGAGAGCACCTTTCCTCCCTGTAGCTGTTTGGCTCCTTAAAATTGACTTACTCTTCCTGGGGCCCTTCAGCTGCCATCTTACACACACACAGGAATCAGCCCCACTGAATGCAGTGAGGGGCTAACATGTATTCTGATTCCTCTCCTCTATTTTTCCTCCTGTGTTTCTTATTCTTCCTGCTCTAGATCCTTTACCTTATTAATTTCCCTACAATTTCCCTAACCTTGGCAGTTAACAGTATCTCCTGCATTCAAATGCGGAAAGTAGCTACAAGCCGCCCCCCCCCATCATATTGTGACTGTGATACTGGGTAATGGGCAGATTAACCCTTCTCCCTGCAAATATATTTTTTTCTGAATTAAATTCCCTACCCAAAACAGATATTTGTCCCCATAGGAAAAAGACAGATTTTGCCACGTACATTGGAACCTGCATTATACTGAGTCAGATTCTGGGTGTATCTAGCAGAACCTGTCTTGATGCTGGTTTCAGTTATACTGCTTAAGCATCGTCAGAGCCATTCCCTTTTAAAAATATTTGTTTCTATCTTGTGTACATTTGTTTTTTAAATAATAATAATAATAATAATAATAATAATAATAATAATAATATATTGGTAAGAGGTTGATAAAAAAAAACCCCTACTGGGTGATTTGGTGAGATCACATTACTGGTGAAATTTCAGGTTCTACACTGCTAGCAAATATTTGCTGTCGTCATTTGTTGGCATCGTGCCCTGAGGCGAGTGGAATGTACCGTACTCATAATACCGTGCTTTCTTTTCCAGCTTTTTGAATTCCTTGCAAAATGTGTGGCCACGTTTTTGGATGGACTTGGCCTCAACACCAAAAAATTGCCGCTGTGCTTCTGCTTTCCCTTTCCTTGTGAACATGTCGCGCTGAACCAGGTGAATACTTTGTTGGCCCAGCAGCAGACAGTACGGGAGACTGGAGATAGGAAGGAAATCCAGATGGAACTTTAAAGCTATGATCTTGTACCCACTTTCCTGACCCACTTCACTTGGCTGGCCGGCATTGAGAACAAGCTTTGTTTGCCAAGGAATGGTCAGGAGTGCACTTTAAGACTCCCCATTTCCCCGTTGCAGTCATGTCTTTATGTGCCCCACACCTGACATAACATGATGTCAAGGGTGCAGCATATGGGCGTGGTTTGGGCAGGGCCGGATTTAGGTTTGATGTGGCCCTAAGCTACTGAAGGTAATGGGGCCCTTTATATGTGATATTTTAGGGAGCAGGCTAGTAGGTGGGGTCCATTACTTACATGATAGGAGCCAAAATACTGTTGCTGTATGTAGCTTTTATTTTATTTGTTTTTTATCTCATATTTTGGAAATGTATATCTTTTTTCCCCTTTAATTTTTTGGGGGGCCCTAAGCTATAGCTTTTTTAATTTATACTTAATTCTGGCACTGGGTTTGGGGAAAACTGACTCATGGGCCAGATTGAGTTCCTCACTGCTGTTGTACAGTATCTGGGCAATATGCACCTCTGAAGGGTGCACATTCTTAAAGCCTAGGGGCTGCCACTGAAAAGGTCCTTCTGCTCACCACTTATTCTCAAACCACATTCCATAACAGCAGCATGACTAGAGTCTCCCCTGCAAATATTAATGCTCATGCAAATTGACATTGGAAGAAGCACTCCATCAGATATCTGGGACCCAAGTAATTTAGGGTTTTCTGTGTTAACAGAAGCACATTGAATTGAGCCTGGAAGCAAACTGGCTATCACTGCAGATCTTTCAAAACAGATAAAATGTGCATCTGGCCAGTGATACCTGTCAGTAGCAAAGCCGCCACATTCTCCAGCAGTTTCAGCTTCTGGGCCACCTTCAGGGGAAGCCACACGCACAGTACATCGCAGTAGTCCACCTGGGTGGGTGGAAATTACCGGAACACACGTAACTGTGGCCACATTTTCCTTGTCCAGGAAGGACTAGCTGGCAAACAAGCCAGAGCTGAAAATAGGTGCTTCTTGCCACTGAAGCCACCTGGTCCTCCTTTGGTGGTGCTGAGTCCAGGAGCACCTCCAGGCAAAGTACCAGCTCCTTTAGGGAGAGTGCATCCTCATCCAGAACAGGCTGTGTTCCCACATCCAGATCTCAATAACCTGGAAGAAACAGCACCTTGGTCTTGTCTGGATTCATTTTCAATTTATTGGCCCACATCCAGTTCGCTGCCAACTCCAAACAGGCCCAGCACCTGTCCTGCCTCTCCAAACTCAAATGGAACAGAGAGATAGAGCTGGGTGTCATCAGCATACTGATTTTGCGCTATTTGTTTTATTCATTTATTTCAGAACCTGCACGCTGCCTCGGAGGGAAAATCCTCCCAAGGCAGCCCACATAAAAAGAATAAAACATAACACAGCTCTTTAGAAAATACACAAACCCATTATCCAAATACAAAACTGGCGGCAGCAGATTAAACCAATATAGAGCTTGTTACTGAATGGATATATAGAGTAAATGAATTGTCAAAGTCATTCTCAGATTTGGATTCTTCTACTTTTCAAAGATCACAGGACATGTTTTCATGAATAACCCCGTTGGTCCTCTTGCTTGAATACTTTGCTTGTAGGAAGCAGGGCTGGGTTTCTCAGTGGTTTGTTGAAGTTTCTCAGTGGCCTTCCTGCTTGGTTTCCCCTTAGTGTAAGCTGATCAGATGGAGCAAGGATTGCCGGTGGCCAGGTGTGGAGGGGCATGATGTGGCACAACTGATCCAAACAGCTCTTAACCAGACTTGCAAGGTGAGGACAGCGCCTGTGTCAGCTGTGACTGAAGCATGCATGGGGTGTGTGTGTGTGTGTGTGCTTCTGGTGAGAAAATGAGACAGTCACTTTAATCTTTTTCTCTCCAGAACTACCAGATTGAGGTCATTGCTGTAATAAACGACTCTGTGGGAACCTTGTTGAGCTGCCATTCTGAGAAAGAGCCATGTGAGGTTGGGCTGGTGATAGGTAAGCAAAACCTTGCATGGTGCTGGCGACTTGCTAGCAAGCTGTTGAGCTGGAAGGCTTGCGTATGCCTTATAGTAGATGTGGGGGGCAGGGGTGCCAAGAAACTGGCTATTCTTCCTAGATTGGAAGAATCTCAGCATAGTATGTAGCCACATCACAGGGCTAGAAACCAATTCCCTGGTGATTAAGAATTAGGGAGCTGGATTCTAAGCACACATTCTAGGAAGATGTTGCATTTCATCAAAATGGCAGGCCCTAACTATTGTGAGAGTTAGGATACTGGCATATAGATGGACAGTTACAGGACAGTTGCACTTTCTCATTGCCGTGCGGCCGGAAGCTTTATTAAAATGCTGTTTCTCCTGTTTTGAGCTTCTCTCCCTGTGTCCTGCCTTCCTGCATATGGTAGATGCTGGCACTAACTGTGGTTATGTGGAGGAGTTGCAGCATATAGCAGGCTTGGAGCATGGTGCTGGATGCATGTGTATCAACACCGAATGGAGCTCTTTTGGGAAGCTGGGCGAGTTGAATGACATAATGACAGAGTTTGACCTGCAAATGGATAAGCAGTCCATGGACCGAGGCAAAAACAAGTGAGTCACAGTAAAGGAAGTAACAATCTGTTTAAAAAATGAGTCATTGGTTACTGGTGCCCGGGATTCACTGGAATAATCAAGGTTAGTCGTGCTCCGTGTCCAAAAACACATTTTCTGCATAATCAAACTCCAAATTTGTGTTTGCAATTGTTCAGTACCCATCTTTGTTCAGTCACCTGATGGATGACCTTCACAAAGAGCAGGACAAGGGGAGGGTCACCTCGCTCCTGCATCTCAATCTGACTGTGGCTTTCGATACCATTGACCACCGACTCCATGGAATGGGAATTGGGAGCCCTGTGCTACCTTGGTTCCAGTTCTATTGACAGTACTGGGTCCAGAGAGGAGCACTGGGAGAGTGCTTTTCAGCCCCCTGGTGGTTACACCATGGGATGCTTCAGGACACAGTTATATCCCCAATGCTATTTAACATTGTCATACATTTGTGGGGTGCCTAGACTCCCCTTCTAATTCCTGGGTGTCAGGCGCTGAATTTAACATGTTAAAATATAAGCCAGGCTGGCTTCCTGATGAAGTAATCGTCTGGAGCAGGCATGTCCAAAGTCCATTTCGGGGGCCTAATCTGGCCTGCTGTGGCAGTTTATACCTTTGGTTGGCCCTTTGGTCGGCACCCATGGCCCTTCACTTTATCAAATCTGGCCCTCTTTGAAAAAGTTTGGACACCACTGGAGAGATGGGCCATTGAAAGAGCAAAAGGTGAAGGGTGACCCATTAAGAAATCAATCAGCAAAGCTAAGACTGTGCCAGCTGGGAAATGGGTGAAGCCCCCTCCCTCTCAACTCAGAATTAGTTAGAAATACAAAGTCAAGGAAGGCAAGCAGTTGTTGGAGGATTGCAGTTTGCGTGGTGTAGGCTGGAGGAAAAATGGTTGTGTTTGCAAGCTGGAGAAGGTGGGGAGTCAGAGCAATGTGAGTTGACAGATTGAATCTAAGGTGGCAGCTGTGGAAGAAATGGAACCCGCTTGGAGAGTAATGCTCGAAACCCTTCCATCCCAGGTTCAGGTTGCATATATGTGTAAGCAAGCCATATATCATAAAGAAAACACCATCTCTGCTGTGCCTTGTTGTCTGAAAGGAAACACAGACCCTGATCAGCAAACTTGGTACCTTTGGAATCGTGCTCTGCTCAGAGATTAGGGTGACATGAAGCCACTGGGAATGGTCATTCCTGTATAAGTCCTGAATGAATGCTGACATTGTGTAACCTTATGTGAACTTTGTGCAGTCAGCATGAATACCCTATAGAACAGGTGGTCTACAAACAAGCCACCTATGATATTGTCTGTCTTAGCAGCAAATGTTGTAAGAAATGGCCAAGACTTCTCCTATAGACAGGGTGACTTGACCAGTTATCTGCCAACCCTTTCACTTCAATTCCTTCTCTTTCTGCACTGATTTTCTTCTTTCTTCTCACTGGCAGGTTTGAGAAGTTGGTCAGTAGCATATATCTGTGTGATACTATCCGTGTTACTTTGGCTACTTTGGCTGAGAAAGGTGATATCTTCAGCGGTGTCCTGACTCCCACCCTGCTTACCAAGGGAAAAATGGAGCTCCAAGATGTTGTGGACATCATAGAGTAAGTGAGTTCCTCAAACGCGTCTTGGGAGACCTGGTCAACCTGATATCCTCAGTAGCAGCAGAGTGTGTCTTGGCATGCCTTGTTAGCCTAGCCCTAGAAAAACAGCCAAGAGGAATGGACCCACATAAATAATTACATCTGTAGCCCATAAAAAACAACAACACTGAAGCAGGTGAATGAATGAATGAATGAATGAATGAATGAATGAATGATTGAATCAACTTGCACATTTAAATACACCATAGGATGACCCAGAGATACACTGCCAGAGATATTTGTTCAAGTAAGATGTCTTAAAAGAAGAAGGCTTTAAAGAAAAGTGTCTATAGTGGGCCATTCATTAAGTATATCTCTCATCAGGTAGGAAGAGGGAATAGCAAAGGTGTCACAAGGCTAAGAATCAGAACTGGTAAATGTGACATGTCACTGTTTGTTCCCCCAGTACAATCATTTAATACTCTGCGTTATTCAGCACCAACAGATGAATTCCCATGCTGCCTGCCCCTTCTGCATACAAAAAAAGGGCTATACTACTGAGCTATGGCCCTTGTGGTATTATTTTATTTGTAAACAATTTTTATAATGCTTTTTGACTGTAAAAAGGGCCTGTACAGCAGTGCAGATAAAAGAAGAAAATAAAACAAAGCATAATCAAGTAACAGACGTTAAAAACAAAACTTTAGATATCAATGAGATGTTAACAACATCTACTTTCTGAAATATTTATCTTGTTACAGTTCTTGTGTCCGTCTCTAAAAAGTCAGCATGGGTAGAAACAAAACTAAACACACACACACACACACACACACACACACGTCCTAGTTCATTATAGATGGAGAGTTCAGTGATTTCAATTTGGAATCAATATTATTCTTTGCTGAGATCAATTAACAGTTAACCAGAGTCTCCCTCATGCCTCTTGCTGCTGCCACCCTGCTTTAACTCATGTATGCTCTAACTGCAGTGAAAAAGTTGGCCTGGCCAATACCAAGAACTTCCTTGTCCGCCTGGGAATGGTGGCAAGCAACCAAGACTGTTTCAACGTGCAGCAAATATGCCAAGCGGTCTATGTCCGTTCTGCCAAGCTCTGTGCTGCTGGACTGGCTGGCGTTCTTACTCATATCCGGATCAGTCAAGGGCTGCCACACCTGAAAATCATTGTGGCAGTGGACGGGGACTTGTACAAGAGCCGACCACAGTAAGGAGTTGTACCAGGCATATAAATATTTGTTCGTGTCGTGAGTAGCCAGTGCGATGACCTCCAGATATTGTTGAACTATAATGGCCATATGCATGGTCGATGATCAAGGATGATGGGAACTGTAGCCCAGCTACATCTGTAGAGCATCATATTGGCTGCCCCTCATCTAAATCAAAACCAAGAAACCCACCAATCCCACTTTCCTATGCACCACTGGACTAACCATCATATTTTCCCTGACTTCCTTTCATGAGCAGGTTATTGGAGCAAGCTTTCTCCTGGACTGAAATCACTGGCCAAGAAAGCATTTCTTCCAGTGTCTTCTTCCAGATATACAAATATTTTCCCTCAACCCAGAGAACCATTAAGTCAGTTTAGCTATTCATTGTTGCCAGAAACTCAGTAGGCAGCATATTTTATCCTCTCTCTCTTGCCATAACAGCTCCTTCCAGGACAGTAACCCATCTATACTACTCAGATAAATGGATCCATCCATCCATCTGAATCTCTCAAATTGGTTACTGGGGTTTCCCAGGCTAGGGGGTCTGTTACATGTCCAAAGTTAGGAGGCTGTTAACTTCAGGGAGTTCAGCCATTTTAGAAAATGTGGATAATGTAAACAGACCCAAAGACTCATCCATCCAGCAAATTTTCACATTCCTTTTGGAGCAAAGGCATAGTAAGCTAGGGGACAGGTGCAGAAAGGCCAGAAAGGTTACTTCCAGTCACCCTGCTTCAAGGTCTCTGACATTTCTTCTCCCTCCAGGTATGGTCAGATATTGCAAGAAACATTGAAATCACTGGCTCCTGATTGCACTGTCACCTTTGCCACATCAGAACATGGCTGTGTTTTTGGGGCTGCCAGGGTAGCAGCTGCGACATTGAGGCTCAAACACCAACAGGAAGGAGTAGCCCAGGTCCTGGCGCCTTTCCGACTTTCTATGTCCGACATGGACACACTGCGGACCATGATGAGACAGGAAATGGAGAAGGGTCTGTCAAAGGAGACACACAGTACAGCCACCGTCCGCATGTTGCCCACTTACGTCCGCCATTTGCCTGACGGCAGCGGTGAGAGCCAGAGAACAACCTCTTGGGAACGGCCTTTATCTTGGGAGGGA
This sequence comes from Podarcis melisellensis, assembly GCF_964234715.1. Taxonomy (NCBI): domain Eukaryota; kingdom Metazoa; phylum Chordata; class Lepidosauria; order Squamata; family Lacertidae; genus Podarcis; species Podarcis melisellensis. The sequence continues at coordinate 67,072,339 of NC_138529.1, read as the reverse complement.
AGAGCTTTGAAGAGCTCAAGGGGGCTTTAAAAAAAGTCTCAGGGAAGTTGTGTTTGGCCCAGAGAAAACCTTCCGAGTTTTGGGGGGCCCATATCTTTCAATTGATATGGGGCTGTTGTTATTGTTACTTATGTTCATCTCACTGAGAAGGGTGCAGCATAACCACTGCTAGTAACAACAGGAGTCTCCAACCTTTTCAGATCCTGCACCCGCCTATAGCACAAATATGCATTTTATTTTATTAGCAAATATTGGTATGGTGCCAGTGGGTCTTGACCCCTCAGTTGCCAACCAATATTCTAGAGGGCTGGTGGGATGCTTTCCCAAGGCTTTATAGTTTAAGTTGCCAGCACTGGTGAGAATGATGTTGGCCTCAGGCAAAGAAGCCAAAGAAGGAGACCCTTGCAGTGACTGTGTTGGGTTGTAGTTGAGAGTCTATGTCACTCAAGCTCTTGTCCCTTCTACATTTTGTAGAGAGAGGGGAGTTCCTTGCATTGGATCTGGGCGGAACCAATTTCCGAGTGCTTATGGTGCAGGTGAAAAGCAAAGAAGAAGGTGGTGTACACATGGTCTCTGAGTCTTACACAATTCCACCCGAAGTGGCCCAGAGTAATGCAATAGAGGTAGGTGCAAGAAAGGGGAAGACATGGCTGGGTTGAACTGGCCTCTATTACAGACTGGCTGGGTCTTAAATCTGTGACACTGGCAACTGTGGGGATGGGCGATACTGTTATTGATGGCGTTTCCTCTCCAAAGTTGTCTTTACCTCATAAGGCCTCATGCTTTCTCCCATTTTCCTGCAGCTCTTTGATCACATTGTTCAATGCATTAATGATTTCCATAGCAAGCATAGCATTGTGGGACGAACACTGCCATTGGGCTTCACTTTTTCGTTTCCCTGCAGTCAGACGAACCTGGACAAGGTATGAAGCACCTATGGAAGTGATCTGCTGCTCATGTGGTGATGCTGGGAATTAGGACTTTGCTCCTCCCTTACCTGGGTTAGCCAGTGGAGCCCCCTGCTGGGAATGTATTTTTGTGGTAGATGGGAAGGGAGAGAAATGGGGTTGAACTACCTTGTGTTCCCCAAGATAGAAAGAGAAAAATTTCCAAACGCTATGAGAACAACATAGCTTTCAAACCATTTACAAATAACTTGAAATGAAAGCTCAGCTTGTAGGATTTCTAAATTGTGAAATTCAGCTGTCCATTGCGAAAAACCCCTGTTGAACCCCCTGCCCCCACTTGTTAGGCATCTCTCTCTAATAGATCCAGTCTCTGTCCTAGTGTGTATGCTACAATTCTGTGGAAGCGCAGAAAAGCTGCACAAGTTGGCACTGGCAAGTTTCTAGCCCATATTGTTGCAAGGATAAACTTGAGATTGGGTGAGCAATGCCTAAAGAAAACTCAGTAGCTAGAGGACCTGCAGAACTTTTGCAGAGGCAGGTCCCTGCATTATCTGCATGTCTCCTACTGCCATCTCTCTGTTGCAGCTTAGCTACAGTAGAATCATCCATGAACATGTGAAGGGCAAACAGCTCAGAGAAAGCAGTCCAGTTGCACCTTCATGTTTATCACAATTCCTTGTTTCTCTTGGTTTCACAGGGCATCTTGCTGAGATGGACCAAGGGGTTCAGTGCCACAGGCTGTGTGGGAGAAGATGTTGTGCAGTTGCTAAGAGAGGCTGTAAAGCGTCAAACGGTATGTGTGGGATATGGGGCACGAGCTCTGGATAGATTTGCTAGGGATTACAGTTTGGGCTGGACTATTCAGACTTAATCTGATTTATCAAAATGAAAGGCTTTTAAATTATCACAAAACCCGCTGGTTTAAAATCAGAGTTAAGGCTATCTCACGTTGGCTCAAGCTCCACAAAGCCAGAAAACTGGAAGCTGAGGCTAATGCTTTATCAGATGTGCCCCATAATCAGCAAAGTTGTTGTTCAAGGACACAAGTTACACTTGTGTACAACTCACCCCTAAGTACCCACACTTCTCCTTGGTCTTTCAAGCCCAAATCCTGATGGGGAGGAGGGTTTTTAAAATTCTATTTAAAAATCATTTATCAAAAATTATATACCAGTTCAAAGTAGTAAAATCTCTAAGCAATTTACAAGAAAATTGTCACTACAATAAGGGCATATCCACACTTACCGTTCCTCTGCTCTTTCCATGCATGGCCCACACTTTCATGCTCTGTGTTCAAGCATCCTTCTCCCCCCCCCTTCTTCTTTTTTTTCTCCAGTGCCTTCCCCATGAAAACCCATCTTTTAGAGTTCAATAAGAGCACACAGCAATCTACAGGAAACCCAAACTGACATTTGCTCTGATTGAGTGCTATAGAGCGGGTTTTCGTTGGGAAATCTCCAGGGCAAACAACAACAATGCTCAGACACAGAGCTTTTATTCCTGGACCAGTGCCTGGAAAGGGTTAAGCACCGTCTTCCAACACACCACTTTGCTTCAGATTGCACCCTCCCAACACCAGTTTGTAATAGAAAAGATGTGTGGGCTAAGATTTGTAAGCTCAATTGTCTAATGATGTTCTATATAAGTCCCTGTTGGAGGCTCTTTTATTTTTTTGTGTGAAAGAGGCACTGCCCTACAAATTCACTGAAATAACATGAAATGAATGAAAACAATTCATTCCTACTCAGAATCAGTGCATTCACCTCCTCCACACTGCCAAAATGCAGCTTTTAGTGTTGCCTCTTTAAAATCTATGAAACAGGTGGATTATTTTCAAAACTACTTCAGAGAGACTTTGGTTCAGCAGTTGCAGTCCTTCCAACTCAAGTGTCCAATGCTGTCTTTTATTTAATACAACAGATAATATGAATAAGGTGTGTGCAGCAATATGCTTGATCATGTGCCCCCTTGATCCCTGTTCCTCTTGGTTTATTAAATCTACTATCAGGGACTCTAGGCGGCTTACAGATAAAATAAGAACAGCTTAAAACATAGAAAATAACTGCCTCCATCATTAACCCCCCCAAACCCCAATTAATTAAAAGCAGTCAGTTCCTTAAAGCCTGTTGGAATAGGATCTTCACTTGCTAGTAGGACAGCAAGGAGAGTGCTAGTCTAACTTCTCTAGTGAGGGAGCTCCAAAGTCTGGGAGCAGCCACCAAGAAGGCCTTCTCCTGCATCCCCATCACGCATGCCTGTGAGGGTGGTGGGACCAAGAAAAGGGCCTCCCCCAAAGCTCTCATAACCTGGGCAGGTTCATCTGAGGGAATATAGTCTTTCAGATAGCTTGGGCCTAAGTTGTATGCCATAATACTTCATTGCACAATGGGAGGTGCTCCTTGCTACCTTGAACTGCCAGTAGTACTGCCACTCCTAAAAACGCCAGCTCTAGTTCTGTTCCACTGATCTGAAGGTTTGAGGCCCCAGGGAAAAATAACCTGTGACCTAATCACAATGTCATTTAGGCAATTTACTGGCTAATTCACACTCACAAAAACACCCCCAGCTCTCTAACATCTGTCTCCTGGCCCCTAGACCTTGGCAAAAACTAGCCGTTCTAGACCCATGGGAACATCTGGACATCTGAAAAGCTCATAGACAACAGCACAAAATGGCTGCCAGAGCCGGACCTGTCCAGTCACAAAACAAGGGACACCCTCTAATCAGTTCCAGCTTAATTAACTTTTGATGCATTCATTTCCCCTCTGCCAGCACTCTGACCACTTCCACCTGCATATAGACAAGTATACCCTTTCTCTCCCAGAGATAGCGGCTGTGATGATATATCCCTGTGAAATGCATTCTTTGTTTTCACCCAGTCCAATAGCCCAACCGCCACCCCACATCTCCGTTTTGGACAGGAGCCTTGTTAAACACATGGCCACTGTTGCTATCTCAACGCATAATCTATCTCCCTGGGTCACTGTGAGGTTAAATAATGGAAGAGAACCACTGCCGTCTTCTTCTTCATAATCCTCCTGGGCAGGTTCACTGTGGGGCAGGGTGTGTGGGAGCGGGTTTGGTATAAGGGTGGGTTTCAGTGTGAGGTGGTGTGTATGTCACCAGGAGGGGGGGTGAGGGGGGTTCAGTGCAAAGGGTGAGGTGCGTCTTGGGTTTTTGTGTTGGGTGGAGTGTGTGGCAAGCTTAAGGCAGAATGTGTACAAGGGGCCTTGGGTGTGGTTCATTTGGGCATTTGGTGGCTTGCAGCATGGGGTGGGGGCAGAAGTTTTCAGCACAGGGTATATGTGTGGTTATGAGGTGTAGTCTCTTCTAGTAGTTTGGTTAAACACAAGGCATGCATCTCACTGGTATGCATTGCTAATCCACTCCCTCCCCCCATGACCTGCTTTATAGGGTCATTGTGGTATTAAATACTGGAAGAGAATAACCACTCTCAGTAGTTTTTGTGAAAATTAGGAAGAATATATATTATATGCTTTCTTAACTGGGGGAAAGGGGGCCAAAGTGTCAGTTTCCAATCCTTTAAACTTGCTGTATGCTGGCAATTTTTATCAGATTGATGTGGAAGTTGGCACTTTTGTATACCTCATCAGGCAAATCAGGTAGGCCAGCTTTGAAGTTATTAGTCAAGCAGATACCATTTTTATTAAGCTATAGAATTTTGAAGCTTATAATGATAGAACCTCTTTTTTTTATTCACCTTAGCTCTAGGTACCAACCATGCATACACTATACATATACTGTAGGTACTAACAATGCATATCCATGCAAGGCAGGCCTGGCACCTGTTTTTCTTAGGGAAATCCATCTTCAAAAGGGTGTGATTTTGGAGAGGAGGAATGGGTGCTTAATCACATTCTTGCTTCTTAATTCTCTGCTCCAAATGCCTCCCTCACCAAATCTGGGTTTGCCTTATGTGGAACCCTGGGAAGAAATGACTTTGCAGGCAACAATTTGAAGCAGAGAAGCCGCAGGCAAATGGTCAAGCATGCCTCCAGACATTTGCTTTCCCCAGTCCCAAGGAAAAGCAGCCATCGCATGTCTATTTCCCTTGCATACGTGTGATGCGTGCCTCTAGTCTAACAACAGCTCTCCCATGTTTATCGGTGAGCGAGTGAGAGCGTGCACCAGGTAGAAAAGGGCCTCGCCTCTATTCTTTGTCAGACCTGGGAAATGGGGCATGTGTCTGGCAGAGTTCACTCAGTTTGGATATGGCGTAAGGAGCCCCTCACGACTCTGAGGTGAACCAACTTGTATGTCAAGCAGGCCCAAGAAGTTTGTGTTGCGTGTTCAAAGCATTACGGTGCTCCATATTCTCAGTCCCCACCCCTAGGTCTACTCTGTGATGATGGGTCACTTGCTATGTAGCCCATTGAGAAAGTGGAAGGCTTAACAGCAACCATTTGGTAAGCCAGCCCGATGACAGTGACAGAGCTTGAGAGCTCCCTTCAGGTTGATGCCCCCAGGGGCCTTCAGAAGGGGGGGCAGGGAGAGGGGGCCTATTTCCCAAGCGACAGGGCCTATGGGTCTCTGCTGGTTACTGTGGTGATAGGGAATCGTGTTGCCTGGTAACACATCTTGCTGCTCTCTGTCTCTCCCTCCCTTTCTCTTCCCAGGACATTGATATAGATGTGGTTGCCATAGTGAATGACACTGTAGGAACCATGATGGCATGTGCCTATGTGGACCCCAACTGTGAGATTGGCCTCATCGTCGGTAAGATGGTTGCGGCAGCATTATTTTAATTATTGTTTTCTAGAAATGTATACTGCTCTGCCCTTTGATAAAATTCCTAGGGTGGTTGGGAATAGGTGAGCGGGATCTGTCTTTTAGGGGCAAGGGGATTATACATGTGGTGCTTTCCAAGGGAATATATTTCCAACAGCAGATGCCCTCCTGCACTCTTCTTGAAACTATTACCTTCTTTGGGGGATCTATAACCAGAATCTGGGCTGCTCCCTGACAGGTAAGCCTTTCTCTGTAATTTTGAGATTTAGAATGGATCGCCAAGTGGGCTGAAGATTCTTCCTCCAGGCTTGATCCCAATACTTTCCTTGCTCTGAGCAGGGGGAAATATGACAGTCCATTTTCATCAGTGATTCATTTCCATCCCTTTTTCTCAGGTACGGGTACCAATGCCTGTTACATGGAGGAGATGAGGAATGTGGGCACTGTGGAGGGGGACGAGGGCAGAATGTGTATCAATATGGAATGGGGGGGCTTTGGAGACAATGGCTGCCTCGAGCACTACATAACACAGTTTGATGAGAAAGTGGATGCAGAATCCATCAATGCTGGCCAGCAAAGGTGAGTCCGGGTACCTGGGAGTGATCTGGGGTGATGGCTGCCTCCAGGGTGTGACACTCATTTCCATTTCCCCTAAAGGTATGAAAAGCTCATCAGTGGCATGTACTTGGGTGAGATTGTGCGCTATATTCTGCTGGAGCTAACAATGCGCAAGGTCATCTTCAGGGGTCGCCCATCAGAAATACTGAAGACCAAAAACATCTTCCCCACCAAATTCCTAACAAATGTTGAGGAGTAAGTGTGTATCCGTAACATTCTCTTTTCATGTAGAATTTAGGTTTGGTGCAGAAATCAAATTCCTGAGGCTTCTTTTGGTCTTTACCTGTAAAAGACTCTAAGTCCTACTTGGTTATCTGTCCACCCCTCATTCTTAACTTCACCTTACCTAGGCTTGGATCATCTTCTGACAAGCAAGTACCCCTTGTCCCAGATTATATTGCAAGCATGCAAACTTAAATGATTTTACGGAAAGCAAGCCAATTTTTAGATATTGTATTTATTTCAATAATACATTCTGAGCACCAAGCTTTAGTCTTGCTGATGCAGAATTCTCAGTAATTTGGCATTGCCTGGATTCCCCTCCCCCCCTTTTGGAATGTAAAAACCTTCATGATCTGCCGCACGAACCCTTTGGGGAACAATGGGTTCTTTCAGGATGAATGTGGCTGCTTCCAGACCACCTGTTTATACAGCATCCATAATGATTTGTTTGCACAAAGTTTGTGGGGAGGTTAAATCCGTTTTTATTCGTGGGGAAGTTATACAACATTGCACCAGACAATCTCCCACTTTCCATATTGCAAAAACAAAACTGATTTGGGATTGAAGCTGGTTTGTTGTTCAAGAACGCCAAATCAAGTTAAATTGTGCAGCCTGAATTTGCCCATTTGTGATTGAATCCCATCTGCAAAACTGAGAGACTAGAAATGCTTAGCTTCTAAGAGGGCAACAGCTCTTGTTGAATATAATAGGTATCTCAAGCAGTTCCACCGCTGATTATAATGTTCTGTAAGCAGCACTCCTGGTCACCATTACGTGTGTAACATTCTGGAAGAATATGGGTTGAGTGTATCTACGGAGGATGCCTTGGTGGTAAAGGATGTGTGCCGTGCCGTGTCGTCACGTGCCGCTAAGATGTGTGCAGTGGGAATATCTGCAGTTGTGGAGAAGATCCGAGAGAACCGTCGTGCGTCAAAGCTGGATATAACAGTTGGCGTGGATGGGACACTCTACAAGATGCATCCTTAGTGAGTCAGTTTTGCTTCATTAAACTGCGGGGCAAGCAAGGCCTCAACCCAACAGAGTGCCAATAGGGGAATGGAAACTTCAGTTGCCCAATGGATGGCAAGACCAGGTTGGGCAGAGATGACAACAACTGTGTTTTGATGCATGGGGAGAAACTCAGCCATTACTGACCCATGCTAGGCTGGAGGACCTTAGTACTTATTGGGAGACACAGTGCATGGTAAAGGACGGTTCTTCCTAAGCTGCAGTAAGGCTGTATGGGCAGTACCTGGTTTTCTTTGGAGTATGGGGTTCTGCAGCACCTGCCTAGAAAAGTTGAATGCTGCCCCTGTTTTGGGTGAGGGAAAGAGGGGAAAGCTGCAATAATGTATGTCCAAGAACCATGTAACCAGGGGAGGGTGTGATACTGGCTGAACATTGCTTTCTCTTCCTCACGGACATGCTCCCTTTCTGTTCTCAGCTTTGCAACAAAGCTTCATAAGACGACGGCTCTGATAGCTCCAAACTGCAACGTCAAGTTCTTGCTGTCAGAGGATGGTTCAGGGAAGGGGGCTGCACTGATTGCTGCTGTGGCCCATAAATAACCAAACCATCCACTTGACTTGAATAAAGATGTCCCAGTAACGAGGACACCAAGCCATTCTCTACAATGCCCAGACCTTGACCCACAGCAATGTGTTTCACCCTTCTCTGTGGCCAAACTGCAGGAAAGGCAAGTTGTGTCAGCAGCGGTCTTCCATCTTTATAGCTCTCTTTACCATCTCTGATTCATGTTCAAGCGAGGAAAACAATAAAACAAATTCCTGCTGCCACTTGGTTTTCCAAGTTATATATATTTCCCCCCAACAATCCAAGCCCAAAGATAACACAGACTGAGAGTGCTAAAATGGAGGTGCCTTCTTAATAACCCTGGACATTTCTACACCTACTAAGCTGTCAAGGAAGCTCTGCTCAGATTTGAACTCTCTCTGCTTTTTCCCAGACCTGGCAATGCTTCCATTGGCCTAGTGTTGAGTACAGACACAAGAAGTCCCATGTAGCAATATATATATATAATTTATTTACATTCATGCCCGCTAAAACCCTGTGCGGGACGCTTATATGTACATAAGGCCAAGTGTAAATACTTGAATGCACTTGAATACAGAATAAAAAACGATCTTTACACAATACGGCATGGGCCCGCCTGGCCCAGCACACGTTCACTGCACGGATTGGACTGCCACGCACACGCACAATTCCCTTTGCATATACACTGGGCAAGGACTAAGGAGGCACAGATCCTGTCATCCAGCACAGCATGGCCCACCTCCCTGGGCTGCCCTTGACCATCTCCTCTCCTTGTCCCCCAGGGTCCCCAGTGTCAGCACCAACCCCAGGGCAGCCCACTATGACCAGGTCACGGGTATCTCTTGGGCTGGAGCAAAAATATACAGAGATGGCTCTGGAAACAACCTGTCGGATCCCCCCTCCCGGCTCTGCTTCATCGCAGCATGGGACGCTCTGGGGGCTGCAGTGGGAGAGGCACGGGCTTTTCGGCTCCAGGACCAAGCTTACCTTTTTGTCCTGGGTCACTCCCCACAAGCACCAAGCCAGCCATCTCCCTTCCCCTTTCTTCCCATGCTGGGGAAGAAGAGGGCCCTGGGTATATGACTAAGCCCAACAGAAGTACATCAGAATCCATTGCCAGCCTACTGCAAAATATGGGGCAAGCTTCCCTCGGCCAGTCCCAGAGCTTCCATGGCAGTGGCAGGGCAGGCATTCAGTAGTTTCCCCCACCACCCCATGGCTACTAGAGACTGAGCCCGGTGTGCTTGCCTTCTAGTTGTATTTGGCACAAGGAACAGAGGGCGTGAGGCTAGGATGCCTCCGACGGAGCACGCAGGCGTATTCAAAGCAGGACAAGTGTGGGAACACTGCCTCCTTCAAGCGGAGATGCCCTCTGCCATCCCCCAGCAAAGGCCTGTGCTGCCCCTACCAAGTGCCTTAGCACTCAGCCTCCGACACCATGAAGAGGGAGCTGTCCTGCTTGCCCACCTCCGCCACAGCAGCCGCCAGCTGGTTGAGGTTCCCGTTGGGGAAGTGACGGGCTTCCCATAAGTTCAACATCATGGCCGTTGGGCTGGGTTTCGAAGCAAAGAAGCTTAGATGGCTGTGGAAAGAGGAGAGGCCATTATTACCCAGGAGAAAGAGCCCCCAAGGCAGCACTTATTCACACACACCTTTTGCCCCATGCTTTCTAGGCACAGGCCTGCTCTTTAAAACTCTGTCTGAGCGTTTTTGTTTTGCCCTAGCAAAACCCCCGCTCTTTAATGCTGAATTGGAACAAATGGCAATTTTGGATTTCTGCAGATTGCTGTTTGCTCCAATTCAGCAGTAAAGAGCGGGTTTTCACAGCACAAAAAGAAGTCCAGATGAGCCCCCAGTTTTCCTCTCCTTCCTTGCCCCCACTATGTCACAGGAAAAAACAATGTGACTGCATCTGTTCCTGCTGGCCTGCCATACAGAAACCCCTCCTCCCACCTTATTCACTTGTTCCTGCTAAAGCAAGATTCATCCACCAGGTAGGGTCTGTGCCAGCTGCAGCTTGTTTCTCCTGGTATAGAGATTTACCTGTCGAGGTGCAGTTTCTGGGCTAATGCTCTCCAGTCAGCCCCACGGGCCCCTGGTGCATCCAGGCTGCTTATGATCTTCTGGCGGATGAGGAAGGGGATCTTGAAGGCACTGGGGCCCACGAGGGCAGGGGAGCCAGCCTCATTGTCTGGGGGCAGCCAGTCCGAGAACCGTGCATCCTGGGAAAAGGAGAGCAGCTATTAGGACCTATAAGGCGAACAAAGTCTTCATGGTGAGAAGAGGCAATGGAGGAGAGAGTGCCCGTGAAGACAAGGCTGTTTCTGCTTTATATTCTCTCTCAGTTTGATGCTGCTTTAAGTAAGGTGGAGAGGCCTCCCTGACACAATATGATTTTCTCCCAGATATTCCCCAGAAGGGTAATTCTGTCTACTTGACAGGTTTAGCGAAGGAGGATACCTAAAGATCACAAAGAATATCTCCCGCTTGACTGGGAAAGGAGGAGTGAAGGGGAACAAAAAGTTAAAGGGTAGGCTCACTGCTGCGGGGGAAAGGAGGCTTTTGTTGACATAAAGAGCAGCGATGCGCAGGGCCGGCTGTATTTTGCGAAGAGAAAAAATGGGATCCTGTGACTTCTACAGATTATGGAAATCAAGCATAATTGATAGTTAGCCACACCTCTGGCTTCTGAGATTCCAGTAATCACTGGCCACACTTTCACAGCCCTAAAGTAACTAAAAAACCTGCTTTTATAAAAGAAGTTCTTAAGATGTTAAATTTCACACTTCACATAACACTGGGCTGCTTCACATGTAGTCTCATAAGCCATGGCAGAGCAATGGGCCCACATGCTTCTTCCTTTCCACTCTCCTCCACCGATTGCATGTTGGTGTTGATGCACAGATCTTGGAACTGAAGAGTTCCTAATAACGTCTCAAGTGGGGAGGTGGACCAGTGTTGGTTTGTTAACCAGGATAATTAAAGCAAGCTCTGACCCTGGTTAATATTCTAGTTAGTATTTATTTATTATGAATACCTGTTACCTGCCCTTCAAAAAAAGTCCCAGGACAGGGTGCAATAAGAATAAAAAGGACAACTGTAAACCCCAATTTCAAATGCAGTTCCAGAAGCGCCACGCCAAAGCTTGTGTGCAAGGGAAGGAAGGGCGAGTGGGATGGGGACATGCAGAGCCAACACTCCACCTGGCTTCATAAACTATCGTTAGTTACAAAGCCATGTCCGAACTGGCCCATTCTATGCTTTTTCTGAATGTGCACACAATTCCAGCCTGCGATAGTTTTCTGTCCTCATGTTAGGATAGACCTATTGACGCTGTCCTGCCTTGCATTTCCACTTTTGACTCTGTTCCATGGGAATTCTATGAAACGGTCCTCGACACAATAACCGCAAGTGCGCATAAAGTATTTAAAACCCATTCAAAAGCTAGATAGGTTCCCACCCAAAAGGGTACCACAGAGGTCATTTGGCCAGCCCTCCCATGGCCACGTCCTTGCCCTCACCTTGGCAATGTTGAAGTCAATATTGAAGCTCTGCCCATCACCCTCCACCTGCCAGATCCAGATTTTGCAAGCCAACTGGCAAGTGCTGGTGCTAAGTCGCTCCAACGTGAAGGTGCAGTGCAGGTAAGGCTGCAGACCACTCCAAAGGTGATAGAAGGGAATCTCCTGGAGAGAGAGAGAGAGAAAGAGAGCAGGCTTGGGTTGGGTATGTGTGGATTTCCTCAGTGGTAAGGAATGAGGCTCCTAGGAGCATGATGATCAGGCCCATGATGTCAGCAACTGCTAGTAGAATTAGGAACTAGACAAACTATAAAAGCAGACTGATAAATACCTGCCCCCCCCCCACAACTACAGCTAGTGGGTGGAGCTTTAGCATCTTTCAGATGGGGTATTCCTGGTCCTGAGGATATGGGGCTTTGCACTGAATCCCAGTAAATAAGAGATGAAAAAGGGAGGTGACATAGCGCGATGACAGCAGGCAGAAGAAGAGGGAGCCTACTCTGGATACAGAACACTCCCAGAGCCCATGGGCCACTTGCCTGATAGCTGACAAGAAGCTTGCTCTTCCACAGGGAGCTGGGCACATCATGGATGGAGAGGCGCAGGTTGTGGTAACTGTCCTTGAAGTGCAGGATCCGCGGCACGCCAATCAGCTGCCCCCCCATCTGCTTCTCTACTTGTACCACTTCCTGGAATTGCATGGACAAAGCAGAGGCTGAGTGACTAGAACCCATCAACACCCATTTCCTGGTGTCTTCTGCCTTCTGCGGAGGCACAGTGTGGAGTTGCAAGGGAACAAAATCATTGGATGGTGGGGAAGGGAGAGGCCTAGGTGAGGCCGGACACCCTGCAACTATAGAGCAACATACTGGGCATGTGGTCAGTGTCACTGAAGCAACACATAGGCCTTACTACTAGAGCATTAAGGCTGGTCAGCCGTGATTCTTGAGCAAATAATGAGCTATTGAGACTGGAGCAGGTGGGGAATTTGTGGGAAAGAGGCTCAAGGTGTGTATGTTTGAGGCATTTCCAGGGCAGTATTTTGGCCTTGTGGGGTAATACCTTGAGTGCATCACGGGTGTCGCTGAGGCAATACACGCGGACATCATATTCCAGCCCAGTACAGGTAGTGGGTGCGAAAAGGACCAATTTGAGGCGCTTTGAAGCCGCCATGCTGAGCGATTCCCCCACCAAAGCAAAGCGGCCTAGTTGTTCTGTGAAGATGTAGCAAGACTGGGGTTCCAGTTGGCAGTGGAAGAGTTCCGAGGGCACGGGCTCACCCAGATGCAGCACATCCTGAGGAAACGGGAAAGGCGGTGGAGGGGTGGGCAGAGAGATAAAAACCGCCCTGATCAACAGTTACTGGCACAATGAGCACAGAAGCAGCACAAGGGAGCCAGTGCAGATTATGGCTTATTTTTAGAAGCATTTCTGTACCGTACAAGGTGGTGTACACTGCAAAAGCATCAATTAAAAAAATTAAATTGCATTTTAAAAGAACAAATAATCATTAAGGTGACCGGCTAATCAAAAATTAAGCAGCTGCAAAGGTCTGTTGGCAAACAAACAGGTGTCAGAAGGAGAATGCTGACTAATACGCTAGAAGTACAGTGCTTGGGTATTTCCTTGAATCCGGAGCAGTTTATTAATTCTGGAAAAAAAATTATGCAAGAATGGCTGGCCAACACACAAGGAGAATGAATCTGTATGGGTGGGGTATCAGCAGGAAACAGCTGGTATATAGGACCAAGGATGAAGTACTGAGCTTGAGAGGATAGGAGGACTGTTGCTCTTTAGGCATATATAGGAACATTTGCACTACATTCAAGCTGGAATCATAGAGTGGTAGAGTTGGAAGGAACCACAAGGGCCATCTAGTCCAACCCCCTGCAATGCAGGAATTGTTTGCCCAACATGGGGTTCAAACCCACAACCCTGAGATTGAGAGTCTTATGCTCTACTGACTGAGCTATCTTCAGCTATTCTGAGGGATCCATCACAGCCTCCACTGTAGAACACAAATCAGAATCAAATGTGCCAGTGCTGGGCAGTAAACACTCCATCAGATTCTGCTAATGTTGAAAATAGGGCAGTGTATATTCTACAGTTCTGGGGGGAAATGTAAGATTGTAATACTGGAGGCAGAATCCAGCTTTCATATATATATTACAAAGCATGTTTCTATAACATTTGGATGCAAAGATATGCTTGAGAGTGTATGGCGAAGCCCTGAGAAAGCTACAGGGATAGCTGAATAAGACTTCCGTTGTTTCCCAAGGATGAGACTTCAGCATCACGCATGGTTCCTCCTCTTTCACAGAAGTAGCAGAAACAGTATAGATTTTGCAAAGAAAGCAAAAAATAAATAAATATGAACAATATGAGTGATTTGCATAATTTAAGCAGGTTTCAGAATTTAGGTTACTTTGGCCCGGAAGGTTGTTTGCTTTGTAAAGCAAAAAGTACAATACAGCCTTGTTTAAAGCCTTCGGATTGGTTTGTGACTGCCTGAGGCCAAGCACTCACCTCCCACGTGCCCTCACACGACTGCTTCTTGAGGCGGAGACTCCAGGTCTCCGGGTTTGGCTCCACACAGTGGTCCATAGCTAGGATGACAGGTCTGGTGAGCAGCACCCCAGGGGGCCCACAGCTGACAATGGGACTCAGCAGGGTCTGACAGCCAGCCAGGGGCAGCCTCAAAAAAGAGAGAAAATCAAGAGTTGGAAAGAGAAGGGCCATACAAAGCCAAGCACAGACGCTTCTGACTATTGCCATTAGCTAGTTTCCCTTGGTTATCATTCCAATGGGCACAGAAAGCAAACAGGATCTGCATTCTCACCACTGCGCGGTGGAAGCAGAGTGGAGAAATTGGGTGGGGTTATAGTCAGCGTGTACTACTGGCAATCCAAGCAGGGAATTGGAGCTGGCAGTCTTCAGTAAGTGCATTGGAAATGGATGCTGACATAAGGGAATAGGGAAGGATTATGGCTCAATAGCACAGCGCCTGTTTGCAGAAAGTCCCAGGTTCAATCCCTGGCGTCTCTGGGTAATCCAGAAAGATCCTGGAGAACTGCTGCCCATCAGTGTAGTCAGTGCTGAGCTAGATGGGAGTCTGTGTGAATTGGCATAAGGTTCATGGGGAAAGTGGAAATGCCTCAGTTATGGCAGACAGCTGTTATTGGAGCTATCTGCAAAGTGGGAACTCCAAAAACGTTTCAGAGAATATATCCACGATGAATAAGTTGCATTAGGTATCCTTCTTTGGAAGGGAGCAGGGACAGGGCGGGGGCAGGAATTGTACAAGTGTGCAGCAGTCAAGTTCCTTAGAGGATGACTAGCCAGAGGGTGATGCTCCATTGAGCAGCCTGGCAAGGTCCTTTCTGGCTGGCAGATCTCACCCGCTTAGCTAACATGACTTATCCTTCATGCTCCAGGCCAGGTTGCTTTAGATGTCCTAATCAAATCTCCCACCTCAATCCTCAACCAGCACCAAAGGGATTCTTGACACTAAATGTGCCATGACAGAAGCATGCTTTCTCCATTTGCTGTTGATGCAGCTGTGAGCAGAGGGTTGCAGGCAAGAGTGGGCTGTCAAGGGCCAGCACAAAAACATTAAATCAGAAACATGCTCGGTAGCATTTTAGGATGTAGTTAAGATTGCGAGAGAGAAATCTGCCTAGAAATGGCGGGTGATCTCTGTTGATTATATAGTTCAATCTTGCGAGCATGACGTGGGAAGCGCTAGACTGATATTACTAGAGCTTTGATGTAAAATGCTCAGGATTGGGGTGCTGCTGGCCCTGTAGCCTCTGTACATATAGAACAAGTAGATGAGGCCTATTTCCAATCAGTTTTGTTTCCTTCAGGCAAGTGTGTGCCTGGTAAGAGATTGAAATGCCGAATGGGATAATCTGGAGTTGTGTATCTTGAAGGGATACACTGAGAATTTTCCAGCAAGAGGAGTAATGTGTATGTCAAGACTTTGTTTCCTTTCTGGATGCTGTAGCTGACCTTCCACAGTGACATTCAATTCATGCTGCTCCCTCCACCTCATGAGTGGAGGCAAATTTCTGCAGCTCATCTGCATGACAAGGTCTACAGGGATGCAGTTGTCCAAGAACTCCCTGTGGATTCTACAGGTACCTGTAGGAGAGCCCTTATGCGCCACAGGTGATGGGTGGGCATACGGGGCAGGCATACAGTGGACTGGAGTCAAATTGGTATATGAGAAATTAGGGGTCCCACTGACCACTAACGGGGTAGTTGAAGGATTTCAAGGGTAAGAGGGATACCTCACATCTTCCTGCTTGTGCAGCGTCAGGTAGATTTCATAGATCTTTCCTCGCGGGATGGCATCAGGTGGGATGAGCAAGCTGACACCTAAAGGACACAGACATTATTGCTCAAGGGGATGCAATATACAGTGTCCATGGATGGCCCAAGACATTTCTGCACCTTGGACAGACCCCAAAATGATGTCCCGCTCCCCAACAGAGAAGGAGATGTGAGGGAGGAACAAGGGGGGAAGATCAACATCAGGATCTGCTGCCCCTGTGAATCCTGACACCAGGGGCAGTCGCCTCGTGGGTGGACTAGCCCTTGTCAGACCTTCCTATGGGTCCAGGCTTGAAAGAAACATTCCATGTTCTCTTGGGCAAGCTGACCCTTGGGCATCAATAAGGGGCTGCTCAGTATCGGGACAATTTCCCCGTAAAGTGGGGAAATGGTACATGCGGTTTCTATCTGGAATTTATCCACAAAATAATCACTTATCGTATTCCTATACAGGCCAAACAGGAAGCCTCTGTCTCTTGGATGTGTGTGCTTGAATGCTGGTCCAGAAGGGAACTACGAGCATCATAAAGCCTCTACACTTTTCCCTACCTAGCTCAGCCTCCCAAATCCCCAGCCTTCCTTCTCTTCCCATCTCACCTGTGTTGGGGATCATTAAACGTCCACCCAGGAAGTTGAAGGTTCCATAAGCCATGTTGGCACCACCCCTGGGCAAGGAGCGGAAGAAGCTCTGGGTGGAGAACCGAGAGACAAAGTCCACAGGGTCCGCACTGGGTGAGCTGTGGTGCAGGGTGTGGCGCCCACTGCCCAGGGGGCTCAGCAGGTGCCCATTGCCAATCTGGAACTTGCTGGGTCCATCCTGGCGTGGACACAGTGAGCCCTGGTAGGTCATGGTGGTGGTGCTCAGGTCAGGCTGGATAGTAAGCAAGTGGGAGTTATCTGCAAAGAAGGAGAGACATTTATGTTAATAACCCAACAAACTGGGTCGGTCAAAATACATGTGCTGTTTGAACGTATTGAAAGCTCTTCTCTAGGCAGAATGGAAAAGAGAGTTCATTCTTAGCACAATACACAGACCTATATTGCTTACAGATGCAAATGCAGATATTTTCAGTCACCTCAGGTAGATAGCAGCCTAATCACATAACATCATCTCATCAGACAATGTTGCACAAAATACATTAACCAGCAGGGGTAACAGACTGCTGCAATGACCCAAGAAACAAAGATCCCTGTTCAAACCATCACTTTTTGTATTAATAAGGTTATGCATTTTATTTCCCAGAGACAGCTTCCTAAAGATGCAGTACAGTCTCCCTTGCAGAGCCCAGGAGTCTGGGCTAATTCACACAACCCATCCGGGCAGGATATCCAAATGCAGAATGACTAAGGGAGCTGGCCGCATGACACAGTTGTCGTTTTAACGCCCCACCACTTGTCAGGGTGCAAAGAGGTGAGCCTCAAAGGCCAAAGATCGCATCATGAGGTGATGAGAAAGTTGAGTGGCTGATGGAATGATGGTAGGATACTTCTTCCGCCCACACCTAGATGCTCATAAATGACCCAGTCCACATGTATGTGAAGCTATTGTTTAAAACAGACCAGCCCTTGCTCTTTGTGCATGCCTCTCTCCTCCCTCGGCTGCCTTGCAGTAGAAATAAACCAGAGCACTGGCTTAGTCTTACATGCAAATTAACAGTTGTGGTTTGTTTCCCTCCCAGCAAACCACAAACAGTAAGCTAAGAAAAAACAATGGTTACTGCTCATGGTTTGCTTGGAGAAAAACAAAACCACAAGTGCTGGTTTGCATGCAATATGAGGCCAGGGATCTGGTTTCTTTCAGCTCCTAAGCAGCACATGGAAGGAAGGGGGCAAGCAGGAAGAGCAGCACACAACAGGACTCTGCTCATTCATGATCGGCCATTTTAGACCATGGCTCTGTGTTCAAAATAAACCATGGTCTGTTTTAGGGCCTAAAACCTTTGGGCCATGGCTTTGCCAACCAGGCTAGTTGTAAACCGGTTCCAAAATGACAGAGTGGAGTGGTTAGGATGAAAGATGTGCTTATCCACAAGTGTGATTTTACTATACAACTACCTATGATGGCCATTAGATTTTACTGACTTCCTCTAGATTACATAATAGGTTCCCTACATGTTTAACTTCCTGGGGGTGTGACAGTCACTGTGACAGAGATGTGCCAGCAAGGTCTTGCATCTTCCATTCCAGCAACTACTTTTCCTCTAGAAGTTCATGTTTCTTGATTAGTGGGGAACCAACTTTAATTAACTAGTTCAGAAATACTTGAAGAATGCCTGGCAGATGAGCTGGGGGTGGGATGATTAGAAAACCCTTCTTGTACAGGCTCCTGTTCTGACCAGTGCTGGGCTGCCCTTACTGGTTGGTGTCCTGTAGCCCAGTGAGAGCTGGCAGGAAGCATTAAGGCCTTGTAACTGGAAAGGGTAATTTAGCAGGTTCTCACAAAATATGCAGATGGCCTGTTTCTAACCCTCTGGTGTTGCATCTTATTTTGGCAAAGGCAATGCTTAGTAGTGTTGAGATGCATGGCTAGAGGTGAGTCTCTGGCTATAATTACGGTATTTTGTAAGAGATTTTTGGTGTGTTTATTGGGTCTGTGGTTTTTCCTACCTAGTCCTCTGCAGATATCCTCTGCTTACGCTGCCTACTGTAGGAAGCCTTCAGGTGTTTAAACAGTTTTAGTCTTCTGTTATCAGAAATTTTCCCATTTGCTCACTTGACTTGAATTGAATCATAGAGTTGGGATGGACCCTGAGGATCATATATAGCCGAACCCCCTGCAATGAAGGAATATGCAGTTGTCTCTTATGGGGACAGAACCTGCAGCCTTGGCGTTATTAGCACCATGCTCTAACCAGCTGAGCTTATTCTGAGCTTATTCCAGAAAGCCATTTTTTAAACAACGAAACTCTTTAAACCACTGTTTTTAGTTGTCACCAGGTTCCATTGTGCTTTTAAGATCTGTGGTTTTTGTTCAACGTAGCACTACAATGAATGTTCTCTCAGTCAAATTATTTTTGTGTGTGTGCGTGCGACGAAACATTCTCCCCCTCCCTCTAAATCTGTTCTGGGGTTTCCCCCAACCCTCTGGAATAAATGTGAGAATAGTGCAGATGGAATAGAGGGATGGGAAATCCCCTTGAGCTAGTATGTGAAGTTTGTTGAATACTATCATTTCGTATTTATTTTTTGTAGCACTTGTAACAGCAGGAAGGAGAAACAGAGTAGGGGAGGAAACCCGAAGAGCACATTAAGAGTTGGCACAGTAGTCACGGGACTCTTAAAATGGCGGGCACCATCCTATTTTGCTACAAGACACACTGCGGCTGTATCTTACCTAACTGTTCTGCAGTCGTAGAAGAGACAAACACCGTCTCCACATCGAGACCTGGCAGCTGACTGTGGCTCCAGGAAGGCTGCTTGCAAAGGACTCCAAAAATCCCCGGGATGCCCCAAAATTGGCGTGATGCTCACCTGCTTTGGTTGGCTTGATGCTGACCGGCTGGAAGCCAGCAGTGAGAATAGAAGAATCAGCCACGTCAGAATCCAGCCCTTCCTTCTTGCGGCAGTAGACAAGGGTTACCACTAGGAGCAGCAGCACCAGGCAGACAGCGACAGCAATCAGGCCCACATACAGAGCCACATCCTCAGAGCCATTCGTTCCTAAAAGGGGAAGCAGGAGAGAACAGAGAGGTGTGCAATTCTGAGCCAGTTGTTGCACTGCATAAAATAATGGCATCGCCTTCTGGAGAAGAAGCGCACCGCTCATCTGCATGGTGCGCAATTATCTATGGAAGTCCGCCAATGTCTCTAGGGAAGGAAGAGACACTGGATGAAATGTCATTGGCCTTCTTGCAATGAGGGTCATCAAGGAATTAATAACCAAAACCTATGATCCCTTAAAAAAAACCACCCCAAACCCCTGCCCTTTCCCTGTCTTTCAGTGCAAAGTCACATTTCCAACCTCCTCTTTTTTGCGCTGGGTATTGAACTCACAGCTTTCTTTGAGTCCCCGTCTAACAAATGATGCGAAATCCATATTGGAGAGGAATGGGTGGAAAGCATGAGAGATTCCTTTGGGAATCAGGGTCTGAATTAGGCGGGGTAGTGGTGGCAGGATAAGATTCTCAACCCATTTTTAGATAAATGCAAGATGACATTCAAAACAAGCAGCGTATTTTATGAGCATCTGTTGTGGTTCCCTTTTATAATAACTACAGCCATGTTACCAGCATGTTATCAAAGAAAAGGGCTGCTTTGGGGAACAGTGGGTGCTGAGGCACAGGCAAAGCTGGGTGAATGGTGAACCCGGGACTGAAACAGAAAAGGGGTCTCGTAAGTGTGAGATTGTGCCTGGGACACAAGCCCATTTAATTGTTCATAAGAACAATAACCCTGTCTGTCGAACCAGTGTGTTATCTAAAAATCTTTATGTTTATAGAAATAATAATTCAGAAGGGGATCTGAAATGTGATTCCGGGAGGACTAGACACAGACTAGACACAAAGGGTGCTTCTGCAGGAAAAGTTTTGTGGCAGAGGTTGGTTTGGGCAGGGTTAGTAAGGCTGCAGCCTGGGTTGAAAGGAGCCCTTCTGCTCCTGTCTCATAATTTCTAAGTAAAGGCAGACAGTCTTTAATTGGGAGAATTGGGATCTTGCTTATGATCTCTGAAGGTTGAGTAAGTAGAAACCTTCAAAGCTCCATGGCCAAAATCCCAGCTGTGCAAGAGAGTGTGAGTGTGTGTTGTCCTTTGTGTGAAGCCTCTGTACAGAAGAAGGCAGGTTGGTGGGGGTTGAAGGGGGAAGGGGGGAAAGAAAGAATGCAGGCCTGGTGTGGGTGTGTGAGGGAGAACAAACAAGGCTTCTGTGTTAACGGAAGCAAGCACACACACATTAGTCTGGTTTATGAGGCAACGTATGTACAGGGAATTGTATGTAAGGGAGGAAGAATGAACGAATGAACCAGGTTTGTGTGTGTGTGTGTGTGTGTGTGTGCGTGTGCGTGTGCGTGTGCGTGTGCGCGCGCGTGCATTGTGAACCAGCACTTTGCCCTGCTGTCCCTCTGAATCCCTCACGGACCTCCTCCCCACCCCCACTGCCAGCTGGGTCAAACTGTCAGCCTGAGTCCCCCTGGGGAGGGCAGGGGGCCATTGCTTCATTTCAGCTGTGAGAATGGTTAATTTGATGTAAAAGGAAGAGAAAACCCCTAGGAGGCCTAACAAGCTAGAACAGTTAATGAGCCAGGATGGGGCCTGTCACTCACTCTTCCGCCCTGTCAGGGCCAGCGCAGAGCTCTCCTGCCTTGGGGTGGGGGTGGCACACAGCCTGCTTGCTGGGCCAGTGCGCACCAGTTGTGATCTTTCAGGAGAGAGCTCTGGGGCCTCCTCATTAAGGGACGGAGCCTGTGGCGGGACGCGTGGGCCAGGGGGTGCCGCTGACAAGGTGGGTTTCTGCCTTCTAGCCTTTGGCTATGAGGCAACGCTAAACCAGGCAGCAGACATTCCATCTGTGCTGGGCAGACGGCTGCTAGTTCCTACGTGGACAGATAGGCAGACCAGAACTGACAGGCCTCAATGCCCTTACATCTCAATCAGCCTGCAATGGAAGGTCGCTCAAAAAAAGCTACGCAACAGGAGGCAGCACCAGTTGCCTATGTCCACAGACACTCTGGAGAGGCACACCTGTGCCAGAAGATGCTCGTCAAATTCATGCCACCACCTGCACCTCTCCCCTCCATCTCCACCCACAGCATGAGTCTTATATTTCCCCCAAAGCAGCAGGAACTCACCATGAGTGCATAACTCGCTGGTGCAGTTGCGGGTCTCCAGTTCAGGCCCCTGGCACTCGTCCCCACCATTCCGGGGCGCTGGATCCGAGCATTCACGGCTTCGCCAGTGTGTACAGTCTGCACCACACACTGACCACATGCTCCAGGTTGACCAACCGCCAGGCACTGCCAGACAGGAGGAGGCAGTACAGAGGCTTAGGGACCAAAATCCCAAATCTCAAACGGTTTCTCATCCTCAGCATAAATTCTACCTCCCCACCCCGCCAAGCCCAAGCAGATATCTCACTAGCCAGATGCTTGCAGCAGCTTGGTGGGTCGAGAGGACGCTGTTGGGCGATGTCAGCTACAGAGAGGAGGGACCGGGCTGAAGTAGCTCAGGGCTGACCCATTACTGGCCACCGCAGAAGCCACTCCTAATGGGACAAGGGGGCCCCTCCCATACTTGTAACATGCCTTGGAAGGGGCTCAGAGATGGGAAGGGACAAACACAGACACATGGATGGGTTGGGGAAGACAGGTAGAGCAAAGAGGGGAAGGCGAGGCAAAGGCCAGCTGCTCTCTTGGGACCAGTAGCTTAAACAGGGCTGAAGGCACTGAAAAAAAAAAGTCCCAGGAACATGCAGCACCATTCTGGGCTCGAGGTCACTTTGGGAAAAGGAAGTGGCAACCAAACAGTGGTGGGATAGTGCATAGGCAAAGCTGTGTGAGCAGCGAACTCTGGGCTGAAACAGAAAAAGGGGGGCTTGGAGTGGACTGAGAGTGGGAGATGTGTGTGGCTCAGCCTGCTCTGGGCTTCCTATGTGTTAGGGGCCAAGGGTGCGAGTGAGTACAGCAAAACAGAGCCGCCGGAGCAGGTGCGCAGCAGTGGCAGGGCAGTACCTGGGCACAGGGTGGCGCAAGAACTTTTCTGCACATTCTGGCCCTCACAGAAGGCCCCCCCGTTGAGTGGCGTTGGGTTGGTGCAGCTCCGGCTCCGCTTCTGCCAGCCCCGTCCACAGCTGGTGCTGCAGGCTGACCAGTCCGTCCACGTCGACCAGCCGCCATTCACTGGGGGGAAGGGACAGCATCAGCTAGAGCTCCCAACGACAGTGCACCCTGGGAGGGCCAGTCGTTGGCAGCAGGGAGGGAGGTGGGGTTCTCTGTCTGGGCCCAGAGAAGGAGCCGAGCGCTTCCAGGGTTCTCCTGGGGCAAAACGGCCGGCTCTGGGGTGCCAGCTTCCCTCTTGCTTTTGGTATGTGTGTACAGCTTGGGGAGAATACACAGGAAAACATGGGGGGATGCAGGAGGAGTCACAAGCAGAGGGGCGGACACTTGGAGGAGGCGGTGGGGTAGGGGGGTCATGCCGCTTTCTCCTGTGAGATTCTGCGGGAGCATCGCTTTCTCGACATCGCGTTGACACAGCCTGGCTCCCCCGTCCACCCCCTCTCTCCCTCCAGGATGGGTTTTTCCTCCATTTTGAGGTGCATGTACTTAGCAAAGTCCCCTCTTCATCACACCCCAAAACAGTTGGGCCAGCCCAAGAAACAGTGCTGCCCAAAGGGAAGGACAAGCTGACCTCCACACAATTCTTCCCGTTTCCTTTTACGAAAGCTGGCTGGCTCCGGCAGTTCAAATCTTCCTTCAGTGCTGGCAGTGGACTAGCATCTCCCACCCCGTCTGAGGGCAGCAAGTGATCTTAGAGGCACACCCAGCTTTGTTCCCTAACATGAGGCTGCCACTCGTCCCCTCTGCACCAGCATCTGCTGCCTGAGACGGCTCCCTCACTCTGCCTACTGGTAGAGCCGGCCCTGTCACTGCTCCATCTTCCCCTCTGAGCTACAGCCAAGCCTCCAAAGAAACCAGATTCCTGTCCTTGCCCCCAACCCTGCAGACTTATGGAGAGACCTGCTATTCACCCATTGGTCCCCTTTTCTTGGGGACCACCCATCCCATCGCCTGGTGGGGCCCTACCATAGACAGTGACAGCAGCAGGTGAGCTGCGACGACGGGCCACAATGTTTTTGGCCACGCAGGTATAGTTTCCCGTGTCCGCCAGGCGGGCCTGTTTCACCACCAGGCTGTGCTCCAGCGTGATGTAGAAGTTGGGGTCCAGTGCTGGGTCCACGAGGTCTTCGTTGTGCAGCCACTCGACCTTGGGGAGACACAAGCCACACATAGGGCAGGAGGATTGGGTCAGGCCGCATAGCCTTTAAGGACACTGCGACTGCAACATGTCTCAGAAGAAAGCACATTCTGGCACTGACCTAGTGAGGGACAGAGATTGACAGGCCACTCAGCACCAGGGCAGCCCAGGGAGGCTCCAAAATGTGCGTTAATGAGCTCTGCAGAGAGACAGGCCGGCGTCAATCAAGTGGCTGCAATGAGGGTGAGGGCGAATGGGCTACAACGAACCCAACCTAGATCGTCTGCAGGAACTGCAGGGTGGCAAAGCCAATGCTGGGGAGATGCGGGTTCCAACGTCGGGTGGTCCCCATGAAGTGGTTTGGTTTGGTTTTGTGCTACTAGTGGGCTTCCTCAACCGTTCTCCCCAATGGCCCCCTCAGTACTGCCCAGGATTAAGCATGCAGGGCCAGGACTCACTTCAGCTGGTGGGATCCCCTCTGGAGGGCGGCAAGGCAGCACAATTCCCTGCTCAATGGAGACCTCTTTGGCCAGGGGCTCCTGCTCGAAATTCTTTCGCAGATCTGGAAAGAAGAGAGGCTTAGAGCGGTGTCAAGATGACATCGAAGACCCCCCAGGTCATACTAGGCCACAGCCTTGTCTGCTCCCTGCCAACATGAGCAGCCAATTGATCGTAGTCGATTCAGACATGAAAGAACAGGCTCTGGTTTTCAGCTGTAGGTGGGGGGAATGACAATGAGGCACCAGGAGAGGGAAGATGGGTGGTTTGAAGTCCTAGAGGGGTCCCCTGAGCAGACAGGAGGGTAAGCAGGGCGCCACTCACAAGCAATGCGCACGTAGGCCTTTTGACTCTTGGTGGTGCCAGACGTGCTCCAGGCGACACACTGGCACCAGTACTCTTCCAAGCCAAAGATCTTCTCCACCTGTTGCCGCGAGATGTCGATCCGCACTTCCATGAGGGGCAGGCCTGCCAAAACACCAGGGGGCAAAGAGGCAAGGGGGGAAAACAGGGAAGGGGGGAGAGATCAGTGGGTGGAGGAGCGCTACATGAATGGGTGTCACAATTCTGTGGAAGTGCAGTAAGTGTGCAGAATGCTGCTGTGTTCAGTTTCCAGAGAACCTCAAGTATCATGAGAAAAGTGGGGGGGGGGGGCAAACATGTCTCTGGCTCTGATTGTTGCAAATATATGCTTAGAAGCATGTGAGAAATCTCTAAAAAACTTCAAAATGTAATAGTGAAATCTCAGGAGAACACAGCAGCTAAAGAAGCACAAAAGCTATGCTGACAGTATAAATATGAGACCTCCTAACTCCAGGTCAGCAGTGGGACAGGAGCTGAGCGTTGGCCCTGCAGCCATCAAAACAAGACTCCTCTGCTGCCCTTTGATGCCCCACCCCTCCAGCACTCACCCGTGGTTTTGTTCATGCTGCGCTGTATGATGTGGTCGCCCTGATGCACCCACTCGCCATTGCACTTGAAGTAGATCTGAGTGGCAGGCGTGGCCTTGCAGGCCAGTGTCACCGGTTTGTTCTTGACAATGTAAACATCCTCCGGTTCCAGCAGGAAGTGAGGGAGCAGGTCTGAGGAAGAGCCAGGCACAGGGATGGGCACTGTGGCACTCTGCTGGGCACCTGGGCAGAGAGGAGAGGGGCTAGAAACTGGCACACTAGCAACCACAACATTCACAGAGGCCATGAAGAGTCAGGTTTCCACCGTGGGCCTTGCATAGGTGGATTTCATGCCAAACCTCAAGGTTAAATCAGTACATGCAAAACGCCTTTGCTCTGCTGGCCACCAAACCCCGCAGTCCTCTAAGATCAAACTTCTTCAGTTAAAGGGCAAGGCTTCAACTCTCCTTCACTGTAATCAGAGCAGCAGCAGCTCTTTGGGGATCTCGGCTAATTACACAGTTAATTGGTCTGTAACATTAATGAAAGCAACTGCAGCAAGAGCTCTCAGCCATGCTGCTGTCCCCACAGCCAACTCAGATGGCCATGTTCTCAGTCCTGCCGCATCCAACCAAACACCACTGGGGGTAAGGGCCAACAGAAAGCCCCCCGAGGTACTTCCTCTTTATTAAGTATGATCCGGCAAGTGTCAAAAACTCACCATCATTTGACATTTACCAGTAACTCTTTTAAGATTTTAGGAGGCTGGTGGGAGATGTCAGAAAACACTTTCAGAGGAGTAAGTTAAGAGCATTACAATGCCACATGATACATCATCCCAGGCTTGTGTATTAACAGGGATAATCAGAGGCAATAGTTCTAGATACTGCCTTCAACAGGAATGCACACTTACAGATGGTGCGGTAGTCGGCAGCTGCCTTATACGGAGTCTGACCACTGGGTCATCTAGTTCAAAACTGCCTGCACTCTCCCACCCCTAGGTAGAGATGCCCGCGACTGAACCCACAGCCTTCTGCATGTGAAGCAGATGCTCACTGAATGTGTGTAGGTTTGTTTTACTTCCTGACTGTTCACAATATGGAATAACTCTTGGTTATGCCTGATGCAGGGGCGCCGACTTATAAAAAATATTGGGGGGGGGGCGGGGGCCCATACCGACTTATAAAAAATATTGGGGGGGCCCAAGACCTCCAAACCGCTGCTGCTGGGGGAACGAAAGGGGCAAGCCCCGGGCTGCCCCGACCTTAAGTGAACCTGTGAGGGCCTGCCCTTTGCGGCAGCCGATTGGCTGCCGCCGTGGGCGGTGAATATTAATGAGCTAGGGGGAATCCCCGCTTCTCGCCCGCGAGATTGTTGATGGGTCGAGAGCCCGCAACCCCACCCCCTCTCTAGATCGGGAGTGGCTTTGTTTTAACTCATTACTGAATGTATTTTAAAAGGTAACTATCATCAAACAAGGAAAATAAAAAATACCAACATAATTTTGTGATTTTACAAAGCATAATATAACTAATAATTTTCTTAAATTATGGGGGGGCGGAGCCCCCCCAAACGAATTTTTGAGGGGGCTCGGGCCCCCTCAGGCCCCATGGAGTCGGCGCCTATGGCCTGATGCTACTAACAATTGTGATACTTGCCTGTGTGTACTTTCCCAAGCAAAATACTGGCAATGCCCTTTGGCTTTAACCTACAATCACACACCCCCATCCCATCTCATTGCTTTGTTAATAATGTTCCTGGATGAACTTGGGGTTCCTTCTTCAAACTTAAGTCTAAAAATACCCTTTTAGCTTCTTACTGGGACAAGTGGGCAGCCTGTGATGTATGGATAGGAACAGTGCTCAGGTTTAAATTCCCTCCTTTATGCCTTAAATTCAGCTTCCTACACCTGAGGAACAGGAAGCCCAATCAGATGATCGGCTCAGATAAAACCAGCTATTAGATGTGACTCACATTGCTCCAGATATGGAGAGCTAGAACCCTCTGCCTTCTGTCTCACTAGAGTCAACCCACATATCCTCCAATATGTGTTAGGTAAAAATCTTCGCAATGTTTGCACTGCTTTCCATTTGTCACTGGCCTGTGTTGAGCTGGGATAGCACAAATGAGGTTAAAGCGATGCGATTTTGCAGTAAAATAGCACATTGCTGGCTGTCCTGGGAATGGGGTGGGCTAGATGCTGATAACACTTTTTTAAAAAAAGAATACATAAATGCTAACATAGAGATTACAATCCACTTCAGTGTGGGGGTCAGCACACAGTTTGTCTGACACTTAAGGATTCTGGAATCTTTCGCTTCAAAATGTCAATTGCCCTATCATCTAAAATGTATATGCAAATGCTTAAAGTGCCACATTTTCTTCTGCTTCGCCCACGTGCCTGGACGCTACAATTCCAGAATTTCTGAAGCACAAGTGTATGCTGAGGACGGTTCCAGACTCATTCACAAAACAAAAAAGCCAGCCAAACACATACATGGGGAGAATGTGCCGGCAACTAGCAGACACAAGGAGGAAATGCCAATAGGTACACTTGCCTACACAACCAACTTACTCCCCGCCCAGCCGGCCCCACCTCATCCGCCACTGTGCCCTCATCCCTGGACCCTAATGCGAGGCCCTGGTTCTTCTCCCTGTCCTTCCTATTTGCTGAGACGTGTGTCACGGTGTGTTCCCCCCCCCAACCTCCCCCCATGACAGGCGTCCACAGCTGGGGCTGCTGACAGCAGGCTTTCCCCCCTCCCGCCCTCGTCCCCGCCGCCGCCGCCTCCACCGGGGCTAATCCATCACGGCCGGAAATGCCGCACGGCGCGCGCCCAGTGAACCTGCGCCGATCCCTCATGTCTGCATTTAACTGCTAATGAAAAAGAAATGTAGTGTGACCAATAAGGGACATAGCTCACTTCTCCGGGGGCCTCGTCTCGTCATGCCACGCTGAGCTGATCCCGCTCCCTCCCCTCCGCCTCCCAGCCGCGCTTTCGCCGGGCCTCCAGGCGCCTCTCTCCGCAAGGGCAGCGCCACCGCAGGCAAGCCCGAGGCCGCCAGCTCCGGCCCCGCGGCCCGTGCGCAGGGAGGCCGGCGAAGGCCTGCTCGCCGAGGCAAACCGGCCGCGGCGAAAGGGAGGCCCCGCGCTGCTCCTTTGGCGGGAGCAGGACTGCGGCGAGCCTGAGCAAAACACGCGGGGACTTCGCGTGGCCGCTTCTCTAGTCGCAACACGCGCGCCCCTTTCGGACAGGCCTCCTTCCTCGCAGCGGGCGCTTCTTCTCGCCTGCCCCGCCGCTCCCTTCTGCATCCCTTTTCAACAGCCATTGTTGCTGCTGCTGCTCCCTTCCTCCTCAGCAGGAAGGGCCGGTTTAGCGCAGCGCAGGCTCCCGCACCTCTCAGGGTCGCGCGCAACAAGAGGGGATTTTCACTCCTGCAGCATTACAATGATGAGATAAGCTGCAGCCGCCCAAGTGCCGTCTTGTACTGTACACTACCACTGAAGACGGGCACTGGAGTGTCCTGTCCTCCTCGGCACCTGACTGCTCCCCTTACTCATTTTTCCGGCCCACCCGTTGCTGTACATTTAAAGCACACCCAGGGCACATTTACAGCACCTGACTTCCCCCAAAGAAGCCTAAGGACGGTAGTTTCCCTCCTCACCGAGCTACCGTTCTAAGCAACCTTAACAAACTGTGATTCAAGATCGTCTTTACTTGGACTTCGTGATTTTAACCCAGGTGCAACTGGTCACCTTCTACTTGCCTCTTTTATAGGTTTGCCCTTCATCTTTTAATTTCCGTTTGTTGTTATAACTGCTCTCTCTTGTTTTATATACATTATAAAATGAAATAATTATTTTCAAACGTTGCAAACAAGCAAACTATGGTTCCCAGGATTCTCATGGGGGACTTGTGTGCTTTAAATGCACATTGAATGTATCTGATCAACAACTACCACCACCACACCACCTCCTAAGCTTCCTAGTGTCTCTATGCTAGAGATTATTTGTAATATGCAGGTAGTTCCC
Source organism: Podarcis melisellensis (assembly GCF_964234715.1). Taxonomy (NCBI): domain Eukaryota; kingdom Metazoa; phylum Chordata; class Lepidosauria; order Squamata; family Lacertidae; genus Podarcis; species Podarcis melisellensis. The sequence goes on along the minus strand of NC_138529.1, from coordinate 67,043,105 downwards.
AAGCCTGAATGGACCTACCCTTTGCTACCTATCATCCACACACCACATGGGATAGGAGCAGTTTCAGTGCATTGTGCTCCCACACTGCTCTTTTCGCAGGCATGTGATGTGCCAGTTCCTGTGCTGTAATTATTTCAAATCTGAGCTGTGGGTTTTGGGGTGGGGTGGGTGAAATGTTATAATGTTGCTTTATCTTTGTTGTTCTAAAATTTTGCAAGCTTTAGAATTGTTGTGAGTCACCTAAAGACCATTTGGCATTAGTCAGCTAGCAAACAAAATAATAAAGCAATAATATTCCCAATTCTGTGCACATACACCTGATCACCATATGTTACTTTTGTATGTTTTGCCCCATAAGGAGAGTAGTAATTCCAAGAGACGGTCATCTTTTCAGAATCAGTCCCCCTTAAAGGGGGGATGGAACCACTAGAAGTCTGATCAAAGTCTTTCTGCTATCACATCTCCTTTGACCTTTAGACCAGATAAGTCCAGGTTCAAATCGCTATGTAGACACTAAGCTCACTGGCTGACCTGGACAAGTTGTTATCTCTGTGCCTAACGTACCTCACAGGGTTGTTGTGAGAACCTGCGTATGACACCCTGAATTCCTGGTTGAAAAGGGTGGGATAAATCCATAATAAGCAAAACTAACAAGAATCTTTTTGGTCATTATGCATCCAAGAACCTTGTGAGGTAGTCATTATTTAAATTTCCATTGGACAGATCATGAACTGAGGCAAACGAGAGAATCTGCAGCTGAGAGGGACCCTAACACACCTCAGGCCTCTCAGTCTAATACACTATCTAGTTCTGCAAGCTTAAATCAATATGATCAATTGATCAATAAACAAAAGCTTTAATTGAAGATTAACATTAATTGGTGGGGCTGAGAGATGCAGCCTCCTTTCCTATTGACATGGAAGCAGGAATCTTTCTGCCTCCCCCTCCCCGAACCACCACCAAGCAGAAGAGAGGGAGGTGCAAAGGGAGTAGTGGAACAGGAATGATGTTGGCTCAATTGCTGCACCCCCTCTTGGGGTGTGGATAGTTTCACAGTCTTCATCTCTGAATGAAAACCTGCAAAGTGCACATGCACTACACAGCCACATCAGCATACTAACTCCTTTCTCCCTGCAGCAAAGCTGATTAAAAAGAACCTTCAATATGTTTTTTTTCTGAAGGACCAACCTCCTTCCATATGGTTCTCCCTGCATGCTCTGGTCATCACCTGACACAGTGCTCCAGATTCATTGACTCTGTGAAGCAAACAGCTTAGCTGCCGCACATGGGGCTTTTTCTTCAGTGACACTCACCCTGCAGAACGCCCTGCCAGCTGAGATCAGTCAAGCCCTGGCACTCTTATTTGTTTGTTTTTTTGCAATTATTTACTACCTCTCTGCCAAGGCCCCCAAGGTGCTATAATAATGTTTTCAGCAGTTGGTGAAACTTGGATCTTCATAAATACTATGCAATTTAATTGATATTGCTACTTGCAGTTTGACTGCTGTTCCCAGAATATTTTTTTTATTCTATGTTATTCATCGGTCACATAATGACAGTCATTATTTTTGGCTCATTATATTAACACGGGGTTTATTATTCTTGCTGTTTTGAATGAGGGTGTATATGATATTTGTTTGCTTGATTTCATTAGCTGACTTGATTTCCTATGGTGGGGTATAAGTTTTATAAATAAATTCTTCCAGTCTGTATCCAAAACTAGCATTTCAGGGTAAAACCTCAGTAGCTATGCCTTTCCACCTAGTGCAGGCATGTCCATTTCAGGGGCCTAATTTGGCCCGCCGGTCGATTTAATCTGGCCCCTGTGGCAGTATATGTCTTGGGGTAAAATCCAAAAAAACTCAACAACTTTGGGGTAAAATTGTAAAAGAAGCTCAACAACTTTGGGGTTAAATCTAAAAAAAGCTCAACAACTTCAGTTGGCCCTCATGCATGTTCACTTCATCCTGGCCCTCTTTGAAAAAGGTTTGGGCACCCCTGACCTAGTGCTAATAGGACAGTGGTACCTTGGTTTTCAAATGGTTTAGTTGTCGAAAAAATTGGCTCCCGAACACTGCAAACTTGGAAGTAAGTGTTTCGGTTTGTGAACACTTTTCAGAAACTGAACATCTGTCGCGGCTTCTGCTTGAGTGTAGGAAGCTCCTGCAGCCAATCAGAAGCCGTGCCTTGGTTTTCAAACAGTTTCAGGAATCGAACAGACTCCCAGAACGGATTAAGTTCGAGAACCAAGGTACCACTGTAATCACAAAAAACGGTAGTGCACAGCTAATATCAGTGCCAATGCATTCCTACAATTTGGGTCTTTAGCATGGATGAGACTTGAATTCCCCCTCCAAAGCCACGTTGACAGTAGGGTGTTGCTGTCTTAGGGAGTATTACTTGGTAGACAAGCCAAAAGTGAAGAGAAATACATTTCCCCCTCTAATTATACATAGCAGTAGTTTTGTTTATTGAACTGAAATTTCCTGCATGTTTAAAAGAAGTGACATCCTTCCTTCACTTGCCCTTAAGAGGCCCTACATTGACATTTTGTTCATGTGAGAGTCTATTTAATCACTCTGATCACACGGGCACACACACACATGTTTCAGTGCTGACCTGGAACAGACATACCATCAAATCATGCACTCAATTTCTACATCACAGGACGATCTCTTTGCACATTTCGCCCATCTCTCTGTTCATATCTGGAATGGTTCTTTTCATGCCCAAATGCATAAAACATGTACCGTTATTGCAAAAAGGGAGCCAATTAGTTGCCAGTAGCTGCCTATCTCATCCTCCTGCCTCTTGACTGGGGACAATCTCCTTGTCCCTGATTGGCTATGGCTACCTGGATGTGGCTGAAATGAGGCAGCGCCCTTCCCCAAGGCAATGCAGCTACAGCACTCAAAGTGAATGTTCAATAACGCCATTGGCTAGACTGGGGGCAGGGGTTGTTGTTTTCTGTTAGGATCCCCGAGGCCCTTTCTTCCGGCTGTATAAAGCAGAGTTTCACATGTGCGTTCCTCCAGATCATAGGAATATAGGAAACTGGATTATACCAGGTCAGACTCTTTGTTCATTGACTGGCATCAGCTTTCCAAGGAATGGCTTTCCCCATCACCTGCTACCGGATCTTCACCGCTGGACTAAGACTTTAGCTGAAGCAGATTCCAAAGGATGCCCTAGCCATCACTTTTTAAAAGTCGTGCTACGCAGACATTAAATTCCTGCCGCATTTATTCCTCCCGCTCCCTGCTTGGCCTCCAGAATCAGCTTGCTTCAGTCTGCTGCATGGCGGATTCTTCCACCTGGATTGAAACTGGGATCTTCTATGTACAAAACCTGGGCTCTGCCACTGAGTCACGGTCCCCAGCAATGGGTGCATGAACACTTCATTCCCAATGTCCTGAAGTGATGCCTTCATGGAGAGGCACCAAATGGCGGAGGTTGCTTTGGTTTCTACACACTCTGGATGATTGGCCGGCCTATCTGGCGCATCTCAGGAGAAGAGGCATTTGAAACCCCAAGGGAGAGAAGAGTCAAGGCGCATCATGGAAGGCAAGAGAATGTGGGGAGGGGAGAACCCTGAAGCTCCCTTCCCCCAGCCTCAGGGACTGGGCTCTCCTTCCAACAACAGCTAATAAAGCGGACTCCTAAATAAGCATTTGATTAACAAATGCTAAAGCGGCGATTGTGTCACTGCGCGGAGCTGTAATTGCTGCTGATAATTGGCTGCTTAGAATTTAATAAGCAATTAAACAGAATGGAATGCAGGGGAATTAACGCCGAGCCTGCTCCCCGCCTGCTCCCCGCCTGCTCCCCGCCCACCTGCACACTTTCCACCTGCTCCCCACATATACCCCTTCCCCACATGCTCCACACCCACCTGTTTGCCTCCCACAAAGCCCCCCACATTTCCAGTCCTCATCTGTGGGCTTCCCACATGCACCCCTCATGCCAGAATGCCCACTTGTGCCGGAAGGGATTGGAAGCCTGACAGTAGAGTGATTTCCCTCACACTCCTGTCAGGCTTCCAAGATTTTCGATCCACCTACATGCTTCCTACAGGTTCTCCTTGCCAGACATTTCACATGTGCAATGCAAATATCCCTGGACTCACTTGCCTGTCTCACGACTTCCTGAGCTCCCTTTATGCTCCACCCCAAGCACCTCTCAGACTCAGCACATGAGGTGAGCACCTTGCTGCAGCTAAGCAGTTCTGGCTTTGATCAGGGCCTGGAAGGGAGACTCCTCTTGGGAACCCAAAGTATGCCACCTTGTTTTCCATCATGGAATGGAAGGAAGGTGGGCCATAAATGAAAAATAAACCAGTGCATCCTTCACAGACACAACTATTGTGCTTTCATTTCTTTTATGTCCTGTTTTCACCTGCAAATTTCAGAATGCGCACACATTCACTATATGCCTTCATATGACATCCCCCATGCCCCCCAAGACACCTCCAGCTCTTGCATACCTTGCAGGCATTACTTCTGGCATTTGTTGGACCCCCTTAATGATCCTTGGGGCTGCCACACCAAAATATGTGCTAGACTAGATTGACTTCTCAGTTCTTCAGAAGTCCGTTTCAAAGTGCCCGTCCCTTCAAAAGCAGCTTCTGGAGACTCAACAATCAGCTGGTTGTCAGATGTCCTGAAGCTCTTTCAAAGTGCCGCTTGAGAGAGTGCTTTAATAGGGACTTCTGAAGACCCCTGTAGGCAAAAAAGGTTACCTGCCATCACTGATGGGTGATTCTTCCCGTCTGTCCAACTTGGCCGGAGAGGGGTTGGGGAGATACCAATATCTCCTCCAGTACCCCTGGGCTAAAAGGTTGGGCTAGGACTGGGAAGAACCTGGCTCGCATCCTCATTTGCCAGGAAGCTCGCAGGGTGATCTTAGGCCAGACGCTCTTGCTCAGCTTAGCCTCAGGGGAAGGCGGTGGAGGGGAAGAGAACCAAATAGAACTTGAAGCTCTTTGGAGGAAAGGTAGGATATAAAAAAATTAATAGGCAGCTAAACTGTTGCTAGAAGGAACTAACTAGATGTAAATGGGAATCTACCCCAAGCATAATGATGAGACTGAAGAGACCTATAAACAATCTGAAGACAGCTATAAAGAGGAAGCCGCCACAAAAATATAATATTTGTACTTGTCCTCAGGTTCTTAACCAGCTTGCTATATCAGACTGAGGTCTATCTAGTTCAGCATTCTTTGTCTAAAAATGCTCAGGGCAGCTTTTACATAGGCAGCTTCTTTTGAAGAAAAGAGCCCTAGAGACTTGTGATGTTGTAATCATTATTTTTTATTTACTAATCCGTAAAGGCTGAATGGGTATTACAGGGCTGCAGTAGCATGTCCATAGTGCAAGTAGTACCAGTCCCAAAGTGAAAGCAACGTCAGTATTAAAACACAAGATGACCCCGCCAGGTCTTCCTTCACTCACACACTGCCAGGTAAAAACTAGTTTCTGCTGAAGATCTAACTCCAGGTACATTTCAGGTGCTTGGAACAAAGGGCTTTGAGACAAACTGATGGCTACTTCCCATTTGTCCACCATCAGTGACCAGGCCACACTAAAGCCCCCCAAAGATGGGCCCCATCTCCATTTTGCATGATAGAACAGCATGGCCCAGATGAACATGATTCATTAGCCCTTGCCTTTCCCACCATTTTGTCTCCATCACCATGGACTTCCCCCATTCCATTCCATTCCATTGCTTTCAAAACCAAACCTCTATGTAGACTTCAAAAATCCATATCTAAATGGCAGAATGATGTCAAAATTAGCAGATCCACTGACATATGCTAACACTTCTGGCTGAAAAAGAAGGAGGAGGAGGAGGAGGAGGAGGAGGAGGAGGAGGAGGAGGAGGAGGAGGAGGAGGAGGAGGAGGAAGAGGAGAAGGAGAAAAGATGGCTTTGTGAGACTGAATCCAGAGGATGGTGATTTTGGAAGTAGCACACAGTTATAACTGTGGCCCCCAGCAAACAGTTATTCCCTTGGAGGGAAAGATAGAAGCTCATTGTCTAGAAATAAGATCCTACCGCACAGCTGAGCCCCATGGATCCCACTGAGCTGTCACCTCAAGCTCACCCTCACCTGGGCTCTGCAAAGGTAAAAGATTTTCCAGAATCTTCTGGCAGCCCCTAGAATTCCAGCTAGAGGGAATGAGAGAAAGTCTTGCAACCCCCTAGTCTAGCGTGGGCTAGAAAGAAGACAGAGAACCCCGTCCATTGGAGGAAGAGCTAAATGTTAGAGCGTTGGAGGGGGAGGGTCTGACTCACAATGGAAATATAACAACAAAACCTTCTGTCAAATGTGCAGATAAGAAGCTCTGGCTTATTTGAGTGATGCATGCCAAGAGGGTAAGAATTGTTTATTAAACCTTTTGACAGCAGAAAAAAAAACATCATGGCTAAGGCAAGGAAGTCTCTTTCGCTGCCACCAAAAGACTGGCTGACTAAACAGTGAGAAATTGCAGAGATGTAGAAACTGGCATTTTATGTTCATCCGAGAGAGGAGAGATTAAATATAGAATCATCATCTGTGAGTAAGTGGAAATTATTTCTGAACTGCTGGAATAATATACAAGGGGCAAATTCCATCTCAAATCAAGCTCTGGCTTTGTTTTCCATGGCAGGGAGCTGCATGCAGCCCCACCACCGCAGCCCCCTGCTGCCACCAGTGCTTCATCAAGCCCAGAACACAATGGAGGACAAGGCGAGGGGCCGGGACACGGGCAGGGCAGGGCCCAGGCCTTCACCTTCTGACCAGCTCCCACAAGTGCAGACTGCCTCAGCTTCCACCCCTGTGGTGCCCTCACACTCTGTTGTAAATAATGCTTTTACAAGAGGGGTGAAGAATCATTTTCCATCTGGGAGCCACATTCCTCATTGAGCAACCTTCTGGGGGCCACATGCTGACAGTGGATGGGGCCTGCCTGTCCTCCATCCAGTCAGACAGGAGGCATTAGCAGAGCAAAACCAGATAGGCCAAAACAGCCCGAGGGGGTGGAAAGCAGGGCTACTGTACAGGGCATGTCTTGGGGAAAGGCTGTTGGCTTCAGAGAGACCCCAGGGGCAGATAAAGAGGCCTGAGGGCCCCATTTAACCTGAGATTTCTCATCTGTGTATCAGAACTGCTACACCCAAAATGGAGGGCAAGGCAATGAGGAAACCTTCTTGCCCACAGGGAAGGCAGTCAGAGTAGCAGCTCTGCACTTTCCCCATCAACCTCCCTTGTGGAATTTGAGGCTAGAGGTGACTTGGCGGTTGGGAATGATCCAGCCTCTGAGATCTGGAGTTTCAGTAGCAACAGTTTTCTATGGCAAAAAAAGGTGCCCAACATTACTTTCTTCCTCCTACCTGGAAGGGTTGGAGGCTGGTGGGCAGGGGGGAACCTGTGTGTGTGAGGCGGGATGGAGAGAGGATGAATGGAGAATGAATGAGTGAATGAATGAATGAATGAATGGGTGAGAGGCTGGGAGTGAGTGAAAGCTGAGGGCCCCAGAAGGAGGGAGCCAAGCTTGCAGGGTGAGGGGAGCCTGTGTCTATCCATGTAAAAATGGGTGCAAGTTAACAGTGTGAGTACGAGAGAGAGAGAGAGAGAGAGAGAGAGAGAGAGAGAGAGAGAGAGAGAGAATACATAAGATGATACATAAACGGAGGAGACAGACAGATAAGGAAAGACAGAAAAGAGCTGTCCCTGCATGTTTTTGGATTTGGCTCTCCCCACTGCTGGTATGCAGTCCTAGATTACTCCTCACCCAAGGGAATGCAGCTACCGGCCCTGAAAATGATGGTGTACCACCCTTTTTCTTTTACCAAGTCCAGTCTTAGGTCAATTGGCAGCCTCATTCATGCCCCCTGGATCTTGGCTCCCTGCCTTTGGGGTCCCTGGCCTCTTCTCCTGCCTGCAACACTGGGGAGACCTCTTTTCTCCTGGTGTTACTGAGCAAAGTGTCCCAAGGCCCTTTCCACCTGCTCCTGCACCAAGCCCTACAAGCCCCATCCCAGGCATAGCAGCCGGTGAACAGGCGCTGTCTAAACAGCATTCCTTTCACCCACTTTTCTCATCAGTCAGGCTGGCACAGAGAGCCAGAAGGATGCTCTGTGCCCTGCAGCCTCCCAGCAAACCAGAAGAGGGCAGTATGGACTGGTGCAGAGAGAATGCCTTTGCTGAGTCAAACGCGCACCCCCCCCTCCCGCCACAACTGGCCCCATGTCAGCCAGATGTGCAATGGCACAGACCACTTACTGCAGCTGGGAAAGAGGAGCCTGGGGCAGGAGAACTCCCCCTCCCTGCCCTTGGCAGCTCCCAGAGACTCAACCTGCCAGGCATTGCACCCTGCTCACGTCTGGCTGCCGAGAGTAGTAAGGTGCAGCAGCTAATTTACGTGGGGAAGATAAACGGCGCCATAACGCTCCGGTTATTACCCCTCAGCACTTTTACAGCGTTGCTGGCAATTAATTTAATTAAAACCCCTGTCCTGGATATAAAGGCATTTCATAACTCACTGATTTAACAACTCTCAACCCCCCACCCCACTCCCTAGCCTAGCTGCCTGCAGCTCAAGCAGGGGGGCATCTGGGTCCAACAAACACTAGCACAGGTATGTCTGCATGCGCAAGGAACTGTGCACACGTAAGCCTGTCAGCCAGATGTGCCATAAAATGTACATATGCAGCAAGCATGGCGCTGTACCTGCAGGCAAATGCACTTGTAGAGGCACAAACTCAGAAAATACATCAAGTACACATTGCATCCTTCCTTCATACCTCTTTAGCTGCAGCAAACTCAAAAAATGGTACCCAGAATCTATGCACCTTCAAACACAGCACTGTGTATACATGCCAGTGAAAGGCTTGTGAAATAAAATGCAATTGCCATGCAACTGCTCTGCAAGATGCACATGAGATGCTCAAAAATGTGTCTTAAAATATACACATCAGTTTGCCAGACAGCCACTCCACTCACATATCAAATACTCTGGTTGTAATCCTGGATTATGCAGCCTCCTATGGTCTTACACAAACATATCCTGTGCATCTGCCCAATTCATCTATTGCCAGGCAAGCCACCTACGGCCAGAAACATCATCTTATTGGAAACCACTTTATTTATTCCATTTACTCCTCATTAAGCCACATTATGGCAATAAAGTGCAATGTGCCCTTTTCTTCTCCTCTCCGTCCCCAGCCAAAGGCCTCTTGGGCCTGGCACAGGGAAAGAGCACCTGGCAATGCAAGAGGGCTGCTGCTGCTGCTGCAGCAAGCCCTGTGCTTTTAATCCCACCAGGTGAAGTGAATTTAGCAGCCTCTAAAATTGGGCATTCAGCTTTGTCACAAAAACTAATGCACACAATCTAGCACAGTAGCGCAAGCAACGGTCCCTGTTGAGAGGGAGCTCTAAATGGGAGGTTTAGAGGTGTGGAGGTAGAAGATTGAGGGTGCTAGCAGAAGCTGACGGTGGAAGGGGGGAGAGTGCAGAAGGAAGGAAGCAGGTGAGGCAGAATAAGAGGGAGCCCAGATACAAGCCACCAGTTTGCTGCTGGCTGGTAGTAGGTGCATTGGCAGCACTGAACATTGCCCATATATCCTTATTTGGAAGGACTGCGAGATGGGGGTGAAGGTGGGGAACATCTGCAGTGCTGTGCATATGGGAACACAGACCTGGGATTAGGAAGAGGTGCAGAAAGATCAGGAATGGGTCTGGTGTTAGCAGAGGTGAAGGCGGCAGGGAGAGGAAGTCGGGGTAACAATGCACCGCACAAGTTAGGAATGGCGGCGCTCCAGAAAACAGAATTGCTCTAGCCAAACTGCGGAGCATGCATTTTGCCTGTAGGAAAACGGCATTTCCCCTTCAACTAACACATCGATACTGAATTGCACTTGTGATGGAGAAGCACCTGGCGCTCATTGGTTGAGCGGGTGAGATTATTCAGAATGTTTGCTTACCTGCTCGGGGAACTAAACAATTTGAAATCCATTTTCTACGAAGGAAAGGAAAGCCATCACTTTGGCTGGGAATCAAGAGGTACAAGAAAAGATATTGAAAAGCTAAGGTGCAGGGAGCCCCTAAGCAGTGAAAGCAGAACCAAGGGGCTGACTAGGCCCTTGAAGAGACAAGGAAGGCAAACACAGACATTGGGCGCCACAGGGTGCTGAAGACAAGCAAGTAGAAGAAAGGAGAAAGCAGGACTGGGACTGAACACTGTTTGTGTTAAGGAAGCAGGTGGGAGATATGGGGCCTCTGAACCAAGGAGGCCAAGAGAAGACAACAGATGTGTGGGACTTTTGGCCCTCCAGATCAGCCCCATCAGCCCCAGAAAGCATGGCTGGTGGCCAAAGATTATGAGAGCTATAGTTCAGCAGCAGCTGGAGGTCCACAGGTTCCTCACACCTGAGCTTCAGGGTACTAGATGTGGATTCTAAATCCTAACAGGGTACTCTCACAGTCATGGCTTCAATGGTCTCTGCAGCATTGTGACCTCCCAAGCAATCTTGAGCAGCCAATGAGGAACGAACAGTAGGGGGCTGAGCCCACATACAACTATGGGCTTCTCCATTTGAACTTGAAAAGAATAGTTTGCACCCACATGAATTTGTATATTGCATATATTTGACTTGTCTTTGCTGTTCATACCAGTAGGCATTCTGTTTTGTGTGTGTCGCTGCCTTCTAATTTCTTGATTCTGTTATGCCAATTAAGTACCAGTAGGGCATGAGTGCAGATAGCTACATGCACCCTGCTTTAAAACAACAACCTCCACCACCAAGAAGTGTGCAAAAACACACAACCAGGAAATTGTAAAGTTGGTTGTGTATTTTCTGGGTTTGTGCAAATCTGGAGGCTTGAAATAAAATATGCGTTGATAAGGCTGGTACCAATTGTCTGTGCCATTTTCTGGTTTTGTGTGAATATTATGAAGTGTGTAAATTATTGCCACATCCATTTTGGCCTTCACCACAGGCAACCAGGTGAGTGGCTACTTACAAACCTGCCTTCTGTCATCCTGTTTCTGCCAGTGCCAGTGCTGAACAATAAATGCCCTACTCCTCTGCCTTGTGATTGGATCCTTCTGCCAACTTCTATTTTAGGCACTTCTTATTTTAAAAGATAATAATTTATCTTGCTGATGGCTACGTGTTTCCCCGATGCACAAAGTAAGCCCTGATGTAACAGCTCATCCAGCACTCGCTTGGTTGTTTTTAACATCCCAAAAGCTGACATCTGCCCCTACGGCCCCCTCCTTTCACTGCCATTTCAGGAACCTTTGCGTGGAAGCTATTTTTTTCCCGTTTTCTTGCTGCCTGTGTGCTCCCCTGCTGTGCAAAGCCAGCCCTGGAGTGATCGCCCAGCCTTCTACTTAGCAAAAACAAATGGCAAACAGCCGCAAAACGACTGCCCTCCTCTATTATGTGGGGGTGAATGATTGTGCAACTGGCACCGGATCAGGACTATTGCAAAGAGAGCGCCACAGGTAAACCTCCAAATTTTTATGATCTGAAAAGGCTCTGAGATTCTTAAGCATAATAGAAGTGTTCCCACCCCATTCCTTTTCATTAACAAGATGATAATATCCTAGATCCAACCTCCTGAGCTGTTACAGAAACAGAGTATCAAATGTTTTCAAACATATTAGTCAATTTCTAGGATGAGTACTTCGGTGACTAATTCGCTAACCATTCCCACATACGACGGGCTACGTCAGGTGTGGCAAACCTTTTCCCAGCCCAAGGGGAGCATCCTCTTGTGGTGGACTTCCCAGGCACCCATAGGAGCCAACTCCTAGGGGGCCAAGGTCCCTTCGGTCCCCTCAATAAAATATTTGAGGGAGCCGGGGCCCCAAAGGTTAATGGGTGTTGCCATTCAAATGCGGTGTGTGTGTGCTGCATCTTGTGATTAATTATGTGGGGTCAGGATTACCTGCCCCCTCAAAATATTTTATTCAAGTTGGCACCCCTGCAGGTGCCACATGCCAATGACGAGCAGGGCAAGAGACCAAAGAGGCAATAGCAAGGGAGGTGATTCTTACAATTATATAGTCTGCACTTCAGTCACACAGTCAACGGTTTGTACACCCACACGCCCTACACCCCTCTGCACAAATCCAGGCTAGTAAGAGTCAGGGGAAAGTTCTTAAGGAGGGTGGGGGGCATGGCCTGGAGAGGGACTTGCCCCCCCCAAGACAGATGTTTCATTGCAGGTGTCCTCTGTAACATATTATAGACACAATAAGTGTTTTTTTTTCTTAAAAATGTTTAGGCGTACTCTCATTCAGTGATGTAGCGTGGGTTGTCAGCACCCGGGGCAAGGCAAGTAATTTGCGCCCCCTAACCCATGGATTTGCGCACCCTAACCCATGGATTTGCGCCCCCTAACCCCCAGATGTTGCGGCCGGTGCAGCCGGCCCCCCTGCACCCCCCACGCTACGCCACTGCTCTCATTTTGACTCAAGAAAATCACTGGGAAAGGAAATGAAGCCGCCATCGGAGGTGGTAACAACGAAACTGACGATTCAACAGAACTGAAGATTCACCGTGCTAGAGAAGAAACTTAGTTTCTTCTCCTGTTAGATTCACAAAGTGTTTAGGGGCATGTGTACCCCTGTGTAAAAAAAGCACTGGACACAATAATAATGCATAGTACTAGATTTATTCCACTTGGGTTGGTCCTGCAGTGCTTCCCCAACACAGCCATGTTATTGCTGTCCAGAGGGGCTATAGCGCACCAAAAGCTGGACAAAAATAAACCAGAACATTTGTGGTATAAAAAGTTATGGGATTTCTGCAAGAAGCTACAGGAAATGCATTGACTGGAAATGAAGCAATGTGGTCACTCCCAAAACTTTGCAGGTGCAAATAGTATTGAAAGGGAGACTGTGTGTGACCACCCTGGGTGAGTGAGTGAGTGCTGGACGGGGTGATGGGGTGACCTTGGGCCAGACACTGTTTCTCTGCCTAACCTACCTCACAGGGTCATTGTGAAGATAAAATGGGGAAAGGCAGAACCATATAGCTCCTTGGGGGAAAGGTGGGGTATAAATGTAACAAGACAGCAGCAACAGAAATGTTTTAATGTAGGAGGTACGGAGCAGCAAAACAGTGCAGATGGACTTTGAGACCGGGAAATCTTTTCACAGAAACCCTTGGCCAGCTAAACAGATCTTATGTCATACTTCTGCTTGGGTGGAGAGGATGATGCACACTGCATAGCCATAGTTTGTTTGTTTTTAGAGTAGCTCAATGACTAACAGCACAATACTATGCCTGCTCAAAAGTAAGTCCTATTGAATTCAATAGGGCTTACTCCCAGGTAAGTGGGATTAGGACAGCAGCCTAAGATCAGATATGCACACGCATATGCATAAACGGATCTGGATTGACAGATTTCATTTCAATTCTGCAAATTCAGGATTTCAGTACAGAAATTAGGGACAGTCACAATGCTACCGTACATTGGTTGTTCATAACCCTTCGTTTTAGCAGACTTGGACCTTAACCACCAGAACCTTTGCACCTGAAACTGCAGTATAAACACCTGTTGGATTCCTGATTTCAGTGACATGCCCCCAAACTATTAATGAACAGAACGGCAGGTTTCCACAAGCACCCTTCACACCTCCTCATGTTAACTGTGAGGATCTTCTTTTGCTCCTCAATCATTCCCTGGTAGGAATCCATGCCAAACCCACAATTCCAACACAGATATAAGACTGGGATGTTGGCTTGGAACAAGTTGTGGCCTTCTGGACCCATTCCCAATGCTCTTTAGGCAGGAATCAGGACAATGCTAGGCTATCTGCAGTGTACTAGTCTGAGCGGCTGATTAAGAATGGGGAGGTCTGGGTTCAGATCATTGATAGTCAATGCAGCAGAGTGTGAGCGCCAGGCTAGGACCAGGGAGACCCAGGTTTAAATCTCCACTGAGCCACAAAGCTTACTGGATGGATTTGGGCAGGTCACAGCATTCAATCTGATCTATCCTGCATGGTTGTTGTGAGGATAAAATGGGAAGGGGCGTTGTTGCTGCTGCACTGAAGTCTTTAGGGGGAAGGAGGCAGAATTCATATGTAGTAACTTTACATTCATCCTAAAGGTTTGAATTCACAAAGGTTGTGCCTCAAATGTCAATGAATAGCTTGTCCCCAGCATGGAAACAGAATTGTCATTGACAACAAATGTGAATCTAGTGCATACACATATACACACACAGAGAGACCTAGGGTACACCTGCATAAAGGTAAAGGGACCCCTGACCATTAGGTCCAGTTGTGACCGACTCTGGGGTTGTGGCACTCATCTCGCTTTGTTGGCCGAGGGAGCCTGTGTACAGCTTCCGGGTCATGTGGCCAGCATGACTAAGCCGCTTCTGGCAAACCAGAGCAGCGCACGGAAACCCCGTTTACCTTCCCACCAGAGTGTTACCTATTTATCTACTTGCACTTTGACATGCTTTCGAACTGCTAGGTTGGCAGGAACAGGGACTGAGCAACGGGAGCTCACCCCGTCACGGGGATTCAAACCACCAACCTTCTGATCAGCAAGTCCTAGGCTCTGTGGTTTAACCCACAGTGCCACCCGCGTCCTGCCACCCGCGTAGGGTACACCTGCATATAGGAGCTCTAATGACTGGATCCATACCTACACCCTGATATTAACTTGGCAAAAGATTTGTATGACTCAGTCAGGAGAGCATGAGACTCTTAATCCCAGGGTCATGGGTTCAAGCCCCACGTAGGGCAAAATATTCCTGCCATGCAAAGGGTTGGACTACATGACCCTTGTGGCCCTATCCAACTCTACAAATTCAAAGATTCTATGACCTTTGCTTATTCTTGCAGCAATAGGGCTGGGATAGGGACCTCTCTGGGGCTGGCTCTTGAGCGCAAGCCGGAATGCAGCCCCCTGCCTCCCCTCCTGCCCCTAGTAAACTGCCCCGATCACTGCTATCCCTGCAGAGCTGGTGGGGAAAGTCCCTTGTGGCAGGCCTCCACCTGATGGTACTAATTAGCCCTCAACCCACTTAATTGCCCGCTGTCCCTGTAATTACAATCTTGTTTCTTTCTATGAGCACAACGGGAGCTTGGGGGCTGCCTTGATTTTGTGTTTCCCTGTCAGCTCATTATCTTCCCGGCCCCTTTAATAGCTGGGGATGTGGCCGTGTGGCTGTGTGTATGTGTTGTTGGGGGCACAGATTGTGGAGGCAGAGTGTGGGAGCTCAGCGAATCCCTTCCTTATGCCAGGCTGCTGCAACAACAAGGGGCTGCCACCTTTCATTACACTAATGGTTGTAATAGTGAACTCCTCCTTTTGTACCACTTGACACAGCGACGAACACATGGCAGGGAAACATGCAAAATCCAAGCCCTTCTGCTGCAGAGGAGCCTGCCATTTTGGGTGAGCTGGCATTTGCTGGGGCAGCAGGAAAGACTCGTTGCCATGAGGGGAAAGGGCCCCTGAATTAGCTCTGTGGGACAACATGCTGCGAGGACCTGGGTGGCAGGTATACAGTAGCTGTTGGCACTGGGTAGCATCCAGCCAAGTTCTCCTAAAAACAGACCAGTTGAAATGAATAGGCCCAAGCTAGTCATGCCCATTCATTTCAATGGGTCTACTCTGAGTAGGACTGGCATTGGATAGAACCCACTATCCCTAGCACTACGATCCCCAAACAATGTACCATGGGAAATACAGTCACTTATGAGCCCAAAGCCTTCATTCATTAGTCACCTGCTGCATCTTGCAACAATTTACTGCTCCAGTCATACCTCCTTTTGATCATTCTCCACTGGCAGGGCAGGGTATAGTTTGGCATCGCATGTGACTGGTTCATCCAATCACTCCTGATGCAGGGACTGAGCAGAGTTACCTGCTCTCAGAAGAGGCTGTCTGCGTGACTGCCCTCAGCTCCTGTGCTTTCATCCCACCAGGAGTCGCTCTCATCCTAGTGACTCATGCAGAAACAGAGAGGAAGGGGACCACCATTCCATAGCACATCCCACATTTGTGTGCTGGAGGTCCTGGGTTCTTCTCTTGACATTTTCAGTTTGAAAACAACAATCAGGAGCATGCAATGGGGCAAAAGCCTCTGCCCCGAGACTCTGCAGATTGGCTGCATATCGGAGCTAGATAAGCAAATAGCCAGACCTGGTTGAAGGTAGTTTCCTACATGAGATGTAGGCTTCAGCAGGTGAGCAATGCTTCCACACTTAATAAATATTTTTGGCTGTACAATTGAAGGGTACCTCCAGTTTTAATTCTGGGCAGGGAATGTTTCAGCAATGAGAATTTTATGCCCTTGCTTTTGTGTAGCATTTCCTGTGGTGTTTAAGAAAACCTTTGTATTTGTTTATTAGATCCTTCAAGGGGGGATCAGTGCAATTATCCCCATTTTACAGATGATGGGGTTGAGACTGTGCCAGTGGTGTTCAGGGGGGTGTTAAACAGGGAGGGAACCCTGCGACATAAAAGTAGCATTATAACTGACTTGCTCCAGCACTGCAGCCTCTGCCAAGTTGAGACAGTGCCCCAGACTTCCCAGGACAGAGGTTTGGCACCCTCAAGGGAGGCCTGCACCCCTGGGAGCAGTGGGAGGCAGGCTCAGATTGCCCTCTTGCCTTTGCTGCCCTGCTCACCTGCATCAGGATTGTCATGGAAACAGGCTCAATGCTTTTGAAGTCACCTAGGTGATGGATCTCAGCTACATTTCCCAGACAAGGAGCAGGAAAGGGAGGTGAGGCCTTGGGGGAGAGCAAGGGCTGAGCCAGGTGGAAGGGAGGCAAGACTCTGCAGAATGGATGCCAGCAGCTCCTACCATGACCCTGCAAGGAGGTGCCTGCAGCTGTGCTTGGACAGTATTTATGAGCATCGAGCTGCAGTATATAACCATGGGGATGGGGCTGATTGAGCAGCCTGTTATCTCAGCAGCTAAATGGGTAATTGGGAGCAGGAGACGCTATCGGCAGCGATAAATCCCCCAGCAAAGCCAGTGCATTAACTAGGGCTTTAGTATCAATTATCCCTCCCAGCAGTGTTGAATAGAGAAAGTGATGCCTTTAAGTGTTGCAGGGTGGGGTGTGGGCAGAGAGAGTTCTGGCTGTTCTTGCCCCAAGCCTCAGGTGGAAAGAGGGAGGGAGCAGCCCAAGGGCAAGAACTTTCCCCAGGAACACGGGAACAGGGATATTGCCAGTGAGGCAGGCATTCAAGGGCAGGGGTGGTGGTAAAAGCTGGGGGAGCAGCCTCAGTGGCAGACCAGCAACTTGATCAGGCTGTGAAAATACACTGGATTGTTTATTTTAGTAGTCCAATATACTGCTTGCCTCTAGAGCCAGGAAGATGGAAACTGCTGAAATGAGAGAGTGTGCTTTTGAGCATGTATAGAGAGCCTTCCTCTCACCACTGAACAAGCCCATAATCAGCCCCCGCACAGAGATGGAGAGGTTTCAAGGTCAGCTGGTGTAACTTCCAGCTGGGCGTCAGCCTTTCCATTTTGATATTGGGCTCTGCTCAGCATGCCATAAATGGATAGCATCCAGTCCTCATAGAGGCTGCGTATATTGTGCAGATGAGACACTATATGACTGAGGTTATGTTTGCTGGGTTTCTCTGCACTAGGACCAAGCTATCCCCAGTAGTCACCAGACACTAATCCATAAAGCAACACCAATTGTTCTTCCTCCTCACCTTCACGGATATTGATGTCCACTGCACTCATTCTGACTCTCTTCCCAGATGGGAGGAACCTGTTAGCAAAATCCATGCCCTGCTGTCTTGCTTTGCATTAGGGCATCACCCCCATGTCCTCTTGGACTTTCCAATTAATTGTTTTAATCACCATGATGCATGAAAGCTATTTTCATTTTACATGTGTATCTGTCCTTTCCTCCAAGGAGTTCAGGGCAGGCAATTCTCACCCCACTCCCCATTTTATCCTCAAATCAAATCCTGCATGATTGGATAGGCTGAGGTTCAGTCAATGACCTGTGAAGCACCTAACCGAGCTTCATGATTGTGTGGGGATTTGAACCCTGGTCTCTCAAGTCCTACTCTTCCACTTTAACCATGACACACCGATTCTCAAACATTTCTTTTTTGCTTTCGTAGTTCTGAGAGAGACCTATGTTCCAGGGTGAGGGAGAGAGGGAGGCAGAGACAGGACTGGTTATCTGAATCACGCTAGTTTAGACTACAACTCCCATCAGCCCAGCAAGCTGGGAATTCTCAAAGTTAACCCTTCTTATACAAGGAGTCTGTGTAGACCAGGCATGGCGAAACCTGGCCCTCCAGCTGTTTTGGGACTATAATTCCCATCATCCTTGACCACTGGATCCTGTTAGCTAGGGATGATGGGAGTTGTAGTCCCAAAACAGCTGGAGGGCCAAGTTTGGCCATGCCTGGTGTAAACTATTACTCTCCTAGGGTACTGACTGTGTAACTCACATATATGGCTCCACTCTTCCAGATGGTTATTTATTGCCGCCTGCCAGTCATTGGCTTCCATTATCTCCCAGGATGCTCCAGCATTTGCAACTTGTACATCCTTGTCTGGTGAATGAAGGGAGAAGAGGGGCTGTGCATAACTAGAATCACTTGTGTGGAGAAATGCTGTCCAACAAACTCACTATCACAACTGATCATGAAGGCCTTGGTGATAAAACTGGTGGTTCCAGAGGACATCTCCCTTAACAAAAACAACAGTAAGGTATACGGTAGATGTTCTCTCATTTGCTGTTGTTCCTACAGCCGTGTTCTGGTAGAAGACCAGCTCTGGAATGGGGATCACTTATTATGAAGGTTTCACAATCGGGAAGAGATATTGGGTTGGATCGAGACTAAGTTAGTTAGATCTCACTGAAGTCCATTGGGCATAATGAGTCATCATTAACTTTCCAAACAGATTTCAACTGGGCCTCAATTTGGCTACCTACCTGAGTCTGAATCCAACTAATTATCTCCAAAGATAGCAAGCGTACAGATATATTGATATGGAAGACAGGTGTGTTATAATTCAGAAATTATCAGTGAGCAAATCTGTACGAGAGAGAGAAAGATTAAAATCTTTTCAACCCACAGGGAAATTTAAGTCCTGGACTAGACAATACGCTTGGCATGTGATCATTTATTCCAGGCTTGTTTTTCTTTCAGAAATGGGCAGGAGGGGGTGGAATGGATTGGAGCTGCAGTAAATGCAGCCCCCCCCCAAAAAAATAATCCCCCTGAAACTATAATTTGGCTCAAAGGTGCTATTGAAGGAAATGTCACCTTCAGGGGTAAATCCCTTCTCCTGAGGTACTATTTTAGTGATCTGGATCAAGCCCCCACAGCTATTTCTAAAAGAAAAGGAAAAACCCAAGACACACAATCACCTGGGAAATGTATCATTTCGCTTCAGCTTACTAGGCTGCAGAGGAGGCAGGATTCTTACCCATCGCACTCTGGTCCATACCAATGTAAGAACCTGAATAGAGTCCTCTTAGATAAAAAGTCAAGCACCCCACAAATGAGCTCACTCACCTGCCACTGCTGGTGAGCACATTTTTCCTTGCCCCTTCTCGCAAGCCTGGAGACAGATAAAGGACCTCATGGACCTAGTGCTGGTTTGAGAATGGACAGGAAAGCAGAGAGGGGTCTCAGCCCTTTACGAGCCTTCCCAAACCTAGCATGGGCTTCAATAAACTCTGCTGCCCTCCTCTAGGCTCAGGAGGAGAATGGGGAAGTCTCCCTCATCTGGCACAGGGAGCCACCCAGAAAGCAGAGAGGCATTTTACTACTTTGTGCAACTCTCTCAGTGCAGCAGGAAGGGTCCCTGATGCTCTTACCCAGCTTGGATTTGCAGGGTAGGGAGAACCAGAGCTTGCCCTTGCAATTGCACTAAACTAGCGGTTCTCAACCTGTGGGTTCCCTGATGTTGTTGGACTACAATTCCCATCAGCCCTGAGCTCTGGCTGTGCTAGCTAGGGGTGATGGGAGTTGTAGTTCAACAACACCTGGGGACCCACCGGTTGAGAAAGGCTGCTCTAGACCAACCTTTTCTCTTTTTCCTGTCAATGGCCCCATTCCCTTAGGGGTACCCCGTTGGTGGCTGCGAACTGACTGCGTTCAGGTCCAAAGCCAGCCACCCCTTCCCTCTCTCTCTCTGCCCTTTCTCTTCCTGACACCTCCTTCCCTTCTTTCTCTCCCCCTTTCTTTTCCTCTTCCTCTGGTGCAGGTGTGTGTGGGGAGAACCTTTCTAACCTTCTGGATTTTATGGAACTAAAACTCCCATCAGACTTAGCAAGCATGGCCAATGGCTAGGAGTGATGGGAGTTGTAGCTCAGCAACATCTGGGGGCCAGAGGTTTTCCCCCATGCCTGCTTAGTGGGCTGCCAAGGAAGGAAGATAATGCTCTTGCAGAAGATTGAAACTAGTGGTTTGCAAAGGGACTTTGAAAGTAGGCCATAAAAGTTGCATAACATTAGGCAAAGGGCCAAAGCTTTGTTGGGTCAGGCCAAAGTTCCATCTAGTCCTGCATGCCTTTCACTCAGTGGATAACCAGATGCCCATGGGAAACACCCCTGCTCTAGGGCCTGGAGGTGATCAGAAATTATGCCACAAGGGTCAGGGTCAGTGGTGAGAAAAAGACTGTGTGCTTACCAGCCTCATATAACCAATACACTTAAGTCTAATTGATACATGAAGGGGTTAATACAGGCATAGGCAAACTTGGCCCTCCAGATGTTTTGGGACTACAACTCCAATCATCCCTAGCTCACAGGACAAGTGGTCAGGGATGATGGGAGTTGTAGTCCCAAAACATCTGGAGGGCCAAGTTTGCCTATGCCTGGGTTAATACTATAGACTCTATAGTAAGCTGTCCTGCCAGGCTTAGCTCACCTTGGGAGTGACTAGGTCATTAAGTCATTATTCCCCTCCAGAAGCTCAGAGTGTGAAGAGACTAAAGCTGGTTGCTTCGGCTTAGCCACATGCCTCTCACAAACCACTCAAGTTCCTATACCAATATTTTAGGAACGTTTGCCAAACTTTTACTGTCTGCGCAACCTTTCTGTTCAGATATATGGAAAAGCACATGAACCAGACCTTTGAGGAGTTTGTAAGTAAACCAATTTTTAATTTACCAAATGTGTGGTCTTTTCCTGTGTTGAGGGAAGAGGGAAACTTTCGAGGAAATTCAGAAGGGCATATTTTAAAGGCCTAACAGGCTATATTTCCATACACTACTTTACTGCATGTTTTGTGATTTTAAATCTCTGCTTGGGTTTTCTCACCAAAGAGTACTTGCTCCAAACCTGGATCTTGGTTCCCAGGAATTCCTAATTTCATACCTATTCTTCCTTGAACCAACCAAAAAATTATGGCCAGCTAACATTTGAGGCCCAGTGTCAAAGCTTCATCTAGTCCAGCATTCTGTTTCCCACAGTGGCAAAATCAGGCATGCCATTGTAGAATGCATGGGGTGGGACATTTCCTTCATACTGTATTGTCAGATTGGCATTTTAGGAATTTTGTATTGTACATTGTTTTCCTTTTCTTACTAAGTTTTTCATTGATTTTACCTGTTTTGTATTTCTTCTTTCTGTTAAGTTGCTTCAAAGTGGCAAACAAATGCAAATCATAATAATTATAAATAATAAATATTATTGTTGCATCATAATTTTGATTAACACTTATGGTACAACGGTTTTTTATTATTATTACAAATACATTGGCTGGTAAGAGACCTGTAAAAGAGAGCTGGGGATGTGGGCATATCAAGAGAAGCTCATCTTAGAATTGTAGAGTTGGAAGGGACCCCAAGGGTCATTTAGTCCAACCTCCTGCAATGCAAGAATCTCAACACACCGTTCCCCATCCAATTTGCTTAGCTTTGCAAATGTGCTAGCAGTTTTACTGCTGCACCACTAGCCACAGCCACCAGGGGGTTTGGAGCTTCCTGCCTATCGCAGAAGCCAGCAATTAAATGAGATTTCAGTGAAGGTCAGAATGTTTGAATTTTTCCAGATGCAGGCACAATAGAGAGCAGTTCACTACACATATCTACTAGGATGAGAAGAAAACAAGCCAACAAACAAAATATATCTACTGATGATGAAACGTACCCTAGCTAGATTTGGGCTGCTACGCCAAGCGCAGCAGACGTGCTTAGTTGTGTTAGGAACAGGATTAGACAAATACTGTAGATATATATACACACTCACATAGGTCGAAGATCACTGACAAACTCATACTACAATATTATGAAAACCATTTCTTTTTAAAGGCAGTGCATGCAGAGCTTATGGCGGTGGCTCCATAAACTGTGCTTCTCAGTAGTAGAATATGTGTTCTGCATGCAGAAGGGCCCAGGTTCACTCCCCAAAATCTCCAGGTGGGGCTGGGGGGACTCCAGAGAGCCAGTGGGGACAATTCTGAGCCAGAGGGACCAATTGCCCAACTCACTATAAGGCGTCTTCCTTCGTGAGCTAATCTTGGCACAGGGTCAGGTGGATATTAAAACTAATTACCTCAAGAACCACAACTCAAATTAATATGCAAATTTTACGTAAGCACATCTGCTAACAGGCTGCTTCTTTTGTATAAGTAGATATTAGAGGCAGGGTGTTGAGGAAGGGGCAGGAAGGGTGGAGAGGGGCTAACTTTCCCATTAAGGGTCCTCTCAGACAGCCTTTTGAGTGTAAAGATCCCTCATTAGGGCTTGGAGCACTTGATAGCTCCTTCCTCCATAATTGATGACACTGGTTCTTACAAATCTCGCTGAAGTAAGTCTCAATTAACATGCAAATTTTGGGTAAGCGCATCTCCCCATCTCTACTTCCTTGGTACAAGTTCATCACCTCTTGAAGTTGCTCTGGTTACCAGAGAACAGTGTGGTTTGGGAGCAGCTATACAAATATACGGTTCTTTTAGGCAGGGGGGAAAAAAACAACAGCCAAAAGATAAGAATAAAACACAGAAACACTTACATAGGCCAAACCATCATTATGCTACCTTATCTTCAGGAGGTCCTTCTGCCAAGAGAGGGGCCACCCTTATTCCCGTCAAAGTCCACACCATCTCAAAGCGTCCTCGTAGAGGGCCTTTGTTTTACAGCCAAACCACTAATATATTTTGCAATCTCTCCAAATAGCAAAGTTCAGAACATCTTACCACAATCTAACCACAACTAACTGGGCAAAATTCCCAGCTTAAGCAGGTGTCTGTCCTTCCTTTATGTCTCTCTTGCTTGCGTCACCCTTCAGCATTGCCTCTGATCGGGGTTTCTCTCTCACAGAGCTCCCACAATCAGCCATTTTGAGCAATCTTCCATTTTGACATCTGCTTTGGCCAACTTAGTTTAATCTGCATCATCTCAAAAGCAAGCCACGGGGCCTACAATGCAAGCTGGGACGCAATAGCAGGGCCTACCTTCAGCAAGCAGCCAACACAACAGATCCAATACACCACAAGCCCCTACACCTTTGGCAATAATCTGAGGCACCATAAAGGATTGTGAATTATGAGCTACAGAAAGGTTGGGTCCTTTGAAAATGCCAAAAATGCTTGGGATGGCCATAAAAAACATATTTTATTTAACTTAAAAGCATTTATAAACCACTTAATATTTCAAAAAATTCTAAGCAGTATACAATATGAAAACAATACACAGAGCGTGCAGATATGCATCTATTTTGCACTCAGGTATTTGTAAAGGTAAAGGTAAAGGGACCCCTGACCATTGGGTCCAGTCGTGACCGACTCTGGGCTTGCAGCGCTCATCTCGCTTTTTGGCCGAGGGTGCTGGCATACAGCTTTTGGGTCATGTGGCCAGCATGAGTAAGCCGCTTCTGGTGAACCAGAGCAGCGCACGGAAACGCCGTTTACCTTCTCGCCGGAGTGGTACCTATTTATCTACTTGCACTTTGACGTGCTTTCAAACTGCTAGGTTGGCAGGAGCAGGGACCGAGCAATGGGAGCTCACCCCGTTGCGGGGATTCGAACCACCAACCTTCTGATCGGCAAGTCCTAGACTCTGTGGTTTAATCCACAGCGCCACCCATGTGTACCACCCATTATACAATATGAAAACAATAAACAGAGCATGCAGATATGCATCTATTTTGCACACAGGTATTTGTACCTAAGTACAAAAACACCTTGCAAATGGCTACCAGCTGCCCTAATTCAGAGGCAGCCAATACGGTCCCACCACCACTGGTTTCTGGACTACAACACCTTTGACGATTTGCTGCTGGCTGGGGCTGATAGGAACTGGAGTTCAATAACATCTCAAGGGCACCTCGTTGACTACCCCTGCTCTGAAAGAACTCATTTCCCCCAAATAAACCTTCCCTAGGAAAGCACATGATTCCACTTATAGCACTTTGATGAGCACCAGGAGTGTGGCGTCAACACTGCTGTTTGCTCTGTATTCAGCCCATTTCATTTATGCGTTTTGTAGCGGTGAGCAAGGGGAATAGCATGGCCCAAATGCATTTGCTGCTGATGGTTCCAGGGTGCTGAGCCCAGTGAAGTGGGTGGGTGTCTGAGAGTCTCACAGCTGCCTCTTCTGGCAACTTCATGGAGATGCTGACTGGCATTTGTTATTTGTAGGATGCCAGCTCTTGGCATCCCCTGAATGTGCTCATCACTTCCAGCAGAAAAGAGGTTTCTGGCCCTCACTGTTTGGGACAAAACTGGGGGGGGGGGGGAATCGCTTAATCATATGCCTCCCCACCAGACTTCAAGTCCAAGGAAACATTAATTTTCATGTTGTTGTTTTTAAAACATGAGTGAAGAGAGCGCTCACAGCAGCTCTGCGTCCTCAAAGAGTGCTCTCTGCTGCCCACCCTCCTGGTACATTGTTTGCCTTGGAACTTGGTACCCTGATTCCCCTCACGGAGCTACAAATATGGTTTAATAGACAATCCCTCTTTATGGGGAGCTCTAACTCTGAGGGGGAAAGGCATCTCCTAAGAACTCTTAGCACCCTTAACACGGTTCCCAGCATTCTTGGGGGGAGGCCATGACTATTTAAAGTGGTATGATACTTTAAATGCATAGTGCAGATAGAAAGCTTTGTGGTGGTGGGGACTCTTTCTTATATGCAGGTGCTCTGGTGGTAGAGATACAGTGGTACCTTGGTTTAAGAACAGCTTAGTTTATGAACAACTTGGACGAAGAACGCTGCAAACCCGGAAGTAGGTGTATTGGTTTGCGAACTCTGCCTTGGAAGCAGAACATGTTCCACTTCCTGTTGAGTGTGTTCCATTTGTAAACTGAGTCCCCCGCTGCTATGGGAAAGCACGCCTTGGTTTAAAAACTCTTTGGTTTAAGAACAGACCTCCGGAATGGATTAAGTTCATAAACCAAGGTACCACTGTATTTAGAGACCAGTTGACCTGGTGCCTATTCCTAGGCTAGTGGCCTGGTGACCCACTGATTAGCTCCAGAACAAAACCTGGATTGATGCTGGCAGGATCCAAGCAGGCATGCACCATCGTCTGCCATCCTTGCCATCCCACTTGCATCATCCATCACCCCCTTCCCTTTGCACACCATTGCACAATGGGAAAGACAAGGCGTCTGCGCCAGCCTCTCTGAGATACTTTGGAAAGTAGGCGGCTGCATTGCAGGGCATGGAAAGGACCGGCTTGTTTGCCTCTCTCACGCTACAGTTAAGACCCAGCTCAAATCTGAACCAGATCATCTCAAGTTTGACAGCCTAATGTCATGGTGCCAACAAAGCTGCTCCAACACACACAAACACACCAATTCTAGGAGGAAAAGAACAAGCCACGGGCATTGTGGCCCTACGCTGAGGCTATGACCCATCCTTTCAGTTCTGTCCCACGTGATGTCAGAATCAAGCCTTTAGTGTGTCCTTCCCATTATAAATCAGACAGGTACCTTCTCAACTGCTAAGGACGTTCCTCTTTCAAGCAGCCTTCTGAACGGAGATCTTTATCCCAATTGGTATCTGTTTCGGATTTGAATTGATTTTATGTATGTGTTGTCGTTTATATATGTCTTTTTAAATTGTATTTATATATGCAGTTGCTTTAACAGATATATCAAATTGCTTCAGGTTGTCTCATGGGAAATGATTCATGAGTGAAAATAATAATAATAGGGTGGTGGTAGTAGTAGTAATGCTCATCTAAGATGCAATTTCAGTCTCAGAATCAGGAGAGACACTGTCCAAGCACATCTGGGTTCAACAGGCCTCTGCTGTGCCCTCCTGATGGCTCAGGAATTGAACCCCCAGAGACTGCTAGAGATCCTGCCACTTCAGGGGCTGCTTAATATGGCTATTTCTGGCTATGGTAATGTATGTATCTGAGCAAGGGAGACAAGCATCAAAAAGCTCACCTCTTCCCAGCCCAGTTAGTTATTATTACAGCCCTGACAGGGGGAGAGAACTGCCATCCAGGGTGTGAGCTCATTTAGGGAAATGGATGCATTGTGAGAGAGGCACAAATATTATCTGCAGCTACACACTGCGGGAGGGTCCTGCCAGGCGCACACACACTTAAGCAAACATTTACGCACACATGTGCACACACACACATTCTTAATCTGATAGAAGCGTAGAGGCTTTGGCTAGCAAAGCAAAAGAACTGCAGCTATCATGGCAGAAAGAGACTGAGACCCTCTGGAACTAACCCCACCTTCAGGTGAGTGGCCGCTGCTTTTGTAGGCATGTGTATGTCTCCCCCTGCAGTGGGGCAAATGAAAGACAGGAGAGGCCAATCGCTTGCTGTCAGTCACAATAATGAGGGATCTGACAGAATCAAGGTAGCGCATAGCAACAGTTCTGACAAGAGGCACAATGCCACAGATCCTCAGAAACATCCCGCTTGCAGCCAGTGCAGCAGCCAATTTTCAAAGAGCTGCTGAGCATTTGGAAGAGACCAGGGGTTGGGGGGAGAGGATGAATAAGGGTGATGAATGTGTGCGCTCCAGACCCAGCGGCTGCTTTGGCTTATTACTCTACACCAGCTGGATCCCACCAAGCTGTACTCATGAGATTTAACAAACCAGAAGCACATTAACCTGACACAGTAGTCACTACAGCCCAGAACAATGTCCTCTGCCCCTTAAAAAAGATGTGCAGCCCATTGATCCCTGGAGAAGGCAAACCTTTTCAACATAGGGCCTTCTGCTATCAGCATAGGGCAGAATAGAACCATCTACAACTCACTCTTCATATACCCATTTGTGTCGCAGCGGCCCCTGTGTGGTTGGACCTTTCCAATAGTGGCACCACAAAGTTCCTCTGCACCAACCAGCTTGTGCTTGGGAGAGTCCAAAGAACTTCAGATATATTTGCCTCAGCAACCCTTACATCTACAGAGCCCCATACTTGAGCAAGATCTCACAGGGTAGACTTTCAGAACCATGGGCAACACTGACCAAGGGAGGGCTAAAAGCACAAACCCGCTCTAGAGTAATCGTGGTAATGCCCCTACCTGCAAGTAATGCATGAAAAGGGCTAGAGTGGTTTGCCATAGGTGAGATTTCCTGGTTCACAGCTCAGGCTCTTAACCACGATACTACAACCGCTCTATCCCCTTCTCCAGATCCCATGGATTAGACAAATTCATGGTGGATAAGGCTGCTACCCATGATGGCTATACTCTGCTCCTACAGTCAGAGGAAGGATACTTCTGAATACCCATGGATGAAAACTGCAAGAGGGCAGGATATGCGCTTGGGTCCTGCTGGTGCATCCGGTTGGCCACTGAGAAAAGGATGCTGGACTGGATAGATCACTGACCTCATCCAGCAGGGCTATTATGTTAACATGTGCTCCAGAACTGAAAATAATCTTTCGCAACAAGGGTTGAAATACTGCACACATACCGTTACTCCAGAGGCACATCTGAGTGCCTAAGAAGTGGAATTCTGGGAGGGTTTCGTCCCTTACTACTATAAACCCACCATCCATCATCCAGTGTTGTCAACAGATCTCTCCTGATAAAAGTCTGCACTGAAAATCTAGCTGTTGTTCTCTTTACGATCCAAAGACCACTACGGAAGGCACAGCAAGCACGATGATTTGCCCCCAAAGGTATGTCCCACCTGCATAATGCTCATGAGCTACAGGACACTATTCGGTTAGGGGCCCAGCACCACCAAGAGAAAGAAAACAGCCATGAGGAGTCAAGGCAGCAACTCTCCGACTGATCTGAGAAAGAGTAGGAGAGTGCACTGCCCTGTCCTCTCATCTAAGGGGGAGTAGTAGTAGAGAATGAAAAGACTGTCCCAGTTCACCCGCAAGGAACTTGTAACAAGCAGAATGTGTCCCTCACTCCTTCCCTCTCCCCATGAACCCAGAACTCAGGTAGTGTTCATCCAGGGAGAAGCCAGAAATGAAACTCCAAAGAGTTATAAACGCAGCAAAATGTGAACAAACTTGTTACCTCTGGTCTGAGAACACAAAAGGGGTTTTAGTATGTGTGGCTAGAGCTCACCAAGAACAAGTTTCCTGGGATTTCACTTAAGCAATGGTCTTACAAGCTTCCTACTTCTCCAGCAGGGAGGGAGGATCTTGCCATGTGAGGCTTCTGGGAGCAGACAGGCCTTGACACCATGTTGGGCTTTACTCTGATGGGTTAGATCAGCATACGAGCCCAATGTGTCCAGTCCAGTGACAATGTTAGCGCACAGAGCTGAGCGACTCTGACACAGACCATTTATCAAGCCCTTTCTGCTGCAAGCAAGACCCTGGTAATACTGCTCAGTATGGGACTATGATGTGGCCGAGACAGCAGAGTGGTGTTTTGTTTCTTCTGCCAGTGCTGTGGAGCTACTGGCGTGCATGTGTGTGGGGAGGGGGGGGAATGGGACCCGAACATGTGATGCATCCTTTTATAGCATCATCGGCAGAAGAGATTTATGAAACCAATCCTACCCACTTCCCAAGTCAGTTTGCAGTTCCCATGCTTGCTAAGGACTATTTCTCTGTGTGTGTCCATTGAGGAGGAGTCAGAGACATTAAAAGAAAGGCAAAATTACAAATCTGGCCCTTTACCTGTTCCCAAAGCAAATTGCCTCTCTAGCCCCTCCAAAGCCTGTCCCTGATGTAGACAGCAGTTGCAGCATCTCTAAATTCCGCTGTCTGAAGGCATGTGGCCATCACTCACTCCACAGTTACTGTCCCCTCAGACTTTGTTAACAAAAGATCAGGCCTGGAACACACTGCTCACCTCGGCTGCTGAGCCTAATTAAGCACTGCGGGAATGTTCCATTTATGAATGGACAGACAGCTCCTCTTACGCCACTTTTGATGTGCTGGGTAAAAGGAGATGCTAGGAAGCCCTGCCTTGGGAGCCTGTTTTGGGATGGGTTGGAGGAGCTGAATGGAGGGGGTGGAGAAAAGCTTCAACCCTCAAATGGAACCTATTATTCTCTTGTGCCCAAGCTGACATCACTCAAGCCCAGGAAGAAAGGACATTGCCCATGTCACAAGGCCATCTAAGCAAAGCAGTAGCTATTCTTAATTTCCCAGGAGGTTTTCCAAGTAGTAACACACTGCAGCCAAAACGGAGAAAAGGTTCATCACTCTACCATATAGTTCATAGGTAAGGTTGTGTATATTAGAAGGGTTCAACATTCAATGCCAAATTGCCCCCAATTCTGTGTCAAGTAAAGCTGACTTTTGCATCCTATATCAGTTTTGCAAGCTGAGCAAATCTGCACCAATTTGCTTACTTTGCATAATTTATTTGTTTCTGTCCATCCCAAGGAGCTATGGAAAGGCCTTGCATTCTGATGACTGGGAATTCTACAAAGCCCTTGATTTCTGAGGGTTCCGAAATAACTCCCACACTTGCAAATCTCTTGTATGTTATGGACTAGAAACATGCTTTTAAAATATAAACAGAGATTCTCTGGGTGCTGTTTAATGTACCAGACACCAAATTTCTGTCCATGTAAAGTGCGATCATGCAGATGCAGAACAGAAAAGAGTCCTGGACCACTGGACTTCTCTTCCAAAAAACATTTCCGGAATCCTTGCTTGAAGCAGCTCACTCTCACACTTCATTCATGACACATCCTGCAACACTTAGCTCTCTCAAAATCACCCTTGACTGCTTAAGATTATGATTTCCCCAGTCAGGGGAAAGGGTTTTTGGCACTCTCTTGCCATGGGCAGTGGAGTGTGAAAGTGTTCACAGAGTACAGCTCCTTTCAAAGAGCTCAATAAGGTTTCTAGGGTGCCTTACTGCCAGCCCTCTAGTTTTCAGTGAATTTCAGGCGAGCTGCACCAGCTTTGAACCCTGACTGCACTCAGCACTGAATCCTTGTATTTTCCTAGGAAGCCGCCTATTCCGCCTAGAAAAAGGGAATATCTATTTTGCTGTGTTCCAGAAACTCAAGATCCACCAACCAGAGATATATTCACTTAGAAAAAAATTAAATCCGAGCCGAAGTGATTGGTTTTGAATACCAGAATTGAACTGAGCTTATGGTACTTCCACACACACAAATTCCACTCCTGGCAAACCCCTTCCCAGGCTTCCTTAATTTAAGCAGTGTAATAAATTGGGAGTTTGAAAGCCTTGCCAATCTACTTCAGACCATCCAGAGTCTTACCAGTCAGTTTCGATCTACCTTCTGCCTTCCCCTGGCCTAGGGATTTCACATGCCCAGACACTGGTTCAAAGAAAGCTGCTTTAAACTAGGAACTGCATACTGACCTGTCCATGGTGCTGATATGGCTCTCATTACTCTAGCTATGGGTCGCTGGCCCATGGTGCATTTAACTGGGGCTCTTTTGGCCTCTGCCCACACAAGTGAAGCCTCTGCTGGCGGAGAAGCCAGCCGCCACATTCCAAGTGTGCTCTCTTTGGTGCAATCTTTATTTTAGACTCCAGCCCTTCCAGTTATGCTCTGAATTTGTTGATAAAGGGAGAGGAAACATTTTCTCTGAAAGGAGAGGCCCGTCTGGCAGGGATATTAACTGGAGGGCTATTGTCCCCAACAGGCACATATGGTCTGGCAGTGTTCAGGCTCCACACTGTATCTATGTGATTGGGCCATTGTCCTCTAAGTGGCTTGCTGAGACCTCTAGATCCCCAGCACATGACAACTCCAGTGACAAAGGAAGCAGCCAACTGGACATACACAGTAAGCCCAGCCAAGAACACACAGAGGGGATGTCCCTCTAGGTTATGGCTCAGGCATGCTGGCTGAGCACCAGAAAAAGAGGCTTCCAAGCCATGCCTCTATGGAGCTTGGTTCAAGCTGTTTGCAGTTCATCACTAAAACACAGAACCAAGCAAACACCAGTTACTAACAGCCAACAGTGGATGGATGAAGTGAGCTGTCCACAGGTGAGGTTCACCATCTGTGTTGATCTTCCTGAAATGGGTTCCCCTGGTAGACTGCACATTGCCTGGCCAAACCAGAGAGCAGGTGAGGTGGAAGGAAGCAAGACCGTGAACCAATGATGTATGGCATCTAATCTGTCTGAAAAACTCTGGAAATTTTTGATGAAACGAGCTGGCTGTTGACAAAACAGCCATAGCTCAGTGGCAGAACATTTGATTTGTATGGTGAAGGTCCCAGAATAAATCCCCAACATCTCCAGGTAGATATTCTCAGCTTGATACCGTGGGGAGCTGCTGCCATTCCGTGTAGGCAATACTGAGCTAGATGGAGAATGGTCTGATTCAGCATAACCACTTGCTACGTTCTTGTGTAACCACTCCAATCCAAAGCTGTGCTTCTGTAACAAGAAGGAAACTAATAAATGGGCTATAGAGTATTCTGTTACAGAGATCTTGATTAGAGTCCCCTCAATACTAGTACACCTAATGTTTGAGAGGGAGAATTGGGAAAGCCACAAGGATGTCTCAGAAGGATGTAGAACAGCATAAAAGACCACCAAGTTAGATATTAATAGGGGAACAGCGAGGACACAAGGAGAGCTAAGGGAAACCAAGAATATATGGGTGTGTGATAAAAAGATTCTGGGAGACAGGGAACAGGTAAACAAATTCCAGCTAACTGCCAAGTGAAGCATGAATTACACACATGGCTGTCGTAACACAAAACATTATCAAGTAGGCAAGTGCATTAGCCACTTAAGTCTTACATAGAGTGGTGGTTACAATCATATTCTTTGTCCTATAGGCACCTCAGGCAAGATAAATCTTGACTCCTGCTCTCTACTTGGAAAGTACTGAAGCATGTACTAGCGTGCCTGAACAAACAAAAACTCTTACTTTTATTCTGTGGAATACAGACAGGATCTTAGCACTAGAGGAAACTTAATGGTTATGCAAGGTTTGAGGTTGGCACCAGTCTTAAGTTTCACCAAGCTGAAATGTTAAAATCTATTCTGTGTACTACTTCCTGGAACCACTGGACTCCTTGGGTCACCTCACCAGGCTCTGTGAGCCCTAATGATGTTCCCACAGCCATACCCAGACAGTTGTTTCCTGCAAGAGACTACAGTGGTACCTCGGGTTAAATACTTAATTCGTTCCGGAGGTCTGTTCTTAACCTGAAACTGTTCTTAACCTGAAGAACCACTTTAGCTAATGGGGCCTCCTGCTGCTGCCGGAGCACAATTTCTGTTATCATCCTGAGGCAAAGTTCTTAACCTGAAGCATGATTTCTGGGTTAGTGGAGTCTGTAACCTGAAGCGTATGTAACCTGAGGTACCACTGTAGTTTGCTCCTGTTCCCATGTCTTAGTGAGAGGTCCTTGAGGTTTCACTCCCAGATTGCTGAATTCCTCCCATCTCCTTCTCCTGTCACTGACTTGCCTCTACAGCATTGACCTTTCTTTTTATACTGGGGGGAAATGGGATGGATGTATATAATTTGTGATTAAGTCTACTACCTATTTCCTTACCAAAATTACATTCAGTATTTTCCATCTCATATGGTAAGAATTTGTCATTTTGGTGATGTGGCTCAGGGACTATATATTATAAAATTGTAGCGAGGATAAAATGGGGATATAAATGATAGCTAATCCTTTGGTGCCCCTACTCCCCCAAATTTGATTGTTTTCCTGACACATCATCCCTTTCTGTTCCTGTCTGCCAATGTTTCCTCAGCTCCATCTCCCATCAGGCTCTCTCTCAGATTCCTTGCTCCATACTAGTGGACTGGCAAAGCTCTTTGCACTTGCTCCCCAGCACTGAAAAAGCCGCCCTAGACTTCTACCTAGTCCCCCACAGCCACCAGCACTGGATTTAGAGAAGTGCAAAATACTAAAGTAAAAAAGGAATTATTGTGAAAACAAGACATATTTTGGGGAAGGCATCAATTTTTGTCCTTGATCAGGGCTCCATGTTCCCAAAGGCCACCCCTGTGGGTCACAAATTTCTGGTTGGAGGGCTCAAGAATGCTGCTTGGCCCTTTCCTGTTCCCTCAGCTCTGCCTGGGCCCAACATTCAGCACAGCTTAATTGGGTAACTAAGGTGAGCATACTGACAAGGCCGAAGATAAGTTCTTTTCTCCCCTCTGAAGTGGAAGCAATTGCCTGGATGCGTCCTCCTGAGGCTCGCCCTGTCTGGCGTCCTTGAATCGCCCCGCTTCCCCTATCAAGCTCGCCTTGCGTTTAAACGGAGAGTCGTCCTTCACTGGAGGATGAGCCAGAATCTAGTTCAAATGATTTCCACCAGGCGCACTTTCCTAACTCGCTCTTCCTCCCCCTGTACCACCGATAACAAATGGCCCTCCGTCTAGACGCGCACGTGGCCGCTCAGCGCCATGTTGGCACGTGGCTTTCTCCGGCGTGAGCCACGAGGGAGGCCCCGGAGCCGCCGCGCGCTGCAGCTGCCTGCCTCTTCCCCAGCCCCTGCAGTTCGTAGACTTAAACTCTGCCGCCGCTTCGGAGAGAAAAGCCTGCTGCTCAGGAGATGAGGGCGAAGGCGCTTCTGCCGGCCTGCCCTTCATGCTCCTCTTTCCCCTTTGCTTTCCTGCCCAGGCTGGTCTGTTCGGTTCCTCTGGGGCCGCTCGCATGCATCCTGACACCCGGGTCACCCCTAAGACGACCCCTCTCCATGCAGGCCGTGGCCGCTGAATGGGGGCGGGGGGCGCCACGAACTGAGGAGAAACTCGCTCCGAAGACGCCTCCGGGGCTTCTCTGCCGGCTGCCCCTTTTGCTGAATTACTGAGAGGGTGGCCCCTGCTGGCCAGGCCCATTCCCAAAACATTCGCGAGCCGGAGTCACGCCGGGAACTGGAGGCTCAGCAAGATCCCGATGCCACCTGCAGGAAGCGAGGGGAGGGGGGAGAGAAGAAAAGCAGCCGCTCCTCCCCTCCCCACCCCTGTGACCCGGGGAGACGGGCTGATGCGATGCGTACAGACAGGTAGAAGGAAGCGGAGACATTGGAGCTGGGAAGCCCATTAGCGCAGCCGCAGCCTCCCGCGGGACCAGAAGCGGGGAGCTGACACGCAGCGCCCACCCCCTCCCCTCCTCCCGCCCTTCCCCGGTCGCTTTCTTCCTCTCCCGCCAGCGCCCTCGCGGGGACAGCCCCGCGGGCCAGACGCTTTTAATTAATTGCCCCCTAACAAGCGCGCGGGAATCTCTTAGCGCGCCGGAGTGTCGAGCTGCGGAAGGGTGGTGGAGTGGCAGGAAAACGCGGCCCTGCTCCGGGCGGGAAGCGAGCGAGGGCGCCCTGCCCGGAAACGGGGCCTGCCGGGCCGGGCCTGCTTCCTACCGCGCTTCTCTACGTGGAAACTGGAGCTAGGTTTTATTGGAAGGCCGTGTGAACGCTTTCAAGTGTACTTCGAGTCATTATGTCCATTGCTGTAGTCTGGTTTTGGAGGCCAGTGCCTCTCTGAATGCCAGGAAGTTTCTCTACACCGAAGCAAAATGTATGAAGAGGATGATGTCCTCCCCATCCCAGGCCTTCCCTCACTTTAAATGTGGGTTTATTTTAAAATTATCCTAGGCTCTTATGATGCGGGTGCTTGCTTTTTGGAAAGAAAGTCCCCACCTTGGTCCCCAAGCCTAAGAATGTGAGGACAGATTAGGGTTTGGCGCACTGCACATGCTCAGAATCAGACTGCTTTCTAATTGTTTTGTGTATTCTTGGATCCTAGGGTTAGAAATAGATTCTGGCCTTGGCACAAATTAAGTCTTGAGGCCAATCTATTATTAGAGTAAGGCATTGTACAGTCATACCCTGCTGCTACCATTTTAATTTAAAACAACAACAACAACCAGGTATGTGGACTTCTATATCCATTTCTCCAGCTAGTAGCTTTCCCCACTCTCATCTGGACATAGAGAATGGGGGAAAGTGGGCATGAGATTTTGTAATGTTCAAGCAGTTAAATGTCAAACTGACATAGAACTAGCAGATCTTACAAAGCCTGCTACTCCTGTTTTAGTTGGGAGGCTGGTTGTTTGGGGTTTTTCTTTTTTTTAAAAAAAGGCAAGCAGCATCTGGCAGGGATTCAAATAATCAAGTAGCTGCTTATTGCTGTGGATCAGAAAATTGTTTATTGGGTGGCATTTGCTGCTGCACCTAAAGCAAAGGCACAGTATGTGGAAAATTGTAACTTGATGCCTTTCAGTTTAAATTTTGTTGACTGTATTTGTGGTTATCATTTTTATTGCTTCAGCATTATGATGTATAATAGCTTTAAGGAAGGAACTGCAGTTTTAGTTATTACACATTATGATTGTTTCCTGGAGATTAACTTGTTGCTTTAGATATAATCTGTGGTTCGAACAAACGACCTATGCCACTGCTCCTATTTAAGGACTTCTAGTTTGCACAAGCACTATACTGTCTTTATCCTGCTTGCTTCCACAACAACACTGTAAGGTAGGTCTACAAACAGAAGCACCCCAGATCTGGCTTGCAGCTTAATTGATTTGATTTATTTACTGTATGTATAAGAGACCACCCAATAACATTGTTCCCTGGGTATCTCACAAACATAAAGTGAGAAAATACAATTAAAATACAATGTCATAAAATACCAATATAATAAAAGAACAACTTGCAATAAAAAATTCCAGCAGAGAGAATAAATTCATATGACTAAAAAACAAAAAGAAAACCTGCACATCGCATAAACATCCGTTTTTTCAGATGCGTGCCTTACTACTATGACATTATGAAGACTTATGTTCTCAGCATCCACCTCCTCCACCTCCATCACAAAGTCCTTTTCTGCTGGCAAAAAATAAGGCTTGAAACAGCCCTGAGGGGTTCAGCTTGTTATTAATTAAAATCTAAAAGTAGACAAATAACATTGCCTCTGACTTTGAAGTACAGTCCACGATTTCTCAGTAAGTGGAGTTTACAGCTAGAAAGATCTGTGGACACCTGTTTATAAAGAATGGATAAGATAAGATGCCATTGTTCTTTGACAATAGTGATTCACAAGCAATAAATCAATAGTGCCTCCAATGGAATGCACCAAAGAATCCAAGATCCATGGCCGAGATTCCAGATAGGTACTGGGCCAGCCTCCAAATGTGGTGACAGGAGAGAGAACATAGAGCCTGAACTGTGCAACTCACAACTTGACAGTATGATGCAAAGTGGTTGTTTATGCTACTGGTGACATAATACTATGACTGGTATTGTTGCTGGTTGCTCTGTTAGTCTCAGAGAATCAGAGAATAAGATGCAGAATAGATGCCACATAAAATACTCTACAGTATGTGGCAATATGCTCTATACTCTACATCAATACTCTATTGATGTGGCAATATGCAAGCTGCTGAGCTATACAGTACCTTTCTTCCAGTAGATCCAGTTCATATCAAGTTTCATTAGTGTAAGAATATTCAACCACAAAACTCAGATGGGAAAGGAAAGGAGCTGCTTGAGGAAGAATTATGTGTCCTTCTAAAAGGATGTGTTGGACTAGATGTTGGACTACTAATATGTGCCATTTTATCTGTTTCATGGCTTTGGTTCAAGAAAGCATAGAATAAAAGAGTATCCTGTAGTTGGACACATAGTTTAAACAATGCATTTCAGCTGTTCATTTCCAAATTTGCAAAGGTCATTTTCATATGTCCAGCAATGGCCTGAAACCCCCCTTGTTTATTCTACAAAAGGTCATAGGTAGAAAAAAATGGTTAGCTGTTTCTGTAGTGCAATTTACCTAGTGATCTTAGGAAGTTATACCCAATGTCTGACTGTCTTGTTCATTAATATAAAGTGAGACCGATCCACTTGAGTGACAAAACAGACTTCCCTTGCAGCACACCAAGGCCTTAAGTGGTGGGCAGGCTTATTCACCACCCCTCCAACCTCACAGTAACCAGATAGGAAACCCTATGGGTGTGGGGAGACTCTCTGGGGATGGAAACATGGGCATAGCCAAGGGGGCAGCTGCCCCCTCTAAATCAACAGAAATCCATAGCTAACTGAGGTTCTGCCCCCCCCCCAACAAAAGGCCTACCCCCTAGAAAAATCCTGGCTATGCCCAAGGATGGAAAGCAGGGAATGTAACAGGTTTCCTTGTTGGGGTGACCCCATGTCCTACTCCATTCACACCCCCAGTTACTACCACCTCCTAGGAAGAAGAAGGGCCTCCTTTTTTGTGTTTCCCAGCACAGAAATAGTAGCTCAGAGAGTGCCTTTTGAGCCTTCAGTGAGGTATAAACTACATTAGGAGTATAGGTTCTGCCTTTAATAAATCAGTCCATTGGTCCATTTAGCTCAGCCAGCCTTTCTCAACCTGTGGGTCCCCAGATGTTGTTGAACTACAACTCCCATCACCCCTAGCTAGCAAGGCCAGAGCTCAGGGATGATGGGCTTCTAGAAACCTGGGGACCCACAGGTGGACAACTGCTATGATTGGCAGCAGCTCTCCACAAAATATTAGATGGATTACTCAGCCCCACCTGGAGATGCTTGGGACTGAACCTCGGATGCTATACCCAGGGCTTGCTCACCCTTAAGTCAAGATGAGGCAGGATCCACAGGAGCAGAAGATCTGGCCTCCATGGAAGACACTGCCCGCTCCTGCTGTCATGGTGGCACTGGCAACTGCAGCAGCACTCCCTGGAGGCTGGATCCTCCTCAGCAGTCCCCCTCACTGCCACCTCTAGTGGCCTCTTGGTGAATAGGAAGTACTATTGGTTTCCGTGCACCCTTGTTCCCAGTGTAGTTTGTTCATCCTTGATGGGGAGGTGCACCTCCTCACCTCACAGCAACACTTACTTATGGGGCCTGTGCTCCTCTTCCTGGCCAAATACCCCAAACGTCCTTCTCTCTGGCACCCCTCCTGCTTTGAAGGAGGGGTGTATGACCTTGAGCCGTTCCCTTCCTTTCCATTTCTGGGCAGCAGAAGCTCCCTGCCGGCTGGCTTCTAGAAATCTCTGCCTTTTCCACACACTCTTGAATGTGAACATTTTGGGGCCTGCACCTCGCCTTCCTACTTTTGACAGCTGGCTGCGCTTGGCATGTTTGGGTGGAGAAGCAGGACTGACGATGGGGCATAACGGAGGCCAAGATTCACAAGCGTTTATAACCCTTTATTTGGATGGATACCGGCGAAAGAATAAATCAGGGGAATCAACTCTGAAAACTTGCGGTGCATTTATTTACCTTACCAATAAATAACCAGGCTGCAGGCTTTTATTAGGGGTTGCGGAGAAAGGCTTTGAAGCAGCCTTCCTCTAGGTTAGGAAGTTAAAGGATTGGTCAGCGTAATGCAACGGGATTCCCTCCCGCTTTCCCCTCCCCTCCCCACCCCCAGTTCCAGCCTAGCTCTTCTTACCTCCGTGCCACGTCGGCGCGCACAGGGCGTGGGGTAAGGTGCCCGTGGGATGGGACGGGGCAGGGCGCGCCAGAATCCCAGAACCCGAGCCGTGCTCCGCTCCGGCGCCCTGCCTTCAGACCCTCGTTGCTTTTTAGGGCAGCATGGAGCCTACAGGCGCCCGAGCCACCGCGTCACTCCCAAGAGAGACGCGTGGCTGGTGCGTGCTGCAGGCCCCGCGGTAAGCGCCATCCCCTGCGGTGTGGCGCCCAGCGCCCACTGCCTCTACCCCCCCCCCGCCCTGAGCTACGCCTCTGGCTAACTCTGCCGGACCCGCCACCTTCCCTCCCTCCTCGCCCCCCGGATCGGGCCCGCCCACTCCCGGGGGCCCCTTTAAGAATCTGCGGGTTTTCACGGCGGAGTTAAAGATACCATCTGGAGCCTTATAAATCGAGTTCCCGCCGCGGGGCTGGCACTCCATTACAATGAAAGATTTTAGCGCACTTTACAACCTCCCCGGCCCGCGCCGACAGCAGGTAATTAAAGCAATAATTGCTTCTGATGGCGCTTCCTAAACGAGGAAACTTTGGTGTTAACCCTGCAGAGCGAAAAGGCTGTGGGTGGGGGGAGGGGTTGGCCAAGTCACCCGGGAGGGGAGGGGGTTGGAAATGCGAGGGCTCCGCCCCCACGGTGGCCCCGCGGGATCCTAACCTGGCGCGCGAGTCTCTAGAATTATATTTTTAAAAAGTGCAATGTGTGTGTGTGTTCTTCCATCTACGCGAAAACCGTTCTATTTTGAATGACAGTGATGTCTGAGCAACGTATGTGTTACAGCATACGTTTTATTTTATATGTGAGACAAACTGCATATCACACCCCCGCCGCCCAAAGCTTGCTTTTGTAAACATTGCGTTTAAAATGAATGTGTAAGATGTGTGCAAGTGACATTATATTTAAAAAACACAGTAAGTGCCTAATTTTGACTATCACATGAAAGCCCTGCTGCCCCCACTCCTGATGGGTAATTTGGCTTAACTAAAGTTTTCCCAGTAGTGATGTATAGAAGTGAGAGCTGGACCATAAAGAAGGCCGATCGCCGAAGAATTGATGCTTTTGAATTATGGTGCTGGAGGAGACTCTTGAGAGTCCCATGGGCTGCAAGAAGATCAAACATCTCCATTCTTAAGGAAATCAGCCCCGAGTGCTCACTGGAAGGACAGATCCTGAAGCTGAGGCTCCAATACTTTGGCCACCTCATGAGAAGACTCCCTGGAATAGACCCTGGTGTTGGGAAAGGTAGAGGGCACAAGGAGAAGGGGACGACAGAGGATGAGATGGTTGGACAGTGTTCTCGAAGCTACCAGCATGAGTTTGACCAAACTGCGGGAGGCAGTGGAAGACAGGAGTGCCTGGCGTGCTCTGGTCCATGGGGTCACGGAGAGTCGGACATGACTAAACAACAAAAAAGTTGCTCTATTGTTCTATTTACTTATGTATTCCATTTTGAGCCATCTCTTCCTTCAAGGTGGCCTGGTGGTTTCTCTCTTTGTACAGTATCTACATAACAACCTTGTGAGGTAGGCTGGGCTGATAAGGAATACAGATTGGCCCAAGGAAACCCTGTAAGCTACAGTCACTCAGTGGCTTCACCTAGCAAGCTCATATGCTTTACCTTTTTTCCTGTCATCCCTCAGCACTGAAGCCCCAAGAGGATGCTTAGGAAATCTTACTTTCCTAAAGCAAAAACATAGCTGGACATGAGGTTTGTTCAGAAGGGCTTCTTCTGCTCTTGCATCCAACCACTGACTCGTTTAACTGCTGCCAAATTAAAGATGCATCCAGTGTTTGCGCTGCAGCAGGTTATCCCCTGCCAAAAAAGGCAGCTCTGTGTTTTGCACTTTTCTTCCCCATCCCCAATTGTCTTCTTAGATGTGATTAAAATGCTATATTGAGGCACCATATCTGCACATATTGCAGATTTACATATTTCTGCAGGGATCAAGAAACAAAGCAAACTTTCAAGGCTGGGAAATAGTCTTGTCTGAGATGTGCTCACCTGCTGTGGCAGGTAGAATAGCCATAGGCAATGGTGGGGGAATAAGGTTATCAACATTTTTTACCATCCTGTGCTCCTCTGCCTTTAACATCAGCTTCATCTACAGGCACTAGAGTGATGGTGCTGATTTCTGTACCATCAAAAAGCACCTCCTCGCTTCTCCTGGTTTCTACAGAACAAGCTGCTCCTGAAGGTACAAGAGCAAACCTTTTTCTAATCAGCTGGTAACCTAGAGGGATTCAAGTATAAGCACCTTGGGAGATGTTTTAGAAGAGTTTGGATTTGGATTTGATATCCCACTTTATCACTACCCGGAGGAGTCTCAAAGCGGCTAACATTCTCCTTTCCCTTCCTCCCCCACAACAAACACTCTGTGAGGTGAGTGGGGCTGAGAGACTTCAAAGAAGTGTGACTGGCCCAAGGGCACCCAGCAGCATGTGGAGGAGCGGAGACGCGAACCCGGTTCCCCAGATTACGAGACTACCGCTCTTAACCACTAGACCACACTGAAAAGATGGTGAATATTGGGGCATATGAGGCAGCCTTATTTTGAGGCAGGCCTCACACAGTCTGTTACAAATAGCACCAGCTTTTTGAGGTCTCAGGCAATGCACATGGACCAACCTTCTTTTCCTCTTGAATACACAAATTACCTCTTACCAGGTACCCTCTGATGTGACCTATGAAGCTGGAGAAGGGGAGGTCTAGCATTTGGTATCTGCTAAACTGCAGCACCACCTTCAATACCAGATGGAAAGTGTTATGCTTCCCCTTCCCTACAACTGATCTGACAAGGAAAGAAGGCCTTGGAGATTCCCTTCTCCCCACCAGCTTCACAAACACTTTTGGGGAGAAGTGGGGCTCCTACATACAGCTTCACAGACTCAATGGGCTGCAAAGAACCTCAAGGATCAGCCTACTGTTTGGCTCAGTCTACGCTCCACCTGTCACAACGAAGGAGAGCGTATTTTACACTTGCCAGATGCGAGTCTAAAAAAGGAGGAGGCATGTGGAGTTCTGGGTTTCTTTCCTAAGAGATGCATAGAGGTGTTCTGGAATAACTTAAGGCACATCCATTAAGCTTAATGGAGCTGTGATCTTTCAGAATAAGGGTGTTAGTTGTTATTCTTGGGGGGGGAAATCAGCCACATTTGGCAATCTAAATCCAATATATCATATTTGATTGGTGTTTATCTAGCCACTTTCTATAAATCACAAATGAAAGCAGTTCCATGACTTCCCTACATAGGGACTTAATGTTCTGTTATTTCCTCGGGAGTACTCAGTTGCCCAACTTAGACATTTCCCCTACTATTTGACTCAAATCTTCCTCCCTGCATCTTAAAGCCATTTTCTGCTGTCCTGCTCTGCCGTGAGGGAAAACAACTGTTTCCCATTTTCTTCGTAGCAGGCTTTTAAATATTTGAAGACTGTTATCATGTTCTTAATCTTCTTTTCTCTAAGCTGAACATCCCCAATTCCTTCAACCTTTCCCCATACGTCTCGCATTCCAAACCATTTATCATCTTAGCTACCCTCCTTTGAACTCCCTCTAGTTTCTTTGCAGCATTCTTAAAATCTGGTGACTGAAACTGGACATACCATCCTCCAGCTGCAACCTATCCGGTGCCAAGTGAAGTGATATTATCTAAGGCTTGGTGCTCTAGTAGTCAGTGCAATCGCACATGACACTTTCTGGCACATGCAGTTTGTGATCCACTATAAATATGACTCCATCATCAACAACATCATTAGTTATGTATGGACAGAAGTATGTATGGCATCAGGTGCAGAATTTAGCTTTTTTCCAAAACGTGTGTCTAGTTTTCATAGAGAATATCAAAAAATACCCATCCAGACCACAAGAAGCTGCCTTAGACCTAGTCAAACTATTGTCAGTCTAGCTCAG
Source organism: Podarcis melisellensis (assembly GCF_964234715.1). Classification (NCBI taxonomy): domain Eukaryota; kingdom Metazoa; phylum Chordata; class Lepidosauria; order Squamata; family Lacertidae; genus Podarcis; species Podarcis melisellensis. Next base: position 67,000,452 of record NC_138529.1, on the reverse strand, counting down.
TATTGCTTACACTGATTGGCAGTGGCTCTTCTGCAGGATTTCAGGTGGGAAGTCTCTCCCAGTTATACCTGGAGATGCTGGGGATTGAACCTGGGACCTTCTGTGTGCAAAGCAGATGCTTTGCCACTGAGCCACAGCCTGGAGATGTGATGCACACAGAGAACTCGAATAAGCACAGGTTGCCCCACTAATTTCAGTAGAGAGAAAAGATCAATGTGCTCAAGAGAACATGCCAACCCATGGGAGTGCCAGGTTTCCTGCACCCATAATAAATTTATGCGTTGGAGCACTTAAGGGAGCAAGTTTGGGTGGCTCTTCCTAGCCTCCTGGTCCACCTTTGTGCCCTTCATCTTTGTTCGCCTATTGCCACCCATGCATGCATTCCATCCAGCCATTCCACCACTCTCTGCCAAAAGAACTGTAAATTCTCCTAACACTCAAATATTTGGTTAAGAAGAAAATATGCCAATTGAGCAAGTTATGTTAATTAAAGGTATTTGCATACATATTATTGCATACATATTACTGCTTTGCATAATTTATATTAAGCATAGCATTCTAGGACTGGAGGAGGCAAGAAATACACCCATTTTCTACCTTTAATAGAGGTAGAAATCCACACTTGATTTCCCACCTCCCAAAGGCTTACCCACAAAATCTAGAGTATGGTATGTAAGAAACAGAGAACAGCACACAGGGATACCTTGAGCTTTCTTGTGAACAATCTATAAACCTAGAGAATTAAAAGTTTTGCATTTTGAGTGGACGTTTGTGGCTTGTTACGATTCAGAATCAACCACATCATAACATAATCAAGGAGATGGCGGGGGACGGGACCTTACTAAAGAACAAATAACCAAATCACTGGAGTGCAGAAAGAAAGAGTAGTACCATCTGGATCATAAGAACAGTCCTGCTGAATCTAGAAAAGGACCCACCTAGTAGAGCAGCATTCTGTTCCCACAGTGCCCAACCAGGTGCCTATGGGAAGCTCACAAGCAGGACCCGAGTGCAGCAGGGTTCTCTGCACTAGTGATTCTCAACAATTAGTACTCAGAGACATGCTGCCTCTGACAGTGGAGGTGGAACAGAGCCATTGTGGCTAGTCATTTTTGATGTCCTCCATGAATTTGTCTAATCCTCTTTTAATACCATCCAAGTCTATGGCCATTGCTCTCTTGTGGGTCATAGTACTCTGCGAAGTTGTACTTTCTTTTGTCTGTCCTGAATCTTCCACCACTGAGTTTCATTGGATGGCCCCAAGTCATAGTATTGGGAGCAATGGCGGAAAACTTCTCCTTTCTCCCTGTCCACTTCACACATGATTCTACATACCTCTATCATGTCGCCTCTTACTCTAAAGTAAAAAGATCCAAATCTACCTTTCTACAAAGGGGAGTTGCTCCATCCCTTTGATCATTTTGGTTGCTCTCTTTTGAACCTTTTCCAGTTCTACAATATCCCTTTTGAGGTTAGGCAAACAGAACTGTTCACAGTATTGCAAGTGCAGTAACACCAGAGATTTGTATACAGTAAAGGCATTATGATATTGGCAGATTTTGTGTGTGTGTGTGTGTGTGTGTGTTTGCAATCCCTTTCCTAATTATCCTTTAGCACAGAATTCACTTTTTCCACAGCTGATGCACACTGGGTCAATATTGCCATTGAGCTATTCACTACAACCTGGTTCTCCTTCCTGTTCAGTCACCACCAGTTCAGACTCTGTGAATGTATATGTGGAAATAGGTTGTTGCTGTTTTTTGCCATGCTGGTCTTTGCCACTTCACAGGCCCAGAGTGAGGGCTTTTCACTGTTACTATACAATTGTAAGTATCCCTTCTCTAAAGGGTGTGTTTAAATGTACTTACAACTAATGTATGGCATGAAGAATGGAGTGGTGTTGCTAATCATTAATGATGACATGGTCACTAGCCAATATATGCCTTTCCACGTTCATGCAGCCAATTCCACACTGCCCCACAATAATACCAACCCCAAGACGGATCATTTGTAGAGCACCTGGAGTGAAATCTGCACGACAGTTGAGAAGATATATCCTGAGATACATACTGTCAGGAAGGAAGACCGATTCATTATTGCTAATGACACTGGAATGCAATATTGATGGCTATCCAGCTGGGCAAATACTAGAAAACTGGGATATGCCAGCTGGAGTTGTCAAGCACCAATTCTACCTGGGCTGTGCTCCAGTGAGTTAGCAGCCAAAGACAGGCTAGGCCTGGCAAGCTGTGGCTGGTGTCTCTAGACCACCGGGAAGTGAGGTTAGGAAAGGCTAGCTGGGCCAGCCAACAAGGACTGGCAGTTTTCATTGCCGAGACACGTTGGCTCTGGACAAATTTATTTGAAATGAGGTACTTTGTGGGATCACCTGTGCTCCTTTGGAGAAGGAAACTCAAGTTGGGGAGGGAGGTTGAGATGAAAGTAGGTGCCTGCTCATGGGAAGGGGCAGTAGCAGAGGACACCAGTTGGCCAGGAGCCACAGGACCTAAAACTTATGTCTAAATCTCAGCATTTTGTGGCTTAACCGATGAAAATAATGTTAACCTCCCTGTTGACTGAGACAAATCTTAGCCAATCATTGGGCAAGTGATTTTTAGTTGGATACATCAGGGAAATTAAGTGCCCCAAAGCAAGAAGTTCAGCTTTATAAAACTCCAGAAACATGTATGCTCTCCCCACAATGAGTCAGAAGCCACACACAAAATCACACACAGTTAGATCCAGTGCACAACCCCTTCCCAACCTAAGCAAAGAAAGTAAGCCACATAACAGAAAATGGCCAAAGGTAAGAAAGAGACCTTCCCCTCTTTATTTTCATCCATCCATGTCCAGAGAAAGAACCCAGGAGTCCTGACATCTAGTCCCCACTGTGCTGACCTCTAGACTGATTTCTTGTTTGTACATCAATGAGAAAGGCATTAGATGGTTTACGAAGCAAACAAAAGCCAGGTTACTGATCTCTGCAGAACAAACACTCCCAGAACTAGGAGAGAACCCAGGAGGGGACCTGATTCTGCACTGGGCATGATCCCCATGCAAATGGAGAGAAGCAGTCCACGGGCAACATTTCTGCTATCTCCAAGGCTTTCATTTCACAGAGGATATTGATGGTAGGTCCTTGGTTCCTTATGTACTGGAGCTGAAGAGACTACACCTGATGACACTATCAGGGCAGTATTAGGGCAAGCTGGTTTCTGGATATTCCAGTCCCATAAACTGGAAGTGGGATGAGCTTGCACTGGTTGGTAACTGGTAGCCTCTGGGACAGTTGGTTTCTCTAATGCTATTTGCAAAAGCTATTATATGCCTTTGCAAAAAGAAAAGAACTTGATAACTCATTTCCTAATTCTTTGTAATCAGTGTTGCAATCATGCTCTTTGCAAAAGTGGCTCTTCTCTACATAAGATTTCATCAGCCTGATGCCCCCACCCCAATGAGTGGAGGTAGGTTGGGAAGTCATAACTGGGTGAGATTGAAAAACAATATTTGGACCATTACTATTTTTTAAAAAAGACTTGCTTAGGTGATGAACACTGTGCAAAATTGGACATAAAAAACAGAACAGAGAGGTGCAAGACATTCCTTACAGGCTTACCCAGCTGCCCACGTGAGTACCTCCCAACAAGTTCCTTGCTTCTGTTACACACACACACACACACACACACACACACACACACACACACACGTCTTCCTTTGAAAATATTGGGAAAGATCTAAAATCTTTCTACTTCTGGGGCCTCTTCCTGGTCCTTTGGGTTCCCCCAAGTCCTTTTACGCACTGAGCAGGCTGAACCTCATTCTGCAAGATCCATGCACTGTTTATGTCACTGGCTCTGCATGAGCAGCAAGCTACATCCACCACACCTGGGCCAAGCTGATCTGGCAGGAGGTCCTGGCTGGTGGACCTGGAACTGTGCCCACCAGCCAGACTGAAGCCAGGAGCATCAAAGGGGTGGGAGGACATGTCAGCCATGAAGAGGTTTACAGAAAGCTGCTCTCTCCCTCACCCACCTCCACCTCTTTCCTGCCTGGAGGAATCCCTGTGAATCCCAGTGCCAAACAACTCCAAAACTGACAGTGTCTGAGTTACCCAAGACCCACTGCTGCTGTCACTGTCATCAGGAAGTCCTTGTGAGGTGCGATTGCCACCACAAAGCAGCTTCCTTGTGGCTGGTCCTTGCAATCTGTTAGAAATATGTAAAAGTCCTAGGCACCTGCATCCCCGATCAGGGGGTGATCCATGGCATGCGTGGTGCCTATGGGGCCTGGGCCAGTCCAACTGAGTGGCACTTTGACATGTGACCCATGCTTCGTAAGAAGCAGCCACAGAGAAAGGGCTTTGCCATACAGCAGAGGTCGGATGCAAAACAGGCCAGAGTTCCCACTCTTATCAAAATCAAGCCAGAAATATCACTGACAGGATAAGATGTGCCATTTCCAAAATATAGCTTCCCATGAGGGGCTTGTCAAGAGTGAGCATGGCCCACCCAGGATGGAAGCAGGCAAGAGCAGGTGCATCATTTCTGGAAACAGAGGTCGGGGCTGAAGCAGCTCCTTATCTTTTACACCTTGGGGTGGGTGAGAGAGATGGGGAGGAGGCACTTTGCACATGCTCAAGAAATGCTTATTATTCTACCATGGTGCTGAACATTTATGGAGAGGGAGGGCTGGGTCCTGACATAAATTAACCCCGGCTAGAGCCTATATTTGGGAGTCATATCATAAATCAGCAATGGAGGCTGGTTTGCCCCAGCAATCTCAATCTGCCCTAAGCAGCCTCCACTTGCCTGCCTTTTAAATAATTATTGTTGCTGTTGCTGCTGTTGTTACTGATTTTATGTCCTTAGCTTCCTCCTAAAGCAGGCGTGGTCAAACTTGGCCCACCAGCTGTTTTTGGGACTACAATTCCCATCATCCCTGACCACTGGTCCTGTTAGCTAGGGATGATGGGAGTTGTAGTCCCAGAACAGCTAGAGGGCCAAGTTTGGCCATGCCTGTTCTAAAGGAACCCAGATTGGGAAAGTCTTATGCGTTTCTTGCATCCAATCCAGGGGGCAGCCTTGGCTGTCAGCTTCCTCCTTAGTCTCAGCACTTATCCATACAGTGGTACCTTGGGATAATAACTTAATTCGTTCTGGAGGTCCGTTCTTAACCTGAAACTGTTCTTAACCTGAAGAACTGCTTTAGCTAATGGGGCCTCCTGCTGCGCAATTTCTGTTCTCATCCTGAAGCAAAGTTCTTAACCTGAGGTACTATTTCTGGGTTAGCAGAGGCTGTAACCTGAAGCGTCTGTAACCTGAGGTACCACTGCACTTGCCTTTCCTCTGCTCTTTCCAGATATAGTCCATGGTTCAAAGCTCTGTGTTAAAGCACCCTTTTGTTTGCTCCAGAGCATTCCTTGCCAAAAACCTACTCTTTAAAGCTCAGTCAGAGGAAATATCAATCCGTGGAGAACCTGAACTGACTTTTGCTCCGATTCAGCTTTAAGAGTATGGTTTTGCGGGGAAAGTTTGGGGCAAAAAAGAAAATGCTTCAATGCATGTAGCATTAAAGAGTGGCCCTGTGTCTGGAAAGAGTAGGGCAAGTGAGGGTAAACCATTAGTGTTGCTATTATAGAATTCAGCAGGGAAGAGGAAGTTACTGGAATTACCGTATTTTTTGCTCTATAAAACTCACTTTTTCCCTCCTAAAAAGTAAGGGGAAATGTGTGTGCATCTTATGGAGCAAATACAGGCTGTGCAGCTATCCCAGAAGCCAGAACAGCAAGAGGGATGCTGCTTTCACTGCACAGCGATCCCTCTTGCTGTTCTGGCTTGTGAAATTCAGAATTATTTTTTCTTGTTTTCCTCCTCCAAAAACTAGGTGCGCCTTATGGTCTGGTGCGTCTTATAGAGCGAAAAATACGGTAGTTGGCTCTGCCTCTCATTGACTTTAGCGCCACCTGCTGTTGGCCTCCCTGCCTTTCACAATACAGTACCAGTGGGCACCAGGTGCCCATTTAAATCTACCTCCCCATGCCTAGTGTCCTCCAGATGTTATTAAACACTAGCTTCTATCACACCTAGCTATACTAACTGAGGTTGATGTGAGTTAGGAGTCGAAATACATCTGGAGGGCACCAAGCTGGGGGAAACTGCCCTAAAACCATAGTTAAAAACCCAGCAGTTCATGGCTTACCCAGCATCATAGAACTGTGTATCTGATTCTGTCTTACCACCACCCTTTTATTATTTTTTTTCAGACCCAACTGTCATAATTTTGGATGCTGCAACTTTGGCTCTGCACATTCTATGCCTCTTGAAGCACATTCAAAGGATGTTCTTTCCCTCAAAGGATTCTGGGCACTGGAGTTTGTTAAGGTTGCCAGGAATTGTGGTTCTGTGCAGGGTAAACTACAGTGCCCAGAATTCTCTGAGGGAAAGGATATGTTTCAAAGGTATAATGTTTGCCATGCCACCTGAGGAGGTTAGGAGCTCCTTCCTCAGCCAGTGCCTCTCTCTCACACACAGCTTCTAGCACACTCCCTGCCGCCAGGCTCTCGGCTGGAAAGCCAAACGGAGTTGCGCTCATGAGACTGAAGTTGGTTCCCAGTTCCCAGCCTCATGTTGTACTCGCAATAAACGGTAGGGCCAAGTGCTGATTAAGTCAGTGATTGTTATAAATGAATTTGTCAGTGGCGGTTTTGCATCACAATGGAATTTAGCTAATTAAGTATTTCAGCTGATAACACTTCTCCCATTACATGCAATTAGCAAAGCACTAGAGGCTGCAAAGATCTCTGCTGCCGCCCCTCCAGCCAACAAGCACATCCCCAGGGCTAGGGCTGGGCTACAAAGACCACCCAGAATCCCAAAAATGGAGGGTGTATTGCTCAGAAATCCTTGACGCTTGTGTTGTAGCATAATCAGATCCCACCCCATTCCCCAATACCAGAGCAAAATAAGATAACATGCATTGCTGGGGGTATGTATGGCGTAAGAGTAGCAAACATGTGGCCCTCCAAATGTTGTTTTAAATTTTTTTAAAAATTAAATTTGCTATCTTGATCAAGACAACAACTTCCATCATCCCCAAGCACTGGATATGCTGGTTGATACTAACAAGAGTTAGGGCCCAACAACTTGGGGTGGGCACAGTTTCTTCATCCCTGATACAGGAAAATGCATCTGCATCATTATGGAATGTGATGGTGACAATGACTGAGCTCCTGTCTTATAGGAATTACTGAGTTAGTTCTGCATCTTGGGAAGCCAAGTCCCATACGCTCATCCCAAGTGGTGTGGGTCTAGTAACTGGATCCTAGAAAAGCTATCAAAGGAAAAAACCAATCACACAGCTGGGGCCAGCCAGCTTGCCAGAGGCAACAGGTTCTACTAAGCACAGGAATCTCCCTTACATACTACCATTTTATACACAGGGAGTTTTTGTTTGTGTGGAATAGCATTTCATTGTGGGAGCCCTGGTCTACGCTTTGAAGCGACACAGCTGTGATAGTAGAGGCCGTCATTTCCCATTTTTAACTCATCGTTCCTTCCTATGCTTGTGCCCAAGGAACAGCCATACTCCATTTTCTGTTGCTTTTTTCCTACTAACCTTTCTTAGGACTAATTCTCACCAAGATGGTGAACATGTGCCTAGACTTTACCACTTCAAATTGCAGGGTGGGGACTTAAATTGTGGAGTGTTTTCCTAACATTGCCTGCACATTAGAGTGGGGGGGGGGGACCCTGGAAGCCAGGCAGAAAAGTCTAGGCTAGAACACTTCTCTACTTGACAGCTTGTTTTCTATGTGCAGGGAGTATTTTGTACGGAATAGTGACACTCAGTTCCTCAAGTTCCCGCCTGCAGTTTGAAGTAGACCAGGCTTCCTGAACCTTGGCCCTCCAGATGTTTTTGGCTTACAACTCCCATGATCCTTAGCTAGCAGGACCAGTGATCAGGGATGATGGGAACTGTAGTCTCAAAACATCTGGAGGGCCGAGGTTGAGGAAGCCTGAAGTAAACACAAATTTATCACCTGACTGAGGAAGAGAATCAGGCCCAAGAATTAACACATGTCATGTTAAATTAGGATCAGAAACCTGGCAGTATTTCGGACGTGGACAGCACTTCAATAGTCTGACCAACTCATTGTTGAATCCTGGGGCAGAGCATACGTTGGAGGGAGTGTGCATCAAGAATAGCAGCAGAAAGCAGTGGAGCCTGGACATAAGGAAGGATGAACAGATAAGAGCATCTATAAGCCTGCCAGCCTCGCTCACACACCAGCTCACCTCTCTGCTATTTTGCCAGGGGTGCAAGACAGTGTCTAGGTCAACAAAGATCCAGAGCTTGCGTTCCTGGTCTGACAGCGATATCTTAACACAGCTCCCCAGTTGTCACTGAATACATTAAAGCCGCTTCTTTCAAAGGCCAGACTACAAACCCGACATTGGTAACATCGACTTATAGCGGAAAGGGCACTGGGCTAATTGGGGCAGAGGCAGCTGGGCTCCAACAAGCTCAGCACAGAAGCCGCTAACAGCTCCCTTGCAGCACAGAGGCATTTCATGGGGTGGTGGAGGGGAGGGAAAGGGGCTGCCGGGTACTCTCCTCCTGCTGCCTCCCTCCTGCCTCTCCTCACCCACCCCCTTGTTACCACAATTGCTCATTACAGGGAGGCTGCCCTTGCTAATTGCTGATCTGCACCAAGCATCCTGCCTTGAGAGACCCACTTATTGCCCTGATTAATGGCAGATGCTTCCCCGGTCGTCAGGCATCAGCCGTGCTGCCGTAGCAACCACTCACCTCAGCAACCGCTTGCCACAGCCACTTCCACCTGTCCCAGATTTAGGGGCCGCTGCAGAGTTGGAGATGGGGAGGGGGATGGAGCTCGGAGTCGGAATCACCGTGGTGGCGGAGCGGGAGAGGGCCAGGTTCAGACAGAAGGATGAAAGCAAGACTAGGTGGAAGAAGAGAAGCTATAGGGGTGTGCCTGCTGGGGTCTGTGGGGCATTTGTTGGGCTGGGAGAGAAGAAACTGAGGTTCTGAAAATTCCTGTGAACCCCCTTCTCTCCCTTCCTCTCAACCCTCCGGGGCAAGACTACATACAGCAGCTGCTCCAGTAGGGAGTGTCACGGTGGCTCCAGGAGGCCAAGCAAATTCTTTGCCTCTCCTTTAATTGCAACTGAGGATCAAACGCTTGGATTCAATAACGTTCCTGCTGGAGCCTCAAGGTCACCCTGAGTCCTGGTCCCTCCAGCTGCAGAGTGGAGGAGGAGACAGAGGCCTTGAGGAGGAAGGGGGGGTGCAGCAGGCAGAGGCAGCCACTGTATACTCCCCACATACGCACAGCCAGTGCCCAGCAATGGGATCCCAAGCTTGCCCCACATTAGAAGGAACATGCAATGAGGGAAGACGGCTTTCGGCTCTTCTTGCCCTGCACAGAGTGCCTCTGCCTATTCCTCCCTGGGGGCAAATTGTGTTTGGTGCAATGTAACTTGCCCTGCCTGGAAGGAGAGATGTAATTCTGAGCGGTGGTGGTGCCCCCACACCACCACCACAACCCCCCCCTGCAATCCCTCTCCCAGTTCAGCCTCTGGTGTGTCCCACAAGATAGGGTGATTTCCAGCTACTCACACATTTCCTGTCTCCTGGCCTCCTTCACAAAATGCATCCATGTGGAGATGGGGCAATTATTTAGCAAGCAGACTTGTGAAGTAGGGAAATGTTGGCAGGTAAGGCCTTGCACAATTAGCACCTTCCTCAGCTGTTCTGTCTCTGTGGTCTGCTCCAGCCCTGCCGCTTCTGTCAGCCATAGTGATTGTCACAGTAACAAAAACGCAAAACCATACAGATCTATTATGTGTGGCTGGGGCTTGTCAAGCTCTGATAGATCTCTGACACGGGCATGACCAGCCACGGACCTAACATACAATTCCTTTTCCATTCCAGGGCAAAAGCCAGCCAGCCTCTTCTGTGGCCCTTTTCACACATCTGATGTGTGCGTATTTATCTCTTCTGCAATTCAAATGCAATTTCTACTTAGATGTTGTTGGGGGGTGTTAATGCTTCTTTTTCACTTTCAAGCCTGCATAAACAGTGCCCGCATGTGCACACAAATAGCAGCATAATGGCTTTGAGTGACATTTGGGGGAAACTCCTAAAGGTTGAGTAGGGAGAGCTCCAGGCCAGTTAGTCTAGAGTTGCCCAGTAGGGGGTCTCCTTGCTTCGTTCCACGAAATGGCTGGGTTGGCTCCAGCGCTTGTTTGATGACCCAAGCACATAATTACAGCCGCAGGAAACTTTCTCAAACTGTCACTGATCCTTCCTCCCTGGCCCTTACTTCCACCATGCATGCACACATAGCAGGGATGGGGGGGGGGAACGAGCCACCCTGCTGTCAGATGACAGTGCTCATCACCCCTGACCGTTGGCCCTGATGGCTGACGTAAGCTGGAGTTCAAAAACATGTGCACACAACCAACTACCTTGCCTGGAGAACAGCTATGGATGTGGGAACCCTTAGGTTTACTCTAGAGGCTGTGGGGCATCTAGGTTGCTACCATGTGGGTCAGCTACTGAGGGAGGTGTATCTTCTGGAAATTATAGAAGCCCCCCTTCTGGAGCAGTATCCATTTCTCAGTCCCTGCTCCTGGGCTGACATTCAGCACCGCAAGCTAATCCATAGCCCAGTTCAGAGATATAAGCACAAGCTGCTACAGACCCCCAGGCACCATACCAACACACACACACACACACACACACACACACACACACACACACACACACCTACCTTACTTTGATGCACATCAAAACACACCAACTTGCCTTGTTCAATGCATTTGGGCCTGCACACACATCTGTGGTTTCTCATACGGAAGCCAGAAATCAGAGGGCAAGCTGTCTAGGAGATCCCTCCTGGGAGCCCAGTCTGTCCTGGGGCTGGGCTTGCCACGTCTATATGAGGATCGATGGCCAGGTTGTCTGAGAAAGGAGCTCTGCTGCTCCCAGGGCATCCCTAGGAAGCTTTAGATAACCGTTTACCACCTTGCAACCCTGCCTGAAACCCTGGAGAGCTGCTGCCAGTCAGCAGGGACAATGCTGAGTGAGGTGGACCAATGGTCTCACTTCCTATATTCTCCTATAGAGAACCCCCATAGCTGCCTATTATGCAAAGCCCCACAACCCATGGGACTAGTTTTGTAATACAGGGACAAATGAAGGAAAATCCAAGACTCAGACAGGATTAGCACTTGAAAGGGCCCTCAGGCAGTAAGATCGATCCAGCCTAAGAAAGACCGGGAAAGAGTTCCAAGCTGAACTACACCTCCAAAAATAGCACATGGTGCTGCTGTCCTAGGAGTGTACCACTTTGGAATGCAGGTGAGGGGCTCATAGGAGGGGAAGCTCCACATCATCAAAACAAAACACACCAAGCATCTCTTGCCTGTGGGGGGGGGGGGATGCCAGAGAGGATTCTCGCAAGCTTTCCCCTCCATTTCTGAATGGTACAGATCAGAAGCCCCCAAATACTCCTTGTGGGGGATACAAAATGGGCTGCTGCTTTTACGCTCTGCTTGTATCTTTCCCAAAGGTTAGAACACCATTTAAATTAGCAGGGCTCTTCTGTATGTGCTTATGTTCCTCATTTTCTATGTGCAAGAAGAGATTGCATGTTTGGGGGGGGCACTGAAACACAATATTGTCCTGCATTCTGAAGTGGTGGTTCAGTCCCAAGCGATCAGTACCATTTGTATTTGTGGAATGATTTGCCTCTGTTCCGAAACTTGAGTAGAGAGGAAGTAAGTGAGGGGAGGCATAATAGAGGCACACAAAATTATGCAAGGTGTGGAAGAAGCAGATAGAGAGCAGCTTTTCTCATAATAGTAGAACCCTGGCTGTCAGTGAAGCTGAATGTTTAGGTTATGGCCCTTGCTCCACCACTGAGAGTCTGCATTGCATACAGAAGGTTGTCATGGTCTTGTTACAAGAAGAGTCTCTGAGGTGCACTTGCCTGGAGGCAGAGGCAGCATCCAAAGTCAGGTCCAGTCCTACAGCTGGATGAACAGTGATCCATGGGGTCAGATGGTTCAGGGGCCAGGGAACCTGTTGATCATGGGGTCCAGGGTCACAACAAGCAGGAAACAGCAAGGTAGGGCCAGGAGCTACTAGCATTGCTACCAGCATCCACCTGCTGCTTGAAGCTCTGCTTAAGAAGGCTGAAGCCAGCTTGTTCTCATCAGACCTTCTCCTCTTAAGTCCTTGAAGGTTGATCAGATGCAGGTGGAGTCACTCCCCTTTCTCCCCCTTCAGGCTGCTGTTCAGCAGGCGAAGCTGACTCCTGGCCCATGGCAAAGGCTCCAGATTCAGTCCTGGACATCTTCAGGTAGGGCTGGGACAATAGGACAAAGTCTCATCTGAAACCCTAGAGAACTGTGGCCAACCTGTGTGGACAACACTGAGCTAATTGCCTGACTCAGTATAAGGCAACCTGTCCCTAATGAAGAACCAGTGTGGTGTAGTGGTTAAGAGGGGTCAGACTAGAATCTTGGAGACCAGAGTTCAAATCCCCACCTGGCCCTAAAGGTCACTGGATGACCTTGAGCCAGTCACAGCCTGTCATCCTAACCTACCTCACATGCATGCCTCTTAGATATCCTTGGAGAAAAAGGTGGGATATAAATGCAATAAACAAATGCAAACAATTATGTTAGAAGGTTCAGGACAGGCAAAAGTACTTCTTCATACAGCACAGAGGCAAACTTGGAAATTTTCTCCCACAAGAGGCAATGACAGCCACCAACCTGGATGGCTTTAAAAGAGGCTTAGACAAATTCATGGAGGATGAGGCTATCAATAGGTACGAGGTCTTGGTTGTGGGCTTCCCATAGACATCAGGTTGGCCACTGTGAAGACAGGATGCTAGACCAGATAGCCCTTGGTCTGATCCAGCAGAGCTGCTCGTATGAAGGGGTATGAGGTAGAATTAACTTTGCAGAAAGAGCCTTTCCCCCATTTGAATACATTGTGTGTCTGTGTATATCAGGGTTTCCCAAACTAGGTTCTCTAGCTATTTTTGGACTTTAATTACCATCATCCCTAGCTAGCAGTACCAGGGGTCAGGAATGATGATGGGAACTGTAGTCCAAAAACAGCTGGAGACCCAAGTTTGGGAAACCCTGGTGTATCTGACCATACATGTGCTGTTGAGTCATGAGTGAAAAAAGTCCTTAATCAATATTTGCTTACAAGGGGGGTGGAGCATGCCCTAATTTCTGACAGCCTGCTTGGTCTAAATAGGGAGGACTTGATGAGGGACATCCTCAGCACAGCTGGAGGAGACGCAGCAAAAGTCAACTGAACAAATCAGGAAGTTGGAGAATCTTCCCTAAAAGGAAATGCTAAAAAGGGAGATGCTTCTTAGTTTAGGAAAAATGATGACTTAGAAAGAACATAATAGAGGTTTATAAAATTTTGAATGGCATGAATAGGATGAATAGAGAGATTTTTCTCTCAAAATACTGGACCTCTGGATCATCCAAATAAAAATTGATTGGCAGCAGACTCAGGATACTTAAGAATATAGCCATGCAGTACATCATTAGCACGTGGAATTTATTGCCACAAGATGTGGTGGAGGCCATGAGGATCAGTCAAATTAATGGTGGATAGTTTGATCAATGTGTCTTAGCCATGAGAATGAATAAAGGAATTCTATATTCAGGAACAGTTTACTTCTAATTAACACTTGCTGGGGACAAACAAATCTTCATCATGACCTGCCTGTGATGATCCAAAGGTCATTTGAGTTTCCAGCGTTGGGGACAGTGGGTCTTTGCTTATGCTCTTGTGGTCACATTTGAAGCTCAGTTTGGGTACAGCGGAAGTGGGGGAGCTACAACTATGGATAATTAATTAGTAGGCTATTGGGTGTGTGTGCAGAATCAGAACAACCCCGGGGGGGGGTCAGACTTGGGGTGGCAGTACAAGAAAGGCCTGAATAGGAGGAATCTTAAATGGAGATACTAGCAGATGCTGGCAGGGACTGAGGGTCACACCACTGGCAAAATTCTCATATTTAGATGCACTTCAGGATCTCTGTTATTCTTATATTGGTGTGATTATATTAACACGAGTGCCTGCAGTTGTTGCAGGGGTTGTTCACTCAGTATTGTTTTCCTCTATCTACCTGGACAAGGAAAACCTGGTGTGCAAAAACAAAGCCCTTGCATAAGTTCAATTTGCAGTCTCTCCAGATATAGCTGCCTGAAACACTGAAGATCTCCTGCCAGTCAGGATAGACCAAGGGTGGAGACTGTAACACTCCAGATATTTTTGGACTCCCAACTCCCATAAGCCCCAGCCAGCATGACCAATACTTGAAGATTATAGGAGTAGTCCAACAACAATTTTGGGAAAGCCAGTGTGGCCATCCTTGGTGTGGACAATAGTGGTCTGATCTATTGGGGTTCCAATGTTCCTACTGTCGTGGGTCAATCAATCAATCAATCAATCAATCAACATGCATTCCTTGGAGGCTGGATCTGCTGCCCCTGTGGATCCTGCCACCTGGGGCAGTTGTCTCATTTTGCCTCATGGGTGGACCAGCCATGCCAACAGCAAGAAAAAGCATGCAGGTAGAGCTGATTGTTTGGGTCTTTCCCCATTGCTTACGACTCCAGTAGCAGGCCAGTTTCAGTATCATGGGAAAGAGATGCATGATTGGTCCTGTCCACGTAGTTGTGATATTGTTTCTCTCTCTCTCATACACACATGGACACATACAGAGGCCCCCTACCATACCACGGGGAACTAATTCCTGCATATCTCTCTCTCTCCTTTCACCAGGAGCTGAGAACTACATAACAGGCAAAAAAGACTTGAAGCTCCTCATCCGAGCATTCTCAAGGAACTGCAGGTAGGATGAAAGTCGTTCGATCTCAAACCCTGGAACTGTAGAAAACTGTAGGGACATAGGTATAAGCTTAGAAGCTGCCTTATTTCAAGCCACACAATTGCTCCAGCTAACTCAATATTGTGAAAACCCTGAATGGAAGTGGCTTTCCAGAGTCTCTCCTAGTCCTACATGGAGACACCAGGGATTGAACCCAGGGTTTTCTGTATGCAAAGCTTTACCACTGAGCTCTGACCCCAATATCAGAACATTGGAAGTGTCCATTGTGAGTTTCTGCACCTGCTGGGCTGGAGATTCTTATCCAAACATTCAAAGGGACTTTGACATATAGCTCCTGGAAAGGTTGGGTGGCATTTAGCCTCACTTCACACGAACGCCTCTCTGGTTCAAGAAAAGAAGAAAGTGCCCCTCGCATCTCCTTCTCCTGCAATATTGAAGGAAGGAGCTGAACGCACCTGACCCCAGCATGAGCTGGTAAGAAACAAAATGAAACGGCTCAGTGCAAGTTGCCCAGCTGATGTCATCCCAAAGTCACCAGGAAGCGTTTGGTTTCACATTGCTTGGAACGCAGAGATAATGAAAGATCTTGCACATACCTCGTTCTGCCGTAAGGGGCTATTGTGAAGGAGGGCTTCCCCCCCCCCCCCAAAAAAAAGCAGCAGCAGCAAGGCGAGTCTGGCAATTCCCTAGCTAGATTGTTCCAGTGGTTACTTTCTTTCTTCCCCATGCTAAGAGGGTGCAGCTTATCTGCACCTAATTTCTTGTCTGAATTTGTCTGCCTTCAGCTTTCAGCCGGGGGCTCTCATTCTGCCTTTGTCTGCTGCATTAAAGAGCCGCCTGCCGTCAGAAATCTCCTTCCGTACCATGTAGGTACTTAGAGATTGTGATCAAGTCACCCTTTACCCTTCTCTTGGAGAGACTAAACAGATCGAACTGCTTTGGTAAGGCAGGGCTCCCTGCCCTCCAGTTATTCTTACAGCTTCTCCCTACTTCCTCTGATTTATGAACACATTTTTACTGACACGTTTTTTTAAAAAATAAAATAAAAAAACTGCAATATAAGCAGGGCTCAGGATGCAGGTTTTAGCAATGTTCGTCTTCACGATTCACACAAAGGTAACGTCACCGTCTTCCCGTTCCTGCTGCAATGACCCCTGCTTATTTAAGGGGTTGTTTACAAGATAATATAAGGCTAACCTTCCACACACTTTAAAATGTATGAAAAACCACTCTATAACCATAATGCTTGAAGACTAGCAAAAAGGTGGACCAGCCCTCTTTTCTCTTACAAAGAGTGTTCCAAGAAGGGGAAGGTGATTGTACTACCTGTTGAGGATTATAAAGGAACACTCTGTGTTAATTAGCCCAGAATAAAAAGGACAGATTAGCACGGAATTGGGAGTACCCTCCCCAGAAGATGCACTGAAAGAGAAGGAGGTGGGAGTCCATTAACTTACTATGCTTTAGCTTCTGCAATTACGCAAAGCAAAAGGATGATTAAACACACATTAAGCAATCTTGAGAACACACAATAAAACAGAGGTGGGCAACCTCAGACCCTTCAAACCCCTCTATATGGCCCTCAGGATTCTCCACACCCTCCTTGAATGTTTTTGCCTGGCTGGAATGTGTCCTTGAGCTTTGATCATGCCTCTTGGGTGCCTGGGTGTGTGAGTGTATTTAGAAATTGTCCAGGTCTGCAAAGGCAAAATTTACATCCCTTGCTCCTCCCACTTTTGCCCCTGGCCCCGCCCACCACCGGCATGTGGCCCTTTGGAAGGAATGTGGCCATTGAACAGAGGTAGTTTCCTCGCGTCTGCATTAAAAGCTAGAGTGGTGATGCTAATCCACATTGGTGACTGTGATTAATCGGGAATAAAAATGTGTTACTTTATGACAGCTCCCCTAAATTATCTTTATATGTATTTATCAGAGAGACTCATAGAGAACTCTCACCCAAGTTCCATCTCTGGGAAAGGTGACGTTCAGCTGTCAGTCTGAGTAGGCTGGCTGGTTTTGATTTGGAGCTGTGGGGGCAGAAAGGTTATATGCCGGTGATCCACCAAGACTGCTGGAAGAAGGGGTGGAGGTAACAAAAAGCCATAGAGGTTCATCTCTAGGCAATGGGAGGGAGTCAGCCTAGGAAAGGCTTCTCAAAGCCCATTCTGGTTTTGGACTGTTACCTTTCTCCAGCTCCAGAAAGGTGCAAATTTGACAATTCTCACTGCCCCATCCTACCCAAGCCATACTGACATTATCAAAACCAAGGCTTCCAAAACTGTGGAAAC
Organism: Podarcis melisellensis; assembly: GCF_964234715.1. NCBI lineage: Eukaryota > Metazoa > Chordata > Lepidosauria > Squamata > Lacertidae > Podarcis > Podarcis melisellensis. The sequence goes on along the minus strand of NC_138529.1, from coordinate 66,983,247 downwards.
CACCATAGTGGTTAGAAATGGCTCTTGGCTGCAGTCAGCCCTTACCTCTGTTTCTGTGGCATGGAGAAAATGAATATATTGTGCCATACCTGAAGCCCCTGCCTTCCACATAAGAAGAGAGCCCTGTTGGATCAAGCCAAAGGGGCCAACTAGTCCAGTATCCTGTTCTCACAATGGCCAACCAGATGATGAAGCCTGAAAGCTGGACTTGAGCCCAACATCATTCTGCCCACCTGCAGTTGCCAGAAACTGGTATTCATGGGCACAACAGCTCTGGCATCCACAATCTGGTTCCCTCCAGATGTTTGAGTATCAACTCCCATAATCCTTTGCTGGCACAACCAATGGGCAAGGATAGCAAGAGTCATGGTCCAACCAAGACCTTCCTGGAGGGTACCAGGTTGGGAAATCCTGCAAACCACTGCAGTTCAGAGGTGCTTATATAAGGCATGTGAAAGACTGTGGAGGGACATCTGGTGCACTGAGACCAGTCCCTAGATCAGGAATCTTCTTTGGCTCCCCCTTTCTTTCTACAAAGCATGCCTCTGAGGTTTTCTGGCTGGGCTGGGGTAGCATCTGATTGCTGAGTATTTGTACAGCAGGGCCCTTGGTTCATAACTCAGCTTCTAAGTATGACCACCCATGTCCATAAGAATGATAACATGGAGAGATTGACAATAAAATATTGCAGCATGGAGTGCACCTGTTCATGGCTGGCTGGCTGGCTAGAGCCCTGCTCTCTCCCAGGTTACTCCATTCCATTTCCCTACCCCTGTTTTTTGTTGTTGCTCTTTCTCCTTCCCTCCAACAGTCCATAGGCATCCCATGGCCACTGTGTGCTGTTTGTACCAGGGTTGGGATGCTGCTGTGGACTCCAGCTCCCATCAGCCCCAGCCAGCATGAACAGTGATCAGGGATGATGGAAATTGTAGTACAATAACATCTGGAGGTCCACAGGTTCCACATCCCTGCATTAGTATTTGATTATGTAATTGTGGGAATGTAGGGACCTGGCGCCTGCCACCACAGTCTTTTCTTTCATCTCTCCAATCCTTCACCTTTCTAGTTCTGCCAAGAGAATTCCCCCACCTACATCCTTCTCTCTGCCTTTGCAGAGTCCAAGCTCAAAGGTCCTTATGAAGACAGCATCTTCTAGTGAGTGAATGAGAGAACATACCTTCTCACACCAGACCAGGTAGCGTATGACATTTGCCATGGGATTCGCCCAGGGTTGTCTTTTGTCACTAGCTCACTTGTTCCAAATCTCAGGCTTTATAGAGGGTTGCACCTCACATTCAAGCAAATCAAGAACACCAAGCAGTCAGGTCACCCCTTTTATCTGAGAACATTTCACCTCCGCATAACTCTGCGGAGCACAAGGCACATCTCCAGGGTGTCCTTTGTTTTTATTTTGATCTGACAACCCTGTCCTTTCCTTTTGCTTATCAAAAGGAAGTGGGGTTGTATGCTTCCTTAGCTTAGGCAAGTAGCACTCTGGGGGCACCATGAAGTTGTGAAAATAAACAGATGATGCCTTGTCTTATCTCACCACTGGCATATAGGCAGGGCAAATCACAGACCTGGCTGCCTAATGGAGAGGCAGTCTAGTAATACACCAACTGAAATGAAGGCTTCAGATCCCTCCTACTTACATCCACTGGCCCCTTATGTCCCACCCCAGGCACAGCTCAGAGGCATCCTTCATCTACAGCTGTTGATTTCTGACATCTTAGTCCACTGTGAGTTTTCCAATCAACCCTCCGTTGGAGCACATGCTGGCGTCACAAGATCAATTTCAATAGAGATCAATTACCCCATACTACTTTTTATTTTAACCAAACCATCAAGCTATCAGGGCAGTCCAAAAGAGTCAATGGGTGGACCCCTTCCATGTTCTGGAGGAAATGAAATGGAGGAAAAGATTTTAATCCACTTCGGTGCTGTGTAGGGAATGCACCCAACCATAGGCTAGCAGTATCAGATGGGGTGATATTGTATTATGTGTTGATAGTGATCGGATCACCTCTCCCCATATGATCTCCTTGCTCACTCCCCACAAACACAACTGTCGAGGGAAATTGGCATCAAGGCAGCGGAGGATCATAGAGCTGAACTGAGGGCCATTCGTCTTAAGAAGCCAGTGAGGAAAACCAAGAGACATGAATTTGGGGGAAATGCATGGGAGCAAAAAGAGATCTACGGGACAAAGACAATCTGAGATGAAAAAGGTAGTTGTGTGATCCTAAGGGAGCAGGCTGAGAAAGTCAGGATTATGGAGCATTGGTAGGGGGGGAGAGGCAATTAGTCCAGCAGTTTTTCAATGCTTGTTTCAGCTCTGACACTGTGCCTGGCTACAGCTGATACCGCCGTGGCTCCCTGAGTCCTCAGAACAGCACAATAACTTGGGGCATGTGGGGTGATGCATTTGGCTTGGGCTCTTGTAGATTTGGAAGAGCACAGAACAAACTGTCTGCATTCTGGAATTGCCTGCCCGCTCTGTGCAAAGGGGTCAAATTGCCCTCATCCATAGGCAAAAAGCTTCCTATGCTGCCAGGATGAGCCGCAGCCTCCAGGCTGGTGGAACGCCCACCATCTTCAGCAGGGAAGAGCCCCCCCCTCTATGTGGGCCCCTTTTGTGACTGTGCCTCTAGATGGGAAGACTTACCCCCTGCTTGGCTTGAAAGTTGGCTGTCTCCCTACAGGCTGGCACTGAGATCAGTGGGAAGAGCGGAGTGAAAAGACAAAACAGTATCCACTCATGCTCCTCTCTGCTGCCAGGTCCAGGTCCTCATCCTTCAAAGCAGCCTGTGGCATGTGTGGGTTTTCAAAGAATCACTGTGCAGCTCTACAATAGGCAGCTTGTTTGTGCAGTTGGTAGTGGCTGCTCTGTAGAGGGCATGTATTTCTCATTGCCAGGTGTTCTGGCTAGGTGCGTAACTGAAGGGCTCTGTGACATACAAGTGTGTGGCCAGGAGGCGTGTTGCCTAGGGAGGAGTTGTTATGATCAAAGGCAGCATAACATGTGTGCAGTTGCGTGAATGTGTGGTTGTTTGCTGACAATGCAATCACCCTCTGTGTGTGTGTGTGTGTGTGTGTTTGTATATGTGCACATTATCTTTTGCATTTGTGAATGTGTCTGTCTTTGTCGTGCATGCACACGAGTGCCTAGCATATGTTCAAACCTCTTGCTGTATGGGGTTGGTGGGAGCTGCAAACAATTTGCAAAGGACCCTTCTAATCCTCAAGAGATCCTGAAAAGCGTGTGTCCATGAGTGTGTGTGTGTGTGTATCTTTGGTGCATTATGACGGAGTGGCTGGGGTTGTAGCTTGGAAATCCTTTTGCTGATGAGGCTCCAGAAGCAATTCCAGAGACACACCTGTGCATGGCAGGTTAGCTTCCCCAAGACTCTGCTTAGAGAAGGAGGGTGGTAGGAATGAGAATGGCTATCCTTCTTTGGTTCCACGCTCTGCTACTGACCTGCTGGCTGACCTTGGCAATGTCCCTAAAGCTCTGGGCCTCAGTTCGCCACAGTTTACTTTGGGAATCAAAGCCCTGCCAGGCCTCATGGAGGCTGGAGGGCTGCACTGTTGGTTTTTGTTCAAGCCTTGGATGCTGGTCTGATCAGGAAACTAACTGCCTCTGAGCCCAGCCGGACAGTGAACTCTGGGTGAGCAGATGGGTGTCTTTGTTGGAGAGGAATGTGAAACAATTAGCCAACCCTCTGAAGACACCCTCTGTCATCCTAATAACACACACACACACCCCTTCCCACATCAATATTCCTCTCTTTGGCACAGGGCAAACTGAACGCAGCTACACCACTAGGCCCCATACCTTTCGTCAAATCCTCAGCTTGGGGTTCCCATCACAGACCCAGGGCTTTTCAGGTTCAATATATGTACCATAATCTTCTCCCCTTACCCCAACCACAAACTTCCCCTGCCAGCCTCTAGGCACAACTGCCCCCATAGTTGTTGGAAGTCCCACTTCCAGTATTCCTCCTGTTCAGAGAGGTCCCAGTTATCCTGCTGAGGCCAGAGCAGTCAAACAGCAGTCAAGCAGTCTCTGTTTCACATCCTTCCTACAAAACCCTTTCGGTCACCTTGCAAAAAAAAAAAAGAGCTGCCTGCCAGATCTGAGAAGCAAGACAAATAAGACTGTGAGCTCCACTGAAGCCAAGAGGAGTGGCAAGAGGGTGGGTGGGGAGGGGGCAGAGATGCAGCCAGACACCCCCACGCTCCCCAGCTCTTGTTTTAGCTCAATCAAAGGGCAGGAGCAATGGGCAGAAACGCAAGCACTGAGAGATCATGACGGAGCTCCAGAAAAGAGGGTCCTTCTGCTGCAGCCACAAGACACACTTTGGCAGTGCCAGGGCAGCGGGTGGCGGAGGCAGCGTTGCACATGGCACCGAGCCCAATGGCTGCTTTAGACAGAGCAGGGGGTGCAGTCGGCCTGGAAAGTTTGTGATTACACTTGGTGATGCCGAGTGGCTCCCTGTCGAGTCGACCCGCGCCCACTCCCGCTTGCCGAGCCCCTGGCTTCCATAACACACACCTCGTGCCCACTCCTAGGACGATGCCACCTGGCGGCTCCAGTGCCCCCTTGGCTGAAGCCACGGCGCCGCATCCTCCGCCAGTGCCCACCGAACTCCCCGTCGAACCGAACTCAGATGCATCTTCCGCTCCAGCCGCCCCCTCACGCCGCCGCCACCCCCCCCCCCGCCGTCCCCGAGGCTGCCACCCGTCAAGGAAGGCACCCGAGCAGAGCGCGAGAGCCGCTCACGCTGCTCCAACCAGACCGACGCCACCGCGCGTAAAGAGCGCTCTGACTCACCGCTGGGATGAATGTGGCTAGTGAGGATCGTGCCAGCCAGCAGGACATGCCATAGCCTTGTGCCCAGGCGGGCACCGGCTCCCAGCTGCTGCCATAAAGCCATCCTTCGGCAGGAGAGAGGGTCGTCGTGTGAGGACGGGCAGGATCCGGCCCAGGGAGAGAGGAAAGGAGAGGAGGGGATGGGGACGGCCCAGGGAGCACTGGAGAGGGGAGGGGTGTCCCAGCTGGAGTCTGCTCCGCGCCGCCGCCGCCGCCGCCGCAACAACTCCTCAAGGCACCTCGGGGGCACTTAGCACCCCAGCCCGCCGCGGGCTCCCTGCGCGCTCCATCTGCTGCTCATGGCCGGACGGACCCGCCGCCAGGGCTTCGAGGGGCAGCTGGCAGGGGGCGGCGGCGGCAGGAGAAGGGGGCTCGATCCGGCAGCCAGCACTGGAGCTCCGTGCCGGGCAGCCGCAGAGACCCCCTCGCCGGCCGGTCGCGGCGGCGCGACGGTGCGTCTTGCGTGTGTTTGTGTGCGCGCCTCTCTCTCTCTCTCTCTCTCTCTGCGCGTATGCCAATCTCTCTCTGCCTCTCTCTCTCTCTCTGCCTGTCTCACCCTCGTTGCCACTCACTGCCAGGCAGCGCCGGGCTGGCTGCAAGCACCTTGTCCGCGGCAATGCAGAAGAGAAAGAAGAAAGAGCCAGCGAGGGGCTGCAAAACCCGGACTGGATTCCGCCACGGGAAGGGACGGAGCAACAGCTGGTTCCAGACTGACAAGCTCCGGAGACGCAAACAAGCCCTCCTCTGGGAGGGAGAGGGAGCCGCAGCCGCCAGGCGGAGCCCAGCGCACCTACCTCCCGCGCCGGGCTCGCTCGGCAACGCCGGCGAGGGAGGGAGGGAGGGAAAGCCCGCCGCCGGCTCGGAGAGGGAGGTGGGCTCGGGGGCCAACGGCGCCCGGCGCTTGCTAGTCTCTTCTTTTTATATAGCGTGGTAGGGACGGGCAGGAGGCTGAATCCTCTCGGCTGGCCGGCCTCACAGCACTTTCCCTCCCCGCGGGCCCGAGGCTTCCCTACCCGCCCCCGGAGGAGCAACAGGCGGCAGCAGCAGCAGCGCGAGGCGAGCAGGCTTCCTCGAAGCAAGCCCCAGTCCCGCCCCCCAGCCGACGGCCAGCCTGCCCCCCAGCCCCCTCTTCACACAGGACGGGGCCAAAGGTCTCTCAGCCCCCCCTCGCAGCGATCCCGCTGCCGCCGCCGCCGCCCCCTTAGCCATCTCTGCTGTTTCTGGGAGACATCGTCACACCTCCACAGCACTCCTGAGAGGCGAGCGAGCAGCATTCACACATCGCAGAAGAAGGGAAAGAGCGGGAGAAGGGCTGAGGAAGGAGGGAGGGAGGGAGGGAGAAGCCCCCCCCCCCGCTCCAGCAGAGTGGACCCTTCCCCTCATAAGGGGGTCTAGTCCCCCGCCCCCCCCCCCGCGTCTCTGAGGGCGCAAGGCCTCGTTCCCAAGGGGTCCAGAGAGTCCCGTCCGGCTGCCGCCTGGTCCGGACTCCAGTCCTGGGCTTGTCTGGAGCAGGGACTGCCAATCACCGGCATTTATGTTCTGGACAAACGTCCCCTGAGGAGCTGCCTGGGACCCCCGCGCTCTCCCGGTGCCGTCTCTGCCGCAGCAGGGCGGGGAGCAGAGGCGGGCGGGCGGAAGAAGGAAGGGCGCAGGGTGTGAAGGAGCCCGCGGGGCAACCCTGCCCGGCGAGGGGGCGGGGAAGGAGGGCGCCAGGGTCAGGCGAGGGGGCTGGCGAGGAAGAAGCCCGCGCCTCTTGCAACACAAGGAGAGAGAGAGAGGAGAGAGACGCCGCTCTCGCAGGAAGAGACACAAAAGACGGGACAAAACAGGCTCGGAACAAGACGGGCAGACTCCGGCGCACGTACGGAGGGCGGCGGGCACATGGCATGATCGCGGGGAGAGTTGCACCGCAAGCCACATGCATGCATGCACATCGCATGTCAACACCACGCAGGATATGAACACGGCGAACGGAGACGCGCCGAAGGAGGAGGGGAGCGGGAGGGAGGGAGGGAGGCGGAGAGACAAAGCAACACAAAGAACAACAGACAATTCGCACAGAAAGACCAAACGGAACAGGAGCAGACCCCGGGCACTCTCTCGCGCGCGCGATGCAAGGGCGACAACCCTCGCAGACAGCGCTGCCTCTTTGTACAGAGCGGGGCTCGCAGCTCAACACACCAGGTCCCACGCTCACCACATGGTACTAGGAGGGCAGGACGCGGGAGCCTCCCCCTTACACTTTGTTTGTTTATTTATTTAGGGTGGCCTCTGCAACTAAGTTTTACTCAGAGTAGTCTCACTGGAATGAAGTGGACCGAATTCGCATAGATTCATTATGGGTCTACTCTGAGTAGGGCGGAGCTGAATACCACCCTTTGGTTATGTTCCACATTTTCTCCAAGCTCAAAGTGTTTTGCATGGTTCTCGCCGTCCCCATTCCGTCCTCACAACAACCCCGCGAGGTAGGTCAGACTGCGGGGCAAGGACTGGCCCAAGGTCACGAGTGAGCTTTGTGCCTGAGTCTCCCATCCCTCATCTGCAAGACACGCACTGCTGTGTGTCTTGTGGGCGCTGGGAAGTGGGGCCAAATCCAGCCTCCGGGAATCTCTTTGGCAGCTGCATAAAGGCTTCCATCTTTTACCCTGACTTTGTGGAGAGGGAAACTGCTGGCCACAGTTTGCTTCTCTGCAGCACCAAGTGCCAGCCAGGCATTGCTGCCAGTAATACATTCACCCCATCACTCCAAGGAATAAGCAAAACACATGGCTGAGGGTAACCCCTTCCCCACCCCAATTTCTCACCCCTCGACTGCTCCTCAAGCAGGGTGGGCTGCCTAAGAGCAATTTGGAAGTAGGTGGTGCAGGAGCAGGTCTAGCCAAAGTTAAGAAGTTCACAACCTTTAAATACACACACACACACACACACACAGAGAGAGAGAAAACCTTCTTCTGCTTATTTAAAGCTTGCATTTTCTTAACACACACAACTCCCCTGTGGCCCAGAATGCATTGGGCTTTTTGAATGGAATTGTCTGTTATAGAACTTTGAATAAATCTGCTCCTGCTGCAGCCTCCTACAGAATGCTCTTGTGCTCTCTGTGTGTGTGTATGCTTATCCTGAGAGCTTTTTTGCCAGGCCCATGCCCTACCCCCCAGAGTCTCGCTGGAGGGTGCTTTCCCCACCACAGACCCCAGCCTGAGCCTGCTCTGCTTTGTCAGTACTGCCTGACTTCTGCCACCACAGGTCCCAGCATCCTACAAAGAGCATGCAGCAGCACAGGAACACTTTAAATGTCAGAGGGGAAAAAAGGGGTGATGCTCTCTGAGGGGATGCCCAGCCTGGCAGCCACAGCCCCCCACCCCCTTGCATGAGACACTGCCTTGGTAGTGACATCACTGCCCAGCGCTGGGGTTTCCATAGAAACACCCCCCTCTTTTCAGCACACATTGACCAGAGCTGATGGGAGGCTGAGGGGAAGATCTGGCCATGAGCCAGCAGGTGTTCATCATCCCCTGAATGGTTTTGACGGGGAGAGGAATTTCAGGTACTGAGCAGTATCAAGTAAATGTGAATGCACAACTGATCCCTGCTTGTGGTCATGTTCTGGTTACTTGGCTGCTCTTCTGATGTCAGTGAAAGGTGACAGCAAATGGCCCCAAGAGTGACAGATAACACCCCCCACACAAACACATTCTGATAATGTTAGAGGCAGTTTAGGAAATATAGGATGAGACACACACAGAGAGAGAAAGAGAGAGAGCGAGACTTGGGGAGCAGGCAGTGGCGTAGCGTGGGGGTGCAGGGGGGCCGGCCGCACCAGGCGCAACATCTGGAGGCGCGCGCTCGCACTCGCAGCTCTCTGCCCCTACCTGGCTCACTCACTCTCTCTCACTGCAGTGCTGGCTGTGAGAATCTGATCCGAGCCGCCGGGTCGCCGCCCACTGTGGAGGGGGTGGGTGCCAGGCATGCGGTGCGGAGAGAGAGCGAGGGACTATCTGGGGGAGGGACAGTGCAGCGGCTGCCCAGCACACCGCTGAGCGCGGGAGAGAACCACATCAGACCAGACCAGGCAGCAGCAAGAAGAAGCTGGCAGCGGCGGCAGGTTAGGGGTTAGGGGGCGCAAATTACTTGCCTTGCCCCGGGTGCTGACAACCCACGCTACGCCACTGGGAGCAGGCATTCACTGTTGTGCTGAGCTGCCAACTGGGCAGAACAGGCCTGGTGTCAGGTGAGAGTGGCCAGGGTTAGGGGAAACACATCTTTTAGCTTAGGCTGAGGGTTGCTTATAAGAACTGTTTAACGGCTGAAAGGAAGTCAGTGCCTCTGAAACTATTCTGCCAGGATAGAGAGTGTGGGCTCAACCCAGGGGTCAGCAAACTTTTTCAGCAGGGGGCCGGTCCACTGTCCCTCAGACCTTGGGGGGGGCGGACTATATTTTGAGGGGAGGAAATGAATGAATTCCTATGCCCCACAAATAACCCAGAGATGCATTTTAAATAAAAGCACACATTATACTCATGTAAAAACACTAGGCAGGCCCCACAAGTAACCCAGAGATGTATTTTAAATAAAAGGACACATTCTACTCATGTAAAAACATGCTGATTCCTGATCCGTCCATGGCTAGATTTCAAAGCCAATTGGACCAGATCCAGCCCCCTGGGCCCTAGTTTGCCTACCCATGGCTCAACCATTATGAACTGCAACACTTTCTCCCACATCACGTATATGTGCACACACCACACTGAGTAGCACAGATATATTATGGAATTTGACTTCTTTCAGAGAACCTTGGTGTGTGTGTCTGAAGGGAGTGTGATGGGGGTGGTAGAGCAAGCCTCCAGCTTTCCTTGGTCCCAAGGGGTGAAAACTGATGTGACTGTGCCTGCTTCAAAGCTCTGCCTTAAAAAATATATACAAAATCTTGGCCAGGGCTCCCACTGGTCAGAATGAAATGGGTATTCTGTGCTCTCAAAAACTAGTTGTGTTGCCCCATCAAACCCTACTCCCTTATCCTTAAGCCGGGTTTACTCTCTCTGGTTTACCCTTCCTCTAGCTTTGTCCTTTCTGCTGTCCGACTCTTTGCCAAAATATTCCAAATTTTGCAAATCACTACTGTTGGAATAAGTACAGATGTCACCAGTTAAAAAGTGGAACTGTGTGCTGCAAGGGCACAATTGATCAAGAGTGGCTTTCATGAGGTCCGCTGGCAGAGAACGTGGTTGCAGTGATAGGCGTCTCCTGTGCTACTTTGTCTCCATGTAATCCTGGGCTCTGAGATGACACATTTACACACCATCAGATGGACCCACAGTCCCTCTTCTTCCCCAGAAGGGTTTCCCTAGCCAACAAGTCCTGCAGAGTCTTCCCTCTGGGTGTCCGTTCGCCATGCCCAGAACCCCCTTCCTCTGCCCATTCACTCCTGTCCTCCAACATTATGTGCAATTGCCAAGCCTTTCTGAAGGACCTTGCCATATACCTGCCAGGAATCAACTCCTGCAAATAATGTGACAGGCCCCAGCCATGGCACAGTCCCTGCTGTTCTGGAACACTTTGGTGGCTGGCAAGAGAGCGAGAGAATGAGACAAAGCCATACTTGCTCCCACTTACTAGTCCCGTCCCTTGGATATTTATTTACATCCACTTGGCAGCGTGAAGTTGGAGACTCATTAGCCTCTTCTATTTGCATGAAGCCGATAAATAGTCCTAAAGGAGATGCTCGTGCCACATCTGGGCTTGTCTTTCCCAGCAGCACTTGCTCCTTCTTGGCTCGGCTTATTATCAGTCATGCAGCTGCCTAGGCAAGCTCTTTCCCGGGAGTACAGAGTGGTCCCAGCCAGTTGCTGGACACAGTTAACATTGCAGTCAAGGTGCCCTATTAGCAATGACACTATCCTCTCCCCTACTTGCTGTGTTTTAGGCCTTGGCTGCCAGAACAGAGAGGGAACCAGAAGAACAGATGACCCAGTAGAAATGCTTCTGCAGATTTAAGGGGCACTTCCATGTTGCTTCCCATTCTCAGCTCTGGTAAGAGGACTTATTCAGTGCAGAATACCGTCACAACAACTTGACAGTCAAAATAATAGAATCGTAGAGTTGGAAGGGACCATGAGGGTTATCTAGTCCAACCCCCTGTGAGGCAGGAAGCTTTTTGCCCAATGTGGTACCCAAACCCATGACCTTGAGATTTACCTTGAGTCTTGTACCAATTGAGCTATCCCAAGACGTCATATGCAAGATAGTGCTTGTTAATCACCCCCATAAACTTATAGCCTCATTCTCTCTCTCTCCCTCTCTCTCCCCTTCTTCTTTCAAAATATATTTTCTTTTAAAATAGTTATATGCCACTTTTCCAGGCAAGCCCATCCAAAGTAGTTTATAACAATGAAAGCTACAAGTATATCACCCCTCCATCACCATATAGAGTCAATAATGAAACAGAATCACAAAAATAAAAACAGACTCAAAACTCTGATAACGACATAATATTCCAGGGTGGTATAGGTGCAGGCAATTCATCTGACAGCTCACAGTCAAAAACTTTAACGGGTTTTCACAATGCACCGCAGGGGAGGTGTATCAGCCTGGCTCTTTGGAAACTGGAGTTTTTACGTTTTCCTTTCTCTGATCAAAATTGATCTTGCTATAGTAGCTCATTTAGTGCCCATGAAAGAAGCTCTGTTATGTTCCTCTTATTATTGAGATTTCCATATGTTTAAATCCCACTTATATTCCACCATAGAACCCAGGGCAGTGTACAGATTGTCTTCCCATCCAGGCACTGACCAGGCTCAGACCTGCTTAGCTTCAGGAAGGGCGGCAATGGTTTGGTTTAATAGCCATCAGACTAGGCTCTGATTGTCAATTTCTTGTGGGGGGAAAGAGGAAGGATTTTGATAGAGGGTCTAAGGTGGGAATCAGCAACAAGTGGCTTTGTGGGCCAACAGTGGTCCCTAAGGGCTTCCATCAGTCGGCAAATGGGAGTGTGTGGATGCAGCTGCTGTGACCATGGGACTTGCTCGTGGTCCTGTGCAGTGAGCATCTCCTCTTCTCAAAGAGCTTCCAAGGTACAACCAGTTTCTCACCACATCTGGCTGATGTGGTTGACCATGGAATGAAGATGTAGCCTGTTTGGGGGATTTCCTATCAAATTTTAGCAAAGAACAAAGAATTTTATGGAGCATCCTCAAAGGACCAAAAACAAGCTCTGAACTGCATGCAGTATGAGGAGTTGATCTTTCAGCAGGCAACTCAAGAAGGCGCCCAAGGAAATCTTAGAGCATCTCTGAGAAATTAATATTAATTAGGAATCTCTATCTTAAATTAGAAATTGTTTGGCATTTTATTTCTGCACAGCCATTTTGTTTCGCACAAACCTCATTTCCACCTCAGATTACCTCATGTCTTCCCTTAATAAACGTATTGATGTTGCACTATAAATTCTATTTGAAGTGCAGTGTGGCAGACCAGCCGACTCTGGGTGCAGTGACTCCATGATAGCATTAAGTCTCAAACCTCAAGCAAGAGAACTGAGCCCTAAGAAGCTGGATCCAAAAGGACTCAATATGTAACAGCTTCTCTGATTCCTGGGGAAACAGAACTAAGACTGAGGTAGCGCAAGAGAATCTGCTTGCCGTCTAGAATTGCTGGTGTGTTGGAGGGCAAGTGAAGCTCTCTCTTGCTCATTTGGGGCAGCAAGAGTCGACTTAGGACCACAAGTGCTGGAGAGCAACTCATACTGTGGGTTAGTAGGAGAAAGAGCCACTGTGGCACAGCGGTTAAAGTGTTGGGGCTAGACCAGGGTTTCCCAAACTTGGGTCTCCAGCTATTTTTGGACTACAACTCCCATCATCCCTAGCAAGCAAGACCAGTGGTCATACTGTTGGTTCAGTATGGGCCAGGTGGAAGCCAAGAAGCCAGCAAAAGGGGGAAACAGTGAATTGAGAGGGTTAAGGAGAAGCAGGTGACAGCAGAGGAGAAAAGGCAGGCCTTGCAGTCTGTGATGGGAGGTGATCTCCTCCTTGCCATGTGCCAGCATGCTCTGCAGAGCTAATTTCATTTGTAGCTCCAGGAAATGAACAATTAACAAGATGCTCCGATGCCTTTAAAAGCTGAAGTGGGCGAGAAAAGGCCTGGGCCAGCTGCTGCCTTCCTTCACCCTATCATAACACACGCTCCATACAGGTCCCCTCCATCGCCAGCAGAGGACCTTAGTCCTTCCCACTGAGGATCTGGTGCCATCACAGGTCTGTCTAGTACTCCATCTCCAGGTCAGACTAGCTGCTGCTCATCCAAAACCAGCTTGAAAAAGCCTCTGCGCATCCTCTCCTTTGAGTTTCAGCATCCTGACCCCAGATGTTTCATGCTTCATGCTGGAAACTCTTTTTAAAACTTCAACCTAGACTTAGCTTGAAGCCACAAACAATTGGATGTTAAAGCTTTAGCACACAGTGAAAATGGCAAAACTAAGGGCCAGGCTAGAGAGGATGTAAATCATGTCTCTGGCCCATCATGCCTGTTTTTGTTCTCTGAAATAGCAGCTGCAAGGGACTGGAGCTGTAGCATGTGGGGAGGAGAGGACGTCCATCCAGATTGGTTATGTGCATAGGTATGTTGCTGCAATTTGCCTTGAGAGGAAAAACTCCCACTGATGCCGATGGGAAACACAGACTGCCTGATTCCAGAACAGTCTTACTGTGGAGTTATTGACGAAGTGTTTTTGCTTCTTTGCATATTGAAATTGTTAGTATCTTCAATAGACACTTCTCTGAAAATTTGTTTTCCCCTCATCTGATCTTCGTGAATCAGAGAACTGTAGAGCTGGAAGGGATTCTGAGGGTCATATAGCTCCACCCCCTGTGATGCAGGAATCTTAATTAAATCCTACATGACAGATGACCATCCAACCTCTGCTTAAAAGCCTCCAAGGAAGAAGAGTTCACCACGTCTCATGGGAGTCTGTCAAACAGGTCTTACCATCTTAAAGTTCTTCCTGGTGTTTAGTCAGAATCTCCTTTCCTGTAACTTGGAGCCATTGGTTCAGGTCCTACCCTTAAGAAAAGGAGAAAGCAGGCTTGCTCCACCTCCATGTGACAGCCCTTGAGATGTTTGAAGGTGGCTATCATATCTCCTGTCTGTCTGTCTGTCTGTCTGTCTGTCTGTCTGTCTGTAAGTCCAGAGCCCTTCAAGGGGCTTAAGAAGAATTAGAGAACGACTGATATGTCTCCTTAAAGTCAGCTTCTCCTGTATTTACTGGTGTACCTCAGTTCCCACTCAGCGTTTCACATCCAATGATGGTAAGCCAAATGGACAGCTAAACATGCTCAATGTGGTCCAAGGAGGTTCAAATTCCTGCTCAGTTGTAAAGCACTCTGACTGTCTAGTCAGTGCTTCTCAGCTTAACCTACCTCACAGGCTTGTTGTGAGGATAAAGCTCCATACTGCATTCACCAGCCAGAGCTCCTTCAAAAAAAGGGGGGGAGGGCAGAGTGCAAGTTGCAATAATAAAAAAATAAATCAGTAGGGGAAACAGTTGAATAAGGGAGGGAGGGAATGGCAAGGTTGTAGAGGAAATGAATGCGAACGCCATTTCAGCCAGCACATGATTTTTCCTGGCTCGACAAAGAATATAGTAGTTACCTGAGGGGAGGAGATGGGATTCTTCTTTCATGACAAAGGTGGCAGCCCAGCGACTATTCCAGATGAAAAGACCACACTTCTCTGACTTGCTTTGAAGACCAAACTCCCAAGCTACTCCCCACTGGCTTTGTTCGTGTAGTTATTCCCTCTGCCTGCTTCTTGGAGGGGGAGAAAGCCACTGCCAGCTCTTCCTTCTCCAAAGCGGTTCGTCCCAGAGGCAGCTCCTCTCAAAACACTGCAGGGCGAAACCAGCTGGTTTTGTTGAGGATTAGCTAATGCAGCTGGGGAGGGAAGCTTTTTCAGGCTAAGGGCCAGATTCCACACACACACACACACACACACAACCCCAGTGGAAAGTTGCCAGAGGCATCATGCCAGAACTGGGTCATATACCAGTACTGGTAGGGGCTGGACCTGCCCCACCCCGACACTCACATACCCTTTGCACGCACACAGCTATATCCCAGGAAAACAGAAGGGTATATTTAAATCAGGGTGTATGGGGTGCTAGCTTAGGGGTAGTACCTCTGGTGGGGGACATGAAATGCTCCTTCTGAAGTAGCTTGTCCACCTTTGGTCCAGTGGCGTAGCGTGGGTTGTCAGCACCCGGGGCAAGGCAAGTAATTTGCGCCCCCTAACCCGTGGATTTTAGCAAGGGGCAGAGAGCTGCGAGTGCGAGTGCACGCCCCCCCAGATGTTGTGCCCGGTGCGGCCGGCCCCCCCTGCACCCCCCACACTACGCCACTGCTTTGGTCCCCACCTGTGGCTTTTTGAAACTGTCAGCATGCTACAGCAGCCACAACCTGGGAACGACTTCGACTGGCTGGCGAGGGTAGCCAATGGGTCTCAAACCCTTTCCCTGCATGCGAAGGCAGGCTCCAGTGGATTGAGAGGACAAGACCAATAGTGGGTCCAATGGTCAAGAAGGCAGTTTCTGCATGTGCTGTAGAGGGAAGCGAGGGGGAGGGTGGGGCTCATCCACCCAGGAAGGTAGCTCATCTAGAAGGAAAACTCTGGCCCTGAACCTCCACCGCTTGCAGGACATCTTTGGGAGAAGAAAAAGCAAAGGAGTGGAGTCCATAAGATGGTGGGAGGCGCCTTGTACGCCTCCTTCCAGCAACTCCTGCAGCCAAGTGGTGCCAAATGTATTGCTCTGCTTTCCTTTGGACCACATCAGCAATGCATCTGGGCAGCCCAGGACCTCCCTCCATACAGACTGCCCAGGCTTGCACCCTGTGGTGCCACTGCAGCGGTTTGCCTTCACCCCCAGGCACCCTCCATTGTCTCTTGAGGCAGACAGAGGCCAACAATTTAAATATTAGTGATTCCATTCAAGTTTCACCTTCTGTTTTCTCCACAGACATTGTTTTAAAAAGTTTTTTTTTAATGAAAAAAGAACCCTGTCCAACTGGCTTAGGAGGAAGGCCAATTTAGTCCAGCCACTGTGAGGTCCGGGAGTGAATGGGCAGCCCCTTCATATTTTGGGAAGAAGCAAGGAAATATTTAGGAGTCTGGGGGACTGCAAAAACCATCAGCACTTGACCTTCCTGAGCCTGATTCAGCAGACTGAGGCTATGGTGAAAAGAAACGCCCATGACATTGCCTCTACAGGCTCCCCCAACAGTAAGAACACTGTCCACTGATGGCTGAGAAAAATTTCCTGCATGCTATTCACCAGAAAAGGAAGGCAGAAACTCTGTAGTGTCTAGCCTTAGCAAGGCCAATGAGTACAATTTGTCTCTCCCTACTGCTTGAGTTCAGTGGTAGTGGAGGGCAGAGCTGAAATAAATCCACTTGGGATAGAGGGGGTGCTCATTCACATTCCCAAATGTTGAGATTGTAATGATTATCTGTAGCTCACACTTCAAGGCCAAAATCTGACATTTCTTAAAGGATTTATGTACGTGTGTGTATGTGTAGTGGTATCAGCAGTAGGGGTATTCACTTACTCTGCCATTAAGTACCAAATGTTCCCAGAAAGCCCATCTTTATCATAGTTCTGACCTTCTTTGAGGGTGTCTCTTTTTGCTTGTGATCTGCTTGGCACTTCCATATTATGCAGATCAGAGTTGAAACAAATGAGCTCCAAAGTCTCTCTTAATTTCCATACAGAAATTACCACTTCAAAATCTCCAGGCCCACCTCTGCAAACTGACACTTCGCAGTTGCACAAAGTTCCATTTCCGCTCTAGACAAGGGCACTACAGTCACAGTGATCCATGCGACAGCTGGGGAGTGGGGGCTCTCCTTACGCTCTCTGGCCTCACAGGGGGAATCCATCAATCCACAGTTCATCTCCAGCCTCTGCTCACTTGGCCTTTACTAGTCAAGCAACCAGCTTCTCTTGCCATTCTCACAGCTATGTGGAAACACGCAGCGGCTGTCTCACAGACACACTCTCAAAACTATCACCAAGATCCCAGCAACAAGCATCCCGCTTTGAACAAAATGGGAAGGAACCACTAGAAAACCAGGCAAGGTGTTAGCAATTAGGTGAGCGCAGCCAGAAAGCAATGCAGTCTCTGAGAGGACAGGATAGCATCTCTGACACCAGGTCAGCTGCAACAGATTTTGCGTCTGATTTTAATAACCAGGAGTTTCTCCTAAAATTATCTGATCACTAACAACCTATCAGGATGGAATGTCAATGAAGCCTGTGCCATGCTCAGGGAGAAGATGTGTTGTGTGTTGGGGAGGAGTAGGGCAGACAGAAACTCATGTGGCTCTCCCTCCCCCAAGAAAGGATATAATGAAGTGCTCCTAGATTCCAAGGTAAATCTGATTAGCAGGTCACAGTTGTGCCATCTTTCTGCAAGGGAAGGCATGCTAGTCACCACCTGGATGGATTGCCCAGAGATCACCTTATGAAGAAGAGGAGGAGGAACAATAAGATGCAGGCATCCCTCCAGCTGGCAACAGGTGCATAGTCACAATACTGCTGGAGGAAGCTGGAATAGGAGATGGCCAACAGTGCCAAATCCCCTCTTTGAAGGTGGGAAGTGGGATGGAGGTGGCTGCCAGAGAATGATGTAATAATAATAATAATAATAATAATAATAATTTTTTATTCATACCCCGCCCTCCCCAGCCAAGGCCGGGCTCAGAGCGGCTTACAAGCAATAATAAAAACAAGATGAATGATTACAACTTAAAAACAAAAATAAAATACAACATTAAAATAATGGAACATTAAAATATTAAAATGTAGCCTCATCGCAGGAGGAGAAGGAAAAGAAAGGGGGAAAAAGAGAGGGAGGGAATCAAATTGGCTCCAAGCCAAAGGCCAGGCGGAACAACTCTGTCTTACAGGCCCTGCGGAAAGAAATCAGATCCTGCAGGGCCCTGGTCTCATGAGGCAGAGCGTTCCACCAGGCCGGAGCCAGAGTTGAAAAGGCCCTGGCTCTGGTTGAAGCCAATCTAACTTCCTTAGGGCCTGGGACCACAAGGGTGTTGCTATTTATGGACTTTGAGGCTCTCTGTGGGGCATACCGGGAGAGGCGGTCCCATAGGTACGAGGGTCCTAGGCCGGGAAGGGCTTTAAAGGTCAAAAGCAGCACCTTAAATCTGATCCTGTACTCCACCGGGAGCCAGTGCAGCTTGAAAAGCACTGGGTGAATATGCTCCCATGGCAGAGACCCCGTGAGGAGCCTCGCTGCAGCATTCTGTACCCGCTGGAGTTTCTGGGACAGCTTCAAGGGCAGCCCCGCATAGAGCGAATTACAGTACAGTAGTCAAGCCTGGAGATGACCGTCGCATGGATCACTGTGGCCAGGCCGGGGCGGGAAAGGTAGATGTAGAGCAAGAAGGGTGCTGATCTGGGTAAGTGATAGGCAGAGAGCATCATGATATGGATGCTGAGAACCAACTACATGGAAGATTTCAAGTATCTGCCTGTGCGGTTTTGGGAATCTGTGACAGGCAGCATTCCTTTATTCTGCACATGCGTGTGTGCAAGCGTGCATCCACACAGATGCCATGCATACAGGGAAAAACAGCCTCTCCTGGCAAAATCCTCGCTCCATTTTGGGAAAAAAAATTACTAACAGCATTTGCATAAAAACAGGATGTTTTGCAGCTCTCTGCTCCATCTGCTCCTGCTGAAGTCATAGCCCCTGCGCATGAGCTCACGGCAGGTTGCCATGGTGACAATTGTGATCTCACATGTGCAGGAGTGCAGCTTTCGACCGGGAAGGGGGAGTTAGTAGACACACCTGGCCAGAGCCAACTGAGCCAACACCAATGCTCATGTAGACTGGAACACGACAAAATGGCACCCACCAAACCTATGCAGGCTGCTGTATTTCGCCACTCTCTGCCCTTCATTATAAATTATAGATCAAAGCTCAAAAAATGTCAACATTGTGGCGATGAAGCACAGGGCCTTCTCAGTGGTAGCACCAGAGTCATGGAACTCTCTCCCCAGTAAAGCTCGCATTGACCTTTCTCTTATGTAATACACACACACACACACACACACACACACATACACACATACATACACACATATATATCTAATGAAAAAGCAAGCACAGGGGGAGTGCAATCTGCTATGTGGGCAGCTTCCAAGTTTCTGTTCAGGCCTCATTGCACACCAGGTCATTCCTTTGCACTTGACCAGAGCGAGAGTGAAAGAGGTGACTGAAGGAGCTGTTCCTGCTTCTGGGACTGTCTGGGTCCAACGGGAGTTGTAGTGCAGGGCATAGGTGGTGGTTACAACAGGCAAGCTCCATCCCCATCTTTTTCTTTAAAAAATTCCTCCCTTGCTCTCCTTGCAGAGTGCCATTTCCCTTCCAGCTCATCATGCATGTGAGTCAGAACCCTCAAAATATACTTTGCCCTTTCTTTGTCCATTGCTCACTCTCTTCACCCTCCTCTTTCCCACCTGCAAGCCAGAGTCAGAGCTCTCTCCTTCACGGTCGCAGACTGCCACAGTTCCCTGCCATTACTCTTCCTTGCCGGGTGGGCACCACCTTCCTCCCAGCTTCACCAGCACCCTGGCTTGCCTATCTCACCAGTCCTAGCGCCAAGCTCTTGCAGCACTAGGGAAGATGGGAGCCGCCTTCGAAGACGCTGCGTAGCACGAAGACTGAGCCCCTCGCTATCTTCGAGCACAGAAGGTGCACAGGGGGAGGCAGCTGGCCTCCGGGCTTGGTCCTGCTGAGCGTAGCTGAGCCTGGCCTTTGAAAAAGCACCATCAAAGGCGACGGAGCCGAGGAAGGGCGGGAGGGAGGCAGGCAGCTGTTCAGCATTCCAGCTCCTGCACTCAGCCAACAGGTGGCTGCAGGGACAGAGTCGGGTTGGCCTGCGCTAGGTGCTTTTTAGGGTGCAGCCAGCCCAGAGCCAGTGGGCCACCTCTTCCGTGGGAACCCCATGTGTCCTGCGACAGCAACCCGAGCTACACACACACACCACCCCGGACGCCCTTGGAAGAGGGCAAGCGGAATCCCATTGCTTTCTTTCGCCCACTAGGGGGCACCAGGGAACACGGCTCGGGATAGATTTCCCCGCAAATGCATACACATCAAATGCAGACATAAAAGGATAAACAGAAACAGGCTTTGCATGTAGATACACTCATCAAAGCTTTTTCACACACACGTGCCCAAAGTCCACACTTTGCATGCAAACATCGGGCACCCAAGCCGACATGCATAATACGCCGCTCCTCACCCCAACACAGACACGCAAACTGCAGAATGGGGCTATCTTGGGGCAAAGCGCTGTGGTATGTTTCTTCTTTGCCTAAGCGGCCAGGGCTCAAGCACTCCATCTGTTCCCCCCTCTGTTATTATTCTCTCTCTCCCCGCCGCCCCCCCCCCCGCACGCCGCCGCCCCCCGTTCAGGATGATCTCCAGCTCTGGCTTCTGGTGCTGCCAATCCGATGCCAAGAAAAACACACCCAGGAAAGTGTAGAGCTGGCCAAACGCCCCCACGCGGGATGAGGGGAGGGGCGGCGGGAGCAGCGTCTTGCCTACAACTGATAAAGTGTGTGGCTTTTTATATTAAGTGCTTGAACAAAACATCGCAAGGAAGGGAAATTGAGCGAATTCCCCTCATTTGCAAGCATATAATTCAATTTTGAGCGCTTGCAAATGATCACAACTTTCACAGAATCCTGGGTCTGGGGTGCAAACCGTTGCTTTCTAGGCAATGAAACGTGAGTTTTCAGACAAGAAATCTGTCTTTGGGCTAAAAAAACGGGACTTTGAGAGGAAACTCTCGATTCTGTGCAGACGGTTTTTGTAGATCGAGTTCGGAACTTACAAAGAGAAAGATTTTCATGTGGAAACTGGAACTCATGTCTGGTTTGTTTGTTTTTTCTTTAAAAACAAACCAACCATGCTCCATTTCTGATTTTTAAATTTTTAATATATATATTTTTTACCTTGGAGAAAAGCAACACTCACAGAGCTAATCTCTCTTTCTTTGAATCAAGAATGGCAGGGGTAGAAAAAGCCCAGCCAGCCAAGAAACTAGTCAATTCCACATAGCCTTTCTTGATTCTGGTCTGACCCCATCCTTGTTACCCTGGCAACTCTGAAAGCCAAGGCTTTCTGTCCCCAACACTGTTGGGCACAAGGCTGGCAATTGAAGCTTGCTCTCTGAAAGGTTCGCACTGCACCACCACCGCCAACCTCCTGTGTCCCTCTGGCTTGAGACTTCTCACAGGCCAAGTCGGAATGCCCCTCTGATATGCCTCTGAATGCCCAGCCTCGTTCCCCACATATTGAACGGGCAACCCAGGAGACAAGGGGCCAGCATTTTAAGCATTGAAAATGGTGGGCGGGGAGGGGGAGAGAGAAAGAGTGAAAGGAGGACAGAGTGCACGGGCAGCAAAGCAGGCCTTTGTGCTGACAGCACAGTGTCTGATCGAGAAAATTGAACACTTATGCTCCCCTCGTTACCATAATTACCACCGCCTTTAATGGGGCCGCATGCCTGCTCTCCTTCACTACCACACACAACACTGGAGGCTGACAGCTCCATTACCAAACCTTTGTTCTCAGTCTGCTGGAAAGCAGCACAATCTCGCTGGCCATGAACACTTGGGATAAGGAGACGTTCCCCCCAAGAAGTCCTGACTGGCTCAAGGGGCGGAGGGTAGCGAAAAAGGGAGCTGGCGTTTAAGTAGGTGCAAGCTTCATGCAGCACACCATTAACATGCGGAATCCATTTCTGCAAGATAGGGTGATCGCAACTTGATATCACGGTTTCAAGGGGGCTAGACCAATCCATGGGCCCCAGCCATGACTTTTAGACATGAGCAATAAAAACAGAACTCCAGGGTTAAGATGCAGTGCGCCTGGTGACCAGTGCTTGGCACTAAATGTGTCCTTCACACCCTCCTTGTAATTTTGCCAGGGCCATCTTGCTATCCCCAGGGCCTAGTGGCAGCACCAGTGGCCTAGGTGGTCCTTTGGTCTAAATCAGCATGGCAGCTATGATGTTCTCACTCCCAGTTTCTGTGGACATGCACACGCAAGCTTCTCGAGTGGCACAGAATTGTTCCTTAGCGCATGACACAAAAGCTGTAGGAGGATCTGAGCTGAAGACTCCCCTCTCCCATTAGAAAATAGTCTGATAAATGAGATCAGCTGACTGACTGCTTTGTTACCCAATTTTTGAGCAGGTTGGTTCTGTTTTAGGTGGCAGGCTTGCATCTGTGGCCCTGCTGGCTTATTATTGCCTGGAGGTTACCTGTGGGCAGACTGAATCCCTAACTGCTCTTCCCTAGGCACCACAGAACCTGTAAGGGGCCTGAACCAGGCCTACAGGGAGGCTTCTCCTTTTCTGCCAGCTCCTTGTGAGCAGCTCTCAAGGGCCATCGTGCCTGGAGGAGGAAGGAGGGCCTGAACTGCTCGGAAGGCCTTGCGTTTTGTACTTTCTGTGAGGCGCTCAGCTCTATGGGGAAGGACTCCAAGGAAATTGGAGGATGGATAACTCTGGCTGTGTGTCAGTTCCTGAAATCCTTCATTTAAAAAATCCAAGGGCTACATAAAACTGGACATGGGCTCTGAACAGCAGTAGCTGGGAATCACAACTGGGAGAGGGTTGCTGTTTTGCTCAAGCCCAGCTTACAGGCTTCCCACAGGCATCTTGTTGGCCACTGGGACATTAGGATGCTGGACTAGATGGGCCATTGGCAAGACCCAGCAGGTCTCTACATATGTGCTTACTTGGTAACATGCTTGGTGGATTTACACCATAAACTTCTCAAGGCCACTCACAATCTAGAGCCCCGCCCCCCGCCCTCAGCTACCTGCCTCATTCTTTTGTACAAGACATTTCCATTGCATCCCCTCCTCCAGGGCCAAATGTGTCCTAGTGCTACCATGTTCTCTCATGCCTCAGGTATTGCCCTCATCTGGGCAAAACTAGGTGGCATTTGGAGGACCAGCACCCTCCACCCTACTATTGTCATTGTTATTGAGGTCATTCCCACCCTACTATTCTTCTGCACATCTCTTTCCTTTTCTCCTCGCTGTGTTTCTCTCTCAAACACACACTATGCACACACAGATTGCTTTCATCATTCATTTCCCCCACCAGCCAAATGGCAGGAGGTGGGCAGCAATAGGGCAATGAAACCTGTCAGGCTCCTCTCCACCCCACTGCAGTCCACCTAGGGGCTTTATGTCCAGGTTGCCTCTAGCTGAGAGCAAGGCCCTGTCCTGAACATGACCACGAGTGCTCTCCTTCCAGCTCAGCTCCCCCCTCTGCCAATAGATGGTGGTGGCAGCTCCCTTCATGGGAGAAGCGGCCCATGCAGCCGCCTGTGTGCGCTCTGATGAGTTAATAGACTCTAATTAATACAGATTGGGGAGATCACTTTCAATTTCCCCAGCTCTCCCTCTTACTGAAGAGCCGCAGAGGATGCTGGCTGGAGTGTCTGCAGAGGCTTCAATGCATAACTAGGCCGCCCTCTTCACTCAACCTAGTCTTGCATTCTTGGCTTTCACAAGGGCCACAGAAGAGGTCTGTCTGCCCAAGGTTGTGTGAGAAGGTCAGATGTCCTGCACATCACTGGCATCCGTGTCACTTGCTCTTGCCAGGAGATTGGACATCAAGTGCATGGAAGGAAGTCTGGTTTATGAAACTGTCAGGTAGAATGCCAGGCTATGGAGAAAGAGCAGCATGGAGCCTCTTCTGCATCCAAGACAGGAAGGGGAAAGATTTTCCCTCTTCTAGAACCAGGCTAGGGAGTCTGCAGACCTCCTGATGCTGCAGGACTTCAGCTCCCAGCAGCCGTAGCCAGCATGACCAATGGTCAGGGATGATAGGAGCCATAATTCAAAAATGTTTGGAGGGCCACAGGTTCCCTAGTCATTCTAAAACGAGGCCCTTAGATGTGGTGCATCTCTTCATTCTGTCCTTGCTAAGTTGGAGCTTCTCCCCTCTTTTGGAGCAGTCATCTAGAATCAGACGCAAACAGAAATTAAGCAAATATTGGAAATGTAGCTCTCATTGATCCAGCAGCTGATCCAGCCCAAGGGTGACTTTTAAAACAATAGGAGTATGGAGTTTTTACATTGGCACCTCATTCTGCGTCGCTCAATGAACTTTCACTTCCAGGCCAGGAGCGGTAAACAAATATTAACTAAACTGTAACCTGGCTTTAATGGCTTTTAGCTGGAGAAGCAGAATAAAAGCATCTAAATCAGGGGACAGGGACTTCATAGAATTGCAGAGTTGGAAGGGACTCTGAGGATCATCTAGTCCAACCCCCTGCAATGCAGGAACATGCAACTGTCCCATATGGAGATTCAACCTGCAACCTTGGTGTTATCAGCACCACACTTCAACCAACTGAGCTATCCAGGCCCTCCAGACCTTTCTGAATGCTAACTTCCATCAGCCCCAGTCAGCATGGCCAGTGGTGAGGGAGGATGGGCCCTGGAGTACAATTTGTGGGGTTTGCAGCCAAATCACAAATGCATGTTTTGCTAGACAAGCACAGGGCTAGTACACAGAGTTCTTAAACTTCCTAGAGAGGACCCTCTGTGCATAGTAACTTCCTTTGCTTCCTCTGGGTGGGCCTCCAGCTGTTTTAGGACTACAGTTCCCCTCATCCCTGACCACTGGTCCTGTTAGCTAGGGATGATGGGAGTTGCAGTCGAACAACAGCTGGAGGGCCAAGTTTGGCCATCACTCATGTAACAAGTAAGACAATCCTTTATATTTCCTTCCATCTGTGAGGAGACTCTCTCTTTCCACCATGCTTCCAAGCTGACCAGATGGGCATGGCTAAAGTTTGTGCTTTTAGCCATGTTAGCTAAGAGTGACTACCAACTTCTATTTTACCGTAACTTAGAAGCATTTTTCTTCACACTATTTTGTTGTATTTGCTGTCTGCATTGAAATGCAAGTAAACCTTTTTGTTTATCTTACTAAAATGTGTGGTTTATTCTGTGCAACGGGGGATGAAGAGGGGAAGGTCAGCAAACCACAAATAAAAGGGAAAAGTATAACTGCCTAATTCCTTAGCTCTTGTAAGCCGCAAAATACATAAGTGTTTTTACTCTGCTAGAAAGGCTTCACAGCCTGCTTACTTTTGTATTTCTCCCACACACATGGGATGGGAGGTTTAAATTTTCCCACACAATTGACATCTGAAGGGCCACAGCTTCCCCATCCCTGGTCTAAATAAATAGGGCCATTGGTCCATATAGGTCAGTATTTACACTGTCTGGCAGTGGCACTCCAGAAATTCACTGAGGAGTCTTCCCTAGCCCTATTTAGAAATGCTGGAGACTGAATCTGGGACTTAATGCATGCAAAGCAAATCCTCCACCACTGATTTGCTGAATTTAATAAATAATAATATTAACACAGCCCTTCCCTGTAAAAACTGGAGCCAAATTGATCTGATGTCTAAGTATTTCATTCTCCCTTAACCTAGAGGGATCTCTGTTGCACCACCCACTCTTTCAAACACTGTTACTGAAGTTAGGGAAAACCAAAGAGTTTACAGCTTATGTGGATTTAGGACAGAGTTTGTGAATTTCCCGGGGGCAAAGTGGATAATCGTGCATGACAAAAGAGGTTTATTTACTGAAAACAGGACACAAATTCAGGAGTGAAAGGAAACAAATATGCATTCTCACTAATAATCTGTCATAGTTAAAATGTTGAAGGCTAAACAATAGGCAGGCAGACACAGAGCTATGAAGATTAGAATATTACCATGATGCAGTTCCTGAAGAATCCCTCCTTCTCCAAAGCTTTCCCTTTGAGGGTTTTTCTAGCTCAGTGGTAGATTATCTACTTTGCATGCAGAAGGTCTGAGGTCCAAATCTCCGGTCTCAAATCTTGGAGAGTCACTGCCACCCAGGGTAGACAATATGGAGCCAGATGAACCAATAGTCTGATTCAGTATAAGGCAGCTTCCACACTTCCTTTATGCTTATTTTTCATCTAGTACAAAAATATTCCAAATGCCTTACATGAGTAAATTATGCAAACTAAAAGTCTGAGAATTTCTTTTTAACATTTTTTACTTCTTCGTGAGAATATCACAGTGAGAGGCAATTTTCACCAAATAAGTCAGTGACAGTTCTTCATAGCTGATCTAGCACTAAGCATGTTTAGGATGTTTTGAGTGTAAAAATTTTGATGCACAAACCTTTAAAACCTACTTTGTGTGCTGGTACAGAAGCCCATTCCTCCAAAAGAGTACATTCATTTAGAAATTAAAACTCCTGAGATTTTGGGAATGCACAAATTTATTGCACATTTCAGTGAAAATCCCTTCAACTTGAGTTCAGAGGGCACATTTTACCACAAACGTGGAGATCCCTCTGGTTTTGCACCTCCTCTGGCATGCCAAGAACAAATGTCAACTTCACATTGTGGTTTATTTGGAGGAGCTCAGCAAAACAAAAAAACAGTCTCTGCACAATAAATACCCTCTTTCCCTACTGTATCCCATTTTTGTAAACTACTTTGAGGTTTTTCTTTTTCTTTGGTTTTTACAATCAAGTAGCGTATAAATTTTATGAAATCAACAAACAGATGAATAGTGCTGTCTCCCTAGCCTTCGGTCTCTCTGCATTGCATTATCTCAGCTTTTTTTTGGTCCTATTTTTCACCTCTGCCCCTTATCTCTCCTTTTCCTCCTCACTTTCACTTCACTGGCAGCAACAGCCCACAAGATTTCCATTCCCCCAATACACACACAGACACACACACTGCCATAGGTTGGATAAACTGGTGCCAATTCTCCATGTGCCTTTGAATCAATGCAGACATAGTGTTTCAGCCACTTTCCCCCTCCGATAAGCTTCTATTTTTCCAGCCAAGAGCTGTAGGAAAGGGCCACAAACAATGAATTCCCATAGTGAGGTGCAATTAGGCAAGAAGGGAGCTATAATTAACCCATGGGCCTGTGTTAGGTTGCGGGGAAAAACCCTTTAGTGAAAAGGCTGCTTAAATTCTTCTGTTTTCCCGCAGTTCCTAGACGGCACTTTGATGACGAAGAAGGTCATCATTAAACTCCAATTTGTTTCCTTTCTCTGCTCCTGTTCTTAACAACAACATCCTTGTCTAAGATTCGCAGATTGCAGTTGCCTCCCCTGTAGTGAGCAGAAGAAGGGAGGGGAGTGGGGAACCATGGAGAGACTCTTCTTTGCATCTAGTGTGCCAGGAACCAGATGGACCTTGCTAGATGGCAGAGCTCCATTGCAGACATCCATTTTGATCAGATATTGCGCATGACCATGGAAACTGCAAAGTGGCTGATCTACGCAAACGTTTAGCATTAACTACTACTCAGCTATCAACACCACCCCCTCCTCACATAGCGCAGAAGCAATCAGGGCTGGAGCGTTTCATCCAGCGTCCCAGCATGCAATGTGGGGAAAGTCCTGAGTGGCCACTTCTGTTAGCTCCCTCTGGGTCCACCAATTCAACTCAGACTGATCCACCGAGGCAGAAGGCTTTTATCTTTTCCATTGCAGCTGACTCCCCCAGCCCCACTGCAGCCATAAACTGTAATTGGTGGCTTCTTTGGGAATCCTACCCGAACTCTCGCCATGGTTATTTTATTCTCTTTATTAGCATTATGGCAGTCAATGCACAGGACTCTTGTCACTTGTTGATCTGTGCATTGTGCCAAGCACAGAGAAGCCTGTCTCTCCTCCTCTGGCTTCTTACAAGAGGCAGGCAGGTTTCAGGCTTGTGGGATCTGTTTAGAACAAGAAGCCCTAAGTACACCTACCACAGCCAGGTGCAAAACAGGGGTGGGTGGGACAACATAGTCTTAGAATTAAGGAAAAGAGTGCTCAGACTGGGGTCTCCTGACCAGGCCAGATGAGTCACAGCTGGCTTCCCTCGCATCTCATCTCTCCTTTGGAAGACACAGACACAAGCAAAAAGGACAGATTAGACAAACTAGAGGATTAGACAAATTCATAGAGGATAAGACTATGGTGGCTCCTAGCCACAACGACTATATTCTGCCTCTGAATACCTGGGAACCACAGGTAGAGGGAGCGTTGTTGTGCTCAGGTTCTGCTTGGGCACTTCCTAGAGGCATCTAGTTGGCCACTGAAAAGAGTGTGGGGAATAGATGGACCTTTGCCTGAACCAGCAAGGCTCTTCTGATGTTCTTATAAGAGGGGAGGACAATAATGCTTAATCTTCTTTCTTCGGACTCCTGGTGCCAGCCTTACTGCACTCTGAGGGTCTATGGCAGCCTGGCTCAAATATAGTTCAGAGGAGATGGGTGCTCCTCGGCAGCCCCAAACAACTTTAGGAACTTTCAGTCTGGGGCCAAAAGCCCTATATCCTGAGGCAGAAAGTGGCACATGGTGGCTGTATATTCTTGGGGGTTGGTCTTCTGATTTTATTGCTCATTCTGAGCCTCCCTTTGCTGCTTCCCACCTTCCTTCCCCCTTGGTAGAAAGGCCTGTCTGTTTACAGAGAGCATTCAGAGGGCTTATCAGTGGGATGCATGGGAAATCCAGGTAGTTGTTTTGTGCAGCAGCCTGGAGTGGGGATGAAGGGAAGGACATGCTTGCAGTGCCACCCAAGGTGACAGCTTCCTGGCCTTATCAGCTCTGCTCCTGCATGCACATACCCATAGCAAGTGCAGAGCAGGTTTTAATTCAATAGGAAAAAGTGCTTCCAGCCATAGACCAGTTCCTGGGATTAGTGTTGTTGTGGCCTCTGGGTGTCCATCCTTTGTTAACCTGATTGCTTGTTGCTAGTCAGGGATGATTGGTTAATGTTTCCTCAATGAGAGCTAATGATTGGACATGTTTTCCTTAATGGGCAATTTATCTGCATGGCAAGGAGGTCTGAAATCAGTGCTCAGGCATGGATAGAAAGGAACGAAGAAGACATATGAGAGATGCAGAGAGCAAAGCTGCAGAGCTGCTTGGTCTGTTAGAAAAGCCAAAATCAACCTACTAGGACAGTACTCTTTTTAAACAACAACAACCAAAACCTCACAATATAATGAGCAAGCTCCTGAGTTCTATGAAAGCCTCAGTCAGGTAGGAGAGAGAGTTGTGGGTTTAGCTGGCCTGGAATCAGACTGGTGGGAGTGCAGAGTTCCACTCTGTTGTTTAGAGCAACTGGTGCAGGTACAGCTGTAGCTCTGGTGCTGTAGGAGGCTACTTGTTTCCACAATGTGTGCAGCTTGTATTCCTGTAAATAACAGAAATATTACAAAGACACCACTACTCTCCAGGGCTCTGTCTCTCATCCAAAGGAAAGTAAACCCTGTAACACTGCCGCTGAACTTCTCACCCCTGGGAGAAATGGAGAATGCTGTACAGCGTACTTTCCTGATCTAATTCACCCCATCCAAAGCCATATTCGGCTATTGGTTATGTTTGCCCCAGTGAGGAAAGTAGCTTTAGGGGAAATTTTGAAACTGGAAAGCTGTGTGGAGAAAGGGTTAAATCTCCTCCCACCACCACAGCCCTGAACTAACCAGCCCCCCCCCAGCTTGCTCCGAAGGGAGGGGTGTTGTTGGAAATACTAGTCACAGATGATAGTGATGATTCAATTGATTACCCACCCTTCACTATTATGTCATAGGGCACATCGGAGGAATTTAAAATTCAGCATTTAAAACTTTGAAAATAAATTGCAGTCACAGGAATAGATTTGTGTCCGCCTCTCATCTTTTACCCTATGTGGGTCTGCTTTTTATCTTTGGCTCTAAGGACTATACCCAAGAGTTTCAAACAGGGCAATGGAGCAGGCAAGGCCAGGTAGGGGAGCAGTGAACAAGCCCCCTTCCTCACTTAACAAGATACCCTTCACTGTTATTGTCAGCATGCATGGGGATGTGGGATCAAGGCACCAACACATTTTGTATGTGATTTATCTCCCTTGGCAAACAGCCAGATGGAATCAGGAAAGCATGGGGCAAGACTAATTGAAGAACAGGGTCAGAAGAACTAAACCAAAGCCTTGTATTGGGGCTAGAGACTTCCAGTCTGCACTGATTGGATCATAGCTGAGATGCCTGCAGCAGCCTTGGCAGAAAGTAAAAATGGGCAAACCTACATCTTCCATAGTGGTTGCTGCACTGACACCTTCTGCATTTCCATCTATATTTTAAAAGCACCACGGCTGATTGTTTGGGATGCAGATATGGTTGTCAGAACCTGGCCCACCAACAATTAATTTAGGTAAGGGCTGCTTACCAGAACGAAGGCCTGCCGGTGTGAACTATAGCAACAAGGTCCAGCTCAGTTTAGACCAGAGCTTTCCAAACTGTGTGTTGTGATACGTTAGTGTGTCGGCTGCAGTGTGTAGGTGTGTCGCGTGAATGCTCCCCATGCTCCTCCCAGGGCTGGAAGGGGGCTGGTTTGGTTTGCTAGTAAAACTGAATCACTGTGTCACGAAATGCTGCAGGTCTAAAAAGTGTGTCACTAACATGAAAAGTTTAGAAAGTTCTGGTTTAGACCCTAATCATCAGCCTGCATCACATTCACAGCTACCAGCCTGCCTGTGAGCAGAGAACTGGAGGAACCAAAATACGGCATGTCAAAGAAGCAAGAGAGCAGAATGAGAGGAAACCTGGGAGAACATTCACAGAGGTGGTCAGTTGGAGGATCCAAAAACAGAATGGCAAAGGCTGGTGTCAAGTTTAAAGAGCAATGTAGAGAGGTGTGATAGATGAGGAGATAAATAGTATTGTCCCAATCCTGGTTCCTATTAAAGGGAGGTGGTTTATTTGTCCAAAGCTAAGGCTTGGGTCATCACAGCAAAGGCAGTTTCACAGGGCTGCTTAGTGCCAAAATAATTACTAATTAAATGTGAGCAATGGGGAAGAGGCAGCCGCACAATCCGAAGGGACTAATCAAAGGCTCCAGACTCTCTCAGGGCACCTGGCATAATAATCGCCTCTGATTGATTAGTTCAGCTGGTCAGCTGACAAGGGCATTAGTCACATGACTCCAGCCCTCCGGAGCGATGGAATGCATGTGGCTGACCGTGCTGGTCTGTGTAAATGGATTATTACTCCGAGTAATTAAGATGGAATTAAAAATTAATTCTTTTCTACAGAGCGATTGCATTTCAAGGGATAAGCTGGATGTTACAGCCTTTGTGTGATTTTTCTCTAAATTAAATTGGATTGTGTCGGGTGGGGGAGATTGGACGGGGATTAACCGCCTGTTAAACGACTTGCATGAGAAATGAGCATGGACTGAGATGTCTTGGTCTGATGAGATACTCAGCGGGGCCTCTCTTTGTTTGGCTGGCAACCATCTTTTCCTTGTCTGGGCTTTGTGGTGTAGTCATGCCTTCTTGGCCCAAGTGGGACGTTATCTACTATAACACATCCTATCAGCCTTTATGAGGCAAAACTAGGGCACCAGGGATCCAAGGTCTTCCTGAGAGCAGCAATCAATGGCCAAAGAAACACTTATTCATTCTAATGATTTATAGACCATCCTATAACCAAAGTTCTCTGGGAGGCTTACAGGGATTGAAACAAACAAAACTACATCAAAATACAGCTAATACAATATCGCTATTTTAAAATTCTTCAAAACTTAGAGCAACACTAAGAGAGAATTTGCAAAATTCAATTAAAACAAGGGTGAACACTAAAACTGCTAGCATATTTGCAAAGCTAAACTGAGTCCGGTATGGTTTCAAATTGGGTGGGGAACCATGTACTGAGATTCCTGCACTGCAGGGGGTTGGACTAGATCAGTGTTTTTCAACCACTGTTCCGCGGCACACTAGTGTGCTGTGAGATGTTGCCTGGTGTGCCGTGGGAAAAATTCGAAAGATTTTAAAATAAAGTATGTTATAATTTTTCATATTTCTGTTTACTTACTATTTCATAATAAAGTAATTATAAAATACTTTGTGTTTATTTGATTCCTATTCAAGAGAATTACTTTATATATAGTCAATATAGGCACAGAGTTAATTTTTTTAACATTTTCTAATGGTGGTGTGCCTCGTGATTTTTTTCATGAAACAAGTGTGCCTTTGCCCAAAAAAGGTTGAAAAACACTGGACTAGATGACCCTCAGGATCCCTTCCAAGTCCATGATTCTATGCTTCTAAGGAGAAGAAAAATAAAAATCCAGAGATTTAAAGTAGTCTGAAACTATAAACCTAATTTACAAAGCCCAAGAAAATTAAAAGGTCTTTGCATGGCACTTTGAAGGACATTAATAAGGTGTCAGATGGGAGAGCGTTCCACAACTGAGGGGCCACTTAGAGTGGATTGTCGGATGACAGTCTCAAGGAGCTACACGAGAGAAGAGGTGTTCCTTCAGATACATCAGTGGTCCCAAGCTGTGAAGGGCTTTGAAGGCCAAAATCAACACTTTGATCTGGGAATAATAATAATAATAATTTATACCCCACCCATCTCTGGGCGGCTCCCAACCGAATATTAAAAACATGATACAGCATTAAACATTAAAAACTTCGTTCCACAGGGCAGGCGCCACTACCAAGAAGGCCCTCTGCTTGGTTCCCTGTAACCTCACTTCTTGCAGTGAGGGAACCACCAGAAGGCCCTCAGCACTGGACCTCAGTGTCCCGGCTGAACGGTGGGGGTGGAGAGGCTCCTTCAGGTATACAGGGGATGTTAGCAATTTCACTCCTCCAATGCTGCAGATGAGATTGTTGTAAATCACATGCTTGTCTGGGACGACTCTGGGAAAGGAATACACTTATCTCTTCCACCGCTGAGGGTACTATTACACTGTACTTTCGCTTTTGTTTGTTTGTTTGTTCTCTCGGAGCTGGAGAGAACGGACGCCATTATGCTTTTGTCTGTACATAGTGTGTAAATAAGTAGATTAGCTCTACAATGTCTCACTCTTCTTGCTGTGTTGTGCCAGAAGATTAGTGTACATGTATCAATATAATGTATGTTGCTATAAGTGCACTGGAAGAGAAGGGAGATGCCTTTTCCAGAGCTGCGTGTACCAGAGGACACTCAGAGATCCAGGGGCTTGCAGGCACCCCCAGAGCGTTTTTCCAACAGGGCCGAGGCCATTTAGGGCTTTAAAGGTCAGCACCAACACTTTGAATTGTGCTCAGAAATGTACTGGGAGCCAATGTAGGTTTTTCAGGACCGGTGTTATATGGTCTCGGTGGCCACTCCCAGTCACCAGTCTAGCTGGATTAATTGCAATTTCCGAGTCACCTTCAAAGGTAGCCCCAAGTAGAGCGCATTGCAGTAGTCCAAGCGAGCGATAACTAGAGCATACACCACTCTGGTGAGACAGTCCGTGGGCAGGTAGGGTCTCAGCCTGCGTACCAGATGGAGCTGGTAGACAGCTGCCCTGGACACAGAATTGACCTGCACCTCCATGGACAGCTGTGAGTCCAAAATGACTCCCAGGCTGCACACCTGGTCCTTCAGGGGAACAGTTACCCAGTTCAGGACCAGGGAGTCCTCCACACCAGCCTTCCCCCTGTCCCCCAAGAACAGTACTTCCGTCTTGTCAGGATTCAACCTCAATCTCTTAGCCGCCATCCATCCTCCCACCGCCTCCAGACACTCACACAGGACCTTCACTGCCCTCACTGATTCTGATTTAAAGGAAAGGTACAGCTGTGTATCATTCGCATATTGATGAATACCCAGCCCAAAGTCCCTGATGATCTCTCCTAGCGGCTTCATATAAACGTTAAAAAGCATGGGGGAGAGAACGGAACCCTGAGGCACCCCACAAGTGAGAGCCCGGGGGTATGAACACTCATCCCCCAACACCACTTTCTGGATATGGCCCAGGAGAAAATGGACTGGGAGCCAGCAAAGATAGCAAACTACTGGCACAATATGTTTATAACACGCAGCCCAAGTCAGACCTATTGTTACCGACTGAAACTTACCAATCATTTTTAAAAACAGCCTTGTGAACAATGCCTCGTGGTAATTGAAGCTAGAGGTGACCAGGCCATAGATCACTCTCTCTGTTCAGGTAGGGTAGCAGCTGATAGAAGGCGCTGATAGAAGGAGCCTTGAGTGACAAAGATGGATCAATGAGCACCTCCAAACTTGGTTGTCCACGATGAGCGCAACCTCCTCCAGAACATGACTTGCCTGAGCAGATGAATCACCTCCTAACAGTTACAACATGTGTCCTGCTGGGTCAGGCCATTGGCACTTCTAGTCCAGCATTCTGTTCTCAGTGGCCAACCCAGTGTCCCCAGGAAGCCCACAAGCAGGACCTAGGCAAAACAGCCCTCTTCCCACTTACAATTGCCAGCAGCTGATATTCAGCATACTGCCTCCAAGGGTGAAGGCAGAGCACAGCCATCATGGCTAGTAGCTACGAATATCCTTATCCTCCATGAATTTGAAGAATCCTCTTTTAAAGCCATCCAAGTTGGCAACCACCAATCTACTTTCTTTTGTCTATCCGGAAGAGAAGTGCTTTCTTTTGTACGCCCTCAGCTTCATTGCGAAACCCAGAATTGCACCCAAATGCCTTCATCTGTTTTCTGGATTGAGCCTCAGTATGCTCACCCAAGTCCAGCCCATTATTGCAGCCAGGCACTGACTAAGTGCCGAAGCCAGGCACTGTGTGTAGAAAAGAAGCCCTGCGTCATCGTTTCAGCAATCATCTGACAAAATCTGAATAGGATTTTCAGTCATCAGCGAGCACATC
Organism: Podarcis melisellensis; assembly: GCF_964234715.1. Taxonomy (NCBI): domain Eukaryota; kingdom Metazoa; phylum Chordata; class Lepidosauria; order Squamata; family Lacertidae; genus Podarcis; species Podarcis melisellensis. Next base: position 66,948,624 of record NC_138529.1, on the reverse strand, counting down.
TTCAGTGCCCCACATAGCTCTTTTACTCTCTCTATGATGAACAGAAGCCAAATAAATCTTGCCCAAAAGCAAATCCTTGCAATTGTGCTGGATTTGCATAATACATACAGGTTGCAGGATGTAGCTTTTTTGGCCCAGAATTTTGATGGTTTTTTAAAAAATATATGCTGCAATGATTATTCATCTACATAAGAGATGAGTGCCACCACTTGTAGCTCTGCTCTAAAAAGCTTTGCTGGAGTTGGGAATGGATTCATTCTCTGGAGTGGGATGCAATATGGAATCTAGAATGCAATCAGCAATCCTCTCCAGCTAGGGACGTGCAGTAGCATCAGGTACTTGGGTGACATTTCTCAGTTTGCACAAGCCCTCTCAGCTCACGCTCTGAGACCATGAAGATGACAAGGAGTTAGCGACATTATCAAGCCACCTGGCTTGCAAAGCAAGACCTAGCAAGCATGACCAAAGGCCATCCTTTCCCCCCATGCTCCTCCCTAAACGGCCTCGGCCCAGTATACCTGAAGGAGTGTCTCCACTGAGGTCCAGTGCCAAGGGCCTTCTGGTGGTTTCCTCACTGTGAGAATCGAAGTTACAGGGAACCAGGCAGAGGGCCTTCTTGGGAGTGGCACCCACCTTGCGGAACGCCCTCCCACCAGATGTCAAAGAGAGAAACAACTACCAGACTTTTAGAAGACATCTGAAGGAAGCCCTGTTTAGGGAAGCTTTTAATATTTGATGAATTATTGTATTTTAATATTTTGCAGGAAGTCACCAAGAGTGGTTGGGGAAATCCAACCCGATAGGTGGGGTATAAATAAATTATTTATTATTATTTTTATATTATTATTATTGAAACAGAGTTTGCCAAAATGTTGTAGGTTCTGAGTTGGTTCCAGAAACCACTGTGCTCCAACTGGAACCTGGATTTCCAGGCTGAATTCACCTCCTAGGTCTGCATATGTCTACAGGCATATCTTCACAGAGAATGACTTGATCAGATGCAACCAGCAATTGGTTCTGAGACCATTTGGTTCTGAGACCATCAGAGTGATGCCAACATTACGGACCACACTGTGCCAAGCTCCCTAGGCCTTTCCCCTCTCTTCTTGGTAAGCACTAGCAACCTGCTGTGTTGAGAAACTGGGACAGGATCTTGTTCCACACCCAGTCTGACATCTACACGAAACCACTGAAGAGAATGAGTGGCTCATGTTCACCTAGCAAGCTTTACTGCCAAGCTGGGATTTGAACTGAGCCCATCCCAGTCAAAATCCAACATTCTAACTACTACAGCATGCTGCTTCTCCTAGTGGCTGCTCCCTTGTCACAAGTCAAAGAAGCAGTGGCCAGTTTCCCAGGTGACAGTCTCAGGAAATAAGTCTGAGGCCCAGCTTGCTATGCTAAGCAGATGTGGGTCTGGTTAGCATCTGGATGGGAGACCACCTGGAACCCCATGTAGCACTAAGTAGATCTCTTTGGGGTGAGAGAGAGAGATATAATAAATAAATGCAATAAGAGTGATGAACAGAATACAGTATTGACTGTCCTGCAATGTCTGGATGCTGGACTGGACTTGGTGGAGCAGAGGACAATTACACACTCACAGACACGCACAGCCAAACAGGATGAAAAGTGGGGGGTAGAGAGCAATGTACACCTGTCAGCCTGAACTCCTTGGAGGAAGGGTAGATTAAAAATATATATCCACAAATATGTGCTGGGATTTTAAAATGAGGATGAATGCCTACCTCATACTGGAGACTCCCAGGCACCCCCACGGCCCTCCCTCCAATTGATCGGGAGCCTTGAGTATATTGGTGAAATGCCCACTTACCCCCCAGAACATAACATCTCCGCTGAACCGGTCCCACTGAACCGGCGCCACTTCCCGCAGAACACCTCTGGGCCTTTTGATTTCGAAACGGCGGCCGCGTATTTACATATGCCTCCGTTTGGGTTTAGTCTATAGAATACGGGCGAGATTTAAGTCTAGAGCAATATTTGCCTTTGATTCCTTAACCTGGAAGGTCGCCCCTTCATTAGCGCGTCTTGCGCGGCCCCTTCCTCCTGGCCTTTCCTTTGACTAGTTTAGCCTCTATTAATCATGCATGTGGAACTCCTCATTTGCAAAGTGTGGCGCTCATCCCTGAAGAAGGAGGCCATTATCATTCCCACAGCAGCACGCAGGCAGAGAGAGAGAGCGGAAAGAAGGAGTAGCCAGCCCCAGAGACCCCAGAACTGTGTGGGGCGCAGCCTGTGGGGCGGACGGGGACCCGGGTCCCAAGGCCCAGTCATTGCCCCTTTCGCTTAACTGGAAATGCTTCCTCCTCAGCAAAGCACCGGATTCAAGGGAAGGAGGTTGGCTCTGCAGCGCACCGCTCGGCGGCCAGCGACAGCCAGGAGAAGTCCCAGGCGCATGTCGGCCTTCAGGGCTTCGCCGGGGCTCAAACTTCAGCATCTTGTGCGCGCATGAAAAGTCCTCAGCCCCCCTGACTTCTCTCCGTTACCTTCCCTCGGGCGGCGGCGGTCAGAAAGGGGCCGCGGAGCGCCGAGGGTTTTCTAAACCCCTATCAAATATTTAACTAGGTATCTGCGCTCATGTATAATGAATAGCTCGGCCCCGCGCCTGCCGGCCGGCCTGCCTGCCTGCTCGCTCACTCACTTGTGGTGTTTAAGGAAGTGGAATATTGTTATTAAACGCCATTGTATTAGCCGAGCTGCTGCAGGCGGCCCGACGGAGTTACAGGCGGAGAAGGGCGCGCGGGCTAATAAACAACGCATTATGCGGGCAGGCGGGCCGCCGGCTCCTGCTGCCGCTTTGCGAGCGGGCAGGCGAGGCGAGGGAAGAATCTCCTTGATCAAGGAAAGGCAAGGAATGACTATGGCTACCTGCTGAAACGTCTTCCCAATTAAATTACGCTCAGGCTCATCCGGCCAGGCCAGCATGGCAATAGGGGAGAGTTTCTATTTGCAAATCAAAGCAGTGCTGGAACCAGACACCGTCCATTGCAGACCCCGTTGGGTCCTCCCTGTTCTACCATTCAGTGATTCTATTCCTAGGCCTGGTTGTGGAGGGCGGTCTGCAAACTATCAAGTGCATCTTGCGTTCCTAACAGGGAAAAAGGCAGGATATAAAGAAATACTGTTATAATAATGATCTTCCTGGAGTTTCTGAGGTGGGTTTATTCAGCCAAAGGAGGTTAGTGCTTTAGCAGTATGTAAAATGTCCTGTACTGCAAAGGGCTTAGGTTATGAAAAATGGAACATTGTTAGAGAGAATGAGTTTTAGAAGTTTGAGCAAGCTTTTGAATTCCACAGAGCTTTTTCTTGGACTGGACATTAAGCTGAGGAAGAGTTCTGTGAATCTTAAAACCTCTCTCACTGAGTTATGTATTGATGAGAACCAAAGGTAAATACAAGAAGCTGTCTTACACTATCATATCACTGGTCCACATAGCCCAGTGTTGTTTTATCTGACAGGCAGAATTCGCTGCAGAAGAGATCCTTCCCAGCCCTGCTAGTTGTGAACCCTTTCTCATTTTGTGATGGTAAGGATTGAACCCAGTGGTCTAGCAGACCACACACTCTAGCACTGAGCAATGATGATCCTTCACAAATAAAGGTATGCTCTCACTTTTCATTGGAGCAGGAACTTATCAGGAAATTGAAGCCAGAAGAAAAATGGGGGGCACAGCAATGGTACAGCACTATGTTAATGAGCTCTGCTGGGGGGTATATCTGTGTTCATGGTGAAGCTGATTACCCCAGAAGGTATGGAATGGAATGGAACAGAATAAAACTTTGGTCTAGAGACTTTGGTTCATGATGAAAATAGGTCTGAATGCCTGTCGTGAGGGTGGAACTGTTTTTCTGTCTGCAGTGTGTGAAAAGCAGAAATGTGCACAAGGCCTTAGTCAAGCTAAGACAATGCACCAGTGCGAAGAAGGTACAAGATGTGTTACTCCATGTGACTTGCAGTGCTGGGTGACCTTCATGAATCTCCTTGAACCTCAAAAAGGCTTGGGGTCATGTTAACCCCTAAAACAATGGAAGACTGCTTCTGCCAATGTTTGTCCTGTGACCTGTCATTTACCAGTACAAAACCAATTTTAGTTGCAAACAACGGGGGAATTAAAAGGGACCAATCAGCTCACAAGAAAATGTTTTATGTGAAGCTGGGAAACAGAAGGAACAAGTCTCCTCAATGGGCTTCATCTCTTTTCTATACAAAAAGCTTTTTCTGATCTTTTTTGTGTTGAAACTTTTCTCTGGAACACACACATACACACAGAGAGAGAAAATTTTGCTTTTAGATTCCATTCTTGCTGCTTGTAATAATCTTACACTGGGTTAAGTGTTTTCTGATAACTTTCCCAAATACTTTTTGTACAGCTCTGATAATTCACACACACCCCGCCCCCCCGGTGCAGTTCAGACTTCACTATTTTATTTTTCTTTAATTTTTACCTGGACACATTTTCTCTTTTGATTTTGCTGGATCCCATATCCTAAACTCCACTGACATCTAGTAACATGCATCCATGGGAACCTGTTATCTATAATTTCATTCTGGATTGACAGCTATGTTCTTCTGTTTCTTATTTCTCTCTTCCCCAAGAGTCACTCATGTATACTGTGCTGTTGATTTCTCCTCAATACTATTATGCTTATATCTTTCATAAACTGAACTTCCTTCACTGGTCTTCTGCTATAATGTATTTAAAATAAAAGTTTCTAAACAGCTTTTAGCCTCTCAAATTCTGTCTGGTCACCACCCACTTGCCCGTTAGAGCAATTTAAGAACCTTGTTTTCATTGCTACATTTCAGCTGCAAAAAAATCCCCGAGAGGTTTCTGCACTCCCAGCCACCTGCATCTGTCTGTCTTCCCTCCAGGTAAGCAAGAGTCATTATCGCAGCTCAAGGACACATTCCAGCCAGGCGAAAGCACTCAAGGAGAGCAGAGAGCTGGATTGGCAAGAGATGTGGCATTGAGAGAGAGTGGTCTTGGAAAGTTTTGAGGGCCAAATATAAAGGCTTGGAGGGCCTGAGGTCCCGTCCCCCCACTAAAGATCAATAACACTTTGACATAGATAATATGAGGGTATTATATGAAAATTCTTTAAAAGATGAGTCATCTAAAATTGTGTTGCAATTGAAGGAGGTCATGTGCGACACAGTAAAAAGTAGAGTAAGAAGTTTTTGTCCTCCAGCATAGGGCAGCCAAATCACTTCAACTCAGGTGCTCTACTCTAGGCAAGCTGTGGATGGAGCAATACTTTTCCCCTGCCTTAAGCCCTGATAAATTTATTTTGGATCTACCCTTTCCATTCACTTGGGTTTTCCACCTTGAGTTTTCCTAGCTCGCATTCTTACTTTCTGTTACGTTCTAAACAGGGCTGGATCTGCCCTAGCTATAAAGCTGAAATGAGTCTGCGGCAAACTCTGGAAGTGAAGCCACACTGCAGATTATTTGAACTGTAACAAAACACTCATGTTTCATAAAAAGGCAGAGGCTGAATTTCTATGCACATTTCACAGGGAGGAAATTCCATTGAATTCAGTTGGACGCCGTGGGCAGGATCAGGCCTGCAGATATCTGATATCACTTGCTGGTGGGATGACAACATGTTTTGACTTGTTGTGGCTGCCAGCATGCGTGACTCGGGGGCGGGGACTGGATTCCAGTTCACTTGGCTGAGTAAGCTCTGTATGAGTTGACCATTTGGATGAGACATACCTTATTAGTCAGGAAAGAATCTTGTTAATAAGCAGGGGCTCTGAAGTGCATTTTATGGTGCTTTTCCTCCCTTTTCCTTTCTCTGTAACCATCTGTTTCCAATCCTTCTGCTTACTGCTATTTGAATCTTTATCAAAGACCTTGTTAAATAAGCCTCTACGTGGCTTTATTATAGACACATCTAAGAGCTGTTTGTTTTTGTAAGAGAATTGATGGTAGCTGCAAAGAAGGAACACAGCTTTTTTTTTTGTTTTTTTAGAAGCAATAATCTGTTTTGTGCCGAAGGCACCAGGAAGGTGAAGAAACAGTCGTTCTATTATGTGAGGTTGTTAAAACCCATGTGTAATAATGATAGACAATACTTTTGAATTGCTTCTGTTTGTTTGTCTGTCTGTGCATTTTGTCAATAACAAAAGTTTACACAGGACCTGAAGTGGAAATCCAAATGGCAGCCCCACCCACAAAACACATACACACAAATCAACAATAGTCACAGTACATGGGGAGAGACCCATTGCACCCTGGTTGTGCTTGTGGGTTTCCCAGATTGGCCTCTGTGAGGACAGGATGCTGACTTTCGGCCTGATCCAACAGGTGGTTCTTATATTCTTATGGAAGTTCTCCTGCACAAGCCTAACTGAAACGAATAGCAACTGCACTATGACTATGTATGTAGCATGTGCAGGAGAAAACCCTTTTCTATTGTGCCTTTTGGGTCAGATCTGACTCCCAGTCTGCTACTTTTAATGCGACTCCAGATCCACCTTCAGACGCTCCTGGCCTCATTGTTAGGCCCACAGCTGAAATACAAAAAATTATAGCATGGATGGGGGCAGAAAATGTGAGTTAATATTCTGCACTGGAATAATCATCTGTGCTCTCTTCCTAAACCACTTGCCTAGCCGGAGTGTTTCTCACACCATTGCTCATTACCAATGGCTTAGCTAGGGAGCTTTGGTAAGGCTTGTGCCTTCTGATCCCTGTTCTCGTCATCCTGGCTCCCAAAGCAGGCAGTAGCAGCATTTGTTCATTGACTGAAATGCATATTTTAGGATAGGGATCGTGCAAGCAAAAGATAAGGGACAAGGAATGTTTTAGAAGTGTCTCTCTCCCCACCCAACCCCCAGATTCTTGGCTGTTGTTGCTTTGCCTGGTGGTGACTTGACTGACCACTTTGTGATCTGCCTTTGACCGGATTATGTGTTAATATTTCAGAATCCACTCTGCTGCTCAGGGAACTGGCTGATTCTTTCAAGCTGACTGAGAATAAAGCAGGAAACGCAAGGTGTACCTTCTCCTTTTTTTTAACCCAAGGCAGGAGTGGAGAGGAAGCTACATGGGGTGAGAGTTAATAAATAATGGGTGCTGCCATTCATTTGAATTCCACAGACAGAATAGCAGGGCTCCAGCAAGACAGCGGGGAGAAGAGCCAGGTCTACGATAGACTCTCGCCTCTTACTAAGTATACCTGCCACTTACCAGTCAAAGAGGCTGTGCGTAGTTTTCTTCTCCTTCTTTGAGCAGGAACAATTGAATAGGGGCTCAACTTCAGCAAGCCAGGTTACTTACCCAGGAAGGAAATACAAGGACTGGAGCAGGTTGCATATGGGTGAATACCTTGTTATAATCACTCAGAACCCAAGACTCAACCAGCATGGACTGAACTGGCTGGGACAGAGACGCAGGAAACATTCAGAAGACCCCTTTGGGCTGCAGTCTTGTTTGTCAGGTGGTGCAGTGGGTCAGTGCGTCTGGCTGTTAACCAGAAGGCAGGTGGTTCGTGCCCACCCAGGGATGGCTGTGGGCAGGATTCCTATATATTGCAGGGGGTTAGACTCGATGACCCTCGGGGTCCCTTCCAACTCTGATTATAGGACTTCTGTGACACATAAAGGTAAAGGTACCCCTGCCCGTACGGGCCAGTCTTGACAGACTCTGGGGTTGTGCGCCCATCTCACTTAAGAGGCCAGGGGCCAGCGCTGTCCGGAGACACTTCCGGGTCACGTGGCCAGCGTGACATCGCTGCTCTGGCGAGCCAGAGCCGCACACGGAAACGCCGTTTACCTTCCCGCTGGTAAGCGGTCCCTATTTATCTACTTGCACCTGGAGGTGCTTTCGAACTGCTAGGTTGGCAGGCGCTGGGACCGAGCAGCGGGAGCACACCCCGCCGCAGGGATTCGAACCGCCGACCTTTCGATCGGCAAGTCCTAGGCGCTGAGGCTTTAACCCACAGCGCCACCTGCGTCCCTCTGTGACACATACAGGGGAGTAAATTCAATTCAGTACAGTGGGACTTGCTTCTGCCTAAACATGCATAGGATTGTGCCATACTTGTCTACTGCCCCCAACGACAATCAGTATCTTTATCCACGCAATGGTTAAAGTGGTTAAAAGTAAAGGTGTGGGAATGTTCAGGGGTGCAGGAGAGGATATATTGTGAGATTATATCCTAATCCAATTTGTGCTAACAAGTTCCCAATATATCAGCAGAGTTTATAACATTCCCCTTTAAGTTCGCAACGGTAACGTCTGCACAGGTGCGCTAGAACCCCTATAATAATTACCGTATTTTTCGCACCATAGGACGCACCGGACAATAGGACGCACCTTGTTTTAGAGGGGGGAGAACAAGGGAAAAAAATTCTTCTGCTCTCTGCCCAGCGCCCCTTCAGCGAAGCGGCAGGAGGCGCTGCGCAGAGAGTGGGAGAATTTTCCCCCTTTTGTTTTCCCGCTCTAAAACAAGGTGCCGTTTAAGGTGCGTTCAGGCGGCTACCTTGGAAGCCTGGAGAGCGAGAGGGGTCGGTGCGCACCGACCCCTCTCGCTCTCCAGGCTTCAGGTTCCTTTCGACCTGCTCTTTGGGGCTGGCGGGGGAAGCCCACCACCAGCCCCAAAGAGCAGGTCAGGGAGCAGCGGCCATAGGCGCGCGTCACCTCTCCAGCCGGGAGAGGGTCGCGGGGGGGCTGCTTTAGCCCCGTGCGTGCTCTCCCGGCTGGAGAGGTGACGCGCGCCTATGGATACTCCTAAAGCAGCCCCCCGCGACCCTCTCCCGGCTGGAGAGGTGACGCGCGCCTATGGCAGGAGCCTCCATAGGCGCGCGTCACCTCTCCAGCCGGGAGAGCACGCAGGGGGCTAAAGCAGCCCCCCGCGACCCTCTCCCGGCTGGAGAGGTGACGCGCGCCTATGGCAGGAGCCTCCATAGGCGCGCGTCACCTCTCCAGCCGGGAGAGCATGCGCGGGGCTAAAGCAGCCCCCCGCAACCGTCTCCCGGCTGGAGACGAGGGGCTGGGGCGGGGGAAGCCCGAGCTTCCCCCTCCCCCAGAACGGGACCCAGAGCCATGCCGAAGCTGCGCGCAGCTTTGGCATCGCTCTGGGAGCTTGCAGGGCTGAGGGAGGAGGAAGCCCTCCGCCAGCCTCTAAACCATGTCGGGAGACAGCGGGAGGGCGCGCTGCGCCTCTCCCGCTGTCTCCCGAGTTTGCGGGGCTGGCGACGGGGAGGAGCAGGCTTCTTCCCCCCCCCCCCCGCCAGCCTTCTAGCCAAGTCGGGGGACAGCGGGACGGGCGCGCTACGCCTCTCCCGCTGTCCCCCGAGTTTGCGGGGCTGGCGACAGGGAGGAGCAGGCTTCTCCCCCCGCCACCCTTCTAACCAAGTCGGGGGACAGCGGGATGGTGGCGTTCCGCCTCCCCGCTGTCCCCCGAGCTTGTGGGGCTGGCGGTGGGGCTTTCCTGAAGCCTGGAGAGTGAGAGGGGTCGGTGCGCACCGACCCCTCTCGCTCTCCAGCTTCAGCAAAGCCTGCATTCGCACCATAGGACGCACACACATTTCCTCTTCATTCTTGGAGGGCAAAAAGTGCGTCCTATGGTGCGAAAAATACGGTACTCTGGTAATTTCCCCTTTTGTTCCCTCTTAAAATACAAGACACGACACAGTCTTTATAAAAGTATAAAAGAGTTTACTCACGTTCTGTTCACAATATGGTCCCAGAAGGCAGACAGGCTTAAAAAGGTAAAATACACTTCAGAATCTATCTTATAGGAAGATAGTTTTCTCCTCTCTTGGCTGAGAGCCAAGAGGGCATCCTGCTTCTTTGAAAGATGAAGATGAGAGAGAGAGAGAGAGATGGCTGCCTGCCCTGTGCTTTTATCATTACCTGCACAGGTGAGGCACACCCACCTCTGGTCACATGCGGAGGAAGTCTGTTCCAGGAAGTTTACCTGCTTCCTGAACAGACATCCCTCCCCATGTTCTAACATGTAAACTCTAGGAATGTTGTCATTGACTGCTCCTGTGTTTACATCCCACAAAAGGGACCCGTGACCATTAAGTCCAGTCGCAAACAACTCTGGGGTTGCTGCGCTCATCTCACTTTACTGCCCGAGGGAGTCGGCGTACAGCTTCTGGGTCATGTGGCCAGCATGACTAAGCCGCTTCTGGCAACCCAGAGCAGCACATGGAAACACCGTTTACCTTCCTGCCAGAGCAGTACCTATTTATCTACTTGCACTTTGACATGCTTTCGAACTGCTAGGTTGACAGGAACTGGGACCGAGCAACGAGAGCTCACTCTGTCGCCAGCATTCAAACCACCAACCTTCTGATCGGCAAGCCCTAGGCTCTGTGGTTTAGACCACAGCGCCACCCGCATCCTGGTTAAAGTGGTTAAAGAATGGCAAAATGAAGAGTGTTGTTATGTGATTTAGGTTGACTTGCCTCTTGTATTCCATGAAAGCAGCCTTTAGGACTCTCCTGATGAAGTGAACCAAAGTCTGAGAATGGCGTGTTTTGTGAGAGTGCTCCCAGAAACCTGTGAGGAAACAGCAGTGCTGTACCTTCAAACATCCCAGTTGTCAAAGGATGGTTTAAAAATGGTACTACAGCAAACTTGGTAGCAATCTTTGGTCCAGATTAGCTCATTCAAAATAAAGGAACGATTGGGGTTTTTTTAAGCCAGAAGGAAAGAATGTCATTGCTGTGGAGAACTGGTTGAAGGCATTCCAGTTTTCTTCCATTGAAGCCATACACTGAAACCCCATTGCTGGAAGAAATGTATAGACTGAAGGCCAGTATGCTTGTCCTTGAATTACATTATATTTCTATAGGAGAAAACTCACAGGGCAGGAGAGTTTAGAATGAAGGCACTTGTTCATGAAGAACAACATGTTGCATTTCCACCCTTCCATTTACATAATGCACATTTGTGAGCAGCAACCCAAGTGCATTCAAGGTTGCCATTATGCATTGTATTTCTTGCTTGATCCAGCACAAAAGAAGCCGGTCTCTTCTTTTATGTCCATTGTCCTCTTTTTCTCTGCGTCTCTGGGATGACATCACAGTCCATGACGATGCCTTCCCCTGCCAGCCCATCTTCCTCTCCCACCTCTCTCCTCCACCAGGATTCTCCGAAATGGAGCCAGCCATTTGAGTAGAGAACTCAGTCATACAAACGTAGAGGGGAGTGGGGGGGGAGAGATTATGAAAATGAACAGTAAATAAATACCAGTGCTGAGGAGCTAATGCTGATAAGAGGATTTTCAAAATTAGCCATTTGCAAGAGCAGATTAAATACGTTTAATGTTGGGGGTGGAAAGCAGCTATTAAAATATGCAGCAAATGCCGCTGCAGCCCTTCCATGCGGCCCAGTCGTTTTGCCCTCTGCACACACTGTTGGCTCAGTGTTCAATGCTGGTTCAGGACACTAATTTACTGTTGTCTTGCTGGTAAACAAGCCGGCTGCTGGCAAGGGTCCAGAATTGCCCTCAGTTCACCATGTGAGATAGGATGCCAAAGGACTTCCTTAAAGGACGATGAAGCGTAGGGCAGCAACTGATCTTTCAGAAACACAGAGCGAGGAAGCTATAGTGCGGGGTTGGGCTTTGGTAGCTAAGGGGAATGGGAGGCCCCAGTTACAGCCTGCAGGGTTGAAGGACCTGCCCTTTCAGGGATACCAGTCATCTTTGGAAGCTCCTCATCCAGACTGTGTTCAGAACACCAAAGAGCTTTGCATGAAAGTGGCCCCTTCTCCCGCCACAGCCCCTTCTGCTCCAGGCAGCTTAAAGCAGCATAGCAGGGCGCATCTTGCAGAAGGGAGGCAGCATAAAGGGAAACACATGCATTGGTGTCCATGCAGCCCACAAGCAAAAGCTGCAGGCAGGGGAGGCTGGCCCATTTGGGCAAATGGGGGCACTGCCCCACCAAGCTCAGTCTGCCTTCAGCCAGCTGTCCCATCCCACCTTATAAGCAGCTCAGGTGGTGCACCGCCTGTCAGCTTCCTCCACTTAAGCCTCTTGTAGGGGCTCAGCAAGGAGGAGGGTGGGGACAAAACTAGAATGGCTCTGCCTTTTGTTGACCTCCCTGCCTTCTGCCCAGGCAGCCCCAATGGACACCAGCCCCCGCTGGCTGGCAATATGGGGGTTGGCAATGCTTGAGGAATTTATGGAAGCCCTGAGGAAAGGCCCAGTCTACATGTGGAGGTACATTAAATGTTACATGACTTCCATCATGCCAGAAAAAAGTGTGTGTGTGTGTGTGTGTGCGCACGTGCGCATGCACATCTGTCAGGAAGTTCTGGGTGGGGCTCAAGCTAAGAACTTTTGGATCTGTATGCAGCTGCTCCATGTGGTGAGCCACTGAACGATAGTACTTCCTTTCGCAGCTTTGTATCCTCAGGTCCTGGCCTGATCCCACACACCCATGCTACACCCATGCTGGTCATAGGACACACCCACCCCTGGACACAAAGGAAGTTTTCTCTCCCAATAAAGCCTTGTTTGAGCAACAACAGCCTCCTACAGGTGTTCTCTACTCTGCTGTATTCACAGTTCAGGCCCGTCCCTGGCCGCCTACTTATTTTTAAAAGGCGGAACCAGCCTATCTAGATTACTGCAATGTGTTATATGCAGGGCTGCCTCTAAAGACAGTTCGGAAACTTCAGCTGGTGCAGAATTCAGGTCTCATTGTTTATCTTTTTACTTGGGTTAACAGAAAACAACAGCGATATTTAGGAATGTAAACTTTCGGATTTTTTACTTTTATTTATCAAAAAATTATACACACACACCATTAAACAGACTTTAGCAGACTTTGTTGTGCATTTGCTGGGCTCAGCTCTTGACCTGGGTTCTTCACATTGACGTGACCTGTGAGGTAATACACTGATGACCTTATTTCATGCATGTGGGTTGGGTGGGTGTTTCTCAGTCCTTAGAGGTTTCCTCCTCCAGACATTCCCCCAGCATGCGGATGATCCTGTCATCCCTCAGCATGGGGAGATCCAGCATGGACACAGGGTGGTGATCCAGTGGGTCCGCCAACTCTTTTCTCCACACACAATTAGAGAATGCCTGAAAGGGATTAAGGTTCCTGTATCCTGTGGTCGGCCTTTGGTTTGTTCCTGGCTGTACCCTGTATTTGACCTTCAGCAGGGGCAAAACTAGGTTTTATTTCCCCCGGGTCAAAGACCCAGTTTGCACCCACTCCGCTATAGCTCTGCCTTCAGTTGTGACCTACTCTTCACCCCATAGCTCCTGGTTCATCTGAGACTGTGGCCTCAGACTCTGATTCCATTCTCTGCCCCAGCATCTCTCTGCACTTTTCTCCCAGCCATTCCAGGACCTGGCATTTGGCTGAGAAAAACATATATGGAGAAAAGTTTCCACAGTCCAATTCTCACCTGCACACCCCTCTTGTTTTGTTTTTAATTGGAAATATCACTCCTCCTTCTTCCTAAGCAATTGGGACAGTTCTGGGTCGAAGCACACAGAACTGCCCCTGTCATGTCATGCCAAGCTTTGCTTATCTTCAGGTAACACCAGTGTGCTTCCTTCTCTGCTGTGGTTTGTTCCCTTAGCAGCACCCTTCAAGAGGAGAAGGAGGCCTCCTTCTGTCCTCTCTCTCCCCCCACCACTGCCCAAAGTAGGCAGGCAGCTTGGTGATTGATGGCCACTTTCCCTCCATTGCGATCGATGCTGTGTCACTCGGTCAACATGGTAGGGATTTTTTCCTTATTTAAATCAATCAGGCCTGAAATTTCTTGCTGGCTCTGACAGCTGTGGAGCCCATGTGGCCAGTCCAGGCTTTCCAAGAGCTGGGGAGCCATGAAAGGGTAAAAGGGTGGGGGAAGCCGTCTATGAGAAAACTAATGGGCAAGTCAATCTGTGCAAGTGAGGTCCAGGGACTTCCTAAAGACAGGAAGCCGTTTTCGAGCACAGCCTGGACGGCTGAATTAACCTCCGGTGATAACTGGGTCTCCAAAACCAACTCTTGCAGGAAATCTTGCTTCAGTACTCCTCTGGCTCCTAGGGGAGGGGAGGAAAAGTGGATTCTTCCTTCCTAGGGCCCCTTGGAAGCTTATCAGGGAATGTGTCATGGACCGGCCGAATGCAGAGGAGTGGTGGGAGGGAACCCCCAGGGAGGAAATACTCAGAGAAAAGGGATTGGTGGTGGGACGAAGATGAGTGGTCAGAGGGCAAAGTAGGAGCAGAATTGGAGGTGTCAGAAGCTGAAAAGGCAACAGGGTTTAGTGAGCAGGAAGAGGCTGTGGCAGAGAGAGGTCCAGAAGCAGAGGCAGAAGCAGAGACTGGAGAGGAAGGGGAGGCAAGAGGTAGAGTAGAGGCAGGCTGCTGAAGAAGCCAGGGAGTCTCCTGCTCCTGCTGTAACCAGCTCCTCTCCCTTCTGGTCTCCTAGAAATCAGGGGAAATGAAGAAGGCAGAGCAAAGAGAAACAAGATGAAGGAGCCTCAGGTTGCTGGGGAAGGACCTGGGGGAGGAGGAAACTCGAGAGCTGTAGGAAGGCAGGGTCCTCCAGTCCTTGCAACTGCCTCATTGGGGCAAGACCTACTGGGAAGAGCTGCTATGATCACTAGGCCTGAGCTGTTTTGATTTCTTTGAATAAAGAGTTAACTTCATGGACACTGAGTTGCTGACCAGCTCCTGGCTGACCAGCTCCTGGCTCTGGACTTAACATTCAGTGACGGAAGACAAGCTTCTGGAAAGCTAGTCTTCTGTAACTCATCCTTCCCTGCAATGTGTGTGAGGCAGGTTAGGTGGGCACATTCCAGGGCAAACTCTTGATTTGTGAAGGGAAACTGACTCAGCCAACCAATGTGGGGAAAAGTTAGCAAAGGGAGAAGTGAAAACTCTTCTCATTTTCCTTTGGGTTTCAGAGAGTCACAGAATTCTAGAGTTGGGACCATAAGAGTCATCTAGTCCAGTCCCTGCAATGCAGGAATCTTTTGCCCAATTTGGGGCTCAAACCCATGACCCTGAGCTCAAGAGTCTCATGCTCCTTTGACTGATCTCTCTCTCTCTCCCTTCAGGTGAAAGGAGCTTCCTGTTTTGTGAAGCATTATCCAGAGAGTGATGCTGACTTGTGTGTGGTGGCGTTCTATGGCACAAACTCCCAGGTAAGAGTGTGTTTACAGGTTTTCAGCCGCAGTCTCATTCCCTTCCTTACGCCCAGATAGGCAACCGATCATCCTGTTCCTGCCTGCACCTGCCACACAGCGAGGCTCCATTAAGGACGCCTCCTTGGCTTCCAGCAACATGGTCACAGCAGTCTGCCGTGCAACACATCGCTTTGAAGCGCGTGGGTTTTGTACCAGGGCCAAGCAGCTGCAGCAGCATTTTCCTCGCGAGCACGCCGAGATGCCCCCAATCCACTGTCTACTCGCACACCTCGCACAAGAAAGTGTGTGTTTGTGTGTGTGTGCATGTACGTGCGCTCCCTCGCCCATCCGGCCGCGGTTTCCCCCCCGAGTCTCGAAATACGCCGAGTTGGGAGAAAAGCGGCCGAAGAGGGCTTGCATCAGGAAAAGACTTGCCAGGGGTGAAACTGCCCCTCTCTCGCCTCCCTTTACAGCTCTTCGACGGCGGCAACAGGTTGGCCACCCCGTCTCCCATCCAGGCGGCGGCGCCGACCCAGCGTTTCGAGATGGGGGGAGGGGGAGGAATCCATGGGCTCCAGCCACAAACCCTCGCGATTTCTCCATCCATTTCTTCTCCGCTTCCTGCCAAGACACCGTCTAAATCACACAGGCCGCACTGATGCCCAGCGACGCCATCACAGGAGTAAGAAAGTGCCAGGAACGGGAAGAGCTTTTTGGAGGCTTGGTGACACTGTTGGGGGGTGCAAGGCAAGCTGTGTGTGCTTGGTGGGAAACTGGGTGACGAGAAAGCCACCCCCTCCCCTCGCTGCCTGCGGCGACTGATGGTTTGATGAGCATATAATCTGGCCCAGTTTCCACGAGGTATTCAAAAGGAGGTCACCTAGGAGCGCGCGGAGGGCCGGCGCTGGCAGCGGGATGCGCTCCCCCTGCTCTCTTCCTCTTCTACACTCCAGGCCCTAATGAAGCACGTGGCGCTCGCAGGGGGCGCGAGGGAGCCTCACGCGAAACGCCTGTTCTTGTAGGCCGCAAATAAAAAAGGCAATTTATAGAACCCACAAATAAGAGCGTTGTTCATTTAACTGACATGGTGGTTTGCTGGGGTTCCCCCACCGCCTGCTTTATTCGAAACGGCTGGGGAAAAGACCCCTGATAAACTCTTCCCTTTTAAAATCATAAAATTGTAGAGTTGGAAGGGACCCTGAGGGTCATCTAGCTCTACCCTCTGCAAAGCAGGAATATGCGAGGATCGAGCAAGCGGGGTTGGGTTTTAATTTGCATTCGCTCTATTGCTGTCGGCCGCCCTGGGGCGTTCGGGTGCAAGGCGGGCTAATAGAAACAATCGTAAAAACGGAAACACGGCGCCGCCGATTGCGTGACGCCGCCTTGCCGGCCGGGCGTTTCTTCTTCCGCGTTGCCGCCTCTCTTCTTCGGGGAGCGCCCGCTAATTAAAGCGCTCGGCTCGGCTTTGCCCGAGGCGGCTTTGCCCGGCGGCTGCTCCTCCTCCCTCCTGCCTGTCTGCGTCCCTCGCTGCCTCTTCCCCCGACGCGCGAAGAAGGGGACGCGGGCGCAGCTCCAGGTGGCTTCCGAGACGCCGCGGCGAAGTGGGAGCGGAGAGCGAGAGAGACGTCGAGTGCTGAGGTAAACAGATTCAAAGCCAATTATCCCGAGCAGCCTCCCGGCCTCCCCGCGATGGGGGAAGGAGACGCCGCCAATGACAAGCTCGCACGCTGGCAGGGACTGGCGGGCCGGGCACGTGCAATTACAGGGATGGAAAAGCCCGCCCGTCTCGCAGAGTTCACTTGGGCTAACTAGGGAGAGCGTCAGCGCAAGACTTTGGGGCCACAAGTCCGCAGCAGTGTCGGATTTACGTATAAGCTAAACAAGCTATAGCTTAGGGCCCCACTCTCTTGGGGCCCCCAAAAAAATTTAAAGCAAAAAAAACCTGGATGTAAATTTCCAAAATATAAATAAAAAACAAATAAAATAAAACCTACATACAGCAACAGTGTTTTGTGTTGTGTAGGCTCCTATTTGTTATGTGCAAAATGGCTTTAGATACCTATTAGGTCTATAAATTACTATATGGCATATATTCAACACAAAAAACAGCGACAATTTGATGACAAAGGACAGCTGGACATATAAAGGGCCCCATTACCTTCCGTAGCTTAGGGCCTCATCGAACCTAAATCCGGCCCTGGTCCACAGCCTCACTCCTGAGCAGTGGCGTAGCGTGGGTTGTCAGCACCCGGGGCAAGGCAAGTAATTTGCACCCCCTAACCCGTGGATTTGCGCCCCCTAACCCTAACCCCCAGATGTTGCGCCCGGTGCGGCCGCCCCCCTGCACCCCCCACGCTACGCCACTGCTCCTGAGGGACCCAAAACGTTGTAAGTCACGTTCTGAAGCGACTTGAAGGAACACATTAACGTCTGGAAAAGCCCAGTTGCGTTCAGAGTTTAAAAGCACCTAACTGCGCCACTGCTGGTACTTCTGTAGAGGATTGGTATACTTTGCTTGGTATGTGTGGTGCTGGGGTTGGCATCATAGAATGTCAGAGCTGGAAGGGCCCGCAAGGGTCATCCAGCCCAACCCTCTTGCAATGCAGGAATCTTTTTGCCCAACCCCCACAACCCTGAGATTAAACGTCTCATGCTTTGCTGGCTGAGGCAGTCGCGCAGTCTCCTTGGCTTTGCACAGGGGTGGTACTGGAGGGAGTTCAGATCCCAGCACTTCTGTAAAATCTGCTGGTGACCTTGAACCCGTCACTCTCTGACTATCTCCCAGAGTTGTGAGGATGAAGGAGGTGGAGTGGGGACCTTGAAAACTATTTTGACCTCTTTGGAGGAAATCCTACATGCCTCAGTTGCATCCGAAATGTGAGCGAGCGGTGGAAGGCTGTCCGCTGATGTCAGAGATTGTGTATAGAGAAATCCAGAGAGCAGTGTAAAGAGCAGCTAGAAGCAACACCCTTTTATTTGTTATTAGGGGCTCCTTGCAAAGATAGCAGGAAGGTGAATATTGGATGAATGAAGCCATAAAATGCAAACTAAGGGCCAGTTCACATAGATATGGTTATTCTTCATTACTGCAGCATCAAATGAGGACTTGCTCATGTGAATGAGCCACATAGAATTTTCACATCAGTTGCTCTGCTTTTTTATGGAGTTGGTTTTCACTTTCAGCTGCAAATCATCCTGGTGAGTAATCAAAGGATGTTCATGAATGCTTGAACCACTGACTCAACGCCTGCAGTTCTTTTTGGGTGGGTTGGGATGTGGAGGCATTTCCAGGTGAAGGCTTTTGCTGACACCCAGCCGGCTGGCTGTGGGTGTCCAAGCACATAAGTCAACCCCGGTGCTACTGACTTCCTTGTCCCAATAGTACAATTGGCAGAGTCTTTGTTTGTGGCAAAGTCCAGACAAGATTTTGTTGTGCAACCCCCAGCATTTTTTTGTGTCTTTTCTCTAGGCCCTGTTTCACCACTTCAGATTTTGCACTCAAGTCTGCAGCCAGCACTGCACTCCTTTTATTAAGAGTGCTTCCTTCATTTTAGTTTTGTATCCCTCTACTGAATATACAGAGGTAATGCAGAAATGAGGTAAAATTCACCAAGGATGCCAGTTTAGTTATAAAGAGTGCAATCTATTCCTATGATCTGCCTCCTTCCTGAATCAAAGATGTTGGATCTTCTCTTTATACTTTGGACTTTAAGGAGGCTGGTTTCAAATAGCTTAAGGAACTACTGGATGAGATCCTATACTCAGAAATACTCAAAAGAGAAGGGAGTCCAAGATGGATGGGAGTTTCTTAAAGGTGAACTATTGAAGGCTCAAATGCAGACAATTCCAACAAGAAACAGAAGTGGACGGCATCTATAGAAAGTGGTGTGGCTGCTTAAGGAGCTTGCAGATGAGCTCAGATGTAAGAGGGGCATGTAGAAGAAATGGGAGAAAGGGAAAAACACGAAGGAAGAGTATACACAAGTAGCCAACAGTTTCAGGAGGGTCAGGTGGGCCACAGCTCAGAATGAGTTCAGGCTTGCAAGAGAGAATAAGAGTTTGGATTTGATATCCCGCCTTTCACTCCCTTGAAGGAGTCTCAAAGCGGCTAACATTCTCCTTTCCCTTCCTCCCCCACAACAAACACTCTGTGAGGTGAGTGGGGCTGAGAGACTTCAAAGAAGCGTGACTGGCCCAAGGTCACCCAGCAGCTGCATGTGGAGGAGCGGAGACGCGAACCTGGTTCCCCAGATTATGAGACTACCGCTCTTAACCACTACACCACACTGGAAAGTTAAAAGGATACTTTGGCTATGTTCAGAAGCAAGAACAAGCGGTCCTCTGCATGGAGAAATGCTGTTGGGGGACAAAGGGAACTGCTCAACACCTACTTTGCCTCTGTTTTTACCCAAAAGGAAAGCAGTGACCAACCTGGTGATAACAGAATAATGCAAAGAGGGAGCTGCAGCCAAAGTCAGGAAAAGAGGTGGTATGTGAACACCTAGCTACTTTAAATGAATCCAGATCTCCAGGGCCTGATGAGCTGCATCCAAGGGTACTAAAGGAGCTTGCAGGTGTAATCTCAAAGCCTCTATCTATATTTTTGAGAATTCTTGGAGAACAGGTGAGGTCCCTGCAGACAGGAGGTGGGCAAAAAAGGGGGGGAGACCCACTACCGGCAGGTCAGTACCATTCTATGATTCTATAAATTTATGCAAATGTACCTGTTCACTCCTATGTCTCCTGCCCAACCCCAAAAGAAGAAGGAAGCAGCTGGGGGGGGGGGGAATCATGCAGTAGCTGGACTGACAGTTCATAAATAATCCGGTTTAGCTTCTATTGAAGGGAAATTAGTGAAAGGGTGAAAATGATAAATGTACGCACAAGTACACAAACACATCTGAGCATATCCCTAAATTGAAATCGCATGCATGCTCTCACACAGTGATGATTACAATCTCTTCCTTGGTATCTGCAAAAATCCATCCTCTTTGCTAATTTTTTTTAAAAAAACAGATGCTGTTCACTTCACTTAGTTTAAGCACCCGTAACACAAATATAAAGCGTACAATGGCTAGAATGTACGTTCCTTTTAAAAATGGTTCTCTCCCCCCCGTATTCCACATTAATAACATTCACAAATGACATATTCCAGACTGGAAGCCATTTTTAGCATCAGTTGTGAGAACACCCTAAGCCTATTGGGCAGGCATGCAGATGGAAGGGCCTCCCTGGGGGCTGTCAGAAAAAAAATTATATTGTGACAGAGGGAATCCATGTTGCTTATCGCTGTACAAAATTCAGCAGAGCACTGTGCAGGGAGAAACAATCTTTACACATATTTGCTCAAGTCTTTGGGGGCTTGTTTTGCAAACTGTGCAGACCACCTTCCCTGCCATCCCAATCCTGCATAAGCTGAATGAATGTGCTTGTGGCAAACTGGTCATGTGCATTGGCCTGGCACAAGCACAAATCGCTGGCGTGCTCACAATGAGCTATGTGGATTTTCTCCCACAGCTTATCGATGGCATGCTGTCAGTTTGTGCTTATGGAGGTCTGATGCACATGACCAGTTTGCCATGCGCATGTTCCATTCGTGCTAGGAGAAAACAGTGGCTGCACAGATTGAATTAAGCCATAACCATGGCCATATAAATTGCCCTTTAGTTTAACAAGCACTGAGTCACAGCAGAATCAAAGCATTGTGAGGCTGCAAGTGATCCCAGGTCATCTGTCCAATCCACTACATGGAGGTGAGATATACTGCTGTCTGTCACATTGACTTAATATATCCCTGACCATTGCTGTCCCTGCTCAGCCTCCAGCGAAGGACAAACTGTGCCAGCGTGGATAGTGTTAAACTTTGAACAGGAAGATCAGAGTTCAGATCCCGATTCTGCCATTAAGTTTGCTGAGTAGTCATAGTAGTCTGCATGTCATGCTTGATTTCAGGCAGGAGTTCACCAGGACCTCCACCTCACCCCCATTCTTGCAGCTACATCCGAGCAATGGGAATTTGTGTGTGTGTTGCAACATGAGGGCCTGACAGAGCATACTGTCAAAATTTGATTAAGGAAGAGCTTTTTCGCATAATGCATAGTTAAATCATGGAATTTGCCACCACAAGTTATACTGATGGCATCTATCACTACATCTTTTGGTAATGAATTTCATAGTTTAAAAGGGAATTACACACATTCACAGAGGATAAGGTTGTCAACGGCTGCTAGTCACAAAGGCTAGATATATATTGCCTCCAGTATCAGCGGCAATATGCTTCTGAATGCTGGTTCCTGTGAAGAAATCAGAGGCAAGTTCTTCTATTTTCAACTAACCACATTGGGTGGAATTCAGGGTCATGCTCAGTGGGATATGGGTGCACAGAATGAAGTCCACTCACAAAGTGAGATTTGCTCCCCTTGTGCACTTCCTAAATCTGTTCTTGGTGTTTCCCCAACCCCCCCCCCGAACAGATTTAGGGGGTGAGGGAGGGGAAGCAAGATTGCATGACTAGACTTCAGTCTGTGCACACAGTAATTGTCATGGACTGGTTGGACACGGATGAATGGTGAGAGGAGCCAGCTGGGGAACACCCAAGGGAAGAAGGTTCAGAGCCCTGGGAGTGGTGGTGGGACAGCGATGAATGGTCAGAAGGAGAAAAGGGAGAAGACTGGGAAGAGGAGGGTTCAGAAGCTGAAGAGGTAGCAGGGCTTGGGAGAGTGAGTTGGGAGAGTCGGTGGCAGAGATAAGCCCAGAATCAGAGGCAGATGCTGAAGCAAGAGAGTGGAAGGAGGGAGGCCAAGAGGCAAGAGGAAGAGATGAGTCAGGCTAGTGTCACAGATGTCTCCCCCTCCTGCTGTAAGAAGCTCCCTTCCCCCCTGTCTCCCAGAACAAGAAGAGGGCTGAAAAGAGCAGAACAATGATAGGCTGCATGAAGGCGTGGTCTCTGACTGCTTGGGAAAAGCCCTGGAGAGCAGATGACACAAGCTGTCGGAAGGCAGGGACTTTCAGCATCGGCAACTGATTTCATGGAGTAAGACCCACAGGGAATGAGCTGTTGTGTTCATTAGGTGTGATGCTCAACCAAGTCTGCCAAGATCATGGTTTTGCTAATAAAGAGTTAACTCCAACTTTGAACTTTGTGTGATTTACTGACCAGCATGCGCTCTGACAATATAGAATCATAGAGTTGGAAGAGACCACAAGGGCCATCGAGTCCAACCCCCTGCCAAGCAGGAAACACCATCAGAGTAATTTAGATGAATCCCACCCATTGTGGTGTTTGGTGTGAACCAGGACAAGCTAGTTAGTTTTCACTGTGATTGGTTCAAACAAGCCACCTTCAAATGTTGGTTTATGGTCCTGGTTTGTTCAATAAACCAGTTAAAACTTAAGGCAGTTTGCAGTGTGGATGCAACAAGAACCTGTGGTTAGTGAAAAATGGAAATGGATGATTCCCCCTCGTGCCTGTGCCATGCGAGAAAGGAGCAGCTTCATGCAGGTAATGGTAAACTATGGTGTAGCATCACTTCTGAAACATATTAGTGTTTCTGATAGGTTTTTAGGGTAGCCAGCCTCATGGTGCTTGCTCCTGACCCCAGCCTACATCAGTATCAGGAAGGATGGTTTTTCATCTCCCAGAAGCTGGGCCAATGCTTGTGAGGGAGAGTTACAATGGGCAGGCTTGCAGCATGGCTTGGGGAGACAGTGCAAGACGTCTGCTTTGGATCGTCTCTCCACTCAGCCAAGCAGAAATCTCATTACAGTTCAACACAAAGACTCCATCCCTGAAGCAAGTGCACCTGATCTTGCAGGAGGTGGCAGGGAAGAGGTGGAGGGAAACATACAGATGCAGAGCAGCAGAAGGGAAGGATTTCAGGAGTGCAAATGAGGCTAGCGAAAGGGTTGTTCCAGCCCAAACCATACCACCCTCCCCACTTTGTGCTTTCAGCTGGATGCTAGTACCGCTTTGTGCTCCACTCCTCCTCCCTTCTCTTTCTCCCCTTCCTTCCATTTAACAGAGTCCAAA
Organism: Podarcis melisellensis; assembly: GCF_964234715.1. Lineage (NCBI taxonomy): Eukaryota > Metazoa > Chordata > Lepidosauria > Squamata > Lacertidae > Podarcis > Podarcis melisellensis. The sequence goes on along the minus strand of NC_138529.1, from coordinate 66,925,476 downwards.
GCTGGCCTGTTTCCATCCTGCTTAACCCCAGTCCCTGTCCCTCACTGCCTACCACAAACACACACTCTTCCCTCCCTCCCAGGCTTTTGTCTCTGGCTGGGATAAGAACCAGGTCATGCTTGGGATAAAGACCAACTGCAGCTTGTTTCCCAGGGGGACAACTGGCTATGCAACACCTACCCCATAAAGTGCTGCTGTCTGCTCTTGTAACACGATTAAATGCCTGCCTGTGGCTCTATGATAAATACTCATACCTCCTTGCCCCACTTCAAGCAGTAAGCTCTCCTGGCCCAGAAATAATAATAAAAAATCCCAACTTATCTTACAAAAGCCCTTCAGATGACCCAGAGAAGGCAAACCCTGACTCTTGGTGGTAGGAAGAAGGCGGCGGGGGGGGGGGGGACGACAGGACACTCCTACCCCTAAAACTGGCATCTTTAACCCCTTTTGGCCCATGGGTGCATCTGCCACCTGGAGGAACTGTTGTGGGCACCACAAATGAGTCACAACTTTCCCCTCCCCACCTGCACCCCATTGCTCCCTGCACCACAATTAGGCTCATGAAAAGCATTCTCTTGGCTAACGAAGTCTTCTTTAAAATTTAATTTCCACACTGGGAAGGCTAGAACTCCAGAGGAAGCCTCTGTAAGCAGATGTTCATCCATGGGGCAGCCACACTGATGTCCCACATCCAAAAGCATGACAGAACACATCACACTCAGCTGTCACCCCTGGAAGTGCCCTGCCTACTAGAAGACCTCCAATCCTACAGGATGCCTTCCTCTACTCACTCAGAGGCTGGGGATTCTTTCAATGGCATTGCTTTGGTATTAAGTAGCACAATTAACTACTGGCTGTCATGGTGGGGCTTTGCTACTAGCTCATTACCATTTAACAATGCTAAATAGTCAAGAGTTAGCCAGTGGTCTCCTAGCATGTGTTGGACCCTTGCTCAGATGTAGCCATCCACATGGAACCTCTGATGGGCTATAGGGCCAGAAAAAGAGAGATGGTGTGCAAAAAGCAGGCTGCGTGGTATCCATTCCAGCATGCAGTGTGCCCAGTAGAAGCTCTCCCCTCTCCCAAGACCGGCTCCTCTCCAGCAGCATTTTGGCCTTTGCGTGCCTTGATGGCTCCAGCTCTCACATGCAGCTCCCTCTCCTCTCTGTATGCGCTGCTGGGCTTTGGCTCCCAGCCATTGCAGGCGCTGTGCAGTGCACAGCTTCTCACCTGTCAGGAGCTACATGCACTCTGGGAGAGCTGGGCTGGTGATAATGGAGTCCCCCCGCCCCCAGCTGTTCAGATAGATCTACATCAAGGAAGGTAATCAGGTTGATTTTCTGCAGCAGGTACAATCAGACAAAATAATTCTGACAGGCTTGGAAAGAAGTCCCTTGCAGGGAAAAGGGGGTGCGGAGGAAACGCCTAGCCTCGGAGCAGGGAAAAACAGGGACCTCTATCTCAGTGTAACAGCACTTGGTTGGTGGCCCTGTGTCTAGGAGCCTCCACCTGGAAGACCCCACCAAAGAGCTCTGCACTGGGTTTGGGACTTTGCCGCTTGATACTTCTGAGGCCACACAGCCTCATTTCCATTGCACACCTAGAAGAATACCCCATGTTCAAGCAAAGAGGTCTGTGCATATGGGCTTTGTGATCCTGGAACAAGTCACCCCCTCTGCCCCAGCCCTACTTTGTACCATTGCAGCCATTTGCATCGAGTGCTCACATAGCGTCGTCATTGTTTATTATTTATAAAATGCCTAATATATACTAAGAACTGTACCTGAGCAGAGCTCCTTCCCTGAGGCTCACAATTTAAAATACATGAGACCAAAGGAGAGGGGAGTTGTAAGGAGGGGAAGAAAGAACTTTGCTGGATGAAAGCAAAAGGAAGCAAGACAGAGTTAAAAACTATTCAATTAATAATCGTAACAATAAGAAAAGAAGAAAACACACAGAAATGCAAGAGAGAGCACGGCGAGTGTTTTAATAATATCCTAAAGCAAGGCAAAGAGGCCAGCTGAGTATCTGAAGTGAGAGAATTCAGTGCACAAGGGGCCAAGAAAAACCCAAGCCACAAAAGTGGGGACGCTTAAAGGAGGGTTAGTAAGATGCGTATTTGATAGACTGAGCAGCTAAGAAGGAGGAGAGGCAGAAAGCAATGAAGATAGATAAAGAAGAAGGAGCAAGACCATGAGGAGGCTTAAAGGTCAAAAGTTTAAATTTAAAATGGAACAATAGAGGAAGTCAGCGAAGGGAAACAGAGACACGTAACATGTTTAAAGTGCAGGGAATAAAAGATACACAAGCAAAAATGTTGAGGATAAAGATAATAGGCTGAAACTGTAAGACAGGACAGGAAGAGAAGTAAGTAAAACATGACATCTAGGATGGGGAACCTGTGACCCTCCATAGGACTCTATCTCCTACCTTCCCTGGCCACTAGTCATGCTGGCTAGGACTGATAGGGAGTTGGAGTCCAATATACACTTTTTCGCCAGCCCAGGTGCTGATCTGAGCCTGGGAAAAGCACATTCAGATGAAAGAGGAAGTGTTGCTCTTCTGACTTCCTTCTTCAGCTCTATGTAGTTTTGGGGCCAGGGCTGGTGGTAATCACCCTTGCAATCTCATGACAAAGGGGGCAGTGTATGTGTGGGGAGCAGGAGAGGGGCTCATAGGCTTCATGCTCCTGAGGATAGGTCCTCAAGAGTGTCAGAGCACCCACTGGTGACACATTAGCAACCCCAGCGATAGAGAACGGTCCAAGTGAGAACAGAATTATACAACCTTGTGGGTTCCCTAGTCCTGCTCCTTGCAAGGCAGGATCTCAACTAAAGCATTCATGACAGATGGGCATCCAACCTCTGCCCAAAAACCTCCAATGAAGGAGACCCTACCATCTTGTGAGGGAGTCTGTTCCACTTACGTCCAGCAAGACCTGAAACTCCTCTTTGTTTATTCTACAAATGGGTCCTAAGTAGCAAAAAAATGGTTAGCTGTTTCTGAAGCGGAATTTACTTAGTGATCTTAGGAAGCTATGCTCCATGCCTGACTGTCTTGTTCATTAATATAAAGTGAAAATGACACACCTGAATAACAAACTGCTGACTTAGTAACCAGATAAGAAATCCTTTGGGTGTGAGGAGACTCCTGATTGCTGTCTTTTTTCCTTCAAAAGAAGTTAATAGCAACTAGCTCAGCTGGTAAAGCGTGAGACTCTTAATCTCAGGGTTGTGGGTTTGAGCCCCTGTTGGGCAAAAGGAGTCCTGCATTGCAGGGGGTTGGACTAAATTATCCTCATGGTCCCTTCCAATTCTACAATTCTATGATTCTTTTGACCCCGACTTCATATGACTGGGACAATAGTGCTGGGGGAGGAGGTGTTAGCCATATTCCCCATTCGAAATGCATTGTTCAGGGCCAGTTCTACAATGGAGCAGGATGAAATGACCTGCTTCAGGTGGTACAAAGGTTTGTGTCATAGATAAAGGCTGGGATTGGTGTCTGAATGGTACAGCATATCTGTCTGAAGAGATAACCCTTGTGTGGGCACAGCAGCATCTGTGCTCCACTTCAGACACCAACATATCTAGGATTAGTCCTCATCTACACCCCCATGACTTGCTATTTACCCCATGAGAAGGAGGAAACATATCTATTGATTTGGTACCTGTACATTCCCCCTCCAGGCATCTAGCAGGTTAAGAGGCTGGTTTAAATTGAGATGATGATTGGGGAGGAAAGGGCTAAATCTTCCTTTATCCCAGCACCACACCAGAGTCCTGATCCAATTTCCCCCAATTTTCTAGATGCTTTTTAAAAATACACAATCTTTGGTGTCTTGTCTCATTTGGTCCAGACAGTGAACGTTTATCATTGAGTATATATGGAAAGAAATAGAGAGGAGCAGTTCAGCAGAAAAACCAGCGCATGTTCATACTTTCCACATGTAGACTATGTCCATGCAATCTCAGATCAGTGAATTGGCAGGGTCATAATTGTCCTGGTGAAGAGATGCATGTTTTGTCTAATCTCTGTTTGCCTCACCACTTAACCCCGGGAAAATCCACGGTTTGCTGCTGAATCAGACCAAACAGCAGTCAGGTTTTCCATGGATTGCTGTTTGTTCCAATTCAGCAGGAAAGAGTATGCATTCCATGGGAAAGCAGTGGGGAAAATGCAGAACTACTCGGACCCATGCTTTCTAGGCAGGGGACAAGCAGAAGCGTGGACAAACCCTCACTTGGTCCAGCTAGTGAACATGTCACTGAGTATTTGTAGACAGAAATAGAGAGGACCAGTTTGTTGCTTTGGTTAATGTTTGTAGAAATATCTCTGCACCTCATATTGTTGTGTGGGGTTGCTTTCATTAATTTGGGGGAGGTTTCTCCTTACACAGTGTGTGCATGTGTAAAAATAGCTGTTCTGGTCTAGGAACCAGGGTCAAATCTCTGGCCTGATGAGATGACGTGATCTGGAGAGGAGCCCGCTCAGAACTGAATTCTCTTGGGCATGAGCTGCTCCCAGAATGGGTACAGGAATACAGAGATTACACATGGTAGGGCATGGCTGTTTGTGTATGTTTGTGGAGTGTGGGCAGGGAGACATTTGCACACACAGCCACTTGTCACAGGCTCATCTCAGACCATGACAGGCATATGGAATGGGGAAGGAGGACAGGTGCCAGCTGTGCGACATAACCAGGGAGCCAGCAGGAATATGCACAGCTCCAGCACTGAGTGCAGCCAGGCAGAGACACAGCAGGGGACTCGGTTTGGGAGGCAGACGGCTGTGCAGGATGCTGATCAGGCTGGTTCTATGCATCCAGGAAGAGCTCTAAAAAGTGAGCAGGCTGTGGTGATGAAGACGGGAGAGGGATGCCAATCAGACTCCTCACTACTGGCCAGAGAAAACCAGCAACGCTGCCCCTAACAAGAAGTCACTGTGACAACATCAGTGCAGAGCAAGTCAGCAGAATAAGCAGCTTATTTGTGAAGCAGAAAAGATGCAAGCCCTGTTTAGGCATTCCTCTTTGCCCACTAATCCAGTGCCTCCTTTCTCATTTCAGCAGAGATCCTACACATGTGCATTCTGCCTGGCCAGTCTCAGATCCTTGAATAGCCAGGGTCAGGATTGTGCCAGGGAGGCTTTTTCAAGGCACAGTCACATAAGGGAGAGGCCAGCAACTGAGACCCTACCTCGCCTCCCTTCCAGATGACTATCTGAACAGGGCTGTGGTATAGGCCCAAAGAAAACCTTTCAGCCTCTAACTGGACGCAAGGCTAAGTGGGAAAGTCAGAGAGAACATATTACACCTATTTTGAAACATCTGCACTGGCTGCCAGTTCATTTTGAGGCGCAATGTAACATTCTGCTTTTGTCCTTTAGACCCCTGCATAGTCTGATCCTATGCAGCCTTCTCTCAAATGACACTGCAAAGCTCTTAGATTGTCCAAGGAGACCCTCCAACAGATTCTATCCTCTTGGGAGAGGAGATTGTTATCTACAAAGGCAGGGCCTATATCTATTTTACTTACAATCTTTATATGCTGCACAACAACTAGGTACTCTGGGCAGCTTACAATAAAAATAGCCGGTGGCTCTAGTGCCAGTGCTGGATCAATGAGCACCCCTGAACTGTGAATTTAGGGAGAGTGCAACCACCATCAAAACCGCCTGGCCAGACTGACAATCCCTCACCCTCTGCACAGTAGCCCATCTTGTCCAGTGTATTGGTCCTTTTCAGTCGATTGCCGCTGATCTAGCACATCCACTGCCTCTCCTGAGTTTGATGAAATTGAGAAATGACGCAGTTAGGTACTATCTGTGTCATTCCCGTGGGGCATTCTGCTCCTGCTTGGTGGAGAGAGATAGATAGATGACTATTTCAGAGCAGCCACATCATCCCACTGGAGCAGGGAGCAGGTTTAATTTAGCAAGATTTCTGCCATGTTGTTGCTCATTGTTGGTGCAGGGTCCCCAGGATGACTGATTATTATGTGGTGATATTATTGGTCAGAGGACCTTACGTAGAGATACAGGACCAGCTTCTGGCTGTAGGAACTGTGTCCTGGAACTGGGCTGGGCTGGGCTATGCTCTGGAACGGAGGACTGTCTTATAAGTCACTAACAGAGTGTTCCTCACCCCCCAGAAAGGGGAATTCCACCGACACATGAGACTGAATGCTGGTGCAGTGAGGGAATGTCCAGAGACAAAACTCTGCTTGGAAGGGATGGGATGGGATAAATTCATGAGAGATGCAAGAGGGTCTTCTTTTGGGGTAGGGATGCCCAAGAGCATTACCGTATCCTAGATACTCCCAAAGAGGAAGATGGGAGCAGGGTACTGAACGCCAAGGAGTTTGAGCACATGAGCGATGACAAGGATGGATGACCAAATGTCAAGAGAAATCCCAGTGGGATTATGAATTGTTGGCATGGTGGAGAGTTCCACTTAGCTTCCTTGCAAGCAGGAATGTGGACACAAAAAGCCCTCTTTGGCACACGCTGGAGTGCCACTCAGGACTGTCATTAGGGAAGCGTCAGAGGGCAATGGCTGTTTCCAGAGTGATGCCAATTACTCATTTGTGTTTTCACACCACAGAAGCCGAAGGAGCAGCCAGGCGGGTTGTGTCAGAGCCGTGCCAGTGCATTTCCCAGTGTATGGTGTGTGCAATGTTGTGGGGTGGAAAGGGATGGAGATGTAGCAGGACCCAGTGCAGAGCTCTCAGTGGAGATTACGGCCTGCTGCTCTGCCAAGTGTGGCCTGGTTGTTCAGTTGGATGGCTATACATGTTGAGCAGACGCTGCGTGTGTGGCCACTTTGAATCACTGCGTTGCAAGCCATTCTTCCCAAGTGATCCACAAAGGTATGCATACAGATGGATTGGGGGTGGGGCGGTGGCAACTGTGGGTCTTTCTGGGAGGTGGACGGTACCAGAAGAAAGGCTCCCCACCACAAGGCAGCTGCTAAATTGTACAGTCTTACACAACAGAGTTTAGCACGTGCACTACAGGGCAGCTGTTTGTGTGTAATTGCCCATAGTCAAACTATAAAATGCAAGAAGAGAGACACCTGTGACATCATTAAACAGGAAATGAGGCTGTGGACATTGCTGTAATGATAGGAGTTGATTCTTAATCACATATGGGGGGGGGGATAAGTGTTTTTCTTTTTATGGAAAGCTTCCCAAACTGCTCAACCAGTTTCCTTTGAAAGTCCATGGTGGCCAAGCAAAGATTATACAGTTAAATTTAGCAAAAGTTACTCATAAGTCTAGGAATTCTCCCAAGTCCTCCTACGCACCAAGCTGACTGGTATTTGACTGTGCAGATACAATAAAATACATTTGGATTAGGGAATTTAGAGAGAAACTACATGCAAATGCAAATAAAAAAGCCCTGTTTTTTGTTTTAATGAAAAGCAACACCAGAAGGCTTTAATTTTAAGGTTAGTAGCAATAGGGGAAAGGGGCACTTAACCCTTTCCCCACCACCTGTTTTTCCGCTCGTCTCCCTCCCCAAGCTGCTTTTTTTCTGCCATAGGAAGAAAAGCTGTTTAGTGGGGCAATTTGGAAGGAAAAATGGCTAACGGGAAATGGTTAAGCACCCCTCCCTGCTGCTGCTCTTCCACTCAAAATTGTGGCTTCCCAAGAATGCTTTTCATTTTGAAAAATGTCAGGGCTTTGTTAACAATCATCTGAATATAACAGAGAGTATGCCCATTTAAAAAGAATGATTTTGGGCTGTTCTTCCATCTCCTTTTGTGGGACCAACAGAGCATTAACTACTCAGCCTAAAAATACAAAGAAGAATCAATGCTGAGTCCCCAGCTTGGGAAGAACAATGCGACTGCAAGTGACAAAGCAAGAGAGAGGAAATCCATAAGGCTCCTCTCTGTGAATGTGCTACGGGTTGGAGAAAGTAACCTGCAAAGGTGTTTGATTAGCACCAGGGAGGACATGTGCTATTGTGAGGAATCTGAATGCTGATCGATGGTAAGGGAATCTCCAAGGGTTATGCAGATTTGATTTACAAAGCGACTGTGTAACCAATACATTTCCCCTGTCTTTCTGTTCCTTATACTGAGAGCCAGGATGGCATAGTGCTTGGAGTGGAGGGCTAGGGCCTGGGAGACCAGGGTTCAAATCCCCACCTGGCCATGAAGCTCACTGGGTGGCCTTGGGCTAGTCACTGCCTCTCTGCCTAACCAACCTCACAAGGTTGTTGTGGGAATTAAATGAGGAGGGGGAGAACCAAGTTCACCACCTTGAGCTCCCTGGAGGAAAAGGTAGGATATCAATTAGATAGATAGACAGACAGACAGATAGATGATAGATGATAGATATAGATAGATAGATGATAGATAGATAGATAGATGATAGATAGATAGATAGATAGATAGATAGATAGATAGATAGATAGATAGATGATAGATAGATAGATAGATAGATAGATATAGATAGATAGACAGATGATAGATGATAGATGATAGATGATGATAGATGATAGACAGATATTCAGTTGACTTACTGCCTGGCACTGTCATGGCTGACCATGAAGAAGAGAAGAAGAAGAGTTTGGATTTAATATCCCGCCTTTCACTCCCTTGAAGGAGTCTCAAAGCGGCTAACATTCTCCTTTCCCTTCCTCCCCCACAACAAACACTCTGTGAGGTGAGTGGGGCTGAGAGACTTCAAAGAAGTGTGACTGGCCCAAGGTCACCCAACCCAGCAGCTGCATGTGGAGGAGCGGAGACGCAAACCCGGTTCCCCAGATTACAAGACTACCGCTCTTAACCACTACACCACACTGGCTCTCCTTTTATAATGGAACATAAAAAACTGCCTCATGCCAAGTCAGACCATATGATTAAAACCAAGAGTACCATGCTTGAGTAGTCTTAAGAATGGTTAGGTTTATGATCCTCCTGTCTTGCTACCAGTTTTTATCCCCATATTTTCTCAGAAGTGCATGTGACTTAGCTTGACGAGGTGTGTTTAGGACTGCAGCCTTGGTGACCTAAGTCTAAGCAAGGAATGGGCATATTGCATTCTGGAAGCAGTATTTGGCAACCATTTGAACGGGAAGAACTATAGCTCAGTGACAGAAGACGCTTGAGGAACACACTGGTGATCACGAGCGAGGGAATGCCATTGCACTTGTGTCCTGCTTGTGGGAGAAGGGTCCACTCTAACTTCAAACAAGTGTGTGCTTGGAAACGCCTCTTTGGTTTTGCAGACATCTTATTATGGGCTTCAGAGGCAGCTGGCTTAGCTCCCCCTTGTTCTCTTTACCTGAGTCTGGGTGACAGAAAAATGGGCTCCCTGCTCAGATCAGGCAACACTTTGTGCCAAAAGCAATAGGGAAAACATACAAGGCCAACAAATACCCTGTGGACTTGCTCGCACAGCCACCTTTCCGCCTCCTTTCCTCAAAGTGGCTTCCCACTTGCAACAAGCAGCTTGCGGTTGTGGCAGCATGACAGCAAACCTCAGCAAGAGCATCTGATCTGTGCAGTGCAACATCACAACTTCTGCTCATGGCAGGTGAGTCATAGAGCTTGTTTGCCACGAGTAAGCCATTGCTGTTGGCCAAAACTGTGGGATGCAGCCGCTCTGGGGAGGGACTGTGCCCTTAGCGTAATTCAATTCAAGCTGCCCAGAGTGGCTAGGACAATCCAGTCAGATGGGCAGGGTACAAATAATAAATTATTATTATAATAAGGACATACCTGTATTCCAGACAGGCAAGAGTGCTTCCAGGGTGTGTGGAGAGTAGGACTAAGAAGCGATATGTCCTGAAGGCCAGAGAAACCTGAAAATTGTGAGTTTCCCCCCATACTTTTGTTTTCTGTAAAAGCTGACAAATTCTTTTTGTTGTTTTAAAGTTGTTCTTCAAATTGCGGTCCGCCGAGGCCTGGCTTATGCATGCAGTGGGGCTTATGTGGATGCAAGAACCATGCAGCAGGAAATGGAGAGAACCCAAAGAGGCATTTATCCAAATTCAGATGTGAGATGCTTCTGCAGAAGAAAAAGAATGAACTGGATCATCTTAGACGGAAGGTGAGTGGCCTCATTTTTCCAGTCTTCCCTTGAAACAGAAACCAGCACAACAGGCTTGAGCCTTGACTAGAAACTTCCTCCTTTACATGCTAGTTTCCTACTTGCAGCAAAGGCTGTTTTCAAATTGGGGAGCATTCAGATTGGCATTCTGCCCCCTGCAATCTGAAGCGGTACTTAGCATTCCAACAGCATCCTTCCTACGTCATCCCCTGCATGTGTAGTGCTAGCCTCCACAGAAAACTCTACCCTTTGCAACCAAACCTGTGATATTCATTCTTTGTAGGGAGCATATTGGTTTCAGCTCTCTGCTACAATCGAGGCAGCTGCCTCTAGAAGGTCAGGTAGCTCTGTAAATTGGAGGTTTTAAAAGACACTCCAGTTGTCACCAGAACTGGGTATCTCAATACAGGAAAGCCTGTGCAGGGACCACGGAAATACTGGGCTAGCAAGCCACACTTGGCTCCCGTCGGGGCCAAACTCATCCTTTGAAGCAGACACACTCTGCTGTGGTGTGGATGAGTGCCCCCCATGGCGCTTTCTGCTGGGGAAAACAACAGAGGCTGGACACTCTTGCCGCAGTATGGAGTGCCATTAAACACACTTGTCTGCAGCGAGAGCCTTACAAGCCAAGGGAAAGCAGGCACTTGTTTTGCTCTGCAAACAAAAGCAATGGTTGTCCTGCACCCCACATGTTTGAGCTCCCCCACCTTGTCTTAGCAGAAAAGAACAGCAGCAATCTCCAGCCCGGAGCCGGGATTAATGGCAGCATTTAATTATGCCACTCTGCAGCAGCAGCTGCTTTCGTTCCACAAGGAGTTGGGGATGGAGTGTGCACAGGGGAAGCGATCGTTAGGAGCCAGACAGAACCATCAGAGTCATGTTTACTCAGGGCTAAGCCCCATGGCGTTTAATGGGACTTCCCTGCTGGTACGTGGGTTGAGGATTTCAGCTTAAGATTTCTCCAGACAGCTGTGCAGTTTTTGGATACGCGCCTTGACCCTTCAGTTCCATTGCCCACTTCTTCAGATCCATACCAAGAGACCAGGCTTGCTCAAAGAAAGTCTCTTTTGTTAGGGTTAGATTACACTGAAGAGCCACTGCTTGTTGAGGTAGACAATACTGAGCAAAATAGACCAACGTACAAGGCAGCTTCCTGTGTTCCTTGTACATAAGCCCCAGAGGTGCATAAAATCATTCTCTGTGCTTGGAACAGAAGCCTGGATGAGTCAAAGGTCCATAACAGCCAGGTAATTTCAGATGATAGCTCCATTTCAGCAGGGGCAGATCTACTATGAAACTAATGAAGCTAAAACTTCTTGGCCCCTAATCCTGGAGGGGCCCCAGAAGCGACTTAAGTCCACATTATTTAAAAATGTTGGGTCTAGTAGGCCCAATTTGAGTCACACGGCTCAAATTGATTCATTTTTTGCTGTATATATTTCAACAATCCCAAAGTTTGAGAGTCAGTAGCACAGATGTTGTAAAGGTGTGGGGTTCTGTCATGGAACAACCCCATTGAAGAAGATAACAGCGGTTACCCAGACCTCATTGCAAAGGGACCCCCATAAGAGTTCAAGTTTCAGGGCCCAAAATGTAGGCCCACCAGTGCTTTTGAGTCAATTCTAGTCCTGCTTTCATCACACAGTTTCCTTCCCAGTTGGCACCTGGGTCTAAGGCCCACCAGCTGGAGGTATTTAAAGTCTGCATCTCATACTCCTCTTTGGGATTTGGGGAGGTGAGGCTGGTTTTCCCCTAGCTGTGAGTGATGGCGCCTGGGTGTCCCTTTCCACATCAGCCAGAGGCAGGGCAACACTGATCCCAGGGTTTCCTCAGGGAGAGATCCAGCACTGCCTCTCGTTGTTCCCTGGCAGTCCAGGTGTGGCCATGGGAGCACTGGAGGGAATAGACCAGATCCCTCTGGATAGGGAGGGTGCCTGCCTTCAGTCTTCCCTGGGGAAGTCTATGAGGTGAGGGCTAGTCTTGAAGGGCGGCTTTCTCTCCTGGAGGGAGTTCAGTCACTAGTTGTTGGCTATGTTAGACTCAGCTCTCTCCCTTCCTGATTAACTCAGGGCTGCTTAAACCCCTTCATCAAGCCCATAATCACCAGCTGAGACTGTACTTGCCCAGCTGGCAGGCATGTGAGAAAGCACCCTATTGCCTGGTGTTTGATTGTGGGTGATGTCTCTTGGTGACACCCCAATGTGGCCAACCCCATTGGATTTGGCAGGAGCAATGGATGCTGTCTTAAAGGTACAGGCAGCACTGATGTTGCTTGGGAGGGAGGGAGCCCTTGTAGCTCACCAAAACAGTCATTACTTGTTGGTGAAGGGTGCAGCAAGATCAAGTAATCTTTGAGCCACCACATTCAGGATAGGAGAAACAGCAGACTTGCACCTGCAGTTTGAAGTGGTTCAGAATAGCAATGGGTAAATCACAGCTGTCTCCTGATTGGTGTTGTTTGGTTTTTAGTGTATTATTCCATACTATTTGTTCTTACCTGCATGGGACCAAGATATGAGCTGGCCAAGGGAACAAGAAGTCCAATACAATACACACTTATTTTGCAGGTCTGTAGAGCACCAAGGCCTCACACCACCACCCAACCTGTGCTGTGCATATTTGGTGGAGCAACTCCATCCCTGGACAAGCCTATTCACTTTCAGGCTTGTTGTTTTTTTCCTCCACTGTGGTCATTGGCACTATCCACACCCAGACCCCTCCCTTCATCTATAAAGGTCTTGCTATATCATTGCACTTGCTTTAGGCTGCACCATGCAGACTTGCTGAGGAGTCAGCCCTGCTGACCTCAGTAGGACTTCCTTCTAAATAAAACTGCATAGAGCCAAGCTGTTAATAAAGGAGAGGGCCAGTTGTCTAATAAAATGGAGATTTAATTAAGAATGCCAAGCACTGGATCTTACAGAGGAAATTGATCCAGGTTCTGGAAGTGTACTCTTGTGAAATGTGAAACCCAAGCTGTTTTGCTAAGAAGGGAATACAGTAGGAAATATTATTCACACACAATTCACAGAAGAGTTGGGGAACGCTGTGAGTGTGCCACATACCTGAACGTCCTTTAGACAGACATTCTGGAAACACAGGATAAATGATTAACAGACTCGGAATGCAATCCATTGACAGAAGCCAGACGAGCGCAGACACAGAGCATACCCAGAGAGAAGAGGCTGTGCAATCAGCGTGACTGAGAGGAGATTGAAACACAGAGGCATTGTCTGCCACAATGTCCCATGTATGAGGAAGCCAGGAGATGCTATCAGTGATTGTACAAGATTTCACACTGAAAGGGAAGGGGGGAAGGATTGTGTCTGATCCTGAGGGAAGGAAGAGAAACATTGGAGGCAGTCAAAGGCTACACCACATCGTGCAGCTGGATTTGAAGAGTGGATAAAAAGAATGGGACCACAAAGGTGGGGTCTTGACTTTACTGGACAGGGAGATATCTCTCTCTCTCTCTCTCTCTCTCTCTCTCTCTCTCTCTCTCTCTCTCTCTCTCTCTCCCTCTCTCCCTCTCTCCCTCTCTCCTTGAATTCAATGAAATTGACTGGCAGCCATCAATTCAGATTTTTTGTTTGTTACTACGGTATGCATGTATTTTTGTGTTTTTACATTGTAAACCACCCTGTGATCCTTGGGTGAAGGGTGGTATAGAAATTTTAATTAAGAAATCATCATCATCATCATCATAGCAGCTCAGTATTGTCTACAGTGACTGAGAGTGGCTCTCCAGGATTGTAGATAAGTGTCTCTCCCAAGCTTCGGTAAATATCTCTTCCTTTCTCTCAAGTAAGAGCCTCTGTTGTCATGATCTGAGTGGGAGCCAGGAAAGGCAGTTGGGTGGAACAGTCAGACTCCCTGGTTTCCACACTGCCCAAGGTTTTGCCCCTTCTGCAGGGCAGAGGTAAGACACCTGTGCAGTGCATGAGGTGTCCAACTCTAGGCCTGCACTGTTCTTCCTGCTAAAAACAAACAAACAAACAAACAAACACCTCACTTGGGTTTGTGTCAAAGGAAATGGTTTCAGACTCAGCATTCCAATGGGCTGGTGGCCCCTAGACATGGGGTATTTGGCCATGTTCCTTATAGGGCTGGAAAAGAGGGGTTAGAGCCTCCCCACTGAGATTTGGGACAGGTGGGTAGAACCTGTGGAGAGGGCTAAATGAGGAAGGCCCCAGTTCCATATTTAATCCAGGTCAACCCACCTGCTGTGATTCTGCCCATGGAAAAGTATGTTGTGGGTGCAGTACATTTCCTCAATGCATAAAAACAACTTTGCCCTAGCCACACACAGAGAGATCCCTGTAAATCCCACTTATCATCCTCTTATTTCATCCTTTATCCACCTGTCATGCCACGTCCTTAACTGGGAGTTATGAAAGATTGAGTGGGCCAGCGAAGGCAGCTGATGGATTCACGGTCGCAAGCTGGGAAATGTCCTTTGGATAAATCTCCTACCTTCTTAAGGGAAATGGCGATTTGCCATACCTAATGCTGAGCCAAGGATTGGAGACTTGGGGCCTGCATACAAGGAAGAAAAGTGGAAAAGGAAGACGGGGATATCGTGTATGGATGATGCAGCAATTTGAGAGTTCCACACAGGTGGGATGCGATGGCAGGAGGGCTGCCACTTGGCTTTTGAATGCCAGGCAGGCTGAAGCTGGCATGGAAAAGTGAGCAGAGACCCATCCTCTTGAGAATAGGGAGCATATGCAACTAGTTTTGTGGAAACTGCACTGGCTGCTGGTTAGTTTCCAGGCCCAAATCTGCATGCTATGGTTTTGGTGTCAAAATTCTGCATAGCCCAGAGTTAATTTCTCTCCCTATTTATCCACTCACCACCAATGAAGTTCTAGTTTGGGCACCCTGCTTTGAGTTACCCCCATTGTTTGAGGTTAGATTGGCCACAGCAAGAGCACAACATGGATGTCTTTTTAGGAAGGCGTTTAGGAACTGAACAGGGTTCTAACAGGAGGTAAATGTTTCTACATTATAATTAAAACAAAAACAATATATGTCTGAAATATTGTGTGTGAGTTGTCTAGCATGTAGATGTGGGAAGGTTAGAAATAAATATGCACATACACACAAAGAGATCCCAGTAATTCAGCCTGATAATATACCCATGCCAGGGGTACTGTCTATGATCCCTGTGGAATTGTTCTCTCTCTCTCTCCCTCTGTGTGTGTGTGCGCGCGCGCATGTGCGCACACACACAAACACACACACACACAATTGCTTTCATGAGGGCTTGCAAAGAGAAAGAATTGACTTGGGAGGGGCTTGTTTACTCTACAAAGATATAGAGCTTGCTATCTTAGATTTACTCTCCCAGGGTTGTTAGCCTTGGATAACAAACCCTGTCAATAGAAAGAAGGAATTTTGGGGGTTCAACCCATAACTCTTGCTAACGCTTTCTGGTCACTCACAAGCCATTGTGTTTCTCCATGGAACTGTACACTGTACTCTCATCAACAGGAGAAAGCAATCTTGCCTCTTTTTCCCCCATGGGTGAAAATGAAGTGAGCCAGGAAGGGTCTTTGACCACAGGCTTGACTCCCCGAGCTCATTCCAACTTCAGTATCATTGCTCTGCTTAAGTATTTCAGGGAGGGCATCCTTCAAACCTACCACCTCTGCATGGCAAATTGCTTTGAATTTTTCATCTGCCTGCAAACACTGCCCTGTAAAGTGGCTGAAATCATTCAGTGGAGAGGAGAAACAAGCTAAGGAAGGCATGTTTGACAAACCCTCACCGTGATCAACTCCTGCCTGGAAACCTATGTCCCCACTGTGGAAGGACATGAGGGTCCAGAATTAGCTTCCACAGTCACTCACTTAAAACCATGTTCATGGAAGACATTCTTACTCAGTCAGGAGTGGTCACCCAAGACTCTTCTCTCTGGGTCATGCAATGCACTGTCCATGGTCCTGATATGGGACCCGCATGTTCTCCTCTGTTACCTACTTTGCCCAGTACTCCACTCCTGTTTCAGATTGCAGGCTCTTTCCTCCCTCCCTCTCCGTGTAGAAGCCAGATGTGAACAGAAGAAACTGAAGTTCCTGCACATTCTGTTCCCAACCTTTGTACAGAGTGTTATGCTTCTGTCCTGGCCCTCCCTACACTCCCTAGACTTCCTTGTTGCAGGCTTGGCATAATTCTCTCTCACACACTCTGCAAAACCACTCAGCTCCTCATCTCTCATATGGCTTGGGGAGGTTGCCATGGGAACATGGCATACTACCCCACTTAAACTTGAATGCAAAGTGATTAACAAAGCTGGCTTGAATCACTCAGGAAATCTGAGGAGGACCCAGAGGCTCTGAGTTCAAATGAACATCAGGAAAAGTACACATCCCGGGGCAGAGTGCAGCTTGCTTCACTCCCCTAACAGTGAGGCAAGGCAAGTGCCCATCAAGGGTGATGATCTCGATTTTGAAGTGGTGGGCTGTTCGTACGAAAGAGGGGGTGGGCTTAGCAGGGAAACTGCTGTTGCCATGACAGACAGCTCCCAGGCACAATAAGTGGCTCATTGCCTACTAGGAGAACTTGTTGGGTCTGCTGCCCTCCATCTCTCCCCACTTGGATCTATTCACTTTGGCTTTCTTGATATGTAGCGCTCACCTGGCACATTTCAGTCCTGCTGGCTTTCCCCTTCCCACATTCTCTCTAATCTTGCTCTTGAGAGAGACTACAAAGTCCAGTCTCACTCTGCCGGCTGATGCGGGAGATCCACTATTATAGCATCCCTGATGATAGGTGGCCGCCCAGCCCCGCTGCTTGAAAACCTAGCAAAAGAGAATCCATCTTCCAAAGCAGGTCTGCTCTGATGTTGAATAGCTTGTACTGTCAGGAAGTTTAGGGCAGCTGCCTACCATCTCCATTTGGTACTCTGGCTGAGACTCTGCCTGCCCACACACCATCTCGCCAGAGTGGTACATGCTCTGGCTATCTGCACTCTCTGTGGGCCTACCTTTGAAGGTGACTACAATTAATCCAGAATGTGGCTGGTGACTGGGAGTGGCTGCCAGGACCATATAACACTGATCCTAAGAGATTTTTGCTGGCTCCCAGTACGTTTCCAAGCACAATTCAAAGTATTGGTGCTGACCTTTAAAGCCCTAAATGGCCTCAGCCCAGTATACCTGAAGGAGCGTCTCCATCCCCATCATTCAGCCCAGACACAGGTCTAGCTCTGAGAACCTTCTGGCGGTTCCCTTACTGTGAGTTTCTCATACAAGAGAAAGGAATGAGGCTGGCTGGTTTGTGATTGCCAATGCATTTCCTGACTGGCTCAAAGTGCTGTAAGGCCAATTTACTTAAAGGGTCACCTTCACATGTATGAACCTACCTGTGCTTGAAGATCAAGTTCAGAGGTCCTGCTTGTAAGCCTGCCCAATAAGCTTGGCAAGCTCTAGAGACAGGTGCTTTTCAGTGGTGGCCCAGCATTTGTGGAGCCCTCCCTCTCAATCAATGCACATATGGCCTTATCAATACAGACTTTAAAAAAAGTTTTAAAAACCTGTTTCCTTCAAGTTGCTTTCTCTTAAATGTTTCAGAACGCTGCTGCTTTGAAATGGTTTTTAAGCATTTTTAGCTGATCTACAGCAGTATTTTGCAAGCTTGTTGTTGGTTTTTACTGCTGTTTGAAGTGGTTGCTTTACTGTAATGCAATATAGCATTTTGTGATTATTTATATTGTACCACGCATTTTATGTAAACTGCCTTGTGATGGCTCTCCCTTTAAAGGCACCCTTTAAAGAGGCCTAAATAACTTGGTGAGTGCATGGGCAGCATGCTTAGAGGAAGGATTCAGGAGACACTGGCTCAGTCAGTTTTGAGATCGATGGAGGGCAGTATCCTCTACAGCAGGGACAAGGGACCCTCCCACAGGTGTCACGGGACTACGACTCCCATCATCCTCAGCAACTGGCCATGCTGCCTGGCACTAATGGGAGTTGTAGTCCAACAACACCTAGAGCATTTGGTGCCTCCTTCATCAGAAGTAGCTACCTCAACTATCCCCCTCCTGGCTCTGCAGAAGCCTTAACTGCTTTCCTCTGCGCTGTGCAGAAGCTTTATTTTTTGACAAACACAAAGTGGCACTCGCTGCCTGGCGCCTTCTGAGGGCAACCCTATTGATAACAGGGTGGTATGCAAAAGAAAAAGGCTAGGAGTGGGGAAGAGATGGAGAAAGATGCCGCTTTTGAGAAGGCCCCCACCTCCAAGCAAAAGTGGCCAGGAGGGCAGGAGGCTGAACATTCCTGAGGGCAGGACCCTGGCAGCTGCAGCCCACACACGGCTCCATCTGCGCCATGACCTGCTGCTACACCTTGTCACACTCCAGCCCCTCCCTGAAGCAGCTTTGCCAATGCACTTCTCAATGCAGCACTTTTTACTATTCCAGTCTTGCCATCTCCAAACATACAGAAACGGCTCTGCTTCAGCACATCAATCCCGGCTTGCTGTGCCTCTTCCAGCACCCCTGCTAGGATCACACGCTTGCACCCCCAGTGACCACCCCCAGCCCTTTCCTGCCCTCTTCTCTTCAGCTGCCCCAGACGTGCCTTCCCCCAGGTGCTCATTTCAGCCAGTGACCAACAGGCAGATTCTGGTGCTATGCTCAATATTCACCCCGTTGGGTCATTTTTCTTCTCCTTTCTGATTCCCTCACTCCTGGGCTTTGCATATTTTGAACTTTAAAAAAAAGGTGCAGGGGGAAAAATGTGAGTTCTGGGACTTCAATAAATGACGCAAGTTAAGCCAATCTGCAGGCATTTTGTAACATTGATTCTGCTTCTGCACATCACGGGGGAAGGACAAGGGGCTGTAGAGAGACTGAGGTCCTGTTCTCTGGTTTCTGGAAATGTACCTCTCCCCCTTCTGAAATGTCATTAGGCTTTCCAGACTAATTTCACAGCCTTCAGTACCAGAAACTGGCTTTTTTAAAAAAAATAAAAAGCTGAGCTTCTTTGGGTCCTAACTTCTGTGCCCAGTACCAATGGTGTCTTTTTCAAATGCAAATGGCAGCCCTGCTTGTAATTTTTTATCTCTTCTAGTGTGAGAGCACCTAGAGCTAAGCTGCTTCATCTTGAGCTCAGTGCCAACACTCCCCCCCCTTACCCTCAGGCTCTCTCCCCTTGCAGGGCTGCACTGCTGACACCTTCCACTAGTGGCTCAGCACCTATGGGCCATGGCTGTCCTAGTTCTGATGTTCCTCTTGCCACATCTAGGGCTCCCCTTGCTTCTTGAACCCAATGTGTGTGTGTGTGTTTGTGTACGCACACACCTTTTCTGTGCTTATTCTGGTGCCAGCAAAGAGCCTACCACTGACTATGATCCTGCATCAGGATGCCTTGTGATGTTAAATTCTAGGGGAAAACCCTCTAACAGCCACATTTGAAAACGAAAAAGCAGCAGAGGCCACCAAACTCATCTCACGGGTGACCTAAATCCCAGCTCTTCACCTGTATCTCTGGAGACGAAGGACTGGCTCCGAAGTTAATTAACGTCGCAGACAATTGTGCCGTTTGCAGGGATGTGCCTCTTTTATTGACAGCTCCAGCGGCATCATCTGCAGTGACCGAACAGAGTGCTATCCTGGAGGGAACTGAGAAAATGTGTGTTTGTGGAGTTGGGGGGAGATGTTGTATTTGCATTGTGGGTGGGATGGGGGGGGAGCAGAGGAAGCGCCTGCAGCAGAGCCACAGGTACACACTCATCCTGGTTCCCAGATCCCCATTTTATAGTGTGTCGTTGTTGCTTTTTTAAAAAAAGACTTGTGGTTAATTTGAGGATTGAGTCACTCGACTCCACAGCAATTTAGATGCTACTGTTCTGGCCACACTCCAGTGCTATGCCTTTGTGGCTGTGGGAACCATTTCTGTTTACGGGGCCTGAGGATATGGACTGGGTGCTCGCAGGGACATGTCCAACTAAATGCCCTCTTGATCCCTGCCCATTATGGCAGGTGAAATTGAGCCGGGAGGGGGGTTGATCAGGTGGGTCCAGGGAGCAGTAAATATGTCTTGCATTAGTGGGGTGGGAGGACTTGCCACTTTAAAGGAGACAGTTGTGCAACCACTACAGGAGAAAACTAGCCCTGGACCCAATGAATTGGTGCAGCTATTGGCCAGTTGAAACACTGTCCAGTTTCTGGGGAAGGTGATTGAGAGGGTTGTGGTGGAACAAGCACAGACATTCCTGGATGAGACTGTCTATCTGGATCCATTCCAGTCTGGGTTCGGGACTGAATTAGCCTTGGTTGCCCCTGATGGATGACCTTTATAGATAGAAGGATGGAGGGTGCAACCCTGCTTGTTCTGTCACTGACTTTTGATACCTTCTGGGTTGACTCTGCAGGATGGGTGTTGATGGCCCCATGCTGCATGGCTCCAGTCCTACCTGCAGGGTTGTGTCCAGAGACTGTCTCAAGGCACCATTTTGTCCCCAGTGGTATTCAACATCTATATGAAGCCCTTGGGAGAGGTCATTAGGAGTTTTGGAGCAAGGTGTCATCTATTTCCTCAGGGCTTGTTTCTTGCAACATTTTTTATGTGGGGCTGCTCTTCAAGCTTCATGTTGCAGCAGCCAGACCACTCATAGGAGCAGATTACTGGCAACATGTTACCTCATTGCTGAAAGAGCTGCATTGGTTGCCAGTTTGCTACCAGGTCAGGTTCAATGTAAAAAGGTAAAGGGACCCCTGACCATTAGGTCCAGTCGCGGATGACTCTGGGGTTGTGGCGCTCATCTCGCTTTATTGGCCGAGGGAGCCGGCGTACAGCTTCCGGGTCATGTGGCCAGCGTGACTAAGCTGCTTCTGGCAAACCAGAACAGCATACGGAAACGCCGTTTACCTTCCCGCCAGAGTGGTACCTATTTATCTACTTGCACTTTGATGTGCTTTCGAACTGCTAGGTTGGCAGGAGCAGGGACTGAGCAACGGGAGCTAACCTTGTTGTGGGGATTCAAACCGCCGACCTTCTGATCAGCAAGTCCTAGGCTCTGTGGTTTAACCCACAGCGCCACCTGCATCCCTAGGTTCAAGGTACAAAGCCCTAAACTACTCAGGCTCAAAATTCTTTATGCTCCACCTTGATCACTGAGATGCTCTGATGGGGCACTTCTGGTGGTTCCCAATGCCCCTGAGGTCTGGTTGGCAGGCCCTGCCCTATGGAACTCCCTGCCAGTAGAACTTCAGCAGGAACCATCCCTCCCATCGTTCAGATTCTTATTTGGACAGGCCTTTGCAACATGAATTTTCTTTTGTATCTATTGATGTTTTTAATGACATTTTTATGGATAGAGCTGTTGATTTTGTGTTTATATGTTGTACTCTGCCTTGCTGCTGTTATTATCTTTTATGAAAGTGCAGCTTATAAGTTCACAAATAAATATATTTAGCAGAAGGAAATCAACTACCAAGTTTTGCATATGGTGTACTTAGGATACCCCCAGAACTGTCATTTCCCTCTATGGTGAAAATGAAAAACCTTTCCAGTGCCACATTAAAACTGTCCTGTCTGGGGTTTATTCTTTGCAGCTGGGTTCAGGGAAGGAATTCCTTTTTAAAGGGGGTTGGGGGGGGAAACAACTTTAAAGATCAATAAGTCAGCCAGTGAAGTGTGAGAATGCACAGCATGATGACATCACTGCATGGGTGCATGTGGCCAAATATTTCAGGAAGAGGGCCAAGAACTTGGCACAGGGATGCCGTTTCGGGTGGGAGCCTTGTGTTGCAACATGCACAGTTCTGCCTGGCTAGGCAATGAGCAATTTAAAAACTCAGCACATTAAACCGAATCAGCAATATTGCTCCCTCCCTACATGTACCTGGCATTACTAAAGGATTTGAGAGAAACCTGGGCAGAAGGGAAAGCTCATAAATCCTACAGCCAGGAACAGGGGAAGCTGCCATATACCGAGTCAACCATTGCTCCACCCGGCTGAGCATTGTCTGCTCTGACTAGCAGCAGGCAACCCCTCAAGTTGCTGGGGATTGAACGGGGAGCATGTAAAGCCATGCTCTGTCCTTCTCGCCTACATGGAACCTACTGGCAAGGGCCAGAGAGCCCTCTGAGACTCCACCTCAACATGCAACTGTGCGGTAGCTCTGGCGATGCCGATAATGCCACCAAAAGGAATCCCTTCAGCTGAAGGCTTTCAGTGGAGCACACAGATAAGCCCAGTCTCCTTATTTCCTTAGAAGCAAATGCAGGAAACAAGAGGCAGGAGGGTAATAAGAGGTTTCAACTCATTGTTCTGCATAGTGGAAAGCCACAGGAGAAGGGGGGGGGAGAGAGAGGTGGCTGAGAGCTTTGCTCAGCTCCCCGCTCTCCCTGTTCTCATGGCTGCTTCTCTGTTGCAGCTGCCGTGCTGGGCCAGGTAGCACATGTGGAGTTATATTGCCTATAAATAGCTTGGCTGATGAATGGGTACCACTGCACAGTCGTCAGCGCTGCAGCCCCGTTCCCCTCCCCTCCCCTGCTCTGTGTGTGCCTTGCCACCTGTTCTGTCCCAGATGGGGTGGAGGGGGGAGGGAGGCAGCCTGCTTGCCAGGCAGCCAGCATCATCCATCCAGAGCTATTAAGTACCCAACAAAGTACAATGTTTGCAGAGCAGCCTTCAGCCCCTTCCTTGCTTCCGCTGGCTCTGCCCATCAGTTTGGCTGGGGCGGCAGCTCGTGGCTCCTCATGGGATGATGAGGAAGGATCCAAACTCAGGAGCAGAGCTAGTGCTTTGCGTGCAAGAGGTCTTGGGTTCAATTCCCTGGCATCTCCAGGAAGGACTGGGGAAGGGCTGCTGCTCAAAATACTGGCGGTGCTGCTGTTAACAATATTGGGCTATATGGGCTTGTGCAAAGCAGCACTACTGGAACCTCGGAAACTGTCTTATTCTGAGGACATCCAGCTGAGTATTGCTGGGCCTGGACAGTAGGAGCTCTCCAAGGTAGTGCTTTAAGCTACCCTTTTTAGCACAATTCCAGGTGTCGGTGCTGACCTTTAAGACCCTAAACAGCTTCAGTCCTGTATACCTGAAGGAGCGTCTCCACCTCCACCATCTAACCTGAAGAAGAAGAAGAAGAAGAAGAGTTTGGATTTGATATCCCGCCTTTCACTCCCCTTCAGGAGTCTCAAAGCGGCTAACATTCTCCTTTCCCTTCCTCCCCCACAACAAACACTCTGTGAGGTAAGTGGGGCTGAGAGACTTCAAAGAAGTGTGACTAGCCCAAGGTCACCCAGCAGCTGCATGTGGAGGAGCGGAGACTCGAACCCGGTTCCCCAGATTACAAGACTACCGCTCTTAACCACTACACCACACTGGCTCTCAAACCTGCACACTGAGGTCAAGCTCCAAGGGCCTTGTGGCAGTTCCTTCACGGCGAGAAGTGAAGTTACAGGGGACCAGACAGAGGGCCTTCTTGGTAGTAGCACCCACTCTGTGGAATGCCTTCCCATCAGATGTCAAGGAGATAAACAACTATCTTTTAGAAGACATCTGAAGGCATGCCTGTTCAGCAGAGTTTTTAATGGTTGAAGATTTATTGTGTTTTTATATATGTTGGAAGCTGCCCAGAATGGCTGGGGCATCCCAGTCAGATGGAGGAGGAGGGAGACATTCCCAGCCCCACCTGGAGATGCCAGGGATTGGACATGGGACTTTCTGCATGCCAAGCAGATGCACTGCCACTGAGCTATGGCCCTTCCCCGTGCAGTGTTCTATGTTCCTATGCCAGGGCAAGTCCTGCATTTCTGTAAGAGGCTGCAGGGTGGCAGGTGTTTTTTGTTTCTGCTGGAGGAAAGAGCTCCAGAGACTTGGATGGTGTTTTGCAATATCAGCCTATGTGCAAAGATGCAGGTCAAGCAGGCAGGGAGCAGGAAGGCACAGCAGCATACAAATATGGGAAGTGGCCTTATTCTGAGTCAGACCATTGGCCCATCTAGTATGGATGAGTTACAAACTGGCAGTCTGGTTGGGAAGGTGCTATGGCAGCCGCAGCGGCTTCCAGTCACTTCCTGTCCAGACTTCTCATTGCCCCACTTCAAGGCTGACCACTCTCTCCATTCCAACTATCACTCCAGCTCTATTTCCCCATCCTTTTCCTCCTACACCCTGTTCCTTCTGTCCACTCCACACAAACACATACATTTGCCCACTTAGAAGTAGCAATGCTGGTCATAGTGCTGCCCATCCGAAAAGCTATTGTATGATAGCTGAGCATTTAAGCCCTCCACTCCTCCATCCCCTCTAGTAGCTGTCGCCAGAGCAGACTGCAAAGAGAAGGCATTGCCAGGCACTACCCCTCCCTGATCGCGCGTATAATTACAGATTATCACCCCCACCCGCCCCTTCACCTGCAGCACAAACAATAATGGAGCCCTGCCTACTCCAGCACTTTGGAGCAAGCCCTATTGAAAGAGGGCAACATCCATTTCCCTGAAGAGACCTAGAGTAATATAGCAGCTGCTATCCCTGAAGCAGCCATACAATAACAGAGCAGTGTCTTTCTCTACTCCAGCATGCTAGAATAAACCCTGTAATTACAAGGCAATGCCTGCCTACTTCAGTGGGTCTTAAAGGACATCTTTCAATAACATACCAGAGACGGTGTGTAACATGGCATTCACAAGCAAATCTTAACATTTCAAAATGCCAGAGCAGGTGCCTAGGGCTTAGTGCTATCTCTGTCCCTTTTCCTTTCCGCGGCCAAAGAGGGGTGGGTGGGGAGGGGGGACTGGGAACAACACAGGAGGCAAAGAGGCACCTGAAACCAATGCACTCAGCCAGCCCTTGGCAGATTCAGCGCATCTCTTGATCATAGAAGTCAGATTATTTATATGCCGCATGGTCTGCAAATAGCATTTGTGCGCGCATGGGCTCACAGAAAAAATGAACAGCCAAATACAATAACCATAGTACACGAATAACTATCATAATATCAGTACCATGAAAGGGAGGCAGTGGAATAAGGAACAGTTCAGTTAATATATACAAGAAAATGGAAGCGAGCATCAAGCTTACCCATGGCCAGTTTAGAAGAGCCACATTCCAAAGCAGAGCCAAAGCTGGTGGCAACCTCCACCCAACTTTTAGACGCAAGAGGTCAGGAAGCCCCCTCACAGTTCCTCCAGCAGCAGCTCCCTTATGAAGGTGGGGCAAGGGGCAGGTGGAAACAGCCACCCCCTGAAGGCATACACAGAGTCTTTCCCCCCACCCCTGTTATTCTAAAGCACCAATGCGGCAGCAAGCAAAGGCTATAGCAGCCAAGTCTGCTGCTTGTGGCTGGAAAGCCAAACAGGAAGTTTGTGACTGTTGCCATGGGAACAAAGGGGCAGTCCATTCTGTACTGAGCACCGGATGTTAGCTCAGTGGGTTTGTCATATGACCTGTACAGGACGTACATGGGAGGAGTTTATTCTAACTGCTGATGAGTGCAGACATGTTTTCTCTGTACTGAAGTAAAAGACAGGAATAAAAGATGTAAATAGATTTCTGTCTGCTTCTTTCCCCTCCCTGGGGACACCAAAGGGGAGAGAGGAGCAGTTGGTGTGTTTTCCTCACAGCCTGAGGAAAATCGCCGGAACGGACCTCGCGTATGTTTTATCCTGCCGGGAGTCGCCGGAGGGAGGTCTAAGGAATTCAGCCGGTGCCTGAACAGATAGGCACATACCTCAGGTCGGGCAAGAATTCCAACAGTGGTAGCAGACGCCGGTTGCTGTTTTCATCGACCTCTGCATCAAGAAGTGGCCTCCATGGAAGCCTGAGGTGAGAAGGCTGATTCTCTGCAGCCAGAAGCTGACCAGAAGAATCTGACAGCCAAGCAACGGAGCCCAGGTATGAGTTTTTCGGGCTTAGAAGAGTGAAAGCAGATTGAGTTATTCTCTGCTTCACGGGGAGCAGCGTTTGAGAACACAGCTCCAGTCAAAAGAGAAACCGCATTCCAAACATTCCTGTGCTTTCCTGTTCAAGGAAAAGGAATGCTGTTGCTTAGCAACGAAGGCCATGCCTCAGAGAGGAGAAGTGAAAGTTAAAATGGAATGTTTTGACTACACAGTCTGAAGAGCTCTTGGAAAATTCCAACGCAGCCAGCGTTGAGAGCTGCCAGGTGGCACAGAGTGTAAACAAGCCAGCTATTGGATTTTAGAGGCTTGTGTTTGAGAGTCAATGCAAGGACTCAAAATGGATGCCAAGAAGGGGGGAGGCCTGCCTACTCCAGACCTCCTGACCAGTGACAATTATGCATCTTGGTCTATCAAGATGAAGGCCCTGCTGCAGAATCAGAGACTGTTTGGGGTGATTGAAAACCCCATTCCAGCAGCACCAACGCGTGCTTGGGAGTCACAGGATGTGAAGGCCAGAACGGCTATAATTCTGTGCGTGTCAGATTCGCAGTTGATCCACATACAAGATTTAGACCACGCGAAAGATGTTTGGGATACGCTGAGAAGGACACATCAGAGAGATGCAGGTTCTTCAGCGTTGCTGTATTTTGAGAAGCTGACCAACCTGAGGCTTGCGCCTGATGGAGATGTTCAAGCGCACCTGACGGAAATGAAATTTCTGCGTCAACAGATGGTGGAACGCAATTTCCGTTTGCAGGAGGAAGTGTTTTGCTTCATGGTGATCAACAGCCTGAATCGGACTTACAAAACAGTTGCCAGTCAGCTGGGGTCTCTCCCAGCAGCGGATTTGACTTCGGAGAGGGTCTTTGCCGTGGTTCTGAATGAACATGACAGACTTTCCGCCCTGGAAGTGAAGGACAGGGGGAGACAAGAACGGAGTTCTAACACCCCCACTGCTGTTGCTACTGGAGGAAACGCCAAAGCTTTAAACGTTGTCCGATGTTACAATTGTGACCAAACTGGGCATCTTCAGCGGTACTGTAAGAAGCCACGTCAGCACAGAGGAGCCAAGGGAAGCTCCACAAAGTCTGAGGCGTCAGACAAAGGTCACACCAAGCCAAAGGCAAAGACTGCAAAAGCTTTGATGTCGCTAAAAGCCACACCAGAGGTGGGAAATTTCTTTATCCTAGACACCGGATGCACGCAGCATATGTGTCGACACAGAGGACTATTTTCTACGTTTAAGAAGCAAAGCTTCGTGGTGCAACTAGCCAACGGTCAAAAGCTGGAAGCGACCGGAATTGGGACTGTGTATCTTAAAAGTCTGAACTTGACTATAAACAATGTTTATTTGGTTCCAGATTTGAAGTTTAATCTGCTCAGTGTTTCGCAGATTGCCAAGAAGGGACTAAAACTGTCCTATGATGATCAGAACTGCGAGATCTACAAAGATGGAGAGTTGTATCTTTCTGCCAAAGAGAAAGATGGACTGTATTTGTTGACTTTTGATCAAAGTGATTACATGGAATGTAATTCTTGTGATTCTAACATGATCTCTTTTACAGGTGTAGCTGAGAAAAACGCCAAGCAGGTGACCTCGAGGGTCAACAGGGCATTTCAGCGGGTGTATGCTGATGTGATTGGTCCTCTAGCACCTTCTAGAGGCAATGCAAAATATTACCTAATATGTGTTGATTCTTTTACAGGTTTTGTCTGGCTTTATCTTTTGGAGAGACCGAAAGAAGCCTTAGAAAGGTTTAAAGAGTTTTGTGACAAGGTTAAAAACATGCATGATGCTGACATAGATTGTCTTTGCACAGATGAGAAGCCAATTTTTCTTTTACAGGAGTTCCAGAGGTTCCTGAAGAAGAAAGGGATAAGACACAAAACTGCTAGTTCTGAAGAAGCTTGGAACAAATGTGTTTGTGTTAGGGTGAACAAAGAATTGCAAAAGGGAATGGAAGCGCAATTGCTTAGTTCACATCTGCCACATGAGTACTGGGCTGAGTCGCTAATGTCATTTTGTTACACGTGGTTGAGAAAGTTTTCAAAAGAGTTGGGATGTTCTCCTTTTGAGAAACTGTTCCACAGAAAACCTTCTGTTGCCCATTTCAAGGTTTTTGGGTCTCATGTGAGAACAGAAGCTCCAGGTGGAGTAAAGAATGCCAGAGGCATTTTTGTGGGTTATGAAAAGGGTCTCTACAGAGTAATTTTGTCTGAATCTGGTCAGGTGATTCTCACAAAATTTCTAGAGAGTGCTCCTGAACAGGAGAGAGTGATTGTTCAAACATTTCCCACAGGTGATTCTGATTCTGATGATGATGATGACAGCGATAGCTCAGACAGCTCAGTTGTCACAGTCATTGAGAGGAAATCTCACATAATGACTAGACCCTCAGAAGAGGAGGATGAACCACTGATTAAGCTTAGTACTGGTTCTCCAGAGAGTTCAGAGGCTGAACCAGAAAGCAAAGAAGAGCAGCACCTCTTACGTAGGTCTGAGAGAGCAACGAAGGGTGTACCACCCAAGAGGTATTCACAAGAGTTTGCTAACCTAGCTGTTGCTGTTGTAAACGACCAAGGTCAAATTGAAGCTGTGTCTGAGTCAGAGACAAAGGCACAACAGAGAGTTGTTAACCAAGGTAATGCAGATGCACTCATTCCTTGGAAGTCACACAACCAGAGAGGTACATTGGTAAAACCAGTGGCGGGTAGTTCCAAGGGTGGAACTGAAACAACAGGGGAATGTTATAAGTATAACAACTGTTTGTTTTCTTCTCTGGATGACGCTTTGCTCGCAGCACGCATTGATACTTTAGGGGGAGTATGTTATTCTAAAGCACCAATGCGGCAGCAAGCAAAGGCTATAGCAGCCAAGTCTGCTGCTTGTGGCTGGAAAGCCAAACAGGAAGTTTGTGACTGTTGCCATGGGAACAAAGGGGCAGTCCATTCTGTACTGAGCACCGGATGTTAGCTCAGTGGGTTTGTCATATGACCTGTACAGGACGTACATGGGAGGAGTTTATTCTAACTGCTGATGAGTGCAGACATGTTTTCTCTGTACTGAAGTAAAAGACAGGAATAAAAGATGTAAATAGATTTCTGTCTGCTTCTTTCCCCTCCCTGGGGACACCAAAGGGGAGAGAGGAGCAGTTGGTGTGTTTTCCTCACAGCCTGAGGAAAATCGCCGGAACGGACCTCGCGTATGTTTTATCCTGCCGGGAGTCGCCGGAGGGAGGTCTAAGGAATTCAGCCGGTGCCTGAACAGATAGGCACATACCTCAGGTCGGGCAAGAATTCCAACAACCCCAACCATTCACATCCCCAAACCCAGAGCTTCAGTAATGACTAACTATGAACTTTTGTGTTTCTTGGCCTGACAAGAGATGGTCCTTCAAAGGGGCATCCACCACCCTTTCTTTCAATTCAGAAGTTCCAGAAACCATTACTCCACCAGGTTGTGTTTGTGAATACACACACACATACACGCTCAAACTAGCTTTTTAGAAAGCCTCTGGGTTAACTTTATTTATAGAAGGTGTCATTCATTAATGCTAGTCTTGCATCACGCATCACAGCAGCAATCATCAAGTCGTTCAGGTGGCCAGAAACAAAAAGAGGGAGCACATTGAGATTCACACCGGGTGCTGCGTCTTGTTTGTTTAAGAACATGTTTACTAAGGGAAATGAGCAACATTGCCTCTATGCTCCAGCAGCTGTCAAACAGGCAGAGGTTTCTGGTTGCCTCTGCTTTGGGAGGTGGGGTGGGGGTTTCTTCTTTGCTAGAGGTAATTAAGCAGAGGCCGGGCAGCTCTCTCTCAGGGATGCTGGATGTGCAAGATTCTTGCATGGAGCAGGGGGCTGGACTAGATGACTTCCAAAGAGCTTGCTGGCACACCCAAATCCTGCAGCAAGCAGGACCGAACTTCCCACACATCAGCTGGTCATGGCGAGCTCAGTCCTGCGTTATGGCTATCTCCCTCCAGTCCCTCAGGCCAACTTTGATCGGTGGGTGGGGCAGCCCACCTGTCAGTCACATGGTGTCATTATGATGTCAAACGATTGACAGGTGGGTGATCCTGCCCACCCGTCAAAGTTCTTGTTGTTGTTGTTTAAATTGATATACTGCCATATTCTCGCAGATCACAGGGTGGCTAGCAAGATAAAATTACAATATAAGAACACAAAATACAGAACCTAAATGTAAACAGAAATAGCCAAATAACACCCCCAAAAAAACTATAAAAACATTTAAAAACAATTACTTTTTAAAAAAATGAAAAACACAATAAAAAGCAGTTTAAAAGAATGTAAACAATACTCTCAGCTGGGCAGCAGCAGTCCTTTTGTAGGCTGTCATGCCCTGCCCTAGGTGGAGAGAGGCAGGAGCAGGACCCTCAACCAGTCAGCATGGCCCATGCAGTGGGAGGAAGTAAAGATCTGACCCCTTGGGCCAAAAAAGTTCCTCAGCCCTGCCATACTCAATGACACTGACTTACCTTACAACTGTAAGGATTGCAGTGACACTATAAATTAAGCCCTCTGAACAGACTAGGTATTATTTTTCATAAATATTCCAAGTACCAGACTGCCCTCCTGGAAGCCCCCAAATGGGCTGCCACACCTAGGAAGCTGGGTCAGGTCTGCCCAAGGCATGCAGATGGAGAAAAGAGATTAGGTATTTCATTAATTAAAAGAGGCTCTTTCTGCTTGATAACAACCGCTAACGACTACAAATAACCAGTTGATGAGGAGGGGAGGGCAGCAGAGGGGGCAGCGAGGAGGCAAAGTTCCTTTGCCAGACATGTCTATTTGATAAACATCAACTAATTGCAACAACTAATTATACAGAACTCTTCAATTTGGAACAGAGTCTCCTTCCCACAACGTGACAATAACATCGGTGTAAATCTTTCAACTAGACAATAGGTAACACTAGTTATAGATGGCTTCACAGGTTCTGAAGATTTTATAGAATTTCTCTCCTAGTTCTAGAAAGTCTGGGGAAGTTGGGTCATTACAGTCGCCAAGCCAGGGATTAGCATGATAATGGCAGTCTCTTTCTCACAGGCACAGCACCTGGGTCAGAAGTGGTCCAAGCATGGTGGCCTACAAACCGAGGTGGAGCTTTAATAGAACTTTACTGCCCCCATGCACCTTTGATTAGGGCTGTTATGTCCACATGGAGTGCCTCTTTGGAGCACAGGTGTGGGGCGCGCATGCATGCATGCACTCTGATGTACCCATGTGTACAATTGCACACTGGTTTTATATGCAGGTTTTGGTAGTCAGATTTCGTGCCTCTGGATAAACCGGCCCGCGAGAGGGTTCCTGCTGGCATGTGGCCTTCTTTAGGCCAGTACCAGCTCCCTCGCTGAGTGTGTTGATTGGAGCCACCAGGGGCTAGAGCAAAACTGGGCTTAGCTGTAATGAGGCAGCCTGCAAACGGCAGGATTGATTGTGTCACTCCAGCTTTGGGGAGAAGGGAGGGGAGAATCAAATTATCAGGTGGGCGCTTGTTACAGAGACGCTGCTTTAATGGATTTGCTCATATTTTGTCAATAGATGTTTGTAAACGATTGCCGCAGCTTAGCCATCGATTTGGCACAGGCAAAATCAACCAGCTGCTCATGCATGCCAGCCTAGGTTGGGGAAAGCTGCATGGCCATAGGCAGGGGCAAGACAAGCGGGGAGATGTCAGTAACTGGGCAGGCAGGAGAGGCTGGTACTGCCCCCTCCCTCTGGAGGGGGAGCAGATATCCATAGCGCTTAACTGTACCAAAGCTTTCTACACCATTGCAGCTGCCAAAGGGTTTAGCATGAAGAATCGCCGCGGCAGCCATGCACAGCCCTCCCAGACCAGGTGCGTACGCCCCATGCTGCTGAGACCGGGGACTAGGACTGGAGGAGCAGCAGACCTAGCACAGACCTCAGCTCAGAAAGATTAAGCTACATCCAAATGTTTGTCTTTCATCTTTTCACACTAAGCTGGCTGCTTCTCCAGATCATCTCCAGGATCACAGCACACCCGACTGACAATGCCCACGCTGGCTCCACAAGGAGGACAACTTCTGCAGCGCTCTTCCCTCCTGCAGTATTAAAAGCTGCACCTGCCGCTCCTCTTTCGTACCTGGCAGGGAACCGGGAATTTATTTGGCCTGTCTCGGCCAACACCACCTATAGCAACCTTCTTAATACTGGTGCCCTCCGGATGCTGTTGGACTGCAACTCTTTTCGTCCCAGGCCACTGGCCATGCTGGGCTGGGGCTGATGGGCCTTGTAGTCCTAAACTTCTTGAAGGCACCAGTTTAGGGAAGGGACTGGCAGCAGCTTTGCAAGGTGTCTGAAAGAGGGCTTCTCCAGCCCAGTCTTTTGACTGGACGTGCCAGATTCTGAACTTGGGGCATATTATGTGCTCTGTGTTCATGCACTGTGCCACTGAGCCATGGCACACCAACCTCTTGTTCTAGCTTTGCAAAGTAATATGTCTCACGCAAGAAGTGCTCCACAAGAAGGGCAGGGTCAATCTGAAACCTGGAGCGCAGCACCCTTCCATTTATGCCTGCATGTATGCTTTGCTTTTTTTCTGAGGGGACACAGGGGTATGCACACCCCTAAACATGTTGTGAATCTTTGTACTTTTGTCCATTTACTGTATTTATTTTCCTCGATTTGAACTATAAAATGGTGATTTTCTTGAGTCAAAATAAGAGTACCCCCAAACATATTTTTTAAGAAAAAAAGCGCTGCACGTATGTATTGTTGGCACCCATTTGTCTCAAGAGACAATGGAGTGTGCCTCTGGGGTGAAGCCAAGCCCAGGCATGTACATAAGCAGCACAGATATCAGACAGTCCCAATACTGCTCAAATAACAAAAGGCCACACTCCTTTCCACCCTGGTCCTGTGCAGAGGCACTGCTGTTAGTAGTCACCAGTTGCTATGGTTTTGCTGCTAAACCCCTTGCTGTGTTCCATATGCCCTTTCCCAACACCCCTGCTATAATCTCATGCTCAGCCACCACTGCACCATAAAATCCCCAGCCTGGTCCCATGCACAGAGCATACCATGCC
Organism: Podarcis melisellensis; assembly: GCF_964234715.1. NCBI lineage: Eukaryota > Metazoa > Chordata > Lepidosauria > Squamata > Lacertidae > Podarcis > Podarcis melisellensis. The sequence continues at coordinate 66,892,479 of NC_138529.1, read as the reverse complement.
ATCAGCTGCATGACCCGGAATGATGCCAGGGTGAAGCCCAGTCCACAAACAGTGTGCCTTTCCTCACTGTGTGTGTGATTCTCATGGAGCTATGTGGGGTGGGGGGGTGTCCTTTCTGCAGCTCTTCCACCCATCAATCACAGGCAGCAAGACAGAGCATGCAGCCAGGGATAAGGCTGTGGGAGGGTGCACTGGCAGTGTTCCTAATGAACAGGCAAGCAAGAAGGCAGCAACGGAGGGTGGGGGGAGGCCAGAGAAGCATTCCCAGTCTTGGCCATGAGCCAGCTTCTCACTGGCTTCCGGCAACCAACCAAGGTGACCCCCATCAGGGCGGAGGCGAGGAGGAGAAGGAAAGGCAATGGCTGGAGCGGTCAGCCAAGGCTACAGACCACCTGGCTACAGACCACCTGGTCGGGATTACTGAGAAAAGACCCTTCAAATTCTTGTCAATCTCGCCTGTGCAGTCCTACACCTTAGCTTAATGCTGACGACTGACCAGTCCTTTCAGCGTGGATGCTGACAGCAGCCGCTTGACAGGGCTGGCAAAATGGCCCTGCGCTGACTGCTGCTGTGAGCTATCGATAGGCATGCATGCACACTATTGCCAGCCCATATTTGCATTCAGGTGGGAATCCGCTGAACCCCCAACTCATTGCAGAGGGTGCTCCGTCCTTAAGGAATAATGTACCAAAAAGAGCCTGGATGACAACATCACTTCCCTTCCCTCCCCTTTTCTCTTTTCCTTCAAATTCCTCTCGCAAGGCACTTCACTCTCACCCTGTGAACACTGTAGAGCTGGAGTGTGTGTTGGTGTTGTGTGCAGGTACAGCGCACAGCAATAAACATAAATACATATAACTGCACTTTATGACGTCAATTTCTTGTTATCTTTGCCTCCCCACGCTCTCTGATTTCTCTGCTGCAGCCAAACTATCAATTTGTAAGCTTATTGGGGCAGAGTCTGTCACTTCAGCACCACGGACAGTAAAAGGTAAAGGTACCCCTGCCCGTACGGGCCAGTCTTGACAGACTCTGGGGTTGTGCGCCCATCTCACTTAAGAGGCCAGGGGCCAGCGCTGTCCGTAGACACTTCCGGGTCACGTGGCCAGCGTGACATCGCTGCTCTGGCGAGCCAGAGCCGCACACGGAAACGTCGTTTACCTTCCCGCTAGAAAGCGGTCCCTATTTATCTACTTGCACCCGGAGATGCTTTTGAACTGCTAGGTTGGCAGGCGCTGGGACCGAGCAGCGGGAGCGCACCCCGCCGCAGGGATTCGAACCGCCGACCTTTCGATCGGCAAGTCCTAGGCGCTGAGGCTTTAACCCACAGCGCCACCTGTGGCCCACCACGGACAGTGGCAGGGCTCTATTCATTGTAGCCACAATCCCAGTCTTACCATTTTGACAGGCTAGCTCTGCCCACACCCCTCAAAGGGCTGCTGTGAGAGGCTGATCCGCCTTTGTGATGGACAGCTCCAAGAGAAGTGGGATCTGGCTCCTGCTATAGTCATGTCTCTAGCTGCTGAGACCTATTGCTCACTTGCACTGGGGGCTCCTGTTGCTCGGCCCCCTGCACTGCCCAGCTTCTGTTCAGTGGTACCCATTTCACATTCACTTTTGCTTGGGGATAGGGCTGTTGTGCCCACACAATCCTCATTGGAAGAACTCTGCAAAGCCCGACCAAGTTTGTGTCCTCCGGTGCCAGAACAGGGAAGGACAACTCCAGCAAGGGGGGGAATGCCCCCCTCCCCACCATTTGCTGCCTGTTCTTCTTCTTCAAGATGCCAATAACTCCCTTCCCAGTAGGTGCATGCAGCGTGGTCTGGTCTTGGCACATTGCCCGCCGCACAAAGCGCCCACCCGCACCACTGACTTCCTGTGCCAGGATAGCCACACGCGACACCATCTGCTTTGCTCTTTCATTAGGAGAAGATCTTCATTATTATTGTTATTGACAAGACTGAATCTCTGCAGCTTGTGCAGCAGCAGGGCTTGACCAACTCCAGGCAAGCCTACGGTAACGATGCAGGGCCCCACACCATCTGAGCCTGCAGGGTGGCATGGGGGGTGGGTCCTGCATGCTGCATGGAAGTCTCAAGGAGTAAATGGTCCCAGCTGCAGCAGAATCCATTGCAGAACTTAATAGTCAATGGTCTAGAAATGGCTCTAGCATCCCACTTCTAGTAGCGTCCGGTGCCCAATGGGATGGGTAGGGTGTAAAGCAAGGACACAGACAAGAGGTGGAGCCAGAGCCAATGAAAGGGAGAGCCAATGAAAGGGAGAGCTGAGTTCTACAATGGCAACACTGAGACAAACAAGAGGATAGAGCTGGCTACCCCCTAGACTGGTACGTAAGAATGCAGGCAGGTGGTGGCTGGCTGAGGGAAGGCTGAGGCTGGTGGGACAGTGCCTCATTTGCCTATTGGACCTGCCTTCGCTGTGCCTACCAGCCCTTTAGTCCAAGGACCAAAGAGGTAAGAGTGCCGTGTCCATCCCTTGACTCTCCTTTCTTCAAGGCCTCCTTTGTGCAGGGTTTCTATGCTCAACATACATTGCCAGCCACACCCACACCCACAGCAGACTGCAGTCTCCCTGAGACAAGCTGCAGGGTGAGGAACTCACAGTGTAAAAAGGGGTGGTTGTGTCCAGTGCCTCAAACTCAAACGACGTTGCATGCAAATCTTCACACAGAAACGAAAATGGAGAAAAATGTTTCGCTGTAGTTTTGTAGCATCCTGTCACCCCTGCTTTGTGGGCTTCTATTCCGTAAAGAGCTCTGCAGGGGGCCCAATGTCCAGGCCTTGGCATAAACCTGAATGTAGATGCCTTTCCTTACTCTGCTCCCTTCCCTTCATCTCCCTCCCTACAACCCACTTCCCTGTGCCATGCTAGGCAAGGAGTTGGCTCTGAGATGGATGGGCTGCTGCATTCATGCTCAGCACTTTCTATTCCCCAGAAACAGGCTGGGAAATTTATGGGGACAAGCAAGTCAGAAACATTAGTTCGGAGTCTCCCCACCCACCCAAGCGCAGGCCAGCCAGAGACTGTGGCAGATGATGTTCAGTGGCCTGTGGGACCCCGCCTGGCAGCTGCATTTTGATGAACTGCATTGTAATGGGACCATCTAACCCACTGCATCCTGCAGTTCATGGTGGAGCATGTGCGGAACAGGCTGGCATAAGACACCCTGGCTTTGTTGGCTGAGAACAGGTTGGGGGGGGGGAGACTAGAAGAAGCACCATAGCACTGCAGTGGCCAAAACAGATTGAGCCTGGAACTGCAGCTGGATAATCTTGCCTGTTCAGCAACAGCTTTCATGCCCAGGTCTGGAATGCTTCCACGGAGCAGAGCTCATGCATCTCAAATGAATGCCACTGAGCGCCCAGGGCAGGCAAAATAGGACATCTTGCCCTGACCTACTCAGTAGCATCCAGCATCCCTTGGCTCTTCTACGTAAGCAGAGTCCAGCAATATCACTGCAGTTACTGGGTTCCTAAAGAGCTCCATTTCCACGGAGGGAGGTGTGCTGCAAAGGTCACATTTACACCCCTAGGACCGTGGCACCACTTTAGCCGGTGGTGTCTCAGTGCCAGTAAGTGTCCCCACTTAGTGATTCTATAAAGCACAGATGTAAAAACCATTTACAACGTACTAAAGTCAAATGCTCAATGTGTGGTGGGAATGGCTGAAATGCTTGAAAGCGACTCGCTTGCTGTGCACCCGCGTGCCTTGGGGACAGGCAGGCAAAGATATCGCAACACAATGGGAATAGGCTTGAGTTATATGGGCCTCCTGGTGTGTGGATTGGAGGGTGTGCATGTACATACTCTTTGGCTTGCTACAGAACAAATGTTGTCCCCCTCGGGAGGAGCTGATGGCTTACAATGCGCACAAGGCCACTGCCTTGCTGAAGCTAAGCAGCCCTGGGTTTGGTCAGTGCCTGGATGGGAGACCACCTGGAACCGCATACATGCTGCTCGGGTTCCATAATGGAAGAAAGGTTTATAGTTTTAGGTACATTAACTTGAGGTCTTGTGTGGATGCTCTTGACTGGTGTAATACACTGGAAGTGCAGCAGCTTTGGAGAAGGCGAAGGAACTCAATATTCATAGGCGCCGACTCCATGGGGCTTGAGGGGGCCCGAGCCCCCTCAAAAATTCGTTTGGGGGGGCTCCGCCCCCCAATAATCTCTGGCGCCCCTCCAGCAGAGCGCCATCGCCGCCCCTCCCCCAGCCCAAAATGCACAGGGAGGGGCGGGCTGCATGCCTCCTGCCCTCCCTCCCGAGCAAAAGCTCCACCCAATTTCCTTTGGAGCTGATTAATAGGCGCAGCACGCTCTCCCCTATTCACTCACGAGGAGGTGGCGCCACTTTATTTGCATATTCATGAGCTTATTTATTATTCATGAGCTTTCCCGGGCCCCCCCAATATTTTTTATAAGTCCACGTCCCTGTCAATATTCATATGCTGTGCTTCCTAAGGATATCATGGAGGGTTGGGACCACCACAGGTTTTCTCCCTCCCCGCCCCCTGTTGCCCCAGTTCTCACTCATTCCTACATCAAGGGGCATTACAGACCCCAAGTCCGTAATGGAAAGGGTCTTAGCTCAATGGGCTAGCATGCAGAAGGTCTCAGGTTCAACCCTTGGGATCTCCAGGCAGAATTGACTAGTAGCCATGAGAAAGTAAGCCTCTGAATGTCAGTTGCTGGGAACTACAAGTGAGGGGGGTGCTGTTTCTGTGAGCTTTCTGCAAGCATCCAGTTGGCCACTGTGAGAACAGGATGCTATGCTGGATGGGCCACAGGCCTGACCCAGAGGGCTCTTCTTATGTTCTTATGACTTTGGTGGAGTTGCTCTGACAGCCACAGCCTGAAACTCTAAAATCTGCTGCCACACAGTGTCAACAATACTGAGCTCTCTATATTAACCAATCAATGTTCTGTTGTGGTGTAAGACAGCTTCCTTTGCTCCTATTCTTCCTAATGCAAGAAGTTTAATGGAATTATGGAAGTGCCCTCAAATTACAGGGGATATCTCTGCTAGCCAAACTCACGTTTTTCAACCCCAGGGTGTGTGTGGTGGAACTTAATCGGAGTGTCTACTCACCTACACTAGCCTCTTCAAGAAAAAAAAAAGTTGGGCTCTCTGTAGCCACGTGGTCTTCCCTCAAAAACATGGCTATGAAACTGGTGGAGCAGGTAGTGGCTGTTATGTTCCCACTCACTTGAAATCCCTGCCTATGACTTTATATGAATGATAATAAGACAAAACAAACAAACACTTAGTGCTCGTGTCAGCACTGGTCCGTGCCTGCATACCAAGGTAACCTTGAGCTGCAGAGCTCATTGCTTTCCCACCGTCTCTGAGTTCCAGCTCAAGACTGCTTCTAACCCCTTGAAGTGCCAAGTCAGCAGTTCATCCTCCAGCCTCCCCTGTCCCAGTATAATGCAGGCTTGATTGGAACTTACCTTTCCAAGTTTGGTTTCTGTTTCAGACCTGTGCCTATGATGAGTGGTAGGTAGGACATGTGGCAGAATGCCCAAAACCACAAGGCAAATCAGAAAAGGAGGTCTGACTGCTCTGAGTAGGGCACAATGTCTATCTGATTTCTCCAGACTGGGGGAAAGTCACTCAATTGGGGCCTTGGGACAACAGGGTGAAAAAGCTACCAGAAGCTCTAAGTTTTATGAACTCTCCCCATCCTCAAAGATACTGCAGACACTTAAGCAATGCAGTTAAGTACAATGACTTAATATCTAACTCAACTTAGCCTTTAATTGAAACATGGTTGGAATAGGCAATGAAAGAGCACCCTGGCCATGCCATCCATTTCTGGTGTTAAGCAAGGTGAGGATAGCATCCCATTATGTTGGAATGTATGTTACGTTAGGAGTAGAGCACAATGAAAGAAACCATTCCTTGGGATCTGGTGTGTGGGGAGGGGAATGCCACATTTATATACACACAGATCTCACAAACATTCTTAAGCAAGCACCGTTCCATGCCACCCCAAATCACATACCTAGTCATGCTTGCTTTCTATCTCTCTCTCTTATATGACCCACACATGGTCTTTCAATCACAACTGTGCACACTATGCTAACTTGCACACTATGCGCTCTCATCGCCACCCATGCCACACCTTTGCATATTCCGTAAATCAAGACAAGTTTTGAAACTGCGAGAGCCACAGCTCATGGGCAGAGCATGTGCAGAAGGCCCCTGGGTCCACCCCCAGCATCCGTAGGTATCCGCTGTCTGAAGCCCTAGAGAGACACTGCCAGACCAAGCAGACAATTCTGAGCTAGATAGGCCAGTACAGACTTGCTATAAGGCAGCCTCTTATATTCCTCAGTGTTCTTAGATGTCGTAAAGGTAGAACCAGAGGGCATTTGGCTATGCCAACATGCCACAGATTTTAAGTCAGTAATGTATTTTGTGCTCATGGACCTTTGCCTCTAGAAGTAGGAATTGTTGAAAAATAACAGTATTTTTAAAAATAAAAAAATAGACACGTTTATGGAATATAGGGATATCAGTAACTATAGGAGAGGGTGCTAGGGTGCCCGTACTAAGCACAAGAACATCCGCCGTTAGGCCCATATGGCACAATGGAGCAATGTCTCAGCCTCTCCTCCTCTCCTCTGCTATTTCTCTACAACTTTAGAAGGGAAAAGTGCCAGCATTGCTTTTCTTTAACCAACAAATTCCTTACAGCAGAGTGAACTAAAAAGCAGCAGCTGCACCTGCTGACAGTTAAAAAAAAGTAACCAGACAATGTACTTCAAATTTGTTCAATAAACTCTAATGCACTTTGAAGGAAGCCACAGAAACGGGTGGTGTTAATGAAGTATTAATGGCTTTGGAGGAGGTGTAAATGGTTGCTGCTTTAATGGCTGTTGCACAAGCATTCTAGCACAAAGGGCAAGTGAGAGAAGCCACAGTGGAGTTCCTTGAGCTACATTCTCTTAGTCTCTGATAAAAGAAGAGGAAGGAGCACATGGATGTGCATGTTGCCATGTCTTCTGTGGCCGCAGGCCTTCAGGCAGCTGCTAGGGATGTCAGTGTCCCAGTAGGGCCCAACAGCACTGACACCTACCCTGGAGTTGTTCCCACCATTTAAAAAAGTTACCCAAATGCCCTGGAGTGTTATGGGAAATTTGCAATTGCAGCTTCCCTGACATCCATTAATTGCTGCCACCAAGTAAGCTTGCAGCTGGTGTGACAGCCCAACAGAGGAAGCAATCCGCTAGACTGCACTTAGCCAAGGCCACCCAACCCTGTAAAGACTTCTGCTTGAAACTTTGCTGAACGGCTGGCAGTCAGTGCTGGCGATACTAGATAGAATAGGTAGAAGGCAGATTTCCTATGTTACTGGAATCAGCCCTGAGTGGTCCTCAAGATTACTAGGGAAGGGTCCCATAAGCCCTAAATTGCCCCATTTCCCACAATACCTTCAGTTATTAAATTCCCATACCATGCAGGGTTGAGCACTACTGGGCTGTACAAACAGCATCGCTACTGGGAGAACACTGCCCACAATGCCACACGACACAACATGCCTTACATGGTCATACTTGAGCGCTGTTCCCCACATCAAATTTCCCTGGAATATCTCCTGTTGCACATGCCTTGCGCAGGAATGAATATTCTCCATGCAATGACTGGAGTTTTTCACATGGAAGGATTTCTAGAGGCCAACAAGGCCGATGGCTCTAGCATTGGAACTGGCCTGAAAAAGGCGTTTCTTCAAGTTACTTTTGTCAAAATGCATTCTTAAGAATGCGTGCAAAGAAGGCCTTGAAGATGTTCCTTTGTCACTTGCAAATAGTCAGATGGTGCACACAACTGAAACACATGTTCATCAAATTTCCCGGAAGTTGCTGTGCCAAACACGTATCTGAAAGCGCTCGCCTGACTATTCCCTTCTCTACAGCAATATGCTACTTTTGGCATATTACACACACACACACACACACACACACACACACACACACACATATTTTAGGAAATGTGGATAGAGAAAAGTTTTTCTCCCTCTCTCTTAAAGCTAAATGTTGAAAAATTCAGGACAGCTAAAAGAAAAGAATAGCAACATTAGTTAAAATCAGATCGACTTTTGGCTACTTTGACACATTAATTCTTTTCTTTTTTTTAAAAAAAAAAGCATTCTTCCTCTCATTACTATCTCACTCCTGGATAAAATAGTCAATTAATTTAAAGGGGAAACCCCATGGATAATTAATATTGTTTCTGTTGCAGAGCTCACTTGATTTTGCTTTTTTAGCATTCGGGAAATTAATTAAGGATTGACCAACCATCAAGTCAGGTCCCTGCCATACAATAAATTTGATTAAATTATTCCAGTCATTGTCAAACAAAAGCGTCAGAAGAATGTTTCTGGGATATTTACTGGGACCAGTATAATTGGATTGCAGTCTGAACACTGGCTCCATCATAAGAACGTAAGACTAGCCTGCTGGATCAGGCCATCAGCCCATCACACAGCTGTCAACTTTTCCCTTTTCTTGCGAGGAATCCTATACGGAATAAGGGGATTTCCTTTTAAAAAAGGGAAACGTTGACAGCTATGGCCCCTCTAGTCCAGCATCCTGTTCTCACAGTGGCCAACCAGATGCCTGTGGGAAGCCTGAAAGCAGGACCTTAATGCGATGTCACTTTTCGCCACTTTGAATTCCCAGCAGCTGGAATCTAGAGGGACACTGCCTCCAGCAATGGAAGCAGAACACAGCCATTATGAACAGCACCCATTGATAGCCTTAGGGTCCTTGAATTTGTCCAATCACCTTTTGAAAGCCATCCACGTCGATGGCCATCGCTACTTCTTATGGTAGCAAATTCTATAATTTAACTAAGGGATTATTATTATTATTATTATTATTATTATTATTATTATTATTAAATAGTTTAATAAATCCTTCCTTCCTTCTAGCAGTTATAGCTGGATCCACCTATTTTTAACTAGCCTGCCTGCTGCCCAAGCAGCCACAAGGAGCACCAACCACCACATGCAAATTGTCTCCTTAAACAAAACAAGCTAATCCAGGTTACAATACAATTAGTCCACCTTTCAACATTTGAGTTATTATTCAACCCACACAATGCAAAAAAAATTAATAAAAAAAATTAAATACCCCTCAGTAATCACACATAACAAAACCATGTGAGTTCCAATACACCTATGAGGACATTCCAAGCAATTTCCAAATGCACACATAAGCCAAGGACAATATAGATAATCAAAGACTTGGTTTCTCCAGGCACAAACAAGAGAGCCCAAATGCCTCCAGATGGGCCACAGCAGGCAGTGCTTCAGCACACGGCCTCCACCTGTAGTAATGGAAACAGGTGAAGGTGTTGCCCCAGTAACAATCCAATCAGTCTCACTCACTATAGTTACGGGCAGGGCGGGTGGGGGAAGGCTTGCCAGCCAAGGACAAAGGCTGTCCCCTCACAAAGGGCCAGAGGCAGCAAAACAAATTATGGGGCCTATGAATCAGGGGTGGCCAGGTGGGGAGGAGGGCAGGGAAAGGGAATTTCATCTGGTGTTCTTTGCTTACCTGACAACAGCTGAAATCCCCTCTTCTCTGCAACTATTAAAAGTAGCTTAACAGTAGTCCTGCTATTCCCCCAGCTGCCCATCCCCCACTTCAAATGGAGAGATAATTCCTCCCAGTAGAAGTTCATTCAGCCACTATCAGCACACACCATTTTTTAATTATTATTACTACAAAGGCTATAAAAAGCCCATTCACAAAAGAAAATATGCTTTGTTTTAGGTTAGCAACAGTGAACTATGGACCTCCAGGTGTTGCTGGACTACAACTCCCATCAGGCACAGCCAATAGTGAGGGATTATGGCAGCAGCTGGAGGGTCACAGCCCTCCCCCGCCCGATTTTAGGCAGAGAGAGAGAGAGAGAGAGAGAGAGAGAGAGAGAGAGAGAGAGAACGAGAGAGAGAGAGAGAGAGAGAGAGAGAGAAAGAGAGAGAGAGAGAGAGAGAACGCATGCGCTCCACTGCCATCATGTTGGGTCAGTCTACTTGGTTTTTTAAGCTATGATTTGAGTCTATTTTGCATACGTTATAACATGAGTCTATTTCATAAGCGGTTTTATGTGCTTTTGTTGTCATATATTGCATTCCCTCCAATATGCTGAGGTGAAAAACCAGGCCACACATCTTCCAGGGCTGCACTCCTGCGCGAGTTGCATGATCTGCGCAGGATTGTGGCTACCCCAAAAGCAATTTTTGGGTGCTGAGATGGCGGGCCCCAAAAACACACAGCCCAATTTTATTGGGACAGTTGAGGAGAAGGGTCTATTGCACTGTTCTTTCTATCAGTTATCTTGATTCCCTCTTGTACTGCCTAAGGGTCCCATTGACTTTGTGCAATTTGTGGGGAGGGGGCAGCTTTTCTTTGCATTTCTGCATCCTATTCATGCAGTCGCGTTGGGCGGGAACTGCTGCTTGGACTGGTGTGAGGTGGGGTCTGTGAGGCAAGAGTGGCAGTAACTTGAGATGGATGGAGTAGGAAGAACTGTGGGAAGCCTCTCAGCAGATGAATATGTTCTAAGTTTGCTCCAAAGGAGGCCCAGGCATCCTGTGTTTGAATGTTGTGTTTCAGTCAGCGAGATTTGCTTTGTGCCTGACAGAACTTCTTATTATTACTTACCCTCACCCTTTTGTCTCCTGTTTTGGCGTGGAGCAGTCGTCCTCCTTCAGGGAACTGATTCCTTTGGCCTCTGCCCTTTCTCCCATGGGAATCCCATCAACAGTCCTTCCCTCTCTGGCCTCCCAAGAGAGACTGGTTACGGCCAAAGAATTCCTCATGCACAGGCGTTCGCCGAAACAGCCTGAAATGGAGGCTGAGCCTTAAAAGCCTCACTGCTGGGACACAGAAATGACAAGCAAAGCGAAAAGGACTGGGAGGGAGAGGAGGGGGGACTCCTTAGCACATCTGAGAGGGGCCAGCAGCAAATTAACTCTGACAGCGCCAGCCTCACTCATCGGGGTCAGTGTGAAGGAGCTGGCATAGCGAATGGGCTGAGGGTGTGTGTGGGAGAAGCCATGGATGACAGAAGACAATCCTGTTTGCCAGCATTTAGCCTGCCGCCTTCAACTCAGCAAGTCTCCCTCCTTGCTTTGCTCTGTGGACCCGGGCAAAGGTTTTGTAGGCCATGCGCAGAAAAGGACTGTGCGGCTGATCTCTCGTTAGGGCAAACCCCTCAGAGCGTACTACTCTGGTTCTCCTTCTCCACAGATGGCGGACATTTCCCCTCAGGCTCCACTGCGCTGTCTCTGCTTGGGTCCTTTGGCTTACACCACCCCTGACTCTTGGCTGTGCCAGCTGGATCACAGTCTCACTGGCCCTGCCCTGTACAATGTAACACAGGAAACTGCCTTATCATGGGTCACCCCAGTTGTCCATCTCACTCAATATTGTCTACACTGACTGGCAGCTGCTGTCCAGCGTTTCAGGCAGTGTTCTCTTCCAGCCTGGGATTGAATCAAGGACCATATGCATGTAAAACTGATGCTCTACCATTGAGCTACGACGCTTCCCTGTGGGCACCTAGGGGCCTTCCGCAGTGTGTAGTAGGGAGATGGAGTCCGGAAGGCAATGTGTTAATTTTGTTGTTGTTGTTCTTATTAATTTATTAGTCGCTTGCTTTATGAAGAGTCTCTGAGCGACTTACAAAACTTGTAAAGCACAATATAAAATCAGAAAAGCATTAAAAACTGTAGAAAATCAATATGTTTTGCTGGGTCTATTCTATTGATTTTCTATGGTTTTTATTGTCCATGTTCACTCCTAGGAGGGGAGCTGCACCTGTTGAATTTCTACCCTGCCATGCTGCTGTTATGAGGACAGGAGCATTGCAAGGGAGGAAAGAAAGGGGGTATTGTGGGCTGATGTTAGTCTAGGGACATTTTGCTGGGGGGGGGGCAGGAAATAATATCTCTTGTCTACCTGAAGGTCTTTAACTTGCCTTGGAGAACCTCTTTGTTTGCCAGCAATCTGGTTTCCAGTGTTCACTTTGTGGGGAGCACTTAATTCCTGACCTTCTGACTCCCTGGTCCCTACTGAAGAGAGGGAGGGTTGTGTCTGTGTTGAGGATAAAGAGTAGGTTTTAACTTGTGTAATAGGGGATCAGTTCTAAAACCTATTTTCAGTGCCTGGTGCATGTAAAGAAATAATAATAATAAAGGACAGTGCCTGAGAGTAGGCCCCAAGTGCATTTCCCTAGCAACCAGAGAGCAGAGCTCACAATTTGATATCTCTGCAATTGAGGACTCAGGCTTCCAAGACAGACAGTGCAGCTTCCAGCCAGCCCTAAGCCTCAACACCTCTCTTTTTTGAAATTAACTAGTGACTGACATGCTTAGGCTTGACTGCACGGACCACATTTAAGGCAGACATATTGCTGGAGATTGGGGGCATGCCCTGGTCAGCTCGTGCAGAATTTGGCAACCAGGTTGCTCACCAGGGCAAGATGGAATGAGCATATAACACCAATCCAAGTCCGACTGCACTGGTTGCCAATTAGTTTATGAGCCCGCTTCAAAGTGCTGGTTTTGACCTATAAAGCCGTAAGCGGCTCAGAACCACAATACGTCATGGACCACTTCTCCGCATATAAACTGACCCAGACCCTGCGATCATCATCTGATGCCCTTCCTTGTGTCGAGAGTGGCAACATGGGAATGGGCCTTTGCTGTGATGCCCCCCCCCCCCCGTTTGTGGAATGCTCTCTCCAAGTAGGCTTGCTTGGCACCTTCATTACATCTCTTTAGGCGTCAGGCAAAAACTTTCCTTTATAACCAAACCTTCGGCATTTAACTACCTGTGACCTTTTAGATGTGGGTGGAATGTTTCTAATATAATTCTTTTTCCTCTTGGCTTTAATGTATCTCGGGGGGACGGGGCACTGTGGGGTTATCTGTTATCTGTTTTGTTGTGAGCTGTTTTGGTTGCCCTGGGCAAGATAAAGCAATTAACAAATTTGAATAATAATAATAATAATGCCATAGGACATGCCAAGTTGAGGCAGTTTGTCCTGCAGGGGCCCATGGAAAACACCAACTCTATAGGCCAGAGGTAGCCAATGGGGTGCCCTCTCAATGTTTGTTTGTTTGTTTACCATATTTATACTTCACCTTTCATCCAAGGTATGACACAAATTTCTCCCCTCTCCATTTTATCCTCACAACAACCCTGTGAGGTAGGTTAGGCAGAGAGAAAGAGACCCAAAGCAGGGCTGTAGCTACAGCAGGGCTAGCCAGGGGTTTCTTTTCCTCCCAGGTGAAGCCTCCAGAGGGGTGCCATTGAGGCTCCCAGCCTGAGTCTGAGTCCTTAACCTGGGTGAAATAATACCTAGTTTCGTCCCTGCCCAAGGGTCTCCCAGGTCCCAGTCCAGCACTCTAACCAGGCATAGGCAAACTCGGCCCTCCAGATGTTTTGGGACTACAACTCCCATCATCCCTGACCACTGGTCCTGTTAGCTAGGGATGTTGGGAATTGTAGTCCCAAAACATCTGGAGGGCCGAGTTTGCCCGTGCCTGCTCTAACCACTATGTCACACTGACTCTCAAGTTATTGGACGACTCCCCTCATCCATGCTGGCCCAGGGGCTGATGGGAGCTGTAGTCTAGCAGTATCTGGAAGGCGGCAGCTTGGCTGCCCCTGCTGACAGCCATTAATATCCCACATTCTTTCTGGTAATGCTCCTCGGTAATGTCATGTTTTCAGGTGAGACAATAACTCAGAGTTGTGTGACACATCGCAGTAATAATGAGAGAAAGCAGAGTTCATTGATAACGGTGAGAGGGAGAGAGAGAAAGCACACAGGCATTTATTTGGGGACAGTGCCAAAAAGGATATTTGCAGGCAAGATGCAAGCGAGGCACCACATACACATATAATGAAAGGGGGTCCTGGCCCTCATGTTTGGTGTGTCTGAGTTCTCTAGCAAATGAACCCTTGTGCCAAAGAACAGGACTTCTCCCAGCATGGGCCGTACTGATGCTGGGGGAGCGGGGGTGGGGAGGAGATGGGACACTCAAGGTTAGAGCATGTTTGCCCCCTAGTGGTCACGTTTTCCTTCCATGGAATGAGACGTTTGCAGGAAGGACCAGTCGCTAGGCTTCTCCATGCATGAATCTGAGGCAGCCGCACTGACAGCTTCCTCGCTGACAGCAGCATCCACACATGAAATAGTTAAGCAATGGTAACATAAGTCATGGGCAGGTGACCAGCACTGGAGCAAGCAAGGGAGAACACTTTTGAAACAAGCTGGTTGTCTCTCTGTTGAGTCTTTGTTGCGCATACATTACATAATTTCAAGAATCCCTTACTGTTGTGTGGTCTGCTACCGATCGCCCTTATGGTGAGGGTCTGGCTTAGTTTTCCACATGTCACTATGACGAGTGAGCTCTAAATATAATTGTTGCTGAGGAACCTTTAGCTTTCTTGCTTGATTTGCTTTTCTCAGCAGCTCATACTTTGCTCTCTCTCTCTTTTTTAGGTCCATTCACTGGAACATCTTTTATATTTGATCGCTTATTTTTCATTGCTGTTGCTGGTGGGAGGAGGGCGCTTAGCCAAACAGTGATAGTACATGATGTAGGAGGGAATTTATATTAGTTTTTTTTCTCCCAAAGTTGTTATTATGTTTAGTGTCTAAAGTTTAACTAAGCTTTGTGCTTATGTACCTAGATTTAAGTGTGGCAAGAGTATTAGCAGCTAAAATGAAAAAGGTATTTAAGTATACCTTTCTGAAGAAACCAGAGGCCTTTCTCCTGGGCATGGTCGGCCAATCGGTGTTAAAGAAGGATAGAACCTTTTTTATGTATTTTACAGCAGCAGCAAGAATACTCATCACAAAGTATTGGAAGACACAAGATTTACCCACCAAGGAAGAATGGCAGATGAAGGTGATGGACTATATGGAACTGGCAGAAATGACTGGCAGAATCCGAGACCAGGGAGAAGAATCGGTAGAAGAAGGTTGGAAGAAATTTAAAGACTATCTACAGAAACATTGTAAAATTAAGGAATGTTAGAAGGATGCTGGAATGAAGTTATGTGGTTTTAGAAGTAATGTTATAAAGGAGTATGTAAAAATGGGTTGTCAACAGGTGAGAATGTAAAGTTACAATATATTAAGATAAATGATTAAGATAAAAACAAAGATGGAAAGGATTTGCTGAATTAACTAACTGAACTAGAATACAAAAAGGGAGGTGTGAGGAGGTCAAGGAAACAAGTAAATGAAAGATAAGTTATGGAAAAATTGTTTTGTTTTTAATTGTTTTTAATTTTAATTTTTTTGTAATTTTTTGTTTTATTATCTTTTTCTTGCTTTCGTAACTTTTTGAAATTTTAATAAATATTACTTTTTTAAAAAAAAAAGAGTATTAGCAGCTGAAATGTTACTGAAATAACCTGAGTTGCTGGGATGTGGCGAGAGGAGAAAAGAAGTCAGAGTTCCTGTGCTTTCATTAGTTTTGTAGGAGAAGGGATCCTGACAGTGGCAGCTTGGTTTTTTTTTTTGTGTGTGTGTGTGTGTTTTGGGGTTGGATTGGGCTGGGATCATGTATAAGAGGCTGCAGATCCTGGCATCTCAACCCTTGACATCTCCAGTTAATTGCTCAGGAAGCAGGTGGTGAAAAGGTTTCCCTGATTGAGGCCCAGGACATTCACAGCCACTCAGAGCAGACAATTCAGGCCTAAAAGGACAAATACTAGGGCCTCCCTGTGTTTCTACTGAAAGCCCCTCTTCTGCATCAATGGTACTATCAGGGCAGGATCTGATGTCCATGGCCCACTCAGGACAATGAGCAGGAGGGTTCCCAAACTCAGCAGGGCTGGCAGAGCACATTTAGAATTAATACACAATTACCCGGTAAGACACATTACTTTGCTTTTCACTAGAAACTTCCAACCAGAGCCAGGTACAAAAGATGTGAAGTTATAGACCAGGTTGCCTCTGAGCTTAGATATTTGTTTTCAGTGTCTGAACCGAACTGAGCTCGCAATCCTTTTACACAAAAGTCCAGTCCTTCTTAGCTCTCTTCACCTCACCAGGTGCGAAAAGTGTCTGTTTTGTTGTTGTTGTTGTTGCTGCTGCTGCTGCTGTTAAACAACTCTTGCTGACCTGCTCCAGATCTCCCAGAGGTCCGATAGTAGTTCCTGAGCTACACTCCTGATCTAAAGAGCCCCCACTCCTGGAAGACCATTAAGTCCAGAATCTAAAATGTCCTAAGCACACCACTGTTCTGCATAACTATTAAAGGTAACAGTAAGTAGTTCTGGCCTCGTTTGCCTCTGGCTGTGTGCCCTAGTTCTCTCTGCCAGCAGCACAATCACTGGAGTGCCCTGTATGCCCTTTCCATTGCTTGGAAAATCACAGAGGTAACCATTCTTCTGATTCCAGCTAATGAAGGCCAGGTTTCTGTTCTAAAGGAGATTTTCCCCATTTCAGGTAGTCCAGCACTTGGCAGGGCAAATCAGCTATCAGGAATCTGGAAGTGATTGGCAATTATCCCTCTGCAAAGATGTCTAGCTTTTGGAAGAGACAGAGCAAGATCTTCCAGCAGCCAGAAATGCAGATTGACAGCCCAGTTGTATACATAAGAGCCCTGCTGGATGGGTTCAAAGCCCCATCCACTCCTTCACCCTGGCCTCTCTGTGGCCAACCAGATGCCTACCCTGCAAGCAAGAATCATGAGAAGCCCATGAGCAGGACTGTGCTTGCTTAGAAGTAAATTGCACTAAATTCAGCAGGCCATTTCCTGCATAAGCATGCACAGCACTGCAGCCAAAGTTTAGCTTCTCAAAATAGGTTTCGCTCTGTGTATGCTGGTTAGAGAGAAAACAAGAGTCACAGGATACCTCTGTGCCTTTTAATAGCTGCATAGAAGAAGGAAGTTTTGTAAATATTTGGCAAATACCCTCTTATACCCAACTGTTAAAGGTACAGGAGGAGGGTGGGCCGGTCTCCAAGGGATAGGATGAATTCCTTTGGGAAAAGAAGCCCTGCTTTATTCTTCCTAGTTTAAATAAACCCTTTGCCCATTTGTTTGCATGCTGCCTTCCATGATCTCTCTGTAGGTGTTCACAGCAATTGCTCTAAGTTGCGGCAATTTAGCATTCAAACCTGGGCATCAGGTGGAAACCAAAAGGCTTTCCCTTTCCTTTTTTTGACAGCGGAACAAGCAGATATGTTTCCCTTCTTTGTTGTTTATTTACTTACATGTTTGCTAATGAGCATGTGTAGTGTGAAGACATGGCTGGTAGTTGGCTTGCCAAAGAGGAAACCAATTTGGCAGTCACAAATTATAACAGCAACAGTTCCTCAGGTGCTGGATTACTATTCTGTTGGGGAAGCTGTAGGGCTGGCTGCTGTGTCCACCGATAACACAGTGTGGCTCTGCAGTTACTTGGCTGCAGGGCACAGGTAGATTGCTGAGTTTGGGATTATCATCCTATTCAGCCCAGCCAGTCTCAAGGAAGCATCCTTTGAGTGGTTAGGCAACAGAGTCCTATTAGAGGCACATAGGAAGTTGCCATACATTCAGTCAGACTGTTGGGCCATCTAGCTCAGTATCCTTTACTCTGGCTGGCAGCAGCTGTTCCCTGCCCTAACTGGAGACAAAAGGGATTGGACCTGGGACCTACACAAGGTGGATGCTATAGCACTGTATTATCAGTGGAAACATTTAAATATTTGGAGTGGGGTGTTGCTTGTGATCTAAGCTGTTTTCTTCCCTTTTATTGGAGCCACCGTGAGCCTCTGTGAGGTTTCAGTACTTTTAAACCCCCCACTTTTCAAGTTTAAATCATTTTACACTCTTGAACAAAATGTCTACCGTAGAGCCATTCTATTCTACAGTATTTATTTTGGTTTTAAATTGAGTGTTGGGATGTTTTAGGTGTGGTACAAAATTAACCCACACAATTCCCAACATTCCCCTTTGTGGATTTTGATGGCAAATATTCTCAGAACATTATTTTGGCTGTGAATCCAACAGCAGCCGCTAATGTTTGATAGGCCAAAAAGCAGTAGCAAAGGTTCAAACTTGTGATGTACCATGAGGTTCAGGACTGTAGCAACCCTAAGGCTGCGGCCCTATACATACTTCCTTGGGAGTAACTCTCTTTGAACTCTATGGGTTGCATCCAATGTTAGATATACACAGAGTAGACACATTGAAATCAATGGATATTGCAGGCGCTTGAACCAGATGACCCTTGTGGTCCCTTCCAGCTCTATAGTTCTATGATTTGATGACTAACTTAGGTCCTGTAATTTCAGTGGGTCTCCTCTGAATAAGGCTTACTTCAGAGCAGACACGTATAGAATTGTACTGTAATTGTAGAGTGCTCTGCCTCCATTACCTTTTAACTACAGTATATACATATGTAAATTGTGTCTATATTAATCAGAGATGCCCCAGTCCAGTTTTTGTCATGCTTTATTGCATATTTCTTACTGGGAAATTTCTCCATCTGCATCTGATAGAGCTAGGAAGTTCAGTCCAGATGAATCTCTGCCTAAGCAACACACAAATATCTCCCTAGGATGATATTGTCTTAAAAACAAAACAAAAAAGCATGGGCGTGTGTCAGGGTTTCAGGGAGAGAAGAGCAGATGGGGGAGGAGACAGAGAGCGAGGGGGAAGAATCCCAGAGAGATGAGGAGGAGGATGACGATGACCAAAGGTCATCCATGAGTCTGACCAGTGAGTCAGAGGACTCCCAAAAGGGGGCCCCCCTGGTCAGACCAAAGGGAGGCCAAGGGGGAAGCAGTGAGGAGCAGGGGAGCGAAGGGAGAAGCCCCAGTGGGAGTTGGGCACCGGAGCCGGCTTCTCAGCCAGAACGGAGTGAAGGGGGTGGAGTTACCAGTGTGTCAGAGGGAGCAGAGCAAGAAGGAGACAGGGGAAGGAGAT
The DNA here is from genome assembly GCF_964234715.1 of Podarcis melisellensis. NCBI lineage: Eukaryota > Metazoa > Chordata > Lepidosauria > Squamata > Lacertidae > Podarcis > Podarcis melisellensis. The sequence goes on along the minus strand of NC_138529.1, from coordinate 66,873,504 downwards.
CGGAGCAGGACGCTCAGCCGGAAGGGGTGGAGAGCAGCACCGGGAGCAGTGTAGCGGTCGAGAGAAAGGTCAGAAGCAACGTACGCGCGCCAAGTTCAAATGTAGAGGCGCGCGGAAGTGAGGAGAGCCCTGGGGAGGAGCCCGGCCCCAAAGCGAGAAGAAGGGGGGCAGAGGCGTCAGAGGATTCAGCCTCGGGCGAGTCCCGGCGAGGGGGAACCCAGGGGGGCAGAAAGACCCTGCGGAAAAGGAAGGAGAGGAAGAGGTGGTCCAGCACAAGCCTCTTAAATTGGTGTAGAGGCGGTACGGATTCAGAGGGTACTTCAGCGGTCTAACGTTACAGACGTAGAGTCACAAAGACGGAATGTAAATGGAGCAATGATCTTCAATAAAGACTTTTTGTAAATAAACTGGATCGGATTTGGGTCTCTTGTGAGCTGGGACCAGACGGGTGGCTCTGACAGCGTGGCTGATAGTCCCTCCCTTTCAATATACTTTCTGTGGACATTTAAAGCCAGAGAAGTGAAGATGCTTGTTAGACAGAGAGGATAAAACATTTCAGAATTGCTGCAGGATTCCGGATCCCAGTTCTGAAACCCCTCATTTTTCAGGTTCCAAGACAACAAATGCCGTGTGGCAAACAGAACAGAGATTATGAAAATAATTGCAGTCTTTGAAATGGTAAGGAACGTTAAGTGAAGGTTCAGATCTATAAAAAGGGTGGTTAAAAGCTGTTGCCATGAGACACAGTCACATTGCATGGATCACACTTTAGATTTAGCAGGACACCATAAAGCCAGTCATGGCACGAAGTAAAGAGTTCCCCTTCCGAATACACTTGTGGGAATGAACTGTACGGACCAGGACCGGGACTCCAGTTCAGCACCTGACCTCTGTAACTCCATGGGGTCACCAGTCGCTGCAGTCTTTGATCCAAGGGCTAATCCCAGCCAAACCTCTCTGCTCAGCCACCTGAGGAAGGAGAACCTTCAGGGTTCAATGGGCAGCTGGAAGCCTCAGAGCAGTCTCTTCACAGCAGGGTTGACCTACTGCTGGGCAGAGCAAGGAGGCCTGAGGATAGACCATTGGGAATACAATGAAGGAGAGCAAAGTGCCAATTATATAGTTTGTTTTATTTCTGACTGGGAGGGGGGAACCTCAGGTCCAGGGCGTGAATTTGGACCCCCATGTCTTTCTTCCTGGCCCTCGGGACCAGTGATGGACTTGGGGCTCTCAAACTTTAGCAGCTTGCTGTGTGACGCTAAAATCTGGCATGTCGCCCGCCTCTCACGCATTGTTCTACAGTGGTGTTGTTGTGCTGCCTCCTGCAGTGCGGTGCCCAGGGCAGCTGAGTCTGTTGCACTGCCCTAAAGCCACTTCTGCTGGGACTCTTCCCAGGGTGGCCCTGTTCTGCATTTCCATGTGTTCTTGATCTGTGAGGAAGCCTCATACCTGGATGGAGGACAGAGAGATGGGTGTGGAGTGAGGGAGTGTGTAGGGACATTTCACTTACGTGATTCAAAAGTAAGAGTCACACTTGTTTCTCTGCTCGCTTTTGCCTCTGGTCTCACTCACACCTGGCCTTTGGACCCTGGAAGGTTTCCCATGAAGGAATACCGTTCACCATTTCTTTTATTTTAGATTTATTGGACGCCATTTTGGATGTTCAGCTCTGTGCACCAAGACACCTGAGCCTATCTCTGCCTCACAGCCCCTTTAGCACACGCCACACAATTGCATTCGAACAGCTAGGGGCACCATGCAGCTTCTGCTCCCAGCCATCCATCTTGTGGGAGGGGGAGAATGGGCTGCTCCTTATCTTAAAAATTCAGTGCTCCAGGTGACACCCAGTTAGTCCCTCCCACGCTGAAAAGATGGGACAGGCAAAGCAGTGTGCTGTTGGAAACACAGAATTACAATAATCATGGTTATTGTTTCTTAACATCCAAACGATCTAGGCATAGTACCAAACAGAGCTGTAGTCTATGGACCTTGCCTGCAGGCTTATGATCACAGGATTGGGAGGGACCCTGGAGGTCATCCAGTTCAACCCCTGCTCAGTAAAGGATCTGCGGTGCTGACTCCAGCATCCAGTCTCTGCTTAACTGCCTTGAGCAAAGGGGAGCCCACTGTTGAGCAGCCCTTTCCATTAGAGGACATTTCTCCTAGCATTTATCAAAGTCTGCCCCCTTACCATTTCTGCCCTTTAGTTCTATTCCTGCCACCCTTGAGTTACAGAGACCAGGGCTGCTCCACCTTCCGTGAGATAGCCCATCATCTCACCACCATACAAGGAGACCCGTGAAGTATTATGCTTCAGAAACAGCAGGGCTGGATATATTGATGTTTTTCTATGTTTTATTTATTAATTATTTATTAAAGATTTTGCTCGTTTGCAAAAGCACAAGCATTGTCTTTTTCTTCAGGTTGTGTTTTCTACAGATCAATTATATTTGTTGTGAGACGTTGGTGTTATATGCAATATAGGTTGGGAAGAAAGGGGGGCCAGAGGGGGGGGGCAAAGCTTATATTCTTTTACTTAGTGTATGCATAGGGTTTTTGTGTCAGCGTCACTGGGGTAGGTTCTCTTTCTATTCACTTATTACCATATGTTTCCTTGGTGGTGAGAGAGGTTGGGGTGGCCTAGGGTGTGGCTGATTCTTTAGTTGGCTGCAGTGGGCTTTGTTGTGCATGTGTGAGGTGGGGTGGGTGGGTGTTGTTGGGTAAAGTTAGCCATATTGAATTGTATGCTATGTGTGATAAAGGGGAGCCATACCAGAGTGAAGTTGTCTTCTATTTCTCCCTGTGTCAGTTTCAGTCTATTGGTTAGCTTTTTTAGTTGTTCTAGGCTGTTTCTTTTTCTTTTCTATACTTTATATATGCTGTAAGCTGCCCAGAGTGGCTGGAAACCCAGCCAGATGGACAGGATACTAATATTAATAATTGCCTCCAGCATTTCAAATATGAAAATGGGGTACCCACAACACACTGCCTTCCTGATCTCATCCCATTGAGTACTGTAGGGTTGGGGGCCCTGCGGTCCTCAATGTGCTGTTGGACTCCCATCAGCCCATTCCATGACCAAAGGTCAGGAATGATGGGAGCTGCAGACCAACATCTGGAAAGCAATGCTTATATTGCATTCTTTTGTTTTGCAAACAGCCCATCTTGATTTAAACAAACAGTTCTTCTTTTAGTTAAAGGTATATGCAGGGGTAACCTGTCCCATCATGTTATCAGCAGTTCAAAATAAAAGTTACCTCCTGCTAAGTGCAACGTGAATATGTGTGTGCATTTGCTTGCATGTGCACTAGAGACAAGATTCATCTGCCCTTCAGGTTTTCTGGCAAGCAGGAATCTGGGAAAAAAAGCATTCCTATTAGCAAGATTGTAAGAAGCCCTCCCCACCCACCACCCACCCCATACCTCACCACCATCTTTGCACAGGCAGAACAAGGATTTGCCAGAAACACAAAATCTGGATTTTCCTTGCTAAACGGGAGTTCCTGGAGCCTAGGAGCTTACGGTTCGGGAGTCAGTCACGTGCATTACTTCTTTTAATAAAACACTGCACATCTTTTGAGACATATGAGTGACTCATGGGAGTCCCCAGGCTCTTAAATTGCAGCAGCCCTAAGTTCAGAAGTACCGGCCATGTGAGAAGAGGAAGAAAACAGCTCAGAGCAGTAGCTGAGCAGCAGGAGCCAACATCATTTGCCTCATCACAGAGAGAGCAAAATCATTTGGTGCAGATGAAATCACCTTTGTGTGCGTGTGTGTGTGTGTCCACAAAACCCAGCTGATCTTCTCTTCTAAATCTGTCTTTAGTAAAATCAGCTTAGACTAAGCAGATGTGTTTGTTTTCAATGCTTTGGTTCTAAACGCTTGGACTTTTGACTCAAGAGATGTGTGGGCCAGAGGACCAGGGGTTACCAGGAGCTGCCATGGATTCAGGCCCAAAACAGTCAACCACAACTGGCTGCAGCTTTCTGGAGGCACAGGTTCAGTTCTTCTGTCTTTCAGCTTAAGATCCATGGAGTTGCCAGGGAATGAACCTGGCACTTCTACAAGGGGTGCATGTGTGCAGTGGACCCCCACTTCCAAAAACGCTCCCATCCTCCTTTTGCTGCACCACAAGAGACTTTTATACTCTGCAAGAACCATTTACAATGCAGCAAAAGAAGGGGAATTACAAAGACTTTCTTGTTGCAGTGGGCATTTTAAAGTGGTTTTTGGTTTGATAATGACTTTTTGTTTTATTCTCTGTATGGTTTATTTTTACATACACCACTTTGAAATGCTAATGATTAGTGCACGCGCGCGCACACACACACACGCATATGGCTGGGAAATCAGGGAGAAAGTATGTGTGCAAAAAAAATCTGTCTTACAGCCATTGTGTAGAATGAGTCCGCTTGAATTTATTGGAACACAATTATATTGATGTCATCACACTATCTGAAAAGCACTGTCTTCCAGAAATGGAAAGGGGCCACCAGTATGCATGATTCTTTCATGGACACACATAGCAACTACCATGCAGTGTTATCCCGAGTTGCAGGTATGCAACAGCTAAGGTTCCTTGCCAGAAGCCATGAAACTTCAGGCTGGTACAAAACCAAGAGACATTTATAGTGTAGTTGGGCCCCAGAATCCTAAAATTGGGAACGGAGTAACCCAAGGTAACCTGCTACATTATTCCAGCATCCCAATTTTGTATCTCACAATCCTGCCTGCATTTCCTCAGCATGTACGTGTCATCATTTAAGCAGATAGGCTTAATTAAGCCTTGTCTAAAACAGTGTTTATCTGAAAGCATGTTTACTTGGCGTGATATATTAGTTTAACTCGTCATAGTTTATTCTTCCTACATGTGGTTAGGAATACAAGGAGCTGCCTTATACTGAGTCAGACCATTGATTCATCCATCCCAGTATTGTCAACACAGAGGCAGTGGATTTCAGGCAGGAGTCCCTCCCAGCCCTACCAAGAAATGTTGGGGCTTGAACCCGGGAGCTTCTGCATGAAAAGCAGAGCTAAGGCCCTTCCCAAGATGCACCAGAAACAGTCCGGATGACTGCTGCCTATGACAGATTGTTACCAACATATAACCAGCTGTACGCACTCCACTATATTGCATTGGTGGAGTGTATTAAACTTTTATTGAATTCCATTCTTCAACTGGATTAACACAAATATTTATTTAAAAGACCATTTCCTCCCCACCTCCCCCAAATCTATCCACAGTTCTGGAGACGCTGGATGAGCTTGAGCTCAGTTTGAATTGCTTGTGGATTTATTCCTGGTTGATACTTCCTTTATATCAGGGGACTTCTTCCAAACACCAACTTTCACCTGATGTGCTTATCTTCTTTCTTTCGTGGTACAGGATACGAGTCGTGAAGACGCCGTATTTTGCTGTGGACAATGACTGTATCAGATTTATAAATGAGAGATGCTTCCTTAGTGTGTGTCATGTGTGGCCTTTATCAAACCATTTTTCATCCTCCCTGCTTTTTTCTCTGCTCCATTTATATTTTGCAACTTGGGTGGCTTCAGATTTTTGGAGGGGTGGGGGAGGTGAAGGTTGCTCTCTGAGCTCAGAATTATCGATAGCAAACTACCCATTACATACTTGACAATGTCCCATCAATTACTGCTGTTGTGAAAGGTGAATGCTTATTTTGCATATTTTAAAGCTTTACGTGAATTATTAGCATGTATTTTACATTTCATTGTAAGTGTGCTTTTTCTCTTATACACCTGGATGTATAAAAGGATAAGGCATCTGATGAAGTTAATTCCAGCCTACAATAGTAGGCTCTACATACTCAAAAGCAAGCCCCATTGAGTTCAGCAGCACTTTCCCTTGGGAAACAGGGCAGGATAGCAGCTTTTGTCTTTAAGGTGCCACAACACTCTGGTCCTGCTACAGACTAACACAGCTATCGTTCTAGAATTTAATTTTCAACTAAATTTCATCAGCTGTCCCCCATGCTGGCTGAGGCTGATGGGAGATATAGTCCAAAACATCTGAAAGACACCAGATTAGGGAAGGTTGCCTTAAAATATCCTTGCAGCCTGCTGGGGTTCGTATTATTTTATGTACATAAAATAATAGGCCATCTGACAACTAAAAAGATCTCTGAGTGGCTTACAACATTGACTGTAAAAGCAGGAGCATGCAATTGTCATCTGCTATTACTTAGCTTATCTCGTGTCTATGGACAAATATACAAGTTGTCACTGCACACTGTTCTCCTTTAAGCAGAATGAGATAGGGCAGCAGCAGATAGGACAGAGGACAACCAAACCAATCTCCAGTTTAAAACTTTTCAGATATAAAGAACAACTGCAGATGCCACAGTATAAAGTGAGTGCTGCACAATATAAGCTACTACAGAAGGCTTTAAAAAAAATATGGGTGGGTGGTTGATAAAGACATGCATGTAGAAAAACTTTACTGAGAAGGAAGAGTCTGTACCAAACAAAGATGCACCCCCAAAACAGTTCATCAGCAGAAGTGGGTTTATTAATTTATTTTAATCCCCTGCCTATTTGGGCCACCAAATAACTGCAGATGAGAATCCCGCATTGCAAAACCGAGTACAACTGGCAGCAGGGCTGAAGGAGATAAGGGAATGAGTAAGAGTTCACCTGAAAAGAGCATAAATAACCAAGTGCGGAAGGAATAAACTGGAAAAAGCAGCAAGATGCAAATGAATGGAGTGAGAAATCCTAAGTAGAAAGAGCAGTCGGATGTGATCTGACATGGCAGCCTGTAGTTTGACTAGAAGCATATTTGTATTACTATGCCTTAGAAGTGTTGAAACAGTCAAGCATGCCGTAGACTTTCTGAGTTGAAAGTAAATCTGCTTAGCAAGTTATCCTTTCCCCCTAGATTAAGATGGATAGGTTGTAGCTTTTGCATATGCAGTAGTTAGTTTTCCTTTTCATAAACGCTGACAGCTTCATAATAGCTTTCTCCCTTTTTTCAGAGGGCTGGGTGCGTGGGGGGGTGTGATGCTACTGAGAAGTACATAATCATGCATAGACTCTCAGAACTGTAGAGTCAGAAGGGACCCTGAGGGTCATCTAGCCCAACCCCCTGCAATGCAGGAATCTCCACACGTGGCCCCCCATCCAATTTGAAACCAGTTTAGCTTTGCAAATGTGCTAGCAGTTTTAGTGCTTCACCCTTGTTTTAACTGAGCTCTGCAAATTCTCTCTTAGTGTTGCTAACCTTCCGTTCCACTGTCACTGCCAAAGGTGACAGTAACCAGGAAACCCCTAGCAGGCAGCAACCGCCTGAGCATCAGGCTTCCACCAGCACCTCCCTCTTCCCCCCCCCCCCAACTTTTGCATAAAGCATACATTTGCCTATGCCGCAAGCAATAAGCACAAGAGCTATTGTGGTGTTTGTAATTGTTGGGGGAAAGCTAGCCAGGAGCACCCCCATGTGGAGAGAAGCTGACACTGCAACTGAAAAAAGCACCAGGTCTTCTGTAGAGAGGAAGACAAGGAGACACTGCCACCCACTTCACACAGCAGGGAAACCTTGCCAAGAGCACAACAAATCGAGAAGGGCCACAATTCAGTGGTAGGGCACCTGCTTTCACAGGTTCGATCCCCGGCATCACCAGATAGGGCTGGGAGTGGATCCTGCGTGAAACCCTGGGGAACCACTGCCAGTCGATGTAGACCAGTTTTCAAAACTTGGGCCTTGGGCTGTTTTTGGAACTACAACTCCCATCATCCCTAGCTACCAGGACTCAGTGGTCAGGTATGATGGGAACTGTAGTCCAAAAACAGCCAGAGACCCAAGTTTGGGACTATACTGTAGACTATACTGAGCTAGTTGGACCAAAGGTCTGGTTCATTATAAGGCAGCTTTATATGCTCCTAAAAACAGCAGAGAAATCACTGCTTAAGCACAAAGACCACCCTGTTTTTTGGGGGTGGGGGTTAGAGTAAAATGAGCATAACAATCATTTGGCAGGGGTTGCTTTATTATTGGGTACAGCAAAATCCCAGACGGTCGGATCAGTCCTGTTAGCAGCAGAGTCCAGGGGGATTAGGGAAGAATGCCAACCGAAAGAGAGCAAGAAAATGACAGTAAATCCAAGCGCAGAACAAAATGCACCTTCCCGACCATGTGCCCTCTCAGAAGTGCCACCAGCCAGCCCCCAAAGAAGCACTGGGGGTGGGGGTCCTGCAGGGCTTGTGGGGCGGACAGAGCACGAGGTGCAGGCAAGGCCAAAACTTTGTTCAGCTTAGCCAGGAGTGCTCCCTGTGGGTCCCACAGACAAATACATGAAAGGAGATGGAATTGCATACAAAGGTTTGCATATTTCTTACACAAGTGAATCCAGCTAAGTCTGGAGATAAAGAAACATGTAGTTTCTCTCTCTCTCTGATACACAAGGGAGTCTTACTCTTTGTGCCAGAGCAGGTGTTAGCCGTGTTCCAGTCTTTTAAACCCAACACAGCTTTTGTACAGATTGGCTCTCTATCTTGGGGGAAGCAGCTGAACCCATGTCCAGCTTTGCCTGTGTGTGCATAGCTGTCAAAACGGGGCCTCTGAAGACCCTTTGGAAAACAAAGCAGGTAGGGCTGAGTTGTGATGGGAAAGGGGATGCGGCAGCGGGTCTTGTCCTATGCTTAATACTTTGGGCTGGATTCTGATCCTAAGAGAGGGGGGGGGCAGAGACCAACAGTGTGACCCACATAAGCCAACAGTCATATTGGTTTGCAATTGGGAGAGGGAGAGCAGGGTACATAACCTCGTGTCTTCCTAATCCAATCCCCCGACAGAGAGGAGACCTGAGCAGATGGAGAGAGAGGGGAGCACAGAAAATTCAAGTACAGCAGGGATGAGGATCCCATGGCACTCCTGCTATTGCAGGACTACAACTCCCATCATTCCTTGCCCACCACCTAGGGCCGATGGGAGCTAGAGTCCAACAATGTCAGATGAGCCACAGACGTCCCCTCCCAGAAGTAGAGGCTTAAGGGAGGGTACAAATGTCAGGGCTGCACCAGGCAGCAGAAACAAGATGGTGGTTCCAACCAGCTTCCCAACGAGAAGCCGCAGGGGCTGTGCCTTATCCGCCTGGGGTTCCTGTGGCACCAATCAGCCCCAGAGCTCCCTGTGTCATTTGGCCTTCAGAGTCTCTGGCCTGCAGGTGCAACAGGCTGCCTGGCTCCACAAATATTGCAGTGAGGGTAGCGGTGGAAGGAGTCCTGTCCAGAATGTCCTATAATAAATACTATTTACATTGGCCACTCGCAGCTCATACGCCATGTGCACCCCAACCAGGAAGAGGACGATATGGAAGGGCGCCGGGGAGCCATTAATACTGGTAGCGCTGGCTACCCACACAAAAACAGCTGGTTAATGGCACAGCGGCATCCTGTGGCTGTGGCTAGGATTGTGGCTTCAGTCCTGCAGAGGGCACTGCGGGCCTGGGAAAGGCGGCACAGGCCTTGCTCTGGTGTCACCAGTTGGCTTTCACGGCATTGATGTCGCTCACAAGGTTCTGTGCCATGCAGATACCAAAGATCTGAAATACAAGGTTGAGGATGATGCACGTTAAAAATAATGAGAAGCACTTATGTACATGCACACAAGCACTATACAAAGCTGGGACCACCAGGAAGGATATTGATTCCATCTTTTCACAGCTCTCAACTCAGTATTATTACGGCCACTCACAGGGGCGAGGGGGAAGTCTTGGGCAGTTTTGCCTTTGAAGTACAATGGCAAATAGAATGAGAGGCAGGCACAGAGGAGAGAAAAGGCAGTTCGAGGTGGAGTGAGAGCAGGATCCCCACTGCAGACATTTGCCTTCCAATGTTTGGAAGACGAAGGGGCTGGCAATGGGGATGCGACAGAGGGGGCAGAGCTAACAAGCGCATGCCTGCCTGCCCTGCCCCTTTGCACAATAGAGAACATGTGAATTTAAGTATCTGAACAAGGCTTGGATGGGCTTGGGTTTGGGATGCCTTTTTTGCAGGTTATTGGTTTACAATATGGAGTTCAGAGGCACTGCAAAAACAACCACCACCTCAGCTTCACAGCTGCAGCAGCAGCTTATATACCTGGAGCAGCGCAACGCCCACAAAAGTCCCGGCTACCACAATGAGATTGTCCTGGAGCCATTTCTCAAACTGGCCAGCACATCCTTTGGTATGAATGAAGCTCTGCTGCTCCAGCTCCTGCAGAGAAGGCAAAGGCAAGCAGGTGAATGGCTCTGTGAGGAGGGATGCATAGAACCATCTTCTGCCCAGAGACGAGGGAACCACTTCAGCCGAAATGCTACAATCCTCTGTGCCCAGTGGCAAAAATAATATTTGCTCTGTGGCCACTAGTCCCAGCCCACCCCAACCTAGCCACTTGGTCTCACTTCTACAATCCCCCATTTAGAACATGCACAGGCCCACCCCTTGCTTTATTATTTCTGCACTTAACCCAGAATGCTAACTGGTTCCATTGCCAGTTGTGCCTGGTCCCATGATGTGCCTTCTAGGAAGCACATCTGCCTGGCTCCTCCCACCCAGGGCCCAGACATACCAACCCAGCTCTCACCAGTTTAAGGCGGACATCATAGCCACACTGCGTGTTGAGAACATCCTCCTGTGGAAACAACAGACCCAAAGCTAATCAAACTATACTGGGAAGCTCTCTAACCACTTCCCCGAGAAAGGTCTCACTACTTAGCCCCCTAAATCTCTCCAACACTTGGCTTTGCATGACACACCTTCCCAAATACCTCAGCTACAGCCCTTGGTTCTGCCAGCTACCCCCCCCAACCCAACCCAATATAGCTCATGAAACAGAAAGTTGTGCCTGTCCAGATCATTGTATTTTTAACCTGGCCTCCTATGTACACTAGGTGCAAATGTTCTTGGACTCCAGCTCCCATCAGCCCCAGCTAGCATAGCCAAAAGTAGGAACTGATGGGAGTCCAACAACATCTCAAAGGTCACAGGTTCCTCATCTCTGCCATTAGGCAATGATTCATACACTTGAGCAATTGCTCTATTAACATCTCAGCTCTCCATAGGTCTGGAGCGAATGAGCAGCAAAGAATTCACCCTATCCTGTAGACCAGTGTTTCCCAACCTTTGGTCTTTGGCAGTTTTTGGACCTCAATTCCCATCATCCCTGACCACTGGTCTTCCTAGCTAGGGATGATGGGAGTTGTAGTCCAAAAACAGCTGTAAACCCAAGGTTGGGAAACGCTGCTGTAGCCCCTTGTTCCTGAGGTTTAAGGCCTATTCACCACCCTTCTCCTTTTAGCTCCTTACCGCAGGGTCCTTGACACAGCAGGAGAAGGGCACCCCACAGCGCTCCCTGCTGGGGTTGGAGTCAGTGCAGTTGAAATAAATGTTGAGGTTCCAGTCATTAGGGCCATGAGCCCCACAGCAAGACCACTGTACAGGGAGACAGTTTTAATCAGTGTTAAGTGTCCAGCAACCAATTACAAACAGAAACACCAATGCTGCCTTCCTCAAATGGGTGCCCTCCATATGTTTTGGACTACAGCTACAGCCATTCTTGGCCACTTGGCCATGCTGGCTGGGGTCAATGGGAGTTGGAGTCCATCAACATCTAAAGAGCATCAGATGGGTAAGGAACAAAAATGGACAAAAGGGACAGATATGGTCAAAAGGAAGGACCTGTTGCGGGCAAAATATTACACAGCAGGAGTGGGGAAATGGATCTGACCCATGGGCTGAATCCTTATCTTCTGCATCCCAGCACTCCAAATTTGAAAGGTGGGTAGGACTGTACACCTGCCAATCACCTGATATCCCAATGGTGTCATGTGACCTGCTTTTGCCCATGTTTACGATCAGCTGATCAGCAGGGCTTGCACAGGTCTGTGTACTGCACTTTATAAGTCTAAACATAGCACTGTGCACAGGGCTTTGCAGCGCTTGCAAACCTCCTTGGGCCCAGCTGCATCTTTACATGCTCTGTACACGAGGTCAGCTGTAGGGAACCTAGGCTTGGCTTGGGCAAAATGGTGTAGCAGGCCAAATTGGGAGACCTAGCTGATCTCATTAGGCCCACGGGCAGGACGTTTCCAACCCCAGCTATATAGATAGAGGCCTTTCATGGAAGACAGCACAGAGTCCCTGTCACTTTCAGATACAGGCTGCAGGAAGCATTTCTGCAACCCTGCAGCTTCATCAGCTGCCACCAGATGGCAGAGTCAGCTCTGGTGTGTGCTTGGTAACCATTACCACTCTAATCCCATGGGGTGCAGAGGATGCTTTTACACTGGGTACCTATTAATCTGGAAACACCATGCATTGCTCACTCACTTGTCATAGGTATCTATGTTAACACTGTCATCACATCACAGTTCTCCTTCATTTTCCCTATGTTTCTTCCATCTCTTTTCTGACTGCAGAAAATACAACTTTGGGGAGAAAGAAGAGGCCAACCAGCAGCACTGGAATCTCCACAAGTGGCCAGAATGGCTTCACAAACTATCATGTGCACAAGCAGGGTCTTTCTATACCACGGCGCCTCACACTCCACCAGCCCTAGAACAAACAGATCGCTCAGGGCAATCATACGACTCACATATTCCTGAGCAAAGTCTATGAGGTTCTGCAGGTCGATGTCATCACGGTAGGCCTTGACGTTATTGTTGATGAAGAAATTGAGCTGATCTTTGATCCAGTCCTTGAAGATGAAGGCCAGGACACCAGCCGTCAGCTCCAGGAAAAAAATGAGCCCCAGGAACACAGAGAACTGAGGGCAAAGCAGAGACAGGTCAGAGAGTAAGGCAGGGGAATCCTGGGGATGTCCAGGCAGCGCATGGCTGCAGGATAAGGATCGCCCTCACATTTATCAGATAGTCACATCTCACAGGGGAAGTAAGCTGCCCCGAGAACTTGTTTGTTAAGGCAGATGATAAATACAGAAGAGTAAGAAAGACAGTAAGTGTCTCTTAAATCACACTAAGATATCAAAAGGGACGCGGGTGGTGCTGTGGGTTAAACCACAGAGCCTAGGACTTGCCGATCAGGAGGTTGGCGGTTCAAATCCCCGTGATGGGGTGAGCTCCCGTTGCTCGGTCTCTGCTCCTGCCCACCTAGCAGTTCAAAAGCACGTCAAAGTGCAAGTAGATAAATAGGTACCGCTCCAGCGGGAAGGTAAACGGTGTTTCCGTGCGCTGCTCTGGTTCGCCAGAAGCGGCTTAGTCATGCTGGCCACATGACTCGGAAGCTGTACGCTGGCTCCCTCGGCCAAGAAAGCGAAAAGAGCCCCGCAACCCCAGAGTCAGCCACTACTGGACCTAATGGTCAGGGGTCCCTTTAACTTGACCTTTAAGATATCAAAAACCTAAAAATGCTGTGCTAATACTCAATACTAGTGCTTCCCACTTCCTCTGAAACTTCTGAAGTAGAAGGAAATCAAGGTGTTATTACGATATTTCCCCCAAAGGAAGGTAACAGAGGTTAAAATGCAGCAGCAGCACTAGGAACTGAATGCATGTACTCCAGTTTCATTCCCAACCATACTTCTCATTCTAACCTCCACAGCCCACCCAAAAAATGTTGGCTCCCTGCTCAGTCCTTCCATTCCAAGTGTTCCTTCCCCAGCTTGCCCTTGGATCTTCCTTGTACTATCTAGGGAAACCCTTGATTGCAGTTGGCCCTCCTTGTGCAGCAATGCCTGCACTCAGCCTCCCTCCAGGCTCCAGCAGTAGTTCCTAAGGCCCAAGGAGGCTGAGACAGAAAGTACCCCACTCCTAGGTGTTGATGCGCTGCATTTTGCCAAGCTGAGATCTGAGCAAGAGGCGCCCAGCTCACATTATTCAGCTCCCACCACCCAGAATGGGAAAGCAGGAAGACCCAAAGACTTACAAATTTGAGCAGGAAAGTGTTTTCCCTCAAGGCTCCAATGCAGCCAGCAAACCCCAGGACGAACATCACCCCTCCGACCACAAGGAAGAGCCAGACAGGGTCAAAGCCACCCAGGTCTGTGATGGACGACAGGTTGGAAAGCACGCCCTGGGGGGGAGAAGGGATGGATGACTCCCAAGTTCACAGCACTGGTGTGTAACACTTTTAATGCTACGATCATGTAAATCACAACAGTTATTACAGCAAATGACTCACTGGTTAACTACTAGCAGTAATAACCGTAACAGAGTGAAGGTCAAACTACCTGTTATGTTATTGAGGCTTTAAAAAAATACGAGCTGTGCGCAGTAAACTGCCCCTTTGGGGTCAAACAGTAGGAGTGGGGAGAGAGACTAATCTCAGGAAGGAACTGGCTGATTTAAGCCCACTTTTGTGAATCATGTAACACAGCCTTCCCCAATGCAGTGAGCTCAGGATGCTTTCAGACTCCAGCTCCCAGCACCCCCAGCCATCACAGCTGCAGGGGGCACCAGGTTGAGAAAGGCAGGTGTGGTACCTGCTCTGAAGAGCTAAATACTCTCTGAGAAGATGGAGGAGTAGGTAGCAGAAAGGAGACCATCTCTTGTCTTGCCATGTTCCAAGAGCAGAGCAGGGGAAGACAGGAGTCTGTTTCCAAGGGAGCGCATCACCATGGACACACACGGAATAGGAGTTTTATTGCAATTTATAGTAATATTAGTGGTAATGCACCAACACTGCTACTCCTGTGGCTTATATGGAAGCTACCTTGCAGGCCAAGGACAGCAACAGGGTTAGGGTGTGTGGCAACGACTTGCTGAGACAGCATTAAAACGATTAGACAGATTCATGGGAGATAAGCGTAGTGTTGGATATTAGTTCTTATAGACAAATGGAGCCTCCATGGACAGCAGCAGCATACCTCTGAACAGCAGGTGCTAAGGACAACAGCTGAAGGCTGGGGAGCTCCCAGAAGCACCTCCCAGAAGGAAATAGGATGCTACTGGGCTAGATGGACCCTTGGCTTGATGCATCAAAAGAATTCTTACGTTCTCGTGTCCATTATTTAGATTCAGAGGAGCTGGCGCTTCCCAAAAGCCACTGGATACAAGAGACATGAGTCCCTGCTTAGATGTAACAACAAACCATGGTTTACTAATTATGTCTAAACTAGGCTCAAAGGGTGCTACATCTTTGGGATACAGGAGAAGCAGCTAACCCCCAGTTCAAGGGGCTGATGTGGCCAATTTGGGTGGCAGAAGTAAAAAACAGGGGGATTGAAGAGGACACAGTACAGGGCAGTAAACCCTCCTCTTCAGCTGCTCTGCCTGGATAAGCTAAGGAGGGACACTATGTGCCTCTCGGTCTCCCGCATGTGAGTGTGCATGTGAAAGTGTGTGTGAGAGAGGGAGTGGCCAACCCTGTTCTGGTCACCTCCACCACTGGATTGGCCAAGGGTAAATGTGGCCATTGAACCAAAAAGAAAAAAAAGGTCAGCCACCACTGGGATACAGAACCCGCTACCCACAACCCTTTCCCAGCACTGCAAGGAACAGCAGCGTCCTTCCTTGAGCATTAGGACCTGAAATTCACAAGTCACAGGACTCAAGATTTCTTCTTTATTGATAGGACACCACGCATTCTGTTTAGGATGGTTTACTGGGGTTAGAAGGGGAGGTGGGAAGAAAACGAGGCTCTCAGTATAAATGTGCAGTGACTCTAGGGAGAGGAAGGGATTTGCTGTAAATCCCAGGGGAGTTATCCTGCAGAGCCAAGTACAATAGAAGTGATGTTTCGGAGTGGGAGCTCTGCTGTACATGGGTAAAACAGCTTGTAACACAAGGGACCAGGGTTAAGAATGGAAGTAGGCATTGCTGCAATGTACCCTAAATCGACCACCTTCACAAAGGACTAGTAAACACATGCAGGCACATCCCTTGATTTTTCAAGAGTGGGCAGCCTGAGCCTACTCAACTGAAAAGCACCGTATTTGAGGCGATGTCATGTCATATGAAAGGCCCATCTGTGGTCATAAACTCTGACAGACAGCTCATTTCAAACATGCAACCTGTCACCTGGTATTGAAGTCCTCAGTTTGCACATAGGCCTGCTGTATACCTGATAAGGACTTGAAACTTGGAAATTCAACTTGATGTATAAGCTGGCACCACAAAGATACTGGGCAGGATGCAACTAACAAGTCTCGTTAGTGGAAGCCAGCACAAGCGCTCCTTCTAGTGCTTTGGGGCTTTACCCCTACCCCACCCTACCCCCCCCAAAAAAGGCTCAAGGGGGTGTTGAGAGACCCTGCAGAATGACTGCCATAGCTCTATGGTGAATTCCTCCCACTGGATGGTATTCAACTAAGTTTTACTCCGTCAACCTCCTGAAATTTATAGGCGCAACTTAGTAATGTTCATTAATTTCAGTGGGCCTACTTTTAGTAAAACGTGGCTGAATACCACCCATTTTACCTGGAAAACAGGAACACTTATTTCAAAAGGATTCAAGCCCCATGTTAGGAGAAAGATTCCTGCATTGTAGGGAGTTGAACTAGATGAACCTAGAAATACCTTCCAACTCTACAGTTCTATGATCCTATGAAACCTACATCCAGAAGTGTGTTTTAAGATCATTGCACAAGTCTGTATTTTCATTCCAACACTGAGTCCTTAATAAACTGAAATAGAGGATCTGGGGCCTGGATCCAACTAGCCTGGCATGCTAGCAGAAGTCAGAGCAAGGGGTTACAAGAGTGCAATAGGGTTTCTGCCCCCCCCCCCGCCACCTTCACCTCCCCCAGATCCACTCTGGAGGGTCAGGATCCCCAGAACACTGCATGGAAGAGAGGGGAGATAATTTCACCCAGCAAGCAGAAATGCTTGTGCTGACAGAAGCATCAGAGAAATTGCAATGTTGAATCCCTTCCTTGGTGTTTCTAACAAACGTCGCTCACTGGTGAACTAGAGTATCCTTGCCGGCTGGAAGAAAATGATTGGTTACCTCAGCTCACTTGTCAAGAGCTGGCAGCACAGCTATGTGCCACAAAGCGCTCAGAGGCAGAGGCCAGCAATCACTTGTCCTCTTCACCTAGTCAGAGGGGATAAGCTACTTACTTGCAGAACCTGGGCTAGTTTACAGGCATGTTCATTTCAGGAACCGAACGCCACGGCTAAGAGTACTAGAGCCATCTATAATCCTGAACGCCAGTGAAAACATTAAAAAGCACCAGCCAGAAAATTCATCATTACTATGGTCCAAGGCGGCAGCCACACTTACCTTTTCTGCCCAGGCCCACAGGCCAATGGCCAGGAAGGCAGCCCCCAGCAACTGAAAAAGAGGAAAGAGCACAGTGTTATGGAGAACACAGCAAGGAGGAGGAGCACACCCTACACACATTACAGGAATCTTTGCACCAAATCTGTTGCGTTGTTGACATCCATCTGTCTTGAGAGACAATGGAGTGCGTCTCTGGGGATGAAGATAAACCACTGGAGAATTACAGTGCCTGCTGCAGCTGCAGAGACCAGTAACTCGTAATGGCTGCTTCCTGCTGCATTAGCAGCACTGAAGTGGCCTCCCTTGGGCAGTGTGTATGGAGGTCCTGGACTGCCCAGATGACAAGACCCGCCTCTTGGCCTTGCTGATGCGGTCCAAAGAAAAGCAGAGCAATACATTTGGTACCAGCTTGGCTGCAGGAGTTGCCGGAAAGAAGTGTACAAGGAGCCATCCAACCACTTTAGGGACCCCATTCTGGATTTGTGTAGGGCTTACTCCTTAGCCTTTTCTTCTCCTAAAGATGTCGCACCAGGCAGTGGGTAATAAGTCTACTAGGATGCACTTCACCATTTGCCTCCCATGCAAAACACACAGCAATCTCCCAAGTACTGCACAAACTGCTGAGAAATAACATAAAGAAGTATTCATCTTCTATCATCTTCCACACGGCTTGAAGCTTTTAGGGTGGCGCTGTGGGTTAAACCACAGAGCCTAGGACTAGCCGATCAGAAGGTCGGCGGTTTGAATCCCCGTGACGGGGTGAGCTCCCGTTGCTCGGTCCCTCCTCCTGCCAACCTAGCAGTTCGAAAGCATGTCAAAGTGCAAGTAGATAAATAGGTACTGCTCCAGTGGGAAGGTAAACGGCGTTTCCGTGTGCTGTTCTGGTTTGCCAGAAGCGGCTTAGTCATGCTGGCCACATGACCCGGAAGCTGTACACCGGCTCCCTCGGCCTGTAAAGCGAGATGAGCGCCACAACCCCAGAGTCGGCCACGACTGGATCTAATGGTCAGGGGTCCCTTTACCTTTACCTTAAGACTTGACAAGGTATGTTCAAGTTCCCCTAGATGCAGGGGATCAGTGAGGACCAGACTAGGTGAAGATGTTGCCAAGGAACTGCACACCATCCCACCAACGGGACCTCCAGTCTTTCCAGCACCTACTCCCCAATGCATGCCCACTTCTAAGCACTGCAGCCACCTGCAACTCATTAGCAATGCATGGTATTTCCCAGGCATGGCAGCATGATTGAGACTGCGGGAAGAATTCAGCGTTGTGCTCTTCTAATTGTTCCACCAGCGCAAGCATCTCAGCTTGCCTGACAGAACGATTCCCCCTCTCCTCCTGCTTTGTGCTGTTCTGGTGGTTCTCCAGAGCCAATGGCGGGTGGGGTGGAAGTGCAAGGAGGAAGTCCCGTTGCACTAGCAGGACTCTGCTGTGCTGGCTCCTACGGGTGCGTGAACTTAACTGAATCCATCCCTAGGAGTGATAGTGCCTTTCAGTGGACTTTGGTTAGAGGATCAGCAGGACCAAAACAGTGTGTATCCTCTTCTGATCCGAGCCCCAGAACCTAACAATCAGATCCCCAGAACCTAACAATCAGCCTATATCCTGCCTGGAAAAAAATTCTAAAAACCTAAATTTTGAAAGTGGAAACATTTCATATTCCCTCTCACACACACTCAGCATTTTTATTTCCATTGCATAATTGACAACACAACCCTATGCATCTTTATTCTAAAGTAAGCCTCACTTTGTCCAGAGGGATTTACTCCCTAGTGGGCGTTTAGGACAGCAGTTGATTTGTGGTTTTGGGTAAGGAATTAGGTTTCATTTCATCTCACTGCCGCATCTTGAGACAGGGGAAGGGTGAGTCAGGAACAAAAGGGAAGAGGTATGGAGGTCATGACTAGCAGACTGGAACTTTGAGTGAGAGAAGCTAAGCTCAAAACATCCTCCGCTTTTGTTTTGTTTTTTAAAGATCCTTTTTCCAAAATGACTTTTTGATTTCCCAAACTTCAGAATGTAACAGAGGAAGACAGGGGCACCACATGCTTCCTTGAGTATTTCCAAACATGGAGCCCAGGATGTACATTTTTACAAATCTAAACTGCGGCCATTGTTATATCCTTGGATCCGGATATCTGATGGATATATTACAGCATTAGGTACCCATTCAGAACACACAGCAAGAAAGCAATTGCTGTGCCTATTAAGCAATTGGAGGGCACAAAATTCACACAATTAAGAACAGGCCTTCTGGATGAGACGAAAGGCCATCTGTCCATCATCTTTGTCCTCACATTCACCAATCAAATTCAGGAATCTCATAAGCAGGACATAAAGGCAACAGCCCTCTTCCCACTACTGTGGTCCAGCAAATGGTATTTAGAGGCCTCCTACCTCTGACAGAGGGGGCAGAATATAGCCCTTGTGGCTAGTAGCCATTGATAGCCTTCTCCTCCATGAATTTGTTATGGAGCAGCAGCTACTTCCTGTGTGCCTCAATCCCAAGACCGCCATCTCCCCAGCTAAGAGGAGGCCCACTCTGAATGAGACATCTAGGCCAGGGATGGGGAACCTCAGGGCTCAGGGTTGAATGTGGCCTTCTAGGTCTCGCTATCTGGCTTTCCCTCCCCTCAGCCCACACCCCTCAATGGGCCTACTTCACACCCTGAAGGTTTTTGCCTGGCTGGAATGTGTCCCTGAACTCTGATAAATCCTCTTGCTTGTCCAGATGGAGGATAGAGATGGGGCATGTAGAATGCCTGTAGAAACTAGTCTAGCCAAATAAAGGTAAAATGTACATGAGTTGCTCTGCCAATGTTTGCTTCTCGGACCTCCCACTGATGCTTTGTGCATGAGAGGATGAGAAGGGTTTCCCACCCCTGATCTAGAATATCTCCCAGCCCTGCACCCTTGGAGCTAACACCTAATTGAGACTCTTAATAAAGGGGATCAACTTCTCTTTCTGAGAGAGATCTTACAAGGCCAACTTTACACCACTGCAGGATAGGACGCACTGAATTGCCACACTTTTCCAGTCCCACTGACACTAACAGGCCATCCCCACCCCCGATATGGGTCCTGGCTTGCCAGTTTTCGAAAACAGAAGGCTGGAGACACAGCGTCTGGAGCAATTCAAAGCCTGGCACAGTGCAGACAATGGCTGCTCTGTTCCCGTGGTAGGAGTTGGAACGTTCCTGAAACAGCAGCAGCATTGATCAGAGCTCTCCCCTTGCCCACAAATAAGGCCCTGCCCCTTTCCTAGGGCAATTGCTGCATGCTTACCCCACTGTCTGTGGGGAGCTGCATGTAGGTGCCACAAAGGAAATTTATCTGATGGGAGACAAGGGGCTCAGGAGCTCCGGGGATGCTCCAACATGGAGTTGATGATATGCAAAAGAAGTAACATCAGTACACAGAGTACTGTTTAACTTTGTGCCCATTCAGACGGAAAGATTCTGGCTTAATAAAACAAGGTGTATTAAGCCAAGAACAAGCATCATGCCTGAGCCCGCCAACCCTGCATGAGGACTTCACCTTTTTATCATGGTTTGTTTAAACTGCAGTTTCCTGTTGCATGTGAAAAGGGAAACTGTGGTTTAATCACAACAACTAGGATCATATCCTGTGGCTCAATGTTTAACAAATCAGGACAGGATAAGTGTAGCCTGTGAACTAAAAGAGGAGGAAGCAGAGAACTCATTCTTGGCTTAATAAATCATGGTTTATTAAGCTGTGATCATTACATCCAAACCAGCCCTCTGCCTAAAGCCAGCCTCACATCTGGCCTGCCAAAGTCTCTCAATGATTTTGCATGCCTCAGACAAAGACAAGCAGAGTTTGGGCAAAGCTAGGGCTATTCAGATCCATCTCAGCTAAGGCCCAATTCCTGACACATTTTTGGCACAGTAAAAGCATTACAAAGTGACTTTCGAAAATCAAGTCACTGTTGTAAAAACTTTGCCCTGGTTTGGTAATGCTAATTTGTCACTACTTTGGGACTCATGCAAATACACTACTGACTACACAAAAGCCAATACAGTCGTACCTTGGTTGTCAAATGCCTTGGAACACGGACATTTTGGCTCCTGAACACCGCAAACCCAAAAGCAAGTGTTCCGGTTTGTGAATGTTTTTTGGAAGCCAAACGTTTGTTTTGGCTGTTGCCATTGTTTCTGGGGCCAATCAGCCAATCGGAAGCCGTGCTTTAGTTTGCGAACATTTTAGAAGTCGAATGGACTTCTGGAATGGATTCTGTTGGACAACCCAAGGTATGACTGTAATGATGACTTTAGCTTGTTAAAAAATAGCATCCTGGCCTGTAGCCACAAGGCCTTCCAGGGTGCTGCTTATGGTTCACCCTACAATCTTGGACAACCTTATCCCTCAATGTCAACCTAGACACTTCAATCTTGCTATTTCTACCACCTTCTGACCTAAGATGATGGATGCTATAGCTTAAAGATCTCCAAAGCAAAGATTGATGCCAGCAACAAATCCTGTTCAGAAGATCGATTTGCCACCCACTAGGACTAGGTAATAATACAATGAAGTATGGCTTCTTTCATGACCATTACATGAGCAAGGGAGGGCAACTCCATCAAGTCCTGCCCTCAATGCAGATTTCAGCTGCCACTGAGTTCCAACAGCTAAACCTGGGTGAACTGCGTGTTACCTGCTTAGCTGCCAGATTTGATGAGTGGTGGGGTTTTTTCCAGAGAGCAGTTGCTCTCTTACACAGCTAAAATCTACACAAATAGAACTAAGTAACTGTGTTATAAGAACAATAACTTTAAGAACTGGTGCCCAAGGCCTCCTCCCTCCCCACCCCTTTTTCTTTGTGTGTTTTGCCTTTTGGATTTAAAGTCTGAGGCAGCAAATGTCTTACCACAGTTTTTTGTAAGCCACTTGGGGAGCTTCTTTGGCTAAAGAGGGGAGCAAAAATGTTTCAAATACACTAGGACTCTGAAAGGATAAGCATTCATCTTTAGTTATCTTTATCTCTCAATTTCCATCAGGCAAGCTAATGCAGACAAAAAGGTCTGAGGAAATACAATTTCCCCAAATCCTGCATTAACTGATGTAAGGAGTGAATCTGATTCTCCCATGCCAACCTTCTCTATTGAACCATTTTTGCTGATGCAATACTCATACCCAGGTGATCCTCTTTGTGTCTCATTTATGGTGATTTCTCCTCCCTCTCTGGTTTTTTATGCTTTTTCTTCTGGAGAGAAGAAGGAAAAGGGGTGGGAGACAGATCAAACAAGGTATTGTGATAGACAAGTAAACCCTTCCTAGAGAAAAAGATCAAGGTTCTGGAAGCAACACAAATCAAACTTGCATAATACACAGCTGGGAGGTCCTGTCATGCCAATAAAAGCTCTCAGTCCCAACCCACACACCCGCTGCTTACACACACCCCACAATATCCCAATGCAAAATAAGCACTTCAACTGGGAACTCAAAGAAAAATTCCACTGAAGTATTTGGCTCTCTGCTTCGACCCAGCATGAGTACCCCTTGATCTGACTTCATGAAAAGCCAAGAAAAGTTTTCAGGACCAGGGGCTATTGCATGTGGAACTTTGCCAGGCATTTCGTTGTGTGCCCCCAAAATGCAGCAGCCAGCACCAAAATTCTATCAGTGTATAATGGAGATAGTTAAGACATCAGCCTACCTAGAGGGGACACTGATTAGGGCTGTGTACACACAGAAGGTAACGTAAAAGTACTGGTAACTCGCAGCTTATGTGCCTTTAGCATGTGTCCATTCAGCTTTACGTGCTTGGCAAAAATAAAAAATAGAAAGGGAGCGGGCATCCAGGAAAAAGTACTTAAGCAATCCCACCTGACATTGAACTCAGTTTTGGCTTTACACACTATTTCTGGAAGTAAGTTGAGAGTGTCCTGTACTGCATTTTCCCCTTTTCAGCTAGTCTCTGTGGGTTTTGGAGGTCATTGTGTACCATGGACAATGCAAGCTACCACACAGTCTCTGGAACAGAACTGTTTGTATACAACAGGGCTAGCCAACATGATGCCATCCAGATGCTTTTAAATTACAACTATCATTACTCCTGGCCATTGGTCATGCTGGCTGGGGCTGATGGAAGTTGCAGTCCAAAACATTTAAAAGCACTCTGTTGGTTAACCTTGTTGTATACAGGCAGTCATATTCCAGAAACATGGAAATGGCGTGAGAGAGCTGGAATTGGCCATGGTACACAACGACCTGTAAAACCCACAGTGCAAAATGGAAGGGGCCAAGAGCAGAAAAGTCAATTAACTAAAAGAAATTGAATTAACTGATGTGGCTTCCAAATGGTTACTATTCTGTGAAAGGGATTCAGGTGCATAGCGGAACTTTGGGTTTGTGCCATTAAAGCGGATTAAAGGGCTGCTGTCCCTTGCAGAGCAAATCCACTTTGGAAATTTAAAAAATGGACTTTGTGGTTGGTTGGCAGGAAAATGCACCGAAACGTAGGGGATGAATGAAGCACAGGAAGACATGTAAACAACCCACAAGCAAATCAAGATGAACGTTCCTTGTTGTATAACCGCCCCGTAAAAACAAGGTATGATCCAACCTCCGCATAAGCTTTGTGCAAGCAAATCAGGATGAATGCTTAATAAACGAGTCATCTGGAGGACACCTGGAAAGAAAGCATAACTCTGTGGCTGAGTGCATGCTTTGTAAACAGTAAGTCAATCCGTGGCTTCTCCAGGTGAAAGGATCTCAGGTACCAAGGCTGGGAAATATTTCACCCTTGGAGAGCCATTGCCAGTCACAGTAGATAGTACTGTACTGGGCTAGATAGAACAGCAGCCCAACTCAGTATCTGGCAAACTTACAGGTTTGTAAACACACCAAGATTTAAGTAAACTCTGGATAAGCAAAGCACTCACAAAACCCAAGGAAACTTATTTCTAAACAACAGCATCTGTACCTTTGCACAGCCCATTTCTGGATCACTCTGTCAGGTTGTCTGCCTTATCAAAATATCAGAGATGACTCACCCTCATCCTTCAACAGGATGAAACAAGTCCCGGCTGTTGCATGAACCAGGTGTTCTTATCTGAAGGAATGCTTCCTACTACCTTGCACATATAGATCATCCAAGGAGAATCAGTTGTGAATGCCCCCAGCCACCTGAGGTAGATCTAGCCACCTGCAAGATCTAGGTCAGTAATGCGGAATTTGTGGCCATCCAAATGTTGCTGGACCACAACTTCCATCATCCCTGACCATTGGCTGTGCTTGCTGGGGCTGCTGAGAACTGTAGTTCAGCAACACCTGGAGGCTGAAAGGATCCCCACCCCTGATCTAGATCTTCTCTGGCGGTACCCAAGTGTAGAACTCCCTGCCCCAAGAGGTTTATCTGTCATCCTTCTTACTGGTTTTCAGAAAACGTGTCAAGACAATACCATTTTCCCTTCAGATAAGCTTGAAGGAATTTTTAATCTGGAGAAATTTTGGGTTCACTTCTTCCTCCACCCTATAATCTTGACTTAATAGTTGCTTTTGTGATTTTATTATTTATGCAGGTTTTCACCTTTAATTGCATCGTGTGGCCTTGCCCAGAGAGTACTATTCCAGAGACATTTTTAAAATAAATAAATATTTCACAAACAGCAACATTCACTGTACAGGAAGTGCAGGAGTCCAATGCCCATCAGGGCAGGCAATATGGTAAGGGAAGCAACTCTAGCTAATCCCAGCTTCCCTGGAAACTGTAGGCATACTTAATAACACTGTGTTTATTTTCACTCCCAAACGTGACTGGTAGAGGTTGGAACAATCACAGCGGGTCAAAACAAGCCAGCTTCAAATGTGACAACATGTAAAGATGTCTTGTGGGCAAAACAGAAGGCAATGCAATCTATGGGTAGACCAGGGGTCAGCAAACATTTTCAGTAGGGGACTAGTCCACTGTCCCTCAGACCTTGTGGGGGGCCAGACTATATTTTTTTGGGGGATGATGAACGAATTCCTGTGCCCCACAAATAACCCAGAGATGCATTTTAAATAAAAGCACACATTATACTCATGTAAAAACACGCTGATTCCTGGACCGTCCGTGGGCCAGATTGAGAAGGTGATTGGGCCAGATCTAGCCTCTGGGCCTTAGTTTGCCTACCCATGGGGTAGACCATCACATGTGAATGTGTACATATGCAGCTCTTCAGTATGATGTATATGCAGTGTACGCATTCTGGGGATAGTTTCACAATGTCTCCTGTATGGAAGCATTTTCTGTGTAAGAGTTTTGTCACTTCTGAAGCATACCCAAGTCTCATTATAGATTATAGCTGGAAGCAAAGTTCTTTTGCATTTCCAAAGGAGTAACTTGCTTGCACCACCATGATATGTATTTGGGATTTGGGATAACTTCCCTGTAAAAACAACAGTCCTGCTGCAAAATGGCTTCCCTTCTGGGCCTATTCCCCCTGTTAAGAACAATTTTACAACAAGCATACATAGGTATTGTCATAATCAGACACACACTACCATAACTAAACCCACAATATCGGCTTATATAGAAAATGCACTTGTTAGCACAATATTGTGGTAAATGAGTCAGAGGGCAAGTCTGGTGTCTAGCATCGCAGGCCACTCCCATCTTTACCACAATGCCTTCTGGGGGTTATGTCAGTCAATGGCAAAAGCCACAAACAAACAGATGCAGGGAGTCTCAGTGCTGCGACTGGTAAACCACAAGCATATGATACAACCAAACAGCAGATGGATGCACCTTCCCATAGCACAACCTCCTTTGCCGAGGGTGGTGAAGCAAGCAAGAACAGTGGAGGCTGAAAGCAGGGGTGGCTAAGTTCCCCTTGTCTCAAACGACCATGGTATTTACAAGATTTCTCAGAGAACGCCTAGGAAAAGCTCATCAGATTTGGACCAGACCAATGGCCTATCAAGTCCAGCATCCTGTTCTTACAGTGGCTGTGCAAATCCTTACGGGAAGCCCATCTGAGCACAACAAAACTCTTCCCCAACTGCGGTTCTGAGTAGTTACTATCGACAGTTCTTATTCTCTCTGAACTTGTCTGCTTCTGTTTTAAAGCCATCCATGTTGGCCATCATGACATAAAGAGCCCTTCTTTGACTGGAAGATGCTTTTCCGCTCATGGAAGAGAACCAAGGCATTACATGCAAGTTCTTTCCTAGTCAAGCTCACAATGGTGGCACGTGTGACCTGATGGCACTGGGTGCACTCAGATCATCCTATTGCTCCCTGGGAACCGTAGTTTTGTTGGATGGCAGCTTGCAAAGGGAACTACCCTTCCCAACAAACACACTTGAGAACAAGAAAGGGGGGGTTAAGTTGGATGAGGGGCAACCAACCAATGCAAGAAGCCCTCAGTAGGAGTTTCACCAACAGTAAGTAGTTAAAGAACATTGGAACACGTGCCTTCAAAGCAGCTGACTTTGGACACCTGGTTTGCTGCACACTGTTCACACATGCACAGAATTTCTTCTAACCTTCTGAGCCAGAGAATAACTTTTTTTGCGTGGGGGGCAAAGGAATGACACTCTATTGGCAATAAATACAGCTGAGCATTACCAGGAGGAAGAATCTGGGAAGAGCACATACTCTGCATACAAAAAGCTCAGGTAGTAAGCGGTGGGGAAAACCGCTGCTCTGCCCGAAGTGTATAATGCTGCCGGTCAGACAATACAGAGACAGAGAAAGAGGATTACAGGGATCACAGTCTAGCTTCGCACATTCATGTACCAAACCAGGTATAATGACCATCCCTAGCTGGAAGCGTCTTCGTCCCAGGGAAAGGGCGCTCCTAAGAAGGAACCTTTCCCACCCCACCACCACCCCCGTACCAGTTTCCTGCAGATTCTCCACCGGAGCACCCTTAAAATGAGAGACGGCTCTCCATTATTTCCGCCGCAAGGAGGGTGAGGGGAGAGGAAGAGCCCCCTCTGCTTCTCGGCAGGCCAGCGACCCCCGAGCCAGGCCCGGACCTTGCAGCCGAAAATAAGGGGAGACCCGTCCGTCTCTCCCCCACCCCCACGCCCCACTCCTAGTTCGGCACCCCCGCGGGAAGCGGGCGGCGCAAGCCCCCCGCCCACCGCGCGCCCCACCGCGCCCCCGACGCCTCGAGGCGGGCCGCGTCCCGCGCGCGCGCCCGCTCGCTCACCCACCCAGAAGAGCACATTGGAGGCGAAGAGCAGGTACTTGGTGCAGCAGCTGACCTGGGGACCTTGGAAGTGCTGGGCTTTGCCTGGCATGGCGGGCGCGGGGCCTGGGCGCTGCCCGGCCGGCTCACAGCCCCATGCCGCCCGCCAGCCAGCGGCCCAGCAGCTCCGCCGCCGCCACCGCTCCGCCCCGTCTAGCCCGCCCCCTAGAGGAAAGGAGAGGCCGATGTCGCTTGCAGAGCCAGGCTCCGGGAGAGGCGGGTAGGCTGCTGCTTGTGCGCGCGCATGCAGAACGGGCAGACAGAGACAGAGAAAGAGACAGGCAGGCAGACATACACACACACACCTGACTTGGAGGGAACAGGAACCTAGACTCGCATGACCTGGGTTGTTGGGGGTTTTTTTGGTAATAAATACTTAACGTAGCGCGGTATAAGACCTCAGTAACAAGGCTGGCCCTGCCCTTGGGCATAGAGAGGCGGCAGTCCCTCACGCAAGCTGATTTGGGGTGTCATGGAAGGAAGAGCAGCAAATTATGGGTTATTAAATTTATTGTCGCTGCACCTCTAGTGCCAGGGAGGAGAGAAAGGCGCTTGTGCGATTTCCCTCCTCAGGTAAAATAACTTGGCTGGCCTTAGATACTATGCGCCATTTACTGTAAAAGGACGCTCGACACTGCTGCAGCACATGAGGTAAGAATACAGGCTTGCCCACCCCTGGCTTTAAATTAAATGTAGCTTTGAATCTATGTGTATGTCAGCTGATTTAGTGTCATCTATATGACATCTACATGACATCTAAGTGGGACACGGGTGGCTTGCCGATTGGAAGGTCAGCGGTTCGAATCCTCATGACAGGGTGAGCTCCCCTTGCTTGGTCCCTGCTCCTGCCAACCTAGCAGTTCAAAAGCACGTCAAGTGCAAGTAGTTAAATAGGTACTGCTCTGGCGGGAAGGTAAACGGCATTTCCGTGTGCTGCTCTGGTTTGCCATACTGGCCGCATTACCTGGAAAAACTGTCTGCAGACAAACACCAGCTCCCTCGGCCTATAGAGTGAGATGAGCGCCGCAACCCCAGAGTTGTCCGTGACTGAACCTAATGGTCAGGGGTACCTTTACCTTTATATGACATCTTCCTCGTCCAAGTGGCATTCTGCTCGCTTGGTTAAGTAAAGTGGTTCTTTCACCAACCATTCTGCTCGCTTGGTTAAGTAAAGTGGTTCTTTCACCAACCAGAAAATGCAAAAAACAACATTTTAAATCCACTGTACTATCAACTTCAAAATTGTCCAAACCAAGGTGGCAGGCGCAGTGCAGCGTTGTGTTGTCAGTGGTTGGTATGTTCCTTTTCAGCAGCTCCCCTTTCCACATAACCTATTTCCTTTTTCTTCTTATTTACTTTCTGGTCACAATTGTGTTGTTGATAACACATGCATTGTCGCATTGGTAAGCCAATTAGCACAAAAATTGTGTTAAGAATCCTTTGCCTCGGTTCAGTCCACAAGTGATAGCACTGAACAACTTGCTGTATTGCGTTTCAGCAGCTTCATGATTCATTCTCCTTTTGAAGTTTCTTTGCTCCAGGATGGCCATTCTAAGAGTCACTTACAGAGAGTGTCCTGGAATGCTGAAATGTTGGTCCACCATTTATTTATTTTTTAAATGTTGACATTTGTGATGTTAGATTTCTTCCCATCTGTTCTTTTGCACAGAGACAGACCTGCATGCCCTCTGTAGAATGCAGAAGAACATTGCTGGCAATGGCAATTGTAACATAAGAACAGGAACAGGTAAATAAACCCCCGATTACATTATTACCTGCTCTAATGATGTTGCCAGAGTAAACACATGGGGACAGAATTAGCATCTGGGTCTGCTACAAGAGTTGGTCCCTGTGTTCATATGTCACATGGCCTGTTGTTGCTGGCAAGTAGCTCTTTTAAATCAGGGGACCGGGGTGCCAACTTGAATAAAATATTGTGGAGGCTCAGGTAAGCCCCGCCCTGCATAATCAATCACATGATGCAGTGCGCACACACCATTTGAATGTAAATGTCCATCAACTTTGTGGGGGCCTGGTCCCCTCAAATATTTTATTGTGGGGGCTGAAGTCCCCACAGCCCCTAAGACTTGGCTCCTCTGCAGGGGACTGTATATAAACAGTGTTCGAAATTCCTATTGTTCTCGGTGCATTTTGTGACAGGGAATGTCATTCGCATGAGCAGTTTCTGAGCTCTGGGCACAGTACTGAGCCTAAAATTTCAGATTAAAACTGCAGAATGGAAGGAAATAGGACCCTTTTCTACATCCTCATTTCCAGTACTCTCTTAAGAATGGATGAGACCTTCTTAAGACTACTAGGGGGTAGGCAGGGGAAGGACTAGACCATGTGAAAAATGAACATAATATTTTAGCAACAGTTCATTCATTTTCAGCTTTGTATTATTGTTATTTTAAAAAGTGCGTCTAGACATCCTGTTGTTGCGCCCATAACCTAGGTTTAAGGTGCCATTTATCTTAGTTTCTAACACTGCATATAAGCAAGTACAGGCTTCCCACCTCAGGCCTGTGAGAGGAGAGTGTCATTTTCTAGAATGGGCTGCAGATCATCAATTATACATTTGAGTGGTTTCAGCTAAGAACTGTCAGAGATAAGAACTGGTGTCCTGGCATTTTCTCTTCTGGGTTTTATATTAAGTTATTCCTATGTCTGCCCTTGTTGTTCTGATTTACCTCTTCATTGGGTGGGGATCATAGTTAGAGGGACACCTGATTTAAAAAATAGAATCTTGTGCATCTGAACAGATACAATTGTATCATAGGCCTTGACTGTATATAGTGGATTTTGCTCTGGGTGAAAGCTGAAAGCATGTAGGTATGTATCGTGATCAATATAAGGTGGTGCTTATATGTCTACTAGGAAATTACACTGCAGTGTCCAAAAAGTCAACCTTTTGCATGGACTGATCAAGGCTCAGGTTGATGATAAAGTGAAAGCTATGGAAGTTCTGCTGGAATCACTCAGCATTCTCCTGTCTAGATGATAAAATATGCAATCAATCTTAATAAATGTTAGCTACTTGTTGCATGAAATTCAAACACCCTTAGTCTAGTTAGCACTTCTGTTCCAGTGATAGGATTTTTCAAGCATGCAAAAATGCATAATTTTGTAATGGGGGAGCAGAGGCATAAGGCTTTTCCCTGGGACACATATCCATTGCACATTTACCAATGTGGCCAGACACTATCTGAGACAGTAGTCGTTTTAAGTACTTCTCTGTATCCACATCCTAGGTTAAGTTTATTTTTTATTTACATTTGCTTCTCTTAAAAAAGTACTGGGAGTAGAAGCCCAGCCTCAGAACTTCACAACTGGACTCACCCAGATCCTTCTCTTCTGTCATTGACTAACACCTGGCACTTTGACATGAAACAAAGCTACCTCCATTTATGTTTTAACACAGTGTTTCCCAACCTTTTTTGGGCAAAGGCACACTTGTTTCATGAAAAAAATCTCGAGGCACACCACCATTACAGCCCCGTGACGTCAGCGCGCAGCGTCACGCCAGGAGGGACGCACGAAAGTGTAAGTTTCAATTTTTCCCCCTCCCCCTTGCCTTCCTTCTGTGCCAACCGCCAAAAAGCCAAGAAAAAAGCCAAGACTTTAGGGCAGCAGGTCGACACGGAAGAAGCTCCTACCTAAGGACAGGTGTGACGGCCGTGTCCTCTTCTGCCACACTTGGCAGCCCTGCCTCACGGTCGTGACTCCCACCCTGATTTCTCCCCGCAGGTCGAGCGGCACAGGCAGCCCAATGTGCCCAGCCCAGACACAAGCCCCGCTTCCCCACTCTAGATCCTGAATGCGACCAAGTCCTCTGGACTCCCGAGCAGGGTGGGAAAGAGGACTCGCATCTGGTAGCCTCCGGGCTCCTCGCCTGCTCGAGGGATGGCATTGCAGGCAAGCTGCCGGCCGTCGCCATCGCCGCCCCCTCATGCGAGTGGACCTGCCCGGAGTGGTGGGCCGGGGGAGGCTCGCTCTCTGTGGGGATGTGGCCCGCACGCGCGGCCCCGCTTCCTCCTGCCCAGGGCTGAGCTCCTTACCCGCGATCTCGGTCTCGCGCACGCGGATCCCACTTATTCTGAAGCTCGCGCCACTAGCCGGGGCTCTCACGGCGTGCCAGGGCGAGGCGGCGCGGCCCACTGACGTCATCGCGGCTCGCCGCCGCCCTCGACTTCCCTGTTCCCTCCCCTCCCTCGGGTCGCCGTGGTTACCGAGGACTGCAAGCTGCTCGGGCGAGCGTGGGGCATTAAGTGGGAGAAGGAAAATTAAAATTAAAACTCGCCTGAAGGCCGCCTCTCCGGATATCTTTCGAATTTTTTAATTTTCCCCGCGGCACACCAGGCAACGTCTCGCGGCACAGTAGTGTGCTGCGGAACACCGGTTGGGAAACACTGTTTTAACAGACATTGTTGAACCTTGCATTTAACTCACAACTGAGGCACAGGGTCTGAATGTGTGCGTAGCTGTTCCATTGCCTGCAGTGTTAAAGATGTGCTGACTTTTTAAAAAAAAAATATACCAGGGAACAGATGAGAAAGCCAAACATACAGAATCTCCAAGACCAGGCTCTGTCCTAAACACAAAGCGTTCTGGTATGGAGGCTGCTACCATTTTCACTCACACAATTTTCCCATGGCAAATTGCAAGGCTGCTTGAGAAGCTCAAAGCCTCCGGTTCAGAAGCGCCTCATTTAGGATTTTTGTCTTGGCCCTCAAAACCAACACCCTCCTGTTTAGTGATTCCCTTGGTTTTGATTTTCTTCTTTTGGTTAGTTATTTGAAGAACTCTCTGTGCTCTTTCTGCAGCTGTCCTTAAAGAGCATACAGTCATATTACAATGTCCTGTTTCAAAATCCAGCAAGTTACACCCTTGTCTTTGAACAAGGAGAGGGGTTAGCAGAAAAAGGATAAGATGCAAATACTGTATACAGACCCAGTTCCCTAGCTGAAGCTAAAAACCAGGGGCTGCTATTCCAATCTTTCTGTTTTGAGCAATCCCTTTTACATGTTTGTCATCTAACAGCTCTGGCCAGCTTCTTCCTCCTTAACTGAAAGGGTTTTTATTTTGCTACTTTATTACCACCAATTTGGTCTTCCAAATTCTACTTAGCTTGCCTGTTGGCAGATTTATATTTGATTAGCCTAAGTGTTCAGGCTCTATTATGCTGCTGCTTTGCTGCCTAAAGAATGTGACACTAACTGTATCATTTCATCTCTTATTACATAATCCTCTTATTGGATAAATTCTCTCACAACACTAAATATAAGTGTGCTCTGTTTTCAGAAACACAGCACAGCTTTTATTTTTCTCTCTCTTTGTATGTGTTAGCACAGATCTTGTGTACCATGTTTTGCCTGCCACAATGTGCAAATCCTATCACACTTACCTGAGAGAGCAAGACCCATTGAACCAAATGGGGCTCATTTCTGAGTTGACATGCAGGAATCCATTGTTAGTTGAATCAAATTCCGTCTCCTTTTGCTGCTTCTATAATTAACTGTGACAAAGCACAATCTCCTTTTGAATCTAGAAATTGTATCCATGTCATGACCTGAATTGACATTTAAGCCTGCTGGTAACTGAAGTTGCCCATAATACATGCTTTTGCTGCCTCTCCCAATTTCTTTATGTACTGTGCTAACATTCAGTTGTTGTCAACCTTAGCATGGGCCAACTTAGAGAAGCATTAGTTGATTGGTTGTGTAGGTTTTACTCAATTAAATTTGTGCATGAGCAAAGCAGTAATTTTGAAGCAAAAAACATTATTTGTTTGTAGATGCATCTTAGAGACATTCCTTTTTATGAGGAAGAATGCACCTGGAGCCATCACTGAACCTTTTAACAACTTTTTTTTATGGGTTGGATTCAGGCTTAGTCATTCTCTGAGTAAACCCATTGAAGTCAACAGGACACAAATAATTACCAACTCAACTTCCACTGGTTTCAGTAGATCCACTCAAAGCATGCCTGCCTAGATCCAACCTAATAAACCCAACAAACTCCTGCTGCCTATGGATCATGGGTGGTGGTGTTTTTTAACTGATCATTCGTACAGAATTTGGGTGGCCAACAATTAAGGCAAAAGCACTCTCAGTTAAAGTATATTTTATAACTTGCTATGATGCCTATTGAGCAATAATAGCTTTGTAACACACAGAGTGGCCCTCTATGCACTGACTGCAAATAAGAATAAGGAAAAGGAGTTAGATAAAGGTTGGTGGGACATTGACCCATTCACCCAAATGCACCAGCCTCCACTGTCCTTACTCACACACCTCTATATTCAGAGGAGGCTGCCTCTGCAGAAGATAAAGCTGCTCTTGCATTGACACTCATTGCTCAGTAACAACACCCAACAAGGGGCCTCCTATATCACAGTTACCCAGTGCCCCTCATCAAACACACAAAGGCATCATAGTTTTGTTGAAGTACTTGGGCTCTTGGTATTTTCACTGAAGAGAACCATCCAGAGCTACCGTAGTTGTTATGACCAGACACCCTGCTGCTCACTTTGTCAGTTGCCATGAATGGGATAGTGCTGTGGTAGCCGCAGCTCTGAGTTGCAAGAGCAAGCCTGATATCATCTCTTATTACCGAGGCTAATCCCAGGAAGCAACCTCATTGACTTTCAAGTCAGCTGTGCTACCTCCTTAAGAGTCTTACAAGCTGCTTCAGAACAGGAAGCAGGCCCTGCAATCCTTTTAATTCAGCAGCTCCTGCTTGCAGCAGAGGCCAGCCCTTTAGCACCAGGCTGCAGGGAGGTCTAAAGGACTGGTGGCTGAAGTCTGGCAGCAGCAGATTAGACTCCATCAAGATCAGTGGTGGCTGTTGCCCATTGGGTCAGGAGGGGAAAGCAACAGCAGGTGGAACCAGAGTCAGTGACAGTCAGTCAGCTGATTTTGCCCCTATCTCCTTCCTGCTGAGTTTAATAAAGGACAGCACTGAGTCTAAGGAGGAAGGAATTGGCATGCACTGCTACTCCCTAGACTGGTTTGTAAGGAAGCAAGCAGGGAAGTGACTCGCTAAGGGCACACTGAGTCTGGAGGGGCAGTGCTGCATCTGCCTTAACAGACTAGCCTCTACTGCAGACCCTGGGCATAGCGGGGGGGGCAGGGGGCAGTAAAACAATAAAATACTTAACTAAATGACCAATCACGTCGGTCCTGCCCCCCCAAAAAAATCCTGGCTATGCCCATGCTGCGGACTATACCCACCTAAAAACTACCACAATACAAGTATTTATACTAGAACTGACCCTAAGTCTTCCTGCATTTAGCAAATACATAGTTGCTCATATGAAATAACTGAGCATGGGTAGGCCACTCTTTCTACATTTCTCCTTATGGGGGCAGCAGAAGTCAGCCTTCCTTCCATCAAAACCAGGGCTTTGATCCAAGCAATCCATTTGTTTTATTCAGAAACCTGAAAGGCTAGGAAGGCTCCAACTACTGGGGGTGTGGGGAGAGAATTCGTGATTGGTATTTTTTGGCTCTAAAAATCTTCAGGTTTGCAGACATGCCTCTATCTCAGCGTCAAAAAAGATCCCAACCATGTGCCAGGGGTGCATGTAAGAACAGCAGACTTGTGTGCAAATGGCACACTTAGTAACAAAGTTCAGTTCTAGGCAAATCGTCTCAGCGCAGAGGAAGGGAAACAAAACTTAGAAGATGGATGTTGACTCTCAAGAGTGGGTGGTTTCCTCCAAAGTTCCAACTCAGGACCAAAAGAATACAACCTGTTTAGCCTCAATTCTTTAATAATGTTGAGAGCCAACAAAAGCCATGGGAGTATTATGCCATGCTATACTCATCCATCCTGCTTCCCCAGAGATCCTGCCAACTTCAAGGGTCTATCGTAGTGGCTTCACACCACAAACTTGTTCTTCATGAGGGAGCCACTCTTGGTGGCAGTGTCTGCATGAGCCTGATAACCAATCACAACTTTGGAAGACAGGCCTAGGCGTTCCTTGTAAACACGCCTGAAAGAGAAAACAATAATAATTAAGTTGTACTCAAGACAGCTGGCTATCTTAGCTCATCTCTCTTCTGTAGTGTGTATGCACCTATTATCCATTTCCACCAAAGTCCTTTCCCTAGGCTACTATAAATGTAAAGGTAAAGGTACCCCTGCCCGTTCGGACCAGTCTTGACAGACTCTAGGGTTGTGCGCTCATCTCACTCTATAGGCTGGGAGCCAGCACTGTCCGCAGACACTTCTGGGTCACGTGGCCAGCATGACAAGCTGCATCTGGCGAGCCAGCGCAGCACACGGAACGCCGTTTACCTTCCCACTGGTAAGTGGTCCGTATTTATCTACTTGCACCCGGGGGGTGCTTTCGAACTGCTAGGTTGGCAGGCGCTGGGACCGAACGATGGGAGCGCACCCCGCCGCGGGGATTCGAACTACCGACCATACGATCGGCAAGTCCTAGGCGCTGAGGTTTTACCCACAGCGCCACCCGCGTCCAGGCTGCTATACACACTTACATTGCAGGGTATAGCTGGCATTCCTCATGCATAAAGGCTTCAAACTCTTCAAACACACACACACACACACACACACACACACCTTAGTAATCCTGTTGGTGTTTAATTATACAAACACGCTCTGCCTTACATAAGGTGGTTGGCATTAGCCCTCCTGTGTGTTGCTCAGCATTTCACACACACATCTCAACAAAGGGAACTGTCTGTCAGCTACCCGATATGTGTTACGCCATCCCTGTTCTCTGCCTCCTGGGTCCAGATTGCGATCTTGTCCCCCTTAGCACGGATGTTGATGACGGCCCCACAGACATCTTCGCTGTAGTCATCAAACATCTCTCCAATCAGGCACAGCAGCTACACAGAAGAGGAAAACCCATGAAGCGAACAGGGAACCAGATGCAAGCTACTACTTGATGTACCATGGTTAAATACAGTAGGGAATATTTCTTGCCTCATAAGGGTCTTGAAGCTTTTTTCCTGCCCAAAGAAAAGAGCTACACTATTCGGGAAAGATCAGAATAGCTGGCTCAGCTCAGAAATCCAGCAGGCATCAGAGGGATTGGGGATGAGTGTGTGTGAGTGTGTGTGTGTGTGTGTGTGTGTGTAGATAGGAAAGTCCATCTGAGCAGATAAACGCCAAGCATCCTTTCCTCTTCCCCTTCATCTCATGCCACCATGTGGTGCAAGTTGCCTGAACACAGTAAGCCAGCCTTCGCCAACCTGACATTCTCCATATGCTTTGGACTACAAATCAGTGTTCAAAACTCCCATTGTTCTAGGTGCATTTTGCGACAGGGAATTTCATTAGTGCAAGCAGTTTCTGACCTCTGGCCATAGTACTGTGCCTAAGATTTCAGATTAAAACTGAAGAATGGAAGAAAAGGAAGACCTTTTACTGCCTCCCCACCTCCAGCTACTCTCTGCAGACTGGAGAAGAGACCCTCTTAAGAATATTAGAGGGGTGGGCAGGGGAAGGGCTAGACCATGTGAAAAATGACATAATATTTTAGCTGCAGTTCATTGATTTTCAGCTTTGTATTCTTGTTATTAAACAAAAATCGTGCCTATTCAGTTGTTGTGCCCATAACCTAGGTTTAAGGTGCCATTTAGCTCCTAGATTTCATATCTCAGTTTCTAACACTGCTACCAATCCCATCAGCCCCTGCCAGCAGAACAGGTGATGGGAGCTGGTAGTCCAAAACACCTGGAGAGCAGCAGGCGGGCAAAGACCTTGGCTGAGAAGGGGAACTAACAAAGGAGGGTCACTTTGGGGAGGAGCAGCTTCCACCTGCCCAAGAGAGAATGGGAAGTGCTGTATGTCCAGCACTGGCGGAGGAAGAGGAGTGGGGGGGAGTGCACTGCCCCCAGCAGCAGCACGATCCCCAGGGTGCCATCGTTGCTGGGCGCCCCACCCCCACAGGCGGCGCGCCCTGCCCCCAGAACGTGCACCATGCCCCTGCAGGCGGCACGCCATGCCCCCAGGACAAGCGCCAGCCCCACCCCAGCCTGCTCTCTGCCCCCCCCCCCCGGTGCTGGAGCATGAAGCTCCACCACTGATGCCCAGCCCCAGAAACATGGCCAGAAAGCAGGGCAAATGCCACATTTCATAAAGGAGAAGCACCCACACAGTGTTCTGCCTACTTACAGTCTCCAGCCAGAAACGGTCAAGCTCTGCATGCCGCTGCTGCTTGGACAATGTGATAAGCCAACGCCCACCACGCTTATTCCTGTTATCTTCCCACATCGGTTCAATGCCATCCTGGAGGAAATGGAGGGTCTCAGTATATACAGCTCTTACACACACACACACACACACACACACACACACACACACACACACACCTACATGAAGTTGCAAGGCTTTCTTAGTCCACCACAATGCACTTAGATCCGCAGCAAGCCACGTGTAGCCCTCTGTTGTGTGGGAAAGCCCATACAACAAGAAACCCCAAGACTACCACTTGAGAGCCTGTTTCCCTCCCTATAGGAGGCACACAGCGTTAACAGACCAGGAATAACCAGCAGGACTTACCTTGAAAAGGGAATAGTCGCAGCCTGATGTCAACTTGCTGGCCAGTTGGATGTTGCTATACAGCCTGCAGTCTCAGGGAGAGAAGACAGATATGTCAGGAGAACAGAATGGGTGGACTTCTGTAAGGAACCTACTGCTCCTGATGTTGATGCAAGGTATCTTGCATGAACAGTCCCAAAGCAGATGGCCCACCTTGGAAACTGCCTTGAGAGGAGTTTCCACTAAATTCAGGCAAATACCACAGGAAACTATGGTTTATTCGGAGCTCCCTGTAGCACACATCTCTCTCAACCACTTTTAACTTTCAAGTGCTGCTTAGGACTTGTTTAGGCTGCTGATACAAGTACATGGTTTTCAAAAGTGAATGGATTGGAGAACCCAGACCCCATCATCCCAGACCATGCCAGCTGGGTCTGATGCGAGTGAGGAGTCCAGCAACATCCAGAGGGCCACAATATTCCCCACTGTTGGTTCAATCCCACAATGGCCTTCCTTCTTCTGGCAAGGCTGTTCCAGGGACTCTAGCTGTCAGAGGAAGGACTAGAATGCACTCACGCCCAGAAGTCTTCCACGGTGTCAAATTTGGTGATAAGCCGCAAGTTATCCTGCCAGGTCTTACTCTTGTCATTTTTGAAGAACCAAAGGGCCCACCTACGGAGATGAATGGAAGGCAAAATTAAGCCACTAGCTATCAACATCAACACTCCCCTGCATGAGGCTCTATGTACACACAAAACACCCAGCAAATCTTGCCACATGTGTGAATGCTGCCTGTTTGAACTGGAAGGTGCTGTGTCACACACTTCTCATTTCACATTTGATTAGACCCACTGTAATAAGGCAACTTTAAGGTGGGATGTGGGTTGTGCTGATAAACAATGTGGTTTTGTAAACCACTCTGATTTTTTTTGTATGAACAGCAGTATATAAATATTTGTATAAATTAGTAAAACGAGTATTTTCTTGAACTTCTCCAGAGACACAGATGCAGGTTCTCTCTCCTTCTCCCAGTGAAGGGGCAAGGGAATATAAAATAGGAGTGGTTTCAAGAGATGAATGGTAGGAAATTCAGGACAGAAGAATAACTTCTTTACACAAGACATAGGATTTGCTGCCATAAAAGGTGATGGCTACCAACTTGGACAGCTTTAAAAGGGGATTAGGCAGATCCATGGATGATAAGGTGATTGATGGTGACTACTCATGATGGCTACGCATTACCTCCAGTATCAGAAGCAGTATGTGCCCCCGAAAATCATCTGCTAGGCAACAACAGAAGGAGGATGCTGTTGCCTCCATGCTCAACTTATGGGCTTCTCTATAGGCATCTTAGTTAACTAGTGTGGGAAACAAGATTCTAAGCTAGACAGGCCTTTCATCGGATCCAGGAGGACTCTTTAAGAGCATTCCCAACTCCTCCCTCCTTTGAAAAGGAGGAAGCAAGAACAGGGTGAAAGTAAATGATTTTTCATGTTTAACAGTGATTTATGGAAGCACACAGTAGCATCGGAAGTGTTCCTTGAAACCAAAAATAGCAAGGGTTTCTTGGCAATGAGTATCTGCTGTATCATAGCACAGCTCCCTTGGCCACATTTGGATGCACCTTGCCAGGATCTTTTTGGTTAGCAGCCATCAACAAACAGGGGGAAAGTGAGCATTAACATTATTGCACTGGAGGGGAGATCCGGACACACTGGGAGATCCAGGAATTTTGGCGTTCTGCTAGCATTATGCCTCTGATTACCAATTGCTGGGAATCGCAGGTAGGTCAAGTGCTGTGGTCCTCGTGCCCAGCTTGCAGGCTTCCTACAGGCATCTGGTTGACCACCGTAAGAGCAAGATGCTGGACCAGATGGGCCATTGGCCCGATGTACTTACCTGTTCTGCAGGGGGTGCTTGCTGAAGCATTCCACAGCCCCCTCTTCTCTCTTGGCCTTGCACATCCACTGCTCCTCCTGAGGACTTGCCTGACGTTTGGAAAAGTGGACAATTCATTATTACAACAGGCACTACAAGCTCCTTGTATACATTCACCCCCAGGCATGAGTATATTCTTACACAGCTTTCAGGAAAAAACGCTTCACAGGAGAAAGAGGAGCTGCTCCCAGCTTTATTCTGTCTTCAAGAAGGAACATAGCCAGCTTCCCTAGGGCCCAGTAAATAGTTGACAGTACCTGGGGCAAAGGGATCAAAACCCTACACACAAAAGGACAGTCCACCAGCTGCCTCCTCCTCCTCCAGCCTGCTCTAGGGTACAGGACAGAGCATTCAAAAGGGCACTTGTTTGCTGCCTGATAAACGGGATCAGAGAGATCAAGTGCTGCTGATGTTATTTTCTGCCCTTTACCGCACTCTAGATGGCAGTGATGGTGAAATGGGCCCCCCTGACAGCTCCAAAGCCTCCTGTCCACATTGGTTTTGCACAGCCCTCTCTCAGGGCAAAAAAAGAATGCTATACAGCATTACATTTAGAAGAAGAACCTGAAGGAGGAAGACCTTGCCAAGCCAAGTAGAGCAACCAAAAGCAGCTTTTGGGTCCTTAAGAGAACTAGGCAAATTATTGCCTAGCTTTTTCACAGCCAAGTGCATTAAAGCCAGGCCAGTCTTGGCCATACTTGCAGTGCCCTCGAGCAACCGTGTGAAAATTGCATACATAAGCAGACACATTTAGGCTCTCCAGGGACTAGAGTCACCAAGATCAATACATGGCAGACCAAGGATTGACAACTCCCCACCTTTTTTTTCTGGCAGGGACTATGTACCTTTAATAGCTGCATGACAAGCAGAAATTCTGTAGGAGACACTCCCTTTCCTCCCAAAATGCAATGCATTGTGATAAGAGTATTTCAGACTACTGTTAAAGGTACAGGAGCCCTGGAAGAAGCAGCCATGGCTGGGCCTCCTACAAGTTTTATAGCAGGGGCTCACCACAATACCAAAGTAAAGTGGTCACTCTACTGGGAATAGACACTCTGGAACACATCCCAGCATAAAGTTCAGTACTGTGCACACTTGCTCAGAGAAGTCAGGCTCACTGAATTCAATATAACTTGCTGACATAAGCATGTACAGAACTGCAGAATTTGCATCAGACAAGATGTTCAAGATACAGAACAAACACTTGACTACATCCAGCCTAGCTTTTCCTACCCTTCAAGAGCAATAAGGTCCCTGCAAACTAAACAAGGAGCTTTGGAGGTAGAACTATATTTCAGGAACACAACAGCCTCACAGTTGCAGGGTTATACCCTAGGGAGAAAGAAGAAAAAGACCTCAGCAGAAAGAAAACTACTACTTACCATCATTAGTGCTACTGCTACCACCTTCCAAGAAAATAACTGAGCCCACCCCTCCAGGCTTCCTTTTTATATAGAAAGCACCTTTGAGCACCGCCTTTAACCTAGAAAATGGTTTTGTTAAAGAGCCATGTCTTTCTTTTGCCATTCCTTCAAATGCTGCCATTGTAGAAACTGTAACCCTTCTCTCTTTTTCAGGTGGAACACAACAGGGACCCATGGCCCTCTGGATGTTGCTGGAAGCCAGTTCCCATCATCCCAAGTCAGCATGACCAAAGGTAGGGGATAGTGGGAATTTTAGTCCAGCAACACCTGGAGGACCACAACTTTCCCATCCTTGATTTAGGCCAATGGGGTCACTTAAAAGTCACTGGGTTCAAGACACTAGATCAGAGGTGGGGAGCCTTTTGTCCTCCAGATGTTGCTAGACTATATCTTCATCATTCTTGTTCATTGGCCATGTTGGACAGGAGTTAGAGCACCACAACTGCTGAGCACAGGTTTCCCATCCCTGTTCAAGATCACTGTGTTCATGTCAAACTTAAAAGGCAAACAATATAGGGCCATCAGAGAGATTGTCTCAATGGAACTAAGGTATCATGAAAAGCTCAACCTCCAATAGGTAACCAAGAATGCTTTGAAATAGGTGGTTCCAAAGCCTGTGTAATGTAAGGTAAGGGACAGCTGTTGCTGAAGATTGCAGCCAGGTGCACTTGGCTTGGCTCCTTCTTACTAATCAGGCCTTAAAAATCTTAGCTTGTAAGAGGAGATAATTTTCCAAGTGTGCCATTCTAGGTTCCATTAGTGTTGTCCTCAGGGTTTTTTGGTGTGTGGGTGGAGGGGGGGAGAGGTATTTGGCAAATCTATAGTACAACTTAGATCTGTGCAGTAACCT
Organism: Podarcis melisellensis; assembly: GCF_964234715.1. Taxonomy (NCBI): domain Eukaryota; kingdom Metazoa; phylum Chordata; class Lepidosauria; order Squamata; family Lacertidae; genus Podarcis; species Podarcis melisellensis. The sequence continues at coordinate 66,831,391 of NC_138529.1, read as the reverse complement.
TGGAATTCTGTGTATAGCTCTGATACAACCACACCACAAAAAGGGTACTGTAGAGCTGGGAAAGTTGCAGAAAAGGACAACCAAAATCATCAAAGGGCTGGAGCAACTTTCCTTTGATGAAGGGTTGCAATGTTTGGGGCTTTTTTAGCTTAGCAGAAAGACAAGTGAGCAGGATATAAGCAATAATGCCTTAGAGAAATTAAATGCATATATACATTATATAGAGTAGCATCACAGAGTGGGAAGGGAGCCTATACACACACATACATACACATAACGATAAGCATGTTAAAGCTTGCATGCACATAAAATTATTTACAATGACCGTTCATATATCAGTCTTGATGGTAACACAAAGATCCTGGGACTGGTAAACTAATGAACACTTGTGGTGGGATTAAAACACCTGTAGTGGGATTATAGTTCAATTCAGGCTAGAGGTTAAATAGAATTTAACTTTTTGGTAAACTGTTATTCAGTGACCTCCCTTTGAAGTTTTTTATTCAAGGATGACTACTTAGGTTGGTGTTGTTGTTGTTGTTTAGTCGTTTAGTCGTGTCCGACTCTTCGTGACCCCATGGACCAGAGAACGCCAGGCACCCCTGTCCTCCACTGCCTCCCGCAGTTTGGTCAAACTCATGCTGGTAACCTCGAAAACACTATCCAACCATCTCGTCCTCTGCCGTCCCCTTCTCCTTGTGCCCTCCATCTTTCCCAACATCAGGGTCTTCTCCAGGGAGTCTTCTCTTCTCATGAGGTGGCCAAAGTACTGGAGCCTCAGCTTCACAATCTGTCCTTCCAGTGAGCACTCAGGGTTGATTTCCTTCAGTATGGAGAGGTTTGATCTTCTTGCAGTCCATGGGACTCTCAAGAGTCTCCTCCAGCACCATAATTCAAAAGCATCAATTCTTCGGCGATCAGCCTTCTTTATGGTCCAACTCTCACTTCCATACATCACTACTGGGAAAACCATAGCTTTAACTATACGAACCTTTGTTGGCAAGCTGATGTCTCTACTTCTCAAGATGCTGTCTAGGCCTGTCATTGCCCTTCTCCCAAGAAGCAGGCGTCTTTTAATTTCGTGGCTGCTGTCACCATCTGCAGTGATCATTGAGCCCAAGAAAGTAAAATCTCTCACTACCTCCATTTCTTCCCCTTCTATTTGCCAGGAGGTGGTGGGACCAGTGGCCATGATCTTCGTTTTTTTGATGTTGAGCTTCAGACCATATTTTGCGCTCTCCTCTTTCACCCTCATTAAAAGGTTCTTTAATTCCTCCTCACTTTCTGCCATCAAGGTTGTGTCATCTGCATATCTGAGGTTGTTGATATTTCTTCCAGCAATCTTAATTCCAGCTAGGGATTCATCCAGCCCAGCCTTTCGCATGATGAATTCTGCATATAAGTTAAATAAGCAGGGAGACAAAATACAGCCTTGTCGTACTCCTTTCCCAATTTTGAACCAATCAGTTGTTCCATATCCAGTTCTAACTGTAGCTTCTTGTCCCACATAGAGATTTCTCAGGAGACAGATGAGGTGATCTGGCACTCCCATTTCTTTAAGAACTTGCCATAGTTTGCCGTGGTCGACACAGTCAAAGGCTTTTGCATAGTCAATGAAGCAGAAGTAGATGTCTTTCTGGAACTCTCTAGCTTTCTCCATAATCCAGCGCATGTTTGCAATTTGGTCTCTGGTTCCTCTGCCTCTTCTAAATCCAGCTTAGGTTGGTACCAAGTGTCTAAAGAGACTGAAATCAGGGTAGTGTCCTTCCTGATGTCAGATTTGTGCCCCTTTAATTATTTGCATAGACCTGTTTGTCCTAGGTAGAGTTATTGGCAGGTGATGGCATAAGTCACATTAGATGAGCAGGTGAATGAACCCCTGATGTTGTCATCTGAGAGAAGAAAGTGTCCTTATCCAGGATGGGCTGTAATTCATTGATGATAACTTGCAGTGGCTTTAGCTGGCAATTACAGGTGGTAACAGGTAGTGCCTTATCACTTTCTCTTCTCAGTCTGTCCTATGTACTACATTGTTCCCGAGTCCTCAATCTTGCTTTGTTCTTTTGCTCTTTCACTTGATTGGGCGAGTATTTTAGTCTTTAAGGAATAAATTGTCCAAACACTGGGGGGGGGGGGGGACGACAACAGCCCTCCCACTACCGTTTTCCCCATCACGCTCCCTGTGAACTAGTGCCTACTGCCGCCCTTCCTCCATGTATCCAATCCCTTCCAAAAGCCACGATCTAAGCAAGGGCACATCGCATCTTGTGTGGCAACCCAGAAAAGTGGAATCCTCCGTGGTCTTCGATTCTGCATCCTTCCGCCTTCTTAGCTGTGAGCCACGGACTACGTGCCTCTCTCTCGCTCTCTCTCTGTACGTGCCAGCCCTCGACTCCTCTCTGCTCCCCACCTCCCCAAATCACCGCCGCCATCAGCCACGCGGCAGGCTCCACAGCTCCTCCTATGCGTCGGGGCAGGAAGGCTCCTTTGGCGCCTTCTTATCGGATGCCCCGCCCCAGGTCAGCGGGCCGGCGGCCTCTCCGCGCCAGGGCTCCCGCCGCTGCATCCGGGCAGGGCCGAGGGGCGGGGAGCGCGAGTTGCGCGCTATGATGAAATCCCCTCGCCGAGCGGGTATAGGGCGCGCGGCGGCTCATTGCAATATTCAGCGGCAGAGGCAGCAGCAGCAGCAGCAGCAGGGCGAAGGCGCCGGCGTCTCCTCGGCTCTCCTCTTCTCCACCTCCTCCTCCTCTTCCTCCCCGCCGAGCTGCTCCATGGCAGAGCTGCCCTGACTGCCCCGCTGCACCTCGCCGCCTGCTCCACTGACCCTGCCCAGCCGGCTCGCTCGCTCTGGCCCGGAATGATCTGAACCCCCTCAGCGGAGACGCACCCGAGTCCAGCGCTATCGCCGATCGCAGGTGAGCAGCGCCTGGGCGCGCTCCTCTCCCTCGACTCGCTCGCCCCTTTGGAGAGCGCGGGATCGGAGGCATCCTCTGGAGATTGGATTGGGGGCGGCGGGCGGTGGCATAAGGTTTGGCCTGGAGGTGAATTCCCCCCTCCATCAGTGCGCAGGGCGACGGTGCCGCTATCTCTCTTTTCGGGAGGGGGGTGGGATATCTACCATCTCCGCAAGCGTGGTCCCCCCCCCCCACGGGAATTGGAATACTGATGGAGAAAAGAGATGGCTTATATTCCTGGATAGGAACACCACACCCCAGAAAATCCCCACCCCAAATAATTGGCAGAAAAGGAGAGCGCAGCAGCGTCTCCTGTCCTCACCCTCCCCTTCCCCTCCCCGGTTTCAAGGACACGGAGTCATCCCTGTTTTGACGGCTTTAATCCTGGCTAAATCCCAGCCTCTCTTCCCTCTTCCTGTCTCTCGGGGGATGCGGGAGCGGATGCTTTTGAGGAACGGGGCTGAAGAGGAGCGGCGCTTTCCACCCCCGCGTTAAAATGCCCAGGAAGGGAGCAGCTGCAGCCATTAGAGCAGGCGAGGTAGGCCGGGAGGATGGGGATGGTCATGGCAGCAGCCGAGGAGGAGGATGGAGGGTGACGGCGGCCTTTGCAGCACTAACAGCTGTCAGCAGACTTGTTGAATCTGGGGCAGAAGGTTGCTTTTGCCACGGCACCGAGCTGGGCTCTGCACCTGCTCCCCCAGCCTTCCACCTTGGGAGAGCCCGCTGGGCAGTGGAAATCTCCTGCCTGTTTCAACAGCGAGCTGAGATGTGGCTGCAGTAAGATAGAGCCTGAGGCTGTTGAGTTAGGGGGCAGCCCTCATGCTTTGCTGTTGGGAACGCTGTGGCTCCCTCCTCGGAGCCATACCCGATTTCCTCCATCTCTCTCCAAAGCCCATATCCCTCCAGCTCCTTCTCCCCAGCAGTCCATGTAACCATTCCCCTTCCTTGGAAGCAGCAGAGCCGTGTGCTGAAGCCATCTTGCCTGGTCTCTTGTCTCCTCCCCACAGAGCTCAGTGCCGGGATGGATGCCTTTATGAAGGGCTTGTCCAAGGCCAAGGAAGGGGTCGTTGCTGCAGCGGAGAAGACCAAGGAAGGGGTAGCGGTGGCAGCGGAGAAGACCAAGGAAGGCGTGCTCTATGTCGGTAAGGCTGCTGCAGGCACAGCTGCAGAGCTGTCCTGCTAGCTGTGCCCGCCTTTCGCAGGAGGAAACAAATCTGCTAGAGGGAGGGAGGGAAGGAGGAGAGATGGTTCCCGTTGCTTGGGTTTTTGTATCATTCTGGCCAGGCCTTCAAAGCTGGCAAATTGGCATCCCTTTCCCAGTTTGATTTCTCCCTCTTCCCCTCAATGGTGAAGGGACACAATTTACAGGGTGACGGCAACCTAGAAAACTGGAGTCTGATGCTGTGGGGCAGTATCTGCAAAGCAATGCTCTGCATCCTCCTTCCTGAGCACCACCATCCCCTGGGGTTCTGATGTCATAAGTCCCTCAAGGTGCAAAAGGTATCACCTTCTTAGGCATACCTGTGGGGTTCTGTTTGTTTTCAGATATGTGCACAGTCCCTGGGTGATCCAAGAATCTCACGTTTACTGTATTTAAAGCACTGCTAGCAGGTAGACCTGAACTGTAATCCTCTTCTAACTAAGGCATACAGAATGAATGGCATATGGGGTCTATGACACAACTAGGAATACTCATAGGATGATGATGATAATAATAATTAGTTTTATCCAGCTTTTCAGCCAAAAAGCGTCCCGGAGTGGTTTATAAATAGTGACAAAACAGTACCTGCCTGCAAGCTCACAATTTTAGAAGACATGACACAAAAGGAAAAGGAAGGGGGGGGGAACCACCTCAGGTACTAGATCTAAGTTTCAGAGTTTTTGTAGTGACTGGCTGGGATGGAAATATTTGGAGAAGAGAAGCCAATGGAGGAAACATTGCTTCCTCTCTTATAGCCTGATGGAACATCTGCTGATAAGATGACAGTTAAGGGAGTGACCTGTTGAAGCTGGTCTCTTAGAGCCAATGCAGAAGCCCTGCAGTCCCATCTCTCCCTCTCCTGTAGCCTGATGGACTGGCTGCTCATGGGAACTCTACGAGACCCAACACTGCGTGGTTATTCCTTAATTCTGTTTTCGTTCCTTCTCAAGTTCCTGGCCTTCTTGGTCTCATGTGAAAAAGCAGGCACAAGGTGCAAGCTGGATGTAAAATAAATGAAATAGTAGTTTTAAATGGGCGTGCAAGCTTTCTAGTTTCCCAGAATGCAAAACAAATGTACCTTAGATGAACATTATGATGTAGCATGGCCTAATGAAGATTGTGAGCTAGGAAGTCTTATCTTTTTTAACAGGTTGGTCCAATAAAATAAATAAATGTTAATTTATTTCTGCCTGCTCCTGCATGTAGAACGATGAGGCCCAAGCCTTTGGCTCAGTGTTGCCCTAGGAAATTTCTTTTAACACGAGAGCTGCTGCCCATATATATGGACACCCCAATGCAGCGATCTGTATTTCAGGGAACAGAGGAGGACAATCTTCTTAGCTTCTCTCCTTCAGATGTAATAGAGGGACCATAATGTGGCTAAAGCAGAAGGACCTCAGAATAGTGAAATGCATTTATGGTCCTCCTTTCCTCTCCCTGCTCCCAATAATTTAAGGCTTGCTTAGATTCTGGATGAGATGTGTGCAGATGCCAGCCCAACCTTGAGGCTGGTGTTTCCGGGGAACCTTCTGCCAGGGCACAAGTGGGGTGTACCACTGCAGTTTATTGGGCAACATGGTAGGGAAAAGGCATGGGGATGGCTCTCTGTCTGCTGCTTTTGTGTCTGGCTCTGCATGAGAGCCAGATGGATGAATATTCATAAATGCCTGCTCTGCATTCAGGACCTACCTTGCCTCTTACAGATTCCTCAGCAAAACGGCCCCAATCAGCATGGGCAAGTCAGATCTTCTTCTGTCATACCACTCCCTCTAGCCAGGACAATGAGATGCATATCCAGAGTGCTTCTCCTTCCAGGACTTCATCTACCATCTTCTCACTGACACTTTTGTCAGCTGTCACTTTTATTTCACTTTGTCCCTCACTGGTCTTCATTGTTGGCGGTCCTCTTGTACATATGAGTTTCTTCCTCCTAGAATTGTAGGTTCAGTTAAAATAAAATGTGAACGTGAATGTGTACAATTGCAGGCATCCACTGTAATTCATTTGGTGCATTCCACCTCCCACCCCCCAAAAAATACAAGGTAGCAACAGAATTCCTGGGTGAGATCAGGAAGAGTAGATCAGGAAGGGTAGTCAAAAGAGAGGAAATGGGAAGAAGGAAATATTAAGCCATTGCTGAAAAATAGGCAAGAGATTTAAGTGCACAGGTGCAATGGCACAAATTTGCTTTTGGGAGAAAAAGAGAGAGATTCTGATAAGGGACAGAGCAAGAGTGAGAAAGTGAGAGGAGGGTAAGACTTCTGTCCACTAGTGAGGTCCAAACCTTTATGGGGAAAATTATATACATTGTGATGGCATTGTCCACATCACATCATGTTGTTTATATGTCAGTCTGGACAGGCTCTTCACAGCAGAAAACTTAGGAACCCACCCTTCCTTGAATATTGTTGTGGGCAGATATTACAGTACTGTATAGGCCCACCAGATGTCCTCAGACCAGGGCCGTCTTAAGCATATCCGGTGCCATGGTGCATAGCTCCCTCCGCCCGCCCACCCCACGCTCCCTGAGTTGTCAACCTTTTTTTAGGAGGACGGCGGGGCTGGAGGAAGTGGACAGCGGCTGGAGGGCGGCTCCTCCGGCGGGGAAGAGGCGGAGTCTGGACGTGGTCCCTCCCGGCTCAGCTGTATGCTTCATGCCACGGTGGCCATGGCAGATGGAGGCTCTGGGCATGGCACGGCTTCGGTGTGGCATGGCGGAGGCGGGCGAGGGTGGCGAGCTGATGCTGGGAGGTGTCGTGTCCAACCTCCGCCTCTTCCCTGGCGCCCTCCAGAACTTGGCGTCCTGCACCACTAGCCTCTATGGGTAAGACGCCCCTGCCTCAGACTACAACTCCCATCAGCCTTAGATAGCATTTGTTACCTTGTGGTTAATGGGAGTTGTATTCCAAAAGATCTTCCTGCTTCAGACTTTGCTGCCTGTATCACCCAGTCTTTCTTTGCCTCATTTTCTGTGTATCTCTGCTTATGTCTTTAAATAAAAATATTAGGGGCTGTGGAATTGCATGCTTAAAAAAAAGCACTCTTTTTTGCAACTACAAAATCAATTCTGCATCTGAAATAGATTATGTGGATTTTGACATGTGCATGCATAGGGTGGATTCAATCTAGCACTAAGTGGGGTGTGCATGCATGGAATGAGGTCTACTTGTGCAGCAAGGACCACCCCACCCCCCATTTCATGCCCCTGCCTGCCCCTAAACTTGTTCTTCGGATTCCCCTAATCCTCCAGACCAGATTAAAGTGGTTCACAGTGACGGGGGAAGGGAAGTCCCATTGCTTGAGCAGGCTTCATTGCATGCACATGGTAACTTGATTGAATCCCACCCATAGCTGCATGCATGGATATACAATTTCTATTTAGTATTTACAGATCTTTCCTTCCCCTTTTAGCAATAGAAGAAAGAACATATAGAAAAGGCCTGGGGAAGAGGATAGGAGTTGTAAGGATGGGGAGATGTTTATTGGAGGTTAAAGGTTGGGGCTGGCATGTTAAGTGAACAATGGATGCCCAAACCACCTTCATTAGGGAGGGGCCGTGGCTCAGCGCTGGAGCATCTGCTTTGCATGCAGAAGGTCTCGAGTGGGATTCAATCTCATACCGCAAATACAAGATATGCCATTATAGCTGATTGGGAGGTGTTGTACAAACAAACCCACGTAAAGAACCCCAGCAACAACAACACCGCCTTTTTTGGTGAGAAGGAAAGTGACAGGAAAATGCACTGGAAGTGTGGGGGTAAGCCTTGCTTTGATGCAATGTCATCACACCTCCTCACAAGCAAGCAAGAATGAATGAATGTTCATTAAATAGCCACCGTCACTTAACTTCCCTGCAAACAAACCTGGATGAGTGCTCAACAAACAGGTTGTTTGGAAGTACCAAACGTTTTGGTGGTGCCAGGAGAGCACTGAATCTGTGGGTGGTATGCAACAGTTACTCAGAGTGGAGCTATTGAAATGAATGGACCTAAATTCAGTCATGTTGTAATCACAATTGTAATGGGTCTACTCTGAGTAAAACCCTTTGTCAGAAGACTGCTGTGTAGTTTATGTGTAGTTTACATGACAGATGGCCATCCAACGTCTGCTTAAAAACCTCCAGGGAAGGAGAGTCCACCACTTATTGTAGGAGTCAGTTCCAGTGTTCAGCAGCTCATACCACCAGAAAGTTCTTCCTGATGTTTAATCAGAATCTCCTTTCTTGTAACTTGTAGTCATTGGTTTGGGTTCTAGCCTATGGAGCCGGAGAAAACAAGCTCACTCCATTTTCCATGTGACAGCCCTTGATATATTTGAAGATGGCTATCATCTCTCCTCTGTTTCCTCTTTACCTGGCTAAACATACTCAAGTCCCTCAACTGTTCCTCATAAGGCATGGTTTCCAGATCCTTGATCATCTTGGTCGCCCTCTTCGGCACACGTTCCAGCTTGTCAGTATCCTTCTTAAATTGTGATGCCCAAAACTGGACACAGTAATCCAGGTGTGGTCTGACCAAGGCAGAGTAGAGCAGGACTATTACTTCCCTTGACCAGGACACTATACTTCTGCTGATGCAGCCTAGAAGAGCACCAGCTTTTTTGGCTGCTGCATCACACTGTTGACTCATGCTAAGTTTGTAGTCTACTGAGACACCTAGATCCTTTTCACATGTACTACTGGCAATCCAAGAGAGAGAAAATATTTGAGGCAGGTGAAACTCTCCCTCCCTTTGCAGCTAAGATGTGCTATTGTAGCCACAGCTGCCCTGAAGAAAAGAGGCAGGGCCTTTTGGTGTGAGGCCCCAAGGTGGCAGAAGAAGGCTACAGGTATAGAGAGGAAGAATAGGAGCTACTGCCATTGCTGCACACATGTAATGATGTGCACAGATCTCCATGGAAAAGATGGCTGTGTGGGAAGGAATAAAATAGGGAAGGTCTGGGTCCAACTTTGCAACATTTATTACACTAATCTAAGGGTATTTTGCCCATTACCAACTGTTTTGTGCTAATGATTACTTTTTAAAGCCCAAAATGGTCTAGGATACCTTAGGCATCACCTCCCATCTCATTCCTGTCTGTCCCCCATAATCAGAAAGGGGAGGACCTAAGGTGGAGGCACAACTGAGCGGAATAAGGAATAACCTTCTTAGTGGTTGCACCCATATCATAGAATCATAGAATTGTAGAGTTGGAAGGGACCATGAGGGTCATCTGGTCCAACTCCTTGCAATGCAGGAATCTTTTGCCCAACGTGGGGCTCAAACCCACAACCCCGAGATTAAGAGACTCATGCTCTAATGACTGAGCTATGAAGAGTTCTTGACCTCCCCTACTGTTTTTCATCAGTTACTGAATATATTTTAATTTTGGTAGGCTTTAATGAAGCACATATATGTTGATCCTGTGTCTTTTTCAATAATTTATTTCATATTGCTTTATGAAATTGTGCTGAGAGATGTTGTAAACCACACTGACCAATATATTTACACTAGAAGACCAGGATGTCAGTATTTCAATAATTCCTGAATGATTATATGAATGAACTTAGAATGAAGTGGGACCATTTTTGATTGTGAGTGGGTCTGTGGGGCCATATTTCTGAATGCTCCCCCATATTTTAAAAAAACAAACAAACCTCCCTGCATGTACAGAATTATCACACCAGGTAAAATGGCCAGATATAACCTTCACACTGATATGCTAGTGTGCATATGGAATAATGTTACCAAAAAATAATAGCCTTATGTAAAGATTGTGGCTATCAGAACTTAGGGCTGGAGTCAACTTAGTAGTTGTGATCACAGGAGATGGCATGAGTCCTACTAGCACAATGAGGCTTTCCCCTTTTCTCCTTCCCATGCCCAACATGTCCCCAATCAGATCTGGGGACTGAGGAGAAGCCCCAGGTCTGCATGCAGGGGGAAGAGAGAAGAGGTCATTCCATCAGGAAAGCTGAAACTCTTTGCACAGACAGAGCAATCTCCATAGCGCTACGTTGAATTCCACCCTTAGCCTGGATCCTCACAGGAGTAAGTAATGTGGCAATCCTGTGTTCACCTACCTGAGAGTAAGTCCTGTACAGTATAATGCACTAGTGCTTATTTCCAGTAAGTGCCAATGAGGTTTTTTCCAGGGTGTTTGGTATGTTTAGCCTGGTGAAGAGGTGATAAATGTTTAATTTTTAGCCTGGAGAAGAGGTAATGTGATAGTCACCTTCAAATATTTGATGAGCAATGGGTTCAAATGACAAGAAAAAAGATTAGGAAGAAGGCAGTGGACTCTCCTTTGTTAGAGGTTTTTAAGCAGAGGCTGGGTATCAAGAGTGGTTCTTGGGAGGGGCTTGGACTAGATGAGTTTTGAGATCCTGTCCAATTTTCTGCATAGGATCAGGCTGTCCATTATACTGTTTTTGATATCAGACTGTGATTTCTGTGGCTTATGTAGCCAAATAGTCACCTCCCACATGCAAAAGGGTCGTATCAGTACATTGGGAGAACCTTAAGATTTGGAGAAGTAAAAAAAAACGCAAACCCTTTATAGCACCTAAGGACACTCAGTGGCCACAGAATGCTGACTAATTGGGGGAACAGAATGGAGCAGCATGGGGAAAGAGACTTAACTAACTGAAGAGTGAACAAGAGCAGTCCATGCTGCAACATTTCGTTGCAGGTTCCACTCATTTCCTTCTATTATCACTGTCTCAAATGCACAGAATTCTATTTGGCTAAAGAACCTGGTTGACAGGAGAATCTAGCCTTGTTCCACAGTAGAAAACCCAACCAGTCCACAAGACAGTAATTAATTATCTTCATTATTGCTGCATGCAAGCAGGGTAACGGAACAGAGAGGTAAAACGCCATTTTTCAAGCTTTTGATATTGAAGGTTGTCTGAAGAAAATGTTGGTTAGCAGGCTTAAGTTTTAACTAGTGCAACTATTTGGGATAGGGCTGCAGCTCAGGGGCAGAGCATCCGACTTGCATGGTCAGTCTCTGACATCTCCAAGCAAGGCTGGGGATGTCTCCTGCTTGAAACTCTGGAGATCAGCTACTGGGCAGTATTAAGACAGTCCTGACCAGGATGGGCCATTGGGTCTGACTCAGCATAAGGCAGCTTCTCATAATCCTATCCAACCCATGTAAAGACTGGTGGGAGGGTAATTCTCACAAGCAGGGAATGTCAGAGGGAAATGAGGGGCAGATGCCATGTACTGCAGGGTGTTTAATAGGGAGAGTTTCTGCTTTCCAGGCAGTCTCCCGTTCCCTAGGTATGCCCTGCATTCATTGTTCCTAGAGGGATGACCTTGCATCTGGCTGCAGCAACATGTTTCTTGGAACAGGCCCAGCATAGCAAGCTATTCAGAGAGCTGGAAGCGCCCGGTCCTTCCCATTAATTACCACTCTAGCCATTTTGTTTCTTGGGCATGCTTTATTGGCAGGGATTTTAAGACCTTTCTCCAGATTGCTGATTTAAAAAGCATATTGAAGACCGCTGGGCCTGCAGGCGATCCCTCTGGGATCTTAATGCAGACATCTCTGGTTTCGGCGCACTTAATCATTGGATTGTGCACTTTTTTGATATGGTGTGGTGCTACTTTCTTAATTGGAATGTCCTAAGGAAGCAAGTCCAAGTCCCTTGAAGCTGTTTTTTTGTAATGACTCGGTTACCCTTATGAACCAGTGCTTGTAAATAATAAAAAGAGCGATCCCAGAAGATGCTGGGCAGCAACACTGAGCATGTGGTCTGGACAAAACAAAAAAAATCCTTCCAGTAGCACCTTAAAGACCAACTAAGTTAGTTCTTGGTATGAGCTTTCGTGTGCATGCACACGAAAGCTCATACCAAGAACTAACTTAGTTGGTCTTTAAGGTGCTACTGGAAGGATTTTTTTTGGTTTTGTTTTGACTATGGCAGACCAACATGGCTACCTATCTGTAACTGGCATGTGGTCTGGGAAGTGGAAGAAGGGAGGGAGGGAGTGCTTGGAGGCCAGTTGGCTTCTCCAGTTGTGCCAGGAGGGCACAGTAGAAAAAGGCATCTGCAGGGAATTCCCAAGTTACTCCCTTTCCACCCCCTGCTAGATGTGCTACAGAAATCAGAGCAAGAGACCAAAGGAGAAGCAGCTAGCCACCACGTCAGTCCCGGGCCCTAAGTAGGGGCAGAATCTACTGTGAAACTAATGAATCTTAAGCTTCAGGGCCCCTATTCCCAAAGGGGCCCCAGAAGTGAATTTAGTACACATTGCTTAAAATTTTGGGGTCTAGTAATCCCAATTTGAGTTGCACAACTCAAATTTATTTATTTGTTTTTGGCTGTGTATAGTTCAACAGTCCCATAGTTTGAGAGTCAGTAGCACAGATGTTGTGAAGGTGTGGGGATCTATCATGGAACAACCCCATTGAAGAAGGTAACACTGGTTACCTAGACATTGTTGCTAGTTGCAAAGGGGTCCCCATAAGAGATCAAGCTTCAGGGCCCCCAAAATGTAGGTCCTCCACTGGCCCTAAGTGTGAGGAATGGATTTCTGTTTTTTAGGGTTCTATCCCGTGTTCATCATATTCTGATAATGGACATGACTAACTTAGGTCTATTAATTCCAGTGGGTTTCCTCTGCAGAGAGCTTAGTTGGATACAACCCTTAGTCTGCAAAGTGCTTCACTGTCTTTCCCCTACAGACTTTGGAAACTGGCGAGTGTTTCAGTTGAACTGGGAGACCATGTCCTAAGAGGGAGGCTGCACCGTCAGGTATGGCCTGCATGCTGCATTGGAATTGCCTCCCAAGGGTCTCATCTCACGACTATGTGGATGCAGAGGTGCTCAGTGGCAGTGGTCATGCTTTGAAAGTGAAGACCCAAGGTTCAGTCTTTTGATGTGCATCAAGAGCCTGTTATCAGTTGAGTAGATGGTGTTGGGTTAGAAGATCCAATGTTCTGCTTCGATATAGGCTGCTTTATATGTTCATAAGCCCCCTGCCTGAAGGTTTTTGTGAAACGCTGTTATTCTTCACTGCCCTTGTCTCTTGTCTCAATGTTCTGGTGGTGGTGAGGTAGGTCATTAATATCCCCATTTTACAGTGTGAATGGTGACACAGTCTCTCACCCAAGGCTTGGCGTGCTTTGAGAGAAAATCCTATGCAAAGGGACCCCCAGATTTTGCAGTAAGAAGAGTAGAATTCTGCAACCTGTGCAGAATTGTGCATAATTAAGGGAGGGGGGAAACTGCTAATCTGTGTGAGTTAGTTTCCCCCCTCCCTTAATTATGCACAATTTATTCAGCTGCCAGTGGCGTAGCATGGGGGGGTGCAGGGGGGGCCAGGCGCAACATCTGGGGGTTAGGGTTAGGGGGCACAAATCCACGGGTTAGGGGGTGCAAATTACTTGCCTTGCCCCGGGTGCTGACAACCCATGCTACGCCACTGTCAGCTGCTCTGCCCACCATGGAGTAGTAAGGAGCTATGTAGGGCACTGAACTGAACGCTGAGCTTTTTATACAGTAACAACTCTGACTTCTGAGAATTACCCATACAGGTTCAAGCCTATCTTTACAACCATAAGGTCTAGAAACATGCTTACTTATTTAAAAGAAAGTCAGGAGAGAAAACAGATTCTTAGGATGCTGAATTTTGCTGTCAATACCTCATTCTGCAGATTATTAGCCATCCAATAAGTGCATGGTTGATGAGAGATTTTTAGGTCTTTTATGGGCATGCCTGGAACCCAATTTACACTTGATGTTAAGTGTGTATTTGCTTCTCACTTTTGCTAATGGGAGATCCCCCCACTATCAAATGCCATCTTTAGGGAGATGGGGGAAGAGATCTTCAGAACTGCAGCAGGACCGGAAAGAGCTATACTTGCCCTTCACCGTACTCAGATCCCATTTTCTCCCTGCCCCACAATCTGATACCACTTCCACATTTTTAAAAACCTGTATGTTAAATGCAAAGGAAGATTTAACTTCAGCTCCAATTTAGCCATCAGTTTCTCCTGACCCACTCTTCCCAGGATCTAGGAGAACTGGACAAGAGGGGCTAGAATGCTGTGCTGGTGTTGATGCCTGATCCCTGCTGTTCTGAACTGTGCATCTCCCTTCAGGCAGGTTTGCCGTAGGGAAAAAAATACTTGCTGAAATTGGTGAAGCTTTGGAGGTGCAAATTTGACCTCAAGGGACAGATGCCCACAAAGTATCCATTTTGGAATGGAGGTTGTTTACAAGAGCTCAGGTCACCTCAATTGCTAGGCAGGCAGGGTGTGAAATCTTTGGCTGTGGCCTAACCTCTTTCTTGGCCGTCAGCATGATAATGCTCTTTGCCAAGGAGGGATTTAGCATCTGCAGGACAATTGCTGGAAAGCTTCCAAGGGAGTAAAACAGCCCTTGTGCCAATTATACTGCTGGAAGGAGGTATTGGTAGTGGACGGGAGCCTCCGGCATGCTGGAGCCCTCCCTCCCCAACTGCCCAGGACTGTCTGGGATACTTTAGGTGCTATGCACACCTGACCCCAGCATGTCCCCATTGGACCCGTTAAGGGAGATCAGATCATAGCAGATTACGCTGCCTAAGAGATGACTTACAGTGACTGCTCTGACAGCAGCCTCCAGCCGTCACATACCACACTCTCCGATGCTGTGCACCCCTCTCCCCTGGCCGATTATGGGATTCCCTGCTGGGAGGGCTGGGTGCTGTGGTGTTAGCTGCATTTCCAGGACCTGGAAGGCTATATTTGCCTGCACATATGGGCTTGCAAGGGCAAGGCGCACATCCTTATTTTGAACAAAGCCCCCAGGCATGAGCAGGGCAGCTTGCAGAGGAGGAGGAGGTAGAGATGCAGTGGCCTCATATGTTTAAGCATGGATTCTGCTAGCACATGTTCCAGAGAGGCAGAGGAACCTCAGGGAGAAATGCTGGATGCAGAAGTGCTTGGAAAGGATTGCTGGCCAGACAAATATGGCCAATGGAAGCACTGCTGGAGGGAGGGGGGCATGATTAATGCCACCCTTCCCTGGAAGAAGGCAATGTGAAAAGCACAGTGTGTCGACCAAAGTCGTTTTTGCTCCCTGGTGGTTGAGCATTTTAAAACGTTTTATTGCACCACTCAGACACCTGTTCCTGCCTTCCTCCAGCTCCCCACTTGCCCATTTTGTTGCCTGAAGCAGATAGCTTCACCTGGTGCATGACAGGGCTGGCTCAGGGGGAGCAGAGTTAAGGGCTAGCAAGGTAAGTTGATCCCACCTGCTGCTGCTTCAGGATGCTCCACAAGGGGGTGGTGTAACCAGGAGCACTAAAACAATGTTGGGTGTAGAATTGTAGAGTTGGGAGAGCTTCTCTCTGCCCCTGCCTGAAGGTTTTGGGAGAATCCATGAAAAAGCAGTGAAGTTGGAGTGGGGGAATATAAGCTCCGTGGAGATGCGGTGATATACTTTGGGGGCTCAGCTTTCTTTTAGTACAAGGCCTCAGCCTTGGCATATGTGAAACATTAATAAAGCTCAAAGTGCCTTTGAATGTGTACAGATTGAATTCACTTGACTGCTTTTTATTTTATTTTTATCTTGCCTTCTGTTATAGAACTCAACAGTTTGCCTCCATAAATCTAGGTTTTGGAGCAGGCAGAGCTTTCCGGACGTGGCTCAAGCCACAACACACCTCCTGCTACGGTTTCTGTAAATTATCATAGCACGTTCTTTGCATATTCAGGAAAGCCTTGAGAGTTACACTTAAAATGGCCTCCTGCATGAGTCACTGCAGATTCAGGTAGATGTTGATGTGATAGTTGTATTCCAAGAGCAGTTTCCCTTCACAGAGGAAGGCTCGCCTACAAATACCACTGTACCCGATACAGCAAAGCACTTAATGGTGAAACCTGCCTGTGTCAAATGGCACTGCAAGTCACATTGTTTCATAGGCATGCATCTTTGCATAAGCTCACCCTCATGACTGTACCGTGCATGCAAGCTGCTAATTCACAGCACAGCCAGAAGACAGATGTGGAGTCCTTAGGATTTTGGCGAGCTCAGCCACTCACCTCACATGTAGATTGTTTTTTAAAAAAATATTTTATTAATTTAGCGTAGTTATTACAAAATCAAAACAAAATATTACAATTATATAACATATGTACAAAGTTCTCAATAATGTTATTAATAAAAAAGAAAACTATAGAAGAAAGAAAAAAGGAAAGAAAGAAGGAATAAATCTATAAAAAGGAAAAGAAAATTAAAAAAAGAAAAAAGAAGAAAATAGGAAGTTTCTTCCAAGTTTATTCTACATCTATTTCAATAAGTAAATAATAAAATTTCATTGATTGACTTCCACCGCTTACACTCCACTTCCTATAAACATTTTAAACAAAGTTACAGTATATCTGTTATTCCGTATTTTTTTCTCCCATAGAATCCCAAATAGATGATCAATTCAATAAACTATTTAGATCTCTCACAAGTCTACTCTAAATGTAACCAAAACCTTGTATTTGATCCTTGTCTGCATAAATTATCATTTAAACATTTCCATTGTTTCTGTATTATACTTTTCGGTTTTTGTCTTATTAAATAAGTTAACTTTGCTAATTCCAAATATTCGCATAGTTTGTTCAATCATTCCTCTTTGGTTGGAATGTGGGAATGAAGATTTATTATTTTGCGCTTTTCTTTATCATCTCACAGGACAGAAACTGACGTAACTGTAGCTTTGATTTTGATAGTACCTCATGAATTGAAAACTTAGCAGAACCTTTTGATATCTGGACTTTCATCTGGCCTTTGTTAAGATCTGTTAGCTAGGAAGTTCAGGCTTATCTATGTGTATGTGATAAACCAGGTTCCATTTTGCTCTTTTGGATAATTGGAATTTAAGAGGTGGCTCGCAACACTGAAGAGCTGGGCTAGTACAGTACAGTGGTACCTCGGGCTACATACACTTCAGGTTACATACGCTTCAAGTTACAGACTCTGCTAACCCAGAAATATTGCTTCAGGTTAAGAACTTTGCTTCAGGATGAGAACAGAAATTGTGCTCCAGCGGCGTGGCAGCAGCAGGAGGCCTCATTAGCTAAAGTGGTGCTTCAGGTTAAGAACAGTTTCAGGTTAAGTACGGACCTCTGGAACGAATTAAGTACTTAATCCGAGGTACCACTGTATAGTTGTTTCTACCTGTGGAATACCCCACCACAAGAAGTCAGTGGAAGATCATCACCCTTTGCAAAAGATTTACTGTACACTGCAGAAAGTAATAGGGTATTCTCTTTCACATTCTCCTCAGCATCAAGCTGCAATTTACAGCTAAAGGCTTATTAAAAAAAAAACCAGAATTGCTGCTTTTCTGTTAGTGCTATACTTAATGCTAGCATTGGCAAGGCACTATTCTGCCTTGAGGTGGGATACACAATCTTCCAGTAATAAGCTTCCATTTTTAAAAGGCAGTGGAATCTTGTTGGGCTTGATGATGTTATTTAAAAAAAATAAATTAATGGGTGCATGTGGACCCACACACTTCATTGGTAGAGTCTCTGCCTCCAAGGAAGAATTTAAAATCCCATCCAGGCACTGACCAGACAAAGAACAGCTTGTGTGTTTCAGCAGGTGGCTGCATCATGCATCTCCAGTTGATTCCTTAGAGTTTAAAAAAGATGTGGGGAGAAAGGGGAAGTTGCATCAATCATTCCTAGCGATGTCACAGGCATTAGCCAATGAATGCCTGTGATATTCATGCACCTACATAGCACCCACAACCATCATTGCTGCTTGCCTACCAGTCAGGCTATTTTCTCAGTGACAAAACGTCGTTTGTAGGTTGGAACTGGGCAATATACATTCAACACAAGTGCTGCCTTGAAGAAAGACACACCTGGGTTCTCTGCAACAATTGTGTAACATTTGTGCATTTATTGTGTACAGGCACACTAAAAAAAAAGTCCAGAGGGGTAGCAATTTCAGTCATGAACTCCTGGGAATAAGCCAGATTTCACCACTAGGGGGCCTTTTGCATTATGTCAGATGAGTTTAAGGCCAATAAATTTGGTACACAGGGTTCCTTCTGTTAAGGGATAAGCAGCTCCACCTTTCAATATTCGTTGCAGACCTCATAATGAGTATGACTCTTGCCAACAACTCCTGCTTTATTCTGCCTGTCATATTTCCCTGCTATTGGCATCTTGCATGGTAATGATAGGCAGCTGCCACCACCCATGTTCTTTGAGATAACCAGCCTCATTTTATTTGGATCTTGTCTTGGTGCCTCTGAGTCAGCTGTGATGTCAGATCTGTGCTCTTGGCATGGACAGTTCAACTTAAAACCCAATCTCCCCAGTTGTAGCTTCTTGCCTAGAACCTTGTGAGCGATGCAACATTTTGGGAGCTGATCATCTGCCTGCCTTGTGTTTTGTTAATGAGGTTTATCTTCTTTTATTAACACTGCACCGTGTGTATGTGGTGTCAGGGTGTGCTAGACAGCTTTTTATAGCTCAGCAAGTTTAGAATCGGGGACCTTTCCCTCCCCACAGCTGCTGCCTACTGTTCTCTCACATCTCTCTACAGTAATTTCGCACGCCCCTGCCTCCCTTCTGAGACACGGTCTCTTGGCTAGCTCTCAAGTTTGTCTGCCTAGAGGACCAAGCGCTAGGAACATCAGTCTAAAGGATGGGGGACCTGTGCCCCCCCCGATGTTTATGACCTCCAGTTCCCATCAACCCCAGCCAGCAAGACCAAAGGTCAAGTATCATTGGAGTGTACTTCAATGATGTATGGTGTGTGGTGGTGGAGTGTCATCTGGAGGACCTAAAGAACAAATTGCTTGTTGTAACCATACATGTCCATTCAAACCCTGAGAGCTGCTTGTGATTTGGAGTGAGGAAGGCTGGAAGGGAGTGCTTAACCTGGACATCACTTGCCTTGAAATATTCCCAACCCTTCACTTTGGGGTTCCAGAAATGTTTGGAAATGGAGGTGGGTTGGGAGCAGAAAAGCAAGTGCTGGGGAAAGAGTTCAAGTCACACATTCCACACAACGGCTACCCTTAGCCATGGTCTGCATTGCTTCCAGTCTTAGAGGCAGTATGTCTCTGATTGCTAGCTGCTGGTAATCACCAGTAAAAGTCATGTCTTGCTTGTAGGCATCTAGTTGGCCACCGCAGGGCTGCTCTTATCTTAAGTCTCAGTCAATGGATTCAGGATTGCAACCTGACTTTGTGGTCATAGGTGGTGCAGTAGTTAAGAGTGTTGGACTGAAAGATCCAGATTTCAATCACTGCTAGAGCCATGAACCTCATTCCGTGACTAGGAACGACTGCCAGGGACTGCCCTGCTCCTTCCTTTTTGCATAGATGCAGGGTGGGAGCCCTGGTGGTCAGTAGGGCTTGCTGGTGGAGAGTGGCTGAGAGGCAAGCTGGCAGCTAGACAAGCCATGCCATTTTTCTGCCTTGCAGTGAGATCTGATAAGGAACAGCTGGGAGAGACAGAGGTGTGGACAGCGAAGGTTCAGAGTTATTATTGTTGTTTATTGAATTTGTATACTGCCCTTCATCCGTAGATCTCAGGGCAGTTCCTTATAACTGAGGAGGAAGGTAAGGGCGTGAGGCTCCAGCCAAGCCCAGCAGGAAGAAGGTGCTGGAGAGGAACTAGAGGAGGAGCAGGCCACAGGGAGAGGCCTCAGATGACAACTAACCAGTTCCCCAACAGGGAACTGCTGAACTGTATTCAGGGGGGAATCGGAGTGTGATGGCACACCTTGCTCCTAATAAATATGTGAATTAAACAATCCAGTGGTTGTGTCTATTTTGTGTGAAGGAAGAGAAGGACCAATGGCACAGACACATGGGCTTTTGATGTACCCTTGCACATAGAAACCCAACAGTGATGTTGGGCCAGTCACTATTTCTCAGCCTTACCTATCTCACATGTTTACCTTTCCAAACTATAAGGCCATGACAATAAGGGCATAATTGCACAGATACGATTTGATCACTCTTTCCTTTCTCTTCATTACATACCCCACAAAAGGCTGTGTTTCGTGTCACCATGTTGTGAACCAGCCCAAGAGCAGGAGAGGCAGTATAGAATTATTTTAAATATGGGCATTCACTTCTTTCTGTTTTTTTCCTACAGTCTATTACACTTGGTGCCATAACCTTTCTTCTTTGTGGCATGGAGTCATTTGAGTGACTGTCAGGTCTCAGTATGGTTGGCTTATCGAGTTCTGGGAGATGGGGAGGTGGCTGTCTCTCCAAGAGGGCCAAAAGCAAATGTGGAGTCTCAAAGAGGTAGGGATTAAGTTTCAGAACAGTGAACAAGGATTAGAGGGATCCAAATCAAGTGAGCTCCTCTCCTTTTGAGAGTTGTGTTCCTCTATCCTTCAAAAAGAATTCCAGTATGTGGAACATATTGTGTCCTTATATGGCAAGTTGTATCAGCCTCATTTCCCCCTCCTCAAATATTAAGGACCCAGGATCTGTGTCCTCCTTTGCTTTTGGTCAGCTGAAGTACTAGTGGGGCCTTTCTTTGAGTGAGCACTTAGGTCAGGAGCAGGGAGCCTATGGCCCTCTAGATGTTGCTGGACTACAACTTCCATCAACCCCAGCCAGCATAGCCAATGGCCAGGCATGATGGGAGTTGTAGTCCCAACATATGGAGAGCACTATGTCGGCTACTCCTACCCTAACATAACACTGTAACACCACCAGGAAAAAAGAACAATGGGGGGGGGCGAGGAAAGGTCAGTATGGAGTTGTAATTCACATCAAATGTGTGTGAGTAATATGTGCACACAGCTGGCTCTTCAGGATTTATCTCAGGTATTTTGACTGGGCAAACAAGCCTGCTGAGGTAAAACATACAGGGATGGAGAAACTGTGGCTCTCTAGATGATCATGCACCCCACTGCCATGAACCCCAGCCAGTTGCTTATGGATGATGGGAGTTGAAGACCCAAAATATGAAGGCCGCATTCCTGGCACAGAACCTGAAGATTGGTCGGAAGTAGATGTTTCTGAGACATAGGCACAAAGTCTGAAATACTACCTGCTTCCTAAAGAGTTGCTCTCCTAAATTTCCTCCCACGTTCTGAAGAAGGCAACTTGAATAGGATGGACCATATCCAATATATGGATGAAAGATTAACTGTATTTGGAAGTGTTCCTTCTCACAATTTTTTTATTCTGCAGGAAAATTATTTCTCTGAGAAGAGCCTGCGGCTGGGATGCTGAGGAAATGTGGGCTGGGTCTGAAGGGCATTGGCTAAGCTTTATTTGCTTCTCCTTATCTTGTGTGGCTATTTATTGCACTGCACATTTTCTCAGGTGACGTTGCTCCTCTCACACATTTTTGAACTATGCATCCTTTCTCTTTCTCTTTTTAGGAAGCAAAACTCGGGAAGGTGTTGCAGGTGTGGCCTCAGGTATTGGCTGCTTGTGTTCTCCTTTCCCATGCTTTGCCTGGTCACTGAGTGGGCGGCTGTGCTAAAGCGATCACAGGCTAACAGGACAAGCGCTGTCATTAAAACCTCTTATGTAACTGGGCCCAGGACAAAGCCTTCCAGCTGCTTCTCACGCGTCTGCAGAGCCAGCTGTGGGGATTGGCTAAGATACCTGACCCCAGCTTTCCAGAGAAGCAGGCATACAAACCTGGAAGCCTTGGTGAACTTGAACTTGCAAAGTACTGGGGCGGGTAAAGGAATGAGCTTACGCACATTGGTGGAGAAGAAACTGTGATGCCGGGTGAGGGCCCAAACGGGGGTGGGTGGGAGGGCCCTATGGTAGAAGAAGGATTATTGCTTGGCCTTGTGAAACGTGTACATAGATAGCAGAGGAGATAGATACAATTCATATGTCTGCTACAGGAGCCTTCAATTACCAGACCCCTGCTAGACTCCCTTCCAGATGATAAGATCCTTTGCCCCTCATTCAGGATGCGAAAGGCCACATGCTGTTAATCTAGAATAAGGAGCTAACTGCATGGCCTCAATATGTTGGTCGCTCTCTTCTGGCTTTCAGTTGCTGAGAAGACGAAGGAGCAGGCATCTCAGCTGGGTGGAGCCGTCTTCTCGGGGGCTGGCAATATTGCAGCTGCCACAGGCCTGGTCAAGAAGGAAGATTTCCCCACTGACCTGAAGGTGAGCATCCCACACTCTTCAGGTGACCTTGAGAAAAAGCACATAGCCCTTGGCCCAGTGGCGTAGCGTGGGGGGTGCAGGGGGGCCGGCTGCACCGGGCGCAACATCTGGGGGTTAGGGTTAGGGGGCGCAAATCCACGGGTTAGGGGGCACAAATCCACGGGTTAGGGGGCGCAAATTACTTGCCTTGCCCCAGGTGCTGACAACCCACGCTACGCCACTGCCTTGGCCATATAAAAGTCTCCCATAGAAAGGCAGCTGATCCTTGGAGCCTACTGGGACTATCAGTAGATACGATGGGCATTTGGGATTGGTGCAAGATTCCACTTGCCTTGCTCCATCCCACAGAACAGAATCTTGGATATGGTATGGAGTTTTGCTGTATGTTGCTCTTGACAGAAGATAAGCACAATTGGTTGAGCAGCAGAAGATGGAAAGGAAACAAACTTGTGTGACAGTGACACGAACATGTCCAGGATGCCCATTGTCCTGGCACCTCTCAGACTGAGGTACATAAGCAGTGTGGACAGATACAGGCATGCATGGGCAGAAGAACAAATGCCCTTGCATGAGAATATGTGTACTGTGTGCTACATATCAACATGTGATTAATGCTCACATGGGCACATTGTAAGTCTCCAGGCCAGTGACAACTGCACATTCCAGAAGGATGTTTGCATACATTTATGTCGGCATCTCACTTCCGTGTGCATCGATGTGCTTCATGTTGTGTGCGAACATGTACGTTTGTGCCGGCATGTGCTTCGAAGCCTGCCTACGTGCACGTTTGAGAATGAGTGTGTTTCTCACAGTAGGTGGGTGGGCGGGCAGCCTGCACTGAAACGGTCTGGCAGCTGCAGGGCTGGTCGATCTGAGGAAGGGCTCTCGAATCTTGCAGCCGAGCTGCCACAACGAGCTGAGCCGTTTGCTTCCAGCTTAGCTTAAAATAGCAACAGCTGAAGAAGAAATGAGGCCAGCGCAGCCAGGCAGGAGCAGGCACTCTGTTCTACTCAGCATGGGGGAAGGGAGCTGTGCAGCGTCCCCCCTTCTCCCCACTGAACAGCTCCTGTCCCTGGATGAGAAGCACTGTGCAGGGCCAATCACAGCTCAGCCCTTCCTCAAACGGAAGGTTGTAGATCTGCCAGCCACTTTTGCAACTGAACTGGGGAAACAGAATAATCGAGCGTATATTAAGGCTTCATCCAGACATCTAAACATGTGTAATACAGGCCACCTGACCTGCCATTTTTTGTCAGCCGGACTACATATTTGAAGTTAGGTTCTGGGCATGGAACAAAAATGGAAATTCTATATGTACCAGTGACAATTTCTGTTCTTCATATGTGTGGGGATTGTCCCCGCTCCAGGGTCAAGAAGGCAATTCTCCAGTTTTAATATTTAGGGGAGACACTTCAAACCAAGGCAACATTTCTAATGACAACTCTAAATTAGAACAAGCAAGCCCAAAGAGGCAGCAACAGATTGAATTTGGGCCTCTGAAGGGCAGACTACAGACTTAAGTAAAAATGAATTTATTGATAAAAATATGCAGTAATAACACACCTTTCCACTTATGTGTGGGGTGAACCTCCAAATCATTCCATAGGGCAGGAATGGGGATCCTGTGGCACTCCAGAGGTTGTAGACTGTAACTCCCTCTGTGCCTGATCATTGGCCATGTTATATAGGGCTGATGGGGAGTTGTAGTCCAAAAAACAGCTGGAGACCCAAGTTTGGGAAACCCTGAAGCTGTTAAATTAAGTTAGTTTGTGTTCATATATTTCCTTTTTGTATTTACTTACGATTATTTCTAATTGCTTCTAATGTGTCATTTGAATCATTATACTTATTGAGCACTCAATACATTGTCAGCCACTTTTTGTGGGACAATTTTGTGGGAAACCAGCATACAAATAAACAAGGATGCTGAATGAGAGCAGTAGCATCTCCTGGACCTACAGTGTCCCTTTTGTTGGAGTGTGAGGAAGTGAGATGTATTGTGACACCCGTGGCTGTGATAACCTCTGCAGCTGCTATGCATGGGATATCTCCCTCTAGCCCTGTGGGGAATGTATTGCTTGAGGCTCTGTTCTTTGCTCTGGGAATATTACAGCATGCTTGGGTGAGGCCGTGGCCAAAGGTGGCTTTGATCCAAAGAAATTTCAAAGTGAGGATGGATATTATCCCCCTTCACTGCAGTGGGGTAGGGGAGTGTTTTGACTCTTGATGCCCTCTGGTCTTCCTTGGAGAAGACGACACTGATTGCCTGAGTGCTCTCCCACCCTGTCCCATTGGGGCAACACTTGTGGGGGGGTTTCCCGCCAAGGCGTCCCTGTGCAGATCTGCCATGACCATATTTCATGCAGCGAGGAGCTGTGTGACATTTTGTTTGAAAGCCTAGGAGGGAAGTGAGCATAGACAGCGGTACTGAATCTCTTCCTCTTATTTGGCACTCTATGGAAGTGGTCCAGACTTCAAACTCCCACTGACGTTAGTCATGCAGGAAAGAGGCAAAGTGTGCTGTAAGGGGACAAATTATCCTTGCCAATGCAGCCAAGCTACGAATCAGAACAAGACAAGCTATGAGAGGTCTCTCTGTTCCACTCTCCCAATGCTTGACTTGCCATAATGGGTGGCGACTGCTGTTTGGCTCTCATAAAATGCTGGAGTCTGCCTGTGATGAAGACAGTAAGTCACCTGGAGGTTGAAAAGAGAGGACCTCCCTCCTCCCCAAATGAAAAGTGGAGATGGTCTTCCCAGCCCCAGAGGGACCTATTCCTGTACTACCTGTCCTCCTACAGTAGAGAGATTCTAATTCCAAAAGTTCAAGGAGAGAGGAGCCTATAAGAATGGGACTACTTTAATACAGAGCATGAAGGCAGTTATTCTTCCAAGGTGGTGAGTCTTGAAGGCAGCTGGCCAAACCTGCAAGAACAAGACCTGAGAATCCAGAGAGGCATTCCAAGAAAGCTCCTGAGTAATTAATTGTTAGAAAAAAACATCTTAGGGACTGATGCCTATAAACCTGCCTGGGACTTTGCAGAAAATAAGGCCTGCCTCTCTGCAGCTGTAAAAACACTTGCAACAGAGTCAGAATGAGTGTCAGCAAAGCTAAAGGGTAGGTAGCAACAACTGGCAGTCCTTGGGCTAAACCCTGTCCTCATCTGCACTCTCCCTCCAGGTGCATATCCAAAGACAAAAAGCTATGTGACCATAGGACTAGTTATTAGGGCCCTATAACTGCAGAGGTGGACTCCGGCCCTTGACTTCTCCTTTTCAACTAATATACTAATTATATTAGTATTCAACTGATTAAGTAGGGTTGTTAGGGGCCGCTGGGCTTACTTACTTCTCCTTTCCATAGTGTCAGGAATGCTCAGTGCTACGAAGTACTTGCTCTTTTTTGTTCTTAGTAAAAGTTTTCTAAAATATTACTGTAAAAGGTGCTCACATCTTACAGTATACCTCCCACAGCATCTGCAGCTTGCTGATTTTGACTCTGCTGGGCTTTCTAGAAGAGACACATGGGAAAGACACTGTCAGTGCTTAATAAGATGTTATTCTTTCCACAGCCTGAGGAGGTTGGTCAGGAAGCTGTGGAGGAGCCACTGATAGAGCCACTGTTGGAACCTGAGGGTGAGAACTACGAAGAACCCCCGCAGGTGAGTGGAAAAATTAAGGCAACCTGATGAACAAATGGGGGGGGGGATGCTGGGAAATAAAGTATCTTGGCCTCTCACCAGCCCCCTGTGAAACAGACCTGCACACATCCTAACAACTGATGCAGGATGGGTGTGGTCTCCATTAAGAGGTCACAAGCAAGCAGGTGGTGAGGAAAGGGGAAATACTATAGTATGCATGCAAAATGTTGTAAGTCCCAGGTTCAGTCCTGGCATCTCTAGGTAGGGTGGGGAGAGACTCCTGCCTGCAACCTTGGAGAGACCTGAAACCCAATGTAGACAATATTGAGCTTTGATAGACTTGTGTACTGGGAGGCTTCATTGGGAATTTGAGGAAGCAAACTGGTTGTATGGTCATGCAGGAGAGTAGAGTAGCTGCATTCACAGCAGCTCTTACTGGTCTAATCTGTGCAGATAAATGTAACTGAACAGAATGTGGGAAAGGCTGTATGTTTGAGTTGGCTAGGGCCCAGCTTGGGGACAGCTATAACGTATGGTGGCTAATGCAATTGGCACAGCCAACCTAACAGAAGCTTAGCAAGGGCAATATAGGAGTAAGCCCAGGGCCTGTATCTCAGGTAAGCTTATCCATGTGGGGTCTACCTGGTCACCTCCAGTGCTGGGTTCTGACTCACATCCTCGTTTCACTTCATGACATTTATTCTTTTCAGGAGGAATATCAGGAATACGAGCCGGAAGCATAATGGCTACCCCTGTTCCCGACACTTCCACCAGCAGCACAATAACAATAATGACCCTCCCCCTCCCATCCCTCCTCCACCTCTCCAAAGGAAGGCCTTGATGCAGATGGCGATGGAGAGGAGCCCCAACACCCCATCCTGTCATGAGTTCTTCCTCCAGTTCTGCTCCAAGGGACCTCATCGGGATCTGTGTTTTATGTATCGTGGTCTTTAGCATTAAGAGAAGAATTCTGAAGGCAAACCCTGGCTGCAGCGGTTTGTGCGCGCGCACATTTGCGAGCCCAGCCTTACTGCCCTGTCTCCCTCCCAGCGCAGTAAGGCCAGGCTTCCTTGTGTCAGTAAGAAGCATGTTGTACCTTCTCCGTTTTTAAGCAGAGCATTCCATCACCTCGGCCAGGACCCTGCATTGGGCCTGCTGTACATTTGCTTGCACGTGAATCACGCCAACTCCGCTTCATTACCATTGGTGGAACTTTTTTTTATATCTCTGAATGGATTGTTTACGCCTTTGTGATCTGTCCCTTTCCTGAGCCCCCGCCCCTGGCCTTGTAACAGAGACTCCCTGATTTTGACGGTTCAGAAGTTGTGTCTGTGTATCCCAAACAAAAGGAATACCCTCCCTCTCCTGCCCCCAGCGCTCTGTGTTGTGACTGTGGCATGGATATATACCTCCCACTGTCGCTGTGTGTGCAATCCTGGGGCAACTGCCAGTGACACAGCTGCCCCTGTGTCCATGAATAAAGCCAACTCTTGTCTGTACCTTCTTGTCTGCCTCCACATTGTTCACAAGTCAAGAGGAAAGCAGCGGCCTTGCTGTGTGCTGCAACCAGGAGTGGCTTTTATAGGCCAGGTCTCCTGTAGCCACTCTGAAACAGTGCAATGAATATATCCTAGGAGTAGGGAGAGGCATCGCTTCTAGCAAGGAAAAAGTAAAAACAGATTCAACCCCAGTGGAGGCTCAAGTATAGGTACCCAGATGCAAAGGACAACAAGGTTCCTTTTAATATTTAAAATGAAACAGGCATTTCAGCAAATACAACCTTAGAGGAGATCAAAAATAAAACTGATAGTATTATAAAGGCTTTTATAGATATCCATGATATGGCCACTCTTAGAAAACGGTGTACAGTTTGGGCCAACACATTTCAAAAAAAGATATTGTGAAGTGAGAAAACAGGCAGAAAAGCATAACAGAAATAACTGGGGCTGGAACTCCTATAAGGAAAGGCTACATTTGGAGCTTGGAGGGTTTTTTATTTTTAAAAAAAGCAAGTAAGGAGAGATCAACATTTATCAAATTATGCAAAGTTTGGAGAAAATGGGCAAAACTTTCTCCCTCTCCTAACATTAGAACCCAGGATCACCCAACAAAGTTTTAGGATGGGAAAAGGATGTGCTTCTTCACACAGTGCATAGTTAATTCATGAAATATGCTACTACAGGATGAGATTGCTACTAGTGTTATAGCTTTAAATGGGGATTTGTGGAGGACAAGTCTTATCAATGGCTATAAGCCATGGTCACTATATGCTACCTCCAGTTGCAGAAAGTGTACGCCTTTGAATTAGCAGTTGTTAGGGAATAACTATAAAAAGGTTAAGGGACCCCTGACCATTAGGTCTAGTCACGGACGACTCTGGGGTTGCGGTGCTCATCTCGCTTTACTGGCCAAGGGAGCTGGCATACAGCTTCCGGGTCATGTGGCCAGCATGACTAAGCTGCTTCTGGCGAACCAGAGCAGCGCATGGAAACACCGTTTACTTTCCCACTGTACTTCCTACTTGCACTTTGACGTGCTTTTGAACTGCTAGGTTGGCAGGAGCAGGGACCGAACAACAGGAACTCACCCCGTCGCAGGGATTTAAACCGCGACCTTCTGATCATCAAGCCCTAGGCTCTGTGGTTTAACCCACAGTGCCACCCGCTATGGGAGAGGGTTGTTGCCTTTGTGTACTGCTTACAGGTTCCCACAAGGGGTCTACTTGTCCACTGAAGGTTGCAGGACGCTGGATAGATAAACCTTTAGTCTGATGGACCAGGTAGAGCTGTCTCAAGGCCAGGACAACCTCCCCAGGCCTGGTGCCAGCAGTTCTACTGCCTAGACCAGGACTGCCACCTCCCAAGAGCAACACTGGGAGGTAGGAGGTGGAAGAAGACTAACTCGCTGGCACAGCCACCGCTACAGCAGCAGCAAAATGTTCGTCTGGAGAGGTCACTGCACCATCACCATGAAGAGGAGGAGTGTCAGAGATACTGGGAAATGAAAGCAGAAGGGGAGCCTACACAGTGTGATTTGCCTCAGGCCCTGCACCTGCAAGGTTCTTAGGTTAAGCTGCACCTGCCAAAATTTGGTCTCTTACACATCAGTACTTAAAAAGATACAGGAACCTTTTCAATCTTTACATCTAGTGAACCTAACACTAAGGCAGCTGCTGAGAGTGTTTCAGGCACTAATTACTACATGTTCAAGTGCAGTGCTGTCCATGTAGCAGATGAGGGAAGACAGGATGTACAACTCTTGCTGAGCAAGGTATTCAATGTACCTCTCTGTACATTTGGGAAAAGTGAAATGCCCACTCAAAAGCTGTTGTTCAGACAGGCTGCAACAGAGGGAATAAATTCTGTGCTTCTGAAAATTGAAAGATGTTTAATATAACACAGTTTTGTTGGATGCATCCTTTTCAAGTATGGGCTCTCTTCTGTGATGGTTAATCTCTGCTAAGCTGCCCAGCCAACACTGGTATCATTGCTACAATAAATGTTAGAAAAGGCTTCTGGAGGCAGACAATTTTTGCATTGTTTTGGTCTATTAGAGATTGCACAAATCTCTAGCCATATATATTTAAATCCTTTTAAATAAAACACACAAATATTAGAACCAACCTAACTCTATGCCCCTTATCAATAGCAAAGGTCTTCTGGATAAACATGTCTAAGTGTCTTCCACCATGGCCCATGTTCCAACCTCTTATTTTGATTTTACCAGTGCCTGCACATATAGCAGTCCACATTTTTTCAGAGCTTTCAAACACTCAAGTCGGCTAATGGGGCCAGGCTTTACTTAGTACATGCTATGTTGATTATTGGCTTAATGTGCTGTGTAACAGTTCACAGCTATTAACTGTGGTTTTCAGTAAAGCACCCACAAATTTGTCTGATGCACATACACCACGGTCATAGTGGTGGCAAACATGCATACATAAAAGAAATTTAATATCAAGCTACCTGGGTGATGTCCCCAGTAAACATTTCCAAATGCATAATTTCACACTTAGAACTACTGCATTTTTTCAAATGAAGTCAGTTTATCTGCATAACTCAACCCCTAACCTAAGGTCTTTCTCTAAGACCATCAGATAAAACACTGAATAAAATACTCCTAAGAGACCAGAAATATAATTTCCTTTATTCATTCAGTATCTGTGCTGATAATACCTACGGTATATTTTTCCATTTATTAGTGATTTGCTAACAATGGTCATAATATGTAGTACGGGAAGAGGAATGAAGCAAAAATACTACATTCTGAGAATTGGAAAAAATTGGCGCCCACAGTGAAGGCCATTGATGTAGATCACAGGGTAGGAAAACTCACAATGTGAAGGGTGGTGACTCATGCTGTGAGTTGTTCTAATTTAAACGATAAGAGTGGGAAAGTTGCTGTGGGAATGCCAATCCTTGTAACAAGCACAGTGTCTAGACAAGCTTACAGCCATTCAGCAAAAAATGCACACTGCAAGTAGTGCCGTAAATGAGCATGTTAACAAAATGTTACAGTCACTGCCAGATACATTGCTACAGAGGTAATACCTTTTTGTCTGCTCCCGCTCCAAGTCCATTTACGCGATCTGGGGTTTTTTTCTGAGCCCTATAGGTGTTCAGAAAAAAACACCCTTGGATAAAAAGCAGCGAAGAGTACCTGTACAATTTCATTGTACCATGAAAGGAGGAAGAGCATTAGCAGAGTTATTAACTAACGGACAGTAAGTTTGTGGCCTTGATAGAGTATATTTGTAAATTGCTCTAAGATACAAATTCATGTTAATACTGCACACTGCTAGCATGCCAATAGATGACTTCAAACACAGTGAAAATCCATAGTTATTAAGAACTTTTACAGAATGCACAAACTTACATATAAGTCTGGTTCCCTGTGCACTGAACGGCCAGCACACAGAATTGCAGAAATTCAGACACACATAATGCGCAGCCGAGAAGCTACCTCATATCTTGCCTATTCTGACACTAGCGGCTTCCCCTTTTCCATTCTACAGGCAACTGGGATGGGACACTGCTAGAAGGAAGTCTACTTGGAGAGAAGAAAGGGTTTGCTTTCTTCTTCAGCCCAAAGAAAGTTTAGGTTCAAGTGGCATTAACTAATTTGACATCTGCAACGACAGCCTGATCTATCAGACTGAAAGTGGCCTGATACTTTGCTTCTATTAGTAGAAAAGCAATCCCTGTTGGAGAGCAACCAGAGCCAAGCTGCCCAGATTGCAAAGCAAGGTCACAAGCAAAGGAGGAAAGTCTGAACTAATGAAGCCAGTATTAGTTTATTGTGGGAAGAGGGTTGAGTCTACCAAGTCTGCTTTCCTACTAAGCTTTTGGCTGGAAAAAAGGCACACTGTATAGCCTCACTATGGTTATATGCAGAGTCCATCTCAAAAAGCAATTCTGGATTTTTAAGGCCAATGTGAAGGTGTTTGAACAAGGAACTATATTAGAGAGAATGCAAACATACATAAAGAGCTAACCAATGTTTTTACAGGGACTAGGTGAATAAAGTGATGGTTTGCAAACATCCCTAAGATTAATAGATTGATTCATATTTCATTTGAAGACTTCAAACAATGGAAATTCTATACATTCGTTTCTTGGAATATTATTTCCAGGTCTCTTGTGATCATTACTCTTAAAGCATCCTACCACTGATGCTGCTGTATAAATAAATATCACATCACTATGCATATCAATATCCAAAACGATTAATACAGCTGCCTGGTAGCTGAGAATAATCCTAGAAAGTATTGTTCCTAAGCAAGATGAAGAGACTCCAGTCCATGAAAGCTGTTCTTGGTCCAAATCATGCAAGGAACATCTCTGGATTCAGATTCCAGTTTCTGGCACATTAGCCAAAAACTTCTTATCAGCCAGTGTGGTGCATTCCCAGCACACAAACCAGCAGCAGTGAGGCAGTCAACAGTGCCTCCTCCTGCACTAAGCCATTTGCCATGCTGACTGCAATGTCCTTCTGGGGTGATTTCTGCAGCATGACTGAGCAGTTAAGCTCAGGGCGACAGCAAACAACACTTCTTCCCAACACTCCAAGTTGTATGGAGGGTGCATGTCACCAGAAGCACTGGTTGTTTTCCAGTGATGTATTCACTGAATCTGCTGGAAAGGATCCTTCCTCCAGCTTTACCATAAGAAACGCAGCAGACAAGCGCAAACCTTTTCAGCAAGCAGCAGAACCTGGCACACCTGCTACCAATTAAATAGGCCCCAAGCCGCTAAAACGTGACAAGGCTTGTGATCAGCCAGCCAAATCTGCTGAAATTCAGATTAGCACAGAATGCTTCATTTCAGTAAAATCATGAAGTAAACTGATACTAAGGTCTCCACTAGCCACTCAATCTTATGTTCACGTTCCAAAGAGATTGCAGATGTATTGGAAAGGGTTCAATAAAGAACTGAGGATAGATGTACAGAAGTAAGGATTCATATGCAAACATTTTCCTCCACAGTGAAGTGAATTCTTGTAGTTATCTCACAATGGAATTTTTATGGGCATCCCAGTGTTTTCAGAATTATTCAATACATCCAATCACAGCCCAGTCCAACCTAAGTCCATATGGGGGGAAAATCAAGCCTGTCCATGCTAATCATGCTAATCTGCAATCATAACATAAATGCTAAAACATTCACAAGACTAGCTCCATGGTTCAAAAATAACCTCCCCTGCTCTCTAGTGAGCATATGATATCGCTAATCTGCTCCAAACAACAGCTCTTCAATCCAGTGTGTAAGGCTGAAGCTGGATAACTGCAGGTGACAATGTACAGAAAAACTATGTGCCAGCTGGGAGAGAGGAGGAGCTGTCCAGCACAGTAAAGCTCAAAGCGATACGGCCGAAATTGGACATTACCTATGACATATTTGGCATTCCTATCAGCCACCATTTACAACTGTGATGATGAGAAGTGCCCATCCAGTATGAAACAAAGTTAAACTTGAACCAACAACATGGATGAATAGAAACACCATAAGTAATTAGCAAGTAGTGAGTTAAAATTCCAGCCAATAAATTTGTTAGAAAAGCAACACTGGGACGACAATCTTTCAGAGTAGGTTTTAAAGGCTGAACTGTTCCATAGGGCCAATAATCTTCACATCACTGGTAAACCAAAAGACAATATATCACAGTTACAATGTGAATCTTTTCCAAACGTCCAATCCCCATTGTCTAGGAGCAGCAGGTCTGTCACGAAGCAGAGGTTCCTCTTTCTTGTCATTCATCCTCCCTGAATCACAGTTACAGGGTGCCATAGCTGCCTCTGGCTTTTGCTGTGTCCTAAGCCTACCGCAATATGAGAAACAGCTTCAGCCAACAGGCAAACTGACTGGATATCATTGTACAAACAATAGTAACTTCAGCAGGCTGACTAGACTACACATGTGTGATGTTGTTTCTGGACAAACACTTTATTGGCACCTATTCACCCAGCCTTGCAAGCATACTTGCAACAAATACAATCCTTTTGAGCAAGCAGCCTCACCAGTAAAGAATATGCCATTAAAGACCCCACAGCCACACAAGTATACTGATGCTCATAGAGCCAAGGCTAAGATCTTCTTTTCTTATCCAGAGTTTTGGGCACCAATACATACAACCTGTAACAACCTGTACCCTTCAAATGTTGTTAAGACAAAAAATGCAGTAAGATGTCCTCTGGCCAGCTATCAGGATGGACATAGGCTAAAACCAAAGGTGTGACTGATTCTGGAGCTCTGCTGGAAGTGGGTGAGGAACAGTAACTTGATTGTTCTAATTGAGATTCTGACAACAGGAAGGTAGGCTTAGTATCTTGTATCAAGCAAGAGTATGTCGAGATTTACTGACATATTCTGAGAAAATGCTGTGACTCAGGAAACAGCAAGCCTTTAGTATAGCTGTGGAAAAAAGAGATTCAGGTACTAGGAATGCAAATGAAGGGTACACCACAACTAGGGTGCAACACAAGAGAGAACAGAAAACATTAGTGTGGATTTTCTATTGTGGCATTTAAATAGAGTATGTATATGGGGAGTATAGTGCAGATAATGCTTGCTAGGACAAGCCTGCAATAAAATATGTGCACAAACTCAGGACCTCTCCTTTATGGCAGGAAGAAATAAAGTAGATTCACTTGCAAAGATGGTTCTCATCTGCAGGAGAGGCCACTGAACAGACGGAAAAGCACCATTACCACAGTCCAAGAAGCAATTCAATGTTTAGGACCAAATATTGAGCTAGCTACAATATGGACATAACCCTGAAACAAGGAGATCAGGGCATTCCAAGCATGTGGTAAAGGCAAGCCACATGAAATAAAAGAATAAGACATTAAACTCTAACAGATGGTTAATTTGAACAGATACAGTGTATAATTCAGTAAATCAACAGCTTCTCCAAACGGCTGGCGCCATCTACAGGTCTAAAAAGGAACAGCTCTCCAAATAAATATCAAGGAAATTGGGAACAGGAAAGGGAGGAGTAAGATGTAAACAGAAGGGAAAGCTTCCAGAAATTCACAGCGACACCTCAGGTCTCTTCGCTCACTGTGATGTTCTAACTTCTCACAGGTAACACACACTTTTTCCTCTTCAGGCAACAGACAGAAGGTCAATAGGATGGTAGTCTCAAGAAGTGAAACTTGACTCACTGTAAACCTTAAAAGACATTTTCAACGGCGCAGTAACAGGCAACAGTCCAAGTCTGCGTTATACCTTGTGGCTGCACCCATGATTTTCTAGAAGATAAAACATAAATAGAAATTAGCATGTCCCGGTACTCTTGTCCTAAGCCAAAACTTAAAAAATGGTGGGTTACAAGGAATTAATGCCAATGAGCACTATTCTGATGATATTATAATGAATGTTATAGAAGAATAGAGAAGGATATTAGAGAGGTATCTGTAGGATAGTGATGGCTTGTCCTGTGAAAATAGTGAAAAGAGAAAAATATTGAGTGAATAGACACCTACCTTGGCTGAACATTCCATGGTGAAAGCTAATCCTGAGTGTACAATTCCTTTCTCTGAGGCACCCTATAAGAAAAAAAAACACTGTATGGTTTTTAGTTGTATTTGTATTGCTTTTATTTCTTCAATTGTATTTTATTTTATTGTAATTGCAATACAATATCTAAGTAATAAAATCAGCAGTAAAAATAAAATTGAAAACCATACAGTGTCTAGCACGGCAAATTAAAAATGCTAAAAGAGGTAGAAAAATAATTAAGCCAAGATGCTCAGCAATTTGGAAATGGTTTGGGCGGGGGAGTTTGAGAACCACTGCTCTAAGGACTAGGTGAAATTTATATACAGAAGACTGCACTGAACTACATATTTTAAATGGAGGAGGAATGTCATGGAGAATAGTATGCCCAACACACACATCCCCATCAAAATTCCAAGATTGTCTCAAACAGGGGAGACCTTGTAGGGCCCACATATAGTGGTACCTCAGGTTACAGACGCTTCAGGTTACAGACTCCACTAACCCAGAAACAGTACCTCGGGTTAAGAACTTTGCTTCAGGATGAGAACAGAAATCGTGTGGCGGTGGCGCTGCGGCACCGGGAGGCCCCATTAGCTAAACTGGTACCTCAAGTTAAGAACAGTTTCCAGTTAAGAACGGACCTCCGGAACGAATTAAGTACTTAACCTGAGGTACCACTGTATCTCCTATGATTATGGGGCCACATTTTCATTAGCTGTAATCTGCTGTCACATATGTTCTGCAGCACAGATAAGAACTCAAAGTGTTTAGCAACCCATAACCGGATATTCAGACTCTGTAATTTCTCTCCGCACACGGATTGGGCAGAGCCTAATCTTTTACTCACTGTTATTGCCATAATGTTGCAAACAATGCTGAGATGAGGAAAAAAGTAAGTAAAAAATAAAAGCTATTCTACATGTTCCTGCTTGACTCAGTCCCAGAACTGAAGAGTCCCATCATGTTACTTATTGCATCTCTAAGAGAAGGATCCATGCATTTCCAGTTCTAGTTCTGGCAGCTCTTGGTTAGATTGCTTCAAGAGCCTCCAGAATAAATCACTTGTGATCCGTTGCTAGGGATATTTTCGTACAGGGAAAACTGGTTGCTTGCAAACCTGAACACACTACAATTTTTCTCCTTTTGCCAGCTTTGTGCATTAGAGAACAGAAGTGGCTTGCTTGGAAAACTAGCTTCCCAGCAGATCACTGTTGGTCACAGGAGGGAAAGGGCAGAAATTGCAGAGCTGCATTGTGCAAACATACTAGCGGAGCCAATTCAGTGCTTCTTCTGGCGCATTTGCATCATGCCAACCTCTCTACTACCTCACCGCCTCCTTCCAGGCGAGCAGCAAGGACCTACCTGACAGGAAGCTAGCACAACTGCTCTGCCCCAGTGAGATGCTTCTGTAGGAAGCTCACCCAATATAAAGAGTGGATCTGATGAGTCAGCTACTACCTAGTCAGAGTATTGACATACACTTGCTGCATGCTTAATAAATGCATATAAGCACATCAGTCTGGTCAAACGAGGAGCATTCTTCATTGTAACTCATTGTAACTTTTTTCTCAATAGTAGCCGAGATGAGGATATTGCAAGGCACTTTGAGGATGCTGCTTTCAGGCTTCTAAGCTTCCGAAATTCAACTATAGTGCCATGATTGTGGAGTGAGAAACACACTTCAGTTTGTCTAGCCTGATATCCAAGGCAGGAGTTTTAGGGATGCCTAACAGTAGGAAAAAAGCGATTAACCTTCCACTGAACCAATGTCTTAAAATGATAACCTTTGAATAGCTCAGAAAGGCTTGTCCTTTGTCCCATAAGTGGACAGTGTTTCCTTTCTGCTATTGTTTACAGAAGGGCCCATATCTAAACCACTTGTATCATCTAACATTTTAACTTTCTCTTCACCAGCACTGGATTTAGGGCAGTGTGGATGGTTCCCCTCCACAGGCATTGAGCCCAAGGGGGTGTAAGTTTGAGAAGATTCATTTGGGGCACTAAATTTTGGCCTCGCACAGGGCACCACATTGCAAAAGATGATCAACGTCTGCCCCTGCTTTCATCAAAATATCAGTTGTATGAACGAACTTTTCCAAGGAAAAATCCACAGGAGCACCGAAAACCAAACATGACAACTTTGGTAAGAGTGTTCCTTTAGGATGAGAGCTACAGTCAAGACAACAGCCAAACTGACAGCACAACCCGTTCCAGGTTAACTGCCAAGAATAAATAGGAGAAAGATGAATACAGAATGCATACACAGTAGCTGAGTTCTCCCCCCTGGAGCTCAGAGTTCAGCTCCTGCCTCAGCTGCCTCAGCTGATTTCTTCGAGGAAAATTTAAACTTGATTTATTGGGCAAGGAAAAACAATTCACAAAGACAACATTCCCCGAGGACCAGAGGGCTTCCCCTCTTAGTTTAATTTTCTTGGCAAGTTAATTAGAGTAAGCAAAGTATTCCTTGGGGGATTGCTCAGCAAACTTAATTCAATAGAGGTGACTTAGACACGGTTCCTGGTACATGAACAGCTAGCCAAGTTTTTTAACCTGAGGGAAGGATTGCTTAGGGGACAAACGTATTTCTCCAGGATTGAAGGGAAACTGGCAGGCTGCCATCTTCTAAACCTGTACAAACAAATGTGTTAGCAGGATACACATTCTGATGAAAAGCTGGTATCCAAGAGTCCACCACCCACCAAACAAAATGTTAGTATTATTCACTTAATGATGCCACAAACAACAACAACAAATAATTTTGTGGAGTCCAGAGGGATAGCTATGTTATTCTGTTGCTGCATAAACAAGAATGCTATAGCACCCAAGACACAGAATAGCAATCACGTATTGATCTAGGATTTCAGTGATCAGGTTCAAATCCCCTCTTCAGCCAGCTATAAAGCATACAGGCTGACTCTTGGCTACCTGCTGTATTTCAGCCTAACCTACCTCACTGAGTTGTTGCAAGCGTAAAACCTTGGGTGGATGGGGGGAATAGTGAATCCCGCCCTGAGTTCCTTGGAAGAAAAACACAGTACAAATATAGTAATTGGTTACAAAAGCTTTCATGGGCCACAACTCACTTTGTCAGAGGTCTAATGAAGTTACCAAACCAGGCACACGCCCTGAATAACTTTTATAGTGATTCCCAGGATTTTGCTGACTTCACATTGGATACCAGTTACCATTCTTAACATTCAATTTGTATCCTTTTATCCTCTTGCCTTGAGAACAGACCTGTTCGACTTATGTAGATGGCAAAAAGGCATTGTTGGCAGATGCCAGTGTATATTATGTTAGAACACATGCATGTGAATAAGTCATTGATTGTATGGCTGATATTGTTGGCTCCAAGATGGTATTGCTCAGATAGATATGGGGACAAAGTATTTGTTCCTGGGACTTTATTTTCCTTGGGTACAGATGGGAAAGACCTCTGTCTGAGACCTAGGGAGCTCTGCCAGTTAAGAGCAGATAGTACTCAGCGAGCTGAGAAAATAGTCTGACTTGGTATAAGGCAGTTTCTTATGCTCATGTGGGCTACAAACTTAATAAAATGTATAAAAGAGAAAAGCAAAAGATAGAAGCCAGAGGTAATTTCCTTCAACATTCCAATATTCTCTCCATTTCATTCTGTCCTGTTTTCATCATCTCCACGCCATCAATTCAAGCAATGCCAACAAAGACGCTTCTATTGTGTACTTTAAGTACATAATACAATGCTTCTAAAACTGTTGGTCCCAGCATATTCCAGGGTGTGTCATACAAGAAATAACTTTCTTTCACTATGAACTTTTGGAGATAGGCTTCCTCCCTTCCTCCAAAAATATATGTAAATTCTATTCAAATACACATTGCATATTTATACTGACATTAAATATGAAATATAAAATATATATGTCGTAGAGGGGTCCCAGTTCAAAGTGTCTGAGAAGCACTGCATACTGTTTTTCTGAGATATGCATTAACTCTTCTGAGTATCTCATCCATACGGTATTACAGTAGTGCCACCTCCTAGCCTGTTGAGCCCATCCTAGTATTTTTCACATTTGTTGCAAACTTACCCACTACAGCACATTTGTATGTCATCAAAGCAGCCAAGGCCTTTACTTCATCAACAGTAACGGCACTGCTGTAATGAATCCCTGGGGAAAGATAAGAGAAACAAACAGGCACATAGTCAGTGAATGTACAACAGAAATGTATCAATGTATTTGCATTGATAGTCCTCCCCACCTACTCCAGTTCCAAGGGCTCTGAGCAGCACATATAAAAATGTACAATTTTCTGCTCATGGTGGGCACTGAATTTCTATCTATAAAAAAGAGATTGTAGTGTTGGCATAATTAGTTTGGAAGGATGTCCTCAGATTAATGTAAGGCAGCTCAGGCCATTGTAACTTCTGTGTTAGCTGGAGATACTTTGTTCCAGCCACATGTCATCACAATACAAAATAAAATAAATAGCAGGAATTAATTTTTCTAAAGTCACCTTGGAATGATGACCTTATTTGATCCTGCTCCCCTTTTTGTAGGACACTGAGGATTAATGGGGGGATCTGATTAATTGATGAATAATCTAATGAAAAGGGGGGGTGGGAGACAGGGAGATTGGACTTTTTAAAAAGGTGTCAAAGGACACATTCCTCCCTACTATTTTCATACACACACCTGCTATCTGTCAGCAGGCAAGAAAGGTAATCTCATGTATCTTGTGGTGTAGTGGTTTAAAACCCAATCTCTAACACTGGGTATATTTGTAATCGTTTGGTGTATAGGACTGGTAAGACAAACATTATTACATATATTACAATTTTATCCAAAATTTCTGTCTCCCCACCCCCGGGGTCCATTCCCATGGCTTCCCAAAATCAGAAGTGTTTTTATAATGCTAGTTTCAAAGCAGATGTCAGCTTCTGTCAAGTCCTCCTTTCTAAAACAACCCATCACTTTGTGATTGGATTATAAAAGACAGTGGCATAGCGTGGGTTGTCAGCACCCGGGGCAGGGCAAGTAATTTGCACCCCCTAACCCGTGGATTTGCACCCCCTAACCCTAACCCCCAGATGTTGCGCCCGGTGCGGCCGGCCCACCCTGCACCCCCCACGCTACGCCACTGATAAAAGAGCAATTTCTAGGATTGATGGGTGTAAAAAACTAAGACAGTGCTAAGGACCACAGACTAGGAAGCACAGCCCAAGTGACGGTAGTGCTTCTATAGTGAGCTAGATGGTAGTATTAACCAAGTAAGAGAAAAGAAGCAGGATGTACACCACAGTTCAAAGGAGTTCTACTCTTAGAACCATACTTATTCACATTCATTGCAGGATAGGAATCTTGTCGAGCTGTTGCCATAAGCGGCAAAAGCAAAGACAAATGCAGTTCACCAGTCCTGTGGCCTGCCAGGTGCTTGATCAATCCTCTCATGTTTTTGCAGTCCCACCCTTTCGTGGCTGGTTGGCTGTTTTGCCTGATGGTAACATGTCTGTCAGACCTTTTCCTTTGCTTGTAACAAACGCAAGTCAGTTACAGCAAACATAAACACAAATAGTCTTGTGACTCCTTAAAGACAAACACATTTGTTTCAGCATAAACTTTTGTGGTCTAAAGTCCTCCTTTATCAGAGACAGGATAACTGAAGGGAGCCACTTCACCTATCTGCTGACGTGTGGGGCTAGAACTCATTGCACAGTAACTGTGCAATCTTATGCATCTGCACTCCGAATTAAGTTGCATGGTGGTCAGTGAGGCTCACTCCTAATAATCGCGTTTAGGATTTCACAAGGATCTTTTCAAATGCCGCTAGCTTCGTTTGGGAAGGTTTGCTTCTGAAACCCTTGCCAACAGAGGAAACCCCCGGGTTGTTACCCGCAGCCAGGCTCCCCCTCCCTTTGCAGAGCAAGCGGTTCTGGCTGTGCTGGGCCCGGCAGGCCTGGATCACTTCCCAGTTGCCGCAATCCCTGCGGAAAGGGAAGACCACCTCCAGGACGTGGCCGGAGTCCGCAGCTCCGGATGGCCGTGAGGATCCCGTGAATCCGCTGCTCCCGCCAATTCTAGTCTTTGGGGCTGTGGAGCCGCTTCACCAGCAGAATATCTCGACCATGCCCAAGCAGGGCTCTCTGCCCCGCGCGCCTTAGCGGCGTTCTTCCTTCCACCTGCGCAGCACGAGC
This sequence comes from Podarcis melisellensis, assembly GCF_964234715.1. Lineage (NCBI taxonomy): Eukaryota > Metazoa > Chordata > Lepidosauria > Squamata > Lacertidae > Podarcis > Podarcis melisellensis. The sequence goes on along the minus strand of NC_138529.1, from coordinate 66,790,333 downwards.
GCTTTCCCGCAGGCGGCGGCGGCGGCGGCGGCTTCTCGTGGTCGCCATGGAAACGCGGCCTGGTGCCCCTGGAGCCTTATCAGAAGCCTCTTGGGGCTGGTACCGCGAGTGGTCTACCCCACGGAGGCCGCTTCTCAAGGCAAAACCTTGACACCCCTTAACAACTACCGCATTCCGAGCAGGGGGAGTCAGAATCCGACGTGGTATCCGCCAGCCAGCGCGAGGGACCAGCGCCCTAAACTGAGGGGAAAGGACAGGCGACCACGGCCTACCCTAGCCATTAGAAAGAGGATTAAAAAGGGCGGGAGTCTAACATTGGTTTCCCGTTGGATAGGAATTTTGCCCAGTGGGGAAAGCAGGCGGGGAAAGGAAAGCGTGGCCATTGAAGAAGAAAACGAGGGAGCCGTGAAATGGGTGGGTCTTATGGACAGTTTGTGGAAGAAGGTGTTGAAACTGGTGGAGGGTGTAATTCAAGTGGGTGGGGAGGCGGTATCGATTAACTAGATTTAAATGCAATTCTGGGTGCAGTGGCAGAGATTGCATTCACTGAGCGGATGAAGGAGAGTAAGTATGCAAAGTCCTCCTATTTCCATGCTGTTTCCTATATAACCATGAGGGCTAGTAGCTCTACTTATGAAAACAGGCGTTGGGGTGTGAGGCTTCCTCAACAGTTTCCTTTGCTTATTCCATTCTTAATTCAGCGTTGTACAGATTGGAAAGTGGGAGGGCAGTTTTTAGGATGAATGTTCCTGATTCACTCATGTTCCAGAAGCAGGATTGTTAACTATGTTGTTTATTTGCTTACTTGTTTTTGAAGGTGCAGCATTCCGCATCCACAACTGACAGAAATCAATAAAAACGTTTTCCATTACTTCCTCTGGATCAGCAGTGGAGAGCCTTAGGGCTTGGGGCCAAATGTGGCCCTCTTGGCTTTTTATATTTCCCCAGGCCACAACACTCACTGGCTCTGGCGCCCTTCTTGAGTGTCTTTCCTTGGCTGGAATGTGTCCTTGAATTGTCATAATGTTCCTCGCTTACCTGGATGGAGGACTGAGCGGGGTGTGGGAGCTTGTAGAAACTAGCCTGCTTTACTAAGATGACCTTTGCACCTACTACTCTGCACAGTCTTGCCTTTGACCAAGGCCAAGCCTATTCTTTGTGTGTGGATGATTGCCCCAAAGTGAATGCGGCTTTGGGTTGGAAAGGTCTCCCTGCCCATGATCAAGATGCTAGATTAACCAAGATTCCATAATATCCAACTGTCTACGCTAAACTCTCTTAATGAAATTATCCATGGGCATATTTGTTGGTTAAATTATGTTTGACAAGTCAGTCACTCACATAAATTTCTGAGACATCTATCTGATCTACTGAGAACAATTTGTACACAAAAACTGGTTTTCCTGTGTAGAGCCACTGAATCAGTTTCCTTGGGTTCAGAAGGTTGCTGAATGCAAAGTTTCTGTTGCTGGAAGCCTATCTGGAGCACCCAGAGTGTATATGTGGTTTCCTTCTCTTTAGGGAGGCAGGCACAATGCCTATATAAACATACATTCTGTAAAAGCCAGCCATTTTATGATAGGTTTTGGTTAAACGATGAACAGCATTTACAAGTTACAGTATTCTCTTTTATCGTTCTAGAAGACATGGATGGAGGGTCAATGGATATGAACTGATGCAACTGGCAGTTTCCTAGTCAAATATCTGAGACAGAACACACTACACTCTCTGCTGAGATCAGTGTATAGAGCTCCTTTGGGAAGGCATCGTGACATGTAAGTGCTTGCAGTAGCTTGCCCTACTCTGCAGTGATAGCATAATGTGATAATTGGGAAGCTTTCATTCTTCAGAACTGTCAGCTTGCACACCTCTCCTTGATGCTAAGTTGATCATAAAACATTTAAAAATAAATAAAATGGCTTCATTTTGTTTTTTAAGATTTGTCAAAAATATTTAAGCTCACTAGTTGAGAGCACATCTTCCCAAAGCAGCTTAATGAGGCATTCACCTGACAAATCTCAAAGACTGTAGGGTAGGTGATGCATATTTTATATCCCTGAATATTAAACCCAAAGAAATTAATCACACTTGCTGGAGAGGTTTTTTATTTATTTAAATATTCCTATTCTCCTGTTAATACATACTAGCCTTTAGGAGCCTGGGGGGGGGAACCCTCCCTCTTCCTTGAATTTCCACTATTACTGATTGTTGGGGGTTTTTTAGGTTATTGAGTTTAATATCTAAGCATTAGATCCTAAGGTTTTGATATTATGTACTCTTACATGGAGAGATAATTCTGTTGAATTAAATAGGATTTATGTCAAGATAAATATTCATAGGATTGGATTGCACATCATTCTAATGTTTGTTTGGAAGAAAAGGGTGTGATTTGTAGAGAGGCAAATATTGAAAGGTTCTAAAGCAAGGATGTAGGAAAGACTTCTGGCCCTTGAGCTGGCTCCAGTTTATACCTTGCCACCCCCACCCACTGCAAATAGGATCTCCCTCTCCTCATAAACCTATGGGTACCATTAGAAGCTCTTATTCTAAGCTGGGGGGTGGGGGCTTGTCTGGGGAAAGAAGGGTTAACCCTCTAGACTCTAGTGTAAAAATAATTATTTCAGGTTGCTTGGTTTTATAATAATAAACAATGGATGTTAAGAGAAACAAGAAGATGATGTTGTGCATGTTAGACAAACAAACATGGTAAGGTGATATTGTATATTGGCATTAAATGTTCAAGCTTTTTAGTTGCACAGAATTATCCAAAAGTCATAATGGAATGTGTATTAATTCTAAGGTATGCAGGATACAATAATGAAATTTGAAATCCCTTTTCATTGAAGAAATAATTATGCAGCTTTCTGCTTGCATATGATGCAATATGTTAACCAGGTGTTAGTTAATATATTTTGCATTGAATAGAGAATGTGGATCTTAGAATTTTCATGTATTTTGATAGTCCACTTTGTAATGATATTTGCTAAAATATTTGTAAAACTTCTCTCTTTCTCTCTTTCTGTGAGATTGAGTAACTTTTGCATTGTGCCTGGTTAGATTTCTCTGAGATTGAACAACTTTTGCATTGTGCCTGGTTAATTGTTCTGTGTAAATCAAAAGTTGGCATGACAACGGCTGTCTGTACTAAATCCCACGTTTGCTGATTTTCCTGGTTCTCACCATCAGTACTCCAAGGGCTTGTCTGCATGGTGCTGTCTGCATAGTGCTTGTTGTAGGTCATGCTGATCCCCAGCTAGATGGAATTGTGGACTGAGCACAGTGTGCATAGTCCACATGACAAGAGCAATGATGTCAGAACAAGAAACTATATGCTCCCTTTCTCTTAGGAATACTAAGTGCTGAACATTGGGCTCAATGCAAAACAATAGGATTTCTTTCCTGGACAAAGGAAAAAAACACCATTCAGTTTTACCTATGGAAATTATTTCCCATTATTCACTTCATTAGCATATTTGCATTTCTCCAAGCCATTGAATCAATTAGTTCATCCTCACAACAACCCTTCAAGGGAGATTAGACTGGGATATAATGCCTGGTTCAAATCCTCCTAGTAAATTTACTAGAATTGTAATTTACTGGAATTTTAATCCAGGCAGGTAAAGGTAGAGGTAAAGGGACCCCTGACCATTAGGTCCAGTCGTGACCGACTCTGGGGTTGCGGCACTCATCTTGCTTTATTGGTCGAGGGAGCCGGCGTACAGCTTCCGGGTCATGTGGCCAGCATGACTAAGCCACTTCTGGCGAACCAGAGCAGTGCACGGAAACACCATTTACCTTCCCGGCGGAGCGGTACCTATTTATCTACTTGCACTTTGACGTGCTTTCAAACTGCTAGGTGGGCAGGAGCAGGGACTGAGCAACGGGAGCTCACCCCGTCGTGGGGATTCGAACCGCCAACCTTCTGATCGGCAAGTCCCAGGCTCTGTGGTTTAACCCACAGCGCCACCCACGTCCCTAATCCAGGCAGGTGTTATTGCTGTTTAGTCATGTCCAACTCTTCGTGACCCCATGGACCAGAGCACGCCAGTCACTCCTGTCTTCCACTGCCTCCCGCAGTTTGGTCAAACTCATGCTGGTAGCTTCGAGAACACTGTCCAACCATCTTGTCCTCTGTCGTCCCCTTCTTGTGCCCTCCATCTCCATCAGGGTCTTTTCCAGGGAGTCTTCTCTTCTCATGAGGTGGCCAAAGTATTGGAGCCTCAGCTTCAGGATCTGTCCTTCCAGTGAGCACTCAGGGCTGATTTCCTTAAGAATGGATAGGTTTGATCTTCTTACAGTCCATGGGACTCTTAAGTGTCTCCTCCAGCACCATAATTCAAAAGCATCAATTCTTTGGCGATCAATTCTTTATGGTCCAGCTCTCACTTCCATACATCACTACTGGGAAAACCATAGCTTTAACTATATGGACCTTTGTTGGCAAGGTGATGTTTCTGCTTTTTGAGATGCTGTCTAGGGTACCCCACCCCAAATCCAGTGCCGTGTGTGTGTGTAACATACACACAGTCCAAACAGCACTTTGGAGTACTTAATAAAATGTAGTACAATAAAATAATATTAGACCGGTTCTTAAATTGGGGGCTGCATTAAGGGGAAACCAAGAAGTGACAGGAAAAGACAAAACATGGAGATCAAGAGAAGTAAATTCAGATTGTGAACTGATTCTTTTTTTGCTGCTATACTATTTTTATTTTTATTTTACTGTCTTTATTTTTTCCTCTTCCCTCTTTTTTTCTTTTGTGAATAAAAATTACTTTTAATAAGAGAAATAAGCTCTACACCAACAAGTTTATCACATTAAAGGCCTGATCACCTGCTGATCTAAGCTACAATGATGGAATCCCCAAACACCTGGTGGTATTGGAGCATGCGCTGAGATTTCTGGGGCAGATCTTGATGAAACTCAAAGGAGCTATTTTGTTTAGTTTCTCGCCTTTCCCTCACCCTTCTACCTGTTGTTGTTGGTTTTACAGTATACAGGAAACAGAAGGTATTCACTCAGATCTATTCCCAGAGTTTGAGTCACTGGAAATCTTGAATCAGTCTGTGCCTTTGTCATAGTGAACATATTAATGTTAATCAACTCGCCTTTTTTATTATGATGATTGCAGAGGAATGTGGAGGTTCTAATTTTGCAAGGTGTGAGAATCTTCAATTTTTATAATGTTTCTCACTCTGAAAAAAGCTAGATATTTTTCCCATCAGAAAACATTCTGGAGGAAAATCTAGAAGATACAGCTGCAGTTTCCTCTTTTGAAATTATGGTTTAATGTGAACATTCTTTTTCATTCACATAATAGCTTAATTGGCTTAAATTTCATGTACATGATTTCAAAATCAGGCACTCAACCAGTTTCTAATTGTATTTATTCAGCATGCATGCACTATACCAGCTATTGGCAGAGTTTATGTTTCTGAATAGACTCACAAGAACATCTTTTTTTCGCATCTGAAAGTAGGGTTTATAGTGTGAGATAATGTCCACAGACTCCATGATGGATGAGCAGCTCTCAGCAGTATTAGTGCAAGCTTTGTCACTTAGACAATGCAGCCATGCTGCAAAGCATTCTATTCTTAACAATGACTTCATCATTCATAGCCTCTTGGTTGCCACCACTTGTCATTCTAGCAGTGTTTTGCAAGCAGCTGTAGCTTGCAATCCGTGGGATACGGGAACTCAGGAAGTCAAAGAGCAACTGGCTACTATGCAACCCAAGTAGAAACTGAAAAGGCCATTATGAATGTATCCACATCAGATCTGTTGTTAAGGGGCAAGCCATTTTTAGGGCATTTAAATTTTTTAGATCCCCTTGGTAACTTTCAGATCGTTCAAAAATGCTTCACCATTCTCCTGATGAACCTCAAGCAGGTGATTCTCTTTTTTTACGCTGCAGCATTTCATTTTCTGTTGCAGTCACTCAACTGTATAGCAGGATCTGTTCAATAAATACTCATTTTTATATATTTTAAAAGGTAGTTATAGATATTTATTGTATTATAGTTCCCACATCTTATGAAAGAGGATAGCTAGTGGAGAGGGAGGGAGGGAGGGAGGGAGGGAGGGAGGGAGGGAGGGAGAGTTTTGATTGGGTTTATGCATGTTAGTGAATACAATTCTAGGAAGCTTACGAAAATATAGTAGTGGTAATAATAATGTAGTAGGAGTAGTAAAAGTCGGATACATTTGTTTGCCTGACTAATGCTAATGCAGAGCATATTAGTACTGGGTGACAACATAGGTCTCGGGTCAAATCTGTTGCCATCGAAGGGGGAAGTATTGCTTTTCTGACCTTTAGTTCCCAATTATCTAGTTGGTCAAGCATGACCAACAAGGTAGTCAGAATCTCCTAATTATAACAGTAGTACTTGTCAAACTAATGATCCATGTAGTCCAAGGTCTTGTATCTATCCATTGCTACTTTGGAGGAAGTTACATGACCATTTTATAGTGTGATCCAGCTTTAAATGTTTATGCACATTGTTAAATGTTTGTACGATATGAAAAGATGGCACCAGGCCAGATTCCCCCAAATATGGGGTTAATAATTTTAAGGGAGTTACAGAGTTACGAAAATGGTTCTGCAAATTCCATGACCTTCATCTCTCTCAAAACTTGTTCCTTGCTGTTTTGTCCCAAACCTAATCCCACCCCCACCCCCCACCCCCATGGCCAGATACAAGCATTTTGGAATGTGTCCTTAATGGGTATAAATTGTACCAACACATCACAGAGATTAATGTTTTCAGAGACTCTAGGTCTCCCTAGACCTAGTTTAGGGGGGAAACAGGAGAGTAGAACAGAGATGTGGCCTACGTGGTACGGGAAAAGTGGATAGGGATATGCCCCCACCATAATACAAGAAGTGTGGTCATCTATTGAAGCTCAACGCTGGAAGAGTCAAGAAAGACAAAAATAAGTACTTCTTTACACAGCACATGGAATTTGCTGCCATGTGATGCAGTGCTGACCACCAATTTAGATGGCTTTAAAAGAGGATTGACAAATTCATGGAGGATAAAGCTAACAATGACTACTAGCCAGAATGGTTAGGTATGCCTTTGAATACCAGCTGTGTTTGTGTTCTGCTTTTGGGTTTCCCACAAACATCTGGATGGCTCCTGTGAGAACAGGATGCTGGACTAGATGGGCCTTGGATGTGATCTAGCAGGCCTCTTCTTAAGTGGAAATGTTTTCTGTTCAGCCTTCTGAGTAAATAAGTTTTAATTGAGGAAGAATGTGTTTAAAAAGTAAGTGTAAACTACTTCTCAATATATCTGCATGTTCCAGCCTTAAGATGTGCTGTTAATCCTTTGGGGCAGCTGTTCTCCAAGAAACTGAAGTGAGAGATGTCTCAAAGGGGATCAGGAGGGAATTAATGATGTGGTCTGGCCGATGTGTTTGCTTACACGTTGCCAGAATATTTTGTATTCCATAGGGATGCAGGAGAGATCTCCAGGCGCTCTGTGTGGTGCTTGCTTTCTGAGAAATGTCACTTCAGGGACTTGGGGAGCTCCTTGTCAGAATGGCTTGAAAGCAGTCACAACTTCACGAGTAGAGAAAATACTTTTCAGAAGTACCTATACATCTGCTTATTATGTTGTATACAAAGCAACCACAACGAATGACCTTAAAATGTACTGCTACCTCTCTCCCCCCCCACACACCCCTAGCCATCTTGTGTGTGCATGCGTAATTTAATCATGAATATATTCAAGAGCAGGCCCCTGTCAGGCCTGAGCCTAGCTCTGAGACAGCCACAGTTTGGGGTGTGTCTATGTCCAGTTGTGCTCTAGCAACCAAGGTTCAAAAGGGCCTGAGGCGGAAGATGTCGTCAAAAACAGGCTTGTGCTCAGCTTCTGGAAGGGGTGGCCACTGGAAGGAGTGGCTACTCCATGAGATGAGTTCTCCAGACTTGAGGAACTTGCCTTGGATGTGAGGGCTTTATCTGAGCCTGAGGTATGCCCTCCCCACCCCATCAGCTCTGAAGTCAGTTCAGGCTGTGGTCTCGGCTAGTTTACTCAGGCTGCAACTGCAGCCTAGGGGGTGCACAGAGCTGAACCTACCTTGTTTGCTGAGGGGGCAAAATGCCAGTTCCCCACCCCCAGAAGGGCCTTTTTAGCCTATGGACCTTTCAGTGGATCACTTTTCCCAACCCCAACAGCTCAAGGGTATTCCTAGCGGCACGTGACTTAGAGAGCAGATTTGTTAATAGTCAAATCAATGGAGATGGGGAGAGACTATGGGGTGCGAAATAGAGATAATTATACTCTCTGTAGCAGGGCTTCCTTAATCTTTGCCTCCCCATTTTCATTGGTGCACAAAAAAGATGTGAGGTACTTATGCAGCTGGAGTTGGGTACAGGTATGTGTCTGTGTGTAAAACCCTTCTTCCTTGGTCCAGCCCACCCCTTCTTCCTGAAGTCAAGACTTTGCTTTTCATCTGTCAGCACCACATCTGCTTTGGAGCTTGGCCTTTCTGCTCGGCTGCCTGCAGGAATTGGCAGAGCACTCTTGCAGATAAAGCAGGCAGCCATGTGTGAAAGAAGGGGGTGGAGTGGGGGAGCATAGCTTCAGGCATCTCTGTGCCTTTCTACAGGAGAGAATGCTCAGTGCTAACACCATGCAACGCCAGCCAAGCAAATCAAGTTTCGGATGTGTGTCCCGCAGGTCACTCCAGGCTTGCCAAGTCTATTCTGTTTGCTTCTCACCTTTCCTTTCCAAGGGTTTCCCCCACATCTGTTGTAACTGCAGATTTCTACCTTGTGCCTTTGGTCGTTAAAGGAGGGAGGGGAGAGAGCATTTTACTACAGATTTGTAGCAAGGAGGTTTGACGTGACCAGTTACTTTCCTTTTGGCCAATCTGAATGAATGTTTGAAATTTTGTGAGAGCAGTGGGTGTTCCAGTGGGTGGTGTTGTCTTTCCTAACCCCGAGCAGAGAAAGCAAGCACCAAGGCCTTGTGGAATACCCTCTTTTTGCCACGTTTCTGTGAGGGGGGGCATGGTGGTTGAAAGGGTGGAGTGGGTGGCGTAGTAGGGGGCAGGGTTTGCGGGGATAGGAGGTAGCACATTCCTGTTCCACCTCAGGAATTAAAATGGGACCTGGATTTGGTAGAACATCAGGTACACCACCACCGTGATAGATGTTGCTAGAGAACACCTTGGGTGCACTGCCAAATAGCTGAAATGGGAGGGACATGGATAGCTGAGGGGGTGAACCACACTTCTGCTGTGTTTTAAACCCCTTAAATCTACAGCCACATGTCCTGTCAATAGCGCAATTTATACCAGCCGCAGACCTGGCACAGGAAATTTCCCACCCATTTATTCATTGGGATGGGGTGGGGGATTCAAAAATAGCTCCCTCCAACATTGACACCTGCCCTGCTCACATTGCTAAAACAGGGCATTAGGTATGGGCCTTGGGAACTTTGAATGGTGTATAAAAGATGGAAGTTATGTTGAATCCAGGCTGTTCTGTTTTTTTTATGGTATGGAAATTAAGCAGCCCATGTGCTCATGGGAGCTGAACTGCATTTGTGGATTTATGGTTTTGAAATATGCTTTTGAAGCCTCCCATTTTGAAATCCTAATAAGATATTTTTTTAAAAAAGAAACCTAGCAAACTTTGCACAGCATTCGCTGTAGACCCAGAACACGAACACACAAACCCCTCTCAGAAGATATCCTAATAGTTTTTTCATCATTCAATTATTTCAGCTTTTCGGCAGGGGGTCCCCACTCATATGTTTGAATAGTTAGGGTTGACAACCCAGCAGTTGTGGGTAAATTGGAGCAAGACATGTGTGCAAAATCTGTGTAACTGTTGCACTATGTGTGATCTCTGGCATATGTCTATAAATGAAGAATGTTGGCGTGTGGGGGGGGGCATATGTTTCCATGCTTCTTCCAGTACAAGGGAGAAGGGAGGCTAGGGAGTGGGGGGTGAATACAATTCCTCTTGAGCTGCCAGCCTTCTCTGGCACAGGGACTGGGAGCATGCGTTTCCAAGGCAATCAGTAACATCTTACTCATCCCTTTCTCCTATTGTTATCCTGCCAATCTTACTTCTTTTAGCCGGGAAAGGAGGATGGACCAGCTGTTGGTACAAGGCCCCATGCTGCCTCAACCGGGGGGGGGGGGAGACGGACCCCACCTTTAGTTAAAGCTGTTTTTCCTCATGTAACTGAGGAATGAAGACCTATGTACAGAAACAACAAGATTATTAACAAGGCTGAAGGGGTTTGCTTCAGCCAAGGCTATTTTACTGTTTTAAAAATGCAAAGTGGGGGTGAATGCATCAAACCCAGTAATTCTGCATGCTGTGTTGTTGGAACCTGATGAGACCAGACCAAAAGGAGTAACTAGGGGCATTTCATCATGAATCCTATAGCTGAACTCAACAACAACAACAAAAACCCCAAAACAGGTGGGATATTCCTCATTAATGCAGGAAAGGACCTTTGATAAGTGGGATTTTCTTGTGAATAAACATATTGATCACAGGGAAATGCTTTGCAGGATAATATAATGACATAGTAAGTTCTGCATGGAACCTCTGCTTTAATTTCACATCCAGCTAATTAACCATAAAGCAATGCCTCAGGGGTGGGACGCGGGTGGCGCTGTGGGTTAAAGCCTCAGCGCCTAGGACTTGCCGATCGAAAGGTCGGCGGTTCGAATCCCCGTGGCGGGGTGCGCTCCCGTTGTTCGGTCCCAGCGCCTGCCAACCTAGCAGTTCGAAAGCACCTTCAGGTGCAAGTAGATAAATAGGGACCGCTTACCAGCGGGAAGGTAAACGGCGTTCCGTGTGCTGCGCTTGCTCGCCAGATGCAGCTTGTCACGCTGGCCGCGTGACCCGGAAGTGTCTTCGGACAGCACTGGCCCCCGGCCTCTTAAGTGAGATGGGCGCACAACCCCAGAGTCTGTCAAGACTGACCCGTACAGGCAGGGGTACCTTTACCTTTTACTAATGCCTCAGGGATACTAAAGCACTCTAATGTGGAAACAACCTTGGATTGTACCAGACTGCATGTGAGGGGTCATATATAAAACTACCTGTATGGAGGCAACAGGATATCATGGGAAAGTTATAACATAATTTCATATTTGCTAACTCTTTCACAAGGGATGTATATACCATAGTTTGGTATACGCAGGGAACCTTTTTCATGGGGAAGCATTCATATATGAAGTCCCTTCCCATGTAGTTGGAATTGTTAACAGTCCGGGACCAATTTTACCACTTCATCTGATATTGTGTGACCCAGCTGACTTTCCTGACCCCAGTGGTATAGGCAAAGTGACAGGTGCCATTGACATCTGTGTGCTCAGAGTGATTCTCTGTCACCATCTGCCAGGAACCATAAGACGTGGTTGCCATGTCAGGCTGCTAGCCCTTAAGGCAAAAGAGAAGTCAAGAGGATTACACAGGCAGCCTCAAATGGAGGCAGTCAATTTCGGCTTTCTTGCTTTTTTGAGTTTTGCCACTCAAGTGCTCAACCTGGGAGCTGTTTGCCACTTGTGAAAAAGCAAGTAGACAACTTTGTGCATGTCTGTGATTCTGTACAGAACTGAATATTTTATTTTATTTAACAGAATTTATAGACTACTTGATTGTAGTAAAAATTTTGAGTAGTTTACAAGAAATACTAAAAGGACCAATAAAAACAAGTTAAAAACACGTAATTAAAAACATTTAAAAGATAACTAAAATAAATAGTAGACAAAAAAGATTAAAAGACATCAACATCTATGTGTCTGGATAGGCTTGGCTAAGCACAAACATTTTGAGCTGGTGCTGAAAAGAGTACAGTGAAGGCTCCCGCCTGATGTCAATAGGCAACAAGTTCCAAAGTGTAGCAGCTGCCACACTAACAGACCAATTTCTTTAAAGTGTGGAACAATTATTATGTGGCACCTGTAACAGTGTCAGCTCCATAGATTGAAGCAGTTGAGAGGGTGCATATGGAGTAGAGATTTCCCAAGTAAACTGCCCCCAACTGTTAGGGGCTTTATATACCACCAATAGCAACACCTTGAACTTTGACTGTTAATAAATCTACAACCCGCACAGATCTCCGAGCAGAGTTGTTACATGCTGACAGTGTCTCATTTCTGTCAGTAGCTATGCTGCAACATTCTGCAGTAGCTGCAATTTTTGCATCAAGCATAAGGGAAGCCTCACATAGAGTACACTGCTGTAATCCAGTCTTGAAGTCACCATTGCCTAGACTACTGTGGTCAAGTTCTTCTGGTCCGGGAACAGTTGTCGATGCTGTACTAAGCCATGGGTAGGCAAACTAAGGCCAGAGGGGCTGGATCCAGCCCAATAGCCTTCTCAATCCAGCACGTGGACGGTCCGGGAATTAGTGTGTTTTTACATGAGTAGAATGTGTCCTTTTATTTAAAATGCATCTCTGGGTTATTTGTGGGGCATAGGAATTTGTTCATTCCTCTCCCCCCCCCCCAAGGTCTGAGGGACAGTGGACCAGCCCTCTGCTGAAAGAGTTTGCTGACCCCTGTATAACTAAGCACAGCTGTGAGAATGTGCTTTTAGCCAGGGCGGCTACCTGGGCCTCCATTATCAAAGCAGGATCCAGAAGCACACCCAGGCTGCATACCTGCTCCTTCAGGGGGAGTGCAGTTCTGTATAAGGTAGGCAACTGACCCGTTTCTTGAACATGGGGACCACTCATATAGAAAAACATACACTTTGTGTGATTCAAGGCCAACTAATTCTCAAAGGATATATGTTTTTACAAATAAATCAAGGCAGTTTGTTACCTGCTCCAAAAAGAGAGGAATAATGTTACATAGTTTAATTGAGGAGGTTCCCTCCAAATACCAATGTTCCCCTTTGCTACCACCACCGCATGTGCTTGCTTGCACATGCACACATGTGCAAGGGATAGTTAAGGTCATGGACTGGGAGCCCTATCCAGAACCCAGTCTATCTATCTCCTGATGCTATTCGCAGCTCCAGGAGGTATAGGGCACTTTATAATTTCACATCCTTCTTGTGTAACACACAGTTGTCATGGTGATTGTGGGCTCAAGGCACCTGTTGCTTTCTTTTGAAAGTATATATGAAGCTCTTTCAGAGCCGTAGAGCTAGATTTAGACAAGGAGGAAAACAAGGTAAAAGGGAAGGGGGGTCAGGAGTGGTGGGAATGGCAGTCTGGGTTTGAGGCGGTTTACGATAGTAAGATACCACCACTGGTCTTGGCTGATAAAATGAGGTGAACGCTATGTGCTCTTCTGTTGCTCTCAACTAAGAAGCAAAATCCAGGGCCAACCCAGGATATTTTGCCACTATAGGCAAAACAGAAAGTGCCGCCCCACCTCTTCCTCTGTGCACCTGTGCACTCACTACTCACCTGTCCGCTCATCTAAGAGTGCCCCTTCATACAGCAATAATGTGGTAACATTGGGAAAGCATCCAGCTTGCATATAAATCCACCACTAATGTCAACAACATGCTACAGAATGCACCCACAATAAAACTGAGCTAGGAAACAGGAAGATGAGAGGTGGTTGAAATAAGATGAGAGATAACTGGGGTTGGAGTGGGACTTCTCAGAGCAAGGGCTAAGCTGGGAGCAAGTTTGGCATGGTGGATTAGAAAATCTACGATGTGCCAGAGGAGAGGAAAGTACTTTGGCTAGTGGTGTCGACTGACACAGCCCAGTGGTTTGGAAGATGGGTAGAAACTATTGGAAACTATTGTTTAGTGCAATAAACCACCCTCTTGATGAAATACCAATACAAAGAATATAGCATGCCAACACCCCAAATCCAAACCTTTATGCACAGAAATATATGATGAAATCAGCATGCTCATATACACACAAATCCAGGGTGGTGGCTTCAATCTCATAGTGTGTTGGATAAAAAATGAAATAGAATACATCCAGTTCTGTGAAAGCTGTTGGGCTGCTTATTATGTTGAGAGATTGAGAGCCCAGCACATTAGTATTCACACACACATCGGTCCTGCAAACTAGGATTCTTTGTCTCCCCCAGCCCACCTTATCCAGTAGATACCCCACTATCCTGGTGCTTTAATCAACTTTATTTTTATTCCTTCCCTATTTTTAGGTCTCTCTCTCTCCCCCTCCCCCTCCCTTGTTCCTACCTCACTGTTTACTGGAAGGAGCATTTTCTTTCTCTGCATCCTCTGTGTTGCCTAGCAACCAGGTGCACCGCAGATGCCAATTGGCTGAGGCCATTCAGCCAGCACTAGAAGCATTGTGACTCCCCCCCCACCCTCCCTTCTTCATATAGACCCACCATACAATTCTAGATAGAAAGGGGAGTGTGGGTGGGGAAAGGGGATGATTGTGGAAGACAGGGTGACAGAACATCCAGTCAGGAGATGTTGGTACTTCTCTGGGCTCATGATTCTCTCAAGCTAGGCATGTCCTTGGCGGCAATCACCAGCTCTCAGTGAAGTGCACTGTCGCCTGCTGCAGCCATGCTTTACATCTCCTATTCCTTCTTTTGCGTCCTAGGGATAGCTTATTTTCTTCCTCCATGCTGAAAAAACATTACTCTCAACCTTTGCCCTAGTCTTCCCAACCTGTTATTATTGCAGGATCCCAGACTCACTGGAAATGATGGTGATTGTTTTGCTTCCGTTTTTATCCCACCTTTCAACTCAGAGGGCCCTCGAGGCAACTTGCAAAATGATAAAATGCCAATAGAATATGGAGAGAGGGGGCAAAACAGCTGCAGAACAAGGAAACCAACAGCAGGCTATAATTCAGATGTCTGGTCACTTGCTCCCTTCTCGTTAAAGTAGTAATAAGGGTTTGCCTTTATTTACTTCTAAGACAGAAGGGAACTAGTTGCACAGGCTTCAAAAAGAAAAGATGTACCACTGCAGAGAAGGCTCTGCAGCCTGCCTAAGGTAGACCATCTGGAGCAAGATCCTACCCCGATTATATAGGGAGTTGTTTGTAAACTTACAAACCTAATTTCTTACAAACCTAATACTGTACAGAAACCTAATGCTATAGATCTTTGGCATATTTTGTTTGTTTTGCTACCTTATTCCAATACAATATTTGGTTGCAAGCAACTCACTTCTCCCTGCTGGGTCCATAGGCCGCCAAAGGAAAAAGGAAAAAAAGTGCAGATATTTTAATATACTAAATATAGTTATATACGTCAATGAACCGGTTGACATTGTACACTACAAGAGAAACCAAAGAAAAGAGATGGGTTTAACTCAGTTTTAAGCCTGTAATATAATGGTCATTCCCTTTCTCCCCAAAGAACATAGGAATTGTAGTTCTGTTATCAGGGCTAAGCACCTCTAAGAGAAGTCTCTGCACTTCAGCAAGCTACACATCCTATGTGTAAGTCTTGTAGTGTGTTAAGTATTGTAGTGTGGATATACCATTAGGTGCCCTGGGGAATATTTCTTCCTGACTTGAATCATCTTATTTTTAATCAGCCACCTGTCTCACTTTTTGAACTGATTCAACACACCCATTGCTGAAATTAATGATGTTTGGGGTGGGGGTTGAAGTGTAGGTGGGTTCCCACGAGGCAAGACACAGTGATAACAGCAAGAACCTTTATTGAACTACATAACTGGGAAACAGAGGCAAAGCAAATACTTATATACAATTCTGAAAGCCTGGGCCACTCCCACTCCCAACGTGATAGGCTGTCTACACTTCCAAACTGCAAATCACGGGCCAGTGGCAGAGGCCAAAATCCTGAAATGTTCTGTGATTGGACAACGTGTATCGAATCAGAACAAAGGAGCTCAGAAACCTTAGTCCAGACTCAAGCTTGGGCAAACACAGACCACTGAATACATAACAGGGTTGGAGGGAGAAATACTTGTCTAGGGACAGTCAGAGCATGATGATACCATGGAATAGGAAGTTTGCTCTTCAAAACAAGCAAGCTCCTGAGAAATAGACAAGCTCTTCCTCCTGAGCAGGCGCATCACTTTCCCCTAGGAATCCTTTTTGCCTTCAGTGAGTGAACCAAACTGAGCTCATTGTGATCTTTTTTCCCTGTCTACAAGAGTCACTTGAAAACACAGTGATGTGATAGTGTCCAGCAGAGCTATGAATTTATTCATGCTTCATATTTATTTCTAGCAGCACTCACGGTGAACCAGGCATGGTACTGTACCCACTCCAGCAAAGGCAAGAATGTCCTCCAATTGGCTTTGAAAGTAGAAGACCATAAACAAGGTGATTTTTGAACATCGTAGATGCTCATAGATCCAACTGGCCCCAGAAGCTTGGTGCTGACTTACAATAACAACAAAGAGTCCCATGGCACATTTAAGGCTAACAAATTTATGGCATAAGGTTTCTTGGACTGGAGTCAATTTCATCAATGGTTCTCCCAGGTTTCATGGAAAGTTTTTTCTGGGCTAGAACCAAAATTGGATGGAGCAACAGCTGTGACTCTGTCTAGTAGGCTTATAGTAGGTTGAACAGGACAAGACTTTTCAGATCTCTAAAATGTGGTCATATAACACTTGAGTCTCGTGAAGCCAGTGCTTGTGCTTCTGGGTCTTGTGCAAAGAAAGAATGTGTGTATCTCCCCCGTACATGTGTCAGGCAAGCAAGGCAGCTCTCCAAGGGTGGAATATGCATGTCTCCTCCGAGGAGACTCTAAGATGTGCAACTCATGAACTCTCTATGGTGAAAATCAGAAAGGGTAGAGCAATTGGAGATGGGGAGCTCCACAGAGTACAGCAATAGATTGTGGAATAATGCTTGTGGGGAGTTACGGGATATTATTCTCCGGACATCATTCTAGTGGATGTTAGTAATGTGAGCAAGCATTTTAGCTGATGTAGATTTTGTGTTTGCATTACAAACCCAACTGAAGGGGCAAGAGCCATTTTTAAGCTTTAGCCTTGGCTTAAAGATAAACCCCCAGTGTTGTCATTCTTCACAATAATAGAGGGACAGAAGAGTTCTTGGGCAAAGCAGTGCTGTGTGAAGAGAGGTGATGAGCTGTCATGCCAGCGTTGTTTTAATTTGTCATAAGGACACAGTGCATGCATCCCTTTTGCTCCTCTTCCCCAGGGAAAGGGCATCCTGGTTAGGCCCCTTCCTACGCACCCTGGCCTCTTCTCTTCCACCCACCCAGCAGAAAGGAACAGTGATTTTGATGTGTGAATTAGCAACTGGAGAGTGATTCATGTGTGAGTCACAGCACAAAGCACAGGTGGCATCAGGCAAATTATAGGGCACCCACCCAACACTAGCCTCTTTCAAATGCCAGGATACAGCCACTAATTTGCTCCCTTTATGTACTGAGGGTCCTGTTCCCTTTCTTTGCATCCTTCCTTTGCTTTCCCTACCCAAAGAGAGTGACAGTAAGCAGAATAATATGGCTGGAAGATCTAACATTCATGCTATTAGACTTGTGCGCATTCCAGACTAGCCAAGGTTACTCTATTTAGGAACATAGGGTGCTGCCTTAAACTGAATCAGGCTATTGGTCGGCAGTAGCTCTCCAAGGTTTCAAGCAGGAATCTCTCCCAACCCCTGCTGGAGAAGCTGGGAATTGAACTTGGGACCTTCTGCATTCTAGGGCAGTGTTTCCCAACCTTTTTTGGGCAAAGGCACACTTGTTTCATGAAAAAAATATCGAGGCACACCACCATTACAGCCCCGTGACGTCAGCGCGCAGCGTCACGCCGGGAGGGACGCACGAAAGTGTAAGTTTCAATTTTTTCCCCTCCCCCTTGCCTTCCTTCTGTGCCAACCGCCAAAAAGCCAAGAAAAAAGCCAAGACTTTAGGGCAGCAGGTCGACACGGAAGAAGCTCCTACCTAAGGACAGGTGCGACGGCCGTGTCCTCTTCTGCCACACTTGGCAGCCCTGCCTCACGGTCGTGACTCCCACCCTGATTTCTCCCCGCAGTCTGTCCCCCGACCTCTTCTGAAGGCTGGGGGGGGGGACAAGGGCTTTTCTTCCGACCCCCAGCATTTTAAAAAACCCCGGGACAGCGGAGGACTTCTCCGCTGTCCGGGGCAATCTTAAAATGCTTGCGGGCGGCATTTTAAAATCGCCCGGGACAGCGGAGGACTTCTCCGCTGTCCGGGGCGATTTAAAAGCCCCTGGGAAGGCAGGCAGGGGGGACAAAGATTTTCGCCCCCCGCCCGCCTTCAGAAGAGGCCCTGGACCTCTTCTGAAGGCGGGCGGGGGCGAAAGCCTTTGCTCCCCCCTGCCTGCCTTCCCGGGAGAGGCAGCGCGTTTCTCCGCTGTCCCGGACGGCTTTTGAAGGCAGGCTTTTGAAAGCCGTCCGGGACAGCGGAGAAACTCAGCGCGTCCTTGCCGCTGCCCCCCGACTTGGCTGGAAGGCTGGCGGGGGGAGAAGCCTGCTCCTTCCCGTCGCCAGCCCCGCAAACTCGGGGGACAGCGGGAGAGGCGCAGCGCGCCATAGCGCTGTCCCCCGACTTGGCTGGAAGGCTGGCGGGGGGAGAAGCCTGCTGCTTCCCGTCGCCAGCCCCGCAAACTCGGGGGACAGCGGGAGAGGCGCAGCGCGCCATCCCGCTGTCCCCCGACTTGGCTGGAAGGCTGGCGGGGGGAGAAGCCTGCTCCTCCCCATCGCCAGCCCCGCAAACTCGGGGGACAGCGGGAGAGGCGCAGCGCGCCATCCCGCTGTCCCCCGACTTGGCTGGAAGGCTGGCGGGGGGAGAAGCCTGCTCCTCCCCATCGCCAGCCCCGCAAACTCGGGGGACAGCGGGAGAGGCGCAGCGCGCCATCCCGCTGTCCCCCGACTTGGCTGGAAGGCTGGCGGGGGGAGAAGCCTGCTCCTCCCCATCGCCAGCCCCGCAAACTCGGGGGACAGCGGGAGAGGCGCAGCGCGCCATCCCGCTGTCCCCCGACTTGGCTGGAAGGCTGGCAGGGGGAGAAGCCTGCTCCTCCCCATCGCCAGCCCCGCAAACTCGGGGGACAGCGGGAGAGGCGCAGCGCGCCATCCCGCTGTCCCCCGACTTGGCTGGAAGGCTGGCGGGGGGAGAAGCCTGCTCCTCCCCATCGCCAGCCCCGCAAACTCGGGGGACAGCGGGAGAGGCGCAGCGCGCCATCCCGCTGTCCCCCGACTTGGCTGGAAGGCTGGCGGGGGGAGAAGCCTGCTCCTCCCCATCGCCAGCCCTGCAAACTCGGGGGACAGCGGGAGAGGCGCAGCGCGCCATCCCGCTGTCTCCCGACATGGTTTGGAGGCTGGCGGAGGGCTTCCTCCTCCCCCAGCCCCGCAAGCTCCCAGAGCGATGCCAAAGCTGCGCGCAGCTTCGGCATGGCTCTGGGTCCCGTTCTGGGGGAGGGGGAAGCTCGGGCTTCCCCCGCCCCAGCCCCACGCCTGGCGGTGGGGGAATAATTTTTTTCCCCTTTATTCCCCCCCCCCCTGCCAATTTTTCCCGCGGCACACCAGGCAAAGTCTCGCGGCACAGTAGTGTGCCGCGGAACACCGGTTGGGAAACACTGTTCTAGGGAGATGCTCTACCACTGAGCTACAGTCCTCCCCCTAAGGGCTTTTCTGCTATTGCTTATATTGGGCAAATGTAGTGATGGGTTCCTTGGATTCTACAGGGTTTGCATGGGTTTCTATTCACACTGATTAATTGGGGTCCATGGCATTCTTGTGGGATAACCAGTCTCATATAACCAGCATGCTTAGGTCTAATTAATGCATGAAAGTGTTAAAACCATAGAGTAAGTTGTTCTGCCAAGCTTAGCTCACCTTGAGAGGGACTAGGTAATCAAGCCTTTGTTCTACTACTATCTACCTGTGAAGCTCAACATGTGAGGAAGTTTGAGCTGGTTGCTGCAGCTCAGACCACATAGCTCTAACAAGACCCTCTTGGGTTCCTATACCAATAGTTATTTATTATTTATTAAATTTCTATACTTCCGTCCATCTGTAGATCTCAGGGCAGTTCACAACATAAAAATACAAGATAGAAACACAAAATTCATAATAAAAACAAGAACAAAAAAACCCCCAACCACAAAGCAAGAACCCCCCCTTCCCCACCATAATTTAGGAACTTTCACCACTGTAACTAAGCAAAGTTTTACTGCCCACCAAACTTTTTCTGAATGTTGTATGGAAAAACACATGAATCTGACCTTTGGAGAGTTTGTAAGCAAACAATTTTTAACTTACCAAATGTGTGGTCTTTTTCTATGCTAGAGGAAGAGGGAAACTTTAGAAGGAACTCACAAGGGCGTATTCAAAAGATCTAACAGCCTATATTTCCACACTTTACTTTGCTGCATATTCTCTGATTTTAAATCTCTGCTGTTGCCCTCAACAGGGTATTCTCATTTTATACCTGTTTTTTCCTTGTCATCAACACTTTTGTAACACCACAAGTATTCTGTAGCCAATGGTAACAGCTGCTATGAAACTGAGAGAAGTGACCTGCCTCAGGCAGAAGTATTAGAGGCTGTGGATAGATGAAACCAGGACCATAGTTGTGCCATACATTTAAAGCACTATGATGCCACTTTAAACAGCGATGACTTCCCCCAAAGAATCCTGGGAACTGTAGTTAAGGGTACTGAGAGTTGGTAAAGGTAAATGGACCCCTGAGCATTAGGTCCAGTCATGGCCAACTCGGCGGTTGCGGCGCTTATCTCGCTTTATTGGCCGAGAGAGCCGGCGTACAGCTTCCGGGTCATGTGGCCAGCACGACTAAGCCGCTTCTGGCGAACCAGAGCAGCACACAGAAATGCTGTTTACCTTTCCGCTGGAGAGGTACCTATTTATCTACTTGCACTTTGACGTGCTTTCGAACTGCTAGGTTGGCAGGAGCAAGGACTGAGCAATGGGAGCTCACCCCGTCGTGGGGATTCGAACCGCTGATCTTCTGATCGGCAAGTCCTAGGCTCTGTGGTTTAACCCACAGTGCCACCCGCGTCCCCTGAGAGTTGTTAGGAGACTCATATTCCCACTACAGAACTTCAGTTCCCAGAGGGGTTTAACAGGCAATTCATCTTCCCAGGGAACTCTGGGAATTGTAGCTCTGTGTGGAGAATAAGGATCTGAAGCAGTTTTAAACAGTGTTAAAAACTGTTAAGACATATCATAATCATAGGAATAGGGTGGGATCTAAAGAATGCACATCACAGATGTCAAAAAACCAGGGCAAAGATGGTTACTGTATTTTTATAAATAACAGCACAGTGATGACAAGTATATCAGTAGTAGTTGCATGGAAGACTCGGAACTCCATTTACATTTCACCATTTACCAACTTAATATGGCTGTGTTGACCGCTCTCCCAAAGTACAGTGCTCTGTACTTGATGCAAGTTACTCTGAAAAGCCTATAATTCATCTACCCTGTTTTGGCACCATCAACGGTCTGGGACATGCTGACTCAAACTCGGATGCTTGACCTGGGTTACTGCTACAGTATCTCAGAGAAATAGAGCATCCATGCCATGTCTGTATCACACATTATAATTTAAAAGCATAGTTTTATAAATAATGACACCAGCCCTACAAACGGGCACCCTGAAATGTAAGAATAGCCCTCCTTACTTACATGTACATGATGGACAATGACATTTATTTGGGCAAGGGCCCTTTTGATAAATATTAACAAGAAATCAAGAAAGGTAAGCGGAAGCAAACCAATCTCTGTGTGTATACAAATAGTGTATTTACTCAAATGTAGTGCATACCTTTTTGGCCAAATTAAGTTGCAAAAATTAGGGTGCACATTAGATTTGATGGTACATTTACATTCATCAGCAAATAGTTTTTTGGCATCAAGCTTTTGAAAATTGAGGTGAGGATTGGATTTGATGACGCATTACATTCGCATAAATACAGTATTAACATACTAGAACGCATTCCTTGTCCTGCAGCAAAGTGTTATGTTTCAAGGCAGGGATAACACCACCAAAAATGTTGGGGCTTTTTATTCTTTGTTTTCTAGAAAGAATTGTAGAATAGGAAATAAGAGTAGTGGCTTGGGAACTGAGCTGGTAAAAGATTTTCAGTGATGGTATCATTAAGATCTGTACCTGTGTTAACTGTACTGCAAAGGTATTCTTGCATCTTAAATGAACAGGTTCAAAAAGGTTTCAGTCTTTTGTTTTGTTTCAGTCTTTTGTTCCCGTTGTCCATTTCAAGTACACTAGGATCTAAGCTCATTTCCTTTCTTTGAAGTATAATATCTCCATTGCATCAAAGGACCTTGTGATAAGAGGGTTTCCATATGCTGTAATAGCTATCCTTGACCAGTAAGTGGACTCTTAACATTCAGAATAACCCCTATTGACTTATTAATCACTCAAGCCCATCTCCAACAGAGAAGCTGCATAATCATCAAGCTATATTGTCTCATTGCATGTTTAAATATGACTTTGAACTATGAGGAAATAGGGTGACCCAGACTGGCCCAAGGCATTTTGGGGCAGAAAATCCAAAAGAGAAACCCTCCTTTCCTATAACTAACATGGAGCACAACCCATCTCGTTGAAACAAAACGGAAACAACATAGAGCGTTATCCTCCTCCTCAAAAATCTCTCCTGCCCCCAACACATCTGCTGCCCCCTAAGACTCAAAGCAGGAGTTGCCATTGTGTTGCTCACAGAGGCCTTCCCAGATGCCCATGGGGTCCCAACCATCCCCCCATTCCCCCACTGAAGTTTGGCTTGAATGAAGCCTTCTGCAGCAAATGGAATGCTTTTTTCAAGCCTCATTGCTGGCAAGGGGCAGGGGGAATGAGCACATGAGGGGGGAGGCTGAGATGTGTGCATTGTTGCAATGCCTGCATGCTAGCCATCACAGTGTCTCTTGTCAGCAAATGTCCCCATGGGCTCAAGAAGATGGACAGCCCCTTGCTTAATGACTCCTGAAATCCATGGCAGCCACATCACCAGGCATCATGGTTTGATCACCTCTATGTGCAACTGAAATCTACATGTTTATATTAAATCCCTGTTTATATTTTAAAAGAACATGGATTAAAAATAACCCATCTAGCGTCTTTTGCTTGTCTGACAACTCACCTCACCATGGAAATCTGTGGTGTGATATTAGAAGCAGGCACAGATTTCCAGAATGAGACAAAATGGGCTGCTAGCTGGTGTTTTCACTTTATTCAAGAATTTTGTTTTTGGCCTTTGAAAAATATTTATTACCTTCTTTAGACAATGTAGAGTATGTAAAAGAATGTAGTAAGTCCTTTAGTTGTATACCTGTACATTCTGTTTCCTTCAGAGGTAGTCTTAATCATTATGACATTATTTTAATCATGATTCCTGTATTTTGTCCTGCAAATCCTAAAAGGAATTTGAAAAGACTCGCCTCTGGTCTCCCAGGGGCTTGCCTACCTGTTAGTGGTGATCAGCTACAGATTATTACAGTTGAAATATTTCACTTTAATCAATTTTAAGGGAGCCTAGATTACGTTCCCATAGTCTAATTTTGCTCCACAAGCCTCTAATCAGCCTATTTTCTTTAAATTGCTAAGTGAAACCCCTTTCTTTTAGAACCAATAGAAACTAGTGCTGTGTACACACTGCCTCTTAGTCTGGCTCCAACATGCACCACTATTGTTTGAGGGTGAGTACACATGATGTTAGCCACAATACATCTGGGTCTTGTAGCTTCTCGTGAAGTGCTCCTGTTTGATGTGCTTTCCCTCAAATGAGGTTCCATCTGATTAGAAAACAGAAACAGTGGTTAAACTGAGGTGTGTATGGCTCAGGCAGCCATTACACATGTGCAGCTTACAGCACATGCACAGTGAAATGGAGTCCAGCATGAGGAAACAAATCAGATCTGGTCTGTACAGAGATGTAAGAGACAACTTGACCTGCAACAAAACGTTGTGATGTGGACTGCTCCTGCTGAAGCAACCTTCTGACACCAGCATCACTGCTGCTTATGTGGATGGGTCTAGGGTATGATGGCATACCCCATGGGTCTGTTGGGGCCATGCATGTACATCAGGTTGGACTGCCAATCTGGTGCTCCTGCCCAGTGCACGTGCATGGCCCCAACCTTAACCAATGACCCACCCTAGTCACAGTCAGGCAAACCATGTTGCTGGTGTCAGGAGGGCGACTGCAATTCTACACTGCCGCACACACCACTACTCTCAGCCATGCTGTCTGCCATCACCTACCCACCCTGCCAGCCCTCCTCTGTGTGTGTGTGTGTGTGTGTGTGTGTGTGTGTGAGCACTCTTTCTCTCATACACACCTTTCTGTTCCAGATAAACATGCTCAGTCCTGACTAGCTGGGATTTGGGAGGGGGGGTGTTAATTTTTCTTTCCTCTTTCTCAACTTCTGTAAAACGTGGTGTTACCCTAATCGTGCTGGTACCTCCTCATGTGTGTAAATGGTGCTGCTTTGGTTACATAACATTCCACACTCAGAATCAGTTAACTGCTAGCTTTAGAATTATTCACAATGGCTATATGGAGCCACCAGTGTCAGAGGCAACATAACCCTGAATGCTAGTTGCTGATCTGCAACAAAGGGGGTGTGCTATTGCCCTCTTGCTCTGCTGGTTTGCCCCAATGGGGGAAGCAGGTTACTGGGCTAAATGGGTCTTTGGACTGATCTAGTGGAGATGTTCTTATGTTCGCATGTTTCCCCCAGCATCTGCCTCAGTCTGGTTAAGGAAATCCACATGCTGTAATATTAAGACAGGAAGTCAACTTACACTAAGACATCATTGGTCCTTCTGACTCAGTATTGTCTACACTGACTGGTAGTAGCTCTGTAAAGTTTCACACTGAGGTCTTTCCCAGCCCTACCTTGAGATACAGGGATTGAACCTGGGGCCTGCTCTGCCACTGGGCCATGGCCTCCCAAAACTAAAAAGCAGCCGTCAAGAAGCATGATTGAGATTCCACCTCAATGGAAGGAGAAACAGACAGGGGAAAGGACAGCCTTAAAACTGTTCCACTATCAGTCCTACTCCAAAGCAAAGCTGAGCAGCATGAGCATTGACACCCTGGGTCAGTGACAGTCTCCCTGATTAATCTGAACTATTCCTGGAAATTGAATACCAAAATCCATATGTAGACCTTCAATTCCCATAGTATCCTGGTGCAAGGGGACAGGTGGTGGCCTCTTTTCAGTAGGAGGAAATGGCTATTTGCTTGGAATTGGCTTCAGTTCTTTGACGAGTGTGTTTACACTACATGCTTTAAATGGTTTTTAAAAACAGGTTTAACGTTCACAGCTGCACTGCCTTTCCATCTCATGCTTTCGCCTCAGGCAAGAAGTCATCTATGAATTATCTGTGATTGCGTAACGGTAGACTCCATGGAGCCCTGTGCCCAAGCCGCTTAGGGATGGGAGTTATCTTTTGGTACAGTTCCGTACACATCAAGACAGTTTCTGCTTCTGGGTAGACCTTGGCTATTGCTTACAAAAGAGAAAGATTAGAACATTCTCCAATACGGCGAATGGAGAGTCAGGGCTTTAAAGAGAAACAGTGGGCAGGCAGACCCAAATGGGCAGTTTAGGAGAAAGTGAGCAGTTAAAAAAGAACATTTGGGCAGTTAAAAAAATTCAAGTCTTGCCAAAGTTGCATTATCTTTGGTGATTCAAAACAACTGATAACAATGTGAAAAGTAAATTGTAGTCCAAGCTCCTCTAGAGCCCCAGGCCATAATCAAGGATATCCATTCCTCTTTCTCCTGCCAAAGACACCCCCTGCAGACGCCACTGCTGTTCCCCACAGAGTATTCACCAGTATTTCTAATATGAAGGAAACGTAGCATTCTTCTGCATTAGTGTAGTCAGATTGCCAGTCCTGGGGATATTCTCCTGCTCTGTGTAAATTTGCTAAATGCCATGCTATTGAGCAAGAAAACACATAGGCACATGCAAGGCAAGTGCATGTGCACCAGTGTGTTGCAACAGAGCGTGCCATGTGTATTATAGTCACATGCCGCTGGACAGTTTTAAACTTTCCTTTTTAAGACGTCCCAATAGGGAGCTGTAGTCCAAAACACCTGGAAGGCACTGGATTGGGTAAGGTGACTCTACACAGTAGATGGTCCTGAATCTGCTGTCTCGTTATTTTGAAGCTGAAGTGACCCTGCTACCAACCAAAGCACTGTGCAATGCTGAGCTGCTGAAGTCTGAGCTAGAACAAGGAGGTGGAGAGAGTCCTTCAGGACCTGGGGGGGAGGGTGTAGCAGGGTGGGAAGAGGAAAAGAACCTGCCGCTGATGAGTATAAGTGGTTTCCTCGTCACTGCCGAGAGTGAGTGCGTAGGATGCTGTTAGACAAAGCCTGAGCTGGGAAGCAGCGGCAACAGAGCTTCTGTGCTCTCTGTGTGGAGTGCTTTCCTTTCCAACCGCTCTGTCTCAGGTAGCATCAATATTCAGCCTTCCACACATTTCTCTTCCCCTCCCATCACCCCATCTAAAAATCCTCCAGAAAGATACCCTTTTCGTTTAGTGCAGAAAAGGGGGCATGAAGCAAATGGGAGGGGGCGAACATGCAGTGGGTGCTTCACCTTCCTCCCCCTCTCAGAGAATCTAGGCTCTTGTCTTTTTTTCTGGCTGCAGCACATGTTGGCTTCTCTGATGGAGTTGGCAGAGTGGGTGGCATCAATTGTAGATTCAGGGTGTGGGTGGATTTGCACTTTGTGGGTTTTCATTCTTTCCCCCTCCTTTCCCCAGACAATATTAGTAATCAAGGCAGGGCAGAGGATGGCAGTTTTGTTGCATATAGGGAGTGGAGAGAGGGAACAGGTCACTGTTGAAAGAGGAGAGTGATGATGCTGAAGTTCATTTGTGCCTTTCTTGCAGATGTTGAAGGGTGCTTCTTGGCTTTTCATAATGCTCACTTTCCAGGAGAGGGGTGGGGAATTGAGAGGTCTTGTGGAGAGGATGCTGGAAGGAATGTGTGGTCCATAATCAACTTTACTGACTCCGATGCAAAATCAAACACCATTTCCCCTAGCCATCTATGGTTGACCCAAAACTTTCCAGATGGTTTTTGTGCAATAATTGCACTGTTGTTTGACCCAAATATTTCTACTGCAAAATATATCATTGTCATATCACTCAAACTATGACTTTTGTCACTGCGGAAATGCAATCTTTTCCGCTTTCTCATCTAAATGGTGTATTTAGCACTGTATGGTACATGGTCACACAATGGACAAGTGATAGACTTTATGACCCCCATACTATTATATGATTTTTTTTACCAATACTGCTTTTAATCATGTTTAAAAACTTGTCTGCTCTCCTAGTATAACATTCCAGTGTGGAATTATTCCTCTTAACTCAGGGAGGACTCACCAGTGTGATGCCCTCCAGATTTTGCTGGAACCCAGCTTCCGTTACTTCTAATGAAAGACCGTTTTGGCTAGAGCTGATGGGAGTTGGAGTCCAACAACATCTGGAGGGCACCATGTTGTGTGTACCTGTTCTAATTCTTTAACAACAACGGTAAGAACACAAACAAGGTGTGTAACTTTGACAAGGTTCTGATCCCTTTTAACAATTCCCCACAATTTCATTGACTTCTTCAGCTACTGATTTAGAAGGGTGGAAATTTTATTTTTTACACTTTGACTCATATGGTCATGCTAACCTGACTCTGTGGGATAATCAAGATTTGAAAATAGAAAGGCAGTCTTTTTGTGGCAGAATGGGGTTGATAGTGAGATTTATTTGTTAGATTAGTTAGCAGAAACAGGTAGAGATTTTTGTCGTTTTAAGTTTTATGGTTTAGATACCACTTACCCACTTGTACTGAATAGAAATATATTCTACTACAGCACCTTTTAGTGTCTGTTTATGGACCGTCAGCAGATTAAAAGAATAATATATATATTTAAGTTACAGATAGGTAGCCGTGTTGGTCTGCCATAGTCAAAACAAAAAAAATTCCTTCCAGTAGCACCTTAGTTGGTCTTTAAGGTGCTACTGGAAGGAATTTTTTATATATATATTTAAAAGTGTGATCTGAGTAGAATTGGGAAGTTGTCACAACTACTCTTAAGTGACTTTGTAGCAGCACACAAGTGACATTTAACTGCTTCCGGTGTCAGCTGCATAAATATCTTATTGTTGTGAGGACCAGGCTTTCAGAAATGAGTAAATTACAAACAGGAATAGAATTTCCTTGCTACCTGTAGCTGTTGGGTCATTTTTCACATAGTAACAGTCATTCCTGCATTGCAGGGGGTTGGACTAGATGACCCTCGGTGTCCCTTCCAACTTTACAATTCTATTATTCTAAGTGCTATGACACTATATAGAACATAGAAGTGTAAGCTTGGAAGGGTAACAGGCTTAACAGCCAAGGCAAAGAGATATGGATGGAACAGAAGAATGGGGGAATTGCCAAATACGAACCGATTTACAGAAAACCCCTGAAAGAAACCGTGTTGGTATTAAAACCAGAATAGTGAGCAAGCCTTGAGCTCAAGGAACATCAGGCTGGATGATAAGCAAAATAGAGAGTAGAGAAAAGAAAACGCTGTCTTGATGTTGGCAGCCACGTTTTTGGCAATCCTGTGCACATCTACTTGGAAGTAAGTGCTACTGTGCCCTGGCACTTGTACCATCTACTGCGTTGCAAATCAGGGACGAGGAACTTGTTGCTCTCCAGGTGTAGTTGAACTCCAACTGCCATCAGCCCCACCCATGGCCAGTGATTAGGGGCGACAAGAGTTGGAGTCCCACAGTATCTGGAGGGCCACAAGGACCCAATCTCTGCTAGAAACACTTTCCTGGGGAGCAAGCTTCGCTGGAAACTGGCACATTTTCGGGTGGACGTGTATCGGAGCTCAGCCGTAGCGTTCTCGAAGGTGCCCGGCCAGTAGACCCTTGTTATTGCAACAAACTAACGAGACTGCCCCTCTCTGTGTAGAAGAAGAGTCATTTTGTGTATTTTCGCGGCGGGACCAAGAGCAAGGGCAATCTGTGGCCAGTCTACCCGCCCTCCACGAGAATCGCAGCTCTGGCAAGAGATCCACTCTCTCCCACCCCCCGCTCCTGAGCAGGTTCCTGAAGAGCTGCATCCCTGACAGAGCCCAGACTCTCCTCCCCCGTTGCTGGGAGCGCTGCCTCTCTCTCTCTCTCTCCCTCCATCTCCAAGTGCCTGAGCAGGCAGGCAGCCTTCCTCCCGCTCCCACCCTCCCCGACATCAGATGCCTGGCTGGCTCCCACACGCATGCTCCGAGCGGCACTTTCTCGTCGCCAGCAGCGCCCGGAGCAGCCGCGCAGGGCGAGCCGCGGCGCCTTTCCCGCACCCCGGGGCAGCGCATGACTCCAGCAGGTAACTGCACGCACCCCTCGCGGCTTGGGGAGTCTCCGGAGCGCGAGGCCGGAGCCCGGGCCCGAGCCAGACTCCAGGAGGAGGGGGAGATCCCCTCCGCTAGGGTCCCAGATGGGGGCGCCTTTCACCCTCGGGAGCGTCTGACGCTCTCTGCCCGCCGGGGAGGAAGCGGCGCTGGCGGAGCACGTGCCCTGGCGAGCCGGAGCTGGCTTTGTTCGGAGCTTGCTCCGGCGCCACCTCAACCTAACCGGGGGCAGGGGGCGGCGGGCAGACGTGAGTCGCCGCTCCATCCGCTCACTCCTACAGGTGATCAGAGGGTGGGCATCGCCTACTGATCATGGGGTGAAGATCCCGGGTGAAGTCGCCTTGCATTTGCGCGCGGCGCGGAAGTCGTGCGCGCTGGGTCCCCTCGTGCGCTGCAAGCGGGAGAGGAGGAGGTGCCCTGCGCGCTGGTGCGAATGCGCTCGCCGTCCCCGGGAAAGCTGCTCGAAGGCATCCTCCGAGCAGCCTGCCTTCTCCATGTGTGTGCCGTTATGAAAGATGAAATTTGACCCCAGTGTTTTGCGGGTCTTTCCCCCCCCCCACCTCGTTCTCCTCATTGTGTGCGACCACGCGTACTGGGTAAAGCGTGTTATTGTCTCGGGTGGGTGCGCGCGCATTTGGCCATGGAGTGTGTGTGTGTTTTCCGCGCACGCCGCCGCGGTTAAGCAGGCGTGTGGGCAGGGAGCCGCGTTAGTGTTCTTTGCCTGTTTGTGTTCATGCATGCGCTCGCTCTGTTTATGTGTGTGCTTGTATATGTGCGCGCGGATGGAGCGTGTGCCCGTGCCCGCCCCCTGCTGGTGGGTTGTGAAGATGTGCATTTTCCCGTGAGATCAGGGCCAGCGTAGTTTTGCCCACCTCCATGGCGCGGGATCCATTCATCAGTTTGCAGCCACAGCGCCAGTTTGGTTTCCGAGGCGACTGGTCTCCGCTGACAACCGCCTCCCACCCCCCGCCCGCTCGCCTTCCCCTTCCCCAGTGAATCATGGTTGCTTTCCTACCGCACACAAGCCATCATGGCAAGATCCTCTCTCTCCAGCCAGCTAGAAAGTCCCTGTCTACCCTCCTGGGGCTGCAGATTATTAGGGATTCTCTCGCTTCTCAACTCTGGATCCAGCATTCTCTAGGCAGGGATTTCGTTGACTCTCAGCTCTTTCGCTTCACTGAACTCTTCCTTCCGTTTGCCTGACTTTGCTTTTACTGGCTGTGCATTTAAATTGGAGGCCACGGACCTTTGGGTTTGTAGTGGGAGGGATGAGTTGCATATTAAATGTGGATGCAAGGAATCCACTCCAAGTTTAGGCTCATAGTAAATCCTTCACAGCAAACCCTTCACATTTTAAAGGGCTCTTAGAGTGTTTGAAGTGGCCCAGAGATATTAACTAAGTAATCTTTAGAACAACAAGGGGTGTGTGTTTGTTTAATACATTTATATCCCACCTTTTTCTCCAAGGAGTTTAAAGCGGCACACATGGTTCACCCCTCCTCATTTAACCCCCACAACAACCCTGTGAGGTAGGTTAGGCTGAGAGGCAGTTACTGGCCCAAGTGAGCTTCATGGCAGGGTGGGGATTTGAACCCTGATATCCCAGGTTCTAGTCCTACACACTAACCACTACATCACATTTTGTTTCCCTTCATAGAGGAGGAGGTGAGGGTAAGAATGGGCCATAGCTCACTGGCAGAGCACATGTTTTGTCTGCAAAGGGTCCCACGTTCAATCCCACGATCTCTAGGTATGGCTAGAGAACTCCTTTCTGAAACTCCAGAGTGCTGCTGCCAGTAAGTATGTAGACCAGGCATGGGGAATTGTAATCCCTGGGTCTGAATGTGACCCTCCAGGCCTTTCTCTGGCCCTCGAGACTCTCATTAGATCATCCTTCATTGGCCCTGTTCCATGCCCTCCTTGAGTGCTCTTGGCTGACTGGAATGTGTCTTTGAACTGTGAAAATGCCTCTTCCTTGCCTGGATGGACATATATGTGTGTGTGTGTGTGTGTGTGTGTGTGTGTGTAGTAACATCTTACTTTTGTGTGATTGGAATACAGTGGTACCTCGGGTTAAGTACTTAATTCGTTCTGGAGGTCCATTCTTAACCTGAAACTGTTCTTAACCTGAAGACCACTTTAGCTAATGGGGCCTCCTGCTTCTGCTGCCACTGCGCCGCTGGAGCACGATTTCTGTTCTCATCCTGAAGCAAAGTTCTTAACCCGAGGTACTATTTCTGAGTTAGCGGAGTCTGTAACCTGAAGCATATGTAACCCGAGGTACCACTGTATAGCCTTTTATACAAAATTAAGTGTCGCATCCATAGACCTGCTCACTTTTGCCTGTGGTCCCGCCCACCACTGGCATGTGACCCTCAGATTGTTGGTCCCAAGGAAGTGTGCTCCTCAGGGTCTAAAAGGGTCCCCACCCTAGTATAGGGGCTACAAAGTATAGGATGGTTTCTTCATGGCTTGCCAAAGACTGCCTAGTAAGTTCATGGAAGGAACAAGATTTGAACCAGGGGCTTCTAGAACTTACCACTTAAATGTCCCTGCTTCTGGATGATGTGATTTTCCTCAGACAGATGCTGCTCCATAACAGAGGTGTGAAGAAACTTTGGCCCCTTCATATTCTGCAACGTCTGAAGGCCAACGGTTCCCCACACCTATCATAAAGATTGCTGGCTTGACCACAGTACAGGCTGCTCCCAGGGCAGCAGCACTTTCGAAGCAGCATTCAAGTTCTGCTGCTGATGTCAGTCCTGGCCTGGGTCCTCAGGCATGTTGACATGCCACAGATTTCCGGGGCCAGCTTTCAGGTTGCCCTTGCACTGCCCAGCTTAGTGCAGTAAGAAAGGCCTTTCTGCCAGCCCTGTTGAATGAGCTGCTTTTTCCTACTCACAGGCGAGAGGGAACTAACCTAGAGATTTTGTGGAGTCCTTGCATTGCTGCCTCTAGCTTGGTGGAGAAAGAAATGAAATGAGCCTTAATCATAGGAAATAAAGCCAAGGCAGACAAAAAAAGCTAGTTAAAAATGAGTTTTTGAATTCACTTCTGTTCCTGGTGTGATCCCAGCCTTACCATGGTAATACTATGCAGCTCAGATCGCTGTAGGGAAGATATTGCAGATGTGCCATTTAACAGCTGGGATATGGATTGGGGAGTGACTGCAGCTAATGCCTGGAAACAGTTTTACAGACTCTGAACTCTGGAACTAAATAGGTGCTTAGGCAACTAAGCTCAGCTGCCTTGCTAACTTTTGTACATTCAAAAGCAGCATCTGTTTAGAGGGGAACTCAGCCATAGCAGTGCTTGATTTCTCATATAAGAGATGGTGCAGCTCAAACCAGCCATAATGCCAGATCTTATACTAGGAGTCCATATGTGTTGGTTCTAGCTACTCACATGTATGTAAGGAAAATGTGCATGTGCTCAGAGACCCTTACTTTTTTATTATTTATTTACACAAGCAGGATTTGCAACAAAAGGTTTCAGCATGGACTATGCCTGTTCAGTGCAATCAGGTTACAGGATCTAAGCCCTGCACGTAGCTTCTGTGTTCATAGATAACACATTTTCCTTATTGAAACTTTTACCTGGGTGGATGATACCTGCTCACACAGGTTTTGTGCAGGAAGTGTGTATTTACCTTGTGCATTGGTTAAATGACAGGAATGTTACTGCTTCCTCTTTCATACCTCCGAATGGGAATTCTTTGCAGCTTTCTGTTTGACTGATGCTGAGAGTAGTGGGCGAATATATCTGAGGATGGGGAAATGCTGCAAACTCTTTGGATTGGCTTATTATTTTTATTTATTGGACTGAGTTATAGTACTCCATGAGCAATTTAATTGTAGTTCAGCTTTCCAAATAAATTCACAATAGCTACAAACCCACTTGCCCATGCATAGCTGGGCTAGTTAGTTGCCACCTAAAAGGAAAGAGAAACAGAAATCACTTTTGTAAAACTTTCTGGTCATCTGGGAGCAATTCTGCATTCATCATAGGTGACCAAGTTGTCCACAAGCCTTCTGTACATTGCATCTCTGAAAGAAGAAAGACATATTCAAAACTTAAGTACTGTATCTAAAAGGTTATGGGGCCTAGAAGGCATTTTTGAGCATGTTTGTGAATTTTCTTGAAGGTTTTTAAAAGTGACATTTTTTACTATACTTTCTGGAAGCCATGTGATGATTCCCTTGTCTCCATTGTTAAGCGAAAGACTTTTATCACTGATATCATTGCTCAAATGTTTTGCAAGATGGAAGAAACTAATTTTCAGCCAACCATATCAAAGCCTTTTCTCTACAAGCTGCCTCAGACATTTTATCCTGACAAAGCCAACTATACAAAGACATTGTGAGGCTTCAGCAATTGCTTTCCACAGGACCCGACCAGAATGGCATTCTGCTTAAGGAAGCAGGGACCACAATTGCAGCTTAGGGATGCACAGAGTAAAAATAAGTACTGGCACACAGCTGGGTAGCATTTAGGGCCTATTAAAAATGCAGCTTCCCTGTAAATGCTGCATTGAATGCTTTTCTGTTTGTGCTAAAATACAAGCAGTAGCTTTGCTTGCCCAGTTGTAGCTTAGCTTGCCCAACACTCTTCGAGTGTGAAATGGTTCTCTTGCTCACAGGTTTGTCTGAACATGAATGTGAGCAACTTGTTTTTGCCCAAATACATCAGTAGAAACCTGGCAGTGGAACTCTGGGCAAATGATGATTCTTTGGCTCCAAAGATTAACTAGAATAAATATTGATTGAGAGCCAGGCAGTCCTGTAGCTCTCCAGATGATGTGGGACTCCAAATCTCATCTGGCCCAGCCAGCATGGCCTATGATCAGGGATGATGGATGTTGCCGTTCAGCAACAACTGGAGGACTGTAGGTTCCCCATTCCTGATGTGGCAATTGCATGAAATGTGTATGTGTAGCAAACATGCCAAGTAAAGCAGGCAAAGCAGGTACATCTTGTCTCCTATTTGGTATGGCCTTTCCTTGCATCCCCCTCCATCAGCAACACACTTGAAAACCCTACACAGTTACAACAATAACTGTCTCTCTCCACATACTCTCCTATCTGGGAGAGGCAGCAGGCAGATATGGTGTAGGTATAAGTCCTAGAGGATAGGGCAGGAGCAAAACCTTTCTCCCCACCATGATGCACTTAATTATACCATAGTTCTAGAAAGGGGAGAATCTTCTGGAATACCTCTCCTGATATGAACCTACACAAATCCTCTTCTTCTGAGGCCTTTCTTCAGGCTCGGAGGCTGGTGACAAAGGAGAGGGCCTTTTCTGTTGTGGCTCCCCATCACTTCCTAGTGAGGTTCACCTTGCACCTTCATTGACATCTTTCCAGCACCAGGTAAAGACTTACATTGCCCACCCCCCAGGCATTTGGTAGACCGAGATTATCTTGTTTTGTTACTAGTGTACTGCCAAGTTTCTTGTAGCTATTATGGGGGTTGTTCCTTCTGTTTATATAGTATTCTGTTTTTAATGTGTAAGTTGCTTGGAGACCTTTGGTTAACAGGTCAGTAGCAATGATAATAATAATAATAATTCATTGCCAGCCTGCATCCTAGAAATGCTTATGATATAAGGAACAGGGAAACGTGGTTGAGAACTAGAGGTCTGAGGCATGGAAAAGAAGGGTGCTTTTAGGTAGTTGAATTCATGTTCAAAGCAAAGGGGAGCCAGCAACTGTGCAGCACTGTCAGAAGCAAGGTTGATGTGTTACAGTGAGATTATGCAAAGTGGTGTGTGTGTGTGTGTCTTTCACACCGTGAAAGCGTGGGCCACATTTAGAAGCACTGCTGATCCCTTCTGTTCAGAGATAGCAGTGTGCCTCCTCACTTTTGTCTTTCGTCAGCACAGGCAGAGAAACCTTAAGAAACTCCTACGTGGTACCCTGGCCTTCTAATGCTGTTTGATCTCTGGGACGTATAAGTTGTTGTTGTTGGCATCTATCTGTCTCAAGAGATAATGGAGTGCCCTTCATTAACAGTACCAGGGCAACCTCTCCAGGGTACAAGCCTGGTCAGTGTGTACGGAGGGCCTGGGCTGCCCAGATGACAAGACCCCCTTCTTGGCCTCGCTGATGTGGTCCACAGGAAAGCAGAGCAATACGTTTGGCTCCAGCTTGGCTGCAGGAGTTGCCAGAAGGAGATGTACAAGGCACCATCCAACCATCTTAGGGACTCCACTCCGCATTTGTGTAGGGTTTCCTCCTTAGCCTTTTCTTCTCCCCAAGATATCCCTCAAGGCAATGGAGGTTTAGTGTCAGAGTTTTCCTTCTCCTAGATCGATGAGTCCCATCTACCCCTCACTTCCCTTTACAGCCCATGCAGAACTACCTTCTTGACCATTGAACCCACTATTGGTCTCTTCTGCACAATCTGCCAGAGCCTGTCTTTGCAGGCAGGGGAAGTCTCTAACCAAACTGGGAGATTGAGACCCATCAACTACCCTCACCTGGTTTAGCCAGCCAGTCAAAGCCATTCCCAGGGTGTGGCCGCTGTCACATTCTGACAGCTTCTAGGAGCCACAGGTGAGAGCTGAGTGCAGGGTAGGGACCAAAGGTGGGCAAACTACCCCAGAAGGAGCACCACTTGTCCCCTACCAGAGATGCTACCCCTCCTCTAACACCCCATAATCTACAGTCATCAGCCTCTCTTGCAGTAAAGGCTGAGAATCACTGATTAGGCATTCTGGAAGAGCTGAGGGATCTTTGTCATTGTTTTGTAAACACTGCCAAGTGATTAATGTGTTATACCCAAAGACACACATACACCCAGGTGTGCAAAAATAATGTACAGCATGCACAATTGCTTATCCTTTTTGACATTTATACACAGTCTTTTTAAAGAAAATAACCATGGCTGTTATCTTCACCTATATGGGCATCAAACATTTTTCTCCATACCACCTGGTTGGCATAGCTCATGGATCTAGACCCTGGAAGATAGCATTTTAGAGATAATGGATATGCCTGAAGACCTCCCCCTCACACATTCACACACACCGTATGATCTGAAGTCTTCCAATGGCATTTCCATGGATTCCTCAAGTAAATATCTTTGAGTCACATTTTGGCTATATTGGAATAGTGTATAAAGTGCCCAGAGACAGCAGGAGAAAAGGACTATACCCAAAACTGGACACAAAGGGTGTTAATGGTTTTGGTTGTTGCTGCTGCTTTAGAGTAAGTAGAAGGTTGAGGGCAATCCTTATTTTATTTTATTTTATTTTATTTTATTTGTATCCTGCCCTTCATCCAAAGATCACTGAGTGGTTCACAACATAAAAATACAAATATTAGGACTCAGGTGTGTGGAGATGTGTTAAATGTTTTAATGCTTTGCCCTGCTGATGATGTCTTGATCCAGATAAATACTGCTGCACTTGCTGTTTACTTAAAATACATATGTGATTCCTTGCACATTTTGTTTGGCTCTAAAGCAGGGGTGGGAAATCCATGGCTATTCGGAGATTTTGTTGGACTACAAATCCCATCATCCTTGATAATTGGCCCTGTTGGCTGGGGCTGATGGGAGTTGGAGTCCAGCAACATCCAGAGGTGGCACAGCTTTACCATCCCACTCTAAGGGAATGTTCCTGTGTCTTGCCAAGAAGTGCTAGGTAGAATTTTGATGGAATGATTGGCAGCTAGAGTTAGAAGAGCAACACATTTAACAAGTTGTCTGGTAGACATAGGTCACCAGGAATTCTCTTTGGGGGCTCGTAGAAAAAAAATCTGTGATCAAGTGTCCTTTATAGGCTAATTTACAAGGCTATGTTAAAGGCTGAGAGGCCAAAACAAAAGGGCTTGTATATCACTTTCAGTGAGCCTTTGGCAGGGCCAGCTCAAAACATTTAGCTGCTTGAGGCAAAGGAGAAAACAGTGCCCACTGATTCCATATGCAGAAGCCAACACTGGCAAGGGGATAGCAAGCCCAACCACAGCAAAGGGAAATAGACTAGTTTAGAGGGAAGCGAGACAGGCTGTGGGGCACACATAGCCCTGTCCTCCCAACAGAGGGGTATTGGTGGACTCAGACGGGGTGGGTGGGGAATGCTGCTCCCCAGAATCTGCTGCCTGAAGCAACTGTCTTCTTCTGGTTAATGATAGGGCCAGCCCTGGCATGTGGGATTCTACTTCCGCCCCTCTGCTTGACTTAGCAAGTTTTCTTCCCTCTTTCTTCATGTCTATTTTTTGAGACAGGTTTCCTTCCCATCAACCACATTTGCTTATGAGCACCAATGAGTTTCAGCCACCCCACCCCATTTCTTTAAAGCACAGCATTCACACAATTCCTCAGGGCATGCACACAAAAACCTTCCCATCAAATTTTGCATCAAATTAAGCAGCTTTGTGAGCAAGCACTCGTGAGGCATGCTTTATTCCTATCCCAGAATTGGGAGGACTTGTTGCTGGGGGGTGTTTTGAGGACAGAATTGCAGGCTCCTTGAAGATGCCAGCTTATTACTATTCAACTGAAAGCTGGCTTCTAAGATCAAGGCAGAGTTATGACTGCTAAGGTGCCAGCCGTTGATACATAACTTATGTAGCTGAGGGAGGCATAATTAAAAATAATTGAAAAGTGGTATAATTATTCTGGACTCCAGTTTACTGCCCACTTGCCTATATTGCTATCTGGCCATGATCTGAAGTTTTCACAACTGCCTATTCCAGCTTTGTATTCAACTACTTGCCTGGTAGCCAAGGGAGCAACAAGGGAGAGGGACTTTACAGTGGTGGCTCCACACTCATGCTCTCTCCAGTTAGGTCTGCCTGGCACCACCATCAACATTTATGCTTTTTAAATTTTGTAAATTGCTTGGAGATTCCTTATGTGGCAAGCAACTGATAAGTTGAATAAATAATAATAAAGTAGTAATAATAGAAGCATAGAATTGTAGGATTGGAAGGGATCCTGAGGGTCATCTAGTCCAACCCCCTGCCCTAAGCAACAAGGAAATCCATGCAGGAGAGTAAACAGGCTGGTCTAGCATGAATGGATCTCTCTGCCTTCTCTTTGCCAATCTACTTGGTTTCCATGCAGTCTCTCAGGTCCATCCTTTCTCTTCCATTCCACTTGGTGGAAGACAAACTTTTACCAGCTTACTAAGAGGCCAGTACGCTGCATTTCCATACTAGTAGGGAACAACCCCAACCCCACAGGCTAGCAGCTTTTGTGGGCTTACTTACAAGGCTTCCCTATAGCAGTTCTCTTTTGTGCTTAGCAGTGGTAAGATTTGAATTTCATTGACAATGGGAAACCTGTAACCCCTGTGGTGTTGGAGCCAAAACAGTGTAGAAGTTCAAGCAGAATTTGGTGTCATTGTGTGGAATGAGAGAAGGTGATTGAGATGGACAGGCAGCTGCCTGGTTCTTGGAAGAGACAGATTATTCAAACATGGATGGACACTGAGGGGGAACACATGGCAGAACATGTCACTGCTCAGATGTAATAGAAGCTGGCCTGATTTGATGGGAGATCCTGCCCTGCCACAATGAGTTGCACTCATTTGTGTGAGAGATGTTAGAGCTTCTGCAATTCTGCACTAAAAATCCCATACTGCACTAGTTTTCAACTGGTAGGGTGAGACCCACTAGAGGGTTGCGACCTGATCCAGTGTGAGTGGCAACAGAAGCACTATCACCATGCAAATATTTGGTAAAAGATTAAGATATGGGTCCTCAAATGCATGTTTGCGTTAAAAGTGGATCCTGGGTCTGAAAAGGTTGAAGATACCTGCTGTATATCATCTTCTTCCCCCTTCCCCCTCCCAAAATAGATTCTGCCATCTGACTATATAATGCAAACTAGGAACATTCTGCACACACCTGGCATTTTATATATGTATACTTGGAACTAAGCTTGTTTTGCAAACCAGATGCAATAGGTGCCTACAAATCCTAATTCCCATTCCTCACTCACCCCTTTGCTACCCAATCCAAACATCTAAATTAATTGTGGAATGGGTTATTAGTACTTCAGAAAACTGAAAGCGCACCACCTGTGATTTCCCTCCACCTCTTTTTACGTACTATATTAATTTACATTCATGAATTTCAGTTCCAGTATTTTGTTACATTTGTTGAGGCTGTTGCCTAAATGCACTGATCTTTCTCAGCCACAACCACTGCCAAGAAAAGCCCACAGAATGGACTTTACTGTTATTCCATGTGGGTCCCAGAATGCATTGCCACGATGACTGTGGCACTGCTGCTGATTTTCCCATCCTCTTGTACGCCTTCCTGAGCTACAGCATCTTTCTCATCTAACAGCAAACCTTTTTTTGGTCTAGCAATCAGCACTATTCCTTTGGACAGCTCCCTTGCTGATAGATCTGTCATCTGTGTCTTTGCCCCAGCAATCTCTCTAGATCTGAGGTGGGCAGAAGGCAGATTGGGATTTACTGGGTGATTTTCAGTAGAACCAATGATTTGTGACTCTCATTTGTTTATCAATTAAAAGCCTAAATTAGGCTGCTGAAGTGAAGAAAGCTAATTAGGAGTGGACTTTGATGTCTTCTTCGGCTATCACTCGTAGCTGAGTAAGATTGTCTTCCATGACCACAGTCTTAACAGTGAGCCTGTAAGTGACTGTGGAGGCCAGTTCTGGATCCACATGTCCTTCAACAATGGGGACATAGGTTTCTGGGTGGGAGCTGATCATGGTGAGGGTTTGCCGAATGTGCCTTCCCGTTAGACCATTTCTCCTTTTCGCCCTGAGTTTGTGCTTCTTCAAAGTCCAGGACTTTGATGTAAAATGCCTTGGATAGCTCAGTAAGTTAGAGCACGGTGCTGATAGTGCCAAGGTTGCAGGTTTGATCCCCGTATGGGGCAGCTGCGTATTCCTGCGTTGCAGGGGGTTGGATGATCCTCAGAGTGCCTTCCAATTCTATGATTCTTTGACTATGAGTTCTGTTCAGTTCTGGTTTTCAAAACAAATTCCTATGCTCAGAATGTGCTCAGAGACACCCAGCTCTTTCATTTGTGTGCTTTTGGTAGATCTGGTTGGTAGATCTTGGGATTCTAGTAAAAACGACAGTGTAGATCCAACTAATCTGAAGTCTGCCCACCCCTGCTGCAGATGAGTTGGAGCCTTGGCCTGCTTTTGTAAAAACAGCCACATTGTCTTAGGCAAGGGCACCCGTGGGCCAGATTCTGACTCCTCAATCAAAAGCTTACCAAACGGTGCTTGCAAAGCCAATGACCCTCCCTTGCCTGCCTGAGCATAGATTGCCTGATGGCTCTTCACGGGGGATTTGTGGCAGCATCTAGTTGCTGCAAGATTGCAGACCTGGGAAATATAATGAAATGCAGTGAAAAGCTCCAGCTGAGTTCCTTAGCTACAACCCCCGAGGGTGAAGACATACGCACTGCATGGATTCAGCTTCCACTTACCATGTGACTAGAGGGAGGAGGGGAAATAGTTCTTTTAAGAAGGTGAATGTTTACGTGCACTGGGTTTTGTTTTTTTAGATCCAGGACTGTCTGAACTCTTTTTACTCCACAATCCATTGGCAAGCCCACCTTTTGGGGGCAGCCTACTTGCTTAGTGGTACCACTGGAGAACAGCATTCCTACAAAGCCATTGGCCAAAAGAGAGTGGGGTGTAATATCTTCAGCTTTCCCCATCCTCACCCCCACCTGCCATGGTGTTTTCTGTGTATTTCTGCTATCTTTAAGTTAACTGATTAATTGTTCCCCAACCCCAAATGTAGTTAAACTTGTTTGTGCGCGCACGCATGCACACACACATAGGCACCAACTTTTTTACTCTCCTTCATGAAGGCCTCTTATCTGTTCTGACTCCCAGATTGTAGCCCTGAAGGCAAAGCCGTTGACCCACACTTACTCACCCTGCGCATGGAAGATCACATTACAGTGAAGTAGTTGTTCTTTTGAGAAGCCACTTAACTGTTTGGGTGTAGCTTAGAAACAGGATTTGTTGTTATTATTCATAAAACTGTGGATTTTTAGAGTTGGAAGGGACCCCAAGGGTGATTTAGTCCAACCCCTGCAGCGCAGGACAACTGCTGAAGAAGAGGCTTCTCTTTGTATGACAGGCCCCTTTTGGTCGAGTGGAGGCAGCCAGCAAACCCCCTCCCGCAAATAAACACACCCATCCCACAGTGGCTAGTTTACATGGATAGCTACCTTTCCAAGATCCAATGAGAATGACTTCATTGTAAACTTCTATAATGGCTTGCTAATGGGAAGTGAGGCTGAAACTTTTTCCAAAAGTGACTTATTTCCTTTTTTTTTTTTTAATAAATTTTTATTCATTTTCCAAACATGTAATATAAAAGTGACTTATTTCCAAACGTCAAGCCTGAGGCACTGCAGATGATCTTTATGAGAGCCTTGCAAACCGTGTATGGAATCTTCCTGGAACACTCTTATATAGTGCCAGTGTCCTTTGAAACTCCATATCCCCAGATTTTTGAAAGTTTATTACCAATAGGGAATCTCCTTATTAACAGGGAATTATTTTTCCCACTCTGCCATGTCAATGACTTCCAGATTGCTGACACACAAAATCCAAATCCATAAAATCACAAGATGCGTCCTTCCACACTTGAGAGACAAGCGGCAGCCAACAGGTATAGAATTAATTGCTGAGAAATAAGATGAACATTGGCACCATCAAAACTGAATAAGAGATGTAGTTTAGCCTCCAAGGTGACCTGTTTGCTAATAATAATAATAATAATAATAATAATAATAATAATAATAATAATAACAACAACAACAACAATACCAGTCTCCATTACAATCTGATTCCAGAACTTGTGTACATAATTACTTCCCACCACATATGCTAGTATGTTCCTCGTTCCTTGTATCTCACAACGCTGCCAGCGTAAAATCCAAAGTTTTAATTATTTTTTCCTGGTGGATCTCTAGGACAGCCTTGTAAATATTGTGTTGTTTGCTACTATGTTATGTACGTTTGTGCTTTTATATTGTAAACTGCCCTGCAATCCTCAGATGAAGGGTGGTATAGAAATTTAATAAATGAAAACTGTAAATGTAACAGCAGTTCAAATGCTATTTTTGTCGTCATCTTGCGATTCCTACATTTCAGGGGGTTGGACTAGATGGCCCTTAGGGTTCCTTCCAACTCTACAACTCTATGAATCTATTATCATTTCCCATCTTCCAGGGTGCAGTCCAGCTCCCCCCCCCTCAAAAAAATGTTCATCTCTTCAATTAAAAAGGCATAATTCTTCCTATTAATTAATTAATTTTAAAGGTGTTATCCGTTTTAATTAAAAAGCTGGAAAACTAGTCTAGGAAGGGGATAGAAGAGCTGGGTTTGTTCCGTGACAAGTGTCAGCCTTTTAGCCCTCTGCCCAGCTGTCTCCTGCGGCAAACTCCTGGAACCTCTTTCCTCAGAGCTCAATTCAGCAGGGAGGATGGTTTAATTAAACAAAACACAGCAAGGTTGTAGCTCAAATTATGCATGTTTGTACACAGCCTTTGTTTCCAAGTCTAGGATTGGTGCCTACATTTTGCTTTGTTTACATGGCAGAGAAATCCACTTATGCAAATTAAGCACATCTGCACATACCTGTGCCGTCACTGCTTGTGGAGAGGTGTGCTGTTAGAGAAAGTAAAAGACAACCAGAAGGTAACAAGCAGGTTCTCCTTTTTGCAAGGGGAAGCCAAACTACTGTGTCTCACTCTTGCCATGTCTGAAGGAAAATCTAAGTGTGTGCTAGAATGTTTTCACTCCGGCCACATTTACACCATACAGTACATTTAAAACACTATGATCCCACTTGTCTCTAAAATATCCTAGGAAGTGTGGCTTGTTAAAGGGGCTGAGCAGTGTTAGGAGAACCCTATTCCTCTCCCAGAGCTACAGTTCGCAGAGTTCCCTGTGAAGAGGGATTGTCCATTAAACCATTCTGAGAATTGTTACTCAGCGGAGAATAGGGGTCTTCTAATAACTCTCAGCACCCTTAAAAAACTACAGTTCCTAGAATTATTGAGAGGGGAGCCGTGGCTGCTTCAAATGGTATCTGTGGAGAAGCAGCACACAAAGAAATGTATGTATATACCGTGGTTGTGTGTGTGCGTACCATAATGCTTTAAGTGTGTGGTGTAAATGTGGCCTCCAGTCTCACAATTTCCCTTCCAGTACTACTATATTCAGGGCTGCCGATCAGAAGGTCGGTGGGTCGAATCTGCACAATGGAGTGATCTCCCATTGTTCTATCCTAGCTTCTGCCAACCTAGCAGTTTGAAAACATACCAGTGCAAGTAGATAAATAGTTACTGCTGTGGCAGGAAGGTAAAAGGTGTTTCCGTGGGCTCTGGTTTCTGTCACGGTGTTCTGTTGCACCAGAAGTGGTTTAGTCATGTTGGCCACATGACCCAGAAAGCTGTCTGTGGACAAACACCGGCTCCCTCGGTCTGAAAGCAAGATGAGCGCTGCAACCCCATAGTCACCTTTGACTGGACTTAAACATCCAGGGGTCCTTTACCTTTACCCTTACCTTATTCCATGTGATTGGAATATGGTACTGGTTACAAAATTCCTGAAAATCAATCTTCCTTTCTTCCTTCCTAAAGTAAGTTTATAGTCCTCACTGCTGCAAAGATAGACTTGAAAGTGCATGGGCAACACCTGGTAAAATTGGAAAAGCCAGAAAGTGGATCATTGGTATTCCCAGGGGGTATTCCCAGCGGATCATTGGTATTCCCAGTGGGCTTTCATTACCCCACATAGCTCCTTGTCCTTACGATCAGCAGAAGACATTACTTGACTAAGCAAATATATGCAAGCGTCTACAATTTGCAAATGAATATGCAGATGAAGCACACATTTATATTTTGGCAACTCCCCTCCCAACCGTCTTTTCTAAGTGCAATTGAAAATGTAATTCTG
Organism: Podarcis melisellensis; assembly: GCF_964234715.1. Taxonomy (NCBI): domain Eukaryota; kingdom Metazoa; phylum Chordata; class Lepidosauria; order Squamata; family Lacertidae; genus Podarcis; species Podarcis melisellensis. The sequence continues at coordinate 66,746,101 of NC_138529.1, read as the reverse complement.
TTCCAGTGTAGCAATATGCCTTTGGAGAGCTTCATTTATTGGCAGACCTTTGCTTTTACTCTGGCAGTCTCTGTAGATGGACTGGAGCCTCTGCCTCTATTTTTCTTAGGCAAGGATGTCCACTTGGGTTGCAATTGCATGTACTTGAGTTGTGTTTGCATGTATTTGGGTTATATCCAACTCTAGAGAGACTACTGGAGCCAAGAAGATAGGTCTGCCAGAAAAGGAGATGTCCAAAGGCTTAGTGCTTATTTCTAGAAAGTGGCACCAAATAATAATATTTTTTTGCAGAGTGCATGCCAGTCCTATCCTTTGCCCATAATAAATGTGGATGGAAGGGAAATAACTAATGCACAGAGAGATGAAGGGAGGGTTCATAACATGTCCACTAGCAGGAGAAGTTTTAGATTAAGTTTGGGGAACCTTTGGTCTTCCAGATGTGGCTGAACTACAACTCCCATCATCCCTGGCCATTGGCCATGATTGCCGGGACTGCTGGAAGTTGTAGCTCAGCAACATCTGGAGGACCAAGGGTTCCCCAAACCTGGTATAAATATTGATAGACTTGCTTATCCTAAAAGCTTTGGCAGAAAAGGTCAACCGCTTCGATCAGAGGAATTAGCACTACTATAGGTGCCACATGATACCCGCTCCGTATTTTTAAGAGCTTGATCATTTAGTGTGGAAGCATCTACACTTTGGGACTCCCTGCCTGTTGAGATCAAGCAGGCGCTTTCGCTGTACTCTTTTCGGTGACTGCTAAAAACATTCTTGTTTAGTCAAACCTAACCAGGTGTTTAGAAAGCTGAGGTAACTTTAATCTGTTTTAGTATTTCAGCTTTTGTATGTGGTAAGTAAGGGTATAATTTTTTCTTGATTTTAGTGGGGGGGCTTGTAAACCGCTTTGAGGTTTTTTACAGTCAAGCAGTATATAAATTTTATTAAATAAATAAAATAAAAAAGTAGGAGGAGAAATATGTTTGTATTATATTCACAGGTGTGGGGACATATAAGACTTGAATACTCTCTAGTACTCCGAATACAAGTTTCTGGATACATGGAAGGATAACTTTGAGCATTCACCACCATTAACTGGAATATAAGGTGGATCATCCTTTCCTAACCTGGTGTCTTCCAGCAGTTTTGGACTACAACTCCCATCAGGCATAGTCTTCACAGCTGATGGAATTGTTGTCCAAAACAGCTGGAGGGCACCAGGTTGACGATAGCGGAGGCAGATCTTGACGCAGTGCTTTTATTGCTTGGAGGAATGCGTGCAGATAAAACATAGGAGAACTTGTTGTGCCAAAGTGCTTAACTCAAATGGTTCTGCACCTGGATGTAGTGGTCCCTGTGGATGATATCCTCCCATGGAAAAATGTAAGTAGCCCAAGAATCTCTCCTAGATCTTCTTGGATTCAAATTCAAGTACGTGGCTCCCTTGGAGTGGGGCTGTAGAGAAGGAGCTCATGTGTGACAAAGCAGTGATGAATGAGGTGCCTCTCCCGACTTACAGACTCCCTACCCTGGGGAATAAGCGCTTGCTGGAGTGTACAGGGAAAGAGTGCCACAGTTAATAAAGTGATAAGAGAGGCAGGCTTACTCACTGAGCTGAAGATGAGCCTTTCAGCGGTGGATAACTGCCGGATCAGCAGGAAAGCAAAAAAGGTTGCCCAGTGGAACTCCTATGCAACCACTGCTTTAAGTGGAATATGTGTTTGGGGTGGAGAGCTGTGTTGTGTCTCATCAGCACAGGGCTGTGGGTATGAGAGTCTGTCTGCTTTGATTGTCTATCCCAGGGGTCAGCAAACTTTTTCAGCAGGTGGCCGTTCCACTGTCCCTCAGACCTTGTGGTGGGCCGGACTATATTTTGAAGAAGAAGAAAAAATTAACGAATTCCTATGCCCCACAAATAACCCAGAGATGCATTTTAATTAAAGCATACATTCTACTCATGTAAAAACACACTGATTCCCGGACCGTCCGCGTGCCAGATTTAGAAGGCAATTGGGCCATATCCAGCCCCCGGGCCTTAGTTTGCCTACCCATGGTCTATCCTATGTGTGTAGAAGACACTTAGCTGTAGGTAATGTGCCTGCCAATTGGATTTCTTGAAAACCCTTTCCTCTTCCAAGAACCCATTCCATCTTAAAACCAAGCAGCTAGGAAATTGTTTTGCCCAGTGCTATTTTTCTAGAAAAAAAGGTGCTGGAACACACCATGAACACCTCCTTTGTTCTCTTATAATAGCAGCGACCCCCACCTGAGAGGCGCTGGAACGGAGTTTAGTCAAGTTCTGGCTGAAAAAAAAGGCCCTGGTTTTGCCAGTGTTCTCTGATGGGACTAAGCTATATGTTAACTGAGCCAGACGCAGCACTATTTTGAAGACTGAAATCCGCCTTGGGGGGTGGGGAAGAAAAAATGAGAGCAGAGAAGCTGCAGAAAAGGGGAGGTTTTTAATCCATCAACTGTTTTTTTCTCCATCAACTGTTTCTCTGCTACATCCCTCCCCTAAGTCTTTCCTGCTTTGCAAGTAATGTGTAGATAGTTATGAAACAGGGAACTTTCCACCGAGAGTCAGGCAGATCTCTTAGGTTTTGCCATTTTTTGTGAAAAGTATTCTGAATGGCAGCATACAAATATCTCCCCACATGGCGACAAGCTCCATATGGAACCATTTAAAATGGAGTCAGAATGAGAGTGCATGGGCTCTTAGTCTCAGCATGTTATAAGGCAAAACAATAATCAGTTTGGATTCTGTTATAAAGATTTAGCTACTACCAACACAATACATATTCCACCTGCATAGACAAGACTGTGTGTGTTCTGTGATTATGCAATTATGGAATTTGAAGTTGGGCACAGAAACCAATGACCTAAGAATCTCATGCTTCATTTTTTTAAAGCAAGTTTCTAGTCCTTGAGGCTGCAGAGAGAAGCTTGAGGATGTGTTGGAATTTATATAATTTATGCAGTTGCAGAACTGAGCATCTCTTTGTGGAGAATTGTGCAAAAATGTTTCTGGAGAATTTAGGCTGCCTTGGTGTGGAATTTTGATGTTTATTCTTACTCCATACCTGCTTGATTATAGCCAATGATCATGTGCTTTCCTTTATTATATGAATGTAGCATGATGAAGGGAGAGAATGAGTAGGGCTAGTCTTCACAACAATGGCTCAGTAGTTGCTTCAGACTCAGTGTTGTTTGAAGTCTTAACTGCATTTTTGGCATGCACTGTTTTCTTTTTTGCTGGCCATAGAAAGGCCAGTGGTAGACCTGTGACTAGTGGGTAGTATGAGCTTCTAGGCTGGCAAAAATAAAAGGCAGCTGGCCAACCAAACAGTATCTTCTGCTTAAACCAGGAATGGAGGACCTGTGGCTCTCCAGAAGTTGCTGGGCTCTCTACTCCATCATCACTAGCCAGCATGGCCAGTGGTCAGGGATGGTGTGTTGGGTGTTGTATATGCACCATGGAAGTTCAGTTGAGCAGTTTGGCTCACCACAGGAGCTATGTAAACATACAGTTGCTACAAGAAGTCTTCACTCTCTGAGCCCAGAGAGAGTTCCAGCTTATGAAGTCCTTCATGAGACCAAAGTCCACACAGCAAGTGCAAAGTCCAGTTGCTAACAAAGTCCTGCAACTGCCCGAATTCTCTGAGTCCAGAAGTCTTGCAGGTTGCCCAACTTTCCTCAGATGGGCTCTTTGCAAAGTCTTTCACATTTTCACAGGATTCTTCCAACAGTCTCCACTTCTCCAGCAGATTTTCCTGTACTCCCCAACAACGGATGCTTTAACTTGAGCCCTTATCTACCTGGTGCTACATGCTAGTTTGCCCAGCAACACATACAAGATAGTCACAAGATACCTTAGCTGCATGGGGTGGGGTACAATTTCTGCTGACGCATGGATAATTTTTTCATTTTCCTTAACATGATGGGAGTCAAGTCCAGCAACATATTGGGGGCTGCAAGTTCCCCATTCCTGGCTCAAATGAAATTAGGCAGGCTCCATCTCCAGATTCGATTCCACTCCCCGTACTCTAATTCCAGCAGTAGGTAGTTGGGACCCACCCATATATGTCAGGATTCTGTATGGCCACCTATATTCATACCCACCCTGCCCCTCACTTCACCTTCACATGCTGACATTTTCGCACACCAGCCATGCAGATGGTACATAATGAGCCCAGCTGGCAGATCTTCTTTCAACCTGCCGTGGCACTGCTACTGCTTTGGCATCAGGAACAACCATAGGGATGAGAGTGCACCTGAGAGGGAGAGAAGGTGCCAAAGAAAGTCATCTCAGGTGGCACGTGCTATTCACCTTAAGCTGCCTTGCTATTCCCACTGCTGGAGAACTGAGGTTGAACATTCTGCTACAATTTTTATAATTTCTGTTTTCTTCCTTTCCGTTCTTTTTGGGGAGGTGTGTAATTGAAGTTATAATATGTCTTTGTTTATATTATATTTTCTGGCTGTTTTACTCCTGCAGTTGCCATGGCCAAGGCTCTAAGCAATCTCAAAAGTATTCCCATAGAGTTTGCAGCATCTTCTAATGGGTGGGTGCCGGCAGTTGATATGTGGTTACAATGGGATTTCTACTATTTGCTTGCTGTTAACACACCACCTCCAAACCAAATGTCTCTTCTCCGTTGTCGCCATGGAATCTCTGCAGGCTTTGGTGCCAGAATATATGTGCACAAATCATGTGGCCAGCCTGTGTGTGCAAATGTTGCAGGAGATTATCACAGCAGCTGGAAGTTTAGTTAGAGACATGCAATTTGCTTGTGTCACTGGAATGACTATAGACCTGATCTTGTTCATTCACTTATAAGGCTATTTTTTCGGCGGGGTTGTGGAATCAAGTTTCTTGAATTGTGACATGGCTGAGCAGCTTTCAAATCTCTTAACTTCCTCCACCAAATCTCCCACCCAATTAGCTGAATGAATCAGCTGCTACCCTTTGAATATATGATTGTCCATATGTGATGGATAATTCCTGTACCATTCAGGCAAAGGTGGCTACAGCTTCCCTCAAAAGTTTTGGCAGTAAGAAAAGTGATGGGAATGTACTGGAATGTGTAGGATGGTGCTTGGTAACATCCCCACCAAAAATGGAGAGAATGCTCTTGAAATAGCAGATCACCTCCCTGCAAACAAATCAGAATAGACGCTCAATAAATGGGTTTTCTGAAAGTGCCCTGTTGCTCCATATCCTAATCTGAGAGAAAAAAACACCTTCCTGGTTCCCAAACTCTCCCAAGGAAATGCCTGCCTGTTTTCCAAGCTCTTTCTCTGCAGATATGAAGACTAGAAACTTGCTTTTTAAAAACACCCCCAACATCCTTCTGAGAATCTTCAGGATTCCAAATTCTTTTTCAGCTACTAGATCCTGTGCTTGTGTCTTAAGCTCGCACATGTGCCAGATACACCTAGAGTATACCAGGACACCTTAGACACAGAAGGCTCCAAACATGAATAGCTTGGAGTTGATGGTGTGTTTGAGTGAGTTTCCAGCATAGGCATAACTTTACTGTGTCCCCCATCCCTTTTTATCTCCCCTTTTAGAGTCCTCCAAGAGAGGTGCATGGAATAGCATGGCAGAAGTTTCGTCTCGAGATGGGCAGTGCTAAGCAGCCAGAGGCGTTGCAGTTGCTGAAGCAAGATGCAGTTCCAGAAGATGCTCCCCAGCCCAGCAGCAGCTTACCTTGCAGTCAGGAGAAAGACAGATGTCTCCAGCACACCCGATGTGACGGAGGAGATCTCACCATGAGGAACTGCTGTGTGAATGACCTTGGCACCAAAGACGGCAGCCAAGAAGACACTATGGTGGACAACCCAGACCAGAAGGAGAAGGCCCCAGCTGTAGCCATAAAGCCTTCCATGGAACTAGTCACTGACACAGGTACCGTGGTTCTGAAAGATGCAACGGCTGGAGGAACCACCTTGGAAGAGGACGGGGAACGAGCAGCCCATCATGACTTGCGGCACAACAGCAAGCAGGGCTCAAGCTGCAGGGATCTTCCCAGTAGCTTATCCAATACCTGCAACCCTCTGGAAAGTAAAGCTGTTCCTGGAGATGTCGGTACGCATCTCCCGGCAGAGCCCTGCCTAAAGGCAACCAACAAGGACCCTTCCAGTGCACCAGCCTCCCTGAAACATGTGGCATTTATTGAACCAACCAAAAAAACCGCAGAGGCTGAGAGCATCCAAGCAGGAACAGCACATTCCGAGGGGGGTCCTGCACTTCCCACGTGCCTGAAAAACACAAGCCAAGGACAGCCAGGTGCCTCCAAGGGAGATATATCACACTTCAGCAGTGATGTCTGTGAAGCAGCGGACCACTTGAGTGAAGGACACAGAGGTCCCCTCACATCAGATGCTCCCAAGGAGTTTACTCAAGACCCTTTGGCAGCTGAAGCCACATCAGGGAAGTCAGGCAGACCAACGACAGAAACAGACCAGTTGGGGGACCATAGCAGGGAAGTGAGGTTCCCTACTCCGGAGGCTAACTCAGCTGGGAACTCCAGTAGAGTGCCAGGAAACCCTGTGGCTGCCGTTCCTCATGAAGCCAAGGGCACATCAGGTGAGTCACAAACAACCCCAGGTGAAGCCACCAAGGAGGCGGAAGGGCTCAGAGAAGTGACACCCTCTGAGTCCAAGGGTCAAAACCAAGCTCAGGAACAACAAACACCAGAAATGACCAGTGTGGCTGTGAGTGAGGAGCGCACAACAGACGTCGAGAAGAGGTCTGTGGAACTTCTCACCCAAACCTGCTCACTTGAGGTCACTCCCCCCCAGCACGATGCTGGGACTCAAGTTGACAATCGTGTGTCTTTGGTGTCGGTGGCCATCAGCCCCATCAACCCGCCCGACGGCTCCTCAGCTTTCACTTTCCACACAAGGGGCTTGGGGGCCTCCTCTCTGAAGAGCCCTGGCCCGGAGCAGAAGCCAGCCAAGAGAGATGCAGAGATGCAGGTGTCCATCCCGGTGGAGACCAGGTCCGTGGCCACGGGGCCCATGACTCCCGTGACCAAATCTCCCCAAGCGTCCTACCCTGAGGTGCACGTGAAAGGGGCCCAGGAGGAGGCGCCCGAGCCGGTGCGGGAGGTCAGCTGGGACGAGAAGGGCATGACATGGGAAGTGTACGGCGCCTCCATGGAGGTGGAGGTGCTGGGCATGGCCATCCAGAAGCACCTGGAGAAGCAGATTGAAGAGCATGGCCGGCAAATGGTGATGACACCGCAGAGCACCCGTGCCAGCTCCATCAAGGGGGCTCCCCCCAAGGGGGAGGTCAAGAGGCAGCCCAGCGTCTTCAGGGCACTCCTGCAGAATGTGCGGCGGCCCCGCTGCTGCTCCCGAGGAGGACCCACTGTGGAGTGAAGGGGGGCCCAAGCCAAATCTAGGGTTTTCTTATAGCAGTTGGAACGTGCAAATGTTACGTAGTTTCTCAGGCAATGTGTGGGACAGTCCCTTTTGAATCTCTCGAGTCCCCAGGATTACGGCACTCAACACCCCTGATGTCTCCTGGAAATGCAGGCCAAGCCCTATATATTACAAGCAAATAGCACCTTGCCCAGTTCTGAAGCACTTGACATGTCTCAGCCAGCAGCGCTTACACTGCCACACACGCTTGGCAGTGCCACTTTACATCCTGGGACATGTAGTTTTCACAGTGCCAAGCTCAGATGATTATATGCAGGGCTCTCAGCAACTTGTCTGTTTGATACAGACTGGAAACGGCTCTCAGATATTTTGGAGACCCATGTTTAGGAAAGTTTGGTGTAGCTTTTGTGGAGATCACTGTACTAGCAGTATCCTATCTTGGGTCTAGAATGGATTAGTTGTAGGGGCTGCCAGATCACAGCTTTAGAGAACATATGCATAGTTTGGGATTCCCTCCTCCCAGTGCCAATAGGTTAAGAAACAGTCTGAAATCTTCAGTTAATTCCAGAAGTACAGTATATGTTTTAACTTAGGGGCAGCAGCATGGTAGCATTCTGAAGGTGATTTTGGCTGAATGATCATGTGTCAGGTCTTGAGAAAGCCATCCAATTGAACAACTTTAAACAAAATAAGCAAGTTTGCCTAATATTGTTCGGTTGCATAATTTTATGGTGCCCACAGAACTTGAGTGTTCTTGCTGTGGAGATTGATAGTTTACATTGCACAGAATATAATGAGTTTGGGGCATTATAGAATCATAGTATTGTAGAGTTGGAAGGGACCCCTGAGGGGCATCTAGTCCAACCTCCCCCCAGTTGCAGGAATCAAAGCTAAATAATCCCTGACAGGAGAGAGTCCACTGCCTTTTGAGTCCAGCACCAGACTGCCTTCCCTATTCTAAAGGATCATTTCAAGAGAAAGCAGGGGCTGGGAGAAAAGTGCAATAAGAGTAACCAGGCTCATCCTAGTGCAGGAGAGAATTTGGATGAAATATTTAATCTCTTCTTAATTACACTCTCGACCTTTGCCTGCAGGCCTGCAAGTCTGTTCAAGGCAGGTCCCTCAGAGCCCTCCATTCCCTTTGCTAGAGGGCCCTGCTGAGTCCCAGTGGAGGCATCTTGCATTACAGGCTGATGCCGCCACCCGACCAACTTGCCTGAGAAACTAATAATTTGGAAGGTCCCGCGTCTTGTGTGCGAGAGTGTGGCTCGATGCGTGCTCTGGCTTGTGTGCATGTGAGCGTGCGTGTCATAGCCTCTTTTCCTGTCAATGCTATTCCCCTGGCCCCCCCGGGAGCAAAGAGGCCTGTTGCCATCAGAAATGTGGCTAATTTTTATGTTCCTGACTTTTTCAAGAGATCTGGGGTGGGGTGGGGTATTTTATTCATATGTGTTGGAATATGGGGGCTTTTACAAAACACTCTTTACTCTGTTGTGTTTACTCTAAATCAGGTTCTTGTTTCTCTGAAGGTGTCTTGAAGATGCTGATTTCCTTTTCCTGCCTCCCCCATTCCCCGCCCCCTCCCAACAATATTTTATGCATTGGGATTTGGGGGTTTGTGGCTTTCACCCCTAAGAAATGAAATCTGTGAAGGCATAGATGAGAGATTATTTGACACTGTGTAAAAAGAGAGCAGGGGACACTTACATGGTGGAAACCAAGACTTGTTTTTTGGAGGGGAGCTCCTTCCTCCAGAGTAGCTGCACTAGGTACACCTCCTTCAAGGATGTTTTCAGTTGTGAAATGTAGTGCCAAAAACTGACACCCACACTCACTTTTGATAGAGTTGGAGAGCACCTCTGCTGTTTGTAGTACTACCCTGATTTTGCCAGAAGACTTGGTGTTGGTTTCTGTTTACAAGTCTCCTCACCTCTCTGTGAATTATAGTTCCCAAAGTTTTTTTTATCTGGCTGGGCTTCTGTGTCTTTAACCATTGCCCAGAAGGAGGACATTTGGGTTCAACTTTTCCCAGTGTGCATCTAAGGCAAGCAGGATGGGAGTTTTCAGCCAAATTTCCTCCTCAAGGAACAACCCTACTTAAAAAAAAAACAAAAAGCAGTCCTACTATAAATGCAGGTGCTAGGAAGTTTGGGGCTTTTTCCCCACAGAGGGGCAGAATTTATGTCCTTTTAGTGGTGACAACATTCAGCATCCTAACTGCAACACTGTGAAGAGAGGATCTAGGCCTGAAGAATCTCACTGTTCCTCAGTGCTCTCTTAGATCTGGGATGAGGGCCCTGCTTCCCTCCAGGTGTTGTTTGACATCATCCTAGACCACTGGCTTTGATGGATGGGCCTGATGGGAGATGAGGTCCAAAGCCAGCTGGATGCACACGGGTTTAGCATTCTGCTCTTGCAATGCAGATTGGCCAACATGGTGAAGCTGACCAACATGCTAGAAGGTTCTGATGGAGCTGGTGGCTGTAGGGCTTTTCCTTCTAATGCCATCCCATTCAGCTGGGAAGGGCTTGCCTTAAATCTGGATTGCCCCTAGGCAGCACAAGCCAGCGGTATCATGTGCAGATCTTGGGAGAGAGAACTTTTCTCCACAAACAAAGAACCACACTGTTGGCTCTTTAAAAGGACCTGTGTGTACCAATACAGATGGAGAAGAGACAGAGTGTACTTGTCTGCTGTCTGCAAGAAGAGGTACGACTTCCGGCTGTTCTCTCTCGAGAGTGTACTGTACAATCTCCACCTCAACCAGGTTCCAATGAGTGGTATCGATGTGCTGGTTCACTTGGCCGACACAAGCATCCGTGCCAAATTCAGTTCAAGGCACTTCCACAAATGGAACAGGGGGAAGAACTGGTCCAATACTGTCATTGTATTAACAAGAGCTCTGCCTCCCCAAACCTAGCTCTGAATCAGTCTATTGCAATTCCCCTTTGGGAATAAGTAGACATGTACAGGAACTGACCATAGAGGGGTTTCTACAGTGCCCAGTGCTCACAAGTAGCCTTCCAGTTGCAAGACATGGGAGCCAAGCCCTGTAAGAATTTAGGTGCCTTGTGGATCTGGCATGCTAGTAGGTCTACACACAGAGAAACTTGAGTTTCTGGCACCAGTATTCTTCTTAAGAGGGACTTGGCCAACTCTGCAGCGCTATGCTGCAAGAGGCACATCTAGAACCATGAAAGTGAGGAGCTGGGAAGAGGCATCCCATCTGAGAAATGTCAGGCCACAAGGTGCAGGCATCTGCACCCAAACCTGCATCCAACTGCTGGCAGCATCCCTGGGATGTAGGATGCTGAGCATGTAGACAGTACCACCCCCACCCCAGGTTACTGGGGCCATTCACAGAACTGCCGAGGACCCTTCCCATTCCTATGCCCTGCCTTGTGTGCTGTTCTCAGTATGGTGTTCACGTGCCATATGGATCTATAGTACCAAGCAATGATGAGTTGTTGACAGTAACTTTGCCTTTTGGTTTCTCTCCTCCTCCCTTTCTTTATTTGTTTAGGGTACAAACTTGTAAAACTGGCTGTTGGATAATAAATTTTTTCTCCAAAAAAAAAAGCAACCACCTCAATATGCCCCCTGCCCAAGAGGGCTTTATTTGTGTTTGTCAAGGGCTTTGGAGGGGAGAAGGGTTGTTTTCTTCACAGTCTGTTGCCAGCTCAGAACAGGTTCGCTCTACTGTGGGGTGGGGGTGGGGGAACTACACCGCAGTGCTACATGGATGGGCTTTCACAAAGCTATATCTTGGGGGCTTGTAAAAGGGGCTGAGATCTGTGGTCCTCCCCATATCCAGGCTTGCTGGCTCTTTTATCAGGGACAGTTCAAGCCTTTTTGCAGCCTGAGGTGGAGCCCTCTTCCCATCAAGGTGCATAATGACCAAAGCCAGCCAAGCCAGCCAATTTTGGCACCTGAGGCAGAAAACCCCACAAGCGTCTGTCTATGGGAGTAAAAGTAAAGTTTTAATAAATAACATTTTGCTCCTCTTTCATAGTAACTAAAATCAGTTCCCTGAATAGCTGCCTCAGAAGCATTGCCTTCAACGGTGTCTTTAAGTGGGTGTAAGTCTGTTGGCACAGCTGAAGAAAATGCTTGTGTCCCTGCAGCTTACAGTAGATGGTGATAGAAGCTCAGAGACCATGGCTTTGTACACCTTTGCATATCTTAGAACACATTAATTCATTCACCTGTTCATCTGGATGCTGTTTGTTTGTCTGAGCAGCTTCATCATCTTACCACGGTTTCCCACTATAATAATTTCAGACTGTGAGGGAAACGCTCCCTCATTTGCTGAATATATATTGGGAAGGTACACATGCTTCACACAGCCATGCAAATGGCAAACCAATTCAAAGCCTACTTCAGAAAGCACTGACTATGGGCTGAAGGGTGGGGGAAAGGGTTTATCTGTTAACCAAACAGACTCACAATGCCCGTCAAGCAAAAAGCAGAGGAGAGGCACCCTTCTAGGTTTGCAATCATTAATATGTTTGCCATTTGACTGGGCAATATACTTTTCTCCTAACCTAGCATCTTCCTTACGGTGAAGAGGTGATACCTTAGGCAGATCCTGGGTCTTGCTCCAATGCTTTCCCCCATTTGCTTCTCCATGAACCCAACCACATATCAAAGGCACTGCAAATAACCTGCAAAGCAGCTGCAAGTTAGTTGGTGATCAGGAAGGACTTTAGCTGTTACAACTAGGACTATATAGGCCCTATCCATACAACCCCACAATACAGTTTTCCAGAGGAATACTCAAGCTTGGATTATTATCCCAGTAAAAGAAAAGGTGAGCCCAGGATACAAGGAGCTGAATCAGGACAGTGGCTTGATATTTTGTCACTGGTGATACATGGGAAGCTGAATGTGCTACCTGGCCACCAGTCTATCATGGTTTATTGAAAAACAAGGTAAAATACATCACCTTAGCATGGATAGTGGTAGCACTGCACAGCACAGGTTCTATGCCCAGAGATTAGTAGCTTTGGGTGATATTCAATGCATGCATCTCCACTTGTGCAACAAAACTTGCCCCCTTCTCACATACCCTGCACCCTTCCCAAACCTTATCCAGAGTGTTGAGTGAACATATTTAGGGGATGCACAGGGAAGGGGGACACCCAAGTGTGCAAGCAGAAATCCTTGTGCTGACAAACCGTCTCTTAGTGCTAGGTTCGGTTGGATACAACCTAATACTCTAAATCCCCATTCCCTCCCTGCCCTGTTTCCTGTGAGAGGTGGAATTTTTATTATGTTATTTATTTCATGAAATTTATACACTGCTTGATTGTTTTTTTAAAAAACAACAACCCACAAGCCATTTTGCATCGTACCTTTTGAACACATGAAAACACTGGTGTTGCCTAGCCTGGTAGGCACTTACCACCTCTTCCACTTTCTTCTTCAGTGTGATCTCTCTAGTTTGGGCCAGGCTCACTTCTGCCTAGGATGCAGGCTTGCAGACAATCATAAGTCATGGATTAAAAAGGATTCCCAGTGAGTTTCTTTACAGTTGCTGGCTCAATGTCTCTGAGCCAATGTTGCTATACAAGTCCTGCTCATAAGTGTCTCTTCCTCTGCCAGGAGGAAGCAGAGTGTGATCAGAGATCACTGGTGTCCAAAGAGGTGTTGTCGAAGGTAAAAGACTGCTTGGTGTGTCCCGGTTGCTCTGGTTTGTCTTTCTTGTGGCTTTCTAAGGCAGCTTTCAGTGGCTCATTCTGGCCATTTGCCTGGTGTACAGCATCTGCTTTGTCCTGCTGGGATGAAAGAGTATGAGATTAGAATATGATCCATCTATGTTGTAAAGTACTATTTGCCATTGTGTCCTTGGATTATTGGGTGGATTGTCACTCCAAGAACTGCAGCGTTGACCACATAAGCAGTCATTTCCTGTGGTGCAGGAACCTGAACCTCTGCATGTGAAAGCTGAATATCAGGTCTGAGAGAGCAGACCCACTTTGAAGAGGTAGCCTGGGGTGTGTGTCTGCTGACATACCTTTGATCTTAGCTCCGTTGCAGCTAGGCTACTACAGCATAGTAGTGGGTCTTTCCAGGCCTATCATTACACTTGAAGAGAGCCAAGCACATTGCAGCAAACCTTTGAAGTGTAGTGTAGAAGGCACTTTCCGTGGCTGTACACGGAATACCTGCGCAATACCTCTTGCTGCCAGTCCCAGTGGATTGAGAAGGCCCCTGTGAGGCCTGCTAACAGTGGTGCTGCAAGATGAGACGCGCCATGAGAGCCTCGCTGAACTTGAAGACATACGTATGGCTGGTTCACCAGTAATAGGTTACCTGACTGGAATGTGCCTCGTGACAAAGTCACACTGGGTCATCTACAGGGTGTGTGGCCTGATGGTGGTCATAAAGGGCCACTGCCTGGCATTTGGATTAACAGTCCAGGGCTCTTCAAAAGAGAAGGAAAAATGAAACAAGGGAGGCACTTTTTAGGGGCATGTGTCACATGACTTGCCCGGGAGCGTGCCCCAGAAGATGAGCATCCTGGTTTTGCATCATAAAAAGTTGAAAGGTATGTCATCGTCATCATCAAATGTCAGGAACATGCTTTGGCTGGGAGAATGTCCTGTGGGGCAGTGACAGGTCTGAGGGTCCTCACCCTTTTGTAAGCAGCTGGAGCAACCTCTGGAGCATCAACCATGTTCTCATCCAGGGAGTTCAGGCTGTAAAGGGAAAGCAGCATGGGCTGATTAGGGAGCTCTTTGTCACCCCTAGCTGCCAGTCTCCATGCCCCCACCAGCGGGAACCAGGGATGTGAAGTGAGGGGAACGGGCTCGCAAAGTGGTGGCCTTGCCTTATGTGGCTAGTCATTCTAAACATTACAATGGGTGTGTGGCCAACTCAGTTCTTTGGCAGCAGCCCCATGGCAAATGTGACCTTTGGGGCAATGCATGAAAGAGGGGCTTTGGAGGGCAAGTCAGTTTCATTCATTCAATCATGACCTGGTTCATACACAGGAGTTGAGACTGAAAGACAGGATTCGTAGGCATACCTGGCCACTTCAGAGCTGGCGTTTTCCTCCAGGTCCAGGGAGGGGTACAAGGAGAAACCAAGCACGGGGTTAGCCCTGAAGAAGAATAGTCCAGTGGTGAGTTTCTTAATCGCTACAAATTCAGCCCACCAGAATCTTATCATTCAGCTGACTAGACAGCACAGAGTGCCAGACAGGCAACAAAATCACATGCAATGCATAATTGATAACAATTATCAGTGTGATGCACACAGTGCAGCAACAGCCTTGTGGTGTTGCACAAAATGTGTATCACCTATAGTCAAGGCTACTAGCAGCTTCCGCCTTAATTTTGCTTACCCATGTACAGCAGAGTTTGACATTTCTAAGAAGGAAATTCACTAGTAACTGGCTAAAAATATGGATATCCCCCTGGGCATCAAATCCAATCCTTTCCACTGTATAGCCACAGATCAATCCTTTTCTGAATTTGTCTGGAGATTTTGGACATACTTCTGTCATTGCAAATTCAGTACAGGACCAGTTCAGCACATGGAGTTTAACAACACAAATTTGAATAACTAAAGGGCATGGGGTCTACTAGGAGGCAGGCACACGCTTACGTTTCTTCCTGATTTTGCCCCTCCACGGGTCAATCCAGGATACACCCCTTTTGCTAGGGCAAACCTTGCCCCACCCCAAAAGCATACCCTTCTGTGTTGTATCTGTTGGTCCCAGGGATAGTGGGCCCCTGTACCACGTCACCAGGTGAGAACTTTGAAGCCATCTTCAGGGCTTTTAAGGCCCTCAGCTTCCTCACATAACTGCAAAAAGAAATGAGAAAGAGTGAACAACCTGAGAAGAGCCCTGCTGGAGAAGACCAAAGGCCTATTGAGCCCAGCATCCTGTTCCCACCATAGGCAACCAGATGCCCATGGGAAGCCCTCAATTAGGGCATGGCCAACACTCCCACCACATATGATCTCCAACAGCTAGTATTCAAAGGTACTCTCCCTCTGCAAGTAGTACTTAGCCATCATGGCTATTGGTCAGGCCAGGGAACATGCTGCCCTACCACGAGAATGCCACAAAACCAAGCATGTGGAATAGCAGAATGGTGGAACCACGTGAGGGATGCAGGCTATGCTGGCTTTTGGGAAGGTGCTGATGCAGTGCTGCATGTGTACATACATATAGAATTTCATTTGTATGCCGCCTTTCCACATTTAAAACCATGCTCGAGTGGCTTACAACATGAAAAAATACATAATTACATAACAAACACATCAAACAATCAAAAAGCAAACCATTTCCACACAGATCATAACATGAAATAGACAAAAAAAAGCAGTAACAGCAACAAACCTGTCCACCCCCCCACAAAAAAACCCTTAATAATACACCAGCCCCTTTTTTGTTGAGTGTGCAGAAACAAATAGAGGCAGCGTTGAACCAGCTGCAGCAAGTACGTTCGTATACCTGCCATAATAAGGGGAAGGGCGCTTTTGTACCTTTTCCTCATGCCTATGATTATCAGGATCATGACGATGAGGATAACAAGCGCAGCCACAGCCAGCCCTGCAATGACAGCGAACAGCTCATTCTCCTTGTTGGACTGCGTCACCTCCACAGGGCCCTGGGATACACAAGAGTATCACTACACTGGCTCAGCAAGCACCCGTGTCTACAACATAATGTTTCAGTTATGCCCTGGCTACAGCCTCAGTGCACACAGCCTCTCTATGCCAGTCCCAGCTGTGGTGCAAGATTGGCTTCCAGCATGCCATTCTGCCAGGGTGCCCGTTTCTCCACCAGCATTGGCTCCAGCCACACAATCTCTCCCATGGCCCTCTCACTTGCCCTGGCAAGGTAGAGCTTGCTGTCTTGCCAGGGGCACACACCAAGCCTCCGATGCACCCATTCCGACAGAGCTCTCCTGTTTGAGCTTTGACAAATCCCACCACTGCCGCCTTACTTCAAAGAGACCCTAAAGCTGCTCCTCAGTGTTTGGGAGTATGAGCAGGAAATGTGCACTCACAATGATGGATAGGCCAAGCTTGAGCAACCGAGAGAGTTCCCCAGGGTTTCTCTGGATGAGTCTGGAAAGAAGACAGAAAGGTGTCCATGAAGTGTTCCTTGGGATATAAGAAGCCCTGCTGGATCAGGCCAAAGGCCCATTTAGTCCAGCATCCTGTTCTCACAGGGGTCAACCAGATACTCATAAGAAACCTACAAGCAGGAGAATGACAATGAGTTCAACAGGACTCTCCTGCCCAGTTGGGACTCCTAGCAACTGGTATAAAGAGGTCTGTTGCATCTGACGGTGGGGATGGAACACAGCCATTGGAGTGGCTAGTAGACACTGATAGCCTTAACCTCCATGAATTTGGCTAGTGCTTCTTTATAGCCATCCAAATTGGTGGCCATCACTACATCTCAAGGGGAAACTTTCCCCACGATTCAAATTACTGGGAGTGGGGGGAAGAGGGAGCCTGGCCTCTTAACTACTAGTTTTAGAAGACCTGGGGAGGGCTATGATTTCATTCAAACTGGGTTTAAGTCAGAGGGGGTCAGCCATCCTCATAATTCAAATACTTCCTTGCCATGCAAACTTCTGCCAGAGCAGATGCACATTTCCCCTTTCTGATACTCCCCTCTTTCCTCCTACCCATGCTCTTAAGCTCAGCCTTCCCTAACCTGGCACTCTCCAGATATTTTGGACTTCAACTCCCATCAGCCCCAGCTAGTCTGGCCAATGGTCAGGGATGATGGGATTTGTTTTAGACTACAATGCTTTAATCTGGAGGGCACCAGGTTGGGGAAGGCCTCAACCCAGCCCAGCTCCACCGTGATGCATCACTTACGTGCGTACTTCTCCGGGCATCAGAGCTGTGCCATTGCTATAGACGAAATAGGCCTCCATTGCTGTCTTCGCCACAGCCCTAGAGGAGTTGAGATG
Organism: Podarcis melisellensis; assembly: GCF_964234715.1. Classification (NCBI taxonomy): domain Eukaryota; kingdom Metazoa; phylum Chordata; class Lepidosauria; order Squamata; family Lacertidae; genus Podarcis; species Podarcis melisellensis. The sequence continues at coordinate 66,728,768 of NC_138529.1, read as the reverse complement.
GTGATGTTCCTAGACCTTTTACTGATCAAAGAGCCAACCCCCAGGGAATTATTGGGTAACCTGACTGGCTTTGCAAACACAGCCAATCCCTAATGAATCAGCACTACAGAGTCAACAACATCACCTGTCACACTGGCTACATGCAACCTTAGTGCTTGGAACCTCAAGGAGGACATGAATCCTCAAATATTCTTTACCCCTCTCCATTTACTCTACAGACATTCAAACATACTTCCTACCAGCATACTTCCTATGCCTGTGTCCAGCCATAGATGCAAGCATCACAAGTACTTCCCCCTTTGTTCATGCTTCTCAGGCACTACTGTCTTCCCTTTAGCTTCACTCATTTCCTTTCATCTTGTTCTGTCCCAGTCACCTGTCAGATCTGGAGCTCCCGGAATCCTCAATGGACCTGATGTTTGCTACATAGACAGTTGCTTGGGTAGCTATCGTCAGAGCCCTGGAAGAAGCACAGAAAATGAGTGTCTCTAAGTGTCTCTTTAACTTCATGTTCAGGGGTCGGCTCCTCTGTGCTGCATGGCTTGCCCTGCACCCTGGGACATGAGATAGTAATGGTGCCAGTAAGTTTCAGAATCCGGCTTTAGATCTGAAAACATTAGCGGAATAGGAATTGTTAGCGCACACAAAGCCCTCAGTTTTTAATTATATTTGCAGTGCTTCTTATGTTGTATTTTCCATGGAATTCAAATTGCAATACAATAGATATGTCCCTGGATCAACCCACTCAAGGGAAGGGAAAGATGCCATACACATTGATTTCATCCGAATTAGACTGCACGTCCTGCAAGGAGGAATCAAACACCAGCCGGACACGGTAGCTCTGGTCGACGGTGTAGATCTGGAGAAAGAGAGAGGCAAATGTTTTCAGAAGAAAGCCATGGTGAATGTCTGCATTGCAAAAGGAATCTGGGTAGATCAGAAAGCTGTCTTACGTCCAGTGATACTGAGGAATACAGTGGAGGGTTCCCGTGGTCCTTGGCTTCCACTGTCACCCGATACTGACCCTTCAATGAACTGTCAAGGCTGCTGGCGACTCTGCAGAAACAGAGGAGTTGATATCAGAGGGACTGAGAGTTCCTGATCCCAGAGTCTGTACAGGGACAGACCAGCCCCTAGTTCCACAATGCCCTGTCTGTGCATATGGCCCTTAGGACACTGCTCCAAGTTTGGGGATAGATCACAGGGACGCCAGATAAAACATGTACTAAACTGGAATTTATACTGAAGTATTAGACCCAGAACAGGAGAAAGTGAGAGGCTAGTGTTAACATTTAAGCCACCTATTTTGCTATCACTGTGCTGAGAAGCAACACTCTCTTTCTAGATAGGATGCCAGGAGTATAGCTGCATTGGTCATGCTCAAGCTATTATCAGAATTTCCCCAAGATCAAATGACTGGCAATGCTACACTTTCCTCTTGGCTTCCATTCTTCCTGGATTTTCTCTCCCTGTCAATACAGTGGCAACCCTTGTGGTCTCCACAAAGCTCCCAGACAACAAAACCCCATCAATTACTGGATGCTCCCAATGTAGAGGTCCTTCTCTGCTGTTGTCTCCACTTTGAAAAGATTTTCACGGATCTGCTCAGGTCCATTGTCTGGGATGAAAAGTACCCTGGAGATGGCAAATGAAATCACTCTGTTCACACCCGAATCAGAATCGTTAGCCTGGAAGGAGGAGGAGGAGGACACTATTGTTGCTGCTTCTTTGAACTACCCCACATCACATAGCCTGTGGGAACTAGGAGTCAGTTCTCACCACAAGGAAGGAGCTGTGTGAAGTGTAGGTAGGTTCCCACGAGGCAAGACACAGTGATAACAGCAAGAACCTTAATTGAACTACATAACTGGGATACAGGGGCAAAGCAACAGCTTATATACATTCCTGAAACCCTGGGCCACTCCCACTCCCAACATGATTGGCTGCCTAAACTTTCAAGCTGCGAATCACGACTCAGAGTTCAAGGGCCAATGGCAGAGGCCCAAATCCTGAAATGTTCTGTGATTGGACATAATGTATTGAATTGGAACACAGGAGCTCAGAATCCTTAGTCCAGACTCAAGCTCAGGCAAACACAGACCACAGAATACATAACACTGTGTTCCCAAATGAGTACACACCTATACACACATGTGCCTCTACATTGCATTCTCTCACCTTGACCACAGCCACCTGCTGGTTCACAGAAGAGACTTCTGGGATTATCACTGCAACAAAACACCAGATACAGACCAAAGAATGGGTGCCAAAGAGCAGGGCATGCTGAACAGAGGTCTTTCCTAGGAGCTTGCTCTCGCTTCTAGCTCCAGCTTCCTTTGTCCTGGCTAATGTTAGACAGGAAGGCAACCAGCTGCTCCTCCCTTAACAATTGATTGGGGAAGATTGGCTATTTGACACTACTGGAGGAGGAAAGGATACCCTTCTTATGGAAGAAGGAGCTTTCTGAGAGCTACGATTGCTTTTAATAATAATAATAAATAATAATAATAATAATAATAATAATAATAATAATAATAATAATAATAAATTTTATTTATATCCTTTTAATTCATTGGGGGGGCTCCAATTATCTCAGCCTAAAAGAGCAGGCAAGAGGAATTTCTATCAAAAGAAGACAAAGCTGGAGGAGAATCTTTGATGAAGTCTCTCATATACCACCATCTACCCATCTATCCATTAGGGGGCAGTAGCGGCACAGTTCTCTTGCATATATTGCTCTCACCAAAGGCGGTGGTGCTTTCTACAAACACTGGTGGGTTGTCATTCACATCCATGATTAAGATTCTCAGAGTCTCTGCAGGAAGAAGAAAAGGCACAACAGAGGAGGCACTAGTTACTGACTGAAGTGGCTCTGCAGACTCCACCCTGCTCCCAGTGAGGAACACAATACTGTACTGCATCACCTATCAAGGTTTGTCTCTCAAATCCTTCAACAAACAGCCCATTCGTGTAGCTTACTAAATTAGTTCACTGTTCTGTTGCCTCCATTCTACAGTGCTAAGGAACCTCCAGCTGTGAAGATGCTGGGACCAGATTAGCGATGACATTCCTCCCACAAAGTAGATCCAAAGTAGATGCAATAGCAGCAGAACCACAGAGATAAGAAAATAAGCTTATGGCAATTAAGTCCTTTCATTGCCAGAACCTAGTGTTCAACCACTTACTCACTAAATCCATCTAAAAGAATGGGGATCAGGGCAGATACTTAAAGAGATAGCTTGCGGGGACAGAAAATGTGAATGGGATCCTTTCAACCATGCATTCCCCTCTAAAACAGGTTCTCTATAGCCATATTTCTCCCAGTGGGCCTCCTGAACCACGAGTAACCCCTGCTGGGAGAAAAATGGCTGCAGACAATTTGGGGTTGGGAGGAGGAGAAGTGCAGGTGGTGGAAATTCAGCCCCTCCCCCTCCATAATCTCCCCAGTCTAGGACCCTGTGCTTTATTTAAAAAACCCCAGCAGAACACAGGTTGAGTTGTTGTGCCACCATCACACTTAGCTGCTTCCTCATGCAATGACAACATGTTTTTTTAAGTCAACTGTGCAACAAGGTAGATGAGACTCTGGAAAGTTTACCCGGGTACTAACTGACTCATTTCCTTCAGCAACCTTTCTATATACAATGCACGCTGCCTCTGAGGGGAGGCTGGGACTGGAGCATATGGTATTTCCATTACCCAACAAGCATGGCTCCCTGAAGCATCTCCAGCTAGGACCTAATGCTACATCCTAGCCACAAAGAGAAAGTAGGACTGATGGAGAAAAGGAAGGAAGCTGTAAAGCTCAGGATTCGGAGGGGATGCAGACCCAAGTCTTCATCCTAATGCCTTACCATTTCCACTGAAGGGGTCTCCCTTCTCAGTGAACTCATCCTTAACACGCAATGTGAGCTCCACCAGGTCACAGGCCTCATAGTCTATCTCCAAACTATTCACAAAAATTGAGCCATTGGGCTCCAGAAGGAACCACTCCCGGCACACGTTGCCCACATTGACTGAATGATTGAAGCAGGCTACAGCTAACTCCTGGAATACCAGCGAGTGGTTGGTGTCCATGTCGGTGGCATTTAGCGTGACAACTAACTCATGCAGGGTGACGTTCTCCAAAACTTCAATGTCTCGTGGTGGAGATGGCTCAATGGTTGGGGACTCGTCGTTGACATCCAGCACGTTCACCCTCACCACAGCGGTGACAGCTTCCACGATCCCCCCAAAGTCTGAATTTTCCGCCTGCACAGTCAGATTGAAGAACTTCTGCTGCAGCCGATCATAGTCAAGAGCAACATCGGAGTCCAGATTCAAGATCCCCTGGTACCAGCCAGAGCCAAGGCGATTTGAACGCACCATAAAGTTATTTGAACCTGCGCTGCTTACAATGTAGAATGAGATACGGTTGTTTATCACTGTTTGATCAGCATCGGTAGCCTCCACACTCCCCACAAAGACACCTGGAGATGGAAGGTTAGTTAGAAAGAATAACAACATTTTCACCACATTGCCACAGCCCCACATATCTTTAAAAGCAATGCAACCTCTACACTTCTAATGCTCATGAAAAGCAACACCTAACTAGGAAAAGCCATTGTATGCTTCCTGTTTAATGCCTTGCCACATCTTCCTGTTCCCCACTGCTAATCAATGCAATAAATACTACAGATCACTGGTAAAACATCTGTTTTAGCAAGTAGGGGTTGGTTGATTTTTCAAATTTCTACAGATAAATGATAATTTATAATTTCCTAAGGAAATCCCACTCTGCCAAAGGAAGAAGAAGTTATCATTTATCTGTAAGAACTTGAAAAAGACTGCTTGCCAAAACAGATAATGTTTTTATATATGGTCGAAAACCTATTAGTACAATGCAGGTATTATTTAGATATAAGTTGGGTCCCCCTATTTGTTGTGCATACTATTTTTGTCAACAGAGGCAGATTCAGGGAAGAGTGACAGGTTTGGGCGCATTGAGTGCAGAGCCTCAGAGTGCCTCAGGGGGCAGCACAACTATGATGTAGAATGGAAGGGAGGGCACCAAATTTTGGCATTGCATTGGAGGCTACTGAAATTTGAGACCCCAAGGTCCGCCACTGTTGCCAGACTCTCTTGTTGCATCATGTTGTTGTCCCAGGTTAATCCTAGTTCCTTTCCACTCTGGACTAAAGATCACTGGCTCACCGTACCTTTCAAGCCCTCTGGAATGGAAAATTCATAAAAGGAGCTGTTGAATCTGGGTGCGTTGTCATTTATGTCCTAAAGAGAAAAGGGGGAAACTGGTAATGGGGCAATTCCACATCCAAGCATCCACTTAGGGGAAGGGCTATAGCTCAGTGGTAGATTATCTGCCTTGCATGCAGAAGGTCTCAGGTTCAATTCCCCGGCATCTCCAAGGAGCGTTGAGAGACAGAACCCTGCCTGAATCCCCGGAGAGCTGCTGCCAGTCAGTGTAGACACACAGAGCTCAATGGACCAATGATTTGATTCAGTCTAAGGCAGCTTCATCTGTACTCGAGATAATAGAGGGCATCCTCACAGCAATGACAGAGCAGGGATGACACAGTTTCTGAGACCCCAATACCATGGGTTAGCCATCTGCCACAAAACACACACTTTTAGGGTGCCTGTTTCCATCACCTACAGACACTTTGGAACCTGGCTCAGCTTACCTGAGCAGGGCCTAATGTGCCTCTTTATGCATTAGTCTCCTTTTTCCAGAGCCCTGACAGGGTGCACCATTACCTCCACGATGAAGGTGACGTTCACTGTGTTGTTCAACTGAGGGATGCCCAAGTCATGCACAAGGAGTGTCACCGCCATCTTGCCCTCCATCTCTGCAGGGATGGCTTCTCGGTCCAAGGGCCCTTCACTGCTCAGCACTCCTGTGTTCGGGTCGATAGTGAAGTTGCTGCTGAATTCGCCAGGCACAATCTCAAACTGCAAGCGGCTATTATTGGTCTCTGGATCGTCCTGGTCGGTGGCCTGGGAAGTGAGTTGAGGGAATTTTCAGCCAACAATGAGAAGAAGTAAGATCCTGCTTGCTTCGGCCAAATGGGAAGTGTGGGTGAGCCCTAAATGTGAAGGTGTCTCCTGCCACATAAACTTTCAGGTGCATGTACTAGGAGTAAGTAATTACTTGTTGTCCCATGAGTAAATCATGCCAGGGCTACTCCTTTAAAGTGCACAGCAGCCTAATTTGGAAAGAGGCCCAATAAAGGAGGAAATGTTGCCTTGAAATTACCTGGATCTGGACACGGGTTTCTTGGCCCTCCGTGACAAAGACATTGTAGGAGCCCACCACAACTGGAGGGTTGTTGTTGATGTCAACTACTGTGATCTCCAGCTGTGTGGATCCAGACAGACCTCCCCCATCCACTGCCTGCAAGGTGGCATAATAGACAGCACGCTTTCCCCAATCCAGATTAGAGCCATTCTCCACTAACACTGCCCCGCTTGTTGCATTCACTGTGAACGTGGAATGGCTGCATAACAGAAAAAAGACACATCCTTAGTTTTGAGATATTCTAGTTCTCTCCCAGCAAAAGTAGGCCTACACCACAATGCTCTCCTTGTTCCTCCCCCCCCCCCCCCCGTCTCTCTAGCAATCCCATGTACATACATGCTCTGAGGAAGCAGATAGTAGGTGATCTCTCCATACTTTCCACTGTCTGGATCAGTAGCCTGCAGAGAGCAGAAGGATCAAATTGACTGTTATTTTTAATTGACTTCCCCATTGGGGGTGTGGAGGAAGCCCAAGATGCCTGCTTCTCAACATAGGCATGAAGCACCTGGCCACATCACAGAGAATAGGTCCTTCTGATGACACAGACAGAGAGTTCTCTGCCCCTACCTCCTGGTCCCAAGGCAGCTGCGGAACTTGCTTACCGTGATGTTAGATGAGACAACGGTGCCAGGTGGACTCTCCTCCAGTACGTAAAGTTTGTACTCGCTCTGGTTGAACTCAGGTCTGTGGTCATTGATATCCGTGAGATTGATGGTGACCATAGCAAAGGAGCAGCAATCGGTGTCCCTTCCAGTGTCATTTGCTACAATCTGCCAGGATTAGAAGGAGCCAAGTAAACCTCAGCCCAAGCATGGTCACGGTCATGGGGGCAGAAGTGGCTTCAGAGTGACTCTTATTAAACTCCATGCTGCCGCCTTTTGTGGGAAGGAACTAAACAGGGTCTTCCGGGCTTCAAAGACTGTCTACATCGTGGGCCTATTTCCTTGGCAGCCAGCCAGGTATAATAGGATGCTCATACTTGATGAGAATCCAGAGCTGGTGGGGATGCTTTGATTCTACAAGAAGATGGTCAGTCACACAGTGCTAACCACACAGTTCCCACACAGCCTGATGGCTTCAGGCTCTGAGCAGACAGCAGAATGAGCTACCTTCTGGGGTGTCTGATCATAATCCTCACTTCTACACTGAAATGGCCTAGAAGGAGATTCAGTTACTTTTAGCGAACAAACGGCTGAGTTAAGATCCCAGTTCTTGGCAGGAAGGGAATGGGACTCTCCCTGACCCTTGTTTCACTCACCTCCACAGTCATAGTAGGTGTCTTTTCGTAGTCCACAAGACTTGAATTGCTTACAAGGACCTGAACGGTGCCTTCATTCACGATTTTCCGGGGTGAGACTGAAAATGCAAACGCATCTGGACCCCGCAGGGACAGCTGGAAGGTGCCATTGGAGCCCTGTTCAGGGAAGAAGTCAGGGAGCTCGGATAATCAAACAGGCCAGCCTTCCAGTGCTCAGCATGGCCAAAGCAAAAGTAACCATCCGTCATCCCCCTACCCCCACTCACACTCTCATGCACCCACACAGACCACACACAAATAATAATAATAATAATAATAATAATAATAATAATAATAATAATTAATGTGCATACTGGCTACACGTATGCTACACACATACACACACGGAGGCACATAAAATGATATATTACAGTCTTTTGCCCTAGACTGGAAATAGGAGATAGCAGCTACAGAACTGTGTTAGGACCACCTACCCTTGAATTTTCCAGTAGCTAAAATACTACAGTTGTTGACATAGTATATTCTCCATATAAATTTCTTATTGAAGAACATTACAAATGGTCTTGGACCGACTGTGGCACACTACTGAATATACTTTTAACATCTTACAATATGGGATGAGACATTTTAGATTGACCTTTGGCTTATGTTTTGAGTTATACTCCATCTTCACCTGTTTTCCTTCTATAGTGATGCAGATGCTTGTCAAAAATCATAAGGAGCCATCTTCCCACTGCATGATATAAATGGCCCAACGCTAACATGCTAGTTATAGGCAAAAAGGGGAGCAGCATCCCAGGATAGCACTGGCATCAATCATTCCTGGTATCTCCTTGTCCTTTGAGCTTTGCATCTCACCCACACAAAGCCTCACAGACTCTCCTCTCCTGCTCACCTTGTCAGGATCATAGGCCACAATATTGAGGCCAGCCACAGGTGTTCTGGAAGAAGCGTGTTCCTCAACCTCACCGGAAAAGTCACCCTCTGGCGGGCCTGTGAAGTCACAGGTTGCGTAGTCCTCGCACAGATAGAACTGAGGCTTGTTGTCATTTATGTCAGTGACCTGGATGGTCACAGTGGTGTTCACTTGCGCCACCTGCTGGTAAATGTTGAGGTTTCGTTCCCGAGCCTGAGAAATGAAGCAAGAGAGAGAAAGAGAGAGAAACTGAGGCCTTGGACGGGGGACGGGGGGGGCAGAAAGATCTACCACTTCCCACAACTGCCTGCTACTCACCACAACCTGCAGCTGCACCTCTTCACCTGGAATGCCCTCTCGGTCCAGGTGGCCGCTCACAGTAATGACTCCTGTGGCATTGTTGATTGTGAACAAGCTAGTGGCAGCTAGGGCAGAGGGAAAAGAATGGTGGGGTAGGAGTAGGGACACATGTCATCAACCACACTGGAGTGGAGCCCCAGTCATGCTGCTTTCTACATAGACACAACTATAAATCAGGACACGGGTGGCACTGTGGTATAAACCACTGAGCCTTGGGCTTGCCAATCGGAAGGCCGATGGTTCGAATCCCCGCAATGGGGGGAGCTCCTGTTGTTCAGTCCCAGCTCCTGCCCACCTAGCAGTTCAAAAGCATGTCAAAGTGCAAGGAGATAAATAGGTACAGCTCCGGCGGGAAGGTAAATGGCGTTTCCATGCACTGCTCTGGTTTCGCCAGAAGCTGCTTAGTCATGCCGGCCACATGACCCAGAAAAACTGTCTGCATACAAACATCGGCTCCCTCAGCCAATAAAGCGAGATGAACACTTCAACCCCAGAGTCGTTCGCAACTGGACTTAACTGTCAGGGATCCTTCACCTTTACCTTACAACTTTAAATCACCAACACAACCTGATGGGTTGTGGTACCATGGATGTAGCTACCAGCCCATGGTAGCTCATTATGGCTGCTTATACTGTCAGTCTCAGTGGGAAGAGCTTGAGTGATCCACTGGAACAGAAAGAACATCTAAACTGCTGTGCAGACCTTTCACCATTTGCTACGAGCTGTCAGCCCATTTGTTCTTTGGCCTTTCCCTCCCTCATTGTTGGTACCCTATCAATCACCTCCTCAGCACCGCCCGGCATTACATAAACCACCTACACACAAAGAGAGATACAGGATCTCAGGAACTCTAAGTACCGTCTGCACACTTCATGGCCCACTGTGCCCTGATCCACCCTTCCATCACTCACTGATGATGCTGTAATCGATGATGTCATTCACATTCTTGTCCTGGTCAATGGCCTGCACCTTCACCACTGATGTGCCCTAGGATGAGGAAATGGCCAGTGAGTGCTGGGCCTGCTTTGTACCAGCCCCCACTGAGTAGGGAAAGGACAGGCCTTGAGGTCCGTAGCTCAGTGGCAGAGCATCTGCCTTGCAAGCAGAAGGCCCCACATTCAGTCCTCGACATCTCAACTACTTGGGTACAGGGTCCCTCAGGGATAGCCTGCACCCTTGTATTCCAGAGTGATTGCTGAGATTATCTGCAGGAGCATCTTTGGTCACCTTCTGTGCCAACTTTTAAACACTTGCTGAAAATTTTTCTGCTCCACTAGGCCTATGCAGGCAATTATGAGTACATTCCCCATAATGGTCTATTGATGTTTGTTTCAAATTTATATTTGCTTTTAACTTGTTTTTAACTTTTTATTACTTTATTGCTTAATTTAATGTTTTTATATTGCTGTAAACTGCTGTGCTATATCTTTATATTACAGCAGCATATAAACAGAGTTTTAAAAATATATCTATCATCTATCTATCATCTATCTATCTATCTATCTATCTATCTATCTATCTATCTATCTATCTCCAGGTAAGGCTGAGAGAGACCAATATGTCTGAAAGCCTGGAGAGTTGCTGCCAGTCAGTGCAGACAATACTGAGCTAGATGGGCCAGTGGGTCTGACTCAATATAAGGCAGCTTCCTGTGTTCCTAAGTTCCAGACTCCCCAAGTGTCCCTATTTTCCAGGGACATCTCTGATTTAGAGAAGCCGTTCCGGTTTCTGATTTGATTTCGGAATGTCCCGTGCTGTATTTCCTTAGGATGTCCTTATTTTCATTGTAGAAATGTTGGAGGGTATGGAGTTATCCAACCACCAAGTTGTCTGAAGGCAATCCCAGATAGCGAAGGTTTTTTTTAATGTTGAATGATTGATTATGTTTTTGTATGTGTTGGAAGCTGCTCAGAGTAGTTGGGGCAACCCAGTAAGATGTGTGGGGTATAAATAGTAAAACGATCATTATGGAATGGGACGTCCCTATTTTCATCAGAGACATGTTAGATGGGTATGAAGTTCCTGCTTGCCAACTTGGCAACTCACGACCCCAAAAGAACTCAAGGTCCCCTTAAAGGCATTTGCCTAAAGCAGGCATAGGCAAACTCGGCCCACCAGATGTTTTGGGACTACAACGCCCATCATCCCTAGCTAACAGGACCAGTGGTCAGTGATGATGGGAGTTGTAGTCTGTTGTAGTCCCAAAACATCTGGAGGGCCGAGTTTGCCTATGCCTGGCTAAAGCAAAGGACAAGATGCCACCACCACAACTTCCACCCAGTTCTATGGACAGAAGCCAACTAGACTGGCATTTCAACTCAGCTTCAACACTGGTCATGCAGGAGCATCCTCCATTGCACCTGAATGTAGCAGGCTGGCTTAAAAGGGTGCAGGGCAGCCTCTGGGACACACACACACACACACACACACACACTCTGCTCTGCCCTCCAAAGCTGGGAGAGGCGCAGAAGGGTCAGCCATTGGGGCTGCCCAGCTGCCTTAGTCTGATCCCTGAGTGAGTTGCAAAAGTGACCTGTGTTCACTCCACACTTGATGCCATGTTCCTTTCATTCTTGCTCTGGCCAAGTTTCAAAGCTGCTTTGTTGAGAACTGCTGCCATGAAGGGCACGGTTTCCCCTTGAAGTGCTAGGGTTAAGCCCACATATTTACCACACTCATATGCTTGTCCTAGACAGACACAGACAGATAGATGCAACAAGGTACAATTTGATGGAAAGGCTGCAATTTTTCCATGTCAAAAGAAAGCCTTGTCAAGAGCTGCAGGATTCCATCACTTGAGGGTCAGGAGGACACAAGAGAACTGAAGACATCCCTTACCAGAGGGCAGTTCTCTGGTACAGAACCTGAGTATGGTGCTCCCAGGAATACAGGGTCCAGGTCAGCCACATCAACAACTGTCACAGACAGATAGGCTGTGTTGTTCTGATAGATTAACTGGCCATGCAATAATCCCCCATTATCCTAGAGAAGGAGAGGGAGAGACACATAGATAGAATGATCACTTAAACTCTGTTCTCTCTACCTACCCAAAACGTATCCCTTCTCCGCAGCAATACATACTGTTTTGTCCCTAGTAAACCCTTCCTGCTCATTGCACAGTAAAGAAACAACACCCTTGTCTGGTAGACACTCTTTGTTTCCAACTTCTTTCAATGTAATTGTTGCTACTGCTACCAGTACTACAAATATTCAAGTCTTCTAATGCATCTTAAAAGGAGAGCAACCAAAGGAAGAGGATGGAAAATACTGAGGAAAGCACATGCTGATGCAGAAGTGTTTGTTAGTAATCTTTCTTCATTGCTTGAAAATGTGGTTTTGGATCAACTGGTGCTTAGATTATGAAAGAAATAACAGAAAAGCACCTCCCAATTTTAGCCAAATCATTGGGTGGGTTTCAATTAAGTTTTACTCAGAGTAGGACTGCTGGAGTTATGGAGTTATGACAAAGATAGACAATGTATATGCAAATATCACCATCTAAAAATACCAAAACACTGCACAATATTACCAAGCATTAACAAATTGCGAGTTCCAGACCAAAAAGATATGTTTTTCACATGCATCTGAAAAGCTGGAACTGCACTAACATACGAAAAATGCATTGACCCACAGGTAAGCCTTTACTTGGGACTGGAATGACAAAAGAAATGGCTCCAAGTATGCTTTCAAAGGGGGAATCATATCCCCAAAGCCTTGAAAACCAGCAGCTAATGGGGCCTCCACAAATATAAATTGGCCAAGACTGGCCTGTCACTTTTTCTGCCTGAGGGGAAGGACAAGATTCCTGCCACCACCAGCATCGCACAACCTGCCCACTGGACTGCCAGCTGAACCTTCCTTACTTCAGTGCTGGTGATGGCTCTGTGTCCTCCACAAACCTCCAACACTTTGCTGCCACTCGTCACCTACTAGCATCTGCCACCTGAGGCAGCCACCTCATTCTGCCTAATGGTAGGGCCTGGCTGCTCTGCCCATAGCTGCTCTGCCCATGGTATCTAGCTGCCTTCCTCTTTTTCTGATAAATGCTCCACAGAGAGAAGGTGGTGTTTGCCCTCCCCTCTCCTCCCTTTTTCTTCCCAACATGTCACAATCTGAGCCTCACCCTGGCAAAGATCTTGATTCGGTAGAAAGTGCTCTTGTTATTGTAGCTCAATGAACCATTCAGGAACACCGTGCCATTGTAGTGGATGTAGAAGAGGTCGTGATTCTCTGCATCGTTTGGGTTGACCTGTGTACGGCACATGCGGTATAAAAATGTGAGGTGTGAGAGAACAAAAAGGGGGGAGCTTTTCCCAGAGCAAAACAGCAGACCCTCCCCCTCGTGGCAATTCCCTGCAAGTGTTAAAGATCAGGTGGTGACGGTTTTATTTATTTATTTGGTACATTTACACCCCACAACTTCAACACACACAAAAATCCTCAGAGTGGCTGGAAGAACAGTCAGCAGAAGGCACAAGGAAGACCATCCAAATGGTTCTCTCCAGGGATGGTAAAAATGTAGGAGGAACCTCAATAAATTTTAAACTTGATGCCTTCTAATGGCAGCCTAAATCTGCTGCCTGAGGTGGGATACCTCACCCTGCTTAGAAAGGAGGACTCCTTCCCTGGAATCGACATGTTTAGTTGTCATTTAGCCATTACATAAGGAGAGTCCTGCCGCGTCAGATTATAGGCCTGTACAAATCCAGCATCCTGTTCCCCACAGTTGCCAACCAGATGCTTACTAGAGGACTACAAGCAGGACAGAGAAATGAGGTAAGTGTATCTGCATGTATAAAATCCCAGGTTTCAGCTGATCTCAGGCAGCTGGCTGCAAAAAGTATTTCTGCCTGAGCCTCTGGGGAGATGTTGTTAGGCTGACTAGAAAGCACTGGGGCAGCTCATTCTTTGTAAAGCAGTTCCTTTTACCTTACATCTGTATTTACAATGTGATACTCACTTCCTCAATTGAATAGGATACCCGTCCAGCGTTTCCACTGTCCATGTCCACAGCTAAGACAGTGTAGATTGAGGAGCCAATTGCTGTATTCTGAAAGAGAGAGCATCAGACCAATCTGTTTAGATAAATTGGTGCTTGTGTACTAGGATTGTGGCTCCTGTTTCCACATAGACACAAATTGCAGTGGTTCCCCAATTCTTAGGTTGTCCTGACCAGAGAGGTGTCTCAGTTGGTCACACAATACTTTTGACACTACTGGCAAGACTGGGTACCTTCAGTAGTTTGTTTGCTTGTAGTCTACTTGATGAAGGAACTAGTGAAAGTACCAAACATTATGCAGGAGCTAGAACACTCTGGCTTTGATTCACAGAGGAATCTGATCAAGCCTAAATATTGGGGAAAGCAAACGCCTCTGCCTTATCCCTTAGTTTAACTCCTTTGCTGTGGACGTTTCCATCAGATGAGTTATTGGCACTTCAGTTCATGGAAGTTCCTGGAATCCCACTTGCTTAAAACAGGGATAACCCAAACAAATACAGATCCCTTAGTTTGGTACATGCATGCTGGCCTAGGAAGTGGTAATAGTACATTTGTGGTCAGCTGAAATTAACTACACTGGGTGGGAAGTTGCTCCTCCCAAGTAGTTTCCCAAGTGCCACTAGGTGCATGCAGTTGCAGTGAGCCACTTTGTGAATTGTCCTTATGACCACAGAGAGGGCTGCCCTGCAAATCCACCCAGATAGGACAGGTTCCTTAAATTATAAAACGGATGGGATATTTGCATTGCTTCCACTGTCTTCTGCCAGCTGTGGAATGCCATGGACCACAAAGAAAAGAAGTCTGGGCATGAGCTCAGGTGGCCAAAGGTACCTCTGGGACATCAGTAAAATAGGGTTCATTCTGGAATATTGGCTTATTGTTGTTCCGGTCTTCTACAATGATTGTGATTCCCATTTCGACCTGTTGAAGGAAGAAAAAAGACAGTAATGTGAAGAGACAAGGTAGGGGGGCTTCAGCACCCAAGAACTCCATACAAGGATGGAGGAAACCTGAGCTTTAGGGAAAAGGTTGCCAGATGCAAAGAAGGACAGGGACTCCTGAGCCTTCTATAGTAGGGTAGAAGAGGCAGCTTCATCAGGGACCGCTCATCATGGAGAAAAGCTCATCTCTTCTACACAACCATTGAAGGTACAAGACTCCTGTTCCCCTTTGCTTCTGGTCACCTGACACAGGGTTGTGCTGAGCTTTCCCTACATTTGTAAGTAGGCACATGAGACCTCAGCAGACATTGGTTTAGTGAAAGCTGCTTGGTGAGTCCCAGTTTAGTCCAGCGGTTGTTCCTCCTCCTCACCACCACCACCACCTGAGAACTGGGACAGCAGCCACCTTCCATATCCCATTCCACAGGCAGTCTCCCCTGATGGATCTCTGCTCCTTGCTTAAAACCAGTGTTATCTTTTCCCGGCATGTTTCTTCACTTACCGGCACACTTTTCCCATCCGTCACTTGGGCATCCAGAAACATAATTGTTGTGTCCTGGAAGGGAAAATGCAAAGCAGAAGCAGATTGGAAAATAGGCATGATGACGACACCACCTTTCCTATTAATATATTTTTCCCCAGAGTCAGAATGCCTCCTTTCTTACATGCCTGAAAGAGGCAGGGGATTCTTGAAGCAAGGGGTCTACCTGGTGAATAAAATCACTGCCATTAATTGCAAGCTTGACCTGACAATCACAGTGGAGTGCTCCCTCTGCTCTCTCTCCATGCTGGAATTTGTTCACCCCATTTAGAGAAGGTCCCAACATGGTGCCCTTCAGATGTTTTGGACAACAACTCCTATCATTCCTGGATGCTGGCCATGCTTGCTGGAGCTGATGGGAGTTCTGACCTGCAACATCTGGAGGGGAACCAACTTGGCTAATGGTAAGCTTAGAGACACAGTTTCACTTTTAGCAAATATTGATCAGCTGAATCACCAAGAAGAAGAAGAAGAAGAGTTTGGATTTGATACCCCGCTTTATCACTACCCGAAGGAGTCTCAAAGCGGCTAACATTCTCCTTTCCCTTCCTCCCTCACAACAAACACTCTGTGAGGTGAGTGGGGCTGAGAGACTTCAGAGAAGTGTGACTGGCCCAAGGTCACCCAGCAGCTGCATGTGGAGGAGCGGGGAATTGAACCCGGTTCACCAGATTACAAGTCCACCACTCTTAACCACTACACCACACTGGCTCTCTCCAAGGCATCACACAGCACTTCAGGGGTCCCTGCTTTGACTTGTGCAACCTCGTACAGACTCCACTTTGCCCATGCAAGACCAAAATCCCTTTTGAGGTGCCTCATTTTACCCCATGGTTGATTCATAATTCATCCAAATCTGACACATACCCCTAATGCACAAATACTCACATAAACACACATATACTATATACTATATGGGTTTTGGCTAGTGTGTCTGAATATTCCATTACAAAATGGATAATATTAAACCATGGGGAAAAGTTAGTCAGGGGAAGAAGAAGAGAAGATTTTGAAAGTTGTAGGTGAAGATTACTTAAGCAGATATTAAAATCACTGTTGTATTTTGACAAGATTCAATTGGTTCTCAGGGGTCAAAGAAATTATTAAGGCATTTTGTTTATGGGGAGCTGGAGAACAAACCAAATATCTCTGCTCGCTGAAATCTAAAAGCAAGATAAAACCATAATGTCATTTGTAGGAAGGAAGGTAGTTTCTATTTTGAGATATAGCTGGTAAGCTCATGGGCCAGGTGTTCTTGAGAATATCTCACCTTGGTTACATTTCAGATTACAGCAAAGATTTAATTTAACATGTAGGTTTGAGCCCAGGTGGTAGTGAGTAAAAGCAAAATGGGTGAAATCCACAAAATTCCTGCAGAGTCTAGTCTGCAAGGAAGTACCAAAATCAGAATATTTAAATAATTATAATAATTAATTATATATGCATTGCTTATACCAGAGCAACAACTGCCTGGACTCAAAGTACAACACAAGCTTTTGTTCTTGTAGATCTGCTCTTACAAAAAAAATAAAAATGACTTGCATTCAGGAAACATGGCTGCTCTTTGGTCTTGGAAATATCAGTATAAATGTACTGCATACGTCCATTTATTCCACATTCACTTGACACAATACCAGCATTCCTCAACAGGATTCTGCTAGCACCAGTCTTCCTGCTACCCTCACCTTTTTCCCCATCTCTTTTTTTAATATTAGCTTGGTGAACATCTTCAGCAGACAATGTTTAAGGCAATTTAGTTCCATGGACGATACAGGTGCTTTCCTTGACCTAATGGTGAAGCAGCTGAAGAAGCCTTGCCTTATACTCTGGGTATGGTCATATTAAAGACTCATGCATGCATGTCAGTATCTGTCTGTCTTATCCCCAAATCCATGCTTGATGGGATACCTTCCCTGTTATCTCTTTTTCTGCCCAATCAGACCTGCTGGGAGGTTACAGAACGTGTCATAGCATTCGTACAGGAGGGGAGGGGAAACTGCTGGGACATATAAGTCAGGCATAGGCAAACTCAGCTCTCCATATGTTTTGAGACTACAACTCCCATCATCCCTGACCACTGGTCCTGTTAGCTAGGGATGATGGGAGTTGTAGTCCCAAAGCATCTGGAGGACCAAGTTTGCCTATGCCTGATAAAAGTAGTAGAAAAACAAGCAGCAGTTGTTGTACAACAAACAGTTTCTGTGGTCTACAGAAAGGTTAAGGTTTATTAAACTGATGAATCACTTCCCATTAAAAGAGTTCCCAATTTCCAACAAACAAACAAAATAAATTCATATAAAAAAAACAAATTTAACAATACAGTATAATAGCATTGGTGCTGCCCAAATGCCCATTAAAAAAAAAGTATTTGGCTGGTGTTGAAACACTGTCAAGACAGAGTCATATGGGGAAAGGTGGTCTTTTAGGTATAGTGGTCCTCCTCAGCCATATAAAGCTTTAGGGGTCAAAGCCAGGACTCCAAATTGTGCGTGGAAACAAAATCAGCATCCAGTTTGGTCAGGCCAGAACCAGTGATATATGTTCATGCCCTTCTTCCAGTAAACAACCATCAACTGACACCTATGCAACCTTTACAAGAGCTCATTTGCAAAATGTTCAGATGAGGGGAAATTCACTGGCTTTCCCTGCTTGCTCTGTCTCTCCCTGTTGAATTTCTTCATTTGCTTGGCCCCATTCTTACCTCATAATTCACTCTTTGCTTCAACGTCACATTGCCTGATCTACTGTCAAGATTGAAGTAGTGGGCGTCGCGGCCGCTTATGCTATAGGTCAAAACATCCCCTTCATCATCCACAGCCACCAGCCTTAAAACAAAGGCACCTGCAATGAGAAAGGAGTACCAGAAGTAGAGAGAGATAGACAGGAAGATTTGCTAGACTATGCAGGTCGGAATGACATCATTACAACAACCACCTCTTTTCTCTGACCCGTCATCCCTGTAGGGACACACCTTTCAAAGGAGAACCAGTAACAGAATATTTTCTAGCTTCCTTCACTCCTCTTCCCTTCCTATCCGTTAGCCTGGATATTTGAATTATTTGCTATTAATAAAATTTTGTGTCACCTAACACAGGACACCTCTAGAAAATTTGCAATCAAAACAAAAACAGAGAATGCCATGGTAATAATAATAACAATAATAATAATTATTATTTATTTATTTATTTCCCGCCCACCTGGCTTCATGTGATCAGCATCACAAAGCAGACACCAAGAATGAAGTCCCACCTTAGACAGACCAAATAATCACAGGATCCCCATTCAGAGGATAATAACCCCAATGAACCATGTTAAACTACCAGCAAAGAAAAGGGAACAAACATCTAGACCCTCAATAGAGGATCTTCAAGCCCAGGTAGACTCATATGGGAAGAAGTGTTCCTTCAGGTACTTAGGTCCCAAACCATGCAATGCTTTTATTAGTTGAAATCAGCACCCCTGAGTCAGGCTACATTAGCAACCTCACTACCATGTTCTGTACTAGCTGGGCTTTCCAGACCATTTCTAAGGGTATATATAGCCCATTGCTTCGGTCCAAGAGGGAGATCAGCAGAGCATAGATTGGTGATGCCAGGTTATCTATATCCACCAAGGGGTGCAGCTAGGTTACCAACCTAAGCTGGTAAAACCCACTCTGTGCTATGGAGGCCCCATGTGCCTCTAGTGACAGTAGAAGATCCAGGACTACTTCCAAGCACCAAACCTGATAGCTTCTCCAGTAAAAAGGATCCAAGGATCCAGTGGCATAGCGTGGGGGGTGCAGGGGGGCCCGGCCGCAACATCTGGGGGTTAGGGTTAGGGGGCGCAAATCCACGGGTTAGGGGGCGCAAATCCACGGGTTAGGGGGTCAAATCCATGGGTTAGGGGGCGCAAATCCACGGGTTAGGGGGTGCAAATTACTTGCCTTGCCCCGGGTGCTGACAACCCACGCTACGCCACTGCAAGGATCCATCTCTCATCTTCCCATCCAAGCCAAGGAGCAGGTAAGGCAAAGGGAAACCCAAGGACTTCTCTTTCCACCATTCTCACAAGTGTTATCATTTCCCTTTCCTTCCTGCATTCCAGATAAGGATTCTTCCCTTTACTCACCTATAGGTGTGTCCTCCGGCAAGTAGAAGGTTCTGTTCATCTCGAAGCGAGGTGCTGTGTTCCCTGATGCTGTAAGGAAAACAGTTGGCTGGACATTAACATTTTTCATGGAGCCAAAGACAGCCTCTGCAGTCTTCTCTTTCCTTGTTCCCATCCCAATCTCTGTGGAGTATCTTCTGCCATTGTTGTTGTTGTTGTTGTTGACTTTCCCCATACTACATAAAATCTAACAGTTTGGGTTTCCAATGAACTCAGTATCGGAAAATATTTCCTTTAATAGAGGAAGCCCAAGTAGCGATGCTCCAATCCTAACTAGGAAAACTTAGGAAAAGACTTAGGAAAATGTACCATCTAGCTGAATCTCCACCCCCAAATACTAATGAGCAGTGAACAAAACAGGTGCCGTTCTAGACCTCTACAACCCAGTCTT
Organism: Podarcis melisellensis; assembly: GCF_964234715.1. Lineage (NCBI taxonomy): Eukaryota > Metazoa > Chordata > Lepidosauria > Squamata > Lacertidae > Podarcis > Podarcis melisellensis. The sequence goes on along the minus strand of NC_138529.1, from coordinate 66,708,918 downwards.
ATGAATTTGTATGCAAATGCCACTGGTTTTAAGTTGCAGCACTGAGGATTGCAGCCCTAGCCTTCTGAGGCAGTCATCCCACCCACCACCAAGTTGGGAGGCCTGATGACTAGGCACAAGACCACAAAGTTTCCAAACAGAGAGCAGGGAAGCCTTTGTAGCAAATGGATAACCCTCATCATGGAAAATCTTACCTACTGCCAGAAACATGGAGAGTATTGCCCATGATAGCCAAAGCATCCTGCTAGGGCAAACAGACCTGTAAACACAGCGTAGAGAAGGATCAATTGTTGGTAATGATATGCTTTCTTTCTCCCCATCACTGAACATAAGAAGAGCCTTCTTGGATCAGGGCAAAGGTCCATCTAACTCAGATGCCTGTGGGAAGTCTGAAAGCAATGGTGCTCTCCTCACCTGTGATTCCCAGCAACTGGTCTTCAGAAACAGACACCCTCTGTGAGTTGAGGTAGAACATAGCCATGATGGCTAGTAACCACTGATGTCCTTACACTGCATGAAATTGTCTGACTCTCATTTAAAGCCATCCAAGTTGGTGGTCATCACTACCTCTTGTGGCAGTGAGTTTCTTAATTGAACTATGCACAAGCAGTTCCTAGTGGACTGCATGATCCCACAAGCCTGTTGAGCTTGGTTTCCCTTGGAAAACATGGTGCTGTGCGTACTGCAAACACTCATCAGGGAGGAAAACATGCCTGGGAGGATACAAATAGAATACTGTTCATACTCTGGACTTCCTCACTGACCACATTTTATAGGCTTATTTAGGCCTCTTGGGTGCCATAAATGACTTGGTTCTGCAGGTGGCATTGATCGAGAAAGTGCAACATATCCAGGAAGTGGCAACAGAAACCTGCTATCTCTTGTTATCTTAGTAACTCATAAACAAGTGAGGAGGTCTATGCTTATCCCAGGAACACAGTTTCTCCTCTTATCAAATCACATGGCATAACCAAGCCAAACTGATGACGGACGCTGTGTGTCATGCAAGCTGAGGAGAGGGCCCATGTATTGCTGGACTAAGTACAGAGACCCTAGGGTGTGGCGGTGCAATATTCAATGACTGTATTTGATACAATGAAATGTTAATAGAGTGATTAAATGTGCCAGATGGCTTTGTACTCGCTGGACCAAACAGTGGAAGCTGGAAGTTAAGGTATTTCTTAGTGACTGGGAACACTGTGAGCTGCACATCTCCTTATGACCCCATCTGCACTAGACAGTACCATACCACTTTTAAACAGTCATGGCTTCCCGCAAAAAACCCTGGGAAGTGTAGTTCCTTAAGGGTACGGAGTGCTGTTAGGAGACCCCTATTCCCCTCACAGAGCTTCAATCCTCAGAGTTCTCTGTGAGAAGGGATTGATTGTTAAACATTCTGGGAATTGGGGGAAGCCATAACTATTTAAAGTGTTATGATGCTGCTTTACATGTATAGTGCAGATGGGACTATATCTCCATTAAGAATAATGGGACTATACAGACCCATTAACTTTGATAGAATTAAATCTGTCTGTCAGTCTATCTATCATCTCTTCCCTTAAACCAGCCCCAGCAAGCATGGCCCATGGTCAGGGATGATGGGAATTGTAATCCGACAATATATAGATGGCCATAGGTTCCCCATCTTAGACCATACTTTGAGCCACAGAATAGCCCCACCTATAAGCTCTTTGGATTAGGGGCCAGATAAAGGCACTATTTTTCTTTCCTAGCTAGGCTTGGACTCTGACCTACCATTAACCTGTTACAGGAACTGTATTCATAACTTTGTATGGATGGCCCTTTGACTGTCAAACATTACATCCTTCCTCCACAGGGATGCAGCTGCCAACCTGTGAGCCTTGCAGGAATCTAGTTCCTTTACTGACAGTGCAGTGGGAGATATGCTGAACTTGTTAAGAGTGGAATTTCTACGCACCCCTGTAAATCTACCTCATCTTTCCAAAACCTCCCAAATATGCACCACATGTCACCAGAATGCTTTGCGCACAATAATTTATGGAGACACACACTGGTCTCACCATCTCCCATAAAGTTTTGGGCAGAGCTTGGAATGTCCGTTTTAAAAAGTAACTAGTTCCACTTCAAGTTGGCCTTGTCAAAAAAGGAACTTGTTCCAGTTCATCCCTTTACAAAAAGGAACCCACCTGGTTCACTTCACTTCAATGTTTAGCTCAAGTTCATCCAAATAATCCTCACAAAATAATAATAATAATAATAATAATTCCAGCATTCATCCACAAGCTGCTGTGCTGACATTTACATGTGCTTAAGAAATTATGTTCTTTAAGTTTAAAGACCCCCAAGGATCCCAAGTGTTAAAAAAAGCATGCAAGTGGACTAAGCAAACCTCAATGTACACACATGGTAAGGTAGTGATGCCAAACTTTTGGGGCCTTCCGGTATATTTGGATTTTTGAAGGAGTACTCACACAATAACCACCACAGGTTGTGACCGGGTAGACTATGTTAAAGTTGCATAGATGTCACCCAAGGAGCTCAGATAGAACTTTCCAAGGTGCTACATGGCTTCATCATGACACCAAAAGAAGCAGAAATCTCCTCAATCTCTTCCAATTTACAAAATCTTCCCTGCCTGCTCAGCCGCAAGTTCTTCTTCTTGTTATTATTTATTAAATTTCTATACTGCCCATCATCCAAGGATTACAGGGCAGTTTACAATATAAAAACACAAAAATGCATAACCTAGTAACAAATAACAATACCGACACACACAGTTTGAAATGCCATAAAGATAAAGGGACCCCTGACCATTAGGTCCAGTAGTGGCTGACTCTGGGGTTGTGGCGCTCATCTCGCTTTATTGGCCGAGGGAGCCAGCGTACAGCTTCCGGGTCATGTGGCCAGCATGACTAAGCCGCTTCTGGCGAACCAGAGCAGCACACGGAAACACTGTTTACCTTCCCGCCAGAGCCGTACCTATTTATCTACTTGCACTTTGACGTGCTTTCGAACTGCTAAGTTGGCAGGAGCAGAGACCGAGCAACAGGAGCTCACCCCGTCTTGGTGATTCGAACCATCGACCTTCTGATCGGCAAGCCCTAGTTTCAGTGGTTTAACCCACAGCGCCATCCGGATCCCTTGAAAGGCCATAGAAAGCCCTAATTCAGCACAACTAATGGAAACTGACAGCTTATGAATCTGCTTTAAACAGAAGATGCCATTACAAAATATAGGCTTAGGCAGCCATATACTGTTTGCCATCATTCTAGGGTGGCCTAAATGAACAGCCCCTCAGTCTACTGTGGTGCCTGCAGGAATCCATGATGCAGCCCTTTCACCCTCAGTTCTGGCTTTCATTGTTACCCCATCCTATTAACGCAGAAGGCTTTTCCAGGCCCCACAGCTGCTCGCAGGGCCTGGCACCTGCTGATCTATGCAGAGCACTCATTCTCCAGTGGACCAGGGGTGTTTTCACATGGTGCTGCAGAATTCCCTAATGTCATTGTAATTCCCCTGGTCACAGCACTGATGGGCAACCAACGATACACGTAACAGCCCCCTCCCCTTACCTTGTTTCCTGAAGGACCATGAGAAAGCGGCTCAATTCTGCTGCAGGCAACAGAGATCTGAGTACTTCGCTCAGACTTTGGCTCCTGCTGCAAATTAGCTGATCAATCATTAACTGAAATTAGTGGATCAGGCGTTCAGCCCAACTTTCCGGTATCTCAACGTCACAAATCATCTATCTTGCTTGAGGCTTAGACGTCAGTCCCCCCCTCCCCCCAAGAAGGTGTCCATGATGTCATTCTTCCTGGGTGTCCTGGAAAGGAAATATCCCAGCCCCAGGCCACATCCAACATGACTGACAGCTTGTCACCCTGAGGGGTCTCATTCCCAACACCTTGCTCTAAGGCAGGCATGTCCAAAGTCCGTTTCGGGGGCCTAATCCTGTGGCAGTTTATTTCCTAGGGTAAAATCCCCCCAAAACCTCAATAACTTCAATCCTAAGAGAAGCTCAACAACTTCAATCCTAAAAGAAGGTTAACAACTTTGGTTGGCCCTTTGGTCGGTCCTTCACTTCATCAAATCTGGCCCTCTTTGAAAAAAGTTTGGACAACACTGCTAAGGGGAGTGGAGAAGAAGTGCCTACAGATTATGCTAAACAAACAAATTGTTTCTCAGTGCTTGTAATAACCTTTTATAAACTTACTTTGTGAGATCTGCCTGGAATACTGTTTATAAATACATAAAATTAGGGTGAGGACATCTGTGGCCCTCGGGGTGTTGTTGGGACTACAGTTCTTGTAATTCTGCTCCCATTAGCCATGCTGGCTGGTGCTGTTGGGAGTTGGCATCCAACAACCTCTAGAGGGCACCTTATTCCTCACCACTGCCTTGAATAAACAAACACAAGCCTGCTTTTCCATTCTTGCCACTTCTGTATGAGGCTCTGGTCCAGACTACTTTATATGGCCCAGCCACGGCCTAAGCATCATGACGACTCATTAGCAGTTGGAGCATCTGTTTCGTTGGCTGCTGTGTAACATCCAGGCCACACTGCAGAGTGGATGTAGAGAGATCTACTGGGCGGGGGGGGGGCAGGATCACTTGAGGGAGATGTATTAATCTATCATGCTGCTGAAATGAAGGGCCAAGTATGGGGTGGACCACAGAGAGAAGGTGAGCTGCTTTTCTGAACACCACTTTTTATCATGCGGCATCCCAGCAACCTTGCATTTATAGGTGACCTATGAAAGCACCAACCTGTAAGATGGGACTTCCTGGAGAGAACCCTCTTTCCCCAAGTTACCAGCCCACCTCTGAGCCCCTCTCCTCCCCTTCACCACATAAGACCTCCTCATGCAGAGGATGTAAGAAAATGTTGTATGCTCCTTTAAACGCGCATCTGTGATACTTCTGAAGGATGCGAGTGCTGCTGTCACCAGTGCTAGGACTACCATCTTGGTTGGGTTTGATTTCCTGGTTGGGCTCCTCTCCCTTTCCATAGCTGCCTAGCAGGCAGAAATTCAACAGCCCCAGCTTCCCTGATGATTGCTTTTGAATGTAGTGAAACAGCTGGATTTCTACCTGCTGTGGAGCTGTTCAAGGCAGATCAAGACAACAGCTCTACCCATGGGACAGGCAGGGGAGAAAGCTACCATCTTACCCCAGGCTCCTGAGCTTGCTCCTGCCTCATGGTCCCTTCCACACTCGGGCTTTGCATTTGGGAGCCCTGCACAGGGCCAGGGATGCCTGCGCTCTGGCAGGGCAGATGAACCCCCTTTCCTGGTGCTGCTGGTCTATGCCTTTGACTTCAGCCTGAAAGAAACTGACAAGCAAGAGGATTCACCAGACAGGGTCCCGGCATCTGTGTGTTCATAGGCGGGAGAGAGTGACTGCAGCCTCCCCCGTGACCTACTTACAGGAACAAATGAGGATTGTGCGATCTCCATTCAAGCAGAAGATGGGTTAGGGTGGAGGAAGTGAAGAAAGCGTGTCAGCCTGATGATGTGTTATTTGGGCTAGTGAATGTACTGTCACTCCTGTTGCTGTGACCAGCAAGGACACAGCAGGGGCATCCTTAGCAGTGGTGGGGGAGGGCAAAGAGACAGGCGATGAGGCTCACTGCTGGTGCAAGCGGGCCTTTGGCCTCTCATAGATTCCTGCTCTCTAGGTGCAGAGAGCATTCCCAGTTCTAGTCTGCAGGAAACAAAAAACCAGACCAATCAAGTCAAAATTAGATTTTAACAATGTTACTAGATTTTAAAATTGCACTAAAATTCCAGGCATTAAATATCGTAACAAAAATAGGAATGCAAGATAGAATGATTTATTACAAAAACAAAACCTGATTGATCTTAACTAAACAATAAATAATAAGCTGTTGTTTTTGCATTACCTTGAAAACAAATGCCTCAGAAAGCAGCAAATGTATGTTTCAATTACTTCTACCTCACTTTAGAATTTTTGTATGTCTTTAGAAATATAATTTCTGGTTCTGGAGAATGCGGTGTTTTTCTAACTTAGAAGAGGCAGCCCCAAACTCGGCCCTCCAGATGTTTTGGGACCACAACTCCCATCATCCCTAGCTAACAGAACCAGTGGTCAGGGATGATGGGAATTGTATTCCCAAAACATCTGGAGAGCCGAGTTTGGGTGCATGACTTAGAAAGTCAGCTCATAATAGTAATTCCTGAGTACTGACCCAGAGACCTTTCATGTGCCAAAACTTACACATTTAGAATACAAAGCATTACATTGTCTGAATTCGCAGTGTTATTTTGTTCTGAATCCCCACACTCACCTTACTGCTGTCTCTAGTTCTCTCAAACAATGTACACCTGAAAAGTGAAAAGGTACTGACATTAGACTGATGACCTTCAATCTTCTATTTCTGGCTGACCCTGGGCATGACTTGTATCATGGAGGTCTCTTTGGGTGGAGAAGTTGTAGAAGCCACATGGTGGAATTTTGTGACATCCGTCTTTGAGTGATAGCAGCCCTGTGAGCATAACCAGTGGTGTGGGATGATAGAGTGCAGCCTAACAACATCTGCAGGACCAGGGGCTCCCCATCCCTGAACTAAGGTGACAAAGTCATTTATGTGCATGAAGGACCTTATTGACAGTTTTCATTTTTTCCCCCAGCAAAGCCAAATGCACCTATTTATTGAGCTGAGGATTATTCCTAGGTAAGCATGCCTTGGACAGAAATAATCCTCAACTCAATAAAGGGTGATGTACTGTCACCTAGGTGTTGCACTGTCACCTAGAGATTCAGCATAGGATCTGCTGGCTGGGTCAGTGACTGATTCAGTGGTCTGATATAGGAGAATGGGCAAGTGAAAGCTAGAGGATGCTCAAATATGCCAGAGGCAAAACTGCAGTCAGATAGATATGGAAGACATTTGGAGGCTTTGTGCTGCTGCGCCTTTGGATTACTTTTAAAGCAAAAGATACCACTTTGCTTGTTTCAGTAACTATTCTCCACCCTCCTTACAGGCATTATGTATCTGTGGACATCAGTTTTTGTGAGCAGCTTCCCCTACATTGCTTTCCTTATCAAAACTAGACAGGGCATGTACATCCTATGCACATCCCCTTTCCCCTCCTCCTCCTATCTCTTGTGCACAGCCTGAGGCAGCAACAACTTTAGGATGAACAGAGCTGAGCATAAGTGGTTAATGGTAAGGTAATCAGCAGCATGTCTGTATCACCCGTTCTGCCACCGTTTATGCATGTGCATGTGTATGGCAGAGATACGTTTTATGCTGTTATGTACATCGGCATTGTTATATCTCGACTGTGATACAGCTATGCTTTATGTTCTCAATTGCAAAGGGAAATCTGTCATGGTCACAATAAATTATCCACTGGAACCTCAAGAGCTTCCTGCTGAACTCCTGCCATGTGGTTGTTTTCATACTTGTGGGATTTCTGCCCTTTAGTTGCAGAGTATTTTCACTCCCATCTAAAAGGACAAGTATCCCCTGTACATGTTGAAGCTGCTCTGAACTTTTGGACTCCATGATTTACTAAGCAGCAGTAATCATGATCTCCAGCAGAGGTCTTTCTCAGTCTGTCACCTAAATAATGTTCCTTTAATTGGAGATGGCAGGAAATGAACCCAAGACCACCTGTATGCAAAGCTCTGCCACTCACCCATGCAGCCCTTCCCTGGCGTCTGATTTGAAATGCCTGCCCATACATACATACATACATACCTTTGTTACATTTATATACAAGCCTTCAGTCAAACAATTCCCAGAGTAATTTACAAAAAGAGTAAAATAACAATAAAATCAGTATTAAAATCACTCAATTCATGCCAAATGTTTGATTTGGCATGCCTCTCTGCAATAGCATCAAATTGTCTTTCAGCAATAAAGGAATGAGAGACACGAACAGCGGGTGTGTCTTGGATAGTTAAGATGTTTGTGATTTTTGTGGGACCACTGCTGTTGTCTGATGTACATTATTTGGTTTGCTTTGAACTGTTTCATTGTATTTTAAGGTGATATGGTAGTAACATACCCTGTGATCTTATGCTGAAGGGTAGGTAAGAAATCTTTAAAGTTGTTATTAAATAAATGTATTCTCAAAAGTAAATCCCATTCATTTAAGAGGGGCTTGCTTCCACATTAATTAAAATAGTACTATTTAGGAAATTAAAGTAGTACTGTTTAGGAATGTAACTCTTTAGGTATTTGTCACTGTTTAACTCAATGTAACTTTCCGGAACTAGCCTGTACAGTCATACCTCATGTTACATCCGCTTCATGTTACGTTCTTTCAGGTTACGTCCCGCAGCAACCCAGAAGTACCGGAAAGGGTTACTTCCAGTTTTGCTGGTCATGCATGCGCAGAGATGCAAAATGATGTCATGTGCGGAAGCGGAAAATCGCAACCCACACGTGCACAGATGCGCCGCTGCGGGTTGCGTTCTTTTCATGTTGCGAACGGGCCTCCGGAACGGATCCTGTTCACAACCAGAGGTACCACTGTATTATTTTTACCTAGTGCTACTCTGTTGTGACACAAGGTATCTGATACAGTATGACAGACCACATTGGCCCCGTTATTTACACCTTGACCAATGAGAGCCTCTGATCTCATCTTGTTCTGATCTTCCTAGTAGGCTCACCCCTGATCAAAGCATCCTCTGCTTGGGGATGGAAAACTGTGCTGCAATGTCCCCTCATGGGCACATGGTGGCAGTGGATAGCATGTGCGCTGGGCAGCTCAGAGTGGCTTCTTTGAGGCATCAGCTGTATCTTTATCCTTGTCAGAAAGCACATGGCTTCTAACTCATAAGGGGAATATATAATATTAATATTAATAACCCCACAGTAAACAAGCTCTCTATATTGTTGTATGAATTTATTCATATGACATTTTAACACTCCGGGATAGTTGTGCCAGTAGAGCATGAGACTCTTAATCTCAGGGTTGCGGGTTCAAGCCCTGCTTGTGATCTCTTCCAACTCTACAATTCTATGATCCTATGACAATCTCCCTCAACAAAGGTGGCCCAAACATGCAGCTGAAATGTTTAAATAGGCTAGAGACAGCCACTAGGGCAAGCAATCAGAGTTTCACCATGAGATACTTGCAAACATAGTTCTCCTTCTCCCCACCATTGCCCTAGCTGAGGGGGACAAACATCTACCTCATGCTAGTAGCATACTTAATCACATTGTATATAAACAGAGAAATTCCCTCTTCAGAAGGCTGCCATGCTCAGACTCACAGACGCTTACAACTTTAAAGGCCTGGAATTGGGCGGGTGGGCAGCTGCAGAGGAGGTTTTTCTCAGAGGTTTTTCACCATTAGCCAGGAGGAACCAGGGGCGCCGACTTATAAAAAATATTGGGGGGGCCCATACCGACTTATAAAAAATATTGGGGGGGCCCAAGACCTCCAAACCGCTGCTGCTGGGGGAACGAAAGGGGCGAGCCCCGGGCTGCCCCGACCTTAAGTGAACCTGTGAGGTTGGCTGCCGCTGTGGGCGGTGAATATTAATGATGTATCATTTTTGTGCTTCATGCTGTGGCCACAGACATGTGATCTGATGGTGAATTTGGGGTGACCCAATGCAAAAATCCTGAGAATCCCTGTGGATCCATGCTTTGTAACCATGTTTTTGCACCATTGCAGCCCCAGGCAACAGTGGGTGTGTGATTTTCGGGGGCAGGCTGTAGCCATGGACATGCTATGTGCTCTGATGGTGAATTTGGGGTGACCCAATGCAAAGATCCTGAGGATCCCTGTGGATCCATGTTTTGTAACCACGTTTTTGCACCATTGCAGCCCCAGGCAACAGTGGGTGTGTGATTTTTGGGGGGCAGGCTGTAGCCATGGACATGCTATGTGATCTGATGGTGAATTTGGGGTGACCCAATGCAAAGATCCTGAGGATCCCTGTGGATCCATGTTTTGTAACCACGTTTTTGCACCATTGCAGCCCTAGGCAACAGTGGGTGCGTGATTTTTGGGGGGCAGGCTGTAGCCATGGACATGCTATGTGATCTGTTGGTGAATTTGGGGTGACCCAATGCAAAGATCCTGAGGATCCATGTGGATCCATGCTTTTTAACCACATTTCTGCACCACTGCAGCACCCAGGCAACAGTGGGTGCGTGATTTTTGGGGGGCAGGCTGTAGCCATGGACATGCTATGTGATCTGTTGGTGAATTTGGGGTGACCCAATGCAAAGATCCTGAGGATCCATGTGGATCCATGCTTTTAAACCACATTTTAAGTGGGGAGGGAAGGAAAAACACAGAACGGACAAGGAGCACGAGAGGGGTGTGCAGAGAAGCAGCTGGCTAAGAAGGCAAAAGTTTTCCCTCACCTACCCACCCCAGCCAGCCAGCCAGCTCCCGAGTGCGCTCTCTCTCTCTCTCTCTCTCTCCCCCCCCCTCCTGCATGTTTTCAGCCCTCTCCTTGCCTGGAGGGGAGGGGCTTTCCCTGCTCTTTGTTCCGTTTGAGCAAACACAGCAAGGAAAGAGAGGAGGGTGGGCAGTAAGACCCTGAAGCAGAATGCAGGAAAGCAGCCGCTTCCTCTTTTTGAGGGAAAAATACGGTAATAATTTTGTTAAATTATTGGGGGGGCGGAGCCCCCCCCCCAAACGAATTTTTGAGGGGGCTCGGGCCCCCTCAGGCCCCATGGAGTCGGCGCCTATGGGAGGAACCCCTTGAATTCTGCCCCGTTGAGGGCAGCACAGCCAACTTTTCAATGTACTTCTCTCCACCCCCACCCCCGGCTTTTTTGTGCCTTTAATACCTGGCGCACCAGCAAGCAGGCGGTGGTGTGTTTTTAATGGCTGCATTTGAGCCGGGTAAATGGCTGCTGGGAACGCTCCCCTTAAACGCCTAGGCGGGACAGTCCGTCCTAGAAGAACCCTAAACGGAGAGGCGAGGTCTGTGGCGCCTTTCTCAGGCCCATTTCACCGAGAGCAATTGCACTAGGCTGCCCGCGAGAGAGCAGAGCTAAGCGGCCTTGAAATGCGCTCTCTCCCGCCCGCCGGCGCTTTCGAGACTTCTCCTGCTCTCCACGGTCGTCTCCTTTTCCGGCGCGTTCCATAGCATTCCCGCCGGTGCCCAGCGAGCAATCCCTCCACTCCCGCAAATCGAGAGGCGCGTGCTTTTGGCGCATTACGGGCGCAGCCGTCGGAAGCCCTCCGGAGGCGCCGAGGGACCGAGGCTTTTAGGAGCAATACGGTCTTCTACCCGAGCTTCTCTCTCTCCCTTGCCCGTAGGTGCAGATGGAGACCGCTGCGGACGAGCCCACTTCCTCGGGAGGGGGAGGCTGCTGCTGCTGCTGCCCTCGCTGCCGCTTCTCCTCCTCCTCCTCCTCCTCTTCGACGTGCTGAGCACAGCGGCCGGTTCCATCGGGGGAGCTGTCTGGGGGGAAGGGGCTGGGAAGCCGAAGCGCGCGGTGGCGAGCAGGAGGCGGATCCGAGAGGACGGGCCCGAGCCGGGACCTCCGAGGAGGAGGACTGAGCCCGCGGGGCTCCCAGCGCCCGGCTATGCGAGGTGGCTGAGTCGGCGGCGGCGGCGAGGAGGCTCGGGTGCCGTAGGTAAGCGGGCGGTCAAGCGGGGCGGGCGCTCTGCACCCGCAAGGCCGGCGGTGATTCGCGGGCTTCTTTCGCAATCCTCGCCGGGAGAGGCAGGCGGCTGGCCGGGGATGAGGCAGCTGGGAGGCGGAGGCTGCGGAAGGAAGCGGAGGTAACTGCAGGAGCCGCTTGCACCGGGGAGCGGCGGAATGGACGGAGCCGGTGTGTGCGTGTGAACGCTCTCTCTCTCTCTCTCCTTGTAACCGGGGGTGTGGAAGCGGGAGAGCCGAGCCATAGGCAGAACCGGATCGGGAGCCGCGGGCGCGCTTACCCCGGCGATCGGGGCCCGAAGGGCGGGTCCCATTTGCAGGGGTGATGTAGGGAGCAGTGCCTTTCCGCGGGGGCTTGTTGGGGGGCGAAGAGAGGAGGGCGTTCCCCCATTCCCGGGGCGGCTTGCCTCTGGCGCTTGAGTATTGTGCAGCGTAGGCTGCTAGGGAGCCGGAGCTCCTTTGTTCTGGGGGGACGGATTGGGACATACGGCGAGAGAATTATGGGGCTGTGCCGTCGCCTTCCCTCTCCACCTCCACCCCCTCCGAACGCATGCATTGGCCGATTACTTAAGATCCCTGGAGATGTCCTTTGCAGATTCCCTGGCTGCAGGAGAGGCTGTTGCTTGTTGCAGCGTCTAGGCCGGGGGAGCAGCGGGAACATCGTGGCTGCCTAGCGGAAGGGCTGTTGTGTTTAGGGAGGGCGTAGGGACCGCCTGGAGTTGCGCTGGGGCCTGGAGTGGCGGCGGGGACCTGCCTTGGTCATTTGGGCGACGGAGGAGGGGCGATTAGTCGCGCCTGGATATGGTGTCGGGCGACCCAGTAATGTCAAGCGCACTCAAGGGGCCTGTTGTGTTGGGCGTGGCATGGACCGCCACTGTGAAATTCCCACCACCACCCACTTTACCGATTTAACGCAATGCACAGCTTGGCTCTTGGCTGCAGATCTCATTGGGATCACTTAGAAGGCTTTTCAGTAAGTGTGAACTCTTGGCGTGACTACTGGGGTTGGGCAGGGGGTGGGGATCGGTGCCAGTAAAGTTTTTGTACACCACCACCCTGTATGTGTGTGTAGTAGATTGTAAAACACCGCAGGAAAGGACTCCCTTACAGACACGTCTTTCATTTATTTATACGCTGTTAGAGTGACTTATGGACTTAGGAGGTCAGGGCTGTGCGCATTTGGTACCTTTGTCTATGTTAACACTAATGAACTGATGCAATGAAGTCTCTTCTGCACTTTAAGAAACGTTTAGCTCTGCCTCCTCACCCCCTTTTCCTCTTGGATACTGGCAAACGTGCAAATGCTTTTGCCTTCCTTCTGTACTGCATCATATAGACGTAGCTTTTCTTCTTAAGGTGAAGGCACAAGTTAACAGAACCTCATATTCTACTCTTCTGGCAAAGAGCGAGAGCTGTTGCATGATGGGATTTGTAGTTCGAGGTGGTTGCTGTTGTATTTTATAGATTCCTGGTTGGCAACTGTTGTTGTTTTTTAATGGGGGCCATATTTTCAACTGAGCAAGGGCTGAAGGGTCAGCAACATTGGCCTTGCTCACTGATTCACTAGCATACCAGGTGCTGGGCTCTTTAACCCTCTATTTCTCCCAGTGAAAGCAGCAGTAATGGCTTTGGCAAAGTCCTATCCTTAAATAAGTATCTCAGCTCTTCACTCCTATACTGAAGCCAAGGTAACAGGAAAATGGTACAGAGCAGCTCAGGTGCATAATCAGGAGGCTGTACCGAAATCTCTCATTTGATGTTCTTCTTGTTATTATTTTTCGAATATGTATAGCAGTGCTATACATATTTTTTTTAAAAAAACTGCATGCATGCAAAAAAAAAAAAAGGAGCAGGATGTGACTAGTAATTACAGTCCCCCCCCCCCCATGAATAAATCACCAAGGAGTTGGTTGGCACAGAATCATACGTTGCAATTACAAAGACGGTATCATTGCTGTGTTTTAGGAAAGAGGATCACCCTTGTGCTTACCCACTTCCAATTCTGTACTTTGCCCCCCCCCCCACCTCGTATGGTGACCTGTGTCAGGCTTTGAGAAAATATGGAAGAGATAAAAATGGGAATAGTAGAACTGTGTAAGTTTTGATATGACACAAGAAGACTAGTGGCAAGATACTGGGCATCCTAGAATTGGGTGGCTAATCTGTGCCCCGCCAGATGTTGTTGGACTACAGCTCCCACCAGTCCAGCCATCAGGGACCAATGGTCAGGAAACTGTAGTCCAGAAACATCTGGAGGGCTGCAGGTTCCCTATCCCTGTACTGGATAGAAAATTGAGCATGCTGAGGAAAAGCCAAAGGCATACTGGTTGAAATTCCCCTCATGACAGTAAAGTGGTTTGTTCAATATTTCTCTGTTGTTCGGTTGTGCATCATTTGGCAGCAGTGAGGCCTTGCCATATTTTACGAGAATTTGCAGAGGAGTAGCTGGGTTAATCCATTGCAGCAAAATGAACAGACACTCCCCAGACATCATAAAGACTAACAAACTTATTGTGACACAAGTCTTTTTGTGGGTCAGAGCTCACTTTGTCACTGAGATATATGAAGTGGAATATGACTAAGTGAGCACATAGGTAAACCTACAAAAGAGAAGTAAATTGGTTTTGATCTGTGCTTTCCCCCCAAAATGTTAAGGATTGGCTTTTCCTGTGTGCATCTCCTCACATGCTTAGATAAATGTGTGGCTTTCACCCCCCAAATAAACACCCCCCCTTTAGTTTGGTAGTGTCTTAACCCGTTGTGGCACCTTTGTTGGGCAATGTCTTCTGTAGGGATGTGGAATGACTGGCTTATTAACTGCTGTGCTTTTGACATTAGTGAAAACCATCTTTTCTATCAATACTTTTGGGGGGGGTTTGGCAAATTGGGTTTGTGGGCCATTGTGTTGGTTGTTGAGTGCTTTCATTGTTTCATGTTTGCTAGGCATCCTGGTTGTTGTTGCGTGTTCGCTTTGTTTAGAAAAAGAGGCAGGATATATAACCTTTTAAATAAATAAAACAAGCTAAACAGCAAAATACTGCTATAGAGCTGGCAAAGTACTATGCAAAACATGCCACAACAACAATAATATTTTTTCCAGAGAATGTTTGCCTGGCTGGGTCTCATCCTGAGTTAGTATCAGTTGTTGCACTTCTAAAGGGAAAAAATAATAATCATATCTCTTTTGTTGGATTTTACTCTTTAATGATTGTGGTTTGACATGGTAGCATGTTATCAACAGTTCCAAGAATTTTGGCTAGGAAGTGATCTGTAAATAAGATTCTTTTGATGCTTGAAAAAATATTATTTTGGGGAAAAAAATCTTTTAAAAATAAGCAACTCTTAGATGAAATGACTGCATGGAGGGCAGCTCTGAATCATGTGTATTAAAAAATCCTGCCTTGAAAACTAGCTGTGTGATAGAGAGGTCTTGACATAATAATGACTTTGGTCTTACTTGCACATACAAAAGGCCAAGTCTATATTTTGGGGCTGGCTTGATCTTATAAATTTCCTAAGTGACCACACACAGTGCAGAAGGCAGGCCAGCAAACAGACCTTCCACACAAACAGTACCACACAAACTGTTCTAGATTTAGCTAAGTGCATTGCAAGAAGTTTTGTCAGCATCAAGAAAATGTCAAATGCCTTCACTCAGTCCTTTCCTCCCTCTCTTATCCACCCTGTGATACTAAAGATACAGATCATGAGAAAGTGCTAAAAGGTTTCCTATCTTGAACCTGTTGTTGTTTGTTTAGATCAAGAATGGGGCTTGTAACTCCACCATCCCTGATTATATAGGTCATGCTGCCTGAGGCTGAGGCAAGTGGTAGTCTAACAATACCTGGTTTATTTTAGCAAGTCCTATATCATAACTCTTCAGGGATATACATGATGTAGAATCTGTTGTCTGAAGTACTAATTCTACATTTATTTCAGTGAAAATACATGAGCAGTTAAGTTATGGCCTGGAACGTGGACCAGGAGTTGCTTGGTGTATCTGTTGGCATCTGTTGATTGATGGCCTTTCCATCTCTACCATAGAGCAGCTCATGTTTTGTACCTGTCTGTATGGCATTCTACCTCCCTCCCACAACACCCACCACGTTCTGAATTCTTTCCCACTCACAACATACCAGGCTAAGGTAATGCCCACAAAGTATGGGAACATTACCTGAGGAATTCATCCCCTGCTAAGGCTGGCCCTATTGCTCTATTGCATAACACAGTGGGAATCTGTTGCCCCACGGCAACTTGGCAATTGCCTTTGCTCAGCAGAGATGCTGTTTTTTCCTGACTAGCAATCAAATGACATGAGAGCAATGTGCTGCCACTGTTCATTGCCATGGGGTGATAAACCAGCCAGTTACCCCCATGTCATGGAGCAAATGATTGGCCATGGCCCTAGATCCATCCCAGAAAGTACTGACCGTTGATTGGCAAGCATTACCTTCATGGCTCTCTAGGTGGAGATGAGGAATAGATTTGTGCTTTGCTCTCAAGTACCTTAGTGCAAGGGACGAGAGTGGCGCTGTGGGTTAAACCACAGAGCCTAGGACTTGCCGATCAGAAGGTGGGAGGTTTGAATCCCCTCGACGGGGTGAGCTCCTGTTGCTTGGTCCCTGCTCCTGCCAACCTAGCAGTTCGAAAGCACGTCAAAGTGCAAGTAGATAAATAGGTACCGCTCCAGTGGGAAGGTAAACTGTGTTTCCATGTGCTGCTCTGGTTCGCCAGAAGCGGCTTAGTCATGCTGGCCACATGACCCGGAAGCTGTATGCCAGCTCCCTCGGCCAGTAAAGCAAGATGAGCACCACAACCCCACAGTCGTCTGCGACTGGACCTAATGGTCAGGGTCCCTTTAGCTTTACCTTAAAGGTAAAGGTAAAGGTACCCCTGCCCGTACGGGCCAGTCTTGACAGACTTTGGGGTTGTGCGCCCATCTCACTTAAGAGGCCAGGGGCCAGCGCTGTCCGGAGACACTTCCGGGTCACGTGGCCAGCGTGACATCGCTGCTCTGGCGAGCCAGAGCTGCACACAGAAACGCCGTTTACCTTCCCACTAGTAAGCGGTCCCTATTTATCTACTTGCACCCGGGGGTGCTTTCGAACTGCTAGGTTGGCAGGCGCTGGGACCGAAAGACGGGAGCGCACCCCACCACGGGGATTCGAACCGCCGACCTTACGATCGGCAAGCCCTAGGCGCTGAGGCTTTAACCCACAGCGCCACCCACGTCCCAGCTTTACCTTACCTTAGTGCAAATGTGCTTTACACTACTGTAACAGAGCACTTAGGAAGAAATGTTTTGTCATCTGACCCCACTGCCAGTCAAGCAAAATAGGGAAAGCAGCTGCAGTTCTGCATTTTGTCAGCTCTACTCAGAGGGTGAGTGTTCTGGGTTCTGGTGGCTTTGTAGTGCTATGTGGGTAATTAGGCACATCACAATTAAAATAATAAGCCTGGGTTCATAGTAGAAGCTAAAATACAAATAGCGCCCACTGCCTGTCCCTGAGCTTTATTATATGTCATCTTTGGCCACTTGATTTCAGGATGCCACCCATCAAAGTCGGAATCTGGACCTTTTGTTATTGTTTGCTCCTGGTTTTTAGCTTAAAAAGTAATTCTTATTTTTCTGTCTCCTTAAAAAGAAAACTTTATGCATTGAATGAAGTGGACTGCAGCCCACAGAAGTTTATACCACAATAAAGTTGTTGGTCTTTAAAAGTGTAACAGGCCTCTCTTGGTTTCTTGTGTGTATGTGTGTCTACCGGTCTTCCGAAGTTGTGGAAAGCCTTAAGGAAGCCTTTGTTGGAAGAAACAAAGAGGTTGTGGAATGGACAGGGGAAATCCAGGCATGATTTATAACAACTGTGGGGCGACTACTGGCACGGTAACTGAATGGGGAATGATTTGCTTCAGCCTGGTTCAAGATAGTAGGTTACTTACCGTAGTTCCCAGGAGACACCTGATAGAATTGCCTGCAATTCTCATCTCTGTTGCCAGTCCTGATGGGAGAGGCAGTGAATGGAAAGAGCTGTGAGAACTTTACTGCACAGTCTAACAGGAGACCTCTTGGAGGAAATGCCAAACAGAGCTGAGCCTCCTGTTGCACCGGCTTGATAGGGATATTTCAGAAATGCTCCTTCTTAACAGCACAGCTGTGGCTTTTGTTGTTTTCATGATAGACTGCATCCTTTCGGTGTTGGCAGCCATATGGGCCCCTTGTATGCCACCCTCAGCCTTACCCACAATGCGGGCTGTGGAGAGTGCTTAGTGGTTATGGCACAGGGATGGTCAACCTTTGATTCTCCTGAGGTTGTTGGACTTGAGTTCCATAATCCTTGACCATTGACCATTCAGGCTGAGGCTGATGGGAGTCCAACAATCTCTGGAGGGACCATAGCTTCTTCATCCTCTTCTGTCCCGAGAGAGACCACGTCCCTTCTGAACTTTGTCATGCACAACAAATGTGGCACAATATGGAAAGAAGCTAGCACACTTGTCATGTCAGCGCTGTGCAAGGCGTTCAATATTTCAGATAGTCTGTGCAAATGCACTCTGTATTTTCTCAGGGCCTGCCTGTCTAGAAGGCTGGTTTGAACTGGCAGGTGAGTGTGCGTTCATCTTGAGTTTCTCCCCTTCATTTGGCATGTGCCAGTACAGCATGTACACATCACATCCTGTACAGGATGTGCACCCAGTCCCTATGGGCCTAGCTCTCCTAAGCCTTATTTGCATGCCCACAGCAATGCTGTGTCAGTGAGTTTAAGTGCCAGGAAAACTGTCCCCTACGCTGCACTCCCTTCTTCCCCTCCCATCCTCCCATCTAGTGCTAGTTGCTGTGTACCATGATGTCAACTTCATTGTCCCTTCTTTCCCAATAGTCAGGCACAGTTTGTTCCTTAGCTGCATTGGCTGTGCTCCTCCAGGTTTGGCTTTCCAGCAGTTTGGGAGCATGTGAAGGCAGCCAACAATAGCCTTTGTGCTCTGGCCTTATTTAAATTACCTGGGCGAGGTGTGGTATATGCACTTGTCAAAGGAAAGTGCTTTCTCAACAGGAGTGAGGGCTAATAATACAAGTGTTTGGAGAAGCCCCTTGCTGCTAGGTGTCTGACTACAAAGGATGTGGGAGGAAGAGCCTTAATATATTACACTATTAGGCAGATCAGTCTTTTCCCACCTGGTACTCTTTAGTTTTGGACTACAAGTCTCATCAGCCTCAGTCACCTGTGGCCAGTGGTCCAGGATTATGGGAGTTGTAGTACAAAATATTTGGAGGGCACCAGGTCTGGGAAGGCTGGTTAAGCTTAATTTATTTGCTACATTTGTATCCCACTGTTCCTATGAGAAGAGCAGAGTACAGTGGTGCCTTGCTAGACGAAAAGAATTCGTTCCGCGATTCTCTTCGTCTAGCGGTTTTTTCGTCTTGCGAAGCAAGCCCATTGACAGCTTAGCGGATTAGCGCTACAGCTGTCAAGCGGCTTCCAGCGATCAGCTGCTAAGCGGCTTATCAGCGGAACAGCTGATAAGCGGCTTAGCGGCTTAAGAAAAGGGCGAAAAAAGCGAAAAAAACCCGCGGGGGGGATGCAAGATTTTTTTCGTCTTGCGAAGCAAGCCCATAGGGAAATTCGTTTT
Source organism: Podarcis melisellensis (assembly GCF_964234715.1). Taxonomy (NCBI): domain Eukaryota; kingdom Metazoa; phylum Chordata; class Lepidosauria; order Squamata; family Lacertidae; genus Podarcis; species Podarcis melisellensis. The sequence continues at coordinate 66,689,693 of NC_138529.1, read as the reverse complement.
GCGAAGCGCCTCCAAAACGGAAAACCCTTTCGTCTAGCGGGTTTTTCGTCTTGCGAGGCGTTCGTCTTGCGGGGCACCACTGTAGTATTGTAGCCTCTGAGCAACTGTATTGATAGTCCATGTTGGCGTTGGGTAGCAGATGGCCTGGCTATGCCGTATTTTTTGCTCTATAAGACTCACTTTTTCCCTCCTAAAAAGTAAGGGGAAATGTGTGTGCGTCTTATGGGGTGAATGCAGGCTGCGCAGCTATCCCAGAAGCCAGAACAGCAAGAGGGATCGCTGCTTTCGCTGCGCAGCGATCCCTCTTGTTGTTCTGGCTTCTGAGATTCAGAATATTTTTTTTCTTGTTTTCCTCCTCCAAAAACTAGGTGCGTCTTATAGTCTGGTGCGTCTTATAGAGCGAAAATATGGTAACTTATACATGGGATGGGGCTTGGAGGGGAGTGAGCCTTTGGCTCATATACCCACCGCACTGTGCACAAACCTTGCCATATGAACTTGAGTTCATGTGAGCAGACCATACTCATATGATCCCTCCAGCCGCCTACAGAAAAGTAATGGGGTGTGGCATATTTAGAGTTCACATTTAAATATTCCAGATGCAATTGGAGGAAGTGTCTGGATTCATGGTTCACCCCCACGCACCATTCCATGTATAGCTTATGATCCCATTCGTCATTCATCAATTACAGCATTTGCCAACCTGGTGCTCTCCAAATGTTTTGGAATCCCAACTTGCTTCAGCCCCAGCCAGCACGGCTGTAGTCCATAACATCTGGCGGGCATTAGGTTGTCAGTGGCTGATCTGGGGAGGGGGTTACGTGTTCCCTACTTGTTAGAGCACAACTTGCTTTAGCCGAGGAGGTGGTGGTGGTGGAGAGCTTGTTGCTTTGGTATTCCCCACCCCTTTAATGCTGAAGTCTGATAAAAAGATAAATGGCGCAGTCTCCCCTTTCATTGGGCACTAAATCTGGCTTGTAAAAAACGGCGGTAGAAGTGACGCTCCCTTCAGCAGCTGCTGCTGAACGACATGGTTTATGGCTCCCATTTTCAGGCAACGTGTAATAACAAACAAGAGCAGGGGAGGAGGAGGAGGATCTGAGGCTTGTGCAGGGGCAATCCTTGCTCCTTGAGGCTGCCTTGTTCCCTTTGCCTGTGACAGATGCTGCCCCACTGCAGGGAATTGATTGGGTGGTAAAGCCCAAAGCCTTGCTAACGAGAGAGGGGGGTGCAGTGCAGGATGAGACGGTGGATTTCTTGGTATTTAAGTGGAAGGGAGTTTTTTAAGAGAGATTCGATTAGCCCCGTTTTATGAACCCGTTGGAAGAGCGATGCGTGTGGGATGGTTAAAGAAGCCTAGAAACGTGGATGGTTGCTGTTGAGATATGCTGGCTACCGTGAGCCCATGTGCTTGGCAAATAACACCAGCAGATGCCACCCTGTTTGCACTGGGCCTTGACTAATGAAAGGCAGTTTTCTGATTTCCTTAGTTATTCTGACACATCCCACTGCTTTGCTGGAATAAGAAATACTTGGCATAGGCAAGATCCTCTATTAAACTAGTGAACTGCAAGAGTTCCAGGATAAATGTTTACACTTTTCTCCTTTTAAATGTGAAGGCTGTGTGCACTTAAAAAAAAAATAATTATGTGGCAAGGTTTCCCAGCTTTCATGTAGAAAAAGCCCAAACCCTGCAACCTGCATAAGGAAAATAATATTGAGCGCATTTACATTATATTTTGTTTAATTTGTCCCATTTCTCCTGTTCATGGGAGACTGAAGAGGCATGCAAAAATGTCAAGTTAGAACTTACCCAAACCTCCAGGAGAATGCTTTGAAGCTGCCCAATGCTCCCCTCACTTCCTTATTTGTAATTGTCATCTGTAGTCATCACACAATTAATGCAAGTTGTGCAAGAACATTTTTGATTGGAGCAAATCACTGTCAGTCTTGAAGAGCATAGTATCCCAGTCATGGGGATACATGATAATAGGATTCAGAGGCATCTAAACTTTCCTTGCTTGTTACATTTACTGATTAAGATGTGTTTTAAACAGATAACTAGCAATCAACTTCTCAGTTGTTCTTACGCTAGGTTTTCCCACCTCCTTTTCAAATCTATCCTTGCCATCCCCAAGGTTTGTCTTTTGACTTAACTATTTTTTAAAAAGCTGGAATTTTGTGCTCTGTATCACATAGGTTTCCCTGGGCCCACACAGAATTTATGCAGCCCAACTATATTCTTTTAAGGACTCTGCTTGCCACAAAGCATCTAGGTTATCTATTGGAAGGTCCTTCTGATGTAAAACCCAAGGATTGGCTTTCCTTTTATAGTCCCCACACTGTGTAGTGACTTACTAAATCTTTAAGTGTTTCCAAGCACAATTCAAAGTCTTGGTGCTGACCTTTAAAGCCCTAAACGGCCTCGGTCCAGTATACCTGAAGGAGCATCTCCACCCCCATCGTTCTACCCGGACACTGAGGTCCAGCGCCAAGGGCCTTCTGGCAGTTTCCTCACTGCGAGAAGCCAAGTTACAGGCAACCAGGCAGAGGGCCTTCTCGGTAGTGGCACCCACCCTGTGAAACGCCCTCCCACCAGATATCAAAGAAACAACAACTACCAGACTTTTAGAAGACATCTGAAGGCTGCCCTGTTTAGGGAACCTTTTAATGTTTGATGGATTACTGCATTTTAATATTTTGTTGGAAGCTGCCCAGAGTGGCTGGGGAAGTCCAGCGAGATGGGTGGGGGAAAATAATAAAGTATTATTATTATTATCAAGCAATAAAATGCATTGGATAAATGTTGACTTGCATGACACATAGGAACAGGAGGACACCTCCATGTTTGAGGGCAAAAACAAAGATAATTTCCCACCACCTGCATTTAATTAGGACCAATAAAATATTTTTGACCATGGAGAGGTTCTGGTATAAATTGTTTTTTGCTGAAGTAAGAGAGAGATTGGGCTGAACATTTCCTCTGTGAACTCAGAGCTTAAATACAATCCATGTTAGATCAGAGAATTCTTAAGAAATGCTGATGGACTCCAAACAGTCTAATCCTTTTGCTGAACTGGCCTTATACCTGGGTCATGGGAAGTGGCACATGTCTGCAGCAGCAGATGGTCTCCTAAGGAGGTTGTGTTCAGGGAAAGTAGGAACTGAGTGACTTCTGTTTCTAGCTTCTGAGGAAACTGAGATGCATATTCTTTCTTTACAGAGTGTTTGTATAATTGCTATGGGAAGAGGGGGGTCTGCTCAGTGGATTCCTGAAAACTGATATATATTAGGATGCTGAATAGCTCAGTTGGTCAAAGAATGGTGCTAATAACTCCAAGGTTGTAGGTTCAATCCCTGTATGGGACAGTTGCATATTCCTGCATTGCAGGGGGTTGGACTAGATCAGGCATGGCCAAACTTGGCCCTCCAGATGTTCTGGGACTACAATTCTCATCATCCCTGACCACTGGTCCTGTTAGCTAGGGATGATGGGAGTTGTAGTCCCAAAATATCTGGAGGGCCAAGTTTGGCCATGCCTGGACTCGATGATCCTTAGGGTCCCTTCCAACTCTACAATTCTATGATTGACATGGAAGATGGATCTGGTTTCCTTTGGTGGATCAGCTGGTGCCTGATTGCCAGGATGCTTGCAAAGAATGCTAGTCTAGGTAGACCTTGATTTGATCTAGCAAGGCACTTCTTATCCTCTTATGAAAAATCTGCTTGTCTGGCACTGTGGGTTTGGTGGGTTTTTTGAGGGTGTATTCTGCAACAATAGTGCTTTAGCTGTAGGTTTATACTAGACTGTCCATACATTGTTCAACTTTATTCTGTGATGTTTCCCTAATGTTACACATTATTGGCATCTGGAAGGGGAACACTTATTGAGCTATAGTGCAACAAATGTGGATAACCTCCCCTCACCTCCAAAAAACTACCCAACCCTGAAACATCTGTGGTATGAAAAATTACAGGAATTCAGCAGGAAGCTTTCCAATTGGAAACTGAGCAGTATGATCACCCCAAAACTTCCGTGGGCACAAATAGTACTGGATTTGGGACAAAGTTCAAACCACACCAATACTGTGATGAGCCCAAAAAAAACCATGAATGTGGCATAAATGGACATAAGGAGAGTTCCCATTGCTGTGTGTAGACTAGTTGTGTTTTTTGTTAAGAGAGGCTGAGTATGTACTCCAGCTTTGTAAACTGATTGCTGGTTGCAGTTTTCTGGGGTTATTTTTTTTATTTATGTTGTTATATCCCAACCATTCTCCCAAAGGAATCCAAACTATTCCAGTACAGATGGAAGACTGGGGAAGATCTCGGCTTAAAAGATTTGTTGCAAGAGAAAGTTCTTCAGTAGGCACTAGAAAAAGACAACAGAGATTGTAATTGTATCATATTCCTCAAGGAGAGGGAAGTCCAAAGGGAAGGTGCCACAAAACGAAAGGCATAATAATTCTATATTATGCAGAATGGGCCTCTTGATAAGATGGTATCTGCAGGAGGCTCCTGTTTGCAGAGCGCAGTGATCTATTGGGCACATAAGTGGTGAGATGATCTTTCAGGTATCCTGGTCCTAGGCTGTGTAGGGCTTTGTACACCTTGAACTTGACCCAGAAGCTAATTGGCAGCCTGTGGATATATTTCAAGAGTTGGGTAATATGGTGACAACCTCTTGCCCAAGTGAACAGTCAAGCTGCTGCATTTTGCACTAGCTGCAGCTTCTGGACCAACCTCAAGGGCTGCCCCCCACACAGTGCATTGCAGTAATCCAGCCAGGAGGTTATCAGTGCATGGATGACAGTGGTAGGCTGCCATGGTCCAGAAATGGCCATAGCTGTTTTATCAATCAAAGGCACTCCTAGTTACTGAGGTCAGCTTGACCTCTAGAGGAAAAGGTGGATTTGGGAGCAACCAGAAAACTGCTCTTTCAGGAAAGAGCAAGACCCCCATCCAAAATGTGCCCAGTTATCACATCACCAGGATCCAGACTGTCTTAAGTTTGCTGTCTGTCTTTTGTTATTTAATGCCTTAGTTGTTAATAGCTGATTTTGTACTTTGGTGTTTTTCAGGCTTTTGTATTTAATATAGATATATCATAGTCTTTGTTTTGTAAGCCACTTAGAATACACTTTTGTACAATAGCAGGATTGAAATAATAAGTCTGTTTAACAGTCATGTTTAAGCATATTGGGGTTCAAAAGTGAGTTTGGTTCTTTTTTGTGATAGGTGAAAAGGTGTCTGCAAAAACGAAGGTGTTACAGCTCCTGCACAGATTATAATGACTGACAGTTTTTCCTATGAATAGCTTTGTGAGCTGGCTGTTGGTACTGAAGCGTTTTCTTATGTCCTTATGTACTGGCATTTACATATTTAGAAATAGTCTCAATATTGTTACTTCTGTAGTTCATACACCTTGGTATCGCCTCCATCTGTGGCAGGTACTGCCCCTAGCATTGCAATTCTTTCCATACTCTGACTCGTGGTCTCAAACTGGCCAGGTGACAACCTTGCTTAGGTTGGACAGTACAGTGGTACCTCGGGTTACATACGCTTCAGGTTACATACGCTTCAGGTTATAGACTCTGCTAACCCAGAAATAGTGCTTCAGGTTAAGAACTTTGCTTCAGGATAAGAACAGAAATTGGGCTCCGGCGGTGTGGCAGCAGCAGAAGGCCGCATTAGCTAAAGTGGTGCTTCAGGTTAAAACAGTTTCAGGTTAAGAACAGACCTCCGGAACGAATTAAGTACTTAACCTGAAGTACCACTGTAATGAGTGTCAAGTGGGTCACACCCTTTCTGTAGTTTAGCGCGAGCTTTTAGGGATAATTTTTTCCAAGTTGCTCAGAGCAGAGGGAACGGGCCTTATCTCTGTAATTATTGTTATTTTGGTAAAATCCATGATATGCACTTTTGCTGCGTGGTGTGCTGTTAACATTGCTGTCCCTAATATTTATTTATATATTTCAAAAGTATTTATATACAGCCAACACATACAAAATATCAGGGTGGTGTATGATAAAACACAGTGGGAAATGCTGTAAAATGGGCATTAAAATGACTGGCTACTGAAAAAAATGTAAACAGCTGCATGAGCCTGTTGGCATAAAAAGGTCTTCAGGAGACTCCTCAGCATGCGGTGACACTGAGTCTAGGCAAGCTTTGGACTTGCACACTCTTCCTTTTGCCACGAGGATAAATTCGGAAACTTGTACTTCCCATTTAGATTCTCCAGAGCTTGCTGTGTCATCTGAACATGGAAAAGTTGGTTAATCTTACCCAGGGGTCAGCAAACTTTTTCAGCAGGGGGCCGGTCCACTGTCCCTCAGACTATGTGGTGGGCCAGACTATATTCGGGGGGGGGGGAGGAATGAACAAATTCCTATGCCCCACAAATAATCCAGAGATGCATTTTAAATAAAAGCACACATTCTACTCATGTAAAAACACCAGGCAGGCTCCACAAATAACCCAGAGATGCATTTTAAATAAAAGGACACATTCTGCTCATGTAAAAACACGCTGATTCCTGGACCGTCCACGGGCCGGATTTAGAAGGCAATTGGGCTAGATCCGGCCCCCGGGCCTCAGTTTGCCTATCCATGATCTTACCTATGAAGTAAGCCAACATCAATCCATAGTTTAAGAAGCAGGTTTTTTCCAACTAACAGCAGTTAAGATTGACCATAGTTCAAGATTTGGACCTAAATCCAAACTCTGGTTTGAAACAGGCTTCTGAACCCTTTGTGACCCTACTGAAGGAAGAGAGAGTTTTAATGTTACATCATGGTTTAGTGCCAAGCCTGAACTAGGCTATATTCATAGTTGAGCCCATTTTATGTGGAATGTGGCCACCTGTTTCCTTGTTATCAGTGTATGTTCTAGAAGAACATTTCTAAAAATAAAACAAAGCAAATCTGTGGGAACTCTCCTCACAAGCCATTCACTGTTGTGGTTATCAAAACATATCAAACAAATGGAAATACTTTCTACAAAACCAACAAACCACATGAGTGGTGTTGGAGATGAAATGCTCATGATATTAATTAGCTATTACAACCAGGAACTTACTGCATTAATTTTTTTGTTTAAGTATCTCCGTGCATCTTCTTGTGTGTAGGATGCAAGCCACTTTCCTTAGCCAAGGCTTGCATTAGTAAGATATGGGCAGTAAGGCTGGCCTTTTTCACCCAGCTGCTCCCAAGTATTAATACAATGATGTGAAACACTTTAAATTCTTATGAAAAGTGCTATATACATTTTAAGTAGTAGTGGTTGTCTTCTTCCAAAACTCACAAAGTAGAAGGGTACATGCTGTCTACATGTTCTAGTGAAATTAGGTTTTTCTTAAGAGGCTGACAGAAGCTGACATCTAATATGTTCCTAAGTCTTCTTTCACTTCCTCTTCTCCAAATCATGCAAAGTAATACATTAATCGCCCTTTTTAAAAGTATATCTTGCATTTTTAGTTATCTTTCCTGTCGGGAGACAACTGCGGCTTCTATGTTTTTATGAATTTTTGAAGTCACTCAATTGCATAACATTTAAATAACTCCCTCCCCTAACAGATCTTGCCTATTCATCCAATAGGGAATGCAGCAAGGATAAAAATAGTGATTTGGGAGCTCTCTCTTTCTCTCCATATTTCTGAATGGTCATGGGGGGAAATTTGCTCATATTGTGTATGGCAGTTTTAAGGGGGGGGTGCAACACCCCTTTTGGAGATTCCTGGTTGACTTCAGTGCACACAATGGAAGTAGAGAATGCAGGATATATGCTTCAGATTCTGCTTCAACCCTGCTTGCAACACTGTTGTATTTCTCACAGAGGTGCTAGACCTGTCTGGTATGTACCATTTCAGACTTCTAGTTGTGAGCTGCCTAGATGAGAGAGACATCTTCCCGATACCAAATTTTCTATAAGCAGGGAGCTTCCCAGCCCTTTATAGCCAATTTACCCATGTAAGCTCCAACCTGCTGTCAGAAGCTGACCACCTCTGTAACAACTAGGTGTAGGTTTCTTAGATTTGACTTCCCTTCTTGTTTTGCTAAGAAGAATCTTTTTTGGTTGAACAAAATGAACGTCTTAGTTGCTAAGACACCTCAACGCCACATTTGTTTTCTCAAAGGCAAAAAAAACCCCCCCTTTCCTCCTATTTTTACAGATTCTGATGAGCAGCATTGCTCCTGCAACAAAGAGAGAATTCATATGGATGTGTGTCTAGCTTATTCTAAAGGCAGGCATGGGGAAGCTCAGGCGCAGGGATTGAATGTGGCCCTCCAGGGATCTCTCTCTGCCCCCCACCCCACCCCACCCCACCCCCTTCTCCAGCCCTGCTCTACATCCTTCTTGAATGCTTTTGCCTGGCTGGAATGTGTCCTTGAACTCTTGATCCCTCTTGCTTGCCTGAATGAAAGACTGAAGTATGTGTAGAGACTTCTGGTTCTTGTGTGGCTGCAGTGTTGTCTACTGCACAAAGGCACTGCATCCACTGCTCTGTCTGCTGTTGTCCCTGGTCTTATCCATGCAAGAGAATACACCCCTTGAGCTGAATATGGTCCCCCAGCCCTGTTCAGAGTGGCAGCCTTTAACAACCAACACTGTCGCTGCCCTTTGGTAATTGTGACATAGACTTAGCCTTGCTTTGAAAAAATGAGGAGGCGGTGGCATAGACTCTGGCTCCTGGGCAGCAGAAGGGGATTAGCGAGGGCAAGCTTAAATTGTTTACAGCCTGCTGTTTGAATAGTGGGAGGTTGCTAGACCGTCTGTACTAGAAGCAGCAGTGCTGGTGGCTGCCTGACACAGCTGGAGTCAGCCCAAGACATTTTGATACCTGAGGCAGAAAATCCCAAACGGCATACCTCATGGTGATAAAAATTCAATAAATTAAGAGCTGTAGCCAACCAAGTTCCATTTGCGGATGTCCTTGTGTGAATGGGACAGTTTTGTTGGCTGTGAACCAGAGGAATTGACAATTTGCTACCCCCCTTTTTTTATTACTCCTAAATCTTCTGCCTGAGTTGGGCTGCCTCACCCTGGCTAATGGTGGCTATGGTCCTTACCACAGGCTTTCTTTTCACCCCTCTCCCCCACATTCCCCCAGTAAATTTGGGGATAAGAGTGGGGAGGGTTCCCAGACAGGCAAGAAACGATGTACACATGAATGTCCCTAGGCATATTATACCAGATCATACTTGTTTATTTGAAAATGCTAAAAGAACACTGAAAACTCCTCTACGCTTATAAATCTTGCTGCATACCAGCATTCACATTTAATTAAGAGGAAATTAATGAGGGGGAAATTACCACAAACTCTGAAACACATCCATGACCTCTTGTCATCTGGCTTCTTCCTTCTTGGGGCCCTTCGCACAGTTACATAAAAAGATGTGGTAGGGTTAGGAACTTTTCAAAAACGAGTTCAAACTGCCACTTGTTAAGTAACTCAGAATGCTCTATTGCTGTGTGGAAAATTTTGAGGGCCAAGCTAGGCATTACACTGGATATGTGGCAGCATTTAATGTGCCTGGTTTTTTTCCTTTTAAAATTAAGTAAGTGGCTCTGATCAGAGCTGGAAGACTGTGGGGTACAAGGAGGAGAGCTAAACACTTCCTCCCCCAGGACTGAGACCCTGAAGCTACTCTTGGCCCCAGGGTGTGAGCTTTCTCATGGGTAGCTTCCTCACTGTATAATGGGATGAGTTTCAGTGGCACCTCATGGGGGGGGGGAGAGTTAAAGACTTTCCCATCCTTGCATTGCAGTCCCAGTCCTGACGGACATCCCCACCCTGTGACTGCTCTACAAATAATTAAAAGCAGATCTAAACACATTTAACATTGTGACTGGTTTGTCCGTGAGATGCACCATTATAAACAAGGCATAGAGGTAACTTGGCAGAAGTACTCAGTGCTGACCAGCGTGACTTCAAAAATACATGCAGGGATTTTGTGGTGGTTTTTTTTTGTGGTGTGTGTGTGTGAGGGGGGGGGGAGATTGCAGGCCTATTGTGTGTCTAGTATAATATAATAGATTTTTGTTCAGAGTACACCCATTAAAATGAATGAACATGAATAAGTTAAGTTCATTAATTTCAACAGCTCTACTCCAAGTAAAACATAGTGGAATAGCACTCAATGTATCACAGTTATGTTTTATCCTGACACTAACCATTTTATACCAACATACAGCTTTTTAAAAGCTTTTTTACCCTGGGCACTTTATAATTTCTTATGTTCTCAAATTAACATCTTTGCTCAATGCAAAAGATGGTTTTCCATCTTCTGACCATAGGAAAGTGTATAATACATGAAACACATCACTTATTTTTGTTCTTGATTTGGGGGACCCTTACAACAGCAACAAGCTTTCTGCTGTACAAAGTTTTTCAATATATAATTATGTGGTATTTCTCATTGCAGAAAACTTGCACCACTAGATTGGCTTGCAAAGTGAGATCATACCATATTGATTGATGTTTCGTAAGCTATTTGGCTTGTTCTTAAAAGTAACCAGTAGGGACTAGGCTTGCAGTGCTGTGTATAGTTTCTTAGTGTTCAGTCTCCTTGAACACCTTAGTAAATATTCAAGTTGTCCCAGATTGTGATGAATAATGCTAGTGTCAAGAATGCAAGCATCCTATCTTGGAGCTGCTTTGCTACCCTGTACGTGCATGCCATGCAGATACAGTGGTACCTCGGGTTACAAACACCTCGGGATACACACTTTGGATTACAGACTCCGCTAATCCAGAAGTAGTACCTTGGGATAAGAACTTTGCCCCAGGATGAGAACAGAAATCGTGCAGCGGCAACAGTGGGATGCCCCATTAGCTAAAGTGGTACCTCAGGTTAAGAACAGTTTCAGGTTAAGAACGGACCTCCGTAGTGTATTAAGTACGTAACCAGAGGCACCACTGTGTGTATATTCTCTCGTATTTGCATTACATTTCTAGAAGTTCCATTGGTTGCCCCCCCCTTTAAAGTAACCTAATGCTGTTTTGCCACCCTTCACCAACCTTTTCAACTTTTCTCCTGCCTCATATATGCTAGTTTTACTGCCCTAGAGAAGTGGGTGTAATACTAAGAGCAAATGAAAAGGACTGTCAAGTCCCCCTTGTTAATCTGATTTCTCAAATAAGGTAAAGGTAAAGGTACCCCTGCCCGTACGGGCCAGTCTTGACAGACTCTAGGGTTGTGCGCCCATCTCACTTAAGAGGCCGGGGGCCAGCGCTGTCCGGAGACACTTCCAGGTCCCGTGGCCAGCGTGACACCGCTGCTCTGGCAAGCCAGAGCCGCACACGAAAACGCCGTTTACCTTCCCGCTAGTAAGCGGTCCCTATTTATCTACTTGCTTTCGAGGGTGCTTTCGAACTGCTAGGTTGGCAGGCACTGGGACCGAGCAACGGGAGCGCACCCCGCTGCGGGGATTCGAACCGCCGATCGATTCGATCGGCAAGCCCTAGGCGCTGAGGCTTTTACCCACAGTGCCACCCACATCCCTGATTTCTCAAATAAGAGGGCTTAAAAAACACACACCCTCTTCTCAAATTTTATTAAGCCAAATCCCATGTGTTTACTGAAAAATAAGCAAAGTTAGTGAGCTTACTCTCAAGTATGCAAATATGTGTGCTGCCTACCAAGTATACTTGCAAAGTGGTTGCTTTTCTTTCAGCAGCAAATAAAATCTGGGGTGCACCTTTCTACTATTTCTCATGCAAAAGAGGAGCATCCTGCTTGGGTGCCTGTAGGCAACAATCACTGAGTGATATCTAAGTAGTACTCATCAATCAGCAGACCTACCCTTATGTGTAACAACTGCTGGATGTCACCCACTGTGTAGTGTACCCATGTAGTGTATCAGCACTGTCAAGGTGATTTTTTTCCACCACATATCACATCTCTTTTAACAGCACTGTGCTTATTTTGCATCAATCCTCCTTCTGATTGAAATACCACTATCAGTGGCGTAGCGTGGGTTGTCAGCACCCGGGGCAAGGCAAGTAATTTGCACCCCCTAACCCGTGGATTTGCGCCCCCTAATCCGTGGATTTGCGCCCCCTAACCCCCAGATGTTGCACTCGGTGCAGCCGGCCCCCCCTGCACCCCCCACGCTACGCCACTGACCACTATCAATATTTCTTGCATTTCATCTCCTCCTGACCCCGCTACTTAATTCTTCCTCCTTACAAGCATGTGGGCATATACCTGCAACTGAGGATTACACTTTATGCATAATATGTCAATTTCAGCTCACAAACCGTTATGCCATGACATTTTCTTAGAAGTCTTTATGGAGCCATAAAAATATTTGCTGCTTTTGCTGCAGCAAACTAACATGACTACCCCTCTGAGAATTGTTTCAGCTCTAATGCTGGAGTGCACCCTCTTGTCCCCAGACATGTATTGTGTTGTTGTGTAGATTGGGGCTGGCTCAGCCCATTAGGTATAAGCAATTGGCTGGGGGGGGGGGAACAAAGCCCAAAGGGTACCAACCAAGCCTAGGTAAGAATGGGTTCTTGCTGCTAAAAAAAAAAGTACTTGGACCACTGGGAAACAATGCTTTCTGGCCTGCCAGGATAACTAGCATCTTTATTGTGAGGGAGGCTTACTATACTTGCTCAGAGGAACATTATATCAGAAAAAAATCTGACGGCTGCATGCACTGTTGATGCAACTGATCCCTCCTGGTTCTCCTCCTCTTTCTGAGACTACCCGAGTTGTAACACCTTCTTTGCTTCAAAGAAATCGAGGTAGCAGATTGCCAGTGCAATGATTCCCTAGGAGCTGCGATCTTTAGAGCTTGCTGCTCTAGTGCGTGGTTGATAGTGAGCACTGTGCCTCTTATGGAAGTATAACAGTCTTGTGACATCTTAGAAGACTAGGAAAGTTATCGTGGTGTAAACTTTTGTGGGCCACAGTTCCTCGCCATATTACCAAAGTCCACCCCTGTCCCACCGCCTTTCCTTTCTTTATTATAAAGTTGCGCCGTGAATTTCCTTGCTCTGCTCTCCCTGGCCCCCGCCCCCACCTTGGGCACACCGTATCCCAAACGTGTTCCAGGCTCCGTCCCCAGTTGCCATGGCTCCATCCTAACACCTCCTCTTCAAGCTGCAAGTCCCGCTGCTGCCGCGTGCAGCTGATTCCGGCGACAGCAGCACGGCTGCGCAAAGATGGCCTGTGGCTGGGGAGGGAGGCGCGGCGGCGCGCCTGGTCACGTGTCCATAACCCGGGCCCGCGCTCCCGCCCTCGGCTTGCTGGAGGCCGGCGCGCGTGCGCGCTCTTCTTCCCTCTCTCTTCTTTCCCAGCTCCGAATGTTGTGAATAAAATGCGCCGTTTGTTACACCCTGGCGGCGCGGGCGGTTCTTAAAGGGCCAGAGACCCTGGGGCCAGGGGCACCCTCTTTCTACCTCGCCCGGCTCAGCTGGGAGCTCAGGGAGGGTCGCCGCTCGCCCCGAGCGTAGAAGAAAACAAAAGAAGCGACCGGAAACAGCCGCGGCGGCGGGGGAGGGGGCGCGGGCCCAGAGCCCAGAGCAGGCGCCCACGAACAGACAAAAAAGAAGAAGAGGGGTGTGTGTGATTTAGGTGCATTTGCACCCCGAGCTGCCAGCGGAGCAGGTAGGTCCCGGGGGCGGAGGGGTGTGATTGCATGCATTCAGCCGCAAGCTGGCGACGCATGGGGAGGGAGCAGAGAAAGAGAAGAAGGGGGTGGTGGTCGTGCAGCTTGGACAGTTGAGCTGCAAAGCTTCGGGGGATCAAGTCCTCTTAAGCCACACTAAATAAATAAAAAGCCAGTCCGGGTGCTGCTCGGCAATTCCGGGGGGTGGGGAGGCATGGGTGGGCCAGTATTGCAAACCAACACCAACACAGCCCGGGGCATTTCCTCGCCTTTGATGGTGTGCTGCACCTGCAGCGACGGGGTGTGTGTGTGCAACTAAGGTCGTCCTCTCCCCTTCCTTGCAGAAAGTGAGCGGCACCTTCCTTCTTCCTCATAGCGAAATAGCCCCTAAGCCCGCTCACCCCCTCAAAGGCCCGGTTTCCGCTGCCTTTTTTCCTCCTGGCTAAGGAAGAGGCGATTGTGACTCCGAGGTAAGGGGTGCTGGCTTGCTGGGAGTTCAGCTGAGGCTGGGAACAGGAGGAGGAGGAGGGCAGCCTCTCCTGCTTCAGTGACACGTGCTGCTCCTTCCCGATGTTGTTGATGCCTTTGTTTGATAGCGGCGAGGAGGTTGATTTCTTTCTGCGGGACTTTCGTGTGTCTGTGGGGGGGGGGGTCCTCCTTGGGATCTGCTACCAGGAGGTAGGATTGGGGCTTTGTGTGTGCTCATCTTGCTTGTCCTTCCCGTTGTTTTTCCGCTTTGGCTGGGGCAGGCCGGAGGACGAGGCTTCCTCCGCTCTCTTTGTTATTGCTTTTGTTTCACATGGAGCACATGGCCTGTGATCTCGCTGCTCTTAAAGTTACAGATCCCCAACCTTGGCACAAACGGATCGATTCCCAATTGTTAGGTCCTCCAAGCGGGAGGGGAATTGTTCCCTTTGGGGTCTCGATACCAAGAATTACAAAGGCCAAAGCACATTAAAATGATTTTGGGTGGATAAGTGGGTGTGTTTTTGCAAAAGGCAGAGCAAAGCAAGGGGTGGAGGGTACAGAGGAGAGAGGAAAATGTACAATACCCGCGGATTAAAATAAACTGCATTGCCTCGCCTGTGTTATGTCCAGCGGTCTGGAGTAAGCCCAGTAATAGCAGTGCGGTAATTAAAGTGCTGAATGTGTTCTGAACAGGAGTTGGCAGCTGTCTGGGGAAATGACAATATTCCAAACGGAAAAGTGGCCCGTTTGTTCTGGATCCCCATTGTGTCTGATAATGATGATCCGGTGTCTGTGTTCTAAGAACAAGTTCCTGAAGGTGAAGTGGAGAGTGAAAGTGAGCAGTGGTGCAAAAGAAGCAGGAACTATTACCGGTAATTCTAGGCTTGCCTGAATAGGCTTCCTAGTACTTTGAGGGCAGTAGTTAAAACTCGAACTGGCTTTCTGATGTTGTTTCCGTATATCTCATGTGCATAGTAAAGGGTTGGGTTTTCTCCTTTTCTTGTATTTTTCTTTTTAAGGAGTCCTGTCCCACGGTTTCCTTACTTGTGAGTGTTTAAAGGAGTGTTGCTGCTACAGTCCCCACTGGTGGTGTGTGCAATGATAGGGCAGTTTTGTTAGGCCTTATTTCAGAGTGTATTTGTTTCTTTCACAATTTTGCTTCTTAGATAAGAAGGGAGTTTAGGGACCTCTCTCAACTCCCACTTAGAATAGTGCCCCCAAAGCTTGTTGTGTCTGCTGTTGACGTGAGCACTGAAATGGCATTTCATGTTGTTCCCAAAGAGAGAATAGTATTTGTTATCACAGTTCTTTGCTTTGCTTGCAAGGAGCTCCTGGTGGGTCTCTGCCTCCTCTTGATATCCTCTCAACCACCCTGTGAAGTAGGTTATGCGGAGAGAAAATGTCTGGCCCAAGGTCGCCCATGAGCTTCACTGATAAGTGGGAATTCGAGACCAGCTCTCCTAGACCCTGGTCAATACACTATAACCACCGTAGCTCTTTCCACCTCCATCTGTTCTACAAAGAAAAGGAGTGTGTTGAAAGCAGAAGTGGGCATAGAAAACATACTCCGGAAGCAAAGACATTTTTGGCTAACTTTTGGAAGTAGATCAGATTAAAGTGGGAGGTTTCTGCAGGTGGCAGAAGCGAAGAGCCTTGGTTCATCATGGAATAATCTGTTTGCATTGTGATGTGAGACGGAAGGAGAGAGAGAGAGAGAGAGCTGAAAAGCCAAAGTTAGGACTTGGATTTTTTTTGGAGGGGGAGCCAAACTAAGGAGGCCCAAATTCTGCCCATCTCAAACCTGTTTGTTAGAAGATATGATATAATTGTACAGGATTTTGCATGCATCAACTTACATAATAACTATTTTAAATGCTTTTTTTTTTTTGCTACTTTGGATTTTTGTTTTGTTTAGGGGTAAGATGTAGGCTGGTGAAGCACAAGTGACATGTGCCAGGGAGGCATTGAATTGTGCAAGGAATAGAGCGGCTGAATTCCTTTGATAAGTTGTTATTAACATCTGTTGAAAATTTATTGGCATATCTAGAAGTGTATCTGCAATCATGAGGTCCAGTAACATTTTTTTAAACGACATATCATACAAAGCAGATTCTCTGTTCTGGGCATGAATAGCCATACCCTTAGGCATAGGGATATTATAAGTGTTCACTATTGGTGATATAAAAGCATGTGAGGAATGTGCTACATTCAGAGAGGTTACAGTGAAGGGAACTGGTTGTATGGAGCCAGAGAACATCATTGCTAGATGAGTAGTAACATGGTGGAGAAAATGCAAAATTAATGTGTTAGAAGAGAAGTATTTAAGTTAACTTGGTCCCTTTGCAAGTGTTAGGCGGCAGAGAATCATTAAAGATGGCTTCTGATTTCCTATTAGAGTGACCTTAAACTCTAGATGTGCCTTTGGGGGGGCAATACCAGAATTGCCATTTTTGCCCCCTTTTCTGCCCCTCCTCACAGCAAAGGGACAAAAAGCTGAACAGCAACCTCTGTTAGTGTGTCTCATTGCCACTCTTCACACCCTTGCTGCTCAGTGTGTCATTGAAAGAAGCCTCCTTATGCTGGTAGTGTATTCCAATCCCCAAAGCAGCTACAGGCAGCAATGTCTATAGAATTCCTGTTGTCAACCCTCACTTGCAGCAAATAGAAAAACACTGGTTATCTGCTGCCATGAGACTGCAGAGCCTCACTATGTCTTTTTCTTGGGTTGGTTTTTTTTTTTTTTTTTTGCTAGAGGTGTGGCAGATTTCCCCCAGCATTGAATCAGTTTTATTCCTTGCGCTTACGGACGCATGTCGTACTGTGGTCTAAAGCACTGAGCCTTCTGGGCTTGCTGATCGTAAGGTTAGCAGTTCAAATCTGCATGACGGGGTGACCAGTGCAAGTAGATAAATAGGTACTGCTGCAGCAGGAAGGTAAATGCCGTTTCTGTGCACTCTGGCACTCGTCACCCAGAAGTGGTTTAGTCAAAGCTGTCTGTGGATAAACACCGGCTCCCTCGGCCTGAAAAGCAGAGGTGAGCGCTGCGCCCCATAGTCAAATTCGAGTGGACTTAACTGTCCAGGGGTCCTATTCCTTGTTAGTACTGAGAGATGTTTATAAAGCTGAAGACTGATATTTGTTAAAAGACTTTGAGTGTGTCTGGGAGATGCACTTGATGGACAGCTTTTTGGTGGAAATAAAAGTGGCATGTCATGGTGGGCAACTTTTCCACCCTACAGAGTTCTCTAAGAATCCCTGTCATAAATAGCCTTTTCTCCTGCTGTCTCCTCACCTGTACATTAGAACTGGAAGGAAGTTTCTGTTATTTCTCTGTTGTGCTATTTGCAGTTAGGGTTGAGTATGACAATGTTTCATCCTGTTACCCTTTCCTCTGATACTAAATGGAGTTGCCGTTTGATGTATTAAACTGGATAATCCAATAACATTTGTGTGGAATGTATTATTTGGACAATTGATTCTATTTGTTTTGAAGTCAGGGAAATTTGGCTTTCCAGGCCCTAGAATTTTAGTTCTTGATTTCCATTAAACGAAGTCTTCATGTCATTCAAGCAAAAATGCAGGCAGCAGTTTCATCATGGGTTGATAATAGTATTTTTGTTAAAATGGGTGTTTAAACTTTTTTTCTGAGCCACGATAGCCTGTTTGGATAGCGACCGATATAAACTAAGCTTGCAAATAGCCACTTGCTTGCTTGCCTATGGCAAGTAAGAGCCTCTTAGATAGGAAGGTTTTTGCAAAATCAAAGATAATTGGTTGTTTTTTGTTTCAGGATGTTGATAGATTGCAAATGCTGTCTGGACACTCAGACTATAAAAATAGTTGTGGACAAATAACCATTGTTGACTTATTTATAAGATTGCTGTTCATGCAACCCCGCCTTTGCACATGGAATCAAATATGAACATGGAAGAAATGAATATTATGATAACATGGAAGACAAACATGTGTTTGGATGTGTGCAAACCAATATGTTGAGGCTGTAAATGCAATTTGTAGAGCCAGTAATATGGTGTAAAAACGTTCTAGAACATTTCCCAGTGCTTAATACAGTGGTACCTCGGGTTAAGTACTTAATTCGTTCCAGTGGTCCATTCTTAACCTGAAGTACCACTTTAGCTAATGGGGCCTCCTGCTGCCACCGTGCCGCCAGAGCACAATTTCTGTTCTCATCCTGAAGCAAAGTTCTTAACCCGAGGTACTATTTCTGGGTTAGCGGAGTCTGTAACCTGAAGCGTATGTAACCTGAAGTGTATGTAACCCGAGGTACCACTGTATTTTTGCAGAAAATTTTCCATTTCATAAGTTCATTCATAAGCATAAATGGATGTGAGTTGCAAATAGATGTTAGACAAGCATGGCAATTCCAATTTGCTAAATGTGGGTATAATAAGCATGTTACCTTAGAACACAAACTGAAAACTACCCTGAGTAAATTATCCTAATTTCCCAATTCAAAGTTTTCTGGAAAGCACACACAGCACCGTAGAGCTGACCCCAGGTTATTGTATTGCACCAGTGAAGCAAGTGGAACAGGAAGCCTCAGAAGTGTAAGGCAGAAAATGCAGGGTGTATGTGATATGTTTCACTTTCAAGAGAGATGCATGAAGCACATCAGATGCATTTTCAAAGGGCCTCCTTTTAAATTTTGAATGGTTTCTCCCAAGCAACAGCAGAAGTTTCTCTTCTGTAAAAATTGCTTTCCGTTCTAGATGTCCAAGCCTGTAATTTAAGACAGAGTGAGAAATAGTGATTGAATCTGGAAAAACTGGAATGAGGAATAAAAGGTGCAAACAGTTACAAGCAAAGGCAAATAATAGACAGGGCAGTTAACAAAGAGATCCATTCTGCACCACTTTTGGTGTTCATGTTAGTCCTGAAATAATGTGATGATCAATCCTACCTCAGATGTACTGGGCCAAGCAAGTTGGTATTTGCTTTCTACTATGGCTTTTGAACTTAAAGGATTGTGGGAACAGTTGTTTCAATCAGCAAAAGAGCATTTTCAGGCCATTTTCTCCCCCACCATCCACCCCACAAAATGCAAAAATGTCTAAGACCATCTCTGAATTCTGTGAAATGACTCAGTTGTGGGTGTATCTGAGCTCAGAAGAGGAAAATAACTATCAAGCTGAGTTAACCAGCTATTAGAATTGAATGTCGCAGACCCTAGTGGGATATTTCACTTTACAGTACAGCACTTCATACCACAGATTGGCATTGTTGGGGCTGAAGACACAGAGGCGGTGTTAGAAATTGGGATGGAAAATCTAGAATGACTCCTGGGACCTGGGTTGTGGGTGCCAAAACAGAATGTCTAGTCACCACTAGGGGTGTGTGCCAGCAACACTTTTTATTTATTGTTTTGATAAGCTTGAGTAAATACGCAATACACATAAGTGGCACATTGTTAATATCACATTTTTAGCAACAGATAGGTAGCCGTGTTGGTCTGCCATAGTCAAAACAAAAAAAATTCCTTCCAGTAGCACCTTAAAGACCAACTAAGTCAGTTGTTGGTATGAGCTTTCTGTATCTGAAGAAGTGTGCATGCACACGAAAGCTCATACCAAGAACTGACTTAGTTGGTCTTTAAGGTGCTACTGGACGGACTTTTTTTTGTTTTGACATTTTTAGCAGAAATTGTTAATACATGTTTAATTTGGTATTTACAATAAAAATATTGGTACCATACTTCTGTTTTAAAAACACTCTACTCTTTATTGTTAAACTCCTTAACGTATTGTCTATCCTTAACATATACTTTGAGGCTTCAAAGCACATACATTTCAGGAATCAGTCAGGCGCAAAATGTACCTGGCTCCCTGCTAATTTTGAACCCTGCACAGAGGGGAAAGAATTCAGTTCCCTATTGCCACGAGCCTCATTGACCATAGTAGGGAGATGCAAATTGTGATCCTATAGCAGGGGTAGGCAACCTAAGGCCCGGGGGCTGGATGCAGCCCAATCACCTCCTCAATCTGGCCCGCGGACAGTCCAGGAATCAGTGTGTTTTTACATGAGTAGAATGTGTCCTTTTATTTAAAATGCATCTCTGGGTTGTTTGTGGGGCCTGCCTGGTGTTTTTACATGAATAGAATATGTGTTTTTATTTAAAATGCATCTCTTGGTTATTTGTGGGGCATAAGAATTCGTTCATTTCTATTTATTTTTTCAAAATATAGTCCAGCCCACCACATGGTCTGAGGGACGGTGGACCGGCCCATGGCTGAAAAAGGTTGCTGACCTCTGTCCTATAGCACTTATTTGGGAGTAAGTCCAGTATAACTCGGATGGACTTGGTGCTGAATAGACGGGAGAAGGGTTGGAGCTCAGTGGTACAACATCTGCTTCCCATGCAGAAGGTAGATAACTCTGCATGAAACATTGGAGGACTGTTAAACCTTTTAGTCCAAGGGATGCACAATCTTCTGAGGGCCACATTCCAGTGTTGGATGGAGCTACAGACAAAAGTGGCCAGAGTATTGGATGTAAATAATAATAATAATAATAGGGAAGCTTTTAATGTTTAATAGACTATTGTATTTTAATATTCTGTTGGAAGCCGCCCAGAGTGGCTGGGGAAACCCAGCCAGATGGGCGGGGTATAAATAATATATTGTTGTTGTTGTTATATTTAATAATTACCTGCCCTTCAGCCTAAGGTCCCAGGGCAGTTCACAGCATTAAAACACAATATTAAAAAATATTTTTAAACCATAAATAAGATGGGCCCTAGGAATATCCACCTGAAGTGTGAAAAGTCAGAGTAAAAAGGGTGCATATTTTAAGCATTCGCAGGAAGCTGTATGATGAAGGTGCCAAATGCACCTTTGTACAGTAGGCTAGCTTCTGAACACATTCACACTCCCTCCCTTTCTCCCATCTAGTCAAGCAAGTGTCGTCATCAAAATTCCAGGACTTCAACCAAGCAGAAACACGCAGGGTACAAAGTAGGTCCTGTGAGGCGTGTGGCCCAGACCAGGTAGAGAGGCCTACGGAACTGCATATGCCTGCCCCCCAGGCCTGAGGTTCCTCATCTGTGGTGTGGACCATACTGAAATTGATGGACCAAAGGTCTGACTTGGTACAGGACAGCCTCATATGTACAGGATTGTCCAGCACAAGCCAGGAGTGGAAATGAGGCATTTTTGTTCAATTTATTTAAATAATTTTGAAGAGACCTTTTCAACTCGTGCTTCCAAAGTGGTGTACAATATACATTTCAGTATTTTCTCTGCAAATGCATTACATTTATTGTATACAAATATAATGTACAAAGATATATCGAATATAGATATGCCCTCACTGTTGTATTTTAGTAGACTGCCAAAAAATTTCATTGTTTCAGTAAGCCTGCCCAGACATGTAACTTTATTATGCATGCTTAAAAAAACAAAACACAATTCTGTGACTTTTACCTGCATTTTAAAATAAACATTTAATGTTATTTTATGTAAACCGCTTGGATATTTTTCTTTGATGAAGTAGTCTGTGAATTTTACCTAAATGAATAAAACCAACTGATAAAACTATTAAAATGCCGATTGAAAAGAAACCAGAAATGATACAAAAACTAAAATAAATGCAGCGCAGCAAGAACAAGGTTAATTCTCCGAGGGAATTGTTTTTGGTTGGGTGTTGAATGCATTTCTAATTTGTAAGTCACCTTGAAATTTATTTTTATTAATAGGAAGACAAAGAAGTATGAAAGGTATAACAAAGTAGAACTGCATGGACATTGTCAGAGAGGGAGGCATGGACATTGTGATGGAGAGTACAGAAAAATACCTTGTTTCCATACAAACTAGTATGCGTGTATATGACCCATTGGGTGATCACAAATTTTGGGAAGGCAAAAAGTAAGAAGAGGCACTCCCTGTGGTAACCAGGACCCAAACCATTTGGGGCTTTGGAGGCAAAACTAGTGCCTTGAATTGCATCTAGAAACAAGGTAGTAGTGCGGTTGCTTCAAAAGAAGTGTAATTCTGACTACTTTTAGACAATAATTGGTCACTGGCATTATTAGACTGAGGTATGAAAAGGTCTTTTGCTCAAACATAAACACTCTACAGGTAAAGCAGGAAACCTCTATTTAAACAGAGAATGACATTCTACTAAGCAGTGGGACTCTTCCCCCCACCCCAAAAAAATCAGATCTCAAAGACCGGGGAAATCACCATAACAGGTTTAGGGGTCACAGGAGGGAAGGAAGAGAAGGGGGAAGAATCCCACTGTGTGAGTGAACTTCATTCCCCTTGCATATACCCCACTTAGCACTATGTTGAATTCCACTCAATAGTTTTTTTGTTTCACCCAGACTGGTAAACTGGTTGCCAGCTTCAGAAGAAGCCAAGATATTAAGGCACCTTCAAGCCATGTTTTAATATCTTGGCTTATTTATTAGTGAACAACTATCATTTCCCAATTTGGAGGAAAGAAGAAAGCATGGTTGATTGAAGACTTCCACTTGGTTTGCTCATGTGGCAAAAGGTGCAATTGTATCTTGGCTTATTCTCTGAACATGGCCAACATGTGCCTCAGTTTCCATTCCAAAAAGCTGGTCTGGAAAGGTACCGTAGTTGATTGGATCCAAAGCTGGAAAATTCGCAGGGTTGTATGAAAACTTTAAGTTGATGTTCAAGTTTTCACGGTAATGTGGAATTTGCCCTGGAAGGATGAAAAGGACACATAACTGCTGCTGCTGCTGCTCTCATGCTCTTTATACAACCGTATGTGAACTGCACATGGCCATGCATGTTTCAGTTGTTGCACTTCCTAGCTCTGCCCCAACATTGGAGCTGTGCGCCTTCGACAGTGCAGTGTGACGACTAACTGTATTGTGGTGTTGCAAGGGCATTTATGTGTAGTTCTCTTCACTTTGCAGCTCCCTTGTTAAGAGCAGGATTGTGATCTCAGGGTTTGTTTGTTTTTGGCAAATAAGTATTTCTTTCTCTGGTTGTTCAGCCCTGTGGTCGTTGACTGCTGTCCTAGAGACAGCACAGATCTGTGTAGGATCCCCCCCCCAAGCATGTTCTTATTCAATAAGTCAAGAAGACAACAGGTGGCTGCAGACAGATGGCTAGGACAACGCTGATCAGCAAGACAGGCCATCATCTCCATATGCTGCTTGTCTTGCTTGTGTGTTCCAGCTGAACCAGAAGGTCTAGGTTGGATAACTGGGCGAACTTTTATAGCCTCTGTCTTTCAGACAAGTGGTCATTTCAAATCACTTTCCCCAAATCTATTATAACTGCATTGGCCTCCTTGAGTTTATTGTGTTGTTACAGAGTATTCATGTGGGACCTTTAACATCACAAACTCTCAGCTATAATACTGTAATCTGTTCCAGGCAGATACTGAAAAGGTTGGTACCTTTGTTTTTCCACTGGCCTGTATGAGATGTTGGCCTGAGCTTGCTGCAACACTCGAGTATTGTCCTGTTTTTGTAATGCTGTGCAGACATAGCAGTTGGTACGAGATAGCTGTCTTCTAAGCATTAGGGGGATGAAAAAAAATGATTCACAAGAGGTTGGCGTTAAGAGGGGCATTCCAAGCTTTCTGCTGCCTGTTAGAGACCCTGTCCCCAGTTGCCAGCAGCAGAATAATTATAGAAGAGCACCTTCCTCTGAATACTAGTTGCAGGTGGGGAGAGCACTGTTGCACAGTCTCTGCTTGAGGACTTCCATAGACATCTGGTTGGCCACTGGGAGAACAGAATGTTGGACTAGATGGGTGTTTGACCTCATCCAAAAGGGATCATCTTTGTTCTTAACCAAAAGAGGTAAGATTGGGGTCTAATTGATCAGTAATAGAATAACAGATCCATAGTTTTACAAAGTTGGGGCACCTGAGTCAGAGGTAGGGGTGTGTGTGTGTGTGTGTCGAAATAAAATAAAATAAATAAAATCCTTCCAGTAGCATCTTAGAGACCAGCTAAGTTAGTTATTGGTATGAGCTTTCGTGTGCATGCACACTTCTTCGGATATGTAGGATAAGTGGATTGTAGAGGGTTTTTAATTCTAAGACAGTTAGGTATAATGTCCAGGTTCTTGCATTTAGTCAGAAAGAAGATGTCGGTCTGTAGCTGTGCAAGTTTCTTGGTGAGGTTGATGGACTTCCATTTCATGCGGCTCAATGTGGTGCTTTCCATAGTTCTAGTTACAGGTTGGTAGCTGTGTTGTTCTGTCGTAGTCAAAAAAATAAAATAAAGGGAAAAGAAATTTTTTTAAAAAATCCTTCTGGTAGCACCTTAGACACCAACTAAGTTAGTTATTGGTATGAGCTTTTGTGTGCATGCACACTTCTTAAGTGTGTGTGAAAGAATGCCTGCCCTGGTTGCCATTTCTCTCTGTGTGTGTTGTATTGGGGGCTGCAATATAACTTGGCTTTGAGAGACCAGTAGTGTTATGAGGGGAGCTCCTTTAGAGAAATCTTCATATCCTGCAGAAGGTAGTGAGCAATGAACATGGATGTTCATATGTGGGAGAAATGGGAGAGAGAGGTGGAAATTCATGGATGTGTTTATAGTAGAGGTGGAGAGCCTCGGACCGGGGGGGGGGGCGCAGGTGCAGCCTCCAAGCCTTTCTCTTTGGCCCTTGAGACTCTCCCAAGGCCTCATCCTCTCCTCTGCCCCATTCTGCACTCTCCTTGAGGGCTTTTGCCTGGCTGGAATGTGTTCCTGAGCAGCTGTGATGAGGCCACTTGCTTGCCTGGACGGAAGATGAAGAGGTGTTGTGTAGACTTTTGCGTGGCTGGATGTGCACAAAAGTTAATAGCTGTCTCTATTGCTCTGCTTGCTTTTGCTTTTGCTTCCCACGCCACAAATATTCTGGCCCCCCAGAAGGTCACAAACAAAGGAATGCAACCTTAGGTCTGAAAAAGGTTCCCAGCCCCTGTTCTCTGGTGAAATGTCATATATTTTTTTTTTCTGAATTAATACACAATGCTTCCTACACTGTAATAACCCCATTTGCTTGTGGAAGGGTGTTGCTTGGTACGTTGTGACTGATTTCAGCAGCAGTCTAACTACAGTGGGTAGAGGACCTGTGGTGCCAGAAACCTTCAAAACTAATCATGCATGATCCAGGAAGCTATATTATTGTGTACAAGAGATACCCACAAGGAGAATTTAAAAAGCTGTTTGCTTGTGGGATGGGTTGAAGTGGGTGTCTCTGCTTTTAAGGTACTCCTTGGTGTTTTTTCTGAGATGTGTGAGCCAACTGTCTCCTGCATTCCTGTTTTTTTCTTCAACAAATGTCAAGGAGAGGTCCTTCTCTCTGAAGCTAGATGGGCAGTAGCACCTTCAGCTTATTCTATGTGTTCTTCTAGAGACTTGCCATCCTCCTGACTGCTGGGTTGGCCAATATGCTACCCTCCATATGTTGTTGGATTTCAGCTCCCATCATCCTTGACACAGCCATGTTGATTGGAACTGGTGGGAGCTGCAGTCCAACAGCAACTGGTAGGCAATTGTTGACTACCTCTTTTTCCAGAGAGGATGATGGTGATTTCTGTTGCTATCTCTTGAAGGCTTTGAAAATCATTCTTGAGTGAGATCTGTGAGTGGCTCTGTCCCCTGTGGCGTGAGCCTCTGGGGGTGAATCATGCTTCTCATGTGGGCATTGTAGTTGGGGCAGATGGTGATGCTCACATAGCCTTGCACAATTTGTGGGATGCATGTATGATTAATATATAGGGATGCTATGCTAAAGGCTGTTGGCATGAGATTTTTGAACAAGATGCAGATGATCCTCATTATTTAAGATAGGTGGGGGCTGTCTTTTCCTTAAAATATGTGCTTTTTAAAAAATCTATAAACCAAGTGCTCTGTAACACATAGGAGGTTTATACCATTCCACTTTTTACAGGTGTAAAATAAAGGAAGCAGAATTATTATTGTGATTATTATTTTTGTTATTTTGGGGCAGTGTCTTTGTCTTAATCCGTAAATTGCTAACATGGTGCCCTCCAAGGTTGTGCTATGTTGGCTGGGGATGCTGGGAGTTTTAGTCCAGTAACATCTGGGTGGCACAACTTTGACTACCCTTGCTTTATGCCAGTACTTATGCCCTAAGACATACTTCCTCTTGTGCAGTCTCAAATCCCTGTGATTTGGGGGGGCAGGGAATCAACTAAGATATTTAACGTCCTCTTCTTCTGGTGCAAACGTTCTGCTCGGCAGTTTACAACATTTGAAATTGCTGTTTAATAAAAGCAATATTAAAAAAGAATAAATCAAGGAGACGGGAACAGCCGTTGTATTATCTGCCACACACAACAAAGACCTGGCAGAGTAAAACTGTCTTACGTAACTGAGGAAAAACAGCAAGGGAACTAATGGGAACCAAGTTTGATTGGCTTAGCTTAGATCCATCCCTGTGCAGAACATTTGTGTCTCTCAAATACACCAATACACATTCACCTGTCCTTCTGAAATGACTGCTTGGGATTACCCTCACGCCATTTGCATGCCATACTCAGGCTACTTTCAGTACTTCTGTTGCATTACATGTTATCTGCTCCTCATTATGGCTTTTTAAAATTCATCATTTCCTTTTTATATTAATAAATAGCAACATTAAGAAGTTATTTTAAGGGGGGAGCAAGGGAGTGGGCCACCCATGCTTCACAGGGCAAGGTGTTTGTTCCATAATCTTAAGTGCACCTACAAAAAGGGCCTTTCCTCTCATCCCCCTCTAACATGCTTCTAGCCTAGGTGGGACACAGAGAAGGGAATGGGCAGAATGATATGGAAAGAGGAGTTCCTAAGGTATCCCTAGACCCAAGCATTCAGAGCTTTAAAGGTAATCACCAACACTTTGAATTATGCCTAGAAGCGTATTGCTAAGGTGTGCAGCCGTGTAAATGATGCCATGGACATAGAACAGGATAACTCATAGAATCATAGCATTGGAAGGGACCTCGACAATCATCTGGTCCAACCTCCGGCAATGCAGGAATATGCAGCTGTCCCTTATGGGGATCAAACCTGCAACCTTGGCATTGTCAGCAGCACACCCAAACCAACTGAGCTACCTGAGCACCCACTGACATCCTTGCAGGTGCATTTTGGGCCAGCTGGAGTTTCCAGAGACTTCAAAGGTAGCCCCATGTAGGATGCGTTGCAGTAATCCAACCTGGATCTAATGATCTGTGTATCTGAAGAAGTGTGCATGCACACGAAAGCTCATACCAAGAACTGACTTAGTTGGTCTTTAAGGTGCTACTGGAAGGAATTCTTTTTGTTTGGATCTAATGAAGGCATGTGAAGACTTGTATCAAAATATGCAGACATTTTAAGTGAGTTTTCTCTTAACTTAGTTAAGTGTGTGATATATGATGTCTCCTGCTGCACACTGCCTAGATGCTACTGCATTAACTAGTATATATAAATTATTTTAATAAATAATCTCTTTCTGTGGCCAGGTCTTCCCTCAGCAATGGGCATGGCTGGCACACCAACCTCAGCTGGCTATAGGTACTCTTTGCCACCTGATCAGCTAGGCAGAAAGCAGAGCCCAGGAGTATGGGGCCATAGTTTGGTGGTAGAGCTCATGCTTTGCATGGAATATCCCTTGGGTGTTCGGTCCCTGGCACCTCTAGTTAAAACGATCAGGTAACTAGTGATGGGAGACACCTCCCTCTGCTTGGAGACCTTAGAAAACCGTGGCCAGATGATGATGTTGCTGCTGCTGCTGCTGTTGCTATTAGTTTGTTAAATTTCTTAAGATGTCCTTCGCAATAAGGTCCCAGCACAGGTTACAACACATAAAAATACAATACACTTCAATCAGAAATAAATAATAATAATAATAATAATAATAATAATAATAATAATAATAAACCATGCATAACCCCAAAACAATAATTCCGCAAAACACGTCTCAGAGAGGGACACCGCAGTCAATTCATTATAAAATCAATTCATCAGTTCATTAAAGAAGCAGGACGATTCTAGCATCAACACTGGTAAGAGTTCCATAAGAAGAAAAGAAAGAAAATAGCTTTACCACGGCATGTGTTGTGGTCTGAAAAGCAATTTGCAGCTAACTGATTTAAATGGGTGGGGTGGGGAATCTATGACCTAAGGGCCACAGTTTTTTTCACCAGGGTTTTTAATAATATATGGCACAAACAGACAAACACAAATACAGAAATTTAAAACTAGTGGTACAAGTTAATGAATATTCATATATTTCTACTTCCCTTTGCCATCTAAACAAAACCAGAGCATTTGTATCTAGTGGTAGTCCATATGGTATCTTGAAAACAGGAACTAGTGCCCTAGGCCCTTTTTGTGGCATCATGTGCCTTTCCCCTTGGCCTAACTCAGTGTGACTGGCAAGGAGGGGGAAAGGGTGCCCCACTCACTTGAACCTTACCCACTAACAGCAGATGACCCCCTGAGAGAATAATGCCCTCAACAGGGAAAGATTTTCCACCGGTGGGCATATTCTGAAAGCTGCAAGACCAGGGTTGAAGAAGTTGGACCATAAACTTAGTCACTGCCAAGGTAAATAAAGGATTACAGTGTTTGGGAGACATTTTTGAACAAAAAGAGCCAGGGGGGAAAATACAGATACACAATTCTCACAAATTCAAATGCACTTTGGGAGCCTGCAGTGTGCTGCAGCCCAGCCAACACTCACTTAGCATTAGTTTATTAAACAATAAAACCAGGTGCTTAACAAGTTGTCCGTATTTATCACTGAACAGGGCTGGCCCTCTCTTCTGTCTCCCCCCACCCTCCAT
The DNA here is from genome assembly GCF_964234715.1 of Podarcis melisellensis. Taxonomy (NCBI): domain Eukaryota; kingdom Metazoa; phylum Chordata; class Lepidosauria; order Squamata; family Lacertidae; genus Podarcis; species Podarcis melisellensis. Next base: position 66,660,830 of record NC_138529.1, on the reverse strand, counting down.
CCATGCAGTAGGCAGTAGGAGTTTTTCTGGCTAAGGAAGGGGGTTAATAGTGAAGAAATGTTAAGAAAATGATGAAGATTCCGCCCCCCTTTTAATTAGAAAATTTTATTTACAAACAAACACATAGACACAAAACAAAATTCATATTACACTAGCACTCTAGGTTACAAACATTAAAACGCCCTTGTGACTTCCCTCCACTGTCCCTCACCCTCCTATGAAGATTGTTTTTGCTAGGCAAATAAAAACTGTGGCTATGTGAAGCCATGACCAGGGGCACTTGAGAAATGTTTTCATTTTCGCCTGACTCTTAGGTGTGTGTTTGCAAATAAAGTTGATTAGCAAGCATCATAGGGAGATGATCAGCAGGGGGTTTTGGGCTGCAGATCCATTGGAAGAGCCTGCTTTTTATAACATCCATATGCCTGGTAAACCTTGGGCGTGGAGGTTTCTATGGCGATCAGGACTGGAAGGAAAGTACAGTTCAGTGTGTGCATATATATGTATGTATATATTCAGCAAATGAGTGTGGTGACCCCCGGTATGGGCACGGAGCTCTGAATTTCGGGACCTGGCTGGGGCCATGCCTGCACTCATTAAGGAGATGATGAGGTTGCTGAGCTCAAATTGCTCAAGATTAGGGGACACTGGAAGATTGAGGGCACTGACAGCAGCACTGAAAGATTGAGGGCACCGACTTGCTCCATATGCTGATCAGAAATGACTGAGGGATGCAGTGGCACTACGTTGCTCAGCTGGGAGAAGGTCTGTGAGGATGTGGCAGGCTTGTGGGGGTGGGGGGACAAGGCTTTTTACCTTTCATTCCCAGTGGAAGTATGGGATCAGAACGAACTGCAACCAGGCTGTAGAGTCAAATCAAGCTAGATTTTTTTCTGATAAGACTAATATAACCTGCCTTCCTGGGTAATATGGAGGCTACATTCAGTGTTAGGGGAATAGTCCAGTCCACTGCATCCACAATGCTGGGAGACAGTGTCTGCCATCTATCACTTTGCCTTACGTTTTTCTTCACCTTGCCTACTTTGTAGCTGGGTTTGAGTCTATATATGTGTGTGTGTTTGGCAAAGGGACTTTCTCCTGAAGCTTAGACTAGGGTAACCCTGTTGCTGTTTTTCAAATTGCTGCCCTGTGTGAATTCCTAATCCTAGTGTTTTGTTGATGCTTATTTTAATTGCATATCTCTCCAAGGAGCTTAAGGCAGCATGTATGGTTCTTCCCTTTTATCTTTGCAAACAACCTTGTGAGGTAGGTTAGGTTGAGAGATTGTGGCTGGCTTAAGGACACCCAGTGAGAGGAAGGGGAGGCGGACCTGGATCTCCCCAGTCCTTGTCTAAAACTCTGTGACCACTGTGCCACTTTGGCTCATTTCTCAGGCCTGTTTACAGTTGTGTGGGTTCAGTCAGTGTCATCTGTGGGGGGTTTTCTGGCAAATTTCATCCTCCCCATGCCTTTGGGGTACTGTTGACCCCTGCTACCATTTGTGGTACTGTTAAGGGAAGGGAGTGATTTGTCTATTACATGAAAATAAACAACATATTGAGCAATATCCAACTAAATTAGATCTGCTAGTGCAGGCATAGGCAAACCCGGCCCTCCAGATGTTTTGGGACTACAGTTCCCATCATCCCTGACCACTGGTCCTGTTAGCTAGAGATGATGGGAGCTGTAGTCCCAAAGCATCTGGAGGGCCGAGTTTGCCTATGCCTGTGCTCGTGCAAGGATTTCCACATGTGCAACAGAACTTCTCCCACCCCTGTGCCCTCTCCAAATCTATCGCAAGGTTAGTGGAAGCCCCACAACATATTTAGGGGAATGTGTAGAGAAGAGAGGGAGAAGTTCCGTGGCACAAGTGGAAATACATGGGCTAGCAGATCTACTTACTTAGATGTTGCCCACAGTCTTTTCATCTGTTATTTCCCCCACAAAATGGACAGAATAGGTTCTGAATTAAGTATAAAAAAACATTGAACATCATTTTTGAGTTTACTTTTATCCCTAGAGTGAGTGTTTTGGGGTTGTTGTTGTTTGGCCTTCTCAGTCATTCCAGTTAGGGGTAGAATTGATCCCCAAAGCCATAGAAATAAAAGCATAGATTGCTCCCTAAATTAAGGAGTGAGTGTCCTGCAACACCCACATTTAAGGAATACCTGGAATAAGGAGTTGTGGGAGACTAGCTGACTTCCACACGCCCCATACTTTTGGAGTGTGTGTGTCCCTACCTGATGGCACAGAACTAAACTGCACCAGGCTGTTGGCCTGTACAGCTGGTAGCAATGTGACCCTAAAACCTGATACTGCTCAACATTCCTTCAGCAGCATTCTAGTAGAATTTTATTTTATTATTTTTAGTGGTCTTCAAAGGCAGCCCCATGTAAAAGTGTGTGACAGCAATCCAATATCAATGGGTACTACTAGTGTATGCTTGACTTTGGACTGCTGAAATGGAGCAGAATCACTTATGGCCAGAGCCACTACATGGACCATCCAGGATCAAAACTGAGGCCTGGAGCACTCTCAAATAGTGAAGCTGATTTTTAAAGGGGAGTTCAGCCCTGTCCAGATCAAGCCCCAGGACCACTAGGCTTCCTTGTCCTGGCTGTGTTTCACCTTGTTTGCCCACATCCAGCCTTCCAGTGGCTTCTGCAAAACAGGTTTGGTTCCCCGCTGTCCATAGTTCTGGCTGCTGTGTTCCATGGGAATGAATAAAATAACAAGGATACTGTAAGGGAACAGATCTCTGCCCTGCGACATGTTCTTTCTCTGAAGAGGCTTGGGGCTGCTCACACAGCCCGTGGTGCTCAGTGCTCAAGACACCTTGGTATTACCCTGTCCACCCATGCCAAGGCCTGGACCCCGTAGAAAAGCACCGCAGCTGTGTTTTAATTCCGGGGATTTGTTACAAAGTCATCTGTTCGCAGAAGCATTGCAGTTGGGGGCATCTCCTTGCTCTGTTTGGGTCATTTGCCAGCTGTGTGCTTAATAGGACGTGCAGCCTTTCCGCTAATGGTGATGAAATTGATGCCGTTGATGAGATGGGGGCAGGAAAGTACAAAGCTTGTGCCGAGGAGCAGTTCCCATGGGGGGGTTGGTCTTTTATCACAGCTACTTTATGCGCACACCGCTCTGTCATCAGAGCCTTTGAGCTCTGCTCTGTCTTGCCCCTTCTTCCTACCTTTGGGAACAGGCTCGGCTGCGAGCGGTGTGGTTTTCTGAGATTGCTTCCGCCATTAGACAGGCATAGATTGGCACTTGGTTGGCAATAGTGGCCTGTGCTCATTGGAGGGGGGGGAAAGCAACACTTCTCCATATTAACCCTCCCCCCTCAAAATATGCCATACATTTGCGTGCCTCTCGGTCAGCGTCCGATTCACAAAACATTCTCTCCTGGAAGAGGCGTGTCCGCGTGTGGTGTAGTGGTGAGAGCGTTTGAACTTGGTGCTTCAAAGCCAAAAGGCAAATCCGCCACATGCCCACTCAGCCACAAAGCTCACTGGTCAGTGTGTCTCAGCCTAGCCTGCTTCACAGAGCTGTGGTGGGGATTAAGGGAGACCCTCTGCTGCCCTGGAGGCAGGGGTAGAATACGATACATGGAGAGATACTGGTAGAGGCTGGTGGAAGTGGTCTGAGCAGAGGAAGTAGACATTCAGAGAGAGCACCTCATCTGCGTTGTGGGAGGAGATGTAATTAGGGAAGAGGCCTGGTCTGTGGCTGAATGCATGGAGCATTTTCCCCACCACTTGCCGATGTGCTGTAGCCTCCTAGCGTTGGCACGACTGATCCAGAGACTGTTGTCATGAACTGAAATTGCTTGACGCCTCTCCTTGCCTCCAAGCTCCGGCTCACTGGCTGTTTCTCCACTTTCTACAGATCCCAAAGAACCGGGGTGCTGTCGTGTTTGGGAGTCTGAGATCCAGCACCTCCTCCTGCCTTGCCAACGTCCCCAATGCGACCATGGGAACTGGCAGTGAATAGGCGGCCTCCTTCTGTCCCCTTTGACCAGCGACGATTCTCAGGGGGAAGCTGTGACAGCCCAGCACACCTCAGGAGAAGGTACGACTCTTTCTCTCTTTCACTGTGCAGATCACCTGGAGGTTTCTTAGGGCAAGCGCTGGAAAAGCTGGAGTCTCCCTGTATGTAAGCGGATAGCGAAAGTGGTCCCTTGTAATTTCCAAAAGGTTCCTTATGCAATTCTGAAAGCAAAAGTGCAACCCATATTAATGTAAGCCAACATTTTCTGGAGTATATTTGCTTTACCCGCCAGCTCCCATCTTCCTCTCATATGAAGTTAAATGAGAAGAAAACCTTGCACTGTCCATCTGGTGTTATCCCGTTGACACGCACAGCTTGTTTACATGCAAGGTGTTTGTGTAGGTATCTGAACAAAATTAATCCAGATACTGCCTGAGCAAACTTAAAGCTTTGCTCTCATCCAGAGTCCTGGTAGCCATTGTGTTGCAATGCACATCCAGGATGCAGGTGCAGAAGGAAAGACTTGGGGTGAGCAGGATTACCAGCGGAAAGGTGTTGAAGCATCAGTTGAAAGGCCTCCATAGCAAACCTGTGTTTTAATGATTTTAGGATTAATTTACTTGCCTTATACTAAGCTATCTTTGCTCCAGATGCTGGGAACCTGCCATGTTTGGGAGGCTCTTTGAAATGCGACACTTTACCCTATTCTCATCTCCCCCAATATTTCTGATCTCCAACTCCCATCAGGCTCAGCCACTCTGGACATTATCCAGAGGACCACAGGTTCCCCAGCCCTGCCTGAGACACTGGGAAGAACAGATTCACTTTGTATGCTGAAGGGTTTGGTTAAACCAGAGTCCTGGAAAGAATGCAGCAATGATAATAAAATAAAATATATTTAGATTCTATCTTATCTCTTAGCTTTCCGCTCAAAGGAACCCACTCAAAGGCTTTGTTCCGTGTTATGTCTCTGTATTCAGTGTTATGACTGAACTTGTGTCCTATCTTTTTGCTGCACCAACAGTTGCTCCCTTGTGTTGCTGTTCTGGCCTAACCCTGCTGTAAAAAAAAAACATACAATAAAATGGGTGAATTTGTAGCTGAGAGCTCAGCGCAGATAATTGGCTGGCCCCTGGGGTCACCCCTCTATATTTCTCTCCCCACAACTGGCTCCACAGCCCTTCTTCCCGGCACCACTGGGGCCGACGCGAGCGACCTCTGCAAACTCTCCTAGCCCAGGATGAGAACTACTTGCACCCGGCTTTTTTCCAGCAGCCACACACCCCTGTAGATGAGCACCCGGCGTACGTTCTGGCCAATACGCCACCACGAATGCTTCACCCGGCTGCACACCCACCCCACCAGCATCCATTCATGGTGGATCTCCATGAGCAGGTAAGGATGGTGCCTGGGGAGGGGGGTGTAGATGGCTCAGAACTCTGCGGATTCCAAGGGCTGGAATCTTGTCCCACCAATGGAGAAACTGTGGCTGGGATTTGCCTAAATCCCAAGCTGACCAAGACCAGCAGACCTGGTCAGGGCAAGCACATCTGCCCCCTTCACTTTTCTGCCACTGAAGTGGAAGGCTATTCTGTGTTGGATATATACTCCATTTTTGTCAATGGAGATGGGCACAGCTGTATTCAGCCCAGTAGAGTGCCTGGCAGCGGGTGCCCACTCCCAACAGGATTCAGCAAAAAACTGACACCTTCCTTGCTAGCCTGAGCACAGAGAAACAGCATCTTTCTGCATCAAGGTACCTCACCTGTGGCCTCCCATGTGTTGGTGGCCTACAGCTTCCATCAACCTTGGCCAATGCTGGCTGGGACAGTTTGGAGGGCTACAGCTTAGCTACTCCTGCTCTCCATGTTGCTCTCCACCAGAACTTCCATTTCCTGACTGACAAAGCAACCAAACCCAAGGACATGAACGTTCTGCCATATTGAAGTTTGATTTTGTAGCATGTGCTGCTTTTGGCTGTAAGAACCAAAATAGGTTGGACTGCTGTGTCTAGCAAATACAGAGTTCAGTCCCTGCAATGGCATTCCTGCAGACTTCCACGGGCCATTTGCTGGGGGCGGGGGACACAATAGCACTGTTCTCCCTTCCATTCTATCTATATCTAACATATATCTGAAAACCACCCATCACAAGCAAAATAGGTGGGCTAAGGATCGAACACCCCATTTGGGACCCTTTTCAGCTGGGGGAACAACGTGATGACACATCTTCTAGTGAAAGCAGGAAGGAGGCCTTCAGGTGCACAGACTGAACCCAATGCTTTTTCAAATAACAAATCCTTCTCCACATCGCACTGTGCAATATAAAAATAAAATAAAATTACATTGCTAACCATCTGCAAAATAAAATGAAAATAAAACTCAGGACATCGTTTTCATCAAAGGCAATAAACTAACTGTAGATCTGTCCCCTGGTGTGAGGGTTATGTCTCAGTTTGGGAGCTTACATAACCTTTTGGAAGACCAGAGGGTCAAAAATGCCTGTTTTCTGTGCATGTCGTATATCCCAAAATGAGGGACTTGGAAACAGGAGAAGTAAACCACTTAGGATAAGTCGTAAACAGAATGTATATATTTCAAGGCACAAAATAGTAATTGATGAAATACAATTGAAAGTATGTGGACGAGCATTCAAGATCTAACTATTTCTTAAAAGAAGCCCAGGAGGATTCCAGACGCTTGATGGGTAGTTGGGTCACTAGATTCACCTCAGGAAATTTTCACCGAGAGTCAGTTTGAATGCAGAGCTTTAGAAATTCATATATTGTACAGAGTCCTGCAGCTTCCCAGTAGGAGATGAAATGAGCTAGTCATAGGTTCAAATATTAATTCTGTGACCTACAGAAAGTTTTGCCCTCACGCCCCGAGAGCCATATTGGGAAAGCTTCTTCAAGGGAGAAGCTGCAAATGTCTGTCAGCTGCAGTGCTGGTTCCTAGAGGAAGCTGAATACTATATAACTCATCCTTGATCTCCAGAACTTACACATAGCAGCCTGGGAAGTGTTCTTTCAGAGAGCGTGTCATCCCAACTCTTAAATTCTTGGACTTGCTTATACAGTAAGCCCACAATTTCTGTGGGGGTTATGTTACAGTGATCATGCCTAAAGCCAAAATTGCATATGGTCAAAATACATTGGGTTCAATGGCGGGTGGGATTGCCAAAACCATTTTTCTCACAACTCTGCCTCCATTTCAATTTTTATTTTATCTTTTTTGCCACGTGTGTAGAGCTGAATGTGCATAAGTTGTGGGCTTGCTGTAGATTTGGAACGCTAATCTTATGAATTGTATTTCATCAATTTCTGTTTTGTGGTTATCTGAATCTTGTATCATTCTTTGGCATGCTTTAGCTGTGGGCTCTTGGGTGGTGGCGGTGGCAGTGGCAGACAAGGGGTTATCTAAGGCAGATTGAAGATCCCCATGTGAGGAGGTGTGACTTTTGATTCTGCCGCTGCTTCTCTCTTTCCTCCAGGTGCATCAGGGAGCCATCCCTCTCTCCTACACGGTGACCACAGTAACCACACAAGGCTTCCCCATTCACACCGGCCAGCACATCCCAGGTTGCAGTGCGCAGCAGCTCCCAGCATGCTCAGTGATGTTCAGCGGACAGCACTACCCACTCTGCTGCCTCCCACCCCCCGTGAGTCTCTTGGTATGGGGAGAGAGCAGCGAAGGTTAAATGTCTTGTTCTCTGATTTGCCATGAGCGGGGTATTGCACCACTTCTCTGTTTGGGTTTGATACCTGATCAGCCGGGCTGGTTTTGTTACCTATAAAAAGAGGCTAGGATATATTGACATTCTGCTTAAGGCCTGTAGGTTTCCTGCCAATCTTAGAGGAGAGGATATAGCCTGCTGCTCATGGGATTCTCCCCACCCTGTTCTATAGCCAGACCGACGTCAGCTGCCTTTCAAGTTGGTTGTAGGGACGCGGGTGGTGCTGTGAGTAAAACCTCAGTGCCTAGGACTTGCTGATCGCAAGGTCGGCGGTTCTAATCCCCACGGCGGGGTGAGCTCCCGTCGTCCGGTCCCAGCTCCTCCCCACCTGGCAGTTCAAAAGCACCCTTAAGTGCAAGTAGATAAATAGGGACCGCTTTATAGCGGGAAGGTAAACGGCGTTTCCGTGTGCGGCGCTGGTGCTGGCTCGTCAGCTGCAGCTTCGTCACACTGGCCACGTGACCCGGAAGTGTCTCCGGGCAGCGCTGACCCCCGGCCTCTTAAGTGAGATGAGTGCGCAACCCTAGAGTCGGACACGACTGGCCTGTATGGGCAGGGGTACCTTTACCTTTACCTAGCCTTCTCATGGTGACTCTTAATGGTGACTCTCTTCCCTTCCCTCCCTCCCTCCCTTCTTATAGCTGATCCAGGCCTGTGCCATGCAGCAGCTCCCTGTCTCCTACCAAACTTTCCCGCCGCTCATTTCCAGCGACCATTACATCCTGCACCCTCCACCGCCTGTGCCGCCACACCAGCCTCCACACATGGCTCCCCTCGGCCAGTTTGTCCCCCTCCAGCCCCAGCACCCTCGCATGGTAAGTTGTTTGGGGTGGCAGGCGGGCGGGCTGGGCGGAGGGAAGGGAGGGATGTCTGGGTCCTATCCCCACTCCACGCTCTCAGCTCTGTTCTTCTGAGGGATATCAATCTCAGTTCTCCAGCGTAGCGTACAGTTGAAGACTTGGGTTTCAGTCTTCAAAGGAGGTATCTTGCTGTTGTAACGAGAGACAACTGTACCTGGTTTCCAATGGTCATCAGAGGTAGGTAGGCAATGCTAGAAACTCACATATCTAAGCTAGGTGCCAAATGGCTCCTTAAACCAAGGCTTCATTTGCCAAAACAGAACATCTGGTTGCCATTTTGGGGCAAGACTGCTCCAGAGTCTTCTTTCCCCCCACAAACAATGGGCTGACTGTAATTGATCAGCAGTTAAACATCTGAGTAGTTCAGATGACAACCTTGAGTTAGGTTAAGAGCTTTGAGAACTTAAAGAAGAAAAGTCGCTTGATCCACGGACAGTCTGTATACATATTGGCCTATGCCGACCTCCTTTTCTTAATGGTATCTGCTCCTGCTCAGGCTACACAGAACAAGCATTTTGGTTCCTGAAATTCATGTTGATTGTACTTGTTTGTAAGTGGCTGGAAGCCAGGTTCAAAATGTGCCTGGCTAATTTCGAACACTGAAGGTCGGTTGTCTGTATGGTGGATGGGTCTCCTTTTCACTGTATCCAATGTACCACAGTCAGTTGACTAGAATCCTGTCTGGCTCAGGCTAGCTGTAAAGCCAAGCCTGGGCTGCACACATCAGCAGGCATGAAGTGACCTTGCTCAGTATGTACCATGTAGGACAGTGTGGAGTGAAGGTACTTAGTGCCTCTGTGGCAGCAGTTCCATCCATAAGTCACATCTGTTGTGACTAGGTGGAACAAGGAAGGGGGTTCTGCATAAAGAGATTGGGGTAAGGAGTGGTCCCTCGCTGCCACTGATCACCTGGGGCAGATTGGACCTTGGCACTGCAACCAGATGGCTGGGTGGTCGCCTGCTCTTGATGGGGTTATGCTGCCCCTGAAGGAGCAGGTTCATGGCTTGGGCGTATTCCTGGGTCCTTTGCTGTCGCTTGAGGCTCGGGTGGCCTCAGTGGCTCAGAGTGCCTTCCATCAGCTTTGGCTGGTGGCCCAGCCACACCCCTTTCTGGACAGGGATAGCCTAACTACTGTTGTCTATGCTCTGGTAACCTCAAGGTTAGATTACTGCAATGTGTTATACGTAGGGCTGCCTCTGAAGATGGTTTGGAAACTTCAGCTAGTGAAGAATTCAGCGGACATGTTGCTCACTGGAGCAAGATGGTTTGAGCATATTAAACCGATTTTGGTCCGACTGCACTGGCTACCAATTAGTTTCCGGGTCCAATTCAAAGTGCCAGTTTTGACCTATATAGCCTTAAATGGCTCAGAACTGCAGTATCTCAAGGACTGCCTTTCTACCTGGACCCTGAGGTCATCTTCTGAGGCCTGCCTTTGTGTGCCTCCTCCTCGAGAGGTCCTGGCTCCCCATCTGTGGAATGCTCTCCCCAGTTCACCTGGCGCCTTCATTACACACCTTTAGGCACCAAGCAAAATTGTTCCTTTTTAACCAGGCCTTTGATTGACATTCTGTGCCCTTTTTAAATGTGAGGTTTTTTGTTTGGTTTTTTGAGGGGGAGGTTATTGGGTTGCTGTTTTTATTTTGATTATGTATTTTGTGGTATTGATTATGATTTGTGGTATTGATTTATATTGATTATGTATTTTGTGGTATTTTGTGGGGGTTTTTATTTGATTCTGTGAACTGCCCTGAGACCTCCAGTTATAGGGAAGTATATGAATTCAATAAATAAGAATAAAAATATTAGCATGCACATTTTTCTTGCAGTATTTATGATTTGCATTTCCATTTTTTTATAAGAATGCTCAAGGTGATGTATGTTTGAAATAATACATTGCTATAAACTGTTCAGTGTCCAGAATGCCTTACATCACAATTCCATCCTCCCAACATGCAATACAATGATCCTGTGAGGCTGGCTGTTATTCTTCCTATTTTTTAAGTGGGTAACTGAAGTTGAGGCAGCAACCCCCAGAACTAACCAGTGAGCCCTGAGCTGAGTGGGGCTGGCCAGAACTTCTTCAGGGCATTGGAAACTTGAGGTCTGTTACCTGTCTGGCCTTCTGATATGTTTGGCAGATTTAATGCCGATCAGATGAATCCATACAAACTTATATGAGCCCTACATGTGTTGGGATAGATTTTTACAGGCTACACTGTTACACACACACACCCGCCCTGGGTGACTTCTGTACCCTTCCTATATTTTCTGCCTGTATAATTTGGGTTCCATCCTTCAGCGTCTTCTCTTTGAAGAGGAAGCAAGGAAAGGAGGGTGACTAAATGAAATGGAGATGACAGATTTGGAGCAACAGTTCCCAGCGATGCTACTAGTTAGGAGGAGTATGGGACTCTGTGCACTGTGCTTTTTCATGTCAGCATTAGGAACTTGCTGCCAGAGGGAGCAGTGCCAAGGATTTAGTATTGGTCTAAAAGAGCAGGCATCGTTATGAAAGAGGGTCTGTGGCAGTAATAGTAGGGCTTAGTGGTTTGAGCGAGTCTGGTGTACACTACAAAAGTAGGGATTTGATTTAGGGTTTTGGATGAGGCAGTAGTCATCTTAAAATTACAATAGGATGCTGCCCTCAGTCCTTGTAGCCCAGTGTTGTCTACACGCTCACTGCCAGCAGCTTTCTCAGGTTCCAAAAGGGCCTCTTTTCCCCACACTCCCTGGAGATGCTAGGGGGCCACACTGGGCTCTTGAAAGCATAGCCTGTGTTCTGCCACTGAGCTGTGGACTTTCTCCCAGTGTCCAATCAATCAATCAATCAATCAGTCATTTTATTCGTATGCTACCTTTCCAAAGTTAAATCCATGCTTAAGGTGGCTTTCAGCATACAAAAAATTACATAGCTACAGACATAGATAAATAGTAATAAACAATAAACATGACATCAAAAATACACAACCAAATTGGAACAATGGTCACATAAATCATAAGATCCAAAATGAAGTTACAGAACATTAACACCAGTGACTCCCTGTGCAACAAACCCTCTCAAACAACACCACAGCCCAAGAGTGTTCTGCAGCCTCAGCTTTTTGTAGCTGGAGTCCATCAGGGCTCCACTTGCCTAGGCCTGGTGGGAAAAGGCCTGCAGGACAGGGAGCAGGTCTTCCAGGACTTGAATCAAGATACAGAATCCTGGACAAAATCTTGTTGCCTGGGGGGAGCAAGGCAAAAATAGGGTGCTTCTCCCCACCCTCACCCTTGCTCTGCCTTTGGGAAGGAGGTGTGGGGCTCTGGCAAGGTCCTAGAGCTCTCCCACCTCCTTCCCAAAGCTTAGCGCCTCACTTATCCAGTTTTGGGAAGGCAGTTCAAGGGCAGGGGAAGGGGGTTCCTATGTTGCTGAGGGCTGCCAGAAAGGCCTTGAGGGCTGCACATTGGACTACCCTGTTCTGTACTATCCTGAGTAAGAATGGCAGCATTTCTAACTCTCTGGGAGTATTTGGGAGCTGTTGCTAGTTAGCCCTGTATGTTGTCTGCTTTCTCCACAGCCACTGCAAAGGATAGACAATGAGGTGGAGCTCCGGGGTGAACAGCACTCTATCGGAGGCTTCTCCTATTCTCCTTCCCACCATACTCCTGCACTGTCTCCCTCCGTGCCACTACATTACCTTCCACACACCCATGACCCACTGCACCAGGAACTGCCCTTTGGCGTGGTGAGTGTTCTGGGATCATAGCAATGAGGCCTCAAGCACTGGACCCCCTGAGGGGCAAAGGGCCTCTTAAAGAGGGTCCTTCGTTTGCTCAGGAATAATGGGACTCTGTGCTTTAGCAGGGTTGACCATCTGACGACCCTTTGTACACCCTGAGGTGCAAAATGAGTGACCAGGGGTCAGGGTCTTTCTCCAGAGTTGGCTAGCCCTTTTCAGTAGCCTCTGTGGGTGGGTAGATGCCCTTTCACGAAAGGATGACTCTTCACAGTTTGGGAGCTTTCCTTTTGCTTTTGCAGCTTTTAACTCCCCCACTCGTGTAGGAAATACTTGTGCATGTGTGTGCCGTTGTTCCAGACAACCTGTATAAGGTGGCTTTGAAGATCTGCAGTGATTGATAATGTTTCATGCTGCAGAATTCATCCTTTCTTGGTGCAGAATGTTTCTGTTTTCCTAGCTGCAGATTTTTATTTGTGTCCTGTTTGGTATGGGGAATATACTGCCTAGGGATTAGTCAGCACCATCTCAGTACGCATCAAACTGACTCACCTCCCGGTGTTTCCAACAGCCATATCCACACATGATGCCCCGGCGACTGAACACCCAGCGATACAGATTGCAGCAGCCACTGCCGCCTCCGCCCCCACCGCCGCCTCCATACTACCCAAGCTTCCTGCCATACTTCCTGTGAGTATCCATTGATCAAACAGGGGGAGGAAGTGCTGCACGAGGAAGGAACCTCCCCTTTGCTGCTGGGGTCTAGGGCTGAGGGCCTTGCCTTTCTTTCAGCGTGGCCCCTCGGTGGGAATATGGACTTGCCTCCTTTTCCTACCCATGTACTCATTCGAAACGCAAGGTTGGTTTCTGCCTTGGTTTGTGTGCCTGTGCGATTTTCTGCTCCTGTTGACTACTCCCCTCTGCCTTTGAACTTCAGATCAATGCTTCCTGTGTCACCGACAGCTGTGGGGCCTACAATAAGTTTGGACTTGGATGTGGATGATGTGGAGATGGAAAACTATGAGGTGGGTTGGCCTCCCTCTCCCTAGGGAGCATTGGAATGGCGGGAAGGCTCTAGAGCAGCTGGTTAGTGGTGCCCTCAGTGCATGGTGGAACTTGGCCTAGCCAGCTCTCTCAGGAAGATGGTAGGGTTTGCTGTGTGATGGGGTCAAGGGGCAGCAGTGCCAGGAGAAGGGACCTTACTGTGGTGAATGTTAATGCTGAAAGAGCGGGTTTCAGGGTGTAGGATGAAGCCTGATTGGAGCCCAGAAGGAAGCTGATCAGCTGTGTATGTATGTTCTTTTTTTTATTTTCTACTAGGCATTACTGAACCTGGCCGAGAGGCTAGGAGAGGCCAAACCCCGGGGACTCACCAAAGCAGACATCGAACACCTTCCGTCCTACCGCTTCAACCCAGAAAGCCATCAGTCGGAGCAAACCTTGTAAGTGTTGGGAGAGAGGTCCTCCGGTGAAGTCCTAGATGGGGAATAGAAGGCAGTACGGCTAAATTTGAAAGGAATTGGGATAGTAGGCATGAGTGTTTCAGTTCGTGTGTGTGTGTGTGTGTGTGTGTAAGAGAGAGGGGGGATGATGATGATGATGATGATGGTGTAACCAGCACTAGATACACCAGATTTAGAACACAGGTGGTCATTGCCACTTTATGTGAGTGGCAGCAGGGAGTTCCGGCTGTCTTCCTGCTCATATTGCAGGGACACAATCTTTAGTTGTCCCTTTCCTAGCAGTTGGGGAAAGAGTTTCCTTCGGCATCATTTTGCAAACGATTGTAAGTCTCTCTGAGCAATGCAACTGCAGTGAAAGGGTGGAATATAAACAAATCTCGGGTGATACCCGACTAAGTCATAGTATGAGTGGATCCACTGGAAGAAGTGGACTTAGCCCATTGATTTCCGTTGGGCTGCTCTGAGTATGACTTAGTGGGATGTCACATTGATAAATAAAATACCGTATTTTTCGCTCTATAAGACGCACCAGACCACAAGACGCACCTAGTTTTTGGAGGAGGAAAACAAGAAAAAAAATATTCTGAATCTCAGAAGCCAGAACAGCAAGAGGGATCGCTGCGCAGTGAAAGCAGCAATCCCTCTTGCTGTTCTGGCTTCTGGGATAGCTGCGCAGCCTGCATTCGCTCCATAAGACGCACACACATGTCCCCTTACTTTTTAGGAGGGAAAAAGTGAGTCTTATGGAGCAAAAAATACGGTAATTCATGTTGACTCTTCTATGGAACATACAGTGAAGCGAGAAATAAATAGCTTGAGTTGTAAGCCTGTTGTTGATCTACGCTTGCCCCTTTTTATTATTATTTAACCTTAAAATGTGTTGTGGGGAGGGGGTTGCACTCACCCTTTTTTCTTTCTTTTCTTTCATGATATATGTACAGACTTCCAAACCGAATGCAACTCATGAGCAACTGATTCTTCCTGTTTCCAGGGCAAGCGAGCTGTGCAGAGGCTGATTGACTGGTCCTTGTGACCTTCCTGTCTATTCTTTTTATTTCATTATATCCCACCTTTCTCATAGTGCAGGACCCAGGGCAGCTCACAATATGCATTAAAAAAAGAATAACAGCTAATAAAATACCTCAGTCGGTTATAAATCATATTTAGAAAGTTACCATATCAAAAACACCGAATTGAAACAACCTAAAACAATTTAAAAACACAAGAGGAGAAGAATATATACAAATCCTGATTTGCAAGTATTGCTTTGACCTTCTGCTAATCAAAGGCCCTTTTCATTCAGAGTGGTCTTTGAAGTATGAAGAAATAATAGATTGGTGTGGTGGTGGTGGGGTTAATAAAAAAGGGGACCCAATTAAATATTTAAATGAATAACCATGAGAAATGCCTGAGAGTAGGAAAGACTATTCAAAAACCCCAAACCCTGCTCAAAGCATAGGGGTGGGGAGGTCTTGGCTAAAATCTGCACTGATTGTGGTTGCTCATTGGGGCAAGACACTTTGAGCATATTAGACCGACCCTGGCCCAACAGCACTGGCTGCCAATTAGTTTCCCAATTCAAAGTGTTGGTTCTGACCTATAAAGCCTTAAATGGCTCAAGGACCAACTCCACCCATATGAACTGCTCCAGACTCTGCAATCACAATCTGAGGCTCTTTCTCATGTGCTTCTCCCACAAGAGGTCCAGAGGGTAGCAACACAAGAACAGGCCTTTTCTGCAGTGGCTCCCTGTTTGTGAAATTCTCTCCCGAGGAAGGCTCTCTTGGTGCCTTCATTACACATCTTTAGGTGCTGGGTGAACATGTTTCTCTTCAGCCAAGCATTTGGCTGTTCTATGGCTTTTTACATGTGTTTGTAGAAGAAAGGTTATTGGTTTGTTTTTATTTTATTATGCATTTTTTTTTCTTCTGTTGGGATATTTGGATGAAGAGCGGTATGTTGTTGTTGTTTAGTCGTGTCCAACTCTTTGTGACCCCATGGACCAGAGCACGCCAGGCACTCCTGTCTTCCACTGCCTCCCGCAGTTTGGTCAAACTCATGTTGGTAGCTTTGAGAACACTGTCCAACCATCTCCTCCTCTGTCGTCCTCCTTGTGCCCTCCATTTTCCCCAACATCAGGGTCTTTGCCAGGGAGTCTTCTCTTCTCATGAGGTGGCCAAAGTACTGGAGCCTCAGCTGTCCTTCCAGTGAGCACTCAGGGCTGATTTCCTTAAGAATGGATAGGTTTGATCTTCTTGCAGTCTATGGGACTCTCAAGAGTCTCCTCCAGCACCATAATTCAAAAGCATCAATTCTTCAGCGATCAGCCTTCTTTATGGTCCAGCTCTCACTTCCATACATCACTACTGGGAAAACCATAGCTTTAACTATACGGACCTTTGTTGGCAGGGTGATGACTCTGCTTTTTAAGATGCTGTCTAGATTTGTCATTGCTTTTCTCCCAAGAAGAAGGTGTCTTTTAATTTCATGACCGCTGTCACCATCTGCAGTGATCATGGAACCCAAGAAAGTAAAATCTCTCACTGCCTCCATTTCTTCCCCTTCTATTTGCCAGGAGGTGATGGGACCAGTGGCCATGATCTTAGTTTTTTGATGTTGAGCTTCAGACCATATTTTGTACTCTCCTCTTTCACCCTCATTAAAAGGTTCTTTAATTCCTCCTCAGTTTCTGCCATCAAGGTTGTGTCATCAGCATATCTGAGGTTGTTGATATTTCTTCCGGCAATCTTAATTCTGGTTTGGGATTCATCAAGTCCAGCCTTTCACATGATGAATTCTGCATATAAGTTAAATAAGCAGGGAGACAAAATACAGCCTTGTTGTACTCCTTTCCCAATTTTGAACCAATCAGTTGTTCCATATCCAGTTCTAACTGTAGCTTCCTGTCCCACATAGAGATTTCTCAGGATGAGGTGATCAGGCACTCCCAGGGCTTCTTGAGGAGTGAGTTCAGATTGTACCCGAGCAGATCGGTGAATTGTCAGTGGAAGACAACAGCCCTTACTGATATGTACAATTGAGTTGAGCGGTGAAATCCTTTTCCTAGCATGATCATGCAGTGTCACCTGGAAGTATGTATTGGGCACCTAAATAAGATTCTGCTGGAAACAGTGGGAGACACTACTCCCAAAGAGTGGGAGGTCTGAAGCTCAGTGGCAGAGCCTCTACTTCCTAGACAGATGGTTGTGGGTCCTCAGCATCTCTAGGTGGGTCTGAGAGAGAATCCTGCCTGAAACTCTGGACAGCATCTGCCCATCACTGTAGATCTGACTCAGCATGAGGCAACTTCCTATGGGCCTGCAGAGAATCTTGCCCCTGTGTGGGGAAACTGGACCATGTGGTGCTTGAAGACAGTGGATAGCTATTGGTGTGCTGCTCCTTTGTCGTTCTTCTGACACTTCACTGACTGGGTCCTTCTCCCTCCCTTCCCCAGGTGTGTTGTGTGCTTCAGCGACTTCGAAGTCAGGCAGCTGCTGCGAGTTCTGCCCTGCAACCACGAGTTCCACGCTAAGTGCATCGACAAATGGTTAAAGGTAACATCTGCTGCTCTTGCTTTATCACTGGGGAACCATTGCATTAAGAGATTATTCTGTCCGGGATGCTGCGGCTTAATCGGCAAGGAGCATATTCGGAAGTGCATAATCATCAAGTGGGGGGCGGGCATACAGGGGGGAACGGGCCTCTGTGCAAGCGATCTGAGAGATCCAGAGCTTTGGAATCAGCTTTGACAGCACTCTCTACTGGCTGTTGATTGCAACTGCACCGTGAAGGGGAAGGGGAGTCGTGCGGGATGGATCTAGGGACTTTGCAGGAGCGGCAGGGCTCTTCCTGGCCATGGAAGTCTCCCCTGCAGTTCTGGGGAAGTTTTGCACCCCTCTGGAGCAGTTTTTCCGGAGGGCATGCAGAGGGAAGAGTGACTTGGAAAAAGTCACCTCCGCCCCCTTCTGTCAGCAGGAGTGAAATCTGGGATTCAACCACTGCTTCTAATCTCCATTCAACATTGTGGGTAAATTGCAGGCAAATCCTTTAAGTAGAGACTCTGGCTTTTATTATGTGCAAATGCAATGACTGTTCAATGATTTTTGTGCACCTGTAAGGCGACTCAGAATCCTAATTTAAATACAGGAGTGGGGAAAATCCTTAATAATAATAATAATAATAATAATCACCCCACGCATCTGGCTGGGTTGCCCCAGCCACTCTGAGCGGCTCCCAAACTCATATAAACACATAATAAAGCATCAAACACTTAAAACCTCCTGATACAGGGCTGCCTTCAGAAGTCTTCTGAAAGTTGTATAGTTATCTCCTTGACTTCTGACGGGAGGATGTTCCAGAGGGTGGGTGCCACTTCCGAGAAGTCCCTCTGCCTGGTTCTCTGTAACTTCACTTCTCATAGTGAGGGAACTGCCAGAAGGCCCTCAGAGCTGGACCTTGGTGTCCAGGCTGAATGATGGGGGTGAAGACGCTCCTTCAGGTATGCAGTGCCTTAAATTTAAGAAAAGGTCTAGTGGATCAGACAGTGGGTCCTTTGAATTTAGCATTCTGCTTCCAGCAGTGGTCTGCCAGATACCCCTAGAAAGCCCTCAAATGGGGTGCAAAAGAAAGTGCCTTTTTTTCCTTTCCCTTAGTATTCAGAGGCATGCCTAGAGATTCTGTTGAACCATCACACGCAATTAGCCATTGATATACTTATTTTCCATTAATTTTGTCCTGTGCCCTTTTGAAGTCACCTGGGCCACAGCCACATCTTGTGGCTGCGCAATTCTGTAAATTTCACTTGTTAACTTCTCACCTTTTGCAGCCTTATGAGACCCTTTTTGAGAAAGTGACCAAAATGGTGCATAGTATTCCAACTGTGGCCATACCACTGCCATTACTTGACTTGACTTATATTGAATCTCATTCATAATTTTATTGGGAGTTTGTGGGTTTCCACCATCTTAAATAATCTGTTGTCAACTACAAGCTTGGCCATTTTATTTCTCAGCTGAGTCCAGATTATTCATGAACAAATTAAGTAACATTGGTCTCAGTGCAAATCCTAGGAGCACTCCATATCTTGTCTCTGTTTTGCAACCTTCCTGTTTATTCCTGCTGTCAGCCTCCTGCTTTTTACCTAGCTTCTGATCCAAAGGAAATTATGTCAGAAGGAAAGGATTGGACGGGAGGGCTTCTGGAAGAGGAGGTTCGCTCTTAACTACCTTGTTCCCCTAGAGCAGGGGTGGAGAACCTCAGATTTGTGGGACCAAATTCAGCCAACCAGCCCTCATGATTCCCTCTTTGACCACGCCCTCTCCCCAAGTCATGCCTCTCGCCAGCTTTTTTTCCAACCAGGTGCTTTTTGCCTGGTTGGAATGCATCCTTGCATTAGGATAATGCCTCTTGTCACCCTGGATGGAGAGATCTGTGTAGGAACACCTGAGTTTTGGAAGGCCAGAATGTAGCCTGCTGTACAAAGGTGAGAATTGCATCTGTTGCTCTGGCCACTTTTGCCTTTGGCTCGGTCCACGGCTGGCATGTGGCCCTTGGAAGGATACTCATGAAGGCATGTGGTCCTTGGGGCCCAAAAAGGTTCCCCACCTGTGTCCGAGATAGAGCCCAGTTTCTTGTCCTTGTCCAGTGCTGGTTGATACCTTGAGACGTCCATTCCTTCATTCATTAGATGTTCATTCTGTAGTTTAGGAGAGAGTGCCAAACCTACAACGAGCAACAGGTCTCAGATAAATGGATACAGGCTGCTGCTGATGATTCTTAAGCGGAAGCGTTTCCTAGTGGGTGTGGTTGACCTTAAAGCCACGTCCCTCTTTCCTGATTCTGCCCTTGGTCATTGCAGGCAAACCGCACATGCCCAATCTGCCGGGCAGATGCCTCAGAAGTGCACCGGGAGGCTGAGTGAGGCTCGTCAACGCACTGCTGCACAAATTCACTCCAGGATACGGACCTTGGCCCAGGGGCTTGGCCCAGCCTGTACGCTTAAGCCTCTGGGGACTCTCCTGGGATGTGGTGAGAATATAAGCAATGTATGACACCCCCCACCCTTACCCCTCCGTGGCATGGACTGGGCCTGGTGGCAGAGCCAGCTCCGCGGTGTCACGCTTCGCTAGGGGGAGGCCTCCCCATGTGCTCCGCACTCCAAAGAGACTCCATCCTTGCGCCATTTTACTCTCCAGGTGTTCTTGCATTCCTTTCGTTTTGGTTCTCCTTTCCTTGTTTGGGTTTTGTTGTGGCTGTCTGACCCAGGTATTTTTAGTCCCCCTCCCACCCCCACTTCTGGCGCCACCAGATCGGGGCCTTCAGAAGCAGAGCAGCTCAAAGATGGGGGAGGAAGTGCCTGCTTCAATCCCACCCCCCAACCACTTGCCCCCCAAAGCACAGTGTTGTTGTGTGGCAGGCAGTGGAAGTGGTTGGTTGCAGCACTGATGAGGGGGGGCCCAAAGCCTTCCTCAGAACCATTTGGGGTTGCCCACACACAAATCATGGCCCAGGGCTGCCTCTTCTGGCTTTTCCTTACACACACACACCCCATCTTGCCCTTCCTACATGCCGGAGATGCTGGGCAGCATTCAGGGCTCCGTAGCAGGGCGGTGGTGGTGGAGCAAAACAGGCCTGCGCAAGGCCCAGCAATATCCCATCCCACTCAGCTCCCCTTCTCATTGCAGAGGGGCGTGTGGAGACCCATTTCCCCCTCAAAAGACGTGGAGGAAAGCGTGAGTTGAGTGAGTGAGATTCCTCGTGGTGAAGCAGCTGGCTCTGCTTCATACATTTGTAAGGTGGAGGCTCTCTTTGCGAGGCCTGTCTTCAGAATCATGTTCTCTAGCTAGAGCTGACAATTACTTCTCTTCCCTTCTGCACCTCAGTTGTTTTCCTTGGGGTCCCCTTTCTTTCTCAGCACCCATCTCCATGAAATCCACCCCCCCTTCCAAAAAATAAAAATAAAAATCAGGTTCGTGCCACTGTTTCCCCCATATCTCAGGGGAGGGCACGTGTGTTTCTTTGCCTCCCTCTCTCCCTGTTTTCCTTCTTCAGGGAAGAGGGAGATGCTCAGCCGACTGAAGCAGAAGCCTTTAGTCCCACTGTAAATCCTGCCCGCTTTTCTGTGCTGACCCCAGGCTAAGCCCCTGAAAGCTGCCGGGGCCGCTGCGAAGCTCTCTGCAGTAGGATCCTGGGCAGCGAGCAGATGGGGAATTATTTATTAATCTTGTTGTTGTCTACCCTTGCACTAGCTATCATGGAGAAAAGCCCATCTGGCGAAAACCGCTCCTCCCTCCAAGATGCACTGCTGCATCAGCTTTCTTTCCTTTCTGCGTAGGACCAGGCAGACGTTTCCATTCCCTTTTCCACTCGCTCGACCATTTCTCCTCCTCCTTCCCCCTTCTCCCCCTTCCGGGGGCCCCAAGTGAAGTTTGGCCCTCCTACTGCCACCCCCAACGGAGTGTTGTTTTCCCCCCTGCATGGCCTGATGCTTGTGCTCTGGGGTCAGGCACCGTGGGGTGGGGTGGGGTGGGCTGTTTCGCCATGACGAGCATACATGCGAGTTGTGTGCCTTCCTGTCTCTCTGTGCACGTGCGTGCGTGTGTTGCGTGCGTGCGTGCACACACACACACTAATCCTACCTAAAAAAAAAAAGCACCTGCTGGTTTGAAGCAAGAAAGCAACCGACCTGCCACCCTGTTACAGAAACCTGTGATCGTTTAAAAAAATATTATATTAAAAAAAATAAAAGTTGTTTTGCATGATTATACCATGGAGCCGAGAGAGAGAGAAGCCCTCGCCATGTAGTTGGTTTGTGTTCGGAAGACTGGCAAGAAGGACTCGGAGAGGACGATGAAACCTAATGTAAATGTTCACAAATTATGCATGCATGTTATGACCAGCTTGGAACTTGGTATTGGCTAACTCTCTAGCCAGCTGTGGGGGTGATGGGGTGGGGGGGTTACAGAGGGAGTTCTTTGTGCTCAGCTGATTACTGCCATGCACTGTACTGCACATGTCCGCAACGCCTCACAAGGACCGTCAACGCTTTTCAGGGCATTTTCTCCCTCCCCTTCCCCCCTACCCCACCCCCTCCAGATTAGAGATGGGTTTGAAACCTGGTTGGGCCAGGAGGAGGCAGCTGTGGGAGGGGGGGCACATACAGGACTGAACCTCGAGGTAGGCTTGCAAGGGTCAGTGTTGGCAGGCGGCGGGGGGAGTGGTTAGTAGCGGCCTCAGAAAGGAGAGGGTTTTGTTAGGTGCATCTTCTCTTTCACGGTGCTGCAGAGGTGGGTGAAGTTGCACCCGCTGACATGCTCCTTGCTCTGCCATCGCCCCCTTTCCTCTCTGCATCTTTTCCCGGCACATGAACCTTGTCCCTGTATCAGCTAGTGGGATGTGTCTGGCAGTGTGGCTCTGTCAGAATTCAACTTCCCCCACCACCCACAAGGTGGAGCTCTCTTCCCCCCCTGCATATTCTCCATCTTCTCCCCAGCTGGGTGCATTGATTTCTGCTGCCTTTAATTGCCAGCTGAGGTCTGGCTTGTACCCAACCCCCTTTTGGAATGGATGGCAGCAGATGAGAGCGGGCCATGCTTTTCCTGCTCACCCAGTATCCCTGGGCCTTTATCCATAAACTGGAGCCTCCTCCCACAAAACTAACCCCCCCCCAATCCCATTCTCCCAGCCACACAAATGCCGGAGGAGCACTCATGAGCGGAGCGGGTAGAACAAACCATGGGCCCATTACTCAGATTGGTCTGGGCCAGCCTTGGAGCAGCGTTTGTGAAGGAAAGCTAGATTCTTCCAACCTGGCTCTTTTCTGTGGGGTGCTCCGAGCTCAGATGGTGGCTGGAAAGGGGAAGTAGCCTCTCTTAAAACAGTGGGCAGGAGCAGTCTAGCTGTCTGCGTTGTTGTTGTTTTCCTGAGCCCACTGGCTCTCAGCAATACTTACCTCTGAAGCAGGGGAAAGTTTTTTTAGGTGTAGCTGGGGCCCCTAGGCCTTTTGCCATTGGTGCTTACAGCTAATCTCTCCCCCCACCCCCACCCCCACCCCAGATGCGGAGTTCTTGAGCCACTTCAATTCAGGAAGTCCTCTGGGGAGCTAGGTGGTTGGGGACCTGAGAACTTGCTTTTGTTTTGTCTCGTGGACCTTTTATTCCGTTACCAGTCCAGGGATGATCTTCAAAGTCCTGCAGAAAGATGCCGAGCCACACAGACAGGATGTAGCAAGGTGCATTTTCTGCTTAACTACAGCTGGGTAGCAATCTCTTGTTTTGGCAGGAGCAACTAGATCAGTCAGTTAGGAACCTGTTGAGCTCTGGGCAGGCCGGAGCTTTCTTTTTAATCACCCGAATTTGTGATGAATTGAATGTTTTTTTAAGTCCCCACCTGGCTCAGCCCCTTGTTTGCACTTTGGCTGATAATGCAGGTTAAAACGGCAAAGTCATTTGGATCAGGTCAAATAATTTAAATCTCTTCCTTCTCAGCCCACTTTTCCAGAGGGTTAGAACAGCCACAGTCGGACATCTAAGCCAGGTCTCTGCCCATGCGCCTGCGTGCGCGCACACAAAGGAATGGGCCACTTGCCATATAAACTGCACAGACACCAGCAGCCCCTTTTGAGTACCTGTCCTTCTGTGACCACTCAGTTCTCCCCTCTCCCTCACATGTCAAGCCAGTGCCTTGTGTCAGACCCACCTCGTCCGCTCTCCGCCCCGGCCCCAGCCTTTCTCCTCGTTTCACAGCTTTTTTAAAGAAGGAAAAACAATAACAACTTATTTCACGTGACACAAATAACCAAAGGTCTTTACTGTATATAAAAACCACAGGTGTTTCTATATTTATAGCCAATCAGAATAGTGCCGGTGCCCATCTGTTTTAAAAACGCTCTCTTCTCCTCTCCTCCCCCTGCTATCTCGGGGTTTTTTCCCCCCACGCCCCCCAGAAAGATGACTTGGGGTTGGGGAGGGTAGAAAAGCCTTACGGTTCTTCTGGTGGCGACTCGAAAGCTCACAAGCTCGTGTGCTGCAGAATTTATTCCAATGAGCAGCTAAAAATTATCATTTTAAAACAAAAAAACAACAAAAAAATTACTAAAACATTTATTTAGGATGTTTGTGATTGCTGATTGCGCTGTAGATGCCACTGTTTACCAATGATTTCCTGTGGTGGGATAGTGGACTGTTTACTGTTCTTTTTTTACCAGTCCCGTGCCCTCCAGAGGGATAGCTCAGCTTCACCCTACAAGGAGAGGAGCCTCCCTGTAGGGCACCAGGGCATTTGTTCTGTGTTAGAAAGTTTATATATATATATATTATATATATATTATAAATATATATATATAATTTTTTTTTTGCTCTGTTACTTGCACATTTTACAGTTACCTCATTTTTCCCATGTATGTATTTGAAAAAAAGGCTAATATATAGAGAAGAAAAAAAAGGTTCTTAAATCTCTAAAAAAGTGTTTGTTTTTTTTCCATTCCATTGGAATCATATTGGTTTGTAGCATTTAACATAACTAGTATGTTGTATTATATATATGTGTATTATACTGATTGAAATTTTTAACAGATTTGTACTTTTTTTAAAATGAAAGTTGCTAGTTCTGCTTGACCAAGTAGTGCAATCATTATTTTTTTTAATGTTGTGGCTGATTTTGAGAGGGATATTCACTAATAAATGTATGATGTATACCAACGAGGGCAGGCCAGTCTCTTCTCTTGGTGGAGGCAGTGCTCTCAGGAAGGTGGTGGTTGTCTGTCTTCTAAAAGTAGTATTAGAGGTATCCTGACCCTCCTCCAAGGAGCTACGAATGGCATCCTCACCTCTCCCACACACAACTTTTGAACTGAGTTAGGATGGGATACTTCGTAAAATGGAGCAATGGTTTGAAATGCGGTTTCTCACATCCAAAAGAGCCATGGCCTAGACCCCAGCTCACATTCTTATCAAAAAGTAGTCACAAGGATAAAATGCTGTAAAGAAAATATGCGTTAATTTGCTTTATGCTCTTATCAGTGCCACAGTAAAATATAAAAAAGTGAATGTGCTGTGAAGGCACATGAATTTTCCCTCGCCAGCTTCAGAGAAGTTACTGTGCCCCTGAAACATTAACTTCAGCATCCATCTTAACTTTGGTTATGGAACAATGACACAACCTTTTTAAGTTGCAGCATGTTTAGCATTCCCACCAGCTTCTCGGTGATGGATGTGGTAGTGTCACCCCTTGCTTTCAACTAATGCAGCATCTATGATGTGTGGGTTGTGGTTCCTATCTGCTGCAGCTCCGTGACACAAGGAACCAAGCACAAGCTAAGAAGTGGAATGTTAGCATTTTAAAATTATACTTTCTACTCTGCCACCAGTGATACCTGGAGCAACTTGCTCTCGGCAAACAAAGTAAGTGTTTTCCAATGCCCATGGTAGTTTGCAGATTTGCTTTCAGTGTGTCAGTGGTTTGTTAAATATCATGGTTAGCACTTGTGTGTTTTTTTTGTTTTAAAAAGCATGACTGATGTTTGGACAAATTCACAGAGAGGTCTACCAGTGGTTAAGTAGTGATTACTACTTTTGGAGACCTCCAGATTCAAAGCATGAGACTCCTTGTAGACTTTCTGGAGACGTCTGCTTAGCCATTGTGGGAAACAGAGTGCAACAAGGTGAGCTACTATTCAGTTTGTTTTTAAAGCTAAAGATGCTACATTAAGGACTCTCCATGTTTCACTCAAACTCCAAATAACTGGAAGTGGTGGCTAGAGAAATTGTTTTTTCTCCATTGGTCATAACACTAGAACTTGTGGACATTCAATGAAGCTGAATATTGGAAGATTCAGGATGGATAAAAGAAGGGTTTCCTTATACTGCACATAATTAAAACTGTGGAACTTACTCCGACAGGAGGCAGGAATGGCCAGCAACTTGGGATGGCTTTAAAGAAAGGTTTAGACAAATTATGGATTAAGCTATCAATGGCTGCTTGCAACAATGGTGATGTTCTGCCTCCATGGACAGAGGCATTAATGCTTTTGGCTGGAAACTGCAGGATGGGAGTGTGCTCTTGTCCTGCACATGGGTTTCTCCACAGGCATCTGATTGGCCACTGTAAGAGCAGGATAGAAGGCTAGATGGGCCATTGGTCATCAGTGGCAGTTCTTGCATTTGCTCCCCACTGGATCAATTTTTGATTAAGCCATTCACTCTAACTCCCAAGATCTTTCTTGGTTGGCCACTGCCAGCTCAGTAGGATTTGCATCTCCTGCCCCACCTATGTTGTGTCACACTTGCTTACGTGATATGATGTTTGTTGGATCACCCATATCCGCACATTCAAAAAACTCTTGTATCGCAAGAGTCTTTATTGAATTGTGACTTGATTTTCTTTCTTTGCTTGGAGTGTGTATGGGCTAGAAGCTTTCTGTTAGAAAATAGCAAGTGGTCAAACCAAAATGAACCTACCTAACCTTTACATCCTGCGTTCACTCCAGCACTATTAACTCATTTCAGTTTGGAAAAAAGCAATACTAGTGTAAAAGCTGTAAATTTTCAGTGCAAATCACATCTTTTAACACTAGTGCCCACTAGAGCATCTGGCAGATGATTTGCCTTTTCCCCCAAATCATATTTGCTCATGCTCTAATTTTACTGATTAGTATTAAGTTATGCAATGCAGCATGTTTAAAATGAATTGAGCGACTGCAAGATTCACAAATAAAGTAGGGGTTGGGGTGAGTTATGCACATGTTTCACACATTATGGGGTGTGAAAGTATTCTCACGTTTTTGCTTTCTACAGAAATGGCATCAATCTACACTCACTGCTGTGCTTTCTCTCTATGATAAAGGCCCAAAAGGCATTCAGATGCTCTAGAGAAGAGGGCCAGGGCTATGCTTCAGTCTGTTCTATCCAAGAATTTCACATGCTAACCACTTTAAGGCATAAAGCCAATAGCTGAGAAATTATCTGAATTTTTGGGAGTAGCGAGAATTCTTTAGGCAGGGAATACCATCAGATGAATTAGTACCTATGAAAAAATATGTGTAAGAACAGAGCACACACAAGGTTCACCTTGAACCTGTATTCCCACCGAAAGACTGTTCTTTTCATCTCCCTTTTATAATCCTTACTTAGTTTTCTTGATTCATATAGTAAGGAGGACAGAAAAATTAGTATTATTCTGCTTCTCATCCAATCAATCCAAAAAAGAGAAGGGAAGCTAAGTCTGGCAAATAAGAGTAATACTGTATTTCATGAGTCCAGCTCGGATTCGAAATGATGCTCATTCGCAGGAGGCAATATTTTCTGCAGTATATACAGTAGCAAGTGGAGGCTCCTCCATCACAAGGAAACAGAAAAGAGCCCAGCGAGTTCCATGAGCAAGTCTGTGCTCTCAACTTCCATACGCCTAAGAAAATTACACAACTGAGAGACTCCTTGTTAGCTGGAAAGACTTCAGAAGGCAGCTTTCCTGACCTCATGATCATCCCATTGCACTAAAGGGCAACAGGACTGAATCTGCCTTAATACAGGCAACAGCTGCAGTTATTAAGAGGCCTGCATCTGTAAAATCTGCAGGCTGCCTTTCAGAGCTCTGTGGGCTCTAGCTGCAGCACACAGCTCATCGTTTAACACTTGCAGTGTCCTCAAGGCAGGCAGATACCATCCCCATTAACACTGACAAAATAACAACCTTGGCTCAACAAAAATGTCTGCAGTCCTTTAAGTTAGCTCAACTTTTGTGTCTGCCTTCCCGTCACTGCTGCAGTTACCTCATGTGGCTACTGCAAGAGACATATCCCTCACTGGCACAGTCACAAACACTCCTCCAGAGTGAGCCAAGGCAAGCCTAAGATGCTGTGCAGAAGGCAGTATCGAGGTCCGATTGCTGCTGCAACATGACCCAAGGGAATTTCGCTACTAAAGCTGTGTGCGCACAGGTTAGGTCAGGCCATCATCTGGGCCAGTAAGACACTTGACAGTCAGAGGTGTTAGCACAGGCACACTAGAGGCAGAGTTTATTACACTACGCAGGCTAACAACCCTGGAGAAGAACCCCTGTGGTTAAGAATGTCAACCAGCTCCTTATAAAACAAAAAAATAAACCAAAACCCACTGTTACCCCCGTTCTCCTTTGGTCATTACAAAGCAAAAGAAATATTTAAGAGATTTATACAGAGTGAGAAGCTGGAAGGAAAGAAAAGACCCTCTGCCCATCCCTCCCCTACCTGGGCAGAAGACAACCTGGCCCACAGGTATGGTGTCCTTTAGCTGTCACAAGCAGCAAAACGTCGGGTGTTCTAATGTCAGAATGTTGGGGTATATTATTTCCAATAAAAGCAATATTTACCGAGAGCTGCCGTTTCTCCCCCTCTCTCGGGAGGGCAAACCATGGCCCCTCCCATCGGCCCTCTGGATGTAAAAGGGGTTGCGTGTGCGTGAGTGTGCAGTTTCTCCCGCCAGTGCAGACATACGGCGTGGCTGGCCGAGGCCACAGAGTCTCTGATCCCTCATGTGTACGCAGCAGTCTTTTAAAAAAAATATTGTATTATAGTAGGAATTTCTCTTTCCATCTCTGTATTTTGGGGAAATGTCAATCGTCCGTGAGGTCCTGCACAAAGAGAACTTCCGTGTGGCTGAGTCCAGCTTCTTGCAGCGTGGGTGGGTTGGGCCACTCCTCTGTCGGAAGGCAGGGCAGGACACGGCGAGGGAAGTTGGCCTCAATCTGGAACTTCTCCGGGCTCTCTTTCAAAGAGAATAGGAAGTCATGGATCACCTAAGGAGGTAGTAGACAGTTATTCACCAAATGACCAATTGCCTTACAACGGAGAGCAGAAAGCAGATCCTCACACTGCAGCACTCTTCTGTGTTTAGGGAAAGAATACCCAGCAAGATGGCCATTTTTTCATCTTAGATGAAGGCCCCCATGCAATCGCAACATACCTAATTTATATAAAATGTTACTTGAGCAATAAGTTTCCTCATATATCCACTGTTACTAAGAGCAGAACTTTTCATGGAACACTCGTGCTGAAGGAAATTTGGAGGAGATGGAACAGTGTGGGAGAAGGTGCTGGAGCCTACAGGGGGAATGGGGAACTCGAACTATCTCCACCCTCTTTCCTCCAGCAGGAGCCTCCATTGGATCTCAGTGTCTTGCGTGAATTGAAGGAGTCCTTATATTCATGGAAGGGACACTCGGGGTTCAACCCACTCCTTCCTAAGGGCCTGCATGATGCAACAGAGAGACAGCCTAGTCTCCATGTGGAAGATCCAGGTTAGAGTCCCTAATAAGTTATAAAGCAAAGTGAGTAGCCCAGGGTGTATTTCTTTAAGGGTAGATCATTGGTTAGGTTAAGATAAGAGGCTTTGCAAAAATGGTAAGGATATTACTGCATTGCCCAGCTCCACCATTCCTTCAGTTCTGCATACTGGGTCTCCCCTTTATCTGTATGAATCGCCAGCTGCTAAAGCAGATTCAGAGCTCAATTTCTGCTTCTCAAATAATTCTCAGCCACAAAATTTTGCCCCATCCTTACTGCTAAAGACTGTGTAAAATGGAATCGCCTCTCCACCCTGGAGTCATTGGGCATTTTGAAGACGATCTTGACACTTTCTGGGTCATCAGGATGCGGCTCTGGTGGAAGGCATTCAGATTTCCGTTCCTTCTCCTCCTGCAGAGTCTTCAGGGATAAAATGGAAATGTGAAGAAATGGCAGCAGCTCCAACAGTGTGACAAAATACAAATAAAGCTGTAGCCACTAGATCAGCACAGCAACAGTCAATGGAACTAAGCATATCAATAGTTACTGTCGCCTCATCTCAAATGGGCCTCAAATTTAGATTGCCAAGTCATATTCCAATATGCAGAATTCTGGCAAGAGCCTTTATAAGATTTGCATGAAGGTGTGGAGTGTTCATCAGTAGGAATAACCCAGCCAGTTACTGCATTCATTTGGAGTCAAAACGTTCACTCAAGAAATCACTCACTGGAACTCTTGCTAAGTGATGCTCTCTGTTGGCACTAACTAGGCTATACCCAAAGCTTTATCAGTCTTCCAGAGAATGTGTAGTATGTACACTTGTTTCTGGTGCCTTGGTCCAAAGGAAGGGAACTGTGAAGAACTGCATCCTGGGATGATGGAAAGTCTATTCTGAAAATACGAATTTAGGGCATCCTCCCACCCAATGGTGCCTGTAATGAGCTTCAACTGATAATTCTACACAAAGTTTATTCCTATTAAAACATTTTTTTCTGCACATATTCTAAAATAATCTATCTTTCAAATAGAATAATATGTGTTAATGGGAAACTTCTAGAAGAGGAAGACTTACTTGAAATCTCATACTCTAATGCAGGCACACAAAAAAGTGATGTGAATTATAACCATCAAGAGAATGGAAACTAGTAAATGGATCTGGCAACTAAACATTGTTGCTTTATTCTGCAAGTAACTCTGCTACTTTTAAATAAATACAGTGGTACTTCTAGTTACAAACTTAATTCGTTCCGAAGGTCAGTTCTTAACCTGAAACTGTTCTTAACTAGAGGCGTGCTTTCGCTAATGGGGCCTCTTGCTGCCGCTGTGCCGCTGGCACACGATTTCCGTTCTCATCCTGGAGCGAAGTTCTCAACTCAAGGTAACTCTTCCAGGTTAGCGGAGTTTGTAACCTGCAGCATTTGTAACTCAAGGTACCACTGTATAAATAAACTGTATTAATGGGGCAGGGGGAGAGAGAAACATTATGTGTGACTTGATCTGAATTCTCTAAAATAAACTACTGTTCACTGATCAGAATTTTAATGGATTAATTTACAGGATCTGAATCCTGGCTCATACTGTAATATAGATAGATAGATAGATAGATAGATAGATAGATAGATAGATAGATTCTTTATTGTCATTACACAAGTGCAACATTGCACAAGTGCAATGAAATTGGATGCCATCCCTTAAAAACAACAAAAGCAAAACAACAACAACAACCAAACAAACCACATTCCAGCCACACCCACACCCACACCCATCAAACTCCCAGGTCACACTATCGAGTTACAGCATTCAAAAAGGCCACAGCTCTTGGATAGAAACTATTTTTCAGTCTATTTGTCCTTGACTTGATGTTTCTATATCTCCTGCCAGAAGGCAGTAGTGCAAACAGACTGTATCCCGGGTGAGATGAATCCTGCAGGATGTTGTTTGCTTTCCTAAGACAACGGGAACCGTACAGTTCTTCCAAAGATGGGAGAGGATGACCAATAATCCTTTGGGCTGTGGTTATGACCTTCTGGAGCACCTTCCTCTCCCTAGCTGTACAACTGGAGAACCAAGCACAAATACAGTATGTGAGAATGCTCTCTATGGAGCCTCGGTAGAAGGACACCAGCAGTCTCTCACTCAGATTGTTCTTCTTTAAAAGTCTGAGGAAATAAATTCTCTGCTGGGCCTTCTTCACCAGAGCAGTGGTATTTGCGCTCCAAGTCATGCCCTGATCGATAGTCACTCCCAAAAACCTGAATTCCGCCACCCTCTCCACCCGTTCCCCGTTGATATACAAGGGCTGAATGTCCGCCTTTTTTTCCCTGTAATCCACCACCAATTCCTTGGTCTTAGCCGTATTAAGAGCCAGATTGTTCTCTCCACACCAAACACAGAGCCGCTCCACCTCGTCCCGATAGGCGGACTCATCCCCTCCTGAAATGAGCCCCACCACCGTAGTGTCATCAGCAAACTTGATGATTTTGTTGCTGGAATAGATGGCTGTACAGTCATACGTATAGAGAGTATAGAGCAGGGGACTCAACACACAACCCTGTGGTGAGCCGGTGTTAAGGCTAAGGGCTGTGGACATATGTGACCCTACTCTAACCCTCTGAGAACGTTCTGACAAAAAATCCCAAACCCAGAGACAGGTGGAGTTGGAGAGTCCAATCGCCTCTAGCTTGGACACCAGTCTATGGGGGAGGATAGTGTTAAAAGCAGAGCTAAAATCCACGAACAGCAGCCTCACATAACTCCCCGGCTGCTCCAGATGGGACAGAGCAGCATGGAGAGTGGTGGTGATAGCGTGAAATGCAGACTAACCAACTAGTAGTGGTCTTCCACAAACTAGTAACTGCTCCCATTTCCAAAGTTCCAGTACTAAATTTGCAGTAATATAAGGCCGTGTACAAGAGCCAGTCATTCCCACCTGCATTCATAGCTGAGGCATCTATTCTTATTATGAAAATTGCACCTGAGACCTGTGATTCACTGCTATTGACACATTCAATTCTCACCCGCCGCCGTCTCTCCTCTGCTAGCTTCTGCTGCTGCACCTCCTCCTCCTTCCTCTTCTTCTTTTCCCGCTCTTCCTTTTTCTTGCGGTCTTTCTCCTGATCAGCCCGTAATGAAGCCAGGTATGCCTCATCTTGTTGTTGTCTAAGGACCTGAGTTTGGTTTCTCTCTTCTCTAAGATAAAAGGGGAAATGTATTAGTGCCAACCTGACAAGAACTGCTACAACGCCTGAAGAAATTTCAGATATTTACTAGGGGAAAGATGTATTTCTAACTAGGAGGGTTGTCCCAGTGGTTCTGCATTACGACTAGGCATAGCAGCATTTTCTTATTTGCATGTGGGAACAGCAGCAGCTGCTGCTCCTTTTCCTTCCTGATACCAAGTAGTAGCAGCAGCTTCTACCAGTTTCTTGCTTGCCCTCTCCCTCTGTTCCATTTGCTGGCTCAGTGGAGTAAGTAGGTGGGCAGCAGCAAAGAGCAGCAAGCGCCTCCACTTGTGGACCTCTACTGGGCCCTTGCCCATGCTGACCTATGATGCTTGAATCTTAAGGTGCTTTGAGACGCAAGCAAGAATCTGGAAAAAATACCCCACGGCTAGTATCTCTAAGAAGACAGCCTTCTCTCCCTGTGAACAGCATCAGCAGTCCACTTATTCTTAATGACAAAGCAACCTGGTGAAATCAGCAGTATGCCAACTAGAGTTAAGAACTAGAGGCAATCTCTTCCCATCCAACACTAAGACACTATTGTTGAAAGCCTGCAAACTCTCTCAATCTGTTATATCCTACATTAGCAATCTGCCAGCAACATATATGAGCACGAGTCATATAATTAAACAGATAGCTGCAGTTTACGGGATATATATTTTTCTTGTCTTTTACTCTATGCCCAGATAATTAAGTCAGGTTGAGCAGTTGGTAGTTTTCCCACAGAAAAGGTAATCACAGATTTAATGAAGCACTGTAAGGTGGAGAGTGGAGATGGCATCTCTTGTTTTTGACCTAGTACCTTTCCAGGCGCTCAGATACCAAGTATGTCTGGTTGGCATCCATGATGAATGTCAGCTGGTTAATGAGGTCATCAGGTTGGATGAGTCCTTCTAACCTCCCAACTACGGTCATTCTACGATCTTTCAGCATGATCATTGCCAGGAATGGGTAGGTGTTCTCACGCAAAGCCTGTGACACTAAGACAAATGCATACAATAAGGTCAGCATTTGCAATCTTAGCATATAGGGCATTTACAAAGAGATGAAGCTGCATTAAACTCCGTCATACAATTTATCTAACCCACTATTGTCTACTCTGGAAGTGACATTCTATGGTTTTGTGAATTGTCTTTCTAAGCCCTGCTATCATAGATCTTTGTGTATCCAGGCATCAGGGATTCAACTTGGGACCTTCCAGAGGGAAGTCATGTGCTCTGCCACTGAGCTGTAGTCCTCTCCCTAATGCAACATGAAGACTATTCCAACTTTCAGCTTCTACAGTTCTTCTACACTTTTAAGAGAAAGTGGCCTTCAGTTCTCGACATTTGGGGTTCTAGTCCAACAGCAAATTCACACTGGAGATCTGGTATCAACCTTCCTAGAAAACCCGTGTTTTTAATGATCAGCAGCATCAGACAAAAGGAAACCTTTTCAAAATTCAGGAAGGAGGCACTAGAGAAAATATTAGAGAAAGCGATCATAATTCAGGGCAGCCTTCAAAACCTTAAGGCAATGGTCTCAATAGTTCTGACTTTAGTAAATGAAAATGCATTCACAAGCAGGGAGGAGGGAGTCATCTCAAACAGACATTGGGGAAATCAGACTGAATAATTAGAATTCAACAGTTTTCTGCCCATGAACCTCCACACACCATGGCATGTTTCCTGTCCAGTTTCTCATTAAACTAAGACACAAAGTTAATGTAACAGTGGCAGGGGACCTACAGCTTACAGACCCAATTGGGGATAGTAGGGGTCCTAATTTGGCACATGAGGCCATTTTCTTCAAGGCATGCCCCCTACCCGATTACATATATACGGCACCAGGAAGAAGATGGGTGCAAAGGAAGAATCCTGAGGCTTAAAATGCATTTCTGGTTGCTTGGCATGTGGAGCTTGTATCTGCACCTTTTAATTTGATGCCAAATGCAAGCCCCGTGGTTTCAGTCACTTGCCTCAGTTAACACTATGCACTAAAGCATTCTGCTGTTGTTTCTGAGCACTCTGCAAAGGCAGCTCCAAGTGTAGTATGCTGGAGTAATCCAAACTCCCTATGACTAAATCCTGTGTGTGAAGTAGCCAGATCAGCTTTCTCCAAAACAAGCATAGCTGCAACACCAGGCTAATCCACTTAAAGCATTCCTGGCCACAACTGCCACCTGAGCATCCAGCACCACACCCCATGCCACAAATCCAATTCTTCAATGGGAGTGCCGCAGATGGGCTGTATTTCTATTCCATAATCAACACTCATTTCCTAATAAGCAACAGCACTTCCATCTTTTATAACGCAAAGGCTCCTCTTCCACTCTCTGTACAGACACTGAAGATGTTGAGTGTCTAGGAATGCAACTTTGGGGGCAGATCCAACAATGTGGCCCTGCTCCTGTTTCAACATGTGAGTGACATGCAACTCACATGTGAGCACTTTAGAGTTGGGTGGCTCCAGCATATCGATGACTGGCACCTGCAAATCCCTCCTAGCTGTTTCATGTAATGGTTTGTTTCCCATATAGTAAAAGGGGGCAGAATAAAATACCAAACAGACACAACAGCTCATTTTGACAGCCTGATCCTAAACACATTTGCTTGACTATATCCCACCAGTTCAAAAGCATTTCTTTTCATTATATAAGATTACAGTTCAGGGCTGCAATCCAAGGCATACTTACTCTAGAGGAAGCAGCACTGATTAGAGTGGGCCGTAACTCTTAAGTAAACATGCTTAGGACTGGGCTGCAAGTGTTTATAAAATGTTACATTAGGGCAGAGTTGTAATCAAAACACGTACCTCTATATCCTTCTGGTTTATTTGTGGAACAAGCCCAGAAAAGCATCCTTGTATTTATGAGGGCGATCACTTCAGGTGCACAAAGGGTGTTGCTGTTTGGAAAGGATAAAAGATTAACTCACGTGAAACCGCACCCAGAACTCACGCCACCATTTATAATAAAAAAAATCTGAAGTAACCTACCGGCAGAATTCGTCAGTGTCTTGATGGTCATCACCATGAAGGTAAACAAGGAGGAAGCGTAGCTCCCTCTTTGCATCATTCAGTGCCTTGAGAGAAGAAACATAAGGATGTTTAAAGAGATGAAATCTGGACAATTTGACACTGTGCTCAAGTGAAAAAAGTAGTGTCAGGTCATCAGATCATAGCATGTACACAAAGACTATAACAGTGCTAATTTTTTTGCCAAATCATGCACAGCAAACCTTCCTCATTGGATAAGGAGCACTGTGGCTGTGCTAGACCAAGTAGTGAGTCTTTGATATGGTCTTCACCCAAGGCAGACTGTTCTATTATTAGCACTACTAGAACCCTGCATTGAAAAACTGAAGTTACTGTATTAGCAGAGTGATTCTTTTTCCAATACATTGTAACATAGTTAACAAAACGTAACTTCCAATTAAATATCTCAGGTTACTATCTTATATTACCTACAATATATGTCTACAACATTTTGCCTCAAGGGATAACTCAAGATTACTCTTCCAAGAATCTCCACTTCAAGACAGGACAACACCACGTAACTCTTTGACATCTCTTGTACCAACCTGACTGTATGTTCCCTGGTAGAAAACAGGATGTATTCTTCCAAATTTTTCTTCAAACATATGAATAAATGAAACAATATCACCAACAGGGTCAGTGACCCGACTACGAGGATCAGGGCGTATGAAACGCAAAGCAAACCTAGGAAAGAGTATAAAATTGAAATATCAGCTACTGGTTACTCTAGCACCTTCAGAACATGAGTGGGATGATTTCAGTTTTACATTTGTTTATTTATATATGTTTCTATCACCCGTATTTACAACACAAAAACCCATATTAAAGATTTCGTAACAAAAATAAACCATGCCACAATTGTTGTGATATTCCAAGTAAACACCTTTGTTTAGAAACATTGTCAGACCGTACCAAGATTTCCAGAGCCCAGCAAGTTTGCAAGATTTCCAGAGCTAACTTGTCTTTATTTTATATTGCTAAACTTTGTTTTGCAATCATCTAATGACTAGAAACAAATAAATGACCTAATCAATGCCTGAGAACGACAAAGTGGGCCTTCAGAAATTGGCCACTAATCTACAAGTAAACCAGTATGTAGTCTCCTGCCCACATAGAATATTACCTTAACTAAGGAGTAGTGGCAAACTTCAGAATAAAGCAATAAACTCAACATGCAAACTCAATAAACTCAATATGCAAACATAAACAGGTGTGCACTTACCTAAATATATCAAGTAATGTGTAATATGTAAATCGGAATGGAAGCATTATCAAATAGTAACCCCAACCTAACAAGCCCTGAAATGACAAAGAGAAAGTTAGGTCCTTATCACGGCATTCCTTTGAAGTACAGTGGTACCTTGGTTTACGAACAGCTCTGTTTATGAACTATTCGGTTTATGAACTCCACAAAACCAGAAGTAGTGTTCCGGTTTGCGAACTTTAGCTTGGTCTATGAACAAAAGCCGAACGGTGGAAGGGCACCGGCGGCAGGAGGCCTCATTAGGGAAAGCGCGCCTTGATTTAAGAATGGATTTCAGGAACGGATTAAATTTGTAAACCGAGGTACCAATGTACCAGCTTAAATTTATTTTATCTTGAAGCAGCTATGTTAATGAAATATTTTAGCACACATTTGGAAACTGATGTCTTGCTATTTAACCTCAGAGATACAATTCCTAGATGTTGGCTCTCATCAGCAGCAAGTGTTTTTCTATTCCTTTCCCCCACCCCTCACCCCAGCTTGAGGCATATTGAAATCATTACCAAATGTTTGGCTTTTAAGTATCATTTTCCTTTGCTGTTCTGCTTTTCGTTTTTACAACAGGACAACAAAAGTAACCACACAGCCTCTTATAGAAAAGAAGTCCCCATTCAAGGTAACATCTGTGCTCTCCATTACCAAGAAAACCTGCAGGTCATACCTCGGGTTAAAGACGCTTCAGGTTGAGCGTTTTCAGGTTGCGTCCTGCAGTGACCCGGAAGTAACGGAATGGGTTACTTCTGGGTTTCGCCGCTCGTGCATGTGCAGACGCTCAAAATGACGTCACGCTCATTCGCAGAAGCGGCGAATCGCAACCCGCGTATGCGCAGATGCTGGTTGCGTTCTGCTCAGGATGTGAACAAGGCTCCGGAACGGATCCCGTTTGCATCCAGAGGTACCACTGTAGGTGCTTTACGGTTTCATAGAACTGACCACAGAGAACAAATGCTTCCCTAGTTAAGCTAATCTCAGTTATAGAACTTGCCCTTGGTTGCGGCCTTGAAACAACATAGCTGTAGATCCGGTGGTCAGCAGTGTTGACCTGTAGCGGTCTAGAAGGTGGTGGATTGAAGACACTTGGGACACCCTCTTGCTCATTCAATCGGTCCTGAACAGCTGCCTATGGAGGGAGTAACAAGGACTGGTTAGCATATTTTACCTATCGCACAGAAAATTCTTTTAGAAAGTATATAGACAAAAAATAAAAGGATGACTAAGATATTTAATACTGTAGTCAGGAATACAGCTTTGCTGAGCTCTTTGCATCATCCCCTGGTCATCAGACTTCCACAGAGCAAAAAATAAAAATACGGATTTATTCAAATTAGGGAAAATGCTAATTTTATATAATCAATATCAGTAGAGGCTGCAGAATGCGATGTTTGTGTGTGCAGAAGTCTTGGAGAGCTAGTGTGGTCTAGTGGTTAAGAGCGGTAGTCCCGTAATCTGGGGAACCGGGTTTGCGTCTCCGCTCCTCCACATGCAGCTGCTGGGTGACCTTGGGCCAGTCACACTTCTCTGAAGTCTCTCAGCCCCACTCACCTCACAGAGTGTTTGTTGTGGGGGAGGAAGGGAAAGGAGAATGTTAGCCGCTTTGAGACTCCTTAAAGGGAGTGAAAGGCGGGATATCAAATCCAAACTCCTCCTCCTCCTCCTCTTCTTCTTCTTCTTCTTCTTCTTCTTCTTCTTCTTCTTCTTCTTCTTCTTCTATGCCCTCTGCAAGGGTGGTGCAGAGGATGGTAACAAAAGAAGGGGTCTTTTCAGGGGTGGCTCTGACTTTGGCCTGACTTCAGAGGCTCATAGTAATGGACCAGAGGCTTCCATTAGTTGAATGGGGAAGGAACCTTTGTATATCCACCTTCCCCAACCACCCATCCACACCCCTGCTCCAGAGGGATAGTGGGAAGTTCCACAGAAGCATATTGGATCAAACAGCCTTTTGTCAGAGGAGAAAAAGCACTGGATACCATCTACTGTTGGTAAGCAACAAGTGCAACAAGCAAGCAAGCCCCAAGTGAGACAGTACCTCTATGTTCCAGTTGTGTTGTTCCAGTGTATGACGGCACTGGTCCATGGACTCTATGCCAGTCAGGTCCTGGGGGCAAGAAATGGGGTGGAATAACTTAAGTCAAAACAATAAACAATACAGTCCTCAAATCAAATTTTATTTTGTTTCTCATTTAAGCCGCTTCCATTCGGAAATCAGAATTCAACAAGGCATTTGTAAACAAACTGCCTCACAAAAGGAGCAAACATCAAATTTTGTGAGTCTTGAGATTCTCTTTCCACAAGACAATCGGTCACACTAGAACCTGAGAAACCAGGATTCAAATTCCAACTCGGCCACAAAGCTCACTGGGTGACCCTGAGCTAGTCACTGCCTCTCAGCCTAAACTACCTCACCGGGTTGTTGCGGGGATTAAATAACGGAGGGGAGAGCCATGTACGCCACCTCAAACTCATTGGAGATAAAGGTGGGATATAAGTGCAATCAATCAATAGAATAAAATTATTCTGATTTCTCCTTCACCTCTCTGAGCTCTCTTATTTCTAAAGAACAGTCCTACTAGAGTTACAGCACTGTGATTAAACACTTTACTGCTTTTCATTAGCACTTCTTTTTCCAGTTTATTTTGAGCTTTTAATTTATTAGCATTCTCTGTCCAAATTGTGATTCATCTCCAATCTGCTCTTTGCAGACGTGAGTTCCTACATTTACCATCAGAATAACAGTAGGTATGCTTTCAACCAAGGATATATTGCCACTATATGTAATGCCACACTGCACTAACAGAATGCATGCAGGCACACAGAAATAATTCAACAGAAGCCCTCAGGCTGTAGCATTCCACTCAGCTAGTTAGGCTGGTATTCCTGGTCTTGTTTCATCTTTGTCAGTGACGTAGCGTGGGGGGTGCAGGGGGGGCCAGCCGCAACGGGCGCAACATCTGGGGGTTAGGGTTAGGGGGCGCAAATCCACGGGTTTGGGGGGCGTAAATCCACGGGTTAGGGAGAGCAAATTACTTGCCTTGCCCCGGGTGCTGACAACCCACGCTACGCCACTGATCTTTGCTCAACATTCAATTGTGCTGGACATGTGAGGTAACAAGCTTTGCTCTGCAAAGCAGTGAATTATTGTCCAATTAGTTCTTCAGAGATAATTTCTTATAACATTCCTAGTTAGCAGCATAATACTTAGAAGAGCGTAATTCTTCCTCTCACAACACTGACAGAGCAAGTCTCACAAATAAGCTTCGGAACAGGATTTACAATGCTCATTCCCTAAAAATTCAACTAATTTAAATGCCTTTCTGAAACATATTCCTGAATGGGCAAGTGCACTTACTGCTTCTTCACATTGCTAAACTGACAGTTGACCTTTTCGGTGTGCTTAAAATGGTACTGCTGCTTACCAATCTGCAAAGTTCAAAAGCTCATTTGCACTCTGAGACAGCTAGAACTGCTGCAATATGCAGTAAAATTGGATGCCAGAATTTTCTCTGTTCAAAAGTATGTAAAGGACTGTAGCAGCTTTATGTGACAAAACAAACTCTACACAACAGTGTTTTCATACAGATCTCAATAGGGGGGTTGGGCATTTCAAACTATACACAATTTAGCAAGAATCCCTCTTTAAAACCCTCTTTTCTCCCTATAGGTGTAACATAATGCAGTTGTCGTGTCTTGTAAGCTTTCTTCCTCAGAGCCACCATTACAACAGATGGGGACAACAGCCTACATGTTTCCATGTCTACTGGATTGCCATGCAAGTGTCAAACCTGGTATATCTTCTGCCAAATTTGGCATTCTGAGAATCTCAGCTTTTGTACTAATGTGTCTGTGTGTATAACATTTTTCACAGTTATCTGTAACTACTTTACTCAAGGTCAGAATGAAAAACAGGCACAAAACTAACTGCTAATGCTGTTCTCTTCAGTGTTTTTTTTTAAATACTATTTTTATTAGTTTTAAATTACAGTCCAAGAATAGCCTCATTATAACAATACCAATTTTTAATACAATTATTAATACCAATCATGCAAATACAGAATTATATAATTTATTTAAGGTGCCCCCCTGCATACTAGATTTGATGATTTTCTTTAATTCTGCGTTCTAAAGTCTAACTAGTTTCAATTACATTCCGGTAATAATAATAATAAATAATAAAATAATAATAATAATAATAATCCCTTATACAACAACTGCAATATTAGTAACTTCTATTCGTATTGACACATTAAATGATTTATAAAGCTTCAAGTGAGGAACTCAAACTATATCCTTGTTCTTCCCGTGTGTAGCAATTATTCTGTCTGTAGCATTTCTTCTTGTCCTTGTAAGATGTTATGTCTCCCCACCCCCACCCCACCCCACCCCACCCCACTTGTTGCTGTAATGCCTAGGGTGGAGCTGATATGCCATTGT
Source organism: Podarcis melisellensis (assembly GCF_964234715.1). Taxonomy (NCBI): domain Eukaryota; kingdom Metazoa; phylum Chordata; class Lepidosauria; order Squamata; family Lacertidae; genus Podarcis; species Podarcis melisellensis. Next base: position 66,619,878 of record NC_138529.1, on the reverse strand, counting down.
TGTTCCAGAAATTTCTCCATCGCTCTGTCCCATGCTTCGTTGTTTAGCACTGAGAACTTTAACAACAGCTGCAAAAGTTGCTCTGTCCCAGTAAATAAACTGTTTTCACCATTTTTCCTCTCGGCCTGGGAAGAAGAGAGGTCTGTCAAACTGCAGATGACTCAATATGGAATCTTGGCAGCTCACAAACTCCTTTCATCCTTTCTTCCAGCTAAAGATATATGGCCAATTATCCTTCCAATTACCGTATTTTTCGCCCTATAGGATGCACCGGCCCATAGGACGCACCTAGTTTTTTTTTGGGGGGGGGGGAATCAAGGAAAATTTTTTTATTTCACCCCCAGGTTTGCGCAGCCATCCCCAAGCTAGAAGAGGGAGACCGAGAGCTCCGTCTCCCTCTTCTGCCTTCAGGGACAGCCTCTCTAGCCTCCGTGGGGCAGCGGCTTGCCCCGCTGTCCCCCGAGTTTGTGGGGCTGGTGGGGGGGAAGAAGCAAGCTTGCTTCGCCCCCCCGCCAGCCTCCAGATCAGGTCGGGGAACAATGGGGTGGCGGCGCTCCGCCTCCCCGTTATCCCCCGAGCTTGTGAGGCTGAAATAATGCTTTTTGTTCATTTTAGTTTTGCAGTAAATGAAAATGTTTAACATTGCAGTAGAATATGCCCCTTGTGGTCAACTGTACCATTCATTCCGATGGGTTTTTCTGGTTAAATGTCCAACAAATGATTTTACTAATAAAGACAATGAATAAATACCTTTGTATGTATATTTCTAACACAAGAGTATTTACTGCTTTGAGGTGCAATTCAGAAGGTGCTTAGACAGACACACTGAGCCAAGCAGAAAGGAGAGTGGACCCACAGTAGACACAAAGCAGCAAGTGGCACTGAACTACCTGATCCAACGTGGTTCAGTGCAAAGCGAAGATCAGTCAAGTTATTTTAGCATTAGAGACAGAAAATCCCACAAGTCCGTCTTCCCCTACCTTCCCCATATGCCATGGACCCAAACCTGACCAGGCTTGCAACTGGTATTTAGTAAAAACTTACACATGCTAAATGCATTCATACATTTAACATCACGTCTGGTTTTGCTCTATGTCATACAAGTGAAACATTTCCAAGAAGCCTGTAACTAGCTCTGCAAACTAGCTCCCAAACTATTGCCAAATTCCAGAGAATTATGTTTCCAAGGTGAGGAGCACCTGACTCTAACAGAACAAAAGCCTTTGCCAGGCTAAGAATTTGTTCTTGTACAAGTGCAGCAATCAAAGACTGAACATGATATAGATGACAGATACAATTTGGTAAAGTTTCTCAGTTAATTTAAAGAAGTTGTTTTTCTGGATACCAGCTGCAGGTTCACTTTTAAGTTACAGATGGGATATTCAATGGTATTATCAATAAAGTTCCAAGTTTTAATTCTCAGTTATTAGTAAGAGCACTTATTACCATGGGCACCAAATCCTTTAATTTTGTGGTGAACCTACAGACCATACATACATGGCTAGCTGTCGGCCAGTCCAATCAGCACCTCCATAGGTAGGAGGCAATCCAGTGCTGGACAGTCTCCTGACTGAAGAATACCTTTGAAGGTACAGATCAGACTAGCCAACAGCTGACCCAGTCTTTCACTTTGAAAGGTACAGATGTGGACCTCATTCTCTCCACCCACATCGTGTGACACCGGACTTGACAGAAAATGTTGTCAGCCCTTTGATTCAAATAAAATTCAAGAAAAAAATAAACCTCTCAGCGTTCACCCCTCATTTCTACTTTAATAGTAGCTAATTAAGTATTGTTTTACATATTTTTCAAGTCACCATCCAACACTTGTTTGGTTCAGAGCTGGCCACTTCCATTCTAAACAATGAGGGAAATACACAGAGACAAGAATAGCATCTACATAGGATGTACAAAGAAAATAAAATTCCATTTATCTGGAACACTGTACCTATGCATGAAACTGAGCCTTATAACAGTGATATGCAGACTCTTTAATACAGGGTGCAGAATCTTCTCAGCCCAAGGGCCACACTCCCTCAGGGGCAGCTTTCCAGAGGTTGCATGTCAGTGATGGGCAGGGCCCAGAACAAACGTCTGCAGGGCAGCAGATGTGAATCTTATCTTTTTACAACAAGCTACATTCCAGCTACATTCCAGGGGACACAGGTGGCGCTGTGGGTTAAAGCCTCAGCGCCTAGGACTTGATGATCGAAAGGTCGGCAGTTCGAATCCCTGCTGCGGGGTGCGCTCCCGCTGCTCAGTCCCAGCGCCTGCCAACCTAGCAGTTCGAAAGCACCTCCGGGTGCAAGTAGATAAATAGGGACCGCTTACCAGCGGGAAGGTAAACGGCGTTTCCGTGTGCAGCTCTGGCTTGCCAGAGCAGCGATGTCACGCTGGCCACGTGACCCGGAAGTGTCTCCGGACAGCGCTGGCCCCTGGCCTCTTAAGTGAGATGGGCGCACAATCCCAGAGTCTGTCAAGACTGGCCCGCACGGGCAGGGGTACCTTTACCTTTACCTTTACATTCCAGCCAAGTAAAAAACCTGAAGTTTCTACACACCTCCATCTGGGCAACCAAGAGACATTCTTAGGACACATTCTAGCCAGACAAAAGCACTTGAGGAGGGAGCAGAGCCAGTGTGGAGTAGGGCCTAGGCAGGCCTAGAAATCAGATAGAGAGGCCACATTTATCTCCTGGGCTCAAGGTTCACCACGCCTGTTGTAAAATATTTTTGAAGGAAGGTCTGGAAATACATTACTTTAGACTAAATGCATATATGGTCACTCTCTTCTCCCCATTATAGCCAATTTATGTTTCTAAAAGAAGTCTTAACAAAACCATATATTTTCGAAATTCCCATCATTTCAAATGTATGTAGATAGTGTCAATATACACCAGATCAGCAGTACAGTCACCTGCTCAGCATCTGTTCTAGGTGAGAAGCTGAACAATAACCTGCACCTACTTGCCTATTATACATTTCCTATTATAATGTCATAGTATCATTTTTTTCTGGGCCAAGTGAGTGGTAATATAATAGCAATATTTTCAGTTCTCCCTCCATCTCTTTATTTCAGACAAGCAAGAACAGAGCCACAAGAGCCACTGGCCCAGTACTATATCCCTCCACCCCAAACTGCCTCACTTTTTTTACTCAAAAAAGTGAAGTACAGTGGTGTCTGCCTCACATCAATGGTGAGTTAAAGATAAGGTGAGGTAAAGGACACCTGGACCATTAAGTCCAGTCAAAGGCAACTATGGCTCTAAGTGCCGCCACCTACCAACTGGCATTTCAAAATGCAACAAACAAACACTGCAAAGTATGTGGCATTTATCAAATGCCCGAATATGGCTTAAACTGAATAATCTCTTCAAAGTAGTACAACTAAGGTAATTTAGCAGCTTTAGAAGCAAAGAGAAAAGAAGGATTGGAAACTTAGAAGAATGAGGGGTGTTTGAAGAGTACTGCTGTGTATGGGATAGGCACTTTAGACTTGCAGTTAGTACATTTAAGAAATAGTGAACATTACAATTTGATTTAATTGTTAATATATTGTGATTATTCAAAACAATAAAGGGAGAGCTTTCACCCCAATGTGCTCTCCCAAAAGGCAAAGACAAAAAAACCAACTCTCCTCCAGAAGACAAGAATTGCCTAAGACCCCTGACAAAGAAATGTCAAATATAGGTATAACAAGAGAAAATTGGACCTTTGGGGGAGGGGAGACAGAGTAGTTGCTGTTCTTCCTCAGCCCCATCTCCATCCAGCTCCCCTACAACAGTGTGTGGATTTTTTATGAAATGCTCAACTCACCGTCAATAATTCTTACTGGAACCTCCCACTTCTGTCAGCAGTGAGAGAATTAAAAGTTGCAACCATGCTAAAAATGTCAGAGCAGTACTAGCATTCTCCACTACAGTCATGTATGGAAGGTTATAATGTTAATAGAAACTGAAAGGTGCGGGAGGCAGTCTTGCCCATGACTTTAAAAGAGCAAAACGCCAATGAAAGCATTCAACTCTGGCTAAACAGAAGGCCACTTGTGTGAAGAAATACCACAGTTTAAGTTATAAGCCATCGTGGGAATGAATCCCCAACATAGTAGTAGTAGTAGTAATAATAATAATAATAATAATAATAATAATAATAATAATAATAATAATAATTTATTTGTACCCCGCCCATCTGGCTGGGTTTCCCCAGCCACTCAGGGCGGCTTCCAACAAAGATGAAAAATACTTTTAGGAAATGCTTTCTACTTTTAGGAAAGTCCAAAATATACTCTCTCAATTGTTTATGCCAAGTGGTGCAAGTCAGTTTAAGGCTCTCTATGGAATACTAAAGTGCAGGAAGAGGGAGGAAACAATCTCTTTTAAAAACAATTACAAAGAATTGCAAATGTTGCTCCGTGCTCTAAAGACAGGGCAGAATCTTATGCACTCATACTTGGCAGTGGAGACTACTGGAATCGGTGGAATTTACTTCCAAGAAAATATGCTCGACTGGGCGCTATAGGAGCTTGTAATTGGGATTCTCCTCGCCTCTTAGAGCAACCTTTAAAAATAAAAAAAGCGGGGGGGGGAGCTCCTTTTTAATAATCAGCTTAGCAACCGGGATGTCCCTCCCCCATACAGGTGTACTGACTCATTTCCTGTTTGTTGCTCTTAACCATCACAACGCATAATATCTGCGGGTGATTATTTATTTAAATAGTACGCTGAGGAAGAGCACAAAACAGCGAAGCAAGCTTAACTGCTCGCAGGCCGACCCCACGGACTATACGTTGCTGGTTCCCACCCCGCGGCCATACCCGCGTTGCAGGGGGGTGGGAGGGAGGTCCAGGCGGCGGCCTCCCTAGGCTGGCAGCCATCAGGCCACCGATGGTTAGGCCGAGGCCGCTTCCGCCGAGCGCCCCCTCCGCGCCCCGCCGCCACCCCCCACCCAGCAGAAACCTCAGGCCGGCCAGCCTGCTCTCCTCCGCCCCACAACCCCCGGCGCCGCCCGCTCCTCTTGGCCGCCCGGCGCGCCGGGAACCCACGCGAGGGCGGAGAGGGGGCCCAGCCTCCCGCCCAGGCGGCCGACCTGGCTCAGCCCGCCGCGCCCCCCTCCACCGGCCGCGCCCGCGTCCAGCACCTGGAACTGGAGCAGCTTCTCGGTCTGTTCCGCCGACAGCTCCCGCTCCTCCGGAGCCGCCATTTTGCTGCTGCCTCTGACCTGCAGTTGCGTCACTCCGCGGAAGTGACGTGACAATTCGAAACTTCCGATCGCGTTCCGCGCGCGCCGCCGCCGCAAAGAATAAAATAAAAAGAGGGGAGTAGCTAGTGAAAGCTCACAGGGATTGGGGGAGGGGAGTTATAATGCAGAATTTTCCGCTCCTTCTTGGTGCTGCGTGGTTCGTTGGCTTTTTTTTGTTGTTTCCTCTGAGAGGAAACTAGTAACAAAAGTTAATAGTTGCCAAACTTTGGAGAAATCTAACTTTCAGCAGCCTCCTCACCCAGCAATAAAGGCAACAGCGAGGACAGGAACTTATTCTCTTTACAATTTCGTCTGAAATGTGTGTGTGTGTGTTAGTTTCAAAGTATTTTAGAAGCATGCTCCCCGTTACCCTTCTGCGGCTTGGAGGGATGTGGTTGGGGAACAGCAGCTGGCAACACTCTTGCATTTTAGCACGCTGCTGGTACCGCAGTTTAGAAAAGTGGGGCTACGAGGCTGGTTTGAAGCAGCAGCAGCAGGAAAAGGTCAATCTTAAATTCCTCCCTCCCAGCCCAAATCATGCAATGCACGCACGAGCCTTGTGCGATACCGACACCTTACGCTTGGGGACGGGGAGAGTTTTTAAATCCCGTGCCAGGTGGAACACAGACACAAAAAAGGATTTCAGACTAAACTCGGAAGCTGATTGTGCGCGCAAGCCAATTTCTACGAGTCTGTGATCATATCCATGTGTCACATTTGCACGCGCCCGCATCTGGCTTCCGGTTTAATTTGGAATCTCCATTTTACACCTTGGATGCAGAAGAGCCACGTGGTTGTTTGCCAGTGAGCGAAACGCAAGGGGTGTTTGCATTTAGTGCGGTGACAGCGCATTGCATCCGTATCAGATACGTTTTGCAAGGGAAATCATGCAGCACTGCCTGCTGTTAGCGGAACAGCGTGTTGATTTTGAATAATGTAGGCATGGAAGCAGATTTAAAGTTGAGCCAGAACCCATCCCTACAATCTGCAAGGAGGCTTACAATAATATAACAATTTGCATCCACAATAACGCAGCAATGCAGAGTAAAACAGAGATAAAATGGCACTAAAAAATTAAAGCAACTTACAAAAGGATAGAAATGCCATTATGGCAAAGCTTGAAGTCAGTGCTACTAGGAATAAAGGTGCTAGGAGAACTTCCCAAAGGAAGGAGTCTCCAAGCTAGGTGCCACAATAGAAAACACCTTAGCTTGGATAGCTATTCACTTAGAAGCTATGTCGGGAAAGGGGAACATGTGGGTCTCCTGGTGTGGCTGGACTCACATGAACTTAAGGTATTATGGACAAAGGCCAAAGTCTCAAGGATGGGAGATGTAGTCCTGCAACACCTGAAGGGCCACAGGTTCTTCATCTTTGAATGATTCAGATTGTACAAACTGCCAGACTTGGGTGCATGCAGTGGAGCTTCTCCTATCCTGTTTCCTAGCCCCCCACTCCACCCTCAACATTAGCTCTGGAGGGTTGGAATGCCCCCTGGAACAGATTTTTGAAGTGGAGGGGGGGAGAGAAGAGGTAATGAAAGTTCTATTGTGCCTGGGGAACCCCACTGGTGCATCACTGAGGGTGTATGAGCTGCTGTAGGGGGAGAAGATGAAGGGAAAATCCTGTTGTATGAGTGGAAGTCTTTTTCCACTGACACAGTGCCACTATTGGATACAGCACTATGCCTATGGTGCACACACACTCATCCATTTCTGCCACTCAGAATGAAAAGACTCACCTTTCAATGATTTGCCTTAGTTCCAAGTTCCTTAAACAAACTTGGACCTAAGTCTTTGCTATTGCAAGCATATGTGATATGAGCAATATCATACCCTCCAACATTTCTCCAATGAAAATAGGGACGTCCCATTCCATAATAATAATTTTACTATTTATACCCTACATATCTTACTGGGTTGCCCCAGCCACTCTGGGCGACTTCCAACATATATAAAAAACATAATTAAACATTAAACATTAAAAAACCCTTCCCTATACAGAATAGCCTTCAGATGGCTCAGGGGTTGGATAACTCCATACCCTCCAACATTTTCTCCAATGAAAATAGGGACGTCCTAAGGAAAAGCGGGACATTCCAGGATTAAATCAGAAACTGGGATGGCTTCTCTAAATCGGGGACAGCCCTGGAAAATAGGGGAACTTGGAGTATCTGCAATATTTTACCTGTCTGTCTGGGGTAGCTTCTGAAGTTCTGGTTATGAAAGGTGAGCTCGGGAGTCTGAACTGTAGTCCCACCTCCCCGGGCAGAATTTCAAATGCCCTTTATTTGCAAGCGTTTATTGCTTCTTTGTGGGAATATTAAAGTTTGGCCAAGGGGCACAGATGGCTGCACCACTATATATCTGCATTATTCCTCCTCTCCCTGGACTCAGTGGCCCATGTGGGTGAGTTGGCACCAGATTATCAGATGCCTCTTGCAGCCCACTGGCTCCCTTGCCTAGACCACCTGGCCACTCTTGCTGTCAGTTTCTGAGAGAGTGAAAGCTTTGTGTTCTGTTGATGTTGAATTCAGCAGAAAGGGGAAAGCAGACAGAAGCTGAACACAGTGGCGTAGCGTGGGTTGTCAGCACCCGGGGCAAGGCAAGTACCGGTAATTTGTACTCCCTAACCCGTGGATTTGCGCCCCCCTAACCCTAACCCCCAGATGTTGCGCCCGGTGCGGCCGGGCCCCCCTGCACCCCTCACGCTACACCACTGGCTGAACAGCAGCAGCAAACAGAACAACAACAAACTGAACAGAGAAAAGAGAGAGGAGAGAGAGAAGAGGTCATGCAGAGGAAAAAAGTTAGAAGGAAATACTAAATTTAAAATGTGACAAAGTACTTAACATGCATTGCATTTCATGTTTGTATTGCTTGCATTGCCTAAAAAATGATAGGGTTTTTGTAATAACTAAGATTTATGAACATTGTACTGAATATATAATTTTTACAACCTTGATTAGGGCTGGCTCGTATTTTCTTTTTCTTTCAAATCACCATTTTCATATGATTAATGTAGCAGTGTGGTTCTCCTGAGTTAAAAAGAAATGTAAAAGTCAGATTAAGAAATTTTAAAGCTATGCACTCCTGGTCTATTAAGGTCAAATGACTTGTGATGTTAAATGCATCTTTGCAAGTAATGTGCATTTTTAAAAAAGCAGTGGTGTGGGGTAGGGTAATAATGACCTGAATCACAGCAGATACAGAGGGAAGGTTTAACCCATTCCTCCCCTGCCATGTTATTGACAAAACATGCTCCTCTGAAGCTACTATTTGAATTGGGAAGAAAGCTTCCATTGGCATCAGTACCCTTTATTTATCTGAAGGCAGACAGTCATCTTGAGAAGCAAGTCAAGGTGATCTTGGAGTGGCTCATAAAATCATAGATCTGTAGAGCTGGAAGGGATCCTGGGAGTCATCTAGTGTAACCCCCTGCAATGCGAGAATCTAAACTAAATCATAGTTACTTCTGTTGTGACTGCCAACATTTGGCAGAGGAAAAATAAATAAGTTAATTCACCTATATTAGTGATAGGGGAATCAGAGGTTCATAGTGGGCAAACCAATTGAAAGTCATTTCCATGAAGCCTGGTGGCCAAGTAATTTTGGAAATTGTAACTTCTATTTTCTTATAGCTTAGGAAGTACCCTTTCACATTCTAGTATTTTTAATTTAGATCATTATTATCATCTTTATCATGATGATGATGCAGTGATTTTTATGGTTTGTGAACTAATGAAAATTTGTCCAGATGTTGATTGCTTACATTTAAAGCACATCCCCCCCCCCAAAAAAAGAATCATGGGAACTATAGTTTATTTTCACAGAGCTACAGTTCTCAGCACCTTAACAAACTACAGTTCCCTGGATTATTGGGGTAGGAGAATTTTCTTTAAATGTATTATGTGTATATAACACATAACATATGGTGCGTTAGCATCAAAGGGTGCCATTCACCAGCTGTCCAGCACGTGAATTGATAATTACATGACTGACTGCATTTTTTGAAAAAACAAGCTAATCTTTAGTAGTAATTAACTACCTAGAGAGTTCCTTGAAAGATGGCAGCAGATGAGGCCTGGTGATATTCCAGAGGCCCTGTTATAAACAAAATCCTACAATATATTGCCACCGATAATATTTATGTGTCACAAAATAGGCCACCACTAGAGGTCAGTAACATACAACTGTCATTTAATCTTGCCTGTAGCCAGCTATGCCTTTCAGAGCCCTGATGTGGAATGCATACGAAGGCTTGTGAAAGCATATCATTAGTGAGCACCAGTGCCTGAGTTGCAATCCAACACTGCAGAGAAATAACACCATGCATGTGGGATTCTTATAGATGCAATTGTGGAGGGCTTCACTAACTAAGCATAAGGAAATCAATATATGTTCTGCACATCACAATTTATGTACACTGATAAGCTGATCTATATAATTCCAACATTTGTTTACAAAAATAATAAACAAGCTCAGAAAAAGGCCTTTTCAGTTCCCTAAATTGCAGAAAACATGACATTACATGCTAACACGGCAGGTGACTTGTGGAGAGGGATGGCAGGCAAATATCTGAGTTTTTCTGCCACTAAACTCTTGATGATAAGCAGCAGTGAAGTTCACTGGGCTGGGATGTCCCCACATGGAAACAACTGGGTGAGCCAATTTTTATCCAGTGGCTCCTTGATTGAGCAGTGAAGTGCAAAGGCAAGGACAGTTTGGAAGAAAAGAGCACCAAGAATGTTTTAAATCAAATTACACTCATGTGGTGTAGTGGTTAGAGGGTTGGACTAGGACCTGGGTGACCAGGGTTCGAAACCCCATGAAGCTTGCTGGGTGACCTTGAGGTTCAAATGGAGAGGGAGAAGAACAATGTGCACTACGTTGAGCTCCTTGGAAGAAAGGTGGGGTATAAATGCATAGGGATGCCCTTGAAGATGGTCTGGTAATTGCAGCTGGTGCAGAATCCAGTTGCTTGGGTTTTGAGTGGTGTTATGAAAGGGGATCCTCTTTCACTGATCCTTATTGAGCTTCTGAACCCAATTTAGGAGTTCATACTGGTGAATGAAACCTTGGACATCCTGGGAACCAAGTTCTCAATGGAACACCTCTCCAAATATCTGCTGGACTGAGCTTTCAGATCACCAAGGGAAGTCCTGGTTGTGATCCCACCTACAGCAGTGGTTCATGATGTGAGGGCATGATTTTATGGCCTTTTAATGTTTTATGGGGTGCATTTTTATGGGATTTTTGTGTACAATGCCCTGGTGGTATAGAAATGAAATGAACAAATAAGATAGACTAGTGCAAAGTTCATTGAGTTGAAATAAGACTGTGAGATGGATTCTTTGAAAGATATTGTCTCTGCCTTATACATTGGCCTCTGCAGGTAAGTAAGAAATAGGCTGCTTCTCATCCAAATGGCCCAGAGACTGGGCTTTTCTTGCAGTGGCTCATCACCCTTGGAATGACCTCCCCCTGAGGTACAGCTTGCCATAACACCAGTGTCGCTTCATCAGCAGGTGAAGACACATCTCTTTGCCCGGGCTTTCAGGGAGGAGTGGGGTGTATTGCATATTTGATTGTTGGTTGCTGCTGGTGGTTTTAACTGTATCTAAATTCTGCATTTTGTTTAATGCTGTTTAATTATTGGGTTTGGACCAAGTACATTTCTACCCTGAGACCTTTAGGTGAAGGTGGATTATAACTATTTTTAATTAAATTAATTTATACAGCGACGCCCAGTAAGGTAAAGGTAAAGGTACCCCTGCCCGTACGGGCCAGTCGTGACCGACTCTAGGGTTGCGCGCTCATCTCGCTCAAGAGGCCGGGAGCCGGCGCCGTCCGAAGACACTTCCGGGTCACGTGGCCAGCGTGACGAAGCTGCAACTGGCGAGCCAGCACCAGTGCCGCACACAGAAACGCCGTTTACCTTCCTGCTATAAAGCAGTACCTATTTATCTACTTGCACTTTGACGTGCTTTTGAACTGCTAGGTGGGCAGGAGCTGGGACCGAACGACGGGCGCTCACCCCACCGCGGGGATTCGAACCGCCGACCTTGCGATCAGCAAGTTCTAGGCACTGAGGTTTTACCCACAGCGCCACCCGCGTCCCACTGAGGTTTTACCCACAGCGACGCCCAACATGGCATTAAAAGCTCACAATTGGGGGTTCGGGTTTGTTTTTTCCTAGCACATCACTAGAATGAATCTCTGGCTTCGTTAATATTGTTGCATGACACCCCAATATCTGAGCGGTGAGAGATTCCAGGGGTTTCAGGCACTTACCCAGAGTTTGTGTTTCCTTTTGCAAGTGAGGCACAGCAGACACCGTGGCGTGGTAGGATATATGGTTTATATGTACATATGTACAACCTGGGCCTACAATGGAGGGGCTCACAGTATCAACACCCCAAGACGATCATGTTGTTCCCATAGCTGCAGTCTTGGATTCAAACAGAAAGCAAACATTGGTCTATAACCAGTTACAGATAGGTAGCCGTGTTGGTCTGCCATAGTCAAAACAAAAAAAATTCCTTCCAGTAGCACCTTAAAGACCAACTAAGTTAGTTCTTGGTATGAGCTTTTGTGTGTATCTGAAGAAGTGTGCATGCACACGAAAGCTCATACCAAGAACTAACTTAGTTGGTCTTTAAGGTCTTACTGGAAGGAATTTTTTTGTTTGTTTTGACTATTGGTCTATAACATTGCTCTCCTTTCTGCAGATTGCTGCTTTCCTTCTAAGTCACATCTTTCCTAACCTCTCTACTTAAACTCTGGCTTTGTCTGTTGAGTAATGGGGCCCTATCCATTTGCTGTCTAGCACAAGCCCTTTAATCCTTTATTTCCTTAAGGAGGTTAACCCGGCTTGATTAACTATTAACACTTGCTGAATCCAGCAATTAGAAGTGCCTCCTACTCACCTTAACACTCCAACCCTTGATTAAATTATAACATTTACTGGATCTGGAGATTAGAGAGGTCTGGCACCTGCAAACTCATAACACTACACTGCCAAGTTTCTCTTTATTCCTGGTTTCACCTACCAAGGAATCTGCTTTTTCATTTAAGGACTTAGACAGGCCTGAGTGACAGCTGGACTTTATATTCCCATCAGCGTGTGTGTATGTGTCTGTGTCAACTACTTTTTGTCTCTTCCTCCTCCTAACCAACCTTTGGTGCACACCAAAACCTGCAAGACACCCAACCGAGCTTCACTGGAACGTCTGCTACCTTCCCTAGCTAACATTCCAGCTTGAGCCTGCAGCCCAGCTGCAGATCCCTTGGCTTTCACCATCCGCAATCTTTTCCTGGAGAATTTTGCAAGCCCAAAAGCTATTTTGTGCCATTTTGGCCTAGTTGCCCTTATTGTCTGGATTTTGGAATTTCCAGAAGGGCTGCAAAAAGTGACTAGCCAAAAATAAGTCCGGCGGCCTTAAGATGCCATCTTTTGCCGCCGTCACGACTGCTGGCAAAACTCTCCTTGGGCGGAACTGCTCTGATTTTCGACGGCGGCGGTTCCGCCGGGCCAGCCCGATGGCAAGCAGGAGGCGCCGCAGTGCTTCCCCCTCGCGGCTCCGGGGCTCCTCGGCAGCCTGGCTGGTGAGGTCACCTCCCTTCGCCCGTCCTCTCGCGGCGAGGCTCCTCCCGCCGCCGCCCGCCGCCGCCGCAGTGACAGCTGAGCCCGGGCTTCCTCGTCGCTCGGCGGTTCTCTGCGCCTACCTTTGCAGCCAAGGAGCGCCGTCGGCGCAGCTGGGGTCGCCTGCCCGTCGTCCTCGAGGAAGGAAAGGGTCGGGAGGCGCAGCTGGCGGGGTGGGGGAGACAACATGGCTGATGATTTCGGTTTCTTCTCCTCGTCGGAGAGCGGAGCAGCCGAGGCCGCCGAAGAGGACCCGGCCGCCGCTTTCCTGGCTCAGCAAGAGAGCGAGATCGCGGGCATCGAGAACGACGAGGGCTTCAGCACCGCCGACGGGGCCGCGGGAGGCAGCCAGGAGGCAGCCGAGGCGCCGGGTGAGCCGGAGCGGCGAAGGGCAAAGAAGCGGCGCGCGGGCCTGCGCCGAGATGCGGCGGGCGAGCCGGGCTTCTCGGGGGTGCGGGCGGGGGAGGCGCCGCGGGACACCTGCTTGGCATGCAGAAGGTCAGGGGTTCGCCCCTGCTGCCTGTACCGCCGCTAGATGGACCAGTTGCCGGACTCGGTGCTGGGGCAGCTCCCCGTGTTTCTGTGCCTTCCTCCTCGGCCTGGGTATGAAGATGAAGCGGTGGACAGAAGGCTGGCTTGCAGGGAGCCTCTGAGGTTCCCCTGCCGCTCCTTGGGGTGGGAGAAGAGGAAGTGGTACTCCCGGTCCGCCATCCCCGAGGCCTTGGCCGTCAGCATCCTGGCAGAGATGTCTTTGCCTCTGCTACAAATTGTAACTTTGCCTGCTTTTGGTGCAGTCTTTGGTAGAGCACTGTCCCTTTTTTTCTAGCTCAGCCCTTTAGGTCAGGAAGCAGGTGTGCTTTGGATTTGGGACTCATAGGAAGCAGAGGCCTTTTACTCTTCAGGACAACATCTGCAGCCACAGGAAGGGAATCGGAGTTGGGAGAGGTCTCAAAGACCATCTGGGCCAATCCTCTGCTGATGCAGATGCCCCATTCTACACCTAAGATCTTTGAATGGTTAGCATCTTTTGGCCAGGTGTGAACAGTTGGCCCAAGGCAGAACAGCCCCAGTGTGACCCACAGAGAGAGCTCTCACTAGTCTTCTTTGGCTGGGATGAGGCAGGCAAGTATTAGGCCCAAGTGCTAGGCTGAGGAGAGATGGTATAGAAGGAAGGGACCATTCTTAGGAGACAGGCCTCCTGAAGCTCAAGGCCGACTTTGGGAGGAGTCCTTACAAATGTTGCCAGACCAGATCCAGGCTTCCTGGGTGTAGCTGAATATTCAGGGTGTGTGCATGGTGCCAAGGAAAAGCAAGGGCATCTACAAGGAAGTGGAGTAAGGAAAGGAAGGAATAGGTTCTCTTACCATGGGAAAAGCACAAGGAATGCTGCCCCTTTGTCCTTTGACTTACTCTCCTTTGCCTTAGCTCTGCTGAGGGTTGTCAACTTTTTCAGCTGGCCTGCTCCTGTGCCTTTGCCATCAGCCTGGGTTGTGGGGATTTTCCACTGCTGGATCTCATTGCCAAAAAAGCTTCTTAATTTCTGCATGTCATGCTGCTGTTGAAAACAGAACAAGTGAAAAAGACAAGTCCATTCTTGGCTCTGCTTAGTCAGGAGCCCTGAAACAATCTTCTTCCCAAGCAAGAAAGTTACACTCTTTAGCCAGAGTTACTGTTTTCAAAGGCCTTGTGAACTGAAAACACACTGTCCCCATTTGGCCTTTCCAAGCATGCTCCAAGTAAGCAGCCTAGAGTCTCAGAACCTGTTTAAACAGTTGACAAGGGATCTCCCGCTTCTTTGCAGCCCATTAAATATCTGGAGTCAGCCCCCTTCTTCTTGTGGACTGGCTGATCTCAAGTACTGTATATATTCTGTTGACCTCTAAGTAAACATGTATGGGATCAAGCTGCTGATTTTTTAACTTAATTTTGTTTCTTCCATTGTACATCTGCCCACTCTTTCCTATATTCCCACTATTTCCCCACACCAGTTCATGCATCTGATGAATTAAATTCTAGCTTACGGAAATCCATGCCCACAATTTGCACCCTCATCTAACCAGCTTTTCTTAGTAACATCCCACTGTTCCTTACCCTCAGTGCAAAAATTACAATGTCCCATTTAACTCAGTGGGGACCTATTTTGAAGTAAATTCCTATCATCTCCTGCTATCAGATTTGCTTGCAGTGCTGAGGAAAGGGGGCTTCTGGCTTCTAATAATTGCAGAACTTCTGATCTCAGCAGTTGCTCACAGGTGCCACAGTTACCAGGTCCTTATCCAAGGGCTTAGAGATTAATGAAAATGAGGCACAAATTGATGGACTGGCTTTTACTGAGAATGTTGCACCAAAGACTCTAACAGCAACCACAACCATTGGCTTGGCTACTTAGGACTTATTTTGGGGTGCTGGAATATAGGGGTGAGCATTCCAGATTCCTGCACTTTCTGTCCCCAGATTCTGAGACTCTGGATTTTCTCTCTGTCTTCCAGCTTCCACACATTGCTGTGTTTACCTGTCTGTCACAGACCTCCCACTTTTGTAACCCAGTCAAACCATGAGGCAGAAGCTGGTCCCATAATATAACCCATTCCACCAGCCTTTCCCCAACCTGCTGCCTTCCAGATGTTTTTGGCTACAGCTTCCATTAGCTTAAGTCAGTGTTTCCCAACCTTGGGCCTCCAGCTGTTTTTGGACTACAACTCCCATCATCCCTAGCTAGCAAGACCAGAGGTCAGGGATGATGGGAATTGTAGTTCAAAAATAGCTGGAGGCCCAAGGTTGGGAAACACTGGCTTAAGTGGCACAAATGGCTACTAACATGTTTTTATTTTTCTTCTTCTGCAGCTGATTTTGACAGCAATGGGGCCACCGTGAACGGAGACCTCTATCAGGTGAGATCCTCTGAGAGAAACTTGTGGTCTATGGGGCCAGTGAATGTAGCCTTTGTAGTAGATGCCCAGCAGGAATTACTAGACCCTCAGAGTTCACAGCAGGTTCTTTGAGGCATCTCATCTGATACTATCGGCTTCTTTGCAGTTTTCTCAAAGAAAAGGGGACAGGTTTGTGGGTGACCTGGAATACTAGCCACCAGCCCTTCTGTTTCCAGTTGAGATTGGCTATAACATTCTCTTGCCCTAGAATAATTCAACCCTTGCAGCTGCTCATGGGCATCACATATAGCAGGGATGTGGATCTAGATGGGGAAGAGCCACAGCTCAGTGGTAGAGGACCTGGCTTTCTTTGCATGCTGAAGGCCCCTTTCTCAATGCACAGCTTCTCCAACTAGGGCTGGGAATGTCCCTGGTCCTGCTATCCTGGAGAATTGCTGCCAGTCAGTAGACAACACTGAGCCAAATGGACCAAAGTCCTGGAAGTCAGAGGCTTTCGTTGTCTGTCTGTGGGTTGGTTGGATTATGTTTTGTTTTGTTTTCGTCTTGAAAAATGAATGGTTATCTGGTGGGCACATGTGGTTCCTATGTTGTGCTGCTGTGATTGCTACCGATACGACGGCTGAAAGAATGGTTTTGTGCTGTCTTTTGCGTTCTAGTCAGATGGTGCTGCATTAGCGCACCTTCTCCCTCCACACGGGCCCTTTAGCCTCCCGTTTCTGCTGACATTAGCCTCCAGTTGCTTAGCGCTCTTACAATGCTGTGTGTGGGCAACCACTTACAAGCTGCCAAGGAGGAATTCAACACGCGCTGCCCTTTCGGATGCCATCCCACACCATGACGTAGGAACAACCCCGGTCGGCTCGGGTAGACAGAGAAGCAGCGGCTGTTGTGGAGCGCTTCACTCCCTCCTTGTTGTGGTATCGACTTGCTTTACAGCAGCATAATCCCATTGGAGATGGGTAGAGTTAATTAGATTAGCGGATTCGGATGCGGGTGGAGGGTAATCCAATAGCCTTGCTCTACACAACAAGCAGCAATAGTTGTGAAGGTGAGAGAGCTTTGCACTTAATTGCAGCCGCCTTTCGCTCTCCAACTTGAACCCCCTTGGAGTCTGACTTTTGATTCTGGAAAAGCAACCCACCTATCTTTAGGAACATAGGACGTTGCCTTATACAGAGTCTGACCATTGGCTCACCTACCTCAGTGTTGTCTACAAAGACTTGCCAGAAACTATCCAGAGTTTCAGGCAAGGAATTCCCCCCTACCTAGAGAAGCTGGGAATTGAACCTGAGGTCTTTTGTATGTGGAGCAGATGCTCGACAGCTGAGCTATGGCATTACCTTCTCTTACTTGCTTCCGGACATAACAAATCAAGATAACAGTTTGTGGACCCTAAGCTTTCATATAGCCGGAGAGCCAGCCAAAATAGCGAACTCAAGGTTGTAGAGAGAGTTGGAGGCATGCAGGGAAATACTTGTGGAATTATATTGGAGTGACAGTGCTAACATCTTAATAACGCTTGCATGCACATCTGTCAAAGCATGTTTACTCTTTGGAAAATAGTCCAGCCAGACTTTTAAGGCAGTCTTAGCCAGTTTCTTCAGGCTGGAGGTGTGGATGTGTTCATTTGCACATTTCACGAGGGACACCAGTTTTAGGGCTGGAGTAATTTCCCTTAAAGAGCCTAGGATTTGAGGGGAAAGTGTGGAGTCCTCTTGTTGTTATGGGAGAAGTAAGAGGAAAGTGGTGCCCCCAATTTAATGCAAACCAAAACTCTAGGCAACAAGCTGTTGGCCAGGAGTGCCAACTTGAATAAAATATTGGGGGGCAGGTAATCCCTTCCCAGCACAATCCATCACATGACAAGGTGCGCACACACCAGTTGAATTGACAATGCCCCTCAACTTGGGTGGCGGCTCAAATATTTAATTGGGGGAGGCACGGACTCCTCAACCTCTAGGAGTTGGTATCTATGTTGTAGGCTGCCGGGTGGCAGATAAAAACTTCCTTGAGGACTAGATGCGAGTGCAGCCTTTTTGCCACGCCCCACCTCATCTGACTTTAATGTTTCCCTTCCTGTGGCTGCTAGCCATGCATCACATTTCTCTCTAGTGACACATTCCTTGTCTTTACCTCACTGCCTCTCACAAGAGACCAGGTGTGGCCAATTCTACCCCATTATCAAATTATTCCTGCACTGCAGCTTTGTTGCAACTACAGATGTTGCAAGAAGGAATGGCAAACAAACTGGGAGAATTAGATAGGCTAATTCTGTAGTGCCCCATGAAACTTAAGGGGAAAGCCCCTTCTGTGGAAATTCAGGGGCAGCCCAGAGTAGGAAAGAGCACCTCATCCTACAAAATGTTAAGGCTGCACAAGCGCTAAGAGTAAAAATGCAATCATAATAAAATAGCCAACAGCTTGTTGCCTTTTCATGACACTCGAAATCAGGCAGCCACCTCACGTTGCCTAATGGTAAGGTCAGCCGGAGTTCCCTCTTATAGTGGGATTCTTTCAGCTTTCAGCCAGTCCTGTCCCTGCTTGCATACCTTGACTACTGAATAGCTAACTGTCTTCAGGTATCTGTTCCAGAGAGCTAGCTGTGTTAGTCTGGTGGTGCAAAAATGAAGAAGAATCTTGTGGCATCTGTGGAAAAGCCTTCAGCATTTTCTTGAATTGGCTGTGAGTTCCTATCCCTTCACCCCCTAAGGATTTTTGAACTGTTTTGGCCATGGTGGCTGGAGCTGAGGGGAGTTGGAGTCGAAGTACACCCATAAGGCCACAGGTCACCCACATCCCTGATGTAGTGGGGGGGGGGACCTCTGCCTGGGCGTGATCTGCAGTCTCACAAGATTCAGCCTCCACCTGCCACCCAGCCCCATTTATCTTTTTATATCACATAAAAACTTTTCAGGGTACAGTTCCTGACAGTAGTAATACTGTTCCTGGACTGAACCATTTAGAGAGGTGAGGGGGATGCTAGACTTGAACCTTTCTCTCTGACCCACTAGCTTTTTGCATGGAGCAAGACTCTGTTGTTGCTTTGAGGGGAGGGACATCTCATTCTCCTTCCTCCTCACCTTCAGTGGCCCGGTCCAGAAACAAATTTATCACTTGATCTGTGAAAATTTGGTCATAGAATTTTGTTTTCTTTTTGAAATGGAATCTAAAATTCAAATAAACGCTTCAATTGATTCTGATGTTTGGAATGAGATGGAAAGGCTAGGTGGGAGAGCTGCTTCACTGAGAGCCAGTAAATAATCAACTGCAAGGAGTCTGACTGTGGACCAATAAAATGTTGTATGTAAATGGAACCGATACTGTGGGCCTTCTCAAATGCTGCAGCTGGCTTATTTAATTACTATGATTACTAGCCTTTAAATAAAGGTGACCACTTCTAGCACTTCCCGCATGATTTCAGCTTGAGGCTGCAGTAATTGCCATGACAATGGCCCTGGGTGGTGTCAAAGTGGTTTTAGAGCCGATTGAAACAATTGCCCGGCTAGGATCAGAGAAAGATCTCCTCAAGAAGGCAATAACCTTCTCAAGACCTACTGTGACATCAGAGGGATGACATCACAGAGGAACGGCTTGCAGCCGTTCCTCCTTAGAACTGTAGGTGCTTGCCTGTTACACAGACATGAAAATCACGTTGGCAGCGAGTAGCACGTTGGATAAGGCTGGGCAGGTACATGGCTAATGAAGGGTTTCTATTGGGCAGCATAGGAGTGTAGTTTTCAGAAGGACCTGTTCCTATAAGCTTATACCAGACTAGCTTCAAGGTGCTGGTACGTACTGATGCAGAAAACCCTATGCAGCTTGGGTCTAGGATACCTAAAATGTTGTCTCGCCCCCTACATACCCAATTGATCATTGCAAAAACCATCCTACCAGGCGATTCATTCCACATGGTGTTGGAATTGGGCCTTTAGTGTGCAACACCTACCCTTCAAAAGTCCCTCCCGTTGCATATTGGTCACCTTCTCTATTGTCTTTCAACAAGCCTTCTGAAATCTTTACCCCAGTTGGTATCTCTCTTGGAATTGAACTGATATATATATAGCGCTGTGGTCTAAACCACTGAGCCTAGGGCTTGCCGGTCAGAAGGTCGGCGGTTCAAATATCCACTACGGGGTGAGCTCCCGTTGTTCGGTCCCAACTCCTGCCAACCTACCAGTTCAAAAGCACTTGAAAGTGCAAGTAGATAAATAGGTACTGCTCTGGCTGGAAGGTAAGCGGTGTTTCCGTGCACTGCTCTGGTTTCACCAGAAGTGGCTTAGTCATGCTGGCCACATGACCCAGAAAAACTGTCTGCGGACAAACATCTGCTCCCTCAGCCAGTAAAGTGAGATGAGCGCCACAACCCCAGAGTCATTCGCGACTGGACTTAATTGTCAGGGGTCCTTTACCTTCTTTTTATGTTTTATATATGTGTAAATCACTTTGGGATACCTCATGGGAAGCAATTCGTAAATGAAATAAATGAATAAATAAATAGTACCATAATTTTCAGGCAGTTGTGCTAGGACTCTTGAACCTTCTTCACAGTTTTCATTCTTTTCCACCTTGTTCCACCTTGGGAAAAGGTTGTTTATATCTGCTGGAGAACTAGGATTAGGACCTCACCATAATTTGGTTCAAGACTTTTCATGATGCTTCTTATTCCACGTAGATTTGTGGTTGACTGAGACTATGGTGGGTATGGGAGAGGAGTTCACTTCCCACCACTGGGGAACTCCTCTCTCTTGGGGGCCTGCATCTGGTGTTGGGTCAAAGAGACAGGTTAGGGATGCCCACCCTACTGCTCCACAGCTTCCCCGACAGAGGTTGTCTTGGCTGTGGGTTGAAGGAACCCGGAACTGTGGTTTTGGGTGAGTTGCCAAAGTTCTCCTGAGTTGGCAAAGCTCATTTGATGTCAAATCCACATCAAAATAGAGCCTTTAGCATTGGTGGCCCGGTCCTGTGGAATACTCTGCCAATAGAGATTCAACAAGCGCCTTTTGTTTCAACCTTTAAATGCTTACTGAAAACTTTTCTATTCTGCCTAGTTTATGCAGGCAATTCAGAATGCATATTTCCATAACAGTTAGTTGATGGACTCTTACGGCCCAGTATACCTGAAGGAGCATCTCCACCCCCATCGTGCAGCCCGGACACTAAGGTCCAGTTCCGAGGGCCTTCTGGCGGCTCCCCCACTGTGGCAAGTGAGGTTACAGGGAACCAGGCAAAGGGCCTTCTTGGTAGTGGTGCCCACCCTGTGGAACGCCCTCCTATCACATGTCAAGAAAATAAACAACTATCTGACTTTTAGAAGACATCTGAAGGCAGCCCTGTTTAGGGAAGTTTTTCATGTTTGATGTTTTGTATTGTTTTTAATATTCTGTTGGGAGCTGCCCAGTGTGGCTGTGGAAACCCAGCCAGATGGGCAGGGTATAAGTAAAAAAATATTTCCAGTTACAGATAGGTAGCCGTGTTGGTCTGCCATAGTCAAAACAAAAAAAATTCCTTCCAGTAGCACCTTAAAGACCAACTAAGTTAGTTCTTGGTATGAGCTTTCGTGTGCAGGTATCTGAAGAAGTGTGCATGCACACGAAAGCTCATACCAAGAACTAACTTAGTTGGTCTTTAAGGTGCTACTGGAAGGAATTTTTTTTGTTTTTAAAAAATTATTATTATTATTATTATTATTATTATTATTATTATTTATTGTATGTGTTTTCATTTTACATAGATATTATTGTAAACTGCTTTGATATATTTTATGATACAGCGATACATAAATGCTTTTATGAATAAAGAGAGCCTGGATCTCACAAATTGTTGCTTTTGCTTAAAGGAATCCAATGGGCCCACGGATGCCTATGCAGCCATTGCTAGAGCTGACCGGCTGACGCAGGAGCCTGAGAGCATCCGCAAATGGCGAGAGGAGCAGAAAAAGAGACTGCAGGAGTTGGGTAGGAATGAGAAGGAGCAAATATACACTGTACAAATGTCTGTTTTTTGAGGGGCAGACAGAGCTGGCCCAAGCTGTTATGACATACTTTGTCAATCCAGCTCCGTCCAGATGCTGTGGACTACAACTCCCATCAGCCCCAGCCAGCAAAGATGTCTGAGGCAGTGCTGAGTACCCAAGGCCAGTCAAGTTATTTGGGCACCAGAGGCAGAAAATTGTCCCAAGTGTCTCTTCCATGGCTATAAAAATACAACAAATTAAAATAAGTAACAGTTTGACACCCCAAATCAGCTTTCTCACTCTGGATAATGGGAGAGCCAGCTCCCAGGAGCAGAAACCAGTGAATAATGAAATGAGGGGTAGGAGGATTTCATCAGAGAAAAGGCTACAAGAAGGAACTTTAAAGGGTAAAATGAAAAAGTCATTGTAGGGCTGTAGAGGGTTGCGGGGGATGAAAAGCCACTAGGATAACAGGGACATAGATGTGGCTGGGGCTGAGGGAGTTGGGAAACATAGAATAATTAAGAAGATGGCAATGGAACCTAAAACATCCAAATATAGTGAGAAGGCAGTAGAGAAAGACATATACATTAGGGGTTCTAGACAGAATTTTAGCCACAAGCTTCACCTCAGGAGAGCTATTTTCATGGGGCTTCAGCTGGATATACAGAACTAGTAGGCCTCCTTCATAACACAGAGCCTGACTAGTTGGGTGTACACTGATTTGTCTCCTAGTGTTTATGCTCCTCCCTCATTTCCACTTAGTCCACTGCCTGTGTGCCCACATATTTGCCCTTGTTATCTGTGCTCTGAGACTGCTTAGAGCAGCACTTGGGCTATATCTTGTGAAGGGGCTCTTCCATATTGTTACAGCCAGCAGCTCCCTGCCTCAGCTTCCTTCCAAGGGCTGTGGCAAAAGGACAGCAGCTCACTGGTACAGCATCTGCTTAGCATGGAGAAGGTCCTAGGTTTTATTCTCAGCATCTCCTCAGGGCCAGCTTTGTGAGGTGCTGGGCTGCGGCTGAGACTTGTCTCTGTCGCCATCCTTCTGCCCAGCAGTTATGTGTCGCTCTCCTTTCAGATGTGACCTCCAAGGTGTTAGAGCAGGAATGGCGTGAAAAGGCCAAGAAGGACTTGGAAGAGTGGAACTTGCGGCAGAACGAGCAGATGGAGAGGAACAGGGCCAACAACAGGTATGACTGGGCGGGACAGCTTTTAGCCCCTGCCAATAATAGCTCACTTCACCCTCGGCACCTGCCAAAGTATCAGAGCTGCCCCTGGGAGCCATAGCGCAGCCTGAGAAAAGGGACCTCGCTCTTTTGGCTCCCACACATCCCTGGGGGCAGGCTGGGTAAGAGAGCTTGGAGATAAAAACCCTGAACCGTATTTCCACCAGGCCACACCATCACAGTTGTGCAATAAATTTATATGGGCCAAATACAGTGGTACCTTGGGTTAAGTACTTAATTCATTCTGGAGGTCTGTTCCTAACCTGAAACTGTTCTTAATCTGAAGCACCACTTTAGCTAATGGGGCCTCCTGCTGCCGTTGCGCCGCCGGAGCACGATTTCTGTTCTCATCCTGAAGCAAAGTTCTTAACCTGAAGCACTATTTCTGGGTTAGCGAAGTCTGTAACCTGAAGCGTATGTAACCCGAGGTACCACTGTAATGGATTCTGGTGAGAGTGCCTCACCAGGCAGCAAGACTGGTCACTCTTGCATTCAGATCTGCAACACGCAGGCGAGCCTTTCCACATTATCTGCTGCATGACTTCAAGGCGTTGCCAGACTAGTTACTGCAAACACCCTGGGTGGGTTTCCTTTGACTCCCTTGCAGTCAATCTGAGATTTGGGTTTGCTGCTCCCTAGAAGCTGCTGTCTCTGTTTTTGTGGGGTTATGGACCATGCCAAATATTTCATCTCCATAAAGGGGCTGCCTTCTGTCACTCCTAAGCGTTTGACTAATGAATCTCTAACCAACCCATGGGAGCTTCCCCATGCCTCCTCTCCTGCTTTGTCTGATTCTGTTGCTCCTCCAAGGGCACTAACCCACCTTTCTCTCTTTAACTCTTTGCTGCCTCTCTGCTGTGCTGCTTTCTTCTGTCTCTGGGTCACACCGTAGGATTGCTGACAAAGCCTTTTACCAGCAGCCGGATGCCGATGTGATTGGCTACGTGTACGTCTCTCTATTGCTCTTTTCCCCTTTGGGTCCTTTCTTAAGTGGATCTCCTGTATGTGGCTGTTGGGCTCTATTCCCTAAGCTTAAGTTTGCTAGTTACACAAGAGCTCAGGTGTGCATTTGAGGGTCTCTTTGTTGCCAGACATTTTACAAGTGAAGAAAGGGCTTGTGCAAATGTTTCAGGATGGCTAATGCTGCATTGGTTCCTCCTTTTTATACAGAGAGTTTCCAGGCATATGTTCAGAGCATGAGTGCAGCCATTTGACTGAATAGTTCCCCCCAGTTTCCTTTAGAAAGTCTAGTGCTTCTTTGATATTGTTGTACTCAGAGCCATTCCTATCCCAAGAGGGTTTGGCTGATCTTTATGTGCTGTTTCTTTTCTTTTGAGAACTTCATGGGGAACTTCATTTGAGAACTTTTATTGCAGAAAAGGAAACAAATAATACTAATTTGTTTGAGTTCAGAAAGGTAAACTGAAAGCGACTTAGAAATACAAACATATTCCGAAATAACTTACACATAAAGCAACAAGACATTATAGCAGCTATAACAAACACGACACGTGAGGAAAGTGTTTCCATTACTAATTGTGCTTTGTGTTTCTCTGCCACTTAAGGCTGTTCCTTTATTGTTGATTGTTCTTTCCTGATAAGTAAGTGGCAGTGCCCTTTAATCTTCTTTTGATGTGAAAGGCAATCTATTTTCAATCTCCAGTTAACCAAGCAATTCCTCTTGGCAACCTGACTGGCATAGTACCATAGATAAGGAGGTGCTTGCCTGCTTCTTTTTCTGAGCCTGACCCTTTGCTCGCTTGCCTCCTTCTCCAGGGCCTCGGAGGAAGCCTTCATGAAGGAGTCCAAGGAAGAGATGCCCGGCACCGAATGGGAGAAAGTGGCCCAACTCTGTGACTTCAACCCCAAGAGCAGCAAGCAGTCCAAGGATGTGTCGCGCATGCGCTCTGTGCTGATCTCTCTCAAACAGACACCCCTGGCCCGCTAGCCAAGCTGGAAAGGGGCTGGGGGCTGGGCCGGGGGCCGGGGTGAGGATGCCGAGTTGCTCTTTGGCCAGCGGATTTCGCTGCTGCACAACAACAGGCTTAGACGGCCACCAGTAGGGGACACCAAAAGCATCCCACCCCTGCCCCTTCCTCTCTCCTCCGTGCGTTTGCGTCACTCGGGCCGAGTGGTTGCCTGTACCCCTCCTCCTTGGTTTTACTTTGCTTAAAGGGTGCATTGGTATCTTTTTCCACATATTTATTAACTGCGTGGTTCCTTGGGCAGCTGCCCTCCTTGGTTCACACACCTGCTGCCTTCGAGAAAGGTCACTCCTTGTTTTAGCGTCTGGGGCATTCACAGGCTTCCCTGGCCCCTGCTTATCCCATGACCTTGGCCGGTAGAGTAGGCAAAACACAGTTCACTTTCCCAATACTTTGTACCAGACCCAGGAGGCACCACTCAATTGGAGCCCAAGGCTGCATGCAGGATTCCCCAAGTTAGGGGCTCCGCTCTTGTTGCTGCTTACCCCCAGCGAGAGTGAGCGGTGACCCTTAAGAGTAGGTAGAGTGTTGGAGCTTAGTCATGCTTCCGAGCTGGTGCCTGACAGGCTTGGCAGAGAAAGAGGAGGGTGTCGGCAAGCCCTGGGGAGGGGGCGGCGGGGAGGGATGTACAAAAGGGAGAGGGCAGTGAGGAAAACTGACCTAAAGACTTGGTGTGCTGAAATTGTAATGGAGGGGCTGAACTTAAGATCTGTTTGAAGTCATGAAAGAGCTGCAGGGGGAAACGACAACAAGCCCTTGTGCTAAGACTTGCTTCCACTGGGTGGAATGCTGTTTCTCCCCACCACCAGTTAGTTATTCCTGAATCAAAAGCCTATTTTGGCTTAGGTGATGTAGAAGGGGAAGAATACAAGAAAGAATCCTGAGCACTTCCTTCATATTCTCATTCCCCACCTCTCTCATTTACATGCACACATGTGCCCCTCGAGGCATATTATTCTGTATTTGCAAAGGCAACACTAAGCACAGGGACGTGATATGGGGTTAACTGGATTTTTCTCAGAGAGATTGCTTCTTTCAGTTTGTGTGCTTCAAGGGGAAGGTAGATGAAAGCAGGGCAATTCTGTACTCATCTCCCAGTAGGAGCTGTCTATGCCTTTTGGGCTTCTAAGCAAGCCAAGGTCCATTCTCTTACTGCCGCCACCCATAGTAAGTCAACACCCCCAAATCAAATACTGGACTTGAGAACGCATTCCTGTGCAGCTTGGAACAAAGTGCCACAGTATATCCAAAAGGGCTTTCTTCCATATATATATATATATATATATATATATATATATGCTTTCCCAATCCTGTGCATATATATATATATATATATATGCACAGGATTGCAGTTTTAAAACACTTCACCAGCACAATCATGTCTGTTCAGAAGTAAGTTCCATGGAGTTCAATGAGGTTTACTGCTAAGTAAGTGGGTGTAGAATTTCAGCCTACATGTTTAATTTGAAGGCTGATTTCCCTCTATAAAGATTCAGAGATTTGCTGGACACCTTATGGTGCAGCTGATGAGCTTGCTGCCATTAGGTTTCCCCACCCAGGTAACAAACAAACAAACGTGGAGCTGAAATTACACTGAGAACAGTCCACTCTCCCAGTGCTGTGTGAAGAGTAAGTGATGATTCTGTAGTATTTGTCCCTTTCCATACTGCTGGCCTGTATCTTAGGCTCCTGCCGTCTCTTCCTTTGTACCAGGAGAGGAGCAGACAGATTGCTCATTTTCCCATTGGGTGTATGTTCTGCTGTGAGGGGCTGCTTGGCTCCTCTAATGAAGGTTCTTCACCTTGAGTGAATGTGAACCTACTAGCAGAAAAGCACAATGGCCACATGTGGTTGCAAGTGCGTATTTTGGAGTCTCAGGAATATATGGCCGTTTGGGGGAGGGGGATCTAGGCTGGTTGTGCATTGTTGGCGAAGTTTTCAAGACCGCAGAAACAGCTGTAAGCACAGAATACGTAGATTATCAGGGTTCACCTCCTTACTTGGGTTGGCTTTGCAGGGAGCTGCTTTTGTGATTTGCTTATGTCCATGTATATTATTTAATGTGTTAAGGTCCTCGTGCGCTAAGTTCACCGTATCATTTTTGAACAGTGAAGCATGTGTATAAAAAAAAAGACCCACAGAGGAAATGGAACTTCCTATCCCAGGAAAGACAGTTTTTTCAAGGAGCTTTTGACAGCATTTGAATTTTCCACATGTGGACTGTCGCATCAGCACCTTGCTCTTCAAAAATGATGTGATAAGCGTCGTGCAGGGGAAACGGTTCACAGTGTTAAAAAGTGGGTTGGTCTGGGCCTTGGCAGCTTCCAGAAAAAAGGATGTGTTCCTATGGGGAAAGGCAGCTCTTTTAGGTAAAATGTTTAATAAGGTTCATGCTTTTCTCTAATCAGGAGCCCAACAGCTTTGGAAACAAACCCTATGCAGTACAACAACCTTGCAGGATCGAGGGAGCCTTGCGGTATATGCAGCTCAAAAAGCCTGCCCAGTCTTTGTCCAACATGCCCCGTTGGCCAAAGACGCTTTGATTTGCAATATAAAGTTTGTGACAACTGCATTACAACTCTCTGTTTGAGGGCTGTTGTTGCTAGCTAAGAGAAGCGCAGACAAAACTATATCTCTTCACAAGGGTTTGTTTTAGGGATGTTTCCTTTCGAACAATCCACATTCAAGTTTATCTGAAGAGCTAGAGATGAGTGACAGATTCCAGACTGATGGCAGCTCCCTCTTCCACCATCAGCTACAGAGAACTTCACAGCATAGAGGAGACAGCTGGGAGCATTGGTGGTCTGACCACTCCTCACCGTATCCTCTGGAAACCAAGCTGTTTGCTTTGTACCCCGGGATGGATATCTGCACCGGAGTCCAGTAGCAAGAAGCAGCCCCTGCTTGGAATCACCCAGTCAGCCCAGAATTTCACTACTACTATGTCTGGCACCCCCAAGTGGCGGCAGCAGTAAGCTGGGGGGCACTTGGGGGAGGCGGGAGCTTTGCCTGCAGCTGCTCTGTCCCCCAACATTACAATCTGTGACTTTGTTAAACCACCTATTATCAATAAACTGCCACTACTCCATTCACAGTTTAAGGAGTCACAGAATCTTTCTTTCCATGCTTCTTTGAAATAATGGGGGAGAATATTTGGGGAAATTAATATCCTAGGCCAAAGTTGGGGAGCATGTGACCCTCTGAGTTGTTATTGAACTACAAGACCTACCAGACTACCAGAACACCAACCATGCTAGCTGGGGCTAATTATTGGCCAGTTTGAAGGCCACAGGTTCCCCAACTCGGCCCTAGGCTGAAGCCTTGCAATCCTCTGTTATAGGAGGGAGATGACCATTTTGAATACTTTTCTCTGAAGCAGCACTGGGAGTTTTTAGACACGTAGAGACTGATACTAGGCATGGTTAGTTGGAAGTTCCACTGTCTCCAGTGACAATTACTCTTAGGTAAGCATTCATGGTGTTGCTTCCTTAGACAAGTTCCACATAAGAAGCTTATAAAAGAAATTATGTCAGCAATGTTTGGGAGGCACACTTAATAATAGATCTTTCTTACTCCGTATTATATTAAAAAGTTCTAGCCTTGGTTTATAAGGCATTTATGGGGTAAACTTTTCTTAAGCAGTAAATACAGAATGTATTTAAATGAGCTGTAGTTTTCCTATGTTCACAGACGCAGATTTGAATTCCTTTTTTCGTTTTAAACGTTCTCTGAAACAAGAAGCTAAAATCCACTTCTTTAGCACGCTCTAATTACCCCCAATCTTATGAAATAGAAGGTGGTTCAAGCTTATTAGCTTTTAACTCATCTTTTCAGGTGGGTACATTCTGTTACCTTGATGAAAAGTTGCTTGCCTGTACATTTGTCTGAGACAGGTAGAATTATATCCATGCACTTCACTAGAAAGAATTATAATGCACTTTAAGAAAGCAGCTAACTACAAGCAAGTTTGTTGTAGCTAGTCTTAAGTGTTCTTGGAAATGCCTCTTCTTTCCCCACTGGCAAATAAAACTAAACGTATGCACTCTGCATTGACAGTCAGCAAAGCAACAGACTGCATTTAATGTTTGCCTGTCAACATAAGCCAAGCATATTTTGGGCTTAGGCATAAATAAGTTATGTTCTACATTTCCTTCTGTAAGGCACTGAGC
This sequence comes from Podarcis melisellensis, assembly GCF_964234715.1. Taxonomy (NCBI): domain Eukaryota; kingdom Metazoa; phylum Chordata; class Lepidosauria; order Squamata; family Lacertidae; genus Podarcis; species Podarcis melisellensis. Next base: position 66,590,770 of record NC_138529.1, on the reverse strand, counting down.
ATCTCTCTCATAAAGTTGGAGTACCGGTAATTCTCATTTTTAAACATCACTTAGTTTGTTAAAAAGACAAGAATGAATTACTGCTGGTGGGGCGGATGAATCTGTAAGACAACTCTGCCCAGACATCTTGCTTCTGACCTCTGCACCCTGAAATTTTGTTGGAAAAGCTAACAGTTCTGATACCTCTGCCTTTCTGCTAATTCAGGAGAAGCCCAGTCTCCTGGAGAATCTAAAATTCTTAATGTCCAAGCAGCCATTGTGACGGAGGAGCTAGGAGGAACAGGGCTAAGGCTAAACATTAGAAGCTATCAACTAACACTGCCCCATTGTAGTTGCAATCGTTTATTGCAGAGTTCTTATTTTGTGGCTGAAAAAGTAAGGCCAAAATAAAGATCAGCTTCAGTGAAAAGATTTAGACTTATTAATATACAAACATAACTAGAAGGGCGAGAGGGGCATACAGCATTGTTACTTGGTGGCAAATTCTTTGACTTTGTGCTGGTTGCTCATGCCTTTAGACTCAGGAACTGCTTTCGCTATGTCAGTATCTGCTTATTTATCTACACAAGACTAGAGTTTACAGCTGGTCATTAACACCTCACAATACAATCTTGTACACCATAACATACCAGTAGATACCATTAGATGTATATATTAGATGAGGAACCTGTGGCCCTTTAGATGTTGATGGACTACAATTCCCATCATTCCTGGCCATGTTGACTCGGGCTAAAGAAGTTGAAAATCCAACAGCATCAGAGGGGCAACAAGTTCCCCATCTCTGATGGTAGGGAATTGAAAGATACTCTGTGGACCTTCAGATGTCTGCTCAACTATAACTCCCATCAACCCGTCACGAGGTTGAATTGTAGTCCAATGGCGGGTGGATGACAGGTTCCCTATCCTTGCTGTAGGCCACTGTGTATTTAGCAGGACTTCTGAGGAAACAAACACAGTGCTCTACTGAGAGTCTTAACTCTCAATGGGTATTGATAGCTTTAAATTGAATTTTAAAAATTCAATCCAGTGTATAGGAAACAGCTGCCACAAAATCCAGGTCCAATTAAGACCAGTTCTCAAAACAGATTGAGCTGTAAAAGAATCATGCTGGCACTATTACTTTGGGTGATGACAAACTGAGAACAAGTAACAAAATATTGGGTGTAGTTGCAGAAAGAATAATGGAAAGCTTTTCTATGAAGGTCTCTTTATTGAAAACTTATTTGCTTCCCTAGTATTTCCACAGCACCTATTCAATTTGCTGGGCTTATACAACACAAAATAGAGGTTGCCGCCAATTACTCCCAAAAATCTGAGAATAGCATTCTGCATATTCTTCTCTGATGTCTCTTCATCCAGTATCAAACTTCCCATCTAATGAAGTGCATCTTCTACATGATTTGGGCCATATAGCTCTTGAATGCAAAGTGCCCCATTTCAATCTATTTTAGTGACATCTGTTTTTCCTTAGCGACTGGCATGAAGAATTTGTTCATAGAATAATTTGTCCTCAGCAGATCTGGCAACTAGGCTAAACCTCTTCCTTCTGCGTACCAGATTTCCTCAATCTTACATTTAATTACCAGTCGGAAAATGTAAACAAACTTGATTCTACAGTGCAATAAGTGGACAATCAAAGAGGTTTTTCTGAAAAAAAATAGTTAATCCTGTAATAGCTTAATAACATATCAACAGCCTTATTCAGCAGAGCAAGCTGCCAAGAATCTGCCTAACATGGCTTGTCTTATAAGTCAGACTGTTCCAGTTTACTAATGGTTATATCAGAGCAAATGAAATGCATTCAGTGGACAGCCATCACTATACTTAACTCATTGTTATGAAATAATGCTTTGGAAATAAAGTTTTTCCACTCACTCCACTTCATGTGTCTTCAAAACTTCATGTGTCCCAAGATGCCCAATTGCTTTATTTACATAACCCATCTTCTAGCAATTTGCATCAGCCATGTTTACATCCTTTTCTTATTCACAAACCGTGCAGCATAAACCATAATCAAGAGTTCTATACAGATCTACCCAAAAATAAGTCCCACTGAATTCAGTGGGGCTTACTCTAGGGTAAGGGGGTAGATGGTTGCAGCCCAAGTCATGTATCCATTTCCATACCCAGGCTTTTCAAGTCATCAGCCTGAATGTTGGGACTGAGTTTTGATTAGCAGGCCCTGATATAGGAGGAAGAAGAAAAGGGGGTGGGTGGAAGCTCAGTGGTGGGAACCAGGGTTGGAAAACCTCACCTTTTCACCCCAATGCCAGTTACTTCAGAGCTCCCCCCCCCCCAGCTTCCTGCAGAGCAGATAGCCTTAGTGGAGGCAGAATAGGGGGTGGCAGCAACTGAACAGGAAGGTGCAGTCTTGTCGCCTAGAAACAGGTGCCATCTTTGCAGATGGGAGCAGACTCCCCTCTCCTCAACGGAGTACACATTTGGAATCTGGACATGCATACAAGGCAAGCAAGTCTCACGAGTGAGTGTACCATGCCCTGTCTTTAAAAGCTTGGTGGCCAAGTCATGGAAACTTGTTGGGGGCATTTTCAGCACTTGTGTCCAGTTCTGAACGTCTTGCCTTGTTCCTGAATCATGACTCTTGAGCTCTATGTCTGCTGCTAAGCCTCTGCTATTACCTGGATAAAGATCTTTTTCTTACACATAAGTAAGAACTCTGTGTGTGTGTGTGTGTGTGTGTGTGTGTGTGTGTGTGTTGGGTGGGAGCAGGACACTGAATGCATGAGGAACTGAGAGCAGTTGGCTAGAAGCTGGCACCAATAATAAAACAACCAGCATGTGCAAGAGGAGCGCATGTAGATACCAACAGCTGGCAAGGAGAAAAGAACAAAGAATAAGCTTACAATTTTGTTTCAGTTCAAAGACGCAAAGAGGTGTAATCTACTCCACCTTCGAATGTGAATATTTCAGATAGAGTAACCACAACTAGAAGTAAATTTCCCTCTTATTCAAAGGTTCTGCTCATCCCTTCCAGCCCTCAGGCCTTGTGATAAATGTGAGCAATTTCTGAAGTGTTTTGAAGCACAAAAGTGCCCCCAAGGTAATAAAGACACTTGTCCCAATTAGCTTTACTAATAACTTTTACTCCAATATATTGATTGGCCTTGTCAGCCAAACCAGCTTTACGACAAGGCTATATAAGAGAGAACGGACACCTTGTTCTTGGAGGTAGAAGCCAGAGACCATCAATGGAGGAGGTGAGCTGTTTATCTGGCCCTCCTCCACAGCTGCTGGAATGCTGCCTCTTGAAGAAGCTGGCCTTTTTGCACCTTTAGCGGACAGAGGGAAGCTTGCAACACCCCACTCTCTGCTGGCTGACTGATTAAAAACCCACCTGGGCTCATTCTAGCAGGGGAGTAAGGGCTGCATAAAGACGTAGGCCAATTGTGGCGCCGCTTTGTGGGGGGGGGCAAGGGCAAGGGCCACCCCCATAACATCTTCTTTGGGGGTGGCCTTGCCCTAATTGTTGGGAGAGAGACAGGGAAAATGTGCCCATGTTAATTCTCCTCAGCCTCTCGGTGGCTTTCAATACAATCAACGATGGTATCCTTCTGGAGCGGTTGTCTGACTTAAGGGTGGGTGGCACCACTTTGCAGTGGTTCTGGTCCTACTTGGATGGTCATTTCCAAGAGTGACGCTTGGGGAGTCAATTGAACATGTGCAAAACGCTCGCTGCCTGTCATAATAATATCAGTGCAGAAAAATCCTTATATACCAGTGTCAAGGTTTAATTACTTGAATAAGTGAACACTGCTTTATGTATGTGCGTGTGAGTATATATATATTTAACGGAACCATCTGGCACCTGATGGTCACTACAAAATATCACCACACAAGGTGTGGAAAGCACCCTCTCCATTGCAGAAAGATTCAGTATGATATTGGATAGCCACGCGTGGCGGCACAACAGTAGCAGGTTCACTTCTTTGGTTTCATTGCCGTAACCACCACACCCACCAATATGGCTGCGACGGTGAAGCCCTGGGCTAGAACACGTGCCCGCATCATCCTCTGGGACTGCAGGGTATTTCCCTTCTTGAAGCAGATGAGTCCATAGGCCAAAACTCCTGCTGTGCCGAGGCATCCTAAAGGGCAGGACAAGAGAAAGAAGGAAATGTGACCATGTTTCCCCGTGAACTGAAAGTCAGGTTTTCATCAAAGAGGTGTAAGTCTAAACATTTTCTTTCAATCTCACTTCCTCCTTGGTAAAAGAGTGAATAACCTCACAGGGGGAAACCCCAGTCTCAAGAAAAAGATAGTAAATAATTCTACAAATAGACAATATTAGGAAGAGGAAGCCCTTCTTCTCTTGGAGACTGTTTCCCAAAGAGAAAATATCTGACCACATATCCCTGGGCAGGTGTGGGTGGGAATCAATGCTGCACGGAACTTCACTACTCTGCTCACCTGAGTGAGGAATACACCTAACACAGTGGTTTTAATACAATTTCAGTTTGAGAATCACTTGACTAAACACAATTCCTTCCTCTAGGTCAGTAGTTCTCAAAGGATATGGCGCACCACACTGGTGTGGCAGGAGAGGATGGCAAATGCGGTGGGAAGATTCAAGGACAATCAAAGAAACATTTAAACATTTCAGTGTCGTGTAGTATAGTATAAAAATATATTTGTTATTTGTAGAACATGAATAGATATCTTTTCAAAATGAGAGCAAAAGCATATGAAACTGCAGGCTCACACCTCTCACTGAGTTTGTATACATCCTTAAAGTACATATGTAAAAGGCTCATTTATAGTTATATTTTAGGAATGATTCATGTTCTTATGTAGCTGCATTGTTTGTTTTCTCCTCCAACAGCTCCCACCTCAACATAATCCACACAACCCAAAATCTAGATTACTGTTCATAGCTTTGTGGCCTCTTAAAAAGTAACACATTAGAACAATTGTTTGTGTGCTACTGCAGTCTACTTCATCAGACACAGAGAGCAGAGCTTTCCAAACTGTGTGTTGCAACACATTAGTGTGTCAGCTGTAGTGTGTAAATGTGTCGCATGAATGCTCCCCTTGTTCCTCCTGGGGCAGGAAAGGGTTAGTTTAATCTCTGGTTTGCTAGTAAAACTGAATTACTGTGTTACGAAATGAACCAAAACTTAATTACTGTGCTGCAAAATGACGCATGTCCATAAAGTGTGTCACCAACTTGAAAAGTTTGGAAAGCTCTGACAAAAAAGGTGATCCTCCATTGTCAGGTACAAGGATCACACACCATGCATCTGATGAAATGAGTTCTACTCCGTGAAAGCTTATAACACAATAAAATTGTGCCACAACTCTAATTCTTTTTTATTTGTTTGTTTACTGCATTCATAGCCCACCTTTTTCCTCCAAGGAGTTCAAGGTGGCGTACAATGTTCTCCCCCTCCTCATTTAACCAAAACAACCCTGTGAGGTAGATTGGGCTGAGAGAAGACAGCGACTGGCCCAAGGTCACCCAAGGAGCTTCATGACCAAGCAAGCGATCCAAACCCTTTAATCAAGTTCACCATCTTTCCCTCTTCAACTCCCAATTGTCACCCTGTCTCTGGGCCTAGATGAATACCCCCAACACCAGGACATTTCGCTGGTGGAGATTACCCCACCCCTCTCCCTGCCAAGGAAAGTTTCGCAGGAAACATTTCCGTGTGTCAAGTCTGGCTGGTGTCAAAGCCACACTGGGCTGGGGGATAGAAGCATGGCAGCCTTACTCCTATCAGCTTCCTATCCTCAGGAACTCCTACCCATCTTTTGCTTTCCCTCTTTCTGGATTTGACCCCTTTTTTCCTTTGACCGGTGCTGACCCAAGACATAATTGGCGGGGCCTGGGCTACAGCAGACGGCACCCCACCAACCCGTTTGACCTGCAAGTTAAAAGCTCTCCCTGTTGAACTAGGGCCTGCCCTAATTTGCCTCCCTCCTTTCCGGGTCCCTGGCCTCCCTCTCACCGATGGGCACGAGCGGATTCTCGCGGGTCTTGCGCCGGAACTTATCCCCGAACCCCTCCTCCGGGTGGTAGGCGGTTGGCGTGAAGCCCTCGATCAAGGGCGGGTTGTTGGGGTCGAAGGGCGGCGGCGCGCTCTGAGCCATGGTCGAGCAGGCGCCGGAGGAGGCCACACCACGGGAAAGGCGGACAGGCTGCTTCGCGCTAAGTTATGCTTTGACCCACTTCGGCTACCGTACAAACGAGGCGGCGCGCGCGGCTCACCGTAGCCCAATAGCGCTCTTGGCTGGGCCGGAACTGCAATACGAGCACGTGTATTTCCCCGCCGCCACCCGCCTTGTTGCTGGGAGTTGTAGTCCGCCTGACTCTCTCCTACAGGAACGCAACCGAGTCTGCCGAGTCCGCAGAACTACGTTTCCCATCGGGCATCGGGGCGACGCTCCCAGACGCTCCGGCTTCTTCTACCTGTATTAGAAGCCGCGTGTTGCTGGATTGTTGCGACCGATATTCCGCGGAGTCGCCGCGATGCCGAAAGCCAAAGGGAAGAGCCGGCGGCAGAAGTACAACTATAATGTCGACCGCAAGAAACAGAACAGGGCTTTCCGCAAGCGCGCGGCGCCCCGCATAAAATGGTGAGTGGCCGGGAATTGGGGTGAAGTGGAGGCGCCAGGTGGACTTGGTGGAGAGAGGGCGTCAGAGAGAGAGGAGCGGGGCTCCTCTGGCCGACCAACCTTCGCGTCTTAGCCAGGTGGGGATGGGGCATGTTGGACGTCCGGAGGGCTCACTCACCCAGGACCGGCCCAAGGTATTTTGGCACCTGAGCTGAACCACAAAATGTTGTGCCCTCTCGGAGGCCCTGCAGAGCCGGATGCCAAAGGAAGAAAAATAGAATTGTAGAATTGAAAGGGACTCCAAGGCTTATTTGGTCCAACCCCTTCAATGCAGGAACTGGCCATCTCTAGAAGCACAGCAGAACCTGCTGGCTTCTGCACTGCCACCTTTTTTTCCAGCTTTAGCCAGTCACCGAAGTTAAAGCTGACAAAAGTACAACCCTCCGTTTGTTTCATTTTTGCCGTTACTGGCGAGAAAGGCTGTTCTGTAATCCCTTCTACGGTGCCATGTACCCTTTTTTTAGCCTAAGGGTACATGATGCAGCTGTTTGGCTGAAGCTAAGCAGGTCTCATCAGCATCAGGATGGGTGACCACCTGAGAATCCTGTGAATCTTGAACTCCTGGAGGGAAGAAAGGTGGAATATAAACCAACCAACCAACGAAATACAAATAAGTAAATGCTGTACAGTGTTTTCTACATATCCTGCCCATGGAAGACAGAATGCTTTTCTGTCATTCGTAATGCTTGGGAGCAATTCTGGAGGGTATTGATTACACCAGATCAAGTACAGTACAGTACTGAATTGCCACTGGACAAAGTTAATGGTACTGTAGTTCAAAGACTCTTCCCAAGCTAGACCTATCAGTAAATCAGATTTAAAAGTACTCCTGTGGAACCATGTGGTAGTCGACACCTCATATGTAGTAGCATTCTACCTACTTTCCATGTGTTGAAAGACTGCAGGCATTCAAGGAAACAAACAGGCTTCTAAAATTAATGAAATCAGGCATAACTGTCTAGAGCAGACAAATGTGGCTAATATTTTCTCTAAGTTAGTTGTGTGGCCATTGTTAGTAGAGAGGGGAAGAACCCCTTCAAGAATGCTTAATATTAATGTATGATTCTTTCCTCCTCTCAACCCCCATCTCTGTTCAGTACCCAAATCCGACACGCCTGGGATAGGACCAAAACTGTAAAGCAGAACCTGGCAGAAATGGGCCTGGCTGTTGATCCAAACAAGGCTATACCTATTCCGAAAACAATGCAACAGGTAAGTAGTGATATGTAAGGTAAAGTTTCCAGGTTGGGAGTTCAGCCAAAACTGGGTTATATACCAGTTTATGGGTGATGGATGCAGTCCTAGCAAGACAATATGTACAAAGTGGCAGCTGCAGAAATAGCTGGGGAAATTTCTGAGTAAGGAAATGCTATATCTAAGACATAAGGTCTCGTGTGGTGTTTGGCTAGACACAAGGTATGCATGAAAGCAGTTGCTAAAATGTTATTTCAAACCTGTTTGTGAGAACATAAAAAGGTAGTATTTCAAACTCATTTACACTTTCCCACTTCACCCTTCATACTAGATACAATGGTCAAAATGATAAAAAACTTTATGAGTCAGGGAAATCACGGGCAAAAAAGTTTGCTTGCTTGCTTGCTGCATTTATATCTTGCCTTCTTCTCCAGTGAGCTCAAGGTGGCACGTATGGTTCTCCTCTACACAATAACCCTGGGAGGAAGTTAGGCGGTGATTGACCCAAGGTTACCCAGTGAGCTTTGTGGCCGGGTGGGGGTTTGAACCCTGGTCTCCCAGGTCCTAGTCCGATACTCTAACCACTACACCACAGAGGTTGTATCATTAGAAGTCCTTTGAAACCACCAATGGGTGCTGCATAGATATTTTATATCTATGTCATTTTAAATTGTTATTGATGTTAATGTTGTATTTTTAGTTTTAGATTTTATGATTTATGTGGAAATTGTTTTCCATTTGGTTTTGCATCTTTTGATGTGTTTTATTTATTGTTTATGACTTTTGTTATGTTGGTAATTATATAAATCTTGGCATGTTGTAAGCCGCCTTGAGCATAGTTTCAACTATGGAAAAGCGGCATACAAATAAAATGATGATGATGGTCAGAAGCACAAATGGTCAGATGGAGAGTTTGGTGAATTCCAAACCTTGGGATGTTACCATGGTATTTCTGCTGATCTAGTAAAAATCTCCATCTTTCTGTGGCGCCCTTGATGAGGGATATATTTGACACCCCACGAGAAGTGGTCAACTCTTTTTCCTTGGATGTTTTTAAGCAGAAATTGGAGGGCCATCTGTCATGGATGCTTTAGCTGAGATTTCTGCATTGCAGGGGGTTGGACGAGATGATCCTCGGGTACCTTCCAACTCTAAGATTCTATGATCCCAACGTTCCATGGAACATAAATTGTGTGGGTTTGTGAAAGTACTGCAGAATGACTTTCCTAATGATAACTTATTCTAGGGATGCTACCAAAATTTGAGTTACTTAGTACAGTGGTGCCTCGCAAGACGAAATTAATCCGTTCCGTGAGGCTCTTCGTATAGCGGTTTTTTCGTCTTGCGAAGCAAGCCCATTGACAGCTTAGCGGATTAGCGCTACAGCTGTCAAGCGGCTTCCAGCGATCAGCTGTTAAGCGGCTTATCAGCGGAACAGCTGATAAGCGGCTTAGCAGCTTAAGAAAAGGGCGAAAAAAGCGAAAAAACCCTCGGGGGGATGCAAGATTTTTTTCGTCTTGCGAAGCAACCCCATAGGGGAATTCGTTTTGCGAAGCGCCTCCAAAACGGAAAACCCTTTCGTCTAGCGGGTTTTTCGTCTTGCGAGGCGTTCGTCTTGCGGGGCACCACTGTAGTCTGAAATGACTGCTTTGGTGAAGTACCATTGCATCATGTTTGCCTTAAGTGTTATTGCATTTGCCCTTTTGTGAAAGACAAATCTAGTGAAACTTTGTTATTCGGGTGCTTTTATCTTCTCCAATTAATATTAATGAGAATGATGAAATTAGAAAAACAAATGGGGTGGTTGGGAATCCTTTTAAGTCCATAAGGAAAGATGAAAACATGCCAGCTAAGGCATTTATAAAGTTAGGTAGCATTTTAGAGCATACAAAGCAATGCATAATAAATGTATTGGTATAAAACATGATCTACCATGTCTTTTAAAATGCAGGTGCTGAAAATGGAAGTGGATGGACATGAAGCAAATGTGAAAACTGTGCGGAAGCCATATGTACTAAATGGTTGGTAATAGCTTCATATTGGCAATGAATATGTTGGCCTGATGCCTCATACTGAAACCTTTTACCTGAACTGTTGTAACTCTAAATCCTGAGAGCAACCATTTATCCTATTCAAATTAAGTGCAGTATTCTGGAGTGTATCAGCTCTCATTGTCAGGGAAACACTGGTGATATCATGCATAGTCTTTTGTTGTTGTGTGCGGTTTTTATAACTTGGAGGCCACTTCTGTCTGAACCAACCCCCCTCCCATCCTCTGTTAGACCCCAAAGGCTGGCCGGCCACAAAAGGATCATGCCGCATGGCAAACTGCTGGTTTGCAAGAGGAAATGTGGGTGACCTCAGTGATCCTACTAGTTGAATCTAGCTGTGTTTATTCTGCTCGAAAAAGGCCACACAGGGTGCAAAAACGCTTCCCTCTTCTTCACTTTAACACTTCCCTCTTTAACACTTAAAGAGTTGGAATCTGAGGCCAGCCTCCCAGAGAAGAAGTCAGAGACGCTCTCCCGAGATCTTATTGACTATGTCCAGCACATGATCCGGAGCCATGGTGAAAACTACAAGGTAGGCACTCTTTGTTATAGAAGCTCCACAGTGAATGGTTGCAGCTGCTAGCATTAGAATGTCCAATTTTCAGTATTTCCTGGTTTCTCTGTTTTTTAAAAAACAAAAACTGCTGAGCTCACTCAATTCCCTGTTTGCTTCCTTTTTTCATCCATAGTGCTTTCTGACTGCACTCCTGTGGTTGTAATTTTCCATTTGCTTTGTGCACAGCCACTTGTTGACTCTTGGTGTACAGTATACTGCTTGCCTTCTGGGTGTGGGGAGGCTCCTTAAGGCTGAGGTGGCTCATTACAACTTTCCTCTTTGCCTCCTAGGCTATGGCACGTGATGAGAAGAACTATTACCAGGACACACCAAAGCAAATAAAGAGGAAAATCAATGTATATAAACGCTTCTACCCTGAGGAATACCAGACCTTTGTTGCCTCTCTGCAGCCAGAGAAGATGGAACAGCAATGATTTTACTCACCAAAGAAATGGGCAGAAGCAGCTGCACCTATATTATTTCAGATGCTAGTTTGCCCTCAAGTGACTTCTGGTCAGGGACTGAAATGTTGGATTATCTATAATTGTGCCCTTTGAAGAGAGAAGATGGGAAGGTGTTTATGTAGATGGGACTTTGTCTGACCTCTAATAGTTAGAGAGCCCTTGCTGCATTCTGCTTGCACCATCTTAGCTTTGGGATAGATCCTAGTTGAAATAAACTTCTTTCCCAAACCCCGTCAGTAACAAAGCACAGCCAAAGGATGTTTCCTGTTCTTGCTGTGTGAGTGACAAGCAGCTTTGCCAAACCATCTGGAGAACAGGTGGGGAAGACTGTCCTAAGGAAATTTTGGTACATCATCCAGCTATGGAAACAAGAAGTCGTGGTAAACCAATGTAATCAAAAGTCAGTATGTTTTCAAGCATTCTTTTATGAAGAGTAAAATATTTCCCTTTTTTTTAAAAAAAAAGAAGTTTATTAAAAAAATTGGTCTCTTACTATGGAAAGGTGTCTGTTTCTTGACTTTTTGCAGCTATAGTATTTTAAGTCCTATTTTTGTGTATCAGCAGGTCCACCCGTTAGATGACATTATACAAGTACAAAGGAAAGCTGACCTTGGGAAGGCTCCTATGAAAATACACACACACACACACACACACACACACACACAGAGAGAGAGAGAGAGAGAGAGAGAGAGAGAGAGAGAGACCCCCCTTAACTGTAATTATGTACATGTATTGGCAGTGGCCTTAACACTCCTTGTTCTGCCTTTCTTAACAGCAATAACACATGACGCTGCTGGCCTTGTGATATCTCTAGTTGCATAGAAAACACAACCATATCCCTTACAGCTGAGACAAAACAACTCAAGGTTTATTTGATACAGTGGGGAGGGGGGCATAGTGTAAACAGTTGGTCACCAATTATCCATTTCATACAGGCAAGAGGAACTTAGGGCTAGGAGCCACAGGCACAAACAAAGCTTCCCATAACCTTTGATGGGACAGGAGAGGTGATCAGGTTTTGCAAAAGGAGTGTAGCCCAAGCTCAGGCAGTACTGCTGTTTTCCTGCTGTGAGGAAAGGGAACAGGAAGTTGGCATGTGTACTGTTTGAGAAAGAGCACACAAGGGTTGGGTTAACACTGCTTGTAAACACAAGGTCCCTCTGCAGGACTGCCTGGCTGAACATGTAAAACTTTTCCTTTCTCTAGAGGTAAGATTGGCATTTTGTCTGAGACCAACTTCTTCCACATCACAGGCAGCCCAAACTTTGAGGCCGGCCCTTGGCATGTTCCAGCCACCACTATCTGACTGTATAGTTTCCAGTTCAGGAGGAATATGGATTATATAGGAATGAGTCCTGAGCCAGGTGACTTGAGATCAAACATAGCACCAAACTGAGAAAGAGATTTGCAGCTTCATTAGCCTGGGCACAGCAATTCATATTAGGTACCTCAAATTTCCCAGTTCCTTCTGCAGCTTTTCACTGAAATTCACAACTCTTGCTTTCTTCAGAAAGAGATTAAGGGTAGTAATTCACTGGGGGCTAACTTGACTTTGGAAGTTGAGCAAGGACACTTGGAGCAAGGAGCTAGTGCCTCAGAAGCACAATTGGTCCAACATGCTTAGGCTAAGGAAATGGCTGTAATTCAAGGGCATGTAGTATGTTGGAGAGGGATCAGCTAAGCCATCAAGTTGCTTATCAGGTATGATAGATTTTATTGCACTAATAAGTAGCATTTAAAGCCCTAACAGCCATCAGGGACACCTCAACAGAATAGCTGCTTGCACATGCTCTGCTGAGATGCTCCTTTAACACCCACTCTCAGACTAGCCCTCATGGCAGTTTGAGACGGTACATCCTGTTCCCCACTAATTGCAGTGAGGATTTAATAGTATTTCATAGGGGCACAGTCAATCCCCAGCTTCTCAAAAGGGCAGTGAGGGATGAGGTATTCCAGCCTGCACAGGGTAGACTTTTCCTATAGACCTGCTGTGTCGAGTCTTGAAGACAAAGTGATAGTTCTTAGTGCAAATATTGACAGTGCCATTCCCTAGGACTTTCAGCAGCCGATGCCAGCAGCCACCCCCAAGACTACTGTATTATCCCCACGGTCAGTATATTTTGCCCCCGTTTTAGCCAAGGTCTCGATGGTTATATTGGTGGTAAGGCTTCTTTCCAGAAGGGGGTTTAGTAAACACCTAAAAAATTCTTTTGAATACCTGGAAAGCCTGTTTCTCTGAGGATAAGATCTCAAGAAGCTAAGAGGAAGCTAAGAGTTGGCTCCATGTGGCTTGAATATCCTGGAGATGTTGAAGAACCTTCAGACCTGAGCCAGGAGTTTGAGCAGCAGGTTCTTCAGGTGGAGAACACTGTTTGTGGTGGTCAGGCCAGCATCAGTAGCACTTGTGGGCAGAAGAAAGAATTCCCTTTTATGTTTCAGGGTGTTCAGTGCCAGCTCCTCGTGCAATTCTGCCACACTCAGCGCATCACTCTTGTCCTAGAGTGGATATAGATCACAGGTTGAACAAATGACACCGCTTCCCCACCCATCCTTAAGAGAACTGTATTTAAGCACACCTTTAAATCTACTTTCACTCGTTCTCAGACAAGAAAAGGAGAGCTGGGAAGGAGACAGTTATACTTGACATTAAATGCTTATGACGACACCATAAGCTATCCAATATACTTAGTCATGTCAGTACAAGCAAATGATATACAGAAGATGTCAAGCACACAGACAAGATCTACATTGCAGGGGGTTGGACTAGATGGCTCTTGGGGGTCCCTTCCATCTCTGCATGTTCAGGGTTCCATCTCCAGATCAGGGGTGGGGAACTAGGCTGAATGTGGCCCTCCAGGCATCTCCATCTGGCCCTTGGAACTCTTCCCCAGGACCCATGTCTCACCAGCCCTGCTCTGCACCTTCCTTGTGTGCATTTGCCTGGCTAGAATGTTATCACTGAACTGTGATAACGCCTCTTGCTTGCCTGGCTGGAGGATGGAGAGATGTGTGTGTAAACACTGCTAACCTTTGTGTGGCCTACTATACAAAAGATAACTTCTGCATTGCTTACTATATATCCGTTAACATGGCCAGTTTTGCCTCTGGCCCCACTCCACTCAAGCACACAGAGAGAGACACAAAGACCCAACTTTCCCTTGCAGCAGGCAGGTCTGGAGAGATGCAATGACTCATCCCCTCTAGAGATGATGTTGCAAGTTGAGGATCCTGCCCTGTCTCCAGCAGGAGAAGTCATCCCTATCAGGAATGGTGTCCTGCTCCATCTGGTAAAAGGTTCCTCTGCCTTACTCTAGTCTAGACCCAGTCTTTATCAACTTTGGATCCCCATAAGTTGTTGGACTACAACTCCCATCATTCCTAGCCAGAATGTCCAGTAGTCAGGGATGATGGGAGTTGTAGTTAAAGAACACCTGTGGGCCCTAGGTTGAGAAAGGCTTCTGTAGATAGTCCCAGGTGAAAGAAGAGGCCCACCTGTTTGTTAGCGAGAACTATCAGAGGCAACTGGGGCTCCTCTGCTAGCAGGCCATGGAGCTCCTGTCGGGCAGTGTGGAGGCGCAGGCCATCTGCAGAGTCCACTACAAACACTAGGACATGGGCTTTGCTGAGGTAGTGGTTCCAGTACGAACGTAGATTCTGGCTGCCACCAACTGAGACACAAAAAGGACCAAAAATAAAAACCATACATGTTGAGTATATGGCATGTTTTCGGCACCCATCCACTGCCAAAGAAAAGAGGTGCATGGAACACTCAGTTCTGTTTTAGGCACATAGAACTTCTAGTAAAACCCTCCGCCCCCCTCAAATATTTGTGATGCAATGACTTAGAGAGAATTCCTTGCACATTTCCCTCGCAGCAATGATACAAGGCCACTTCCAAAGTTCTCCCACTGTCCCAGACTGCCTTGCTTCCAGGAGGCTGTGGTAGGACTTACCCTCTAGGAGGTCCATCTGGAGCCCATTGGCCTGCAGTTGTGCTGAGTTGAAGCCCTGAGTGGGTGCTATGTGCATCTTGGCTTCTGTGCTGCAGATATAGTGGATAATGCTGCTTTTTCCAGCCCCATCCAAACCAAGGACCAAAATCTGATACTCACAGGAAGGTGGCTGAAAAGAGAAGAAAGGCTTCGAGGCACAGCAGTAGCATAGCTGCAGGAGGGCCTTTCATGACTGGCAGCCTCACCTGTGGCTATTTGCCAAGTCTGCAAAACCAGACTTCATGTTTGGGTTGTGTGTAAAGCTGTTATTGTTAGGCTGTCGGGGAAGGTCACTTAGAGATGAAAGAGATGGATAGCCTTGCACTGTTAGATGCAGTTGCAACAAATGTTCTTAGATTAAGCATCCAAACAAGGAAGACACCAGCCAAATTGAAGATCAAGCTATTTTGTGTACTATACACAAACCTATGTAACCTATGGAGCAAAAGTTCTTAGATTAAGCATCCAAAAACAATATACTTGATCCTGATTCTGTCTTCTGAAGCACTAGCTACCTCTCCCAGTTTGATGTCAACTGCAAATTTGATGAGCATCCCCTCAAATCCTTCATCCAAGTTGTTTATAAAGACCATAGGCCCAGGACAGATCCCTGCAGTCGGCCCCCCATTTATCACTTTTTTCCAGGATGACAAAGAACCATTAACAAGTACTCTTTGAGTTGAGTCAGCTAACCATCTACAAATCCACCCAACAATTACTCCATCTAGTCCACATTTTACCAGCTTCCTTGCAAGAATAGGGGGAGGGGGGCTTTGTCAAAAGTCTGAAGCACTATGTCCGCAGCATTCCCCTGATCCACCAAGCTTGTACCTCTATCCTCTATGAAAAAATGAAATGAAATTCTTCTGGCATGACCTGTTTTTGAGAAACTCATGCGGGGTCTTAGGAATCACGGCATCCTTTTCCAAGTGCTCATGGACAGGACTGTTGAATTATCTGTTCTAGGACCTTTCCTGGAATCACGACCACATCTGCCACATCTGACCAGTCCCCCTAAGGCAAAGGACTGATCTGGACGGATCCAAACATATTCCTTCCTTTTAGCAACTGAGCTGCAATTGTCCCAGGGGGAGGCTGACAGAGTAGCACTGGCCTTGAGTATAGGGCGCTCCCAGCCTCCACCCATCTTACCTCCTCGCCTCCGGGTGCGTTGCGCCCCAGCTCCGCTTCCAGCTGCTGCTCCCAGCGCCCCCTCCAGCCGATGCAGCTGTCGTTGACGTCTCGGAAGTAGATCTTCCAGGCGATGAAAAGGAGGGAGCCCAGGGCGGCCACCGCTGCGCCCAGCGCCAGGCTCAGGTGTCTGATGGCGCCAGCAGGAGCCATTGGCGAAGGAACCGGACTGAAACAACTTCCAATCAGGCGGAGAGGCAACTGCAACAACACCAGCAGCGCCTCACTCCGAATGAACCCGCACAGAAAAGTCCCCTGCAGCCTCCTGGGCTTGCCTTAAATCCGTGTGCTTCCTTATTTCGCAAGTTAGCAATCTGGATTGAAGAGGCTTGTGTACTAGCAAGTGCAGCGATCCACAGCAGATGCGCCCAGCTGACCAACAACAGCCTCTGTGCGTGCGCGCGCGCTGCTGACTCAGTCTAAGCAGCCAGAGAATTTCCCGGCCGGTGGCAGCATCAGCCCCAGCAAACTGCGGACCGAGTCCGGCTGACGTCACTCTCGGCCTTAAAGGGGACTTGCTCTTTCTTTCCACCTAGTAAGATTCCCCGGGAGCGGGCGGTGGGTGACAGAGAAAGAGAAAATGCATTGCTGAGCGTAATACTGTATTGCCTTACACCAAGGCGGAATTCTCACTATTGCTGGATTGAGACTGCCGTTATACCTGACCGCTGGTCATGCTGCCTGGGAATACAGTAATGGGAGCTGGGGTCCAATGACATCTGTAGGGCCACAAGTCCCCCTACCCATGTCCAGGGCTGGTCCACCCATGAAGCACGGTGAGGCAATTGCCTCTAGTGGCAGGATCCACAGGGGCAGCAGATCTGGATGTAGATCTTTAATTCCACCTTGTTCTTGCGGTATAACTTCACTCACCTTTTCTTCCCTGGTGAGGAGGTGCCATTTTGTGGTTCACCCCAGAGGCCAAAATGTCTCAGACCAACCTTGCTCATGTCTCATACCAAGATGACAGGACATTTTGCATGCAGAATGTCCTGGGTTTCATCTTTGGCATCTCCAGGTAGAGCAAAGGGAGAAGAAGCTTGCCTGAAACCCTGAAGAGCTGCCTCTGGTCAGTGTACACAGTACTAACCTAGATGGACCAAATGGTCTGAGGATTTGTCCATGCCCAAGCAAAATGCAGATTGGAACTGGTCTGCCTCTGAGGCACTGCCATGAAAATCATGTTGGCGACATCCTGTTCTCACAGTGGCCAAACAGATGCCTGGCACACAGGACCTGAGCACAAGAGCATTCTCCCCTCCTGCGGTTTCCAGCAATCAGTATTCAGAGGCAAGTTGGATAAAGCTGGGCAGGTGTGATTTTTTAACTGTATTTTTACAGACATGCCACAGTCTAGGACTCCTGCCCGAAAGAAGTATCAATTCTCAGGGAAAGTGGATCATAGGAATGGGTAAAAGTAATATCACATAGGGGTCCAGGGAGCGGGTAGACTGATGATTCTTATCTGGAAGCCCCGTGTTCCTGCTATGTATATGAAGCTAGTTAACTTTTGTAAACCTTCTTGGGAGGGCTTGATATTGAAAGACAGCACATAACTGGTATTGTAGATAAATAAATATTGAAGGGGAGGGAAAACATCTGAAGGGGAACTTTCTTTTTTTGTAAATGTTTTATATTATTATTTCATTTTAAAATGTACATAAAACAAAGAGAACAATGATAACAAAAGACAAAAATTAAAAGATGAAAAAGAATGGGGGGGGGGGATTTCTGAGGAACCATATTGTCTTGAGGGGAAGAGAGAATAAGAGAGAATAAAAGAGAAACAGCTCCTGCCCACAACAGCCAGGATAGGGACTTGATCTCAGACCCCTCTCTTCATTCCATTGTAACACAGTATTATTATTAGTGTTTTTTATTAAACTCTGAGCAGCCTCTGAGAAGTGTGTCATGATTCCTAAAGGTATATTTAATAAAGGAGTCATGGTACTGAATAACTATCCAGCCCGTTGCAGAAGAAAAGCACCATTTATGTGGGAGGAATAAATTGCCATTTTCAGAATTATTTCCATCTCTCTTCTCTGACATATTTGCATTAAAAAATAAAAGCAACAGCTTTATTTGCGAGAACTGCAGTGTCAAGCAGATACCTTGCCTAACAACAATCCTTTGATGATTCAGGACACTCAGTAAATTCTGACTTTCCCAAAGGTCACAAAACAATACTGCAATATGTGTGCAGTTTCCTTTGTTTTCTGTATGGGGTTATTGGGATGCAACCCAACCCTGCTTTCAAGGGCTTCTCTGCAGCTATAAGTGCTAAAGCTCAATGGAAAGTGGCTGTTGCCCTCTCGCCTGGCCCATGTACTCTAGACTATGGACCTTCTGAGTTATTTTCTCTCTTTATCCTGAAACCCTTTAAAGAAAATCTAAATGAGAAAGCGTTAAGATTGTTAGTATGCATAGTTACTGAATTGTCTTAAACTTGTTATATTAGTACTCACCTTTTGCATCTGTTTTGTTTTACTTTTAATTTGTATTTTCAAAAAAGGTTTGATAGATAGATAGAGGCTACTAACCCTGAACATGTTCTACCTCCACTGTCAAAGGCAGTATGCTTTGGAATACAGGTTGAATATTAGTACCTTCATATGAAATCCTTCATATGAAATCCTACACAAATGTTTGCAAGGTTCCAGTTTCACTCTTCTTCTAAAAACAACAATGTTACTTCTAAAGTTCCTACTTTTTTATTTGTGCTGTACAGAGATTAAAAGACAAACCGGCCCCTTGCCTTCAAGCTCACAAACTAACAGACATCATACAAAAGAAAAACATAATGGGGAGGGAAGAGGAAAACAAGAAGAAAGGCATAACTTATTGAAGTTATATAATTGTTCTGGACAGTTCCTCCCTCCCCTGCCTTTAAGTACACATGCATACCAGGGCTTGGCAAAAGTTGCCCCCTCCACATCTCACCAAACCTTTGTCTGCTGCAAAGAGGTGTGTGGGTGTGCATGTGTCAGGGACTTTGGGGTGGGGGCAAATTACAGCCTTGAAATGTGGCTTCAAGGTCTGTCATTTGATTTGTAACTAAATTGCTTCTGTATTACAGGAATACACTGGCAATTCAGCAACGTTACGCAAAACTAGAGCACAAAATCACAATTCCCATCGTTTCATAACAGGCCTTCCAAGCATGACTAGCCTGGTGGAAAGGAGAGAACCAGCAGGACATGATTATATCTAGATATAAATACTATAGGAAGAACAGGGAAGACATACTGGAGTTGGTGTTGCTCTGGTTGTTAAAGAAAGCATAAAATTAGCAAGCCAGAAATCCCCAAAGGGGCAGATTCCTCAATAGCACTGTGGAAATTACAGGCTGGTTGGCTTAACGTCTGCCTTGGGGAAACTGGTGGGAGGTATTGTTCAAGATAAAACAACCAATCATATAGGTAAAAAAGGTAAAGGACCCCTGGGTGGTTAAGTCTAGTCAAAGGTGACTATGGGGTTGCAGCACTCAGCTCGCTTTCAGGCCGAGGGAGTCGGCGTTTGTCCACAGACAGCTTTCCGCATCATGTGGCCAGCATGACTAAACCACGTTTAGTGCAATGGAACACCGTGACCAGTCATCTAGAACAAGCTGTGCGGAAGCAGAGCCACCATGAGTTCTGCAAGAGTAAGGCCTGTTTTATTAACCTACAGTGGTACCTTGGGTTACATACGCTTCAGGTTACATACGCTTCAGGTTACAGACTCCGCTAACCCAGAAATAGTACTTCGGATTAAGAACTTTACTTCAGGATGAGAACAGAAATCATGCTCTGGCAGCGCAGCAGCAGCAGGAGGCCCCATTAGCTAAAGTGGTGCTTCAGGTTAAGAATAGTTTCAGGTTAAGAATGGACGTCCAGAACGAATTAAGTACTTAACCTGAGGTACCACTGTATTAGTTATTTGAGAGTGTCAACAACCATATAGACAGAGGTGATTCAGTTGACACAGTGTGCTTGGATATTCACAAAGCTTTTGACTACTTAGTATGCAGATACAGGACAAGAGGAATACATATTATTGATTAGTTACAGATAGGTAGCCGTGTTGGTCTGCCATAGTCAAAGCAAAAAAAATTCCTTCCAGTAGCACCTTAAAGACCAACTAAGTCAGTTCTTGGTATGAGCTTTCGTGTGCATGCACACTTCTTCAGATACACTGAAACAGAAGTTTCCAGACCCTTCTATATAGTGAGAAGGTGGGGAGGGGTATTACTCAGAAGGGCGGTGGGAATGGGTGATTGGCAGATAGCTGTGATGAGCCTGTTGACGACTCTAACGACTGCAATAGGTCTTACAGGAAAAAGCAAGGGGTGAAAAGGTGAAAAATGGCTTTGTCATGTATAATGAGATAAGAATCCAAGGTCTTTGTTCAGACCAGGTTTCTCCATGGTTTTAAGTTTGGTGATAAGTTGCAATTCAGCAGCTTCTCTTTCCAGTCTATTTCTGAAATTCCTTTGTAGTAAAACAGCTACTATTATTGATTAGGAATTGATTACATAACAGAATGCAGAAACTAGGAGTAAATAGATAGTTGTCTTGATGGAGGGATGTAGAAAGTGGAGTCCCCCAAGGATCAGTATTGGGACTTGTGCTTTTTAACTTTTTTTTTTAAGATCTAGAGTTAGGGGTGAGCAGTGAGGTGGACAAGTTTGCTGATGATACTCAGTTGTTCAGTCATTAAAACAAAGGATTGCAAAAAGCTTCCAAAGGACATCTTCAAACTGTGTGAATGGGTGGTAAAATGGCAAGGGCAATTCAATGTAAATAAGTGTGAACTCATGCATGCTGGGGCCCCAAATCCTATTTAACCTATACACTTATGGAGTCAGAACTGGTGATGACTAACCAGGAAAAAGAGTGAACAACTCAATGAAGAAGCAGACGCAGTGTGTGGCAGCGGTGGAGAAAAAAGAAAATATCATGCTAGGAATTATTAGGAAAGGAATTGAAAATAAAACGGCCGATACAAGTACAAATCTATGGTGCAACTGCCCCTGGAACACTGTGTACAGCTCTGATTGCCTCACCTCAAAAAGGTTATTTTCGAGCTGGAAAGGTTTCAGAAAGGTGGAACCACAATGATCTGAGGGATGGAGCAATACCCTTATGAGAAAAGGCTGCTGCATTTGGCGCTTTTTAGAGGTGACATGAAAGAAAGATACAGTGCCTTTTTCTGGGGGGACACAGGGGTACACATACCCCAGACATTGTTTGGCCTCACTGAGGGGCAGTATTTCAATATGAGTAGGAAAATGAGAGTACCCCCTAAACATTTTATTTTTAGAAAAAAGCACTAGAAAGATATAAAATTATGCATGGAGAAAACGAACCATTTTTCTCCATCTCCAGTAACACCAGAACTCGTGGATATACAATGTAGCTGAATGTTGGAAGATTCCGGACAAAAGAATGTACTTTTTCTTCACACAGCACAAACTATGGAACTCGCTCCCACAGGAGGCACTGATGACAACCGACGTGGACGTCTTTAAAAGAGGATTAGACAGATTCATAGAGAACAAGGCCACTGTATATCAATGCCTGCACCACGCCTGCGCTCTGCCCGTCTCCGTTGCCGGAGCCCGTACACTTCTGAATACCAACGGCTAAGTTCCCTCAGAATTAGTCTCTCAAACGCCGCGAGCTTGAACTCTCGCGAGATCCTTAAGCTTATAGATTGCGCTCCCTCCGCCAGCGTCCTTTGAGTTGCATGTCGTCAGCCGCGTTGCTGCTGATCTGGCTCGGTCTGGCTTGAGCTCTTCCTCCCGGCTCGGGCTGCGCCATGGCGCCTCCGGATCTCGTTGACCGGCGTCTGCTCGCGGGCGGCCTCCTCCGCCTCCTGCTCTCGTCCGACTCGTGGGCGCAGCGGGCCTGTTAGTACCGGGGGAACCCAGTCCGGGGGCTGCGGGCGGCCCAGGAAGAGAAGGGAGGTAAGAGAAAGAGGCGGGCGGCAGGGCAGGCAGGCAAAGCAGCCGAGCGCGGCCTTGTTGTTTACGGCGCATAGTGGGCGGGATAGGCCGGTCGTGGAATCGCCGCAGACCATCGGGAGGAGGCTGGGCTCGGGGATGAAAGGCTCCGGCGGAATTTATTTTGCGCGACACCTTCCCAGACATCTGCTTGGAAGAGCCTGAAGCCTACAGTATTTGGGAAATACCTGAACTCCCCCCCGGGACAGGGCGGGACGTGGACGGAAGATGCTGCTTGTGGTGAAATCTGAGGCAACCGCCTCTTTTTCTTAGGGTGCCATCCTAAAAACACTTACTTGGGAGCAAGGCCTATTGCAGGCTCCGTGAGACTTGCTCTCGAGTAAACATGCAAAAATAGATTAAACGCGTTTTTAATCTCACTGCATGCGTTTTGTAAACTAACGCCTCTCCTTTCCCTGTCGGTGTTCAGCTTAACTATGCATGTCTACTCGGAAGCAAGCCGAATACTAATACTAATTTACTGTTTATACCCCGCCCATCTGGCTGGGTTTTCCCAGCCACTTTGGGCGGCTCCCAACAGAATATTAAAAACACGATAAAACGTCAGACATTAAAAACTTTCCTAAACATTGAGTTCAAAGGGGCTTACTCTCTGGAAAGCGAGTATAGGGTTGTAGCCTAACCTATGAGATGGACCTGTTGCCTACACTTGTCGGTGGTGTGGCTCCCTCCCTTACACACTTGCTTAGGGAATGATTGTTAGTGGACTAAACCTTTTGAGCCTACAGCAAAACTTATTTTCTTTGCATGTTGATGGTTGTTCAAAGTGATTCATAATAATATGTAAAGTGCCTCAACAGTTAGATGTTACAGATAGGTCTGCCATAGTCAAAACAAAAAAAATTCCTTCCAGTAGCACCTTAAAGACCAACTAAGTTAGTTCTTGGTATGAGCTTTTGTGTGCATGCACACTTCTGAAGAAGTGTGCATGCACACAACAGTTAGATGTTGTATACAGTTAGTATGTTAAAAGCAGCCCATGCCACTAGCCCCTGCATCCTCTCTCATTATTGGAGGAGGAAGAGAATAGGCTCACTTGGATTTAAACCGCTTGCTTGGCTGCAAGAAGTAGCAATTGTTGGTCTCTAGTGAGAAATGCTGGACAAGACTTAAGTGGCCATTTGAACTGGGTGCCTCTTGAAGCTGCATTTACAGCATCTGTCTGCTGTTAATTGCAACCATATGGGAGAATATGCTGGCATGAGCTAGGGTGATTGTATGGCTGCTTTCCAGGTCAGCAGTTTCTGCAGTTGGAAGAAGAGTAAAATGCTTAGAATTGGCCAACAGATGATGGTTAGAAAAATTAAATTACATTGTGGCATCTTATTTATATCTCACCCACTCTGATAACTTTACTGCTGTGGAGACTGTATCTATGGCAAGTCTGCATTTCCCTCGTGGAAATACCTACCTCACCTGAGTTATTTGATGCTTACCTTTGATTGTCTGGGTAAATCACCAGAATACCTTTTGAGACCATTGTATTTTATTAATTCAAAGGTAAACTACCACTGTTGATTGCTTTATATTGTGCTGGAAAACTTCCCATTACCTTGAAACCAGGTGCCATTGTAGATTACTTAGATGTTGATTGAGATGTGGAGTGTTCTTTGACCCTGTGTTGTTGCCACTGCAGTAGGAAGGTCCACAGTTTGAATTCTATTGTTTGAAAGCATACTAGTGCAAGTAGATAAATGGGTACCACTTCAGTGGGAAGGTAAACAGCGTTTCCATGTGCTCTGGCTTCCGTCAGGGTATTCTGTTGTTCCAGAAGCAGTTTAGTCATGCTGGTCATATGACCCGGAAAGCTGTCTGTGGACAAATACCGTCTCAGCTTGAAGTGAGATGAGCGCAGCACCCCATAGTCAACTTTGACTGGACTTAATTTATTTACTACTGCAGTCCAAGTACGCTAATTTATAACTTCATATTTATATTTTATATTTTTGCAAGTACTTGGCAGTCCAACTGAGTGATGGTTTCTTTGGTGTGGTTGATGTACATAGTGTCTAGTTGAGACCACTTCAAATGTTAGAGAATTCCCACATAGAATTGTAGAGTTGGAAGTATCATCTAGTCCAGGGGTGGCCAACTCCCAAAAGACTGCGATTTACTCAGAGTTAAAAATTGGCAGTGATCTGCCCCCTTTTTGGGGGTTCAGGTCAAAGTTGTTGAGCTTTTATAAGGAGGAGGAAGGCCCGTTTTTTTAAGAGATTCAGGTCAAAGTTGTTAAGCTTTTTTTTTAGGGAGGAGGAAAGCACCGTTTTGTGGGGGTGCAGGGCTAAATTGTTGAGCTTTCTTAAGGGAAGCCAAAGTTGTTGAGCTTCTTTGGGGGGGGGGCAGTAATCTACCTCAAGACATTCAGTGATCTACCGGTAGATAACGGTCTACCTGTTGGACGTCCCTGATCTAGTTCAACTCCCTGCAATACAGAAATTCCGCTCACAGCTGTCTTTGGGTGGGCTCAAACCACCAACCTAATGGTTAACAGGTAAATGAGGCATTTGAGCGTTGTGCACTATTTTCTCCTTTATGAAGGTTGAAGTGGCTTTCTGTCAGTATTGAATTAGGTTATTATGAATACAATTTTACTGCAATTGTAGACTGTCTTACTTTAGTAAAGATTTATTACTTCTGAATTTTTGTCAGTCTGTCTGCATGGAAGCTCGTGAGGATGGTTTGCTAGTTTCAGCATCAGCAACAGAATGGTCCTTTTTTGACATCTTTCTCTCATCATAAGTTGTGGTAAGCTCTATTAGTTTTTTTTCCTTATAAAAACTTTGATTACAATGATACGCAGGCTGATTAATTTAAAATGAGTTAGGTCATAATACCTTTTCATTGCTTCATTATTTAAATCATCAAAATAAATGTTAGACATCTTGCTAGCTTTATAAGCAAAGTAAAATATGTGGAGCTTCATTGACATACTCTAGTTTTATTATAAACCAGGATCCTTTGCTATGGTGTAACTTTTGCAGATGAAAGTACCCTCTGTTTTTATTAGGTAACAGCAATACTGTTCTGGATTTCCATATAGTGAAACACCTGGACTTGCAATCATGGCTTCAAGACGAACAGATGCTCCTGGTAAAACTAATTATCTAAGTAAAAGTGTTGGGTGTAAAAGTGTCTAGTGGTAATTGTAACAAATATCATCAGGCCCTTTATTCAAATCTCCCAAGACTATTTGTGTTGCCTTTATGAAGGTCTAGCTGTACCACACTAAATGCAGACACACATAAAGATCTGACTCTGCTCTAGAGAGAATTGTAATTGCGCTTCAACAATATATCTGTTGGTGACCTAGCATCTTATGGTTGCAGTTGTCAGTTTTCTTCCCTGCTAATGACCAACAACTGCTAACTAGATAATGATGAATTAATTACTAAATTGATGGAGTTCTCCCCTGAGATGAATTCTTCCATCTGTTCCTGGAAGTAGTTTTTCAGATTGCCTTCAGGATTATGTATTTCATGCTACCATTACTTGACTTTTAATTTGCTAGTGAGTGAATTTATTGAAATCCGATGGTTAGTGTGCCTATTTACCTGATTATGAGTGAAAAGGCTGTTTGCCATTAGTTTGGGAAGTCATCTCGGCAGGGATGGAAAATTCTTCAGATCCCTTTGAAATCGAATGACCATCCTAAGTACCTAAACATTTTCTAGCCTGGTTTTTTTTAGGTTGTGTTTTCTGGGGTTATTCTGTTTGAACAACTTTTAATGAAAAGTTGATTACCTTCCTGATCCTAGGTGTCTCATGTGGGAAAAGATTCTGAACAAATGCTTTAGTGCCAGGGCTTGGGTTTTAGTAATTCTGGACTAGATAAGTGCCTAAATTAATAGGCAGTAGACATTTTTGAGTAACAGTGTTTCTAGGAGCTTTGGCCTAAGAATTTCTAGCTCTAGTAGCACCTTTAGCTCTCTAATTATTAGTTGAAATGGATCAAGTGCATTGTTTTGATCAGTAGTGGTGAACCAGTGGCCAATGGGCTTCCTCCAGTTTACTAAGTCTTCTCCAGTAGCCCCCAATTCCCTGACCCAGTGTGGTGCTACCGTGAGATTGAGGGGGGCATAGTACACTAATGGAATTTCATCCTCATAGTACTGGGCAGAGAGGTTGAAACTACCCTCACAGCTATTGTCAATTTCATTTTTCACCTTGCTTGCTGTTTGTGTGCGTGTTCCCTGGTATGCATGTGGTGGCTTGTGCACAGGTGCTCTTGCTTGCCTGCTATAAGGTGGCCATGCCTACCTGTGGCATGTTGCCCTGACGGAGTTGGAATACGGTGATGTGGCCTTGGGCCTGAAAGAAAGTTAGTTACATCACAATGTTCTAAAATCCTGTGATACTGACGCTAGAAGATCATCTTAATGAAATAAGTGCTAATGTGATCTGTACTACTTGCTAGTATAAAGTTGACATTCTAAAAGTGCAGCCTACTGTGAAATTTTCATCTCTGTCCTTAGCTATTGAGCATGGCTCTGGAGGCTTTCTAGGAAAGATGTCCCAACCCATTGGAATGAACCGTCGGACATTCAGTTATGATGATGCCCTTGAGGATACAGCACCAATGACCCCTCCTCCTCCAAATATGTCCACCAATATCCTGTGGAAACAGCCAGTCGTCCCAGAACGCAAATATGAAAATATTTCCAAGGTATGCAGTCTCTAGAGTGACTATAGAGGTGGTATGAGGTGTCCAGTAAATACCACATTTAATGTCCCACTGAAGACGTAAATCAACCACTGAAATTAACTGTGCTGAGGGGCATCAAATTTGCATTGCTTTGGTCTTCTGGGTGTATGGGGTGTTAGGGGAGGTGTAGTACCTCTGGTGGGAGATGTAGTGTGCTCCTTCTGGGGTACTTTGTCCACCTTTGGTTCCCACGCTGCACTCAGCTCTCACCTGTGGCTCCTAGAAGTTATCAGCATGTGACAGCCACATCCCGGGAAACAGCTTTGACTGGCCGGCTAAACCAGGTGAGGGTAGCTGAGTGGTCTCAAACCCTTGGTGAGTTAGGGACTTCCCCTACATGTGAATACAGGCTCTGGCAGATTGAGCGGACAAGACCCATAGTGGGTCCAAGTGTCAAGAAGGCAGTTTCTGCACGTGCTGTAGAGGGAAGTGAGGGGCAGGTGGGGCTCATCCACCTAGGAGAAGGAAAACCCTGATCCTAAACCTCTGCTGCCTTGCAGGATATCTTCAGGGAAGAAAAAGCTAAGGGGTAAACCCCACACAAAACCAGAACGTAGTCCCTAAGATGGTTGGTTGGCACCTTTATGCCTCCTTCTGGCAACTCCTGAAGCCAAGCTGGTACCAAACGTATTACTCTGCTTTCCTTTGGACCACTTCAGCAAGGCTGAGAGTAGGGTCTTGTTGACTGGGCAGCCAAGGACCTCCATACACATTGCCCAGGCTTGCACCCCTGAGAGGTCACTTCAGTGCTACTAACAGCTGCTTGGCTTCACTCCAGAGGCACACTCCATTTCTCTCGAGTCAAGCAGATGCCAATAATACAAATGCTCTTCTGATACTTTTTATAGCAACAATTATTGAGGGAGAAACACTTATTTTCATTACAATGGCTGTAACTGGTCAGAACTGGTGAAATGTCTGACAAAAAGAGTGTAAGTTTCACAACGAAGAGCTGGTATGATTTTTTTTTTAAAAAACCTATAGATTTTGACTAGGGTTAAATGGCTGTGGGTGGGTGGCAAGTAACAGATTGTGACCCTGGATTTACTTTTCAAAAGCAGGGAATAATCAGAAAGCCATAGTTGTTATCTTATGAGGAGAACTAGACTTGGGGGTTGGAGTTATCTTCTATGCAGGAGAGAATATTTTCACCTGTTTTCATGGACTACAGCGGATCTGGTTTTTGGTGAAAATAGGAGTGATCTCTAGCTTCATATAATGCATGATATCTTGAGATTGATTATCTGCTGGATGCAAGACCAAAGATTTCTAAATACTATACAGAATTAAAATGTTATAGATGAGAGGGTGGGAAAATGGCAAGAGCACCATGTTCAATCTGTACAGTTCAAGTATGATTCCAGGACTCCTTCCCTTGAGGATCAGGAGTAGTGTGTGAGATTCTCCTAAGGTAATTTTGCCCCTTTCTCCTCAAACTGTCCCTGACTTCCTCTGCACAGGATGAGGAAGGGGAGACTAGCATGCATCCATCTGCCATTACCCCCTCATCTTCCACTGAGACTGTGAACAAGGTTCCTGTAGTGAAGGCCAAGGCCACCCACATCATCATGAATTCTCTCATCACAAGTAAGAGCTCTTGTGTTCCTCTAGTAGGCAAGTTACCCTGGAGATCAAATTTTGCAATATGGTTTATTTCCCATTACCATGTGGGTTATTTTAATTCTCTGTGATATAGTTGTCTGTTCAGAAAGGCCTTCAAAGAGATTTGATCCCCTAATGGAAAGGGTCAAACAAAATGCTGTAAGAATGAATTTGATGCTCTACCTCCATATTCTGATCCTCTTTAGTACCTAAATACTAGCATGTAACCTAAGGGAAACAGCATGGAAATTTAGTTCTTCTTAAGTCCTGCAACACTTCATTATGTGTTTTGTGGTAGTGGGACTGCACTGCCAGCTCTTACTTGTTAGCTTGGCAAACTCATTCCATTTGTCCAGTCAATGTATTAAAATGAATGGCTGTGGAAGATAATTTGTTTGGCACCTATGTATGTTTAATTTTAGCTGTTAAATCTTTTGGGAAAACTAAATACACACTTCCATTGAATTTACAGTGAATTAAACAACTTCATTAGGTTGCTAATGGTACATTTCCTCCTCCTACTAATGGGCAGATAACTGGCACATAGACAATATGCTTGAATCAGCATGCTTTGGATGTGGCATATATATTTCACCATTTTGAGTCTCTTGTAGTTTTATTAATATTTAAAGATAGCCATTACAATTGCATAATTTTTCTTTTAAAAAGCTACTAAAGGACAGGGTTGAGGTTTCTGCTCTGAATAACAGTAGATTGGAGAAAAGCATTCTGAAGATGTTCCTCCTAAACCCTGGTGGCTTCTTTTTTGGGCCCAGCTTCTGATTATGTATGAATTTATGCTGCATTCATGAGAACATAACAAAAGTTGTCGCAGTAAAGGTTTAGAACAGGGATGAGGAACCTGCCTGTGACTCAAGATAATGTGCTACTGCTTCCATCAGCTAGCCAATATGGCCAATAGACAGTAACAATATCTAACAGCACCTGCAGGGCCACATGTCCCCCATCCCTGGTTTAGAAAGTCTGGCTCTGGAACCCCAAAAATACAGTGAGCTCACTTGTAGGAAGAGCTCAGGGCAAAGGAAAACATTTCTGTATAACCAGGCCTTTAGCTGATTAGACAATCTATGGCCTTTTAAATGTGTTTGTGGGAAGGGGACTATTTATATTCTCCACCTTGTGATCTTTGGGTGAAGGGCTGTATACAAATTTAATAAACAAAGCAATCCTAGAATATTTTACTATACTGGTCTCTTTTTAACTTTAGTCCTGTCCTCCCCTTCCAATCTGCTGGAATGATGAAAGTTCCAGAACATTTTTTAACTGCTGTGCGTTGCTCTGGCGCTTTATAATAGATGGCTTAAAGAAATCTCTCCCTCCGTGCTTTATCATTTCTAATAACTATAAAGGCTATAGGATATTGCCTTTTAGAACTTTGTTGCAGGCCGTAGTGTTTGTGGCTTGTATGAATGTGTCATGTTGTCCATTCTAGAGCAAACTCAGGAGAGCATTCAACGCTTTGAGCAGCAGGCAGGGTTGAGAGATGCCGGATACACTCCCCACAAAGGCCTCACTGCAGAGGAGACTAAATACCACCGTGTGGCTGAGTCACTCCATGTAAGGTGTTGGGTCTCACTGTGCTTTAGTAGTGAATTCCTTAAATTGGTATTGGTTGTAAATTACTACTTTTCAGAACTAAGTGTGGAAAGTTTGCTAATAGGTGCCATTGGCACAATAGAATCAAGGATTTTTCCGGTTTGCATCCTGTTTCAGAGTTTGTGTTAAGAGAGCTTGAATCTAGTGCCAGTTAAATATAATGTATTGAGTTCTTGATCAGTACCAGTGAGGCATTGGAACTGAAAGTAATTTATGTAAATTATTTATTTCCCTGCACTAAAAGCCTAACTTTCTGAGACTGAACATATAGAATTTTCTATTACTGGGAAATGGGTGCTATGCCTTTGAAGCGGAATACAAAGTTCAGTAATGGAGGGTGATGATTTGAAAGATGGTATGTCTGAGAGGTAGCTGTAATCAAGGCAGAAATGTCTCCATACAATCTTGCATGCAAATCTCATTAATATGCTACATCATGCTTTTATTAAGCTTTACCAATGAAAGAAACAAAATTAAACTGTGGCTGCTCGCTGTTCACTTGCTAGAATTGGAATGCTTCCAACTGTACATCTTTACCCTTTCTAACAGAACCTAAAGATGCAAAGTGGAGAGATGGCAAAAGAAGATAAACAGGCCTCTTCCGCCCAGTCCACTCCAAGCAGCACTCCCCATTCCTCTCCCAAGCGCACATACAGGTACATTTCCCAAGAGGAAAACAAAGGGCACTTAACTATGTGTCTAAATTAATAGGAATCCTAGCTTCCTTTTGGGTTTTGTGAATCCTGTTTGTGGAATCTGTCCAATGCTTTTTTGCTGCGTTTTTAAAGATACCCATTCTTTCAGTTGTGGGTAGGTAATGTGGCTCACATAATTTTTCCCTGGATTTATCTTTTGGTGTAAACTTATGTGGCGTGAGAATTGTTCAGTTGGGATTAAATGTTTGTGGTAGTCAGATACTACATTGGTCTGCCTATCCGGTTTCAGTTCTTAATTGATTTGTTCTCTTCAGGGGTTGGTTTAGTCAGGGGTCCTCCGCATCCATCACGGGTCCTGAGCTTGCTGCCATGGATTCCGGTGGTGGGGATGGCGATAAAGTACCGTCTGAAAAATGGAGCTTCTTTGGACCTAGAGCTCTTCAAAAACACACAGATTCAGGTATGGCAACATTTTAAGAAAACAGTCTTTATGTATTCAAAAATATGCTTTCTTCCAAAAATACAGTCTTCAAAAATATGTGTTCATTTTACAAAAGACCAGAGTAGCAAGCTTTGGCTTTAAAGACTAAAGGAGAAATTGAACATCACACTGTGGTAATTGTTTTGTCAAGGCAAGCATTTTGGCTTGCCAGAAAGAACAATCCCCCCTCTCCTCCCCTTGCATACTATTCCAGGGCTTACCCTGATGCCCCCAGAGCCAATTTTGGGGTGTATGTGGAGAGGAGAAGGGAAAGCCCCATAGCACAAGTGAAAGCCCTTGTGCAGGAATTCTGCTGATGGGAGTCAACTGATGTATTAGTTGAGCCCTGCTGTAACGAAGAGTTAAAATTATGAAGAGACTTAAAAGTAAATGGGAAGAATTCATTGTCAATTGGAATTGGGACTACAGAAGAGAATGCATATATCAAGGTGTGGCATATAGTAAAATGTGTGTCCACAGCTTTCTGCAGTCTATGGCATAGAACTTGAATGCTGCATTCAAAGGTCGGAAAATCAAATTTTGGATTCAGTCTTGTAACCCCCCCCCCCCAAGCACATGATTGTGCTTTTGTAACAGCAGCGTTAATCCTAAATTTGTAGTTAATGTGGTTTTACTAAGTGTTAGCTACTAGTGTTTTGTTTTGCCTTCAGTCATATTTGATAGAGGAATGTCTGTTCCATAGTTTCCCAATAAGCAAAGATGCTCTGCCTACTTACTTTTAAGAAAAAAATGTAGTGAATATTATTCTGACTCTTTAACCATCTGCATTGCTCCTTTAATGCTGATTTGCCAGAACTATTCCTGAATCTTCCAGTGACAATTAAATTCTGTTCAAGGCAAAGTTGCCATAGATTATGTGCAAAAAGCTTATCACAAGGGATACTTGAGTTGCAGTTTTAGGTATAGCTTCCTCATATGACTGTCACTATAGAAATACACAAATATCTTTTGTTGACAAAGAGAACTGCCACATGCCACATGGTGGTTAGTGCTTGTCGTTTAGTCGTGTTCGACTCTTCGTGACCCCATGGACCAGAGCACGCCAGGTTAGTGCTTAGAATTTGATGAAATGGCAATTGCTTACACAAGTCTTGATTGTACTGTACATCTGCACAGATGTCCGTAATGGTTTGCTGCTTTTGCTTTTCTCTTATCTCTTTTATATCCTCTTCTTCTCTCAGGGGGCTTTACCGTCCAGGCCTATAAGGGTGCCCAGAAACCAACCCCAATGGAACTAATGCGTGCCCAGGCCACCAGGATGGCAGAGGACCCTGCAACTTTCAAGCCTCCCAAGATGGACATTCCAGCTATGGATGAAAAGAAGCGGTCCCCACGTTCTCATAACCT
Source organism: Podarcis melisellensis (assembly GCF_964234715.1). Classification (NCBI taxonomy): domain Eukaryota; kingdom Metazoa; phylum Chordata; class Lepidosauria; order Squamata; family Lacertidae; genus Podarcis; species Podarcis melisellensis. The sequence goes on along the minus strand of NC_138529.1, from coordinate 66,558,259 downwards.
CAGACCCCGGGACATGAATGTGCTTACTCCTACTGGGTTCTAGAAATACCTCCACTTAAAAGGCAGGATGATCTTGAAATCTGATGGACACCCTATATTGTCCTAGGGTGTCTTTCACATTCCACACATGCAGTTGACATAGGAAGGTCTCTTCTAGGTCAGAGTTACAGACAGTGGTGAAACAAGATTTGGGCAACTTTCTGAATTTCTTGCTCTTTTTTTCCTTCGAAAGGTCTCTTATGCAGCACCAAAATAATAACTAGCTTGCCAACAGAGTTCTGACATGCAGTTCTGTGCTTCTCTGAATACCTAAGTTTTATAAAGGGAAACAATCAACTTATTGGACCTTTTTGGCTTGAATATTTGGGCTGCTGTTTGACATCTACTTATTCGTGCAAGATTACTGAAGCACAATGTATAACTTTCTAGTATCTTCTTTGAACCGTTTGAGGGAATCTAGCATCAACTGAAGTCTAATGTTCTGGAAGGATATTGGAGAAATTTAGCACCATGCTTGAAAGTTGAAGACTCCCTGCTTGGCTATTTCTACATGTAAGAGATTCATGTCTTAGGGACCTAAATGTTTCAACATGAAAAAAATATCAGTACTAATTCTAGACTTGTACTATGAAATGATACTGTTTGTGAAGCCCTTTGCATCAAATGGGTTCTGCATACCATGAAGCTGGAGCCACAGTAGAATGGAAAAGTTTCTTCATTCCTAGAGGTAACAAAGGGATTTGTAGCTGTTTTCCTGGGGATTCATTTGGGAATTATTAGTAGCACTTTCAGGGGAAAGGATGTGAGATAATAACTATAAAGTTAAAGGGACAGTGGTTATGCTTATTTATATATTTCTTAGGGAGGAAGAGGAAAATAAGTCATTAGAGCATAGGGAAGATTTTAACCTAGCGTCTCACCTTAGATGTGAACATAAGCATTTGCATAAATTGTTGCTAATTTCTATTTGAGCAATCAAACAGTGGAAGACTTGATGTGTTCTGTGATTGCTTGAAGACATAGGGGGCAGGTACTGTCCTTGTCCTAAACTCGTAAGTCACCGGTTGGCTTTATAGTGATGAGATGGCAGTCTTGGAATATCCATTATGCAGATAAAAAGGTCTTTTGTTTAACTGCATGTTTACTGAGAAGTCCTCACTAATCTTTTTTTATGTCCTAATTGGGATCTGTCCCCTTTCTGAACTGTGTTGTTTCTACAGATTGTTGGCAGTTCTGCAGCTGAGTGACTTGGTGGTGTCTCACTCAGCTCCATTTTATTTCTTTACTTACATTGACGACATTAGGACTTGTGCTTCAATACCACTGTAGCTTTTTCTGCCCTATTAGTCATCACCATTGCTGTGTGTAAACAGTGATCCAGCTTTTTGTTTAGTGTTAACTTATTTTGTGATATTTTGTGTTCATGTCTCTGTGCTTAACATCTCTGCACAATAATTAAAAAAAACCATAGAGAATGACTGTTGGGGATGTGGTCATCAGTGCAATGGCAGAATCTGTCACACATCACTAAGACTGCAATCTACATATCGGGGAGTAAGCCCTTCGATACTTACTACTGAATAAACAATTTCCAGTGTTCTTGTCCCTATAAATGTAAAATTCTCACGCCTCTCACTTAATAAAATAATTTATTATAAAAACTATATGAAACTCAAAACAAAAAGAGACTAACAGATCTGCATGACAACAGAAATCGAAGATCAAGTTGAACAACCTCTCCTCTTGTCCACCGATGAATACAAAATGGGGGGTTTAATGTTACTGTTAAAGATCGTTTCTGAAAATTCAGTGCTCAGCTGTTCATACTTGAAGTCTATATTTCAGCTCTCCAATATTTCCTGTGTTAGTTCATAGCAGCGAGAAGCAACTCTTGGAGTAGCTCAGTCTTTTCCTTTATGGGTTGGGGAAGTGGCTGCCCCAGAGTCAGAGAGAGAATATTCTGGAAATCTTCAATGTCGCACTCTACAGAATCTCTTTCAACAAGATCACTGATCTGTAGTTTGGGTCTGGCAGCCTTGATAATCAAATTTACTCGTTCGCACACAGAGCTTCTTAAGTGCCCTATAAAAAAGAAAAGTAGGAAACACTTGACTGTAAGGGTTGTGCTTAACAGTGGGATAGGGACCTGTTACATTTTTACCTGATAAATGCATCTGCAGGCAAAACGAGTCTCCCCCTCCCCCATCAAATTCTATCCATTGTTGTGTTTGCAGGAAACACATTGAAAAATGCTAATATTTGGCAATTTTAAGGACCCACCATATATACTCTAATATAAGCCGAGGCACCTAATTTTACCACAAAAAAACTGGGAAAACTTACTGACTCGAGTATAAGCTGGTTCACCACACCACAAACCTCCTGGTGGGCCAGAATGCGTGCGTGTGCATGCGCACATGGCAGATGGGGCTTCTCTCCCCTCCCAAGCCCCTGCCTACCTAAGGTGCTGCTGAGAGGCAGAGGCTGGTGGCGGCAGCACCAGAGGAAGAACAAGCAGCCCAAAAGGGCTGCTTTCATGCTGCTCATTCCGCTGCCACCAACGGACCCTCACTCGAGTATAAGCTGAGGGGGGCTTTTTCAGCATAAAAAATGTGCTGAAAAAGTCAGCTTATACTCAAGTATATACAGTAATAGATTTCCACCAGACAATTCTATCAACTGGGGTTTTTTTTTTGTTAGACATACCACCCCTCTATGCGTACATGACTTAATGAGTGAGCAAGACTGCAAAATGGCCCAAGTAGTTTGCTAGCTGACACTTACATAACCTGATCAAGATATAGTGCTACTATGGAGACAAGCTAATGAGCTGTAAACAAGCTGCTCACCTAGGACTACTCGGCGGTAGCTCAGCAACAATAAAGTCAGTTGGTGAAGCATCTCATCCCACCTCTGCCATGTTGCTTCATTGTCCTGTGAAGAGAGGTTTTAAGTTACTTTGGTTTTTAGAACGATTCTATACATTAATAACCGTTCTGGATGCAAGAGGTAGATCCATGTCTCTTAAAGAGGTAAACCCAGTTTGGAATGAAACTGGACTAGTATTGAATACATAAAAACAGGAGGGAATGATGAACACTAACTATTCAGTTCTCGGGATAAATGATGGAAAGGAACTGTGCCGTACCTGGTATGTCAGCTGCAGAGAACAGTGTTTCAGAAAATGCAGTATCTTTTTCAAGGACAAGGGGTGCAGATCAGGGGCTTCTTTGCAGCTGTGGTAGAAAACTAGCTCTAACACTTTGCAGCGCAAGAGGTGGCATTCCATACTGCTTAGGAAGGCTTCCCTGTGAGGAGACAACAATGGAACGATAACTTGTCCCTGTTTTACGAAGTTTTCTATACCACCTGTTGCCCAATAAGAGGTTCCTGTTTTTACTAATCTAAATAAAACCAAGGAAGAGCAAAATGAATCAACTGTGAAACAGTTGTACACCTGTCAGAAGCATACTGGAACAGAGGTAATATCACCGGCCTGTAGAACATTGGAAGGGGACATACTAAATTTATCTCCCATGGAAGTGCATGCCATAGCTCTGGAGCAGCACAGAGAAAGCCTGTGTGGGCCAACCTGACCACTAGATAAGATGGAACCTGAAATGGAATTTCCTCAGCTGCTCTAAAATTGCAGAGAGGCTCAAATGGGAGCAGGCATTCCAAAGCTTATGTGTGATACAGATCATTTTGGGCTTCATATGTCAATGCCCTGAGCTAGCTCAAGAAACATACTACCAAGGAGCATAGCTGATTCAACCTGAGTAATGAGGCCTCACTGACCTGGTACCAATTTAACAGGCCAAGCCACACTTGGGAAAATTGGGGGGGGGGGGAGTTGAGTCCAGAACTGTTCCTAAAGCACAATCCCATCTGGAACAGGCCCCGCTCTTTCAAAGTAGTAATGACAAGTAAGCTAAACCCATTCTTACAATTTGCGTTGGCAGGCTATAAGTAACCATGGCAGGCAAGGATGGAGAGGGCATTTGTGGCATAGCATCTTCTCTGCATTCTGAGGCTAACAAACATTCAAGAAAAATGGAAGTCCTGGGGCCCACAGTTTGCTATAGACACAGGAAACATGGTAGCTGTTTCCATGCACACTGAACCCTATCTGAGTGTGCGCACTCAGTGGTCAGCGAGGCCTGCTAACCTGCTGAAGATGTTTACTGCATGAATAGTGGGTAATGAGAAGTGGGTAAATGCTGTAACTGAAGCTTATCTGCTTCATTTCACCCTGCTGTACTGAGTACAAATAGACTAATGATTGATACATAACTAATTTGTTCAAAGAAAACCTAACCATGCTCTGCAGCAGGCTTCCCCAAAATGGGACAACCATGTTTTTGGACTACAAATTCCCACCAGCCCAAGCCAGTATAGCCAAAGGTCTTTATGGGTGTTGAAGTCTAGTTTGAAGTCTAGTTACATATGAAGGAAACCAGGTTGGGGAAGGATATTTCTATAAATACAGCTATGGAATTATTTTATAAGATGTTGCTTTAATTAGGCTAATAGGTGATGATAAGCAATCAACAGAGAGTGAATTCTCTGTTTTCTACACTAAAAGTAGAAAACCTAAAACAAGCTTACTTTGAAGTAACACCCATTTCATTTTAGTGATAGCCAAGAAAATATGCAAAGCATAGCCTTTTTTTTTTTTTAAAAAAAATGCTACTTAGAATTTGGCATTAACAACATTGGAATAACATTCACAAATTAAGTCTGCAATCCTAAACTTCCTTGCTTGGGTGAAGTTTATAGCTGACTGGGTGGGGTGTCCCCGCTCACAGCTTCTCCCACCAGGTACACCTCTGGCAGTGGACGTACATTTCCTCTGATTCTGTCCTTTTTTTCTTTTCTAAACTACACTTGGAGACTACTGAAGGCTTCATGTAGGTTTATGAAGTTAAGCATGGAGTAGAAAAAAGTACATCGTGAAGTTCTTTTCCTGCTTATACTAGAACTTGGCATCTAATAAAGAAATAATTGATTGGCAATGGGTTCATGCCAGCCAAAAGAAAAGTATGCATTATATGAAAACTTAATTTCATACAGGCAGCCCTGTTTGGAGAAGCTTTTAATGTTTGATGCATTACTGTATTTTGGAAGCCGCCCAGAGTGGCTGGGGAAGCCCAGCCAGATGGGCGGGGTATAAATAATAATTTATTATTAATAATTTATGGAATTCACTGTCAAAAGATGCAGTAATGAATGTTAACCAAGATTTATGTTGAAATGATTAAGGTAACTTAATGGAGCAGACAACTACCAGCAACTATCAAGTCATAATGACTATATGGAGCTCCCAGATTCAAGAGGCAGTATACTACTGTACCAACTGCAAGGGAGCAACAGTGGGAGAGGGCTAATGCCTTCAGGAAGGTTCTCAGAAGCATCTAGTTGGCTGCTGTTGGAAGAGGCATACTGGACTAGATGGATCTTTGGTATGACCCTGCAGGCATACTTGGTGGCTGTGATGGAAAATGTCCTGCCCACAGTCTAATTAGGCCCACCAGGCCCCCACATCTTGCCTGTGATACTGCTTCGCCCAAGCCAAATCCACTTGTCCATCATCTTGTATAAACCTTTTCAAGCCAGTGGGCATATTGGGAATCTTGCAGAAGTTCTGTGGATGCCAGTCACAAAATGTTGCCATATCTAAAGGAACTGAAAGGCAGATCACAAAATGCTGGTGGCACGCTCCCACTCAGCAACCCATCAACAGGGAAAAGGCACCCGTGTCTACCACTGCTGCATTTGCTGATAGAAAGCAGCTCATTGCCTCTCTTGTTCAGAACAGATGGGAAGGCTGGGTGACACATATCAGTGAAATACTTTTGCTGGCTCTCTAGATCTGCATAGGACCTTTAGTCCTCCCAAGATTAGGCACAGTCTCACCAAATACAGTTGAACATCCAGGTATCTAGTGAGTAGGTGCTTCTGGGGGCATGAGGGCAATTGGGCAGTGATACAGGGAAGGACAGAAGGATTTTTTACACCCACACACCCCTTACCTGTGGCAGCGCTTGGGAATATTCAGCCATGAATAAAACACATTATCTACAATTTTACTGGTGCTGCAGTTTGGAGACTTGTCCACTTCTATTGCTATAGAAAGCATCCTCTGCAGGAATGCCACCTCCCTAAGTCAGAGAAACAGGAAACAATAGTGTTAATCATCTCAACACTACCCCACTGTAGTGTCTCAAATGTCTTGCTCCCAAACCAACAGAGAACCATCAGAACATAGCTACCATATCAGGGAAGATGAAAATTCTGATGTACAGCCTCACATGAGATAGAGCTGAAACGTTCAGAACTTGTTGATGATACTTAATGGGCATTTGAGTAGCAAGCTAATGAACTCCAGGCCTGTTTCAAGCCATTTTCTCAATGGTGCAGCTTCTGTCCAAATTGCTTCTGTTCTGCTGATAATCCACACAGCCATAGAAATGCTTGAATCTGCTTCCTATGGGGGTTGGTTAAGTCACATGATGTGTCGCAACGTTTCTAGCCTCCATGAAGAATGTTCCCACAACTGCATGGAGTCCCAGCCAAATGAAAAATTCTACAGCAGGTGTAGGGAACCCTTGGCCCTCCAGCAGTTGCTGAACTAGAACTCCCCAGACATCATGACCAATGGCCCAGAATGGCAGAAGTTGTAGTTTAACTACAGCTGGAGGGCCAAAGGTTATGCACATCTTTTCTACAGTGTAAACATTAGTAATGGTAGAGAGGTCCAGTCCAAGAGCGGACTTGTATATTTTTTCTGCTGAATGAATTAACTTTATTATGGTCACAGACCAGGATAAAAAAACATAAAAATAAAATAGCAGTTAGGATTTTTTTTAACAGATACTTGTTAGAGCAAATAAGGACAAAGAAACAAGCATAGGATAAAACATCTGAATAAAATACAAGATTAAATACAGATAATGGATGGATAAAAACTGATAATTAAAACAGATAAGAACTAAAAACAAACAAAAGCACGCAGTTAAAACAACTGTAAGAGCATAAGAACTAAAAGACTCGCAGTTAAAACAACTATAAGAGGCTGCAGAGTAGAAGCCTCTGAAATAGAGGACACTCACAACATTAGAAGGTAAAGGTACCCCTGCCCGTATGGGCCAGTCGTGTCCGACTCTAGGGTTGTGCGCCATCTCACTTAAGAGGCCGGGGGCCAGCGCTGTCTGGAGACACTTCTGGGTCATGTGGCCAGCGTGACGAAGCTGCTCTGGCGAGCCAGCACCAGCGCAGCACACGGAAACGCCGTTTACCTTCCCGCTATAAAGCGGTACCTACTTGCACTTAGGGGTGCTTTCGAACTGCTAGGTGGGCAGGAGCTGGGACTGAAAGACGGGAGCTCACCCCGCCGCGGGGATTCGAACCACCGACCGTACAATCGGCAAGTCCTAGGCGCTGAGGTTTTATCCACAGCGCCACCCGCGTCCCACAACATTAGAAACTGATGTGCAAATATGGTTAACTTAAGACTTAAAAAATGAGAAACTGCCGATATCTACTGAAGACAGGAAGAGGCTCATCAGGCTCAGATCCCAGGCTTACTGAGATAGACAGACACCCACCACTATCAGTGCATCATCATCATCATCATCATCATTGAAACCAAATGAACTCAACCTACAAGAAAATCTGTCCTTCCCTAGTTCACCAGGGTCAAGGATGGGGTACTTGTGGGCCTCCAAATATTGTTGAACTACATTTCCCATCCTCCTTGGTCACTGGCCAATTGGAGTTGGGAGTCCAACAACATGGAAAGCCACAGGTTCCCTGTTTCTTGGGTAGGTCATCCTAAATTGGGAAAGACATCTAGAAAACCACCTGAATAGGTAGGATTTTTGCTTTAAAGTATCTCTAGGAGGAAACCCCTCTCTACAATGTAAAGTGCAAAAGAGACAAAAATGTACATTCCCCTACTTACGTTTGGGACTGAAATCGTGGAATGACGTCATTGGTTTGTGCAGTCTGGTTTAAGTGCAATTCTGGTACAGAGCTGCTGCTCACAGCTCTGGAGGTTTCTAGTAAAGGAACGGTCTTCTGCACGTGTCTTCTGTACTGCGTAACCCGTATACCCATAACTGCAGCTACTAGCCATTCAATCACTTCCCTGCAACAGAAACAAGAGTATTAGTGAAGGATGTGCTTGTGTGTCCTCTTGCCATGACCTCAGGTGCTTGTTCTGTGGCAAGTGGTCTTGCATGTCATCCACATATATTTATGGGCTTTAGCCTAGTGAGGAGTCACTAGTATTTGTAGTGCTTTAGGTTGAGACTCACACGTGCAGGCTCTTAAAATCAGCAGTGGCCAAAGGGCACATGTAGCAGAGAACATGTGACAAGTGAAATTTCTCAAGCCCTAGTTGCTTGGCACACAGGAAGCCTCTCTAGATTAAAGTGATAATTACTTGACATTGTCGAAGCAATGGTCACAGGAAAGCACTGCTTTGGCAATGGATTTGTGCAGAGTGCCTGTTCTGGCCATCCTCTGGAAGTCATCCTCCAAGGTCTGTATCACATACTGCAAGAAGAGGAGTCGCCCAGGAAACTTTCCTTCCTAAGGGTACCAGAAAAAATTAAACATGGAATTATTTATAATAAGCCCTCGCTCCTTTGTATGATGAGCTTACAAACCTAAAAACCTGAGCTGAAACTGCCAGGCATGTGCTATTATGCAAATTATAGACAATGTTAACACATGAATAAGACAAGAAACGTAGTCATAACCCCACCCTATGAGAGTCTCGTAACTGGATTGGCCCATGCAGCACTCCAGCCAAGTGTTCATGGTAGCTGGGGAAGTTCATTCCTCTCCAGGCTTAACCCTGTAGATCTCTTCTGTTAGTATCTGCTGCGACCTATATAAACTCTGAGGCCCACCCATTTCAAGCAACCGTCACCAGCATACAGGTAAGATGTTTTCATTTTAAAGGAGAAAAACGAAAGTGGAGATTTTCAGTATGTTGATTTCTGTTATTTCATGGGATTTTGGAATACAAACAGTCCTGATTGTAGCTAGGCCAAAATGGATATATCCATGAGGGTCAGCTTACACATGCTACTGGTCCTGTGTTTGAACAAGCATGCTTAAAACTTGGCTGCTTTTGGGAAAAAGCCAGCTGTGGGGCCCTGGTCTCAAAACACCTACTTGATCAAGATTTATGAGTCCATGTTAGTTTTCTAAAATCGCCCTCTTATCTGGAGGCCTCATAGCTGCTTTCTCTCCAAAAGAAAGCCACAAGATTAATAACACTTGTTTAAATATCAGAGTAGCTGTTTGAATATGTGACTAACGTCATGTGGGGTTTGGCCTTGAAAGATGTAGATACAGCTAGATGTTGGCAAGACTGAGGCACAAAGGAATTTGAAGAACTTGCCACAAAGATATAAAGCAGATCTATGTGTGAGTGGAGACAAAAATAATAGCATTAATGGCCCTTGCTCAGGAAAGGGGAATCTGCAGCCTTCCAAACGTTGCTGGAATTCAACTCCTATCATCTCTGACCATTGGCCATGCCAGGAATGGCAGATGGAGTTGGGAGTCCCACAACATCTGGAGGGCCACAGGTTCCCTGGCCCTGCTCTAAACATAAAGCGCCTCATTCAGTAACAAGCATGTAGAGGAGTGGCCAGTTTTGTGTAAGCACTCGGGATGTAGCCAAAACAACAACAGTTCAGCAGTGATAAATCATACATGGCATTGACCATGGAATGCCAGGTTTTGGGAACTGTAAGAACAGCAAACAAACAAACAAACAAACCAACCAACCAACCAACCCAGCCTGGCAGGAAGAGCATATAATCAACAGTAGTTGCATAGCCTGTGGGCTGTGAAGAATGCACAAGTTTCCTCCCTCCTCCCTATGTGCCCCCCCTCAGTTAGCTCTGGGGGTGGTTAGAAGAACCTAGCACAGAATGCAGGGGCAGAGAATCAAATCATTCTGCCTCTTCTGGCTGAAACACATTGGGCATTTACTTTTTTTTAAAGTGCATTACAATTTCTTCGGCCACTTGAGGTTGGTTCTCTTTCCTGTCGTTCCGAAATCAAAGAGACCACAAAATGTCCTTTGGCAAGCCTTGATTTATTGACAATGACTAAGATGTTCAGCCAGGTAACTTTCCTTCCTCTTTTTCTGCAACAAATGCAAAGCAGTCCCTGCCAATCAGGCTTACTTCAAGACCAGTTTGTTAGTGCAGGGTCTGGCATGGGAACCCTTCTCTTAGTTGCAAAGCAAAGGCTGGCAGAATGATAGTTTCTTAAAAACCACCCATCCCACACAGTGAGATGTACCGGTAATCAACATACCTGCTCTTCTATTACTACTCGCAGTAGCAGCCAGTCCCATACCACAGTGTCAGCCCTTGCTGGATGAAGTCTAAAATTAAGAAGTAGGCCTGTTATACCATCAAATCTTTATAACAAACATTCTTTGCAATAGCAAATCAAAGACACATTTCAAAGCATCCAGTCTATTGGTTCCTATTGGTATTTTGTGAAGAGTGGCAATTGTTAATATACAGTTTAGTAAAACACATGTCACATTAACCATGACCAACTGATGATAGGACTCATTAGTTGTATCCTGCCCTGGAAGTGTCATAAACACCTGCAGGATATTGCTTGGACCATTACTAGTGATGGCTCCTGTTATTAAAGCTCATGCTATGGTCCAACTGTTTAAGTCACTAACGTTTACAAGTAGAAGAGGGCATTTAGGCGTTTTGAAATAACATTTAAAAAGTATCAGATCTTCCCTTGCAGCAGTACCCTGCTCTTTTGTGAACCTTCTGGTTATTTGTTTATTTTAAAAGGTGCAAACAGAGACACTGTATTTCACTAAAGCAAGGCGACCACTCTCCCAGTTGTGCACATTCTTGATATTGTACTTACTGCCTTTGAATGGGGACTTGTAGCAATTATTTAACCAATGATAAAATGCAGTTGGGGTGCATGTTCTGACTGTATGAATAAGCTGCTATTACATACAGTTGTTCCATTGTAATATAAATTTGATCACTTAATCACTTAATTAAATAGCTTTTCCATGGCAGCTCCCTATGATCTTATTGTGAATTTTATTGACGTTGTTTTATTTTGTTTAGTCTCTACATTGCTCTTTTTTTATTTAAATATTGATATATCTTCTGCCCTGGGACCACCTTTCAGTGAAGGGTGCATGATCAACGTTCATAATTAATAAAGAGTAGGCCTCAAAGAAATGAAAAGATCAAACCATTAAAGAGCAGAGTATGTTTCTGCAAGTGCAGCTATTTATCTGTTTCCTTAAGCAATCACTTACACACAAAACTATGGAGGAATTTACAACACAACCACAAAGCTTAGAAAGAAAGGATCATGGTCCTTTGCAAGGCAACACAAAATAAAAGAATAGTAATTCACGGGATACATACGACTGGATTTTCATCAACAACATATAAGCATCTTTCTGTGTCTCTTGTTGCACATCTTGTTGCTCTGAGCTCAAGAGAATCTGCCTGATCACACACGATGTGATCTCCTTTGGCGGGTAGTGCTGGGAGGTTACATAATCCATAAGGAAGTCCAAGGTTCCCTGGAAGAATTTCTCCTCGATAGTGCTGAATACCATGCTTAGTTTCCGGGATGGGATAGGCTGCTTCTTCTGTGGATACGGTGAAACATAAACATTGCATAACGTTCCTAAGCACAAGTGAAGTGGGACTGAAAAAAATTCTGCAGAAAGTTTTTTATTGCTATTTTCTATTACAGAAAATTTTCCAAAATGCCCCATTTCATAAAATTGGTAACTTAACATATGAATGCAATGAAAGGCAAACTGGGCAGCTGAAATTGATACAATACTAGTCCAATCTTAGATCAAATTTATAATTAACTTTTCTCAGGTGACTACATAGGAAGCACATGCATGTATTTGTACAGGACTTCAGGCATCCTAAAATTAGTATGTTAAAAGGCAGTGAAAACTGCTTACCCGTATTTTTCGTTCTATAACACGCACCAGACCATAACACGCACGTAGTTTTTAGAGGAAAACAAGAAAAAAAATATTCTAAATGAAACAGTGGATGTATGATTTTTGTGGTTCATGCTGTGGCCACAGACATGTGATCTGACAGTGAGTTTGGAGTAGCCCAATGCAAAAATCCTGAGGATCCATGCTTTGTAACCACGTTTTTGCACCACTGTGGCCCCAGGCAACAGTGGGTGCGTGTTTTTTTGGTGCAAGATGTAGCCATGGACATGCTATGTGATCTGATGGTGAATTTGAGGTGACCCAGTGCAAAAATCCTGAGGATCCATGTGGATCCATGCTTTGTAACCACGTTTTTGCACCATTGTGGCCCCAGGCCACAGTGGGTGCGTGATTTTTTTGGTGCAGGCTGTAGCCATGGACATGCTATGTGATCTGATGGTGAATTTGAGGTGACCCAGTGCAAAAATCCTGAGGATCCATGTGGATCTGTGCTTTGTAACCATGTTTTAAATGGGGGGGGGGGAGGAAAAGCACTCAAGGGACAAGGAGCACGCGTGGGGTGTGTGGAGAAGGATGCAGCTAATAATGCAGAAGAGGGGTTTAAGGGCAGAAGGAGCACGCGTGGGGTAGGTGGAGGATGCTGCTAATAATGCAGAAGAGGGGTTTAAGGGGAGAAGAAGCACGCGTGGGGTGGGTGGAGAAGGATGCTGCTAATAATGAAGAAGAGGGGTATAAGGGGAGAAGGCTCCTCTCCTCTCCCACTTTGCTCCTTTAAAGCAAGCAGGCTCTGCTTTTCTCCCTCCTCCCCGCTCATCCCTGGCTTAGCGAGCTGAAAAACTTTGCTGCTATGTAGTGAGCTGAGTGGGGAGGAGAGAGGGACAGAGAACCTGCTTGCTTTAAAGGAGCCAACCGGACAGGAGCCGCTTACACTCGTGTAAGCGGCTCCTCTCCCGCTTTGCTCCTTTAAAGAAGCAGGCTCTCTGTCCCTCTCTCCTCCCCACTCAGTGGCTCTTCTCCCGCTTTGCTGTTTCAAAGCGAGCCACGGAGGAGGGAAGGAAGGGGAACCATGGATCCTCTGCTCACGACTGCAGCAGATCCCCCCGTCACCTGTAGGCATTCCCTCCATAACACGCACAGACATTTCCCCTTACTTTCTAGAAGGAAAAAAGTGAGTGTTATGGTGCAAAAAATACGGTACTTACAATTTAAATAATATTTGGGAAAGTATGATGTTGAGTAGTTACAAATTAAAATACAAGTAAGTATTCCAATAAAAATAATTTCTGAATGATGATTTGAATTTGTTTGAGCATAAACGCATAACAAGTTTTCCCCCCTAATAAGGTATTTCTGTTCAACTGTCTTTGCCAACTAAGAGGGAGAACCCTTCTCAGATATTTAAACATGTAAAATAAAAATGGCCTCCTTCTTTTACAGCAAATATCTACTTAAGTAGTAAGCCCCACTGAGTTCAGTGCAGCTTATTCCTGAGTAGGCATGCATAGGATTGCACTTTTAGAGAGTCTTTCTTTTTCACACATGCTTATTTGTGAAGCTGTCAAATCTGTGCAATGCTGCGAGACCCACAATCAAGTTAAACATACTAGAGCCTTGGCTGATGTTGGACATTTCAGCCTGCATGACCTCATTCCTGCTCTTTCTTGTACAGCCTGGTTCTTTCCATCTCTTTTTATTCAGACTACTGAAGCACTGGTCTCTTCCGTCAATTACCTGTTCAGCATCTTTTTCCTGCACCACATTTTGGAAAAAGGGGTAATGTACAGGAACTCCCTGGAAGTACTGCAATGTTTTCAACCAAACCTTGATGTCGATCTGCTTCGTTGGCGCCCAAACATCTGATTTTACAGCATTTGGTGCTGGGTTATTTGCCTCTAGAATATGCTGATTAGCTTCTGCTAGAGATGGAGATGTGCTCATTGGCGAACAGGAGGGGATGGGGCTTGGGGAATGTCTCTGATGTAGTGGGGAATGCTGGGGGCTGGGCTCTTCCACAGACGGACCAGCACCAGGAACCTCATCCACACAGTCCAAGGGGGCTTGACATTCACTGCTGCTGGGGGTTGAAGAGAAGGAGAAAACATCAGACCCCACCTGGGGGCTTCCTAAGGAGCCCAGATCACTGTTGTAAGTGGTGTGGCTGCTGTTTTCAGAGTCCCCACCGTAGCTGGGGATGATGGGGCAGCTGCTACATTGAAATATGGGCTGCTTCTTTATAGCATCTTCTTTGGGGGAAGGCAGCTCACAGTCTCTGTCCCACATGCTGATTGGCACATCAATTTTGTTCTCAGTGCTTTTAGTGGTGAGGATTTTTGGACAGCACACCGAATGCATGCTGACTGGAGTAGAGTGCTTCAGGTCCTGAATGGCACTGCAACTATCATGAAGAGGGCTGATCATGTCATCTTCAGTCCCCGTCAGATCGATTACAGTGATGTCATCCCCAGTGAGATCAATGATCTCCTACAAGGAGAGAAGCGGTGGGGGTCAGGGGTGGGAGAAAGAAAAAGATTTACATCACTGCATGACACAGTTTTGACTAAAATTATAAATCCTAAATGGTTTGGGGGCACACCCTGGAAATTGTAGAACCCCCACCCCGACCAGTCAATAGCATTTATCCTATGCCAATATTAGATGGTGGGGTAAATGGAGAAAAGTTATTGGCAACAGTGGCTGCACAGCTCCCACAATTATCATGGAGATTCATCCATGATAAAGCCTGAATATATAATTGTGGAACTGCAGCAAGATCTTCTGGTTTTGGATGGACTTTGCTGACACCCCACAGACATGGGTCTCAGCTCTTAGTATTTATTTACTGTATTGTATTTGTTTCCCAAGGACCATGTACCTCAATTAACCCATGGCAAGAAGTTTAATCGCTTAGTTGCATAATTCATCCCATGACAGAAACAGCAGCAGATAGCTCTCTGCAACCCTTCTCGGTCTGTGCTGGCCACCTTTTTCCAGTACTAAATCATACAAAGCTCATGCCTCAAATGCATGGGGTTTGTATTTTGATCGTATTAAAGTATTACAGTATTTTGATCGTATTAAAGACCCTGGTGTTGGGAAAGATGGAGGGCACAAGGAGAAGGGGACGACAGAGGACGAGATGGTTGGACAGTGTTCTCGAAGCTACCAGCATGAGTTTGACCAAACTGCGGGAGGCAGTGGAAGACAGTAGTGCCTGGCGTGCTCTGGTCCATGGGGTCACGAAGAGTCGGACACGACTAAACAACAACAACAACAAGTATTAAAGTAAAAAACCTCAGAGGGAATTTACATAGGCGAAAAAGAATGCCAGTGGTGTGTAATCTCCTGCTTATCATGCTTCTGTCCTGTAAAGGAATCAAACCTGTGACCTTGGCATTATCAGCACCATGTTCTAGCCAACTGAAATACCCACAGGTGCTCAAAGCAAAACTTTTTCTTTAATTAATGCATTTAGACACCCATACATTTCCTTATCATGTGGCAAAATCAAATGTTCATATAAACGTGACAAACGGGAGTAAAGAGAGCCTTGTGCACTGGGATAGAGAGATGTACTGCTGTCCTGTTTGCCTAATGCTACCACTCTGGATTATGACTACTGTTGGTGATCACTTCAAAACTTAGTCAGCCTGATGATGCGAGAGTTATTACTCTGAATGGTGATGCACTCAATTGCTGGCTGAAGCTGTCCCCCCAGGTGGGACACATTAAGCCACCAAGGACAGTGTAGTACATACCCACTTGAATCATAGAGTTGGAAGAGACCACAAGGGCCACTGAGTCCAACCCCCTGCCAAGCAGGAAACACCATCAGAGCACTCCTGACATATGGTTGTCAAGCCTCTGCTTAAAGACCTCCAAAGAAGGAGACTCCACCACACTCTTTGGCAGCAAATTCCACTGCCGAACAGCTCTTACTGTCAGGAAGTTCTTCCTAATGTTTAGGTGGAATCTTCTTTCTTGTAGTTTGGATCCATTGCTCCGTGTCCGCTTCTCTAGAGCAGCAGAAAACAACCTTTCTCCCTCCTATATGTGACATCCTTTTATATATTTGAACATGGCTATCATATCACCCCTTAACCTCCTCTTCTCCAGGCTAAACATGCCCAGCTCCCTTAGCCGTTCCTCATAAGGCATCGTTTCAAGGCCTTTGACCATTTTGGTTGCCCTCCTCTGGACACGTTCCAGATTGTCAGTGTCCTTGAACTGTGGTGCCCAGAACTGGACACAGTACTCCAGGTGAGGTCTGACCAGAGCAGAATACAGTGGCACTATTACTTCCCTTGATCTAGATGCTATACTCCTATTGATGCAGCCCAGAATTGCATTGGCTTTTTTAGCTGCCGCGTCACACTGTTGGCTCATGTCAAGTTTGTGGTCAACCAAGACTCCTAGATCCTTTTCACATGTACTGCTCTCAAGCCAGGTGTCACCCATCTTGTATTTGTGCCTCTCATTTTTTTTTGCCCAAGTGCAATACTTTACATTTCTCCCTGTTAAAATTCATCTTGTTTGTTTTGGCCCAGTTCTCTAATCTGTCAAGGTCGTTTTGAAGTGTGATCCTGTCCTCTGGGGTGTTAGCCACCCCTCCCAGTTTGGTGTCATCTGCAAATTTGATCAGGATGCCCTTGAGTCCATCATCCAAGTCTTTGATAAAGATGTTGAATAAGACCGGGCCCAAGACAGAACCCTGTGGCACCCCACTAGTCACTCTTCTCCAGGATGAAGAGGAACCATTGATGAGCACCCTTTGGGTTCGGTCAGTCAGCCAGTTACAAATCCACTGAGTGGTAGCATAGTCAAGACCGCATTTTGCCAGCTTCTTTACAAGAATACAAGGCACCTTGTCAAATGCCTTGCTGAAATCAAGGTAGGCTACATCCACTGTTATGAGAAGTCAGGATAGCAGGCCCCAGGAGTGGGGGGTGGGAAGACAGTGGAGATTATGCATGCAATCCTCTGTGGCACAAGAAATATAAAGCAATAGCAACACAGAGAGGCAAAGGATATGAATTCTTGCAAAAAGGCTCTGAAACAGGTTTTTAGCAGGCATACCATACCTGTTCTTTTTAGCTCTGCTATATCAATTGTTTGATTGAGTTATATGCTACTTTTCCACAAACATTCAAAACATCAAAATGCAAATATACAAAATACAGAGCACATCATTAAATTCAAAAATGACAAAAATCAATAATCTAACAAACACAGAATAAATTCAATATTACAAAAAAAAGCCTCCAAACCCAGTCTAGGTTTCAGTACATAAATACAAAACAAGAGATAACTGACAATAAAGTTGTGGTCTTCCTGCATTCCAAGAAGCCTTACTCAAATGTAGTTCAGAGGGGAGAAGTCCTCTTACCAGCCTAGATGCCATACAGATGGCTCCCATATCCTTGCTTGAGAGAAGGCTGGAAGCAGCAAAGGGCAAATACTGGGGAGAGGATTGATGGCTAGTCTCTCCCAACCCCCTACCTGTAGATGACAAGGACTGAACCTGGCATCTTTCACATGCAAAGTGTACATTCTACCACTGTGCCACAGTCCTTCCTCTACGTTCCCGTTCAAGATATAGCAAGTAGATTTTAAATATTGAAAGCCTATTTGGAGCATTCTTTGACAAACGTTCCAGAGGAGAGGAGAAAAATAGTCCCAGGTGAGGCACCTCAAAAGAAAATTATGCTTAACACACACACACACACACACACACACACACACACACACACACCCTGTAGCAGGCAAATCAGTAAAATAACTTATTGTATGAAATTTATGATTCAGGAAGTGACAATGTGACTCTCATCTTGGAACCCTAAATACGGCACTGAGGTTGAACGTTTAAAATTATGGCAGAAGTGAATAAGATATCGCTGCTTAGCATGAGCAAGAAACATCATTTGGAGATGAAGCTGTTCTGAATAAAGGGACCTAACTCAAATGACCTTCCTACAAACAAGTTTTGAAACCTAAAAGGAAGTGCCTAACTGCCATTCCCTTTACCATTTCAATTCTCCCTGCTGGAAGCTCTGGATATTTGAAAGTAGCATCAGAATTAAATGGCCAACAGAATTCCAGTTTGGCTGGAGGCCTCCCTGCTTGCATAAAAACATAGGGTTGTAACCAATTCTGGTCCTGCTCAGAGAAGACCCATTGAAATTAATAAACCAAACTTATGCCCATTAACTATCACTGTTTACAACCCACTCAGGTCAGCTCAGAAGTATTCAAGATTTCTTTAAAAGTTACAAACGAGATGGCTAAAAGCTGCTCCTGCACCCTGCAAGATACCGTATTTTTCTACCAAAAAATCAGGTTTAAAATTGGGGCTTGTCTTATATACGGGTAGTGCCGAGGGGTGTTTTCTTAATTCGGAGTCCCCCAAACAGGGAGCATCTAATACATGGAAAAATATGGCGCTTTCCAGGCGGAAACAACAAGGATTCAGGAGAGACTACTTACGGGGCAAGAGGGCCTAGCTTTTCTTTGATCAACTCCTTTATTATTTATTTGACAATATTTATACCCTGCATTAGAGTCCCTCAAAGGGTGCAATTTCCTTACCTGGGTTGTCGCTGATACCTCTCAAAGCTTCTAGTAGCTTTTTGTAGGGGACACAAGAGGAAACATGTGGCAGAGGCAGATGTTCCAACTGCTGCTCACTCTTCTGCTTAACCACAACATGCCTGAGAGGAAATAACCCCTCTTTCCTCTTATAACCAACAAATTGCAAATTTGTGCAAATCTCATTATCTTTAGCAAGATTCAAACAGCCACAACACACAGCATTTTACATAGGCCTATTTATTTCCCTTTTTGCCAGCACCCACTGCCTCCCCACCTTAGTGAACGTTTCAGACCTCGGCCTACTAGGAGGAAGTGAAGCCCTGCACCAGTGACCAGAGTGCAAGGAACCAATGTGGTCTGAGTGCAATTCTTTTGTTATTTCTGAGTCTGAGATAGAGAGTGACTCATTCCTGCTCTGATTTGGAAGCTCCCTCAACTCAACAACTTGCCCTTATTCATTTTCCCCATTTTCTAACTGCGCCAAAATTAGGGGCATAAAGCAATTCTCAAAGTGGATCCGGCCTCGATATGCACCGTGTGTTCTAAGGAAGAGGCTGATGCAACTTTCACTGACTAAAAACAAATAAAAGTAGCATAATGTGAAGCACAGACTCTCAGGAACTGGGCTGAGACCACCTCCTGCCAGAGCTCATGAATACCATAAATAAGCCTTTATTTGTAAACTACACACTTCCAGCCACTACCAGCATGTCACCTGAAAATTACTGAACTAGACATAAAAGCTCCTACAGGCCATTATCCAGAGTTCATAATCCTTAAAAAATCAATTGCCAGTTAATCATGGCAGCTATGTTCAATTTCCACTGCTAGAGGCCGTATGCTTCCAAATACCTGTTGCTGGGAATAACAACTTGAGAGAGAGAGCAACTGCTGTCACGCCTTGAATTTGTGTAGAATCAGCAAATGGAGCAATGAAAGGCAGCACAGAGGGAAAGAAGTAACAGTTGTCTAGTGTAGAAGACAAGGAGTCACAGCAGAAAGCAGACAACTATAGTAGCCTGAAGTGTGCCCTCCACATTGTGGGATGCAGTTATAAGGAACGGGCACAAAATAGTCCTGACCTGCAACCAGTGTGAGGTGAACTCAAACAACTCACGTTTTACATACCGGAGATCCTTAATTTGAATCCAGGATCAGGGGGGAATGTTGTCCACGGTCAGGCACACGGGGCAATCCACAGAAGCACTGCAGGGACCAACCAGTCCTTTTGCTCCACCTTATTTCCCAACCAACGCCTGTGACCAATCCACACCTTCCATCTCACCAGATAGGCCGGTGCTGCCAGCTGGCATCCTAGCAGGACTCAGTGCACATGCCTGCACAATTATCTTGCACATCTTGGCAGCAGCACCCATCTCATTGGCATACCCTAAGAATAATGCTCCTTCACAGTTCCAGGGATTTAGCGAACAGGGCAGGAGGATGTGCTGCCCCAGAGTCATCAAGCTCCTTGAACCCTCCCCTGCCTTTGTAGTCCCTTCCTGAACTCACATGGCGCCAGATCCTAGTAGGGTGGGGTAAATGAGATCGCCATCAATAAACAACATATGTGACAAAGGTAAAGCCTTTATTCAGCAGCATTCAGAAAGGGAAGAGATCCTGAAAGGGAAAGGCATAAGCATCAGGTGGCCAGTCAGTCACCCCAACAAGGTCATGTGCAGGGTTATGACATGCTAGCTGGTTTGGCATATCCAGTGGCTTTAGCTCCATGCTAGGAACAGCGTCACAAGCTGCAAGAGGACTGAGGCGGTTTGCCAATTTGGGACATAAAGCAGGGCAATCCCAGGCTTCTCATAGCTGACACAGATCCAAGTGCCTTGATGCCATATAGCAGCTGTGGGGAACGTTTGATACTCCAGATGTTGCTGAGCTACAAGTCCCAGCACACATCACCAATGGTCAGGGATCATGGGTTACTATAAATCAGGGGTGAGGATCCACTAGCCTGCAGGCCAACTTTGTGCAGCCAAGTTCGCTGACAACCAGCTAGTTGTCTAGCATTTGGGAAATGTTGCACAAAGCAATTTGAAGCATTCCCTTCTAGGTAACCTTCCAAAGGCATATATCCCAGCGGTGGGCAAGATCAGAGGCTAAAGTGATCAACAAATGTAAATTTTATTTTTATACCTTGGGCTAGTTTCTACACCCACCCACATACTTTCTATCCTTAATCCAAACTGGCAAGAGGCACTACTGGAGTTCAAGGACACATTCCAATCAGACAAAACAAACCAAGTACAAACCGAGTACAGTACAAACCACGGCCAATGAGTGGCGGCTTAGGCAAAATTCCAAGAGTCAGACAGAGACTCTTGGAGGCCACTTTCAACACCTGGCCCTGAGTTTCCCCAACCCTGTCATAGATGAACACAAACTGCATGCAGGTTAGTGAATGGAGTTCCATGCAGAGGAGAGAGTTAGTTGGCAAAGCAGATGGGAAGCTTGGTCCCTCCTCTCTGCCTAGCATAAAAAGCAAATGGGCTGCTAGAGGAGGGTTCCTCCCTTCTCCACAGAAATACAGCTTTTGCCTCTTCTTTGATAGCCCCCAATAAGCTAGTAAAGAATACTGCAAGATAGTAATGTGGGGTGAGGGAAATTATTCACAAGGCTGGATTAAAACATAAAAACCAGCAGATAAATTAAGTGGTTTAAGCTCTACTAAAACCACATGCACCCAGGGTGGATTTCACTCAGAACCTAAAACACACACCAAATAATGTAATGTGCCAGGCTAATAGGTCTGGAAAGGGAGTTTCACAATTTGGGAGCCACCAGCAAAAAGACCCTCTTGCCAGTAGCTATCCTCCTACACTGAGAAGGCAGGGGCTACTAGTTAAGGACCATCAAAGCAGAACTCGATTGGCAGGCAGGCTCATGTGGGAGAGAATAGCCCTTTTGATACCAAAGTTGTTTAGTACTTTGAAGGTGAACACCAGCACCTGAACTGAACCCAGAAGCAAACTGGCAACTAGCGAGAACCTTTTAGTAGTGGGGTGATGTGAGAGCAGCCATCAGCCCCATTAATAACCCACTTACGGTGCTCAAAACCAATGATGCTTCTTTAATGTTTTTCAAAAGTCACTCACATGCAACACATAATAATAGTTTGGCCCAGAAGTTACTAGAACATGGACAACTGCCACTTGTAACTGACATTATGATGTCATACTATGGAGTCAGTTATTAAACAAGTGTGGAATTTCCTTCTGTTTCACCTCTGCACATCCCATTATTGTTCACTCTGCACTGTGTTGGAGCTACTGTTCTACTCTGGGGGCTACCATTTCTTCTTTGGACGTTCATCCCCTCCATTAGCCATAGCAAACTTCATTTGATTGCTCCACGTCTTCCCAGTTATCCCAATTTAATTCTCCATTCTTTTACTATGCCACATATCTCTGCTTTAAAGCACTGCCCGTGATGTCAGGAGAGACTCATGGCCTTGTTTATAGCTTTCTGCAGTACAGGACCTTTTCCTTCCATTTAGCTGGCCACACACAGATTCCCTTTTTAGCATTCAACTTCCATTTCCATTGTTTTAAATGACAACTGCTACTCAGTTGGAGTTTGGGAGGCACCACAGTTTAGTGGCAAAGCATTTGATCCCTGGAATCCCCAGTTCAAAGGATCCGGTTGTCAGAGCTGAGAACAGCTGATCTGCCCTGGTGCGAGGCAGTTTCCTGCGCATCTGTTTTTCCTTATGGGTATCCTCCTGAAACAGATCGGCTCATGGCAAAGTGGGCAGAGCAAGGTCATACCAGCAACATCGTGATCAAGCTCCAGCACCGCGGTGATGGGATTCAGGAGAGATATAAGGAATTTCTGCAATAGGGAGCACTGCAGGATCGCAGTCAGGATCTGTCAGGTAAAGCTGGCTTTACCAACTCCTGTTCTCCAAGCCTCACTAAAATGCATTCAGGCACACTTGTTTGCGTTACGTTAAAAGGAAGAGGCGCTCCTCCTTACGGGATAGTTTTTACCAAAAACATATTTACCCGAAGGCTGCAGCTTCGGACGTCAGTCATGCCCTCTGGAAACGCCGACTTTATCTGCGCGCCCTACAAATTTAGTTCCCAGCCAGCACAATATTCTCCTGCGTTTGGCTACCCGGGCGCGTACGAACAAGCCTGCGAGCGCCCAGCCGACGGCGCCTGCCTCCCGGCACCCCGCCACTGCCTGCGGGAGCGCGTGGGGAGAAGTGAATGGGCAAGGAGAGGAGAAATGACTCGGAGTCCCCAAGGCAGAAAGGAGGAGAGACGCCGGCAGCGGCCGCCAAGTCCAAGCCTCGGGACCAGAAAACAGCATCCCCCATGTTCGCGGCGCAACTCACCGGGGGCTCGGCGGGCGGCCGCCGCCATCTCCGCTTCCTCTTTTCGCCCAGGCGCCTGCGGGGAGACCAATCATAGCCGCTTTCCCCATCGGAGCTCGACTCAGTGACAAGAACCTCGGCCATCGAGCCCCTTCTGCTCAGTCCCGCCCGTCGGGGGGCGTGGCAAAGCGGAAAGGGCGAGGCTGAGCCCAGCTCCGCTGCTTTATAGGGCCAAGCCGGGCTGGCCGCTTCCGTTGGGATCCGACCGACCCCGATATTATTATTTTCCTTTCCGCGACTCGCTGACGTTGAGAACTCCGAATCGGGAGGGCGGGGCTTAATGGAGCCCCAGGGAGTTCCTCGCCGCCGCTGTTTGCTTCACAAATATACATCAGGGGGTTAACGACCTTGGTTTTTTCTCAGCAGGTGGAGAGGGGGAAAGAAGAGTTTGTTGTGGCTGCGGTCCAGAGTCCCGGCCTGGATCACTCCCAAAGGAATCGGGCGCAGACAAAGCAGGCACAAAGCAGCTACGCGCTTGTAGCAAACACACAAACACATGATCCTCTGTGTCACTCATGGCTAGGAAAGTGTGTGATCAAGGCATGCTTGAGTCAGGTTCTTGTATTTGGCTTCAGGACAGTTATTCACCGACGCTTCCCTCCAGTTCAGGCCAAGCTAGGAATAATTGGCCTTGCAGTTGCAACTGTAGATACATCTTGCGGCCTAAATAATCAAGGATACATCTTGCAGTTTAGCTACGGGATGGTGTTTCTGCAGACTCAGCACTTAGCAGGCTGAAGTCAGCTGTGTACGTGATGTGATCGATTCAGAATCGTGACGCCCCTGAATCAAAACACACAGATATGGCACTCCTGAGTTATAGCTCTCGGGTATCTGAAAAGTGTTCTGTGTAAGCAGAGTGACAGATGATGTGAGCATAGGTGTGCTGTGCTGTGCCTTTCACCTTCCAGCTAGCTGGAAGAAACTTGGCAGCTTCTCTCCATTCCTAACCAGGCACAGGCTCTTCTTGCTGTCCTGCTAGGTACTGATGGTGGACTGTAGGTTATTGTTAAGCAGAAATGCTTCTTAGAAGCTGATACCAGGGAAGTGGCCATTGAGTGTACTACCCCTCCCATGCTATAAGCTGCTTAGAATGTAGGGGCTTACCCCTCCCTGCAATACCAGTCTGTCAAGTATCTGTTAAACTGAGCATACTGTCAATGGAGCATTCTCATGAGTAACAACAGGTGCAAATTTGTAAATAGCAGACTGAGGAACCAAGGTATATAGGTAACATGTCCAGACTCACCAAAATAAGGCAGTCAGCCTTACATTAATCTTGGCAAACAGGATACAAGCCACATACTCTGTTGGATACCACCTCTTTCTGTCATCATCATCATTTATTTATACCCACCCACTGGTTTCCCCAGGCACTCTGGACGGCTCCCAACAGAATATTAAAAACATAATATGACATCAAACATTTAAAAACTTCCCTAAACAGGGACATATGTGACATATGATAGCTTTGGGTGGTCCTTGGCTAAAGGGCTGTGCAACTATTCAACAGTTTTGACAACTTGTTATGTATGCTTTTGGAATCCAACTTATTTCTGTGATTGCGAGTTGTTTCAAACATTGTTTAACAATGTGCTTCTATGTTGTAATCTGCCCTGAGATCTAAGGGTGAATGCTGTGTTATAAGAATAAGGTCGTATATATATAAAATAGATGTTGATAAATGTACCAAGCAAAGACATACAAATATGTAAGCCACATGTCTGAAACCCACAGAAAAGTCCTGAAACCATTTTCTCTCCCCCAAAATGACCTCAAATATTTCTCTGCAAGGTCAAAGGAAATGGGAAATCTCCCCGTTATTATTTCTGACTTTTTAAATTACAAGTACAGAAACAAAGAAAACTTCAAAGAAAACAAACAAAAGACCTATGCAGCAACAGAGTATTTTCCAAATTTGTTTTCATATTCTGAAATAGATACAACTGATGAAGCCTTATTTCTAAAATTCAATTCAAATTTACTTTCTGACAGAGGGCAGCTATCAGACATACGCCCTAGATTGCAAACTTATGGATTTGTGCTTGAAAGCAAAGTCCAAAAGAACTGTACTATATTTCTCCAGTAAACACTCACAGAACCCAGCTGTATATAGTGGTTGTTAAGAGATAAGCTCAGCAAGCAAATATTTTTCTTTATCTGGCTATGTACGCGCTTCTCTTTTTCTCAGATCCTTCCAACAACTAACCCAATTACGGTGTCACTCTCACCGGAAATCATGCCATCTTGGGGGAGGGGCAGGGAAGCAATGTCACCTATTCTACCAGTGGGGCAGCATCGCTTGGAGAAGACAAAACTCTTATTTAGAAAATTTAAAAATCAAACTTGCCATTTAAATTCTTGGCTTTTCCCTCTGCACACCCAGCAACTATTTTCTTTCTTCCTATCTATCCAGTGCTTTTTTTCTGGGGGGTACGTAGGGATACGCATATCCCTAAACAGTTTGGCCTCATTGAGGGGCTGTATTTCCAAGAGTGGGAAAATGAGAGTACCGCTAAACATTTTTTGAAGAAAAAAAGCACTCTATCTTATCTTATCTATCTATCTATCTATCTATCTAATCTTATCTATCTATCTTCACCATCCTGTCCCAGCAGTCAGTGAGGGTCGAGTCTTGCCCCGAAAATATTTCCGTCAAAGCGAAAGGGATTTTCTTCCATTTATGTCCGTTTCATTTATTTAAATTTCAGCCCCGCCGCGCCTGCGTACTGAACGCGCGCGCGCCCCCGCGGGCCGAGTTTCCTCCGTGCGCGTCTCTTGCAGAAGAACAGGGCTCGTAACGCAGCGGAAGCTCTACCTTTGTTACCCGGAAGGGCACTCCGCCGCCGCCGAAAGCTCCGCCCGCTTCGGTTGGGCCCGGTTGCCATGGCGCTCTCCCCGTACGTGCAGTCCATGCAGGAGCTGTTCCGGGCCAACACGCGCATCCGCGAGTTCCCCGCGCACGTGGCCAAGGTCCACTCGGTGGCCTGGAGCTGCTGCGGCCGCCGCCTCGCTTCCGGCTCCTTCGACAAGACCGCCAGCGTCTTCGTGCTCGACAAGGACCGGCTGGTCAGTGCTGGCTGCGCCAGGCGGGGAAATAGGAGCAGCCGGGGGATATTTCAGGCGGGGAAATAGGAGGAGCAGAGAGACCAGTTGCCGCAGCAGCCCGGGGCTGGCGTGAATCCTGCTCACTTGGGCGCCTGGTGACTTCGCTCCCCGGCATGTGGATCTCTGGGATCCGTGAGGAAAAGTCGCCGCATTTAGGGCTTTTCGGTTTAGAGGTGTCAATGAAAGGAGTGTATAAAACACTGCGTGGCGTGGAGAAAGTCGGTACCATCTCTCATAACAACGCTGGAAGTCGTGGGGATCCACCGAAACGGAATGGGAGAGGATTTAGGACAGAAGAAAGTGCTCCTTCACATCACATAGTTAAACCATGGAAACCCCAGTAACCGTGGTAGCTGCAAACATGGATGACATTAAGAGAGGATTGGAAATGCTTCTTCCATGTTTGGAGATAATCTGTTTCTGAATACTAGTTGCTGTAAACCACAAGGTCCTAGATTTCGGCTTCTAATATGGTTGGCCACTTTGAAAGCAGGATGCTGAATTAGATGGGCCATTGGTCTGATTCTGCAGGTCTTTCTGGAGTTGTTATTCCTAAAATAGGTTTGAACCGAAAACTGAGCACTTGGGCTTGGATGATAGTGTGCTTAGAATGATTATTAAGTCTAGTTAGGCTGCTTGTGAGATGCATGGTAAGTCAAAGGGTCATCATAACATTTCCCTTTTGATTACTAGTTTAGAACTTTACTGTTTTCCGTAGGTGAAGGAGAATAATTACCGTGGCCATGGAGACAGTGTGGATCAGTTGTGCTGGCACCCCAGCAACCCGGACTTATTTGTCACTGCGTCTGGAGACAAAACCATCCGTATATGGGATGTCCGCACTACTAAATGTATTGCCTCCGTGAATACCAAGGGTAGGTATCACTAATACTCACTGAAAACAAAGCTGTCCTATATGCTTTGTTTTGTATTTTGCAAGGGTTTCCTGCGTTTAATGGGGGGCAAGTACAAGAACCTGAGCAAGATGGTCCTGAGAGGCAGTCAATCTCCACTGGCAACCTAGCCCACATGAACCATTCTTCTTTTTCTATCTTTGTTGCTCAAGAAGGGGCTGAGATCGAAATTAACTTGTACTATGACTGTATTTCAAAAGCATTGATTGTTTTTTTTAAAAAAATAAATTTTTATTTATTTTCCAAACACATAATAAGAACAAACAAAGCACAAAACAAAAACATACAAACATATAAACATGTATAATTTCATAATCTTATTTTCATACACCTTCCTTCCCCTGACTTCCCCATACCTCCCTTTTGCTGCATCCTTGTTTTACATTTACATTTCTTTAGCAACTCCTCCAGTTAACTATTTGATTCCCTTTCGTTAAATTCTTTTTTCTTTAACTTATTAATTACAGCTGCAATTCTCTATTTTTTATTCCTTGACATCTTAACACTCCTCAACTTTACAACAATTTTTAAGATATATTTTAAATTTCTTCCAATCTTCTTCCACTGTCTCTTTCCCTTGGTCACGGATTCTGCCGGTCATCTCTGCCAGTCCCATGTAGTCGATCACCTTTGTCTGCCATTCTTCCAGAGTAGGTAGTTCTTGTGTCTTCCAATACTTTGCCAAAAGGATTCTTGCTGCTGTAGTGGCATACATGAAAAACGTCCTATCCTTCCTTAACACCAATTGGCCGACCATGCCCAAGAGAAAAGCCTCAGGTTTCTTAGGAAAGGTCCACTTAAGGACTTTCTTAATTTCATTATAGATCATTTCCCAGAAGGCTTTAATCTTTGGGCAGGTCCACCAAAGGTGGTAAAAAGTACCTTCAGTCTCATTACATTTCCAACATTTATTATTGGGCGAATGGTAGATTTTTGCAAGCTTGACTGGGGTCATGTACCACCTATAGATCATTTTCATTATGTTTTCTCTTAGGGCATTACATGCCGTAAATTTAACACCAGTGGTCCATAACTGTTCCCAGTCCGCAAACATAATGTCTTGACCGATATCTTGTGCCCATTTAATCATAGCTGATTTCACCGTTTCGTCCTGTGTATTCCATTTCAACAGCAAATCTTTATACCGCATCCAAACATTGTATAATGCTTTCCTAACAATATGGTTTTTAAAACCCTTATGCACTTTTGCCTTGTCATACCATATATATGCATGCCAACCGAAGCTATTATCGAACCCTTCCAAATCCAAAATGTCTGTGTTCTCAAGAAGTAGCCATTGTTTCAACCAGCAAAAAGCTGCCGATTCATAGTAGAGTCTTAAGTCCGGCAGGGCAAACCCCCCTCTATCTTTTGCATCAGTTAAAATCTTAAATTTTATTCTGGGCTTTTTGCCCTGCCAGACAAATTTAGATATGTCAAAAGCATTGATTGAAGGTATAACTTATAGATACCATTTTATCAGTACCACTAGAAACCATCTAGAGGGTTGAGCGGGGTGTGTGTGAGATTCTTAATGGTGTTTATAGTGCAGCTATCTTGAGCTGCATGGGACTGGCAGTTGGAGATTAACAGTAATTGGAGGGCCACAGGCACCGTATCTCTGGTGAAGAGAGTATAGGTAGATAAGCTGCATTTTATAGGGCTGGGTATACGTGATTATGTTAGAAGTTCTTGGCCTAAAAATGCAGGTGTTTGCGTGTTGACTGAACTGTTCCTGCCCAGGAAGGAATTCAGTAGGTTCAATTTCCCCTTCCTCACTTTTACAGGGGAGAATATTAACATTTGTTGGAGCCCCGACGGACAGACTATTGCAGTAGGGAACAAGGATGATGTGGTCACCTTCATTGATGCTAAAACATATCGGTCCAAAGCTGAGGAACAGTTCAAGTTTGAGGTGAATGAGATCTCTTGGAACAATGACAACAACATGTTTTTCCTCACCAATGGCAACGGTTGCATCAACATCCTCAGGTACCCTCATCATGGCCTTTACTGGGAAGGGCAGCAAGTGAGTTGGCTGTCTTGACTTTTGTATAGGTGGTGGGTGGGGAGAAATACTTGTGGGGTGTACACCCAGGTGGGTGTACAAGGGAAAACTGCCTTGTGGACCTACTTAGGCCTAAGGACCAGAGGTTTCCCATCACAGAGGCACCATAAATATGAACTCTTCCCTGATCCCACCCTGTGTCCTAGCTCATACCCTTGTTTGGTTGGTACAGATCTTTATCCCCACATTCCAGTCAATGTAACAGAAGTTGTTTTGTGCCTTCTGTCATTCCCTCTAAATTGGACATCTAAATCTGTCATTTGGATATGTATTAAACGACCTCATATTCCTGCGGGGAACTCTGTAAGTGGAATGCAAAAAAAATGTGTTATTCCTGTTGTTATTATGCAGTGACGTACAACCGCCACAAAGCCTCCCTAGACTGGGCAACTTTTGTTGCCTCTACTATATAAGCAGGTTTTAGCTTCCATTTGTGACCAGTAAGAAGACATTTCTAGATATTACATAGCTAGTAAAAGGGCTGTTTTCTCCCCAACTCACTCCAACTTCATTTCTTTAACTTTCTACAGCTATCCAGAGCTGAAGCTCATCCAGTCAATTAATGCCCATCCTTCAAACTGCATCTGTATCAAATTTGACCCAACGGGCAAGTATTTTGCTACAGGAAGTGCTGATGCATTGGTTAGCCTCTGGGATGTGGATGAGCTTGTATGCGTGCGATGCTTTTCTAGGTGAGTTATCATGATTTGTGAACTTAATGACCTTTTTTGACCCTAGGGGTTGTCAAAATGTCTGTACCATACCTTATTTTGCACTCCTGCAGCTAGGTATGTAGATTGGATAAATAATTCTTAACCACTTGTACACTGAAGTGCTCTGAATGGGTTGTTGCTCTTGGAAGAAATTGAGCAGGAGGAGGTCATGAATGATATATGAAAATGTCAGTTCAGTTTGCTGCCTTGGCAGGGTAGACTGATTTATATCAAGGAATTTTAAATCACTAAGAAAAGAAGACCAGTTTATAAAGCATTGGATTTAAATAAGTTGTTTTTATTTTAAAATTCACGTTTTTCATGTTTTTCCTGATCAAGCAGATATGCTATCCAGTTGTTGTAAAACACACTGCTCAGACTAAGCTGAGCTTTTATACAACCTATGAGCATAATCCAAAAACTTTGCTTCTGCAGTTCATAACATCTTTGTGGATATAAGAGACAGATTTTTGTTCAAATCTTTTTTTGGGGCAAGGATACTAAGGAACCCACATGAATGCAGTCTACTGAAATTTATATAAGCAATGACTTGTAAAGATACTGTCTTTCTCTGTGTTTAGTAATGATAATTTAATAAATAATCTAATAATTTGAGTACTGAATTTACTGCAAAGTTCTAGTAGTTGGGTGGGTACATGGATAGCATTGTCAGTGTGTGATTTCCAATGCTTAACTTTAAAAGTCAGAATTTCACCGTGGCTCATTTTTTATAGTAAAGCAGCCTTTAACTCAGTCTTTTTATCTGTTGTACTTCTGGAAGTTGTTATGTGCATGTTGTGATTAAGTTGGATACAACCCATACAGTATTTTGATTTTTACAACATTGTGTGTAGAAATCAATTTTCCACGCTTTTAAAAATCATGATTTTCTATCCAACCTGAGTGACAGTAGGAAGAGCAAGTTTGGAGGATTATTAGGAAAGCAGTTGAATATTAAATGGCTCATATCATAACTTCTAGATGTGCAGCCATATATGGAATATGGTGAACAAAAAAGATTAAGGAGGACATGCTCAAGATCAAGAATATTTATTATTTTATATGTAACTTAAAGTAAGTGGTGTGGCCTGAGAAAAGAGGAGAAAATTTTATGCCTTTCCTAATACTTTAACTCTGGCTAACACAATCTATTGGCAGAAAAGTCAGACAAAATACAAACTGTGTGTAGCTAGGTATATATGTATGTGTGTGAGTGTAGTAATTAATGTAGAACATTTATTATCATAAGATATTATGGCCTCTGGCTTAGCATTAAAAGGGGATTAGACAAATTAATGGAGGATTGCTTTATGAACAACAGCATGATGGTGACTAATTAGAACTGCCATACCCAATGGCAGTATTTTTCTCCCTGTTGCTAGGAAGAAATAAAGAGGGAGAGTTCTTGGCTTTGGGTGCTATTTTCATGCTTCCAAGAGGCATCTGACTGGTATCTGTCTTCTCGCCACAACCCTTATTCCATTTGCTCCTATATTTCAGGCTCGACTGGCCTGTGAGGACATTGAGTTTCAGCCATGATGGGAAGATGCTGGCTTCAGCCTCTGAAGATCACTTCATTGACATTGCTGAAGTAGAAACAGGTCAGTGCTCTTCTTCTCACCGTCTGCCAAGAAAGGCAAAGCAATTCTAAAAACACGTACTAGGGAATGAGCTCGGATGAAGATCATGTTGGTTTTCAATAAGCTTTCACTATCAATGTGCGTTACACTTTTCCTGTCATCTACTGGAGATTCCCTAAATTTCTTTTGGTCCATTCCTAGACCTAAAAACTTGGCAAAGCTACGCATATCTGGTGTGGGGGAATCCAGGCAGAACATGCAGGAGTGGAAGGATATTGTCCCAGCCAGAGGTGGGGAACTTGATAGCCCACGGGGGCCTTCCTATTTGTTCTCGCCTCCCGACATCCAGTCCCTGCAGCAATTAGGATTGAAAATAGTCTCTTACAGGCTCCAAAAATCTTCTTTCAAGTTTCCTTTCTGCACAGGGGCATTTGTGGGGGGAGGGTTGAAGGGATAAGCCTTTCCTTCCCGTATGCTGTGACGCCCACCCCCATCCAAAATTAACCCTGTTCTGCAATTTGTCTCGAAAGAAGCCGACCTTATGAGTCGTAATCACTTAGGCTGGAAAAAAGAATTGCTAGGGTGCTGGGAGAAGAGTGAGTGTGGAAACATGAGTGCTTCATTTTTGCTAACACTTAACCATGCCCATTTTTGTTTTTCATCGTGGCCACTGCTAGCATACGTCCCTTGGAAGAGTGCCCATGATGTCATGTGCCTATGAAGAAAGTGCCCCATGCTTAGCCTAAGCTCCTCTTGTTCTCAAAGCAATAGTCCCTGTAATTTTATGAACCACCAGTATTTTACAAACCCCTCCTCTGTTCTTGCTGGCTGGTTGAGAGTTTTTGGCTTTGAATTGCACTTGTAATTTTATGTAAAAAGATTGCGGTGTGAAATTCTTCTTCGATGGAACTCATTAAACTGCATTCTTCTACAGAGGTGAGCCAAGAACAGGGTGTTCCAGCTGCATTTGTCTTGGTTCCTGGGTTAATTCTGTCTTTATACTTCAGGTGAGAAGCTGTGGGAAGTGCAGTGCGAGTCTTCAACGTTCACTGTGGCTTGGCATCCAAAGCGGCCCCTGTTGGCCTTTGCCTGCGATGACAAAGATGGCAAATATGATAGCAGCAGAGAAGCTGGAACTGTGAAGCTCTTTGGTCTTCCCAATGACTCATAAGAGAAGCCTCCTCAGGACTGTATTTGTAACCTAGTATTCCTAGTCAAGCCCACATATGCATTGCTTCTCTGTTTCCAATTTTTGAGCAGGAGCAGCACCATGGTTTGACATTCCCATGCCTAGAAAGCTTGCTTTTTGAAGTTTTTGTAAAATGCCCAACCATTCTAAAAGGCTGACTGGCTGACTAAATTCTCCAATTTCTAGGCCGTTAATTGTTTTTTATTGCAAAGAGGAAGCTACAGCTGCCAGTGGATTTGAGTGTCTTGTGTGTTGTGCGTTCAGTTAGGAAAACAATCCCTGCCCTCTAGTTTCTCAGGAGCAGGCAGTCCCTCTAAATCCATGTGACTGTGCCATTGTCATGACTTGTGTCTCCCTTAAAAATGGAAAGACTGGGGAATACTGTATGCAGGTTTTCTGTTGTCACATTTCGAATCCTCCTTTTCCTTTGGAGGAGTGCGCGTCTTGCCTCCTTTGGAGGTTTTGTGTGTGTGTCTTTCATTCCTTTTGCACCTTAGGGTAATGAAAGGAGAAGGGATCGGGAATAGGGTTGTTATTTTTTTTGAACCTGTTCTTGCATTTTGGATAATTTGTTTCAGTAAATAAAAACATAAAACCTGTCTGTGTTGTAGTTTTTAAAAAGCCAATATATTGAATTACCAGGATGTACAAATAATGCAATTCCAAGAATACCCCTCTGTGCCACTGTTTTCTCTGAAGAACAGCATAATGAAACTGGAAGGCGCAAAGAAAGGCAAACTTTGGGATGTTTTTGTTTTGCATGGGGCTTCCTGGAAGCATTTGGCTGGCTGCTGTAAATTAGGATGCTGAAGTAGAATGATATTTGGTCTAATCCTTCAGGTTTCCTGCCACGGTCACCCTAGCTGCTGGTGCTTCAACACCATTCCTGGTTAAGGCTTTCTTCCACCCCTTTAATGACGTGCTTAGTGATGTTTTCGGGTCACTCCTGGGTTTGATGCTGTGCATGCATGCGCGGTGACACTTCGTTTGGACTCTCATTAATTGGTTGTTGCCTGTACTTTTATTTTATATTGAACATTGCCCTCAAATTATTTTTGAAGAAGGGGAGCATATAAGTATTTTAAATAAATGAACATAAACATCCTATCAATGATGGTGAGAAGAGTGAGTATTTTCAGATTGAAACACTGGAACCTAGATCATAACATAACAGATTCATTCCTTTTTAGTAGTACTGTACATTTTTTAATCAGCAAATTTGCAGTCCTTTCTGGAGCCAAGCTTCATGATGCCTGTGTTGGCATATTATTTCCACTGGAGGGCAGTTTGACCCTTTAGTAGTAGAAGAAGTGATTCTGGCAATCCCAGCGCTCAGCCAATTAAAGCCCATTCTCCATTTTGCACCAATTGTTCCCTGGCAGGTCAGCTGCTACATTAGTAAGATTTGTTTGGAGCCTCTTCAAAGCTGAGATCAAACGGCTGCAGTCCATGAATTATGTAGATGCTAATGCTGTAGCCTGCAGGAAGCTCCACTGGCACAATCTGGTACCTAGCCATTTTTCTGAAAGGAAGACAGATCTCTGCAGGGAATGGGGGAATCCACCAGACACCCTCTTCATGGGGGCAATAAAATACTTAATTAGTTGATTTGCATGGAGTGTAGAGTTTCACACAAGTTAAGCTCTACTAGTGACTCTAAAACTGCCATGGATCAATATTAGTCTTGACAAACCAGGTTGCTAGGCACAGATTGGACAATTCAGAGAGATTCAGAGCTGTGTTGGGGAACCTGTTTTCCTCTTGATGTCATTAGACTCCACCTCCCATTATTCATAGCCAGCGTGGCAAGTGATTGGAGATGATGGGACTTGTAGTTCAGCAACATTTGAAGGACCTCAAATTTTAACAGTGGACTAGAATCGCACTGATGATACCTATGAGACTGGCACATTTTAGGCAAAGGAAATCGAAAAATTTGGAGGCTAAATGCCAGGAGTGGCTGGTTGTGTAGATGCTAGGCATCTAGTATCATACATAAGCACACATAAAAATTATGAATAATGATAAACTTGCATGGGATGCACTTTGCAGTCAATTACTGCAGACATATTTGATTAGACAAGGCTCTTGGCTATTGACTGTCAGTTCTTAGAATGAGCCCAGGGGAAAAGGAGAATTGAGGGTGAGCAGGGCTGCTGGAAATGGCTAATGGCTGAACTTCTTCAATTAGCTGGTTTCTCAAGGATTGCTGCAATCAGTGGGGATGTAGCAACAATAATATGAGAAGAGCCCTACTATGCTAAAGGTAAAGGGACTCCTGAGCATTAGGTCAGTCGTGACTGACTCTGGGGTTGCAGCGCTCATCTCGCTTTATTGGCCGAGGGAGCCGGCGTACAGCTTTTGGGTCATGTGGCCAGCATGACTAAGCCGCTTCTGGTGAACCAGAGCAGCGCACGGAAATGCCGTTTACCTTCCCGCCGGACATGCTTTCGAACTGCTAGGTTGGCAGGAGCAGGGACCAAGCAACGGGAGCTCACCCCATGGCGGGGATTCGAACTGCCAACCTTCTGATCGGCAAGTCCTAGGCTCTGTGGTTTAACCCACAGCACCACCCGCAAAAGGCTAAATCTAGTCCAGTACATTCTGTCCCTTACAGTGGTTAGCCAGATGCTTTGGGAAGTTTACAAGCTGAGAGGTACACTGCCCCTGACTCTGGAGGTTCAATTTTATTACTGTAGCTAATTGTTATTGCTAAACTTCCCCTCTATGAATTCCTCTAGTCTTAAAAAAACCCTGATCTATACCGATGACATTGTTATGGCACGGGAAAGGCAGCAGGGGGATGGCAAGCTGGAGACAGACCGGGTGGCGATGAAGAGAGAGATGCCCTGGGCTGCTACAGTTCCAGCTCTGTCCAGAAGCCTGCCGGGATTCTCAGCAGGTGACCAGTCTTCCATTCCTCTCCATGGCACTAATCATAGCAATTACTTAATTCTATTCCAAGCAGGGCTGAGCCCTCCAGACCAAAGAGCTGCTATTATCCTCTCTGGTTCTGCTGCCTTAGTCCTTGCAGCAATCAGCTCCCATTGTCTCCCCCCAGCCCATAGTGCTGCCCCTGGGGAACTTGCAAGTAAACACAAGGCTAAGGGAACTTCCTGCCAAGCTTAGGAGCCCAGTGTTTCTGCCTCCCCCCTCCTTCTGCACAGCTTTTCTGCTGTGTTCAGGTGGGTCAAGACAGATGGGACTCCTAGGTACTCCTGTAGGCATTATTCATGAGGGCAAACCTCTGCATTAGTCACAGCCTTCTTAATGCACAAGAGCACCATTCTTCTCAAAGGATATCACTCCGGGAAGAGATTCTGCATTCCCTTATTTGCTTTCTGCTCACCAACAGCAGCACTTTCTGCATGGAGGTCCCTTTAATGAACCTGTGCCACCCACAGATGTTGTTGGACTACAGCTCCCATCATCCTTGTCCATTGGCTTTGCTAGCTTGGGTTGATGGGAGTTGGGAGTTCAGCAGCATCTGGGGAGGAATTAGACTACAACTGACCATATTGGTCAGGCCAGTTGGGGCTGATTGGAGTTGGAATCAATATCTGGAGGGCCACAGGCTCCCCACTTCTGACTTACGAACATAGGAAGCACACCTTATGATGGGACCACAGGTCCATCTAGCCTAGTATTCTTTTCTCTGACTGGCAGCAGCTGTCCAACATTTCACACAGAGGTCTTTGCCAGCCCTTTAACTGGCAAAGATGCTTTACCTGGAGCCTGAAATCTTCTGCATGCAAGGAGTGTGCTGTTTGGTGGTGTTAATAGAAATAAATGGTTTAGGCCAGAGTAAGCATATTTTGTCCTCTTCAGACAGGAGCCTTATACCCTTTTAAATCTTTCAATTGATGTAGGAATTCCAGCATGTTGAGTTTTTATTGAACTTAAGCAATTGTTGATATGAGCATAGACCACATTGCCACAACATATTGTTCTGCATGTTGATAGGGATTTGGAGAATCCCCTGTAATTCACATGGGAACATACTTATAAATGGTTAAGAATCAATATTCTATAACAGATTTTTCAATAGGGAAAGAAGGTGGACTCTTAATTTCTAGGGGGTGGTGTGGAAAGTGCCTTGATATATAGAAGAATGGTAGCTTGCTCACAAAAATCCAGCTTATCTGGAGAGCTAGAACTCACATGCCTTGTAAACTGCAAGGGCAGAGCCTGTTTAAATGTTAAAAAGGGAAAGGAACAGCCTTCAAAGCGGCCTGTGAGATGTTATGACAAGTCCTGTGCATGGTCCTGGAACTGTCATCCACATGCTGGATGAATTAGTCAGTGACCTCAGGTTGTTGTGGCAGTGCCTGATAGATACATATATCTGGGACCATGTCCTGATAAGAGTGAACACAACCATGAAGGCTTGCAGCAGCACTTACATTTGGTAGGCCTTCATCTTCTGAGCTTGCTTTATGTTACTGCATGCACCAAACGATCAACTGTAAACCAACCTCACAAGACCCCAAGTCACCCTAGCCTTACTGTGTGTACTCGCTGGTGGCTGCGATAACTTTTACCCTGCTTTTCAGACGGAGAAGTGAAGTTTGCAGGGAGGCAGCAACTTGCCCAAGGTCACCCGGCAGCAAACAGCAAGCCTGTATCCAAGCCAGGCAGCTCCTGAGCTCCCTAGGTGTTGGCTCCTTCCCAAAGCAGGGTTGCACTTACTGCCAGTCATTACCATAAGGCAAGCACTGTAGTGCCCAGCAGGGATCTGGCCCAAAGAAGGAGAGCAGCTTGTTCCTAGCTCTCTCTGTCTGGCACAAATATCCTGCAGTTGCCAGTAATGCTGGCTTTAAAAACTCTTTGCTTACTAGTACAGAGCGTGCATTGTCATTCTGATCCAAGTGCTGGGGGCAGGTCATAGTATTTAAAATAAGAGCATGGCTGCCACTCCCACCTGACGTGCGACCAATGAACAGCAATAACGTTGGGCTAGCTAGCTATAGCACCTGGTGGTCCTGTGAGATTATTCTCTCTAGCTCTGTCCCTTCCTAGGGGAAGAGAACAAGAGAGGGAGGCTGTGAATCGTAGTTCTTCAGCACTGAGATTAATGTAAGGAAGGAAGTATCAACACTTTTAATTAACCATCTCTTGAACAGTTTTAGGTCAAACAGGTTCCTCACCACTCCAGAAGTGGGTTATCTCTGTCCTAATGAATGAGCAGAAGCTGGAGTGGGAGGAAGCATGTTAAGTACACTTTCCCAAAACCTGGGAGAGCATTCTGTCAGAGCAAGCATTTTTGCTTGCCAGAAAGAACCAGCCCCTCTCATCTCCCACTGTGCAGTGTTCTGGAGGTGTGTGCAGGGGAAAGGGAGGTAATTGTGAACCCTGCCCATGATTTATTTTTCTGCAGGGACCCTTATTTGAACCACCAGCAGAGATGGCTAACCTGCAGCTCTCCAGAGTGAGAGAGTCTCCAGTTGTGGGAGTCTCTAGTTCCACAACCCACAGCCAACATGCCTGTGGTTAGGAATGATGGGACTTGTAGTCTATCAACATTGTGTGTGTGTGTGTGTGTGTGTGTGCGCGTGTGTAGGGGGACGGGAACTGGCTCTCTAGCCCGAGCCTACAGCAAACTTAGCAAAGTGTTTCATTCTATCAAAATTCTTTCTCCTTTTCTGAAGCTAGTGTCTCTGCAAAGAGGGGCAAAACTTGAATTAATGGGGGAATGGGGAGGGAGGGATCCAATCCAATTCCTCAGACGCCCCCTCCCAGGTTTAGACAAAACACGCTCCCACTTTAGCTGTCTAAAAGCTGTAGGGAAGGGAGCTGTTGCAAAAGGGTCTCCAGGGTCTGCCTTGCAATCTGAACACCAGAGGTAGTCCCACAACTCTTCCACGAAGTGTTGCTCCTGTGTCAACCTCAATTTTCTTCTCTATAACTGCCGCTACTGCTGCAATCCTTCCTTCCCAAATGTGCAGCCAGAGAGACGCTTGACACAGGGCAATGTACAAATTTCTTTATTTTATTATTTCTTCAAAGACTAGTAAGAGCAGGATGGTCACCATAGGGTGGCTGGATGGAGCCTCTTTGACTCTTTGCTGTCCCCTTCTACCTGCGTCCTCCACCCCACCCAGGCAGGGAAAGGGGTGTCACCAGCTCCCCGCTTGCTCCTCCAGGTTAAATGGAAAGGCTGGCAGGGTGCAAGGGCAATGGCTCAGAAGTGGTGCACTCCCTAGCCTAAGGTGTTCATCTCTCTGCGGGAGACAGACATCCCCCAGCAGCTTTAACCTGAAGGGCCCACAGGGTGCTTGGCTTGCCCCATATCTTTCCATTGGGAAACCCCTTCAGCACACTTAACCCCATCGCTGTGTTCTATGTCCTTCCCAGGTGCAGATGGGACGAGGACGAGCCAGGTAGACACAATGACCCTAGAAAGCAGAGATGGCACAAGCAAGACAGGGTGGTTTACACATTCCGGCAGGTTAGTGCACAAGGCAGTAGGGCTGCCTGTCGCCTCCCAATACAGAGCAGTGACAGGCAAGCAGACAAAGGGGAATGCATGCACGGCAGGGTGGGGAGGATGCAGGGCCCCTCCGGCAATGCTCTTGACTGGGTCCCGGAGGGACTGGGATCAGTTCTTCTGTGCCCATGCTGAGCCCCTGAGGGATATCCTGCTCTGGAAGCAATCTGTAAACAAATGGGTTGCACACTTGGAACACGTTGGCACTGACACACTGGAGACTCCAGCACGCCCCCTGGGTTTGTGCCAACGCGACAAGTACTGGCACATTCACATGTACACCACTGGCTTTGCTCACATTCTCATGCATCCACGCGCTCACAGAGATATGCACTACATCATAAATGAATAGTGAGCATTCCTTCCATCCATCTCTCTCTCTCTCTCTCTCTCTCTCTCTCTCTCTCTCTCTCTCTCTCTCACACACACACACACACACACACACACACAGAGTCAGGCATGCACTAATGTAAACAGACACTCATATGTGTGATTCTGAGCCTTAAAACATGTAGGAGAAAAGGAGTTAAGGGATCTTGGAAGTGGCCAGATTTATTTGCCTTATACATGGGATGGTGGAGGGAGGCTGGCTTAAACCTACTGGTGTATATGCTACAACTTTTATCCCCCTCCCCCCTTATGTGCATATACACACGGAAGTGTACATACACCATGAGATTAGAAGCAGCTTCTTCTCAATTTACTAGAAGTGGTAATGACGAAGCACTAGGCAAGGGGTTTCCTCCAGGCTACCTTGGTGGTGGCCTGGGAACTGCTGCAGTGCAGTGCCTTCCAGTGCTGCAAAAACAACATCAGAAGCCCAAGGTCATGATATAGGAAAAGCCCATACAATGGCTCCTCTCCCAACCAGTGTTGCCTCTGCTTGTTGCGGGGTGTTTGGGAAGGAGCTGAAGCATGAGCATGTCTCCTGTGGTTTCTGATGTTCCTTTGGTGGAGCAGGAAATAGCTGGTGTTCCCGCATTGCAAAGCTAACTGGAGAAGAGTCCCATCATGGCAGCACTGAGATTCCCACACGGCGAAGCCAGGTTTAATCCTTCTCTGTTGCTGTGGGTGCTGCCATCCCAGGTCTCTCTGATACCCCTTGACTCTTATCTTTTTTTACCTTTAGGTCTTGCCCAGAATAGGTCCACAGAGGCCAGCAGTAGCCTCGCGGTCAGTGGGAGCCAGGGGGCTGTCAAAGCCCACTGTGTGGGATTGGGCCACCAACATGTGGCTGTAGCATTAAAAAAACAAAGTAAACCGAGAGCATCAGCAACACCACCCCAAAGGCAGGAAGCTGGCTTCAGCATCAGCCCTTTGCCCCATGTGAGAAGTGGACTTATTGCAGTTTTCAGCATTCAGCCAGCAGGGTCCAGCAGCAGACAGCGGACATGTGAGAGCCCAGGACAAAGCAGTGCCACCTCGCCACAGAGCTCACCTGCCAGCAGCCAGCAGGGAGCATCCTGAATTTCCGCTGGCCAGTCCCTGCACACCACAGTCATGCTCTGTGTCTGGTAGGAGGTGATTGCACACACAATGGTTGGCCATGGCAAAAACGGCTTGTGAGCAAATAAGGTGCTGAATGGGCTGCTTCCCCTTTGCCACCCCCACCCTGACCCTCTCTACTCCACCCTGCCCGAAGCTTCTCTGCCTCCCACCCCAAGTCCTGAGCTCCATGGAGCCGTACAGTGACCATCTCGTGAGTGACTAGCAGAGACAATAAGACAGATGGCAGGCGTTGGGGTGAATTACCCTGTTACAGAGACACCAATGCAAAAAAGACACGCATGGGCCACATGGTGGGTGGCCGGAGACACAGACAAGCGGGCAAGGGGGGGGGAGGTCCCCCCCCCAGGGACGCTCCTTTGTACAAGATGAGAGAGCGCGGCCCGCAGAGTTTTTAGTGTTGATAGTATTGCAGTCTAACTGATATGGCTTTAACTATTAGGGAAGGAAGGAAGGAAGGAAGGAAGGAAGGAAGGAAGGAAGGAAGGAAGGAAGGAAGGACACTCAATGGAGGGAGATTTCTTTCAGATTCAAACTCAACCCCAACCAAAAAGCAAAAGCCCCCCAGGGGCACCGGGGAATCTTGGGGTGGGGGAACAATTGGGACCTTCCTTCCCAAACAAATATACAGAAGAATGAGAACCACAGGACTTCCCCAAGGAAGGCTGGGCCCTTGCCTTTGTTTTCAGCAGTGGCCAAGGTCTGGTGGCGTTTGGCAGGGTGCCAACCAACAGCAGGGCGACGTCTCCCCCCACTCCCAAACCACCCTTCCTTGTCTCCTAGTCACTGCTTTTTGCTTAATCTTGTGGCTCTGGAGAAAGGAGGGGGTTAGCAGGCAGGGAGTGAATGCAACAATAGCACAGCAAAGGAGAGTCACTGGGTGTTTTTCTTTTGCGGGTTGGGGGATCTGGAGATCGCCACACCCATGGGCAGGATTTGGGCTGCAGAGGTGGGAGAGCAGAAGATTCTCCCAGACCATACAGTACCTCGACCCCCGCCCAGAAATCAGTGTGTATATGGGGGTGGGGGTGGCGGTCCTTGGCATTTCTCAGTTAAGGAGAAAACTGGGGCAGCATGAGAAGGAAAGAGATGTTTAGGTCGTGGAAGCAAGAGTAGTGCAGGCAAGATTTGTGTCTGTGCTGCTCTGTGCACCATTTTTGCATCTGCAGGGGCCTGTAGCAGGATCCTGGGGGACCAAGATAGCCACAGCAATGGGCTCCCAATCCTAGCCTAAGAAATGAATTGAGGCTCCTCATCCCAAGAGACTGATCTTCCAGCCAGGGGTGAGCCACACACTCTGGCAGTTCTATCCCAGGGTCCCTGCATCAGCCTCCTTCAAAGAAGGTGACGATGATGACCCTCAGGTTCTCCAGCAACACAAATGCAGCTGGCTATTCCCAGGCTAGAAAAAGGAACTCTTATTCCATCCTGCATGTGCTGCTGGGTCCTATTCCCCTTTCTTTGAGTTTGGGTGCTCCGAAGTGGGTGTTTATTTTGGAATGGGTGCTCCTCATGTAGGCAAATGCCTGTCTGTGTTCCCTCCCCTTCATTTATCCCAGATTTACCCTTTCTGGGGGAAACCCTGGTAAACCTCTTGCCACTGACCCGTTTACAACATCTAAACGACCCATTCACAACAATAAGCCCCTGCCTGCAAGCGCCCTTGATCCACTTCAGTCCCCTGCTCCCCAAATCAAGACTCAGTCTAAACCCTCCACTTTGGAGAGCAAAATGACAGAAAGAGGATGGCCCTGGTCCTCATACTCTGCAGCCTGTAGCTGCCCCAGTTCACCCCCTGCAGCTCAAATGACAAAGGATGAACTGGATCAGAAAAAGATGGGCGCGACAGCGAGGGTGACAGTTCCACCTCCCAACCTCTTGTCCGCCACACCCATGAGGAGCCAACAGGTCTTGGAACCCAAGACCAAAGGAAGACCAAGACCTGCAAGGAAGAGCTGATGCTTAACCTTGGCCCTTGAACCCTTGGCCGGCTGTAGTGGGGCTGTGGAAGGTGTGTCTGAATGTGCGTGCTTGAAATGGAAGTAGTGGTCGTAGCAGGGACAGCTTTCTCCCCTGCCTCCCACACACGTAATTCTTGGTGCAGGTAAGTCTCTCCGCATTAGTGTTTGGGGGTGCGAGTTCGATTCCTTCCAGAAACAAGCTCCTCCTTTCCCCCAAGCATGTGAGAAACAACCCAGCAGCCCTTGGGTGCGAGGATGAGGGCAGGGGGTGCTCCTCTTGGTTGCTCTCTTAGTCAAGAGATGGAATGTGCAGGGGCTGGCTTTGCCCCAAGGTGTGAAGGGAAATGGGCACCCAGTCCCTCCCTGGCAGTCAACATGGGGGGGGGTTAGGAATGTGCATGGGGGGCAGAGCCCAAGCCCTTTCCCCAGGGCCCCCATGAGGTTGCATCAGTGAATTTGGTCCAAGTTCCTCACCCTGTGCCCAGTTTTTTTTGTGGGGTGGGGGAGAGGGGGGTCGTTTCCCCATGTAGCCAGCTGGCACTTTGGCACAACAGAACTCCAGCTCTGCCATGGGGCAGGGGGCAGGGATCGGAAAGGGGGAGGCAGGCTCCCGGCAGTGGCCCAGCCTGCAGCTCCAGGGAGCAGAGCAGGTGAGAGTGGTTTTTGGTCTGATGGGTAGCAAGAGGTGCAGTGAGGGGGGGGAGCATGCCCTGTGCCTGGTGTGCTTCTTCCTGGGGGGAAAGGGGTGGGGCGGGGCAGTGCGGTGGGTTGGCAGGGGCCCCGTGGCACAAGGACACGTGTGGGGTCTTCCCTTGGAACGAAAGAAAAAAAGGAATCAAATGAAGTAAAAAAATAAATAAATGAAAATCCCCCCCGCCCCACTGGGACTGCCCTCCCTCAACCCAAGCTCTGAGTTGGCAGTGCCAGGGACGGTGGGCAGCGCAGGGCAAGGGGCTGGTGGGGCAGGGCTACTTCTTGAACATGTCCTGCAGTGGGCCCGGCAGGTACTTGAGCACCGTGTCGAGGATGCTCTCCTCGTCCTCGTCTTCGTCATCCCCGCAGCCTGCTGGGATGGCTTTCTTGGGGCGCGTCAGGCTCCCCTCGCACGGCTGCTCCAGCGCTGCCTTCTCCTCCGCCTCTTTCTCCTCCTTCTTCTTCAAGCCGTACTGCATGGGAGACACCCACAAGAAGTCAGAGACACAGGCGTTTGACATAGTTTGGGTTTACACCATGCAAAGTGCAAAGTGTACCTTTAAAAACAATGATTTTGCCATTGTTTTTGCAGGCTGATTTCTGAGTACGCCCAGTAGGGAGTTAAGTCCCTTTCACATCACTGGGACTTACTTCTGAGTGAACCTGCATGCAGCTGCATTGTGGGGTCCATTGCAGCACCCACACATGTCCCCGTGAGGCTTCCTTATGCTGCATTTCAAGCCAGTCTCTTGTTGCTGCCTCGGCTCCATGAGGATATGGCTGAATGACAAGCTTTAGTATCCTCTTGGCAAGTATGCTGTTTTAACTGTGCATTTTATATTTGACTTCCATTAGTAATATGGTGTTTGTTTTTTCAATCTGTAAGGTAACATTGTAGTTTCCTGTTAATTCTGTTGCTTTGAATTTATACTTTATAGTTGACTTTCTTCAGCAATGTTTGATTCTGGGTTGCTTTATGTGATGTGCTAATGTGTTGCAAACCACTTTGAGATTTTTCCCTTTAAAATATGAAGTGGTATAGAAATTGACGACAATAACAACAACAACAGGAGAGGCAAGGATGCAGGTGGCAGCTCCTACCTAGAGCAAGAGACACTAGCAAGGAATTGGAAACACGTTATGGCAGAGCTGAAGAACCCTTTGCCAGCCCTGGGGCCACACTTCCTTTGAAGCAGCCTTCTGAGGGCCACTTGCCGTGGTGAAGACGGCCAGGTGCCAAATGGAAAAATAAGCTGCGGAAGAAGCCTTGCTCTGTGTGTTCATTTGCACAAGGCTGGAATCTTCTGTTCCCATCTGCCCCTGCTAGCAAGATATTATGGGCTGGGCAGAGGCAGCGCTGGCTGCTGCGCTATCTGCCTCGGCAGAAGGATATTGAAGATTGCAGATAGTGAGCGCCAGGCCCCTAATACATCCACTTACAATGTGGGCAATAAAGGGAGACCCACACCGCCCCCACTAATAATGCGAGGACAGTGAGAGCCAGGAACTGGGCAGTGATTGACAGAGAGAGATAAG
Organism: Podarcis melisellensis; assembly: GCF_964234715.1. Lineage (NCBI taxonomy): Eukaryota > Metazoa > Chordata > Lepidosauria > Squamata > Lacertidae > Podarcis > Podarcis melisellensis. The sequence continues at coordinate 66,513,516 of NC_138529.1, read as the reverse complement.
GACTGGGGAGAGACATCTTTGGAAAGGTTCCTTTCTGCCAGACGCCCAGAATCCACCCACCTGGCTCCCAGCCCTGATGTTAATCTTGCAGCATGGATCATATGTCTAGAGCCTTTTAGCTCAGAGGAAAAGTATGCAAAGGGGGCAGGGAAGAGGGCATAAGAAAGGTGCATAAAGTTATGCATGCTCTAGAGAAAGTGGAGATAAGCTTGCCTCCTTTTCTCATTATACTGGTACCTGGGAAAATCCAATTAAACTGAATGCTGGGGGAGTCAGGATAAGAAAAGCCCTCCTGCGGCTGTGACGGGCTCAGTTGGGTCCTCCTATGGCTGGGAGTAGGCCCTGTCATGTCTTTTGGAGGGTGTGCTGGGCCCCATCGGGTCTCCTCCCACCATGTGACATCACACACACATGCTGCCCCGCCCCCAATGCTGGGCGGAAGCTGGCGCACCTGGAAGACAACCACTTATTCCTGTTGGTTGTCTAGCCCTAGCAGCTGGTATGCAGAGGTACACTGCCACTGAACAAGGAGGCTCTGGAATCCTCTCCCTCCATCCTTCCCTCCAACCTTGCACGAAATTCCTTCTCTGCCTACTGGCTCTATTTTTTCACTCTCCCTCTGGCCTCCTGTCGCTTTGCATTCACAGCAATTTCCCCACATACAATGTTTCTGTCCTCTTGATGCCCCTGTTATCTCCCTTCCACCATTCACGTCTCTTTAGCTGCTTTCTTAGGCCTGGCTGATTTGCTCTTGGCGGAATACTGTATCTGTGCTGAAATTTGACACTTGCTTTCCCAGTGGAATTGCTCAGGGCTCAACAGGAACATTTAAAGCTTCTCAGCAGTGAGGTGCAGGATGCACCCTGGCTGATTAATCCTCCCAGTGCTGGTTCTCTCTGAGTGGCACAGAGAGAGGATCTGCCCCAAGAGACTTTTGTTCTCAATGCTTTTGTTCGAAACAGAATTATGGTGGACCATTGCGTGCCTTTCCCCACAAATCAAAGTTCAGACTTTCTGCCAATGTAGATGATTACGTTCCCTTCCAGTTCAGCTTTCTAGTGATGCTATTCCTGCTTGTGCCACTCAGGAAAAGAAGGTGGACATACAGACAGACCAGACGTGGAGATAAAAGTCTTGCAGCAAATACATGCTCCTAGGGTCTACTTTACACATGTGTGTCTGTCTCTATGTGAGCATGCAATGCATCAAATAATAACTGGTATGTCAGCATGATCCAGCACAGGCATATATTTCTATCATCTCACACACAATGCTTTTAAATGGAGTCTGTTCACATATTCAGTTGTCCAGCTATCCAGTATATATAGTAGTAATCAAATGCAGTGTGAGCTAGCCCCTAGAGGACAGGGCAAGGATTTGCCAGGCAGTGATGAGTCACAGACCTGTAGAGTTGGAAGGAACCACAAGGGTCATTCAGTCCAACCCCTTGCAATGCAGGAATCTTTCTCCCAATGTGGGGCTCAAACCTATGACCCTGAGATTAAGAGTATCACGCTCCGCTTACTGAACTATCCCTCTGCTCATCCTTCTGGTTTGGGGTCTGGGCTCACGACGAAATCAGGAGTTGAGTCCTTCCAACATGCCAATCATCAAGAACTCCTTTGATGACCTGAATCAGTCAGCTGACACAGTTGATGTGTCCTGGACATCTTTGTGCCCTGGACATCTTCAGTCCATATGCCTAATACATATTGGTCGCCAATCAAAGGATAGATGATGGTCCTCCAATGGCCCTTTCTCTCCCCCTTGCCACATGTCAAATAAAAGGGATCCCAGCAACAGCTGATAGGAGGTGGGAAGAGAGGGATGGGCAGAAGGGGCAAAGCAGACATGCAGAGTATAGGGCAGGCCGCAGTGGCTCTTTGCTGAATGTGAAGGCTGCTCTTCCCCCTGGGACTGCATGCCATAGACCAGGGGTCTGCAACCTTTAAGACAAAAAGAGCCACTTGGACCCGTTTCCGAAGGAAAAAAAAAATATGGGAGCCGCAAAACCATTGCGACATTTACAACAAATATATCTCCGGAGCCGCGATCTGACAGCGGGCGGGAAGGTGACGTCGGGACGGTGAGTGACTAACGCACGCACCGCCCCCATGTGACGTCACAGCCAGTACAGTGCCCGCCACAGTGGGGAGTGTCGGGGCGCACAATGCGCCTCCTCCCCTCGCTAGTATCCGCCCCGGAGCCGCAGCAAAGGTGTAAAAGAGCCACATGCGGCTCCGGAGCCGCGGGTTGCAGACCCCTGCCATAGACTCATGAATGATTCTCCTCTGCAGCACAAGTAGCGAGAGCAGATGAGAGCATAATCATTCATCAGTGTGCAGGGGTGTGATGTCCTGGAGGGAATGGCAGTCTTTGAGGCCTGTGCCTGAGCTAAAGTGATCTCTGCTTAACAGGCTGTTACTTCTGCAGGCACAGGGTCTTGGGATCACCATAGGGATCAGAAGGGAGAAACCCAAAGCCTTTCTAGAAAATAGCAGCACTGTGAAGGCAAGAATGGATGCACACTGAGCTAGTGAGGCAGTGGGTGGGTAGCAGGAGAGGTTGAGGCAGTGCTTCAGCTGCTGGATGAGCACTTGCTGTCAGTCTTAAGGAACCTCTTTCCCCCAAAGCATCTGGGTAATAAATTTGGGGATCAGAGGTGACCAAAGGCCATTTCGCTGAAGGAAGAAGACGGCAGCACACCAAAGACTGCCTCTCCATCTCCAGTGACTGGCCCAGTAAGCAGGAAGGGGAGGATGCCACTAGGGCAAGATTCTTGGGGTTGCAGAAATAACCCTTAGTCATGTTAACCCACTGGAAGCTAGTGTGGTAGTGAGTCACATGGTGAGCCACTTCTATCAGAAGTGTCATGGATATAGGCTGTGACTTGAAGCACTTGTCACTGCGCTTGCTCTTTACTCCTTCCTCTCATGTAATATCTTTTTTTAGATCGTTAGCGTTTGTAAGCTGCCCTGAGAGTCTTTTTTTGGCTAAAGGGTGGGGTATAAATGCTGTAAATAAATGAATACATACATACGTAATATGGCCTTTCCCTTCTAGCCAGTGTGTGTGTGTGTGTGTGTGTGTGTGTGTGTGTGTGTGTTACGCACCTTATCACGGATTTGCTGTCGGACCTTTTCCCGTTCCGCCTCCATGCGGGCATGTTTTGCCTTGCGCTCTTCCTCTTGCTGCCGCAGGGCTTCTTGTCGCTCTTCTTCCTTCTTCTGGGCATCGGGGTCTTTCTCCTCTTCGCCTCCCAGCATTTTACCCATGTCCTTGGTGGCCCCTGCAAGTGATGTTAGGAAACCACAGTGACTCCTGAGCACAGCTTGTTCCTTTTCAGCTATTATTTCTCACACAGCCATGCTCTCACGCAGTGTGGGCTCTTCCCCACTCACCCGAACCTCAAAAATTGAAGTTGGAACAATTTATTGCATACTCAGGGTCAGCATGAGTTCATAGGAACTGAGCTGGGTGTGCCATCTCTGGGTGTGGCGTTAACAATTTCAGGTCACCCCACTGTCCTCAATCTCAGATGATGTTCAGGATAGGGAGTGAGAGCCTATCGTAGACAGAATGTACCTGGGAATCCAGACTTTGTTTCCTGGTGTCCAATGAGGATCACTGGACTCATTTTTCTGTAGGCACAGGGCTTGCTGTGATCAGCTGAGAACAGTTGGGAATAGCAGATCATATGGGAAACTCCTACATAATCACCACAGTTCTGGGGTGTCTAAAGCAGCTAATGTAGAGACTTCCCCCGAGAGCCACCTCTTCTGCTCATCCAAATGTTACCAGCGTGGTTCTGGGAGTCTGGTAAATACCATGCATTTGTTTCACTCCAGGAATGTAAGTACAGCTCAAGAGCCAATGCAGTGTGACCACTCAAGCGTACCTTCGTCCTAAATCGCTTCCAACTTAACTCTTGATATACCATAGCCAGAGACACAGACCCCTCCCCAATTTCAGAGAAGGGGCCTGATAACATGGAGAATGGGTAGACTAGGTTAAAGGACAGAGCCTCTGAAGCAATTGCCCTGTCAAAGACTGTTGTAGGATGGGAGGTGAGGATACTTTTCATCAGGTTCATGACTGGGTGGGAAAGGGTTAAACCTCCCATCCCCACATGCTACAGTCCTGATGAAAATCCCTCTCACTAATTTATTTTTTTTAAAACTCTTGTGTGCTTCCAGGTGATGTGCTTAGTATGCCTCACATGCAGCTTGGCCCTTAAGTTGAGAGTTGGCTCCAAACAATTGCAGGAACAAAGTGTCCAAGCTGTGGTGTGGTTTGGCTTGACTTGCTCCCATCACTGCCATCACCTGCTGCAGTGAGCTGTCCATGGTCCTACTTGCAGCCTCTCTTGCATCCTTGCTGTGCATGGCCAGGACAACCCTGCAGGCTCCAGCTTGGACCAGGACATGATATGCTGTGGTTTTAAAGCATCCCTTTGAACTCTTGATGGCCACAAATGTTGTTTGCCCCAATTCTCACCCTACCCTCTAATCATCAGAGAGAAGGTGTGCAGCCACATAACTTTCCAGTGGCTGCAGTCCACTTGTCACTATGACCCCCCCTCCATGTCCAAGTTCAGTCATATATTTCATGGTCTGTTTTGTCTTTGATCCCTCTTTTTAGAAACCAGGAATTTAAATGCAGGAATAGAAGACTGGGAAGAGGCAAAAGGGTTAAGGAAAGCCATCTCTTCCTGGCAGTTCTGACTACACCTTTTGAAGGGAATGGGAGGATGGCTTGATGGATGGAGTTCCTTGGGCAATGCAAAGCAGCCACCAGCCTCTCCATCTGCTTTGCAAAGTAGCTAAATCTGTTAGATGATCTCAGGGCCAGAAATTTGACAGTTCTCTATCCCAGATGAAATGCCTCAGCATAGCAAGGGCTCCAGGCCCAGTATGATTCTCACTGGCTGACAGCAGAAGGTCAAAAATCTAGCTATTTGGGCATGGTGGCCCTACAGGACCAATGACCCACTCCATGCTGGGTCACAGCAAGATTTAGTCTGAATCAGGTGGCAAAGCCTGCAGGGAGCAAGTTCTAAACTGCTCTCTGCAGCTCCCAGTCAAGACCTTTGCTGATGTCTGATAGTAATGGGGAAGACAGAGTAGCATAGATCCAGCAATTAATAGCTCCCTCTTGTTTAATTTTTGGCTGCTGCCTGTACTGTCTCTGGACAATGTGAAATCTGATGATTGAGTGGGAGCTGAAATAAGCTGGGCATTCCTTTAACGTAGTATTTAAAGGGCTTTTTTTTTCAGGGGTGCAACAAGAATGTGGATATAAGACCAATGTATCTTAAGGAGGTGGACTTCTAAAAGAAAATGTCAGGAGGAGGCCTTTCACTCTGCCAGAGACTTGTATGTTAGCTAATTGAACAGCTACTAGCACATTTCCTTGACAGATCTCTAGAGGGAGCTCAAATGTAACTAACTTGTACTAAGGGTCCTCTCAGACAGAGGATGAATCCCAGATCTTTGTTCTCCCTTAACTGTAGTGCTATGGAGGTGGAACACAGGAAGGGATCACCCTTGCTGCAGGAATGATTGTAGCAAAGGCCATTATGTGCACCCATTGGCAACTTTGAGTTTTAAAAACAGAAGCTATGAGCTCCAGTACTAGAAAGAGGGAGTGAAAATAGAGGGAGTGCTAAATATTATGGGTCTGTTAGCTGCTATACAGAGAAGGATACCTTGTTTAATGTTTTACTTCTCTCCCTCTCACTCACTCTCTCTCCATCCTCCATCCCCAGTTTTCAAAAGCTACATAAACACTCCTCCTGAAATGACATAGTGGGGACACTCAGCTGCTAAGCACTGAATAAACAATGAATTAACTTTCTGTAAAATTACAAAGTGGTACAGGCTAAAGTTTTGGGTGTCTCAGGGGCAGGGAAGTGCTCCCTCCCAATAAACCATGATCCCCAGATTCACAGGTTTCTCTTTTGTGGTATATTTACATATATGTTACATAGTTTTGTAACTCTAATTACGGTACATTTTAATGTTATTTCATTATTGTTGTTATCCTCTGTTTTCTTTTGTTTCTTTCCCCCCTCTTTTCCTTTCCTTTCCTTTCCTTTCCTTTCCTTTCCTTTTCTCTTTTTTTCTTTTTACTTTCATCTACTGTAAAAATTTCAATAAAAAGGTTTATTTTCTTTTTTGTATGTACGTTTCTGGCATTTGCATAACCTGTGATATGAGGCAAAATGTACAGGCAATGTTTTCCTTATTTGTGTTGTGAGAAAGTAGCCTTTGTTTGTTTATTTGGAGTATTTGCAGCCCCCCACCCTCCCTGAAAAATTCCTCCCGACGCCCGTGGCTAGAGTGTGTCTCTTGTCACCAGTTATGCCATGGACACTAGCCAACCAATTCTTGTGGTGCATGTTGTGGAGCAGCAGTTCACATGGCATTCCCAATTATCAATTAATAAACTAGTGCTTTTCTCTGTGAGAAAAATATACATACTGAGAAATGGTGCCGAAAATCCACCACCTAAGGTTGCCACCTTTCCCCCTCCTTAACGACAGAATCAGCTATATTTTGGCTCCTAAGGACAGAGCCAGAAAGCTTTTGATGCAGATTAAGCAGGGCATTTGGACAGCTTTGTGAACCAGTTGTTCCTGAATAGATGTTGGCTATGGATTTACCAGTCCCGGCTTTCCTTACAAGCCCTTCCTGAAGTAGCAGGTCCATAGCACGCGTCTTCTGAATCAGATGCTGTGAGCATTCTCTACCATGGGGTGGAGCTGCTCCCTCTTCCCCAAGCCTTTGCACATCTGTGCAATGGAGCTGTGAGGCTTGGCATGTGCTGTGCAACGCTGAGCAGCTCAGCTAAGAGCTAGGCAGCAACATTTCCCATTGCTGTTTGTCAGCAATTTAGAGTTACAAACCAGCCTTGGCTCCCCAGGCCCCCAGGAGACTTCAGGGTCTTTCATCTTCCTGAGCTCCATCTCCCTCCTTCTTTACTTCTGTGACTCATTTCCACTTTGCCCAAACCAGCCAAGCCCTTCGCACAGCCAGAAGCAGTAGAGTGGCTGGTTGCTGCTCGGGGAAGGGAGGGAACCTGCACATGGCAATGGCCCTGTTTGAGTGCTCTGGGTAAAAGCAGGTTGTTGTGTCTTGGTCACTTGTAGCCAGGAGATGAAGGCATGATGTACAGCAGGCAGGCATTTTCCCTAGCCTTCTTTTAAAATACAAATGGGAAACCAATGGTGCTGGCACTGTGTCCTGTTGGCTGCAAAGGCACGGAGAAGAAAAATAAAAGCAGTTCTGTTATAGGATGTGCCTGGAGGAGTGTCAGGCTAGGTTCTCTATTAGATCCAGTTTGTCATTCAGCAGGGCTGGTGCCAGTCTTTCGTGGGCCATTGGCAAAGCGCTGCTGATGGCTGCTGTCCCCAGTGGGTATTCCTTACCACTTGCTGCTGCAGCAGGTGCCACCACTGCCATTTACTCCCTTCCTTCCCCCTGGGCCTGGATGTGGCAACCATGTATGGTAGAGGAAGCAGGGCTTATCCTTGCTTGATCTGTGCCAGCTGCCCGATATCTTAGGTTGCTCGAGATGCAGTGCTTGATGTCAACAATGAGTGCTGCATTTTGAGCCATCAAGGATGGTCGTTGGCCATTGTGCACCAGAGCTGAGCACCAGTTTGAATCCCACTCCAAAGCATTGCTCTCACCAGCTGAGGATCTATCCAGGGGGGAGCTGAGTGGAAATGGCAAAGTGTAGCAGCAAAAAGTGGGGCTCCCAATGCAGTGGTGGGATCAGCAGGAATGCCACCCAGGAGCTTCAATGGGAGTGGCTCTGGTGGATATTGGTCCTTCTGGGTGCCAGTGCTTGACCATGCCAACCTCTGATGCTGGCTCTGTCATTCAGGACCCAGAATGGGAAGGGCCATAGCTAAGTGGCAGAGCATCTGCTTTGCATGCAGGGGGTCTCCAGGTTCAATGCCCACCATCTTCAGGAAGGGCTGGGAATGTCCCCGGCCTGAAACCCCAGAGACCCAATGTCAGCCACTGTAGCTGGGTGGACCTTTGGTCTAACTCAGCAGAAGGCATCTCTCTATGTTCCTCAGAGGGAGCAAAGGATCACAGCACAGATTCAAGCACAGCAAAGCTCCAGAGAGGGTGATAATTGAGATGACAAACTGCCAAAGTAAGCTGCCCACCCCAGGAAGGGCACTGATCCAGAGTTTTTCTAGGGTGTAGCTCTCATACCGCTTTGTGTAAAACTGTTGGAACTGGTGAGAGTGCCTTTGAACAAGTGCAGAGTGCCTGTTACTTCTGAGGAGCCGCAACCAAGTTCCACACATTTAGAATGATGGAGAAGGAGATGAACTGGACACTGTCACTACTTACAGCCTGTGAGTGGAGTTAGTAATGCGCAACTTATTTCTTATGCTGCCTGAAGCCTCTGATCCAAAAGCCGAGGTTTGCAATTTTTTTAAAAAATGTTTACAATCCTTATGATTTGCAGAAATGACAGAAAAGGTGATGCTGCACTCCCTGGAGCCGCAGTGAAGCTGCTCTGGATAAAAAAAGGGGCTCCCAAAGATACACTCAGAATAATCATACACACACACACATTTGTATCTATACAGTATCTTAGAATCATAGAGTTGGAAGAGACCACAAGGGCCATCGAGTCCAACCCCCTGCCAAGCAGGAAACAACATCAGAGCACTCCTGACATATGGTTGTCAAGCCTCTGCTTAAAGACTTCCAAAGAAGGAGACTCCACCACACTCCTTGGCAGCAAATTCCACTGTCGAACAGCTCTTACTGTCTATATGTATATAACATACTCTAAGTAGGGCTCTTTATGCAGCCAAAGCAGCACAATTCATGCACAAAAAGGAGGTGTCAGCAGACTTGGAGGTACTACAATATTTGCAGAAGCACAAAGAAAACAGATAGGGGAGTAATCAGAAAGAATTTCTAAGCCCAATGAGGACTGAGCATGCTCAGTGGGCACAGAATGCTGACATACTCTTCGGGTTTGGGGTGAATGTGGAGGAAAACACTCTGTGTGTGTGTGGAATGGGACAGTGTGGCCAGAAACCAGAGCAGAAGCATTCCATGCTGCAATATTTTGTTGCAGTTTCTACCTTTTAAGGATCTGGTTGCATTTCCCTCTAGTCAGGATGTACTGGAGAAGAGAGCTTTGCTGGTCTACCTGTGAGTTTCTGGTTTGCACCTCCTGGGAGTCAGAACCTGGTCTAATGAGCTAGGCGATTGTGGAAGACAGAGGAAACAGCCCCAACGAGAAAGTCAGTGAGTGAAAGGTGACAGGTATTTGGGTTGTGAGCTGAGAGAATGTTTTCCTTCCCTGGTGGGACACCTGTCACTCTTCTTTCTCTTTCTCTTTCTCTCTCTCTCTCTTTTGCAGAAAGGAATACAGTGGAGGTGAAGTGAGATTTGATGTGCTCTGACAGCAGAGGTAAGCAATGAGAGGACAGGTTGCAGCAAAGGGAGTAGCAAGCAGAGAAACACTGTGCACAGCTGCCTGCCTGGTTGACTGTCCAGGAGGGAATGGCTCCCTGTGCTTGACCGGGAGGAAGTGAGCATTGGGTAACAAGATTTTTAGCCTGCATGATCAGCCGGACCATCTCCCCACAAGTGCCTTGTCTTAATAAGCACTAATTGAAGCTTCTGAGCTTCCAGGCAGTAGACTCCTTAGCAAAGTTTCTTGGTAAGAAGAGCTCAGTAAATATTTGGGAATGCACAAAATGGGAACATTTGCTGCTCCTTATATATAAAGCTCTGATTGATTGCTACACAAACAGAACAATCTGTACACAAACAGATTCTGGTGTCTACACAGCAAGGATTGTGGGGCTAAAGGGGGCCTTTAGAGTCATCCATGCACTCTCAGCACACCTAAACTGTTTAGCATAACTTAGCAACCAGAGTTGAGCATTGCTTATCAGCACAGGATACAGAATCATAGACAGAATGCTAGAATCGGAAGGGACCTTGAAAGGTCCTATTCCCTTCTGAGCAGAGACCTGTTTACCAGAGGCAAAACTGGTTTGAGTATATGTAAACACATTGAGAAGTGAGCTCTCCTGTAAAACACATTCACCCCTCCCAAATAATCTGCCTCAAGCTAGAGGTCCACTAGCAAGAGCATAATGCAATGGGGCTTAGAATGGATGCTGAGAGTAGGAAGGGAAGACTTACCCCCTAGGGCCTGCTTCATCACGAAATCCATATTGCCAACTGAATTAGTGAGCTCTAGGCAATGGTGGAATTCTCATTCAGTGTTGCTAGTGGGAATCTTTGGGTCAGGTGCTACCTGGAAAGGAAAGGGGGGAAATCAGGTGAGTATGACTGAGTAAAACAATCCCAGCCAGGCAATGGACTTATCTGTCTCTCCACTTTGCGTATGGAGGAACAGTTAGCCCAATGCAGAACACAAAACATACATTAATTATTTGTGTGTGTGTGAAATACACATCAGTCCAGAGAGACAAATTCCATGCCAGATTTTAGCCTTGTTTTTATGACATATTAAAGTATTTTTTAAAAAATTCTGCTTTTATATATATATGGCTGAAGGCAGCCATAAAAAGAAAAAGAAAACACCACCAAGACAACCATTAGCTTGATTTGTGTATTAAAAGTGAAACATTAAGAACATCACTTAGGCCAAAGGTCCATCTAGTCCAGCCTTCTGTCACCAACAGTGACCAGCCAGAAACTCCTGGAAAGCTTGCAAGCAGAGCCTGATTGAGATAGCTTGATCGGATGCAAGTTCTCCAAATTCAACAATCAGAGATACATCTAAACAGAATCAGAGGTCAATGAACATGGGTTTGCCTAGACCTTTAGCAATTTCAATGTATACTTTTGATAATATTGTCCTCTGTTTCCCGTTATTGTTAGTTGTAAGCGGCTTTGAAGTGCTGTCTGTGTAGAGGGAAAATGGCATTAGAATACACAAGAAAAGCACTTCGTGGTAAGACCAAGCATCCATCTAGCCAAGCAACCCCCTTTCCCACAGTGGTAATCAAGCAGGGCATGACAGCAATCACATTTGTCACACTTGCCCCCGAATTCCAAACCTGGCATTCAGCTACATACTGCCATTTATCTGTTAGGGTTAAAAGCCACTGATAGATCTACTCTCCACAGAAGTATCTAATGAATCCCATTTTAGAGCTCTATCGGTCATGTGCTGTCACTATATCTAGTGGTAGTGAATGCCAATTGTGTGTTGTGTGAGTTAAATTAATCAATTAATTGCCCAGATTGTGCATTGTGTGAAGAAGTACTTTTCTTTGATCTCACCTGACTCTGGTGTCCTGAATCTACTAGCATCTGAATTGACAGCGTAAAATTAGCAAGTCCAATTCTTAGATATCGGGCTACTGCAGCCACTGAGCAGCGCTGTCCTCTGTGGATTCATTTAATCCTATGCAAAGGCAACTAAGCCAGTGGCCACCACTCTATCACAGAACCAAATAACTGAGTTAAGGTGGGGGACCATCTAGTCCAGCCCCCTGCAATGCAGGAAACTCAACTAAAGCGTTCATGACAGGTGGCCATCCAACCTCTGCTTAAAAATGTCCAAGGAAGGAGAGTCCATCATGTCTTGTGGGAGTCTGTTCCACTGCCTGACAGCTCTTGCCGTCAGAAAGTTCTTCCTGATGTTTAGTCGGAATCTCCTTTCTTGTAACTTGAAGCCATTGGTTCAGGTCCTACCCCCAGGAACAGGAGAAAGCAAGCTTGCTCCATCTCCCTCCATCGTTCCTCAGAAGACTTGGTTTAAGCCAGTGGCTTCATGCTTATAGAACGCAGATATTTCATAACCCAATCTTAAGATACCGCCCCCTCCCCTGCTTTGGAGCACACTTTTTCCAGTGCACTGCACCTAATTTATTTAATGGGCACAGTTGTGCAAAGTTTTAGGGAAAATAAAAACTGGTGCTTATAGTTCCAGGAGAAGAAACAGAAAATGCACAAAATTTGAAATAGGCAAGCAAAGTATATAAAATGTAGGGAGTAGGGAGCAATATGTACCTTGCCCAAGAGAGCAGGTCTATGCTCACTTTCCTAGGAGTAAGCCCAACTCAGTTCAGTGGGATGCACTTCTAAACAGAACTTACAGGAATGTGCTGTAATTGGCTTTTGTTTGGGCCAGTGCCATAGCTGCAAACAAAAATATAATGAGTATGCCCTTCTCTCTAATAGGAAGCACCATAGCTGCATTTCAGCATGGTAAATGGTAAAGTCCAGTCAAAGGCCACTGTGGGGTGCAGCACTCATCTCGCTTCAGGTTGAGGAAGCCAGCATTTGTCCACAGACAGCTTTCTGGGTCATGTGGCCAGAATGACTAAACTGCTTCTGGCACAATGGGACAGCGTGACGGAAGCCAGAGCGTACAGAAATGCCTTTTACCTTCCCACCACAGTGGTACCTATTTATCTCCTTGCACTGGTATGCTTTCGAACTGCTAGGCTGGCAGAAGCTGGGGCAGAGCAAAGGGAGCTCACCCCATCGCACGGATTTGAACCACCAACCTTCCGATCAGCAAGCCCAAGAGTAGTTTAGACCATAGACAGAAGTAAAGCAGGTGCACCTTCCCATGCTTCTGCTTCTGGGGCAGAACAAATCTAAGGGCTGGTTTGTGCCTGTGTGCCTTTCACTCAGCAGCTGCAGCATCAAGTGACAACATGCAGGTTTGTAGAAATCAGTCATCGTAAACCTAACACCACAGGCAAGGATTTCCTGCCACCTCTTAGTGGCACAGTTTCAGTGGAAGCAGTTCATGTCATTAGTCATCTAGTATTGAGGACTCAAAGGATGTTCTGACTGAGCCAAAACTCAGGTCGAGTTAATTAACTGTGCATTAGTAGTTCTGAGTTGATACAGATGTCTTTTAAATCCAAAACCTCCACACAGAAGCTTATATTTGGGGCTTAATCCAAGGGTCGGAAGCTTGTGACCCTTGCTGGACTACACCTCCCCTCCCCACAACTATAGGCTATGCTGGCTAGAGCTGATGGGTACTGGAGTCCGAAAGCATCTGGAGGGCCATAGGTCCCCCATCCCTGTCTTAATGGGAAACAAAATTCATCTCCAGATCTGTCTTCAGTTCCAGAATCTCACATAGGAAAATGCCTGCAAGACTCTGCATTTAAACATGTGCAGAGTGTGTGTCTCTTTTTCACCACTGAGCAACCTCAATGAACCCACACACATTTGGAATCAAGGGAAAGGACTCCTGGTCAATTGATGTGGCACTCAGATACATGTGGGCTCTGAAATCTTCTGTTTTAGAAGTTAGCCTCTGGCGGAGTTGAATATTGACTGTCTCTAGAGCTGGAAAGAATCCACTTCCCACTTGAGTCAATGTCCAAATTCTAATTTGCTTTAATAGGCCGGAATGGGATGGGGAATTTTGGATTTACCTTTAGGTCACCTAGCTCACCTAGCAGGATATCCTAAACCTAAAGCATCTTGTGTAGATACCTGTCCACCCTTCTACTGAAAACAGACAAGAATTACATCCTGGCTTAAACTGCTAAAACACTTTATATTGCTAGATGGCTTAGTCTCATGTGGTTCCTAATATAGTTGCACATGCCATTGGAAATATCCCGCCTACATAGTAGTCTTTTAAAATAGCTGCAGATGTAAATTTACTAGCTGAAGGGAGGCAATTTTAATGTATTTTTACTACAGACGCAGGCAGATGACAATACACTAACCTCTTTTGTTCCTTTGCACATTTCCCTTTACTTTCACTTAAAATCCAGATTCCTTAAAAACAAAACCCCAAAAGGTTGAACAGCAACACCAGCGAGCTGCTCACTGTACTTCTGTAGCCAAGTTTAAGATGCTTCACAGTTTGCAGAAGACTCCTGCTGCGTGCATAATCTGAGGATTCTACTTGACGCAAGAGGAAATACAGGATGCAAGTTAGCAGGGAGTGCAGCCTGGAAAGGCAGCAACTGAGCTTGTGTCACAGATCAGGAGCCTCCAATTTTTGCTTTCCCCTCTTTACTAACCGATTTATGAGATCAAAGGTGAGGTTAAACAATGCCCCATACTCATATACGAGGACGTGTGCATGTTGTAATGTGAAAAAGTCTTCTATACCAGTGTGTTTTGTAACATCCCCCCGCCCCCAGCCTGATGCGTACAACTGGAAGTGGCTGCAGCAGGAGTCAGCTTCCAGATAAGTGTACTGGCCAAAGACTAATCCTAAATCATATGTATGCTTACTTGGAAATAAGTACCATGAAATTACTCCAAAGTAATAATAGCATAGGATTACAGCTCTTGGCATATTCATTCTCGCCAGAGCTGTAAGTACAAAGGAACACAGGCAGTTGCCTTATACTGAGTCAGACCGCTGGCCTATCTAGCTCAGTATTATTGACATCAATTGGTGCTGGCCAACAAAATATGCCCAACCTGGGCACAGCATGGACTCCACCACTGAACTTTAGCCTTTCCCACCCTTGCTGGGCCTGCTAAACATCGAGGTAGGGCCAATAGCACATGCTCTGCATGCAGAAGGTCCCAGGTTCAATTCATGGCATTACTAGGAAGGGTTGGGAAACACTCCAGTCTGGAACACTGGGTGGACACTGCCAGTCAGGGAAGGTGATGCTGAGCTGGAGGGATGAGAGCTCTGACTCTATATCAGACAACTTACATTCGACTTACTTAAGTGGGCCCATTTAGTACTACCAGCACAAACCTGAGGCCGTGCCTCTTCTTTAAAGGAAAAGGCACAAGTAGTATTATACATGCGAGGAAATGTATCTCTGAACATGTACAAAGTGTTTCCCTCTCACCACTGAGTCACTGCAGCCTGTCCACACACATAGAGAATCAAGGCACAGGCCTGCCTTAAGAGACAGATAGTGGGGCTCCCATGCAAATCTCAGATGTAGTGCCTCTGCCTGAATTTTTTTTTTTTTTAGAAACCTGAAAACTAATAGCAATATTCCTGCACCACTGCCAAATCTTAATACTACATCTAATTTCTTTTTTAAAAAATCTTTTTTTATTAAAGATTTTCTTGGGTTACAGAAGTATATAAATCGTCTCTCTTTTCAGATAAAAGAGTCATTCTTGCAGATCAGTTATATTTGATGTGAGACTTTAAAGTTGTATACAGTGTCATTGTCTTTCTTTCTCTCAGGATAAGGATCTGTATCAACATTTGATACAAAGTCCTGCTTAATTCTCCAATCGTTTGAAGGTTCCTTCTGCCACCAGTCACTGGTCACCACTCTGAGCTACAAAATCATCTCCATTGACAGTGAACATACTTACCCTGCTCCATTTAAATCTCCATCAACACCATTCCTACTGAGTAACTTCTTCAGTCTTTGGCTTATCATCTTTCTGCTAGGAACCACGGGAATATTAAACTCACAATGGAAACATTTATCAGGAACATTCTCCAGAGAATGAGGTACATTTAGTTGCAAAATCCGGTCCCCCGGGGAGACTTAAAGCGTATGCTTGTAAAAGACCAGAAAGTGTCTGAGTAGGCAATGCTTGTGCACTTAGTCCTCGGCAATAAACTTCTACCTTTTATGGCCACTCTGGTGATTATTGAGGAAAGATCCAACACTTTGTGGGTTTTGTGTGGGTTTGTTTATTCTACAGGCAGAGTTTGATAGAACTTTAGGAAAAAATGTGCTGATGGTAAGGGCAGTTTGACAATGGAACCAATGACCTAGAAGGGTAGGTAGAGATCTCTTCCTCAGTGAAGGCCATCTCTTGGGGGTGTCTAGCTTTGGATTATCTATGTCAAGAAGGGACCCGGACTAGATCTCATGTGTCCCATCATTCTTTGATTTATTACACCACTGCCGCCACCACACTGAGAGGCCACTTTTCTCCAAGAAGCTCAAGGTGGTCTACATGGTTCTCCCCTTCTCATTTTATCCTCAGAGCAACCTGGTGACGTAGGCTGAGAGAAAACGACTAGCCCAAGGTCACCCTGTGGGTCACCCAGGTTCTTGCCCACTGCACCATAGAATCACAGAATCATCAACCTGTAGAGTTAGAAGGTACCCCAAGGGACATCTAGTCCAATCCCCTGCAATGCAGGAATCTCAGCTAAAGCATCTAGGACAGATGGCTATCTAACCTCTGCTTAAAAACCTCAGTGGAAGGAGGGTCCACAATCTCCCAAGGGAGACTGTTCCACTTCCAGAATCTCCTTTCCTGTAGCTTGAAGCCATTGGTATGAGTCCTACTCTCCAGAACAGGAGAAAACAAGCTTGCTCCCTCTTCCATGTGACAGCCCTTCAGATATCTGAATATGACTATCATATCTGCTCTGAGTCTCCTCTTTTCCGGGCTAAACATACCCAGTTCCTCCAACTGTTCCTCATAAGGCTTTGTTTCATGTGGGCTCTTGTGTTGTCCTTCCTCCAAGGAGCTCAGAAGCACTCACTGATTGGGCCTTTACCCTCAGGAGGTGGGACCCTGGTGTAACTGCGTTCTCTGAGTGAGGCTACTTTAGTAAGCACATTCTTTGCCTCCTGGTCCAGCCAGCCAAAGATCAGCTCATTCTAGGAATATAGCTTTGAGGACATGAGTTGGAGCAGCCTGGAAACAGCTGCCAATATGCAATGCATCTTGAGCTGATGGGACATGAACAAGGATTTTGGCTGTAAGCCAAAGCATGCCCTGATATTATGGCAATGATTCATACATAATGGAATTTGAAAAGGAATGAAGGGAGATCCAGTTCCTTCCCTTCTCAGGAGTTCATTCTGCTAAGATTTCTTTAAGCAAGCAAGGTAGAATCATTTTTTTTTTACCTGTTCAGTTCGATTAGGAGGATTAAGGTAATGGCGAGTGGGGTGGCATTCCTAACATCACAGAACTCTAGGTGTGAGAGTCTCAGAAATTCATGCAGCTGAATACTAGAGCTTAAGGATTTGTTATATGCTGAATAACTCTTCATATATTAGTGTATAGTAGGAGACAGCTTATCAGACAATTTATTGATGCTCACACCCATAACTATGAGAAAGAAGAGAAAAATCTCTAGATGCATGCAGCTGCGCACTTTCTTAAGACCAATGCATTTCAAATTAGGATCTTATTCATAGGCACTTTAAACACAACCAATCCTAATCTGTAGTCTCCAGTGACTCTGATGCAAAGCAGTTCTGCATAGTTAAATAAATACATCACCAGCCCCTGATTCCTAATAGACAAAGGAGCTGAACCCAACACATTTTTAATGCCTCCCTGGTCAAACTAGTGGGATTAGTTTGGTAATCATTGTGCTTACATGATTCAGTTTGCAGACCATCAGCTTTGCTCCAGTGACATTGCTATGGACTTCAGAGCAGGGGTCAGCAACCTTTTTCAGCCATGGGCTGGTCCACTGTTCCTTTGACCATGTGGTGGGCTGGACTATATTTTTTGGGTGGAAATGAACGAATTCCTATGCCCCACAAATAATCCAGAGATGCATTTTAAATAAAAGCACACATTCTACTCATGTAAAAAGACGCTTATTCCCGGGCTGTCCGTGGGCCGGATTGAGAAGGCGATTGGGCTGCATCCGGCCCACGGGCCTTAGGTTGCCTTACCCCTGCTCCAGAGGAACATAGGGCTCATACCGACAGTCAAAATTCGCATGCTACTCAGCTCTTGGGAGCACACTTCCTTTCTCAGAAAAAAAAAATCAGCAGCTTTAAACAATAAGAGCTACAATGTAGATGCATTTGCTTGGAGCAGCTCCAGTTACAGGAAGCTTGATTAAGAGTTGTATGTTACTCCAAAACTAGTGTGGTGCCAAAGTAACAAACACTAACCTGATGATGAAAGAAACTGATTTGGCAGAGCTTAACCTGGCTCATTTGCCCTA
This sequence comes from Podarcis melisellensis, assembly GCF_964234715.1. Lineage (NCBI taxonomy): Eukaryota > Metazoa > Chordata > Lepidosauria > Squamata > Lacertidae > Podarcis > Podarcis melisellensis. Next base: position 66,495,642 of record NC_138529.1, on the reverse strand, counting down.
ATCTTGAAAAGCATGGGATTGTTGGGATATCTTCCTCAGCCTGTCACACTGCTAGACATGGGTTGCTGCAGTAACTACCCAATCTCTGTGATGTTGCGTCGACAAGTCACTCCAACCTGTCTAAGCCCGTAATTGCTGGGGCGTGCTGGGGTGAGGTATCTGTATCTTTAACTGTGTGCATTTGCCACTGAAACAGAAAATAAGAACCTCTCTCTACAGATCTCATTGGGAATCGTCTGTGCATGTGTGTGTGTTTCCCGCTTCTGCCAGCTAATCAGGTGGCATCCCCACTCGATTGATCCTGCCCCGTCTCACATAAATTAGCCACTGTTGCTTCTTGATAATTAAGTTCATTTTGGCAAGGCAGAGAACACTGCTGTGGTCTCAGTTGCGGGAGATAAATAGCTTGTAAGCAGGATGAGAGGTATTTCTCTGCTTTGCACATAACTTGAGTTTGCTCCTCGCCACAGGGCTCTCAAAGCCCACTGCAGAAGCAGCGCTTGTACCTCTAGCCCATTGGCACTTCTCCCCTCTTGAGCTCTGATGCTACGCTTTGACACAGTCAGATCAAAGAGGGTGAAACTCATTTAGGAACACCGAGGACGCTGTTCATTACTAAGGCAGACCATAGGTCCATCTAGCTGGGTATAGCCCCACAATGAACGGCAATTGCTCACCTGAAGTTCAGACTGGGGACATTTCCAGCCCAACAGATTGTGTGTGTGTGTGTGTGCTGTGGGTGCCATGGCCCCAGGTGCAATTTTGAGAGGGGGCGCAAACAGGTGCCCGCACAGCAGGCTCCTTCATTGGAGCCTGGCTCCATGCCAGAAGGAGCTGTGCCTTGGCTGCAGCACTTGTGCAGCTCTGCCCTGAACAAGGGGAGAAGAGCAGTCCATGGCACACCTGGATTCGGTGGCAGCAACTCTTCTGACCTGACGGCTGAGAGCAGGAGAGGCGGCGGCAATGCTGCTGCCCACCCTCCTTAGCCGCAAGGCACCACGCGGCCGGCTGCAGTAGCTCTGCCACCAGGTCACGTCTGACCTGGTAGTGGAGAGCAAGGGGGAGAGTGAGTGGCAAAGCTGCCACCTGCTTTCCTCCGCCACGGCCTGGCCATAGCAGCTCTGCTGCCAGGTCAGGCCTGAACTGACCGCGGAGAGGAGGAGAGTGAGCAACAGCTTCCCCACCTCTCTCCTACCCTGAACTATGGCACGTGGGAGGGCACCCTCTGCGCTCCACCCCCTTGGGGGCATGCCCCATGTGCTTGCCCCGGACAGTGTGGGCATATGCTCCGCTGCTGCAGCCCAAGCAGGGTTACCAAAGATCGAACCTTCGGTATGCAAGGCAAATGCATTACCACTGAGCTACAACTCTTCCTTTTGAGAGGGGTGTGACAACTCCCAGGGATGATAGGAAGCAAGATCTCTTCATGAAATCCAAGTTATCATTAAGGTAGCGCTGGGGTTTAAACCACTGTACCACTTGGGCTTGCTAATCGAAAGGTCGGTGGTTTGAATCCCTGCGACAGGCTGAGCTCCCGTTGTTCGGTCCCAGCTTCTGCCAACCAGCAATTCTAAAGCACGCAGTGCAAGTAGATAAATAGGTACCGCTCCGGTAGGAAGGTAAATGGCGTTTCCATGTGCTGCTCTGGTTTCACCAGAAGCGGCTTAGTCATGCTGGCCACATGACCCAGAAAAACTGTCTGCGGAAGCGGACAAACGCCGGCTCCCTCAGCCTGTAAAGGGAGATGAGTGCTGCAACCCCAGAGTCATTTGTGACCAGACTTAATTGTCAGGGGTCCCTTTACCTTTACCTTTATTAAGTGATAGTCCTCCAGGCACTTCATTCTGGAGTTGTCCTGCTGGTATACATTTATTTATTCTGGGTTAAAAACTTTTGCAATTGCACAATTTGCAGATGAATTTCTTTTAGAACCACAGCTTTAGAATTGGGTGGAATCACCTTCCATGGAAAAATTAATTCCAACGTAAGGAGGCAGGAGGAGATCTCAAAGGTGGAACATCTTCTCCACTGTAAACCATGTGGTGCGAGAGGTGTGAGTTTGCATTGGGGTAAATGAGGCTTGGAAAACGAGGCCTGCTGGAAAATAATAGATAAAGGCTAGTAATAATAATAAGCACAGGAACCACAGCCATTGGAGATGGAAAAGGCTGATGAGCTCATCCATGACAACTGCCCACCAATGCAGAATAAAACTGGCTGATCATGTTTCTAGCCTACAGACCATCTGGCTGGCTACAATCCCCCTCCCCTTGCAACCAGCAGTGTTTCCATCTTGCAACTTGCAGAAAAGAGAAAACGATACAAATTAAAATTCACAATTAAAGCAATTAATGATGCATTCTAGAAGGGAAAAACACAGGGCTTGTAGGGGCTATCATTTTTTGGACTAGTATTCAAGACATGGGAAACATGGAATTGTGAGCTATACAGAACTTTCCTGAGGGTTCAAGCGTTCTAAGATCAACTCCCACCCCTCTACCCCAAAGTTAACCAGTCAACATGAGTTTGGTTCAGCTAAACAGTTTTTCAGAAAGAAATGGGGGTGAATAGCAAGCAGGCACTTTAGTTAGATTACAAACTGTCTGGCATTGCTGGATAAACAAGGTTACATTCCTCATAGAAACAAGGTAGACTGCCCTCCCCAACTGTTTAAAGCAAAATACAAAAAACTTTCCCCCAAAGAGATATAATTAAACCAGCTTGCCCATCTTAAATATTACTAGGCCAACACGGTCCCTTATAAGGCAAAAACTGTTTTATACAAGTAGCCTTATTATCCACTGTAAGGGGAAGACAATAAGCAAGCCCTGTCAATTTTCAGAGGTGGCACTCATTTCATTTGCGATGTGATTTACAAGCAAGAGTCTTCTTCTTCACCGCCACCGCCACCATCTATATCACTTTTCATGTCAAAGTGCTTTACAATCCTTGTCAAATTTTTCATGCTGATGTAGATCACAAGTATCTTTATCTACTTGGATGGATTTAAAAGAGGGTTGGACAAATTCCTGGAGGATAAAGCAATCAATGGCTAATAGCCATGATGGCTATACTCTGCCTTCATGGTCAAAGCCAGCAATGCTTCTGAATACCAGTTGATGGGAACTGCAGCAGGGAAGAGTGCTCTTGTGCTCAAATCCTGCTTGTGGTTGACCACTGTGAGAACAGGATGCTGGACTAGATGGTCCATGGGCGGAATCCAGCAGGGGCTCCTTATACATTTGGGAAATAGAGGCTGAGAGACAACAACTCGCAAAAGGCCACCCAATGAGCCTACTAATGTTAATGGGATTTGAGCCCAGATCACCCCGGTAGAATGCCATTGCTCCATCAAAACCAAACTGGCTTTCCCTGCTGATACTTCATTATGCGCACAAAATGGAGTGAGAAGGCAACAGTTACATATACACAGGAATGAATGGGAATTGAAGTCCAATGACTGTTCATCATGGTAAAATCAGGGGATTGCGCAATGCTAAGAAATATTGTAAAAACCTCCCCCCTTGCATTGAGTATTTTGCTTGGACACAAGCAGAAGTAACATCTCAGATCACTGCAGCAGAATGGTAAGGTGCAGGTTTCCAACAAAACAAATACTGTACTCAACCTCCCAACCAAGTGCCATATGGAGTCCCATCTGCGGAGTTAACAGCTTGAACCCTGTGTAGGGCAGTGACAGTGTAGCCCCTGTGCAGACGTGACAATAATACCAATTGCTCTGGCCTCTGGACAAAGAAGATACTCTGGCTGTCTCCGGTTCTTGCAAAGACATTCAGAAGTTAGAATCACCGAGCTCTTTATTTGCATTGCTCTGCTGAATATACAATATCTCTCTCTCTCTCTCTCTCTCTCTCTCTCTCTCTCTCTCTCTCTCTCTCTCACACACACACACACACACACACACACACCATGTTAAGAGACTTCCAGAAAAAAAGTTTTGAGAAATAGTCACATACTCCGGGCCAAATTCAGGGCTGGTCCTGTCATTAGGCAGAGTGAGGTGACTGTGTCAGGCAGCAAATGCTGGAATGGGGGACAGTGGAGAAAGCCTCCTGGCTGTACCCTAATTCTGGGGGACGGAGCTGTGTGTTGTGTGTGCCACAGGACCTGACTTGGACCCTTATAACTGCTGCCCTCAGGTATGGTGGAAGACAGAAGCCTATTGCCGATATTGAAATTAAGATTCAACAATCAGTTCATAAAATTAGGTTGGGTGTGTGCCATCTTGTCCTTCATCTCAGGTAGCAAAATGTACAGTGGTACCTCGGGTTACAGATGCTTCAGGTTACAGACGCTCCAGGTTACAGACTCCGTTAACCCAGAAATAGTACCTCAGGTTGAGAACTTTCCTTCAGGATGAGAACAGAAACAGCATGGCTGCAGCAGGAGGCTCCATTAGCTAAAGTGGTACCTCAGGTTAAGAACAGTTTCAGGTTAAGAACGGACCTCCAGAACGAATTAAGTTCTTAACCCGAGGTACCACTGTATTGTGCTGGTCCTGGACTAACTAGATGTGACTTAAGTGAATCTGTATTTAACATGCAGGTCTTTTAAAAGATGCATACAGCACCAGTTGGGTGGATATGCGTTGATCATTAACAGGATCACAGCTGGTGTAGGTGGAATTTTTAACACTTTCCTCCCTTACTGCAGTCTTGGGGAACCCCCTTCCTTCAAAGCTGGTATTTGCTTTGGGAAGGAAGCTTTTGTCAGCAGGAGGATTTTCCCTCAGATAAATACTAGCTTAAGGGGAGATGTTTTCCTTAAGAAAAAGAGAAGAAAGGGTTTAATTCTCCCTCCATGCCTGCTGGGAATGCAAAGATAAGTTTAACAGTCACATCAGGTTAGGCCCTCAAAGACCACACACACTTAGAATAATAAACATAAACCCCTTCTGGGTGTTAAAACCAGCAGAAAGAGTCCTTTCATAGTTCTACCACCCTCAGTTGGTTGAGTGTGTGTGTATGTGTGTGTGTGTGTGTGTGTGTGTCAACCTAGGAGAGGGCATTCTATGTGGCAGTCCTTAGGGCTCAGATTTCAACCTCCCCATCCACCTGGCACCTTCATTATGCAGTTTTTACCCTGACCTTTGAACCCTAAGAGTGATATTTGCAGGACCAACCCCATTAATGTGGCTGTAATTTGTCTCAGACTGTTTTTACTAGTATATTTTAAATTACTAGGACATTATGGTGAAGGGCTGGTAACAAATGGAATGAGCAATACTTGTAAGGACATCAGCACTTGCAAAGTGGGAGGTGAGCATTACAGTGGTACCTCAGGTTACATACGCTTCAGGTTACAGACTCCGCTAACCCAGAAATAGTACCTCGGGTTAAGAACTTTGCTTCAGGATGAGAACAGAAATCATACTCCATTGGCACGGCGGCAGCAGCAACAGCAGCAGCAGCAGGAGGCCCCATTAGCTAAGGTGGTGCTTCAGGTTAAGAACTGTTTCAGGTTAAGAACAGACCTCCAGAATGAATTAGGTACTTAACCCAAGGTACCACTGTAATTTGCTGCAAGCATGGAAAGAGGAAACTGCTGTCATCGGTTTCCCAGGTCAGACAGTTGTGGCAAAACAGGTACATGTGCCACACTTTGCAAGTGATGAGGTCCTTATGGTTTTTCCAATGGGGAGGTAAATTACATCAAAAAGCATCCTGCACAAAGAAGCCTTCAGATGTAAAAAGTTTCTAAACACACCACCTGCATCAAATAGTGTGGAGTCCACATTATATCCCAAACACAGTTTTTCTCTCTCATACACATACGTCCTTTCTCTCTTTCTCATACAAACACACACATCCTCACTGTCATGCACAGGCCACCAGGCTCTCCTTATAATAATTGTATTCTCTGCCTCAAAATATATATTCTTTTCCAACAATGCAATTCCCTCTCTTTCACCCACCCACACAGAGTCTACCAAAAGCCATATGTTCAGGCTCTATCACATAAAACGGACACGTATAGAGACATACACACCCACAGTTTCTCCCATGCCGATTATCTCAAGCACAGCACGCTCTCTTCCTCCCCCACAATTTGTAGAGAAAGAGACCCTCTCTCATTCCCTCCCTCTGTTTAGAATTGCTCCACTGTCTCCTAAGCTTCATTTTGTGTGTGTCTGCGCATTAAGGCCACTAAAATTCCAAAATGGGGGGGCAGGGGAAGAGCACGAAGGTGCATGTGAAGGAGTATTCTGAGGGTCAGTTCACAGGACCATCAGGCAAATGGTGATGGGTGGAAACCATCACAAAATTCCTAGCGATCCTTGCTCCCTGCCTGTGGCTTTTATGCAATGCGAAGGTACCATCGCACCAGGATTGTATGTTTCACATTCTGCCACAGATTCCTACTGAGAGCGGTTTTCAGTGTGGTGTAAAATCAATATAAAATTGTGTCAATACTGATGCCTGTGCATGAACAGTTCATCCTGGGTGGACAACCCACCTTTGAACTATCTCAAGTGGATTTCTTTCAGCCACCACATGCACAATGGCTGTGCAAATTAACCTTTGAAAAACTGGAAATACTTTGAAAATCTGCATTGGGGTTGGACTAGATAGCCACCAAGGTTCCTTCCAGCTCTAAAATCCCATGATTCTATAACCTCATGACATTCTGTGAGCCTGTGAGCCCAGCTAAATAGGGCTCATAAGAGTGAGAAGCACCATCTGGTCACACTGCACAAGTTGCAAAATGGTGTGGGAGGAGAGACTCCATTTGGAAACCAGCCCCACAGTGGTCTGGGTCTAATCTTTAATCCCCAAGGAACCACCAGTAGTGTGGCCTTCAGCACCTGCCCAGACTTCTTAAGCAATCTTTCATCTCGGTGCTCTAGGAAGAGAGCTTAAGAAGCCAGAAAGATTTGAATTTTCAGCATAGGTAGATTTGAGGTTGTTTGGCACACCGCATTGCACCAAACACCAAGTTCAGCAAAAAGTTACAAAGGAGAAAGGCAATAAGTACTATGCTTACACTAAAAATGTTCAACTACCATACCAAAACATGTTAATTTGGCAAACCACCTTATAGAATTCTTTTTTGTTTTGTTCTAAGGACAGGTCTGTCCAACCACCAACAGATGCACTCTCCGTAAGAGAGTGTCTTGCAAGTGAGTGAGTCCGTCCTTGTCCTTCTCTTTAACAGGATGGACAGAATAGGAAAAACAAATTCTTGACCCACTTGGACCTGGATGCAGGCTCCCTCTTTTAGAAAGAAGACCAGTCACATTATTTTAAGTTCAGCTCTTTAATCCACGGCTGACTGGTTCCTTCGAATTTGCCTTATTTCAGCTGCCACAGCTGTTGCCCATCTAGTGCTACTGTCTCCAGTACAGAGGAGTTGCTGGAAATCATAAGAGGGGAGGGTGCTTCTGTGCTCAGGTACTGCTTGTGTGCTTCACATGGAAATCTAGCTGGCTACCATGAGAACAGAATGCTGGACTAGATGACAACTGGACTGATCTGGCAGGGCTATTCTTAAATTAATTTTAATCCTCCCTCTATGCACCTTAATTCAGTCACTAATGAGAAATGATCTCACTGTCAGCCTGATTCTCTACAGATGGAAGTTAAAGGATGGTAAATGAAACAAAGACACAATCAACTACTTTTGGAAAGAGTCGCCAGCCAAGCTATGACTAGTGTTTGTGGTTTGCATCACATGAGTAATCTAGGATGAGACTATATTAAATAAGCTTGCTTTGTTTACATTTTGGGAGACAAGCATATGGCCAGGTGTGATGGAGCCATAATGTGTATTTAATAATGTATCCAGGTGGTGATATATGGAAATACAAACACACATGCATGTAAGTGGTGCATGAAGAGTGGAGATTCTGAATTGACAAACAGGATGTGTAACAGAGAAACTATTACAGAAACTACGCCAAATAAATGATTATATGGTGTGTGTGTGTGTGTAAAAGAGAGAGGGAGAGAGAAGGGGAATTGAGGCAGGTGGAAGATGGAGCTAGAGACACGATCCTTAGTAAGGACTCACTAGGCTCAGCTCCAAATCCCATATTCAGTGCTGGGGCTGAAGCTCTATAAGATGTAATTAAGGAGAGAGGGTCTCTGAGCATGAACAGAACACAAAACCACAACTGATGTTAAAGCAACTGCTGACAAGTGCATGCACAGAAAACCAATGTGGGTGCATGAAAAGCTGAAGCGTAAGTGTCAGCACTTGCTATCACGTCTGAACCAGCTCTAAGTGACCACAGGCCCCCTCTGCATCTCCAGAATTACAGGGGAAGGACTTCTAGACTAGAAAGTAGAGATTCCAGGTAGGTTTGAGCCCAGGACTTCTCCCCACACCCCAAAAATTAAGAGTGGTGAGCCAGAGTTTCACAAGTGACACAAGGATCCTACACAGTGCCCAGATGCCAAATGGTGCCCGATAACTGTTAAACAGCAAAAGTGGCTAATGGCATATCACACATATTCCAAGAGTGGTGCATGACATGTCAGAGTGAGCAGGAGAAAGATGTATGCAGCATTATATAAAAACAGCAGTTGTATACCTCCTGTAAATTATGCACCATAGGACATGTGAGGAAGCATGCATGAGAGAATTTAAAACAATGCAAAGGAGTTAGGTGTTAGGTCAGGTTATATTAACTGACTTTGACACTGGAGGTACATGGAGTGTCCCTGTGCATTGGAAGCCATAGAAAACAGGATGTGCATGACTGAGATGTGCAGCATTGCATTCCATGGGACTACATGCACACAAAATGTAACACATCAGTGTTGTATGGCAGCTGTGTTCATAGGATGTCATTTGTTGTGCACTGTGTGGAACAATGGCATCTTGATGTTGAAGAGAGGGGGGCTGAAAGGGTTGAAGAATTATGTCTGCATTAGATGTGCATTTGTGAGATGTTTCTTTTTTCAAGGAAATTATGCAGAGGATTATGTGTGCTGGGGGAAAGAACTAGGCGAAATAAAATGGAACAAGCAGCCGGGAGAGAGTGAGAAAGACTGGAGAGATATAGCTAGGGATGTTTCTGCTTGATATTGTGAGTCAAATGTATGATTTAATGGACATTTTCATAAGTGTTGCTTGCATCATTTTTTTCGAAAAAAGAAAAGTCTCAAAGGTTATTTAAGTGTCATGTGTGTGAAAATTGCCCTTCTGTGTATGTGCACAAACACATTCCACACACTTTTAATTCCCTGGAATTAAAACGACCTAGTCCAATTAACCTGAATGCATCTAAATGGGAACCTGGGCTTAAGCGGATTCCTAGGGATCAGTCCCTGCAAAGTGTCTGTAATGCCTGCGTGTGCCTGAGATACACAGTGTGTAAAAAACTGCGTGCGTTCGTGTTTGTGTGTGGAAAGAGAATCCTTTGCTGGTTAGCATATCTGCCTTCTGGGGCTGTTGGTTCTGGCACCTGGTGCATTTAGCCAGGAACTCCGGCAGCCCTCCTTGCCCCGGGGATGAATGAATGCAGCCCGTCGAGTTTGCCCTGCCTTTGCACGCTTTACTGCCCTCCGCTGAGTTTCTAAAGATCCCGAAGAGGGAAAGCAGAGCGGAGCTGCGGCTGTACCAACCGCTAGCAGAGGAGCCCCAGCTGCTTCGGGAAGGACATGCAAGGGACCCAGCCCGAGTTAAGGGCGCGGGGAGACCACCAACCACAGGAGTCTTTGGTTTGCCGGCGCAGTAAGGAAGGCAGGCGCAAATCTTTGGCCAAGGGTCAAAGTCCCTCTCTGGAAGCCTGTCGGAGAGGTGAGCGGGAAAAAGAGGAGACTGTCTAATAGACCGAGCAGGGGGTACTTGACCCGCTCTTAGCAAATCATCATCATCTTCTTCTTCTGCGCGTTTCCAAATGACACTACACTGACGACCCGAACCGTGCCCTGCGCCAGCGAGCGGGAGGGAAGCCACGAGAAAACTTGCTTTGCTTTTTATCCCTTCAAGCACACATGGATGGCTGCTCCCCAGCCCCAGCCCCGCCGCGACAGAGCCCGCACAGAGCCAGAGAGCGAGGAGGGCTCCTCCTGCCCCACTGGATCGCTGGAGCTGCGCGGCTGCCTAGCAAACAGAGATCTCCCAGGCAAGGGCAGAGAGCGAGGAACCAACCACTTGGTCGCAATCAGGTGCGACCGCGATCGGCCAGAAGACCATGGAGCTCTGGCGATCATCCCCGGCGGATTTGCTTCAGCTGCAAAAGCGGGCAAGGTCCTGGTTCGGTCCGGGTTAGTCTGCTAGCTGGCTAGAAACTGCCTCTGGGGCTGAGACAGAGGCGCACGCAACCTGTGGGTCAAGTCCCAGAGGCAGGCGATGGGCGCAGAGGGGTTCCGAGGATTCCTGGGAGTTGGTGTGGCGTGGGCGGGTGTGCGCCCACTTGTGGGTTTCTCTCCGCATTTCCTTGAGGTAGGTCTCGTGTACCATGCGCGGGCGTCTCTGGAAGAACGCATGTGTGTATGTGACTTAGCTCGCGTATGGTTTAGCGCCACATGGCACCCCCTCGCTCCCAAGTTCACCCCCTTCCCTAGTACCAACTCTCCCGCTCCGACTGGGCGGCAAATAACGCACGGCTGTCCCTAATCTTCTACCCGCGCACCCCACCTTAGCCAACCGTCATCCGCACTGCCGAATTATTAACATGCAGAGCAGGAGACAGGCGGGCGCCCGCGGCTCCGCTCGGACGTTCAGCGCTGGGCAGCGGGCAGAGATCGCCACCTGCTGCGGCGAGTCCCTGAAGCCTCCGCTCCGTAGGCGAAGCCCGGAGAGGGCGAATCAGCACTTGGACAGCTCCCTCCGCAAAACCTCCCCGCCTCACACAGCGCGTGCTTCCGGGGAAAGACCCAAAAACAGATCCCAAAACGCAGTGAAGACTGAGCGGAAGGCAGGGGGCAGCTGGCTCCCTAGGCCAACCTTTTCTTTTAAACAGGGTCACGCTCGTAGTTCCTTTCTGAATGTAAGGCAGACGGGGAGACCTAGTAGGGTAGCGCCCCTTGCTGCGCCCACACAGATCCCACCCTCCTTTTCTCGGCTGCAGATAGAGGTGGCTAGAGAAAGAATACCCCACCGGCTGCCGAGGACCCACCGAGTTCCCTAAGACCACCACCCGCGATCTTCGCGGTTCCTCCTCAGCCCCTGCGGGATCCCGTTTTCACCTCCGCGCCCGGGGAGCTGTCCCTTCAGCACCACGCCACCTGTCCCTCCCAGACGGGCTCACTCACCAGCGGCGCTCCAGAAGCCCGTGGCCAGCTGCGGAGAGGTGCTGCTCTCTCAAGTCCTGTGCGCAAAGCCCGCCTCCTGTCTCTTTCCCGTAGCCTGACGACGGCACCTCTCGAATCACTCCTCTCAAACCCTGACGCGCCTGCCCGTCTCTCCCCGCGCTCCTTGACGGAGTGGGTCGGCTCACGCTCAGGTTCCTACAGGCGGAACCTTCCTCTGCCTGGGAACCAACGCGTGTCTTTCTCTCCCTCCTCCCCCACCCGCCTCCCTTCTTCGACAGTGTTTACCCAAAGGAGGGCTTTCCTCTTTCTCCCTATCCACCCCTCCCAACCTTCTCACCACAAATGCATCGCGGCTCTGTCTTGACCTTCCAAGCATCGTCCCCTAATGAGCTACTTTATTATTCCTGTCATCTCCACCCATCTGGCTGACTAATATTAATCACGCTCCGATGCGAGAAGCAAAAACAGCGTCTACCTCGTACTGGGTGGTTACTTTGCTCACCCCTGCTGGTCCAGCAATTAGGTGCTGAGAAGAAAGGAGGGGGCATCATGATCTGGCAGGGACCTCTTGTGGGGGAAGGACCATCAGTTTATCTTCGGTGTTGGATAACAGTGTAGAGAGCTAGTAGAATCCAACTGTTCCAGCGACTAAAGTACCAAGGTAAACCCTAGTCTCCTTACAAACGGTAAACAATAAGTGCAAAAATGGCTTTGTATTGGGAAAATACTCTTGGAAAGAAAGAGAAAGAAAGAAAGAAAGAAAGAAAGAAAGAAAGAAAGAAAGAAAGAAAGAAAGAAAGAAAGAAAGAAAGAAAAAAAAAAGGAGGCGGGGGAGAAACAAGCTACTTGGCTGGATTTGGGAAGCCTGATAGTGATTTTAAAGAAAAACAAAGATCTCATTTAGGATAAATCAGAAAGAAAGGAGGGAGAAGGTTCCAATGAAATGAAAGGATTCAGAGTTGGTATTCTACTCCTTGAATCACTCGATTCAAATAAACCTACCAAACAAGACACAACTCTTTCCAAACAGGAAAGAGTGTATTCCGTCTATTTAAATTCAAGGTGCTATCTGGACATTTAAAATGTGAAGCCAATGAGTTCCTGTTGATGCTGGATTTGAATGTAGGAAATTGGATTCAGTCCCAGTTCAACAGGGTTCACTGGATGGATTTGGGCATGCCATTATCTTTCAATCTCAGTTTCCAATCTGTACAACTGGAATAGTAATAAATGTTCACATTATAATAGGGTTATTATAAGAAGGCAAATGCAGAACATTCACCATGGAAAGTGCTATGTAAGTAATTTCAGACCATTGTCTTTACTGCGGGGTTATTCATTCCCTCTTACTAAAAGGCTAACAAGGTGTTTGGCCACACTGGGATGCACAGAAGTCTTCTATAACAGTTGTAAAATGAGCATAGGAGCATAAGAAACTATCTCATACCAAGTCAAGCCATTGGTCTATCTAGCTCAGTATTATCTACACTGACTGACAGCCTCTCTCCAGGGTTTCAGACAGGGGTCTCTCCCAGCTCTAGCCAGAGATACCTGGGGCTTTATGAATACACTGAGCTATTTCCCTTTCTCACCTCCAAAGGCAACTTCAATAGCACATGCAGGTTGGGCTCCACTGCTTCTGAACACATTGCATTGCTGGCGCTAACAGGAGGGAGAAGGGAAGGGTAGAGGTTTAGGGAGTTTGGGGCTGTGCAGGCATGTAATGGCAACAGCATGCAATTGGCTTCACTGCATCATGCCACACTGTCTCCAAATCTGGAATCATATTGGATTTTAGAAGGGCCAATATAGAGATCTTGACATGGGCTCATTCTGCACACCAGGAACCCCTAGACAGCAAGAGCCATAGCTTCAATTGTGGCTTTTATCAACAACAGCATACTTAGCATAAATATGTGTCTACATCCACACACAAAGTGAGATCTAAAACAACACTTCCAAGTCCCTAGACTGTTAAGCAGGCACAAACAAATATTTACTTTGCCAGAGGTGTCGGGATAGAAAAGAACCCATGGTATTACATGTGCAATCCATTCCATATTGCCATCTGTACAGAACACAAAGTGAGATGCTACAACCTCTGAACAAAAACTGCTTTCAAATCCTAGGATCAGCAGATCCTGGCTCAATGAGACAGAATATAAGCCACATCTTTCTGTCTGTAGCCCCACAGCCTATTCTCAGTGTCCCATCAAATGAGCAACCCTTTATTTCTATAGTAATTCTTTCCATGTGGCTGCTGTCAAAGGTTGCCACCGATGCATTCTAACGAATGAAGCAGCTTTAATTGCTCATGCAAAAGTGGTACTATGGAAAACTTTTTTTGGATGGATGTAGTTATTGAGTGCTCATGGTGCCATGATGACAAAATTGTGGAGAATACGCCTTACCTGCCCAATTAAATGGGAAACATTCTCTCGCTGCCCTTACTCCCTGTCCTCAATATTCCTGATAAACCAACTCCCAAATCTTGCTGTTCCGTTATGCACTGTCTGGAATAGTGTCTTACAATCAAAAGATTATTTTCCAAACTTTGAATAATTAAAGTTACATTAGGCAAGAAAGGTATGCAACCTTTGGATCTCCCACACTGGTTTTCTGACAATTAATCCATAGAGTATCATCTCCTCATGTCTATGAGCTGAGCCAAGTGAATTACATTGATCAATTCAGTTATGTTAATACAAAAGCACCATCAAGCTCAGCAGCAGAATCCTGGATAACATGTTTTCTCCCCTCCCCCCAACACCAAACAAAAAGTTTTAAAGCAAGATTTTCAGTTTGCACAAAATATAAATAAATAAAATATGATGATGATGATGATGATGATGCAGGAGTTAGATAATTATTCTTTTCATCCCCTTCAATAATTCTGACAAGTTGTATAGCTTCCCATTAATATTTGAGTTTGACATTTCTATTACAGAGCATGGCTACAATCCAACTTACGAACAAAAACACATGAATTAACCAGCCTTTATACCAGCCTCTGTTGGTCTGCCTTCCCTGGCCCTATGATTCCCTCCCTAAATTTATATCCCAACTGCCTGAGCAGAAAATGTTATATACATGCTAGTCCTTTTATATTTAAAACCCATCATCCTCTGAACAGCCACACCACTGAGTCACTGTGATGAAATACGACTGTTCTGTACTTTACAATGATTTATACTAGATATTCCCAAGCTTTAATTTTTATTTACTAGCGGAACTAACAACTTGCTGGAAGGCCCATATTTCAGATGCTTTTAATGATCCATGGCCCTGCCTTAGACACTGGGAGCTAATCAGTAAAGCTAATGACAATGTGGGGATCCTTTTTTTAAAAAAAAATGTGGACAGAATTAAAATGTCAAAGAAAGCAAATCTGTTGATAAAGAGGGAATGATGTTTATACATTGACCTGCTGTGTTCCCACATGTCATTTAATTTGCATTTCACTACAACAGATAAAAAACCCAGTGAGTGCATTTGCCAAGGCCAGGAGATTACCTTACAGACTCAGCAATCACATCACTACAATGCATTATTTGAGATAAGCTATGTGCATTTGTGTGTGCACGTACATTTCTGATCATTTGAGCTTGTGAGCAAGGATGCAGACCTGAAGATCTGTAAATGCAGGTCTCTTCTTGTTCCCATGTAACAGGGTGTGTCCTTGTGAGAGTGCATGATGATGTGAGTGCCTGTTTACATTATTTGTGAGAAATGGACATACTCTGAAGGAGCGTCTCCACCCCCATCGTTCTGCCCGGACGCTGAGGTCCAGTGCCGAGGGCCTGCCTTTTGGACGTACCTGAAGGAGAATCTCCACCCCCATCGTTCTGCCCGGACGCTGAGGTCCAGCACCAAGGGCCTTCTGGCGGTTCCCTCACTGCGAGAAGCAAAGCTACAGGGAACCAGGCAGAGGGCCTTCTCGGTAGTGGCGCCCGCCTTGTGGAACGCCCTCCCATCAGATGTCAAAGAGATAAACAACTACCTGACATTGAGAAGACATCTTAAGGCAGCCCTGTTCAGAGAAGTTTTTAATGTATAACATATTAGTGAATTTCTGGTCTTTGTGGAAGCCACCAAGAGTGGCTGGGGAAACCCAGCCAGATGAGCGGGGTACAAATAATAAATTATTATTATTATTATTATTATTATTATTATTATTATTATTACTCTATGCGTACCTTGGTTTTTGAACAGCTTAATTCCCGAATGTTTTGGCTCCTGGTTTGCTAGCTATTTTTGGAAGCTGAACATCTGATGGGGATTCCTGCAGCCAATCAGAAGCTGCAATTTGGTTTTTGAACATTTTGGAAGTCGAACGGACTTCTGGAACGAATTCTGTTCGACTTCCAAGGTATGACTGTATATGGTTTTTATACTTTGACTGACAAAATGACCATCACTATGATGGCCTCTCTGTGTGAAGGAAATCCTGCATATGGCAGATGAAGTATTGTACAAAGAAAAACATTATATCCTCCCATGTCCCTGTTTGGAGTGTAGGCACCTAGTGGCAAGGATAATGGCAGATTTTTCAGTGGGAAGGCTTCTTATTGCTGCATGCTGAAGACCTGTGGAGAAGCAGAGCTGTTGCATCTACCTATGAGAGGTGGGGATGGTCCTCTGAGTGGGAGTGATGGGTGGGTATTTTGTTGGCCAAGGGCTAGCTGGGAAGGGACAGGGTGAGGAAAGGGCTCTATAGTGCTCTGGGGCATCTTATGCCACACAGGCAGGCTGAACGTACATGCTGGAAGGGTTAGAGCATGCCATTCATGGTTAATGAGCTATTGTAAATGCCATATCTTAACATGATACGAGGAACACAGACAGCATCATATGCTATTTGGAAACAAATCTTAAATTCACTGCCTGATTCCAAGGAATGTGCACAGATTGCTTACAATATCTGCTTTTCCCAGGCGCCATCTGTGACTCAAATCAAAATACACTCAGTTAATTGATGGATTAATCCAAGAAACAAACTTCAGTTCTTTATGATGAAGTGCTTACTAATTTGTAGTACTACATGAATAACATTGCGGTCGTAGTAGTTGTTGTGGTTGCAGTGTAATCTGTGAATCTAAATACCATGCACACTGATGACCCTATATTAATGTAGTAGTAGGCATGCATGCATGCGTAAGTTGGTAGTGCATACCCACATTTGTGGTATATATTGTTGACGCAAACAGAGTATGCTATGGAAGTTTCTTTACCAATATGCTTCTGTGTTTTATTATACCCTTTGTTGAGTAAAACATTTCCCAAGCCCCCAAGAGGCAGTTCACTCAGTGTCAGGAGTGGGTGTAATTAAGTGATAGACCTGGGAGTCTTTGACTTTCCTCACTAGCATTGTATGTAGTCCCAAGAGCACAGAGGATTGTGCTAAAAGGCAGGTCAGGACTGGAGCAGGCTTCTATCTCCCCACTCCCCAAATGGCTTTCCCCTCTGACTCTGCAAAAAGCTGCTGGTTCAAGCTGGCCTTTAGATATGATCCAGATACAAAGAGCACGCCAATGCCTTGTGCTAGCCTGGTGCAATTTCAGACTTTTCCACAGTTTGAACAGGTGACTCTCATCTCATATCACAAGCTGCCTTTGGAAGTCCCTCCAGCTTCAAAAGCAGTTTGCCACACAGCAGAGCAGACTACTGCTAAAAGAAAAGGCAAGTCTAAAGCCCCCTTGGGCTTGTGCAACTTGTTTCACGGTTCTTTGGATCCTGGCTTCTATTCATCATCCACTCATTTATTCATACAATTTATATCCCACCTATTCCCCACAGGGCTCAAGGAAGCTCTTACCCAGAAACTCACAGTACCTTCAGTATAGATATAAAAAACAAAACCAAATCACATTCCCTGCTTTTCTCAGCAGGGAAATTGGCTGCTCTTCTTTCATGTAAGGGGCTTCCAGTTCCAACCTTCTGCCTTGGCATAATCATTACTTGAGACTTCTACTTAGAATGTGTCTGTATCAGTACATGCTGTCACTTTCCATTTCACTACTTCCTAGTTTGCCTCCTCATCACTCTCCTCTTTGTTCCTGGACTGCTCTTTGCACATGTGCAGCATGCTTGCATAAGATCCAGGGGAGGAATGACAAGGGATACAACATAACAAGGGGGAAATGTGATGCTTGAGGCAGCAAGCGAAGGTTCCTACTTGACAGTGGGCACTGCAGCATTTCAAGGCACCTATTTGCAAGTAGAGTCATGCATGGGTAGATACTGGAAATCAAGCCTTATGAGGAAAAGTTGAGGGGGTTGGGTATATTTAGCCTGGAAAAGAGGAGTCTGAGAGGGGAGAGGATAGCTGTCTTCAAATACTGTACCTAAAGGGCTGTCACATGGAAGATGGAGCAAGCTGAACCCTAACCAATTGCTTCAAGGTACAAGAAAGAAGATTCCGACTAAACATCAGCAAGAACTTTCTGACCGATGGTAAGACCTGTTCGACAATGGACTGGAAGGTGATGGGCTCTCATGCGCTGAAAGTTTTTAAGCAGAGGTTGGATAGCCAGCTGTCATGGATGATTTAGTTGTGATTCCTGCATTGCAAGGGACTGGACCAGAAGATCTTTGGGATCCCTTCCAACTCTACAGTTTGATGATTCAAGCTTGCCAGCTCATTTGACAAGCAAAAGCACAACAAAATCTCTGCCTGGACTTGGCATAAAATTAATAGCAAAGTGGGAATGTTAGTAGTTCATGGGGAAAAGGTTGGAAATTGAGCTCTTGTTAGGGACACCACTGGGATGAAGTGAAACATCCCAGACACAGACATACCACAGCAGCAAATAATTTGTTAGTCATCTATCAGCCAGTTTTCTATGAGAAACCATGATATGGAGAAAAGGCTACTCTGCAATAAAGAAGAAGGAGCTAGTGATCATATTTATTTTTCTAGGGCAGGCAAGAGGGAGATGAGAAAAAGGACTCCATCCGCTAGTGTTGTAACCTCAGGCTTGCCAACATTTCAATTCTCTACCTTCAGCCAATGATACTGTTGCTGCTGGAGCATTTTGCTTAATGACAGGTGCCTATGGCATGGCTGAGTAAGTAGAGCAATCAGTGGGCAATGAAAGCATTGATCCTTCTGGTAATGGCTGAAGACTCGAAGCATTCATGGTGACGTGCACTCGTGAAGGGGGGATTGTTAAAACTGGGGAAGGGTCTCAGCACTGCACAGTATCCAAGAGTACTACTGCCACTTCACTACCTCCCTCTCTGGCTATCAGGCTGAACTGTCAGAAAACATCAGTCTAACAAAGGCTATAATCTTCCTGAACTAGCGAATCAGTGTCAGAACAGTTAGTGTTCAGAGGCAATAGGAGAAACTTTGGAGGGGGGGGGGGAGAGAAAAAGGAGGAGGGCCAGAGATGGGGTTCCATTTTGCACACACTTAATGGAACAGAAATAGCACAGAAAGAAGCTAATCACAGGGACAAGTGGGGGAATGATCTTGCAATTACCTGCTCTGTCAGCTTCCTAGACACATTAGGGGCTGTTGGCAAAAAAATCTCTCTAGCTCTCTCTTAATTTTTTAAAACACTCTTAAATGCCATCTTCTTCCTCTGTCCCAGGAGCAGGCACTGGCTGAGAAAGCTGTGCAGGGAAATGTGACCTTGGCAGAGTTGGGGAATGGGTTAGAGGCAAGTTGGCCAGAGAAGGAAGCAGCAACAAGAAGAAACAGGATGAGGGTTGTGCCACTCAGGATTGGATTATGTTAAGTTTGCATCCCATTGGCCAAACACTTTCAAAATGCAGGTTTGGTCACAGTGTACAAAGGGAGCCTCCCCCAATTGAAAAGAAAAGGGGCTGAAGTGAGAACCACCTGGTTATGTAACTCTCATTGGTGACAGGCAGGCTTATGCAAGAGACCAGTGTCCTCTGACTTTCTGAGCCTTTGCAAAATATGAGCATCTCGGTGACCCTGCAAAATGCTTTCAAATTCAGATGGATTGCTGCCTTGAATTCCCGACAACTCACACAGGCATCCCAGAAGAATCCATTGACAATTAATGTCCAGTATGCCAACTGAGAGGTCCACAGGAATATCGACAGGGTTGCATTCCCCTTATACCCATCTCTAGATCAACACTGTGAAGCAGAGTCCCTAAAGCAGTGCCAGTTTCAACCCCTCCCCAAGGAGAATCCAAATTGGAACAATTCCAGATACTCTTAGGGTGAAACTAGACATGACGGGGCAGTTATTTTAGTATCTATTTATTGTATTCACATCTCACCTTTTCTCAAAGGATCCTGAGATGGTGTAAAGGTTATCCCCCTCCTCATTTAATCCCCAATACAACCCTGTGAAGTAGGTTAGGCTGAGAAACAGTGACTGGCTCAGTGTCACCCATAAAGAATTATGTTTGTGGTTCATGTGGTTGGCCCATTTCAAAGTTGGAAGCAGGGAGTGGTGGTGGTGGTAGAGCAGGTCCTAATTTTTACAACAAAACGCATATGCAGATGAGAGCTAATTCTCCATGCTCTTTCAGGGCAGATCCTTTCCTCCACATTCATGCTCACTTCTGGCATCAGAGCAAGGTGTTGCAGGGTGTTGCCCTTTGTTTTATTGGAAGGCAGGCAGACCCAGCTGTAAGGTTAAAGCAGATCCCTTTACTTAAGATGATCAGCCATTACATGTTACAAATGGAAGCAAGGATGGGGAAAACAGAAACTAAACTCACAATTTAGCGAAGCGCCCCCCATGCCCCCCAGCATTAGTCCTTTAGTGGCTTTTTCTTTTCAGTACAGTACAGTTCAGTACAGTTTACTACCGTCTGATAATCTCATGCCTGAGTCAGTCTCAGGTGGCTTTCAAATCTGCAAAAGGACAGATTATCAGACTGAATTAATCTGAATTAATCTGATGAATTAATCTGATAGCAAAGATAGCTTTTACTGAAATAGGTAGATGTGCTATTCTAATGGAAACTCTGGCGGGTAGGACCCGAACCAATGGCTTCAAGTTACAAGAAAGGAGATTCCCACTAAACATCTGGAAGAACTTTCTGGACTCCCTTGGAAGGTGGTGGACTCTCACTCATTTGTGGTTTGTAAGCAGAGGTTGGATGGCCATCTGTCTTGGATGCTTCAGCTCAGATTCCTGCACAGCAGGGGGTTGGACTAGATGACCATCAGGGTCCCTTCCAACTCTGCAATTCTATGATTCTATAGGTGTTGCCTTTGCTGTATTTCAATGCCAGACCATTTGAGCAAGAGAACAGAAAGCACTGCATATAAGAACAAAAGCCCTACCCACCTAAAAAAGCAATCAATCCAGCAATCATCAACACATTCATTGTTATGAATGGGAAAACTCAGTTTTTGCAGGGCTGACAACCTTTGCAAGAGCAGATTGGGTGCCTTGCCTGTATGCATCACTCACTGCTGTGCTACTGTTCACATTCCAGCCCTGAACTCTGGGATATTTTGCAACTTCACAGCCAGACAGCTATGGGCCAACTGACATGTTCCCTGGGAGATTTTTAATTGGATTTCCTGATTCCCCTCCCCCCCAGCCTGTAATGTAGCAGTGGGGGAAAGAGTTTTTGACTCTGCTTTTCTCAATCAAAATTTTCCCATGCAGACTGCTGTTTGCCTCATGAGGATATATTCTACCAGAGGACAAACAATGTTTGTGTGGGTGTTGATTGGAAAACTGGCCACAAAGGGCTTTACTTTAAGGGTTAAATATACCCTCTTCCCAATTATCGAGACTTCATTTGTGTTTGGGTGTATGTGGGAGAGATGAATGTGTATTTTGTGTGTGTGTGTGTGAGAGAGAGAGAGAGAGAGTGAGAGAGAGAGAGATGTTATGTGTGTGAGAAGTGGGTGTGAAGTGCACATGTGGCCTGTGTGTGTGTGTGTGTGTGTGACAGATGTGTGCATGGTGGGTGTTTCTATAAGAAAGATGTAGGTGTGTCTGTGGTTGGTATGTATTTTTGTGTTGTGTGTGTGCTCATTGGATGGATCTGGTTTCTAATAGCATGAAACAGGGAGAAAAACGTACTTCACATCCTGCATATTTCTATTATACACCACGATCATGCCCACCTCCTTACTTGCCCTTTCTTTAAATTAAAAATATTCAAATGTGTAATCTTTTCTCTTAGGGGATAGGCTCCACCCCCTGATCATTTTGCTTACCCTTTTCTGAACCTTTTATAGCTCTACTATCACCTTTCTGAGGTACAGCAACCAAACCTGAACTAAGTGTTCCAAGTGTGGTCTTACCATAGATTTGTATAATGGCATTATGGTACTAAGAGAGTTTTATTTTCTAATGATCCCTAACATGGACTTTGCCTTTTTTACAGATGCCATTCATTGGCTGAATGTCTTCATTGAGCTATTCACTATGACCCCCAAGGTCTATTTAGATTCCATGAGCATGTATGTGTGAAACTACGATATTATGCATCAATGTGCAACACTTTAAACTTCCTTACACTGAATGGCATTTGGCTTTTAATGCCCATTTACCCAGTTTCAGAAGATCTTGTTTTGAACTCCTCGCAATTGCTTTTTGTTCTTACCAACCTGAACAATTTGGTTTCACCAGCCTGCTCACCCCTAACACCAGGTAATTTACCAACATGCTCTTTCATCTCTTCACCCTGTTTCCCTTCCCTTTTGAGACTTTACCCTTCTGCCTCCTTGCACCTCCATCTAGCAAGCAATGCCCTAGTGGCACCATCACTCTCAAACCAGAACCATGGTGCCAAATGAATGAAGCCAAGGAGAAATTTCAGCACCATCTTTGACAACGCTCTCCTCCTCTATCCCATCCCAGTGCTCAGTGGGGGAGGGGGAGATATCTGCCCAGCATGAGCTCCTTTTGTCGTGCAAATGCTGCCAGGCGGGTGCTTTTTTATGATAATTATTGTTGTTCTTTCTCTTCTGCTGCATGTTGGGTGGGAAATTACAGGCCTTTTTATTCTCTTGTGTAGCAAATATTTCCCTCCTGCTCTCATGCTAATTGCTTCCTTCCCCTTCACACTATTGTCCAAGACTCATTGATAATCTAATCCCCTCTGCTCTCCCCACCAAAGGTTCAGGGACTAAGAAGCAAGGCTGGCCAGGTGAAGGCTGTTACTGGGCAGCCTCAGGAAGCCCAAGAGTGGAAGAGGCTCCTTTTAAGCACTCCCTGAGGACTGCTTTACAAAACAACGCTTTAGACTCTTGCGGCCTTTATGATGGAAAAATAAATGCTCAAAGGACAAGCTCAGTCTAACAGAATTAGAAGGCAACAAAGGCTATCCTATCTTGTCACGTACCAGATCTACACACACACACACACACACACACACACACACACACACACACACACACAGACACAAAGAATAGCCTATACTGAGGGATCTATCTTCTGCTCACACCCTGCCACAGCCCAAATATGAAGATAGAGGTTGACTCACTTCTTAACACCTCCCATAAGATTGAATTTAGGTGACTGAACAGTCTAAAAACACTATTAACATATTGTCTTATCTCTGGAGTTTTTATTATTTAGTAAAGCGATTGAGATACATATGAGTAAGAGGTTGCATGTTTCATAGGGTTTGATTATTTTATGTATTCAACAAGTATTTAGATGGAATTATACATAACTATATTTAAGTACATATCTTTATCATTTGAAATGATATTATACAATGTAACATCTTATGATATAATAGGATATGATTTGATGGGTAGAATCTATATCTTCACTGAAGGATGAGGTACATACTGTACTGCTTTAAATCAGGTTTGGTGCTGTGTGTGACAAGTCAGTTTTAGCATTGCCACTGACACTTTTCAGGTGCCAAGCCCCATCTTTGGGGCAGATGGTGAAGCTTCCTTGTTCCATGTCAATGTGCTTCCAAAACACAACAGATTTGTGGCACAACTTATATTGCACGGATTAGTTTCAGGGCGCCTAAGTTGCAAGTGATGCAAAATCAAAGCTGAATTTGTTTCAGATTTCAAGATACACATATGTGAATGTAGACAGCATGACAGGGAGGATCCACCAGAAATGAAAAGAATAATGTTACTGGGGAACTTCAGACCCCTTTTGGGACAAAACAGCCAGTTTCTCTTTCTTTGCACTTGAATAAATGTGTTTGTGTTATATGGCAGTATAAGTAAGCAGGAAAACATTTGCTTCTTTGCAAAATTGGGGTCCCAGGACTTCATGGTGGATGTTCAGCTGAAAGGGGGGGGGAGAGAACTCTCACACCTTGCACCTGTACCTTCATTCCAATGCAAGTGTTTTAACTGGGATAGATAGGTACACCCTTGTTCTTCACATCACTGTATCCTGTACAATACCCCAACACTAACTCTGAATCAGCTAGGGCCTGCAGCCATGCAATCTTTCCTACACCGCAGCTGCCATTTGCAACAGCAGTCTACTTCTATTCCCCCTCCCTCCTGTTGCTGGGCATGCTCCATCCCTGGTTTTCATTTGAATCAGCAGGCAAAACTGATGAGAAAGCCGGGACCATTGGATTTGCACCAAGGAGGGGAGCGCTAGCCAGCTGGAGAAGGGCCTGGGCTGTGCGATTGGTTTGTTCCTTGAGGCCACCTGCCTTGGCGGGATTACAGGTGTACGCTAGGCTGTCTTTGTGCTTCTTTGTGAGGCTGGGGCTTTGTATTTCTCTCAACGCGTCTCCATCTGTGTATGTGCGCGCGTGTGTGTCATGTGTGCATGTTGTGAGCAAATGTGTGCATTTAGCCACTAAGGCAGGAGATAAACAGCACACAAGATTGGAAGGAGAAGCTGTGTATTTGGAATATGCAAGTTCTAAAATGATGAGAAATTGAGGAAGGCTGTGCAACTGAAGGATGGGTACGGGTAAACTGAGTTGCCAGGGAGTCTTACTGCAAAGGAGGAAATTGGAGAAGAGAGAGAGAGAGATTGGTACACTGTATTGCAGCAAAGCCTATGGCTTTCCAGATGTTGTCAGACTCCAACTCAGTTCCGGCCAGCACAGCCAATGCTCAGGGATGATGGGAGTTGTAGCCTGGCAATATGTGGAGGGCTGCAGGTTCCCTATCTCTGCCCTACTGGGAATGAGAGCAACACATTTCATGGATCTTTTCTAGTTCTCTCTTCTAGCTTCATTAGGCCCACAATGTGCCCATTAAACACCTTGCCGAACTGCAAGGCACCTCCATCTGCTACATCCAGGCAACAGACTTGAATTATCTCCACCTGAACTGCCTGCTCTGCTCCTGACTTCCCCATTTCCCCCTTTCCTCCCTGTTTCTAAGCTCTATGGGGTTGCTGTGTCCCGTCCTCTTCTCCACTGTTAATGATTCACCTTGATGACAATTAGCAGCTGAAATGAGGCAATTGCGTGCCAGCCCATCCTGGCAGCCTGGGTGCAGCTGCCTGCCAAGGCCACCTTCTCTTTCAGTTATTTATCCCCAGACCTCTCCCCAAAGCAACCGCTAAATGCAAGACCCTCTGGAAATAAAGCATCTCAGTTCTTTTCGAGAGGTACATGTGGCTGCATCCACAAGAGACCTTTAAAGCACATTCAAAGCAGATTCCTCCCACCACCAAAAGAGATCCAGGGGACAGAATTTTTTTAACGGTATTTGGAATTGTAGGTCTTTGATGGGTAAAAAATGCTTCCCAATATTTTGGGGGAGAGATGTGTTCTGAATATTCTTTGAAGGTCTGGTATGTACACAGCTACAGAGGGATCTCTCTCTCTGCTAGCCTAATCAATGTGGGCTAATCAACGTGGGGTTTTTTGGGAGGGGATTGTTGCCTTCCATTACCCCAAGAACAGCCAACAGAGGCGCTGCATCTTCTGATGCTGATATTCTACTTGGGGCAAGCTTCTGAGCCATGTTGACATGAGAAAGCCCCCACACTGAAAAACTCACAACTAAGGCCTGTAGGACTTCGCACACGGTCTCTGATATAAAAACACCATGGAGATCTCAGAACCCAGAGGGCCTATTTTTGTGCTACTGAGCAGTGGAGGGAGGAAAGCCACAACAACTTCTAGAAACTCAAAGCTGCAGTTCATGTCAGCTGGGCCTGAGTTATGAGGCTCTCCGTTTGAAAACATTACTCCAGGGATGGGGAACTTGTGGCCTTCCAGATGCCATTGGACTGCATCTCCCATCAGCCCTAGACTGCATTGGCCAATGGTGTGGATGATGGGATTTGTAGTCCAGCAACGTCTGAAGAAGCACAGGTTCCTCACCCCTGCTTATCTTCCTAGTGAGTGTGTTATGTTTTGCAACCTAGCAGGAAAATTAAATGCAATGAAGAGTCGTCATTCACACGTTCACATATTGTCAGTGGTTGGGGAACCCAATGGCTCGTTTCAAAAGGGAAAGGAGCATATGGGAGAGAGACATTGACTCCTCCTCCCTCTTATGCTTTACTCCCCCCCCTCTTACTCAAAGCACTTTTCTCACATCCTGGCCTTTTAGATATAATCTGCTGCCTTGAGCAATGATGATTTGAGGGGAGGTAAGGAGGTAAGAGGAGGGAAGCTTCAGCACTTCTCTCTCATGTGCTCCCTGGGGAAAAAAAAACTTGATATGTGAACTGGAGGATAAGAAACAGATCCATGTCTGCCACCATCCCATCTAATTTGAGCCTAAGAAGACAGGCAGGACAGAAAGGCACATTCACCTTTAGGTGGTGACAAGTAGGCGTTTTGTATGGGAATGAAGGAGATTTAGAATCTCCTGTCCTTCCACGCCCCAGAGTTCATTACTGCTTTTCTCAAAAGACAACATTTTGGATTCTTTTGACCAAACATTCTGCAGGCAGTTTTGGTGCCCTTATTTTATATAGCCAGGGTTGTATGTACTTTGCAATTCTGTGCAACTGCAGGTAAAATGTGATACTGGGTGTGAAATTCAGGTGCCCTGAACATACTGATGTTTCACTTCCCTGGAATCAAGTTTCTAGTCCTTGTAGGTTCAAAGACGGGCTTGAGAAGTGGTGTGAGCATTGCTTGGTGGAACCAGCTTTGTTTACACTAGTTGCAGGTTGGCATGAGACTGGAAGTACCTTGGCAAACTGGCTTCTATCCCTAGCTTCTAACCACCTCTCTACAAACATAAAGGAGGTGCCATTCCCAACAGAAGGGGAACATGGTCCTTTGTTTTTTGTTCATGAGTGATGCCACTGGGGATAACTATGGGAACCTGCGGCTCACTTCCTCTGCAAAGGAAGGTGCTTCCCAGGGACATCTGTCTGAATTAAACAGTCCTGTTCCTGAGGCTGGTGAAATATGACTTCTCTTCTGGTTATGGTGCTGTTGTTTTTAAAAAAGAGGAGCTAAAAAGACAAGGGCAAAAGGACACAGTGCAGTGTGAAAGGAGGCAGGAGGGTAAAAGTGGAGGGCCGTGCAGATATTATAGATCTCCAAAGGCACGGGGTCTGTCCCAGCAGCTGGGACTAGGAGGAATGCTTCAAATTATCGGAGCCCATTAGCCTCCAACTGCTCAGCCAGCCCTTTGGTACCTCTCAATAATCTGTGCTCGGCTATAAGAAACCTAATGGTGATTAATGGGGGGAGAGATGGCGGGTCGCTCCAGGAATTATTAAAAGGCCTGATAAATAGTCTCTGTGCCCCAGCGCTAATGACTGCTATTTGATGAAGGGCTGTGTTTTCAGTGCTTCGCCGTGCCCAGAGGCTAGAAACTGATCTGAATGATGCACAGGGAAAAGAACTCAACCCTGACTGTTGTGCCACGAAGGCAAACATTCAAGCAACCAAGTGCATGTTGGCTCCTGTTAAATAATACAGATTTATATATTTTTAAAGAAAGGCTCATAGGGGCTTTTTAATACTGAACAACCTTGTGGCACAAATGGTTAGTGTTACTGCTCCAATTGGAGTAAAGAACATCACTCTGTGTTCTGAGAACAGCCTTTGCCATCTTGGTGTCCTCTGGATGTTTTGGCACTGGCTGATGGGAGTTGCAGTCCAAAATATCCAGTGGGAACCAAGATGACACAACGGCTGTTCTCACAGCTTCCTTTAACCTCATTCAGCTTCATGCACAGATCTGGCCAGATCACCATTCAAATGCACTGACAGCAGCACCATGACAAATGTATGGGCAGATGCCAAGACCAGAGAGTTAATATGAGCCACCTGTGGGACTGGAGTCAGGTCCCACTGCTGACCCAAGAGCATTTGTTGTGATTCCACACCAGCCTTGGTATCTTAGAGCAGGTCCACATAGTTTCAAGCTGTCAACAGCTTTTCCAGCAAAAGTGCCAAAGAGAGTGAAAAGCTTGTTTTTCCCTCAGCTGACTTTTTCCATACTATGCAGTGACAAGTGCTTGATTGCTGTGACATGCACAGATGACAGGAAGCAGCAAACAATCCAGTTCCCTGGCATGACACCTTGTACACAAGTAGCTTGTAACATAGACACTGCTATGTCCATGTTTTACAGCCTCTAAAGGTAAAGGTAAAGGTACCCCTGCCCATACGGGCCAGTCGTGTCCGACTCTAGGGTTGCATGCTCATCTCGCTCTAGAGGCCGTGAGCCAGCGCCGTCCGAAGACACTTCCGGGTCACGTGGCCAGCGTGACGAAGCTGCAGCTGGCGAGCCAGCACCAGCGCAGCACATGGAAACGCCGTTTACCTTCCCGCTATAAAGCGGTCCCTATTTATCTACTTGCACTTAAGTGTGCTTTCGAACTGCTAGGTGGGCAGGAGCTGGGACCGAACGACGGGAGCTCACCCCGCCGCGGGGATTCGAACCGCCGACCATACGATCAGCAAGTCCTAGGCACTGAGGTTTTACCCACAGCGCCACCCGCGTCCCTCTACTGGTAGTTTTTAGCCTTACTAAAAACTAACTACTAAAAACTAACTAACTGGTAGTTTTTAGCCTTATTCTAGCATTCTGAGCCCCTCTCATAATACAAGAGAGTGGAGACAACCACATCTTCCATGAGTTGGGGGCATAACTTCTGAAGAAACTGAGCCTTTGGCATCATCGGCCCAGCCCTGTGGAATACTTTGCCAAGAGAAATTCAGCAGGCTTCTTCTCTTTTGACTTTTAAATGCCTGCTGAAAACTTTTCTATTCTACCAGGCTTATGCAGGTAATTAAGGACAAAACTTCCCACAATGGTTATCTGATTTCCAATTTTAACTTCTGTATATGGTTTCCATTGCGTGGTTTTGTGTACAGTTGTTGTGAACCACTTTGATATTTTCATTATGAATTAGTGGTGATACGGAAGGGGGGGGCATGTCTTCTTCACCTTCTTCTTCGCTACAATATATCAATTTATTTCCAATTGTCAATGTCAAAAGGGACTAAAATCTATAAAATTCATAGAAAATCAACGTGCCAGTTTGCTCTGATCAGCCTTTCCTCCAGGCAATGTCAGGTGCCAGACTATGCATATTTGAGACCATTGTTTTCTCATCCCCAGGAAGTGTTTATCTGTGCATATCTCCAGCTCTGCATATTCCCCCCTCCCTCCTCCTTATGTTAATCCGGTGTAGCTCTGCATATTCCCCCCTCCCTCCTCCATATGTTAATCTGTGTAACCCAACCTCCCTTTAATATATTCATGATGTAATCTGTGTAACCAAACCTCTCTTTAATGTATTCATGACGTGTTTTGCACTGTATTCTGGGACATGGAGGGAGTTTCAAAAACTCATGTCACCCCTTTCTCACGGTTCAATCTCGTCTTGAACCTGTTGGCCAATAAACTTGGATCTTCTGCAGTTTGCTCCTGTCTCCGGCTGAGCTCATTTTCCTCCGCAGGGACCCACGGACTGAGTCCGATGAGCTGGGTGGCAGAGCAGCCTCGCACCCAGATTTTAGCCGTAACAGTGGTATAGAAATATTTTTAATAAAACAAGAGGGGAGCCTGCTGTGCTCATGTAGCCCCCCCCCTGCATGATTTAGAACATTGGAAGATCAGGGCAAAAAGTTATCCATCCAATTTGTGACAGTGATGGTGTGTGCGAAGCTACTGTGCTTGTGCTTATGTTTCTCCCTCACGGCATGTTGTGGACTACAGCTCCCAACAATCTTTGATTGCTGACCATGTTGACTGGGATTGATGGGACTTGTAGCTCTCTGCATCTGGAGGGTAACACCGTGTTGGCCACCCCTGGCACGAGTGCTTCAGAATGCAAAGTAGAGCTGCAGGATATTTTAACTGCATCTGTTTTATAAAAAAAGAAGTTATGTGTAAAGTAGCTTAGCTCTATATTTGGGCACTCAAAAACACGCAGCAATAATTGCACGAGGGAGAAGAGTGGGGCCCCGCTCCCTCCACCTTTCCACCCTGCACTGCCCCTCCTCAATACTGCCCATGGGCTGAGCAGGGCAGCCAGCTGAACATACATAGGCTGTCCCTGTGAGCTTGAATCCTGAGCATTCAGTAGCCTGCCCTACTGCAAAATGACCACAACAGCACTGGGGAGGAGCTGGAGGAGTGTGCATTAGCGAGGATGGAAATATGGTTTCACTCACTTTCCTCACATAATTATTGCTGCTTATTTTTAACCCCTAAATTGGGCTTAAGTTTAGAGATTTGGAGCAAGCTGTGATGTATGCAAACCAATGACATGTCTCCAAAAGCCCGGAAGCCCTCCTGAGTAGGAAAGTATCACAGAATTATAGCGTTGGAAGGGACCCCGAGGGAACCCTCTGCCATGCAGGAAACATTAAATTACCATCCATCTCCATGACCACAACCCAGACTGCTCAGATGGAGGTTGGGAATTCACTAAGTAATTTTCCATTTCTCCCCAGGCATCTGCACCAGCAATGCAAACACAGCACAAATTCTATTCTATGGTCCAGAGAGTCTGACCGCTTTTGTCCCTAGTTCCAAAGGAGGAGAATTTAGATCAACAGGGGTGGAATGTATTTGGTCTGCAGTCAGAAACTTGGCTTGAAATCTGTCCCCCAGAGAGTGAAACAAAGCAAAACTTATCCAAAGACACTTGCAGGTGGAGCCAGGCTAAGTGCCAAGTTTCCCTGTTAGCCGAGAGAGGCAGATCTGCTGTGACAGCAAGTGAGAATGGAAAGCTTCCCTAGTCTGATCCAGCATCCACCAATCTGGGACATAAGCCTCATTTGCTTTTCTGGCATTAGATCAAGAGAAAAGAATGAAAGCCCCAATGAATAACCCAAAAGTAGGGGCTCTCTGTTCCTCATTAAGGTAGCCTTAGGGTAAGACACAGGCTGGCAAAAGTTCAGAGTTACATTCCCATTGCAGATGGAAGCCAATGGGCTTTCGTCAAAGTTGGTTAGTGGGTATTAAAACCTAATTGATCAAAGGAATAAAATGTGTCAGTTCAAAACAGTGTGAAGGAACAGGGAGGGGTCTCTTGCTTTTGATCCCACCCTGTCTCTTGCTTAGAACATGAGGCTCTCCATTCTCTCTTCAATGGACGCCAAAAAAGAAATACTTCATCAGTTTTAATGAGAGTACAATACTTATACCTGGGTCTGCCAATTAATTAACAGAGTTCAGGGACAGAAGATCAATGCTCCAGTGCTATTCCCTATGGAACTGGGCTGTCCCTAGAATCAAAGCCCCTCTGATGGTGGCTGGCTATTCAACTCTGCCTGCAACTTCTGCATTAGACCACCCTTCCTATTTAACTATAAATCAAAAACATTTAATGAGCAGAGCAAAAGGCTCTTTATCATGCTTATCATGCTTATTGGTCTTGACTGGGCAGCTTCAAAGACTAGCCCTAGATATGGCTACCATAGAAATCCAGTTGACTACATTTACTTATCTGAAATTCTTGACCATCCAAGCTCAGTCTGGGTCTTCCTTGTATCAGCATCCTAGCATACCAAAGAAGTCCTATGTAAAAAACATTATTGTTTGTGCAAACTGATTCTCTTGCCTACAGACCTGAAAACACTGCATTGTCAAATGTGAATAAGCTTTGCTGTTGGAGGTGAAGTATGGAAATCACTTTACAGTCTTAACACCAGATATCCTTTGTAGGTTAACAATACCTAGCTCTTATCACAGGCTTATTCCTCTCATCAGTCTGAACAGCATCATAGAAAGTCCATGTTCAACAAGCATGTGCTTAGTTGTTCAAACTATACAGCAGCTTTTGGTGATCAGCAAGTTGTTTAACAACAGCAACAACTAAAAGCTTCTCTTTCTTGGGCTGCTTAAAGGAAGAACGGTTTGGAGGAAGAGCCGAAGTGGAGCTCCTTAGGCAAGCTCAGTGCTGGCACTGGAAATGAACTCCTGGTTTGTAGTACAGAGGCACCCTGCTCTTCAATTCTAGGTGTATAAGTTTATGCCTACACCATGAAACACTGTTTTGCACCTGGCTCCAGTTGGTAGATGTCAGGATTCTAAATAAAAAACAAAAGAGATCCTGCAAGCCTGAAGTTTGTTCTCCCTTGCATTATACAACGTGGAGGGAAAGTTGAGTGGTGTTAGATTCCAAGCCTACTGGGCTCACATCATGGACATGAACAATTTTGAAAAACCAATTCACAGACAACTCACTCTGATTATATATATATAAAAAATTCACTTAAATCAAACTGGAAACAATTCAGTCTGATTAAGCCAAAATTGTTCCAGAAATACAAAGTGTACATGGCCAGCACCCACAACAGATCAGGCATTGAACAAGCAACTTCTATGGGGACTCAATAGGTGCTCAATAGGGAATTGTTATCCTAGTGAAGATCTGGAAGAGGCTGGGAGACTTATATCCTCAATGCCAGGTGCTTCCTTTACTAGTCATTTTGGTGATGGATCTGGGGGTCTCAAATTTCAGCGATGCCCAATGCAACGCCAAAATTCAGCACCCTTCCTCTTCCCATGCTCCATTCTCAATCATAGTTGTGGCGTCTCCCATCATGCCCCCCTCAGGTTTCTTTCTGGAGATTGGGATGTCTGTGCATGCTGCTGTTGCGTCTCCTTGCCAGGGGCACTAGGGAGCCTAGGTATGCCTCTGACAAGAACACCCCTGCTAATAAAGCCTCCTGGCAGTTAAATGAATATTCCTACGAAGGACTGCATCAAGAGGCCCAGGGGAGACAAGAGACTAGGTACTTTGAGCTGCCTTATGATTACAATGGACTTTTCCAGCTCCCCACATCTCCTGGGGTACTCTTCTACATCTCTTCCTCAGAGGAGGTCTCCCTGGTGTCTTAGTTGGGCAGGATCCTGCCATACAGATACCCATGCATAATATAAAATGGCAAAGCTTATTTCATGCAAAAATGCACGAATAGAAATAATTTTGCCTCTTTAAGTTGCACCATGGAGTTACTTATGGATGACTCAAAGATTATGGCCTCTATGTGAAGGTCACCAAGTTTGCTTCTCTGGGGCAAAGCTTGTAGTCTCCAAAGCTGTGTTGCATATTCCTGGTGCTTGCTGATACTAGTTTGGGGGCTCTCCCTCACATGTAATATGACTAGCTGGAAGTGGCTATTGACAATTCTTCATGTAGGGTCTTCAATCAGAGCAGCAGGACTGGAAGGGAGCTACACCTTGTGCTCTAATGCAGGACACTCAACAAATCAACTACTCCACCAACATTGTGCCTAGTGAACAACATGAATCACTTGAAAGGCACCTGCAGAACACACAGCTCTAGAAGAATTGAGAAATGAGACCAACATTTGGGGGAAGGCAACCTCCCCCCACAACCAAAGCCACAAATAATTTCCTCCTTACTGAAAATCTCCAGGGTCGCTAGCCAGTTTTAGAAAGGGCAATCAACTCCCACCAATCCTGCTCAAGGGACAATTTTATTTATTACATAAAATTTATATAATGCTTGATTGTAGAAAAAAACTTCCAAGTGATTTTGGTACAAGGTCAAAACCATACAGCATCCCTAGCTTTTGATGGTCCATAGGAAATGGGAAACATTTCAGAAAGGAAGAATAAGTCTGGGGCAAACCAGTCAGATGGGCAGCATATAAATAATAACATCATTATTTTTACTACTCCGGGATAACTGAGGCACCAGAACAAAACAATAAAGCAAGTGAATCCTCATTTCCATGATTGTCCTAGAGAGAGATTATAGACTTCAGGGCTATGGTGTAATTTGCTGTTTTTTAAATTGCCCATTCAGACTCTTCAGCATGAAAGTTGATCTTTATTAAACAGGTACTAATCTTTACATGATGCCCTATATGTCTGGGTGGGTGAGTATCTTTACAGTGCTCCTTTCATTTCACTGATCATCCAGTATCAGGATTTTTTAAAAAATATATGGATCAAGCCATGCTGAATATGCTCATTTTCACTTATCACACGAACAGACACTGGTAGACAGTGGAACCAGTTCCTTTTCCTGATATTGCATGGGCCCAGCTACTTCTGAAACCCACTGAAAATAAGTTCTAGATTCAGGTAGGTAGCTGTGTTGGTTTGACACAGTCGAAATATATAAAAAAATTATCCAGTAGCACCTTAGAGACAAACTAAGTTTGTTTTTGGTATAAGCTTTCATGTGCATGCACACTTCTTCAGATACGTGCATGCACACAAAAGCTTATACCAAGAACAAACTTAGCAGGTCTCTAAGGTGCTACTGAAAATAACTTGACACCTTTTTTTTTTTTGCACTCCAGTAAAATGACTGGTGGACAAATGCATTTATACTGTAAATACTCAATTTATAAATACTAAACATACTCTATTCCCTCAACAATTTCTCATAAGGCTTAGTTTCCAGACCCTTGATCATTTTGGTTGTCCTCCTCTGCACATGTTGCAGCTTGTCAATATCCTTCTTAAATTGTGGTACCCAGAACTGGACACAGTATTCCAGGTGTGGTCTGACCAAGGCATAATAGAGCGGAACTATTACTTCCCCTGATCTGGACAATATACTTCTGTTGATGCAGCCTAGAATGGCATTAGCCTTTTTTTGCTGCTGCATCACACTGTTGACTCAGTTAAGCTTGAGGTTTACTAAGACCCCTAGATCCTTTTCACATGTGCTACTGATGAGCAAGGTGTCCCCCAAGCCAAGCCAAACCAAACGAAAATGTACAGGGAAAGTTTGTTCTAATCTTCAGCCATTTTTTTTGGTACTTCTACAACCATCTTCAGCCAAAATTTCTCTCCTCCTCCTACTTATGCCTTTTTAGAGTGCAATCACAGCCCCTCTTAGGCTCTTTTCGCTATACCAAGGTATTTTTGTTGTTGTTGAGTGCCGGCAAATAGCTCTTGGAAATGTAATCAGGCTTGTAATGTTGGGGATAGATAACCTCACACTGAACTCAGCACAAGTGCTTGTGACCTCTCCGTGGCAAATATTTGCACTTGTCACACAGGAGATTACAGGGATGCAGGAAGGATCAACCACACAATGCAAACAGCCTGTTGGCTTCAAATTAAGCTCTGAGTTCTTAAGGAGCCCTTGGGGGCTTCTACCTGTTCATATTTAAGCCTGCTGGAGCATTCTAAAGTTTCTAATAGACTTAGGAAACTTTGGTATTAAAGGAATTGCTTTCGTATATTTTATAAACAACAACAACAACATACACCATTAAGATTCTGTTGGACTTCGCTGTGGAACTGTCTCATCCTCAGGCAGCTCAAGAGGCTTGGAGTGAGTGGGAGAGGAAAGGTTAATAGTGCAGAACAAACTACACTGATGAGCTGAAAGGAGATGGCTGGTTGATAGAGCACTATTCTTGAAAACTCTTCATTCCAAGTTTTTAAAAAGGTAAAGGGACCCCTGACCATTAGGTCCAGTAGCGGACAACTCTGGGGTTGTGGTGCTCATCTTGCTTTATTGGCCGAGGGAGCCGGCATACAGCTTCTGGGTCATGTGGCCAGCATGACTAAGCCGCTTCTGGCGAACCAGAGCAGTGCACGGAAACGCCGTTTACCTTCCCGCCAGAGCAGTACCTATTTATCTACTTGTACTTTGACATGCTTTCGAA
The DNA here is from genome assembly GCF_964234715.1 of Podarcis melisellensis. Taxonomy (NCBI): domain Eukaryota; kingdom Metazoa; phylum Chordata; class Lepidosauria; order Squamata; family Lacertidae; genus Podarcis; species Podarcis melisellensis. The sequence goes on along the minus strand of NC_138529.1, from coordinate 66,460,478 downwards.
CTGCTAGGTTGGCAGGAACAGGGACTGAGCAATGGGAGCTCCCCCCATTGTGGGGATTCGAACCACTGACCACCTGATCGGCAACCCTAGGCTCAGTGGTTTAGACCACAGCGCCACCCGCGTCCCTTTAGCCAAGTTTTTAGTACTCAGCATAGAGGAAAATGGTGCTGTGTTTGTACTAATAGGCAAGGAGAGAGGGGGTGAAATTCAATGCAAGAGTTAACCTCAGTAGTCAGCCCATCATACTGTCAGATCAAAAGGCTGAAAGGGAAATTTATACATGTAATATTTGGCAATATTAATATTTGGTCTCAGAGGGACTGACATTGGGATAACTGGCAAGACTCCTATGCAGGTAGCTTACAATGCCAGACTACCTTAGTTGCAGCAGGCACACTGATAAATTCAGCAGTTTACCTCTCTGTAAATACTTCCTGGCAGTTCCTTTATGACAGTTTTTAATCTGGTCACAGCATAATCCTTGTTCACCCAAGTTACATCTGCACAGACTGCACCAGCAAGCTCCATTGTTTGTGAAGAACCACACCCAGATCAGTCTCAAAAACAGTTCTTAATGGGTTCATAGCAGCATGGGAAGCATGAAGGGGTGTGAGTATCACCTACTGGTCCTTCTTCAGAAGTAGGTACCTCCTGTGTACAGTTCTGGTCACCTCACCTCAAAAAATGATACTAACTGTGATAGCTATGCTCAGCAGCCATAGCCGGAGGCAGCAGTGTTCCTAATACCAGTTGCTGGAGTCTACAGGAGGGGAGAGTGCTGTTGTGCTCTGATTCTGCTTGTTGGTCACAATGACTCATCTAGCCCAGCATCCTGGGGTCATTGGCCTGATCCAGCAGGCTGGTCTGATGTTCTGCTTGTTGCACATAGATCCCAACTATGCTGGTGCTGATGGTAGAACCTTGAATAGATTCTTCTGCATATCTGTGAGAGAAAACCTGTGTTTTTGTCTTTGGATCACTGACCAATTTAAGATGGGGGAAAAGGTAGAGAAAACACACAACCATTATTTAAGGCTGAGAGAACCTTTCCTAGATATTAGCAGCTGCAGCCCAAAATCCCAGAGTGATCTCCAAATGCCAGCTTGCACAGTATTTCTGAGATTGCTTTCAGGTTATTAAAGATGTTTGACACTTCATCGATTTCTGGTTAGTTTGACAGTGTAAGAGTTTGACAGGTCTAATACGAAGTAAGTCTGAGAAGGAATCAGGGCCTTTGTATAAAGAAGACAGTAAGGAGGGTTGGGTGAGCTGTAACTCACTGGTAGTGTATATGCTTGGCAACCTGTAGAATCTGGCATTAATTGGAGTTCCAGCAAGCTGCTGCCAGTCATGGTCATTGGTCTGGACAGAGTATTGGTCTGAGTCAGGGTAAGGCATACCAGTCAATCTGTAAACAAAGGGCTACACTCTAGCAATTTTCTTAGCAAGGCATCAAGGAGATTTCTTCGTATAGCAGAATTTTAACAACTCTGGAGTCCAGCTGGGCCATTGCAGACCAGAGTTGTCCTTGGCAGACTCCCTTGGAAGCTGATTTGTTTTTCAGACTGCTGGTTCCAAGAATTGGCTTCCAACCTTCTGTTTGATAGACTTAGATGGTTCTGACAAAGTGAGGGGTGCAGAATAGGTAATATTAAAAAGCAATTCATGGAGGGCTTGGGAGCAATCCTAAGAGAATCAAAGGCAAACCTCACCCCCTCCATGTAGTAGAAAAACTGCTCTTCAATAAATGGGCATTACGAAAACCACTTACAGGTCTTTGCTGTGTGTCTGTGTGATGCTGCTGGAATGCACATCGTGCCTTGCCTTGGAATGCACCTGCTTTATTTGGGGTTCTGAGCACAACAAGCCTTGGAAGGTATTGCAAACTGGGCAATCTACATGAAGATTAACAGCCACACTCCCTCAACTAGTTTATAGCAACTGACCACAGCTTGGATCACAAACATGCCTGTAGCCTTTAGACAGCTATTTAAAAATGATGCCATATATATATGAATTAAAAATCAATGCAAACTGCTACCTTGAAAGACAGAACATTTCTGAAGTGTTCATCAGGCTCAGGCAGGTACCTGCAGTTAGATGCAATTGCTTTACAATCTGTAAGAAAATGGAATGGCAACCAGGAGGCAAGGGAAACATAAATCTATTCCCCCCACTTTCCCCACACCTGTCCTATGGTTCAATCAAAGTTATCATCACATCAGATCTGCTGACTTGCAGTTTAGAAGCTACAAGTCAATGAGAATGCTGTCTAGTGCTGTCCAGGGTGCAGAATAAGTGATTGGTGTTTTCAAAAGTTAAAAAAAACAACAACCCTTAGCCTTTATGAAAAACCTCTTCTTGTAAATACAGTATAAATAATCCATGCAGTACCTGAAAACACACACACTACCACCTCCCTCCCCTTCCCTAAAAATGCTGTCTTGCAGCATTTACAAATCTTACAAGGAGAAGTGGAACAATCTGTTTGCTGGTTGAAGTGCATCTGTAGTTAAAGTACATAGTAGAAAACAATGTTTTCTTGACTATTAGAAGAAATCCACAGATAGCAGAAAAGGAGATATACTTGGTTAAACTACTTTGAAAGAACAGTAGTGAGATGGATTAACAACAGCCCCCCTCCCCCCATATTGGAATGAAATTGCATTGCAGGGGTCCTTGAGGTGGGGGGTATATTATTTGTGTGTGCAAGAACCACAAATTTAACCGGGCAAGTGCATCAGAACATCACTGTATGTGATGATGGACATATATATCTTTCAGTGTAAGCCACCTCAAAACGGATATTGAAAAACTGGAGGGGTCTCAGAGCAAAGTGATGAAAATGATTAAGGGCCTAGAGAAAGTCTTATATAAAGAGGAGCTGAAAAAAGAGAGATTGCTTCCCTTACAGAGGAAATAAATAAGATGGGCTACTATGATACAAGTTGAGAAACTAATGAATGGTGCAGAAGAGGCAGGAGGCGGAGAGGCATTGTTCTCACAATCTCATAATAATCATGATATATTGCATTTTTCAAGCACTGTTTTGTTTGTAAGAGATTCAGGGAGTATTTATTGATGAGTGGATAAATAAATTCAGTAAAACTGATGTTGAGCAGCAACGAAGAGATTAATAGGACTGACAGCTCTCAGTTCTAACCTGGCAAAAGTAAAAGTTTTTTGAGATATGCCATTGCTGGTGGAACTCACTGCCTTTTGATGCTACTAAAGACAGCATTTCAGAATGACAAGACCATCTATTACTATAATAGACAAAGGTGTGACAGTTTTATTCATTTGCTCATTCATTCATGGTTTGTAATAGTAAATCATAACACTGGCAGAACATGCAATAAAAATACAGAAGGGGGGGGGGAGACCAAACATCTGCTTATATCCCGCCATTTAAAAAGCCACTTCAGATTTGAAGGTCTTCTATAACTCCTTGAAAATACTCCTTGAAAACACTAAAGCTTCTCTCTGGTTTGCATGACCTGCACCTTTCCCTCTTCCCTCTGCTTAATGTGCTTTGCAAGAGGGTTAGTTAACCCTATGAATTTTAAAATATTGCTTCCGATGCAGTACATAATGGTGGGGGCTCTGGGGTGGGATCAAAAAATCAAGATATTATGGACATGTGATTTCTCCTTACACTGCTCCCCAATTCAGCCCATGGTGTATGTGGATACAAAATGGAACTGACCTGAAAATAGTACAATATTATTCATTTCTTCTGATTTAAATAACATTTGGAGATTTCCTCCCCATAGATGAAATATTCCTCCCACTTTCTTTAGAGCTTCTTTAAGTGTTGATGACTGTCACAAAAGATTGAGCTAGATGAGCTACAGTGGCTGATTCAGTCTTTCAATTTCTCATTTCTGGTCTATGGATCTCCTAATAACGCAGCTAATGGCTTTTTATGATATAGTTTGAAAACCACTTTATTTTAGGGTGGTCATCTCAGAAATGGGGCTTTTTTTTGTACAAAGAACTCAAGAAGAGAAGGAGTGACTATTTTGCTTCCAGCCCTGCCTGAATCTGCTGGAGTGATAAGGTATTTGGGAACCAGGAGACTTGGATTCAAGGTCCACAAAATCTGCTTCTGTAAAAAAAGCTATTTAGCAACCAACATTAGATAATTAACTATAAAGACAAGCTGAAGGTTTTGTTTTTAAAATCAGGGTTATTGTGCACATTTTCTATGAGGCTACCAACTCTAAGGAAAACAGCTTCAGGAATATTATATGCCCAGTTCTCCATAGTGCAAATCTTTTTAGAAAATCAGTACAATGCTCTTGATGAAGGAAATAATGCCACACAGTTCTCTTGAATGGGGCAGGTTTACTCATTAATGAAAATAGGGGGTCTTTGTCCGTACATGCAAAACAGGGGTGGCTAACCCTGTGTCTCTCCAGATGTTTCCGGCTTCCAACTCCCTTCAGTCCCGGCCCACATGGCGAATAGTCAAGAATGATGGGAGGTATAGTCCAACAACATCTAGGAGGGCAAAAGGCTAATCATCACTGAAAGGAATGCAGATGTGGATTGGTTAAGAACATAAAAGATGAGCCCTGCAGGATTAGATTAAGGGCCCATCTAGTTCAGCATCCCACTTTCTACAGTGGCTGAGCAATTGTCTCTGGGAACCAAAAACCAGGGTTTGAAGGCGACAACTCATCTCCTGCTGTCACTCCTCAGCAACTAGAACTCTGAGATATACTTCTAGTGGACTTCCGGGGTGGCCACTAATGGAGACAAAGTGAGAACTTTAACCTCCGGGAAAGCTTAATCGTCAAGAGGGTATTGCAAAGAGCACAAGGGCGCTGTGCACCCCAAAAGAAGCCCAAAAGGGGATTTTGGGTGCAGAGCTTCGGCAGCGCAATTTGTGGGCTCTCCTGTCTTCCCCACCATGCCACTTCCTGGCTTTGCCACAAACGTGATGTGGAACCAGGGGACAATCACAGAGGTGGCCCTACTATAAGGTAGTAAGGTCCCGTAAGGTGGGGCAGCTGTCTCAGGGAGATGTTGGGTGAGACTAAAGAGTGGCAGGTGCAGGGAGATATCTGACCCATGGAGATCCACCAGGAAACTCTATTGCACAAGCCTCACTGATATGAGGTATGTAAACAAATAAGAAGTACTCTTGTGTGGGGCCCATTCCATGAAGCCTGTACGGGAGAACTCCTTGGGGACTGTGCTCCATATTCATTTGTGACTGGGAGGGCATGGCTCTTTGGATTTCCCACCTCAGGCAGCAAAATCCCTTGGGGGCAGCCCTGTAACCTATCCCAATGCTCCAGATGTGGAGCAGGGAAGACCCATCACTGCCATGAACAGATGAATGATCACAAGCCATTCAGGTAGCACAATCACAGGTGGCCAGGAGGAATATTATAACAAAAAGGCATGCTATTCATATATGCAGCATAGACAAGCTCCACTGCTCTCCAGTGGGCATGGATTCACCAGTCATACGACACCTAGAGACTGAGAGCTGGGTGGGCCGGCCTATCAGACAAAAGTGGTGTTGCAGAGGGGAAGAGTGGCCACTTTAGGATCTGGTCAGCTGGACCAAAGTGATTTCCCACCTGTGGCACAGAGCAAGGAATGGGGCTGTGCTTTTCATCCCTCCCCCACTGTCACATCATCCCACCACCCTAATAACCATGTTTTTGTTATTTGCCACCCTGGTCTTCTTTAGAAGGAAAGGTGGGATAGAGACTTTAATAACAATAATAGTAGTAATTTTTGTGCACCATTGTGTGGGTAGAAAGCTGAATGCATGAGCTCCTGCTTGTGAGTAGGACTTTGCACTATCAGGGCAACTGATTATTTGGGTGTCCTAATTGTTTGGAGCTGCTCCTTGTGAGCAGGCTTCCTGCTCACAAAACTGCATGCAACACATAGTTAAAAAGCACCAACATTGGAGCAGAGCTAAAAGGACACCCCTACTCCTTCCCGTACACCCAGGTAACATGTCAACAGAGCTACATATTGCTTCTTAAGACATGCCGCAAAAGCTATCTGTTGGGAAAGACAGCTTTTCAAATAGATACCAAAGCCATATCGCTCTTATGAGGCTGATGCCCCAGTAGAAAATCCCAGTCAAGGTCTCTGATTCTATCAAAATTGTATTATGGCATATGAGGGTAAATAGGAAATCAATGACTTTGTTTCCCTTTGACTTAAATTAAAGCAAAGAAGTGCAGCCATTGATGTAATGAAAAAGGGTCATGGCCAATCTAATAAGTGCCCAGAAGAGGAACATGGTTAGTGCCTCCTAATTAATCTAACTCCAGGATATTAAAAAAAAAGAAGCCCTCTCAAATCAGATTAAGGCTGCTCTGGGAAGGCCAGTGGCAAATATTTATTATTTAATATTCTGGTTATTGGAGCCTCAGGCTTACCGGGGGAAAACATCTTTCACTGGCTTCATTAAGTGCAAATGGGAAATTGTACTGAGCTAATTTCAGAGACTGATCTGGCAGCAGGGAAATGAGTAGGCACCACAGAAGCTCAGAAGGCTTGGGATTTGTAGAAGTGCAGAGAGAGGGAGTAGGCAACCTAGTCAAACATTCAAGGAATTCCAGCTTTTCTTGCCTACCCCAAAATTCATCACAGGAGGGTGGACAATGAAGGCACTCTATACTCTCCCATTACTTTTCCCATTTGTGCTGGGACCAAGGAACCAGAAGGTGGTTCTTTGTAGTAGCATATGGTTATCATTCGTTCAAGGTAAACCAGCCCTGACATTTTCTTCTAACCAGATCACTGCCACCCACAACCTTTTGTGAAGTACGTGCAATATTATTATCTTCAGTGTGCAGAAATAAAAATTAAGGTAAAAGGGTCATATTCCAGTAAATCCAAGGGTCAGCCTAGATCCTTGATGAGATGTGATTGTCCTATAGATTTCCTTTTCTCACCCCAATCACAATTTCTGGCAGACAGGTGCAACAGACAGGTGTTCTCATCCAAATTTTGCAAAGAAGAAATAGTCAGGGAAAACTTTCATCATATGCTTAGCATATGAGAGCATTCAGATCACCTCCCACACATTTGTCATAATCCTTACAAGGGCACTCTTTTAAGACCAGCCCTGTACCAGACACCTTACAGACTCAAACTAACAACCTGCTGGTCTGTAGTTTAATACCCAAGCCACTATACCACTCCGACTCAATACTAGGTGATGGAGAGAACTCAGGAGTAAAGTGTAAAAGGATGAGAAGCTCTGAGGGAACCGGGAGGCTTACATCTGACAGGCTAAAAATATGGAATATTGTCAGAACAAAAGGCACAAATGCTACTTTAATTATTTCAAATAAAAGCTGCTGCCTCTGTTTGATGCTGCAGGAAAGTGCCTCTAGTGTGCAAGCAGGGAAGTGCAGCCCGACAGAAAGGCAGAAATTAGTTCTTGTGAGTGTGGCTTAATATGCTGCAAAACCCATACATGGAATGTTTTTTTTAGTGCAATCAACATGCAACATGTATTGCTGGGTATACATAGGATTGCCATGTAGCTTGACAATTTTGTGTATACCCAGCAATTTACACAGTTATGGAACTGTACACGTGAAAGGTTGTGTTCAGCTCAGCGCTAAGGCTAAGGCTCCATCAGCACAGGATTTTCCTTGCATGACAGAGCCTCCCCCCATCTCTTATCCTTGGTTTTCCCCAACCATCCAGAACAGATTTGAGGGTGGGGTGAGGCACGCCTGGGGCTGGGTAAGAGATGGGGGAAATTCCCATCGCGGAATTTATTGGAGATCCTTGTGTTGTCTTCTGCTAACACAAAACTTTAGCTGAATATGGTCTGAAGTCTCTTCCCCTTCCACTGCCTCCCCAGTGGGTGATACTGCTTTCAGAGCAGTGAAAGAGTGAAGTTTTGAGGTCTCATAAGCAAAGGGCAGTTAACTGCATGCTCATGAGGGGTGTGCATACATGCGAATGAGAGTGGAACGTTTATGTGTGGGAGTCAACAAAGAAGCCTGTGTTTAGCAGGGTGGCTGTGAAATAATTAAGTAAAAAGCCCTTGTCTCAGCAGTAGGGTTGGTCACTAGGACAAAATGTAAATTTCAACGTGAAGTCTTCTGTTCACCACACAGCATCCTGTTCCTAGCCTGAAAACAATATGCAATTTGGAGGTGGTGGTTGCATGTATGACTCTTGATATAGTTACTTAAAAAAAAAAGCTCCCCCCCCCTTGTTAGAATATTCATAAAAAAACTTCTGGGTTTTCCCTAACCGGAAAGTACAAAAAAATGTATTTCTAGTGCAGACAATGTCACCCCCCCCTTGTTTTTTGTCTTTTGTAAGTGAAAATGAACAGGTTTGGTGAGGAGGTGGGAATGAAATAACGCTTCCTTTCTGAAAGATCCCAAAGGCAACTATTATTGTTTACTTATGTCTGAAGACAGCACCTTTCTACATGAAAATGTACATTTGCTTTCCCTTGTCCAGAGTTTTCTATAACTCTGAAAAGGTGGTTTACAGCAGAGAGCTGTGGAAACATATTTTCCGATGTGCCTGTGAAGGTACCAAGAAGGGAGGAAAAACGAGAGAGACTGACCCATGGGGTTTGCTGTTGGGAACACTCCCAAGTATATTTGCTACTCTGTTTGAAAATGCTTGGCCTCCAGTCAGTAAGAGGATTAGCCTGTTGGTGAGTAAACTGAGATGATGCTTCATGGAACTGGGGCCCACAGCGAAAGGCAGCATGGGATGGGAGCTCTCTGCAACCACTTTAAACACAGGCAGGTTAATCCACAAGCTGTGTGCAAGCACTGTGCACCAGCATCATGGGGCCCACCACCTGGGTGCCCAGAGCTTCCATTTGGCCTGCCTTATGCGTCTTGCATGCATTTTTGTGAGTGGTGTCCCTTGCTAATGTTTATGGATTTCTAAAGGAAAAAGAAAGAAAGAAAGAAAGAAAGAAAGAAAGAAAGAAAGAAAGAAAGAAAGAGCGGTGTCAGCTAAGAGGAAATGCACCCAATGCTCTTTAATTTCATGCTTTAGCTTTAACACAGCTGGGAGGGGGGCAGGGAGAAAGGACCTGGTGGACTTCATAAGCAGACTGTGAATGGGAAAGGGCCATAGCTCCATGGCAAAGCATCTGCTTTGCATGCAGAAGGTCCCTGGTTCAATCCCTGGCATCTCCAGGTAAGGCCGGGCAAAATTCCTACCTGAAAGACTGGAGAGCTGCTGCCAGTGAGTGTAGCAAGACTGAAACAGATGGACCAATGGCCTTGACTAAAGCAGTTTCCTATGTTTCTATGAAAGCAAAAGGGCAGCAACTGAGGAATCTCTTCCTGCTAGGGTAATTTGCCATCTATTCTGCTGTGAACCACCCAGAGATCTTCAGATGAAGGGGGGTATATACTTATTTAACAAATCATCATCACCAGCATCATCTGCTTATCAGTGTCTTCTTGGCAGCTACCCCCCCCCAATCCCCAGGTGTCATTGGGAGAACAGCAGAGGTTTGAACCCTGACAGTGTTGTACAGGGCTCATTGTCAGGTTCAGGCTTGAAAGGCAAATAATAAACTCAAGGCATGGGAAGCTAGACTTAGGTGTTAAGATAGGGGCAGTTAAGGTGAGGGACACACAGGAATATCAAGCTTGGAGCACTCAGAAGAACAGTGCCCTCCACATGCCTTATCTCTGCAGTCTTATCTCTTATCTCTAACTGTCCCTGCCTCCAAAGACTAATGAAGAGGAAAAGGCAGCCATCAAGCAGCACTGTCAGCTGGATGGATGGATGGATGGAAAAGGGGAAATTATGCAGCCGTGGAGAGTGACACTGTACTTCCAAAAGTTGGGCATGTGACCTTGAGGTGTACAAGAACTATCAGGCCTTTAGTGTCCAAATGATGGATTATGGGATGCCAGTGAAAGCAGACGAACATGACTGGGAAGAAAGGAATCATTAAGGCTTGCTTGTAAGTTCTGCATAGAGGGTATTTTATCTGCAAGGGATGCCTAACAAACAGGACGGCATCAGAGAGATATCAGCGCAGCATCCCATGGAACTTTCAGCTGCTGCTTCAAGGATGGGAGCAAGACAAAATGACTGGAGAACAGCTGGGTGCATTTCCCTCTGAGCTGGCCCTTAGCCTTCTCCCTAAGCTGCCTTGGAAAACGTAGCAGCATTGGAGACAGGACCAAAGCTAAACAACATTTGAGGCCAAGGAGTTCACCATTTCCTGTCTCAAACTGAGTTTTAAAAGCATCTGAGCTGTTAGACAGTTAAATTCCACTATTGGCCTGAAAAAATGCATGCCCTTTAATGTGTCTGCTTACAGATGAAGCTGCAAGGTAGAGCAGAACCATTATCTTTGGTTTACAGATGGAAAGCTGAGGATGGAAAGCCGAGGAACTGGCAGGTCTGTTTTCAAAGGCAAAGACTGCTTTCCAGTGCCTCCCTTCTTTTGGCTTGCAAAAGAGGGTGGCTTGCCAAAGATTCGGTCTTTTAAAAAAAATAAATCCGCTGCAAGCTACCAGGTTAGGTTCACATTTCTTGCCTGTCCAGATTTATTTAGGGTTGCCAGGAATGCAACAAAATCAGTCACTGTCTACTTGCAAATGTCAGGTTACACACCAGCCAACATTGAGGATGAACCAAGTGTGTGTGTGTGTGTTTGTGTGTGTGTGTGCAGTGCACCCCCCCAACTGGCATATTTGGCAGTGCGAGGCCTTGTGATAGGAGCTTCTAGGCAAGTCTTGAATCCTACTCTGTCTGCAGGCTCAATAAATCTCTTGGCCCTGCCCTTGATCAAACACAGAGGCTATGGCAGAGCTGCAAACATTGAATGAGATACCCCCAGGCAACATCACTGGGCAATCCTTTTTTTATCCAGGCACATGCTGAAATAAAATCCACTGCTGGTCCTTTCCCACTGGAAGCAGCCTCAGTTCTCACAAAGAATGTGAAAGTTGCATTCTTTACTACTACTACTACTACTACTAATTTCATGTCATTTCTTTATCACTTTATATTTTAAAGAAAAAACCCCTCAGAGAAGTTTACAACAAATTAAAACATCAAATAAAACAATCCAGAATCAAACATCAAATATAGAACATACATTCAAAGCAGCATAATTAACAGGGAACTAAAATACCACAGTAAAGTTTTCAAAACAAAACATTACAAAGGGGTCAACTATGGAATGCACATTTAATGTGGCCAAGTTAAAAAAAAAAGGTAAACCTTTCACTGGTTCAGGGGTGGTGGGAGTGGGCACAGCCTGTTCTATGAGCCATCCTTCCCCTCCCCCACAACATTTGCTGGGGTTTTTAATCCTGCGATTAAGAAACACAGTTTGCGATTGCCTCCCCCACCTTCTCCTGTGATCATTACTTATGGATTACCTGTTTTAAATGCAGTACAGGCAGGTTAATGAATTCCCCATGGTTTCCAGAGGGCTTGGGAATGAGACCCAGCACAGTGGGATAGAGTACCCAGATCCATGTGCCAAGGAAGCGTGAGAGATAAGTGAACCACCATGCCACAGATTGGCAAATGGGCAAGAGGGGAAAAGGAGGGCAGAAAGAAGCTGCAAGATGTTCATTAGCCATGATTATCCGGTGAGCCAAGTCAAGATGTAGGAACAGAGGGGCCCAGGGCAGGCTTTCAAAGAGAAGATTGTGATAGCAGGGCCAATGTACTCTGGATTGGATCATTGATGAAGGAACAGTCCAAGCTTTTGACTCTCAGACTGGGTTCATGGGAAGATGTTTCTCTTGAGGAAACAATCTCTACTGTTCTCAACATTTATATTTGTTTATAATAAACACTGACAAAATAGAAAGAATGACGACTCAGGTCAAAAGAACAGATTGCCACCCAAGTCAAGAGAGGGCTATTCTATATGATAGTTTTTACGGACTGAGGACCACATTCCCTCCTGCACAACCTCCAGTGGGGCCACATGCTGGGGGGGGGGGCACCAGAAGCAAAAATGGGCAGGGCAACAGGTGCACATTTCATGGTTATAAAGTAGGATAGTTTCGCACATACTCACACACCCCTTTTGTCCTCCATCGAGGCAAGAAACAGGCATGATCAGAATTCAAGGGTGCACTCAAGCCAGCCAGAAACAAGGAGTGTGCAGAGTAGGGCTGTTGATGAGTGTGGTCTGGGGAGCGGCCCAAGGGCCAGATAGTGAAGACTGGAGGGCAGTATTTGGTCCCCTGGGTCTGAGGTTCCCCACCCCTAGTTTGCAGGTTTGTCTGGCTATGTCAAGATTGAGATTCTCATGGCACCATCTGGCCCGAAATCTCCAAATGGTTAAATTCAGACTGCTTTATCAAGTTTGCACACAACATTAGAGCATAACCACATACCAACAGATGGCCCACCACACTGGCAAAATTCTAAAGGTAACTCAGCAAGGTAACTTAAAATTCTATGTCCGTTCTTTAAAGTATGCATGTTGGCAGACTGTATGCATTCAATATTTATACTTTAGTCAGTTAAAAAACAACAATGATTTATTCACAGCAATTAACTACAGTAGCAGAAGGTAATCCCCCCAAAAAAGATAGCCAAAAACATGAGGAATAGAAACCAGCTTTATTTTAATGTAGTGTTTGCAAAGTGGGTTTGCAAGGTGCAAGGATCCCCTAAAATTCCTGGGTGCCAGGCTCTCCCCATAATTTCTGAAATTTGCAAATGTGGGGTTTGATCAATTGATTTAGCAAGCCCCCAAAATAAGTCAAGCCAGCTTCCTCAAGAGACTGGCTGAGAGAGGTGCCATCAAAGAACAAAGCAGGTGATGGCAGTCATTAGCCTGACATTCAGTGTCAGACAAGAAATGGGGTAGAGTCCCATCCCCAGCTGTGTTTGAGTTAGCAAAAGACAATAGCAGAGTTGGGAAGGGGAGATTGCCAGGGTGACAGGAGGCATGACAGCACCACAGAAAAAGTGCCCTTTTTTGTACAATGCTTGGGTTGCTGTTTTAGCAAGGGTTTGGGGGAAGAAGGGTGGGGCCAGACACCATGCAGGCTTATGGGCAGATATGCTGTCTGCAGAAGACACAGAGGTGGCATTTTGGCTGCCTTTGAATCCAATGCTGCACTGCTGTGGGGAGCAAGTCCCTCTGGAGATGATCGGAACCCTCTCTCCATCCAGACTCAGGTGTAAATATGTAAATAAACCACATTTCATTAAGACACAACAGCCTCCACTGTGCCTCATATTCCCCAAAGGAGCCACAAACTGGTTAAATGACAAGACTCCTAGAATCTTGCACCACTCGGCAGAGACTGGGGTGGCAAGTGATAGTATAAAACCTGAGCTTATCAGCACACCACTGAATAGCAGTTGCTAGGAATTGCTAGTGGGGCGAGTGCTTTAATGTTTGGGTCCTGCTTGCAGCCAGTTGGCCACTGTGAGCCCAAGATGCTGGATAAAGGTAAAGGTAAAGGGGCCCCTGACCATTAGGTCCAGTCGTGGCTGACTCTGGGGTTGTGGCGCTCATCTTGCTTTATTGGCCGAGGGAGCCGGGGTTTGTCCTCAGACAGCTTCCGGGTCATGTGGCCAGCATGACTAAGCCGCTTCTGGCGAACCAAAGCAGTGCACGGAAACGCCGTTTACCTTACCGCCAGAGTGGTACCTATTTATCTACTTGCACTTTGATGTGCTTTCGAACTGCTGGGTTGGCAGGAGCAGGGACCGAGCAACGGGCGCTCACCCCATCACGGGGATTCGAACTGCCGACCTTCTGATCGGCAAGTCCTAGGCTCTGTGGTTTAACCCACAGCGCCACCCACATCCCCTAGATGCTGGATAGGTGGGCCCAATCTAGTAGGCTCTTTTTATGTTATTATGTTCATCACTGCCAAATGGGTTCTAATGATCCACTACTCAAGCTGTGGTAAGTTTTGTTCTGCTATTGGTGAATTATGGACCTAATATTCTTGGTTGGCACCTGACACCCTCAAAAAAAGTCCAGCAATATGTTTTTGGTTGGCTTTTCTTTTCTTTTTTAAATAAAAGGCAGAAGGTCACACATGCTAGAAAAAGCCAAGCGGCTGAATACTCCTTCTGAGTAGCTGGGTAACATGGACAAGGGACCTTCTCTCCAACATGGCTGTGGTGGAGCTGAAAGCACATTAAGTCCCAGCTCCCCAAGCATCATCAAGGAGGGAGGGGAGTATTCACTTCCTATTGTATTAAAAATAATACAGCTGAGTAGAAATTCATTACAGATAAGTATGACAGCCGGGTGGAATTAAAGAGCCCATCGATCATCGCCTGACACATGCCTCTTTTGTTCCGAGCTGGTTTCTTAAGTCTTTCATTCTCGGAATTGCCTCAGCTCATTAGGTGATTTGTCACCCTATGTCTGTCATATGATGGTGCCACTATTAGTAGCAGTACCGATGCAGCCAGGTCAGATCTCTGCTAGTGTCTATTTGCAAAATCTCAGATTACAGAAAGCATGCTTCTGAATACCACTAGCCTCTGGGAAACCACAGTAGGGAGGGCAACTGCCCTCACGTCTTGCTTGTGGGTTTCCTACAGCCATAAGGTTAGCCACCTTGAGAAACAAGAAGCTGCCTGATCCAGCAGGCCTGTTCTTATGTTCTAGCACCAGCCAAAGCCTGGTCCTTCACACCAATTAACGTACTGTCATGAAGACAGGTGGGCTACATACATACATTTTTAAAGTTTTGAGTGTGTGGGATTTAGGTAGCACAGAACAGGCTACACAATTTCGCAGGAGAATTCCCACACAAGAAGGTTATCTTGGCAGAAACATTGAGAAGCAATGACTTTAAGGCTAAAAAGGGGAGGAATACCTTCTGTGGGAGGATGCTTTGAAGCACCCTGTAGAACACTAGGGAAGGCTGCTCTGGCACTGCACAATTGAGCTTCATTATTGAATTTTTGTCACCAACTGAAGGTGCATCTATTCACCCAGGCCTTGGGGTGATATTGATAGCTTGGTTGGGCCATCTGTATCGTTTTTGCTGTGTTGGCATGAGGAGCCTTAAGCTCCTGGTTTTATCTAATGATAATTGGCTAGTGGTTCTATGGACAGTATTTTTATTGCTTTATTAGTGTACTGCAAACCACTCTGCAATCTTAACGGGATAAAAAGTGCTCTGTAAATGTGACTGGGCCCCCATCATATTTGAAATGGATTCTTTGTTTGAGATCAGTTGAGGGTTATATTATTATGTTCTTTATTAAGTCCTTAATAGGTCTCCCTACTCCGACTGCCAGCCGATTTCCTTGCAAGGAAGTGCTGCAAACATAGGAAGCTGCAGGTTCCTTCCTTGTTAAGAGGCTCCAAAAAGACATTTCTTATACTCACCTGAGAAAGGTTGCTGCAGATGATGTCAAATCAAGGTTTACCCCAAGCGGTTTCCATTTCTAACTCATTGGGCAGTTGTGGTTAAGATGCACTGGTTTCAGTCAGCATGGTGGCTTTGCTCTATCTCAAATGTTGGAGGCAGTCAGCCTCTGAATACCACTTGCGGGATCTCACAAGTGGGGCGAGTGCTACTGCATTCACGTCCCAATGGTGGGCTTCCCATGGACATCAGGTTGGGCACTGTGAGGATGCTGGACTAGATAGGCCTTTTGCCTAATCCAGCAGGGCTCTTATGTTCTTACCTACAGCATGCAAGAAACTGATATGGCTGACCCCATAGCTTTCTGAGGACACTGCTTCTCCCCCACCCTCTCTATCCCCCTCTCCCAAGGGCAAGCCTAATGATAGGTGGCGTATGCGAAGAGCCCTCCAGTGTGGAGCACTACATACCACATTTCAATTATTCTAATCATTCATATGTAAATGAACTGAAAATGGCTAGCTGAAAGTGAAACCCAGAAGTTGCTTGGTAAGGTGGACTGGTGGCAGTCCACTAGCTATACTAACTGTTTTTGAATGGGTTTGTGTGTTGGGGAGCCAATGGTCCTACTGGAAAGCAGTATGAGGCTTTTATGCATCTTCTGACTAGGTAGAAAGGCCCAGCATTGGCACAGGTTACAACATCAGTGGTTCGTATCAAGCTTGGTGCTTGAATGAAGCAGTGGTCTTGCTCATAGTTAATTGCATTCATAGCCCCTCTTTTTCCTCAAAGGAGCTTAAGGTGGAGAACATGGTTGTCCCCTGTCCTCATTTACTCTCCACAATAACCCTGTAAGGTTCTGCTAAGGCTGAAAGGCAGTGCCTGGCCCGAGGTCACCCAATGTGCTTCATGGCCAAGTGGAAATTTGAACCCCGGTCTCCCAAGTCCTAGTCTGACAGTTTGACCACTATACCACACTACACTTCCACTGCTGTAGTCTAGCAAGGGCAGTGGGAGCCCTTCTACTCAGTGATGGGTGGTGATGAGCCGCCACTGAATCAACATAAAAGTCCCAGCTACTTTTCCACTGCACTTTTCTCTCACATCCCTATTAACTGATCTTGTCCAAGCCAGAGTAGCTTGATGAGAAACACTGTTTCTTCCCCCACTACACACACACAAACACACACACTTTCCCAAAGGGAAAGCTGAATGGCAGATGGTGTGTGCAAAGAGCCCTCCAGTATGGAATAATTTCCCTGTCCAAATTTTCTAATTAGGTTCGGCAGAATGTCACAAGATGGGATATTGTTTCTTTTGAAGCCCAGCATGCTTTCTTCTGTGAAAATACGTTAAGAAGAAATGCTGTACACTTCCCATTTCCCCTTCTCTTAGTAAATTTCTGGTTGAAGTCCAGATATGCAGTAGCCTGATAGATTGAGAATAAAGGACTTTCCAATAAACTGGGAGTGATTTCTAAGCAGTAACTAAGCAGTATATATTGTTCTTTTATTTTATTATATTTCTATCCACCTTCATTTGGTTATGGTACCCAAAATAGCTTACAGGTGGTTCCCAGTTGGTCACCCACCCAGAAGTGCCTAGCTTCATGTCCTTGTAAAACAACTCCTTGTCACTTGAGTGAGGGGTGGTGGAAGCGGGAACGATTTTGCCGGATAGGGAATAGCAATGTGGAGGCTGAAGGATCACTTATTCACAGCTCTGTTTTCTCAATTAAGCAGAGCAGATGAGTACTCTAGAGATAGAAAGGGGGAGTGCATGGCTCAAAATGAAATTAAAAAGGTAACATTATAAAATGACGGGCCATACTAAATGGGAGGGGATAACTATGCTGGCATTTATTTATTTTTTACAGGTGTGTGCGCTAAGGAATCAAACTGCTTGAAGAATCAGACAACAGGGAGCACTCACCTTTAAATACAGAGGATGATAATAATATTATATCATTTTAAAAGAGTGCACGCTTTACAAAGAATCTCAGAACGGTATGGATATGGATTGAGGACGAATGTGTCATGGGTAGTCAGTGGTATCATAGCCATGTGGCAACGTACTGCAGTTTATTACTGTGAAAATGCACTTTCCGTACAACAGATGCACTAGATGCAGGGAAAAACATCAAAATCCCCATGCCATTTTAATTACATTGCATTTATTACATATAGTAGTGGTCACCAACTTGGATGGCTGAAAAAAGGTATTGGATAAATTCATGGAGGATGAAAATCAATGGCTATTAGTCATGATGGTTATGTACAGTCTCCAGCATCAGAAGCCCTTTAATACCAGTTTCGGGGGATCATGAGCAAGAGAGGGCAATTGCACTCATGACTTGCTTGCAGGCTTCCTATGGACATCTGGTTGGCCACTTTTGAGGACCAACTGCTGGACTTAGATGAGCCCTTGGTCTGATTCAGTGGTTCTCTTCTTACATTCTTAGAAGTGGATCAAGCTCACAAATCCAAAATAACTAGCTCTGTTATTTCCCTGGGATAGGTATTTTAGAAGTGTAGCAAATAAGTGTAGCCCTTTGGGTGCTACAGTAAGACCAAGCAGCTACAGAATACCAAAATGTCAATTAAGCTGTAGTTTGGGATGGAAGATGCTGGTTTGTAATATTAGAAGCCTGACACTCACGAACTGGCAGGTTAGTTCAAATCAATATGTGACATTTTGCTCCCTACTGCACTGCTTCTTGACCCTTACAATTGCCAGATCACAGTGCTACAGAGCAAAAAACACTAGAGGTGTCAGCATTTCTCAGTTGCCCAGTTCTTAAAGGGCACAGGAGCGCTCTCAGAGTCTACATCTGGAAGATCTCTAGCCCTCAACCTCAAACCCTTTTCCTCAGGCCCCTGGTCTACCCCTTACCTTTAGCTCTCAGGTTGGCTTTGCTCCTATGTCCTTTCCCCTTGGACACACTGCTTCAGAGCTTGGTCCCCCTTCTCTCAGTAGAAGGCCTTCTCCCAGAAGCCTTTTCAGATTTTAGCCTGCCCTTGCACAGCTCCACCATGTGAAGTTTTAAACAGAGAAACCAGCAGCTGCCCCTAATCACAGGTGGACTGTAAACCTTCTGTTGTTGACAGCTTCATTCCCTCAGTAGTCTTAATGTTTATGAACATCCTGCAACACCACTTCAATTCAACTGAATCAACAGGTATCCCAAGTGTAATTCAAGACAGGGTAGAGACAGTTAGAAGGGAGTATTAGATATCTGGTGCCCCAGCTTCCAGAATCTCTTTGACATCCATTTCAGATTCATGTCCCACTACAGGCATCATTACAAAGACAAAAATATTTGATTGCAGTGTAGAAAGAGTTTTGTAAAAAATTAAATTTTTTCAACACACAAAAATTATACAGATATCTCACGAGAAGCTGGTGTTTAGGCAATATATATATATATATATATATATATATATATATATATATATATATATATATATATATATATGAGAGAAGACTTTCTCAAACTCACCAGTGAGGTCGTCTTGTGTCTAGTCTCTGCTCATGAAACTGTCTTTACTCTAGTGTAAGCAGAGGTCTTCAATAAACCATGAATCATTAAGGTTGGAATAAATGAGCTGAAACTAACTTGACTGACTTGCATAATTGATTCCAGTCGCATATTTTGGATATTCCCGTTAACAGAACTTAGGCAGCGCTTGAACTGCAATATATCTGCCTTTGGATACATGGGAAAATCTATAGTACATGAATTCCAGTGCTATATTCCGCCTTCGTGAAAATATCCAATTGATATTAATGGCAAAGGCTACACAACTCCCAGGCCCTGTGCCAGGGTGGGGAGCCAGCAACGATAGATCATCTTCCCCCTAATCTGAGGGGAACACATTGATGTTTGCAGGATAGCTAATTAGACATCTCTCCATCCTCTGGCCCTTCACACAGAGGTATACTAGAGCATAGCCCTGCGTGTTCCTGGAACAAATACACAATTGATTTAATGATAAAAGGACTGCTTGTTCAGAGCTGGGGCAGACCAGGAACTCTGCCAGCTATGGGAGAAAATCTTAGGTATTGCCAAATTCTTCCTCCTTACTCTAAGCTCCATTTACTGCATTTGGCTGCTTTGGCCTGCTGGTAACTGGATAGTTTCTTCCCAGGATGGCTTCGGAACAAACTAGAAAGCTTTTTACCACAGACAATTCCCGTACTTCTTGAGAAACGGTCCAGTTTAGCAAACATTGCATCTTCTCACTTCCAGTCTGGGTCTGTGCCACCTAGTTGAGGCAGATCATAACCTATCCATATACAGTCATACCTCATGTTATGTTTGTTTCAGGTTGCGCGTTTTCAGGTTGCATCCTGTGGCGACCCAGAAGTAACAGGATGGGTTACTTCCAGGTTTTGACGCTCACGCATGCACAGACATGCAAAATGACATCACACACATGCACAGAAGCGGTGAATTGCAACCCACGCGGACGCGGGTTCCATTCTTTTCAGGTTGCAAACGGGCCTCCGGAACGGATCCTGTTTGCAACCAGAGGTACCAATGAAGTAGGTCACCACAATGGTGTACGCATGTGTTGGCAGGGCAGGGGTGGGGTAGGGCATGCGGCAATTCCAAATGTTGCTGGACTTCAACTCCAATAAGGCCCAGCCAGCACAGCCAATGGGGAGGGAGAGTGGGAGCAGCAGTCCAGCAACATCTACAGGGCAACAGGTTAGCTGTGGGAGATAGCCAAGTTGTGTGAAAAAGGAAGGGAAGGGTTTGCCATTGGTTGAAACTGGGGTGGGGGGTAGGGGCAAGTGTGTCAAGGGGAAGGAAAGCTTTTTAAAAAATAAAATGAGGGGAGCCCCTCACAAGGAATGTTACCACTGATATATGGCAGCCAGTTCAAAGCTGCCCAAGATAATTGCAAACATCCTAGCTTTGAACTCCTTCTGGCTCGGTTGCCTTGATAGTTTCATCCAATATGAATGCATGACTTGTATGCTGCTTGGCTGTATACTGCCTTAGTCTCTGCTCCTGCAGCCTGGAGGCTCTGCTTGTAGTCATAATCCAGACCTGACTCTGCTATGCTCTGGGTTTAATTAACCACCATGCCAACCTTAGCTTTCCCCTTTTTGTTTCTTGCCATCTGCAGGGTGAGTCACTCATCCTTTGCTCTTCCTAAGCAGAAGATCTGTGCTGTTGGCCCTTTCACCTCTCCTCCTCCTCCTTTTTCCTTTTCTGTCGTGTGGATGCCCTGCACTAAAGTTTCTTCCACCTTCTTGTCATCTCTTTGCAGAAAGCCTTGTCATCACTTTCTGTCAGCTGTGTTGCATTGTGGAATATGGGTATGCAGATCTCACCTTTACCCCAGCATTGGGTCAATAGTCAGGTTTGTGTATATGTATGGGAGAATGGAATGTGCTATTGGATGCAGAGTTTTATCATTTTGAAAGTGAGCTTCTAGCCCTTATGGAGTGAAGATATTCTTGAAAATATATGGGTAATTCCTGCTGAGAATTCAAAAGGTGGCTGAATGAGCAGCAGTCAACACATTTTGGTCGGCCAATTAAACAGTGGTGGTTGCTAGAGCCCTCAAGGAAGGTGGCTTATTCCCCCACCTCCCACTAGGCTTCCAAAATGAAGTGTGAAGAGTGTCAAATTTCACTGCCCCCACCCCATCTTCAGATCCAGGGCTCAAGTTGGGGTGGAAAATGTCCCCACAATTACACTGAGATTGAAAGGGCCTTGGAAGCCCAGTGAAACAACACAGCTAGACTGAAGAGGACCTGCTGGATCTGAATATTTTTCTAAAGTGCTCAGAATCTCTTGTCATATGCAAGTTTGTAATCTCTTTTATGGCCCTGAAAATAAATCAGGGGCACACATAAATGATATTATGGCTGACAGAAGGTCAGCACGTGAAGCTTCCCCATAATTGTATTTCCATACTAGACAAAGCTTAGCTTGCTGAATTCCTGCCTGCCACACAGTTATTAAAGTCACAAAAGCCTTGCTCTCCCCAGGGACTAGCTATGAACCATGGAAGTTTCATGAGTTGTAAACTAGTTATGCTATTGGAAGTCTTTCAGCAATTAATCTTGGACTGGCAATACAGTCAATGACCATTTTGGATGGGGGTTCTGTTTCCGGCACCTAAGTACATCAACAGAGCAAGTATAAGTTCCCCTGCCCCATCCCTGTTCCGCCCTTTTAGTGACATATTTTGTGACGGTTTGGGTCATTTCTGGGTTTGGGACTATGTGTGTGTGATCGTTGATTGTCAACTGTTACCTTCAGTGCAAGACCCAGTGTGGTATTTCAGTCGGCAATGTGTGTGAGATAAGAGAGAGAAAGAGATTTAAAGCATCCAATGTTCAGTTGCCCATGTTTGGGTAATTTTAATATTGAATTGTTAAAAAGGAAGCAGTGTATTCTAAGAGCATTTGTTGCAGTAATTTATTTATGCCTCATAATAGCTACAGCAAAGTGATCAGCCAAGATCAAACAGCCATCCTTTTCTTTCTTCTTTTGAGCAGAAAGGATTTAAGTCTTTGATATGACTATGCCCATTTAAGAGTTTATACAGCAACAACAACCTACCCCCAAGCATCCTCCCATTCCCTCCCTCATGGGTGGGAAAGCAGTTAGTCTTAGCACTCCACCCCCCCCCCCCCGGTTGCTGCTACAAACAACCTCTTTAAAAATCTCTTACAATCATTTCTCTTAAAAAAGAAGTCCCCAGTGTATCAAGAGACTAGATAACACTGGACCACAATGCAGGGTTATCATACATTCCTTTCTTTTAGCTGTCCTGCCCTGACAATATTAGTATAACAACAACGGGCTACTTTGCAGGGCTGATCCAACCCATGCTTTCGCAACCACAATACCCACTCTGCAATATGGATATACAAATTATGGATTTTACTCAGACCTCTACTGTTGTTTAAAACCACCATTTCTCTCTCAGTGATCTGCCACCTCTGCTTTACTCAGACTTCTGCCATTGTTTAAAACAGGCATTTCCCCTTCTCCCTTTTGGTGCCTTTACCTTCTGGTTGTACTCAAACTTCTCGCTCTTCCATAACTCAGCTGCCTCATGTGAGAGAGGTAAAAGATACAGCGTGTATCCTCAAATATAGTACTTTACTCAAACCTCTGCTGTTGTTAAAACTTCTATTTCCCTCCTAGTTTCTTCTATCCCTGCTTTACTCAAACCTAAACCACATTCCCCCTCTCAGTGTCCCTCTCGCTCCCATGGCATGGCCACTGCTGTTGTGCATCCTGCCTTCACTTTCGCTCTCCTACCCTGCTTTGAGTTCATGCAAATCCAGGATTATGGTGTGGCACTACAAATCTTCCAATGGGGATTGTATGATGACAACCTTACATTTTTATTATGCAGAAAGATGTATCCAGGTAGGTGAAGCAGTGGTGCACTTAGGCAAGTTTAGACTCTGGATTTAATGGCCTTACAGCCCCCGCCCTCCCTGCCACTTTAAATGGCAATATGCATTACCTACACCTGCTTTAAAATGTGGTCAGTCAGCCAACCCTACTGCATTTGGGTCTCTTCCTGCTCATTGGGGCCTGGACATCTTCCCCAGAGTCCTGCGCTGACAGTACCACAGAGGTAACTGCTAATAAAAAGAGACCCTCAAGAATGACAAACTAAATTGAGTTACAGATAGGTAGCCGTGTTGGTCTGCCATAGTCAAAACAAAAAAAATTCCTTCCAGTAGCACCTTAAAGACCAACTAAGTTAGTTCTTGGTATGAGCTTTCGTGTGCATGCACACTTGGTATCTGAAGAAGTGTGCATGCACACGAAAGCTCATACCAAGAACTAACTTAGTTGGTCTTTAAGGTGCTACTGGAAGGAATTTTTTTTGTTTAAACTAAATTGAATGGGAGAATTAAATATTGCAGAAAAATGCTTTCCAGCATCTTTTTTTTAAAAAAAACCAAAACAAAACAAAACTTTGAAGGAACCATTGGATAAAACACTAAATGATGCTACTTGCCCACTGTGGCATTCAGATAAAAGTGCCAGTATCCTCCTGGGCTCTTTCCTATAGCTTTCATGACCTGTTGGTTTACAGCAGCTGCTATCTTGGTTTCATCAACTGGGGTTTTTTCCCCCCTCCCCCTTCTCAAATCCCAGAAGGTGTTCTTCATGACTATGTAGTCTTTTGGGAGCACAGCCAACCTCTCCAGCCCTCTGGGGTAGATGGGTGAAGCAGGAGGTGGTGCATAGCAGAAAATAATTAAAGCCTGAGGATTTCGCAACCTTATAGGTCAGTCCAAAACCATTAGTGTAGGGCATGTATTTATTTACGCCTCTCCTTTCCCTCCCTTGGCGACCTCTGCAGAAAATAATTATCAAAGCTCCTCATCTTTCAGAAGGATTAAAGCCGGTTAACTCAATTTTCAGAGGCTTTTGTTGTGTCGGTTTCCCCTAGGCTGCTACACAAGGAGATTTTCACACAGCCACTTATGCTGCTTTTTATCAGGTTGGCTTCTGGAGGTAATTGGGTTTCGAGGAGACGCCTGCTTAAAATGCGTAAGTCAGCCTCTTAAACAAAACAAACAGGCAAAAAGGCAGTGAGGAATAAACACAATCTCTGCTGTCAGCGGCTAGATGATCTCCTCAGCCTGCCTCTGGGGGGCTGTCGTCTAAGCGAAACCTTTATGCCATTGATTAGGGAGCATAGAGAGGGTAGCTCAGGAAAGACTCACAGGCTTCGGAGTGGCTCCTTTTTGCAGGCATGTAAGCTGTTGCTCTCAGGGTCAAACTAGACGTGACCTGCATGGTTGTTGTCTTTTTAAAATGTAAGCAAGAAGTTGTGGGTCTGGACTGCAGGCAATGGGTAGGCAGAAAGTATGTGTCTCCCAGCCGTAGCCCCAATGAAAATGGCTGCTGTGAATAAGAGTGGCTGTGCATTTACAGAGCATGGTCCTCACTTTGAAGGGATATCAGAACAGAGCTCTGTTTGAAAGAGCTCTCGGGTTGAAGGGTTGTGAGTAGAGAAGTCCTCCAGCTCCAGGTCTGGTTTGAAGACAGAGAACTATAAGATGGGATAGCAGGAGGGGGACCCTGGGGAGCAGACTGAGGAGGCACACAGGCCACCTTCCCCACTATGTTGCATTTCTGTTGGAATTATAGTAATTGCTTCCATGCATATAAATCAGCATGTGCCAATTTTACGCAAATCTGTGCCCCCTTTTTGACTGATTAATTTCCTCTTTTTTTGGTGGTGCTTATGTGGCCAGCCCCAGCCCTGAAGCTGCTATTTGGAAAGGAAGCCTCCAGTGGCACAAACAAGCTCGGGATGCTACATCAACCCCAGGTCTTTGAATTTTCCAGAAATGATAGAGCAGGGAATGTACAATAAAGGCTCCCTGCATGCAGTCCAAGCTGCAGTCCAAGTCTCTTTCAACTTTCTACTGGGAGGGAATTTCTGTAAGTGGAGGGCGACTTGTCAACCAGTTAGCCTAATGCAAGTTAGAATGGTAGAGAAGAAAATTAAGTTAAAGAAAATTGCAGTGTCTTTTCAACTTAAGTTTTTACTCTGCAAATAGCTGGGTCATTTTTCATATTATCTCATTGTGCATCAGATTCGACATGTGGATGGTTAGGGCTGAGGCAGGTGTAAAATCTCTTAACTGGGAACCAGGTGTGTAGCAAATTACCCAGGCCCAGTAGCAAATGTTTGCTATTGGGCCAGGTCCAAGAGTCTTGTGTTAATTCACAAAGCCCCAAACAAGTTGGGCCTAAAGTACCTTCATTTATTCTTTATGCTCCACCGCATTCACCAAGGTCTTCTGATAGGGCACTTTTGGTGGACTCACATGCCTCTGAGGTGCAGCTGGCTCTTACCAGGAGATGAACCTTTACTATGGCAGGCTCTGACTTGTGAAACTCTTTGCCAACAGAGGTTTGGCAGGAGCCATCCCTGCTCCTTTTTAGACTCCTTCTAAGAACAGTATTATTCAGACAGGCCTTTCAAACCTGAGATTCTTTGCTGTCAGGGAACTGACATCGGAGCCAGAGTTGGAGGCAAGGCTCCCAAGCGATGCTGGAGAAGGGCCCAGCAGAGAGAGAGGGAGCTCATCGGCTGGGGAAGGAAATCAGCGCAACACCAGGGATAAAGGGGGGCAGATGGGGGAATCGGTGAGGGGGTTCCAGGACTCCTCGCCAGAGACCAGCGGGGAGAGCACGGGTCCTCTGCTACCCACACCCACCCTGCGCAGAAGACTTCTGTGCAGGGAAAGTAGGCGTAGACTTGGCGTCAAAGAACTTCTTTGCTGGAAGAAGTTCAAGAAACGCCCACTGATGGATTCTGCTAGCAACTGAAACAGCCACGAAGTGAAGGGCTGTCCAGCCAGGAAAAGGTTTAACCAGGCAACCTAGCCAGGAGTGGCGGCAACTTACGCACGAGCAACCCCATATAACCATTACATTTGCCAACCAGTTTACCAATATGTTTGAGATTTTAAAATTGTTTGCACTGTAGATACTGTGTTTTTAGGTTGTAAGAACCTAGATTGTTCTTAGGTAGGAAAAACACTTATGGTCTTTTATATGAAAGTGCAGCTTATAAATATGTTTTTTATTATTACAACTCTTTCTCACCTTAATTGGTTAAGTGATATGCCAGCACTAATGTTAACTGAGTACTACCCCTCAAAATGTGTCCAGGGATACACTGAAGAAAGGAATATGTGGAGTACATTAGGAAACTCCTTGAAAATATGCAAGAGAATTGTCTTTTGGACTTGCAGTTTTATGTAGGGGTAACATCACAAGATAGTGACCAAGGTTTTGAGTTTGCTGGAACTCTTCATCAGGCACTGTGCTTTTTTGTTTTATTATGTATTTTGTGTCCTCATTTTGTATTTTGATGTTGTGAACTGCCCTGTGATCTTTGAAAGGCCGGTATACAAATTTAATAAATCATCACCATCGGACTGGATGTTAAGTAAAGTAGGGGATGGGGAGCAAGGAATAAAGGCTGGTTTGCAATTGAAGCCAAAGTGTCTGTATTGGTCAAAACTTCATCTTTTGTTGTATAGTCTTAGAAGGCTACAATAGGCTATCATGTGGTGTGCCTGCACTTTGGAATTTACCACTGGACCACTGGTTTTGAAAGCATCTCTGTAGCACAAAACCCAATGGCAAAGAGGCAAGACACTTAGAGAAGAACTAGGATTCAGGATTATTTTAAGTTTCTGGAAGTAGTGGGGAAATCTCTTTACATTTGCCCATGGTGTTTACACAGCCCACAATGCAATGTCAGTTCAGTGTCTCATCTGTTCTGCTGGGAATTGGGGGTGTCAAAAGTTGACGAACAAAGGGGCAGAATGATAAAAGGCATGCTCACAAAAAAAGAGAAGGCCTGTCAGTTCATTAACAGTTTTCATTAATTGCTTTCCTTTTAACTGGTGCATAAAGTAGAGTCAAAACCAATTTGAAGAACAGTACCTCAAGCCAATTCTTCTAATTCACAATTGCTTGCTAATGTTTTAATGTATATTATAATTTGATTCCTCCTCCCAACATTTCCAATTGCTTGTACTTTGGGATTTGAGGATTCTTTCTTTCAATTGTGTAAAAATGCTGCATCTGGCAAGTAGCCACTTAATATTCTCTTAAAACTCATCCAAAAGAGTTAAGATGCAAGTTTTTTTTTTAAAAAAACCAACAACTTGGAATTTCAAAAGTGAAATGTGATCATGCTTGAAATTCTGAAACCCAAATTCAGAATCTGAACCACTGCCAGATTTTAAAAATCTACAAAAAGAGTTTGACTCCAGTCAGTTTTGTACATTATGAAGTGAAGTGTCTCTTCTTATACCTTCACTGTATATCTGAAAAGCATATGGTCACTGGGGTGCCTCCATAACAGGAAGCTTATGCTGCCCACCATATAAAAGGGCGCAGCATTACAATTTCACTTCCAAGCAAGGCACAGAAACATGACTTGCAAGGCACTTGTGGTCCCTGCCTATCTTCCCACCCTAGCAATTTTTCTGAATGCTACTCTTAGAGGTGGCACTGGAAATGGCAAAGTACATTCAGGGTTGTGGGTTTTTTTTTAAATACCCATTGCATTTATTTTTTTTTAGAAAACCAATGCTCTGGAGAAGAGGGTGCATTTAGCTAGGGGGCAAACCACTTCCTGTTTGCTCCCCTACAGCCATCCTGAGGTCCTTTTGTGGAGTATCGTTTTGGTTGCTAAAGACTAGTAAATGGAAGCCTGTGCCACTTGATCCCTTGCGGCTTGTTCGGCTGCTTAAAAAATGAAATGTGTGACAGCCCCCTTGCTCTTCAAATGACCTCTGTGCTCTGTATGCACACATTGCTTACTGTA
Organism: Podarcis melisellensis; assembly: GCF_964234715.1. NCBI lineage: Eukaryota > Metazoa > Chordata > Lepidosauria > Squamata > Lacertidae > Podarcis > Podarcis melisellensis. Next base: position 66,432,808 of record NC_138529.1, on the reverse strand, counting down.
GGAGGGAGTCATTACAGCAAGCTAATCTCAGTACCTAGTCATGCATGTGCTCTCTCCTTCTCTCCTCTCTCTTGTGAAGTAATCATTGACTTTCATCTTTTGCTGTCTTTTGTTTACCTAATCTCCATCACAAAAGCAGGCTACAATGGAGTCTACTCTCTGTCCTTTACTCAAACAATGGTGAGGGTCTATCCGATTCAGGCTCTACCCTTCACAACATGATCTGTTCCGTGGATGTTGGTATTCCTGCAGTGTTCAAAGCTCTGCCAACCTCATTGCAAATTGAAGTCTTGAAACTCTTAACCATCTGTGCCAGGGGGCAATGGTTTTTTTTGCTTTGCTTTCATTCTCTTCTCAACCTTTCCCCAAGGAGCACAGGGGCATCCTTACTCTGATGATACACTGGCAGGAGCTGGCTACCAGTATGGCAAGACGATAGGATTGTTCTGACCATTAGCCTATTTATTTGCATTCATCAGTGATGAGAAGCTAACATGCTGTTATATGCAGCTCTTTGGAAATCTACTATTAAGGAGCTTGTGATTTTCTCTCTTGTTTATTCTCTCTGTTTCCATACCAAGGGGGAAAAGCAAAGAAGCAATAAAAATGCAGAGCATTTGCTCATATGTCTTATTTTGCTCTTATGCTTGCTGTAACCAGACAGACATAACAGCAAAATGAGTAAACAACAGAAAACATTCCACAAATGTGCAATCCATTACACACAAGCAACCTTTCACTGAAGGGGCCATAGCTCTGTGGTAGAACATCTGCCTTGCATGCAGAAGGTCCCATGTTCAATTCCCAGCTTCTCCAGTTAGGGCTGGGACTATTCCTGCATTGCAGGGGGTTGGACTAGATTACCCTCTGGATCCCTTCCAACTCTAAAATTCTATGATTCCAACACTAAGTTAAGCAATCAGGGAACCATCACAGAAGTAATCAGCTAGCCAAGCATAAGGAGAAGGAAAAGCATTAACTCTGTGAACCTATAATATCACTGAGTGATATTATAAAGCTTCATGAGTTGATGGAAGAAGACAATCATGCTCTTTGATGAAAATGTATTTAATAAAACAAAAACCATCTCAGATAAAGGTTGTGGAACTTTGACCATAGCCAAGGGAAAGTTGATAGTGGACGAAAAATATTCCTGATGTGATCCCAGTTGCTCCAAATGAATTGAATTGCATCAGGTGCTGAGTTGACTTAGCACACATTTTTGGTTAAATTGTTCCTGATTCAAGTTACATTAACTGGTGCAATGGTAAAATGCAATTCCCATAGCTACACCCCTTTTAATACTGAGAAGCAAAAAATGTATTTTTGACCATTTCAGATGTTATGACTTCAGTATCAAGCTAGCTTTTTTCTTTCTCTCCCCTCCTGCTTTGCTTAGCATCTGGTGTGATGGTGGATTCAAAAGCTTGCTCCATATTTTATGACATTTTGATTGGTCCACTGCAAATGGGTGGATACACATAAACCACTATTGTATTTAATGTTCAAGACCCTCTGGCTCGGGACAAATTCTGGTCGTTGCTTTACCTGCTCTTTGAGCTAAAAGGCTGGCAAAATAACATAGGCAGCTGTCCGACTAGCAGAAGATCTCAAATGCATAATATAGGAATGGACAAACAAATCAATAAAGACCATCAGACCAGCAGGGGCTGGGAGAGCTTGAGGGGAAAGACCTCGGCTTCCACAACCTACCAGAATAACATCCAGCGTCACTCCAAGAGACAAGAAGAGAAGGAAGAGTAGAACTTGCCCAGGCAACGAGAGCTGAGATACGGATGTACCAGCAACCTGACTGCCTTCAAAGATTCACATGGACATACTATAGGTCCAAACCTAGGCCCAAAGAGCACTGCACCATTGGTAGTTTGCCCCCCCCCCCGGAAAATGCATTGCTGTCCTTCATACGCATCATCTCCTAACAACATCCCCTGAGGTCAATTCCAAGCCTCAAAAGCCATTTTGGTTGTTCCTAAGAAAATAACCTTGGGATTTTTCTAAACAAAAGTAGAAATTTAACCCTTAGCCACCTACCTCTGTCTTGTTTGGGTTTAACTCTTCTTATAAAAAAATGTTTATTTGGCATGCAGAGCTTGGGCAAATAGTACCCCAGGAAATGCCAATCATTGTCCCTGCTGTGAAATAAGTGGCAGTGCTTAGTCCCTGCCAGTCCATGCTCCACTAAACCACTGGTTGCATCCATGTGTTAATTCCCTCCTTTACACTCAGTGGGCACATTCACTCTGCTGCCTGAAAAGTGTGATATAGCAAATGCTGCTAAATAGCATCACTGAGCTGATAGGAATGAGTCACTGAGAGCTGGATCATCTGCCACTGGCACTCCACTGATCGCACCCTAAAATTGATTTTTGGCTCAGTGAACAGACACCATGTGCTTTTTCAATTGCCATTTTCCTAGTTTGTTTAGAGGCAGAAATTCTGCAGATTCTGTATTCACTGTACAGTGGGGAATGAGGTAGCGGGCTCCAAAACTGTCAAAAACTTTCTCATGAAGGCTATTTCCAAGCACTCTGTTTAGGAACATCTAGGAAATTGTGTTTGTGTGTGTGTGTTTTCTTAAAAGAAACTGAAGCTAGTAGAATTGTTCATTTTTATTGCAACTTAATAAATACAGCCTTCTGTCTTTTTTCATATGAAGTTTTACAATGCTTGGGTTGTATTCAGCCCTTTGCAGTTGGAGTTTTGCTTGTACAATGGGACTTCCCCTACCTTTCCTCCTCTGTGCACCACCAAATCTGCTCCAGAGGGACTCCAACCCTCTGGGACCAGATTTTGAGGGTGCACAGAGAGGGAACTGTTTGAGAGAGAAGAGAGAAGTTTCACTGTGCAAACAGAAGCCTGCTGTGCAAGCGAAACGGCAGCATTAGATACCTCCCATTGTCACAGCAGCAGGCAATGCAAAAGCTATTTCTATGGGTGGTCATGTGTATGTGGAATGAGACTGGAGGAAGAGTGCGGTGGGAGAAACTGCGGCTGCATTCCTGTTCTTCGCTGCAAATTAAGGAGAGCAAAGAGCTCTTTGGGTTGTGACTGAGCAGCCCTAATCTGGATTTTCCTTGATCAAATATTGTTCCTATTTAGGGGATAACCAGCATCATAAAACCAATATGCTTAAGTCTAATGCATGAAGGAGTTAACACCAATAGACTAAGCTGTCCTGCCAGACCTAGCTGGGTCATCCCCCCTCACCTCGGGAGGAAGGTAATTTGTTCACTTTCAGTCTACCTCAGAAGCTCAACTGAAGAAGCTAAGTTGGTTGCTGAAGCTTAGCTACATGGCTCTAACAAGTCTTTCTTTTGTTCCTACACCTACACCAATAATTTGGGAACTTTCATCACGGTAACTAAGCCAAGTTTCACTGCTTGTGTTTTCTGACTGCTGTATGGAAAAGCACACAAAGCTGATGTGTGGTCTTTTCCTAGGCTAAGGGAAGAAAGCGGCTTTGGAAGGAACTTAGAAGGGCATATTTGAAAGACCTAACAGGCTATATTTATGGTACTTTGCTGCATGTTTCATGATCTCTGCTGGGGTTCTCTCCCCAAAGAGTACTTGCCCCAAACCTGGATCTTGGTATCCAGGGAATTCTCCTTTTTATATACCTATTTTTCCTTGCCACCAACACAAGGCCTAACCCCCGGATGGGATGCTGAATGGACTGCAGTAAGGCACCGTTAAGTGATCTTTAGCTGATGGGAGCTCTGTTCTGTACGTGCCACCATTCTCACCACACCCCTGCATCTTTGGAGTGCTTTTCAACAGTGCATTAAGCATTGTGACTAACATCTGTCATCATGTGTGGTTGATTTGCTTCCTCCCATTCTCCCTATTGAGAATTTGTGCAGGCAATTAAGGCACTGTTTGATAAGGTTGTCTGAGGTTTGTAGCTTTGAGCATGCAGATGAGATCCTATATTGATAAAGCATATATAAGGCATGTGCTTGGAGTGACAGGCTTACAGCCACATGAATATTTTTAAGAGTACTATCAGGCAACATATTTCCCCCCCTTGGGGTCAGTAACCACCATGGTTGGGGGAGAAGCAGCTATACTTGCCAAGCTAAATGAAGGTCTCCTCCAATCTATCTCTCCCCCCCTTCAGGGGGTGGGTTAATGTATTCCAGGAAAGTATCCATAGAAGCATTAAAATTCCCAACAGCATGTAACATAAAAGGGGTGGGGGTGCGGAGCTGGGTCTTCAGTTGCTTCTCATGTATAAAGAAACCTGGAGATGACAGTATTGGGGGTGGGGGATGCAGGGCTTTGCAGAGGAACAGGAGTGAAGAGAGCATGGTGGAATACAGATGGGGCACAGAGGAGATGTAACAAAAGGGTGCATTCAAAAAACGTGATATATCTTTACCTACAATCTGAAATGACAACAGTTGCAGAAGGACTCTATACTGTAAATTCTTCCTTAACGTTTAGATCAGCTTAAATGACCCTTTCTATAAAAAAAACTGAGAACAGTCATCATTTCTTTACCCTTGTTTATTCTTGAGCTGTTTGTCAACTACTGCTAAATGTGTTACCAGTTGCTGTCTCTCTTCATATGAATCACAGATGTTCTAAGAGACTGAACATCTGCACTCATGATAAATGACACTCAGTTAAGTCTTCTTCATTAATAGCTGAAAGCCCCAAGATCTCCTTTGCCTTGCTCTGTTACAAAGAACAAGGTGAACGGTGCAGAGAAAGCAATAGCCAAGCAGAGGAAACAGTTCCTTGGATGTTGTTTGGTTGCAGCATGCAATGGTAGGAGTGCTGTGATGCTGATTTTTCAAAAGTAGCCCTAGAGGCTATATGTGAGTGTTGCCTGCTGTTTCAGTCCTGAGACTGGCAAGAAATCAATATATCTCCTACAGAAAACGCCTACACACTTGGCCAGTTGGAAGCTGGTGGATGGCATTGTTTCTGATGGTGTTTAGGGCAAATGGGTGTATGTAGGCAAGAGCTGTGCGAATGGTGTGTGTGTGTGTGTGTGTGTGTGTATGACACATAGAGAGAAAGATATAGGAAAAACTAAACTTGGAGCAGAGAATGACACATTTAAAAAAGGATAATTTGATAATGCTCTGCCTCCATGGTCAGAGGCAGTATCCTTCTGAGTATCATTTGCTGGAAACTGTGGGAACGGGGTGCTCCCAAAGCAGATTTGCAGCCTTTTTGTGCAAGTTTGTGATTTTCTTTGGGGGGGGGGTAATATGAAGAAGCCTATATACATGTGTATCTACAGATGTCCCCTTAATCTTTTTAAAAGACAGCTCATCTGAAGCACAAGGCATGTACATGTGCAAAGCAAGTTCTTAAGCTGGATTCACACCACTGTGAAGAACCTGCAGTGATGGATGTTCAGAATTTTACACCAGCTTTCACTCTAAGGTGCAAGGCACCAGTTTTGGTTTGCTCTTGCTTTCAAGTGTCTTAAAAGTTGTAACGAATGGCATGGTTTTTATGGGCCTCAAGATGGCTGAAGAACACCACAAAATGGATGCGATGTCTTTGGACTGTCAGTGAACTGTCAGTGAACTGTGCTGTATAAGCGCTAATGGAATGTGGAAAACATCATGATGTTTGGGCAAAAACAGTGTGTGCTAGGAACGGTACAGAACAGCACATACAAGGAGGCATGGAGATGGGCTACACTTTACCTTCGAGATAAGAGTTGTGAGATGATGCCAAGGACAAGGATGTGAGATGCCAAAAACAGGGAGTAAGGAGTTGTGTAATGCCAAGAAACAGATGAACAACAAGGTAAAAGCCCTCCAGCCTAAGTTGTGTGCCAGACATTGACAGCTCTGTTGTCTGCTACCCATGGCTCTTACTGAAACTGATCACTTCAGTGAAGAGTGGTGAGTATGGAAGATGTATGAATGGATGTATGGTTGAGTGCATATTCCTTGTCTTGATGTGTGAATTACTTGTTAATCAATAAAGCAATACTATAGAGAAAATCCAATATTGGTTCTCTGATGTTTACTTGTACCTTTCCAGAGTACTCAGTCTCATCTATGTTAAACACCTAAACAGGTTAAAAGAACCTAACTGGTCATTTCAAAGTAGGTTTGAGACATATTATTGAATGGAGTAGCCTACCAGTTATTTTACAGAACATTCCAATGCAGGTTTTCCATAGCAGGAATTTGTGCTGCATTCAGTGGTCCCCCCCCCCCATAGAAGTTGGTCTTGCATGGCAGTTCCCAACGTATATTGAACATGTGGATTTTTAATTGAACCTGCTTCCCTTGACAGTGGCATCCAAATGGCAATCCAGCACATTAAGCATATTGCATTGGAATAGGAATGAGAAGCTGTGCATAGCTACACTGCACTCTTGAGGTGTCTTCCACAATCGTGCTCAAAACACAAGGAAGTGGTAGAGCATCCGATTTCCATGCAGAAGGTTCCAGGTTCGTTCAAGCAAATGCCAGGCAGGTGCCTACAGCACTGGTGTTTAGGTGGCTGCTTAAAACACATTTGTTCAGCCCAGTTTTCCCTAAGGGGTGATCCAATTAAGTTGATGATTAATTTGATTTGCTGGTTTGTTATGCCAATTAGTTTTTATTGATGTGATTTTATTGATGGTTTTATGTCGTTCACAGTCTTCCTTTAATGTTATTTTTAAATAAATAAATTACTAGCATCTCAAGGTAGAGCTGCAAATGTTCCTTTTAAGAAACCCTGGGGAGCTGCTGCCTGTCAGTGTAGGCAATGCTAAGCTTAATGGACCAATGGTCTGGCTCAGTATAAGGTGGCTTCCTATATTCTTGTGCATCTAAAGGCAACAGGTATGCAAAATAACAGTATGTTATTGCGCTCTCCCCACCTAGTTACTTCATTGTCACTGTAGTGAGGCTAATAAATAAGGGAGCCCACACTCTTTCCCAACCAGGGAGTTAGAGAGGGCGTTATATAATTCCTCCCTCGGTCGTACTGAGCTGTGGGAAAGGTCCATGCCTACTTCTCCAACAACAAGCTGCAGAGGAACACGCAGCTGGTTGTTTCAGTGGTGGTTGGTAGAGGTGTTCCAAGGTATGTGTAGTTATCTGGGAGTAGGGCTCACTGAACACTACAGGACTTACTTCTGAGTAGACATGCATAGGATTGTGTCCAATGGGGGAGAGAGCGCCTTGGTATCAAAACATTTTGGCTCAGCTGTCAAGGGTAGTCATATTTCTGGTCCTCTGCTTTTCAGTAATTTCTTAATTTCTACTGGGGCATGCAAAAGAGAAGCGGATTGTGTCTTATGCAATTTAAGAAGGTTTTCTGAGAAAGAACCAGTATTTTTCCATTTTTCTACTAGCGAAGAGGGAGCAATGCTATCTGAATTAAGCATCTCCAAAATGTCACCGGCACTGAGCTGCAGTAAGGCTGATCTTTGGTTGCTTAATTTTAATGATTAAGTGATTAGAAGCAGGAAAATTAATTGACTAAGAAAGCTTTAATTGACTGACAGCCCCACAGCATCATATGGAAGCAGTACCAGAATTTTTATTATGAGGGCAACTGTTGCTTTGTGCTCTTTCCACATCAGCAGCTTATTGAGTTTCATGCATTTTGGGTTGGGAAGTCACACATCAGAGGCTTCACCAAGTTTGTCAGAGCCACAGCAGCCACATGCAGAGGAACCCCTGTAAAGTATAACTCAGTCCTATTCTGTCCCCCTCTGTCACATATGGGCTGTGATCAGCCGTCTGAAGTGAGCAAGGAGCTGGGAATCCGGAATTGGTAGTTGAAAGGGCATGTTGGTAGTCAGGACTAAAGAATGACAGGGAACCAAACAACAAGCCAGGAGACTATGAAGGAAAGCCAGGACTGAAGAACAAACTAGGAAGTAGGGTCAAGGAGGAAGCCAAATGTCAGGGTTGCAGAACAACCAGGAAAACCCTCTTGCTCAAGCAAGGCTCAACAGGAAGCTCTTTTAGGAGTGAACTCCTCTGTTGCTGTGCCTGCACTGCACTAAGCCCCCTGCCCCTCACCAGCTCAGAAACTGGCAGCGATGCTTAGTGGGTGGGAAAGCAGGTGAGCAACCTGTCTTTCAAGTCACTTTTTAAATAATAGAATTTCATTAGTTGAACACCATACAGGTTCTAAAATGATAAAATTACATATGGAGGAATTCAAGATCAAGCTAAGATGATAGCTTGCCAGATGGAATGATCCTCCCTCTGCACCCTGTTCTGGGGTAACCCACTTCAAGCCAATTTTGAGGGGTGCAAAAGTGGGGGGGAAGCACTGTTGCGCAAACAAAAGTCATTGTGCTAGACTTCCATTGAGGGAACTTGTTAGGTGACCCACAAATCTGAAATACATATTAGAGTAAGCCCAATAACATTAAAGATTGCTTTCTTCTCTTAAATATTGCTGTTGTAGTACGTAAGAAACATTCCCCACTCATGTATAAACAAATTATTCTGTCTTCTACCCTCTCTAACCCTCATTGTATTAGTTAGTTTTACAATATATGCTACATGTCGGAGTTTCAATCCAATCCTCTATAGTTGGAATTCTTGTTTTCTTCCGAATTCGAGCAGCTGTTAATAGATGCACCACAATTTCTGTATCTAGAGGCAGCACTGAGCCTTTTACAAAGCCAAAAAGTACAATTAAAGGGTCTAATGATAACCTATGACCTGTGATTATTTCAATTTTTCACTATCTCTTTCCAAAAGTTCCTTATCTTGGGACAAAACCAAAAGATGTGAGCCATATCTGCGTTTGCTGTTTTACATCTCCAACATGTATTCTCAGTATCGTTATACATAAGATACATAAGCCTTACAGTTGTCAAATACCATCAAAAAATAAAATATAAACATTCTCTTTCACATTTAAACTAATTGTTGTCAGATATACTGCTATTTCCAGTTCCAAACTCTTGTTGGAATCTGAAAATGCAGGTCTTTGGTGAGTATTAGTTGTTATATTTATATCTATAAGGATTTTATATTACCTACTCAATAAATTCTTATGATTTTGAATCTTTGAAGTTTCAAAAGTGGTTTTTTGTTAAATGAATTCATATTTTCTCAATAACCTGAAGATTATATTTCTAAGTTGCAGGTATTTAAAAACTAGTTGTTAGGATTGCGGCATTTCAACTCTGAGACCTGTGGGTATAGGGTGGTATAGAAATTTAATAAATAATAATTTTAAAAAATAATTTCTTCATATATTTTAAATGCCCCTTCATTCATTAGTTCAGCTAGTTCAATTAACCCATATTGTTTCCATAACAACAAAGTGCCCAACAATGTTTTATCTTTTATTTATTCATTATAATTAATTGCAGTTAATGGCGACAGCATTGGGCTCAGTTATCTCCTACATTTATACTAATTATTAAATAAATTTCTAGTACATGGATTCAACTTCGTTATATCCTTATCAAAATTAGTCTGGTACCAAGTGTATTTTTAAAAATATTTGTTGGAACATTCAGTTATTCCAGTAACATAGCAATATCAGCTTGAAACCATGCTCTGAAATACATTAGCATAGCTGTTTCATAATGTTGTTTTATAGTACAGTACAGTGGTTTCTTGATGCAGTTGGTAGAGATAGGCTCAAAATAAGTACAGGAAAGAGAGAAGGAGCTGCTCCCTCAAACCTGTCTATACATACCATATTGGCATGCATATAAGCCTCACTTTCCCCCCAAATTCTGACCGTGAAAAGTTACAGTGTGGCTTAAATTCGCGGCCTTACAAAAACTGGCTTTTATGATATTGCTGCTGAAACAGACATATGGTAAAACATAATGGGTGTGAGTGCCTGTGGGATTTTAAGGGAGCAGCTTATATTCAGGTTTTGGTCTCACTCCCCCTTGAATTTTAAAAGTGCGGCTTATATTCGGGCCAATACGGCAGCATATGGAAATGTCTGTGTGGGTTGTCTCCTAGGCCTTTCATCAAGGTTTGAGGGGGAAGCTACATCCTTTATGCTTTGGTTTTGCACAATGTGTCTGCTCCTGTATATCACCTGTGCTGAAAAACTGAGCACAATGCAGATCCATCCATTCACCTGATAGCCCAAGCAGAGGAAAGGCAGTCTTCTTCCAAAGTGTAGGTTTGTGGCGATACACAACTGCTCAAACTCCCCCCCCTCCATCCTCCCCGCTTTCTGACACCACACAAAGGCCCAGAGAGATCCTGCGCAGGTGTGCAAATCTTTAAATAAACATTTGCTTATGCCCTGCCTTACACCTGGCACTCACTCCCATGGATGACACATCAATAGTGAGACTTATTTTGGAACAACAAAGCGCTCCACTAGGCAGAGAGCCCCAGGAGGGAAGCAACTCCCCTGGTGAGAACCCTCAAGAAGACAGGCGCTTTTCTGATGCTAATTACTGGGCTGTCATCTAAAGCAAGCTCCTCCATTGTGAGGATAGCATGGAGAGATTGTTTGGATATGATCTCATCATTCTTCCTGGACGATGGAAGCAAAAGGATCACACAACAGCAGCAATTTATTGGCAAGTGAAGTGAACAGGAGGCAGTTTTGCTCTCAACAGAATTTGAGAAGTCACAATTGGTCAAGTTGGGGGAATGGAATAACATAGAAACTGCCCCATTTCTACTGATCTTCATATTCTGGATTAACTTCCCTTCGTAATAAGGATCACTCCAGCCTTTTCATATACTTTTCTAAACAAGTGTTTCACAAGGGCTGCAGAAGGCTTAATGGAGGCATAAGCAATCAATTAGCTCCAGTTCCCACCTTCACTTGAGCAAATAGTAGCCCCCTTAGAACCCTACCAGTGCAGCCTCATTCTCCAATCTTGCCTTCCACTGAAGGAAGAGAAAAGCTGAGCCAGCAATCCAAAGCTGTGCTAAGAATCAGCATTGTGCTCCTTAAATTCCCCCTGCACACTATTTTTCATTAACGTTTTATTGTCTGTTAATAGCACAAACAGAAAACTGCCTTCTGCAAAGCTATAATATTTGAGATCAACCAATACAATAAGAGGAGACAGACATAAGGGACAAAGAAATTCAATTGCTTCTATTTGTGCTCCCAAATTGGAGTTGCATCAGATATCAATCTGGGGATGGGTGGGAACCCAAGAACAATTGCATTAGCAGAATGGTATAGCAGAGATGAAATCCTGTAATGACCTTAAGCATAGCTCAGAGTGTTTTACAGAAAAGAGTGGGTAGTATTGGCCCATCATGTGTAATTGATGACAAAATTCAATGTTACTTTGGAGCAGAGGTTACAGAAGCAAGAATCCCTCCCTCTAAATCTCTGCTAAAAATGCTATGCTAAGATTCCGACAGTCTGTGCTCAGAATTGTGTCTAAAAACGTATTTTGGAACACAAGCATCTCAGCCTATTTTTCAACAGGGACGGCCAACTAGAAGCCTGTGAGGTCATTCCAGCCTGCCTCCCAGGGTGTTTCCGAACACAATTCAGTGTTGGCGCTGACTTTTAAAGCCCTAAACAGCCTCGGCCCAGTATACCTGATGGAGCGTCTCCTCCCCCATTGTTCAGCCCGGACACTGAGGTCCTCCCTGAGGGTCTTCTTCTGGTTTCCTCACTGTGAGAAGTGAGGTTACAGGGAAACAGGCAGAGGGTCTTCTCAGCAGTAGCGGCCTCCCTGTGGAACACCCTCCCATTAGATGTCAAGGAACAATCTGAATTTTAGAAGACATCTGAAGGCAGCCCTGTATCAGGAAGTTTTTAATGTTTGATGTTTTAGTGTGTTCTGATATAGGCTTTGAGCTGCCCAGAGTGGCTGGGGAAACCCAGAAAGTTGGGTGGGGTATAAATAATAAAAATATTATTATTATTATTATTATTATTATTATTATTATTATTATTATTATTATTATTATATATCATCTGGACTGGGACAGCTCCACCAAATTTTAATCAAAGTATGGTGAATAGTGAGCCCATACTTTTACACAGAAGGGAAAGAATATTGTTTGAAAGTTGAAGGAAACAGACTATGAAATATGTATGCTATATGTATATGTATTTATGGGCATTTAATAGTATTCGTGAATGCATCTGTTCCATGAATCTATTATCAGGTGGCATCAACTTTACTACAAAATACAACTTGTCATGGACTGGAGAAGGTAAATTTTTGGGCCCTTATCCTCTATTTGGAGAACAACCCTTAAAAATGAATAAACCAGAAACTGGTTATCCTTGCTCTAGAATAACATATACATTCAACAACATGGTAAAGTTCTTTCTCTGAAAGAGAAACATGTGTGCAAGCCTTTTGCCCATCAGTCACTAGGCATTAATATGCCCTTCCCATTTTGGACAAGACAGAAATGTCATGTCACTGAATTTCTTCACCCACATCCCATTGACATACAGTATGAGGAAGACAGACATCAGCAAAATCTAAGAGCTACTATGGTAGAACGAGATCAGTGCTTCTAGTGGTAATTAGCAACAGTTGCTGTATATAAAGCAATAAATAAGCAACTCTTGATGGGATCATTCCTCTGGGAACTGGCCTCCAGGGCAATGAAGTCCAAGGACTAATTACATATTGCATGCAAAGTACTTTCTTTTGTTTTGAAAAGTATCTGCATTTCATCTACTAGGTGGGCTCAACTTCGCAAATTTCTTTTAAACACTGCAGTTTTCAAAATGCAGCAAATACACAACATGCTTGGGACAAACAAACAGATCTCATGCATTTTGGTAGCATAATGCAGCATGGTCTGGGTGACCTCCAGGACTGTGCAAGCAGATTTTCCCTTCCTCTTCCCTCCTGCAGCCCCGTTTGCCTCCCAAATCTGCTCCAAATCTGCCAAACTTCTAAAGTCATTTGGGGGGGGGGTGTGGGAGGCTGCAGGGGAAAGGAAAGCAAGACTAAGTCCCATTACATGAGTCTGTTTCACTAGTGGATGGGCACAATTGGACCCTAGGGCTTTGATTGCTCATGGACTTATTTTCTTGCTTAAACTGATTTTAAGTAGGCTTTTAAAATATATATAATGAAAGAAATGGATAGTGTCTGTTTATGTGGTAAAACTGGTCAAAGATAGAAGAGCAATGTATTCTACAAAGTGGCAAAGAAATGTTTAACCACCTGCTCACAGTGCTCCTGTTTGCTCAGGCGAACATACCTAGTTCAGCAGAGACAGCTGCTAAAGTGTGCACTGCCCAGAGCAAAACAATCCATTCTACAAAATCCATGAGAAGAGAATCTTAGGCAGGAAGAGTGTAGCTGCACAAGCGCAGGTTAATAAGCAGTTGACTGTATTCCTAGCAAAGTACCCTTTCAGCTTCTTAACACCACTGCTCTTAAGTGGCTAGTCTTGAGAACGAAGTTGCCGCTGTAGGTTGTGGCAGTGCACTTCATGTTATGGTTGTTTAAAAGAAGAAGAAGGTGTGTGTGTGTGTGTGTGTGTGTGTGTGTGTGTGTGTGTAAAGATTTGAAAGACTCCTGAATGCCAAGATGAAGTGAGGTGTCTCAGAGGGATTTGGGATGTGTCCAAGGCAAAATGGGATCTGTACAAGATGTTATGAGCTGAAGCAAGGACCCTTTGAAGCCCTTCTTAGTGTCTTGGCAATCCAGGCATCATAAAATGCTGCAGACAAGGGTCCACTAAAAGCAGAAGTCTCTAAACTTACCATAAAAGGAATAATGATAGGGTGGAGTGATGGGGTAAGGTAGAACAAGCACCAGAGTTGGGAGACAGTGGAGGGAAAGTTATGACTGGTTTGTCAGAGGCAAAATGTTTAATCAGGGGGAATATGCACAAGTCAAAAGAAACTCGGAAGAGTGTATAGAGGATGCCTAAGTCACTTATGGGGACGTGGGGGACGCTGTGGGTTAAACTACAGAGCCTAGGGCTTGCAGATCAGAAGGTTGGCAGTTCGAATCCCTGCAGCGGGGTGAGCTCCCATCGCTCAGTCCCAGCTCCTGCCAACCTAGCAGTTCAAAAGCATGTCAAAGTACAAGTAGATAAATAGGTACTGCTCCGGCAGGAAGGTAAATGGTGTTTCCGTGTGCTGCTCTGGTTCACCAGAAGCAGCTTAGTCATGCTGGCCACATGACCCAGAAGCTGTACGCTGGATCCCTCGGCCAGTAAAGCGAGATGAGCGCCGCAACCCCAGAGTCATCCGTGACTGGACCTAATGGTCAGGGGTCCCTTTACCTTTAAGTCACTTATACTTTCTCTTTCACCTATTTGGGATAAAGTGTGAATTGGGTCTCAGTTTGCAAAACTGGCTGCAACTTCTTGACTTGGGGTGTGTATTCTACAAATGAGCGCAAGGATTTCCACTTGAACAATATGTATCCCCCCTCCCACCTGTATCCTCCCTACTTTTGCTCTAAAGGATTGGGGGGACCCCAGGACAGATTTAGGAGGCTTGCAGGGGTAGGAGAGGGAGAGACCATCCCCTTATGCAAGCAGAAATCCTTGCACTGATGGAATGATTGCCTTAGCACTACACTGGATTCCCACCCTTGTAGCCACATCCACATGATACATTTAAAGCACATATTTATACCACATGGCTTCTCACAAAGAATCCTGGGAATTGCAGTTTACCCACCACAGAACTACAATTCCCAGCACTCTTAACAAACTACAGTTCCTAGGATTCTTTGGGGGAAGCTTTTAGTGTTGATGTGACTGAAGGCACAGAATATTCTCAATTGCTATTAATAATAAGAGTAATTTACTGTCTGGTAAATTGTTAACAGGCCCATGTGGCATGGACAAAGCACTTTTTTTTTTAAAGAGCAGCAGCAGATGGCAGCATCCTGAGCTGGCTTTCAACGCCAGGATCGTAGTATTGATGCACATATTCCCAAAGTGCCATTCACATCCAGCCACTGGTTTGTAAACTGTTGCTTTTGATCGAATCTTGACATTGTTTTGTCTGATTCTTGCTCAGGAAAGGGAAGCTGGGGAAGGAGGATGTTCACCAGTTGCCACGAAAGCAGGTGGACAGAGGCCACGCACTCAAGACTGGAAGGCTTGGCAAAAGTGCTAGTTGATTCCAGATTAGAGCATTGATCAAGATTCTTCCAGCAGCTATGTTTCAGTCTTAGCAGGTGATTCATCAGAGGCACACTGAGAGAAGCAGAGTAAGGGAAGCAGCGGCAGCAACATAATTGACTCTAATAGAGATTTTCTGGAGTGACATCACAGCTTGAGCCTGGCCTGAGGTATGTTTGGAGAAGGCACCGTTCCTGTCAGGTGCCTGTGGAGCCCATTAGTCATAGCTGCCTGTCCCTGGATGCTTTGGAAGCTCTGTGGCAGCTGTGAGGCACATGGGCCATTTTTCTTGGGCAAACACCTTCTTCCAGCTGCTACTACTGGCATTAAACGCTGGACTGGGCTAGAAAGCAGGAAGGATGGGATCCGAACGGCCTCTTTCTAAAGGGCAAGTTTATGTGCAGAAGTAACAAGCGAGAGAGGATCAGTCAAAAGGTCTGATATAATACATGTTGGGGGGGTGTCTCTTCAGCTTCTAAGACATGTCACACACACAAAATCAGTGACCCCAATATCTCTTACAATGGAAAACTGTCTGTGGGTGTTCATCTAATTTCATCTGAAGTGGCCAGGAGGGTTCATTTTTAATCACACCTTTTGCAGCAAAAATGCCTGCACTTGGACTGTTTCAGACTGCATCAAAACTGCATCGGCAACTCTTCCACATAACCACAGGGTTCCCGAGTTAACAAAGCAGGATGACCCGCACCTCGGGGTTGTTGTACGGTACTCTGGGTTCACCCATACTTGTGCAGTCCTGTGCCTACAAAGCATGGGTCTGAGAGTTTTTCCATTTGCCCTGCCACTTTCCCCAGGAAATCACACTCACTAGTACGGAATTGGAGCAAATGTCAGTCCATGGAAAACTTGATTGATGTTTGTTCCAATTCAGCAGCAAAGAGTGGGTTTCCCTGGGGGGAAGCAGCAGGCCAAGCGGAAGTGGGGCTGAGCCCTCTGTCGCAGCTTTAGACACCCACCTCCCCAAATCCCTGAGAGGTAAAACAACAGCTGCATGCCTTGTATGAGGCTGCCTACAGCACTATTTGAATTACTGGGCATAATATGCAAAGAGTAAAAAAAAGAGAGCACATTCTTTGAGACAGCAGAATATGCTTGCTGCTTACAAGATGCGGAAATCAAGGCAAACACCTTCATTTTCAGTGCCTGTGCTTTATGGTGCATGGGTGAATCTGCAAGCACCTTAACTTGTTTTGATCCTAGATTAAATGTAAATGCATATAATCCTAAACCACGGAGTACAAAACAAGAGAATGAAATGTAACAATATGTCTAAAGCAGCCAAATAGAAGACATTATATGTGAACAATGCTGCAAAGCCACAAACCCACACTCACAGGAAGATCTGCACTACATACGTTGATACCTGTGAAGATCCTGTGCTGTGTGCTACCCTACTTTCTTTAGGCAAACCTTCCCGGTTATCATCAGTCCTGTCCACAGTTATGTGGGTAGTAGGCAACTGTAAAAACTATGGGGTTTGCCAGAAACTGAAAACCTCATGCAGTTCAGAGGCATCCTGATGTGCGCTCAGTAGTCAGTCCTACTGTGTTTCATGACACATTCCCTACTAAGTGTGCATAGGATTGCAGCCTAAGGATGGCAGTGTTTCCTTATACTCTTAAAAACCCATGCATCTGGATCACAATCCCTTCTGTGCACTGATCTGAAGTGATTAGATAGGATGGCTCCCCATTGGAAACTGTTAAGGAGAGGCTGGATGGCCACCTATCACAAATGCTACAGCAGTGGGCTTTGTGCATTGGCAGGGGTTGGACTGGATGACCTTTGGAGTTCCTTCCCAACTCTTATGATACTATGAATGGTGGAACCCTGGCAGGGCCGGGCAGCCCATGTTCATACTGTAGTTTCCATGCCTGCAAATAATTTCCAGATTGGAACAAACGAACCTCAAAAAATGTTTGGGTGCAAACTTTCCCTCCCATATTCCCCTTTTTAATGCTCAAAGAAGAACTTTAGTGAGGAATCAAAGCCCAATGGCAGAACTGGGTTATGGGTTCAACCTTGGTGTCTGCAGGGACAGGCAATGGAAAAGCCCTTCTCCACCTGCGATGCTGGACAGAACCTGCCAGGCAGAGTAGATGATGCTGAGCCAAATGGATAAAAAGTCTTACTTGTATACAGTAGCTTCCCATGTCCTTATTTTTTTTTTTAAACTGCTTTACTAAATGTGCAGAAAACCCATAAATATACATATAAATAAGATGGCAAGGATCCTACAAGGTCACTCAGTGGGCAGCCCCCTTGAACATTAAGACGGGATTAATTATATCCAATGTGTGTGTGTGTTTTAAAAAATGTCTGTGATCTATTATTAAAAACTTCAACTGGTAGGAAATCCACAGCCTCTGTTGCTAAGTTGGTTCTCTGATGAATTGCTCATGTGGTGGGAACATTATAATGGCTGCAGTTCTAAAAGGTTTCAATCTTGCTGTTCTAATTCTCTAGTTTGCTTTAAAAAAAAAAACAGGAAGAAGAAAAAGAAGTGGTGTAAAGTAACAATAACCTCTGAAAGATCACTTAGTGAAATGGTGCTTTTAAAGACCTCGAGGGCAAGGCCCAGCTAGTGACGGAGGCTGTTGGGAAACACAGCAGAAGAGGAATTGTATTGGGCTGTTTTTGCAGTATAACCTCAGGGCAAGCTGTGCAGGTATGGCAGATTAGGGGTGGGGTTGGATCCTGGTGCCACTTCCAAAAGGCTGCTGCCAAAGGCAACTGAGATCAGAATCAAGCTCACTGCCTTCATGTTTAAATATTAAACCAGCAAAGCACAGTCATTTGTCTCTGTTCTTTAATTTTTAAACTTAGTGAATTTTGTGTTGATGCACAACTGACAGGTGCTGAGTAGCTGCAGAATCCACCCCCCCCCCCCGATGCAGCAACAGCCTGGGAGTGTCATATTTGAGGGAATAAAGATGGGGTAAGTCTATTCAGTAGATTAAAAACAAATGAGTCCCTCTTCTAATAGTAGGAGCACTTCCAGGCTGCTTCTTTTCTCAGGTAGGGTTCAATCAAATTTTGGCAAATTCAGGTCGTGCAATTACAGCTGATGGTGAGGTCTTGCACAACAAATCTTCTCCCCAAAAACTGACTTTTTGTGATAAGGAAAGTGATGGGAAATGCAATGGAAAGTGTGGTAATAATACTTGGTTGTTGCAACTGTCACCAAACCTCCACACAAATCAGAATGAATGCTCAATAAACAGGTTATTTGGAAGCATCCTAAGATGGCCTTAAGGTGCTTTAGTAATTTAAATTTCTTTGACTTCTCCAAAAGCTGCTCACAGGCAAAGAATGAAAAAAAAAGGAGGGTGTCAGTTTTCTGCACTAAGTTGGGAAAACTTTGGTCCTTCCAGTGTTGTTGGACTGCAACTCCTGTAATTCCTTTCTATTGATTGTAGTGGCTGTACTGATGGGAGTTGTAGTTCAACACGTCTAGAGGATCAGAGGCTTCCCCATTCCCACTCTATTGCCTGTACTACATGCGTGCTCTCTCTTCAACCAACCACTCCTACTTGGGTTTTCACTTCAGCATTCCTCTGGAGGTCTGAACAATGCTAACTAAGCAATCTTCTGCCCATAGGCACTCCCCCCCTTCAAGAACAGAAATTTCATTCTAAGAAACCCTTAGCACTCTATAGGTCTCTCAGCGTGATCAAGCTCCTTATCATTTTAGGCAAATAAATCAGCAGCTACTTTGCCAGTGTCCAATTGAAACGATTCCTAAAATACATGGAGATGTATTTGTACATATCCATCTCTCTCACCCATGCTTCATCCTACTTCTCCTTTGCCCGTCATGTCTAAATTTACAATGTAAGCTCCTCAGGGCAGAGATCTGTCAATTGCGCTTCTGCTGCTCTGTCAAGGGCTGCCATGCACATTCATTACATAAATAAATAACAACGGTTGCTTCTCATTTGTAGAATACCGTCCGCTTGTCTTCCCTTGAGGCTATGCTTTTTTATTGTGGAGCAAATACGTTTTCCCAGAACTCAAAACAATATTTTGTCACTGGGAAAAATGAGTTTCTTCTTCACACAGATAGCATACATCCATTTCCCTTAGAGCTGCCATACAGCATGTGGTTGTGAAACTGTCACAGCCCCCTAATGAATATGGCTTTCAACTTGACTAGTGAGAAGCTCCACAACTATCCCTGTTATGACCATATTTTTGATCCTCTCTTTTTTTTTAAAGTATCTGACAGTTATGTGTTTTCTTGTATTACAGCTCCAGCAGGTGAGTGTATGTCTAATCTTTCTTCTTTTTTTAAGATACTGATGGTCAGCAATGGGATCCTCATCACCCAGTGACTCTCCAAAAGATCACAGGCTTGTTTGAACCAGAGAAACTATACTTAGGCATTGGGGACATGATGGAAAATTGGTTCCTCTTTATAGTTAGAAGCAGTACAGTAGAGCAGAGATGGGCCGCGACAAAGTGCCACCATTCAGAAAGAAACTCAACAAATAAGATAAGCACAGCAGAGGTATCTGAGGGTGAAGGTCTTGCTCGTGGTCCCTATCAGTAGAAGGTAGCATGAAGAACAACGACTTGAGACAAGTTTGGGGCTTTTACAAAGTTTTCACACTCTGGTTTAAACTGCTGTCTGCAGTTGTTGTTGTTTAAAAATGTAATTATATAATTGTGATCTGCCCTAGACTCCTTTCAGGGAGGAAGGGAAAGCTATACATTTGAAATAATAAATAATAGCTATGGAAAGCTGTAGCCCCCCCCCCCCGCAATCTGTCTACTGTCACTTTAAACCTGTCCTCAAGCTGTTGATGGCCACTATATCTTTTGGCTATGTGAGGTGAGAAGAAGCACTTCCTTATTACTTTAGCAATTTAAAGCACAATCCTAAGACATAAAGAGTGGGACACTGGTGGCGCTGTGGTCCAAACCACAGAGCCTAGGGCTTGCCGATCAGAAGGTCAGCAGTTCGAATCCCTGTGACGGGGTGAGCTCCCATTGCTTGGTCCCTGCTCCTGCCAACCTAGCAGTTTGAAAGCACGTCAAAGTGCAAGTAGATAAATAGGCACCGCTCCGGTGGGAAGGTAAACGGCGTTTCCGTACGCTGCTCTGGTTCGCCAGAAGCAGCTTAGTCATGCTGGCCACATGACCTGGAAGCTGTATGCTGGCTCCCTCGGCCAGTAAAGCGAGATGAGCACCGCAACCCCAGAGTTGTCCGCAACTGGACCTAATGGTCAGGGGTCCCTTTACCTCTAAGACCTAAAGAGTTCCGTGGGGCTGACTCCCACTGAGTGTGAATAAGCTTGAAGCTTGAGACCGCAATTCTATGCAAACATACCTATGCGCAGGCCTCATCAAATACAGTGCAACTGATGTCTGAGGACTGTGCTATAAGAGCCACTGCACAACATGCAGTGCACACGCGCACACGCACGCGCACACACACACACATTGCTTAGTGTGTGTAGTGTAATGTGGAAGCTGTAAACTAATCAAGATCCCATCTCTTCTGTGCAAAGAAAAATGGCAAGTTGCACTGAGCAGGGGTTGTGGTGGTGTCTTGCTTCAGTTGTCACTGTTATCTCATCAGAAGTGACTCAGAGTTCCTTTCCCTTTTCTTTCTCTCCACTTCAGAAAGCTTAAACAATTTTGCTGTCAAAAATAAATAAATATCTCTGTCTTTTAAGGCTGCACAGGGATGTAAAGTAGCAGAACTGTACATTGTACATCCCACCATATTGTATTACGAGGGCCTTGCGGGAGTATTGTGCAGGAGCAACAATGCACTTGGGGCATATAGAGATACCACAATAACAGAACGTGCATTATGAGATGCATGTATTATCTCCAGCTCTGACAAACGTCTTAGGATCAATACAATAAAATGAGTTGTTTCAGTCAGGTTTTTTTTTTTTTAATGTGGAATTGAATTTGGAGCTGTTTTCTGAAAGAAAGGTGGTCTATGTGTATGTGAGTGGCTCTGCCATAAATAATCTGATGGATATATAGAGTTAGATTAAATTCATTGGGGGTGGGGGGCTATCAGCAGCTACCAGCTTCATGGTTAGAGGCAGTGGTGCTTCTGAGGACCAGTTTCTAGAAACCACAAGAGGTGAGAGTACCCTTCTTTGCCTGAATCCCACAGGTATCTGATTGGCTACTGTGTGAACAGGCTGCTGTGCTGGATGGGCCATAGGCCTGATCCAGCAGGCTCTTCCTGTGTTCTCAGAGTTCCTTTGTCTATAAGGACTTTCCCACCCACAAAGGCCATATGCTTACGATCATATTGCAAATAATACATTATCTGGCTGTGCAACTTAAAATAACATTCTACCTTTAGTAGATGTGCATCTAGCATTTTAACTGCTTACTCACGGTGCAAACTTGTACTCTGTGCAGATTTACTCAGAAGTAACTACAGTGGTACCTCGGGTTAAGTACTTAATTCGTTCCGGAGGTCTGTTCTTAACCTGAAACTGTTCTTAACCTGAAGCACCACTTTAGCTAATGGGGCCTCCTGCTGCAGCCAATCCGCCAGAGCACGATTTCTGTTCTCATCCTGAAGCAAAGTTCTTAGCCTGAAGCACTATTTCTGGGTTAGCGAAGTCTGTAATCTGAAGCGTATGTAACCTGAGGTACCACTGTACAGTCGTACCTTGGTTGATGAATGCCTTGCGACTCGAATATTTTGGCTGCTGAACGCCACAAACCCAGAAGTGAGTGTTCTGGTTTGCAAATGTTCTTTGGGACCCAAACGTCCGACACAGCTTCCGCAGCTTCCGATTGGCTGCGGGATCTTCCTGCAGCCAATCAGAAGTTGTGCCTTGATTTCCAAATGTTTCAGAAGTTGAACAGACTTCCAGAACAGTTTCCATTCGACTTCCAAGGTACCACTGTATTAAGGTTAGTTTGTATTAAGCAGGTTCAAAACTGCAACCTTAGTTGGTCTCATAGTCAAACTTAAGACAACCAACTGAGCAGAAACCTTCAAATAATGGCCAATATCTTAAGGTTTCACTACTCCATCAATAGGAAGAATGAATTAAAGCAATCCAGCACAGACAAAACTAGGCATGCTAAAATCCACTGAAATCAATGGGCTTAAGTGGGCCCATGTGCTATGCCATGGCAATTAAGTCTTGCATACAGTTTTTGAAGGAACAAATATTCACACCACATGCTATGTGCCACTTTGGTATGCTACGTGCAGAGGGGCATATGACTCTTATTATAAGTAAGTAAATAAATAAATCTGAGAAAAGTATGCCATGCACGATGCATCTTCAGTTAAAATGCAAAAATGCATCTTCAGTTAAAAGGACATGAAGCAGCCTGTGCTGAGAAAGTCCCCTGCCAAAGGCTCTGGAGAGTTGCTGCTGTTTATTTTATTCCTCTACAACCCAACTCCACTTGACAATAAAATAGAAAAAAGAACTATAAGACAACTAAATAAATCAGTATAAAAAGTACATAGAAGTTAAAATAAATGATGCATAACACAGACCATATAACAGTATTAAAGCTGAAGAAACAAATGTGCAATAATTAAAACCAAAGAAACGAAGTAGACAAATTGGGCTTGGGAGAAAAGCTTTCAGTGGATGTTGAAAGCATAACAGGGTTGGGTCTTGTTTCATTTCTAATGGAAGAGAATTCTAGAGAACTGGCACCACAGCTCTAAAAGCAGGTTCCCGAATCACAGTGTGCATTACCATAGGGATGTGTGGCACATTGAAACAGATATTGGACTCCATGGGCAAATCCCTCATGGGCCTGAAATAAGACAACTACCGGTACTTAAGTGAGAGCATTGAGCAGGGATGTGGAGTATGTGGCCCTCTAGGTGTTAACTGGACTACATTTCCCAGCATCTCTGACAACTGGCATCCTTGGAAACTATTTAAAACTGAAACCAGCTTTAGTCAGACAGGTCACATGTGATGCCCAGTGACTTGTGAATAATCTCAAGGAAACAGAATGGAATGCTGCTTGCTAGTTCTAGCTACCCTAAAGGGGAGACTATTCTTATTCTTACTATATTACTACTACTACTACTACTACTACTATTTTATAATTTGTACAGAGTGAACAAAGCCCTAAGTCTCCATGTCATGCATTATTAAACACCCATACAACCACTCTTCCAAGCTGAGTAGTTTGCTGCACCAGAGATGGGAATTTCTGAACTACCTGAAGGCCTCAGCCTGAAGGGGAGCTTCTTTTCAAACATTTGAGCCTTTTACTCACTATTCATCTGTGTTCTCTCTTCCCAGTTCCTGCAAATGGGTCCAAATTCCATTCTCCGCTAAAGATCTGTAATGCATTTCGCCTCAATGCTATCACGGGCACCATAGGTCCCTTTGGCCTATCCTTGCACAGCTGGTCTTTATCCACATCCTTAATATCATATATAAATGCACATGTACGGTGACTCCGGCCCATAAATATTTATGGCAAAGGAAATGCAATGCACTGTGTGGAGGAGTTGGGTAAAAGGAGCTGTGAGAAGAATGCCAGGTGTCACTTAAGTTTCCTCTTCCCCTGCGAGACAAAGGAAGCACTCAGAAGACCCCAAATTAAAGGCAGTGATTTTCCCTGTAGCTATCTATAAATCAGCACAAAAAGAGCTAGTATCAGGCTTCGAAGAAAACCAACCAACTTTGACATACTATCCTAAGAAAGTGCATAACTGATAAAAGGCACCATCTTAATTTCTCTATGTTTTGATATTTTTACAAGGATATATTTGTATAACAGTAGCATGATATCAGCAGTTGCATTTTCAGTCCTGTTCCTAATGATCCCCTAACATGAAATCTTTTCCACAACTGCCATACACTGGGTTGACATCGTCATTGAATGGTGCTAACATTCAGTAGAACAGTATCAAGGCAACAATTTGAAAACAAGTTAAGTCAGTGTTTCCCAACCGGTGTTCCGCGGCACACTAGTGTGCCGCCAGACGTTGCCTGGTGTGCCGCGAGATGTTGCCTGGAGGGAAGCGGGCGAGTCGGCGGCGAGAGGCGGGGCGGCGAGGAGAGGCCGCGCCTCCTGCTGCTGCCTGGCGCTCCTCCTCGCAGCCGGCAGCGCTGCCTGGGCGCCTCCGCGCGACTCTGCCTCGCTGGGTTTGGTCTCCCAGCAGAGACGGGTCACACGCGCCACTCCCTCCCTCAGCCTGCGCGGAGGGAGAGCCAGAGAGAGGCATCACTCCTGCGCGGCGGGAGAGGGAGCTTGGCGCGTCCGCGGCTTTTATAGGGCGCCCGGCGCGCACCAGCTCGATAACGGGCACCGGCGCGGCGGGGGGCGGCCGGCCTGTCTCCTTGGCAACCCCATTGAGCAGCGCCGGCTCCCCCGGGAGGGCCATCCCCCCGCGCCGCCGATCGCCAACACCGCCGACGCTGAGGCTGCCCGAGCCCGAGCCGAAGCCCGAGCCCGTCAGTCAGTCAGTCAGGAAGGAAGGAAGGAAGGAAAGAGAAATGGGGAGGGAGACGAGGGAGGAAAATTGCACGCAGGGTGAAGAAAGGAGAAGGGTGAACGAGACGAGCTTCCAACCCAAAAAAGGGCTGGAAGACTGGGAGGATGAAGGATCGGGAAAGAAAGCGACGCCTTCCCTGCCCGCGACGTCGCCCGCTTGTCATTGGCAGCGCAGCGGGCGCCCAGAGGGGCTGGGCACCGGCGCAGGGCCGCTCCGCAGCCGCGGAGGACAGCTGCGCGGCTAGCAAGGTGCGCCGCGTAGAGCGCGGCCCTTGTGTGGCCCGGTGGCCAGGCAAGCTCGGGCAGGGACCCCCATGCGAATCTAAGACGGGAGAGCAAAGAGGGCAGAGCAAAGGGGGTCCCTTCCCCAACCTCCGGCTCTGAGACTTCCCTGCACCCCAGAAAAGTTTTCAAATACAAAGTTAGAAACATACACTGAAGAAAAAAGTAAAAGAACAAGAAAAAGAAAAAAGAAAAAGAAGAAAAGAAAACCAACCATTCAACACATTTTTTATATAACTAACTGGACTTCCTCGCATCTCCCTTACCCTGCATTCTTTATAATAAAGATATCAGCAAATTATTACCTTGTTTCGTACCTTATTTTGTACTTTTCAAATACTATACCTCTAAATTTAACATACTTTTCATCAGTTACTTATATCTTAAATTAAACATAGTATTACCTTAGATTTTGACCTTTTCTTACTTAAAATATAATTTCCTGTTTCCCAAATCTAATTGCTGAAGCTATAGTTTCCGAATCGTGTAAATTTTTAACATTCATACAACTTATATTGCTTTTGGAAATAGTCCTTAAATTTTTTCCAGTCCTTAAATTTTTTCCACTATTTGATACAACCACTGATGGAGGTCAGCAATGAAATTCTAGAGGGGAAGAAGGCGCCAGAATCGTGGAAGGAAGCTTTCATCACATTGATACCAAAATTGGAAACTGAAAAGACACAACTTAAGAACTACCGTCCCATCTCCCTTTTAAATGTGGATTACAAAATATTTGCAGACGTTTTGGCAAGTAGATTCAAGAGGGTTTTAAACAAAGTAATTCATAAAGACCAGGCAGGCTTTCTCCCAGGTAGACATATGTCTGCTAATACAAGGAACATTATAGATATATTGGAGCTTCTACAAACAGACATAAATACTAAAGCTGTTTTAATTTTCATAGATGCGGAGAAGGCCTTTGACAATATATCCTGGAAGTTCATGAAGGGGAATTTAAAAGAAATGGGAGTGGGCCGGGGGTTTGAGAATGGGATTGATGCAATATATTCAGAACAAAAGGCTAAATTGATAGTTAACAATGTGGTTACAGAAGAGTTTAAAATTGAAAAAGGAACACGACAAGGCTGTCCGATCTCCCCGTTATTATTTATTTCGGTCCTGGAAGTGCTCTTGAACATGATTAGAGGGGACAGGTTGGTGGAAGGGATACAGGTCGGAGCGAAACAATATAAACTTAAAGCGTTTGCAGATGACTTAGTTTTGACATTACAGGAGCCAGAATCTAGTACGAAAAGAGTATTACAACTGATTCAAGACTTTGGTCGGGTGGCGGGATTTAAACTAAATAAGCAAAAAACTAAGGTGTTGGGGAAAAACTTGACAGATATTGAGTCGGAACGGTTTCAGAGAGAGACAGAGTTAACTGTGGTTAAGAAAGTCAAATACCTAGGGGTAAACATAACAGCAAAAAATCTGAGTCTGTTTAAAGATAACTATGAAAAATGTTGGTCTGAAATTAAGAGAGACTTGGATAGCTGGTCAAAATTAAAACTTTCATTGTTAGGTCGAATAGCTGCTATCAAGATGAATGTATTGCCAAAAATGTTGTTTTTGTTTCAGACATTGCAGATTGTAGACAAAACGGAGTGCTTCCGGAAGTGGCAGAAAGATATTTCTAAATTTGTCTGGCAGGGCAAAAAGCCCAGAATTAAGTTTAAGATACTAACGGACGCAAAAGAAAGAGGGGGCTTTGCCCTGCCAGACTTAAAGTTGTACTATGAAGCCGCAGCTTTCTGCTGGCTAAAAGATTGGCTACTTCTTGAGGACACGGATGTGCTGGATTTGGAAGGTTTTAACAATGCTTTTGGATGGCATGCATACTTATGGTATGATAAGGTTAAGATTAACAAGGTCTTTAAGAACCATATTGTCAGAAAAGCAATATTTAATGTCTGGACAAGATACAAAGACTTATTAGAGAACAAAACACCGAGGTGGCTGTCACCCTTGGAGGCTAAGGCCCGAAAAAGACCTAATATGGAGGCCAATTGGCCAAAATATTGGGAAATATTAGAAAGAGATGGAGACAATTGGAAACTGCAGAGTTTAGAGAAAATGAAAGATAAAGTGTGAGACTGGTTACACTATGCTCAGATCAAAGAAGTGTTTAAGAATGATAAAAAGTTAGGATTCCAGGTGGAGAAATCGAAACTGGAAACAGAATTGTTAGAACCTAAGACTAAGGTACTTTCAAAAATGTATAACTTGCTGCTGAAATGGAACACACAAGACGAAATGGTCAAATCGGCTATGATAAAGTGGGCTCAGGATATTGGGCACAACATTATGTTTGAGGACTGGGAAAGGTTATGGACCACTGGGCTGAACTTCACAGCATGTAATGCTCTGAAGGAAAATGTAATGAAAATGATATATAGATGGTACATGACCCCAGTGAAATTGGCTAAAATATACCATTCGTCTGATAATAAATGTTGGAAATGTAAGGAAAATGAAGGAACATTCTTTCACCTCTGGTGGACCTGTCCTAGAGTGAAGGCCTTCTGGGAAATGATATATAATGAGTTAAAAAAGGTGTTTAAGTATACCTTTACCAAGAAACCAGAGGCCTTCCTTCTGGGCATGGTCGGCCAGAACGTGTTAAAGAAGGACAGAACATTTTTTATGTATGCTACAACGGCGGCAAGGATACTTATTGCTAAGAACTGGAAAACCCAGGATCTACCCACACTGGAAGAATGGCAGATGCAGCTGATGGACTATATGCAATTAGCTGAGATGACGGGCAGAATCCGTGACCTGGGAGAGGAGAGGGTTGAAGAAGACTGGAAGAAATTTAAGATTTACAGTGGTGCCCCGCAAGACGAATGCCTCGCAAGACGAAAAACCCGCAAGACGAAAGGGTTTTTCGGTTTTTGCGACGCTTCGCTAGACGATTTTCCCTATGGGCTTGCATCGCAAGACGAAAGGCCATAGGGAAATCTCGGGGACCTTTTTTTAAATGCTGGCGGTGGGGAGCAAAGCCTTTCCCCCCCCTCCGGACTTCAGAAGAGGTCCAGGAAGGCCGGCGGGGGCGAAAGGCTTTGCTCCCCACCGCCAGCATTTTAAAAGCGGTCCGGGATAGCAGGGAAGCGCTTCCCGCTATCCCGGACGGCTTTTGAAGGCAGGCAGGGGGGGCAAAGACTTTTGCCCCCCCTGCCTGCCTAACCGGGGGCTTTTAAATCGCCCCGGGACTGTCCGGGGCGATTTAAAAGCCCCCGGACGGCTTTTGAAGCCTCCCCCCGCCGCCCGGCTTCAGGGCATCGTCCCGATGCCGGGCGGTGGGGCAGGAACGCCTCCCCCAGCCGCCCGGCTTCGGGGCAGGAACGCCTCCCCCAGCCGCCCGGCTTCGGGGCATCGTCCCGATGCCGGGCGGTGGGGCAGGAACGCCTCCCCCAGCCGCCCGGCTTCGGGGCATCGTCCCGATGCTGGGCGGTGGGGCAAGAACGCCTCCCCCAGCCGCCCGGCTTCGGGGCATCGTCCCGATGCCGGGCGGTGGGGCAGGAACGCCTCCCCCCGCCGCCCGGCTTCGGGGCATCGTCCCGATGCCGGGCGGTGGGGCAGGAACGCCTCCCCCAGCCGCCTGGCTTCGGGGCATCGTCCCGATGCCGGGCGGTGGGGCAGGAACGCCTCCCCCAGCCGCCCGGCTTCGGGGCATCGTTCCGATGCCGGGCGGTGGGGCAGGAACGCCTCCCCCAGCCGCCCGGCTTCGGGGCATCGTTCCGATGCCGGGCGGTGGGGCAGGAACGCCTCCCCCTGCCGCCCGGCATCGGAACGATGTCCCGAAGCTGGGCGGCCGGGCGGGAAAGCCTCCCCCCGCCGCCCGGCTTCAGAACGATGTCCCGAAGCCCGGCGGCGGGGCGGGAAAGCCTCCCCCCGCCGCCCGGCATCGGAACGATGTCCCGAAGCCCAGCGGCGGGGCGGGAAAGCCTTTGTCCCCCCTGCCTGCCTTCCCAGGGGCTTTTAAATCGCCCCGGACAGCGGAGAAGTCCTCCGCTGTCCCGGGCGATTTTAAAATGCCGCCCGCCAGAAGAGGTCGGGGGAAGGCAGTTTCCATAGGAACGCATTAATTGATTTTCAATGCATTCCTATGGAAAACCGTGCATCGCAAGACGAAAAACTCGCAAGACGAAGAGACTTGCGGAACGAATTAATTTCGTCTTGCGAGGCACCACTGTATTTACAAAAGTACTGTAATTTGGTTGAATCCTAACAAGGAAGTCAGAGTAGAAATAACTGTCTACCATTAAATTACAATTTTATATTTGAGTTTAACCTAAATATTGGATTTAAGATCATAAACAAGATGATAATTTACTTGAAAAAATTGTTTGTAATGATGAAAGTGGAAGCGGGAGACGTGAGGGAGTCCACAATAGAATGAAAGGATGTTATGAAACTTATTTTGTTTGTTAAATATGCATTTGTATGAAAAAACCTCAATAAAAAATTATATATATATAAAAAAAATAATAATAAATTTTTTCCAGTCCTCTTCCGTTGTTTCTTCTCCCAAATCTCGGATTCTGCCAGTCATTTCAGCCAGTTCCATGTAGTCCATCAATTGCGTCTGCCACTCTTCCAGTGTGGGCAAATCTTGTGTCTTCCAATATTTTGCGATAAGTATTCTTGCTGCTGTAGTTGCATACATAAAGAAAGTTCTATCCTTCTTTAACACTTTCTGGCCAACAATGCCCAAGAGGAAGGCCTCTGGTTTCTTGGGAAAGGTATACTTAAATACCTTTTTTAACTCATTATAGATCATTTCCCAGAAGGCCTTCACTTTTGGACAAGTCCACCAGAGGTGAAAGAATGTCCCTTCAGCCTCCTTACATTTCCAACATTTATTATCAGACAGGTGATATATTTTTGCAAGCTTGACTGGGGTCATGTACCACCTATAAATCATTTTCATAATATTTTCCTTCAAGGCATTACATGCCGTGAATTTCATTCCGGTGGTCCATAACCTTTCCCAGTCCTCAAACATGATGTTATACCCAATATCCTGAGCCCATTTTATCATGGCTGATTTGACTGTCTCATCCTGAGTGATTTTCTCTTCAACCTGCCCTCCATCCTCTTGCGGAAAACTCTTTGCCTGCCCTGCCCGTATCTCGTTTTTGCTTTTTAATTCCACACACGCACCCTTCGGACTTCGTGGCAATCGGGCGCGCGGGTGCGTTTCCTAAGAGAGTGAGGACCCCCGCCTCCTCCCCACCTGCTCCCTCGCCAGCCAGCCAGCCGCGCGCCCTAGCCGGAGAGCCCCGGCAGTCCCCGTCGCGCAATCGGCTGGATCTCCCTTCAGCAGGCCGTGCTCACAACTCGGCCCAGGGACCCCCAGCAGCGGATCTCCGGCCCAGCTGAAGAATCCGGCAACAAGCCCCCTCCTCCCCAATCGCTCCACCAAAATATGCTCCAAAACCCCCCAGATAGGCCGCCGGCCGCCAAGTCTCGTGGCGCCCTGAGCGAGGGTCTCTCCCCAACACTGCCACCTTGAACTGCGTTCTCCTGGCTACCTGAGCAAACCAGCGGCAGGACCCCGGTATGGGCCCCCCCAATATTTTTTATAAGTCGGCGCCCCTGATAACTATAACTCGTGGTTCTGATGTCCCAACGCTCCCACGGGGCACATTTCATTCAGGCGGAGGAGGGGGTCGTTGGCTAACGGCCAACAGGCAGAAAGGACTGTCCAACAATGCGATTATCCACACACACACATCTGATCCATGGATTAACATCAAAATCCTTGCATTAAAGCTCACTCCTAAGGAACCAGTGGGTCATTAGGCTTTCAGATGCACTTTGAACAAAGAGATGTTCAAAGGGAAAGCTGCTTTTAATAACGCTGCTTTTGCAGGTACTATTGGTCTGGGTCTCATCCAGCATCTTTTCAGTACACCCAGTTAGGATTCAGCAGTCCAGTTGTACACTCTTGGGTATTCAGCATTAGCTTAAGGCGTGCAATAATCACATGCCCACTTTTGCAGCATCTTCATAGCATCCCAAGTCACTCTTGGAATGCTCTCTTTATCATACCCTGCAAGTGTTTACTTGTGTAACACATCCTACCATATCTTGCAGAGAAGCACTTCAGAGAGGGCCAAAACCCCCCACACTTGGTGCCATTTTCATCTACACATGCAGCAGAGTAAGTTGACCCAGAATAGTACCAATTCAGATGGCAGATGGGAGAATGACAGTGCTGAATGCTTTCCCATGTAGAACAGTCCCTGCAAATAAAAACCTAGCATATTTGGAAGAGGGATGCTAGCCTAACCATTACCTTCTATGCTTCTATTACCTTCTATTACCTTCTATTACCTTCTATTACCATTACCTTTTTTTTTTTTACATAAGTAAAAAGTGACCTTTCCCCATCTGGCATGGTGGTGTGCCTCGAGATTTTTTTCATGAAACAAGTGTGCCTTTGCCCAAAAAAGGTTGGGAAACACTGAGTTAAGTTACAAAGTGAAAAAAAGGACAGTCACTGAAACATTATAATGGAGTCAGCCCGTGAAAATGCTCTCACTCCCATACCAAAAACCATAATTGCAGAGGATCAACATGGCCATTTTGTATCAATTTAAAAACATTTCTTTAGTTGTTTTTGCACTCTTAAAAAAACTGTTTTGAGTTTTTATTGTATATTTGTAAATCACATTGAGATGTATGCAAAAGATGATTCATACAACAAATAAATATATAAGCAGCAACTTGGAACCATAAGAGAAATGCACCTACCTTGCTGTTGATCTACAGGCAGGTGCTCCTTCAGGTAACTAAAACCAGGGCTCCTCAGTCAGGCAGTGCATGTCAAAGGCAGCACAGACCCTAGAAAGGCATGCAGATGAAGAGGACAAGATAAGGAGAGCTTGGACTTGCACTCCTGCTCTTCCTTTTGGTGCCACTCCTGGCCTAGCTCAGTGGACCTTAGCTAGCAGAACCATCACCTGTACTATAGCAGCAGCAAGAGTCTACACAATGAGCTGGAACTTCCATTATAAGAGGCAACAGCCACAACAGAAGACTAGAAAGCACATCACATGCACTTCTGCTTAGCAATGACTCCCTTAGGACACCATCTCATTATTTTCCAAATGCAGTTCCCTCTCCAGAATCTCTGGTTCAGCCATCTATTCAGCGCCAAATGAGACATCACGTGAGAGATCCATGATTAATCTCCTGACATATTTGTTATGACTTTAAAGCAGTCATGGTGAACTTCAATTTGACTGGAGCAGTGTTGCTGGAAAGAGGGGGGGTGTGATATTTGGACCTTTCCCCTCATGTTGTTTTCCTGGTTTACATGCTCCCTACCCCATCAAGCTGCTTCTTTGTCCTCCAGGAGGACAGGCACAACTGCTCTGATCCAATACAGACTCCTCCCATCCTGTTTTAAAAGGGGGAAAAAAATCCAGGAATTCCAAACATGTGTAGCTTATTCTCTCAACACATCTCTCTCCCCACCCCCATAACAATCCAGTGTTTGTCTCTGCCTTTTATTTCTGGTTTCCATGCTATCCCCCTAAGAGTTACTCAACCTCCATTACAATTGGGCTTCATTCCACTTTCCTTCTGCCACATAGATCATCCCTAGACTCCTGTCCTAGCCACTCTGACAGATTAGTCATAGAGATGGGCATGCTATGTGGTAAGGGAAAGATAAACTAAGTTGATTCCAGATTAGTTTCCATGGTCATTTCCACATTTGTTTTAGATATCAGTTTTTTAAAACACATTTCCCTTTTTAATCTTCAGAATTTTCAGATGTGTATTGATTCTGCCTTCACTGTGAACACTGGGCTGTCCCAGTATTTCATGGCAGCAGTGGCTACATCACATTGGTTCCATTCCTTTCCCACAAACACTCTGGCTGGCAAGATTCCATCTCTGCTGAAAGTCCTGCTAAGTTCTCAAATATGACAAATGTTGTACACTGGACTGTTCCCATAATGTTGCTGGCAAGGATCTCCCCCACTGTCGAATTGATGATCAGTGTTGTCTGCACTGACAGCACACAAATCAGGGAAGAAAAAGGGACAGAGGATGACCAGAATTGGTCCCATTAGGATGACCAGAATTTGTCTCATTAGCCAGAAAGAGATCAGCACAGATGAAGCTGATAGAACCCTGTGAATGTGTATGAGTGTGAGGCTCTTGTGTCTCTTGACCAGTGGGTTTAGACACGGAAGTCTATTCATTTGCATGAATGTACAGTGGTACCTCAGGTTAAGTACTTAATTTGTTCTGGAGGTCTGTTCTTAACCTGAAACTGTTCTTAACCTGAAACTGTTCTTAACCTGAAGAACCACTTTAGCTAATGGGGCCTCCTGCTGCAGCCGGGCCGCCAGAGCACGATTTCTGTTCTCATCCTGAAGCAAAGTTCTTAACCTGAAGCACTATTTCTGGGTTAGCGGAGTCTGTAACCTGAAGCGTATGTAATCTGAAGCGTATGTAACCTGAGGTACCACTGTATTAACTTTCTCTAATTTATTTTAGCTACAAACTTAGGAGCTTTGAGACGAGCTCTCTCTCATCTGATTTGGACATTATAATACAAATGCTCTGAAAATTATAGGAGACTTGACCAAGCACCTGTTTTATGAACCCTCAGTGGGAAACACAGCCCGTGTTTTCATGGAGGAGTGGACAACAGGCTTTGCTCATGGAAGCTCCCAGGAGCAATCCTTGGCACCTCCAGTTAAAAGGATCACTGAAAGATCCATGCCTGAGATCCTGGAGAGTTCACCCCCTGAGGGGATATTTATCAGCCTTCAGTAAGCTCCAGATCTTTGCCGAACTTGGTGGTTTGTATCCAGCTTGAACTAAGTCAAGTGCCTCTTGGAGCTCTCCAAGGTCCTGTTTCTTGCCTGAATTCCTGTGTGCTCTTCTGGTCCCACTGATGAACTCTGCCTAGAATGCGCCAATTGCTTGCCTATGGGATTATGATGATGGTTAGGAAGGCAGTGGGGAAGTCAGGGTGGGTTAGTAGGTTTAGACACAGAAGACTCAGGTTCTAATACCTGTTCAATCATGAAGTTCGCTGGGTGATACGGCACATGAGAATACTTTCATACAGACTGAATCTCTGGTGGAAGTCCTATAACTATCAGTTTAAAAGCTAAAGGTACCCCTGACTGTTAGGTCCAGTCGCAGACGACTCTGGGGTTGTGGCACTCATCTCGCTCTATAGGCCGAGGGAGCCGGTGTTTGTCCGCAGACAGCTTCTGGGTCATGTGGCCAGCATTACGAAGTCACTTCTGGTGAACCAGAGCAGCGCACAGAAACGCCGTTTACCTTCCCGCCGGAGCGGTACCTATTTACCTTCCCGCCAAAGCGGTACTTTGATGTGCTTTGAACTGTTAGGTGGACAGGAGCTGGGACTGAACTCATCCTGTCGTGGGGATTCGAACTACTGACCTTCTGAATGGCATGCCCTAGGCTCTGTGGTTTAGACCACAGCGCCACCCATGTTAGTTAGCTAGCTATATATTAGTTAGTTGTATACAAAAAAGAGACTTTAGTGGGACCCTAGACACTAACACAATTGTTCTGGCATAACCTTTCACAAATCACAGTCACCTCCATCAGATTACAAACATCAACAACAAAACAATGGGTTCCCAAAGGACAAGATTTATGTGTATCACACTCTGCCTCAGTTGAGCAGACTTTAACATGCTATTCAGCCTTATGATTCTACAAGACTATGGAACTGAAGGTACCTATGCTATCTTTTTTATTGCTACACCTTTTAGGATCATAGTTTTCCACATAGTTTAATCTGTGGAATTATTTGCTAGGAATGTTGTGGAAGTAAAGAATAAAACTGGCTTTAACAGTGTATTAGATTTTTTTTTTTTAATGGAGAGAGTCAATCCAGTAATGGCGTCAAGCCAAGTTGGTCAGGGAATACAATCTCATTATCAAGATGTTCCTCTCCTTGGCAGAAGCTGTGAGTAAATGACAGAAAATGGATCATTCAATAACAACTCCAGTGCCTTGTACATTTCCCCACACGCGCCTAGTTTTAGCCACTGTCAGAAACTATTTTGGCTACCTGTACATTGTTTTGACCTTGGAAGACAATTCTTGGAGGGTATTTTATCCAGATGCCAAGCACTGGATTCAGCAAACCAACTACATGGAAACACAAACAGGCAGGGACTCCAAATCCAACTAAACTTCACAATCCATTGTGGGATTTAAATCTGCTGGTCAAACACAGAATCTTCTAAGGAAAAAAGAATAATTGCTCTAATTGCACTAGTTACAATGTATGCATGCCTGGATCCCCATGTAGAGTCACCAGTTCATAAAATTGGAATGTCTACCTGATTCTGGCCAGGTTGTGAGCATGCAGAAGACCCTGCACATGCATGGAAATAGCTCACAGTTGAATGTTTGAACTGGCTCCACTGAAAACCACTGTGCTGGATGGAGGTATCTGCAGAGTTTGATATGTGAAGCCTCATTCACACTTGGCAACTCATAACTTCATATATCTTGCAGTTCTCAAGTCAGCAACATATGCATTTGTGAATCCGCTCCAAGCCTAATGAAAGTGAAATTGTGGGACTAATTTGGAACCAGATCCTTCTTATTTTATATATTTGATTACTCCGTTTCACAACCTAAACCTCTTGAAGTATAAAACTGGAGTTTATATAAATCACCCTTGCCAGAAGGAAGCTGGATCTTCTCTGCAACCACATTAGTCTGGTGCTATGATATGGTTTAACAGGGTTTCCTCATGCAAGTTCATTTTTCACCCCCAAACAAGCCATCTTTTCTGAAAGGGTGATGCAGGGAGGGTTCAGGAACCTGTAGACAGACAGCTCAAGGAAGAAACAGGATAAAGATGCTTATCTGCTTCTCCACAAACAACTTCACTTGAACTAAAACAGTGACTGCCAAACTTGGCCCTCCAGCTGTTTTGGGACTACAACTCCCATCATCCCTAGCTAACAGGACCAGTGGTTAGGGATGATGGGAATTGTAGTCCCAAAACAGCTAGAGGGCCAAGTTTGACCATCACTGCACTAAAAGGTAAGAAGAATCAGCAGAAACCACAATATCAGGTACAGCCCTTCTCTGCTACCTATAGCAGCCAGCTGCAGCAGTGTAGGAAAACCCTTCTTTCAAACACAAAGATTGAATATTCCAGAGTAGATCCCAATCAACCTTCTGCCCACAACAGAGCTAACCAATCTGAAGCAGTTAACAGTGACATTTTATACCCATTGACTCAGAAGCATGTCTTATTGAGTTCAGTAAGACTTGTTCCCAGAAAAGCCCAAGTAACACTGAAGGCAAAGGAGGAAGGTAAGCACACACATATTTATTTCTCAGGGAGACAACTCTATGTAAAGACGCTTATTTTCTATTGGATTGTGTCTGAAGTTTTTATTGTATATGGTTCAAATTTTTTTAAAACAAGCAAACAACATATGGGCTAGGGAGTGCAGAAAGAAATGATAGGAGAACCAAGAAATCTGGATTTTTTTCTCCCTTTCACTGATCTGGCTATGTCTCTCCAAACAATGATCTTGGCCTTGCTTATATTCTGTTCTCAGGACTGACCAGGGCAGGATGTGCGGCTCTTTCTTACTATGTGTGTTCACTGCTCATCTCACAGGGGATTCTAGGTGCTACTGTAACACAACCAACACAATAATGATCTGACAATCTGACTTATCTCCTTTTCTAATGTAAAAAAAAATAATCTATGAAAATCCTGTTGGGCCTGTTTAGCTATCTTGAGTACAAACTACTCCAAATAAAACACTAGGAAGGGTTAAGGTGTGAACTCAATTTCTCATCTACCTCTCCAAGGTGTTAATAGCTATGTCTAGCTGTGATGATTTCAATACTAATGCTGGTGCACACAGCAGTTGGAAGAAACAAACCCCCAGCTGCATTCAAAGAAGTTTCAAAGCTCCATCTTTATCTGTAGAGTGTTATCCTTTGTGATGCTTCTGGATTCTTCTGAACAGGAAATAATGGTGCTACCAGTATCCCAGAAATGGTACAAGGGTGATGATGCAAGCTTTCTAATACAGAGATGAGGAACCTGTAGCCCCCAGATGCTGTTGGACCATAACTGGCCATGCTGGTTGGGGCTGATGGGAGCTGGCAACCAATAACATTTGGAGGGTTACAAGGTGCCCTGCCCTGCTCTAACACCCAAAGGATTAGTGGAAAGTGACTTCTGGCAGAATTTTTGTGTGCTTCCTTATCTCCAGGCATAAATCTTACTCCCCAAGCAGAATCTTCGAGCCATCTTACAAACCATGGCTGGTTTTCGTTGTTCACTAACACTGGCTTTTAAAACTTTGTTCCAGGAAAAGCTGGGGTTCTTTGGAAGCTCAGCAAGTGGGGCTGGCACATGATTAAAGAAATCTTAGCCTAGAAATTTGAAAGTAGGTAAAACAATAGCTCTGAAACAAGACATATACTTTGGTTTAATGATGTAAACATGTGTTCTAGCAGGTAGCCTTTTTAGGAGAAACATTGTCTCCTGTGTGAAAGGAAGGAATGCCTCCTTCAAGATGTTACTTGCCACCTGTAGTTTTAATAAGCTTTGTTTGTATCCGTAACAACTTTTTTATTTTAAAAATATGCTGCCTGGTTTATTGGAGGACACTGTTTTAGTTAATTAAAATTGTTTTCTATCCATTAATCTTAACAGATTAAACGTTGCACCCTATCATAGTTGAGAAGATCAGAAAAGATGGAAAAGCTTCCCTAAATTGCAACATGACTCTGCTACCAACCTTAAGCTGCAGTTCTCACAGCCAGAGAGATGTGTTAAGTGTTGTAGTCCTGAGAGGACAAAAATGAGGTTCACTGCATTTGGCTGGTGCTCTGTGAGAACTGACTGTGTATATTAAATCTTGGTCTAAATCAAAGTAGAAGCATCTTACAGCAAATCCTTGGCAGTCAAGTCAATGAGGATGAAATGATAAACTGAAGGTACACAGTTTGAAGATCA
Source organism: Podarcis melisellensis (assembly GCF_964234715.1). NCBI lineage: Eukaryota > Metazoa > Chordata > Lepidosauria > Squamata > Lacertidae > Podarcis > Podarcis melisellensis. The sequence continues at coordinate 66,394,993 of NC_138529.1, read as the reverse complement.
CTAATACAGAGCATATACACTTTTATGTACAGTGGTACCTCGCAAGACGAAATTAATTCGTTCTGCGAGTTTTTTCGTCTTGCGAATTTTTCGTCTTGCGAAGCACGGATTCCCATAGGAATGCATTGAAAAGAAAAAGGAAACAAACTTGCAAGACGTTTTCATCTTGTGAAGCAAGCCCATAGGGAAATTTGTCTTGCGAAGCAACTCAAAAAAAGAAAAACTCTTTCGTCTTGCGAGTTTTTCGTCTTACGAGGCATTCGTCTTGCGAGGTACCACTGTATTTGAAATAGGTTGCTCTCCACATAATCTGTACAACAGACAACTCACTACTCTTATCATCTTGTTCACTGCCACAGGTGCATTCAGTTATCATGTTTTCTGCTGAAAGCATCAACATGTTGTCACCATAATTTATGCACTCCATAAAATAGCCACAGATTTTTGCCACATGTCTGTATTTCTGGTTCACAGCCAGCTTAGGAACATGGTTTGGGATAAATGACACAATAAGGCAAGACTCCAAAAATTACCAGCTGTCCAAATATTTTTGTTCCACATAAATATGTGCTTGCCCTACTCACTTCATCAACCTCATCTTTCCCTTCCTTCCCCCTCCCTCTGTTGTTCTCTTCTCATCCCATTGGATAAGTGTTGGAAAAAGCAAGTAAAGAAAGCCAGGTCAAGATGGGGGGCTTTTATCCTTCTGAACAATAGCAGAGAATAGAGTGATCCAGACTACTTGGAAGAATTCTAGCACTCTTGTACCCCTACTTACCATGGGATTCCCCCCTCCCTCCAATACTATATACAAAATGCTGAATGCATTAACAGATGTAGTCACATGATGAAAACCACAATTAAACAATACCACTACCTCAACAGCTACCATGAGTAAGCACTTTGTCACAATCTGAAAGTGAAAAAGGTGTTCAGACCTTTGCCATAAGGTCAAATTTGATACCCAGTGCTCAGCAGTGCCACATCTGACCTGGCTAAAGGTGCCTTTGTTCAAGTATCAGGGAAAAGAAGACACCCCCCCTACCTTTTAGTGCATTTCATGAAGTAGATTTGTGTAATCCCAAATAAACCATCTTAATTTGTTATGGATAAACAAAGAGAGAACTATTGCAATCACTGTACAGACTGAACCAACCACCCCATCCTTCCAACCCCCTTTTTTTTGGCAAAAGAGAAAATTGCTGCTGTTCTTCTGTTTCCCTTAACAAAGGTGTAAGAATGGTTAAGGGGAAAGTAATCCATATTACTCTGGATGACATATTATTGTCACTGATCAAAGAAAGAACAGGATTTTAATCTTTGATTTATAAATACACCATTGTAAATAATGGTTTGACACGGGTATGGTCAAAAGATTATGTTGGTGCAAACTCCAAATTGCAATCTTGCAATTTCAAGAAATCAAAGCAATTTGCATGTCTCATAAAAAAGCCCAACTACTATACATATTTTTAAAATACAGATTCCATATTCAATGCAACTGCTACTGCTAATAATAACAACAAAATCCCACATTTTTAGTAACATAATATCTCTCTCAAAACAATGTACATAAGAAAAATAAATAAATAAAGCAGGTCATACACATAACAAAAAACACCAAGATACAGCTTCAGAATAAAACATTTAAAATATATAACAAAAAACACACACGCATGAGTTGCTATTCCACTACTGAGATCTGAGACATCCAGGGACGTTTTTGAGGTTGTGGTTTTGCTCAGGCCCTGTGTGCCTCTTAAGGTACACCAGATTCAGGTAGGTAGTCTGACGCAGCCGAAATAAATAAAAAAATTAAAAAATTGTCCAGTAGCACTTTAGAGACCAACTAAGTTTGTTCTGGGTATAAGCTTTTGTGTGCATGCACACTTCTTCAGATACACTGAAAATAATTTTATTTATTTATTAAGGTACACCAGACGGATGGGTTGTGTGACACAACCAGGTTTGGAGCACAAAGCACCACGGTACCATCATTGGTGCTGCACCAGTCCTGTTCAGCTACAAGCCATCTGTTGCAGTGCATGTTTAGATAGCCAATGCACAGATCTGATAACTGAAACTAAATAAAACAGAATTGCCATTCCTTCTGCAGGACACAATATAGTTGCATTATCTATGTGGTGAAGCCTTTTAGGACTCCATCCTCTGTATAGACCTCAAAGCCAGTACATTTTTAAAAATCCTTCCAGGGACTGGGGGAAAATCTGCTTATACATTAAATTCAAGAGGCCTTTATTTGTGTTCAAATCCCCTTACAGATTTTTTTCCTATTTGATTCTGGGGGTGTGAGAATGCAGAAGGCATCGATTCAGATTTTGGTGAGAGGCCCCCCCAGTTGCATTATCTGTTGACCTCGGCTCTACCAGAGCAGGCCCACCTCGCGGCCTGCGCCTATAGCGTAGCACGGGCTGGGGGAGGGGCTTGTGCGTGTCTGTACGTGGGGGAATCCCACAGCACCCCACACATCGCCCCCCACCCCACCCACCAGGCTGCAGAAAGCTCCTCGTTTATATAAAAAGAGATCGGGCGGCTGCCTCCTCTCCCCACCCCGCGCCCGCTCTTGTTCTTTTCCCTTCTTCAGCTCTCCTTGCCCGCTCCCTACCCTGTCCCAGTAATGAGAATAATTAACGGATGCGAAAGGCAAGACAAAAGCTCCCCTGCTATTAATAGGAGCTGGGAGGGGAAGCGAGAGGAAATGGGAGGCTTTTGCAGAAGCCTCCATGACTGGAGGCTGGAGTGTCTGGTGAAGCCGAAAGAAAAGGCAAAACAGCCCGGAGCTCTTTCCCCCGTGCACACACCGCAGGCGCGAATAGATGGGGCTGCTTGGCTCGTTTGGGAAGGAAGGGAGCGAGAGAGGTGGCTGCTCTCAGAGACACTAGCTAGGCCTTTTCCTGCCACTGCCGGAAAGCAGAGCCGGGGGGGGGGACTCGGGGAGGTGGGCGTCCGCCTGGCTGGAAGAGTCGCCCTTTCCACCTGCGTCCCAATCCTTCCTCCCCCGCCTCGGCGCGTCCACCATTTCGGAGCCGGCGAGCGGGAAGCGGCGGCAGCGAGGACACGCCCAGCCCCGAGGGGGTTAAAGAAGCACGCTTCCCTCGCTCGCTCGCTCTTTGCTGGGCAAGAGGCGCTGGGCCTCGCCGGCGGGGCGGCTGAGGGAGAAGCGGCGGCGGCGGCGGCGGCGAGCGAGACGACAACACCACAAACAGCCATAACCCACCTGGGCGCCTGGCGCAGCGTGTGGAAGGGCGGGCTCCTGCGGCGCCGGCCGCCCGGGTCGCTCCGCGGAAGGGGGCGGGGAGCGGAGTCGCAGCAGCCGGTGCCTCGTCGGCTCCCTTTGCCCTGCACGGCGGCGCTTCCACTCCCGGCTTGGGCGAGGGGAGGGAAGAGCGCGCCGGGTGGGGGGATCTTGCGGGCGCTGCTAAAAATAGCCGCCTCGAGCCCGGCAGGGAGGCTCGCACATTATCTATACATTGGTCGTAGCGGCGGCGGCGGCGGGCTCCAGACCATTGTTTCCTTGCAGCCGCAGGGGGAGAGCCGTGAGGCGAGGCGGCGAAGAAGGCGCGCTTTTCTTTCCCTCACGTTCCTGGAGAGCGAGCAGACGTGTCAGGCGGATAGAAGGGGAGGGCGCGGGGCAGAGCGACAGGAGCGCTTCTGCACCGCACAAGCCGTTTCGGGGCTGGGAAAGCTCGGGGTTGAGCGACAGGATTGGGAAGCTGGGGGGGGGGGGATAAGCACGTTTAAGGCGGTGGGGAGAGAAGAGCGGAGCCACCCATTTGCGAGTGGGGGAAGAGGCACTTATTTGTCCCTCCTGAGGCTCGACCGCGTGATTTGGCTACCCTGTGATACTATGTGGAGATTCCTGCATTGCAGGGGGTTGGACTAGATGACCCGTGGGACCCCTTCCAACTCCACAATTCAGGCGTGCCAACTTGAATAAAATATTGGGTGGGGAGCAGGAAAGCCCCGCCCCGCATAATCGTTCACATGACGCACGCTATTTGAATGGCAATGCCCTTTTGTGGGGGACCCTCAAATATTTTATTGGGGGGGGCGAAGGGACCTCGGCTTCTAGAAGTTGGCTCCTTTGCTACAATTCTATGCTCCTGTTAAAACGCGACAGCCGCGCTTGGTTTTCTATGCAAGAAGAGCTCAAGATCTTAAAGCGGGACTCCCCATCTCCTCTTCCAACAAACCTACCGCTTTTGACCGTGCGAAAAGGCTGGCTTTTATTTCTCTCTGTATGAAGGTTGTTCGAGCCTTTGGGGGGCGTGTACATCAAAGCCCTCCCCCCATAACCATTCATTTGCACGTCCGGGTAGGACGTTTATCATCGGCTTCTAGGTTCTCGTCACTTGAGGGGAAAGTCGGGTTGACTAAGGAGCGAAATGAGACAATAAATAATAAATAAGTTTTTCACAGAATTTTGATGAGGTCATTAGTTAAAATGGGAAGTCAAGCCCTAAGGTATTAGGAGGTGGATTTGAGCAGAAACCAAGACAAATCTTAGGCTGCCAGCTTTTGTTTTTCTCTGGCTGGTTGTAATGGGTTTCTGCTTCCTCCTGAAGAATAGTGGATTAGAAAATTGAAAAGGTGGGGGGAGGGGGGAGCATTAAAGGAGGATATTTATTTAGGTTTTACCCTCCAGATGTTGTTGGCCTACAGCTCCCATTAGCCCCAATGCTTTCTGGGCTTGATGAGAGAGGTACTTACAACATCTGGAGGGCCCAAGGTTTCCCCTAGCCAGTTGAGATGTGTATCCCTATTCCAGAGGTTCACGGTTTGTAAAAGCGCATTCAGAACTGAATTACTGAAATGTGTTCAGACTAGATCTCTGGTAGATCTCACATGACTAAATTGAATCTCCAAGCTGTGTTAATGATCAGTTTGAGTGGGGTTTCCTTGACAAGACATACGAAGTTCATGAGACTCTTAATCTCAGGGTCGTGGCTTTGAGCCCCACATTGGGGACAGGACTAGATTATATCAGAAGAAGAAGAAGAGGAGTTTGGATTTGATATTCCACTTTATCACTACCTGAAGGAGTCTCAAAGCAGCTAACATTCTCCTTTCCCTTCCTCCCCCACAACAAACACTCTGTGAGGTGAGTGGGGCTGAGAGACTTCAGAGAAGTGTGGCTAGCCCAAGGTCACCCAGCAGCTGCATGTGGAGGAGCAGAGACTCGAACCTGGTTCACCAGATTACAAGTCTACTGCTCTTAACCACTACACCACACTGGCTCTCAGATGGCAGGCCTCCTTGGAGTAGACCCATTGAAGTGAATAGGCATTACTAACTTATGTTCATTAATTTTAGTGGGTCTACTTTCAGTAGAACTTAGATGGATAGAACCCACTGTCATTCACATCAGTGGTCACTACATGACTGAATGTGTACATTTTGTCTATGCATAGACCAAGGGTGGGGAAACCTTTTAGCTCAGTGTACCTGGCAGGCCAAATTTGACAGGTAGTTGGGACCACCTACCTGTCAGTCAGCTGCCATTGACATCTGGTGATAGGTGGCCTCCCTTGTGCGGGGAAGATATAGCTAAGGGCAGGATTGAACTTCTTGTGCATCTGCTGCTATGTAGGGAGTTCAATCCTGCTTTTTGCAGCTGCCTCTCCACCTGCATCACACCTAAGGTCAGGTGTGATGCCATTTATAGGGCAGGTGGGTGTAATTTCAGGAGAAAAACAGCTTCATGGGCCAAGGGAGGCCTGATGGGCCAGGATTGGCCTGGGAGGGCGCCTCCCACCTCTTGCTCTCCTTTCTACATCATAGTTGCGGTGCCCCCTGCAGCGCAGTGCCCACTGGTCACATCACCCTAAACCACCTCTGTTCCCTATGCCTGGCTCACACCTTTCTTTTTCTTGTTGTTTCGCATGCACTACCTGCTTCATTTCACTAAGCATGTGCACTAATAACAAAGCAGGAATTAGCAATTGTACGCCCACAGAAAGTGTGCCATTGTGCAGTTGCTGCTGCCTTCATACTTCTAGCTCCCACAGCGCATATGGCGTATGTGTGAAGCTGCATAGTGGAGCAGTACAATAACTCCTACTGCACCTATACTGTGTGTATCAGCTGCACCTGCTTTCCATCCCCATAGTAGAGCAGATAAAAAGTAATTAAAAACAGTAGCATTGGAAATGGGTAGGGTTGGCTTTACAGTGGTGAAGAAGACCAGCTCTACTACTAAGTGTGTGTTTTTTTTAAAGCTACAGGTAACACTGGATGGGAGCCCCCATGCAGTTATGCCGTGAGAAATACACTCAAAACAATATTTCTGTGGCTGTTGTGGAGCTGCTCCTGAGATTTTCATGATCACCCTCTCAAGGAGACCGAATGTGTCTTGTTGCTGCTGTGCAGCACCATTCTCAGCAGCTGCTGCTTTGAAGTGAAAAGAATTAGGCAACTTGCTGTGGCTGCTCCCAGAAATGGATTGGCCCAGGTGTGTTGTGATGAACCAAAATGGAGCAGAAGGGCTGTGATGGTATGCCGTACCCCCAAAAGTATCAAATAAGGTCTCAGAAAATCACCACCTCCTAACACCGAATAGTTATGCCTCCAGCTGGATTTGAAACAGCCAGTTTTCATGACTAGACCATTTACTTATTGCGTCCCTCCACATTTAGGGGAAACCTACACAATCCAAGTTGTTCGAGGGGGGAATCAGGACATCTTCAGTGCCAGTACGATGTCATGCACCTGAAAATGAGTGCCTGGGGCACTGCAGATGCAAAGTAAACGGCTTGTGTGGAGGCCCCATAGAGTATAAGAACTAGCCTGTAGGAGCAGACCAAAAGCCTAATAATAATTTTATTATTTACACCCCACCCATCTGGCTGGGTTTCCCCAGCCACTTTGGGCAGCTCCCAATAGAACACTAAAAACAAAACTTCAAACATTAAAAACTTCCCTAAACAGGGCTGCCTTCAGATGTCTCCTAAAAGTCAGATAGTTGTTTATTTCCTTGACATCTGATGGGAGGGTGTTCCACAGGGTGGGTGCCACCACCGAGAAGGCCCTCTGCCTATCAAGTCCAGTATTCTGCTTCCTGCAATGGCCAACCAAGTGCCTTTGGGAAGCCCTCAGGCACGACATGAAGGCAAAAGCGCTTACCTGCTGTTGACCCCAGCAACTGGGATTCGGGAGTGTACTGCCTCTGAACCTGGGTGAATCTCATTTATTTATCACTGCTCATAGCATTAGCTATTGATTGACATTCTTCCCAGAATTTGTCTAAGCTCTTTTTTAAGCCGTGTAATCCACTGCATCCTGTGGCAACACATTCCATGTTAATGAAATAATTTGGGAAGAAGTATATATACTTTTGTCTGCCTTGAATTTTCTCCTAGTCAATTTCACTGGATGAGCCTAAATTCTGGCATTATGGGAGAAGAGGGACAGTTCTTTTCCCACCTTCTCAACACTGTGCATACATTTATAAAGCTCTAGGACAGCCATAGTTATCTTCCCCTCCAAACTACAGAGGCACCAATGACTTTTTCATAAGGAATTGCTCCAGCACCTTGATCATTTTGACTACTGTTTTCTACACCTTTTCCTGTTCTGTGATGTCCTGTGATGACCATGCCTGCACACAGTGTTCCAGCTATGAGTGCACCACACAATAAGTAGACATTTTCATTGAAATATTCACTCCAACCTCAAAATCTCTTCCTGGATTATGAAGAAGAAGAAGAGAAGAAGAGTTTGGATTTGATACCCCCTTTATCACTACATGAAGGAGCCTCAATCAGCTAACATTCTCCTTTTCCTTCCTCCCACAACAAACACTCTGTGAGGTGAGTGGGGCTGAGAGACTTCAAAGAAGTGTGACTAGCCCAAGGTCACCCAGCAGCTGCATGTGAAGGAGCGGGGACGCGAACCCGGCTCACGAGTCTACTGTTCATAACCACTACACCACACTGGCTCTCTATGATCATTAGTAGTACTGTATTAGTATTTTTGCTCTAATGTCCATTGTGTTCCACTTATTTACACTGAACTTCGTCTTTTGTTTTATTGCGCATTCTTCTGCTTTGGAGAAATTCACCATTGTTTGGGGTTTTCACCATGTTGAGTGGTTTTGTGTGATCTGCAAGCTTGGCTACCTCGCTGCTCACCTTTGAGCCTGGATAATGTAGGAACAAGTTAAATAACATTGGTCCCAGTGTGGATACTCAAGGACCTTCTTATTTTCATCTACTGTGAGACATTGAACTGTCCATTTATTCATTTTCACTTCTTCCTGTTTGACCTGTTTCTGATCCATAAAGTAAAATCTGTGATGGATCTAAGCTTTACTTTAGTAATGTATGATGTGGTTGCTATATGTGCCAACTTGGAACTAATGCAGAGCACCCCCTTAACAGATTTCATATCTGCAAACAGCTCTAAAACATGATTAGAAAGCTTACCAGCAAGCAGGCAGGGCTCTCTTCCCTGCATTTCAAAGAGTGCTGCCTCAAAGTTGCGAGGGTGGGAGTGGGGGAGGAGAGAAAATGTGACCTAAAACATTTATTAGGAATTTTGTAGCTTTCTGCAGGCTCGAGTTGAAAGTCTTTCCTTAAAAAGAGGAAATGTTTCAGAACTCAGATCATTAAAGGCTATGTTCCTTCACCTATATCTGTGTGATGGATAACACCTTAGTCACTCAGTCAACTCAATGAGATCAGGGGGGTTACTCCAAAAGGAAAGCACAGATCAAGGTGAGAATCTGTCCCTAACAGAATATATGCTGATGACAACTTCTCTGTACACAATATATTCAAAAGCAAGATGTGCAAAAATCCATTCTGAGCTTAGGAATCTCACCCCTCACCCCCCTTTTCTGCTTCTTCTTACTAATGTAAGTACTGTAGTACATTAGTACTTCTCCCTGGGCAATTTTAGATGCCAAGAAACCTGTAACAAATTTCATAGTGAACTTGAACTCGGGGAACCAAAACAGCTTTTTTCCTTTGCCCAAGAGATATTAGGAAGGACAAAGACATTGCATGTTGGTAGATTACACATAATATCTGCTGCTGCTATGTTCTGTCAGGGTTATTTGTTGCCAAGGGATCAAGAAAGACTACAGATTCAGAAGAAAAATGAGCATTTGTTGGCTGTCAAAATTGAACAAACAAAATGAGAACCTAGACTGGGAGCAGACGATGTTATAAACATGGAAAGCAAGAATCTGGTCATGCTACATGTGATGACATATTCCCTTTGGAACTCCCTCCTGTTGTATACCAGGCAGACCCCGTCTCTACTATCTTTCTGGTGCCTGTTAAAGAACATCCCTGTTTCAATGAGCCTTTTAAGTGGAGATTTTCTCTTCTATCCCAGTCTGTGTCTGTATCAAAATCAAAACTGGTTTTATTTATGAAATCGCTTTATATATGTTTTTATTGTTGATATCTTTATTGTTGTTGAGGTTTAATAGAAAGTGATTCATCAGTACAATTAAATAAATAATACGTATTATTAATCCAATGCCAATCTATTATTTTCTAAGGCACCACACACTATTTTCTCAATGAAAATGCTAGTTTGCAAAGTAATGTTTTTTATTGTCCTCTTCCCCATTTTAGCTTCACCACAATCCTGTGGGATAGGTGAGTCTGAGCGAGAGTGACTGGTCCAAGGTCACTCAGTTAACTTCATAGCTGAGTGAGAATTTGAACCCTGCTCTCCAAGGACATAGGCTTCACATTTCCATCCACAACAGCTATGGCACCTCTTTTACTTTCTTTTTGGTGCCTTGCAAGTACTTTTTAAAAATTCTCCCTGGCTTTTTAATGTTTGTTACATTTTTAATAGCATTGAATTATTCATATTTTTTAAAAAAATTCAATCTGTTTATAAAACAGCTGGGAAGTGTGCTGAGATTGCACTCATATTGTGATATAGTATGATTATGGCTCTGTTGTGCTAGATTTTGCTTGCTTGATTTTACTTTTATTGTTTACTGTGATTTGTATGCTGCCTACAGAATATGTGTTACAAGTAAACTCATATAGTAAATAATTGTGGTGTCTAGGAAGAGTGTGGCTGCAATCATAGATGGGCATTGGGCCATGTGATCAGTTATGCAGGGCAGGATTTACCTAGGCCACCCAATATCTTATTCAAGTTGGCACCCCTGAACTGGTTTAACTGTTAATACCATTTCACTGCTTATTGAGTCTGATCCTTGTAGTTTTGTGAAGGGGCTTGAGACATCCAACAAGGTGTTCTGGTTTTTGTTTTTTTTAAAAAAAATTGGTCAGAGTTAGTCTCCAGAGCAGAATGCTGTTGGACTTGCTATCAGCCTCCGAGACTGTCCACAACATTATTCATAGATTCCCTCCTCCTCTCTCTTACTTGTTGGCTATTTCACACAAGGAATAGTGTCTCTTACATAGCAAGAATATCAATGCTGATTAGGGCACACTGTGCTCTTGCTCTGTACTTTAAAGCAATAATTGTGCTAGTCAAGCTCAGTATTATGACTGAGTCTCTGAAATTAGACTATTTAGACCTGTTAGCTAAACTAAAGGTAAAGGGACCCCTGACCATTAGGTCCAGTCATGGCCGACTCTGGAGTTGTGGCACTCATCTCACTTTATTGGCCAAGGGAGCTGGTGTACAGCTTCCAGGTTATGTGGCCAGCATGACTAAGCCGCTTCTGGCGAACCAGAGCAGCGCATGGAAGCGCCATTTACCTTCCCCCCAGAGTGGTCCCTATTTATCTACTTGCACTTTGACATGCTTTCGAACTGCTAGGTTGGCAAAAGCAGGGACCGAGCAACGGGAGCTCACCCCGCCACGGGGATTCGAACTGCCGACCTTCTGATCGGCAAGTCCTAGGCTCTGTGGTTTAACCCACAGTGCCACCCATGTCCCTAGACCTGTTAGCTAGGTGTAGTCTAAAATCACATGCCATCACCTTAGTAAAGCTAAGCACATGGGCATAGCTAGGGGCTGGGGGTAGGATGCCCTCCCCAATCAAGTAAATAAATAGGAATACTTAACTAACTGACCAATTGCATCACAGATATCTCAGTTCTGTGCCCCAACATAAAGCATGCCCCCCTCTAAAATAAATCCTGGCGACACCCATGGCAAAGCAAGTCTGAGTCTCTCCAGCGTCTGGGGAGAAACTTTCTGAGAACTGCATGTGCGCTGCCTTGAGTTCCATGATGGAAGAAGGGTGGGATATGAATACATGAAAATATTATATCTGAAAATTTAACTGATGATGCCCATTAAAGATTATTTCTATTAGCCTATAGCAAATGTGGGGAACCTTTGGTCTTCCAGATGTTGCTAAATCACAGCTCTCATCATCCTGGGCCATGCTTGTAGGGGCTGATGGGAGCTCAGCAACATCTGGAGGACCAAAGGTTCCCTGCACCTCCAGCACAGCTTCTCATAATTTCGTAGTAGAAACTTGTACTAAACACACAGCGATTGCAACCACAATGTCCTTGATTGGAATAAATTGTGCAATTTATGAAAATTAGAATTATACAACTGAATTTGTGCGCAATTTTCTTGCATGTATCTAATTTGATTTGGTACTTTGGATTTTAATGGCTGCTGTAGATTATCTTTAATATGGTCTCATTCAATCACTCACTTACCAACATTTATTGTGCTTCTGGTTCCAGAGGCAATGTGTTAAACAGCTTCTGACTATTCCTTGTACTCTGTCTTTCTCCTGGCTGTCTACAAGCACTTCTGCTCTAGGTGGGTGGTGTATGGTGTTACCCCACTCCCAGCACCATGCAGACCACAAACAAGGTCTACTGTGAGACCAGCAGCCAGCAGTGTGATTCCAGGTCTTCTTCTGCAGAGTTGCCAGCTTTCTTGTTCCAGCTGGTTCTGGTGCTTTTGCAAGCAGCTAGACCCACAGCCATATAACAGGTGAAGCCATGTCCAACTTGGGGGTAAACAGCTGATACTATGACATATGCAGCTTCCAACATGGTGCCCTGCAGGTGTTGCTGGACCACAGATCCCACCATTCCTGACCACTGCCTATTCTGACTGAAGCTGATGGGAGTTGGAATACAACAACATCTGGGGGGGGGGGTTGCCCATCTAGTGGGAGGCCATATCGGGGGCTTGAACATGTACCCCATGAAAGGCCTTTCTTTGAGGTTTGAAGGTTGTGGAGCCTGCCTGAAAAATGTGGGATGGGCACACGGGGAGCTGAGGAAAGAGGAGGTGGAAATTTTCCTTCCATGAACTGCCTTAATTTTTCTTGAGATCCTAAAGATTTCCTTTTGCCCCAGCAGCAACTCCCATCACACACCGTTCAATGCACACACACCCCACACACAGAGGGGCTCTTTGGGGCAAACATTTTGCTTCAGGGAGAAGAGAACGAGTGGGTGGGAATTTTTCCTGCCATGGACTTCATTAAGTTGGTTCACCTTAAGATCCAAGTCTATGGAGGGATTTGAGATGGGGCATCATACAGATCTGAGGCAGCCCTCCCTCTAGATGTTTTGGACTACAGTGCCTGGCATTGCAGTGGCTGCAGCTGATGGGCATTGTAGTCCAAATGTACCTGATTGGGGAAGGCTGGATTAGGGAATGGGGGGGGGTGAGTGAGTGGTTTTGGTAGTGGGTTTGGGAGCAAGGACAAGTATGACAAGAGAGGGCCAATGGCAAAAAAAAAGAGAGAGCTGCTGTCATGGTTACAGGAAATGGCCAGAGCACAAGTCTTAAGTGTGATGATGAGACAGCTCAAGTCTCAGGCAGTTGGAGATGTCAAATGTGGCAGGTGGAGGGAAATACCAGAGGGTCTGTAGTATAGTACAGTATATTCTCTTTCCCTGAGCTGTGCTGAAATTTGTAGACTCAGAATGAGGAATCCAGATACATTAGGGACAGTTGGCCTTTCCAGATCTGCTGTGATGCTGCTGAAAGTTCAGGTGCTTGCATTACACAACCCTCATTGATGCTAAATCAACAAAGACTGGAATACAAGTGCATAATCCTAGAAGCCATCCAAGTCAGCTTTGCCCTGATTAGATTAGATTCAAATATTAGATTCAACAGAAATGTTGCTTATAAATTTCCTCGGTGTAGACGTGGCGTTTGAATCAGGAACAGATTTGGGCAATGCCGATTTCTTTAATGCTACAGGTTTTGTTTATTAAAAGTCTCAGTGTGAAAATGAAATGTCACTGCTTCCTGGTTGTGTTACTGATATACCTGCCAGCGAGGGGAACAATTACTCTGACAAATGCCCTGAGAGAGCCCAGGTTGATTTCAGTGCAGGTTGTTCTGCTACGGTCCCTGTTGCCTCAGCTGAATGCAGCCGAATGAAATCAGTAGTGTGATCTAATAATGCACTATGCAATATGGATTTTGTATACAAATAAATAACCTTGATGCTTGCAAGGGCTGTATATTTGGAAACTATTTCCCATCCTTTCATAGTCATTGGAAAGGAAAAGCTGATTGTACTGCAGATAGTGATAAAAAAAGAGTTTATGTCCTTTTCCATATGGCAATAAAAAAAGTATGTGTGTCTATCTGTCTCTGTCTATCTGTCTTCAAAGCCCACACACTCCTTCCTTCCTTCTTATTCCTTACTGGCACTGCGGTATCTGATCTTCTGCTTCGCTGCTTGCCACTCCTACCAGTTTTGGCCCTCAAATGCTTGCGAAATCAGTTGGATGCTCAGGGTCTGCAGTGGCATGCTGCAAAGAATTGAAATGCATCTTCTGTTGTTGTCGTCGTCTTCTTTCACCATTTTCTGCTCAGCCCTGCTGTGAAAATGAAACATTCCAGCAATTAAAAAATAATAATAAATTACTGTGTGCATGCTGTGAATGAACCAGAGAACATTCTAAATAAATAAATATGGAACCCAAAGCAAATGTAGTTTCTTGCAAATGGCTTCCCTCCACCACAGCTGTGCAGAAATGGGAGACCGGCTCTTCTAGCATGGCAAGACAGAGCAACTGTGCTTCCTTTTCAGTTACTATTTAGCAATTTCTTCTTCTTCTTCTTCTTCTTCTTCTTCTTCTTCTTCTTCTTCTTCTTCTTCTTCTTCTTCTTCTTCTCCCCCCCACCTCCTTTCTTCTTCTTCTTTGGTGATCACTCGTAACTAAGTTGGATTGTCTTCCATGAACATGGTCTTAACAGTGAGTCAGTAAGTGACTGTGAAGGCCAATTCTGGATCCACATGTCCTTCCACAATGGGGACATAGGTTTCCGGGAGTTGATCATGGTGAAGGTTTGCTGAGCATGCTTTCTTTTTAGCATGTTTCTCCCTTTCGTCCAGATTTTGAGCATATTCAAAGTCCATGACACCTTTGGTAAAGGCTGTTCTCCAATTGGATTGATCGTAGGCCAGTGTTTCCCAATTGTCGGTGTTTATACTACATTTTTAAAGATTTGCCTTGAGAGAGACTTTAAACCTCTTTTGTTGACCACCAGCATCACATTTTCCATTTTTAAGTTTGGAATAGAGTGGTTGCTTTGGAAGATGGTAATCAGGCGTCTGAACAACATGACCAGTGAAACGAAGTTGATGTCGAAGAATCATTGCTTTGACGCTGGTGATCTTTGCTTCTTCCAGTACACTGGCATTAGTTTGCCTGTCTTTCCAAGAGATATGTAAAAAAATTTCAGGACACTGTTGATGGGATCTCTCGAGAAGTTGGAGACCTCTTTCTTTAGCACTGGAAGGACAGATCCTGAAGCTGAGGCTCCAATACTTGGGTCACCTCATGAGAAGAGAAGACTCCCTGGCAAAGACCCTGATGTTGGGAAAGATGGAGGGCACAAGGAGAAGGGGACGACAGAGGATGAGATGGTTGGACAGTGTTCTCGAAGCTACCAGCATGAGTTTGACCAAACTGCGGGAGGCAGAGGAAGGCAGGAGTGCCTGGCGTGCTCTGGTCCATGGGGTCACGAAGAGTCAGACACGACTAAACAACAACAACAATCTATAGGAGGTAATGGGAAGGAATAACGTCTCTGCAGTTCACAGGTAAATAAGCTCATCTGTTGTATTGTTCTCTTACCTTTGCTTGTAGAAATGTCTCCCATCACTATATTCCTCCATCTGAACTTTCAGGCCTCAGTCTGGTGGACCACTTTTTCCTCATGCAGAATTTCCTGCCAGTTAAGGTCTTATTAAGAGGTCCTTCTCCTGCCTCTAGAGGTTAAATGAGAGGGCAGGCTGGGGAGAGTGGCCGCATGCCCAACTTTGCAGAGAACAGCCCGCTATTTGAAGAGTTGCCAGAGGACAATCTTCTGTTTGAAGGGGTCCTCTTTTTGAAGGGCTGTCCTGCCCATGTCCAGTGAGAACAACCGATAGCACTTGGGCAGCCGACTGAGCAGGCACATAGATCAATTGGTCACAATCTTCCCTGCTATAGTGAGAAGGCTTCTATTTAAATTAATGCAATTGTTTCAAAAGTAACCTCTATACATATAAGTTAGCACTTGCAAATTTTATGCAGGTTGGTGTCCTCTTTTTTTTGGTAATGCCTAAGTGACCACTGGGAGAGGACCCTTCTTTGGCAGTACCCAAATGCACTGGCGAAGGAAGGGGGTGCAGTGGGTGAGGATCTCCCCAGGTGTCATCCCTGAGGGGGGGTGACATTGCTGCGCCCCCCCGGGATGCTTGCCGTGGGTGGCGCCCCCCCTGAGATGCTTGCCCCGCCCCTGTGGGCGGCTCGCCCCATCCCCAGGTGCACAGCATGTGTGCCACTCTGGGTGCCGGAGCAGCTAGCTCCACCTCTGCCCAAATGGTGAAACTTTTCCCCTAGATGGGTTAGTTTGGCTCATCCTCTGCTATATCCTAGCTGCCCAGCATCCTCCTTCCTATTTTCTTGTGCTTTTAATGAATGCTTGAGACCTTCTACCTTTGTACAGCCCGTGCCTTGAGCCTGCTTACCCTATATTTGTGTAATTTATTGTTGTTTTCATCTTACATTTTGGTTGTATTTTGCTGCACATTATTGTTATAAACCTCTACAATACTTTTTTTTAAGGGAAAGTGTGATATGAGTTCTTAACTGCTGATACTGAGGACTGGGGTGTCATGGATGCTTTAGCTGAGATTCCTGCATTGCAGGGGGTGGGCTAGATGACTCTTGGGGTACCTTCCAACTCTGGTGTATGTGGTTCATCGGTTCTGTGTGTTGAAGGAGCCTGCCCACCCCGTTTGGAAAATCATGGCGTCCATTTTAACTGCAGTCCTTCCTTTCCATGTATCACACAAATTGGGTGTAAGCCCTGAGTGCTTTGTGGAAATAACAGAACGAGAACCCATTCTAAAATGGCAGCGTGCAGAGACTGCGATTTTAAGGGAGCACATTCTTGCCCTGCATTGCTGTTATGAAACAGAGTTTTCATTACCATAATTAAAAACATAAATACAATGTATTTATATAAGGCTATTAACCAATGCAGAAGACTACTTCACTAAATAGCACCACTGTGACTACAAATGATGATGCTCGCCAGGGGTTTAGAGATGTTGCTTGGCCGTTTCATAACTCACGCAATGCCTTCAATATCTCATAGCTGGGCTATAATAAACAGACTTTTATTTTGCATATCGCATTAAAGCTGCCATTTTAAAAACACTTCAGGCTCTCCAAGGGCCCCTTCGCATCATTCTGACATAGAATGATTCTCTCTATAATTTCTCCTGAGAGGAAACATAGGCTGATGAGTTTGTGTGTGCCCTTCACATCACACCTTCCTAGGAATGGCAGCAGGAACTCCAGCCCAGACTTAGAAACAGAGTTCAGTTGGTAGAGCATGAGATTCTTAATCTCAAGGTTGGGAGTTCGAGTCCCACCTTGGGCAAAAGATTCCTGTATTGCAGAGGGTTAGACTAGATGACCCTTGTGGTCCTTTCCAACTATGCAATTCTATGATTCTATGGTACTAAGGTAGACCATTAGTCCATCTAGGTTCATATTAGGAGATACCAGGGACTGAACCAGGGACCTTCTGCCTGCAAAGTGTGTGATCTAGCGCTGAGCTACAGCCCCTCCCTTCAGACTCCAGGGAGCAGAGAACGGCTGTGTTAGCATTTTGTGTCCTCCCAGATCAACAGTGTAGTTCCCTCCAGCCCTTTTCACGTTAAGTAATTTCTGCTTGCTTTGGCCACTTGCTGAGAAGCAAAGCAATAGCTGCTCCACATCTCTTTGCAGTGAGTAATGGAATATATGGGCACGTAGAGGACACTCGACCCAATCACGTTTGCACAGTTGGCTGGATGTGCTTCAGAGCTGTGTGCTCTACTTTTCAAACATCACAGGAAAACAGATGTCTCGCCCTGGTTGCTTCGTCAGTAATTGAACAGCAAACGCCTGTGGGTGAGTGAGACCCATTGCAGCGACATGGCTCTCTGTGTCCAGCAACAAGCCTAGCAGTAAAGTGCCAGGGTTGAAGCCTCCAAGCAAGTTATCAAATGGTCATAAATGTGTGAACTGCTCCCAAGCCTCCAATGGTCCAGCATGAACATGTCCAGCAATTCTAGCAGTAAACCAATGGGGGAAAGGATAGAAAAACCAAGCAGCCCAATTGAAGAATTGCTGTGGGTGTGGATATGTGCAAGGTGCACAAAGAAAGAGCTAAATCAAAGAGAGAGATCCAAAAGAGCATCATCTCTTGAAAATACTATAGAGTATGGCAGTCCGACTATTCATGCCAAGTGGGCTGCAAGAGGACATTGACATGGAACCTGCAGGCCACACATGGCGTTGTGCAGTTGGGGGGGGAGCGAGGCCAAAATTTGACACCCCACTAGCTCTTGAGCTGCCTTCCTAAAGCTGGGTAAGGGTGGTGCTGGGCTTTGGGAAGGCACAAGACTCTGGCAGGGTCCCAGAGCCCTCCGACTTCCTCCCCAAAGCTGGAGAAATGCTAACTAGGATTTGGGAAGGAGGCCTCATATCGCCTTCCCAAAGCCCAGTGCCTTACTTACCTGCCTTTGGGAAGGAAGTGCAAGGGTGGGTGGGTGGGGGCATCAAATATTGCCAAGGGCTGCAAAAAAAAAGCCTCAAGGGCCGCATGTGGACCTGGGGCCATGCATTGGACCACCCTGCTATAGAAAAATGGTTCCCTCTGCCGTGATCAACTATAGAAAAACAGTTCCCACAGTCTCAAGCTGTATAGACACAAGCTTCCAATTTTTAAAATATTTCAAGGTCCAGGGAACCTCCTGCTACTGCAGCTCAGAGTTCCTTCATGTAACTCTTTCCTGCTGCCATCTGTTCCCTCTGAATTCCTTCAAAACCTCCTAGTAGCTTGGTATAGCAGGCTTAGGTATGAAATTGATACCAACACTGGAGATGGAACAAAGTATTAATTAAATTGATTACAGGGATACTTTGCACGTAAGGGAATACTGAACTCAACTGCACTCAACAGTTTCTAAGGACTGAAGAGGCACAACACCTGACACCAGCCTCTAACCTCCATGCCAGGCAATTCCACTCATTACCTGAGTGGTCACTGTTTGGTTTCATCCGCATCCATTTACAGCTTGGGGGTCCCAGCTGTCTTCTAAATGCATGTCAGTTCCCACTGCTAGTTTCCTACCCTGAAATATTGCACTTTAAGATGCATGTTTAGCTCAGGCATCTCAGCTGATTAATGATCCCAGTTTTTCTGTAATCTTGGACCTCCTGTGGTCAGCTGCTGCCTGCCTGGAATAAATTGGGTGGACAAGAAAGAAAGACTTGCTGGGAAACTATGCAGAAGGGAAATGGGAAAAGGGAAATCTTATTTCTACTTCAAAGCCAGGAGTAACAATTTCAAGGATGGTTAAACTATCCCCATACTGGCTAGAAAAGTGAGATTTGGTAGAAACCTAGCTCAAGGCACTATTGTGATGAAGAAAAGTATGAGCTGAAGATATATGCATCTCTTTCTCTCTCTGTCTCTCTTTAAACTGGAAGGATGAATTGTACGTTGGAGTAGTTAAGCTCCTCCTGCCCCATCCTCTGATTACTGGAATGGTTCGCCAAATGGGCCTTTTTATTGTTATAAAAGCCTAACAGATAAAACTTAGGACAGGATTTTTTTGGGGGGGGCGGGGGGAACCATTCCTGTTTACTGGGGCATTTGATGGCTGAAACACATTGTTCCTGGCAAATTTTAGATCACTGTCTTTAGAATAACTGCTTTTAGAATGATTTAAAATTATAATAGTGATAATGATAATAGCAATGTGACTTGGGCTCATTAAGGAAGAACGCTAGGATATAAATTGAATAAACAAACAAATAAGCACACTGCTGCACAAGGCAAGCACCAACATTTATGCAACAGGAGTTTGGGCTGTTGGAGTTCTGTTTACATAAGTTGCCATATTTTGAAGACCAAAAAAGATGACACATTTGCCAACTTTTACTTTTAAATATGGATCGCTACGACAACTCATTTTACTTACCCATGGGAAAGAAGAAGAAGAGTTTGTATTTTATACCCCGCTTTATCACTACCCTTAAGGAGTCTCAAAGCAGCTAATAACCTCCTTTTCCCTTCCTCCCCCACAACAAACACTCTGTGAGGTGAGTGAGGCTGAGAAACTTCAGAGAAGTGTGACTAGCCCAAGGTCACCCAGCAGCTGCATGTGGAAGAGCAGGGACACGAACCCGGTTCACCAGATTGTGAGTTTACCGCTCTTAATCACTACACCACAGAGGACATATGGCAACCCTAAATTTTCTGAGCATGTGGGCAGGCTGGTAGGAGAGGTGAGCGGGCAAGCAGGCAAAAATGTATTGTGTGCAGGTGGGTAGGGGTGAGAGGTAAGCAGATAGGGGCCACAGAGGGGAGGCTTGCTGTCACGGTCTGGTTTATGGGTGGTCAAAGTCCTGGTGGTGGATGTCAGGATCAGGGGCAAGATGGTGGGGTGGGAGCAGGAACAGGAGTCCGGAAACCAGGAATCAGGAAGCCAAGGGTCAGGAAACCAGGAGTCAAGGGTCCAAGGATCAGGAAGCAAGGAGTCAAGAGTCAAGAAGCAAGACGCAGCAAGGCAGGAAGCGTGTTGCTGTGGCAAAGAGCCAAAGGGAAATGCTGACCTTATGTCCCTTCCCGGCTCTTGCCACCAGGTGCTGTGAGTTACCAACCAGCCTCACCTGTGTGGCCACGCCTTGCCTCTTCAGAACAAACTTAGGGCAGCCCCAGTTCTGCGAAGCCCTACAGGTCACAGGGCCTGGCTCCTGCACACACTCCTGCCACTTGCATCCAGTTGCATGCAGCAGAGGTGTGCTCCACAGAAGTGCAGGGACTGCCGGAGAAGTGTAAGAGGGTAAGTGGGGAGGGGCAATATTTTGTTCAAGTTGGCACCTATGATTGTGAATGGCTGGATTGCTAGGAGCACAAACTTCCTTCCATAGTTATGTATGAATATCAGTGTGTGTGTGTGAGACGCACACAGAGAGAAAGACAGAGAGAGAACAAGAGAGAGATTAGACATATTCATGGAAGACAGTTAAATCAAACCTCTATGTCAAGAGATAGATAGGGAAGCTGGGGCCCTCCAGATGTTGCTGGACTCCAGTTCCCATCAGCCTCAGCCCCTATGGCCAATGAACAGAGATGATAGTCACTGTAGTCCAACACCATTGGGAGAGAACCAGGTCCCCCCACCCCTGCCATATCTTCAGAGACACTGTTCCTTGAATACCATATGCTGCCTAGGGATAAACAACAAAGGATGGGCTGTATCTTTGCTTCTTTCTCAGCAACATCTATGCCGGCTTGGCCATGTCCATAAAATGGAAGATGACAGGATCCCCTGAGGATGTGCTGGCTTCAGACACCAGGATTGTTGGCACACCAACTCTGCCTTGTCTGTAAACATGACATGAAGGCTGGCAACATCAACCCCGCTGTGTGGGAATCCCTTGCAGAAGACCACAGTGCCTGGAGACAGACAGTCAGGCTGTGTATACACAGCAGTGACCAGAAGAGGAATAACCACTGGGAAGAGCGCAGAGAGACGAAATGGCATGGTGCACCTGCAGCGGCACAACCGGATGCCTTCATCTGCCCCAGCTGCAACAAAACATGTCTCTCCCATATCAGTCTCTACAGCCACAGCTGGCGATGTAACCTTCCAGCAGTTAGTCCTCACCCCAAAAGGTGCATTCTTCCATTGTCTCCCAACACAGACAGATGCCAACAACAGTCCCAGAGGTGTTTGGCTGGCTGGCTGATAGGATGCTGTCCTAAATGGCTAGTGTATTTTGTACATTTATTCAGAAAAAGGTTTGGTGATGCGCATTAGCAGGGGGAGAAGGAGCTGATAAGGAAGGATGGTATGGCCACCTCTTGCTGCTCAGCTCTGAATCCATTCACGGTTAGACAGCAGCCCTAGCAAAGAGGCTTCAATGTATGGAACTTAAAGTAGTGCTGAAATATGTACCTGGTGCAGAGGACCCATCATGCCATAGGCCTGAGTTAATGCTGAGCTCTCAGGGGGGCAGTGAGGATTTTTGTTCTTTGAATTTACATGCAGTAAATTCTATCTCTATTGATCCTGGCAATGGGGTGTGTGTATGTTGCAGACAAACTGTGAGAGGCAATCCATAATCATCATTCTCCGTAGTCTTTACCCTGTTAATGGGAGCGACTGGCCCTTTCATTTTTCTTTGTGAAGGGAAATGAGCAGAAGCAGTCATTCAGGCTCACTTGGGGGGCGATTAGGCTACATAATCAGCACCTCCAAATCTCAAGAGCACTAATACTTGTTTGGTTCTTAAAAGATGTTTGATTTTAATTTTTGTTTCCTATACAGGTTCACAAAGTTAATCATTTGATTGGATTTTATTTATAGTGTTTTACTTTATTTATCATGGATGCTTTAGTTGAGATTCCTGCATTGCTGGGGGTTGGACTGGATGACCTTCTGGGTCCCTTCCAACTCTACGATTCTGTTGTTCTATGATTCTGTCTTACAAATATGCAAAACACTAAAACATAAAGGGCAGGATTTGCCTAACAAACCCCACCAATGAAAGCCCCGGGCAAGGGGTTCCACTTGCACAACAGGGCTTTCCTCTGTCTTCTTCCTCCTCCTGTGCCCCCCACATCCTCCAAAATTGGCTTGGAAGGTTAGGAGAACCCCCAGAAGTGTGTGTGTGTGTGTGTGTGTGTGTGTGTGTGTGTGAGAGAGAGAGAGAGAGAGAGAGAGAGAAGCTGATTTGTTTGTGCAGATGGAATATTCAACATGGTGCAACACTGAGTTCCACCCAAACAGTAAATTCACATCTTATGAATGTAAATACTAATATATCAGTGAATTTCATTTGAGCTGTCATAATAAATCAAATAGATGTTCAGAATTTACAGATAATTATACATTTGCTCTCCAGTTAACAATAGAGAGTTGCCAGTTCTGTTAAAAAACACTGCAGCGCAGTCTTCCTTCTCTGGTTTTGCGTGGCGAATTAATGTTGATAAAACAGCACATTCATGCACTTTGCTTTCCTATTCAGACATGTTTAGGTTTTCTGCCAGCCTCTGGTATTTTACAAACAAGATTCTAGCTGATGTGATAATGTGTCACAACATCTTGTATATCTCCATAGGTAATGTCTGGGATATAAGTCACAAGGAATGCAACAGGATCTAAGAGTGCAATCATACCCCAACTCCCTGCCCACTCCCGGGTGATGGCTGGGGTGGTGGTTTAGAATTGCTCTGCCCATCTATATAAAAGTTAGTTATTCTAGAGGTTGCATTTCTGATATTAGCCCACTACTTTTGTGCAACCAACATATCCACCATGAGTGACAAAAAGCACCAAGCATCAAAGACATATCTGCCTTATTCTGATTAACTCAATGAACTGTTTCCAACAAGGCCCTAGAATGCTTTGAAATGGGTACAAGGCCACGGTGGATGAGCAAATATGTTTTTCCACTTTGCCTTAAACTTAAGGGCATGATCCAACCACAGTTAAATGATTTTTAGTCCAACTGATTTCAGCAAGAGACTGTAAAGTACCCTGGAAAGGATTGATTATATGAACTTACCTT
The DNA here is from genome assembly GCF_964234715.1 of Podarcis melisellensis. Lineage (NCBI taxonomy): Eukaryota > Metazoa > Chordata > Lepidosauria > Squamata > Lacertidae > Podarcis > Podarcis melisellensis. The sequence continues at coordinate 66,371,960 of NC_138529.1, read as the reverse complement.
TAGCTTACCTTAAATGTTCATTAGTGTCTGTATATGACTATGAACATTAAATGTCCCACTCTCTTTATTCTAACAGGCAAATAAAAACCAGCAGTTATGCAAGATTTCCATTTTAATTAGGGTTATTGCTCTGATAATCAGCATGTCTTCGCTGCTGGACGTCCACAGACTAATGACCCTTGAGGATCAATCATATTTGGAGCTTGATTTCATAGGACTTTTTTATGTCAGCTTGTTTCAGGGGTAGAGGAAGCAGCTATGTTTTGATGAAGTCCTGCTAGATGTTTGGCGAGTGTTTTCCTGGATCATTCCAAGTGCTACCTCCTCATTTTTGATCAGTCAAGCAGCATGGAGATGTTGTTTGCTTGTCTAGACACTTAGATTTGATCTAATTGTGAGTCGTAATGGGAATCATTAGCCTTTAGAAGAAAAATTGCAAGCAGCTGAGCAGCCTGCCACTGCATTTGCTCCTGGGGATATGGGTGGCGCTGTGGTCTAAACCGCTGAGCCTAGGGCTTGCCGATTGGAAGGTCGGCAGTTCGAGTCCCCACCACGGGATAAGCTCCCGTCGCTCGGTCCCTGCTCCTGCCAACCTAGCAGTTCGAAAGCACGTCAAAGTGCAAGTAGAGAAATATGTACTGCTCTGGTGGGAAGGTAAACAGTGTTTCCGTGTGCTGCTCTGGTTCGCCAGAAGCGGATTAGTCATGCTGGCCATATGACCCAGAAGATGAACACCGGCTCCCTTGGCCAGTAAAGCGAGATGAGCACCGCAACCCCAGAGTTGTCCGCGACTGGATCTAATGGTCAGGGGTCCCGTTTACCTTAGATCACATTGCAATCTTTACAAATGGATTCAGGCACACATAGTTTTAGCAGACTGAGGTGGCATGAATCGCCTTATGCAGATTACATGGACCAAGGTACTTTGTCCTCATTAAGTAAAGAAGGAGGTGCATTTCTTAGGTTGCAAAAATGTACCCAGCCCTCTGGGAGTAAGCCCCATGAAACAGAATGGGAGGTACTTCTGAGGAGACATGCACAGGATTATGCTGATTGAGAAGTTAAAAATGGGCTGGCTTGGATCTTGTTTACTGCAAGCGTCATGTCTAGATCCAGACAAGAAGCCTTCACTCAAGTCCCAAACAAAAGTTCTAACTCTGGTTGGTCTTGCAGGTTCAACTTTGTTTTTCACTAGAATCTGAGGTCCACCAGTCTGGTGCAAAAGACAAAGACTCATAGCATTGTAGAGTTGGAAGGGACCCTGGGAATCATCTAGTCCAGCCCCCTGCAATGCTGGAATGTGAAACTTTCCCATAGGGGGATTGAACCTGCAACCTTGGTGTTATCAGCACCACACTCTATCCAACTGAGCTATACACACCAAGTAACATACAGTTGAGTCCAGGAATTTGTTTTGAGTACAGTACTAGGATTTTATGGTCTTTCTATACAACTCCCCACCTTTCCCCCTCATCATTCCCCCTTCTTTATTTCAACATTATAGTTCAGGATAGAGAGAGAAACTATTGGGAGACAGAAATTCTGCATGAAGTACTTTCTTTTAGCTGTCCTGAATCTTCCAATATTCAGCTTCATTGCATGCCCGCGAGTTCAAGTGCTAAGAGAGAGGGAGAAGAACTTTTCTCTATCCAATGTCTCCATGCCAAGCATCATTCTACAAAGTGTATACACTTTGGAAGGATTCTTAGCAAGCATCTCCCATGCATTTGCCAGGGCATGTGGTGTGGGGTACATATGCGCATCTCTGTATGTAACCTTTTTTCTCATGCAAAGATTGCAGGAATCTGATATTAATGGGCCTGCTTCACCTTCACCACATATGCAGTAGTGCCACACAGCCATCTGCACAAACCATTCCCTTTTCTTTCCCTTTTACTTGCTGGCAGCCTAAGGCCACAATTCTACTTACCAGGGACAAGAGTAAGTCCCAAGGAAGAAAGTAAGGCTTACGTCCAAGTAATGCTGAGCATTACAATGCGATGCCCTAAGCAACTTGTCTAATAATTGTTGAGTATCTTTAAATAGGAGATACACAAAATGACCTCTGGGTAGGAGAACACCTTCAAAACACCCCAAAACACATTGATTTGTGTGGAACGTTTCTCCTCTCATACAAAACAGGATTTTTCTTAGTAGTGGAATGTGGAGCCCAGCAGGAAGCTGATGTCTACTCTGATGGCTGCCAGGACCACATGAAATGTGTGGATTTTCCCTGTACATCTAGAGGGAAATATATGAGACAGAGAGTGAGAGAGTGAAGAGCGCACACATCAAATTCCAAAAGCACACAGTGTGTATGAAAGAAGCTATTTAAATATTATCTTGGCAGCTGGGAGCTTTTGCTATGGGCCTTTATCAGGAGAGAAAAAACAGATAAATCAGCCAGTCCCTTTAGGCAGATGAGCTTATAATAATCACGCTCCCTGACAGGAGATGTGCAAAAAACCCCCCACAAAAAACTCTTTCCAAATTAAAGGTTGTGTCAATGGAAAATTGAGATGAAGCACCTGAAAAAGGAAAGCAGGGCCATGGAGATATCAGGAAGATGGTAGGTGGATGGGTGTTGGAAGAATGATAAAAGGATTCTTTAGGAAGGTGTCTTTATCAGCTTGCCCAGAACTTCAAGAAAACCCTCTCTCTCCTATAGTCTCTTTGACCACATGCAAAGGAAGGAAGGAATTTGTCAAGCAGCCCACAGGAATTCTGCAATGCACCATTTAATGTTCGAGAAAGAGGGTGCCTATCTTGAAAGGTGAGGGATGTGCTATTAGATTACCCTTTCTTCAATGATTTTGCCAAAATCTTCTGCAGCTGCTGGGGTGGCTCACATTCTCTCTCTCTCTCCCCTCACCCCTTCAACTGAGAAAACACCAGCTAACCACCCTGGGCTGTGAACAAATAGCTCCCTTAACAAAGGACGTTCTTCCAATAACTGTAACAATTCATTCCTACAGGGGAAAGAAATGGCAAAGGGTGCAATTAGGGACATTATAGATAGCAAAACCTCCTCATCTCCCCTGACACTAGGGGGCCAGGTGCACTTACAGTGCATTTCTATGAGCACAACATACGCCGATAATTTACACCCACCAGCCCCTTCCTCCAATCACATCATGCCCATTACAAAGATGGATATTTTGCGATTACATAAATAAATGGCAGTGAGGAAGAAAGGGGGGGGTACACAAACAGGCCAATATCGCTTTTCTTTTTGTTGATTGTGAAAGAAATCAGCACAAAGCACCTGACCTGGCTGCTGATTTCTTGGATTAACAGCCCTGGGCATGGCAGGGAATGACAATAGGCCAAGTGGCACTCTAATGTATTCTATGTCAATTCTCCTCTAATAGCATTATCCAGAGTCAGCCATGGTTTGTGGTGAAGTGTAACCTTCTCTGTAAGGGAATTTAAAAACATTATTACCTCTGACAGATGTGACAGGATCACTGAATGCCCAGAAAAGCTAAACAGGGCAAAGAGACACATGAAACGCTTACTTTTTTTATTTATACCACAAGCCTAGTAGACAGTCCCCTCCTCCTCAGCTGAAAAAGCATCTTCTAAATCAGGGATGGGGAACCTGTGGTCCTCCAGTGTTATTGGACCACAGTGTCTGCTGCCTCTAATCAAAGAATTGTAGAGTTGGAAGGGACAACAAGGGTCATCTAGTCCAAACCCCTGCAATGCAGGAATCACAGCTGATGCATCCATGACAGATGGCCATCCATCCTCTGCTTAAAAACCTCCAAGGAAGGAGACTCTACAACCTCCCAAGGGAGTCTGTTCCACTGTCTAACAGCTCTTACTGCCAGAAAGTTCTTCCTGATGTTTAGTCAGAATTTCCTCTCGTGTAACCTGAAGCCATTGGTTTAAGTCCTACCCTCCAGAGCTGGAGAAAACAAGTTTGTTCCATCTTCATTGGCTGAGCTGATGAGATATGGAATTCAACAACATCTGAGGAGCCCCAAGCAGATTTGGGTTGGTGGTGCAGGGAGAGGAAAAGGAGAGGAAGGCGGTGAAGGTGGAAGTCTTTGCACTAACAAGATGACTTCATTGGTTACCACCCCTTCTGTGTTTTGTAAGGGTGTGTTGGTAAGCCCAGAGATGAAGGCTCGGCATCAGTGCTAGCTTTCTAGATTCTCTGTATCTGTTACTGGAGATACATATCATTTGCTCAGCTGACTCTGTTGAGTGTGTCCAATGTTTAAAAAATGTAGATGGGCTGTAAGGGTTGAGGTGCAAAGCTCTGGTGTCCCCTTCTTGTTTTTCCAAGCTCTATGGTTGTTGTTTTTTGTCATTTTGCTTGATGGAAGCCATTTCCTTATTCCATATCATGCAATATACTTTCCCAAACGCAGCCTTATGTCATGCCGTGTAATAACCTAGTCTATTCCCACTTTCCCTTTCTCATATGCCAAATAACACCCATGACACTGCTGGGTGCCACAAGGTTCAAGGTGACAACAGTGATGGAATAACTGCCTGCTTCATTGCAGTCCTCAGACCAGCCTGCAGACCTCATTGCGGTATCCAGGCTGTCAGCTTTGGCTACTTCTGCAGTCCTGGATAGCTTCTCCTCTCCCTGCTATCATCCTATTTCCATTTCAGCTGTGTGAGCCTGATAATAAGGAAGTTACAACAGACAGCCTAAGGACCTTCATTTATTCTACAGATTGGAGCATGCCATAGCTGCAGTTAGTTACCTGTGGAGTTTAACTTCTCCGCAAAGCGGGTGAAATGCAAATCAAAAGAATGAGGGTGGTACACTTTCCTTTTAAAATTTTTGTTAGCATTTAAAGACATGGGGAATATTGCAAGAGGAAGGCTTTTTTATTTTATTTTTAAAATGAAGGAGATGAAGGACAGCAAACCATGGCACAAGATGCTCCACATAACATGAAAGGAATGAAATCTAATAGTTTTAGCTGCAAAGTAGCAACTAGAACTTCAGGCTACTATGTTTTACCTTTAACATTTCTGCTCCATATAAATCAAGGCACATACTTAGGATTGAACCTTTTTTTATTTTTTGCTTTGAATTTATTCATCTGTGAAAAACTACTCCCTTGCCCTCTATTTCATAGTGACAATTACAAGAATCATCACTTGATCAATAAGCATGTACATCTTGAAGGACTGTGGGGAAAGATCACACTTTTTTTTTACCCTTAACCAGCCTGAAGGTGAGCATAAAACAAGGATTAAAGTATGTTAAAGGCAATTAATCTAGGTGCTTCTGAACAGATGGCATTCAAGAAGGCATTCCACATTCTGGTGTAAAATGGAGAAATTCTATCCTGAGGGTTTGTACTTGCAAAATGAAACTAAAAAGCTTTCTGAAACCCTTCGTTTTAAACTGTATGGCTGCTGTACATGCACTCCAACTCCTCTCATTTAGGGGTGAAGCTGAAAAACATGAAAAGTATAAGTTGGACACATTTTGGAGCTCATTTCTTCCCATATCATTCTGGTAACCTTATCATAGAATTGGGAGGAACCCTGAGGATCATCTAGACCAGTGTTTCCCAACCTTGGGCCTCCAGCTGTTTTTGGACCACAATTCCCATCATCCCTTGCCACTGATCTTGCTAGTCAGGGATGATGGGAGTTGTAGTTCAAAAAACAGCTGGAGGCCCAAGGTTGGGAAACACTGATCTAGACCAACTCCTTGCAATGCAGGAATATTCAGGAAAGCAGAGCAATATGTTTGGCACCAGCTTGGTTGAGGAGCTGCCGGAAGGAGGAATGCAAGGTGTCATCCAACTGCCTTACGGACTCCACTCCGGATTTGTGTAGGGCTTGATCCTTAGGCTTTTCTTCTCCTGAAGATGTCCCACAAGGATTATTTCCACAAGATCTGCTGGGCTCCTGTTCTTTTAACATTTGTTAAGGAGCAAGATGTTTGAGACAGGTAACTTCTCATGCAGGAATAGGTTGAAAGCTGCACCTGCTTAAATGGCAACTTCTGCACAACTACCAAAGTAAGGCTTAACAGCTAGCAGCTTTCCAGGCAATGTCATAGCCCACAAGTCCCAAACCAGAGGCAAAAGGGGGAAAATAATGGTCAGAGGGTTCATGTGCAGTGCCATTGCCCTTGGTCTGCCACCCAGCGCTCTTTTCTCAAAGGGGGCATAGCACAATGATTTGCCAACCAGGCTATTAAGGATCCATATCTTGGTTTGTATTGAATCACCCTTCCAACCTACAGCAACTTTGAGGAAATCAGAGGGTTGCAGCTTGTGGCTTCAAACCTGCCCCCCTCCCATAGTGCAGCAAGAATCGGGAAGGATATGTAGATATTTCACCCACTGCCCAATTTGCGAAAAGCTAATCTATCAGGAATTAAATATTTGGCAATAGTCATGAGAAAAATAATTAGGCCTGGCTGTGGTGTGGAACTGCAAAGGGGTCAGAGCAATGAATTCTGGGAAATATTGTTTAGGAAGACTGTTCTGTCCGCTTCCTGGTTTAGGGCATTGGCTGATAATTTCCAGCTATGTCTGGCCTTTATAAAGAGGTGAGGGAAATGGGAGGTGTGAGGGGGTTGAGAGACTTCTGAGAAATGGGTTTTCACTGGCATTTGGAAGCTAGTCACAGAAATTCTGTCGCTTCATACTAGGCTTCATGAAATGTATTATTATTATTTCTTAACAAGACACAAATTTGAGCCTTAAAACTGCCTGGTGACTTTCCATGAATACTAAATATTCCCTTGAAAGCTTGAGGAGCAGGTCTAGAAGCAGATAAGTGTCTCCCTGGGAGCAAGGCCACAGCTCCTTTAGATATAACCTGAGGCAGGACCGTGATGCTAAGATCCAAAATGTGACATCCTGTCTCTGGCTGGTAATTGCCCCCAGTCAGGCCTGCCTGTCATCTCTCTGGGGAAGGAGGGAGAGGCTGAGCAGATGGGCTGCCAGCACCCAGAGGCAGAGCCGAGGCAGGTCAGCTCCAGGGCAACTTCCCTGGGATGGATGTAAAAAACTGTAGGGCGCTGCAGGAGCTATAAAGGATCGTCTTGGTCCTGCTGTCTGGCAAGCGGAGGGCAACATCCATAATCACCAACTCCCTGTGCATTTCCCTGCAGCTACCTAAACAGCTGTCTATTCATTTGGGAAGTGTTCTCGTATATGAGAAACTCACCATTATATTTCACAGTGTGGCTAAGCAGATTCCACCCCCCCGCCCTCCGCACAACCCCTCGCTTATTTTGTGATATACTGTGAATGCCCATGCTGCCGTGTTACTGCGTTTTATATTAGTCAAAGCTTGTGGCAGCTGTAATAGCAGCTGGGTAGTTAAGGCTCAATGAGCATTGCAGCCTCTACACAATGCATAAAAGGACAGCTTGGCATGGAACAAGTCCTCTGCCCTACTGCTCCTATGTGGCTGGAATGTTTTCCTTGTCTCAGGAGATGCTGGGAACGCTGAGACTCTGAGAGAGCACAACAGTGACCAATTGATTGCCTATATGTGGCTGGGACAGATTCATTTGGTATTCATTTACAAGTTTCTTATTTACTTATATTCCTTACTTTCTGCCCAGCCACTGAATTCTTCCGGGGAGTCACTGTTAGTGGTCTTCCATGGCTTTGTTGTGGGTTTGATCCTCATGTTGGGTGAAAGATTCCTGCATTGCAAGACTAGATGACTCTTGTGGTCCCTTCCAACTCTGCAATTCTATGGTTCTGTGGATGCATAGCTTGTATCTATCAGAGGCCATGCATTCAGTATTGTGGGCCCAATGCTGTGGCACTTCCTTCTGGCTGAGATCAGACAGGCCCCCTCACATTTGAGTGCCCAGCATTAGGTGAAGACCTTTTTATTTCAGCAAGCATGTGAAGGTTTTTTTCTTTCTTTCTTTCAAAATTATGGTTAATTTTAACCGATTTATCTTTTGTACCCTTCTTCTGCACTGCTTGGAAACTACTGTGTTAAACAGTATATAAACTGTTGAAATAAATAATAAATTAATGATGGTGTCTACTGATTATGAATAACCCCTGTGTTTGACTGTTTGGCCCCACAGTTAACACCTTTTCTCTCTATATGCCTAGGTATGCATATATCAATTGAGGATAGCATATCACACTTCGAATAAAGTGGGCTCTAGTCCATGGAAGCTTCTAGGCCAAATAACCTTTGAAGGGAATAGGTCTTTGGAGGGACACAAGACACGGAGGTTTTTGCTACAGCAGACTAACATAGCTATTCCTCTAAAAGTTGCAAAGTTGTTGACAACACACTCACACATTTCTGGGGTTTTCATTTTAACTTTGCTAGAAGAAGAAGAAGAGGAGGAGGAGGAGGAAGGGGAAGAGTTTGGATTTGATATCCTGCTTTATCACTACCCTAAGAAGTCTCAAAGCAGCTAACAATCTCCTTTTTCTTCCTCTCCCACAACACACACTCTGTGAGGTGAGTGAGGTTGAGAGACTTCAAGGAAGTGTGACTAGCCCAAGGTCACTCAGCAGCTGCAGGTGGAGGAACAGGGACGTGAACCCGGTTCACCAGATTATGAGTCCACCCCTACACCACACTAGCATGAAAGCACAGCATGTTCACCCCCACAAAGCTTCTGTACACAACAAAGCACTAACTTTGGTCTGTGAGCATATCTGAAGAGGCAACTGAATTGAGCTGACCTTCACTGCAATCTAAGGTGTGTTTGTGTGATTTGTTTTTCCAAACTGAAAATCCAAAAGAACCACAGACAGAAAATGAACAGATGCTGTTGTGTCAACCCTGGATTGATGACTGTGATGGTTCCCTGTTCACCATTTTATTCTTTCCCATCAGTGCTCACGGGATCTCCTTTTGCCTGTGTGTATGTGAGAGAGGACACTTCCTTGGAGGCAGAGCTGGAGGACCGGCCGAGCTGAGTTATGCATTCCATTTCAAAGCTTGCTCTCAGCAGATTCTCTCGCATGACTCTGCCCAGCTAATGGAAACGATTTTCACTTCCTTTCATCTGGAAAACCACCAGCAAATAATCTTGCATCTTCCCTGGCAGAGGGAGAGGTGAAAAGACATGAATTGTGCATTCCCAACAGGTGAAACTCTTTCCAACTCTTCAGAGATAAATTGCTCCATTTCTCCTGCAATTGTGAGAGAGTTCACCACCTCGCCCAGCCTTGGAGCTTAGACAGCTAGTTTGGCATAAAATGATAAAAGAGATGGGCGGAGAGGCATTGTGGTCTCTGGAAATTACTTGGTAGTCTTTGTTCCATGTGTGAAACTCTTTAGTCCTTGTGTGCCATAGACTATTTCTTACTGCTGGAGCGCAATATTCTCATCTAACTTTTACGTTGATCTGCAGGCAACTGTGCCTTGGTCAAAATGAGTAGATTTTCAGATAGCGCCAAAGAAGTTGCAGCTAACAGCCCCTGCCATCCACCTCTATCACCTCCCCTCTACTCTTCTCCAACTCTGGAATCTCCTTACCACTGAAGTCTTGCAGAGAATCAATGCTTCCCATGGATTTGGAACTGGAGAAATGGATACCTGAATACAAAATATATGTGCAAAAATCATTGGTTGAAATATAAATGTTAGCATTTATTTTCTCAGCCAGTAACTGAAAACAGCAATCAGAAAAGGGCTTTGCATATTTGCTGCAGGAAGCAGAAATTGACTTCAATGAGCTCAAACCGTTTCCAACGTATTTGAGGCATGCATATTTTGTAGCCAGTTAATAGTGTACCCAGATTTTTTAATATATATATATATATATATATATATATATATATATATATATATATATTAAAATGAGAAGCAGGCTTGAATGTCTTTGTTTTGATTATAAAAGACCTGGTGTTGCTGATGTTGCAGACCTCTGGAAGTCAGCATGGTATTATCTTAGTCATTTATCAATTTCTCATAGTTATTTTTTACTGTTTTAAGATACTGTAAGCCAACATCAGCCTGAGGCAAAAGGTAGCGCATAAAACCCCCATTTACTGCACCACCAGTTGACTCAGTTTAGGTTCCTTTGTTCTGATGCAGCAAAGAAGGGTTGAGTATAAAGACATCTCCCACTTGCAGACTTGGAGGTACACAACCTAGGGACAAACATGAAAGTTCATAGTCATTGGAGTGAATGGGGACCTTGAAGTTCTTGATAGACAAATGTGATAAGCAGGTTGTTTCCTTGGGCAACTGTATTCTGGACCCTCCAGTTCAGAGGACACATCCCTATTGCCACCCTCTGACTCAGAGGGTAAGACTCTTGCAGTATCTGAACTATTGTGGAATTAACTTGACCACAAAATAGGATGAGAGCCTTTTAACCACCCAGCCAGTTCCACCAGGGAGTCAAATCCTTCTACATTCCTGGTCTTGTTGGTGACCTTCAGTAAGCTCTACTATAGCTCCCTGATGAGGCAAATCTTCCTATAACTGTTTTGGGAGCTCCAGAGAGCTGGGCCCCCTTGGAGCTGTTCAAGGTCCTGTTTTTGTCTGCTGACTAATCGATTTGCCTTTACTGGATACACTCTGCTTGCCCGGTGAGCCTCAAAGGAGCCCACATAGCCAGACAAAGGGAGCCCCCTCCATGCAAATAGTAGGTGCAAGATCACAGATCCAGACTGGAACTATAGTGGGAAGTAAAGGGTTAAAGACTCCTACCCCTCCCCAGAGTCCTGATCTGGCTATTTGTGTGGGGTGGAGATGAAACTTGCATCAAGTGAAAAATCAGAGTTCCATTTTTTTTTGGTAGGATCCCAAGAAGGATTGCACATGAGCCGTTTTCACGACTGATACTTAATTTTCATTTTTACATTTCCCACAGCTGATTGAAAACAGTGACACTGATTAGCTGCATATTGGATGAAAAATGGCTCTCTTCTTCTTCTTGCTTTGCTGTGCCAAGAAAACCTGCTATACCTCTAGGAGGGGCTTCTCCAAGAGACAAGAAAGGGCCAGAACTCAAAGAAATTCTGCAAGAAATTTAACCTATTTGTCTGGTGAACTTAAGCCACTGTAATGCAAAAAGCCAGGCCCTCAAGTCCCAATGGCAGCTACCATTTGCTCTAATCCCCAGCCTGCAAACTTAGAGCATTTTCTCTATTTTGACCTTTAAATCTCTCATTTTAAAAAAAGACGCACCACTTTCTCTGTCTTACGTTTGTTTGATTTGCTGCCTTAAGAATCTTATGAATTTTCTTTATTACAGTTTACATTAAGACTTGCCTATTCCATTGTGAATTTAACAACACCTAGTGTATGACACATCATGGCTGATACTACTGGGCCACAAAAAATGTATTCTCCCTATCTGCCTACAGTCATAATATACCGTTTAATTGGTTTCCCTCTGCCGTGCCCCAGCCATATTGCTTACTTAGTTTTCAGAATGGCATATGAATCTGCCCTGCCATGCATGGGTTCCCCATGTTTGCACAATAAAATAGGCACTTACACTCATCACATGTGACAAGGTATGCATGGTTTATCCAAGTAGAAAATCATTCCCACCACAGCTTTAGGTCTCCTTTTATGTTTGCTATCTTTTCAGCTGCCACTATGTCCCTGAGCACCACTGGTGATGTTAAGCAAGTGCTGATACAGGCAAAAATGTTACTTTCAGACTTGCTAGCAGGAACAAGCCATGCAGGGCTTCCTCAGACTACGGTGTGTGTGTGTGTGTGTGTGTGTGTGTGTGTGTGTGTGTGTGGTGCAGGGGCGAACGAAGGGAGTGAAAGCAAAACCAAGAGGGCTGCAAAGAGAGATAAACAGACTCTGCCTCTGCCAATGTTTACTCTGGAGTCGACACAACCAGCTCCCTAACCTAATCTCATTCTGGGAGCTAATCAAATTCCTAGCAGGCAGAGACACGGGTAAGTCTTAATAAAAATGGTAATTCCCAACAGATTGATCCAGCAACTTGAGGACATTCTCAGCCTTTCCTTATGAACTTGCATTGGAACCCCCAAGATTAATATGGCAATAAGTGAGAAGTCAGGTTTCGACTGTTACCGATGCAGGACTCTTGTATACATATATAAATGGGCATTTATTACTCCCATGCCTAGGGGGAATGAATGACTCAGCCAAAGGAGTTGTGGTTAATAGTGAAGTCAGAGGGCAATGCCATGTTCCAGCACTAAAAGAAAGCCTCCCTGTTGTTTAAATGTTTCCTCATCTTTGATTCTGGTGTCCCTTCCTGCCCCTATTCATGAGAACTCACAGCTGATCCAATTAAGCAGGTAAAGGGTAAAGGACCCCTGGACGGCTAAGTCCAGTCAAAGGTAACTATGGGGTTGCGGCACTCTTCTTGCTTTCAGGCCAAGGGAGCCGGCATTTGTCCACAGACAGCTTTCCAGGTCATGTAGCCAGCATGGCCAAACAGCTTCTGGCACAATGGGACACCGTGGTGGAAGCCAGAGCGCACGGAAACGCCGTTTACCTTCCCACCACAACAGTACCTATTTATCTACTCACGCTGGTATGCTTTCGAACTGCTAGGTTGGCAGGAGCTGGGAGACAGCAATGGGAACTCACCCTTTCACGGGGATTCAAACTGCCAACATTCTGATTGGCAAGCCCAAGAGGCTCAGTGGTTTAGACCACAGAGCTACCAACGTCCCATCTAGCTGATCCATCTAGACCACTACTGTCAACACCAATTAGCATGCTGGCTATTGAACCTGGGGCCTTTTGCATGCAAAACATCTGTTCTGTGACTGAGCTATGACCCTTCTGCTTAAAGAGCAGCCAAACGCTAATCTGTCTCAAAGGTTCCAACTGGAACATAGGAAATTCAGACCATTGGTCCAGCTACATGGACAGCCTATCATAAAAAAATGCTTCAACAATATACGGTTCCTCCTTTTTTTGCCCCTGCCCCCACCTCTTGTAAGTCTCTTGATGAAAAAGAAAATACACCGAGGCAACAAAATTGTGTGTGCTTTTTTCAATAAAGTCAGGTTTGTGTAACTGTTTTAGATTCATGGTTTTATTGTTTTAATCAAATCCAGGTTTTTTTTTTTGTGTGTGTAACTCTCCCTGGGATCACAAACTTGGTGAAGGGCAGGATATAAATTAAAATAATAAAAATGGATAAATAGTAAAGCTGAGGAAGAACGATGGTGAGTTACGAACTGACCTTATTCACTTTACTTAGACAAAAACAGAATAATGAAAAGGCAAATTGATTAGGTATTGGAACGCTGGCTCGTAAAAAATTCTGCCAAAGACTTAGCAAAGTAACTTTATTGATGAAAACAAAGAAAGCAATTAAATGGAAAATTTGACTTGATGCCATGATTAGTTTTTTGATGCAGACCAAATTCCTTTTTAAACGTACATTTTTATTCTAAAGCAGATGCTGCTAAAAGGATGCTGAGCGAGGGAATATCATATGTGCATGATACACGGGAAGGCAGGGTAGACGACCTCGCAAATATATTATTCTAGGCCTTTATGTAAAATGAGTGCACATGTTGTGCTTAAAAGGAGCATGGTGCCACACAAAGCTTAGGACTGGGTATTTTAATAACTGGATCATAAGCTCCCTGCTCCCCAAGCACAGCTGTCTTCTTAGGACAGCTGGAAAGGGAGTGGAGCACATAGGCTGGCTTCAAAGGAATCTAGTAAAGCCCCAATGAATCCAAGATAATCCCTTTCAATCGGTCTGGTTTTGCAAATGCTGTAATGGGATGAAACAAGAGATAGGCTACTTAATGTCTTGCTCTGTTATTGGCCTGCACAGCACCATGGAGAGCTGATTGTCTCTAGTACTATCTGCTGACCAGACGAGAGGCAAAATGTTATCCTGGTCCAGGAGGCAAATCAAATCAACTCTCCATGTGTCATCTGTACTATCTTGCTTCCCATACAGCTTCATCTCATCAGCCCTGGAAAGATCACTTTGAGTGTGGCACGTTTCCCTTCCATTTCTCTCCCCCCTCCCCACAGGAAACTTCATTTACGTATTGGTTGCCAAGTGTTGGGCTTACAGGACTGGATGTGAAAGTAAAGAAGTGGAACACAATCAGAATCAGTGCCAACTCTCTCTGTGTTTCATTTGGCAGGTTTGGTAGCTGAGTCTGAGCACATTTATCAGCAATGCTGAACAGCAGCAAGTGCCCACTGTGCCTTAATTTTCAGCACTCTTCAAAACGTCCATTTGAACTTGTATTGACCCTATCAATAGGCTACTACATTTGCTATGTCCATAGAGCTTGGTAAATTCACTCATTAACACCAACCTTCATGGGATGATGACAAGTAACTTGATTTCTTACCCACCCATCTCCATAAGATCTCTGTGTGGGTCCCAACAATTTAAGACACACACACCCACACCACACACACACACATATGGAGTGGTACCTCGGGTTGAGAACTTAATTAGTTCTGGAGGTCTGTTCTTAACCTGAAACTGTTCTTAACCTGAGGTACCACTTTAGCTAATGGGGCCTCCTGCTGCCACCTTGCCACCGGATCATGATTTCTGTTCTCACCCTGAAGCAAAGTTCTTAACCCAAGGTACTATTTCTGGGTTAGCGGAGTCTGTAACCTGAAGCATCAGTAACCCAAGGTACCACTGTATAGTCAAAGGTCAGGGCGAAGAGAATGTCTTCTCATGGGCTGTCACCTCCTAACATTTGAGGGTGGCAGAACTACCAAAAGAGCCTCCTCTGCTTAATACCCAATAGCATCTTTGGGAAGGAGGCAGTTTGGAATAATATACAAAAATGTTCCAGATACAATGAATACTTGATTATCAACCAAATTGGCTCCAGCATGAAGCTGGTCAACACTGAGTGCTTATAGACCAGTCCCTTTTTGCCAGTACTTACACCATTCATTCACTTATTTTTTCCTGAGAATGCAGGTGAACTTCATCCCAAACTGTTGCTTTTATGTCCCACCCCCATCACACACAATCCCCCCATTTCCCCCCAAATGCTGATTTATCATCATTATATTTACGACTTCTGCTGCAGTCACATTGGAATCTGTTCAGATGCAAGTAAGAGGTTTTTTCTGGTGGTGACTGCCTCATCTGATGTGGAGCTGAGGTTGCCGATGTGTTTGTTGACAGTGCATCATCCTGCTCTTCTGTTTTAGCCACCTGCTTACCTGCTTTTACATCCCTTGCCAACTTCAATCTATAGTGCCTTTTGTTCTTGTCTGTTTCACTCTACTTGTCTGTGTTCTTTCCTGGATCTATTTCTGTTTGTTCCAGCATGGGGAAGTACAAATGGCTCTTTGAACAAAATGCAATACAAACACTCCATAACCCTCAGAGCAGCAGGAGCAACAACAACAATGGTCCAGCAATATCATTGTACCATGTGCAGGGCCATTTAAAAAGGCCTTGAAATCAGCTGCCTGACAAGGAGTAAGACTAAATCCACCCCTTTCCTTCTATTTCCAAACAGATGATCAGCATAATTTTAACTTTGCAAACGTATATTGAGCACAATTAAGCACATAGCCTTAATTGTTGGATCATCTGGACTGTGAGTATATAGGAGTGGGGAGGAAACAGAGGATGACTTGAGGATGGAAAGAGAAAACATGTGTGCAGTAGCTTAAAACGCGCCATTTGGCAAGGGGACTGGAAAATGTGCTATTACTATTGAATGGATATAGCGTTGGTATCATATTAGGGAATCCCTCATCCAGTCTGGAAGCATTCCAAGTCAACAGATACAGTAATAAAAGGAATGAAATATGGGTAGAAACAGCGCATTTCAGATTAGTGGAAATATTACAGTGTGCCTTAAATTTTATGCTCATTTTCTTTAAGTGGTTGTGAAAAGGTCAGTGTCTAAAGTCACCCAAAAAGAAGCACTATGGGATTCAGGCTTTCACTGCTTCTCATTTAAAGACTTAACCTGTGATCAGAAGAGTTGCTTGGGAAAGGGAAAAAAAATGCTGGCCACAGTTTTGAGCTGAATTGGGGAAAAGGTACAGCCTTACTTAGCAATGATCTATGACCTCAATCCAAATAAAGCTAGCTGTGGGGTTTAAGGTACTTGTTAGTTGGTTTGGGGTGTCTAAAGGTGGTGTTTGGGTTTTTTGGGGTGCATGTATAGAAAATCCCACATTTGTACCAATGAGGGATCCCCACCCCACCAGAAGAGGGATTTTCCTTAGGACAACAGGGAAGGAAAGGTTTAAATTTCCCATCTGTACCAACTCTCTCTGATAACATTAATTGTCAGTTCCCTAACTGGTACAATCTAAATATTTTAAAAATCTGCACCTTCAATGCAACAAGCATTTAACTTCAAATATGGCTTAATACTCCCATCTGTTTTCAGTGGACAGAGCCAAACAGTTGACTATACTGGAAGTGGTACTGAAGCAAGAAAACTGAATTGCAAGTCAATTGTAATTGACCAAAGTGTATTATGAGCTGGACACTATTGCAATCTTTAATAGATTGGGTTTTAAAAAATTCATAGCAAGTGATGTTTTTTATGTCACTAGAGTGTTGTCATATTGGGCAGGATACAACTCCTGAATGGTGTCAGTGGAAGCCATGGGAAAGGACCTCCACAATGGCATTCCACCTCCCCTTGCACCTCCCACAACTGGCTCTGAGGTTTATTTATTTTTTGGGGGGTGCAGAACCCCCTAAACAGCATATGGTAGAGAAAATGGGGATCATTCCCTCTGGCGAGCTATAATGCTTGTTAGGACGGAAAGATAATAAAAAGCACAAGACTGAATCCCATCAATTCTTTTATATACCAGGCAGGATCCAAACAGCACAATCCTCTCCTTGTCTACACAGAAGTAAATCCCACTGAGCAGAATGAGACTTATTCCTAAGGCTGCTGTCCAAGTCTTTTCCCTCCCACTGGCTAGACTTTAAGGAGCAGTGGACCCACTGTTGCATGCACATCCCTCCCACATGTGGGACCAGAGAGGAAGATGGAGGAGCAGCAAGATTGAAATAGCCTGCAGTGACTGGACCTGGACCACACTTGATGTAACCATGTGACACCAATGAGACTGCTTTAGGACCCAATGGCTCCTGGGCCAGCTCCGTCCTGCCCGTTACCCACCTCTAGACAGACCCATTTCAGGGATTTCCATTGGCTACAGTCAGCAAGCACACTGCCAATGGACCACCTGCTCATTCAGTTGGCAGAAAGGGGAGGACCAAACTGCCTGAATGATGCTTGATAGAGGGGGAGAAGCTAGTTTAACGAGGAGTGCTGGATGGAGGGATACCTTCATCCAATCTACTCCCCCAGCCTGGTGCAAGTTGCCCATTCGCTGAGTTTAGGTCCCAGTGCAATCAATGAGAAAGTTATAACATGCACCATTAATTTCTATGAGAACTAAATGGATCTTAGCGGGAATTCAGCCCATTGCGTTATATATATAATTGCATATGAGACTGCTTATGGAACTTCTTTTCTGTGATTTATCCTGCAATGCACTCATTTGTATCATTTGTAGCCTATTATAGGCTTTGCTCTGTTTAACCTTTGCATCTCTGGGGCTCAGGCGATCCCTTTGCTGAGGTGTTGAAAGTCAGAGCAGTTCAACAGTTGATTGTCCTCTCCCCCCCCCCCTAGTCCTTGTGGATTCCTCTATTTTTTATTTGTTGGCCTGCATCTGTAGTATTTTTCTCTAAGCTAGGAATATAGAAGTTGTTTGTTCACAGTTTCCTAGGAGAGTAATCGCGTTAAGAAATTAATTACACACCTGAAAACAAAATCTGGCTGTTAAACTGCACATTAGGGACAAATTGTGTACTCCAAATTAGACAATTCACAGCTTGACTGAGAAGCCTGACAGGATAGGAAAATAGCTGAATATGTCGAGGAGGAGAGAGACACGGCATCCCAGATCTGAAGCACAGAGGCACTTCTTTGTTTCTTTCCATCTGCCAACAGGCATACTCATTTTAATGGCAACCCCAATCTTCTCTCAGAATCCTGGCACACAAGAGATAACATTCCTCATCTGCTTACTATTAACCCAAGCAACAAACTAGGCACACCGATGCATATGGCTTCTTCCCCTCCCCCCACATATCTGGAACTCAGTGGGTCGAGGGGGGGAGGGGGAGAAGCACTTGGGGGAGTATCACCACCATCATCAGGGCAGGTTGCAACAATATAAAAAACCATTTTAAAATATTATGCTCAAAAGAATACAGTGGGTCCTAAAATATCTCAAGTATCAAAGGGTCAAGGTAAAGCACATGCAAAAAAAGGTTCAGTCCCCCTCCAGCTCCCAGCAGGCTAGTAGATTTTTTTCTTCTGGCTAGCATTTTGTGTGGGCTTTTTTACAAACCTGCATGGGTGTTTCCACAGAGGCTGAGACAACCATATCAGTCAGGGTGCTGTAAAGGGAGGAAATCTTTGCCAAGCAGTCAATCAGGTTTCAAAGGGAGAGGGAAAGTGAAACATGATTGCACACCCTCAACCATTCCAGGCTCCAGCAACCATCCACAACCTTTTGTTTTTTGGACTACAGCACCCATAATCCCTGACCATTGGCCTTGTCAACTGGGGCTGATGGAAGTTGGAGTCCAACAACTCCTGGAGGGCATCAGATTGTGGAAGGCTGGCCTAGAGGAAGAACTGGAAATGTTAAGAAGAAGAAGAAGAGTTTGGATTTGATATCCCGCCTTTCACTCCCTTTAAGGAGTCTCAAAGTGGCTAACAATCTCCTTTTCCTTCCTCTCCCACAACAAACACTCTGTGAGGTGAGTGGGGCTGAGAGACTTCAAAGAAGTGTGACTAGCCCAAGGTCACCCAGCAGCTGCATGTGGAGGAGCGGAGACGCGAACCCGGTTCCCCAGATTACGAGACTACCGCTCAACCACTACACCACACTGGCTCTTAACACAAAATGATAGGAGCACTGGAGCTTGATCTAACCTCGTATTTAGTTTTGCTTACTGAAATTGCTCCACCTAACCAATAAATGAATATGAGCCCTACCCTGAATTGAATATAGGAAGATACAGCCTTTATATCACTGTTGCTTCTCTCTGGGAGAGTGGATAACCTAATCTAATAAGATTGGCTCCTGAGACATCATTTTATCCGGGTGAAAAGTGTTCAGGATCGTTGACGACTGGTTCAATGCCCTTTAAAAAATTGACCGAAGCAGTTTTGTAGATAAGTACAATGAATATTACCAGCCCACAATGAATTGTACAAAGCTGCTCACCTACACATGCTTTCCTTGTGGGTGTGTATTCAATTTGCCCAGGCGGGTCTGTTCCTTCCTTTGCAAGGAGGCACTAAACAATCAATCGGCATCAATCCATTTATACGCTGACCTCTGTCTGGTTTCTGCTGCGCATTCTGTTTTGAACATTTTGCTGTGGGGCTGCTCAAACACATTTGCTGTACTGGAGCAAAAACTAAGGATCTCCTTAGAGTTTTAAGCGGGATTTGGTGCAATGATAATGGTTATAGGAATATTTCCCTCAGGGCAAATTCTGCCATCTTATGTATGTGTTAAAAAAAAAATTGGAAAGAAAACGATTTATGCAACTTGGTCTATTCCTGGAATTCTCTGCATTATAATTAAGAACATTAATGCTATGTTTCTCTAAGATATTAATCTCTTAGAGAAGGCAGGACTGCAGATATTAAAAAATAGAAGTGGGTAAATTGTCCCTGTTAAGACATGCCTTTTTATTGCACATTCATGATGATTTGTGCTCATGGTGCTCTCAGTGCCGTTATACACAATCCAATACTCTTTGCAAAAGTTTGGGGGGCGGACATATTACATCATTTCCAACCAGTGCATACCGTAGAAGGTCCTGCTGAGGACTTGTAATGTTTCATACTGCAAACATTGGAGAAGCCTTGTAGAAGAATGAAGAAAGCAGAATAAACCCACCACGAATGTACTGTGTCATGAATACATAGCAGAATACACCTGCAATGAAACCATAGTCTGGGCGGGTGGCGGGTGGCGACTACCAATAGCTGAGAAGCAACAGCAGGAAAAGGCAATTGCCCTCATGCCCTGCTTGTCAGCTTCTCAGATGTACCTCATCTACCACCTTTGGAAGTGGAATGCTGGATTAGAGGGGCCTTTGGTCTGATCTAGCAGGGGTCTTTTGAAGCTCCTCTTTGGACATTAGCATGTGGGTATGCAAGTCACGTTTGAATCCACCCTTTCGAGCTGACAAGGCTGTGTTTACCTTTGTTGAAGAGAGGCCAAGAGGAGCTCACAGCAGGTTGCTTCAATTGCTTTCTGCCTAAGAAAAGTGCAGTTCTAATCTAAAACCATCACATCAGCCCAGCAGAGGTGGGAGAACCTTTCCTTTGTAGATCAGCTAGAAACAGTTCCTTGGGTAAAATAGCAGAAATAAAACACATACGACCCAGCTGCCATTTCATCAATTGCAGGGAGAGGTGCGGGGGGGGGGGGGGAGAAAGAACAACTTAATTAGACACTGCAGATTACATATTAATTACAGGCTCGGCTAGATCACGGTGGCATTAGAAGCCTTGGCACATTCCTGACATGGCAGGTCTCCCCTGCACTCTTCAGGGGATGTTGCCCCCTTGTAGCCTTCGGTGGCAGTGTGTGTGGGAGTCATGAGAACAGTCTACCAAGGAACAGGCAGGTGTCCAAGATTTCCGCGGAAGAAAGGAAAATTATTTTCTTCACATTTTCTCCCCTTTTATGTCTCACCAGCCAGCAAGAACAACTTCCCCCCTTTAAAGGGAGACTACCACTCCAATGTCAGATTGAAAGAAGAAACAGTCCTCTGCTATTCCATCAAAATGTAGCAGGATTTCATGACAGGGATCTTAAAATACGACCACACTGACGTCTATTCGAGACATGAGCGCTCAGTATAGCTTTTCATACATCGAATCATAGAACTGTAGAGTTGGAAGGGACCTAAAGGCCAATGCAGGAATCCCAGCTGAAGGCAGGGGCAAAATTGTGAGTTTGGAATGAAGGCTCGACAACAGGTATTGGTAGAAAAACTATCTATATTGAAATGCAGCCAGGGAAAAGATGTCTCCTTGTAGCTAAGGGACAAACAGACGTAGGCAAACTCCATCATCCAAGCTGGCCTTTGGGGGCCAAGTAGCTATCTTCTCATAAATGGAAGTCATGGGTATGTTACCTGGCAGGTGACAGCTGCCCCCACTGTTCAGCAATCAGTGGGTAGCAACTACCAGGCTCCAAGAGCACTAAACCAAGAACCCCCCTAAGCTGGCTGACAATAGGAGGTGGTTAGTGAAGTGCCCTCTGCCCAGTATGCCACAGGATGCCCACCTTGTGCTACTCCACCTGTAGGGATGGCGTTGCAGGGTGAGGGCACACCCTCCCCCACAGCATGACAAGCCACAGCTGTCTAGCCACCATGCCCACTCCTTGACCTTTTGTCTCCTCAGCAGTGTTCTGTGCCCTGACCTTTACCTCCTTTTCAAAGGTATTGCTCATTTCCCCTTGTAATGGGAACATGACGCGGTGGAGCAAGTTGCGTAGATAACTAGGCAACTCCCAGGGGGCTTGGGATTGGAGAAGTGTAAAGGGCAAAGCCCTGAATGTATCTTGCTGGTTTTGCATATCTTGCTAATAAAAAGAGCCTCTGCTAAGCTAGCAATCAGCTTGCTCCTGCACAGATAATTTGCATCCCAACTCCCGTGTCGGCTTTGTTATTTCTACACTACTTACTTGCCAAATCAGCCAAACAACCAAATAACAATCCAATGCTAACTGAATTAAGACCAGTGTGAAGTAGGCAAAAGACCTACTGAAAGGCCAATCAAGATATACATAACCAAGAAACTCCTAGTCAGCCCCATAAGATGATTGGTTCATCTATTTCTTTTTTATGTTTTCACCTGCTCCCTGTTCATTTTAATTTTATTTATTTATTAAATTTGTGTGCCGTCCTTCAGCCGAAGATCATAGAGAGGTTCACAACATAAAAATGCAAAATGCAAACACAAAATACATAATAAAACAAAAGCACAACAAACCAATAACCCCCCTCCCACAGACACATTTAAAGGGCAATAGAATGTTAATCAGCCCAAGACCTGGTTGAAAAGAGGCGTTTTTGCCTGGCACCTAATGATATACAATGAAGGCGCCAGGTGAGCCTCCCCGGGGAGAGCATTACACAAATGGGTAGCAACCATAGAAAAGGCCCGTTTTTGTGTTGCCACCCTCTCATGGAGGGAGGACATGAAGAAGGGCCTCAGATGATGATTGCAGGGTCTGGGTTGATTTATATGGGGATAGGTGGTCCTTGAGGTATTGTGGTCCTGAGCAGTTTACTGCTTTTAGGTAAAATCCAGCACTTTGAATTGGGCTCACATCCTGCTGTTTCACCAGGATTGGTGTGATATGCTCAAACCGTCTTGTCCCGGTGAACAGGCTGGCTTCTGAAGTCTGCACTAGCTGGAGTTTCTGTACTGTCTTCAGAGGCAGCCCTACGTATAGCACACTGCAATAATCTAGCCTAAAGGTTACCGGAACATAGACAACAGAGGTTAGACTATCCCTGTCCAGATAGGGGTGCAGCTGGGCCAACAGCTGAAGCTGATGGAAGACATTCTGTGCCACCAAGGCCGCCTGAGCCTCAAAAGACAGCAAAGGACCCAGAAGTATCCCTAAGCTGTTCATTTAGAGTAAGCATAACCCCATTGAGAGCAGGCAACCTAACATCAGACTGGACTTCATTGTATGGCATTGGCATTTCCTACTTCCCATTTTTGGACCATAAAGAAGGCTCATCGCCCAAGAATTGATGCTTTTGAATTATGGTGCTGGAGGAGACTCTTGAGAGTCCCATGGACTGCAAGAAGATCAAACGCATCCATTCTTAAGGAAATTAGCCCTGAGTGCTCACTAGAAGGATAGATCCTGAAGCTGAGGCTCCAATACTTTGGCCACCTCATGAGAAGAGAAGACTCCCTGGAAAAGACCCTGATGTTGGGAAAGATTGAGGGCACAAGGAGAAGAGGACGACAGAGGACGAGATGGTTGGACAGTGTTCTTGAAGCTACAAACATGAGTCTGACCAAACTGCGGGAGGCAGTGGAAGACAGAAGTGCCTGGCGTGCTTTGGTCCATGGGGTCACGAAGAGTCGGACACGACTAAACGACTAAACAACAACAACTTCCCATTTTGCTCCAGTATTTGCAGTCTCAGCTTGGCGTTGTTAAATTGTAAGAAAATTGACACCCACAATCCCTCAGTTAAACACCACCTGTCTTCAAAGGGAAGATGATCAGTTGTCAAACATAGAATGAGCTTCCCTATGTGAAGATATGGCTTGTTTGAGCTTTTCCAAGTGGAACTAATTGCCTCACCCATTAACATGCTCCCATTAAAGATAGAATTTACAGTGGAACACAGGAAAATAATTAGCCGCTCCAGTCTTGTCCTTAAGAATGGAGGGATCATAACGGGGTCGGGAAGAACAGGGCTACCTAAACTCAAAGCACACCCCTGTGGAGTATCATTAGGGAACTCAATAATCATGCTGCAGCTTAGAGGGTTGCTCCTTTGAGTGACAACAAGACTCAAAAGAAAAATAGGATGGAACTCTTTCTCTGAGCTCAACAATGGTAAAGAAATAAAGAAGTATGTGGGAGCATGGACAGGCTATTTCTAGTAATTCCTACAGAGACCCTCCTAGGGAGGGAGCTGTCCTAGGAACAATTTCATACATTCTGAGACTGGGAGGATTAAGGGCTCATCCATACTGTTGTTCAATGCGGCCATTGATTTTTTGTTGTCCATACCCCCTCTTTCTCAAAGTATCCCTAGTATGAGAAAATCCAGACTGAGGGAGGGGAAAATGTGGGAAGGCAGCGATTTAAAGGAGAATTAATTATTATTAACCACCCATCTGACTGGGTTGCCCCAGCCACTCTGGGCTGCTCCTAGCAAAATATTAGAAACTACTGAGAAGGCCCTCTGCCTGGTTCCTTGTAACTTCACTTGCACTGAGGGAACTGCCAGAACGCCTTCTCAGTAGTGGCACCTGCAGCTGCTCCCGGTCACCAGTCTAGCTGCCACATTCTGGATTAGTTGTAGTTTCTGAATCACCTTCAAAGGTAGCCCCATACAGAGCGAATAGTAGCAGTCCAAGCAGGAGATAACCAAAGCATGTATTACTCTGGTGAAGCAGTGTGCAGGACAATGGAAAATTAATGGTAGTACAGGAAGCATACTATCTACATTAAATGGCAGAATGGAGGACCCCTAGTTCTGCTTAGTCCAGGACCTCACAAGGGAAAGTCTGCTTCAGGAGAAGTCAACCTGGTGCTCTCAGGACTATAAGTGCCATCAGCCCCAGTCAGCCTGGCCAGGGGTCAGGGATAATAAGGGTAACTGAGTGTGCCCTGAAAAGCAAGGTCAGGAGATGAAGGTTTAACAGATTCCTCAAATGTCTAGGCATTGTTTGATGTTTGACTGCACTGAGAAGCAGAGTTCTCCTTCGAGAGAAAGCGAGGACAGATCCTCCGGCAGCCTCCGTGTTGCTTTCAGACACTCTTTGCTGTTCCAGCACATTTCTGTGCAACGCTGTTATCTAAAAATGCCCGGCGGCTGAAAACAATTTAATATTCATAACTAACGATCTGTGCATATGGAATATGAATAATGCTAATTGTGTCTGTATAGATTTAGTATAAGAAGCTTTAAGGGAGTGGGAGAGAGGGAAAGAGGGAGGAGGAGCTGTTCTTTCCAAAAAGCGCATGGCATTGAATGGGCCACAATGGGCCTTGAAAGCTACAGGAAAGAGGTGGGTGACTTCTGCACATCCAGGGCCCTGCCAGCCCCCTGACATGCATGCAGGGGTACCAGAGTGGTTTTGTTTCTGAAGCATGGGCAGCCATCAAATGTGGCTGTGCTGCATGCCGAAAAACTGGTAGCAAAGGATACGGATTCTCTCAATGCTGGGGCTGCTAATCAGGTCACTCCTCCACAGCCACTTTTGGTGCATACAACATATGGTCTGCAGCAAAAGGAAAGCTCATTTGCAAAGGAGGCTGAGCTGTCTTAGGCAAGTCCAAGACTGAACAATTATATCTCCCAGGAACTGCAGATGTGCCTCTTCCAGTTGTTGATCACGGCTGGTTGCAGCTGGTTTGCTGCGTCGTCGCAATCGACATCTGACCTCCATTGGACCGGTGTCATCATATGTAGATTTGCTTCCAAAAATCATTAAAAACAGCAAAATGTACAGGTCCATCAGAGTGGGATAATGTTCCAAGGAGACAAGACAGATTTAGTCAAATATGAAGCATTTCCAGAAAATGTGTGGTATGTTTTCCCAAGACACTTTCTACAGTGTTTAGAGCCATGTCAATGCACATTTGATGTTGTCATGATATTGTCATTCTTACAGTGTTTCAATTCACTGGGGATCAAATCATATTCTCAAAAAAATCTAAAATACTACAAGAAAAACTTTTGCATGCACCAGGACCCATTTAAAATGGTGAATGCTAATTCACTTGAATAATTGAATAAAGGTAAAAGGTAAAGGGACCCCTGACCATTAGGTCCAGTCATGACCGACTCTGGGGTTGTGGCGCTCATCTCGCTTTATTGGCCGAGGGAGCCGGCGTACAGCTTCCGGGTCATGTGACTAAGCCGCTTCTGGCGAACCAGAGCAGCACACGGAAACGCCATTTACCTTCCCGCTGGAGCGGTACCTATTCATCTACTTGCACTTTTGATATGCTTTCGAACTGCTAGCTTGGCAGGAGGTGGGACCGAGCAACGGGAGTTCACCAGGTTGCAGGGATTCGAACCGCCAATCTTCTGATCGGCAAGTCCTAGGCTCTGTGGTTTAACCCACAGCGCCACCTGCGTCCCCTTTGAATAATTGAATAGAAACACCTTATTAATCCTAAGCATGTTTACACAGAAATAAATCCCAATCAGTTCAATTAAACTTACTATTTTTCAGCAGAGGTACTTAGAATTGCAGCTTAAATATTTTTGTACCTTTCAGACTACAAAATATATGGTGCATTGCAACCATGAATAAAGAAGCATATACAAAAAAAATATAAGGGCTAGAAGGCAAGGAAGCATAAACAAAGGGAAACCCCATGGAACCAGCATGATTTCTATTTGTCCAATAGATTTCCATTGGAGGTTCCTTGGTGTGGAACCAAGATAATGGAATTATCAATGGATTCCACCCCGCCCCACCCATAGGTTTCATGTATCCCTAATAATGTGTGCTGAGAGGGGAGCAAAGTTCACCAATTCAAGTTTTCATGCTACAGAAATTTGATCTCACAGATCAGACATATTTTCATTGATGATGTTTTGCACACTTGTGCAGATTCAGTTGCTGTAGTCTCTGTGATGAGAAGAAAGAAAGAAAGAAAGAAAGAAAGAAAGAAAGAAAGAAAGAAAGAAAGAAAGAAAGAAAGAAAGAAAGAATCAGCAGGTGCCTTTCCTATCTAGGACTTTTTGGCAACAGACACTGGCCAATTCTCACCTGTTTAAAAATAGTAAGTGAGAATGGAAGATGACATAACAGGATGATGGAAACCAGATTACTCTTTTTTTTTGTTAGAGCATTTATTAATTTTCCAAAAAAAGCAAACCCCCATCCAATTAACATTCAAATCATAATCTGATAAAAATAATAAAATAAAATCCACTTGTCTTCCAAATTTGATTCTTGTTTTACGGCTTCTCACAGCTTGAACTTCAAAGCAACTCTGAATTCTTACTCCTGCTTCTCATGAAACCAGATTACTCCTATTCAGCTTTTGGAACAGTCCATTTGTCCCAGAAATATATTGCATGGACAGCTAAGCTCCATACCAATTCCCCACTATGGGCGGTATCCAATGTCATGTGAATGGAAGACAGCTTGTGCAACTTATCTTTCCCTTCCTTTCTTCCCCTTTTGGAGCCTTATATACCCTACCAAAAGAATAGAGTTGGAAAACCTCTAGCAGATTGTGGACTTCATCGTCTGGGTCTGCAGTGGTGGTGGTGGGAGAGCTGCCAAAACCAGGCAATGGCATCTTATTTTTGTTATCTATTAATGACACCATGGTGTATCTGCATCTGCACAACCAGACGCCATCATCTGCTCCAGCTGCAAAGAAACATGTCTCTACCACATCGGTCTCTACAGCCACAGCAGGCGCTGCAACCTTCCAACAATTTGACTTCACTCCCAAAGGCGCACTCCTCCATTGTCTCTAGAGACAGACAGATGCCAAGTATAATTATTTCTCCAACTATAATTATTTCTAGATCACCTTTCTCTGTGTAAAATACCAAGATGGTTTATGAGATAAAACCAGAATATTAAAGCATAAACCAGAATAACCAGACTTCAGTAAAGCCAGTACCTAAGGACGAGTGCCTGGGGATGCCCACATGAAAAGGTAGGGTGTGTTTTGTTTTCTAAAAAACCAGCAAAACAGCCGGCATGATATCATATGCACTTCTTGTACTGTATATCTATGGATAACCACTCTATGATGTGGGGTTCACTAAAGGCCTTCCTTCCAGTCCCTACAAGAGAAATCTTCTGCTGGACCTGACACAACTAGACAGGTCTCCTCTTATAACCTCTGTGAATATGGGTGGAGGTGCTCCCTCAGTTAGTCTGGTCCTAAGCTGTTCAGGACCTTATAAGTTAACAACAGCACCTGAAACTTGGCTTAAGCAGCCAGCCAATGCAAGGTTCCCAGTTCCAAGCACCCACCACCCACTGCAGCCTCATAAGCCACAGGCAACAATGGTTAGTAGATCCCTTGAACCTTGGGAAGGGGCAGGGAAAGATTGGTTGCTTGAGCTGCTTCTGCAACAAAAAGTGTGCATGTGAACAGAATCCTGTATCTTTAAAAATGTGACCACAGTCCATTTCCTGCTTTCTTTATTAAGAATTTCTTTCATAACAGGATCAGTTGCTTGAAAATGACATTATCGAGGGAGATAAAGCCCTTAATGTAGGCATAGGCAAACTTGGGCCCTCCAGATGTTTGGGACTACAATTCCCATCATCCCTGACCACTGGTCCTGTTAGCTAGGGATGATGAGAATTGTAGTCCCAAACATCTGGAGGGCCCAAGTTTGCCTATGCCTGCCTTAATGTAATGTGCCGCTCAAAGGAGATGATGATCCTGCTATTTTAAAAGCAGATTTGCAAGTGCATTCTCTTTACAACTCCCCTACCCCCACCCTCCGCTCAAATCTTTTTTTAATGTTACGTAACTCTGTTTAGCTGCATGGCACACTTTAGCCACTATACACACAAGGCTGCAGTGTTGCCATGTGCCTTTGATTTGATTTGGAGCCACTTGAAGAAAGGTCATTGGAAGGTTCCTAATGGAAACACATTTAAGACGAGAATCCCATTAGGCCGTGCTCATAAAAAAACAGAGTGGAGTGGACCCTTAAGCATGTTTTATCACTTGTAAAGATGCAAGTCCAGTGAAGTGTGCAAATGGGAACAGGAATAAATAAATGTTGGTCTATTAGTAGCACTTTCCCTTGCGCTGTTGTGAGATGGACTCCTCTTAGATCATCCTTAATTCCCAGGCATTTTCTGCATTGGTTCACGGAAGCCAAACCCTGAACTAAAAGGGAAGAGGGACTTAAGCACCTGCTTGGCACATAGAAGTAGGTCTCAGGATATAAGAACATTGGAAGTAGCCTTACACTGAGTCAAGCCACTGGCCCATCTAGCTGGGTATTGCTTGCAATGACCGGCATCAGCTCTCCAGGATTTCAGACACTCACAGCCCCACCTAGAGATCCTGGAGGTTGAACCTTGGCTTTCTGTATGCAAAGCAAATGCTCTAGTCCTGAATTGTGGTTCTCTCATAAGAAGAAGACACATACCATGAAGCAGGCGGCCACTGGCACCTCCTGTTGAAAGGAGCTTGGAAAGTTGCAATGAGTTTGACCAGAAATGTCTCCTGCATTTTTTCTAATCAACCCATTGCCAATTATCAAGGAAACAAACGGCATTTGAAAATTATGAAAGGTGAAAGAAAATGTTGGCAAACTTCTCCTGTGTGGGGATGTGCATGCTTTTGGGGGAGTCCAAAGGGGTGTTTACAGGCATCCCTCCTTTCATTCTACAGATCATCTTACGGGTGATCTGAACTCTGTAGCCTCCCTAGGTGCCCACACTACCCATGGGGCTTTTTCAGATCGGGAAGAATCAGACTTCATCTAAATGGAAGAAGGTTGAGAGCAGCCAGGGAGGCTGCTGAGGACTGGAATGCTTACAGGAGAGAAAAACACAGAGACATCACCCTTGGCCACCTCACAATGATAAAGTGAGCTCAAAACCTTGTACCCACCAAAATTCTAAAAGAAAACACTTAAAGTACCATGAGAATGGGGCACAAAAATAGAAGCCTTATCCATCTGAGTTGTATTAACTAATTTTAATACTGCTTTTCAAAACTTGATTTTTCACTTTCTGAAAATATTTATTAACGAAAAATTCTCATATACCCCCACCCACCAGAAACATTCCTGGGTTTTATATTGTTGTGACCCATCCTTGGAGCTTGTAGTGAAGGGTGGGCGATTAGAAATAAGAAAAAAAAATAAACACGATAATTCAGTCAAAGTTTCTGTTGCTGCTCACCCTGGAATGGAAGGTGTTAAATGGCCTTTTGCCTTTGTGGCGACTCTCACAGAAATGAGTTGGTGACTACAGCCAATGTTTTTGGCCCTTTAGGACTTCAAAATGTATCTCCTGTTAAAAAGCTTAAGAAGTCAAGGTCAAATCTCCGACTTGGCCTCTGCCTGGAGGTCTGGCCTGCTCCCCTTTCACAAGGATAACAAGCCCAAGTCATGGTGCCTGCAAATGCCAGCTATCAGTGTGAATGTTTAACTGTTTCTGTGTGTGCACAGCACCAACGATTTCTCATACAATCATGACAATGGCAAATTATACGCTTGTGCAATTCTCAAAATTGGGACCTCAAAAGTTAAAGTTTCCATGGCAACCATAACTCATTCCTGTCACACAGATCTACAGCAGTACTTCCCACCCCCAAGTATTGTTTCTAATGCCCTTAAAAAGATTTGTGGTGGATCCTGCTTCAGCATAGGGATTTGGGCTGGATTTGGCTTTTGAAGTCCCTGACAAAATGTGGCTTGAGTTTCCCAATTTGAGTGTTAGAACACAGTAAGGGGGCAATGGCCATTTTAGGGGGTCTGTTGAAAAATGAGAAATTCAGCTTTGCAGTATAAGCTCCTTGCTGGCACATCTTCCCACCCTCCTTCAAGAGGAATTGACAGCCAAGAAACTCCCATTAACTAGTGTGTCTCCCCTTCGATCTTCTGTCATCTCCTCTGAGGGACATGAAAAGGTTATGTTCTGTTTCCAGCAATATTGTTCTCCTGTAGCGTGAAGAGTCTCAATCAGTGACCAAAAAAGGAAAATCAGTTTCAAGAAGTCTGAAGAGTAATGCTCAGTATGTTTTGACCAAAAAAGGTCTTCCCCAGAGGCCTTTCTTAAAAAAAAAGAAAAGGGGGGGGGGAGAGAAAGGACAGCAATCACTAAGCCATGCTTAATATATATATATATATTCTAAAAACTTTTAAACACTATTTCAAAAATCATATTTAAAACAAAGCCCTCATCATAAACATCCTTCATTGACATCTTTCTCTTAAAAACTCATAATAAAAACTTATAAGTAACACTAAACAATATTTATTCTTCCATATACAGTGGTACCTTGGTTTAAGAACAGCTTAGTTTATGAACAACTTGGATTAAGAACGCTGTAAGCCTGGAAGTAGGTGTTTTGGTTTGTGCGCTTTGCCTTGGAAGCAGAACATGTCGAGTATGTTCCATTTGTAAATTGGGTCCCCCCCCCCCCACTGCTAGGGAAAGCACACCTAGGTTTAAAAATGGACTTCCGGAACGGATTAAGTTCGTAAACCAAGGTACCACCATACAGACATTACAACATACATGCTTACTTGTAAACAGCTCCAAACATCCATTTTGATGTCTCATTCAGCACCACGTTCAAAATATTTGAGAGAAAACTGGAAGAAGAGAGTTCCAAGAACTGCAGGCAGTCAGATAAGCTTGAAAGTCAACTTTTGCTTTATTCTTGGGGCGGCACATTTTAATCTTTTCTGTAGTGAGGATGAAGACATCATGTATGCCCAAGCAAGCACTGCCTCCAGCTGCACATTGCGATCACAGGATTGTGGGAGGTCTATCTGTATTGGCTTTCCTTTTCTTGTCACATTGCTATAATTTCTGGGTTCGTATGTGTGTCTTTGGAGTAGATGACAGAGCTTTGGTAGGGTGAAAGGCAACATTGGAGTAAATATGAATGTGACTTGCCAAGGAGGTATTTTGCGCTGCACAATTGGCTCCCAGAGCCTTATTTCTCTCTCTCTCTCTCTCTGCCCACCCCCTGCTGAATAAATCTACAACTGAGTCAATGGCTGATTTGTTTTCCACAGTGGCACATATGTTGCAAGCATGCAGGAAAACGTCTGGCTGGTGGCTGGTGCTGCTGGAAATCAAAACCACTCTTCTCAGGCAGGAGCTTCTTCCTCCAAATGCTGTGGGGTAGCTGGGGAATGCATGTGCTTGCCTCGTACATGCACTCTCATGGTTCCACAACACGGAAAACAATTTTTCTAGCTGTATGGGGTTGACCCAGCCAATTTCCTGGCAGCCAATTTTTGCTTCCCAGGCTTTTAATGTTATATTTCTGTTTTTACGATATTATTTTATTGTGTTTTTGTATGACTCTTAGATATTTTTAAATGTTCAGAGGTTCCAAAATATGCTTTTAAATAAGTAAGTAGGTACATTTTGGAAGCAAAATAATTTCAATCTTAAATAAGTCCAAGTGGTGGGGGGCCGTCTTCTGAGTCTTGGGTTTTTATTAGGGGGGTGGAGGGGTGATTATTATTAAACTACTAGGATGTTAGGAAAGAGGTAGTAGCTATGGTGGGGGACACATTGTGCTCCTTTAAGGGTAGTTTGTCCACCTTTGGTCCCCGCCCTGCACTCAATGCTCATCTGTGGCTCCTAGAAGCTGTCAACATGCAACAGTGGCTACACCCTGGGAAATAGCTTTGACTGGCTGGCTAAACCAGGTGAGGGTAGCCAATGGGTCTCAAACACTCGGTGATATAGGGACTTCCCTGCATGTGGAGACAGGCTGTGGCAGATTGAGCGGATGAAACCAATAGTGGGTCCAGTGGTTAAGAAGGCGGTGTCTGCATCTGCTGTAGAGGTAAATGTGGCTAAGATGTGGCTCATCAACCTGGGAAGATAGTTCATCTAGGAGAAGGAAAACCTCCACTGTCTTATGGCTATACTTATTCATGAGAAAGGCTTCAGGAGCAAACACTGAGGAAAACTCTGTACCCACTGCCTTGCAGGACATCTTACAGGACACCTAAACATTAGGAAGAACTTCCTGACAGTAAGAGCTGTTTGACAGTGGAATTTGCTGCCAAGGAGTGTGGTGGAGTCTCCTTCTTTGGAGGTCTTTAAGCAGATGTTTGACAACCATATGTCAGGAATGCTCTGATGGCTTTTCCTGCTTGGCAGGGGGTTGGACTCGATGGCCCTTGTGGTCTCTTCCAACTCTATGATTCTATGATCTTCAAATCTGGAGTGGAGTCCCTAAGGTGGTTGGATGGTGCCTTGTATGCCTCCTCCCAGCAACACTTGAAGCCCAGTTGGTGCCAAACATAATGTTCTGCTTTCCTTTGGACCACGTCAGCAAGGCTGAGAGGGGGTCTTGTCATATGGGCAGCCTAGGACCTCTATTTACACTGCCCAGGCTTGCACCCCTGAGAGGTCACTTCAGTGCTGCTAACACAGCAAAAACAATGCAGGAGACAACAGAATGATTGGTCTCTGCAGTCCCACAGGGTGCTTTGATTCTCCAGGTGTTTGAATTCAGCCCCAGAGGTGCACTCTATTGTCTCTTGAGACAGATGGATGCAACAAGGATGCCTAGGAAGTAAGAAACAAAGGGAATCACAACTAGCATCATGAATAGTACAGTACCCACACAAATGCAGCACCTCTAAAATGATTCTTGCTGCTGGTTCCAAATTTCCTCACTATTTTACTTTTTTCCTGTTCCAACCAGATCTGAAAAGGTGTTGGATCAGCCCTAACACTGCTCATGGCTAGCCCAAGGCTTTTTCACCACTTGGATCAAAGATGCAAGCTTCCTTGCTAGGGGTCCCAGAGAGCTGTAAAAGCACCAGCCTCATCACATTCCTTTTGCCACATTGAGCCTGGCCCCTCTCGCTTTGTGCAAGGAGATGAAGAAGTGGATCAATCACGAGCACTCATGCTGATCAGGGCAAATAAAAAAATACATTTCTTCATGATGTCTCCAAGCATTTTAGTAATTAAGAACTTTTCTGCAGTGCCCTTCACAAAACATATTCCAGGGCAGGAAATTTACAATGCATCCTCCGCCCTCTCACACACTCTTGCTTTTCATTTAAGGAAAGGGGTTCTGTCCACTCTACAACACACAGTGTGAAACATGGGCCAGAAATGCCTAGGCATCTTCTTACGCATGGCATTCAGTGGGAGACTGTGATGAATCTGTCACCCCTCAGTCAATATTTCTGTGCAAATGAAATGGGAGAATCCCAACGTATGCCACCATGAACTCGCTGGAAGAAAGGATGGGATGCAATATGATAAACTGAATATACAGATCCTTGTCTTTCTGTTGGATCCTACTCCAGAGCCTTTCAAACTCACTTCATTTGTACTGCCTGTCTAGATTGTGCATTCAGCTTGCAGGAGTGCTTCCTTAGTTCAGAAAGCATTCATCTTGTCTGCTTTTTGGGTTTATTTGCCATTTTGGTCCTTATCTTGAAGAATTTTCCACTGGTGCCAGTCTTGCAGTGCCAGACCAAGACATTTTGCTGCTTAAGGAGAAGAAAAACAATGTGGCGTCCCTTCCATTCAGTACAGAGTATCAGACAGGGCTGGCAGTTGCATCTTACTTTGCATCTTACAATGGGACAAGTTTCCCCACTATAGCTTAGGGCAGCAGGCTAGATTAGAGGACTTAAGGGGAACAGGTTTTTTTTTTTGTGGGGGAAGGCTGCTGCCACTTTGGCCTGAAGCAGCCACCTCACTCTGCCTAATTGTAGGACTGTCTCTGCAGTCTTGACAAGGCCATAACATCTGACTTCCATACATTGTTCTTTTGCCTGGAGTACTCCAACATTTCCTCTTCAGTTTGCCCCATAGTCAACAACAGGTGTGGGGTACTTTTTAACCAACAAAGGTCCGCATAGTTAAAGCCATGGTTTTCCCAGTAATGATGTATGGAAGTGAGAGCTGGACCATAAAGAAGGCTGATCGCCGAAGAATTGATGCTTTTGAATTATGGTGCTGGAGGAGACTCTTGAGAGTTCCATGGGCTGCAAGAAGATCAAACGCATCCATTCTTAAGGAAATTGGCCCTGAGTGCTCACTGGAAGGACAGATCCTGAAGCTGAGGCTCCAATACTTTGGCCACCGCATGAGAAGAGAAAACTCCCTGGAAAAGACCCTGATGCTGGGAAAGATGGAGGGCACAAGGAGAAGGGGACGACAGAGGACGAGATGGTTGGATAGTGTTCTCGAAGCTACAAACATGAGTCTGACAAAACTGTGGGAGGCAGTGGAAGACAGGAGTGCCTGGCGTGCTCTGGTCCATGGGGTCACGAAGAGTCGGACACGACTAAACGACTAAACAGCATGTTGCTGAACTACAACTCCCATCAGTCCCAGCAAACATGGCTGATGTCTAGGAATGATGGGAGTTTTAGTTCAGCAACATCTGGAGGACACTAGATTATTACCTACAACCTATAATGTCTACCCCCTGGATAACAGATATTCTGGTTTACAATGAATGCCATGGGGTGAACACAAGAGAAAATCTTTCCATAAAAGAGGTCAGGGATACAGAGGCTCAGAGATCCCCCCCCCTGTGTTACCCCTCCCTTCCCGTATTTCACAAGCATTCCCAGGGAGCTGATTTATAAAGGAAATTATTTTATTCCCCACAGGGAATATGATGGCAAAACCTCTGTGGGATCTAGTCTGAAAAATCGTAAGGAAACAGCCCACTGTTTGGCACCATTCCACTACACTTTCCTGCAGAACAACATTTGTCAGAATGAAAGGGTCTTTTTTATATCTATCTGCAGGGGGAGAAATTGCTGATGATTTGTGTGAAAGCTGAGGTGGGAAAAGAATTCAAAGTGGAAGAACCTGCACAGATATTCAGTCCATGCAGGGATCGATCTGATTTATTTATTCCCGCAGTCCTGAGAGATTAGCATTGTTGTTTGTGACAGGCAGAGGGGAGAAAGAGAGAGAGCATAATGTAAACCTGATATAATAAATATGTTTGTGACTTCTATTATTATCATTATGATTATCATTGTTTCGTCACCCCTTCCCACCCCAGACAAGGACATCTTTGCACGGCAGTTTTGTCTTGTATTGATCTAGCAACTCGCTGACTGCTAGTAGCCAAAACAGCTATGTTCTACCTCCATTGTCAGAGAAACATTATGTCTCTGAATGCCAATTGCAATCACAGGAGGGCAGACTTCTGTAGTGCTCAGCTCCTCCTTGCGGGCTTCCCATGGACATCTGCTTGGCCACTGTGGGAACAAGATGCTGGACTAGAAGGGCCCATTGACCTGATCCACCAGAGCTCTTCTTATGTTAGCAGCCATAGTTTCATCATCCCACATCCAAGTCACACCACTGGTCCCTGAACGGTAAGACTCTCCATCTGTCCCCTCCTGGGTGCCAACCCAGCTATTCTGAGGCACCTCCACCAGCCACTTAGCCTGCCTTAGTTCCAACCCAGATCATGTTGAAATACATGGGAAGAATCAGAATAGGGACAAATGAGTCCTGCACCTGTCTAGAGTGCCAGCCATGTCTTCCTTCAGGATGCTATTTTGCCTGCTTTCCATCTGCCCTTTCATTCCCCCACCCTTCCTGTTTTCCAACAACCTTCCCAACAGATACCAAGCATTCGATACTCACTGACTGTCCTAATTGATCTTCTTTTGGTTCCCTTAACCTGAGTGTTGTTGTTTTTCCTGATTCCTCTCCCTCTGAAAACATTGGAATTTCACATCCTCCTCCCTCCTGGGTATGGACGGTACAGCTTTGGCTATATAAAAATGGTGGTGCTCCTCCTGGCTTTCTTTCATTGCATGAAGAGCAGCAGATAGGCACTAACGGAGACAATGGCGGTCACAATGTGCCTGAATGATGACCCTTCGTGGTGGGCCAACCCGTCTTGCAGCCTGCTTCCATAGTCCCGTTGTGCATGTACATTTCATATGGAGGTTGTGGCAGGCAGGTCTCTTAGGGACGTGTGGCTTTTGTCAGGCAGATCCAATGGATATTTTCTTTGGCATAGTGACTAATGTGGGAAATTCTCTGAATCTCCCTTCAAATTCAGAATTTCTCTCTCTAGCTGCATTAGAAGCACTAATCCCTCCGCAAGCGTCAACCTACACTTCTGGGCAGCGAAAGCTCTGAGTCTTAAGAGTGTAAACAAAATTTCCAGCGTGGAATTTACAAAACGCTTGATCTGTGAGGCTTGAATCATAGCCACCTGTTCTTGTGAGTGTCATATTTGTCGGGGGAGGGGGAGGGAGAAGGTCGCAAAGGTATTTACTTGCTTCCTTAATCTAATCCCAAATCAAACACTCTCTTGCCTACATTTATTCTCCCCTCTCTGCTACAGGCTCCTTTCCATCAGACAATGTTAGTTCCATCATTTTTGTTGTTGCTGTTTATTTAGTGTGTGTGTGTCATTTTGGGTGATATCTGAGAGTTCTGTTATTTGAAATGCAAATTTCCTGTCCTCTTGTCTTCTCTCTGAATGAAAAAGAAGCCTCTTGGGATTGTGATACCCTCCTGACAGTTGCATTCTGGGCATGCAAAATCTACCTGAAAAGGTGGTGACAAGAGGAGTGCTGGGGTGGGGATGGGAGGGCGAGAGTTTGCTCAAGTGCTCATTGGGTTCATCTTCTATGCTCACATTCCCATGGGTCATGCTAATATAAAAACAAAAAGGTGCTAATAATATAAATGATGCAGCTGCATTTGTATCACCCACTGCTGGAAATGCAACTACTGAAATTCCAGAAGGGGTGTGAGTAATGACCCCATGCTCCTCCCCCTTTTTACTGCCTGCCTAGCGCAATTCTGCAAATCTGGTATTGGAAACATGTGGCCCTTGGGTACTATTGGGCTCTAACCACGGCACCACACTGACTCTTATTGTGGCCATGCAGTGGAGCATCACTGGCTTAAAACAGGTATGGGGAGTGGTTGGCCTTTCAGATGTTTCTGACTACAACTCCCACCAGCCCCAGAAAACATGGCCAATGGATAGGGATGATGGGAGTTGTAGTTCAGCAACATCTGCCAAGCCAAACGATTTCCCACACCTGCCTTAAAGTATCAAGTCAAAATGAGAATTCCTTGGACTTGGTTTTAGGAACCTGAATAAAACAACATTGGAATGAAGGTATATATGAAGTGTATGATCTCTTAATTTGGTTACTGCGTTAAGATACTCAATATTTTATCACATCCCAAACCCATAATGTTTATAAGATGCCTTGTGAGGGTTTGGTTCTAAAAGGTGATCGTAACATATTTTTAATAAAAAATAGTCTTTCATACAAACAAGAGTATGCTAAATGGGTTCCAAGAGAGACAAAGAAAAGATATGAATTTTGTATTTGATGCATAACATGCTTTTCCACCTCAGCCATATTCCAGGAAAAACAACCAGCCTCCTTGGCAGAGATGCTGCTTGCTCTCTCCTAAATCTCCCTGAGCAGACAGTTGCCAGTTGCACACATAAACCTTGACAAAACAGAATTAGCTTCCCAGTGGACTTAGCCAAAGTCTCCCCTCTCTTCTTTCCTTTCCAATCCCCAGACTGCAGTGACTTAACGAATCAAGAAGTGACATGCAAATGACAATGACAATGACTATGCCACTCAGCAAGTCCTTCAGATTTTACAGTTGGAGAAAAAGAAGACCTGCCTCTCCTTATAGCAAATGGCATGCAATTGGCTCAGAAACCTTGCAAATGTACCACGGTCTGCAGACTTGGCAGTTTTTATACAATCTCTTTTAATTTTATTTCTTAAGTTTATTATAAATGAGTTCTGACAAAGGTTAATACCAGCTTTTGTAGACTGCAGTGCATGAAGTGTTAACCCGAGTTGTGTGGTTATGGTAAACAGTGAGCTTAGAGGTATAACTGAAAAGGACAGGCAGTGTTCCTTATGTAATGAACAGCAGTAAGAGCAACAATCCACTATTGCAGCTATTAATATTGCACATACATCCATATATTCAACAGAGGACCTCCTGTGGGAGCTTCCACAATCTCATGTGAGGCAGGTAGTCAAAAGTTTTACTCAGCACAGACTGACTGAAATGTATGAACATTTCTAAGTTAGGCCCATTAATTACAGTAGGTCTACTCTGATCTGAGTAAAACTTAACTGAATACTACCCATTACAAAAAACAAACCCTGAATTTTAAAGATGTAGATTTACTCCTGCTTATCGTCTGAGGCTGCTTGTAAAATTCTGTGGGTTTTAGCTCTTTTGTACTTATGTAGCACCCTGCTTGTGGTTAACGCTTAGCTGGAATGAAATATTCAACGCAGCAACAGAGAAATTAAAATAATAATTTATTTGTCAGACAAATAAATGAGAGGCTCAGTGGTATATGGTTACCAAGCTCTGGCCTGCCTCCTGCCATTATGGCCAGCACTTATATTCCCTTAATCCAGCCCCCTTTGCTCCTCCTGGGGCTGCCTCTGTTCAATCAGCCTGGTTGGATTTCCTATTGGCTGATTGCTATAACTAATCACAAAAAGATACACCCATATCCTCCTATCCTTATAAGGGAGACAAAGAGCTATATATTTGACATATAAGTAATAATATATCTTACATGGAATCTTAATTACCAGCTCACCTCTTGCCCTATTGCCTTCTAAAACAAATGTTTAATCTTACATTTTTATGTTCAACAGATGTCAAGGATCTTGAGTTCACATCAACATTGAAAGATCTCCTTCATTTGAGGGTCTTTTAAACAAATGCCTGACAACTATATATCAGAAGTGTTCGATGGCGTCTCCTGTCTGGCAAGGGGGGGCTAGGCTCATTTGCCCCTCTGGTCTCCTATTGCAATATGACTCTATGAATCTAGCATTTCTTAAATCCTTTGCATAATTACATTTAAGCCAATATATTTAAGCTAATATATTTCATACATTATCATATATAGCTTTTTAGAAGGATAAATCTCCTCAAAGTAAAAGGAAGGAACAGTTTACAGCCTCAAAATAAAAAGTGAAGAAAAAGTCTCTTCCCCTGTTTACACTCCCCCCCTTCTCCAGCCAGTTGTTTTTCAAAACCATTTGCTCTTGGCCTTTCAACCTTAGGAAGAAGATATGGCTCATTTTACTGGGAGGCACATTGGTATTATTTTACTATTTACCCATTCTTAATAGTGTTTTTTCAGCCTTGGGGCAGCATATGTAATTTCCCATCAATGGGGCCCTCTTGTCTTAGGAGAAAACCTCTTGCCAAGGTTTTTTTCTGCCTGGCATGAAACCTTTGAAAATCTAAGCCCATTTAATTTAGGAACCTGATCAAGATATAAGCCAATATAAGTCTTGATTAAAAATGCAGTCTATATTCAGATGCCACACTTACATGCTAGTTGTTTTGTTCTTTTCATAAAGTGCCCTGAGCATAGAACTGAAGGACGGCATAAAAATACCTTTGACAGATAATAATAAATGTTTTTAAAAATTCTCTTCATGATGAGCATTTTCTTAGTTAGATGATTAAAACGCCCCCACCCATTTTGTTAGCTACATGATTAACACACCCACCACGGGAAGCAGGCTGCTTCCTCAAAGCTGAAAGAGAATTAGGGAAACTATTCGGCTTTAATAATCAAACTTGCACAGAAAGTGTACTGTGCTGGCAGGAAGGGAAGGAGTGGCACTGTAAAGCATGGGACGGACGGACTTCAGGCCCAGGCCCAAATGCAGCCCTCCATGCCTCTCTTCTCTGGCCCTGAAGACTCTCCTCAGGCTACCTCCCCAGCCACACACCCTTTCTCTAGACCATACCCCTCATTGGTCCTGCTACGCCTTACATTTGTGAGTGTTTTTGCCTGGCTGAAATGTGTCCTTGAACTCTGAGCATGCTTTTGCCTGCTGCCTGGATGGAGAGCAGGGTGAAGAATGTGAGTGCTTAGCTAGCCCACAACATAAAGGTAAACATCCATTGCTCTGCCCACTTTTGCCTCTGGTCTGGCCCACAACTGCGGACCACAAAAAGGGCTGATTTCCCCCACCTGTGCTGTGGAGTGATCTCTTGCTTTTTCCTTCAGCGTCCCACTGTGTTAGTCATCAGGAAGGCCAGCTAAGCTCCTCTCACCTCCAAGGATCTCTGTGGGATGGGAGTAGGCTGGTAAAAGGGATATCAAGTCTAGTGTAACTACTGGAAACCAAGCGATGCTGGCATGACGCTGTCAGTGGCTGCCAGCAACGTACCGGATAATGATGATAGCTTAATTAATCAAACAGTTGAGGATGGACATGGCTGAATCACAGAGCAGGCAAAGTAAATGAAACCAGCCATTATCCCGATCTCTCCCCCCACCCCCCCACTGTTGAAGAAGGGTTTGTCTATAGCTGCATTTATATAAGGACAAATATGCAGACTGATGCACACTTTATCCTATACTGCTCTATACTTATCCAGACACAATCATTCTCAATTGCTTTATTTCACAAAGCCGCTGCTCCAAGGTGAGTCATGGATGCCCTTCATCCTCCAATCATTTCCCAATGATCCTTCTTGCTCCTTTTCTCAAGGGCAAAAACACACCTGGTATGTTATTTTGCAGACGTGCCGAAGCAGACACATTTCTCTGAGAGGGAGCACTAGCCTTGGAGCCATGTTTTAAGATGAGGCATTTCTAAGGGATGCGAGAGGCTAGCTGTTTAAGTGTGAGTGTGTGGTGTGTGTGTGGTGTCAGTGTAGGGAGACCCCTGACCAACCCTTTCAGATGCGAAAGCAAAGTGCAGGAGAGTGTGAAACCTGACCACCCTTCCAAGGTGCTGAGTGCAGCATCCCTTGGGTGGGCTCTCAGGGAGAAAGTTCTGTGAGGCAAAACCACTTCATCTTCACTGCCTTGTCATGCGAATGTGCTGTTTTGGATTGAGTATGGTGGAAGGGAGAAACTGAGGAAAAAACCTTTTTACCTTTCGTTGTCGTTTCTCACAGTGGCAATAGAGAAGCACTTCCTGCAAAACACCATCTTTTTATTTCACTTGTCCCAGTTCTCCAAGCAGTGAGGAACTCCAGGGTGCAGCACTTTACCTGGACTTAGTTTCTTTTGGAAGGAGATGGCTTGGGACTTGGTGGTGTTTTGTAACATTTGAGCTGGAGGCAGCCCATTGGTCCATCCAACTAAGTATTGTCTCTTCACTGATTAGTGACAGCCCTCCATGGTTTCAAGAAGCAAAGCCTTTCCATCTCTACCTGGAGATTCAACCTGGGGCTTTCTTCAGGCAAAGTAATTCTTCCACTACTGAGCTGTGGCCCTTCCCTTCCCCTCCCTCTCTGTGTCTCAGTAAAAAATGTCAGTTCAGGAACATTGGCAGTTATTTCCTAGCCCTATTTCCAGTCCACATCTCCAAATCATAACAGTATCTTCAAGTGTGACCAGCTTCATGTTCCACAATGGTCTTCTAGTCAATTGCCCTAGCCGCTCCTCAGTCCCACCCTCTTAAGCTCAACTTACTCTCTCATTGGTTGGAAGCAATTATGAAGATGTTGCTGGGCTCCCATTAGCTCCAATCAGCATAGCCAAGGATCAGGGATGATGGGAGCAGCCACATTTGAACAGCCGCAGACTCTCTACCACTGCTGAAATGATTGCTCTAAGCTTCTTCCACCTTTCTGGAAGCTGCCTCAAATCTGCAAGAGCAGCATGCGTGGTGCCATCAACACACATGATTGTGTCGCCTAAGATGCATGTGGGGAATTGTTTGTTTGATAGTACCTCTGATCAAAACCGCCCTGTCCTATGGAGCCTTTTCTGCAGCCTTGTCAAGTGGAGGGAGATGTGTGTGATGCTCTCAGACAAGTGATACGCTGCAGGCATTCTGAAGTGGCTCAGTCATGTGAAAGCATTATATCATATAAGTGGCTACACATCTGAACTGGCTTTTAAAGAAGAGTCTTAAGGATGAAATATTATGCAAGGCATAATTAAAAAGGCTCAGAACACCAGCCTGCAATATCCAGGCAAGAAAAGTATTATTCCAATTATTTAATGCACAAGATGAAGCTCAGTTTACAACACCTCATTGTGTCCCCTCAGGTTGATTTGTTTCTCCCACCTGTTGTATTTAATTACTGTTGCCCTTGCGTAGAGTTGGAGCAGATGTCGGAGGCCCTGTAAATTGGTTTCTGACAGACACAAAATCAGCGGCACTAAGGCTGGGCATACTTGGAGTGTCACCGCTTTAATTGCCCAGCTGCACCAGCCCTGGAACATTAAACATCACCTGTGAGCACTTCTCAGAGACTGATTAAAAAAAGAATATCATAAGGATATTACATGCTAAACATTGATCGTGAATACATCACTTAATTGGGCTAAAGAGCATCCAAGTCAAGTGAATTTTTGTCATGCAAGACTAGGCTACAGCACATGGCCACTGCTGAAAGCAGAAGTGAGGGGCTTGTTCAGCTCCAGGGCCACATTCCCTTCTGGGGGCCACATGCCTGTGATGTGCAGGGCTGGAAACAAAAGCGGGCAGATCAAGGATTGTGCATTTTACCTTTGTAGAGTTGGCTAGTTTCTACACTCCTCCCCTTGCTCCATCCAGACAAGCAATAAGCATGATCAGAGTTCAAGGTCATGTTCTAGCTAGGCCAAAATGCTCAAGGAGGGTGTGAAGCAGGCCTGATGAGCAGTGTAGCTCAGAAGGGTGTGCAAACTGAGGAGAGTCCTGAGAGCCAGAGAGAGAGAGTCCTGGGAGGGTAGCATTTGGTCCCTAGGC
This sequence comes from Podarcis melisellensis, assembly GCF_964234715.1. NCBI lineage: Eukaryota > Metazoa > Chordata > Lepidosauria > Squamata > Lacertidae > Podarcis > Podarcis melisellensis. Next base: position 66,328,837 of record NC_138529.1, on the reverse strand, counting down.
CTGAGGTTACTCATCCTTGTTTGAAAGTTAGCATCCACCATTATATTCTGCAATGTGGTCACAGTCAAACATATTCAAAACTGGCACAGTCTGTGGTGTGTTGTTCCTGTGCAACCTGCACTGGACTGAAAAGGATTGACATTGAGGTGGCACTTGGTGAAAATCTCTCTTTCCCTCTCTGGTGCCAGACACGGAGGCTGGAGGCTTCTCTGCATAGATTTGGTAGCTGACCTATGCAACTGGGCTGTGGAGATAATGTCCTGGCTAACATTGCTTGGCAGTCCTCCTCTGATCAGCAGCCCCAGCAGTGCAGGGAGTCAAGACCTAATGCTTGACTGCAGTACACTCGGCCTGAGCTCTTTCTGCTAGAAAAAAGTGTTCATTTTCTTAGGCTTGCTTGTCAGTTTGATTGAGCATTGGCATAGCCAGAAATAGATATGTGCTCCCTTGAGTTAGAGCATACGCACCAAGGCAGCAGTTAATCCTTAACTCCCAAAGTCAGATCTAATCTGATTTCCTGAGCCAAGGCAACATTTTTGCATGTGGGATAGGCACTTGATGCTCAGGAGCCAAAGATCCACTTTAGGGGGACTTCTTTTCTGGTGGGAATCCCATTAGCAATATTCTTCTAAATCATCTCAGACTGCTTCAGCTTTTGCCTCTCCTTCGCTCTTTTCTCAGATTGGGCTGCTAAAAGGATATATGGACCAGAGTTGAAAAACAAAAACCAGGGCTGACAAGGCCAAGTTGTGTAGGGGTGACCATCTGAATGCACTGTTGTGTGTGATCTATCATCACTCCTTCCATTCCTGATGTTGAGAGGTGAGCACCGTTGCTTATGTAACCAAAATAATGCTATCCATGCACAAAAGGCAAACCTGTACTTTTGCAGAAAATAGTGTGTGTGTCTTTGTGTGTTTTTTCTTTTCCTGAGCTGGGAGACACCCACCCAACCCCCTGATGAAACGTAAGTGTGGTAAGTGAAGTCTAAGTGCTCACAGAATACTAACTGACTGCTGGAGCACGGAATGAATGAGATGGAGTAGAGTGACCAGAATCCTGAACAGGGAGCACGCCACACTGCAACATTTTCTTGCAGATCCCACTTGTATGTATCAATGGTTTGGGAATGCCAATTTGGCTGTGTGCATTCCATTGTCTGCAGTGCAGTGTGAAAGACAGCTCCTGCACTGGGATGCAGAGCTGGAGGTGTAACCCGTTTAACTGTCACCAGTCATCCAGGGGTGGTGGAAGTTGGGCATAAAAAGCATGGGTGCATATCCTTTGAAGTCAATTTTCCCCACCCAGTTTAAGTTGTGACTGGACAGTTCCCCTCCTAGCTTTCAGGATCAATCACTACAGTAGCTGGAAACATCACAACCTCAGCATGCAAGAGGACCCATGTGGCAACCGTGTGTCGGATGATGGTGGGTGGTTCTGTGAGTGGGCAGAGGCAGTGATTGATTGATTGATAGGGGCAACTGTTTTGCCATCCTACATGATCTACCATCTGAAACAAGGGGCTCACCTTGTCTAATGGGAGGGCCGGTTCTGACTATGGATGGGATGAAAAAAAAAGAAAGGTTATATTTTGAATGTGTGATCTGGTGTGATATGGTAGACTTCAAGCAAAGCTCTTCAGGTGTGTTGAGAAATGAATTAGAAGTGAGGGAAAGAAAGGCGAAGGCGCTTTCATTTTCTGTGCTTGTGGGGGAAGAGGAGAAGAGAGATCTTCCAAAAGGGACTATTTATTTGGGCAGTTTCATATTCTGCATAGAAAGCCACATTCATTTCCAGAAGGGAAAGGAAATGAAACAGAAAAATGACTTCCATTAAGAATAAAGGATTTGTGGTGGTGTGCGGTAAGGCTGCCTGGAAGTCTTTTTGAGCTCTGCCTTGTACTGTATTACCAGAGCCAAAAGGGAGACATAACACATGATATATATGCTTTTTTTGTGCGGTAGTGCCAGCAAAAACAAGTTACAGTTTGGCCATGCTAGGGATGACATGGCAAATCTGAATCAGCCAGCCTTGCAGCCAGTTCCTGTTGAATGATGTCAAGTAAACAATGTTCTTTATTTAAATAAACTTACAGTGTTGTCCTGGGCATGTCTACTCAGAAGCAAGTCCCACTGAGTTCAGTTGGGCTTACTCTCAGGTAAGCATATTCAGAATTGCACACTCCTAACTACATTTGCAGGGATGTGGGTGGCGCTGTGGTCTAAACCACAGAGTCTAGGGCTTGCCGATCAATAGGCCGGCAGTTCAAATCCCCGTGACAGGGTGAGCTCCCGTTGCTCGGTCCCTGCTCCTGTCAACCTAGCAGTCCGAAAGCACATCAAAGTGCAAGTAGATAAATAGGTACTAGTCCGGTGGGAAGGCAAACGGTGTTTCTGTGTGCTGCTCTGGTTCGCCAGAAGTGGCTTAGTCATGCTGGCCACATGACCCGGAAGCTGTCTGTGGACAAACGCCAGCTCCCTTGACCTATAGAGTAAGATGAGTGCTGCAACTCCACAGTTGTCTGCGACTGGACCTAACGGTTAGGGATACATTTACCTTTACCTTTACCCACATTTGCTCAGAGGTATATCGTACTGAATGCAATGGTGCTTACTCCCCGGTAAGTGTGTTCAGAGTTGCAGCCTTAGTGCTGATGAAAGCAATCTGAGACGTGTGCATTCCTGTTAACTGTTGACCAGGCAGATATCTTTGAGGAGAAGCATCGGAGTGGATATAAAAGCATAAGGAGAAAGCTTCTGAATTGGACCAAAAATCTATCTAGCCCAGCATCCAAATTTTATCTTATCTTTTGAGAGGTTTAGGTGTATTGCAGGGGGTTAGACTAAATGGCCTTTGCGTCCCTTTCAACTCTACAATTCTGTGAATGCTTCTTCCCAGCAAGTGGTGTTCAGAGGTTTATAGGCTCCTGTGCTGTCCCCCCTGAAGGAAATCAACTACTCACATTCACACACAGTCCAGACGTCTTCACAGTGCTTCTGTACCTCTTGCAAAGAATAAATGCCAAAGATTGGCACTTAATGATGCTCTCCCATTATTGCCAGGCACAATGATGATGATGATTATTTTATTATCATAATAGCTAGAATGAAGGGGTGAGCTGGTGGTGTAAGGTGTTTCTATAGTCAGCCCACATTTCATGGAGAGATGCTTTAAGTGACCAGCCTGGGACCATATAGGATAGCTGTGGGAGAGCTGGATTGCAACTGTCTCTTGGAAATGAAACCAGAAAGGCTCCAAGGACAAAGAGCAGGGAGATGAGACACCTAGATCATATTACAGCAGGAATGAGGAAACTGTGTGGCCCTCCAGATGTTGTTAAAGCAACAACTGCTATTATTTCTAACCATTGGCCATGCTAGCAGGACCTAATGGTAGTGAGATGCCAGCAGCATTTGGAGGACCACAGGTTCCTCAACCCTGTTCTACATGGATGGGATAATTGTGTGCACCAGCATCACAGACAAATGTGTTTCCTAAGGTAGGAAGCAAATCGTAAGCTGCCATATGCCATGCCAGATCACTGAGTTAGTTCCCAGTTGTCTGGCTGTGGCTCTCCAGAGTTTCAGAAAAAGAGATGCCAGGACTAAACTTGAGAAGTGTTTGAAATGCAGTGCAGGTGCTCTGCTACTGCCCTTCCCTGGGGTGTCTGGGCCGAAAGCAATGGGGAGAAGTAGTGTGAAGGATGCTAACAGCCAAAGAACAGCATGCATTTAAAGTTGCTCATTGGATGGAGGGGCTTCTTTTTCTTTTTCCTTGTTTCCAGTGCAAGGAAATAGAGATGGGAGAGGAGCAGCGAGGGACGTTTGTGACAACAAAACAAGGGAATTTCCTCAAGCTGGAGGAATATAGTGGTAATTCCTCCTTCAGATGAATTAATTACCAGAGCTGACATTGTGCTCAATCAGCATCTGCCACCACTCTCCCTTTGGGTTTGAGGAGATTAGTGTCTCTTTCTGTAACAGTTTTGGGTTCCAGTGTTGTTTGGTCACTGATCTTTAGGATGAGGTTTCTAGGTGGAAAGAAACCAGGAAGTTCTGGAGTGGCCAGGAAGGTGAGGGAGGTGAGAAGAACCAAGTCCTTTGAGACTCAATTGAAAGAGCTGGATATGTTTAGCCTGGAGAGAAGCAGATCAAGGTGAGACGCAATAGTGGTCTTCAGATATGAAGAAGCTGAAGCAGACAGTTTCTGTTGCTCTAATGAGCTGGACTAGAACCAGTGGGTGGAAATAGCAGAGAAGCCCATTTCAGCTCAGTATGAGGAGAAACTTCCTAATGGTGCAAGTTGTTCAGCAGATTGCCTTCGGGAGGTGGTAGGCTCTCTGCTGGAGGTATTGAAGCAGCAACTGGGCAGCCACCTGTCAGGGATGCTGTAGTTGCATCCTGCATTGCAGATCCTGCATTGAGGAGGGCTTAGAGGAGATGACCTTCAGGTACCTCTGAACTCAATGATTCCATAATTCCAAGAGGAGGGAAAGGAAGAAGAATGGGTTGGGTATTGTCTCTGTGTTAGTGATTAACACCTACATAGTGAGCTACTTTTTCTACAGCAGGGCCCACAAGCCATGAGAGGTCAAGACAGCAGAGTATGCTGGTAAGCTCCACACTGAGCAACTTTTTTTCAATGAAGTCTTATCCACACTTCCATTTGCCCCACTGCTTTCCTCTGGGAAGCCCAATCTTTAGCACTGAGTTGGAACAAACAGCTATTGGGTTTTCTGCAAAATCCCATTCTCTCTGATTTAGTGCTTAAAGAGTGGCTTTTCTGGGGGAAAGCAGTGGGGCAAAGGCAAAGCCAATTGGATCCATTGTTTCTAGGCATGGGACAACCAGAAATGTGAATGCGCCATATGGCTGGACTGAAAGCTTCCCTGCTCCCACAGCCAGATCATTCTCCCAGGCTCTGCCCCTCAAGACTGGGGTATAGGACTTTCCAGTAAGTTCCTCCTGGCATGTTGCCTGTTTTTATGGAGTGACTTGTGACTTGTGGATATGAATGACTGGCATGCAGGATTAGTTCCCAAGGAGAGAGTGCAAGCTCCCAGAGTACAGACTCCATTGTTCCTGACTCAGAGGTCTGGGGCTCCACAGCCCCATATCTGGGGGTGAGTAGTTCCTGTTCTTAGATGCTTGGAAAGTTGACATAATTTTAATGTTTTAGTATTTTAACGTTTGTGTGTTTTAAAGTATGGTTATGATCCCCCCCCTTATTTTACTGTTTTATCTTTTGTCAACTATAAATTTAAATATAAAATGTATAAATATAATTTTAATGAAAATCAATACAGCAAATCAATACCACTTCCCCAGTGGCACAAAACATTTACTAAAATAAATGAGGCAGAGCAGTCTATCGTCAAAACTCTAGGTCTCCAGGGAGAACAGACGTCTGCAGTGTATTTCAATGACAAAAAACCAAATAGAGATATTTAGCCACTAACTTGGTGAGCTCCTGATCATTCCCCAGTAATAGAAAATGTATGACCTCCAACTCTGGTTTCCATTTGGGGATACAGAGTTGATCTAGAAATTGCTGACGGAGATCAGCATATAGTTTACAATTAAGAACCATATGTGTAAGGGTTTCCACCAGGTGGTCTTCACATGGGCAAGTTCTTTCTCTTTCCACCCTGCCTGAGAACCTTCCCCAAAGGAGGTTTGATGGATTTGAATTAAACCTGGCCAGCTAAAATGCCCTTTCTTGAGGGTTAAGCAGAAATTCAAGGTAATTGTGGTTACAATCAGGATTTACCCAGTTGGTAGAATGAGTGCAGGCTCTTCAATATTTTTTGCTGTCCCATGCTGTGTACCCTATGCAGCCTTGTGTCTAGAGGGAGGTCAACACAAGGTAGAGACTGTCGCCTGGGCGGGATTTCTTCTATGCTGGTTGAACATCTGCCTTACATCTGAAAATTTTATATAATTTGTATATAATTTTTTATGAAATAAAAAAAAAAATCTGCTGGGCTTGGGTAACTGCAAACCTGCACAACCTCACACTTCATTATATACAGGGTCTACAGTGATGCGGGTGGCACTGTGGTCTAAACCACTGAGCCTTGGTCTTGTCGATCAGAAGGTCAGCAGTTCGAATCCCTGCAGTGGGGTGAGCTCCAGTTGCTTTGTCCCAGCTCCTGCCAACCTAGCAGTTTGAAAGCATCCCCAAAAGTGCAAATAAATTAATAGGTACCACTCTGGCGGGAAGGCAAAATGGCGTTTCTGTGTGCTGCTCTGGTGTCGGTGTTCCGTTGCGCCAGAAGCGGCTTAGTCATGCTGGCCACATGACCCAGAAAAACTGTCTGTGGAGCGGACAAACTCTGACTCCCTCGGCCTGTAAAGCGAGATGAGCGCCGCAACCCCAGAGTCGTTCGTGACTGGACTTTACTGTCGAGGGGTCCCTTTACCTTTATTACAGTATTGAGCCATACATGGAAGTTCCAGTAATCCTGGTTTAAACCATGGGAGTTTCTGGAGAAATCAATGAGTAGAATAGAGCCGCTGCGTTTTGTTTTATTAGTAGAAAATTTCCTGCTACAAATTCTGAATCAGCATTTGTAAATATAGAATATAGCTGCAAGCCTGTTCGTATTATCGCCTTAGCAAACAGTGAAGTGCATTTCACAGCTCTCCCCCCCCCCTCAACTATTCACATCAGCACAGCCTCAATTTATTTCTCTTTATGTAAACCTGAGAGGGTCTGATTGGGCAGGGATGTCTTTACCCTATGCAAAGGTGTTCACACCTTGGCTAGAGACTTAGGAACAGCTTAAGGACTGCAATCCTGTGAAGCTGGGTCACAAAACAGTAGTATCTCATAACAAAGTACAAGGTATCCATGCAATGCTTAAGCGAGCCACCTTATATTTCTAAATAAATCTTTTCCTAAATGCATCTAGCTGCAGTGTCCATTATATTTCTTTTTTTTTCACTGCACACGAAGTACACATGAAGAACTGTAAAAAAACAAAATCCAAACTACAAATGATTTGTCACCGACTTTCCCCCAGACACCTCTACAATAAACATATGCAGATAAAAGAGTCTGTAAACTCTTTTAAGCTGAGATAGGCTTGCTGGGTCTAGTAAGGTGTTTGCTTCAGGAGCGAACAATGTGCAATTTTAGAAGGAAGAGCCTCAGTGCAATGTAAGGGGGAGCATGTGAGCTATCATGAGTGACAAAGACCTTTGCTGAAGACCTATGTGGGGAAAAGGGGTGAGGGGAACAGAGCACCCATGAAGGATTATAGAGGGGCAAAAAACAAGGGGAGAAGGAGTGGAGTGGCAATTTGGGGAAAGACACTGGGTGCCTTCAGACTGTCAGCCACAGCTGGGATTCTAGCATACAGCTTACCGTACTTTGCATTTAGAAAGTTATGAGGAGTCAGACTATCTTTGGCAGCTTCCTCCACCTCAGGAGAGTTCCTATCTTGTATATCATTTCACACGTTCAGCCTCCTATCTGCAGTTCAGCAGCCAGGACATTATTCAAACAAGACATAGCACAGGACCACACTTTTGCACTCCAAGTTAATTAATCAAATCTGGAGCAAGTCCCCCTCCTTGGTTCCATACTAAACAACTGATGGCACAAACTCAATTTGATGTATGGTTCTGGGGATTTCTTTATTCATTTATTTTTCTGTGCTACTTGGCTTGGAGTTCCTGTGGATTTGGATCATAGCTCTAAATCATGCTTCCTAATTCTGAATGTTATACTTGGCTATATTTAGGTGGGCTTCTTACTGTGGCCTTGCTAGCTCTTGCATCTTAATAAAAAACAAAAGATTGAAATGACAGTGCCCACTTCTCCTTCTTTGTGTAAACCCACTGTTACGGTAAAATCTGGGTGCAAGGCTGCTCTGCCACCCAGCTCATCGGACTAAGTCCGTGGGTCCCTGCGGAGGAAAATGAGCTCAGCCGGAGACAGGAGCAAGCAGCAGAAGATCCAAGTTTATTGCGCAACAGGTTCAAGGCGAGATTGAACAGTGAGAAAGGGGTGACATGAGTTTTTGAAACTCCCTCCATGTCCCAGAATACAGTGCAAAACACGTCATGAATACATTAAAGAGAGGTTTGGTTACACAGATTACATCATGAATATATTAAAGGGAGGTTGGGTTACACAGATTAACATAAGGAGGAGGGAGGGGGGAATATGCAGAGCTGGAGATATGCACAGATAAACACTTCCTGGGGATGAGAAAACAATAGTCCCAAATATGCATAGTCTGCCACCTGACATTGTCTGGAGGAAAGGCTGATCAGAGCAATTTGAAAGGATTAGGGTCTTGACACCTTGCTTGAGGGATTATGCTGGACAGGGGAAATGTGATGGAGTCCTAGGGTAATTGAGCAAACTGGCACGCTGATTTTCTATGAATTTTATAGATTTTAGTCCCTTTTGACATTGACAATTGGAAATAAATTGATATATTGTAGCGAAGAAGAAGGTGAAGAAGACATGCCCCCCCCTTCCGTAACACCCACATGCTTAAAAACAGGACCACCACCTTCTTCTGGCAGAGCTGTTCTGCCTTCAACAGTGGCATGATGGGCAAAAATCCAGCAGGGGCAGGGATAGGGCCTCAGAGGATGATCTCAGGGTCCGCAACCACTCCAGAAGGATGCCATGGCCGATGGTATTGAAAGCCACTGAGAGGTTGAAGAGAATTGACAGGCACACATTTCCACTGTCTCTCTCTTGACAGAGGTCATCATACATCAGCATCCTATCCACCACCGGCATGTGTCCCTTGGAAGGTGGCTCAGATGGCCCTCAGGCTGAAAAGGTCCTCTCTTTCTGTTGTCGCAGCACTGAACAAAGACTTGATGGCCCTTTGAACTCTATAATTCGATTATCATGTTGTGGACTTGTGGTAGCACCTCTGCTTATAGCATTTAATGGCATTGGGTGGATCCCCCTGTAGAGTGTACTTGATCTCTGATCCGTTCATCCCACACTATTTTCCAGTCAAAAAGCACTCGTATATCCCCACTATTTGCCCTCAAAGGGTTTTGGGCCAACATCATGTTGGCCTTAAAGGAAAAAAAATATGCTGGAAGGTGTCTTAATGAAAACCAGTTTAGTGGCTGTTTTTTCCCCTTTTTTATTTTGCTGTTTTTAAGTGTTTTATTTTTTAATTGTCACTAGTTTGTTTCAAACATGCGCTGTGGTCTAAACCACTGAGTCTAGGGCTTGCCGATCAGAAGGTTGGCAGTTTGAATCCCCGCGACTCCCGTTGCTTGGTCCCACCTCCTGCCAATCTAGCAATTCGAAAGCATGTCAAAGTGCAAGTAGATAAATAGGTACTGCTCCAGTGGGAAGGTAAAAGGCTTTTCCGTGCACTGCTCTGGTTTGTCAGAAGTGGCTTAATCATGCTGGCCACATGACCTGGAAAAACTGTCTGCGAACAAACGCTGGATCCCTCGGCCTATAGAGCGAGATGAGGGCCACAACCCCAGAGTCGTTCCGGACTGGACTTACCGGTAATTGTCAGGGGTCCTTTACCTTTTTAGATGGTTTCAATTCCTGCAAGGAGCTGAAGGTGGCACACATTCTTCTCCCCCTCCCTATTTTACCTTCAAAACCCCCCCACCCCTGTGAGGTAGGCTAGGCTGAGGGAAGGCCACTGGCCCAAGGTCAACAGGTGAGCTTCATAGCTGAGTGGGGATTTGAACCCAGCTCCCCCAGGCCCTAGTCTGACATGCCAACCACCATTCCAGCTCATTCAGTTGTTGCTGCAGAAAGTTGAAGCTTATCTTCTGTATGGCTCTTAGCACATTGTTAAGAGAAGGGCAGATTTTTAAAAGGTGGTATTCACAACCTGTTAAGGGAAGGAAAGCATTGCACTCCAAAGCCCTGCCTTCAAGCCACCATCACCACCCCCCTGCCAGATCCCTGCCTGTGTCTCTTCTGTCTCCTGTTCATTCTGCCTCCACGCTGAGATGCTGATTGCCTGCAGTGCCTGAAAGACATATTTGCTGAGTCGTATTCTAGGGTGTAATTAAGGTTGACAAGAGGATTAGCATTTCCACCCTCTTCTGGGCTTTAACATGGCAGAGGCTTAAGTCTTTCCTAATGGCTCTATTAACCTGTAAAAGGCTGGGGTTGATGTAGTCTTTGGCTGGTGCGATTATGAAGAGGTCTTTGGAAGAGTTACAGATAGGTAGCCAAGTTGGTCTGCCATAGTGAAAACAAAAAAATTTCCTTCCAGTAGCACCTTAAAGACCAACTAAGTTAGTTCTTGGTATGAGCTTTCGTGTGCATGCAGCGTGTATCTGAAGAAGTGTGCATGCACACGAAAGCTCATACCAAGAACTAACTTAGTTGGTCTTTAAGGTGCTACTGGAAGGAATTTTTTTTGTTTTGTCTTTGGAAGAAACATTGTTCTACCAAATAAAAAGATTTACAATTAGTTTCTGAGCTAAGAGATTAGCAAGTATTGGGGCAGGGCCTTTTTTGTGGTGTCCCTGCATTCCTTGTAATAACCTCCTCGTTTTCCCTTTTTGCCCCGTTGGGGCTTCTTCATTCCATTCTGGTCAATTTAGTGTCCTGCTAAACAAACTTTTCCTCTGCTGCTGCTTTCTTGTTTGTAATTTTAATGATCTGGACATAGCTTGTTCATAGCTTTTAATTGTTATGTGCCCTGTCTTATTAAGTGATCTGCTTTGTGAGGGTTGTTTTTACCCTGAAACATGGGTCAGAAATCTAGTAAATTTTTTAAAAAAAGTTTTTTGGGGGGGCTACAATCTCTTGAAGAAGGGGTGGACAATCTGTGGGCCTTCCGATATTGTGAGACTGCGAGACCAGTGTTTGGAGTGATGGGAGCTGCAATCCAGCAACAACTGGAGGGCCACACAGTGGTGTAGTGTGGGGAGCACAGGGACGGTTGCCCCACGCACAAAATTGCTAGGGGGTACAAAATTTCAACACCCAGTGCTGCCTCAATACAGCTGCTCACTTTTGTCGATGAGCTCCATTGAAAATGACTTCTCCATGCAAACCAGGAAGTGACCCTCTCCCAGACAGTGGAATGACTCTTCTTCTCTTATCTCTGCAGCTGCAATCTCCTGGGTGACGTGGGTACCATAAGGCAGTTGAATGTTCATGTGTCCTGCTTCTGTTTCCCTCCCTCCCATCCCTCTCTCCACAGCTCTGGGTGCTGGCAACCCACGCTACACCACTAGGGCCACAGGTTCCTCAACTGTGTCTTCAAGTTTCCAAGGGCTCTAGGCTAGCTTAAGGAGACCTGAAACCTTCCCTCAAACCCCCAATTCTATAGGACATAGAAGGACTACCCAGAACATGATGGGGAGACTTTCTCAGCCTGAAGGCCACACTTCCTAATGGGTAACCTTCCAGGGGTCACTCAGCAGAAGAGACAGAGGGCAGAGAAATAAATGTGAATTTCACCTTTGTCCACTAGCTTCTCCACACACTCACACAATTCTTCCTGTCCTCCATCCAGGCAAGCAACAAACATCACCAGAGTTCTGGGACACAGTCCAGCCAGGAAGGAGGGTGCAAAGGTAAAGAAGACGTCCTAGGAAGGGTGTGTGTGGCTGAGGGAGAGTACCAAGAGACCTCTGAAGGGCCACATTTAGCATCAGACCTGAGATTCCCTATCTCTGATATAGAAGACAGGAGGACAAAAGATTCCATAGTGCATACATCGTCCTCCTCACCTCTGGGGAAAGCCAGGATGTCAACCTGTCATCTTCTCATCTATCAGCCATTGCTACGCTGACAGCAAACTGAAAAGGGAGGGGAAATGAAGCTGGCCTCAGGAGACACATGGACCAGCTGTTCAAATATCCAGGTGGAAAGAAGATAGCAGAGAAAGAAACAACTTGCCAATTATATCCAAATGTTGTTTTGAAGGTCACTGTACGTTCTTCTTGGAAGTATCCTTCTCGCCCTTTAACAGTGTAGCCAGGACATGGAAAGCCTCCAAAGGCTTTGTCTGGTAAAGGGGGGGGAGATGTACAAATGTAATAACTAGCTCTATGATGAAGCTCTAGGAGACTTCTAGCTGAGAACAATACAGCAAAAGAATCCGACCAGAGAATTCTATTGGATGGGTCCCTTTAATACAGGGATGGGGAACCTCCAGATGTTGTTTGACTTCAGCTCCTAGAATCCCTGTTGACTGGCCATGCTGCTTGGAGCTGATGGGTATTGGTATCCAATAATACTAAGAGGGCTACAGGATCCCTATTCCAGCTCTACAAGTCCTTATACTCTCACCACCTGCATCTTTACTCAGGCAGCACCCACCTAATAGAGTTTCTGAACTGATTCACTAAAGCAAGGGTAGAAAAGTTGTGGACTTCTAGCTGTTCTGGATGGGGAAGGGCCATAGCTCAGAATTAAAACATCTGTTCTGCATGCAGAAGGCCCCAGGTTCAGTCTTCAGATAGGGTTGGGAATGCCCCCCCATCTGAAACTTGGGAGAACCGCTGGCAATTTGTAGAGACAGATGGCTCTGTATAAGTCAGCTGCCTATGTCCTTCCTACGTAGCTGGGCCAAAACACCCACAGTTCTGATAACATGCTAGCTGGGGCTGAAAGGAGTTCAGCATCATCTGGAGGGCCATGGGTTAGCCAACTCTGTGCTAAAGAGTGTGGCATAGTGTTTAGAGTGCTATAGCAGGGCCTGGGAGACCCAAGATCAGATCTCCACTCAGTCTTGAAGTCCAATGGGTAACCTTTGGGCTCTGTGTTCAGTTGCTAAATTCAGTAAACTCCCATATTTGCATGTCCCAGGAGCAGGATGTGGATGTTGTCCAACAAGAAGAGAAAACTGTGACTTCTTCTACAATTCACATGTAGGAAACAACAGAGATTTGTGGAAGCGGTTTGGTGCTGTGTTGGACTAGAACTTGAGAGACCCAGGTTCAAATCACTCCCTTAGCGATAAAGTTCACTGTGGGACTATGGGCCATTCACTTTCTCAGCCTAGCCTACCTCACAGCATTGCCTTGAGCAAACTGGAGGAAAGGCAGGATATAAATGGAGAAAAAAATAAGTAATTATCACAGGAAGGGCAAGAAAATACAAGAATATGATGGAGACATACATAATTTTATGCATAAAAAGTGTGCATGTGTCAAAAGCTGTGACATGTACATGTATGTTTAAGGATAAACAGGCTATGTATTTGTTGGGAGAGGGATGAGAGACCAAAAATAGGAACTGAGTTTGAAAGCCCTTTCTCTGGCCGGTGCTGACATCCATCTTGATGACAAATAGCATTTGGTTTGGTTTTAGGGTTTTAATCAAAGCAATGACTGCTGGAGAGACAAGGGAAGGGAGGGAAATTGATTGGAATACAAGACTGGAAAGAAAAGAAGAAAGCTCCCCCCTTTAGGTCTTCAGAAATGCACTAGATGGCTCCATGCCTGAGCTGTCTGCTTGTCTGTCAGACTTCCCCAGGTGGACCTGAAGCAGAAAGGTTTGTTAGGAGTTGTAATATTACAGTGATGAATAGCGTGCAGATTTTGCCTTCCAGTCAAGCATACTGAATACAGGCCCATAAAGGTGTTCAGTGTAGGATTGGCTCACTCTGGGTAGAGAAGTCAACATCCTCATATGGCAAATACATCAGAAAGTCCATGTGGCTGAGTGGCACCCTCAGGTGCAAGGCGGAGGGAGGCAGAACGTCAGAGAGATATCCAAGAGAAATGCAGAAGGCAAAGATGATTGGCTACAAAGAGATTAGGGAGACCTTGTAATGTGGACGAAGGTGCTTAGCCTTTGAAAGGCTCATCTAAGAATTAAAATCGGTAATTCTTTTTCCCGAGTGGCTTCCCTGCACACAAGGGAAGCTGCTTGTGGAGGACCAGCACTGTGCAGGATCAGACCCTCCTGCTTAACAGCCAATAAGCAGGAAAATCTGATCCCGCATAGTACTGCTTCAGGAAGAAGGAAAGGCCTGGCAGTGGTGGGAAGAAAGAGAGGCCTGGAAACTAGGCTTCCAAGATACAAAATTGTTATTTATTACCAAAGAACCAGATCTGACACTTTTGGGGAATGGAGAGGGGAACCAATGCTGGTGCTACCTTATGCAAGTTCTCTTGAGTTGTGCAAACGGTAGTATTAAATGTATTAAACCAAATCTGACTAAAAAAATGGTGGTCAGGAACACAGACAATCTAAACCACATTGGGTTCAGTGTTTCTCAATATCAAAACTTTGAATTCCTTTCAAAAATGTTGTCAGCTTCACTTGCTTCGAAAATGCTGAGTTCAGGCACAGCTAAGGTGGCTTCTAAGCCGGAAAGAGGAACGGAATCAATTTTTCTAACATGGCCATTGTTTTTTTACAAGCAGTTGGTTTGTCAGATTAGCAGCACCTTTTGTTGCTCTTCTCTGCCACTGTTAGGCTGGACTGCGCTCTCAAGGATCCGGCTTACCCAAGCTCTCGTTTGACATCATGACCCCAGTTAATGCACTAGCTGTCTCCTCATATTATCTTCCCCAGAGCTGACGAGGTTTGGGGAGCTGGAATGCTGACTGTGACAGGCTGTGTCTGCTCTGCAGATGACATAGTTCCTGGGCGACACTTCTCACAAGGAGCTGTTTGGGTCTGCCTTGTCATCTTCAGTTAGCTGCTCACTTGGATAGCATATGCTCCCCCATCCCAGGTCATTACCTACCTTTGGATAAAGGCACACAGACCCCTTTGGAAGCCATGAGCTACTGTGTGTCAGAAGGATACTTGTCCCTACTATACAGATATGACTTTCATCTTCAGGAACTCTCACTTCCTTGGCTGGAGCCTTCCTGATGTTCGGTGATTTCTTTGGCTTTTGACACTTACCTGTAGGGAAGGCATTGTGACACAAGCTGATCCTTCTTCTTGTTCCCAGTGAACCAGATTGCCAGCACACACACGCAACAGAGGAGGCTGTTAGAGGCATTGTCATATGCTTAGATCTAAACTCGGATTATGATTCATGTTTCTGAAGCTCACAGTGGCTGGTGGAGTGAATTCTGGGAGCATACCATGCATGGGGAATGCTAAAAGTACTTCTGCTATCATGGTTGTTGTCAGAGCTGCCTCCAGGTCCCAGCTCACAGAGGACCAACGCTAGCCGGTGGTAATGTACAAAAGTCTTTATTGAAGTTCAGTTTCCATTTACAAGCCGCAGCGTGCAGCTCTACGTCTTAGAACCTAGACCGGCGAAGCTCCGTCTGAGTCTCCGCCCCCTGTACACCAGTTTAAGACTCTAGCCTTACTCCACCTCTTCCATTGCTCTTTCCTCCTCTGGGTCCTTCTGCCCCCCGGGGTCTCCTCCTTTCTGGACTCTTCTGATGCTGACCCCCCTGACTCTTGTCCCTCCTTTCGGCGGGCTTTAGGACCTGGTTCCCTATCCGGGCTACCTGCTGTGCCGCTCGCCTGTACATTTGAACTTGGCGCGCGTGCCCAGCTGCCAACCTTCCTCTTGACCGTTTCCGAGCTCTCCGATGGAGGCGTGGTCCATCCTGACTCATCTCCTCTCGCTGGTGGTGAACACCCTGGTCCCGATACCTGGGACTCCTCCCCCCCACTGCGCTCTGGTGGGGAAGCTGGTCCTGATTTCCAACTGCTGCTCTCTGAGCTCCCGCTGGCCCCTTCCTTCTGGGGTGTCCCCCTTGGCACCCCCCTTGCCCTGGCCATGGGCGCCCCCTTCTGTGAATCTTCCGATTCGCTGGAGAGACTCAGGGAATTCCTCGGATCACTGTCATCGCCTACGCTCCCCTCGGATTCCTCCCCCTCGCTCTCCATTGCCTCCCTCTCCTGTGCCTCTGCTCCTGAACCCCTGACAGTTGTATTCCAAATATGAGGGCTATTTTTCTCTGGGTTTGGATTCCCATAGGAAAGTATCAGCTAAGGTTCTGTATGTGCTGTGCTGTGATCTTTAGTTTCATGCTATGATGCGGGTTTGATAGCTGGTCAGGTGGCTTTCCTATGATTGATGCGAAACATCACAAATCAACCCCCACTTCGTTGTCATTTCAGGTGTTTGCAGAACTAGGATGCAGATTGCAAACCAGCACAGACAGACACTCCTCTATTTCATCATTCTTCCAGGCAGGGGCTGTTTATATAGCAGTTCCACCCTTTACATGGCAAAGCCATGACAGAGGAAGATGGGAATGGTAGTCAAACAACATGGGGGGGGGGCACAGGGTTTCCACTCCTGCTTTAGGACAATGAATCTTTAGCCATCTTGGCAGCTGAAGTTTTATGTTAATTGTTCTACCATGGTCTATGGCAGTGTTTCCCAATTTTTTTCTGACAGTGGCCCGCTTTTGATCTTGTTTCCATTATGATAGGAACATAATGAAATATTGTTAAAGCGGAAAAACATATAATCATGGAGTTGGAAGGGACCCCACGGGTCAACTTTTCTAGTGCAACCCCCTGCAACGTAGGAAACTCAGCTAAAGCATCCATGACAAATGGCCATCCAACCTCTGCTTAGAAACCTCCAAGGAAGGAGAGTCCAGAACCGCCTGAGGAAGATCCATCTTCCATGTGTTACTAAAGCAGTTCCATCCAGAATGCGGCAGCTAGACTGGTGACTGGGGGCGGCCGCCGAGACCACATAACACCGGTCTTGAAAGACCTACATTGGCTCCCAGTACGTTTCCGAGCACAATTCAAAGTGTTGGTGTTGACCTTTAAAGCCCTAAACGGCCTCGGCCCAGTATACCTGAAGGAGCGTCTCCACCCCCATCGTTCTGCCCGGACGCTGAGGTCCAGTGCCGAGGGCCTTCTGGCGGTTCCCTCATTGCGAGAAGCAAAGCTACAGGGAACCAGGCAGAGGGCCTTTTCGGTAGTGGCGCCCGCCCTGTGGAACGCCCTCCCAGCAGATGTCAAAACGATAAACAACTACTTGACATTCAGAAAACATCTTAAGGCAGCCCTGTTCAGGGAAGTTTTTAATGTATGATATTTTAGTGTTTCCTGGTTTCTATGGAAGCCGCCCAGAGTGGCTGGGGGGGCCCAGCCAGATGGGCGGGGTATAAATAATAAATTATTATTATTATTATTATTATTATTAAAGGTAAGCAACACTTATTTGACCATAATTCTTTGACACAGAAGGGGAAACCTATAAATACAGTCCAAAAGGCGCACAGGGAGTTTTGTATATATGGGAGAATTTTAAAAAGCAAGTGGTCCTCACTGACCTGGTGCAAAAAGATCTTGTCATCTGGAGGAGCCCTGGCTGCCTAAATGAAACACTATAGCCCCCCCCCCCCCGGGAGTAAGGCCCACTGAACTCAGTGTGGTTTTCTTCCAAGTAGACACGTCATTATTTACTAGATGCAAATCAGCAGCACCAAACGACCCTGCTCGGCTAAGTGCTGGGGTGGATTTCACCCCAAGCCTTGCAGAGCTGGGACAACACTGCCAATGGCCCCTGTGACCTCCAGCAACATCCAAAGGCCCTGATCCAATGGGCTCTGGGGTGGATTGCACCCTGCACCTTGCAGAGTTAGTCCCAGGCTGGCCAGCACTGGCCGCAGCAACAATCAGCTCCGGCTTGCCCAGCCCTACTCATTGCCAACTCACCAGCACACTTACCTGACCTGGTGGTTCTGGATCGCAGGCTCTACTGGTCAAAATGGGAGCCTCAGCGATCTCCCTCTCCCAACAGAAACAAACCAGGGCTGCTCCAAGAAAATGCACATGGCAAAAAGGAGCACTAGGCCATGGTGGGCCGCCTCCTTACCCGCTTGTGATTGGCTAAGCGGATAGCCAGCCAATCAGGATTATTTTTCTTCGCTTCTCACTTCCCTCTGTGGCCCCCTAAAATAACAACAACAACAACAACAACAACAACAACAACAACAACAACAACAAATTTATTTATACCCCGCCCACCTGGCTGGGTTTCCCCAGCCACTCTGGGCGGCTTCCAACAAACACTAAAATAGCCTCTTGCTGTGCCCCCTTCACACATTTTTCACCTGTGCCCCCCTTAGAATATCCTGGGGCCCTGATTGTGAAATGCTGGTCTAGAACTAAGTGTGAGCTCTTTGCTACAACAGAAACACTTGGACACCTGTATCCATTCTTAAATTGATGCAGGAGCTGCAATATAAGATTCAGATATAGCACTCCTGACAAACAGTCATCCAGCCTGTGCTCAGGTAATACCACCCACCAGATGAGAGCCTACAGCCTCCCAGGACAGTTTGTTCTACAGCTTAGAAAAGCACCTGAGAAAATAGTCAGAAGGATAAGACCCCCCTCCTTCTCCCCCTTCCCTCCTGTCTTCCCTTTAAACATGTAGCCTTCCAAGCATAATGTTCAGAAGAAGTGTGGAAAAGATGCACACAAATGTGTGTCATGTTTAATGTGACTCTGAATAATACCCTTGGCCACTTACAGATTGCTCTGGCACATGGGAGACATAAGTTTCATCGCTGGTTGGGGGGACTCCTCTCAGTGTTGCTTCCTCACAGCTGCGAGTCTCTGGCATTAGAAATATTTCCACTTCAACATGCAGGGAATTATTGCCATGCTACTGGAGAGCCATTCACTTCCAGGCTCCACTTGCGACAGGCGTTGCTGCTGCTCAGATTGTGCATATCCAGTGATATTGTTCAAGGAGCACACAAGGGAACCTGGGCAAACACAACTGCCCTCTGGCAGGCTCTCCTCCAATTGATTTTCTAGAGGGGCCCTGATATCTGAGATTAGCATCCCTCTCCTGAACTCCTTTCCCGTTCTCTTGGCTGGGTGAGCAATGTACTTGCTGCCCCTCAGGAGACGCAGCGAATGTGCTGAATCCACTTATAAAAAATGATCTTAATAAAGCTCCCAGCCACACAATTTTGCCTGCTGGTAAGATCAGGGCATGGGTTTTTGAAAAGCGCTTTCTGGAAAATTTTCTCCAGCAGCACAGCTTGCGCTTACAATGTCAACGATAGATCCCACTGGCACTGGAAATGGATTGACCTTTGGTGCAAAGAGAGCAAAACCATTTCCATGGTTTATTTCAGAAAGCATTAAGCAGCCAGTGGAGTGAGATGTGGTCTGCGGGATCATACAGGGCACTTTCATTTCATTGAAAACAAAAGTGAGTCCTGGGTCAAGCAGCTGGTGTGTGTGTGTGTGTGTGTGTGTGTGTAGTGTTCAGCCCCCTCCCCCTCACACACAAACTGACAGCAAGCTCAGAAAGTTCAGCCGGCATGATACTGAAGATCTGTTTGTAAAATAACAATTGCTTAGAAAGCTCCAACTTGCTACCATCTACTATTTGAAGGAGGCAGGTGCTTTTCTCCCCATCTCACCAAATTGCGCTCCCCTCTGTTGTTTCAACAGATTTTTTTAAAGCCCTTGGTTGGCTCACTTCTCATCCACACAGACAGAAGAAGAACACCACGAACCATCTGTGGATAGAGAATCTCTGGGTTTATATTGGAAGACAGCTTTAAATTTCCCCTGGGGTGAAAGTGAGAGCTGGCCATAGTAAGTAATGGAGAAAGTCAGAATTTTAACATGGTTGTGATTGGGCACCAGTGTGTCCACACACAACAACAACACACACACACACACACACACAGCAGCGGAGACATGAGGTGGTGTTTTTTTTTAAAAAAAGAAAACCACAGGTCTTATTTCACGTGAAAAGTTTATTTTTTAAGCAGTTAAAAAAATCACCTGATCAATGCAAATTCCAATGCAAACACAGTCTGTTATCTCTATATTTCATATCAGGGGAGGAAGGTTATGGCTAAGAGAGAATGACTTTGCCCTGCAATGTGGTCCCCATTTTTATTCTTGGGTGACAAGTTGTACTGGTCCACATTCCTTCTCCTACACAACTATTATCAGCACACACATGCTTTCCTCCTAGTCAGCCTATATTATTTGCTGCTGTAATTGAAAACCTAGTGTGAAGTGCTTAAAACTAAAAGTTTCCTTGTGAGGTAACAAAGGCTCTGTGACTAATGCAACAGTTTTGCGATTAGCCTCCTCCAGCTTAAGTTATGCAGTGCTTTCAAATGGCAACACACTGTGTCCCAGACTGAACCAGCGTTGATGTGTACCAAGATATGGATTTTGTAAGGGGCTTCATGACCTTGACTAGAAGCCCACAGGGTGCAGTGGAGTGAGGAAAGCTAAAAAATCAGTACATTGCTTCAGCACCACCTCCCTAGCCTGCTCCTAACAAGGAGCCTACAGGGTACAAATGGGACAAGGTACACAGGTAACTGCAGCACCATGGAAAGCTCCCAGTGAACCACTTCCTCTAACACCACCTCCCTATCCTAGTCTTGATGAACACCACTTAGGACAATAGGGACAAGGAGCGCGGGTGGCGCGTGGCGCTGTGGGTTAAACCACAGAGTCTAGGGCTTGCTGATCAGAAGGTCGGCGGTGCCGCAACCCCAGAGTCGTCTGCGACTGGACCTAATGGTCAGGGGTCCCTTTACCTTTTAGGTTGGTAACTGCAGCACCATGGAAAGCTCCAAGGGAGCAATTTCCTTTAACACCACCTTCCTTATTCTGGTCTTGACAAGGAACACGCAGAGTCCAACAAGGAGTCCACATATGGGAATAAATAGTGAGCATCATGGAAACCTGGTGGAGTGGAGAGAACACATGGGGCAACCTTTTCTCAGGATATAAACTCTATAGGAAGGACAGGGAAGGATGTACTGGAGATGGTGTTACTCTATATTAAAGAAGGCATCGAGTCCAGAAAGCTAGAGATGCCCAAAGTGGCATACTCCTCCACGAAACCATTGCAGGTGGTGTTTCCAGCCCCCAATAGTAATATAGTACTGGGATTGTGCTACTGTCCCCCTAATCAAAGCACCCAGGGAGATATTGAGATCAAGGAAGCATCAAAAAGATGAGATATTGTAGCAATGGGTGACTTCAACCACTCTCACATAGACTGGCTACATATGTGTTCCAGTTATGACAAAGAGGTGACATTTATAATGACCATAACCAAAGTTGCTGCTGGAATCGACCAGAGTGGTGGCAACCATGAGCTTAATCTTGAGTGGTTCCTGGGACCTGGTGTTAGTGTCGTTGAAGCAACTGGAAGCAGTGGCTATGGTGCTAATAAATTAAATAGTCAAGTAATTGGCCAATTGCCCTGACAACACAACATGCTCGCACTGGATTTCAAAAGAGGAAACTTTCTCTCTTTTCCATCTCACAGGTCTCTCTGAATCCCACATTGCCCCCCCTTCCCTCTCTGTAACTGGCAGTGGTATCTCTCCTGTCTCTACACCATCACATAATGGCTGGTTCCAATTTCCCCACATACTTCTGAGTTCAGAGGAGTGATACAGAGATTGTTCCATCCCCACCTCAATGCTTGATGGGCTTAGATGTTCCAACAACAGTGAGAAAGGACCATACCCAATTGCTGTTTGGAATTTCCCCAGATAAGTGACTTGTGGTCAACCTGCAGGTCTTAAGTTGTGCAGGTTGTTCCCAAACACTTAGCATCCAAGAAACAGAAAGCTTTCCTTTCATACGTCTGACCCCTTGTGGATCTGTGAGTACACTACTTCATACCGTCATTTTCTGTGGGTTGATACTCCTGTTTATTGTCGATTTTTAATGCAGCCTTACAGCAGTGAAGGGAAACAGGGCATTAACTCAAATTTACAGATAATGCTAGCAAATGCCTTATTACAGGATGTTCCAACCCATTTATAGTTCAGCTGGTATGATTTGTTATTATTTATTTAAAGTATTCATGAATCGCCATTCTGCCCACAAGGGGTCAGGCATATGAAAGGAAAGCTGAACTTTCTATTAGATCATGATCATTTCTTTCTCCCACACTGATAACAAATAGTTCTGTAGCACTTTAAAGGTATTTATTATGGCACAAACATTATGTGGGCTGGAGTCCACTTCATCAGATCTTTTGTGTAAGTCAAGTGCTCTATGAACTGACTAAATGTCCTCATTTCAACTTTCTCTCACTTTCTTTTCATCATTACTGTAGTGAATAATGCTTTATATATCCCAGATCACTCATATACAACAAAGAATGGCTGTTTATAATGGATACATGATTTAGCATGCAATTCTGTACTTGAGTGCTGGCTAAAGGGCTATGGGATTTGGTGGAAGCCCCTTATCATCAGTGGAACTATCCAGATACACCAGGGGAACACTTTGCAGGCAGAACAGCTCTAGCAGTGAAAATACACTGGCAGTGAAATGACTGGAATGGAGTGGAGTTGTGGGCAGTAAGGAGTAAGTGTCAGTTGCTGCAGAGAAGTCAGCATGCCTTTCACATAGGTGAGAGGTTTGCTTGGGCCAGTACAAGTACAAACAGTTGTTGGCACAGATGTTGCAGATTTCTCCCGGCTTCCCCCTTTGCAAGTGCATTAGTATGAAAATTAAAAGTTAACATTTCAGAATTGGGAGCTCTTTTACAAGACCCCAATTAGCAAATCTTTTCATCCCCCAGGGTTACAATCTAATAATCAAAAAGCAAAACCAAGCCCCCAAACCTGATTTGATGAATCAGGAGAACTGCTGTAACCAATCCCCCCCTTTGCACAGTAATTAAACACTTCAATTGCAATTATTTTTGCAATTAGATTAGTCTGTAATTGTTATCTTAGGTAGCAGGCCTTTTCATTTTCTTTTTTTATTTGGGGGGTCAGAATGATTTCCCATGGGTTAGAATGGGAAGAAACTTCACAGATATTTTGAAGTCCTGCCCTTCCTAATTGCTAAGGGACTGGTGGGATCCATTATATCATACAGATGTTTCCAATAAGCTTCTTACACCAGTGCATTACCATTTCCTTGTAGTAGTAGGCATGAGATGCAATCCCTTTCCTTATGGGCTAAGCTGCATGCCCCATTATCTAAGCAACTTGTCTCACTGAGTAACAACAGTGCCTTGCCTTTATCTTGCATCCGGTCATCTATCCTACCCAGCATTTGACATCCAGCCTGTCTGTGACTATGTCTCTTCCTTCTTGCCCTCCATACCTGTTTGCTTGATCTGGTACCTGATACACACATCAGATTTGTCAACATCATTCAGCTCCTCCATGACAATATGTCAGCAACAATCACAGATAACAATGGCTCTCAAAGTGAACCATTCAAAGTGGGATCAGGTGTTAAACAGGGTTCTGTTATATCCCCAACTCTATTTATTATTTTCATTGCCATGATCCTACACTTTGTCGAAGGGAAACTCCCCACCAGAGTAGAAATCATATATTGAACATTGATGCCGAAATCCAGCATCACCTGAGCTCTGTGAGTGCAGCTTTCTCCTGATTGAAGTGCAGAGTGTTTCAGGACTGGGACATTCGCAGGGAAACCAATATGTTTGTTTACAAATCTATTGTACTACCAACTTACTGTATGCTTGTGAAACGTGGACCACTTATAAATGCCATCTCCAACTCCTTGAAAGATTCAATCAATGGTATCTCGAAAATTTTTACATATCACTTAGGAAGACAGGTGAATCAATGTCAGTGTACTGGAAGAAGCAAAGATCACCAGTGTCAAAGCAATGATTCTTCAACATTAACTTTGTTGGACTGGTCATGTTGTGCAGATGCCTGATTGTCGTCTTCCAAAGCAACTACTCTATTCTGAACTTTTAAATGGTGTAATGCTGTGTAATGCTGGTGGTCAACAAAAGAGGTTTAAAGACTCTCTCAAGGCAAATCTTAAAAAATGTAGTATAAACACTGACAACTGGGAAACACTGGCCTGCACGCGCTCCAATTGGAGAACAGCCTTTACCAAAGGTGTTGCGGACTTTGAAGATGCTCAAAAACGGGACAAAAGGGAGAAACATGCTAAGAAGAAGGTATGTTTGGCAAACCCTCACCATGATCAACTCCTGGCCAGAAACCTATGTCCCCACTGTGGAAGGATGTGTGGATCCAGAATTGGCCTCCACAGTCACTTACAGACTCACTGTTAAGACCCTGTTCATGGAAGACAATCTTACTTGGCTACAAGTGATCACCAAAGAAGAAGAAGACACACACCAGCCTGTTCATGGCAATGTTTCTGGCCGATGTCCCCATCACCTTGTGCCAGACTCAAACTCAGTCACAGTCTGTTGCAAGCTAGGCACCAAGCCTGACAATGTGTGAGTTAGTTTTCTGCACCTTCATCCAATGGCTGCTGTGATATTTGAAAACATGGCACCACATGGACAGAGTCAACCGCACAGATTTTCCCACACACTCATTACCTGATCGGGATTTGCAGGTGAGGGTCTGGTGGGAAGTACCCATGTGATTAAACCCTGCTAATCACACGGGCAGCACTGTAAGGTGAAGCCAGTGGAAAGAAGCTAAAGGGACCTTATGGATGAAAAGTCAGATACACACCACAACAGGATCTATACTAAATTAGGCCTATTGATTCATAGAACCACAGAATTGTAGAGTCATCTAGTCCACCCCCCTGCAATGCACGAATTACAACTAAAGAATAGAATAATAGTAAATGATCAGATTCCATGTATTCATGACCACAGACTTTTAGAGGATGCTAACCAGTGAGTCCTTCCCAAGGGCCATAACTCAGTGGGAGAGCATCTGCTTTGTATGTCAAAGGTCCCAGGTTTATTCCCCTGCATCTCCAGGTAGAGCTGGGAATGTCCACAGCCCGAAACCATGGAGAATTGTTGCCAGTCAGTAGTGACAATACTGATCTAGATAGACAAGTGATCTGACTTGATTTAAGGCAGCTGCTCATGTTCCTATGCTCTGCTAAGGCCTGCCAGTCTAAAGGAACCATGTGGGTGGGGTAAAGATGAGACAAAGGCATGAGGAAATGTCTCATTTTCTTTTGTGGTTACAATAGCGTAGGAGCCGAATCTTCACTTTTGAACTTTGGGCACAGAACATGCCACGTGACATCAAAAATAGCAGAATTAGCAGATGAAGAGAAAGTGGGAAAATATGATTCTCTTCATTGTGTTGCTACTCCCCATTCTAAAACAGCTCTATGAATTTTGACATTTCAGCACTTCAATACAGCAGAAGGATATTGAAAAGGAGATACTCCTGCTTCCAACACACAAGTGTTGCAGCTACTTTGATCAAGACAGTTCACTCAAATAAGATAGCTGATGATTCTGAGTTTATACTAGTTGCTTCGCTCACATCCATTCATTATGAAGTCAGTCAGCTGGTCTATCCAGTTTCAATGCAGCCTGTGGATTCAGGCTCAGAGGACTACTTCATGCATTGTGCTTTCCCTTTGAGAAAAGATCCTCTACATAAAAAAAGCATTAACACTCTGTGCAATTGTTAAGCATGTATTATACGAACTTGTGTGTATTTTGCATTATGTCAGCAGGTGTCAAGAGAGTGTGGTCACATACTGCTAAAAGGAATTTGGAGAGATCCAAGAAGAACAAAACATTGAATTCCTATAAATCTCCTGGCAAAGAAAAAGAGATAAAAGTTGCAATAGTTATATGAGAGATCCTTGCAGTATTCCCTCACATATTAAAAATTCCACCAGGTTAGATAAAATCTGAGCTCTCATGCCTCGCTGTAGCAAAGAGCTTCGAGGTTTGTTCGATGGCAAAATTTACAACACATTCCCAAGAACTGACAAAACAAAATCCTCTCTCTTTCTCTTCCTGGTTCAGCAGAATTATATTTGTTCCATTGACAGTAAATTTTACAGTTTCTGGGAGACATGAGGAAACAAGTCTCACATATTGAGCGAGCAAAGCCAGATTTGCGGGGAGTAAAAAATATGTATCTGGCAGGTAGGTGGCACTGCTAAGCCTTTCATTGCAAGTTTTTGCTCATGATTTCCAAACCTGAAAGCTGTCCATTACCATAATTTTCCCTCTTTAAAGCAAGACGGGGAACCTTTTTCATGCCAGGGGTCGCTTTCCCTCTGGACAACCTTCTGGGGACCCTATGCCAGCGGTATGCAAAGCCAGAGGCAAAAGTGGGCATAACAGCGAGTGCAAATCTTACCTATGTACAGCAGGTTAGTCCCCCCCCCCATTCCTCCCCAGCCAGGCAAGCAAGAAGCATCAAAGTTCAAGGACTCATTCTGCTCAGAAAACAAACAAACACTCAAGGGTGGTACAAAAGAGGGCAGGTGAGTTGTGTGGCAGGAGAGGGGTGTATGGCCTGGGAAAAAGCTCCAGGGAGTGAGAGCTGAAGTGCTCCATTGGCCCTCCTGGCCTGAGTTTCCCCTTCTCTGCTTTATAGCCACAAACATAATTCTGAAAGGCTCCCCAACACTCGTCCCAATTCCAATTCCAATTCCAATGAGATTTGGAGCAGAGGCCACAGGCAGGGAAGAGGTAAGCATCCCTCCCTGCTTCTGTTTCTCTGCTCCAAATCCCCAACCTCACCTCCCTCTGTGACGTTAACATATGAGAGTGCTGGAGGTGAAATAGTTAAACAAGTTACCCAATCAGAACCCAGGGGGTGGAGTCAGAGGGACTATAAAACCAGCTCTGGGAGGGGCGAAGGGGGAGTTCGTTGGGAGTTGGGTGGTTGGTTGGAGTGGGAGTGGGAGTGAATTGGGATAGAGTCTGTGGGTAGGTTGAGTTACTGTAGCGAAATAAGCTGAGTCAGGAACAGTTAGGAACGAGGAAGACAAGTAAATATCTGAGGTGGTTTAATGAGTGAGAGCAGGTAGCGGAAGTTATAGGTCTGGTTAGGCAACCCATGATTGTAATGGACTGATACCGCTTATGAAACCACACGCTTGTTAAACTGCAATAAATAAACGGAAGTTTATGTTCCAATTTAACCCCGACTGGTCTCAGTATTGTACCAGGTAGGGCCTGGGTGGTGGCAGCGAGAAATAAAGTGGTGGCACAGAGATCAATAGACGGTGAAATGTCCAGGGACCCTGTGCGAATGCCACACCCTCCTCAGCTACTTTTCTTTTTTAAAAGGGTCCTCTTTGACAATTTGTCTATGAAATGTGCTGTTCATCCCTTGGGTTCTTATTTTAAATCAACTACTTTGTCAAAAGCCAGGTATAGCAGGTTTGCTAGATGCCCCCTGTCAATGTGCTGTTTATCACAATTCTGACATGCAGAGGGACCCTCCAGTAAAACATGTTGTTGACCTATATTAACAACCTGAGGTATAAAAGCATGCCCAGCTCTTTTTTGTGCTCTTGCCAGAAAAGCCAGGCACATTGCTGCAGACACTATCACATTTTTAGGTTGGTGGGCAGACCTTGCATATTATGCAAATGGACAGCTTTTACATCAGAGTCCACCCCCAGGTCCAGCAAAATTGCTGGGCTCCACCTTCTGAATTAAACAGCTACCTTTGAAGGTGACTCGTAAACCACAACTAATCCAGAATGCAGCAGCTACACTGGTGACTGAGGCGGCTGCCGAGACCATATAACACCGGTTCTGAAAGACCTACATTGGCTCCCAGTATGTTTCTGAGCACAATTCAAAGTTTTGGTGCTGACCTTTAAAGCTCCATATGACCTTGGCCCTATATACCCATCGTTCTGCCCGGACACTGAGGTCCAGCGCCAAGGGCCTTCTGGCGATTCCCTCACTGTGAGAGGTAATATTACAGGGAACCAGGCAGAGGGCCTTCTATGTAGTGGCACCCACCCTGTGGAATGCCCTCCTATCAGAAGTCAAGGAGATAAAGAATTACACAACTTTTAGAAGACATCTGAAAGCAGCCCTGTATTGGGAGATTTGTAATGTTTATATTTTTATTATGTTTTTAGATATGCTGCAAGCCGCCCTGCCAGATGGGCGGGCTATAAATAAAATAAAATCAAATCTATTATTGTTGTTGTTATTATTATTGTTGTTGTTTTTATCAGCCTTTTTAAAAATTTCAAGAGCTGACAGTCATACTAGAAACTGTCATTCTTCTTCAGAGATTAGTCATTATGGTTCATTATTATCATTATGCAGAGACCTTTTGAAAACTGTTTCTGTATGATAATTTACCCAAACACCACCATACCACACAGCGCCCTTCTCCATTTTCTAGTTCCTCCTCAGCCTATCACGATGTCCATGCTTATCTACAGAATGAGATTACATTCTCACTACAGGCAACCAAAGAAAACTAATAAATCTTTAATAAAAATATATTATTATGATTTTAAAAAAGAATGAGATTACATGGTAGGAGTGGTCCATGAACTCCATCTCTTCTGGTCTATTGCTTCAATAGCAGCTCAGTTTCTAATACTGTATATCTAATGCAAAATTGGCAGGGTCATGGGTATCTGGTTGTCGGGTAGCAGAAGCAGAAACAAAGAAACCAGGCTACAAGCTGTATCTGCCCTCAAACCGCACACTGAACAACCGGCCTCTGGGGTGAAAGCCTTGTGGCCATTCAGCAGAGTAAGAGTTCCATTCTTCACATCTTCAGAAGTTTTTTATTAATCATATTTGAAATGTAAACACATCCCACACATTCCAAAGTGAATGGGATACTTTGTTCACACACCTTGTGTGCTCTTCATATGGTGCTTGTTAAATAGCTATTTGGATATTTTAGTAGAATTTTTTTTATCTTTGAAAATAGCATCCCATTGACACCAGCATCCCCATTCCACCCCCAAAAGGCCTTCACACTCTACCATCCAAAAGTACCTGGGTGCAAAGTGTATGTCATCCTATCATGAAACATTAAAAGGTAAAATGCCACTTAACATTTAAGCAAAATACCTTCTCTGTTGGTTGTTTCTTTCTCTCTTTCTTTTTCCCTACTGTTTTTGAATAGAAATACATTGAAGACCAAAGTGAAGACTTGATAAATAGAAGCCAAACACTGTTGAATCCTGAAAGATAACATTTATTAAATATTCAAAACATTTGTCAAATGCACTTTTATCAGATGTTTTGGAAACCACAAACTATGTTGAAAATGCAAGGTGACTCCATATTGAATACTGTCAATACAAGAAATATCCCCAGGGCATAAATATGACATTTATAGGCTAACAGGGCAGTAAATGCCTTGGAGTGTAATGACCATACCAAAAAGAACGAAGTCCTTCCTTTTTGTCACTTCCTCCCAAGCCACAGTTATTTCCTGTCCTAGATGTGGACAGATAATCCTATGGGTACGTACAGTCACGCATCTCCAAGTACTTCTGGATTCACACCACATTTATAGTCAAGAGTCTTTTTCAGGGAAATCGAAGTCCCTGCATAGGAAGCCCCCTATCGAACCATCTTGAGAAGACTGAGATGGTGCACCTGATGCAACAACCTTCAAGCAATCTTTGAGCTACCTTGAGTCATAATTCTCTACATCCAACTTCATAAGAAAGCAGGTCCTGGCTCAGGTGAAGACACAGTAGATAACTGTATGGGGTGCAGAAGGTTGCCTTGTCTTCCTTGCATTTGCCACTGGCTGATCAAACATTGGGCTCCACACATCTCTCTTGGGAAGAACCTTGGCCAAGCAGAGACTTTGACAGCAGGGCAGCATAGGACAGGGTGATTTATCACATGGTGGGTTCAGATTCCTACAAGGGGAACAGCAATGAAAATAGTTCAGACTGACAATTAGAAGATACTTTTAAATATTTCCCCAATGATCCCCCAATGTTCCCATTTTTAGAATCTGCTTCCTTGTTCCAAGTACACAGCAGGCTATGTGATGATGCTAGACATGTTGATGGCTACAAAAAAACAAAGCAGAACAGATCAAAAGAATGTATATTCTGAGAGGAAATACAGGGTTCATTTCTCCAATTACTCAGTTACGTTCTTCTATGATAAACAATTTAGTGGTGGAAACCGAGTAACTACTAGTGTAGCTTACAAATGGAGAGATGTCAGAAATCAGTTTCGATTTGCTATCTGGAAGTGACCTATGAAGAATGTGTATAAGCCACAGATTATAGTGCTGTTTGAGACAGAATGGCATGCAGTAAATCTAAGCCAGGTATTATAAGGATAAAAGCATTTAACTACCTATTCATCTACTATACAGCTGTGGAAGTGAGACGATGTGAATGCTGCCGTTGGGGATGATGATCCAAAGGCACATTTACAGTGCATTCCTACACAGCGGGACGCAGGTGGCGCTGTGGGTTAAAGCCTCAGCGCCTAGGACTTGCCGATCGAAAGGTCGGCGGTTCGAATCCCTGCGGCGGGGTGCGCTCCCGCTGCTCGGTCCCAGCACCTGCCAACCTAGCAGTTCGAAAGCACCTCCGGGTGCAAGTAGATAAATAGGGACCGCTTACCAGCGGGAAGGTAAACGGCGTTTCCGTGTGCGGCTCTGGCTCGCCAGAGCAGCGATGTCACGCTGGCCACGTGACCCGGAAGTGTCTCCGGACAGCGCTGGCCCCTGGCCTCTTAAGTGAGATGGGCGCACAACCCCAGAGTCTGTCAAGACTGGCCCGTACGGGCAGGGGTACCTTTACCTTTACCTTTACCTACACAGCTCTGATCAGAGGTCCCCCTGAGTTCAATGGGACTTACTATCAGGTCTGTGTGAATAGGACGGTGGCTTTAAATGGTCAAATCCCAGAATTATCAGAGCTGCTCTAGATTGTTTTTTTTTAAAAAAAACAAAACTGAGACTTGCCCATTAAACCAAATATAATGCATAAAATGGAGATGGGCAAGGGGAACAAGTTCCAGTGTGAGGCTGTACCAGAAAGAAGACCATGGCAATGGGAAGACCAGACTGGCCACAGACATAGGCCAGGGAACAAGCAGCTGTAGGAAGCTTGCTTCCCTCTTCCTGGCTGAAGAACTCTTGCAACAGACGTGTGGAGAAGAACAATTGTCTTGGAGATTACTTGATCAAAAGGCAAATGTGCCTTTAAGAATAGCAGCTGGATGTATTTTGAAACCACAGGAGAAAACGGCAAAAGGAAAATGATACTGTATATGATGAAGAAGAAAGCTTCACAGATGCAATGAGCTGTATGTGGTCTGCAGCAAATATTTCAGTAGAGGAAATGAAACATTAAGAAAAAGGAAACCAAGAAGGTGAACCAAGAGGTGAATGCCTGAAAGCCCCCCACCCCCAACTTTCATTGCTACATGTGGGGAGGGGACAACTAGAAGCAAAACTATTCATTTCAGTGGCTCAGTATGTCTTGTCTGTTAATTGGAAGGTTGGTGGTTCAGTCCCACCCAGGGGCAGTTGTGGGCAGGATTCCTGAATTGCAGGGGGCTGGACTAGATGGCCCTCAGGGTCCCTTCCAACTCTACAGTTTTTATGATTCGATGAACAATATGCAAGTCCCTTTAAAAGAGCCAAATTGCAGTGTGACATGTAGCATGATCCTTCCCATTCCTTCCCTAACTTATTCATTTTAAACACCCCCCCCCCATTGGATTGACCTCTGTTTTTGTGGGAATGACTTGGTTTATTTCCAGTTCAGGCCAAATTTGTCCAGGGATGCATACTTTTAAAGTCCCCGACCCCTGCCCCTTTCCTTTTAAACCACATTTAAAAGGGCCCAACCTCCTTCTTTCTCACCATGTCTGGAATCCGTAAATGCCAGTTAAAGGGAAGTGAGTTGCTGCTTGGGCAGGAGAGAGTATGTAAGCAAATAATTCTTTTCTGCCTCATATTTTAAACCGAGCCAGGAAGAATTCAGGGATGTGACATCTGCCTCTTCTCAGAGCTGAGCATTATGAGCCTCCAAAGTTCACTTACAGGGGAGTTTTGCTGGCATCCCTACAGGCCTGGTGCCTACCATCCTTGCTAGCACAAGGGAAATGTCATGCACACACAACTATAGCTTGAATTTTAGCTGAAGTTCTCTGGCTGATGGGTTTGTAACAGACAGAGACATCTTTGCAGGGCAAGTTCAAACTAGTCTGCAGCCCCTCTCTGAGAGTGATTTACCACAAAGCTTCTGACTCAAAGACGCTCACGTGGAGTTGTCATCTGGATAAAGCAGCACATTCACATGGAAGCTGTGCATATATCTGCCAGGATTCCCACAAAGTATGGTATCCTTTGCTCAGCCAGCACAGTTACCACAATGGCAGCAGGGTGAGCACTGCTCTGGAGCATCTTGATCAGTCCCTTTGCATGAGTTGTCCCACGGAGGAATCAAACATTCTTGTGGCACTGGGTTATCAAAGTGCTCTTGTGGAGGCCACCGGCTCATATGAATTTTCTGTAGGCCAAAATGCAACAGTGGCCTGCTCAAACAGTTTGAAGGGTTTACTTTCAATTTTCAACTCCATTTGCCTGCTTTTCTATAAAGTGTTTAGGCTGCATAGTAACATGAACATATGTGTTAGACAGATGTTGTACTATTAAGCTATCTTCTTCCGTATCCCTGTCAATGGGGTAGATCCACTGATGCGAAGCAAAATGTATCTGTAATCTTTCTTCCCGGGGTCAACAACCTGGAAAGACCTTGAGAGCAATCTAGAGTTAGATGTCAGCCAAACTACCTGAGAAGTTCTCATCTGGCCATTTTGCCAACATGAAAGGTTTTAATAAGAAAAGAAGGTTAATGCTCCAAGTGAGGGATCTGAGCAGGCCTCAGGGATGAGGTTTGTCAGGGACATGCTCAATTACATGCCTATCAGTCAGCTTGGTCAAGCACAAGAGCTCTTCCCTTTGCTCTTTCAGCCAGGCCTGGCCCTCATCTTTATTCAAAAGGCACCACTCAAGTGGCCCTGCCATCCTGCTGCTTTTAGGCTTCTGTGATGGATGCACTCAAGGGTCACTGACTGTCACATCACTACCACAGGGCCAAGAGACACTTGCAGCAAATTTCAAACCTGAAGAGGTGAGTTGATTGCACTTCCTAGCTTGTAAATGCGCCAGGAGCAGCTGCTTGTGGGCAGCGCTATTTCAAGTCTCCATCCGGCTGTTTGCCTGTGATCTTGTGCAAGGTTATAAGTGCGCTGTGTGGAGCCAGCACAACAATTGTATCTGCCTTTTGGCAGTCAGGTGACCTCTAGGTTTTTTCCCCTTCTTGTGACACAGTCAATAAAGCTGAGACATGTTATCAGCAAGAGAGGGTCGTGGGACGGTATGCAGAGGTGATTCTGACCTTACTTTGCTAAGCCCTGCCCAGGTTTTCCAGACTCATGGCAAATAATCTCAAAGTCTGACTTTCCATGTATGACTCAGGGCTTATCCATGCTTACCCTTCCACCTCTGCACTTTCCAGCCACTTTAAAGCTCTGGGACCAAGCTCCCTGCCTTTTTCATTCAAGAGCTCTCCCTATGAAAACCCGCTCTTTAAAGCTGGATCGGAGCAAGCAGCAATCCATGAAAAACCCAAATTACTGTTTGTTGCCCTTCAGCTTGAAAGAGTGGGCTTTCATGAGGAAAACTCTGGGGCAAAGGGGGGGGGGAGAGTGTTCCAACGTGGAGCTTTAAAGTGAGGACCTGTATCTGGAAAATGTGGGGCAAAAGTGACATGTGGATTAAGTCCGTAGACTCACTTTCCATCATCACTGTGGATCAAAAACATGTAAGGGGGTTAAATAACAATGCAATGCCTGCCCCACTAGGAATGCTTGCTGAAAATGGAAGTCATTTGCATTCTTGGATAGCTGAGATGGCTTTGTGGAAAAAGTATGTAAATGATGGAATCTTCAAAAAGGCAGTTACTGACATGCAGCCACCTCTGGGATACCCATAAGAACTGGCAGAAATAATAATAAAAAAGAACAGCAGCACTTGGAAAGGCAACTGTGAAGTCAACCAAAGGCAGCTGCTAAGGTGGAAATTTCACAGTATGGTTTCTTCCTTGCTAACAGTAGGCATAGAAGGCATTAGAGCAGGCATAGGCAAACTCCGGCCCTCCAGATGTTTGGGACTACAATTCCCATAATCCCTGAGCACTGGTCCTGTTAGCTAGGGATGATGGGAACTGTAGTCCCAAACATCTGGAGGTCCAGAGTTTGGCTGTGTCTGCATTAGAGCTTCCTCCTGCAGGACTATCCCCTCTCCCCACAGGGTCATCTACCATTAGCTGCCTTGTGTGGGGTGGAATCCCCTGGTGACTTTTGACATTTGGATATGGTTTGTTTATTTATTTTAAATTGGACTTGCAAACTGCCTTGAAATGATTTCAAAGGCAAGACAAAAGCATATGTGTGACTGTTTCAGTGTATTTATACATGTGTTTACATATACCTGCCTTGCAATGAGCAGAATATCTTGCAAACTAAAAGCCCCACAAGGACTATCACATGTAGGGGAAGCACATTGAAATGAGAGAGCGGGTCTTTCTCACTAAGTTACATGCTGTGCTGTTCTATCACATCCTGTACTGAAGCAGAGTGATAAAATTTCTCCTTGGCAATGTGACCTGTGATAGGCTTTCTATTATCTCACTCTTTGCTTTGCAGAGAAAGTACAGGGAATGTGACGATGGCGGTGACACTGCCTGTTCAAGCATCTTAATAATTTTGTGTCAGTTCTGCCCTTGCTCTCAAATCCTTACATGATTTAGCCTGCATCTTAGGGGTGCTTCCTTATGATGTACTGTAATATGTGACAGGAAAATATACATTTTTTAAAAAAGTAACTTGTTTCAAAATCCGTTAGTGGGTGAGACTTGCCAGTCAATGGGCTTATCCACACTTCTGCTTGCTCTGTGCTAAGAAATCCCAGGATAAGCGGTTTCCCCATCACCCTGCTTCTTTCCCAAGGAATACCTCTTTAGCTCGAAATTGGAACAAACGGCAACCTGCAGAAAACCTGAATTTCCCTTTGCTCTGGTTGAGTACAAAAGAGCAGTTCCCCCTGGGGAAGCAGCAGGACAAGAGGAACTGTAGGTAAGCCCAACGAAAGCAGATTCCTCATTTTGTTTAGTCAGTACTACAGGGCAGAACTATGTGTTATTTATTTCCGCAATTGTTTGTTACGATGACAATACATTATGAACACAACAGCAAGGGGTGCTTGCATGGGCAGGCTGCTTTCTCCATCTGCTGCTCAAGATGTGTTTGTTTCTGGTTGGGAAAAACTCATTTTACAATGTTGGAAAGAACTGGGGACTGATGCAGAAAGAGTTAAGCGCTCATGACCATCCAGCCTTTCAAATTCCTTCTGCACCCCTCATTCTCCCACCATTATGATGGAAACATGGGCCTCGTGCTCCCCTTAGGGCAGTGGTTCTCAACCTGTGGGCCCCCAGATGTTGTTGGACTACAACTCCCATCATCCCTGAGCTCTGGCCTTGCTAGCTATGGGTAATGGGAGTTGTAGTCCAGCAACATCTGGGGACCCACAGGTTGAAAACCGCTGCCTTAGGGGCATAGCAACATTCTTTCTCCTCATGAAAATATGTGATGCTATTTTCATTTTATTAGTATCAGAAACTTGGAGAAAATGGTCATATCTCCCTTGTCCTGTGAGAAATGAGTAAGCAGCTGACTGAATGTTACTGGAACCTAGGGGAAGTTCTGGGGGAAAATCCAAAGGGAGACCAGAATGTGAAGCAAGAGAAATACTGGGATGTCATTTTGGGGGCCTATTCCAGTAACTCAGCCAGACAGTTATTCGTAGAGATGGACAGTGGGTCATTCTTAAGAAATCAACATTAGTCATTCCCACTCAAGCACTAATGACAATACTAGGCCTGTCTGCCTTTAATTCTTCTCTCAGGCCTCGTCCCAAGATCCCTCCTCCTACCCACAGACCCTTCCACAATTCAGCTCTGCAACCATGTTGATTTATTTCTATCTTTGTAAACTACTTTGAGATTTAGCTATCATGATAAGTGGTAGAAGGCATATACTTTAATGCCAACTATGTTGTGGGGATGCTGCAGAAAGCCTGCACCAATCTCATGACAAACACTCACTGGAAGCAGCTACAGGGACAGGAAAAGTGGGACGGTATTGTATCTGCCTGAACTGGAAAGAAATGGGGTGGCTCCATTCCTGCCTGCGAGCCAATCTGGGGGTATTTTCTCAACAGAGGTTCTGCACATTTTAGCAGCTGTGCAACGGACAGAGATCGCATAAGCTGTGCTGTTTTTCCCTAGCATGGAGATGCCTGGCAGCTGTTTATAAACGGAAGGAATGTCTCTCTGGGGAAAGACGCAACACTACCTAATCCAGGGATTCCTGTTGGCCGTAGAAGGAAGGAAATTCAATTGGGCTATGCAGAACAGCTTTATCCCTTTCTAGATGTGACACCCCTTGTACTCACCCAAATGCCCCCGATTTTAAGCTTCCCCCAGCGGAAAATCTAACTTTGTCCTTCTGTCCTCAATGGTTTTTTGGAAGAGGACAGTGAGAGCTATGTCACAGTGACCACTGTTAACGGCCTGGCCTGGCCTGTGTGCACTTTAGGGAAAAGGCCCAGAGCTGAAAAGGTTAAAGAGAGAGAGAGAAAGAGAAAGAAAGATTTGTCAGTGACACAAGACAACAATATGCTGAGAATTAAATATATATATATGCGCGATTCAGACTATTATTATCCTGTTACTTGGCTGCACGATAACACATTGTGTTCCATGTGCTCTGGTTTATGTTATGCTCCAGTTCCGAGATGAACAGGCAAGGAAAACCAGAATTACAATTCAAAGCAGTCTCATTTGCGACCGGTAATGCAGTTACTTCTGCAGGGAAAATGAGCATATTTCTCCTCCTATTTGACAGGTCCAAGCAGCAACCTGCAGATCACCTCCAGGATCAATGTAAACATGAAAGGGACAAGACCCAGCTGAGGTCTTGCCGAATTATAGAAACGGGTTGGTTCTTGGGATCGAAAGCACAGCTTGGTTGGACGTGGCTGGTAGGACTTAACCCCCACACCCCCACTTCCCCCCCTCAAGCTGCTATGCTCCAACCACTTTTTCTCCCACCAGTTGTCATGTCTGGTTTTGGAGCTTGGCTGGGGGTGGGAGGAAACAACTGTGCTGCAGTTGTTATTGGGGAATATGTGTAACCAGAGGGATGGTTCAGCTCCCTACCACCCCCCCACACTGATGCTAGCTTGTTGTTTTAAATTTAGATTCCCATCAGTCTGCTTCTGTCACATGTAGTTCCTTGTCAATTGGTAAGGGAATGTGCAGTTGGTCTGTCTAAAGCAGTAGGACTCAAACTTTCCCACCCAGTGTCCACTTGAAAACTACTGAAGGTTGGTGGAGAACTTAATGATTTTTCTGTCTGCTGCAGCAATCATAATGTGCTGTGTTGGGTGCTGTATTCTTTTTAGTTGTGATCTTACAGGCTTGCCATGGAACACCTGGATGCAACTTGTCAACAGAC
Source organism: Podarcis melisellensis (assembly GCF_964234715.1). NCBI lineage: Eukaryota > Metazoa > Chordata > Lepidosauria > Squamata > Lacertidae > Podarcis > Podarcis melisellensis. The sequence goes on along the minus strand of NC_138529.1, from coordinate 66,291,642 downwards.
CACAGTTTGAAAACCTCTGGTCTAAAGTAAAAACAATACTGAAAAAGGGTGTGGAACTTTCTGGTGGAAAAAAGGTTCAAAATCTGATCTGAAATTCACCTCAGACAGGAGTCTAGTTTTGCTTCTTCATATAATACAGATTAGTATATTTGACTTCAAAATATACCATCTCAAGAAGAATAAATATAAGCACAGATCAGAATGCCTTCTGGAACAAAGCATTTCTTGTTTTACTCTAGGATCTCAGTGTTTACATTCTCAAGATTACTCACCCTATAACTTTAATCATTAGGGTGGTCATATGTTGTATATTACAGAGGACAGTCCTCTGCTTGAATGCATCCTCTATCTGAAAGGCTGGGCCGTCGAAGAACCCTAAGAAGGAAGAGCAGGAGGGGCCTTGAAGTTGCCCCTCATCAGTTAGTCAGTTGGTCACAATCTTCCCTAATGTTGTATTTCTATTTAAATTATAATACTCATTCTTCAATTCATAGCTATACATATAAATTAGCATATGCATTCTAATGCAAACATATGCCCTCATTTGTCCTCTTTTTTGCAGTATGAAAGTGGCCACCCTGTTCATAATACCCTATGCATATCCTCCAACACAACGTGGCCCAAATCCAGGGTACCATCTTCCTGGTCCGAAATCCCGCATGAGTCACATGATGCATGTGAGATCGTGGACCTGAAAAAAAGAGCTATTTGGGGGTACAGTGCCCAAAAACACATGTTTGGGGGCCCTGTGAGAGATCGCTTTTTGGGGGGCCCAAAATTGTACAAGAGCAAGATGCCCAATATGGCTGTATTTTTGCAGGGGGAATTGGGATGTCCTGGTTTTTCTGGGACAGTTGACAGGCATGCCTATGCTGAGATGAGTACCTCTAATTAATTATGTTGCTCAGCATAAATCCCCCCCTTCAAACAGGTTCATTTAATGAGACAAAGAATGAGTGCTGGTGCCATATACACAGGGTAGCCTTGCCAGGGTCACCCCAGGAAGAGTGTGTGTGACACCTCCAGCCTTGGCTCATGCGGACTTGCTATCTGTGTGAACTGACATCACTACATGAGTAGCATTAATGTGGCTGCTGAGCTTTCCGAGATTCTCCTTTGAGATGCTGCCATCACGGAAATGGTATTTATTTGGAAGACTTGATACCTCACCTTTCGGGGACAAGAGTCCCCAGGTCAGCTTGCAGCATAATGAAAAACAAATGCATAGGAAATCACAATAATATCACAGTAAAACATACAAAAGAACTGAGAGTTTAAAAAAAAAACAGAACAATGCTAAAAACCAGTTGTAGCAGCAGAGTGCAATGCAAAAGCCTGGTGAAAAAGAGGTATGTCATGAACATTTGCCCAAAGTCTAAAAGAAAGAGAACCAAATTGGTGTCCCAGGTAAAAGCACTCTACAGTCTTGGTGGAATGAGAAGACCCTTGCTGAAAAGACTCTGTACTGTGTCTCAGTTGACAGAGCCTCTGAACACTAAGACAACAAGTCCGACAGACTTAGAATTATAGAGTTGGAAGGGACCCGAGGGTTATCTAGTTCATCCAGGAATCACAACTAAGGAATCCCTGACTGATGACCATCCAACCTTTGTTTAGGAACCTCCAATGAAGAAGAGTCCACCAAAAAGGCCATTCATATAACAAACCATTTAGAGCTCTACAGTCACCAGCAACTGAAATTGCATTTGGAAACAAACTAGAAGCCAGTGTAGCTCACGTAACTCCAGAGTAACATGCTCTATGAAGCAGATCCCAGCCAACCTAAAATCTACATGGAAGCATTGGCTTTTACACTTACATGTGACTGGGGTCTGGCTGCAAGTCGTGTGGCAGCATTTCAGGTATCAAAGACAAGGTGACTCCATTGTAGAGAATGGAGAGCTCTGAACTGGATTGCCTAAGTATGTTGCAGGGAACATTCAGACAAAGTAAATGCTATTTTATTTTCGACAATAAAGCCTGTCCATTGTCTAATTTCTGCCTGGACTGTTGGACATCCTATAAAAAACCTATTTGATATTGAAATACTTCTACAGATCAGGCCTTGGTGACAAATTACCTATGCTGTTTACCTTTTGTTTCAATAGGAATTGGTGTCATTTTAGCTTCCAGCCATAAGCTGCTTCTCCCAGTCACCTCTGCTGCTTACTGTATTAAACTATTCCAGTGAATCCAGCATTTCCTCAATAAACTCTCTCCATGTCCACTTTCATTTCCCATTTCCTGGACTCCTTTATTCTCTGGTTGTATCTTATTGCAGAGGAAAAACTGAGAAAATGCTGCTTACGAGAGTTTCAGAATGAAGCTGTTGCTTTGATTTAGAAGATGGCAGTAACTAATGGGCCTGATTTGCAGAAATGCATCGTCTGCACCAACAGTGAGAGTTTTCTCAGAAAAGGAGTTTTCTAATTTACACAAAGTACTCATGTTATCAAAATTACTCTGCTGAACCAAGCTGATTCAGTGAGTGGAGCTCATTTACTTTTACATTATTTACTCTTCAAATTGAGCCACTTATTTAGGCTGCAATCATACTTGGGAGTAAGTCCTATTGAACTCAGTGGGATTTACTTCCAAGTAGACATTCATAGGCTGTTAAACGTATGCTGTTAAATGCTTAAATGACAGCCACAGGGAGCTCCAACATGTATTCAGCTCACCTCCAGACTCAGTATTTTGCGGTACAGATTCAAGTGCATACCAGTGATGTAGGTTTGAGCAACTGAAGTGGACTGGTGCAGGGGTCACCAGTAATGCAGGGATCACCAAACTTTTTGGACTAGTGGGCATATTTCAAATTTTGAGGGAGTGTTAGGGATGTCAGTCACAAAATGGCTGTCATGGAGGATGCGTAGCATAACACAAAGCTAGAGAGACAACCACCAGGGGCAGACTTTGGTAATATGGCGCCCTGAGTGAAGGCAAAATTTGGTTCCCCCCCATATTAATTATTTTCACAATAATTGAATAGGTACCCATATAAATTGGGATGTGGGTGGCGCTGTGGGTTAAACCACAGAGCCTAGGACTTGCCTATCAGAAGATCAGCGGTTTGAATCCCCGCGACTGGGTGAGCTCCCGTTTCTTGGTCCCAGCTCCTGCCAGCCTAGCAGTTTGAAAGCATGTCAAAGTGCAAGTAGATAAATAGGTACTGCTCCGGCGGAAAGGTAAACGGCGTTTCCATGCGCTGCTCTGGTTCGCCACATGACCCGGAAGCTGTACACTAGCTCCCTCGGCCAGTAAAACTAGATGAGTGCCGCAATCCCAGAGTCGGCCATGACTGGACCTAATGGTCAGGGGTCCCTTTACTTTTTTACCCATATAAATATAGGGTTTTTTTATGTTGTTGTTGTTCTTTCATGTCCTCTCGGCTTGGTGCCTTGTACAGAGGAACTGCCTGTACCACCCAAAATCCAGCACTGAAAACTGCCCTCAACAACCTTTTGCTTACTCTGGGAAGTCAGCTATGTCCTGCTGGTCCCGATTATGCAGATCACACATATGCATAAGAATCATTCTCTCTCTATTAAAGTGCTGAGTGGTTGAACCATCAGGTGAACCACAGTCCATAGTAACCTGAACAAAACTTTTGGAACAGAAATACATCATGGAACAGAAGCCCATATATTTGAAGTTTGCCCTTGCCATCATTTAAAAAAACTGTTAAGGAATCGAAACAGAGTGATTCATCATGGTTTCTAAAAAGCAGCAGATAAAATCTCTCGGTGCTATTGCATCTGAAAATGACACAATTGTGCCACAAATCTGTGCTTTGGAGACATTTTCATTGTAACATATGACGAGGCAGCAGCACCAGTCCTAGCTGTTGGCACCCAGGTGTACCATTGCTGTTGATAAATCCTTTTGCCTCACTACCTTATCCCAGGGTCAGCTGTGATAAAACAAAAGAATCAACCCTTTGTTGGCACTTCCTGGAGCCATGGCAGTGAAAGTAAGTGCTATCTGCCAGATGGAAAGTTTCCTTGCTGCTTATCAAGTTGCAGCCATGGGATCAGATCAAAGCTTTGGAAGGAGGTGAAAGTCAGAATTGCTTATAGGAAGCAATGAAATTATACTACATACCCACACTCCTATTTTCTTTGGCCTTTAGGAGTGTAAATCCTTATAACCAGGGCAATCAGACCTACCTAAATTCTTCTGGCACTGATTACCCGGCTTCTTCTTTCTGCATCTTACATTTGGAACCTTCGCAGATTTGTTCCTGCTTATCTCAAACATCCACTTAGCTACTGTATGTGCATATCACACTTTCTAGTCTCTTCAGAAGAACAAATCCCCTCCACCTAGTGAACTAGGGATGTTCTTTACTCATTCCAATGTAGAACTGAAAGTACCAAATGTTCATGATAGGAGGCTCTAACTTTGAGATACACTGGTACCTTTCCAGGGGAGGGGACTGACCCAATTTCATCTCTCCCTATTTTTTGTATGAACAACAACAACAACAACAACAACAACGAAAATCAAGGCACACAGTCCTCTGCATTGCTTCCAAAATGACAAAAATAAATGGCTATCAGAGACCAAATAAAGCTATTGGAGGCTATTTCATGTAGAAATAGTGACTGATTGCGAAAGAGAAACCTGGCTTAATATAGAGCCGTTGCTTCTCATTTGACAGTTATAACAAAGAATTATATACTTTAGGGCCCATCCTTATGTTACCTCAGCAGCATGAATACTTCTGAAGTGTGATTGCTTCCCAATAGTATCACGATCCTAAGATCATGTGGAAGGGATTGCCATTGCCATGGAAGTATTGTAACTCCCAGGAGAACTTTGCACTCCATTTTGCAGACTTCGCACAGGAATCTGGGAAACGGTGTGTGTGTGTGTTTGTACTGCATGGGTCTTTGGTCTGATCCAGCCAGGCGCTTATGTTCTCACCATGTATTCCTGCCATGCTGAAGTAATCTAGGAGTGGGCCATTAAATACAAGAGACATAGCCTGTGTATCTTTGCACAGAGCCAGGCAACCACCCCGAATCCGCCTGTAGCCAGTACTGCAGAGATCTGTCTTTCCCATATACTAAGTCTTAATAACGAAGATAATAGTTGTATTATCTTGCATGTTATTGAAAAGGAAGAGCCCAGACTAGAATTTAATCAACAGATATAGTGGGAGCTTGACTGATTAATGAACTTGGCTGCCACTCAAGCCGCATGCAAGCACAACATGTGTGGATCTGAAATGCAGTGACTGCCAAAGTTGCAAGAAGGAGTGTTCTGCAGTGCAGCAGTCTACCTTCCCCTTTGCCAGTCACTTTCAAACCCAAGTGACTGTTGTTCCATTTAGTACGGATACATCTTATTAGTTCCTCAGCATTTTCTGTTATGCACCTAGCAGGATTTTTTTTAAAAAAAATTATTTCTCTTATGTATAATTATGCTGCTAGGAGTTTGGGGTGGGGGCAAGTAGACTGTGTGCAGAGACTCTTCTAACCCCCGGAGCAAGCAAGTGTTAAAATATAAGCTTCCTGTTGAGGTGATAGCTTAGGTGATGGGCCAATAAGGGAACCAACAAAGTAGATCTGTCTGAGATAACAGATGAGTGGAGCCCCTGCTCTCAAGTGGCTGGTGGTTAGAAAAAGAGAGTCGAGCAATGTTTGAGAGAAATACTTGATGTCTGTTTGAATCCAAGCCTGTGACTATGGGAGAAACCAGATCCTTTTGGAATGTTAATGCTCAAGTTGTGTATATGTGTAAATAAACCATAAATCATAAACACCACAGTCTCTGCTGTCCCATATTCCAAGGAAACAGGACCATGGGTAAGTGCCTGGAACCCCTGGAATCTCACACCGCTCGAAGATTGCATCAATATATTTAGTAGTGTAGGTGTTTGTGTGCTTAGCATATCTTTGATGGTTCTCTCCCTGTGCTTCCTGGCAGGGAAAAAAGCACAACATTTAAAAGTTGTTCAGGTGGGACTAATCAGGGCTGGAGTTGGGAAAAAACAGACTTATTTCATCACTCTCAACAAATCTGCCAGTGGATGCGTGCACCAAATGCAACTTTAAATATATTTTGCATGCAGCCTGAATCTAAACCGTCTCAACAACAATTCCCCCTCAAAGGTAAGAGAAAGCTTACCTGTCTGTGCCATCTTGGACAACAGGGTTCTTCTTTCCATTCATTGTATGCAGCTGTAGAAGTTTACTTTCCTTATTACAAGTCATATTTCTCATCTCATGTGTTAGAGGCACCTCTCTGGCATCTGGTCCCACTCTCCGACACCTGAGTAACCGCTGATAAGCTGTCCGAAAGTCCCTATTCAGTGCAGCATATAAAACTGGATTCAGTGCTGAGTTGACGTAACCAAGCCACATAACAATAGTCATCAGGCTTTTGTACGCTTCACCCGTCACACCCCGATATGTGAACACTGTAAAATAAGGAAACCAGCAGATAATGAAGGCTCCCATCACAGCTGCAAGAGTCACAATGGCTTTGTGTTCCTTCACAGTGGGTAATGCATTTCTGATGGTTGTGCAACTGTTGGTGTGGTTGATCCTCTTTGCTTGTTCCCTGGCTATTTTGAATATCCGGTAGTATGTGATGCACATGACTAGCAGAGGGAGGTAGAACGTAAGCAAGCCATCCACCAGAACATACCCAGCATTGACCTCCAGCTTGCACTCCTGCTTCCCATCAGTTAACTGTGTGTTCTGGACAGTGCTGCCATTGGTGTTCCAGGCCAAGTGGATCGGTAGGAACGAGACCATCAGTGACACCACCCAGATAAGGAACATAGCCACAGCCACCCGCTTAGGAGTGACCATAGTGTTGTAGCGGAGGGGTGCTGTGATAGCATAGTAGCGATCAAGGCTAATCATGAAGAGGTTGAGGATGGATGCTGTGCAAAGCATGACATCCAAGCTGATGTAGATATTGCACAAGGTGACACTGAAGATCCACTCATGGGAGTAGACCTCATAGACAGCCGAAAAGGGTAGCACCATGAGGCCCAGCAGCAAGTCTGTGAAGGCCAAGGAGACAATGAAGCAGTTTGTCAGGTTGCGGAGCCGCCGGTTGAAATAGACAGCTAGACACACCATCACATTTCCAAACACAGTCCCAATAATGAGGACTGCGAGAACAATTGCGGTTGGCACTTGTCCCCAAACACTTGTACCGTCTGTGGAATTCATGGTGGTGTAATTGGGAAGTATCATTTTGCTCCCGTACAGACTCACATGGCAGCTGCTGCTCCAGGTACTCTGGAAGAAATGGTTAGGTCTGATTCCTTGAAGAGCTTGTCCAGATGCCTTCCTTCACCGCCTTTCATAAGAGGCCCCTGCATCATGGCTCTGAAAAGATGCTAGGAATCAGACAACACCTCTGGTTGCATATTTAGAGAAAGACTGAAGTCTAAATAAATCCCCAAATCTGAGCACATTCATTCTCTGCTGGAAGGACCCTCAGATGTGCAGCTTGCAGCAGAAAGATCCAACTGAGACTCCTTGTTAGCAATGTTGTAGTGTGACAGATTTCTTGAGGACATGTCTATTAGATAGTTATTAACCATGATAGCTAAGTGGAACATCCATGTTTAGAGGCAGTAGACAGCTGGATAAAAGATTGTGGGGACATGTAACAGAATAGGGTTGTTGCCTTCATGTCCTGCTTTTGAAGACCTCATGGAACCATCTAGTTGGCTACAACTGGAAGCAGGATGCTGGATCAGATGGAAGTTTAGTTGAATCCAGAAGGGCTCTTCATACACTTTTTATGTTCTACCAAGTCAGTTTTGCCTAGTTTTGGCCTCCCCCTTTTCTTCCCTCTCTTCTTCCTCCTTTCAGACAAATCATTAGGTTGTATTAAGTTGTATGATGCATTAATCACCACATGTGGTTTTATAGGTCTGGCCAGAAAAGGGCTGGAAGAGTCCCAGTAACCTCATTATTCTTAGACTGTGTCTCCATTTACATCTCTTGAAGGTATCTATCAAAATAGAAGAGGGATGGATATGCACACTTTCCTGGTCAGAATCTGGAAGGAAGAATTGAGAGTCAGATGATATACGTAGGATATATGAAGCTGCCTTATATCAGGTCAAGATATTTGTCCATCTAGCCCAGAATGGGTGACTTTCCAGATGTTGGAAAGTCTCATCAGCCCTAGCCAGCATGGCCAATGGTCAGGGATAATGGGGGTTGTAGTCCAGCAACACCCAAAAGGTCACTGGTTCCCTACTCCTTGTCTGTGATGCATATTATCCAGAATCTCAGACAGAGAAAATGGTTTTCCCATTACCTGCTGAGTCATTTAACTGGAAATCCAGGGAGCAAATATGGGTGGGAATTTCCCATTCTATGAATATGCTCTTCCACTAACTAGTGGCCCCTCTTCCTTCAACTTATGACTTAGCTTAGGACTTTCCTTTGTAGACATGGGAAATTCTCACTGGAGACTCACTGTTATCCCTGGAAGTGCTCAGACCACATGGTTGCTGATTCATACAAAGAATGCCGCAATACAGTATTCAACACACCGTTTTTGGTTTCATCGACTTCTGCTTCACTCAGAAGAGAGCCTGATGGGGTTAATCAAGGAGTGACCAATATGTGGTCCTCCAAATATTGCTGGACTCCTACACCCATCAGCCCCAGCCAACATGCCTAATATTCATGGATTATGGGAGTTGTAGTTAAACAATATATGGAAGTTAACTACTCCTAGGCTAAAGGCTGAGATCAAAGAAATAATGGCTAGAGCTAGGAACATATTCTAGGTTATGGAACCCTTGCCCATCCACCACTCAACACCTGGAAGGATAACAATAGGAAATTAAAGCAATTGTACCCATACATATAGACAGCAAATGCATTGTAAAGCACAATGGGTAGAATCCAATGTAGCACGATGTGGGGTATGTGGGGAAAGAGGCCTTCTTGCACAACTAGACTTCTCCCCTCCAACCCCCAACACAAGACTTCCCCCCATTCCCTGCCTGCTAAACCTGTTCTGGGGGCTCCCCAGTCCTCTAGAGCAGATTGGAGGATCAGTGGGGGTACAGGGGGGGGGGGAGAGGGAAGTCCTATTGCGCAAGCAGAGTCAAGGTCACTCCAAAGTTGAGTGACTTTATCCTCAAAGTGTGTAGCCAGTGGGGCACAGTAGGTATTCCAATGTTCCAAAGGTTCCTTCAAACCATCTGAAACAACTACACCAGCTGGCTACTAGAGGATGTAATGCAAGCTGCAGAATGAGCCTGCTTTGCACCCTACACTGCTGCATGGTAGCCACAATTATGTGCTCCAACTAATGTTTGGTTGACATTAGATTGAGACTTGTACTGCTTACACTCTAGCCCTCACCTGGCTTGTTTCATAGCCTGGAGCTCCTCAGAATACCAAGAGACCACTTGAACTCCACAATGCCAAAGAGGATACTTGGAAGCAATCATACCAGCCAGTTGTTTCACCTCACCATTCCATAGCAAGACCAAGGCTTTGACAGGAATGTTTCCTTTCTCTGCTAGAACCCCCCCCCCCCGAGTATGCAGCAACACATTAGGTTCCTCCAGGTTCTGAGGGTAGGCCATCCGAACTTGACCACCACCCTTTCAGGAGGAAATTGCCACCATCCGTCCAAACTGTACCAGATAACAGTGCATTCCTCATATCACTTGGGGCAAGGACTACTTCAAGGGTGTGACCCACTTGATGTGTTTGGAGGATACTTTTGGGGACAATTCTACCACAGTTGACCTCGCTGTCCATGGTAAAGCTTGTTCTTCCACCAAGGTGGTCCTGGTCCACACCAAAACCCCTGCTGTATCTACTTAGCAATCAGACAATGCCCAATACTGCAATCAGCAGAAATACTCTCTTACCTGCCGGCAAATACCGTATTTTTTGCACCATAACACTCACTTTTTTCCTCCTAAAAAGTAAGGGGAAATGTCTGTGTGTGTTATGGAGGGAATGCCTACGGGTGGCATGCCTACGGATTTTCCTCCTCTAAAAACTACGTGTGTTATGGTCGGGTGCGTGTTATAGAGCAGAAAATATGGTACCTCACAGAACAAACTAAGTGATTCAGTCAAAAAACAGGCACACACAATCTTACTAGCTGGGAAAACAGCCGAGACAGGAGTCAGGATGGCGTGAATTGCCCCTCCCTCTCCAAAGGGGAAAGTGTGCCAGAGCTTGTTATAGCAAGGTAGGCCACACCCACAACCTAGCTGTAGCCACTAAACTATATCTACAGCATTCTGTTCAAATTAAACTGTGTCACCTATCAGCTTGTTTTTCAGGATGGGCAAAGATGCACGCCATCCAACAGCTTAACCCCATAATCCCAAAACAAATACAAACAAGATCTTTATTTTTAAGGTCAGCTCATTTCCTTCACATCTGGCATACACTGATAGAGAACTAAAACATAGTTATGAGAAGCAAGGAGAAGAGGCATGGTATTAACTGGAATCTCAGGAAGACGGTAGCTGAGATCATGCCTGATGTTAAGTTTTGTGGAAGCTAGCCAGCACCTTAGTTCACAGGACGCAACAAGCAGCGCAGCGTTGACGTGGCACAGGATGGAATAAATGGAATCTACAGAGCTTTGAAAGATCTTTTACTTCACTTGCTTGAAAGCTGGCCTTTTCAAAAGGTTTCCTCCAATTGCTTTCAGTTGCAAATGCCCTTGCAACTGAAAGTATTGTGTATTGGTATTGGTACTCAATGCATTAAAATCGTAGTTGCAGGGTTGGCCTAAGACATCTTGCTGCTTGAGTACTGTTGGAGGAAAGGGTGTGTGTGTGAGAGAGAGACAGGCTGCACCTGGTGGCGGGGTCCCAGCTGGCTGAAGGGAGGAAGAGGAAAGCGGGGAGGAGTTGAGATGGCGAGCTGCGTGCTGTTGGTGCCACGAGGAGGGCTCTCTGGTAGTTCTATCGCTTAGTTAAAGGGCTGGATGTGGGGAAGGGAGTCAGCTAGTGGGAAAGGAAAGGAGGAGGAAAGGCTCTCCCTAAGGAACTTGTGCATGAGCAGCCCATGACCTTTCGTGCTTCGGGGTCTGTTACTCAATTCATTATGGCCTTAATGCTGTTCTTTGGATCTGAGGTGACACTGGAGTAGTCCATCAAGTTGGGGGGGGGGAGAGGAGAGGAGAGGAGGTCACGGGCCTTCTTTTTTCCTGGGCGTGTGAGACCGGCCCCACTGTGCATCCCCCCCCCAGTCTTCTTCCACAGCTGCTACTCCTCTGAGGCAGAGAGGCAGTTTCTCCCAGCTTTGGTGTGGTGGTTCTGCCCCTCCTCCCTAAGCATGTGCCAAGGGTTCAAGAGTTAGGTAGGTTACTGGGAACCAGGCAGAGTGCCTGCTCGGTAGTGGCGCCTGCCCTGTGGAATGCCCTCCCATCAGATGTCAAGGAAATAAACAACTACAGTGGTACCTCGGATTACATACGCTTCAGGTTACACACTCCACTAACCCAGAAATAGTGCTTCAGATGAAGAACTTTGCTTCAGGATAAGAACAGAAATTGGGCTCCGGCCGCACGGCAATAGCAGGAAGCCCCATTAGCTAAAGTGGTACATTAGCTAAAGTGGTACCCTTATGTACAAACTTATAATTTGTAATTCATCAGTCTATGGCAACAGGAACAGGAACCTCATCCTTGCTTCTAATGATAAGTGAACTCTTAAATCAGGCGTCAGCAACCTTTTTCAGCCATGGGCCGGTCCACTGTCCCTCAGACCATGTGGTGGGCTGGACTATATTTTGAAAAATAATAATGAATGGATTCCTATGCCCCACAAATAACCCAGAGATGGACCGTTCACGGGCCGGAATTAGAAGGCAAGTGGGCCGGATCTGGCCCCCAGGCCTTAGTTTGCCTACCCATGTCTTAAATCATAATTTGAACGATCTCTGCTGTGGTACTTCCAACATCATTAACAGGTGGATTCTAGATTAGTATAAAAAAAGTAATAAATTTACTTCGTAGCAACTGATCTCCTTTCTTCCTTACTTTGAATGGTCATTGTACTATTTGTTCCTGGAACACAGGGAGCAGTTTTATACCAAGTCAGACCACTGGTCCATTTCGCTTAGTATTGTCTACACAGACTTACAGTGGCTTTCCAGTAGTAGTTGCCAGGGATTGAACCTGAAACCCTCTGAATGCAAAACAGGGCCGACCAGAAGGAATTTTGTAGAATATTTGCTAATTTGAAAAGGTATGAAGTTGAAAAAAAAAACTTGGTTCATTTTCTTTTTTAAAAGAGCAAACAAAGACTGGTGAATTCAACACTTTTCTTATAAAACAAGAGTATGTTTGAGAAACACCAATATCTCCACTACAATAAGTGAAGCCAAATCAATTTCCAGCAATGCTGGAAATAGTTCTAACAGCATCAGTGAAGTTGTGCTGTTATAGTTTGAGATAATATGAGAATGTAGGATGGATTAGTTGGGATCAGAATGAGAATTGTCACCAGCAAATGTTACATTCCCCCTAGATCTAGATATATAGATATATGAGGGGGCAGTCTTGGGATAGAAACAATCTCATTTTATTTTTTAAAAAACGAACTTCATATCTCAACAGAAATTCATAGTCCACTTATTGACTGAGACCTGCACACTGTACAAATAACCTTTCTGAACACTCTTGGCTCTCAAATACAGAAGCAATTGTTTCATAAACTCTCTGCTGCATAGATAAATGGAGCACTTTGCTCTTATTGAAAGATTCTCCTATTGCAATCGTATCCCCTTAACTGATCAAATACAATGTTCTGATGACATAAATAAATAAAAGCAAAACATTAACATGCCACTATGTGGGAAGCCACTGTTTACTTTGGTGTAGTCCTATTTAAATCACAGCACAGGTACCACTGTATACACTGGGAAGGAAGAACATCAAATACTTACTTTTATTTCAAGTATGTTTCAGATGCTGTATGGAAATGAATGTTCGGTTATAAAATTAGCAGCAAAATCTCCTTGGGGCACGGGTAGTCAAAGTGGTCCCCTCCAAAAAATTTTGAATGTTGATGACATTGAAATGAACTGAAGGGGTTCTAGCAACAAGGTTAAAAATAAGATTGGATTGATGATAGATAAATTAATTGGATATGAATTTGCTGAATTAATTTTTAAAAGGGATACAAAAAAGGGAGATGTGAGGAAGTCAGGAAAATAAGTGAATCAAAGAGGAGAAATCAAAAAGAGGGATTTTTGTGTTTTCTTTTTAGTGTGTTTTTTCTGCTTTTTTCTACTTTTTCTAAAAGCTAAATGTTTGTATTTTTTGTATTTTGTAACTTTATATTTTTGTGTATGTGTTAAAATTTAATAAAATATTATTAAAGAAAAAAACACACAAAGTGGTCCCCTCCAGAATTGGTTGGAGTCCAGCTCTCCTCCACTCCTGCTGGCATGGCCAATGGTCAAGGCTGATGCAAGCAGGAGTGCAACAACATCTGGAAGGTATCATGGAATCATAGAACTCCAGAGTTGGAAGGAACCTAAGGGTCATTTAGTTCAAACCCCTTGTGATACAGGAGTTCGATTCCTGCCGGACAGCTGCTCCCAAGTTGGCTGTTTCTGCTTTAGGGCACAATCCCTGAGATAATCTGCCAACTCAAAGGACACACCAGCAGAATATTCCAGGGTTGGGGCTGTTCTGCTGGTGAAGATATGTAGGCAGAACATCCATAATGGGATGCAGATGGCACAAGAGAAGACCACACTTATGCCATAACCTGTACTGTCCAGGCTGTGGTCACATTCCTGTTAATGGTCCCCTTTCTACCAACTCCAGTCCTGACAGAAAAAGTGACTTCAATTGGTAAACAAAATATTGCATTCTGTTATAAAATACTGAAGTCCGTATTTGTACTGCACGGTTGAGACAGCTTTTTATAGTAGATACTTTTTTTTGCATTTCTATGTAATTCAAAACATTTAAGAAATAAAGGTTAAACAAAAATGGGTGGAATAGTCAAGATCGAAGCTCTCACCTTTCTGTCCCTAAGACCCTCCTGTTTTCTGCTCCTGAACCTCTGGGCTGAAAGGTGGAGAAAGGGTTGTGGGAAAGAAAGCCATACTCTCTTTTGAGCATTTTCTTCTTAGAGTGTTCTGCTAAGTATTTATTCGCCTTGTTTCCTAGGGGCCTCAATAATCCTTGCATTTCCTGAAAATGACCAGAAGCTCTGGGAATTCAAGATTAGCATCATGAAGTCAATGGAATGGGGCTGAATGATGTAAAAAAGAAAAGAAAAAAAGAACAGGAATAGTGAGCTGATGTAAGCAAAAAAATCTCTCTGATAATCCAGGTATGTGAAGAGAAAGGAAAATGCTGACTTGCCCAGAGACACTGTGCAGTGCGGAAAGTCAGGGCAAAGGGAAAGAACACAGAAGCTCACTAAAAACAGGTGTTTTAATGTTTCATAATAATGGAAGGAATAAGGGAAGGAATCACAGTGCTGTTTCCAAGCGGCCAGAGGCACTTTCCCTGCAAAAATGGACATCAGATGGCCATGCTGTCTTCCTGATTCCACTGTTTATGATTTTCATCTTCAATATTAAGCCATTTAGAGCAAGGATAAGAGCTTGCCTTCCTGTCATCTGAGGGCCTGAAGCTCAGAAAGCCCAATCAATGTGCCCTGGTTACATTGTTACTCAGTTAAATAGAAATGCACTCAGCGCATACTCAGGGATACTCTCCTCAGCTGCCAAAGAGTAAAACACACACACAACTATGTCAGCTAATGCATGGTAATGGGAGATGGAAGATTTTTTTTCAAAAACACCTCTCATCCTCTGAAATCAAAGTGGAAAAGTCTGGGCAGGGCCCAGACTCACCAGTTCTACTGAAGAGGCTCCTCATGAGGCTGGAGGAACATCATCCGGCTTTGAGGCGTGAATGCCGCTCCCTGCAAGGCCTTTTCCAACTGGCCTAGGGGGGCGAGGTCCACCCAGCCCTACTACGTTAAATATGTATTCTGTAGTTGACCTCCTTTGTAATGTTCTATTTTGAAATCTTTAAGATTAAAATATTATGTTGCTTTGACTGTATACTCTATATTTGACTTACTTCACATTGTTTTATTGATTTAATATGCTGTAAACCACTTTGAGATTTTTTTAAAAAATATAAAGCGGTATAGAAAATAAATAAATAATAAATAAAAGTTTTCTTCAGTGCTTACTTAACAGAGGTGCTCAGGGTCAAATTGGACATGATATTTGTCACACACTCAACATTTGTCAAATACAGCCTTGTGCATTTGATTTCTTCCCTGTTCCTTCTGCCCTTCCTCTTGGGGAGTTTCTCATCAGAGACAGATAAACTCCCCAAGAGGAAGGACAGAAGGAACAGGGAAGGGTGTACTAATGGTTATACATAGTGTGTGAAAGAATGGCAAAGGGGCCATATTGAACAGGGGGCTGGCCTTGGTGGCCTGAGCAGTGGAATGCTTTGAGCAGACTTGAAAGCATGGATGCCCCCTGAGTCTCAGGGCTCCAGGGGGTTCCTTTAATCTCAGGGACTTCAATGGCCAAGAGCAGAAAGCCTGAGATTATTTTCCCCCTGAAAGCGCTCATGATCAAAGTTGTAGGATAATCAGAAATGCTGGGAAAGCGTATGGGCTGCTGTTGTTCTCTTCTCCCATCACAGATATGGGCATTTCATATTGAAAGGTTATGCTCCATACGATTTCCGAAAGGGCAAAAACAAAGCTTTCATGAAATACAATGTTTACACTGTTGAGTCTGTGGAAATCGCTATTGGGGACTGATAGTTTCAGGCCAAGAAGATCTTACTCAGGGAGGAGCAATGTCTCAGTTCCGGAACACCTACCTCGTATGAACAAAGCCCTACTCTCAGTGCTCAGAGATATCTCCTGCAAAAGGATCTTTATTAAAAAGCAGGTTAAGACCTTCACCTGTGAGGTTTGAGAGGTGCACAAATTCAAGGTTGACAATATAGGGCTAGAGATAACCTTGGTGTGAATCAGCATAAAACAATTCACAACTTCCCTATTCTCTGGAAGTCCAGAAGTATTTCTGTGCATAAGTCCTGTGTATTTAATCTGAGCTTAAGCATCCATAGTAGAAAGAATCAAGCCTTTATTTATCTGTTGTGTCATTTTCATCCATAAGTAAACACGGTAGCGGGGAGGGGGAGAGAAGGCGATATTTGAGTAAGAGCACTCACTACTGTTTTGCCTGCTGCTGGCCAATATTGCACATCCTAGACAAAGATCCGGTTCGCACATAACGCTAAGACAAACCATGGCTTAAGTGTGCAGGTTCCCAGAGAGAAGATCACAGCCTCTTTGCTCCTTCTCTGGTCCTGCTGCTGCTGCTCTGATGTTAGGTAAAATGTGGTTTGGCTTTGTGTGTTAATTGAACCGGGCCTTGTGATTTACTTTACTTCAAACAAAGAAAGGTTTGTTCTTTGCTCATGGTTTGTATGGCGGAGAAAAACCACGAGTCTGAGTTTGAACTACATGCTCAGCCAAACCATGGCATAACCAAACAGCTGTAATCTGTAGACCTACATTGGCTCCCAGTATGTTTCTGGGCACAATTCAAAGTGTTGGTGTTGACCTATAAAGCCCTAAATGGCCTCGGTCCTGTATACCCGAAGGAGCATCTCCACCCCCCATTGATCTGCCCAGACAGTGAGGTCCAGCACCGAGGGCCTTCTGGTGGTTCCTTCACTGCTAGAAGCGAAGAGGGCCTTCTCGGTAGTGGCACCCTCCCTGTGAAACCCCTCCCATCAGTGGTCAAAGAAATAAACAACTATCGGACTTTTAGAAGACATCTGAAGGCAGCCCTGTTTAGGGAAGTTTTTAATGTTTTAAGTTTTATTCTGTTTTTAGTGTTCTGTTGGAAGCCGCCCAGATTGGCTGGGGAAACCCAGCCAGATGAGCGGGGTATAAGCAAACAAACAAACAAACAAACAAACAAACAAACAAACAAACTCTTCTTTAGGATCCTACAGACTTAAGGAGTCATACTAAGCTGTGATTTGAATGAGCATTACATGAAAACTGAGCCAATGTTTCCATAGCACAGAGAACATTTGTATGCCAGCTGTGCATGATTGCCTTCTTAGATCCCGCCATGAGTAGAGATAAAGTTTTTAAAGGAATTCATAGTTCAGGTTGTCAGGATGCAAAGTACGATTCAAATCCAGTGAGGAGTTGACTTGCATACATAGTAAAAGTTAACACAAGCCAACCATTTTAATGAGGCAGAAATTTTGAACTGAGCGTATCCAGGATGTACTGGGATCTTGGTATAGCAATTATGTGCTGGTTTTCCTAACTTTGCATCTTAAGCAACGTTTACAGTTCATTGTCAATCTAGTGTTGGAATCTTTGCAAGCAAAACACAGGCTGAGCTGCAGGCTGCTTCTCCATAGCCTCAAGTTAAGTCGGATGTATTTAATCTAGTATATCTCTGAAATGCAGTAACGGTTGTATGAATTAGCCCTAACTATGCATCATATAACTGACTTGCAAAAATACTTCTGCCATATTCTGCACATGGCAGTCTTTCATCGGACTGCCATCTTGTTACATGGTTGCTGAATATAACATTGTATTTATTTACTTAGGTTATTTTTAGATCCCCATATTAACCAAGTTTCTCAGGGAGGTTAACAATGTCGATGTAACGGGCATGGAATTTGTCCCACGTACTTCACATGTTGACATGGTTACAATTCTAACTGTGAATGTGCTCTTAAAGAGGGCAGTGGTGTATTTTCAAAATGACTTGCCTTCCGCTGTCAGATATCAAAACAAGTTGAGGTAACACCTTAGCAAAATGAATCCGTCTTGTGCCTTGTTTTGCTCCCGAGAGAATGAGAACTTACTCTTACTTCTAAGTGGCTGAGGTGTGTGTGAGGTGCAATAAGGCTTCTGTTTACACCCACACAGAGGTGTTGACATCACAGTGGTGACAGTGAAGAAACAAGTTACAACTGCCAGACAGGAAACTGTGTGTGCAAAGATGAGGCTAAAACTTCTTGATATAATCTCTTCTTAAACCAGGGGGCTTAAAATGCATACCCTCCAACATTTCTCCAATGAAAATAGGGACGTTCTTAATAATAATAATAATAATAATAATAATAATAATAATAATAATAATAATAATTTTATTTGTAAAAGAAAACACCGTCTGACAGGGTTGCCCCAGCCACTCTGGACAGCCTTGGACATATATATAAAAACATAACAAAACATTAAACATTAAAAAACTTCCCTAGACAGGGCTGCCTTCAGATGTCTTCTAAAGGTTGTATAGCTACTTATCTCCTTAGCTTGTGGGTTGCATAACTCCATACCCTTCAACATTTATCTGATGAAAATAGGGATGTCCTAAGGAAAAGTAGGACCTGCTGCAATCAAATCAGAAAACAGGATGGCTTCTGTAGATCCACAACTGGAAAACAGGGACACTTGGAGGGTCTGAAAATGCAGCACCTTGACTCAACCAGCGCCCTCCAGTTTCCTAAAGCAGACCTTTCCCAGTAGTAATGTGTTCATGCCCATGCTGGTCTAGTCAACCATAGCATCTTTTATGGCATTTGCAGCCAAAGAAAACCAAACTTTCCAACAGACATCTGTATTCCTCAGCTCCGTACCCCTGGGCATTTGGGACTACATTTCCTATCAACATTGGTCAGTGGTCATGCTGGCTGGGGCGGATGGGAGTTGTAGTTCAGATCACTTGGAAAGACAGTACGGAGCTGGCAGACCGTAACAGAGATAAACTCTACTTTGAGGAGAGCAACATCAGGAAAATGAGAGGGACAGAGATACATGATTACCCATTCCAAAGAAGGTAGAAGGAGTAGGAGTCTCTCTCAGGTGTTTGTAGCAACCCCCAAGCCCTGTTAGAACTAAGGATCCTTGGAGTGGTTTGGTACAAATTCTTGGGGATCAATCCCTCTGGTTCTCTGATAACAAGAGGACTCTTGTCCAGAGTCATAGCAGGCCTGCTTGCACCCAGGGCAAGGCAAGTATTGCACACCCTCTGCAGCAATCAGGTTTCCTTCATAGCTGATTCCCCACATTTAAAATTGCCTTTCTGTTTTTAGAAAGCTGCACATCTTATTCAGCAATGTTAAGTCATGAAAGAACTGAAGAAACACACACACACACACTTGCTATGCCCTGTGCCAACTGAGCCAACGAGACCCGAAGCAGCAGCAGCAGCAGCAGGACCTGGGAGGAGCACATAAAGGGCAGCTGTGCAGCCCTGGCCGGCAGCTGCAGGTAGGAGCAGCCTGAGAGGGGCGCAGCTCCCAAAGAGGGTACCTGCAACTCACCTTCCCTTGCAGCTCTTGCGTCTGGGTTGTTTTCCTTGGACATGCATACATGGCCATTTTAGGCAAACAAGGGTTGTTGGTTGGGTCATCAACCTCCAATGTTTGGAGATCAGGAAGCATCCCTTGCCCTTGAAATTTTTTGCACACCCCCCACCCCACCACTATGCCACTGCCCTTGTCCTCCACAAACAACCAGAGAGAAGACTCTGATGGGAAACCAAAGTTAGGCAAGCCTTCATAGGTTCCTCTGACCCCTGCACAGTGCAGTTCCCAAGCAGGCATTCATCTCTCTCCACCCTGTAGAATATGTCAAATTGCTGTTGGTGTAGGCTGTGCCTTATCTGCATTGCCTGTATTATTTTAGCTGTATGCACTTTCCACATCTATTAACTATTTCTATCTTGCCATGAGTGCAAACTTGTGCTTCTCACCTTAGAATGGAGGCTGCGCCCTAGTGCTGATTTCTCCCTTGATATCAGCGCAGAGGTGACACAACATGGCTCTAGGGAAATGAGTTTGCAAATTATGTGTCTGTAGGTGACATACATAGATACCCATGTATGTGTGCTCATTAATGCACCATTTTGCAAATGGAGCAGGCAATATCTAGCTGACCCACAAAGGATTTTATGCACAGACACAGTTAAAAATCGACACCTTGCTAAGCTTCCATGGTTCTTGGTTGCTAATGGATATAAGAGCATTGCATTCCTGATGTACTTGAACATCTGAAGAGTAACTGATTTGACCTTCTCTCTAAACCAGGAGTCAGCAAACTTTTTCAGCAGGGGGCCGGTCCACTGTCCCTCAGACCTTGTGGGGGCCCAGACTACATTTTGAAAATAAAAATAAACAAATTCCTATGCCCCACAAATAACCCAGAGATGCATTTTAAATAAAAGCACACATTCTACTCATGTAAAAACACTAGGCAGGCCCCACAAATAACCAAGAGATGCATTTTAATTAAAAGGACACATTCTACCCATGTAAAAACACGCTGATTCCCGGACTGTCCGTGGGCCGGATTTAGAAGGCAATTGGGCCAGATCCGGCCCGCGGACCTTAGTTTGCCTACCCATGCTCTAAGTGTTTGCTTTGGACTCATATGGACCTTTTCAGAAAACACCTGTAGCTGTGGATTTAATATGTTCCACCACTGCAATCTTTTTATTGGAAACATTTTTATATCACCCTTTAATTCAAAATCCAGGATAGTTTATAAAGCTCATAAAAACACAGTTTTGTTTTTTTAAAAAATGCAGTGTTGGATGGGGTCCTTTGGCTTATTTGTCTTTCTCTATAGCTTGATCAATGCCAATATCTATTGAGCATTGGATTTTCCCTCCTTCCTACTCTTCTTTCCTCCCTTCTTTCCCTCTCTTCTTCCTACTGCTCGTTTCTTCAACTTCCAAACAGGTAGCTTTGTGAATCAGTATGATTCAACATTGGGGCAGTCAACAGGAACTGCCAGCAAATTGCATTGGGCAGCCACAGCTCAGCACTCTCAGCTGAAATATATTTTCATTGTGGTTTAGACATCACTCTTTACTAGCACACATCCTTCACACCCAGCCCATGATGTCTGGGGCGTCACATTTGCCTTTCCCTCAATCATCATCATCCCACATTGCCAGAATAAATAGCTTCCACCATGGCACCTTGGGTTCCATATGGAATTAGAGCATGAAACATTAGAGAAAGTGAGTGGGGATGCTTAATATTTTTTCTCTTGCTATAGGAACAGCAGGGAAGCATAAAATGAGAAGGAAATAAACCAGCATTTTATGAAGAGCATGCTTAAGGGTCCATTATCATGTAACTGGAACTATAATGGCCCCTGATTAAAAAGACTGAGCATAACATATTTCGTTAAATTTGTTCCCATCTTAACAAAGCTATCCCTTCCTTAATTTGGTGTTGATCTGCTCACACCTTCCAGCCCCCTCAACTCTTAAAACTTATATGGAGATATTCAGAATGAGATAGTGTACATTAAGAAAAAATTCTAGTGTACATTAGTGTACATTAAGAAAAAGTCCTCATGGTTCTAGAGGAAAACTTACAAATGTTTCTTTTGTGTGCTGCGATTCAGTTCCAAAATGTTGACTGTTGTTTGCAATAAACATGTGTTCTATGGTCATAAGGTTGCCACAAATTTCTGCTGGACTGCCCCATATTGCACTATCTCTTACTTTCAAGGCACTTTCTAATTTTCCCTTTCCCTTCCTGCTGCTTCAGAACAGTGGTTCTGGAAGGTGCAGATCCAGCCAAGTGGACAAGCCATGCCGTGTTGCGAAGAGTGCTGTGCTTGTGGTTAAAGTAAACGATAGCAGCAAATTCTCCTAACTTGCATGGCCTCAGAGTGCATCAATTCCTAGAAGTCAGCACAAGTGCTTACTAAAATCCCACCACAAGATCCTATGGTAGTTTCCAATGCGCCTCTTAGAAATCAGAGGGAGCACTATGAAATTGCCACACACACCTGCAGATGTACCACAGAAACCTTTCTGAAGAATATCAGCGGATGAGTGTTTCTCAAAGCAACCTTGACTGTGTGAGAAAGATGCTTTCTTTCTTTTTCTTTTTTAGAAGTAATTTTGTTGTGTTTTCCCCAGTGTACCTGAAACACAATGTCCAGTGAAATACACATGCATTACTGAATAAAGATAAATAGAAACTATGCGTTCAACAGCTGAGGCACCCCTGCTTATGCTGAATAGAGGGCAATTCCCATGAAACAAAGGTAGACAGTATTACTACAAATAAAATCCATCACAAAATCCACAAGGAAGCATAAACCCTGGTGAAAGAGGCTTTCAAAGCAATGCATGCACTGCTTATTTTATAATAAATTGGCAGGTGTGAGCCTGCCCCTCCACTCTTTCCATTTGCGCAGCTAGCTTCTGAGGGAGACAGTCCCCTCTGCAACTTTTTCCTCTTAAATACTCTGACAACTGCATTGTCAAGAGAACAGGTGAGATGTAGCCCCATTATAGTTAAGAAAAGGGTCTGCAGCAATACATACCCAAACACACATCCAGTGTGCTCCCATGGTGATTGGGCACACACAAGATGTCAAAGAAATGGGTCCTTATTTTTCTTGTTCCCCACTCAATAAATAAAAAGTCACAAGGAAGGCAGTATCCAGGAAGAGAAGGAATCATAGTGTTACCTGCAAGGAGAAGTGAGCAAAAAAGAGGCAAGAGACGGCGATCAGCTGGAGTATCTCTCCTCTGCTCTTAAGTTTTGTCTCTCCGTTAGCCTGCCGCTGAATTTCTAAGAGCACAGAAGCCAGTGCTCCAGGGCTGTTACAGTGTGCGGTAGCTCCCTCCCCTTTCCTCTCCCCTCCCACTTCCCCACACATATTGAAACAGCTAGTGGGTTGCCTGATTGTAGTTTGAGTCAGAGAAACAGTGGGCCAGATTAGAATGACCACAAGCTGCAGTATAGCCCAGCAAAGCCTCCAATCGTCACAGAGAGTGAGAGCACACTATGCCCCGGGGTGCAGTGCACACAGGCAGCAAAGCATGCCTGAAGTTGTGACCCGCAGCAACACGAAAGCCGCTTTCTGCAGAGCCTGGCATGATGCGTGCAGCTGGGGGAGACCACCCAGTTCACCCCCCTGTCGAAAGCAGCCTTCCCAGATGTTTTGGATCACAACCAAAAAGAATTACATTTTAAAAGCCAGTTATTTATACCCACAATTCAATGTAAGGTAATGAAGTATGAGTTTTGTGGTTTGAAAACTGCTGCTGCTCTCTCTCTCACTGGGTGTTTGTAAAATGACCAAGCATTCAGAAAAAATGTGAGGTCACTCAAAAACTAGACCTGTTGCAGTGAAGTTAAGACTTGGGAGGCAAGAAAAACATGCTGCTCAGGAGGTGTTGGGGCTGACCGAGGGCAGAATGAGGTCAGCAGGACAGAGTCTCATTTATCCCAATAGACCAACATCCACTGTTTCTGGCCCTACCCAAAAACATCAGAGTGAGTGCTAGGAACACCACTTCCTTCTGTTGTACTGATGTAGCTTCATGACAATGTTCTGGGCAGCTGCAAGAAAAGTAATGGAGAGTATAGGATATCTTAAAATAGCAGTTCCGTATATGCTTGGAACTCAAAATATTTCTGCTTGGTTTTCTAAAACATGTTATTCCAGGAAATGCTGAAGAAATAGTGTTTCATCTAATAGCTGCTGCAAAGAATATAATAGCTACAATTGGGGGCAGGAAGCATTTCTCCGACTATATCTGAATAGATTGAGAAAATTTGGTCCATAGTAACAATGATTACAAAATTTCTCCCCCATTGTATGTACAGTGGTACCTCAGGTTAAGAACTTAATTCATTCCGGAGGTCCATTCTTAACCTGAAACTGTTCTTAACCTGAGGTACCACTTTACCTAATGGGGCCTCCCACTGCTGCCACGTGATTTCTGTTCTCATCCTGAAGCAAAGTTCTTAGCCCAAGGTACTATTTCTGGGTTAGCGGAGTGTGTAACCTGAAACGTCTGTAACCTGAAGCGTCTGTCACCCGAGGTACCACTGTACTACAGAAACAGAATAAACATACAAAAAAGCATGTGCAACCCTCAACACATATCAGCAAATGAGCACAACTGCTTGGCCTTTGAGTAGAAATGTCTCTCAATCTGAGGGGAACAGCACCCAGAGTTGCATCATGAGGCAGAGGGAGGCAGCCACATCAGGCAGTAGATGCTGGTCAAGATCACCATGAAGGCTATATATATATATATATTCAACTGAACACAGCATTAAGACATTCCCGTAATAAAGACTTACTGTTGCTACCAGCCTGGACTGCCTGCCTGTCGAACCTAATTGCCCTTTCATTACACATCACCAGTCGTGCTCCCTGACAATGTGCGGAAGCAGGGATCTTTGTGCTAAGAGAAATGTCATTATGACAACATGGTTCTTCTTTGTTGATCCTGCTATATTTCTCAGAATGCACAGATCTTTACCCTAAATGTAGCCAGGGCCAGTATATTGAAACAGGAAGCATTTCCTTTTTCCTCTCTTTTATGGCTATGCCATAAAACTGTAATACAGAACCACCATGCATGCGAAACATTTTCCCGCCTGGTATCTTTAGGGTTCATGTGCAAACAATAGTGACAATGAAATTCCCTGCTTAAAAAACAACAACAATGAAATGAAATATAAGATACCATTCTCCTGTCAACATCAAATAAGAGTATCAGAAAGTACAGAGCTGTTTTATCATCTTCATACATTGTCACTATTAACTGGGTCAGATGCGTATTTGTCAAGCTCTGATAAGACATCTAATCTAAATTTAATCTCCTCTCTCTCTCTCTGGAACTTGTGCAAAGGAGGGCAACCAAGACGATCAAGGGTCTGGAAACTAAGCCTTATGAGGGTGAAGGAGCTGGGTATGTTTAGCCTGGAAAAGAAGAGACTGAGAGGAGATATGATTGTTGTTGTTTAGTCGTTTAGTCATGTCCTACTCTTTGTGACCCCATGGACCAGAGCACGCCAGGCACTCCTGTCCATAGCTGTCAACGTTTCCCTTTTTAAAAGGGAAATTTCCTTATTCTGAATAGGATTCCTTGCAAGAAAAGGGAAAAGTTGACAGCTATGCTCCTGTCTCCCACTGCCTCCTGCAGTTTGGTCAAACTCATGTTGGTAGCTTCAAGAACACTGTCCAACCATCTCGTTCTCTGTCGTCCCCTTCTCCTTGTGCCCTCCATCTTTCCCAACATCAGGGTCTTTTCCAGGAAGTCTTCTCTCATGAGGTGGCCAAATTATTGGAGCCTCAGCTTCAGGATCTGTCCTTCCAGTGAGCACTCAGGCCTGATTTCCTTAAGAATGGAGATGTTTGATCTTCTTGCAGCCCATGGGGCTCTCAAGAGTCTCCTCCAGCACCATAATTCAAAAACATCAATTCTTTGGTGATCAGCCTTCTTTATGGTCCAGCTCTCACTTCCATACATCACTACTGGGAAAACCATAAGGCAGTGATCCATGAAGGAGGGAGATGTGATAGCCATCTTCAAATGTCTCAAGGGCTGTCACATGGAGGAGGGAGCAAGCTTGTTTTCTCCTGCTCTGGAGGGTAGGACTTGAACCAATGGCTTCAAGTTACAAGAAAGGAGACTCTAACTAAAACATTCAGAAAACTTTCTGACAGTAAGAGGTGTTTGGCAGTGGAACAGACTCCCATGAGAGGTGGTGGACTCTCTTTCCTTGGAGGTTTTTAAGAGGTCTGTTGTGGATGCTTTAGCTTCCTGTATTGCGGGGAGTTGGGTGAGATGACCCTTGGCTGCTTTCCAACTCTATGATTCTCTCGCAAATGGTTAGTTGTTTTTCACTGCTAAATACCAAAAGATTTCTTCCTGTGGTCCCATTTATTAGTATTTTTTTTTAAAAGATGGAAATGTGTTCACAGTAAATGCTCGTAAAACACAGCACTTTACACATGCCACATTTTCCCATGTATAAGACTAGTCCCCCCCCCTAAAAAAATGTCAAAAATTAGGGGGCGTCTTATACATGGATACATCTCCCCCCATTTTCTTAACTCTGAGTCCCCCAAAATAGGGGTGTCTTATACATGGGGGCATCTTATAGATGGAAAAATATGGTATATCCAACCAAGATTTTACAGAATCTTGTCTTTGCTAGATAAGCAGTTTCTGCTTCCTTATTCCCGTGGTGAAGGCTTCTCTTCACAGAGTCAAAGCCCATATCCTAACTGACCGCAATCGCTCTCCGTTCTTACTTATCTCTGGCATCTGATCTAAAAGGGTATGCTGTCTATAGATCTGGAGCTTCTCTTTAGCTATTGTGGTCAACAGTTGTTGACAGACCCATCCTACATTGATTTGCTTAGCGCTTTCTTAAAGTTATCTAAACCAGAAGCCATAGCTGCATCCTGAGATAGTGAAAATAATCCATTTAATGTATTATTTTTTTAAAAAAAATACTTATACACCGCCCTATCACAAAATATGTCAGTGTGGTTTACAACAGTAAAAACAAGAAGAAACCATACAATAAAAGCATTAAAAGTTTTTTAATAAGTTAAGAACAAAAAAGTTTTTTAAAAGGATCGGGCACCCATTGTGGGGGATGTACTCCCTGCAAAGGCCTGGCGGCAGAGAAAAAAATTCAGCAGGCGTTTAATAGCTGGCACAGAAGTTAATTACACGTTGTGCAAACCCCCCCCCCAAAAAACCTTTCCTTTATCCTTCCTGAATCTGCTATGTTGCCATTCATTAGATGAACTGTTAATCTAAATCTAAAAAGGCCCAACTGCCTTTCCTTGTGGAAAATGTGCTCCATTCTCATCTTGGTTTTCCCTTTCCCCTGTCTTTTCCACCTCTTTGATTTCTAGTACTTTCTGAGATAGGGTGACCAGCTGGGACAGTGGAGACTTTTGCAGCAATTGACCTTTAATGCGAGCTCTGCTGGGTTTGACCTTCAGTGTAAGCTCCTGCTGTGTTTGCTCGTTTGCCAGCCATGCGAGCTGGTTAGGTTTCATGCAAGTGCTAATGATACTAAAACCACAAACTTAACAGTGTTTCAGAACCCAGGCCATTATACGAATGGCATTTGTCTGATCTGATGTGCTGAAATATGCATTCCCTTGAACTCTGATAAAGGCAGCTATTAATGGCTATGTTTTTTTATCCTGTCTTCCTACCTATATGGCTCATTATTACTTAATTGCAAATAGATATATGGGGTGTGTGTGTGTGTAAGGTAGTAATTTTGAATGGTGCTACATAGAAAAATAAATTTTAAAGGAATGCTTCTCTGAGCATCTCTCAGAGGTACTTGAGGTAATCCTATCAATAAATAGCTCATTAAACTGTACAATCGATGTCCGTGCCCTGAGGCAAGAAGGATCAAGAACAGACTGAGGGGGAGGGAAGTTAAAACAAAAAAACAAAAAAGAAGATATTGTGGAGCTCCAAAAGGACCTCGCTGTACTGAGTTAATGGGCTGTAAAATGGCAAACGCAATTCACTGTAAACAAGTGATGGAAGATGGGTCAAAAAAATCTCAGTTTCACATACAGAATTGCAGGGTATGAAACAACAGGGAGGAATGAGACCTTGAGGTCAGAATGGACAACTTAATGAAGAGGTGTGTGGCAGCTATGAAAAAGACAGAGATGGAAAGAAGATAAAGTCCCAACTAGAGAAGAATGGCAGATCCAGTTGGATTATGCTGAAATGACTAACATGACCGGAAGAATCAGAAATCAGGAAGACCAAAATTTTAATAAGGAATGGGAATTTTTAAAATAATTTGCTGAGAAAGGTTCCCCAGACAATCCATTGCCTAGTGATTTCTAACTTGCTTTCCCGGCTTTTCTTTTCACATCTGCTGCACACACTTGAGCCCTATCAATTCAGATATAACAGTTTGTTATTTGTTATTTCCTTTGCTGTTAATGTTTGCGGACTCAGAGGGAATATTAAGATACATATCGACTGACGTAAGGTGACAAAATTAGCCACTTCCTCAGAATTAGCGGGCAACCCACAGTCTGTGCCATGCATGAAGCATGATGTTTACATTGCTGGGATGGCACTGCTGTCTTCCACCCTTCTAGCTTCTGTCAGCATCGCCCTTGAGCCAGTGTACCAACTGGACTCATGCACTACAGCTAGGGCTAGGCGAGCTGGATAGCACTGCCAGAGACCTCCTTTTTTCACAGGAAATGGTCACAGTGCTGTGGACTCACAGCTTGGAGCTGAGAGCACCGGATTCACTGTCTCAATAATGCAGTCATTGCGCAGCAGCGTTTTGCAGAGTCTTGCAGAGTATAAACCACTCGGAGAGCAGCTCTGTAAAGTATCTTCTTTTATTCTATAACTACAGCTATAATACAAACTATATACAGAGCTAAATATTCTGAGCATACATCAATGCTACTCTGAGTGCCTGCAGCCGCCTTTGTTATATGAATTGCCTCCCTCATGGAGGGAGAGCACAGTTTCAGGTTGGCTAATTGCCACCTTACCCTTCCAGCTCTGAAATGCTGACCCTCCAAAACAAAGCAGCAAAGTTTGACAGAGAGGCAATTGGAAAGAAAGGGGACTTTCATATGACCTTTCTTAGGCCCACCTGGGGCTGCCTTTGCAAACTGTCCAGCATTTTGCACACTGGATTTTTGGAAGAGTAGATATCAGCCTACCTGTTATCTCTTATCCCCAAATCGTCATCTTGCATGGAGAAGGCAGCTTGCATTTTGCAGGTAAGAAAAGGCACCTCCTTAATCTGTACCAAGTGTGCAAATGAATACAGAAGCACACAGAGACCAACAGTGGACTGCTTCCAATGTTATGGGGGTGGGCTGCAGGGGGGAGAAAGGAACATTTCATTGCACAAGTGGACATCTGCTGCAGTGGTAGAATGGCAGTGTTGGATGCGACCATATTTCTAGTGTTCACCTGTTGCCACTCAAAACATCAGAGTCTTGTGGAACCGCAAAGATTAAGAAATATTAGTTTTCAAGGTGCCACCTATACAGTGGTACCTCGGGTTACATACGCTTCAGGATACACACTCCGCTAACCTAGAAATAGTCCTTCAGGTTAAGAACTTTGCTTCAGGATAAGAACAGAAATTGTGCTCTGGCGGCACGGCGGCAGCAGGAGGCCCTATTAGCTAAAGTGGTGCTTTAGGTTAAGAACAGTTTCAGGTTAAGTACGGACCTCCGGAATGAATTAAGTACTTAACCTGAGGTACAACTGTATAAGCAATTAACTTCCTTCATTAGCTCCCAGGGACTGAACAACGAATCAGCAAAAACGTTGTGCTGAACGAACCTATCCTATGTAGTTTGAATTAAAAAGCTGCCCCCACCCCAAGAAGACCCTTATTTCTTGTAAAAGCAAGGAGTAAGGGTCAGTCAGTAAAGGGTTTGGATAGCAACATTTACTTGAGAACAGGTGAAAACATGAGCTCTGTCCCATGAGTAGACTGTGATGAGGCTATGAGTTGGTTGATTGTTTATTTATTTAAAATGCTACTCTATGCCCCAGCTCTCTCAGTCATAATTCCACAGGGGCATTCAATATAATATATGCATGTGTGTGTGTGAAATAAAAAAAATCACACACATACACACACTCTCACACAAACTGCCAAAACAGGGCCAAGCAAATTTAGAAGGAAAAAAAATCAGTTTTAACATCAACTTCCAAACAGTTTTTAGAAAGAGTGCCAGTAAATCTGATCATGGAGTAGAAAACCTCAGCAAAAAACTACAAGCAGGGCTGCCTTCAGTGGGAAGAGAATTCCCACAAAGGAGCTAAGTGAGTCTGTCCCTTGTTTGTTGCTTTTGTCTTTTATAAGCAGGGATGGGCAAATTTCACTTCCTCTCAGTTTTCTATATTTTCGCGTCAGTCAGTTGTATTTTTTTAAATGTAAAAACAGTCACCAAGACAATTTGCCTTCTCCTAATATACACATGTTTGCAAAGAATTTCCCCACAATATAATGCATTTCGGTATATTATTTCCACTAATATATGCACTGAGATGCACACTTTCTCCTGAGATATGCATTTTTGTACACATTACGTGGCTGGAGAAGAACATTGCAAAATTCAGAGAAGTGCGAATTTCAACTGAAGACTCCATTTTAATCCTTTGGAAAGGACAAATTTGTTTGGTGGACTTGCCCGAGGATTAAGGCCTTCTGGGAAATGATTTATAACGAAATTAAGAAGGTGCTTAAACCAGAGGCATTTCTCCTGGGCATAGTCGGCCAACTGGTGCCTAAGAAGGACAGGACGTTTTTTATGTATGCCACCACAGCAGCAAGGATTCTCTTAGCAAAGTATTGGAAGACACAAGAACTACCCACATTGGAAGAATGGCAGATGAAGGTGATTGACTATATGGGACTTGCGGAGATGACCGGCAGAATCCGTGACCAAGAAAAAGAGACGGTGGAAGAAGATTGGAAGAAATTTAAAGTATATCTTAAGAACTGTTGTAAAATTGAAGGGTGCTAAAATGTCAAGGGAAAAGAAAATATTGAATTATAGCTACAATTGATTAAGTATGAGAAGAAGCTAAAAAAGAAAATAAGTAAATAGACAATTGGTGTGAGGAGTTGTTGAAAAAATCTCAAAATAGGGATGCAGAAAAGGGGAGGTAAGGGGAAGTCAGGGAAGTAAGGATTATGAAAATGAGGTTTGAAATTATACGTGTTTATATGTTTTGTTTGTTTATGTATGGTGTCTTGTTTTGTTTTTAAATCTGTGTTGAAAAAACCAATAAAAAATTATATTAAAAATTTTTGGAAAGGACAAATTTGGAAGGTTCAGCCTTTAAATGCAAACTTAATTGAATTTCTTCCCCATCCTATTGACAAGATAGGCTCTGTTACTATGTCTGGGAGAGTTCTGCATGATCCATGTCTGAAAGCTCTTTCCTCTGATGCTTTTGGAACCCTCACTAGCTTGATTCAGCACATCAAGCTGTTGTTCTGTTAACCCAGCTTCAAAAGCTAGCAGGAGTGCCAGCTCTGGCTCTCGAGTGCTTTCATTGCTGGAACACATTCAGTGGATCATTACTGGTGATGCCTGGGGTTGATGTGATGTTCCACGGGGCTTGGTTTTTATTAGTGATGTTGTTAATCAGGTAAATGAGGCCACTGGGAGAAATTAACCAGCTCTGGATTAAATACACAACAGGAAAACTACAGAAAGTAAACACACAATGAAAAGTGCCATAACCAAGCACTCAGAAGTAGCTGTCTGATTCTGGACCAGTGTTGAGTGGCTATGGCTGCCTGGATTCAGGTAAAGATGCTAAAACTGAACCCAGGCAAAATAGGGAGTGATGTTAATAGCTCTGGAGAGGGTGAGCCTTCGTATAACAGATGAAGTGGTGCTTTCCTTTGTGCAGTCAAGTTCGAACTCTGCTTTATTCCAGGATAGAAAGGTGTTCTGTTTACATGACACACCTCCCCACACAGCTAACTGAAGCCCCTCCCTCTTACAGTTTGCACCAACCCCTTTTAAAGAAGGGTGCTTTTAAAGGTGGTTTGCTAAAATGCTCTGTGAAGTGCCTCTCTCCCCTCCGTTAAACAGCTCCCATGAGCCACTGGCCACCAGCACTGCCTCCTCACTCTCTGGCCTGCTGTTTGTCACACTGAAGAGGATGTGAATGTCTGTGGGTGACCCATACAAACTGAAGAGCATGCTGACATTTTTACATTTTTATGTAGATAGGAAAAAATAAAAATAAATACAATGGAATTAGATTAGCTGCCTCTGAACACGGCTTGGAAACTTCAGCGGGTGCAAATTTCAGTGGCCAAGTTGCTCACCAGGGCAAGATGGTTTGAGCATATAGTGCCAATCCTGGCCAGACCCAGCCCAAAGTGTTGGCTTCAACCGATGTAACCTTAAACTGCTCAGGATGACAATACCTCAAGCACTGCCTCTCCCCATATGAACTAACCTGGATTCTGCAATCATGATCTGAGGCCTTTCTTTGTGTGCCTCCTCTATGAGAGGTCTGAAGGATGGCAACACAAGAACACCTTTAGGCACCAGTCAAAAATATCCCTCTCCTCCAAGGCATTTGGCTAATTAAATAATCTATGGTCTTTTAAACTGTGTGTGGAGGGTGGGGATATTGTTTTGCTTGTTATTATGTTATGTATTTTTGTGTTTTTATATTGTAAACCACCCCGTGATCCTCAGATGCAAGGCTGCATAGAAATTTAATAAGGAAGGAAGGAAGGAAGGAAGGAAGGAAGGAAGGAAGGAAGGAAGATTTGGCAACCCTAACAAATACAGGTGATTGTACGCTACAGAGATTACCAGCTGGAGATGCTTTGATGAGGTGGAGTAGACCACTCCCCCCTCCTCTGGATGGAGGTGAAGCCACCTGTAAAAAGGAAAACAATAGAAAAGGGGCTGATTTGGAAAGAGACACAGACTTGCCTTGCTCTCTGTGCTGAATCCAAAGCTAAGGCTTTGTAGATTCCCCTATCAAACCTAAATGTGAGAGCAAGTTCTGTCGTAGTGCTAATGCTGTGAGCCCGTCTATCCTGCACATATGTGTAAATATCACAAAGACACCACAATCTCCAGAGATCTTCAATCCAAGGAAACCAACACAGTGGTATGTGCTGACTGGCACACCTAAAATCTTTCACACTTGCAGCCTGGGATGTGCATAACACTGTGATACTTGATTATACATTCATTTTACACTTGTCCTCATCAAAATCCCTACATGGTAATGTTTAGTTCAAAAGATATGCCTGATTAATGATCTAAAGGATTCAGGCTGTTCATCATGCAATCTTATGTTTTTCTTATCTCCCAGCATCTGGGATCTGTCCTGGAAGCCAGCACCAACCATTTCTTCTTCTTCCTGAGCAATTCATTACAGAAAGACATAATTTACTAAGGAAGAAGAGATATTTGGTTTGGAGAAGTTACTCACTGTTTACAGTTTAGCTATGCAAATAGTCAAAAGATAAGGTGTTTGGAAGATTTTTCGTCTGGAGACTGGTTTAAAATAAGTAGAAAGTGTATAATTTAGAAGAAATGCTTTCTTGCCAAGTCCGATAGCTTGTGAAATGTAATAGATCCTTGAAAATGTTTCAGGAAAGAATCCCAGGTCAAGTTTCTTAAGAAGATATATATAGGCTTGTACAGTGGTGGAGCTTCATGCTCTGGCACCAGGGGCAGAGAGCAGGCGGGGGCGGGGCTGGTGCATGTCTTGGGGGTGTGGTGCGCCGCCCGCGGGGGCGTGGCATGTGTCCTGGGGGTGTGGGGCACTGCCTGTGGGGGCAGGGGGGCAGCCGTGATGGCACCCTGGGGATCGCGCTGCCAGAGGCTGTGTGCTCCCCCCGCACTCCTCTTCTTCCGCCAGTGGGCTTGTATCTAATTATGTCATTGTGTGAGTGGAACAGCTTCCCTTTGGGGTCCATTCCTACCCTACCATTCTATGAGCCTATGATTGACCAGTCCAGGGCTGCAGGCCTGTGGTCCTCCAGATATTGTTGGATTCCAGTTTCCACCAGCCACAACTAGCATAGCCAATGATCAGGAATGATGAGAGTTAGAATCTAAAAACATTTGGAAAGCTATGTTCATCACTACTAGGGCTGCACACAGCTGCCCGAGCTGCCCAGTCAGGACAACACGCCCTAGAAAAATCTGGAGACTACCTATTCCATCAAGAATCTCTTCTCAAATTAGTTTGGTGTCAGGGCTAATGTTTTATATGGGGTTTTTAAACACATAGTTGTGAGAGGGGTGGGGGAAGGAGATGCTGCCCCACCCAGGATCAACAGCAAAGCAGGTGTATCCTGCAGGGTGCTCCTTAAGAAACACCCTGTGTCATGCAGGATTGATGCCTCCACTCAACAGCCGTTGTGTGGAGGCATTTATCCTATGAGGTTCTGTATCAGAGATGGGCTATCAGGCAGGAAGGAGAGTCAGGTTGGTGGCGAGCTCCTAGCTTCTTCTGAGAGGACACAGCTGGTGCTCAGGGAGCTGTCCAGCAGGGAAAGAAGAAGGTTCTATCACAAGTCTGCTGAGGCAGCATGGGGGCTACTCCACAAGGAGGTAAAAGGTAAAGGACCCCTGGACGGTTAAGTCCAGTCAAAGGCGACTACGGGGTTGCGGCACTCATCTCACTTTCAGGCCAAGGGAGCAGGTGTTTGTCCACAGACAGCTTTCCAGGTCATGTGGCCAGAATGACTAAACTGCTTCTGGCACAACGGAACACCATGACGGAAACCAGAGCGCATAGAAATGCCATTTACCTTCCCACTGCAGCAGTACTATTTATCTACTCGCACTGGCATGCTTTGAACTGCTAGGTTGGTAGAAGCTGGGACATAGCAAAGGATTTGAACCGCCAATCTTCTGATCAGCAAGCCCAAGAGGTTCAGTGGTTTGGACCCCAGTGCCACCCGTGTCCATAGGAAGCTACAGCTGGAGGCTGGTCGGAAGAGATGTTGTATCAACAAGGTCTAGGCAGCAAACGACAGCTTCTATCACTGCCTTTGCAACCCCAGCCTTTCCCAAAGCACTTATAGGGCCAATCCTGGTTACACTCAAGTGCAGTCAAATGCTGGTTACACTCAAGTGAGAGACTTTGCTTTGGAAAGAGTTCCAAACACGTCAGTCAGCTTCATCCCTGTCTTCAGTCCCAGGAGTCCTCAGAACCTCAGGTGGTCTCTTGTTCTCAGAGTGCCTCCTTGTGGGGACCTTACTGTAAATGTTTAATTGTCCCCTTGCATCACAGGATGCCACCATGTCTGTTTACTTGTACATAGTGTTTTTTCCCCTGTATTTTTTTATCTTCTTGCTCTTTGCCAGTTCCTCACCTTTCCGTCCTTCTCTTCCTTGTACAGATACCTCTTCTGCCTGCCTTTTCACCCCACACTGTCCCTTTGACAGTGGCTCTCCAGGGAATTCAGATGGGCCATGCCCAGCTCCATCTGGAGCTAATGGAAGTTAAACCAGTGACCTTGTACAAAACTCGTTTGACTAGAGACAATTGTGGGACAAAAGAGAGATAAGTACACACATGGAAACTGAGGGTTCTCTCAAACAGTCATCTCAGAAGGTTGTCATCAGCTTAAGCTGCTGTGGTGGGGGACTTGCTCAAGCACAAGATGAATGGGACACATCTCATGGGATTCGTATTTGATGGAAGCAATTCAGAAATGGGAAAATAATCATCTGAATTCCAGAGAAAAGAGGAAAAAATTGCACTGTCTGGAACACAGTGCCAGTAGCATAATCCATAAAGTTGAGAACCCAGAGTTCTTGGATAGTTATTTAGGTCACTTCCAAGTTATTTAGGTCACTTCCAAATCATTGCTGTTTTGTGGGTGGCATTCAAGCACATATGGAAAAACTCTTGCACAACAAACCCACTCCCCTAACCCCAGCCCAAAGTTGGATGATTTGCGGTAAGAAAAGTGATGGAAAAATATACTGAGAGGTGTGGGATAACAAATGCCTGACATGACATTGCGTAACCCCCTGCAAACAAATCATGATGACTATTCCTTAAATAATGGCCATTGTATAACCTCCCTGCAAACAAGTCACCTTAAAGCAACCTTAGTATGTGGGGGGGAAATACCATTCACTTTAGACTATTGGGTTATGCCCAATAGTCTGGCAATGAAGCAGATTGGATATAATTATTGTGCCTAGGATGATGTGGTGATGATAGGGGCAGCTATGGTTCTCAGTTATAACTTCAATCTTCCTTTCGGGCATTTTTTTCCAGATTCCATGAGAAGAAATGGAAGGTTCAAGTATGGTTGAATGCTCAAGTTTCACCTGCACTTTCATTTATTGCAGACACACCATAAATTTAAAGTACCCCGAGGAGTCCTGGGTCCTGTAGCTTGTTAAGGATGCTAGGAATTGTAGCTCAGAGGTAAACTATAATTTCCAGGATTTGGGGTCTGTGTGTCTGCACGCTTTAAATGTATGATGTGGGATAATAATATTTTCAACAGTCTTCTGGCTCTACTGCCACACATTCCTACAAAATTCCCTAGAAGAACATAATAATTCTGCATATAATGAATGCTGCACATATAAAACTAATTTTGGCATCACTATATATTTTTTCTTTTGGCCACAGGAAATGCCTAGGCTGTTGATTTATGCTTTTATCAGGAATAAGCAGCTGGTTGTTGTGCTGAAAATATTCTGGTTTCTTCCACTTTCACTCATGAGTTCCTGCTTAAAACCATGACCATGTGTGGCTCTTGCTTAACACTGCACATCACACTTCCAGTCTCCGGGAGGTTGTGTGTTCTGTCCCATCAATTCTCTGAGATCCCCCAGAGGGGAAGGACAAACCAAGAAGGAAATGCACACAGGGACACACACTACTCACGCACACACCCACACTGCTTTCAGTGAAAGAAGAGATAATGTTGAATTAAGTCAGCACAGCCTACAGCAGGCAGAGGGATTCCCTTTCAGATGTGTGGAGCAAGTGGGGATGGAGGTCACAGGTGAGACCAACAACCACACACATACATAGATATATATATATAAAAGTCCCTATGCATGCAGACAACTTTACACTTGCAGAACTTTGCTTTTGGGGTCTTTCCACTTGTGTAGAGAACATTCTCTACGTCTTAAAAACAAAACAAAACTCCAGTGCAGATGCAGACTGGGAAAGATCTCTTCCCAAAAGTCTAGTTGGAAGAAGTTCTTCAGTGGATCCTGAAATGGCAGCAGACACTAGGATGGAATTCCAAAGGGCAGGTGCCACCACACTAAAGAACCAATTCCTCTACATTGTGCAGAATGGACTTCCTGATAAGATGGTATCTGCAAGAAGCCTTCTTATTATATAGAATCATAGAATTGTGAAGTTGGAAGGGGCCCTGAGAGTCATCTACTCCAACCTCCTGCAATGGAGGAATTTCAATGAAAGCACCCATGACAGATGTGCCAAACATCTGAAAGGCATTAAGGTGGATACTCAGGAAGTCAGTGTGGAACAGGGCTACTACAGGTACCCTAGCATGTTCTTTTTTCCATAAATAAAAGAAAGGTACATCTCAGTCTTCCCCTACCTGGTACCCTCCAGATGTTTTGGACTGCAATTCCCACCAGCCTCATACAACATGGTTGTGCTGCCTGGGGCTGATGAAACTCACCTTCCAAAACCTCTGAAGGTCACCAGGTGAAGGGAGGTTGATAGGCTACATTTGTCCAGCTCTTGTGGGATCAGACCACATGAAACTTTCTCACATGATCAATCTGTTGGAATCTGGTCCTTTGCTACTAACTTGGCCAAGAAGGGCATGCTAAGATTCCACAATGTTTTCCTTTATGAAAAATGCAGTGTTTGGGGTTTTTTTTGGTGTACAGGATGGGGTAGTACCAGAGAATACATTTTTATCTAGCATGTTTATGTTTCCATTCTCATGGGCCAGCATGACATATTCAATGTTGTTCTGTACCATTCTTTTAATCAGCTGTCAGATGTAACAGTAAGATTGGGCTTTTGTTTCCAGTCATATTTCCAAGTTATGTAATATCGTTTCATTATAGGAAGAAATGAATGGCCTGTGTGTTGCTGCTGTGAAATGATTTTATGTAACTTAGTTGGAGTGGACAGAAGAGAAAGAACGAAAGAGTTGTTTAATTCAGATGCGATGCTTTTGAGACAAAGATGTACTTTCATTTGCCTGCATGAAATGGCAGTGGGCCTTGAGAAGATGAGTTGATTAGGATGGGATATCAATCCAAAGAAATCAACAATGGCTATTGGCATTTCTAAAAGGGTTTCCCACAACAAAGAACTTACCGATAAACCATTGGCTGAGTTTATGTTGGCTGTGAGAAAGGCCTGGGTTTTTTAATTCAGCCTTCATTTCAACCCCCAAATGGATGGAAATCTGTAGACTGTTCTATTATGCATTACAGGAGAAGGTCTTCTCTGTTCTGGCACCTATGGTACTCTCTGAAATACCTTCCCTCTGGAATTCAGAAAGTATCAACCGTGCTGGGTTTCAAGAGGAAACTGATAATCTTTCTTTTTAGACAATCTTTCCCCGACTCTTGATAAAATTGTTAAGAACGCATTGCTCAGTTGTTACTTTATATTCTTTAAGGCTGTGTCTCTGGGCAATTTATGGCTGAGTTCTAAAACACACAAAATTGTTAAAAACAACCACCATCCAAAATCTGTACAGTCAAATCAATACTTAAAACTCTCAACTTTCATGGGCATTGAAGGACTAATCAGCAATTCAGAGCAGTGTGACATAAAGCTGGATTAGAATCATAGAGCTGTAGAGTTGGAAGGGAGAGCACGAGGGTAATAATAATAATAATAATAATAATAATAATAATAATAATATTTATACCCCACCCATCTGGTTGGGTTTCCCCAGCCATTTTAGTCCAACCCGCTGCAATGCAGGAATCTTTTGCCTGACCTGGTGAGATCTACCGACTGAGCTAGCCCAGCTGCCACAGACTGAATTGCATAAAATGCCTGGGTAAAGTGGAAAATCTTAATATGGTGCGCAAAAAAAGTGCCCGTTGTCAGTGCCAGGCAGGCGTTCCTTGGGAGAGCATTCCACAGGCTGGGTGGGGGGCAACTGAAAATAGATGCACATTATCTATGTGATGAGGTTTTCACATCTCCAAGGGAGAGGAGATATCTGAGTATCTGGTGTGGTTCAGTGTGGAATGCACACTTATCTTCACCATTATTCACTTTCAGAAGGCATTTGAAAACATTTCTCTTTAACCAGGCATTTGGTGGCTGAAGTATGCTGCTCCTGGCAACCCTGACATCACAGGATGGAAGTATGCTTTTAATTGTAATTGCATGCAGAATGTTTTTTAACTGCAACTACATTTAGATGTTTTTAATTGCAATTGCAGAATGTTTTAATCTGCTTTAGAATGCTTTTGGTTTTTAAATTGTTTTTAAATTGTATATCTGCTTGCTGCCTGGGGTTCCTTCAGGAGGAAGGGTGGGATATAAACTCAATAAAACAAACAGGCAGGCAGGCAATGACTGCCCAGGCAATTAGTAGGGAATGAAAACTCTTATCTTCTCATCTGATGGCCAAACTATATAAAAGATTGTTTGTCACCTAGAGTGACCATGATGGGGACAAAGTATTAAAGCCCCACCCTCCTATGCCATAGTCACAGTCCAGCTTGAATGCCCCCATATGAGCCCTTCTTAGAAAACAGTAACAACAACTATCTGCAACTGGCAGTGGATCTTCTCTGCCCTGAATGATGCATTGGTGTGAATGTGTAGGAGACTCTCCCCATTTTATTCCATTTCTGAACCCATTTTGCTCAGTTAGAGCTTTGCAGTCTGTGCATGAGCCTTATTAAATCTTTCCTTATAGAACAAACCAACTGTTTTCAAGAAGAAATATGCACAAGCCTGTTTTCATTTACAGTTCCTAGCACAACTAAAAGGAATGGACTGTATGGAGAATGAAATCCTAGGAGATTGGCCAAAGTATGGTAGCTGAGCTAAGTCCTAGGTCAAGAAGAGTACAACATTATCAACATAGAGAACTGAAGGCTGACATTGGCAGACCACTAAGAAACAGAGCAATTAGTTAGAAGACAATGAAAAAAGACCCTGAAGGATAGATTGGGGTGGGCTAGTCAGAAGATCCAAAGGATATCTGAGGCATTTAAGAATGACAACAGTGTCTTGTAACTGTGTACATGTGCTGGGAAGGATTGCTGTAATGGTTTGATTAGTTAAGTGGTAATCCCACATGTAGTTGGATAAAAGATGATGCTTGATAGCATCAAAGTGCAACCTCTCTTATTTTTTTTGAGACTGACCTTACATAAATTTGTATTATTTGCCTTTTTTTTTTTTTACTTAAAGCTTGTTATTGGTGTTTTTTTGGAGAAGCCAGGTTAGCCTATGGTTACCAGATTTTTTTCAATGAATCCGGGGACATTATTATTATTATTATTATTATTATTATTATTATTATTATTATTAATTATTATTATTATTATTATTTTGAAGCTGAGCAG
The DNA here is from genome assembly GCF_964234715.1 of Podarcis melisellensis. Taxonomy (NCBI): domain Eukaryota; kingdom Metazoa; phylum Chordata; class Lepidosauria; order Squamata; family Lacertidae; genus Podarcis; species Podarcis melisellensis. The sequence continues at coordinate 66,251,741 of NC_138529.1, read as the reverse complement.
CAACAGGTCGCAGGTGGCGCTGTGGGTTAAAGCCTCAGCGCCTAGGACTTGCCGATCGAAAGGTCGGCGGTTCGAATCCCTGCGGCGGGGTGCGCTCCCGCTGCTCGGTCCCAGCGCCTGCCAACCTAGCAGTTCGAAAGCACCTCCGGGTGCAAGTAGATAAATAGGGACCGCTTACCAGCGGGAAGGTAAACGGCGTTTCCGTGTGCGGCTCTGGCTCGCCAGAGCAGCGATGTCACGCTGGCCACGTGACCCGGAAGTGTCTGCGGACAGCGCTGGCCCCTGGCCTCTTGAGTGAGATGGGCGCACAACCCCAGAGTCTGTCAAGACTGGCCCGTACGGGCAGGGGTACCTTTACCTTTACCTAGCAACAGGTAGTCAGTAGTGGGGATGGTGAGGCAAAAGACCCTGGACCCAAGCACACATGCCTATTCTATAAAGGTGCAAAGCCCTTCTTTCGCACCCTGTGAAACACAAATGCACAGTTTTTTAAAAAACTGGGCAACAGCACGCCATTGCCCAGGAGGGGCCAGCCTGGTAGTGCAGTTGGCTCTGGCTGGCTTCAGGAGCTGCTTGCTGCTTGCTGCCATGGCACGGGAAAAATGGCAAGCGCCATGGCAGCGAGCAGCTTCTGAAGCCAGCCAGTTGTCTGGGGACAGATTTGCAAATCTGGGGACTGTCCCCAGGAACCGGAGACGTCTGGTAACCCTAGGTTAAAGGTAAAGGGACCCCTGACCATTAGGTCCAGCCGTGGCCGATTCTGGGGTTGCGGCACTCATCTCGCTTTATTGGCCGAGGGAGCCGGCGTACAGCTTCTGGGTCATGTGGCCAGCATGTCTAAGCCGCTTCTGGCAAACCAGAGGAGTGCACGGTAACGCCGTTTACCTTCCCACTGGAGTGGTACCTATTTATCTACTTGCACTTTGATGTGCTTTCGAACTGCTAGGCTGGTAGGAGCAGGGACTAAGCAACGGGAGCTCACCCCGTCACGGGGATCATCATTTCACATGCTCTTTGCTGCCTTGGGTTTCTCCCTCACAGTTTTGTCCCTTCTCGGCAGGCCGAGAGCAAACGTCAACGCTGCCAAACGACATTGCATTTGTTTGCCTTTTAATTATACCCAAGTGGCCTTAACAGATGGCTTTTCTTAAGAAATGGCTTGCTGGTAATGATGCATGGACATCCTGGTTCTAGAGTCCTGAATGTAAGACGGCCACTGGGTTCTGGCAGTCCTTAGGGGTGCTGGCAGCTGCATACCCTCCAACATTTCGCCAATGAAAATAGGGACATCCCATCCCATAATGATAATTTTAACATTTAAACCCCACACATCTTACTGGGTTGCTCCAGCCACTCTGGACAGTTTCCAACACATATGAAAACATAATAAAACATTAAACATTTTAAAAAAACCTTCTCTGTACCGGATTACCTTCAGAGGGCTCAGGGGTCGGATAACTCCATACCCTCCAACATTTCTCCAATGAAAATAGAGACATCCTAAGGAAGAGTGGGACATTCTGGGATCAAATCAGAAACTGGGAAGGTTTCTCTAAATCAGGGACATCCCTGGAAAATAGGGACACTTGGAGGGTCTGCAGCTGTTGACATTAAAGGTTGCTAGGACCTAATACGAAAAGTGCTGTGTGCCACTAAAACCCACACCGGAAGTGGCCTTAAACCAGGCAAGGCTATTTGTTCATCCAGACCAGTGCTCCCTGCTTTGACTGGCAGCGGTTTCCCAGGGTCTCAAGCAAAAGTTGCCATCACTTGCTATCTGAGCCTTCTTGTTGGAGATACAAGGGATTAAACTAGGATCTCTTATTGCTGAGCTACGCTCTGCCTGCACCTTGAGAGTAGGGAGAAGGGGGAACAACTGCCTCAAGAACCGGCTTAGAATTTCTCCTGCACATTCCTGTTGTGCAACTACAGACTATGACCACCATTCAAAATATTGCTTTAGACAACACTATAATAGTAGCAATCGTAATTTGTTGACACTCTCTTAACGTTAAGGACCTGGCAATTTGAGGACCTGCCTTGGAATTACATGACCAGCTAGCCTTTATTTCCAGTTCTACCAGAGGGTATTAGAGACTCCTCAGAATAAACCTCCTTTTCAAAACCTAGTCCTCCTCCTCTTCTATTGAATTTATATACAGTGGTACCTCGGGTTAAGTACTTAATTCGTTCCGGAGGTCTGTTCTTAACCTGAAACTGTTCTTAATCTGAAGCACCACTTTAGCTAATGGGGCCTCCCGCTGCCGCCAGAGCACGATTTCTGTTCTCATCCTGAAGCAAAGTTCTTAACCTGAAGCACTATTTATGGGTTAGTAGAGTCTGTAACCTGAAGCGTATGTAAACTGAAGCGTATGTAACCTGAATTGTATGTAACCCGAGGTGCCACTGTACTGCCCTATATCCTAAGGTCTCAGGGCGGCTCACAGAAAAGCTCAACATAAAAACCATAATATATATAATCAAAATAAAAACAACAACCCAATAACAGCCCCCCACACCCAATAACACTTGGCCATTTGACTAAGAAACATTACAACAGTTATACATTGTAACAGTCTAAAATATGCATGAAGTTTGGTGGAGAAAATCTTTGTTTTTTCAATGTTTGCTCAGTTTTGAACACTGGAGTTTCAACAGGAAGCCTGGATGACCATTCACATTCATGGATATTGTCATTTTCTGGCTGCGAAATACATTTATCATTCCCATGTGTGTTTATTTTGCTTTCAGTTACATTGAGCTGTTCATTTCCTTTAAAGTGCATAAACGCTTTGCCAAAAGGAATGGGAATTATGTATTCTAGTGGTGGCTGCATCCTTGTTTGAACCAAATGACCTTTCTTAGTCAGGATACTTTAACCCTTTCATGCCAGACCATTGGGATTCTTCCAGTATTTACACACCCCCACAAACACACACACTTTGGCTCTTCCTCACCAAATCCTCCCTCACAATCTCACCAAGTCCCATGATATCAAGTACACCCCAGTGTAAAATATACATATGCAGAAAAGCACTTCTGCAGCTGTATGGCCATAAAACCACTCAACAAGTTCCCATGAGAAATGACAGCCGTGCTACAGAAATAGGCTGGTGGCCAGTCCCAAGGACAACAAATTGCTGCTAATTTTGTACGGCACATTTTAGGGACGGAGGGAACTGATGCTGTGCTAAATGCTAAGCCTTTTCATTGACAAGGAACTGCATGCCTCTCCTTTGTATTGCTTTGCTCCTTTTGCACTTCTGTTGCCTGTTCCATGCTAATCACCAGCTTCCCTGCAAAAAAGGCAGCTAATCTCCGCCGAGTATCACACATTAAACACCTGCTTCTGCATCCCATAAATTCCACTGGTGCCAGGAGTTTGGCACTTCACCTTGCCAGACCGACAGCAGCCTGACAGAGCTGGCTTGAAACCCGGCATCTTGGACTGGGACCAAATTGCTCAAGTTCAGCCAATTCCTCATAGCCTTTGGAAGCTGGCAGGGGAAACGTGCCCTGCCAAATAAGCTCAAGGCTGTCAGCTCTGATTTGGGAGGCTAAGTAGGATGGAATCGGAGAGGTGCTGCGAAGCACATCATAGGGCACATAGAATAGAGCTCATAGAATCATAGAGTTGGAAGGGACCTTGAGGATCATCTAGTCCAACCCCCTGAAATGCAGGAGTATGGAGCTGTTCCTTATGGGGACAGCACCACACTCTAACCAGCTATCCATGATATTCTATTCTCTCATGGATGGGAACTGACCATTTCTGGGCACTGACCTGGATCTGTATTTGTTTGGTTATCTTGGGACAGATCAGTGGTATAGGAGGCAGAGGAGGCTTCAGTTCCCCCAATATTTTGGGGCAGGGGGCAGCGCTCTCCAATATTGAGGGGGCTGCCAGCTCCACTGCCACCACCAGGCACCCTCCACACGCCTCAGCACCAGCCTCCACTGGGCAGTTGAGGAACCAGGCAGCCAGGTGAGTGAGATCTTTGCTTTGCTCACCCCAGCATCTGCCTGGCAGTTCAGGAACCGGGTGGCGGCAGGGACGAGCAAGCACAAAGATCACCCTCCGTGCATCTTGCTCCCATCTGGCGCATGCTGGACAGTGTCATGTGATGTGTCACATGGCTGTGCCCCCACAATGGGGGGAGGGCAAGTCTGCACCCCTGGGACAGATCAATGGGAATCATGCATATTAATAAGGTTGGATGAATCTCTCGATTTCAGTTTCTCTCAGTTCATCATTTTTCCTGTTTTAATTGCCTATTTTAAATTTTAAAGTCCTCCCCAAAATTATTCAGCATCTTAGTGCACAGTTCTCTAAACAAATGCCCCTCTTCATGCAATTTTCCTTAATAAGCACATTTTTACAACCAATCTTCTATGGTATATTGTATTTTTGTATGTTATTTTCAGAACTGTTATAATAGTACAATAATTTGATTTATTATCTGCCCTTCACCCTAAGGTTGCAGGGCATGTCACAACAAATAAAAAATACAACATTAAAGATAGTTTAAAACAAATTACAACCCCAGGATTACACCCACTGTCTGGGACCTAGGACGGCACCTCTGGTGGAGACTGATGGTTCATTGAAAGTGGTGACTGGACATGCAAGTCAATTTGATTAGCTGCAGTTTGACTAGAACTAGCACATCAAAATTCTATTGAATGATCTTTATATATTTTCCTGGATAAGAGATTATCATAAATGTGTTTGACTAGCTGATAGCAATACATAGGACCTGGATTTGTTTACTGTTTGAGCTGTACAGCCCACTGGCCAGTTTTAGCTGCAGCAAGTTATAGCTCTGCATTGATATCATCAGCGAAGAAGTGTCAAGCATTTGTCAGTAATCTCTTCACTTCCACCAGCTTCACCAAATGGGGTGGCCATCTGGCTTGTGTGGCTGAGCAGCTAGACACTATCTAATATCTGTAAAGTGTCAGACTAGTGCCATTAAAATCCATGTTCAAATCTCCCCTTGCCTAGAAAGCTCATTGGGTGACTTTGGACCAATGGACAACTAACTATCTTTCAGTCTAACCTACTTTACAGAATTGTTGTGAGACAAAGGGTGGGTGGAAAAAGAGAGAGTAAACAATTCCTAAGAACCAGAAGAGAATCTGTATAAGAAACATATCATAGTTTGAATCTCATTCATTCTCTGTTGCACTTTGCAAGAAGCATAGCAACCCATGATTCAAACAGAAGCATTTCATTGTCCAGATCTGCTTTCTATTTATGCTGCTGCTGCTTATTGATGTCTTGTGCTTACGCACCTACCCTCATGAACACAGGCAATGTAATAACCATTTTCCTCTTTCATTGTGCAGTATTTCTGTGACTGTTGGGCCTCCTGGGAAGATTATATTGATTCTGGTCCTGGTTAATGTTTTAGGTACATGAATCTGACAGTGAACAGAACCTCATTAGAGACACAGCAAGCTAAAACCAGGTAGCAAGTCCCACAACACCCCCTTGTCACTATTTGCTTGGAGCAAATGACATTGCATATAAGCTATTTACAACTTCAACATGCCATCAACAGGCATATTAAGAGCACAAAGGCGGGAACATTGAAGAAAGAAGAAACCCCAGACTGAATGATGTATACTCAACCAGAACAAATAACCACTGATATCTCCCCCTCCCCAAATAGAATGTTTTTAATTCAACCAAGGAATGGCAGGAGCTGAAAGGAGACACTGCCATGTGTTCCTCAAGATTCCTTTAATTTATAATAAGAATGTCTTGGTTGTCATTTAACTAAGCAGGCTAAGAACTGCACCACTAAATTTAAGGTGCTGAAGCTCTCCTTGAAAGCCATTGTTGGATGGACCACAGATCAGTGGTTGAGAACAAGCTTTGTGTGGAGATGGTCTCAGGTTTGATCCTGTAAAGTACCTTTCTCTGCTGAGACAGATGAACCACAGTCAGGCAGAGTAGTTAGTATGGGACTCAATTAATAAATAGACTGACCTGGTAAAAGGTAACCTCTTGTCCTTCTAACATGGATGTCCAACATTTTGGTAGTGCCTTGGTCCACATGTTCCTTCCTGACCATTAGGAGCCAAGGATAAACTGACTCTCAGGGTTTTAAAGCAGGGTATAAGAATTCTAAATAAATTAATACACAATGAAATTGAAGATGCTGCTGGCTTCTGCCATTAGTAGATTCCCTAGGAGCATAGGTAGATCCAGTGGCCCTCATGAAACTAGCCTCTTCCAACCTTGGGCACTCCCCGGGTTGTTCTAGACTACAGTTCTCATCAGACCAAGTTAGTTTCACCAATGATTAGGGGGATGGGACCTGTAGTATAAAAAACTGGAAAGGCCCAGTTTGGGAAGGCTACCTCAGCTGATAGGGAGCAGATGGTGCTGTGGTCTAAACCACTGAGCCTCTTGGGCTTGCTGATCAGAAGGTCAACAGTTCAAATCCACATGATGGGGTGAGCTCTCATTGCTCTGCCCAGCTTCTGCCAACCTAGCAGTTTGAAAGCACACTAGTGCAAGGAGATAAATAGGTACCACTGTGGTGGGTAGGTAAATGGCATTTCCGTGCGCTCTGGTTTCCATCACGGTGTTCTATTGCACCAGAAGTGGTTTAGTCATTCTGGCCACATGACCCGGAAAGCTGTCTGTGGACAAACACCAGCTCCCTTGGCCTGTAAGTGAGATGAGTGGTGCAATCCCGTAGTCGCCTTTGACTGGACATAGCAGTCCAGGGGTCCTTTAACTTTACCTCAGCTGGTGCACTTGTTCTGATCCTTGTCTTCCCAAATCAGAGTTTATTCTACTCAGCTCAGTATCCTGCCACTTCCCTGGTAGATACACTAGAACCCAGTAATTACTTAACAAAACACAACAGGACAGAGATAGAAAGACTTTAGGTTTTTGGATTTAAAACACACACTGTGCTCTGTGCTATTTGGGGTTGCCAGATGTTTCTTGTAAGTCCTTAGAGAAAATGCTGGGACTTTGCCCAGGGTTGGTGTGTGTGTGTGTGTGTGTGGCTTGAATCCTGGCAGCGCCAAGGTGATACATATTTCTGGCTCCTTTTAATCCTTGCCAGAGATAAGCATCCATTGCACTATGGGACAAATGCCTTTTCTACGGAACCACTTCTAACCGGCCAGACAGCAAGATACAAAAAAGGTAAATAAAACATGGATAAACTCCCTTGTTCTGGTAGAAAGCCAAGAGGGAGCTCTTTGGATTCCAGGTGCACAGAACAGTCCTGGGAGCTACACAGCCCAAGGAGTGCTTGGATATGATAAACATCATTAAGTGCTTGATAATGGGTCTGGATGTGTTGCAGCTGCCTGCCACTGCTGCTGAATATGTTGCTTCCTTGCCCCCTTTCTGAGCTGGGTCATTTCCTGTTTAAGTTGGGAGACGGCAGCCCCAGATGCCCCAAAGTTGCATTTGCTCATAGCTCCTGTCGCTTTGGGCACAGGTATGGGATTGGTGGTGTGTGTGTCAAATTGGAAATTCACCAAGGGTCATTTACACAGCAATTTGCATAGGGCTATTTCCATTGGACAAATTCCCAGTGCCCCAAGGGCTGCATTCCATTGTGGGCAAGCTTCCAGAGGCTGCAAGGTGGGTGGAGCCGGAGGCAAAATAATGGGTGGGGCAACAGATGCAACCTCTACTTTGTACAGTGGGCAACGTTTTAGCTGTGCAAAAGTCAGATATTTTCAAAACCTTGCTTCCAACGCATTATGCTCCTCCATCAAGGTAACCAAGAAACATTATTATTACAAGTCACATTCCAGCCAGGCAAATGTACTTGAGGAAGGGGCTGTGAGGACTGTAGCCTAAGGAGCCTGAGCAAAGTCCCCAGGGCTGGGGACACACAGAGAAAGATGCTGCATTTGACCCCCAAGCCTAAGGTTCACCAGGGCTGTGGCTACTGGAGGGAAGGGCTAGCTGGTTTTTTGCCCCAGATGAAGCCTCCAGGGGGTGCCATTGAGGCTCCCAGCCTTTGTGTGTGTGTGTGTATGTATGCAAATGCACATGGAGGGTGCCAAATGGGTCTTTGACCCGGGTGAAATATAACCTAGTTTTTCTCCTGAGTAAACAAAACTAAAGGTTTTTTTTGCATTTGCCTATTTGCCTGATGTTGTATTTTCATGGTCAGTATCCATTCATTGTTACAAACAAATTTATGGAACAGGTTCGCCCACCCCAACCCCGTATCACTAGCATTAAGAGAAACGGTGTCTTGAGAGCCAGTGTGGTGTAGTGGTTAAGAGCGGTAGTCTCGTAATCTGGGGAACCAGGTTCGCGTCCCCGCTCCCTCACATACAGCTACTGGGTGACCTTGGGCCAGTCACACTTCTTTAAGTCTCTCAGCCCCACTCACCTCACAGAGTGTTTGTTGTGGGGGAGGAAGGGAAAGGAGAATGTTAGCCGCTTTGAGACTCCTTCGGGTAGCGATAAAGTGGGATATCAAATCCAAACTACTACTACTACTACTACTACTACTATTCTTCTTCTTCTTCTTCTTCTTCTTCTTCTTCTTCTTCTTCTTCTTCTTCTTCTTCTTCTTCTTCTTCTTCTTCACTGTGGAAATAGACATCAGATTGTAGGTTTAAGTAGAGACCAATCTATGAAAAACAAGTGCATTTATGCAGCTTGTCTTGGTGTGCACAATCTATTCCGTTCATGGGATTTGGCTTTCACTCGTGCTGCATCTGTGTTACCTCAGTGCAGGCATGGAGTGCAATGTGACAAGAGCGAGGGAGAGCCTCAGCAGTTGGGCCAAGCGACCGGCTCTGGCTTGATTTGGAAAGACTCCAGGAGATGGTGGTTAGGAAATGTCAGGTTTATTTTGTACATCTCTTTGTAGTGCCTTAAGCAGAGGGGTGTGTTTTCTTTGTCAATAAGCTCACAGAGGGGAGCTGGAGCTGAAAGGATAATTGCCATTATAGTAAACACCTCCTTTGGAAACCCAAGGCATCATTAGTCACTGTGTTGTTGTGTCTTTGCTCTGAAGGGCAGCCAGTAGGGGAGAAAGAGCTGGTGGGACACATTACTGGCTCTAATTAAGCCCCCGTAACTTGGTCAGGGGGCCAAGGGGAATTGGTGGTGGATGTTTTAGCGGTAATAAGGAACAGAGGATCCACACAGTGATCGCAGTGGGCAGGTGGTCCTCTGATATTTCAGCAACAAGCAGGGTACGTTGCCATGTCAATTTTTAATTTAATCACCAAAGGGCGGGGGATAAGAAGGGGGTACTTTTAGCCTAGCCTGACTTTCTTCTGCAGCAGCTGGATCCTGGGGAGCAACTGAAGGTCAAAAAGCTGCTGTGTGTGTTTGGTAGGTTGTATGCTACCTCTAACATTTTTCTCTGTAGCAGAAAGCAAATATTATGCTTGCAAGTTGTTGCAGCCTGGTGGTACGTCATCTGCTTTTCACACAGAAGGTCCTCGGTTCCATTTCCAGCCCTGGCAGGTAGGACTGGAAGAAAGCCCTGCCAGAAAGCCTGGAGAGTTGCTGCCAGTCAGTTTCGACAATATTGAGCCAGATGGATCAATGATTGGTTCAGAATAAGGCAGTTTCCCATGTTCCTATGTTTTGTACTAATAGCAGGAGTGACACAGTCAACTAATTTACACACAGTTTATCAATGTAATAATCTCACTCTGCTCATGCAGAATAATAATAATAATAATAATAATAATAATAATAATAATAATATGCTTAGCACTGCCTAGTGTTGAAAGTTCTTCACATGTACTATACTATCTAGTTCTAATCCTGATGACAACCCTGAATGTTAAGTCAGTACAGTGGTACCTCGGGTTACAGACACTTCAGGTTACAGACTCCGCTAGGCCAGACATAGTACCCTGGGTTAAGAACTTTGCTTCAGGATGAGAACAGAAATTGCGTGGTAGCGGCACGGCGGCAGTGGGAGGCCCCACTAGCTAAAGTGGTACCTCAGGTTAAGAACAGTTTCAGGTTAATAATGGACCTCCAGAACAAATTAAGTTCTTAACCCAAGGTACCACTGTATTATTGTCCCCCTTACTGCATTTGGGAGGTGTGGGACTGAGGAAGAGTGACTTGTTTAGATAGGTATAATGTAGAAAGTTCACAGAAATTGCTATATTCTTCAGGAGCTTACAGGACATTGTGCTCAGTAAAGGCCAGTCCCTTGACCTTGTATTGCATGATGAATCTTGAATTAGATTGCAAAGGCTTCCTAGGAACACCCATCCGTTTAATCCTTATTCTCACCATCATGTGAAGGTTTTTTTTTTTAAAAAAACTGTCTTTATCCAGAGCTGCTGAAAGAAAAGCGAACATTATTTATGTATGCTACAACAGCAGCAAGAATTCTAATAGCACAAAATTGGAAGACAGGAGAAGTACCATCTAAAGAACAATGGCAAGAAAAACTGATGAACTATGCAGAGTTAGCAAAGTTAACAGACAAACTGTGAGAAAGGGACAACAGGGACTTTGAAAAACAGTGGGAACCTTTTACAATATATTTGCAGAAACAAACAAACAAAAAAAACCACATGGACTCATTGGCAGGATTTAAATTAACATTTACACAAAACAAGAAATATAACAATGTGATAACATAGTCTGATATACAAACAGCAGAATGTATCATTTGATGTAATAAACCAGAAATGGAAGCTGAGGGAAGTCAATGGGGGGGGGGGATTGAAAAATGAATGTTTAGTATTGATATTGGAAATTAGTTTTGAAAATGTAAAATCAATAAGATATTTAACAAGAAAAAAACCCTGTCTTTGTTCTACCCCAGGCTCCCTTTGAAGGAGCTCAGGACAACAAATATGGTTTCTCCTTCACCCTTAAAACAGCCCAGATAAGGAGATAGATGGAGAGAGGGTAACAAGCCCAAGTTCACTCAAATAACTTCATGGCTGAGCAGAGAATTGAACCCAGATCTCCCTGGTACAAGTCCAGCACTATCCACTGTAGCCCACTGCCTCCTCATATCCAGTTGTATGCCAGACGAATGGGGTCGATTTGCAACATGGAGCCCAGAATGTTTCACCTCCTTTCTGCTATTAGTGTGATAATGGAGGTGCCTCCTCCATGTTAGGACTGAATGGCCTATGGTCATAAAAGAGGGTCTCTAAAGGCTCAGGTGCACAATCTGGGAGTGCTCATTGTTCCAACTTGAGGTTAGGATGAACCACTGACCTGATTCATTAGGCCTTTCTTACGTTCATAAACCAACATGAGTTTGGCATTCTAGGGTAATTACCCCTGAGAAATCTGGGGAAGAAATTGGGTGTGCATGCATATTCTTATTGACCAAGGGTGGGGAACCCCTTCTGGCGGGCAGGCCAGCTCCAATTGTGCCCAACTGTCTGGGGGCCACACCTGACAGGTGGGCAAGCGACCCACCTGCCAGCAGTGCTCTTTTTCTAGAAAAAAGAGGTGCCAGAACTCACCATGAACGCCTCCCTTATTCTCTTAGAATGGCAATGGCGTCCACCTGGGAGGTGCCGGAAGTGAGTTCCACTGAGTGAGAGAGAAGAAAAGACCTGCCTGTCAATCACCTTATGGAAATGGATCTGACCCCTGGCCAAAGCAGCACAGCTTGCATTCAGTGCTAAATGTAAGCTGCATTTGGTTTCATTTAAAGTTCTGATTGCAAGCCCTGCTGCTTCTGGCAAACATCCCATCAGGCGCTCCTGAGTGGTTCTAACCCCGACGGTGCGGCTTGCATTTGCTGCCAAATTTAAACTGCACCAAATGCAAGCCACGCTTGCAAAGGCACAGTAAGGAGTGCAGTCTAAGGATCCCAATTGGTTCTTTCTGAACCCGGCTTTATAGGACACACACCTGACATGTGTGAGTGACAGGTGGGGATGGCTAGTGGCAGACCCTCCAAGTGTCCCTATTTTCCACGGACTGTCCCAGATTTACAGACAGAGTCTCAGTTTCTTATTTGGTCCTGGTCCCGTTTTTCCTCAGGTCATTCCTATTTTCATCAGAGAAATGTTGGAGGGTATGGAGTTATGCAACCCCCAAACCAAGGAGATAAGTAACATCTCAAGTCCTGTATAGGGAAGTTTTTTAATGTTCAATATTTTATTATGTTTTTATATATGTTGGAAGCTGCCCAGAGTGGCTGGGGCAATCCAGTCATATGGGTGGGGTGTTATTATTATATAGGATGTCTGTGTTTTCATCAGATAAATGTTGGAAGGTACGTAGTGGGCCTAATTTGGCCCACAGGCCAGAGGTTCCAGACCGTGACCTGTTTGTTTTTTTATCCCCTTCCTTGGAAATGGTGGCACATTTTTTCAGGCTGTGTTCATCAGAACTGCCATCAAAATTGGCCTGCTGTTTCTTGTTATAAGTGAAAACAGAGTGGGCTATAACTATGCAATAATTCAGCTATAAAAAAAGCAAACAGTTACAATTGCATATACAAATGAAACAGCAAAACCATCCCAACCAAAACAGAACAGTAAGAGGTAAGTTCCACAAAACAAAACACCTTACCTAACAAAGGCCAGGATCAAGAGGTGCATCTTCAAAATATTATTATTATTTATCAAATTTGTATACAGTACTGCCCTACATCTGTAGATCTCAGGGTGGTTCACAGCATAAAAAACACACGATTTAAAACACAAAATACATAATGAAAAGAAGAACAAAAACAATCAAACCAATAACCCTCCCATCCAGCCCAACCCCCTCCCACAAACACACTTTAAAGGATATAGGATATTAATCAGCCAAAGGCCTGGTTGAAGAGGAACGTTTTTGCCTGGTGCCTAAAGCTGTATAATGAAAGCAGCAACCAAACCTTCCTGTGGAGATCCCACAAACGGGGAGCCACTGCAGAAAATGCCAATTCTCGTGTTGCCACCCTCTGGACCTCTCATGGAGGAGGCATGGTGACAACTGTGCAATAAAGATGCTAGATGCACCTCTGCGAGGAAAGAGTTCCATGATTTAGGGCAGTGGTTTTCAACCAGTGTGCGTTGGCCCCCTAGGGTGCCTTGAATGGTGGTCAGGGGTGCCACGGATAACACTGGCCTCTGTCCCTCTTTCCTTCCCTCCCTCCTCTGATGCCCTCTCGTGTCTCTGCCTACCAAAAGTTTGCACAGTTGTTTGTTGCAGCAGCCCTGGCTACAAGTTCCGCAGGCGAATTGGGTCTCTGGGGCTGGTTAGGGGGTGCTGGTTGCCAGGAGCTGAGACAGCCTCAGAATAAGCAAGCTGGCGAGGGAGCCCAGCCAGTCAGTCCACCAGCTCTTACTGTTGGGAATGGACAGACAAGTCCCAGGCTGCTGTGGGGCAGTGTGAGGAGGCACCTCTCTTTGGGGTGGCAGCTCAAAGACCAGGGACGGCAGCAGCGGCTGCCCAGAGGACTCCCAAGGAGAGGAGAGGAGGCTGAGGGAACACTCCACAAGGGAGGGTGTTTGAAAAAGGGTGAGAGGCTGCCAGCTCTGCAGGCAAGGGGTGACATAACTGTGCTTCCTCTGCTGACCTTAAGACCCAAGAGGGACTGTTAGGAATGGAGGTGGTCTTTGAGGTCTTTGGGGCCCACGTCATTTAGTGCAATGAACATGACTGTGAACACCTTGAATTGGGTCTGGAAACAAATTGAAAACCAGTGCAGTTGTTTTCAAAATGGTGTATGTGAGAGCAAAATATCCTAGGAAAATGCCATTTCAGTTGCATTTTACCATTCTTTCACATCCAATATCATCTTAAAATTCTAGAGCTCTGTCAAGTCAGAGAGCACAGGTTTGAGTTAGTTATAAAAGAAGTGGTCCATGGAATGTTTGTAGAAATCAAAGCAGGCTTAGAAAAGACCTGCAATACCAATTATGTGAGTGAGAAGATGAGAGTAGCATCAGAACCACTCAGGTTGAAAAGAAAGGATGAGGGCTGAAATTTCAAAGAAGAGACACAATCCAGTAATGGAACTGTTGGCCAAAAAGGCAGCATCTTCTTCCAGCTTCCTTTTGAAGGGCCAATGGGAGCCAAGGGCTCGAGGAAAGAGGATAGGCAAAGTTTTGTAGTCTCGGCTGTGTTTTTTTTTTCTTTCATCCAAGTGCAGAGCAGGAAATGGTTGAGGGAGGGAGCACTTTCTAAGTAATTGACATGTTGGAGAATTCTGAAGAATGAACAACATTTCCGGTTGTTCGCCAGTCTCAAATATTCATCCAAAGTATTAAAAGAAACAGAAGGAAAACAAACGTCTTAACCTCAGTTGTATACAAATGCACCAAAGTGCAATGTTGACTGCAGAGTTAAACCGGATTAGTTACATTATGTTTACTTATGAAATTGAAAGCCAGAGAAACTGGAAGCTTTGTATTTCCAAAGTGCTTTGAGTGTGTGCTTTGAATGTGATCATTGAATCCCCCTGAGCTCTTTGTAGCTGTCATCACTTCAAAAACATATCCAAGGCAGCTGGATTTGGTGCCAAATGTGATGTCTCTGTCATTGGACTCCAGTCTAAATTCCCTATACTGCAGAAGGAATAAAGTGCATCCTTGTCATATGCTAAGACCTTCCCACCCTTCTCAGCGCATCTATGTGGTACAAGTGCAAACGACATGGACATCCCATCTCCAAATCCAATGAACCAATTAATTGCAGTGCTTTCAGAATGGATTTTTGCCAGTACTGAATTCCAAGATAGCTCACTGCACAGAGTGATGGTTTGTAATAATTCATTGGCTCATTTCGGTGTGTAAATGGCAGGGATGGAACACAAGCATTGAACATCAAATTTAGTTTAATAAAATAAATGGTTGCCAACATAGCTAACTGGAAATCCTCTTACCCAAACATGGCTCATTGCTTTGAGTCCATGTGGAATTCAGTCCTTCTGACTATTTAGCACCTGTTTTTACAAATCACACATGAAACTGTAGACAGATAAGAATGTAGTTCAGTGGTAGGTTCATTTCATGGTGTTTCCAGGTAGAGCTGGGAATGGCTCCCCTATGTAACCTGGGAGAACTGCTGCCAGTCAGTGTAGTCTGCACTAAGCTATATGGGTCAATGGCCTGACTTGGTATATGACAGCTTCCTTGACCTCTCAAACCTAGGCTTAACTCTTTTTCCTATGAGATGGGAAGCTTTGAGGAAAGGGTGGGTTTTGAGCAGCCAAGTGGCTGGAAAGGATATGTAAGGAAATTTGATTTGTGTGTGAATTCTGATACACATTGATGTGATCCACTCCTCACAGACTCATGCAGGAAGTTCTTTTCCCTTGGATCTCACACTTCTCCATATTCTGCAGTGTAGTTCTTTGCTCAAAGAAAGATAGACCAAAGTGTGTTTTATCATGTGCCTTTTCAGATACAATATACCTCCTGGTTTCCCTCTCCCATGGTTTTTGTTTTTACCTTTAAAAATGATCAGAAAAAGAATTGTGGGACTAAATGTAAAGTCTTGGCAGTGAGAGACAGTTTCTCTTCTCTGTAGCCACTTCAGCTCTGCAGCATCCCCCTGAACTGAACTTGTGATTTTATTGTTTCAACTGTTCTTAAACTGTTTTAATTGTTATGCTTTTTAATTGGTTGTTTTAGCGTATTTTAAGGAAGGATGTTTTAATGCTCCAGTGGTTTTGTTATTGTGTAAGCAGTATATTAATTAATTAATTAGAGTAGATATTGCCTTCCTCTGGTGCTTCAAGAGAACATTACTGTGAGCACATCTGAGAAGACGTGTAGGATTTATTTGCTTGTTCATTTCAGCAGATCAATGTGATCTGGCTTCAACAGGAAGCTGTGTTGTTGGGTCTATTTAATAAAAATAAAAATAATAAAAATACCTTTATTGTCAATGTACAACCTGTGTACAATGTAATTAACCGAGCCTCCCCCCCTCACAAACACTCAATCTCATTGCACTCTGTGTGCTTGTCGCACAACACACCAACCCTGAAAGTCAGTTGCACTATATTACTTTCCATTCAGCAGCCTGTTTTTTGGCCTGTTGGTACGACTGATTATACTTCTATATCTCCTGCCTGAGGGTAGAAGATTAAAGAGGTGCTGGCCAGGGTGTGAATAGTCCCTGAGAATTTTTCTCGCTGTCCTAAGGCAACAATCCCTTGCGATGTCATCTAGCGGGCTCAGGGGACAGCCCATGATATCATGGGCTGTGTTCACCACCCTCTGTAAAGACTTTCTGTCCATGGCTGTCAAGCCAACGTACCACACTGTGATACAATATGAAAGGACACTTTCTATTGTGGACCAGTAGAAGGAGGTCATCAATGTTGTTTAACATAGTTTTTTCGCAAGACACTGAGAATCTTGCTTAATGTTTACTTTTTTATCCACACATTTGCCACTAACCCAGAGTCCTCACAAACAGATCAGTCAGTTGGAAATTTGCATATGCCTGTCCCTTTGGAACTGGGTTTTTCTTAAGAACTTGAAATCAAGACAAAACAATGCACTTACGCAACTGCATTATCTGTGTGCACTGGGGTGTGTGGAATTACACAACCGTTTTTGGAAACCAGAATTGTGATTTCACTTTATAGGAATCTTGTCTTTGCTCATTGAGGCTGAAATTCTAGAATGCAGAGTTAATTGCTAATTAGTCCATGCAAATTGGTGAACATTGTACTGCTAATTCAATGAAAGTTAGAAGACAAAGAAACAAAGAAAAGAGGTCTTGAGGTGAAAAAGTGGTTAACTCTTTTTCTTACTCATCCCTTCTGCTGCATCTCTTGGTGGGCAAAGAAACACCAGATGAAGAGGCCACACACACCAGCTGCACGTTCCTAGCTAGGAGCATTCGGCTTTCCCTATCACTAGAGAATGGCAGACTCTCGGTTGATGGACTTTCTTGGCAGCACCTTCAGAAGAGGCAAGATCTTCCACAGGCAACAGTTAACCCTTTTTCTGAGGTACATTCATGGAGCCACACAACCCAGGTATTATATATTTGCTCCCTTTTGTATAAAAAGCTTCATGAAAGAAAAGCAGCAGGCCAGGGCACAGCCCCAGATGCAGCTAGGCTTTGGTCCCTGCCAAGGAGGTGAGCTCAAAGAGACTGAAGGAACCACTTGCATGGGCGTCCCCTCCCCTCAGCCAGTGCCTGCTCCAGAAAAACAGGCAATGCCAATCCATCATCTGGAGCAGGGAGAGAGATGCAGAAACCAGTCTCAAGACCACCATACAAAAAAATCCTTCAATCTATGGCTTTGTATGTGTTGCCATAAGGCGGGGAGGAGGCAAGAAGAGGGGGGTGTTGTTTTTAAAAATAATAAATACTTCATTGCAGGCCTTGGCAAGGTTTTGGGACAGGCTTGGGGCCTGCAGACACCATCTTGTCTGTCCCCTTGAATCCACTTGATTCTTCTTTCACATCGCCTCTGACTCTGCACTACACAAAGTGGAAATCCCTCCAAGTCCGGTCAGCTTCCTCATGATATGAAGCATCTACAGTTCATGCAGCCTGGGCCTCTTTCATCTGGGGGATTCAATTTGCATAGTTTGTGCTGCCAGATCCCTTGCACTAAAGTGTAGAAGCCATATTAAACTCCCTGTCTAGTTTTGGCTGACATCTCTGTGCAGGGAATCCAAGCCAGCTCCTAGGCTTGCCAGCTTTCCACAGATGGAAGATCACACTTAATTTCCCCACCCCAGCACTTCTTGATTTGCTCCCTCTACTGATGAATGTATTCAAAGGACTTGATGTTGTTAATAGCAAAGTCCCAAAGGAAGCCTTCTCCTGTCTGCAAGTACTGGTCTTGCATGCACTGTACCCTTCATGGCCTGCTGTGACCAAGATGTCTCTCCATCAGTCATGACTAGCTTTCTGTAGGAATCCTGTATCATAGGATCATACTCATCAACAAAATGTTTCTGGAGAAGCTGAATGGTCCAGGCACTTGCCCCAGTGCCTCCTGTTCCAACTACCACTAGCTTGTACTCTGTCATCATCTGGTCAACCCCAGTTCTGGGTTCCCTCAAGGGACCAACTGTCTGTTGTCTTCCCCTGCCCTCCACTATCCATGAGGTAATAATAATAATAATAATAATAATAATAATAATAATAATAATAATAATTTTTTCTACCCCACTCTGGGGGGCTTTCAACAGAACATTAAAAACAGAATAAAACTTCAAACACTAAAAACTTCCCTAAACAGGGATGCCTTCAGATGTCTTCTAAAAGTCAGATAGTAGTTTATTTCCTTGACATCTGATGGGAGGGTGTTCCACAGGACAGGTGCCACTACTGAGAAGGCCCTCTGCCTGGCTCCCTGTAACTTCGCTTATCGCAGTGAGGAAACTGCCAGAAGGCCCTCGGAGCTGGACCTCAGTGTCCGGGCTGAACAATGGGGGTGGAGACATTATTTTCTTTGCAAGGCAGAAGAATAAAGCTTCACTCTCCCCCTTTTAGTTCTTTATTTATACATTTCATTTAACATATCAAAATTTGACTTCCTTCCCCCTCTTTCTGCAGTTCCTTAAATTTATTTTTTTCATATCTTCTGCATATCCAAATTCATTTAACTTGCTCATTTAACTGTCTACTGTAAATATATACTCTTATAAAACTGCAGGTTGTTACAATAATCATGTTAATGTTTGTATCTGTTTACAATTTATCTGTAAATTTTCAATAAACCATTTCCATTCATTTATAAAAAGTTTGTTATCTTGATTTCCTATTCTTCCGGCAAAGCTGCACTTTCCCCAGGGGAGTAAGCAGGGCTTTTTAAAGGCAGAGAAATGGGGAGAAATGCAAAGTTTGCATGGGGATCAGCCCCCTGGATAGATCCAAAGGTCCATCTGTCCCTTTGCCTTAAGGAGACTAGTTGTTAGTCAATTTCCTGTTGGCTTGATGCGGTGGTGAACTTTTCACTTAGGTAATAGAGACCCCTTCTTGCAGCACCCACATTGGCACCCAGAATCAGGGTGCTCGCTGGCGGAGGGGCAGGCTGTTACAGTGGTGGCGTTGGCTTGGACAGCGTGTGTGGGCAAGGTGAGTCCCAAGCAACGAGCCGCCCACACACATAGACACTGCTCATTCCCCATTCACTTGCTTCCTTTTGGTTTTGGCATCCTATTTCCCTGGAATAGAGACCAAGAAAAGGTACCTAACTACGTGAACAAGCGAGCAGCACCCAGCCAGCTTCTTGAAATTTATGATGCCTTTGCACACAATTGAAAGCTCATTCGTGCCTCTAATCTCTAGCTAAGTGTGGTGCTAAATGCTAATCTTTTTGAGGCTGCGGGCCAACACTTTTACAAATTATGCCTGTCCGGCTCAGCTTTCTTACTGAGTTCCCATAGTATCACATTCCTTAGATGATCTTTAGAGTGGTGCACTTGTACCCGTTTGGCCTGACTGTGGGAGAGAGCGAAGAATGTTTTTCTCAATTCCCGCTTCGGTTCAGGGACTGCATTCTGGGAGCCACTTTAAAGGGATTCCCATGGAGGAAATAGACATTCAGAAGGAAATAAGAGAGTCTGCAAGAAAACAAAAATAAGATGGAAGATTTATCGTTTTGGATTCTATGTCTTTGTTTTTTCAGCCAAGGAGAAAGTATTGCTGCACAGAAGAACAAAATAAATACTAGCTAATTCTGAGAGAGGCCCATAGACTCCCCTACCCGCCCACCCCAATCCTGCCTGCCCCTCTGCCCATTTTGGAGCACAGAAATCTAAATTTTACACCAGCTAAAATATTATTGGGAAGGAGCCATGCAGATGTTATTCACAAATTAAATTGATATTTGTGGGTGGATGCAGCACCATGGCAATAAGATCCACTTCTGATGGACTTAGAGCTTATCCACAGTTACCTTTCCTCCACTCTTTCATTCTCTCTGAAAACCCAATCTTTCGTGGTCAATTGGAGCAAACCCAAAGTGTGGGGAACCCAAAGTGCTGTTTGCTCCAATTGAGCACTAAAGAGCAGGACACCCATAATTCTTGGATGTAGTAAATGTTAGAATTTAATCAATGCTTGGAATATTGAGATAGGCCGCCAGATGCTGGGTTTAGCAAAGTGCTAAAAGGCAGGCTGGACCAGTTTTTCTGTGCTCAGGAAAATGCCTGAGAGATAGGCCATTAATTAGCACAGAACAAAGACAGGGAGGTGTGGCATCAGTGAGTCAAAGACTGTTTCAGGTGGGGGAAGCCTGCCCTGAGCAGAGTGCAGCATCCTGGCAGCATTCTGGCTACTGAAGTATCCTCCCTTCCCTTCATATCAGCATACCTTATGAAAGGCAGGTTTTTTTTCTGAGAGGGGGCGGAATTTAATTTTCTGTGCTGTGTGTCATTTCCAGTAACATTTTGCTCCCCTTCCACCTTCTGAGAAGTTAGGCTTAGGGGTAATGAGCTATGTCTGTAGCAGAGTCGATGAGGGCTCATGCCAACAAATTACAAAACACGAGCCACTTTGCAATGATGCGCCAACTCCAGATGCCAACCCTGCACAATTAGCCTTAATGCTAGAGCACAAGTTTGTGAAGGTATTTTTAATCCTCTGCCAGATGCTCCTCTTGTCTTGGGATAGATTTATCTCAACAGATGTAAAAGCATTTATCCCCCGTCTGCAGCGCTTTATTGTTCTTTAATAAGAGGATCTGCAGTCCAATGTACTCTGCCGTCCTTTAGAGAACTGGAGTGCTGAACAAGTGCTACTGCAGACCTGGACTTCTGAGTTTCTGTGAGACTTTCACCATGGCAGCACAATCCTGTTTTCTTGGAATTAAACCTCACCAGGCTCCATGGGGCTTACTCCCAGGAAAGTGCACATAGACGTGGCTTTCATTTATATCAGCTTCCTTCACTAGGGAGAGAATTCCCTCATTTCTAATGGCATTGCTTGCCTATCTGACACTGGATAGGTGAGAGAGGCCTACTCAAGATCACTAAGGGCAGTTCAGTTAAGACATCTGACACTGCACTGTACCTAAAATTAGGAAGGGTAAAAGGGACAACTATATCTACCATTTTGATGCATCCAAATGTTCACCTGCATCAGCACAACCAGACACTTTCACCTGCCCCAGCTGTAACAAAACATCTCTCTCCCATATCGGTCTCTACAAGCTCAGCAGGTGCTGTAGCTTCCCAACAGTTTGACTTCATCCCTGAAAGTGCACTTTTATTTTATTTATTTTTTATGATATTCAGTTTTATATATTTCAGTAATTTTACAATCATTTTAACATTTCAAAACTTGACTTCCTTCTCCCTCTTTCTGCTGTTCCTTAAATTTGTTTTTTATATTTTCTGCATATTACAAATTAACTTAATTTCCTCATTTATTCCTCTACTTTTAATATATACTCTTATAAAACTGCAGGTTATTACAATAATCCTGCCAGTTCTTATCTGTTTCCAGTTTGTTTGTAAATATTCAATAAACAATTTCCATTCTTTTATTTAAAAAGTTTGTTATCTTGATTTATTCCTTTTTCTGGTAAGTTTTGCCATTTCTACATATTCCATAAGTTTTTGTATCCATTCTTCTTTGGCTGGGACTTCTTCTTCTATCCATTTTTGGGCAAGTAACATTATTGCCGCTGTAGTCGCATACATGAATAAATTTCTATACAGTTTGGGTAGTTCTATCCCTATAATTCCCAAAAGGAAAGCCTCTGGGTTTTATTTTTATTTTTACAAACATTATTTTAAACATCTTTTCCAATTCATTATGGATCATTTACCAGCAAGCTATAACCTTACTACAAGACCACCACATATGATAAAAAGAACCTTCTTTCTCTTTACATTTCCAACACTTATCTATCTACTCCCAAGGTACTGTCACACCTTTTTGAGCAGCCTTCCTCAGCACGGTGTTTTACAGTTGCTTTAGTCTACCAGTTCCCAGTGTCCCTAACCATTGACTTGGCACCAATTTAGGTTGAGTTGTTCTAGAATGACCCAAGCGGGGCATTGCAGGTGAAAGGAGTGAGACATGGGCCTTAAATGCTCTGATTGAGTTTTCTCTGGTGCCATGTAAATGGACTACTATCTGGGACAAGCTCAGTCACGGCAAAAGAGGCTTAGTTACTTGCTTCCTGGAAAAGAATCCAACTTCCCTCAAGAACCTTGGGCATTGGCCACAACCCAGGACTTACTTAAAACGCAGAGACAGAGTCCTTTTGTGATGACTAAAAAGGGACTGACATCAACAGGCTCAATGGAAAAGTACTGATGCACAAAATGAAAACCCCATTCCCAGGCCCATCTTCTGAGAATTGAGGAAAATATCCCACTTAAGAGAACAGAAGTCAGCTTTACCCTTTGCTTATGGAATAGCTTTTGCTGACTAACTAGCTCCAGGAGGGGTGGGCAACCTTTCTTTATCCTGCCAAGGATAAAATTTCCCATGGGGAAAATTTCTCAGGGGCCCCATACCAACAGCCAGAACTGAGAGTGGGCAGTTCCAAAAACAAAATGGTTCTGAATAAACTAACTTGAAATAAGGTTTATCCTGCTTCAGTTTTCTTCATATCTACAACATATTAGAATTTAGAGTCTACTCAGAAGTAAGCCCCATTGGATCTTTGATTGAATTACAAACAAACATACATTGAGTTTTATTTGTATTTCTTTAGTACAACACACCAGTACAGCTGCTGTTCTGGAAATAAAGTTAAAGTAAATCCTTTCTGAGTGTTGTGTACTGCACACACACACACACACACACACGGTGGAAGCCTGCCTCTCAGACAGCTGGGGGTTATTGAGGAGAAACATAATTTCCCAAAGCCATGCAGCCAGAATAAAGGTCCCCTCCTATTTTTTTTTAATCAAATACAATACTGCCCCTTCCTATTGTTCTGAAGATACAGAAGAAGAGTTTGGATTTGATACCCCACTTTATCACTACCCAAAGGGGTCTCAAAGCAACTAACATTCTCCTTTCCCTTCCTCCCCCACAACAAACACTCTGTGAGGTGAGTGGGGCTGAGAGACTTCAAAGAAGTGTGACTGGCCCAGGTTACCCAGCAGCTGCATGTGGAGGAGCGGAGATACAAACCCGGTTCCCCAGATTATTAATCTACCTCTCTTAACCACTACACCACACTGGCTCTCCACACTATTCAAAGAAGAGAGGGGACACTCTTAAAATCCAGGAAAAATGTAAAGCAAAGAAACAGGAAAGAAGGAACTCTGATGTGATGGTGTCAGGGATGTTAGGAGGAAGCAATTTCTGTTGTGATCTCTTTTTGATAAAAACTAGCTGTTGTTTCTATTCTGCTGCAGTTCATTTCCACCAGATAACTACAATATTCATCATGCTGTCTGCTATAGTTTATCATAATTTCTGCCATAATTAGTGTTGATGTTATTGATTTCACTCCCCCATCAGGTGGTTAATTGGGGTGGGGTTTAATCCTTCTTGGCTGCCTTTGTGCCTAGGCCAGGCATCCCCAACCTTTGGCCCTCCGGATGTTTGGACTACAATTCCCATCATCCCTGACCACTGGTCCTCTTAGTTAGGGATCATGGGAGTTGTAGGACAAAAAACATCTGGAGGGGCACAGGTTGGGGATGCCTGGCCTAGGAGATCCCTTTGCACAGTTTAAACCTGTGAAAAATTGGCTTTAACCTCCACCTCTCAGGGGTTTAATTTTCTTCACGCTCTCCTCCACCCCAGTGCAAAGGAAATATCCCCAATATGTCATTATTTGTGTACTATTTGTAGGCTTACGCACCCCCCACTCCCAATAATAATTACCAATCATTTTGGCTTTACTGATTTCCATTCCTGAACATGGATAAAAGTGCAAAATGGCGCCAAATCTGGTTTTGTGTCTCCTTAGATTTCTCTGACATCCCCAGATGGCAGGTGGCACTTACGGAGGCCACAGAAACTGTATCTGGGGCTGTAGCAGTGGACTAGTCAGACAAAAGGCAGGGAGACCAGTTGTAGGTGGTCCAGCACTAATGATGGGCAGAACCAATTAATTCTAGTTTTGCTCCCATCCTCTTTCTACCTGCTGAGTTCTACAACAGAAACACTGGGACTAAGGAGGAGTCTGGAACAGTTGTAAGCAGGGAGGTAGGCAAGCAAGCAGAGAATGGCTGAGGGTGCACTGAAGTTGGTGGGGCAGTGACCCATTTGGACCTCTGCTACATGGGTGCTGGTTGTCCACCTGTGGCTTGGCTCCTTGTACTGTAACACAGGGATATAAGGATAGCTCTGCTAGAGCTGATCAAGGTTCTGTCTAGTACAGCAACCCTCCAGCAATACTTCAAAGAAGCCACAGGGAAGACATGAAGGAAACAGTCCTTTGCATTTGCTTGTTTAATCTGTTATTCCGAGACCTAATGCCTCTGGATCCAGAGTTTCCATTGAGCTGCCAAGTCTAACAGTTGCTGCTAACAAGCGGGTTCTGAAATAAAACATTGCAGTGGGGAATGCTCCTGTTTAGGATCCCAGCCAACTAGCCATGCCTGTTTCCAGGATACAATATTCTCATTTTCTGTTTCTCCTCCATCAACATGTCCTCTAAACATGGTCAGTCCTCACTGAGCTCTCTTGGAATCGCCCCCTTTAGAAGTCTAGTCCTTTTTTTTGTACTTCTGCAAACCTTGGCATCCCCTCCCTCTTGTACGTAAGTGGTGTGTGGTTTTCCATCAGGCTGCCTCAATGGGAGGGATGAGGAGCCAGGCTCATTCCATTCTGTTTGCCAAAAGACCAACTCCACCAGGCACTTCCTGCCCCTGAACTGCTTCTATGGCAGCTGGTTGTTATAAGAACTACTATGTAAGAACGGGTGCCAGAGTTTGCGTTCTTCCTCTTCCCTCCCATCCCATTTTCCTTGTGTGTTGTGTTACTTACCTTATTTTAATTGATTATTTGCATGCCACTCTTTGGCTAAAGAGTTGGGTAAAAATGCTCTAAATAGAGAGAAAAAATCCTTGAAGAATAATTTATTTATATAGGCTTCTTTTTAACCTTTGCTGATCTTATCTGTGCTTTATTGACCATTGTTTTATGTGGAAGGGTGTGGTTGTTTTATTTAAGGAGATTTATATTTCCCCCCTAAATAAATAAAAATAAGCAAGAACATGCTATTAGTACATGGAATAGATCAGTCTATCCAACACCCTTTTAAAGATAAGAACGGAAGAAGAGCCAGATGATAAAACTGTTCCTTTCTGGAAGAGAAAGCTTTTCCTTTCCCAGTACCAAAGTGCAGAACGTATTTGGATTTCACTGCCTCCGAACCATTAGGTCAGCCTGATTGATGGAGCAGCCGTGCTTTTGTTTATATATGTAAGAGCAATGTTTATCTTGCATAAGTGCTTCTTATAAACATAGGAGCTCCAACATCTTTAGTCCCTTTTGTGGCTTTTGGATGCATTAGCCACATTGATTGGAAAATGCAAGGCTCTCCAGCTGCACTTTGGACAACTCAGTTTGCGGATATAGAACTTTCATCCTATCAAGCCTGCTGGATCATATTTTGGCATGCACAAAGTCCCGCCCATCTTGTTTGCTTGCTAAGGAGTGAAAGAGCGAGAGTGTTTGTGAGAGAGAGAAAGAGAAAGAGAGAGAGAACTTGACCTCCCCAAACTTTTCAAAACTTTGAAAAGAGAGACGAAAAGGCCCATTTATTTTGCCAACCTCCTTCAAAGGCCAAACTTTTGTTTAATCCATGCTTATTTTTATGTTTATTGTTTTGTAAAACATTGCCCCAGCATGCATGCAAACAATTCTTTATCTAGTCGGTCCTTATTCCATCAACCTCATGTCTGCTGAAAATTGACAAAGCAGTCAGGGTCCATCTTGGTTTCCAGACACCATGTTGAGCTGACAAGTGCCAGCAGATGCACAAAATCTTGTTTAGTCTTGCATGCTGAATGCATCCGACATGGATGCTGTGGGCAGAAAATAAATGGGAAATGTTGGCAGAGCTCCCTTCTGCCTGCCTTCCATGACTATAGAGGGGTCATTTGTATTCCAAGCAGCAAGGAATATATATGTATTCCTTTTCTGGGAAAGCGATACTTCAGTACAATGAGATTTGCATTGTAATCCAATTTGCGTACAGCAGTACAGAGATGAAGCCAAGAACGCCAAGTTCTATCCTAATGTGGCTCTTCGAGATTTTTGTTAGTGATGCTTGCTGCCCATTACATTTACTGTGGTTATTGTAAGTAAGGCAATTTTGTTGTGATGCTCAAGATAGAGGGGTCATCTGTATTGGCATTTCTCCACTGGCTTAGGCATGCCCTTGATTTATTGGCTGACCCATGCCAGAGACATACCCAAGCTTCCCTTGCAAGCCCACCACAACTCATGTTTGTTCCAATTCAGCGCTAAAGAGTGGGTTTTCCGGAGGAAAGTGGCCAGGCAAAGGAAAGTGTGGATGAGCTGTGATTTCAGTAAAGCCTCAAATCCCTTTGTGTGCAGAGGCCCTGTTAAAAGTTTAATTATAGCCCCTCTGTTACAATGCAGATGCTTCTTTTCATGAGTAGTAGCTGAACAAGCGAAAAACGTTAGAGGGGATAGAGACTGAAGGGTGAAATCTGCTGCTTCCTAAAAGCAGCGACAGGCTCCTTCACCCCCCTTTCCTAATTGCATCGTTTAAATTGCATTCAAAGCCATCCTACACAGTAATTTTCAGAAGTGCTGCCTGTGGAAGGAAGGCAGGATGAAAGGCTGGGGTGACTCAGACAAAACGAGAGGCAACTTCCATTCCTTCAAGCATAATTCTCCTACTTTTCCCCTCCATTTAATGTGCCAGCTCAGTGGCATTGTGAGTTATATTACACTGACACCGAGAAAGAAGCCCATCCGTCCAGAAAACAGTAAAGCAAGTTCCTTGCTGGGAGTAGACACTGAGGAAACTTACTAGGAAGGAAGGCCCACTGAACACACTCAGATTTTCTTTGGAGCAGGGATGGAAAACCCCTAGCCTGGGTACTTAGTCTGCTACCTCCCATAACATGCTGCTTTGGATGGCAACACAAAGTGGAGGGAATAGAAACCCTGCACTGGGTCAGACAGAATATTTTAAGTCTCTCCACTCAGGTCAGCACTCAGATGAATCATTTACTCATCTGCTGCACAAGGAACCTGAAGAAAGGGGGTGCTGTGCACCTGTGTGTGTCCTGTGCTTGCATCTGTCATCATCATCATTATCATCATCATCATCATCATCATCATCATCATCATCATATTTAGTTATCTTTACACTCTTGGCAGCTTCGAGCAAATTAAAACATCAAACACAGTAAAACATATTTTTAAAAACTTCCCTAAATAGGACTGCCTTCAGATATCTTCTAAAAATTCAAATAATTGTTTCTTTCCTTGACATCTGATGGGAGGGGGTTCCACAGGGCAGGCGCCACCACTGAGAAGGCGCTCTGCCTGGTTCCCTGTAACCTGACTTCTCGCAGTGAGGGAACCCCCAGAAGACCCTCTGAGAGCTGGATCTCAGTGTCCAGGCTGGATGATGGGGGTGGAGATGCTCCTGCATGACAGTATGGGGTAGCCACACCCATCATTGGTCTGTGCCCTTTGGAGCCTTGGCCAAGACTGAAAGTGGCCTCAGGTCCAAAAGTTTAACCACCTCTGCTTTAGAGTAAGCATGCATCAGATTGTGCAATTTGTTCTTACACAAAGGGGAGGAAAGCCTGAAGAAAAAGGCAACAGAGTGCCCTTGGGTGTCACTCACTGAGTGTCACTTCTCTTCAGTGTAGGCCCTCTTTGCAGATAATTGTACCCCCCTCAAGACATAATGAATGTCCAAGGTTTCACACCCAGCACATATAGCCGCTGAATACCCCTTTAGTCATAAGTCTTAAGAAGGTGTGGAGAAAAAGCGAGGTCTGTGTCCACTGATGCCACCACCCACCATGGTCTTTCCTGCCAGAAACCAGACTATACAGCTCATGCACAGAAGGCATGGCTGCCAAGGAGAAGCCTGCCAAATGCACACCAGCTCTTCCAGTCTCCTGAAACCTGTGTTCTGCCACATGGGGAGTGCCTTTGCCTGTTAAGCAGGGAGAAGAGCAGGGAAGAAGAGTCATTAGAGAAGGTGATGGGAAAGGGAATGAGGGCAGTAGCTCCATATTCTCTCTCTCTCTCTCTCTCTCTCTCTCTCTCTCTCTCTCTCTCTCTCTCTCTCTCTCTCTCTGCATGGGCTTAATTGCACAGAGGCTAACGGAAGCTACAGCTCCTGCATTTTTAGGTTTGTATGTGGCAGCATAAGATTCATCCACTTGATTACAGGTGATTGCTTACAATGTTCAGAAAATCTCTGTGATCCTCTGTAGAGACTTTGCCTTTGGAACAAGGAGCTGCAACGGAGAGCAGAAAGGAGAAAGATCCATTGCGCCAGTTGCCTTCTCCTTGTGCGACACTGGCCTATTCAGTGCAACCTCTTGTTGTAGCTTGGAAGTTAAGGGCAATGAAGTTGCAGAATGTTAATGATGAATCAGTTATCGGTTGTAGACATCTTGCTTGTGGATAAGATCTGAAATTTTGATTTCTGTGTACAAGTCAAAACCGCATCTCTTGCATGCTTGCCAATACATGACCTTTTTTCTTGGGGCAAGGTGATTTATTCCTGTTGATACCTTAGCACATTCTTGCTTGTTTTAAAGTCAAACTTTGAGCCTGAACTTCATTATTTAGTATCTAATTTTGGCAAGCCACCCTTTTAAAATAGTGATAGCAAGAAATGTGGCTGAAGCTAGCTCTCATGCTGGCAAATGCAGAGGATTCCAGAATTATTTCGGGAATAGTTGCTACTGCACACTGAAACTGATACGATTCAGACCTTGTGTCAATAACAAGGCTTGACACCATAAAGCCTTGTATGAGAGAAGCTCAGCATCTTTACCACCTGAAGATCATTGGCCATGCAGACTGGGACTGATGGGGTTTTTGTCCAGCAACATCAGGTTGAGCACCAGGCTGTGGGAGGCTGTGCTAAGATGATGGAGGTTTGTTAAAACTCAGCTACAAGACTTGGCTTTCAAGCCATTCATTGCAAAAACCATCCTTTGCATGCATCATGGTGTAGCTGTCTCATATATGGTTGTAGTCAACTAAGTCCTACTAAGAGTAGACACATTGGAATGAATTAATCAAAGTTTTCTTGGAGTCTTCTTGGCAGGGATACTGGAGTGGCTTGCCGGTTCCTGCTCCAGGTGGATCACATTTGGTCAAAACTCTCCACTATGACCTGTCCATCTTGGGTGGCCCTGTACGGCATAGCTCATAACTTCTCTGAGTTATTAAAGCCCCTTCGCCATGGCAAGGCAGTGATCCATGAAGGGGAATCAAAGTTAGCCATCTCCATTAACCCCAATGGGTCTACTCTGAGTAGGACTAGGGATGAATACCACTCATGGTTTTCTGTATGTTAGAACAAAACCTTTGCAATCAAAATATGGATTTCAAAACGGCCAAGCTTTCTTGTCACAAAATCTGAAATTTCTGTCTAAATGTACTTCATGGATAGTTGAAACATAGGCATTTAAACATTTCACACTCAGTTTGCAGAGTGCTCTTTGCTCATGCTATTTTGCATTTTCGTTTTAGAAATCGTTCAGCCCCATCAGGAAAACAGCACAAGCAAAAATGATACAGTTTCACCTCGTAAGTCATGGGAGCAACAATGGGAAGAAGGAAAGATTGTGGTCAGTTCAGAGTGGACTTGGCTCAAGGCTCAACCAAGCTCCATGCAGAATGATTGCAATGGCTAACAGACAGAAAAGGGGTCTGTTACTGTATTGTGTTGCTGAACACTCTGTGAGCTTAGCAGGAGGTCTTCACCTATGTCACACGTGACTAAATTTTTAGCCTGTTATCCCCTAATCTCTCATTTTGGTTTATCCCAGGGATGGGGGACCCCCCCCCCACCTAGACTTCTCTGTTTGATTCTTCTAGCCTCCCTGTTGTCATGACACTGGAGTCAGAGTTCTTCAGGAAATGAGCCTGAAGACTCTGAATCAGAAGGGCAATGGCATGCAGGGCTTCCACCCCAAGAACAATTTCTTGGAGAAAGTTTGGCAGATGTGTGAATTGGCTGCAGTTCTTCCAAATGTACATATATTTAACACACAGCCCTCCAGATGCATTTCAGTATCACCTGTTAAGCACTAACCTGCCTGCTTTTTTGTTGTCAGGGGACATTAATGTTCATTTCCCCCCACTGTGAAGATGCTGGAAGGAACTTCAAATGCTGCTTTCAGGTTTTATCAGCTCTGAAGCTTTGTAATACATGGGCACCACCTGCTGGTCAAACAGTATGTTCCTTTGATTCAGGCTGTTCACTTCCTTTTATTTCCTGCCTTGCAAAAAGTTTGCTCATGTTCAAATGCTGAGTGAGTCTGACTCAGCACAATGCTGAGCATATCAAGTAGTAGGGGATGGCCTGGTGAGGTGGCACCTTACCTCCAGTTGGTTGCACTGCTGCTGTGTACAGGGAGAGAGAGGGGGAAGGAAGAGGCGGTGACGAAGTTGGTGCAGTGCAAACCAGCTGGCAGGTGCACTGAATGGGCTCTGCCAGTACATTTGCACCACATCAGACTCACTACCATCTCGTTCCTCCCCCTCTTCCTCCCCATAAACAGTGGCAAACCAACTGACCAGTGGTCATCTGAGTGGTGGAGCTCCATCTGTTGCTTATATAAAGACGGCCATGTTGCCCCTTGGTTCTGGGTGCCAGAAACCTGTGTGTTTTGTTGAACGTGTGGTGAGGCAGAACTGGGCTGCAAGCCCATCTTTATTTTCTTAAACCACGGGGGAAGCAGCCAGTGTTTCTTTCTTTTATTCCCAGTGGTATTACCTGATGTCTCATCACCTCAGAGGGACTTAACTTGCAATCTCCATCTTGAAACTCTTTCTGTCAGCAAGACCTTATGGCTATAACAACCAGCCTTATTTTATTACTCCCATTTTGTCACATGACTCTCTTCTTTGTGAAACATCTTGCCTAATGAAGAGTTCTGGAGAATTTTTGTATTTGGGGAGTGGGTGGGTTTGTCCAAATAAAGGTATTATCCAACTCCAGGCTTCTCTTCGCAAATTCAACTGACATCAGCTGTGATGGGTTTGGGGCACCAGTTAAAAGCCCAGGCTGTTGGTTAAGCTGGATGTGGAATTGGACAGCTTGTTGTCTTGTTCAATGACTGTAGATGATGATCTTCTCTTTATTGGTTTTATGTAACTGGTTTTATTGTTTATTATCTGCTTAATTTTTTATATTGTAGCCTGTTCTGGGATTAATGAAGAGCAGGCTATGAATTATTCAAGTGAAGAAACAACAGTTTCTTTTATGGCAGTAAATAAATGAAAAACATCTCACCAGATGGTGTGGGCAGCCCATTCCAGTTCTGTTGTGATTACAGACAAATGCTATGAAATATAGCCATCTAATTCATACAGTACCTCCTGCATGGAGTTCCATATACAAAGAGGACTCGGCAGAAAATGTGTGTGCAAACTCTTCGTCATATAGTTCAGTAGAAGAGTGTTGCTTATTTCACTTGCCAAAAACTACCCATCAAGAACAAATACAATGACCAAACCAGATTGCTGCAATGCTGTTGTTTTATTGACAATAAAATCTGGAAAACAGTAATAACAAGCAGTTATTAACTTTGTGCATCTTCATCAGAGAAAGCCAGAAAGCCCACTCCTAAATTCTTCAGCAAAAAATATTTATGCATGTTCAACACTCTCAGCAAATACCAGCGTTCTTAATTTTGACTTGTACATTCTTTTGCCTGTAAAAAAGGTATAAAACATACTGAATGGTATCTTTCATTTTCCAGGTCAACGTTGAGATGTTGCCAAATCATGCCTTGTGAGAATCTGAGCATATGTATTTCAGATAGGCATTGCTAGGGCCAGAGGCTAATGCATTTGTGCAATAATACGTTTTGACACCTGCTAGTGTTCAGGGCATGGACAACTTAAAAGAGATAGAATTTTACAATTTGGGCAGGATCTCACTGGCCAAGTCCTCATGAAAATTCACCAGCATTTGCATGCAAGTTATGCATATGTCCTCCTCCCCACACACTTTGGAGCTAGAGAACTGCGTTTCAAAATTCAGAGTACTGTGGCTTTCACAGGAGAACTGTTTTTCTGCTTTTGGTTTTTGAGAAATTCAAATAAGGTAGATTCACCTAAAATGTCAACAAAACCAACTTTCTCCCCCATCCTTATCCTTATTACTTACACATACAAATTCCTGTTGAAGTATTAATACTGAAAGTGACATATGCACAGGCATACATGGAGCTACTGCCTGCACAGTCTCTCTGAAACAGTGAAAAGGCTCTTAAGGGAGACTTTCACTTTCTCTGTGTCAAATAAGGCCTGCCAACTGACCAGAAAATATGACCTTGTTCTTTTAAGTGCAGCTATATGTTCAGAATTCACTAGATGAAATGCTTCACATTCTTGAGAAAGAGGGAGGGGGAGACATTGATTTGGATCTTAAGGTGCCTTTCCATTCATGGAATGAGTCCTTCTGCGGATAGAAGGGATTTGGATTTCATTACTGCTGATTCAGGGATGGAGAATGCATGGCCCTCCAAATCTTATTGGACTCCATCTCCCATCAACCTCAGTCACCATGGCCAATGGCCAGGGATAATGGGAAGTGTCATCCAATAACATCTGGAGAGCCACTCAATCCCTGTTCTAATAGAAAGAGGGAGACTGTTTTTGTTGATTCCTGCACGTTTGCAGTTCCTGAGTCATCTGAGTCCATACTGCTTTGGAACCTCTCACAACCACCCATGCAGATGTGCAGCAGGAGAAGGGAGTGCAAATTTTCAGAAAGTAAGTGTGGAACGTGAAAATTGGGTTTGTAGGTGCCAGCAATACCCTACTGGGCAGAACCTCAGCTTATTGTCACATGCTAATGTTGTTTCCCTCTCACAGAGAGCTGCCCTTAACAAAGCACAGTTCCTAGGATTCTTTGAAGAGCAAGTCCTCTGCTATAAATATGTGTTGGATATGCATTAAATGTATGGTGTGGATCTGCCTCTGATGTTGGAACAAGCTCCCTTCAATCTCCTATTTCTGTTCCTCATGATGCTTCTTCAGAACTAATTTTTCCATCTTGCTGTTGGGACTAAAAACACTAGGAGAACCTAGCCCAGAGATGGAAGGAAGGAGAAGTCCCAACAAGAGAAGAATGGCAGACAAAACTGATAGAGTGTGCAGAGATGGTGAAACTGACGGTGTGAGGAGTTGTTGCTGCCAAACTAGCAGAGATAACGCTCCAGGCACACAGCCATTTCTGTCTTGCTGATTTATTACTAAAAGTTCAAAGCAGTAACAAGAGTTCAAACAAACGCGTCCATGCTTAACTCAGTCAGATGTCTTACTGAATATTTGTGACGTCTTTTTCCCCAACATGCCCATCAGTGCAGGGCACGCCTCCTATTTCCTTTGTTCTGTGAGTAGCTAGTTCCGGGGACTGGTTGCCCCCTCCCTATTTCCTCCTTGGAGTCGGATGACAGACTGCTAATGAGCTCTTTCGGCTCTCAGTAATTGCTTCTCTCCCCCCTCGTCTCTATAGCTGTCTCCCTTTCCCTTACAGACGGGGAAGATCAGAAACTAGGAATATCAATTATTTTTAAAAGACTGGAGTAAATTCTTAATTTATTTAAAAGACAGTTAAACAGTTAAAATCATTGGCAGGGATGTAATGACACTTGTAATGTGGAATTAAATATGGAAATATGGTAACTATAGATATCTAACAGATGGATAAAGGAAAAGGATGCAGAAAACTTAAATCTTAAATATGGAACCCATAGAGGTCCGAAGGTTCAAAAGAAACCTTTTATTTTAATGTTTGAAATGGTTAAAGTTAAAATGTATAAAATCATGTAAAACCAATACAAAATGTTATATAAAAAATACTATAAGAACCCAAGTGAATTAGGCTGTATCTGCCATCAGGCTACATTGGCCAGATAGGCCACCTTTCAGCAGGACCCATTTAAAGAGGATAATCCAGCACCATTCCATATACCAGAGCAAGTAGCAATTTTAAGTATTTGAATTACTTTATGACTGCTGCTCTGTTTTGGAGTGTGGGTGTGGGTAATCTTTATGATGTGAGCGTTGTACCTCTTAGGGAAAGATTCTGTTCACAGAAGGGGTGACCACACAGATTGAAATGAGGGATTTGAAGGTATCTCACTTACTATTTCTTTCCCTGTAGTACCTACTGGCGCTCCTATCTACTTAAGAGGCTTGAAAGATGGCCAAAGGCCTAAAGAAAACAGGTTCCCTTGAAGAAACTAAGTGGTAAAGGAAAAACAGATACTTACTGATTTGTACTGCACAAGGTACACTCATTGGGATAGGTCACTTGGTCAGTGCCACAGACAGGATCAAAATTTCTAGGGCATCCTGGTGTTTCATAAAGTTCACAGGCTGGCTGTAGAATAAAAGCTGTACAGTTCAGTATCTGGAACAGCAACAATCTTTTAAATTTATATCCCTCAAAGTTTGTGCAAGACATTTTGCTTACTTGAGACACAGTGACAAAGGGTGCCACTCTCTCCAAGTCAAGCCATAGTACCCACGAACAGTACCTGAGGCAAGAAAATCTCACAACCACCTTCCCCCTTTCTGGCAGTAAAAATCCAAGAACAATACATTTGCTCCCCTTTCATGACACCCAAAATCAACTGCCCGAGGCAGCTGCCTCACGCTGTCTAATGGTAGAGCCAGTCCTAGTATTCTTTAATAGAGGATGATATTGAAGAACGAAGATACTGGAGAATGAAGGTTAAGTTGAGGAAGCAGAGTGAAGAATGGCATGGAAATTTAGACATTGGCGTGATAGCTACCGAAGCATTGTATGCTATGGCATTTGTTCCCCAGTAAAAGCTGCTGCCTTTTGCAGTTATCAATCCTAGTTTGTTTGGCAAGAGTTTCTTTACTGCAGCCTTCCTCAGCCTGTTACCGTCAAGATAATGTTGGACCTCAACTCTCATCAGCGCCAGCCAGCATGCTTAGTAAAATATCTGTGTAGCTAGTCTATAGCAGCAGTGGGGAATATTTTTCCACTCATAGGACCATATTCATTAATGGGGAGTGCATGCCAGGGGTGCTCAGGGCCAGAGGTAAAAGTGAGCAGGGCAATGGTTGAGACTCTTGCATCTGTGCAGGTGACTAATTTCCAAATATGTGAAAGATAAGGGTTCCTGGGCATAGCCTGGGGATGGGCCTAGAGTGAGTCCTGGGGGCCAGATATAAAGGCCTGGGGGGCACATCCAACCCCAGGTCTTAGGTTCCCCACTCCTGGTTTATTAGTAAGGAAATACACAGAGAAATGTAGCTAGGTGATTTCAGTGCACTCCTCTTGAAGGCAACGACAGAAGGTTTGGGTTGCCTGAATTTCAGCTCAGTACCCAGGGTAGCCATTTTGTGCTGGCATCCATGACTCTTTTATCAATGTATGTGTACCGGCACCTCATTTTCTACCCAAAAAGGGGGGGAAGCACTGTCAGTACCTGACACATTGTATTGCTCTGACTTCTTTTATGTGGCAATAGTGCATTTGCCATATATCAGCAGGGTAAAATTTCACCAAAGCAGGATGCACTGCACTTAAATAATCAAGACAACATTACCTCTCTTGCCTCACCGTTGCCACCATCAGTTTCTGCATTGCCTAACAATGTGAGAAAAAACATTATTGATTAGAAATCCACTCTACTTCTAGCAGAGACTGTAACCTCGGCTGGTTGTGTTATAACTGCATCAAATCAGTCTAAATTTTTTAAACAACAACAACATTTAAATATTTAACAAACATACATTCATTTGACAAGGGTGCATATTTCAAAGGTGGATCTAGGGGAACGTGACCTGTTCGGTCACACTGGGTGTGGAGCTTTTGGGGGCGCTGCAGGAGATGCCATGATATGAAGTCCAATGCAAAGCGAGAGGCAAGGGGGCAGAATTTGGCTTCACACAGGATGCCACTGAAATTTGACCTTAAAAATAGAATGATCTTTAAATCTTGGATTTTTAAAAAGGAACATTTAATTTTGACTAATATAGATGTTTTGGTGAAGCAATTTCCTGTGATATAATGCATTTTTAATGTTATTTTCACTAATGTGCTTCCTTTAATGGAAACTACCATAGTATATGAATTTTAAACACACCTGGCTGGAGAACTGCAATACAAAATCTGGAGAAGATCTAATACATAGATCTGGTTCCTTTTTAGTTCTCATCAAAGTCACTCAAATACCTTTACTCTCTGTTCCTTTTCCCCTCAGCCTCAAAATGAGACTCTATCCCATCATAGAGGTGCATGTCTTCCTATAAGCTCCTTTGTCAGGAGCGTATAGAAAATCGACTGAACAATTATACTGGGAATTTTAGCATCTGCAAGGAAAAAGACGTGAATTCTATGTAGCCCTTACCTGAGGAACAGAAGATCCCTACTGCAAGGAGAAGGAATATGCTAGTTACTCTCATTGTAGAGCTGCTAATTGACGTTAAAAGAATAATCCTTTTGGAGAAGCTATGTCTCAAGATTCCAGAAGAAACTTTTTTATATGACCTATTTGTGGTACCTCAGACTCCCCCTCCTCCGTGACGTCATTGTCCAAACAAGCGTGTGCTATGGGAAAGGTATTTTTGAAGGGAAAGAGGGCGGTGAAGTAATAGCCAACACAGCACAAACCACATGAGATCATTTGTCCAGGTGGGTTCAAAGATCTGTGTTGTCACAGAACTAGATGCTAGAAATCATGAATGCCAGGACACTTTAAGGAGCATATTCATATACAAGCTGCCACTTTTGAATGCCACAATAAGTAATTCAGACTATTATCTGTTGACTCTGCTTCATATCTCTAGCCTTGCCATAAACACATGCTGTAAGATTGAAAGGAACTATATTTTACTGCTCTGTTTTATTGTCAACAGTTTATATGGCAGCTTTCTATTGACTCACTCAAGGCCATATTAAAACAGAAACAAATGACTAACAGCATTGGCAAGATTAAATATTAAAAGTTCTGATAACTGTGACAAGCCAAGGTGTTCTTTGACATGTTTACTGTATTTTTGTAGGCAGAGAGAATGCTCTTCTCAGGGCCAGTACCGCCATGAGACAACCACCTCAGGTGGCAGGTGCAAAAGGCACAAGGAGCGAGCAGAGCTGTGTGTGACATTTGGCCTTCTCTTTGGCCCCTAATTTAGCCTATTGCCCTCAGATGCAGTGGGAGGTGCTGTCCCATTACCAGTGTTGAAGAAAGTGTTTCTCAAACGTGGGTCCTCAGCTGTTCTTGGACTACAACTCCCATCACTCCTAGCTAGCAGGACCAGGGGTTAGGGATGATGGGAGTTGTAGTGCATGAACAGCTGGGAACCCAGGTTTGAGAAACACTGATAGGCCCCATCTTCCCAATACATTTAAAGCACTATCATACTACTTTACACAGTCACAGCTTCCCCCAAAGAATCCTGGGAACTGTAGTTTGTTAAGCATGCTGCGAGTTGTTAGGAAACACCTATATCTCCCAGGGAGCTACAATTCTCAAAGTGGTTTAGCAGTCAATTCCTCTTCCCTGGGAAGTCTGTGAGGGGAATAGGGGTTTCCTAACAACTTCCACACCCTTCCTTCTCTTCCCAGGATTCCTTGAGAGAAGCCATGACTATTTAAAGTGGACATAATAGTGCTTTAAATGTATGGTGCACATGAGATCTCAGTTTCAGCTACCAGCCTGGTGGACTTTGGAACATGGAAGGGAGGGGGGGTGCTGGAAAGGCGCCATTTTGTCCTTTGCCTCATGCAGCAAAAGATCTTGGGCTGTCTCTTTGCAAAGCTTCAGACATTACCACAGAGGAGTGTTTGGCCTGCAAAGGGAACATAGGGTGCCATTGATCTGTTGTTGCACTGTGTGAAGCAGCCTTTGTTATCATGTGGCATTCTTCCTTGATGGAGGCAGCTTGGGATGCCACAAGAGAGCCAAGAGGGAAGCATAGACCAAGGGGGAAATATTTTGCGTTTTCCAAAGTATGACTTGAGCATACAAATGGAGAACACGTCCAAGGCTGCTAATGACAGGAATGATTGAATATGGTTGAACAAGTATGAGAATAGCCAAGAAACATATCAAGCCAGCAAATGAAAAAGAATTGAGAAACAGAAGAAGAAACAGAAGGGTTGCAAGCCAACTGCTTTGCCAAGGCCAAATGATGCAGTCCAGATAAGAAGGAGGGTCTTTGTGCTCCACTGGAAGACCCCCAAAGAAAGGGGCAAAATTCATTTCCCTAGGCAAGATTTCCAAAGCTAAGTGGAAGAGAGAAAAATACATCTCCCATTTTTCCAAACAAAGGTGGGGTTGGGGCCAATAAGTGGGCCTCTGTGAATGGTAATGACAGGAAGGCCTATATGGGAAGAGCAGTCCTTCAGATATCCTTGTCATCACTGGAACTTTGAATTGGGCCCAGAAACATTAGGAAGAACTTACTGACAGTAAGAGCTGTTCAACAGTGGAATTTGCTGCCAAGGAGTGTGGTGGAGTCTCCTTCTTTGGAGGTCTTTAAGCAGAGGCTTGACAACCATATGTCAGGAGTGCTCTGATGGTGTTTCCTGCTTGGCAGGGGGTTGGACTCGGTGGCCCTTGTGGTCTCTTCCAACTCTATGATTCTATGATTCTATGACATGTAGGGAGGAGATGTGGTTCTTGCAGCAGTGGAAATGGCACGCTCCTGATACGAGCTCCATCTGAAGTTTCAGAACACTTTTCAAATACAGGACAATTGTAGTGAAGTAGTAGTTTCAATAAATAAACAAATCCATTGTTTTTTATAGGAAAAAGTCTCAAAGCAATTTATAACAAGTTAAGAATGCAAAGAATAACCAAATAGTGGCTTAGGCATCTATCACCAGGGCTAGATCTACCTTCCCCAGAAACAGGCATAACTAGACCTAGACTAAGCTAGGCAAAGGCACTTCTCGCCATGGCTATCATCCAGAGTTAAAGTGGGGTCTAGGACCCTAGACCAGGGGCAGCAACCTTTTTCAGCCGTGGGCCGGTCCACCATCCCTCAGACCATGTGGTGGGCTGGACTATATTTTGAAAAAAAAAATATGAACGAATTCCTATGCCCCACAAATAACCCAGAGATGCATTTTAAATAAAAGGACACATTCTACTCATGTAAAAACACACTGATTCCCGGACCGTCCGTGGGTCAGATTGAGAAGGAGATTGGGCCACATCCGGCCTGCGGACCTTAGGTTTCCTAAAGGTAAAGGTAAAGGTACCCCTGCCCGTACGGGCCAGTCTTGACAGACTCTGGGGTTGTGCGCCCATCTCACTTAAGAGGCCAGGGGCCAGCGCTGTCCGGAGACACTTCCGGGTCACATGGCCAGTGTGACATCGCTGCTCTGGCGAGCCAGAGCTGCACACGGAAACGCCGTTTACCTTCCCGCTGGTAAGCGGTCCCTATTTATCTACTTGCACCCGGAGGTGCTTTCGAACTGCTAGGTTGGCAGGCGCTGGGACCAAGCAGCGGGAGCGCACCCCGCAGCAGGGATTCGAACCGCCGACCTTTCGATCAGCAAGTCCTAGGCGCTGAGGCTTTAACTACCTCTGCCCTAAAATATGAACCTGTGCTTTCAAAGGGGTTGCTGATGTTATAGTTCAGAACTTAACTGGTTAAATTCCCTGGTGTGTGTCACCTGCTGACGTCAGCTTACAGCTGGGCGGAGACAGAAGCTTTTAGAAGCTAAGGAGGAGGAGTTTTTCCCTGTACTTTCACTTCTTCTCTCTGTGTATCTGTGAGAGAGACATGGCTGAAAGAAGCCCTGGTCTTTGATGCTGTAATGTTTTAATAAAGAGCTGTAAATAGACAAATCTGTCTATGTGTGCTTACAAGAAGCAAGACTGCTTTACACGCTGTGTTCTACTCTGCTAAAAGCCGTGACTGAGAAGAGACAGCAGGAGTTATTGCGCAGCTTGGGAGGAAGCCTGCCGGACCGCTATAAGTGATTGATGCGGATCGTAAAGCTGTCTGAGATCGCGGCCCTATCGATCAGGGGGATCGATATATATCCGAACAGGTTATGGAAGGTCAGCCAACGCTCGTAAAGCAGTCGGTGTGAGCTCCAGGAATGTCTTTGAAGTCAGCGGTCTGCGGCTGAGGAGCGCAACGGGAGCTGACTGGGTGCTGGAGAGCAAGA
This sequence comes from Podarcis melisellensis, assembly GCF_964234715.1. NCBI lineage: Eukaryota > Metazoa > Chordata > Lepidosauria > Squamata > Lacertidae > Podarcis > Podarcis melisellensis. The sequence goes on along the minus strand of NC_138529.1, from coordinate 66,211,542 downwards.
ATGATTAATTGCCTGCTTCCGAGAGGCAGTGAGAGCTTCTGACACAGAGAGCTGGAGCTAAAAAGCAGCTAAGAGCTGGAGGCTGGGACGCAGCCGATAACGTTTCTCCACGGAAGGGAGAGCCAAGCAGCTGGTACGGAGTAAGTACAGCTTGGGGCACCTTGGGAGAACGGGAGAAGATGGCTGAAAGCCAGAATATACCTCTGGAAAAGCTCACTCTAAAGAGTTGGGCAACGTGGTCCAGAAGAATAAGGGGATGGTTCTTGGTTGAAGGCGTTTGGAAAGCAGACCAGTGGGAGCCTAAGGCACCACCCCTTGGCTGGCCAGCAGCTGGAGCAGGCGATGCAAGCTGTGGGGCTGTGTTGGCTGAAGATAGCCAGAGGCTGCATCAAGAGCTAGAGATGCTCAAAGCATGCGTTCATGCATCACTGAGGCCTCATTTGGAGGGCATAACGACAGCGTGGGCTGCCTGGAATTTGCTGAAGGGCTTGTGTGAGGCGTCAGCGAAAGGTCAGAGCCCTGGAGGAAACCCTGGAGAGGCAGAAGGATGCCCAGAAAGCCCAATGGGGGCTGAGACAGTGTTGGGGAGCTGTTGTAATGCTTCTACACGTCTGTGTGATGGACTGAGTCCTGGAGAGGCTGGACTGGCAGGCCCTGTTCCCGATGTCTTAGCCTCTAGGAGCGCTAGTGAGCAGATCGGGGGGGCGAAGAGTTCCAAAGGCGAGTTTAAAGAGCTTTCGCTTTGTGCTGAAGCAGAGAGGAGCTTCAGGGGGGGCCAGGCTGGTGCCAGGCGCCGTTCCAGAAGGAGGAAGGCCAAGCCAGCTGGCAGGAGCCCCGGGCAGTGTTTTTCCACTGGAGTTCAACGTCGGCGTGGCAGTTGCCCCCACCGGAGCAGAGAGCCGATGCAGGATGTTTGCAAAGACTTTTCCCATGGGAATCAGGCAGGTTTCCATGGCAACAGGCCTGGGAAGACAGGCAGGCGTGGAACTGAGCCAGGTGGTCGTGGTAAACAGCAGGGAGAAGAGTCTTATCAAGTTTCTGCGAGTATGGCAGTGTTCGAAGACGGCCGAGTGGAAAATTCCGAGATGGCCTTTGTAATAGACTCTGCAGCTAACCGCAACATGGTTCCAGAGACCCCTGCAGTCGAGAGGTGGAATTGCACGGCAGTTCCGAAGGGACAGACTATTAAGTTCGCGAATGGACAGAAAACTAGAGTTTCCAAGTGTACTAATGCCTATCTTTCTGTTTTACAGGAGACGGTGGATTTTTGTATTGTTCCAGAGATTCATCACTGTTTGTTATCTGTGCCTTATTTGTTAAGTAAGGGGTTCAAAGTTTGTTTTGAAAATGATGTCTGCACAATCTCCAAAGGGGGGAGGTTACTGGCCAAAGTGCGGAAGGGACAGAATGATCTTTTCATTCTTAAAACGTCTCTTGGAGGTGAGGGGAAAGTTGAGAAAGCACAAGCGTTGCGTGCTACAGTTCCCAACAGCGTGCTACAATTCCCGCTCATCATGTCATGTGTGCATGCGTATGGCATCAGAGAACGATTCACAATCCTTTAGAGGATTTGCAGGCGTTGCCTGAGGTTGTTACAGGTTGTAAAATTAGGAATTGTCAAAGTGCCATTAATTGTGACACTTGCAAGCAAGCAAAGGTGAGAGGGTGCAGTTACCCAAAGGTGGAACGGGTAGCCACTAAACCTTTTGAGCTGGTTCACATAGATTTGTCCGGTCCTGTCAAGGAACCAAGTCTGGGAGGGGCCAGGTTTCTGCTAACTTTTCTGGATGATTTCTCGCAGAATTCCTGGACTCACGGTCTCAAATCCAGGGAGGATGCAGCACAGCTGATCAAGAGCTGGATTGAGGGGGTGGAACAGAGGTTCTCCACCAGGGTTCAAGCGATCATCAGTGACAGAAATGCTGAGTACACTGGTTCTGCTTTGCAGAAGTTCTTTCAGAAGAGAGGGATACGACACACAGTTATTTCACCCCAGCAAGGGGGGGTGGCAGAGCTGAGGAGTGGAGCTCTGGTTAAGGCTGCACAGGTGATGCTGAAAGAAGCCAGGTTACCTCCTGAGTTTTGGGTGGAGGCTACGAGGGCTGTGTCATTTACCTGGAATCGTGTCTACAACTCATTGGTAGGTGACACTCCGTTTTCTCTGTTGAATGGCCGCAAACCCCAGGTTCATTTTCTGCAGACGTTTGGGACTCCTGCGCTTGTCTCTTTGCCTAAAGCTTTGCAAGGGCCAGATGGAGCCAAAGTCCAGAAAATGATCTTCTGTGGGTATGAGCCAGAAGCCCGTGCATGGCGGTTTGCTTACCCGTCAGGTGATCAGAGTAAGGTGCTGATCAGTAAACACGCTGAGTTCTTAGAGGAGGATGTAAAGTCAAAGACTCCTGTCAGGCGTGATGTTCTCTCAGATTGTCTCTCTGATCCAGAAGACAGTTCTGATGAGGAGGAAGAAGAGGCTGAGGCTGCTGATGACGACCAGGTCACTGACCAGGGTCAGGAGCAGGATAGGGCATCTCCACAAGCTGTTAAGAGACAGCCCAAGAGTGCGCCTAGTTCTCCTGTGAGTGTGATGGAGAGGATTCGAAGACGCTTTAAGTCAGAAGGAGAATCCCATGATGCAGAGGACACACCTGCTGATCAAAGTGAGTCAGAGGAAACACCTGAGTTTGTGCCTAGGAGGTCCAGTCGCACAACTAAGGGTATCCCACCAGAGAGGTATCAGGCCACAGGTGCGTGGGTAAGTTTCGCACAGTGCGATTCTGAGAGTTGTGAGGTGGTTCCACAAATGCCAAACAGGTTTGCCAAGGGAGGGCACAAGGCATTGGGGAAGGGATTGATCTCACAAGGTGTTACTGAAGATGTTGCACAGGTATCACGCAGGGACACAAGGGGGGGTGTTATAGTTCAGAACTTAACTGGTTAAATTCCCTGGTGTGTGTCACCTGCTGACGTCAGCTTACAGCTGGGCGGAGACAGAAGCTTTTAGAAGCTAAGGAGGAGGAGTTTTTCCCTGTACTTTCACTTCTTCTCTCTGTGTATCTGTGAGAGAGACATGGCTGAAAGAAGCCCTGGTCTTTGATGCTGTAATGTTTTAATAAAGAGCTGTAAATAGACAAATCTGTCTATGTGTGCTTACAAGAAGCAAGACTGCTTTACACGCTGTGTTCTACTCTGCTAAAAGCCGTGACTGAGAAGAGACAGCAGGAGTTATTGCGCAGCTTGGGAGGAAGCCTGCCGGACCGCTGTAAGTGATTGATGCGGATCGTAAAGCTGTCTGAGATCGTGGCCCTATCGATCAGGGGGATCGATATATATCCGAACAGCTGAGCCACCCAGCATAGGCTAAAACACCTGTTTATAGACTGTGTATCCTGTGGAATAAGTTTCAGTTGATTAGCCCTCCTCCAGCTCCTTATTGACTCCATACACTGGCTCAGAATGCCCACAGCTTCTCTGAACTAGATGGGAAAGAAATATAGACTTGGGTGTCATTCACCTATCACAGTGATGGGGGAGAAAATGGATCCAGTGAATCTCTGAATTCACACTTTCTGAAACAAGCTTGTTTTCTCCTGCTCTAGAGGGCAGGACTCAAACCAATGGAACTGCACAGATCAATGCAGCAAGTGGTAGACCCTGGCACCGGGTTCTGGAATTGCCCCTCCAAGAAACTCTGGAAGCAGCATTAAACAATGCCTCCAAGTCCCATTCTACCCAGGCAATGCAGACTCCTCCTTTCCAGTTTCTAGAGTAGGTCATTAGCTAGGGTTATCAAACCTATCCTTGTCACCAAGGATGAAGCCAGGCTGAAATGAATCCAGATGAGCTAAGAGGCTGCAACCATCAAGAGGTAGCAAGAACCAGGGCCTCTACAAAACAGGGGTTTATGAAGTGTAATCTAGAGTGTGTCATGGTATGGAAAGGGCAGGCTAAAATTATTCACAAAGAGCAGGGGCAAATAGATCAAAAGCACACTGGGCCATATAGAATTGTTGATTTTACACCATTCAATCTTTAACTAGTTGCTATCAGACACAAATCATGCATAGACATTTGTAACGAATGCTTAACCACAAAAGAACATAAGCAGATCCCAGCTGGACTGGGGCAAGGGCTCCTCATAGTCTGGTATCTGCTCTCACTGTGGCCAACAAAATGCCTATGGGGCGCCCACAAGCAAGACAAGACCTGAGTCCAGCAGCCCTTGCAGAGGTATTTGGCTTTGTCAACATGGCAGAGATACCACCTGCACATTTCACAGGGCAAAATTTGGAACAGGTAAGATGTAGGCAGAAGGTGGGCAGCCTGTAATCCTGGTATAACTCGATTAGTTTATTAAAGTTTGGCAAGAGATAAATGTGTCGGTTTGCAGCAGCCACCTAATAATCAAACACCCTATACAAATATTTGCCACCAGGTGTCATGTTATCAGCGGCTTAGCATCTAGAAAGGCTTCGTTCCCTTCCCTTTTTATTTACTATGCACCTGTGAAGTCCCCGTGAGTCCAATATAAGTGCAAGACTTGGCAATAACACTTTGTTCTTCCTTTGAGTCTCGCCTTTCCGCATTCCCACCTGTCTTGTAGCTCTACCAGCATTTTAATCAATTTGGTTTAACTACATGGAAAAAGACATGGCAGGCATTTGTCAAGGAAATATTACAACACTTTCATTGTTGCTGTTTTTTTAAAAAACCTTTTAGGTGTGCACACAAGGTGGCCAGGGATAGGGAATTAGGATTGCCAATTAGGATAAATGTCAGATTGTAGGATCAGGTCCTGGCGTCTCCAGTTAAAAGGGTCTTAGGATACAGGGACAGATCTGGGACAGATCTGAGGCTTTGAAAGATGCTGTCTCTCACAGTGTAAATATTCTTATGCTAGATGGACTAGTGACTTGACTATAAGGTATAAAACATTATAAGATAGCTTTCTATGAAAGAATAAAGTGAGGATAATAGAACACACTTATTCTGAAAATTATCGAACATAATGCTTCATATTCAAAAAGCCTTGCTTGAAAGTAATGCTATTGCTATTAATAATCATGAATATTTTCTTTTTAAAAGTTGGAAACTCCACTTTTGACTAGTTCTAAAACATTACTTGGCTAACAGTATATCTGTGCTGTCTCATCCATGCAACAGGATCATGTTGGTTGGCTAATCAGTTAATTAGCTTTCCTACAGCCCTTTGATTTCTCTCTCACGAATCCCTAGAGAAGTGGAGATCAAAGCGTTAACAACAGGTGCTTGGGAAGACAAGACAGTTATTCTTAATTAGCTGAGCACAGAGCCATAATTGCTAAATTCAATTAGTGAAAGTGTTTGCAGAAAGGGGGTGTGCTCTGAAGCACAAAACAGTGACTTAATTCTGCACTGAATTGTCACAGGGTTCAGCTTTCAGTGCTAAAATAATTGCTGTTCAGTGTTCACAGTTGCTGCTTCAATTCAATTCATTAAAAAAAAAGTTTCCTTCCTCTTGGAACTAGTGAGGTCATCACCATGTCACCAGTTTGGTTTGACTGGGTAATGTCGTCACTGAATACAAATGAATGAGGTCATTGCACACAAGATCGGATTGCTGTCATCACCTGATCCAAACATGATTAGTTGACAGCCTTTAGCAGTCAACAGAGTGGGCGGAGCTGCATTACTATCCTAGCTTTCCAATGCCACATCTTGTTGCAAGGTATGGAGAGGTGGAGGAGCAAGGTGGTGGGGAGCTTGGTCTGGTGGGTTCAGCATCAGATACCACTGTGCACACACGGCACTGTGGTCTAAACCACTGAGCCTCTTGGGCTTGCTTATCAGAAGGTCAGCGGTTCGAATCCCCGCAATGGGGTGAGCTCCCGTTGCTCAGTCCCAGCACCTGCCAACCTAGCAGTTTGAAAGCATGCCAGTGCAAGTAGATGAACAGGTACTACTACGGTGGGAAGGTAAATGGTGTTTCCATGGGCTCTGGTTTCTGTCACGGTGTTCCGTTGCACCAGAAGCGGTTTAGTCATGCTGGCCACATGACCCGGAAAACTGTCTGTGAACAAACGCTGGCTCCCTCGGCCTGAAAGTGAGATGAGCTCCACAACCCCATAGTTGCCTCGGACTGGACTTAACTGTCCAGGGGTCCCTTATCTTTACCTTGCTTGTAGGATGGAGGAGGCTGTTTTAAAAATAAACAAATAAATGCCACCAAAGCAGGAGGTAATCGTGCTGCAAACAGGTTTTAGAAAGGGCAGCGTTCCAAAGAAAGTGTGGTCATGGAGGGAGGAGAGAGCATACTGAACCTGGAAGGATGGTGGTGCATGGCAGTACCGGGGGGGGGGGGACATGAATAAAACAAGGCAATATATTTCACCGGGCGTGTCTTTGTGCCCCACTTTTGCAGCCAAGAAGCCTATATTAAATAGGAGGTTGTGTGTCCAGCCTTAAGCACACAGTCATTTAAATGAATGACTATTTATGCATTTACATTGAGTGTTTACCAGCCAAATGAGATTACATGCCAATTTAGGAATGGAAGCATCATGTATTTACTGTACAGCACTTAACAGCCGGTGCAAAGTAATTGCACTGAGTGAGGATTGATTTCAGAGAGGCCTCCCGGGATGCTGCTTGCTTGAAATGAAATAAAGCATACTGAGACAGAGAAAGAATGTGGGATTGTTCAGAACTCCAGCCTGCCTTTTTGTGTTATGGTATGAAAATAAGTTCAAAGAGTATCTTATAGGAAGGGAAAACAAGAGCAATGGCCCAGTGATCTATTCTTCACTAATTGATCTCATGTGACCTGGCTGCTTAAACGTTTGCTAAATCTTCGTCGCAACAGAGATGGGAGAAGAGCTTCAGTAGCCTACTGTGACCTGTTTTCAGACACTTTGCTAATAAAATAATTAGTTTTTCTCTTAACTTGGACTCTTTCAGCATAGGTTCTTTGGATATGCCCTTGAGAACAGTTTCCCCTGTTTCGATGGGTGCATTTCAGTTTGTGCATCTGAAGAAATACTCCCCACTTTATGTCCTTTTAAGTGCACACCCTAGACCAGGGGGGTCAAACTCAAATTCATCGGGGGCCGCGCCGCCGCTAGAGGGCAGACGTTATCTGGCTTGTAGGCTGCCGTGCATGCGCTGAAGAGGCGGCTTTCTTGTGTCAAAAAAAAAAAGCGAGAATAAAAGGTGAAGGCTGGCGGCCGGCGGCAGCTACACGGGCCACATGACGAGGTCTGGCGGGCCGGATTCGGCCCGTGGGCCTTGTGTTTGACACCCGTGCCCTAGGCGCTTCACAACTGAAGCTTTACGTAGCATTTTCAAGATCACAAATAAGTCTCTGCAGAGACTGGATTAGAAGGAACAATATTTTCTTAGCACTATGCTGCTAGTAACCTATATATAAAACAGGAACTAGCCAGAGCTTCTTCATTTCATTTCCCTGCTGGTGTCACTCAGAATTGTGTGAGGTGTATGGGGTGTTAGGGAAGTGATAGTACTTCTGGTGTTCCTTCTGGGGTAGTTCATCCACCTTTGGTCCCTACCCTGCACCTGTGGCTCCCAGAAGCTATCAGCATGTGACAGTGGCCACATGGGTATGGCTTTGACTGGCTAGCTAAACCAGGTGAGGTAGCCAATGGGTCTCAAACCCTCAGTGAGATAGGGACTTCCTCTGCATGCAAAGACAGACTCCGGTGGGTTAAGCAGATGAAACCAGTAGTGGTTCAATAGTCAAGAAGATGGTTTCTGCAAAGGCTATTGAGGGAAATTAGGGGCCTGCCAACCTGGGAAGTTAGCCCATGTAGGAGAAGGAAAACTCTGATCCTAAACTCCTTGCAGGACATCTTTGGGAGAAGGAAAAGCTAGGAGGTGGAATCCCAAAGTCAGTTGGGTGACACCACCTTGTGACAACTGCTGCAGCCAATCTGGTGCCAAACATTTCACTTTCCTTTCCTTTGGACCATATCAGCAAGGCCAAGAGTGGGGCCTTGTTATCTGGGCAGCCCAGTCTTTTCCTCCAGGGAGGTCACATCAGTGCTTCTGACACAGCAGTTTGACTTCACCCACCCACCCCGCCGAGGCACACTCCACTGTTTCTCAAGACAGACAGAGGCCAACAATAATCAGATCTTCCCTATTGGTGTCACCCAGAACTAATTCTCCCCATGCTTTTAAATCGTTTTAGTTCCTGCTCACATCACATTTTACTGCTGGCATGTGATTATGCCAAGAAAGGGCTTGTGCAAGCAGGACAGAAGGAAATAATGGTGCACACTAGCTTCTCTTGTAAACAGGAGGTGGGTTTAATCTCATTACTTAAGCCTTCGGATGTATGCAAATGCCTTATACCAGGGGACACCAACCTGACTCCTGAAGGCACCATCCCAATAAATATATGCTAAGAAATCCACAATGCATGAGAGACTACATTGAAGTCACACACCCCTTAAGCATGCCCATATTTCATCAGATGCCAGGACTGGACACCTATCCTCCCTTTTGTTCTGAGCAGAAGCAAGGTGCAAAAAAGTGCAATGCACTTATCTTTATGAGCGAGTGTGGCACTAGCTGATGTAGGCACCTCCCCAAGATGGAAGTGGCAAATGGTGGTGGCATACCTGCAACGTTTTGTGGTCCTGTCTCTGCTTTGGATTTTTAAGATGTGGCAGATATTGGACCTTATGCCACACACCTAACCTGAGGGATAGTTGGTAGAACAGCAGTCATTTTGTGACTGGCACCCACAGAACTCCACAGAGGCAGTAAGTTGTGTGTGCTCTTCTGCGATAATGCTGTGTATTTTCTCTCTCTGTGCACCCATTGGTATCAGCCAGCAACCAGCTGACCCATTTGCTTTATTGCAAGGAAAACAATTAAGTCATACCCTTTACTTTGAAGGGAACAGCTGTGCTGCTGCTGCTTTAGCCCTTAGTATTTCATAGAATCATAGAGTTGGAAGAAACCACAAGGGCCATCGAGTCCAACCCCCTGCCAAGCAGGGGGTTTGAAAAATGCCTGTTTGATAAATGTTAAGCCTTTGGTTTTTTTTTGCAAATCTCCAGAATCTGCCCTTTATCACAATGCAATTTAGATTGTATATTTAGGAGACAAACATATTTCAGATCAGAAAGGAAGTCTAGATCAGGTTTCTCTAAACTTTGAAGATGTTCAGGTATTTCCTTCAGTTCCCAAACCTACAATCTTTCCATTTGTCTGGATATACAAATGGGGGGTGGGGGGTTGGAATCTGAAGGTTCAGTGAAATCTGAATTATTGGCCTGCTTCTTCTGGAGTGGAATCCAGCAGACCCCCCTGGTTATATCTCTCCTTATTTTATGGAAGATTAAGGTTGCAATCCTGGCCTACACATACTTCCCCTCAGAGTAAGCCCCATTGTACTGGCCCAGACAACCTGCAGCCTATCAAATTGCATCATGGTCACTCATAGGCGAGAGGCTCACCTTCCACCTGCTCTTTGTGCCAAAGTGTGCTTACCCTCAGACCATCATAGTTGCTGATGGATGTATGGAGATATGCAAAGAACAGCAAAGGTATTAGCTACTGAGAATTAAGAGAGCCAGGTACTAACATCACCAGGAGATGGCAGCAGGTGAATGAAAAAGAGATTACAGTATTATATTCTGAAAATATACAATGATCCATGCAAGTCAACAATGAAACATGAAACATTCATACTAAACTGAACACAAGCTATCACAAGTTGTCTTCTGTTTTTGGAAGTCTTCTACTTTCTTTGTCCCTGTAAGTTTTCCTTTCCTACATGCTTATTCTGGAGGAAAGAGTGGAACCATTTAATCCAGCATCTAGTTCTCACAGTGACCAACCAGATGTCTTAGGAAACCTGCAAGCAGGATCTGAGTGCAACAGCACACAAATATGTAAGCATTAAGGCCCTCAAATTCTTCTCCAGCCTGGATTTTACTCTGGTAATCCTGCTAATACTGCAGAAGACAGAATCAGGATTCAAGATGACCTTAACAGACTGGAGAACTGGGCCCAAACAAACAAACTGTATTTTTTTAGGCACAAATATAAAGTTCTACACTTATGCAGGAATAACCATCTGCACAAATATAAGATAGATTGCCAGTAGTACACGTGAAAAGGATCTAGCAGCCTTAGTAGATCACAACAGAGTGATGTAGCAGCAAAAAAGCTAATGCTATTCTAGGCTGTATCAAAAGAGGTATAGTGTACAGATCAAGTGAAGTAATAGTACCACTCTATTCTGCCTTGATCAGACCACATGTGGAGTACTGTGTCCAGTTCTGGGCATCATTTAATAAGGATGTTGACAAGCTGGAATATGTGCAGAGGAGGGTGACCAAGTTGATCAGGGTTCTGGAAACCAAGCCTTATGAGAAATGGATGAGGAAGTTGGGTATGTTAGCCTGGAAAAGAGGAGACCGAGAGGAGATATGATAATCATCTTCAAATGTCTCAAGGGCTGTCACATGAAAGATGGAGCAAGCTTGTTTTCTCCTGCTCCAGAGGTTAAGACCTGAACCAATGGATTCAAGTTACAAGAAAGGAAATTGTAACTAAACATCAGAATACCGTCAGACCTTTTTGACAGTAAGAGCTGTTTGAAAGTGGATTGGACTCGGTCAGAAGGTGATGGACTCCTTCCTTGGAGGTTTTAAAGCAGAGGCTGGATGGCCATTTGTCATAGATGCTTTAGATTCCTGCATTGCAGGGGGTTGGACTAGAAGACGCTTGGGTTCTCTTCCAACTTACAGTTCTATGATTCTATTATTCTGAACCAGAAAACAATCTCCCATCCTGCTAGTTCCCAAACCCACCCATCTCCCTTGACCCCCAGAAACTGTGTCCCCTTTTGACCCAATCTGATAGTAGCAAGCTGGAGGGAGGGGGGTATCTCCTGCCTCATCACTTCAGGGTTTGGCATGTTGCTGCTACTCAACACACCAAACCACAAACAGCTCTTGGGAAATGTAACTCTCCAAAGGATTGCTGCCATGTCAGCAGACCTTGGGCAGGGGAAAAACATTGCCCAAGGTGGACTTCTGGCCTGACATGCTGCCATGTATCATGTGAATATCATGTGAATATTCAACATCAATATTTGCAGAAGAGAAGTTTGAATGTTGTGGAGAGCAAGTTTGCTTCAGCGCTAAAATGACGCTCTCAAGGTGTTTTCATTAATCAGTTAAAGAAAATAGCCACTTATCTTGGAAAGTGAAGGAAAGAAAATCCCCACATTTCAACAACAGCTTACACATAAGTTATTATTATTATTACAATTAATTTATTAATTGCCCTATAAACCACCATCTGAAGGCGATTGCCACATAATATAATTTAAAACACAAATATAATAAATGGACATCTGTTTTCCCTTGCATCACCCAGACCCAAAACCACACTCACATATTGCTGCCTCATGACCCGATGGAAAATGACTAACACTGGTTTATATTATTCCCTCTGTGTGTTCCTCTGTTGCTACTTTACATCCCAGTTCCCGCCACCACCTGCCAGGAATTGCCTTGCAATCCCACCCTTTCAAGTGGTTGCTTCCCGTTCCGAAAGAATCCTTTTCCAGTTTCTGCTAGTCAGCTGCAGATTCCTCCGTCAAAGCAAACAAGATGGGATAAACAGGATGTGGTGAAAGCATCAGGACCCTTGTCAAGAAGGAAGGATGTTGAATCAGCAGCCCCTTGTTTGCCTTCAGCCTTCCAAGGCACACCTAAGCTGGCAGAAAATATGGAGACAATAAATTAATTCATGGCTGTGTAATATCCATGAGAAAACAAACACTGACCTACACCTACTGTCTCTATGCAAACTGCTGTTGAAATAAATGCTTTACACTGCCTTTATAAGACTAAGAAAGTGGAAGGGATTCCCCTAATGAACCCCATCCACAGAAGTCCCCCTCTCCTTCCCTTGCACCTCCTGAAATTAGCACGGGGAGCTGGGAGTGCCCCCATCAGAGCATGCAAGGGGAGAGAGATTGTTCTAGCTGGCATTTCTAGCTGAAACGCTTGCACAGGTGGAACATTTGTACCAGGGCAACATTAAATTCCACCCACTGTCCTTTAATATAGAGTAAGAGATGGTCGAGGCTTCAGGTTCTCCAGGCCATGATGGTTGCAAAGTTTTAACACGTTGGTTTCCGTGTCTTTGATTTTCCAACACACCCAACACCCACAGCTACGGGCAAGGATAGAAATTGCCATTCATCAGGACACAAGCGTTAAGACCCAAACCCACACTTTCTCAGACCCAATAGGATATTGAGCAATGCCTTTCCCAACTGCAATACAGTCGAAGCAGTTTTCATCTTTAAATATGGTTCTCTGAGTGAATGATGTGGGGTTTACTTTCCAGATATATGATATATGTTGTTCATGATCCCGACCCTTCCAGACTGGAATGTGATGGAGTGTGGAGGGGCAGGAATGGCACTGTATATGGCACCATTGTCAGGTTTATGCATCTTTATGATATAGGAACATGGAGTTGGAGGGTGGGTGGGTGGCCTTTTCATCACGGGGGTTTCTTTGCCTGACTAGAGACACACCAGAAGGGATGACTGATCTCAGAAAGATAAAAAGCTAATGACTTTTACACAGTCATCTAATTCCTTCCAGTAATGCAGGGTAAAGGGTAATGCAGTTGCACAAGTGCATTATTTTTACTTGATTTCAAGTTCTTACGAAAAACTAAGAAAACCCCAGTGCCAATGGGACAGGCATATGGCAAATATCTCCTGATGGATTTCTTTGAGCTTATCTGTGGAGGTTCTGGGTGGGTGGCAAATGTATGAATTAAAAAGTAAACATTAAGTAAGATTAATGAGACCTGCCAATACTGCCAGATCACATTGGTCTGATGAAATTATAAAGTAAATAAATAGTACACCACTTGCCAGCTGTGCTCATGGTGAGGTCCTTTTGAAACACGAGAGGAAGGAAATTTATATTATTATTGCTAGTAGAAGTAGCAGTGTCTATACCACTTATATGCCAAAGCGGCTTCTAAGCAGCTGACAACTATAAAATCGAAACAGAATTAAAATGCACAATAGGTGCATTAGGTCATTAAAGCATCCTTTATTAAAATCTACACTAAAACAATCAATTAAAAAACATAACCATTAACACAGTTTAAAAACAGATAAAACAGATTGTGGAGGAATGTGAAATTCAAAGGAAAACGGCATCCTGATCTATGTGTGAGTCTGTGAGTTGTGGATCAAATCAGTTTTTATCAGAATTAACCCCCAAAATATTAATAAATTAATTCCTCATGTATCCTTACCAGCTATTTGATTTGCTATTTGATTTGCTCAAAACTCACCCTTTCCTCCAAAACATACCACCCTAAAGAGAAAAGATGTGTGGTGCCTATCTTTCTATCAACACACTGTTGGCACATATCTCCATGGGTGCAGAAACTAAACCCTTCTAACAATGCATAGAGCATTCCCTCCAACATGTTGAGGTGAAAAACCAGGATGCGTTCCTGCGTGAGTCATGTGACCCACGCAAAATTGTGGCCCCCAGAAAAGTGCTTTCTTTGGGGTGAGATCGCAATGCCCCAAATGACTGCCAAGGAAAAAGGAAGGTCCCACTTTTACTGGGCTAGCTGAGGGGTATGGTACAGAGACTTGCTAGTCCCAGATTTAGTAGGACTTTGTTGTTGTTGTTTAGTCGTTTAGTCGTGTCCGACTCTTCGTGACCCCATGGACCAGAGAACGCCAGGCACCTCTGTCCTCCACTGCCTCCCGCAGTTTGGTCAAACTCATGCTGGTAACCTCGAAAACACTATCTAACCATCTCGTCCTCTGCCGTCCCCTTCTCCATGTGCCCTCCATCTTTCCCAACATCAGGGTCTTCTCCAGGGAGTCTTCTCTTCTCATGAGGTGGCCAAAGTACTGGAGCCTCAGCTTCACGATCTGTCCTTCCAGTGAGCACTCAGGGTTGATTTCCTTCAGTATGGAGAGGTTTGATCTTCTTGCAGTCCATGGGACTCTCAAGAGTCTCCTCCAGCACCATAATTCAAAATTAGTAGGACTAGCAGAGAGGAAATGGCCTGTACTGTAGTCAAAAGAGGCAATCAGAACATTACTATTCTGTGAATGGTTGTTTTTCAATAGCAAGCACTTCCTCTCAGTCGTATGCAAATTGGTTTCCAGCTGCTTTAGCCTAAAAAGAAATACAATGAATAAAGAGTACTTAAGCAATAATACTGGGCAGCAAGGCCCACCCCACATTCCCAACCCAATCCACGATTTAATGGGTATCATTATAATTAGAGTATATTGTTTTCAGTTAAAGTCACAGAAATGTGATGCATATAATGGGTGTTTACTCTTCTCCTCTCATTTGACAAAGCAATTACAAGTGTTTTGAAGCTCAGTGGGTTAGCAATTTTCTCTTAGAATTGACTAGAATAGCTGGTGCACTTGAAAAATAGCCATTAACTCAGGCAATATTCCACCCACAAACTGGGCAGTTATTAAATACTGAGAACTGTGATCAACTGGCAGACAGGTCATAGGGACCTAAATGCCCCTCTTTCCCACAGACCACCATCACCGGAGATCTGGAAACCATTCCCTGTTTGAATGCCTCTTCAGGTATTAAGGCCCAAGTCTGGGGGAGGAAGGTGCCCTATTCCGTGCATAGCTACTTGACCTATGACTAAGAGTTGGAAGGACCAAACTACTTTTTGAGAGTAGTTGGCTGAATGGCTTAAAAGCCACCTCACAATCCGGAGAGATTTTACTTAAAAACTTCCTCACAATCAGGAATCCTGAGAGTGCAGCGTTTCAAATCTTTGGGAACATTTAGCTGAATGCTCTTAGAAGTCTGCTTCTGACCTTCCCAGTCTAGTCGAGAAGGTCAGGACTGAGTGTGGCCTCTGCATACAGGGATCTTGGGTGTAGGATTGGGGTGTGAACCCCTCCTTGGAGCAACAATAGACTGTTTTTATAGGGTAAAGATAGGGCAGGGATATGGGGGACCTATGGTCCTTCAGTTGTCATTGGATTACAACAGTTGGCCATGCTCTCTGGGGTTGATAGGAGCTTGAGTCTACCAACATCCAAAGGGCCAGATGTTCTCATCCCTGAATTAATGGATAGGCACAGAAGACCAACTCAAAAGACCAGGGATGTGATTTAAGAAATCCAGAGAGGGTTATCCAAGGACAGAGGTAGGAATGGCCACAGGGGTTATCAAGTCCATTTCTACCACCATTTAGGTAATGTATCCCAAAATAACAATGATAGATATGAATCTAGCTTCCTCTCGCTCCTACCAGTTATCATTAAACAAGACAGGCAAGAAACTCAAGGGGAAAGCTTGAGTTTCTGGAGCAGAAGGGAGTGTGGATGAGAGGGAAACAGGGATGCAATTGCGGCATTAAAGACAGCTTCAGTTGTGCCTGATTTCAGTTTTGATGTTTTCAGGGTTGATTAGTACAGTAATGTTAATTACTTGCAAACAGCAATCATGCAAATATAAGTAGCAATTCATGACACTTAATTAAGGCCAGTCTCCTAAGTAAGGCCATCCCATTCAAGTTTGGAAAGACTGCAAGTGAAGCACAACTGGTTGCCCCCCAGCTTTTAATAAGAAATGGGAATGGGAAGGTGTGGCCCCATCTGCAGCACTCTGGCACTTGCACTAAGTGATGGTGGCATCAGGCAATGAGCCTGCAGTCCTGCTATACAGGTGCTGTGCATCCTTGGAGTTCCCACCTGGGTGGTATTCAAGTTAAAAGCAGCTTTAACATTCACAAGGTCCTTCAGCAGAATCGAAATTCTCCTAAGAGGTAAGTTGCGGATGATCTAGGCTGCAGCTATCGCAGTTAAGAGGACACGCTAACCCTGCTAGAAATGATGGTTGGTGGGAACCCCCCGCGAAAGAAAGTGAAGGTGAAAAAAGGCCACTTCTTTCCCCTCCGATGTACCATGCTGTGTGCAGCCTCTCTCTAGCAGTTTCCTCATCAGTGGAACTACGCTTAACTTGCCTGGGGTGTGGAAAGGATTAATTAGTTTGAGTTAGTAAATCACTTTGAAGATTTAAAAGTCTTAACTGCTAAGCATTATTGCTATTAATTATTAGAGATGGGTGGTGTCTGATGACAGTACAGAGCATGCCAGGAATGCACTTCTAAGCCTTTCCTTTCTCTGAAATGTTTGAGGTGAAAAGTTTCATCACAATGAGCTGGATTGTTGTACTTCAGAGAAGCCGTGAGGCTCAAAAGAGTGGGTCCTGGTGGTTGGACGAGGGAAAGTACAAGCTTAGTGTTCCACTCAGTGGGACTGTGCCATTGGTCACTTAATGGGTCCTCCCCTTGGAAGAATAGGAATGGCACAGAATTTTATTTATTGATCTTGTTTAATGAAATGTACATGCCACTTCATTGCAAGAAAACCTCTAAGCCAGTGTTTCCCAAACCTGGGTCTCCAGCTGTTTTTGAACGACAACTTCCACCATCCCTAGCTAGCAGAACCAGTGGTCAGGGATGATGGGAATTGTAGCTCAAAAACAACTGGAGCTTGGATCTAAACCAGCGGTTCTCAACCTGTGGGTCCCCAGATGTTGTTGGACTAGACTACAACTCCCATCATCCCTGAGCTCTGGCCTTGCTAGCTAGGGGTGATGGGAGTTGTAGTTCAACAACATCTGGGGACCCACAGGTTGAGAAAGGCTGATGACGAAGTTGAATTAAAGACATGACTTGAGCCTAATTGACTTCAATGGGAACAAAGTTCAACTAACTTAGTCTGGATCCAACCCAATGACACTGAAATAGTATAATGAAAAGTATGTCTTTAAAAATGTGAGCTGTTTGTATTCATGAGCAACTAAGAAGGCAGCATTGTTTGAAATGGCATTTATAAGGCAGATACAATGCCATCTTGCACAATGAGGGATTCTCTGTCAGGGGCGGAGTATGTGAATCCATGTGCCCAAAGCTGGAATGTGTTTTGGGATGTGAGTGACACATTGCAGATGGAGGCGGTAGTAGTTAAGAGTTGCAGTTGGCATGGGTGTGTGTCTGCCCACTCGGTCTTACTTAATAGGCTACAACATTAAGCAATATGTGAAGCAGGCTCTCTAAGCAACTGAGTTGCCACCAACAGAGCTGTGGTGTCTTTTAGATAACCTAGAAATGGTCCAAGCTGTAACAAGAGAAAACAACATTTTTTTCAAGGCATGTAGAATTCAAGACACCACCTTGTTGCATGTGTTGATCTTGCCCATCACAGATGGCTTGACGCTCATCATCAGGTTAGCAACAAAGGAAGGATCATCCAATAATTAGATAGCAACCGCAGAGTCAGGAGACCACAGGCATTTGATGTGGACACACCCTTGAACCTTTATATATCTATAAGTCTATTGCAATGGACATGATGGTTTCACCCAGCAACTATGAGACTAGCTGTGTCCCAATGACTGCTTCATTAGTAACAAAGCTCAGACTCCTTACTTTGGAGAAGTTTCTCTTTGGGAATTAGGTGTATTCTCCATGGCAGAACACATGTATTGTTTGCAAAGGTCCCAGGTTCAATTCCTAGTGATTCCTGGAAGGGCTGGAAAAGACTCCAGTCTGTAAACCTGAGGAGCTGAAGTCAGTGTAAACCAGTGTAGACTACAAGTCCCATAATCCCTGACCACTGGCTGTGCTTGGTGGTGCTGGTGGGAGTTGAGCAATGTCTGGAGGGCTGCAAGTTCCCCAATTTCATGGGATCTGTTTTGATAGCAAACATTTGTTTGGGGCATTTCACTGAAACTCAAGGCAGCAGAGAGTCTGTCTGAAGTTGGAAGTGGTTCCAAGCATAGTATTTCCCCAATCCCTAATCCCTTGCTCTGCCCTGCCATGCAGGTTTCACTCTCACTTCTTAGCTAGTAACTCAGGAGTCTGGATTTCATCCAGTGTCAGCTGCTTGCAACACAGCAGGTATGCACCTGTGCAGCCTGCTTGCTGCTTTTTGTCATGTCAAACAGACACCTCCGTAGTGATGAGCTCATGAACCTCCTAATCCCTCTCTGAAGTGTAGC
The DNA here is from genome assembly GCF_964234715.1 of Podarcis melisellensis. Classification (NCBI taxonomy): domain Eukaryota; kingdom Metazoa; phylum Chordata; class Lepidosauria; order Squamata; family Lacertidae; genus Podarcis; species Podarcis melisellensis. Next base: position 66,193,477 of record NC_138529.1, on the reverse strand, counting down.
TCATCTAATTTCCTACAAGTTCCTCCTCAGCTTTCCCCCCTCATCTGTCTCAGCCACCATGGCCGATAGTCAGGAAAGATGAGCATTATATAGGGTCGTGCAGCCCACAAGATTAGTCTTGTATCTGTGCTTTAAAAACAAAACTGATCTCTTTTTGATTCACTCTATGCTGTTTCCATATGGATCTGGAATTTGGGCTCTAAACTGCTGTGTATAAAAATAAACTGTGCCCCCCCGCCATACATTACAATAGGGAGTCTAAAAATGGCTATAATCGTCTCTCTTTTTGACCAAAGTGAATGAAATTTACAGGCATGGGAAACTCTCCAAGTGGATTAATCCTGACAAATTACAGACAAATGAACCCAGGGGCTTTTTGTGGGTAAGGTAAAAGGGATTCGCTACCCTCCATAATCTTACCTGTCTGGACCCTTCTGGACAGGAAGGGTTATAAAGGGCTTTCTTCTTGGGCCGAGCATTTGCCTGATTAGCAATGATCTTTCTGGTGCATTTCTCTTATTCCTTAACAGAACTCCTGCTTCCTTGCTTTCCTTGGGCATCTCCCTGTGGCTGAGTTCCATCAAGCTGTAACACTGGCTTTCATACCAGAAGTTAACCTAAGAATTGAGCCCTTCCTTTTCCTTTATCTGGCCCAAAGCCCCCCTTTGACTCTTGCTTTCCTTAATCACAGCTTAGAGTTACATTTAAATCTAAATCTAAATCATGGTTAATGTTAACTGGCTTCCCTCTTGACCAGGGTTTACAAATGCAGCTCAAACCCTCATTTGAAATTGGGGCCAGGATGAGATGCCAACAGTACCCATGGGTAGCACTGGTATGAAAATAGTGCTAAAACTACAGTTCAGGCAAATATCTGTCCGTTCTAAGTATTGACATGGGGGTGTTAAAATAAACACAAATATAAAGATATGTAGCTGCCTTGTCCAAGTTGTTGTTTAGTCGTTTAGTCGTGTCTGACTCTTCGTGACCCCATGGACCAGAGCACGCCAGGCACTTCTGTCTTCCACCCTTGTCCAAGTAGGTCCCTCTAAACGATTAATGTCTGCTCTGAATGACAATGTTGTGGCAGAGTCTTTCCTTGGCATCTTTTAAAGTGCATTAAACATGAGGCTCCCTGCATCTGTTCTCCAACTGATCTGAGGTCCCACTTGCAAATTCTGTGACTTTAATATCATTTGCATCAGCTAAGAAGATAAGGAGACAGACACTGACAGGTAGACGGTGAATTGTCTGGGATAAAATGGGAGCAAATTTACACAGGCGGCCTGTTCCTGCTCCCAACCCACTGGAATTTTTTAAAACTAGAACACCAGTGATTGAAATTGAGGTCTTCTGCATGCAAAGCATGTCCTCTAGCTACTGGTCTATGGTCCCACCCAAAGATTTGAACCTGGGGCTTCTCAGTTCACACTCTTAGTAATCTAAAGTAGAGTGAGTAGACAAGGGTGGAAGATTAGTAAGGTGTGGTGGAATGTGTAAGTAGGGAACTGAGATAAGTGAGCAGGTGGCATGATGGGGACAGCTGGGTGGCTGGACCAAGATGACTGATGACTCCATCTCCTTGTGGCTCCTGCTCAGTGGCTTTAAAATCAGCTGCATCAGCTGGAAAATGGGGAGACAGTGACTGGGAAACAATGACTCAAGTCTGGACTAAACAAAAGGGAACAAATTTACATAGGCTGCCTACTCGTCCTCCACACCGCCTGTCTGTGTCCAGAGAAAGGAATGAGGGTGGGCGATCAATCAATTAGCTTTGTGAGCTATGCAGCAGAGACCAGGAGTCTGCACTTAATGAAAACAAGGAAGTAATAAGGAAACAGCATAGAGTCAAGTGTAAGAGACAGACAGGTGGCGTTGTCATGGAATTTTACTTACAGTGAATTTTGAAGATTGCTGCTTGGGTAAAAGATTGATTATAAAAAGCTTAGAGGAAGCTCTCCAAGGGTTCTGCACAATCTGGAGATACCTTTAATAGTGAGATGTGGACCCAAGGGCCTGGAAGTGCAATGACCACACATGTACATACATGCAATACAGTAGATCACGGCTGTCAAACATAAGAGCTACAAGTCTTTTCAAGTCCTTTGAGGTCCCTTAATGGATGGAAGAGAGGACTCTTGGCTGGTTTCTCTACTCTTCCACCCTAGGCACGTGGAAAGCAAATGGCAAGGCCATGTGCAAAACTAAGTGAAAGGAGAGTGTCCCAATGGCAGTGGAAATGGTAGGGGAGGTGGGGCTCTACCTCTTGCACTTTCACCGCTTCAGGCAGCTGCTTTACCCCATCACATGGATGGGCTGGCTCTGATCAAGATATTTTGCAGAGTATCAACAAACAACATACAGTACCGTAAGGGAAATACTGTAAAGGACATAGAGCTGCAGCATGGGGGAGATCTGGGGTATGAGGAGCTATGCTAGATTTTCTGCCTGCCTCTTCTTCTATGAACTGTACAAATAGTTTATGGAAAGGACCCACCAGCACAAGCCGAAGACATTTCACTGCCCAAGGTGAAATACAAGAAGGCACCTGCTTGAAGATCATAGGAATATAAAGGGAGCCCTACTGGATCACACCAAAGGCCCATCTAGTCCAGCATCCTGTTCCCACAGTAGCCAACCAGATGCCTGTGGAAAACCCACAAGCTGTATATGAACACAGCAGCAGTTGCTGCAATTCCCAGCTAGTATTCAGATGCTGGAAGGAAGTACATAGCCATTGTGACTAGTAGCTACCAACTCCCTTCTCCTCCATAAAATTATCTAACCTATCTTTAAAGCCATCCAAGTTGTTGACCATCACTTGTAGCTCACGTTGTGGCAGTAAATTCCATAGCGGTGGAGATAGTCAAGCTAACTAAGGTAAAGGTAAAGGTAAAGGTACCCCTGCCCGTACGGGCCAGTCTTGCCAGACTCTGGGGTTGTGCGCCCATCTCACTTAAGAGGCCAGGGGCCAGCGCTGTCCGGAGACACTTCCGGGTCACGTGGCCAGCGTGACATCGCTGCTCGGGCGAGCCAGAGCCGCACACGGAAACGCCGTTTACCTTCCCGCTGGTAAGCGGTCCCTATTTATCTACTTGCACCCAGAGGTGCTTTCGAACTGCTAGGTTGGCAGGCGCTGGGACCGAGCAGCGGGAGCGCACCCCGCCGCAGGGATTCGAACCGCCGACCTTTCGATCGGCAAGTCCTAGGTGCTGAGGCTTTAACCCACAGCGCCACCTGTGTCCCACAAGCTAACTAAACTGGTAGTCAAATGGTTCATCACCACTGAAGAGGGGGCAACACCCTCTGTTGCTCCTGAGGAGAGCAGGCTAACTTAAGGGGTGCAGAGCAGGTCACAAAGCACACACAGCTCTGCCTCCCAACACCTTGCTGCCACTCTCCACCCTTCAGCAACTGCTGCCCGAGGTGACCGCCTCACTCTGCCAAATAGTAGGTTTGGCCCTGGGACCCACTTTCCTACTGAAAGTCCCAGACACTCCCACTGTCTCTCACAGAATAAAAGGCAGCTTGTGGATTGGAGAGAGTATTAGCTCTTCCACTACCGCCTTCTGCCTCCACCTCTTTGGCCTCTTCATCGCCAGTGTGAATGCACACAGTCTGGGGTCCCAGGTTTGTCCCGGAGTACCGTACCCACCAAAAAAACAAAAACAACAAAAACAACAAAAAAAAAACAAAGATCATGGCCACTGGTCCCATCACCTCCTGGCAAATAGAAGGGGAAGAAATGGAGGCAGTGAGAGATTTTACTTTCTTGGGCTCCATGATCACTGCAGATGGTGACAGCAGTCACGAAATTAAAAGACGCCTGCTCCTTGGGAGAAAGGCGATGGCAAACCTAGACAGCATCTTAAAAAGCAGAGACATCACCTTACCAACAAAGGTCTGTATAGTTAAAGCCATGGTTTCCCCAGTAGTGATGTATGGAAGTGAGAGCTGGACCATAAAGAAGGCTGATCGCCGAAGAATTGATGCTTTTGAATTATGGTGCTGGAGGAGACTCTTGAGAGTCCCATGGACTGCAAAAAGATCAAACGCATCCATTCTTAAGGAAATTAGCCCTGAGTGCTCATTGGAAGGACAGATCGTGAAGCTGAGGCTCCAATACTTTGGCCACCTCATGAGAAGAGAAGACTCCCTGGAAAAGACTCTGATGTTGGGAAAGATGGAGGGCACAAGGAGAAGGGGACGACAGAGGACAAGATGGTTGGACAGTGTTCTCGAAGCTACCAGCATGAGTCTGACCAAACTGCGGGAGGCAGTGGAAGCCAGGAGTGCCTGGCGTGCTCTGGTCCATGGGGTCACGAAGAGTCGGACACGACTAAGCAACTAAACAACAACAACAACAACCATACCCACATGAACTGCAGGCTCTTATCTCCGACATTGTGCGCTAGACAAACACCACTTTCTTGGGCTGCTTACAGATGTGTAAGGAGCAGCTTTGTACTGATGCAATCAGAGTCCGTCTAACATCTAACATGACCGGCAGCCATTACTGAAAGTCCCAGGAGGCAATCTGATATATGCAAGTCATGCTCTTTTCCTGCTGTGCCAATGTTATACCATGCACTTGATCTTGGTTTTGTAAATGGAGATGTTTTAATTATTGTGTCACATTTTATGCTTCCCACTGCCCTGCACTTTTTAAGGGGGAAGGACAGTATATAAAAATGATTAATTATCATCTTCATCCTTTTCCTTTCAAAAGACTTTTTCAGCCTGGTTTTCTTTGAGGAACCATATTACACATGAGATGAACACGATTCCTAATATGAAAACCACATCCTTTCCTTTCAAAGACACAACTGGCCTCTTCCAATAACAAAGAAACTGCTGAACTTCTTTTCCCCCCTGCACTTTCTTTCTTTCTTTAGAAGACCTACAATATGATAGCTTAAAATCCTCTATTGAGGTATATTGAAATAACTTAATTGGAATCTCTGATATAGCTGGTATTCACATTTGACACCAGCTGAAAATTACATAAGAAAACCTTTTCTTTTTAGGAAGAAAAGGCCTGGCTAATTTCACCTGATTTCCCCATACTCAAACTCTAATAAATTGTTATGAAATCAAAATAAAAAATAAAAAATAAAAGAATGCTCCCCTCTGTTTTCATAACACTTTCCCAAACCAAAGCTTTTTCTCCAATGGCTGGCTAACACTGTGAATAATATTCTAGAAGGCAATGTGAAACCACAACATCTGCAACATATGGTTGCTAGCCACAAACAATATGTATTGTATTAAAATGAATGTGAAGATGAATATTTTAGTTGAACCCATATGATGACTTTCCTCCCTTCATTATTGGGCAGTCAGTGGGCTTGCACAATGGTTGCCTCAGCACTTGTGACCAAATGAGGCTGTAAAAACTCCACCCCCGAAACGCATGATCTCCATTTTATCTCAGTCATGAAGGTGACATCCTGGTTAAGCAAAGTCAGTAGGAGTTTTGGCTGTGAATGTAATTAAGTTAGGCTTTCCCCTATTGTATGTTTCTCTCTCCCCCCCCCATGTGTTTTTTCACCAAAGCAATAAAGGTTCTTTCACAATGCATAAAAAGATGAGATGTGAAATTCCCATATTGCAAGGAAGCTCTGAAAATGCTTCCCTTCAATACTGGGACCATGTGACTCATGCTAGCTTCCCAGCAGGTGCATCACCATTGCTGACCAGGAGGGGTGAGGCAGTGGGCAGGTCAGCATGGTGCAAACGCACCAGCAGAGTAACCTCCCACCACCTCACCCCTCTATCTTATGGGAAGCAACCACGAAGCTAGCGTAGCAGTTCCACCCCACCCAGTGAGCTGCTTCTGCTCACCGCTCATTCTTTTGTGAGAAGTCAGTTGCATACTCCTAATCCAGTGCAATAATAATAATAACTCAGATTCCTTCCCCTGGAAAATTAGGAGGAGAGCAACAGAGCTAGAGGAGAAGGAGGGGGGTCACAGAAGATATGGGTTGCATCCAGAAAAGTCATCCCAAGGATGTTTGTCTGCACAACTGGACTTCCTCTCCTCTCCCCTTGAACCTCCACGCCCACCCAACCTAATCAACTCTACAAAGTCTGAGGAAAACCCAGTTCAATTCCAGCAGGCAGTGAACATAAGAGCCCATCTAGTCCAACATCATGTTCTGACAGTGGCCAACCAGATGCCTGGGGGGAACCCCACAAGCAGGCTTTGATCACAAGAGCATTCTCCCCACTTGTGGGTTCCAGCAAATACTATTCAGAGACATCATTGCCTCCATGACAACTGTGGTGCGTTTAGTAAATATTAGACTTAGGACTTAATGGATTCTCTTGTGTTTTAATGCCACTCAGCATTGGGTCTGCTTTTCACTCTGCATCATTGATTGTCCGTTTCAGTTCTTGCCATTGTTTCAACAGCTTTCATTGTATCGTTTTATTGCGATTGTCTACGCAGCCTCATAAATCTGTATATATAGAACATTTTCAATAACTAAAATCTGTATATATAGAACATTTTCAATAACTAATGGAATAAATCAAACTGTTGGGACTTCCCAAGGTATTAGTTTGAGAATTACTGATAGAATGTATGTGACTCACGTTGAAATTTGAATAATACTCTTTCAACCATAATAAAGGGTGAATTATTATTGCTACTTATGTGAGCATGACAAATGTTACATGAATATACTCTGCACGCGGTTCAATATAAAAGTATGACCAACAGGCTGTGACGTGTTCGTTACACTGCTCATGGATTTATTAAGACCTCTTGATGAAGATTGTACCTATTCATTTCCGTAAGCCTGATCTTATTTCCTGTCCACATAAACCTTATTGTAGACTTATGATTCTGCAGGTATATTTTGGTATATTTTTCATAAAGAGTTTTGGCCAGGGCTAGCTTTCGGGGGTGGGGGTGGGGAGGGTAAGCAACTGGCCACCATTGTATATTATTTTCATAAAACCGCATTCAAGCCATGTATTTCTTCCCAAACGTGTGTTATCCTGGATGTGATCTTGCCCCAGACTGCTGCAAGAGAAGTTAGTCAATAGTACATTCAGAATACAATCACAGCTGGAGAGAGTTATGCAATATGTAACTGTTGGGTATTTCTGGGTTTGAAATAAATTGGTGGCCTTAATCCAGCTTTTAAATTGAGTTACTTCCATTATATCCATTATATCTTGAGCTCTAGATGTAAGATTACATGGCAAGATGTTGTCTTCTTTCTTGAAGAAGGCAGCATCTTCCGTTGAGACTAGTTAGTCAGCCAGAGGTTAGTCCCTAAAGCCAACACAAAAAGACAATAGCCTTGGGGATCAGAGGGCAATAGTTGTAGCTAAATTAAAATGCTTTAATCTCAGCACTTAATTGCATCTTGCACTGGAGTCAGACACTGGGGGTGAGGATGTCTCGCTTGATAATAGCTGAGGTGTGCCAAAGCTGAGTGTAAGCTGAGGTCAAATAAAGGTAAATAGATACCAGGAAGAAACAAAGGACCATTACTAAATTGTTCAGACTAGATGCAAAGGGGCTTAAGCACAAATTTTTTTCTCCAAATAAATATTTACAAACATTCCAAATCTATGGTGTGATTCCTCATGTTGACATTTGGCGCTTTTAATAAAAATTCAAAACATGTTGTTTAAATGTAAAATCATTGACTCAGAAGTAGAATTAAAATGTTTTAGGCTTGTTGACATCTCTTGGTGGTTTTTATTTTGTTAGCTATGAAGCTGCATAAACTGTCAGCTATCAAATACTGCTCACCATGGCATGTGATCTACTAATACAGTTAGTGGCAGATGAAGATGTTGGACTTTCTGGAGCTGGCAGACCTTACTGGAAGAATCTGCGATCAGAAGGAGGAGAAATATCAAGCAGATTGGAAAAAAATTTAAAGATTATCTAGCTAAATATTATAATATTTTATAAGTAGAAATACTTGTAAGTATTAAATTGGCCTAGGATTTAAGATATGTGGAATTGTATAATATTATGGATTGAGAACATGATGAAAAGTAAGGAAGTTAGTAATTTCAATTAGGTAATTATATTAGAAAATGAATATTGCAAAATTGCTAAAATGAGACTTAATGAAAATCAGTCAGGGAGGATCTGAAGAAGTCACTTAACAATGGATATTAGGTTGGACTTGGATTGGAAGAAATTTTTTATGTTTGTTTGTTTTCTATATGTTTTGTTTTTTCTGTGTTATGTTGTATCTGTTAAAAATTTGGAAAATTAATTTTAAAAAAATTGGGGGGAAAAAACTATGGTAATACAATTAGTTACATGACTGCCATTAAATATTACCTACTGCTCCATTCTGCTGCAGGCCAGTAGTCAAATATTGGCAAGTATGGTATAGCCATGGTTTTCAAGTGATGTCCTGGATAAATTATTTGGAATCTTGTCAGTGGTTCATTGAAAATAAACAGCTAAGGAAGAGCTTGCCCATAGCTACTGATTTACCTCTATAACATGAAGCCACAAAGGGAATATTGGGGGTGTGAACCAGTGTGGTGTAGAGTGTGGTTAGATTGTTGGTTCAAATCCCCTCTCAGCCATGAAACTCACAGAGTGACCTTGGGCCAGTCTCAATCTCTCAGCCTAAACTGCCTCACAGGGTTGTTGTGAAGATAAAATAAGGAAGAGAAGAACCATGTATACTTTATTGATCTCCTTAGAGGAAAGGTGGGATATAAATGTGATAAATAAATAAATAGATTCTAGGTTGAACACTCAGTTAAAACTTGGCGAGACAGTGAGACCGAACACTGGTGCTCATGAAAACCACTGTGATATACAACTGAAAGGCAGCTATCACAAATAGTAAATAGCAGTGTATGTTGACTACTAAGCACCATTAAGTATCAACTGTCAGATACCAAATATTGAAATAAACATCACTGGCTGTCAAATACAGGCATCAAATATTCAAAGACTTTAATAGTATGCAGACAATATTTTTTTTGGGGGGGGGATGATTTGTAAGTGGTGTTTAACACTTTAAAATGCAAAGCTATACTTCTCACATGCATAAAGACTAATCAATTCAACTTTTACAACATGGCCTGTATGTTCAACGCTACAATTTCTCTCTATCTAATCTGGTTCCAGTATTGTGCAGATTCAAAAGGATCTCTCCTAGCTGCAAGGATGGACATTAAAATAACAAATGCAGTTCAGTGTGAGCAAGTGTTAATTGAAGCAGAATAAGGCAGAATAAATAAACCCCAACTTCTCATTTACATCGAAAGTGATTCACCAGGAAAAGAATCTTGGTTTTGTGGTGGAGAAATGAAAATGTTGATTCAATATGTGGCTGTTGTGAACAAGATGAATTCAGTGTTGGGAATCATTAGTAAAGGATCTTTACAAATCCAGGTAGTGTATGAGTGTATGGTCCTTTCCTTTGCACAGCTGCTTATAACACATGAACTCATTCCTAGACATGATTTTCCAGATTCTTCTTCCCTCCAAATTTCCATAGGTGGAAAGTGAACTGTTCTCCATGCTTCCTCCCACAAAATCTAGTTTGTCAGTAAATAGCCATAATCACACCTATGGGGAATACTTAATGTCAAAAAGTATTAAAAACATTTTCCAGGACGATTTTTGTTTGATTCAGCATTAATATTGGTTAGATTGCAATTTGTCTTCCGGAGGTGATGCATACAATCCCATTGACACTGAAATGTGGTAAATTAATCACTGGAAAAATATGTCCCACGTTACAATTTAAAGTTTACTCTCAGGTAAATTTAGGGAGGGAAATATTTAGGGAAATATAGATGGTTGCTTAGGCTGGAATTGGACACTGCTGAACATGCAGCTCAATACCTCCTCCATCTCTCCTTTCACCTCTGGCAACATCAGTTATTACAAAATGTGTGATTGATATCATTAGGTAGATAGCACTGGCAGACAATGAAGTTGAACCAGGGGTAGAAGCAAGCTGCGCCATGTTGATTTCATGCTGCATATTCTGTAATAGTAGGTAGATGTTACAGAGCAGGGAGGGTTGCTGTTTTCGGTGGCAGACACAGAAGCTCTGGAATATCTAGGTCACCAGTACATACAAGATACATTGCCATATTTTGTAAACCAATCATCTGAACTTCACATTAGGCAATAAAACCTGAGAAACTATTATTACTTTGACCTATTGAATACCCCACCTGTGGTGTATGATCTGATTAATACTTACTCTAATCTTGCTCTAGAGCAAGGCTGAAGCCTTACACTAGGGATAGTTAACATGGTACCTTTCAGGTATCGTTGGACTCCAACTCCCATCAGCCCCAGCCAGCATGGCCTATGGCAGGGGTTGGCAGCCTAAGGCCCATGGGCCACAAGCAGCCCACTGGGGTCGTTTAACCAGCCCACTAGCCGCCCCCAAACCAAGCTGCCAGCTTGGCGAGTCCCGGCGCACTGTGCTAAACTGGCGCAGCGTGGTGCAGGCACTCGCTTCCGCGGTGCTGGAAACCGCGTCTGTGCATGCACAGAGGCTGGAAATTGCATCTGTGTAGACGCAAATGACAGAAATAACAGGCGCGTGCGCGATCCAGCCCACAGAGGGATCTCCACTGGAGTGAACCGGCCCAGGCGAGGTAAACTTTGCCGACCCCTGGCCTATGGTCAGGCATAATGGGCTTTGTGTTAACAGAGATGTTGCCTTGGCTGAATACAAAAGCACTGCGACAGAACTGAGTGTCTCTGAGGATGGGTGGGTGGTTACTTAAGATTAGGAATGGCAAATACACCAATTTTGGTTTCTCTCCATTTATCATTTTCCCAATCCTAAGCTCACTTCTCCACAGTTGCACATCAGTTTGCAAATCATGGGTGGAATTCAAGGTAGCACTAAGCGCAGGGAATGAGGTCTGCTTGCACAATGGGGCTTTCCACTTCTCCTTTCCCCCATGTGTCCTCTAAAGGTGTTGCGTGGTTCACCAAGACTCCAGAGCAGATTTAGGAGTGTGAGGGCACACACAGGGAGGAGGCAGGGAAGTCCCATTGTGCAAGCGGACCTCAGTCCAAGCACACAACTTAACTGAATCCTGCCCTCAAAAAAAGTCTCATAAAATTCATACAAGTTTTAGTGTGACTTCCCCCTAATATACACATATAGTAATTTTGCCTAATATACCCACTTACACAAAACAATTTTCCTTAGTATAGTGCACTTTCATATGATATTTTCATTAATATATGCTTTTTATACAAGCTTTGTCCTAGCATTTTTGTACACACTACTTACATGGAAAATTGCACTTCAAAATTCAGAGACGTGCGAATTTTGAAGAAAGGCTGTTGTGACTTGTTTTGGAAAGTGTGAATTAGATAAATTTGCTTTTAAATACAAACTGCTTTGAATTTCTCCACCATACCTACTTGACAAAGGGCCTTTTCAGTGGTTATGATCTTAGCATGGAGCTCCCTCTCTTGGTGCAGTCACCTAGAGAGGCTATACGAGACAATATCTGTTACATGTTCCAGGGCCATTTTTTATTGCGGTTTCTACACTAGGCCAGAGGCACAGGGAGTTGCAAGTGGAAGGAAGCAAATCTTTTCTGGATGGTTGAAACAATATGGGAAGTGGCACTGGGGGTTCCAAAAGGAAGGTGGAATCAGCATTTTTTTAAAAAAAAAAATCTCCCCCCTTCCTCCTGTGAACATTGTTTTCCTACCCACCCTGTTCTGCCATCTGGAGGTTTTGTTGGATCAGAATTCTTTCACTTTGAGGCAAGGGCTGTTGCTCAGTGGCAGAACATTTGCTTTCTATGCAGAAGGTCCCAAGTCCAATCTCTGGCATTTCCAGGTCTGGCTGAGAAAGAACTCTGCCTGGAACTCAGGAAAGTTAGTTTGGACAATACTGAGCTAGATGAAGCAATGGTCCAACTTGATATTTGACAGCTAGTTATGTTACATGAAGAAAAGGAGAAATATAACTCATAACCCAAGCTAATGGGTTCAGTTTAGAAACAATGTTTCTCCTCCAGTAATCTGAAGTGGGACAATCCATTCTGTCACTTCAGCACTTTATCCCTTCAGTTTTGTCTCATTCTGCTGCATGCATAGACTCTACCAAAATCTATGTCACATGGTTCTCCAATCACTTTACTACACTGTATATTTTCATGTCATTTCTGTTCTGTTCAGAAACCCAGACTCTTGGTGTGACTTTGACATGCCTACATTTAAATGACCCAGTTCTTTGACTAGCTTTGGGAGTTTCTGTGAGTAAGTTTCAAAATGGCTGTACAGCACCCCAAGACACTAAGTAAGAATAGGGTGTGGTGGCGATACCATTTTCTGAGACTTGCTTCTATACAGATTGAATACATCTTGGCTTTCTGCTACTGCTTTAGATATGGTGATTGGCAGCTCAGCCTACACACAGACCTACACACAAATGATTGTTTTGTTTAAGGAGGTTTTCCAATGATAAAGCACCAATGATTGTGTAGAGAGGCAACCAGCAAAACATTTTCATTTGCCTTAAGGAGTGAATTGATCACACATGATGTTCCACAGCAGGACATGGAAGGGGAGAGAAAGAACAGTCAGTTTCTTATCTTTTAGCTTGTTATTCACAACACTTCTTCCCAACACCATGACATGAAGTTAAGAGTCAAGGGTAGGCCATGAGAAGCAGAAGTAAAAAGGAAGAGTCATCAGCACTTCAGAAAAGTTGCACTAATTCACACACCAAAAAAAACTTAACTCCTTGTCAGACTGTGCCAAGTGGCTCCAAGCTCACAAGAAATATTCAGCTAAAATTCTCTCCATTGATGAAAGCCTGTCACTTTAGCCAATAGGTGATACACTTTTCATTTCCTTGAGGGAAAGGGGATAAGATCTAAAAAGGATCAAGATCAAGAATGGCAGAATGTTTATATTCTGGCCAGTTACCGCTTCCCAGAAGTGCCCTCTACCTGATGTTCTGTGCATCATGCGTAAAATACCCCAATGCGCTGGGAGGATTGTGAAATGCCATGAATGGAATGCAATCCCTTCTTAACCCCTGCAGGCGATCAGTTTACACCCTGAATTATGAGTTTTTGATTACTCTTATCTACGATACAGATGCTGTTAGATGCAATGAAATTAACCCACTCTTGCAAATGAGTTGGTAGCCTCCTGAGGCAGTGAATATTGCACACTGTCTAGATATTGCACTGATTTTTCTCAGAAACACTTATGTTTCATCCAAAGCTGTGGCTGACTTTTATTCACAGGCATGTTCCAAAATTAGAGTGCCCCTAAACATTTTTAAAGAAAAAAAACTGGTTCCTCAACAAGCTAGGAATACACACTTTATTTCTGCTTCAACAGATATTGTCTCCCAGCTGGATCAGAATAATATTGTATATATATAATTTTCCTGCATGGGTTTAGAATTAGTATGGATTTCTTTGGTATCCTATAAATATGATGTAAATGTAAATCTGAAAACAAATTATTTGGGCATCTCTGTCTCATCTCCATAGAATTTTGTGGAAGAATAGCATAGGGATGTATCATCCTAGTCTAGTTCTCACTGTTAGCCATTAGTACCTTGTAAAATATAATGTTACAGGATGTCCCTGGCATGTTTAAAGCCCATAATAATGCTGACTTACATATTTTCCTGAACATCACCCCATCTCTGTCTCCATCAAAAATTGCATCACTCTGAACCAATAAAGTTGCAAATGACTGTTGTGAATTAGAACATGACAGTAGCCAAACCAAAATTAAAGTAGCATGAATGAACACTAATTAGTGGTTTTGCCTTTATTGGAAAGCTATTTTTTGCATGAAATCTAGATAGTAGGGGGCATACTCCTTAAGGCAAACCAGATTTTGGAGTGGTTTGCCACAACTGTAAGGTTGCTCCTGAACCTGAGTTGAGCTGATATACCATATGATTTGAACTTCTGCACATGGTTGCCAATAATCTGTGCTCATCAGATTCACCACCACTGATGATCTCTGAGTTTGGCAGACTAGTTCAACCACATCGAAAAAGTTGTGTGATTTAGTTCTAAGAAATTATATTTTACATGTAATAAGAGGACTATCTCAGATCTGGCTATCTGGTCCACCCCCTACCCTTCAGCACAGAAAGCCCGCTCTTTATAGCTGAAGTGCAACAAATGGCAATTCAGGTTTTCCATGGATAGCTGTTTGCTCCAATTCAGTGGCAAAGAGCAAGTTTTTGCAGGGAAAGCTCTGGAGTGAAAAAAAAAGGAGAACTAGGATAGGGAACTTTGAAGAGGAAAGTTAAGTGTAAATAAGCCCTTACTGACAGTGGCTCTTAGGGGTTTCAGACTGCTAGAATTTGTTACAGCAGGAGCTCTAAAACAAAGTTAAACACTTTTCAGTTTAGCTAGGTACTGAGTACTTATAAAGCTGCAATGCCTTGGCATCCACACCTTTGCAAGGGAGGAAGAAAACCAGAACAGCTTGGCCCCGCCCATGTGACTCCCCTTTGTTCCACCCATGTGGCTTTATTGGCCCTGCCTACATGACCTCCTTGGCCACAGGCCACCCCACCAAGTCCAGAGGCTACCAGCTGCCACCGCAGGTAATGTCTGCAACATGTTGGTTGTGTGAAACCATGGGGGCTGCTTCCCACCATGTGCTTGTTCTTTTCTTTATTATCACAAAGCATTCCAACTAGAAATTTGTGTGGCAGAACACACCCCTCCATGCAGGTGAGTTGCAGTTGATCTATAAAGCACACTGTTGTAGGTGAAACAGCTTATTGTGCAGAGCAGCTGCCCCACCAGTGCTATTTTGTTCATGCCTTCAGAATGCCATCACTTGTTTGAGCCTGTGAGGAATGAAAGAAGTAAACGGAGTGAAATCTGTTGGTGAAAGGAGTGTGCCTCCTTCCAAGCGGGGCAAAAATGCAGTATACGCCAGGGAAGAAAAATAGAAATACAATTAGCTCTCAGCAATCAAAGAAGAAGAAGAAGAAAAATCAATGCTGGTTGCCAATGCACCTTTTAAAAATACAATTTTAGATTGATCAGAAAGCATCGAGAGTTGCTATGGACAAATTATATATAAGGATTTAATAGCCTTACTACTGGCTGCAGTTTGTCTGGAATTAGCCAAGCATTGGTGGTACAAAACTCCATTTTTGATGCAGTGGTAGACCAAGGTCTGGGACACAGCACTGGATGAAAAACTTACAAACTGAGTGTGTAGGGGAGCCAAACATAAAGATTTGTTTACAAATATGTGTTATCCCCTATGTCTCTGTACAACATGGATTTTGAAACCTCCAGAGACACAAAAATCATTTTGGTATTATTTATATCTGAAGTATTTGTCGTTTTAGCCTTATTCCAAATGAACACTGGACATTGTAATATGAGCTAGTGTGCATCTTTTTCCTACGTCAGTTTGAGCTTCCACTGGATATGTTTCACGATACAGCTGGTGTAGACTAAACTTTGAAACTCACTGGAACAGCAGTTTCTGAATATATTTCCATGCCAATGTTCTTCCACAATGGTATAATGTATTGTACATTTCAGCCTAACAGCCCAAATTCTCATATTTTCAGTTTGTTATTCGCAAGCTTGCACAGCAAAAGAAATGAAAATTGCACAGTGAGCCTCACTGGTTGTGCACTTAGCTGGTATTTCAAAACAGTGGTGATAGCTGTCAGTGTAGGAACCTGGAAGATAAGCAGATGTCATCCAGAAAAACCTTTGTTCATATTTATCTGTTTTTCAAACGGGAATAATACTTGGAGAGATCCGATATAGATTAGTTAGAACTTGGAAACCAGGAAGTCTTAAGTGCTATTATTATTGCTGTCATCATCCAAAGGCACTTAGACCAAACCTTAAGACATTCATCTATCACTATTGTTCTCCTGATTCACATTTTCCCCAAACAAAATCAGCCATTCAGGAATCCTGCAAACAGCAGGCTAACTGAAGGGTGTATTGGTAGCTGGGATGAGACTAGCACTGCAATCCTGTCCTTGAGTTATGCCAGCTGGATGAAGATAGGCTTGCTCACTACTAAATCTATTGTACTGGTGGAACAAAAGGTTACAGCTGTATAATAGATTCTGTTTTGTTCCACCAATAATAGGTTATGCCAGAGTAGAGATACTATTGTGCTGGCAATAGTCCTTTTTTAGCTTACCTGAAGATGCTGGGAATTGGAACCTGGGACTTTTTGTATGCAAAGCATGTAGCTGAACTCTGTGCAGAAGCAATTTGTAAAGTCTGAAAAATACTGTCATGCTACTAGACTCACTATTGTTATATTTGAGAGCTCCCAGCTAGGAATATAATTCCTTATTAGCAACATTATTAGCTTGGAGTTGTAGCCAACTAAATTCTGCCCAGACTCTCTGAAACTAAGGGCCCCAAGTTAGTCATTTCTACCAACTTAAATGGGCCTACTAGCATTGAATGCAGCCCACAAACTCCAGCAATGCTGAGCTATTCAGATATTGCCTCTGGGTGGCTCTGTTGCTGTTAATAGAAGTATTTTTATACTGCCCTTCAGATATAGTCCCAGGAAGGTATTTGATTTGAGCATACCTCTTGGATCCAGCATCCTGCAGCCAGGATGCTCTGCTGCTGATGAAAAATGAGCTGACCGATTGGTAAATGTCTCATTTTGACAAAATCCAGGGTGTGGCTCCCAGCCAGTCCCGTCCTGATGAAAGTTATGTTGAAGGAATCATTAGAATTCAAACCATCCCTCATCAGACTGGTTTTCGTGGCTAATGATGGCTGTTCTGAAGGTTATGTCACAAGGAAGGCGGAGAAACCTGTCTCCTATATGTACATATGCAATCAGAGCTTCATCTGTGTGGCTTCTTGTGAGCAATGAGCTAAGAGAATCAAAACACGTTTACCACCATTATCCTTACCATGAAGGTAGCAGGGGTCTTTGTGGCCCTGGCACTTTTCAGCCACTTTGAAGGTAAGCTACATTTGTCATAACCAATGTCTGTGGTGGGGGATGTCATCTTTGCCTAAGGAGCGGGCACCATGTAGTCCTTTAAAAATTATTATAACTAAGTCATTACCTAACAAGAGAACTAGCTTATTTGAAGAGAAAACTGAGGAAAGCCAAGGACTAGGAAATACCAAGCACTTTTATTTCATTTATGATAATATCAATGTTTAAAATATGATTTATGGAACTGGTGGTGGGCATACCTTTGTTGTTGTCAAATACCTTGAAGGTTTGCAAGTGAAGAAGGTAGAGAGCTTCCTTGTTTTGGCAAAAGCAATATCTATTTTCATCTATTTTGCCTTTTGGGTGGACAAGTCAAATGGACTGTCTGATGAAATGACATTCTTCTGTCAAAACGTGGTTGAGTGTTTGTATCCATGCATAGGGCAGACTTAGAATTCTTCAACTCGTTCAACAGAGTTGACATTAAACAGGAATGAAGATAAAGATAGGGTGATTCTGCAGAGAGAGAGAGAGCGCAAATATGGACCAACCAATCAGGGCTCAGTATGGCTGTTATTGTATGTATATATAAATAGAATTCTGTATTCATTGTCATAAAATCTAGAGAATCCTGCCATCTGCAAGTAGTTGAACTTAATGTGTCTGGAATTTTTTTCTTGCTCTTTTGAGTTGTTTATCCCAATGTCTATCAGTGCCTCTTGGGCAAGTTATTATCAGCTGGTTGATTTGCCAGAGCAATTGCAGAAGCAGTGGCTATAAGTGGCAGGATGTAACAATGGACAGCACTGGACAAGACAAGTAGACTGATAGTGATCCAGTCTGAAGGACCTGTCACCTCCAGTGACATGCAGATTGGACATTCTGTGCTAGTATTCAGTACAGCCTGATTTGCTTTCAGTTCTCATTGGCATCAGGGGGTGTCTGCTGTTTGTGGCCTGTGGAGTCTCCTTATCTAGCAGACTTGCTGTGTGGGGGAGGCAGCAAATTTTTCTGTGCAACCATTGCATCTTAACCACTACAGCTTCCCAGGTGGTCCCAAAATTGTGGTAAGTGGCAAGATGTGCCCATCACAAAGTGACTTCAGAAGGAAGATGTCTTGACATTATTAACTGGACAATCATAGGTCACCTCTGCTCCATGGACCAAAGTGGAAACAAGCAGTGGCACCAAAGATTGCTTACTGAGGTGGGGTGTAAAAGAGAGGTGGTAATCTTCAGATCTGTGGTTTAGTTAGGGCAGGGATGAGGAACCTCTAGCCCTCCAGATGTGGGTAGACTTCAACTCCCACCATTTCTTATAATTAGCCACACTGGCAGGAAGGCCACAAGTTCTCCACCCCCGAGTTAGGGTATTTCGTATAGAGAGCTCCCTGCTTTATATTGACTTGTTGCTGTTGGCATCTGTCTGTCTTGAGAGACAATGGAGTGCACCTTTGGGGCTGAAGTCAAACTGCTTCATTAGCAGCACCAAAGTGAATGTACAGGGTGCAAACCTGGGCAGTGTGTATAGAGGTCCTGGGCTGCCCAGAGGACAAGTCCCCCCTCTTGGCCTCGCTGATGTGGTTCAAAGGAAAGCAGAGTAATATGTTTGGCACCAGCTGCAGGAATTGTCAGAAGGAGGCATACAAGGCCCCATCAAACTGTCTTATGGACTCTACTTTGGATTTGTGTAGGGTTTATGCCTTAGCCTTTTCTTCTTCTGAAGATATCCCACAAGGCAGCATAGGTTTAGGATCAGAGTTTTCTTCTCCTAGATAGGCTACTTTCCCAGGTTGACAAACCCCACCTGCCCCTCACTTCCCTCTACATCATATGCAGAAACCGCCTTCTTGACCATTGGACCCACTACTGGTCTTGTCCACTCAATCCACTGGAGTCTGTCTTTTCATGTAGAGGAGTCTCTAATTCACTGAGGGTTTGAGACTCAGCAGCCACCCTCACCTGGTTTAGCCAGCCAGTCAAAGCCGTTCCTGGGGCGTGGTTCTGTCGCTTGCTGACAGCTTCTAGGAACCACAGTGGAGAGCTAAGTGCAGGGTGGGGACCAAAAGTGGACTAACTACCCCAAAAGGAGCATGTCCCCCACCAGATGCAATATCCCTCCCCAAACACCCCATATATTGATTAGGCTGCTTTATATGAAATACTAGAATCAAACAGTATAAGTTCCATTAAAAAGAAATGTAAAAGAGGAGACAGGAAGAAAAAGAAACAAAAAAAGAGGCTGTACGACATGCTGTTCTAAATATCTAAATCAGTTTAGTTAAGGACAGTATTCTAGGCTTGGATTTGGGTTGTAAGATGTTTCTGACAAATGTTACATTAACTAATCCTTGTTAAGAACTTCCTATAGCTCAGTCCCAACATTTGGGGAACCGCACAGAAATATCTGGGTGGTATGAATCAAGGAATTTGCAGTTAGTAGTAGTATTATATAATTAGTTTAGTGGGCAACCATCCCAATGCACAATCTCATTAAATAAAAGTGCTTACATTTAACACAGCTCCCATTGAAAGACATGCTCAGGACTGTGCACCATCATCATCACTTGCAGAGAGAGGAGAGACCTATATGATCATGATGTGCACAAAGCGTCACTACAGGCCTGACAAGTAACTCAGGAAAGCATGGGCCTCAAAATTATAGAAAGCAGGACTGCAAGCCCAAACCATATTTATTGAGAAATAAGTCCCTCTGATTTCAGTAAGGTTTATTTCTAATGCTTAGGATTACGGGGTAATTCAGTGTAAATAATTTTCACATCAACCCAGCAAGTGTGTTCTGTGCAAGCAGCTGATGTGATAATTTTCACATCAACCCAGCAAGTGTATTCTGTGCAAGCAGTTTGCATTATGAGGCTCATCTGACCCCCTTTGAAGTCCACTGGTACATCTGGTGGGGATGGCTATCCAGATCTTTATCAAGGACCACTAACCATATGCAAGAAAGGAGAAAGCTATAGGGATCAGGGAAAATCAGATTAACTGAAACCATCTCCTTTTTAAAAAGTAATTTGTATTAAAGATTTTCTTGATTTACAAAAGTACATGCATTTGAAATGCTGAAACAAAGGATATCACCAAACCATTAATTCTAGCATACAGCATCTCCATGATTGGTATTATTAATTGTATTGTAATTTGGTATTGTTAAAATGAGGCTATTATTGGATTGCTGTAACTGAAAACTAATAAAAATTACTATCAAAAGTATGTGCATTGTCTCTTTTTCAGGTTGTAAAGTCTTTTCCATAGATCAGTTACAGTTGTTAAGAGATGTTAGTGTTGAGTACAGTATATGGTAGGGGAAAGAGAGTGGGGGAGAGGAGGGGTGGGGTGGTGAAATTTATATTCTGTTTTTATAGTGTACGTGTGGGGTTTTGTGTCAGCGTCAACTGGATACAGTAGGTTCTCTTTCTATTCGCTTGTTACATTTCCTTTGTAGTGAGAGGGATTGGGGGGCAGGGTGTAGTTGGTTGTCTGTGGTTGTCTGTAGTGGGGTTTGTTTGCATTTAATAATAATAATAATAATAATAATAATAATAATAATAATAATAATTTATTTGTACCCCACCCATCTGGTTGGGTTTCCCCAGCCACTCTGGGCGGCTTACAACAAAGATAAAAGATACACTGAAATGTCACATATTAAAAACTTCCCTGAACAGGGCTGCCTTCAGATGTCTTCTGAATGTCAGGTAGATGTTTATCGCTTTGACATCTGATGGGAGGGCATTCCACAGGGCGGGCGCCACTACCGAGAAGGCCCTCTGCCTGGTTCCCTGTAACTTGGCCTCGCAGTGAGGGAACCGCCAGAAGGCCCTCGGAGCTGGACCTCAGTGTCCGGGCAGAACGATGGGGGAGGAGACGCTCCTTCAGATATACTGGACCGAGGCCGTTTAGGGCTTTAAAGGTCAGCACCAACACTTTGAATTGTGCTCGGAAACGTACTGGGAGCCAATGTAGGTCTTTCAAGACCGGTGTTATATGGTCTCGGCGGCCGCTCCCAGTCACCCATCATTTGTGAGGGGGGTAGGGTTTGTTGGGTCACGTAACTGTAACCACCTCTTTGACTGAGTCATCGTCTTTTTAAAACTTGAATTTGTACAATGACAATGCAAGAATTGACAATCAGTGTATTTTTGTTGCAGGTGTTGCCAGTCAAATGAGATACCAGGTTAGTTCAGACTTTTCTCTTATTTTTCCTAAATCAGGCTGTGTACACACCATACATTTAAAACACCCCACCAAGAATTCTGGGAACTGTAGTTTGTTAAAGGTGCTGAGAATTTACTTGCATTTGGAAATGAATTTTCACGTGTTATCTGTGAAATGAATAACATTGCTGGAGTTTAACTGTTGCAGTTCAGCCAACATCTCTGTTGCCCAATATTTCCAAAAGGCTTGCAACCTAGGACAGGATTCTGCCCCCCACCCCCAAAAAGAAGGCAAAAATGCACCTGGAAACTACATAATAGCCTGGTTGATACTGCCTCCTGGCAACCCATCTTCCCCATTGCCCAGTCATTGTGATAATGCTTTCTAATTAATGGAGATCCTTCTGGCTAGATTGCATTAAGAAATCCTGGTGGATTCTTAGTGCTACTCCCCAGTCTCTGCCCAATATTAGTAGGTTGGAGGGGGAATCAATGCTCTATGGGGCCTCCCTGCTCTAACCAACATGGAATAGTGGTAGAAATATCCAACATGGTGGCACATGTTTTTTAAGGAGTATATGGCTTAGTAGAAGGGCATATGCTTTGCGTGAAGAAGGTCCCAGGTTCCTTCCTGGCATATTCAGGTATAGTTGAGAAAGACTGAAACCCTGGAGAGCTGTTGCCAGTCATTGTAAACAACGAGCAGCAGTAGACAGTGTGGTGGGGCTATGCCATCCACTTGATCTCTATTCAGCTGAGTTGCAGCAGCAAACTGGGATGGAGAAGGGAAGAATGTGGTGGTGGTGAAGTCAGTGTGGTGTAAATGCATTGACATAGCACCAGATTGCTTCTGTTTGTGTGTTTGCAGTGCACCAGTCCCACCACTGCCATACCCCACTCCACCACAACCTTGACTGCTGGTGAAGAATAACCAATGTGATGCCCTCCATGTGTCATTGGACTACATCTCCAATTATCTTTGACAATTGGCCATGTGGGCTGGGGATGAAGGGAGCTGGAGTCTAACCACATTTGGAGGGTATCACTTTGGCTAGTTCTGGTGTAAACAGTACTGAGCTATGTGGATCAATGGTCCAGCATGGTCTAAGGTAGCTTCCAGTGTTACACTAGCATTAAACACAAGGCTTAGAGAATCCCTGCCTCAGCTACCTATGACCATCATATTGAAATGCCCAGGTAACCGAGGGCTCCATCTATCTGCACGTTCACCTTCACCCATTTTAATGAGGTTGCAGTGCTGAACCTCTTGGTGGATTGTGTCCAGAGTTTGACTATCACCTGAGCTCCATTTTTGTTACCACTCCCCTCCAGAAATTTGAGTGGGATTTTGCATTCAAATGAAATAAACATTGAAACTCAGTGACAGAGCAAGCGAAAGCAAAAACTAGAAGAGGGTTACTTTCCCCACCTTCATATTACTCACTTCCATTCCATATAAACCTACAGAACTGAAGCAATTTAAGGATTGCAGAAGCAGGAAAAGGCAAGCAAGCCTCATTAAGCGTTCCTTTATCCCTTTAGGAGGGCATGTGCCGTGAATTCCAACCATTTTTAGAGGATGGGAATTTATACTGCAACAGAGATATAGACCCTGTTTTCGGTCCTGATGGCAGGAGACATATGAACAAGTGTGTCATGTGCCGTGAAGTCTTGTGAGTATTAGAAACAACCACTTGTTTCAGAGGTGCTAATGCCATGATGAGAGCTGTTATACTGGTTGTTTTCCCTATGTCTTCTCCTCCTACAGACAATTTCCTAGTTCCATCTCTATGGCAGAAACCCCTTGGCTGAGGCAAACACTGCAGCTTATAACCCCCAGAACAGAGAGGTCAGTTTCGTGCCCTGCTGTTCCCCCAGACCATCAAGATCAACACCAAAAGTGGATCCAAAAATCAAGGCCATCAAGGCAGCGGGGAAGATCTAGCACACATTAGAAAGCACACAGGGCTTTAGTTTCAATGCATGCAAGATTCCTTCCATGAAGGAGAAGCTATTTGGATTTAGTGAGCAGGAGTCTGCATCAATATTAAGATGAGACATGTGCTCATTCCCTAAGATTCATTTCAGATTTGGAAGGTGCTCAGGGATGAGTGGTTTAATCAGTCTCCATGAATATGATTCTCAGCAATACAAATGGGCTCTGAAATATCCTTTTCATACCAGTGGTTTGTGTAAATGGCCATCTAGGCAATATTTCATAGAAGGTTGGTAACATTTCAGTACCATCAAGTTGTATTCAATTTTGCCCATGTACACATAGAACAGACTTCCTCTTTGTGCAATGGGACTTTCTTGCCTCCTGTGCACCTACAAAATCTGCTTGGGAGGACTGAGAAATACTCTGGGGCAAAATTTGGAAGTGTATGGGGGAACTGCAGAGAGAAGGAGAGGAAAATGAAGTCCTGGTACATGAGAGGAAATCCACTGGTGCAACAATGGTTTCTGTCCATTGAAATGAGTAGGATACATTAGTTACATGAGCAAGACTGATTGATTTTAATGGGATTTCTATGAATTGGGGCTATAAATGATTGAAGGCACTTGTTATCAGATCCTATTTAAATACATCATGGAAGACTCAATAGAGAAAAGTCCTTAGATTAGAGATTCTAAGCAAATAACATTCCTTACCTACTTTACGCCTTGATTTCTTCTGTTCTCTTTTATGTGAGCAGTTCTCTTGCATTCCAAGAACCTCTTGTGTGAAAAAAGATTGCGGGGTTTGTATTGAACTTTATATCACCCTACACTAAAGTGTTGCACCATTTACATTTTCCATTCATAATTTCTTCTCTGTTTTTGTTTATTATCTTCATTAATAGGAGAAGGAGAGCAATTGCTGGTTGGCCCAAAAATCCTTCTTCAGCAAAGGTGAGGAGAAATTTTAAAGCTATCCAATGGCATCTAATAGCGTTGATTCCATTAGTGTTACAAGGAGGAAAACAATTTTAGATTATTTCAGGAGTTTGAAGGAGATGGAGAATAACTGAAAATTACTCCTCTTCTTATTTGGCTTTACCATCACCTGAGCAACGTTGTTGGCTACAACCTGCAATTCTTGCTAACAGTGCTATCCTGTGCAAACTTCCCCGGGAGTAAGTCCCATTGAGGCTAATGGATTGTATTTTCATGCTCAAGCACAGCGAGCCCGCCACCTGGTGCCTCACAACATGTATAAAGATAGGTAGCCGTGTTGGTCTGCCATAGTCAAAACAAAAAAAAATTCCTTCCAGTAGCACCTTAAAGACCAACTAAGTTAGTTCTTGGTGTGTATCTGAAGAAGTGTGCATGCACACGAAAGCTCATACCAAGAACTAACTTAGTTGGTCTTTAAGGTGCTACTGGAAGGAATTTTTTTTTTGTTTTAACATGTATAAAGATACACAGACCTACATTCATGGATCCAAAAAGGAAAAAAAGGCCACAACTTTATTGATTAAAGATGTAGGAGATTTGTCTCAGGCTCTGGGTGATTTCCCACTTGGTCAGCCTATCTGCTTCCTGCTTCCTAGGGCATCCATTCCAGGAAAAGATTGCCCTATGGTTTCCATCAAATAGAAGCAGCCCATGGAAATTGCCTTGGGGAGTGCTATGGTCCTCAGCCCCCCATCTGGATTTATGGGTAGAAACACCTCTCCTAGGATTCCTTTAATGGGATACCCCAATTCCTGGAAGGGGAAGTTAAAGCAATACACTCCCCTTATGAGTAATAACTATGAATCTGACCTAATGCTTTAACCACTAAAGTTGTGATGATTGCTGTGAGGCAAAAACCGCAAGACCAGCCCATTTGTCTGGATATAAAATTTCTTCCTGCCCCAAATACAGCAACCAAAAAATTACATAGCAAAGTCATTAACAAGGGTGGGAGACCAAAAGGGTGACTGTAGTGCCAAGGGAGAAGGCGGGCCCCTTTTTATCCTGAAGAAGAGGACCCAAGTGGAAACCAGCACAAAGTTTCCACCTGACTCTGCTCCCCCCTGGTGCCACCTCCTAAAGTCCATCCACAATTGGCCAGTTATTGTGAGTGGGTAAATTTGGATTTCCCCATGGCAGAAAGGTGAGAGGAATTTCTGAGTAGACATGTGCAGGATTGCATGTGAGGCATGAAAAATGGTATACCTGAAATATGATGATATTATGTGTTTAAGCCCTGAATTTGACCCAGTGGCTTAGCAACTGGTTTTTGCTTTTGTGCTGGAAGATATCAGACTTCATTGTCACTTGGATTGTAGCCCAGTCTAATTTTACTAAATGAGATTAGAGTTACAATGCTGATACTATATGTAATTATAGTGAACACACTTCTGGAACAGAAATTGCACAAGTGGAGACCTGCTACATTTCATGGAAATTTGGGATGGTGTCCTCCTCCACAGCACATTGCTGGTTCACTAGAAATATGGTTCAGGAAGAGTTGATTTTCATCATACACCCTCTGGCTTCTTCTTATATGTACAAATATGCTTCATTACACCAACAGTAGCAGTTTCCATTCTCCTTTTGTTTTATCCTCACAACAACCTGGTAGATTGACCTAAGAGATTGTGATGGCTCAAAGTCATCCAGTAAAGTTAACCACTCACCAGGAATTTCAACCCAAGCATCCCTGGTCCTAGCTTAACCAAAGGGTGAGGAACCTAGGCATGGGGCCCTCCAGAAGTTGCTGGACTACAACTCCCACAATCATTTAGCCATGATGTCTAGGACTGGTGGGAAATTGAGTCCAGCAATATCTAGAAGGCCACAGGCTCACCAGCCCTGCTCTAACCATTGTACCACTCTGATTCTCCAAACCTGTTCCTGCCTGTATTTATAGCAATCCTAGTTTCCGGTTTGGCTCCAGACTTGGAGGGCAGATAGAACAGTGCCCCCCCCCCCAAAAACCACGTTATCAGGTATAGCCTAAAAGAAGTAAGGCTCATTACTTATCTAAGGAAGGTCTTCATGAGACCATTAAGTCCAGGGTCTAAAATTATCCAAGTTCACCCACTGTAGGGTCTCATTGAAAACCACAATTGAACCGTTACAAGTACTATGTGTTTTGGTTTCTGACAGGCCCAAGTTAGTGTGCCATGATGAGTTTGTATCTTTTCCTTCTTGTGTTTCCGAGACTGAAATAGTAAACTCTCCAGGGCGGGTCCTGGGCTGCCTTCCCTGTTTGGAACATTCCAAGCACGTTGTTGGCACTCAATTACTGCTTAATGGGGTAATAACACCCAAGAGCGCTCTAGCTAGGGCAAGGTGTGGGACCAGGCATAAGCAAGCCTTAATTGCACCTTGTTTATCTTGGCCAATCCATTTCTTGCACACCTCTTTCTCTAGGCAGCAAATCTTGTCATTGACAGGCTTTTCTTTCCCAAATGACATCTTTGTTTCTTGGTCAAATTGCTTGGCTTAATTCGTCATCATAATGCTTGCTTCTGTGTGACTTACACTTGTGCAGGTTAGACTTCATAAGGTTGTGTCTAGCATTCCAGCTGAGAGGGGAGTGTTCAGAGGGAGAAGCTGCTAAGAGAAAGGGTGGGAGAAGGGTAAAGCACAAACTCTGCTGCTTTTCCCATTAAGTTTGTTCCCACCCAGGAGCAGAGGAAAAGACAAACACAAGCTGGCAACATGGCAAGCAGTTCTGTTGTTAGTGTGTCTATGTTTTTGAAATCTAATGTGTCTAATGTATTTTTAAAAATCTTGCTTAATATGCAAAGTCCAAAATAGACGTTACACATCTACAAAGAAAACAGAATCTCAAGTGCTAGACATAATGTATAGGCTATTAAGCACATTATTTACATGGGAAAGAATTCTGGGTGGACAATTCCCCACTGAAACCAATGCTACCATTTGGTTGGTTTTGTGGCACCTTTAAAGACTAACACGTTTATGACAAACACAAGCTTTCATGGACTGTAGTCCACTTCATCAGATGCATCTTATAAAAGAAACATCTGATAAAGTAGAATGTAGTCTGCAAAAGCTCATAACATCATAAATTTGTTAGTCTTTGAGGTGTTACAAAACTGCTGTATTTGCTGCAACAGATGAACACAGCTACACCTCTGGAAACTTTCAGGTTTGTGCTCATTCTCTTAATTACTTCCAATGAAGATTACTTCCAGGGTGCTTCATTCCTCATAAAAGACTTATTCCATTGGGTTTGGTTCAGACAAAAGTGATTGAACATTCTGCTGATCACATGATTTTCTAAGGGACCTTAAACGCTGGATATGGGCATCCTGTTGATGACTCATGATGAACTTTATCTTCAGTGAGACTTCAAGGAGGAAAACTGATTTTCTTTTTCCACTGTAGGATGATGACTGCAGTGAATATTGGCCTTATTTCAGAGATGGGTCATTTTCCTGCACCAGAGAGAATAATCCAGTTCGTGATGCTTCTGGCAAGCAGCATAGCAATAAATGCATAATGTGTCTACAGAAGTTGTGAGTATGCCATAATATATTTGCTTTTTAATTAAATTGGGCCTCTCTGTCTGCAACAAAGTAAAACTTTATCCATTGTTTCTTGCAGCAAAAATGGAGGTACAATGAATTCTATTGGAAAGGACCAACCACAAAATGGAAAAAATGAGGTGAAATAAAGCTTTATCCAAATTTTTATTTGACCATGTAAATTCTGCATTTCCATGGTGGCCAAGAATGAGAAGAATCAGTTTTACTCCAAACAGGTTCCAACTCTGTTCATCCAAAGTTTTGTTGCATCCTGAACGTACATGCACAGTTTAGCCTCTTGTTCCATATGCAAAAAGTCATGTGTGTGGTAGAGTACCACATTATGCACAGAATTAGGAAGTCCACCCTCATGTTCCACAGGTACCTCTTTATGCAGCACATTGTTAATTATGGAGCTCACTGCCACAGAAGGCAACAATGGCCACCGACTTGGATGGCTTTAAAAGAGGATTAGACAAATACAAGGAGGAAGAGGCTTTCAATGGCAACTAGCCATGATGGCTATGCTGTGATTCCATGATCAGAGGCAGTAATGCTCCTGAACACTTGTTGCTGGAAATCACTGGATGGGAGAGTGTTCCTGTGCTTGGGTCCTACTTGTGGGTTTCCCACAGGCAACTGATTGGCCACTGTGAGAACAGGATGCTGGAGTAGAGGGGCCATTGGCCTGATCCAGCATGTTATTGTTATGTTCTCACTGTATATTGACCTGCATTATCTCTGCCCAAATCATAAAAAATACATTTGTCTGTAATGTCATTTTTAAAAATTGTGTTCAGCATTTCAGTCATTGGATTAGCTTTTAATGATTTCATTAAAAGCTAGAAAGCGGTAGACTTCAAGGTTATAGCCAAATTCATATCTGCATTAATTGATAATGTTCATCCCTGGATAACAGTTTTAGACCATAAAGAGGTTATCTTAATATGCATAATGTTTAAAATACTATTTCACATTTGAGGGCAATGTCCATTTTAGAGATTATTTTTATCTGTAAGCTGTCTTGAGTCAGGTATAAATAATGACGATCATGATGAAGTTTTATATTCACTATAATGGAATGTGAATTATGCCCATCCTGTAATTAAGCATGGTGGGGAAAGTGAGAGAGAGAGAACTTTTCAGATCAGCTGCGTCCAGATCAATTGCATACTTAGAATGTACATTTCAATGACTCATAAAGAAGAAATAGTTCAAGGAGACTTTAATGAAAGGTCCTCTACCCATCTAACTGAATAAGCAAACAAAATAGTAAAGAACCTTCCAGATAAAAGTTGGTTATTGCAGAAACTTTTTTTTTTTTAAAAAAAAACCCCTTATACTTACCTTCCTTTTAACCTGAAAGGTTTGCGACTCATGCCTTGTTTTGAGTTGGCAAAGTCAGTTCATCGTCATAGATTTATTTATTTATGTTTCATTCACTCACTTTACCCTTGATCCATCATGTGGACCCAGCTAGGAGAGTATACGGGTTGTTGGTGCACATGTTCACATCATTCTTTTGCCTTCATTAAAGCTAAAGAGAATCTATATGAAAAGTTTCTCGCTGGTGAGATGTCTAAGCAACACCAGTTCATGAAATAGTATTGAGGAATTAAGGGCAGGCCCTTTCTTGCCAGCTTTCCAGCCACCTTTGTTGGCTTTATTCACTATTGATTGAAAGCATGTTGCAACTTTTTAGAAGTTTTCATCATGCTCCACAGCAATTGGTACAGGGACCTGAGTATTCTCTGAATTGTTCTGGTGCAGTTGTCTGCCTGTGATCTGGTAAGGTGTTGACAGTATTTTAAGCACATTGTTGGGAAAAGTGGGGGAGATCGCTTTTATCATCCAGATCAATTGCATGCTTTGAATATCCCTGCTAAAGAATGATAATTAGGCCGGCCGTAGAGGGCAACACCCAGCAAATGTTTCTAAGACAGAGGCACTCAGGATTCCTCTGACTAACACCTCCGTCAGACACAAGGTAGTAGGTGACATGGTTCACCCTGTCACACCCTGACACCATCTGTGTCTGTGTGATGCGTTTGCTGTGAATGAAGATCCTCCAGAGTTTCCAAAAATCAGACCAGCAAAGCAAACCATGTTCTTTCTCTGCAGAGGAATGATGGATGCGATGAATATCGATCAGAGATGGGACCCAACGGAGAACTTACTTGCACCCGTGAGAATGCTCCAGTGCGGGACGCAACTGGCTACACATACAACAACAAGTGTATCATGTGCTCAGAGAAATTGTGAGTGCTCTAACTCAAAGATGAAATGATGTGCTGTCGTGAATAGCAAACTTTGGCATGTACTCTCCAAAGTTTATGGGCAGTCATTGAACACAAGAAGAAATGCCTTGTGTTTAATGTATATCGTTTATGTAATGTTAGCTACTTAGGCCAGGGTTTTATCCCCAGGGCCACATTCCCCAGCGCACAGCCTTCTGGGGGCCACATGCCAGCGGTGGGTGCAACAGCTGGTGTGACTTTTTCCATAGGTTGCTGACCAGCCATGCAAAGTCAGAGGTTTCCACATATTCTGTTTTCCATCCGGGCAGTCAAGGGGCATTTGAACAGTCTGAGGATGCCTTCCAGCCAGGCAAAACCTCTTGAGGAGGATGCATATTTGAAGAAGGTCCTTCCTCCCTTCACTAAATTTGCATTATAAAAAAATTGGCCAGCCAGCACGGCCAATGGTCAGGGATGATGGCCATTCAGTAGCATATGGAGGGTGACAGGTCCCCCCACCCAGGATCTAGGGAGTACCAGGTTGGGATAGGTTGCTATATACCAGGTGTGGTAAACTTTTGTCCTTCCAGGTGTTGCTGAAGGACAACTCCCATCATTCCTGACCATGCTGGCTAGGGCTGAGGGGAGTTGTAGTTCAACAACATCTGGAAGGCCAAAGGTTCCACATTTCTGATATATTAAAACAAAGCAGCTGCTCACTTCTTTGTACATGCCTGTAGGTTTGTTCTCTCCTTGTGTTTTCATTTTTGTTTTACTGTCCTTGGTTTTCTTTTCTTCTTTCAATCTTCTCCTGAATGTTCAAGTTCTAACAAGTGTTTGAACATAAGAACTCCAGTTTCCAATTCCTGTTACTCACGTTGTTCTACATTCCATGCCTCTTAGCAAAAAAGAAGTTCGAGAAGGCAGGATCGTTGGAGGAGGAAGAGGAGGAGGCAGTGGTGGTGGTGGTGCTGTGGATACTTATGGGAACAGAATCGTTCAAGGGAATTTCAACCCAGGGAACAGCAACGAGGTGAGGAAAAATGTCGGGCAAGCTGCTACCTGAGCACTACTTTCCTAATCAAGAAAAGGGATGCTTTATCCTGTCTCTGATACTGTGCTGTAATGTTCATTGCCTAGAAAGCATGATTGGGAAGAGAGATCACATTCTCATAGCAAATCAGAAACATGTAAAACATCCAGGCTGAGCTCGGTCCAAAGGCTTTAACAGCCTGGGATAACATAGTAGAAAGCAACATGCAAATAATTTCTGAACACAAGCCACAGCTTCTGTGTGGTGTGGGAGTTGCCTGATAGGTAATGGTAGATCAGAGCCAGGAAGACAGCAAATACATGATTGCAACATATCGCGGAGATGGCTCAATCACAGAGAGGTCTCTGATGTTAAAGAAGAATGCCATGAGATGGAGAATGAAGGAAGCTCCAAATTTATAGGGTACAATCTAGGCTGCAGTGCCAGTCCTGAGCATCCAGCCAGGCCTCAGAATTAGCTCCTTGGTTTGAACAACTTGTTAGTGGTCTGAGGAGGATACTTCCCCTGAGTGCTGCCTTAGATCTAGCCCAGCTTTCAGTAATATTACTTACAAATTAAATAGCCAAACAAGTCAAAATTATCCTTCCTTTAAGGAAAACCATTATTAGAACAATAAAAATGTCAATGGAGGGAATAGCTATAAACCAAACGAGTAAAAACATTCTACAGAGATAACCACACAAGCAATGAAAACTTGCTTTCACACATGACATGTTGGAATTTAGGTTCTAATGTGCCAAATATGTGGGCCCTAGTCCAGCTTTAGTCACACAAAACTAGTGGCCTTTGTTGGGGATGTACAGCAAGAGATGCTTCTGGACAATTCAGTAATGTATTAGCTGGGCTTCCCATTGTTGGGTCAGGCTGGTGGTCTTCACATTGTTTGTTTACTAATTAATTATACTTCATTTAGAAGAATTGATATAGTTTCCATGAGACTCCCAGTGGTTTCCTAATCAGGCTCTGATCTGGCCCACATCCAGTCATGAATGAGTCATTCCCATCCATGGGGTGGGGAGCTTATGCATGTTAAACTTATCCCTAATTATGCCCATCAACAATTCATATAGACCTACCAGAGATATGATTAGGGTGGCCATGCATCTTGCTTTAAAGAGGACAACTCTCTATTTGAAATGCTAACAGAGGATAGCCCTCTATTTGAAGGAGTCCTCTGTTTGAAGGGCTGTCTGGTCCAAGCCTGGTTTAAGGATGAAGAACCCTAAGGGAAAGCAGCAGAGACCTTGAAGTTACCACCAACAGTTAGCAGCAGCTCACCTGTTCACAGCCTTCATCACTATGGTGAGATGTATTTTCATTTGAATTTGCATTAGCCAGCCTATCTAAATTTGCATTCATACATATAAATCAGTACATGCTAATTTTATGCATATCTTTTGTCATATTTTGGGGTGATGCATAAGTGGCCACCCCAGAGATGTGTCTTAAATTGTAAATAATCAGTTCTCATATTTTTAATATAAGGCTTTCATGATTTGACTAACATCAGCAACTGTTTAAGAATGAAAAGAAAAGATGCAATCTCTCCTCATGGTTTTCAATGGGAAGACCATTCATTAACCTAGCTCTGCAGTAAAAAAACAAAAACCAAAACAAAACAAAACTCCTTTGTCTCAGGATAAAACTTTCTATTTTGCAGCCAACAGGTTTTTTCGACATGTTAAGACATGTAAGAAAATCCTTTTTGAATTCACCGGGGCTTACTTGTGAATAAACAAGGTTAGGCCTGTGTTGTGAAGATTGAATGGTGACCCAGAGATTATAGCTGTGAAGCCCTTCCACATGTGAGGGGAGCCAGTACTGTGTGCTACATTAGTCCTGTTTAGACATTCAAACTCCTGTGTAAAGAAACATGGAAGTGGGGCCACACTCCATATGCCCATCTCTGACACTGCATGCACTGAGTAGTGACACATGTATAATGCAAATATCTGCAGAGGAGGGGAGGGGTTTGTGTATTCAGCTTTACATACAGAGACCCCCCTCCTGCAGATGTTCATGCTGCATTCACAGATGCCAGAGGGGTTACCTGGTGTGTATGATTTCAGTGGCAGAGTTTCTCAGCACGTTGCTGTACAAGGGACCTCAGAAGACTGCCTGGATATTGATATGCAGGCCTGCTTTCTCACTCTTTCTAGGCAGGGACTGATTAAGAAAATTGTCATTCCATTGCATTACGTGCATTACAAATCACTAGTCCCCACGCTCTTTTCTTGTGCTAGCTGCTTTAAATATGGGGGGGGGGATTGCCAACAGTTTTGGAGATGGGGTGCAGTGGCATTGCTTGGAAGGGGCCACAGAGGCAGTTGCCCCAGGTGCAAAATTCTTAGCGGCGCAAAATTTCAACACCCAGTGCTGTCTCAATGCAATTGCACACTTCCGTCTCTGGGCTCCATTGAAAACAGCTTCTCCAGGAAGTGACCTCTCCAGAGAATGGAATGACTCTTATCACTGTAGCTGTGATCTCCCAGGTGACACGGATGCCATTAGGCCAGTGGTTTTCAACCAGTATGCCGCGTCACCCTGAGATGCCTTGAATGATGGTCAGGAGTGCAGCTGGCAACACTGGCCTCTGTCCCTCTTTCCTCCCTCCCTCCTCTGATGCCCTCTTGCATCTCTGCCTCCCCAAGGCTTGTGTGGCTGTTTGTTGCAGCAGCCCTGGCTACAAGCTCCACAGGCGAATGATGCTTCTTGGGCTAGCCAGGGGGGGGTGCTTCCCAGACCCCTGTGGGGCAGTGTGAGGAGGCACCTCTCTTTGGGGCAGGGTGGGCAGTTCAGAAACCAGGGGTGACAACCCTGGCTGCCCAGAGGACTTCCAAGTGGAGGGGAGAGAAGAGGAGGCTGAGGGAACACTCTACAAGGGAGGGGGTTCAAAAAGTGGTGAGGGGCCACTGGTTGTGTAGGCAAGGAATGACACAGCTGGGCTCCTGAGCCCCACAGGGGTGCTGCAGAAAGAATGTACTTGCTCAAGGGAGCTGTGGGCCCCAAGAGATTGAAAACCTCTGTGTTAGGCAGTTGAATGTGCATGTGTACTCAATCCATTTCGCTTGCTCCCACCCCCTGCTCCATGCTGCCCTGAGCTCTGGCAACCCCCGCTATGCCACTGGTGCAGTGCCAAAATCTCTGATGATGCAGGTTCCAATCAATGCAGTTCCAGCAAGGTGGTTTCAAATACCGTGCCTCCTCTGGTCCAAAGAATCACGCATGGTGCCTCTTTTTGTCTTGCACCAACTGGTTCCAGTTTGACAAAATCTGGTGGTTCAAAAAATTGACCCTCTTCATGTTTTAGAGAATATATCATTATTTTGTAACACCCAAATTACAAGACATTCAAGCATAATGACCCCCCATTTCCAAAGCACCGTGTTGCATCTCATTGTGATCCTCGCCTGTCACTCAGATGTATCAAAATGTAAGAATGTAAGAAGGCATCATTTCCTATTCTGCCCTGTATGGTCACACGCAGCATTGCTTCTGTCTCGCTGCAGTTTGTCTGTCACCAAATACTATGGTATTTGTATCACTGTCCACTGTGGTAAAATTATGTAATTTATGTAAATTACATGGTCATTGCATGATTCCACACCCTTCATTTTGATATGAAGGAAACACAATGCAAATGGAGGGAAAACCTGAAAGCAACAACTGAAAGCACTGAAAGCAACAACATCAGCAAATACTGATAATATTTCCTGGGTGGATTTCTGTTCATATGTGGATGAGTAAATGAACACCAGCAATTTACATATCTCTTTTCATTTCCAACTGAATTTTCTAATATCTCTACTCAAAGGTCTGTCTCTTTCTCTGGCGAGGGCTTGATCCTTTGTCTTCCACAAAGCACATTCCTGAGTACATTGATTGTTCCAGAAACTTCTCGTGGTTCCAGACACTTCTCATGGTTCAGCATTGCTGCATCTTTCCTCAGATTTGTCTGCATCACCCAGGACAGGCAACAAGTGGACTGATATCCTCATCAGTACTTGCTGTAACCTCTGCCTTAGGATTAATACTATGTTTGATTGTTTTGCTCTCCAGTTCCCATCATTTTATTTAATACTGTAATGCTTGTGGTAATTTCTGTCACTGAGCCTTTCTTTAAAATACTACCAGAAGTGCCAGCTCCAGCTCAGCAAGAGTTTGTGAAAAGAGAAAAGAGTGTGTAAAACCAAAATATGCACACATTCTGGCTATCCCACAATAGTGATCACACTAGAAACAACTGTCATAAAGTTTATTCTCTGCTGCCTCAACGCTGTGTATAGTTCATTATCAAAAAGTGAGGTGCATTCCAGCTCAATAGCATTCTGTGACAAAGTGATCAGGCAGGCTTGACAGCCTGGCCTGGTGAGCTGCCTGTCAAGTCGGAGAGCCCTCCTCTTTAATCAAATCTAGAAAGGGATAGTGGGGTGGGGTGGGGGAGAGAAAAAGCACACCTTCACTGGCAGTTGGGACTTGTCAGCTGGGAGAGAAGATAGCCTGAGAGAATGGGAGGGTGGGGTGGGGTGGGGGGAAGGAGAGGAAGAGGGAGAAGCTAAGCTAGGAGATTCCTTCTAAACCTGTCCTTGTCACACTTGCAATGGATCTAACCCACTTAATGATTTTAATGATGGGAATAAGGTAGTTATAAATGGTAACAAATCTGTTTCTATTGGACTTGAGTTTAAGTACACCATCTGAGCCATTGTTTTCCATTAGTTCCATTAGAAAGTGTTGTGCCTTCATATTGCAGAAACTTTTCAATGTGTCCTTCCCCATGACCTTTGACCCAGCCTATTTTGTTCTGATTTATATGAGTTTAATGGTGCATGGATTTTGATGGGGAGAACCTCCAAGATCACCACTCTCTTGATGGAAAAGAGTAGATCTCGTCTGCACAAACCGTGGTCTCTCTCTCTCTCTCTTTTTTTGTGGTTTCTCTTTTGTGAACAAGAAGAGAAGTCACCCTCTTATCAAACTTGCTTCTTCTCCACTGACAGAAAAACTGCAACCCATATGGAAAAAATGATGTAAATAATCCTTGCCCTGCAGAATATCAGATTGCATCGGGGGATTACAGATCATATACCAATTGTGGAGGGTGAGTATGCTTGACATGCAAAGCTCTGTGTGATAGCAGTTATGATGCCAAAGTGGGAGTTTATCAGTGCTTTGCCACAATGAGGTAGTTGGGTTGCAAATGTCTGGCCAAATATTCAGGTACCCTGGTTTCTCTTTGGGACAACGGCTTTACTATCTGAAGTGTGGAATCATCAGTCTGTTGCTAATACTCAGCTCTGCCTTTTCTTGGAAGAGATCCAGGAATTTCAGTTCTAAATGAGTGTTTGAAGGCTGTGGTGGGGTAAATGAGGTTGAACAGGTTTAGACTGGATCCACAAAAGCAATACATATAGATGCGTTCTTCCTTTGCCTCTGAGTCAAGTCCGCAGACTTTATTGTGCTCCTGGACCTGAGCTTAATGTTGAAGGCTCAAATAGCACAGCAGTTAGGACCACATTCTATCAGGCAGAAAAAATACTTGTAGAGATGAGACGGGTCAAATTTCATATAATCATAGAATTGTAGAATTGGAGGGGATACTGAGCGTCATCTAGTCCAACCCTACTGCAATGCAGGAATCTCAACTAAAGCATCCATGACAGATGGCCATCCAACCTCTTCCTGATGATTAGTAAGAATCTCCTTCTAACTTGAATCCATTGGTTCAGGTCCTAGCCTCTAGAGTAGGAGAAAACAAATTTGCTCTATCTTCCATGTGATAGCCCTTGAGATATTTGAAGATTCGTGCTTCTGTAATTTGTGACCCTAACTGGCTTTGGATGTGCTCCAACCATGGTTTCCTTTAAACTTATACTTCTAACCATGATTTCTAGAAAAATTCATTTTAAACTAGTAACCTTGCAGCAAGAAAGAATTGTTGGATCAAAGAAAACGACATGTCATCCATGTTCTTGGCAGGATCAGATCCCACAGGAGAGAAGGGCAAGGAAGACCAAGTAATACAGGCAGCAAGTAATATTTGGCGTTCTGAAAAATATGCCATTGTTTTGTATGTAGCAGGTGCTGGATGAGATTGTGCAAGAATGTCCCCAATTAGATCTAACAGAAATTTCAGATGTCTGTTTGTAGCATCGATTCCAGGGAGCTAGCAATGGAAGGAGACATTTGAGGTTAATGCAAACAGACTGGAATATCTGGGGTGGAAAAGGAGTAGAAAGTGAGATTGAGAAGGGAAGTGAGATTAGGCATATAGCAAATGTCACAGCGGCATTATATAAACCTATGATGTATTCACAATTGGGAGTAACAGCTATAGTCTGGTTATACTGTCAGAATGGATATTGCATAGTGGAAATGGTATAGAAAGAGTAAGTAAATTGATAAAGAGTAAAACATGTCAACAAAGGCTTCAAAAGAAATTGAGGCTTTTTAGTTCAGAAAAGGATAAGAGAAAATATTTTCCGTCTCTCAGAATAGTAGATCTTTCAGTTACATTGATCACCTGACAGTTCTACACAAACAAAAGGAAGCACTTTGCTTCTTCCTGTAACGCCTAGTAATTAAGTTGTTGAATTTGTTGCCACCGGATGTTGTGATGGCTACTGACACTTATATTTTTTTAAGGGTTAGAAAAACTTATGTGACTTTTCTTCTAGGACAGGACAGTCATCATACTACAATGAAAATTGTAGGAAAGGGCCCTTCCGCAATAGGCAGAAGAAAATTGCTGTTGGGGACAAGAAGGTAAAAATCACCTCCTAATACAGTTCATTATTGGTTACATTACTTATTAGATTTATATGCCACCTTTCCCCTGAGGAGCTCAAGGCAGTTTATATGGTTCTGCCCCTTCTCAATGTAGCCCCACAACAACCCCATGAAGAATCTTAGGCTAAGAGATAATGACTGACCAAAGTCGTCCAATGAGCTTCAAAGCTGAGAGGGGATTTGATCCCTGGCCTCCTTGGTCCTAGTCCAATCCTCTAACCACTACTCCACAACAACAGAATAAATCCTTGTCACAAAGCAGTAGTGGCTATGCATGCACTCCAGCAGGGACAGAAGGATATGGTGTCCCATGCTTGTACTGTTGCTAAATAAAAATGGTCTATGTGCCCAAGTACAAAATAAGCTGTGAGGAGTGGTTCTGCATTTAATGCATCGCTCACAACCTGGCTGTGGTACTACTCCATGCTCTGGTAAATTCCAGACTGGATTATTGCAATGCATTCTACATGGAGCTGCCCTTGAAGATGGCTTGGACACTTCAATTGGTCCAAAATGCAGTTGCCAGATTTCTGACTGCGTTCCATCTAGAACTCATATAACCCCTGTTTTAAAACAGCAACAATGGTTACCAGTTCATTTCTAGGCCCAACTCAAGGTGCTCATGCTAATGTTTAAAGCTCTAAATGACTTTGGCCCCAAATATCCGAAATACTGCCTCCTTCCTTACACCCTTCTTAGGTGTAGGGGTCCTACACCTAAGCAAAGAGGCCCTCTTGAGAGCTCCACCTACTTCAGAAGTTTGGGGTGGTCGTGATGGCCTGGGAGAGGGCATTCTCTGTACAGCCCATAAATTGTGGAATTCCCTCCCCACCGAGGTGTTTCCCTCTTCTTCACTATATATTTTTCAGTGAATGTTGCAGATACATGTCTATACCCTGGTCTTTGAAACTTATATTTTCAAATATATATATTTTAGAACCCACTAAAATTTGTTTTTAATGCTGTACTTTATTTTTCTGCAGCCCACACCAGGACCTTCAGGTGAAGCGAAGGTAATAAATATAATAAATGTTGTTGTTGATGATGATATGTGAACTTCAGTGTTTATATTTGTGTATTTATACATCACATTTCTAATGTTTCAATTCATATACAGTATATATATATATATATATATATATATATATATATATATATATATATATATGAACCCACTAAAATTTATTTTAAAATTATTTTTAATGCTGTAACTTATTTTTCTGCAGCCCACCCCAGGACCTTCAGGTGAACCGAAGGTAATAAATATAAGGATGCTGTTGTTGTTGATGATGATGATATGTGAACACCAGTGTTTGTATATATTTGTACAACACTTCTAATGTTTTAATTCCCACAGTGGATTGGAATTTAAAGCCAGCTGATTCAGTATGAAGCCAGTGCTCCTGGGTTTTTGACTGTCTGCAGGGAAAACATCAGAAGCCGCAGATCCTCCCATTATAGCAATATAATTCTGAGAAGTTGCGAGTCCTGAAATCATTTCTATTCTCCTTAAAAAACAAACAAATGCTAATCTCTACCGAATCTGGAAAGTCCAGTGTTTTCTGAGGTCAAGCCAGAAGACTCTAAAGTCCCTTTGAATTCTTTGTAGAAATGATACACATAAACGTATATTTCTCCTTGCATCATGCTATATGCAAATAGCTATATGAGTTTCTTTCTTGTACAGTAAATGTAGAAAGACCAAACTCACGTTTGCTCTGCTTGTCTGTTCATAATAAAAAAAATCCTTCCAGTAGCACACTTCTTCAGATTCTTCATGCACACGAAAACTCATACCAATAACAAACTTAGTTGGTCTCTAAGGTGCTACTGGAAGGATTTTTTTTATTTTGTTTCAACTACAGAAGACCAACACGGCTACCTACCTGTCTGTTCATAATTACTCACATACCTTCAGGCCTGCACATATAAACACACCTCCATGAATATCAGGAAAGTATGTTAATTTGTTGGAATGAGACATTGCCCTCTAGTGACTGGAAACAAACAAAACAGTTACATTAGCTACTGTTTAATAAATCCCTTGTTACAAGAAAGAGCTCCTGCGGCTGTTCCTAAATATATGGTTGTGTAAATGAAAAGAACAGATGGATGAGCCTTTCATGTGGTATGCTCACATATGTATACACTCAGAGTGATCAACCCAGGTATTGTTTTTATTATTATTATGTAGTAGTAGATGAACAGGAAGGGTGATCTCTTATAACAGAACTGATCCTTCATTCTGACAAACTGACTCGGGAATACACAGGGTGCTCTTGGATGAGGTGGCAGGTAGATGCGTTGATTCTCCTGCCTTGGGCAAGGAACCTGTCAATAATAATAATAATAATAATAATAATAATAATAATAATAATAATAATTTATTATTTATACTCCGCCCATCTGTCTGGGTTTCCCCAGCCACTCTGGGTGGCTCCCAACAGAATATTAAAATTACGATAAAACATCAAACATTAAAAACTTCCCTAAACAGGGTTGCCTTCAGATGTTCTAGAATGCCTTGCATATGTCCTTTTATTGAGCAGTTCTTAGCTAGCTGGCACTACACATCAGATCAGTTCCAGCTTTTTCTTTTCTTTTCTCCTGTTTGTACAGTGCAGGACTTATATTCAGTTTCTTTCTGTATTGTTCATCATACCCATCCCTTTGGGAGTGATGGTGTGGAGGGATGATCCGAGCGAAGGCTATCAAAGAGGCCCCAAAAATTATTGAGAAGAAATTTGACCATGAAACACCTCACTATAAGAGCTGTGAGCCGATGGAACAATTGTTGTTGTTGTTGTTGTTTGTACCCCGCCCATCTGACTGGGTTACCCCAGCCACTCTGAGTGGCTTCCAACATATATAAAGACATAATAAAACATTAAACATTAAAAGCTCTATGTATTTTGTCAGTCCTAAAACATTTATGATTAAGTAAGTTACCTTATACTGTAGTATGTTATCTAATTTACTTATATCTATTTTCTCCTTCCAGCTGGACTGTGATCAAATTCTAGCCGATATAAAGAAGGAAGGGACTTCTTGCAATGCTCTGTGGTCTCCTGTTTGTGGCACTGATGAGAAAACATATAGCAATAAATGTTTCCTGTGTTCCGCAATTGTGTGAGTATTAGCAGTTGCTCTGGGGGCATTGCAAATGCACTCTGACTTCACTGTGGGATCCTAATTGTGTTTACTTCATAGCAAACTACCCAACATCTTGGTGATTTTCCAATGACATACACAGAGATCAACAAGATCCCAATTAAAGGAATGACAGATAATTCAGGATAATGGCAATGCTTATATGGATGCCATCTTTGTCATCATTCATTGGAAACCCTAGCCGTGTTTAATGATCACCTAGCCAAGAATTAAGATAGGATTTAATTCATAATGGGATGAGTGAATGAGGGTGTGTGTCAAAGAAAGGGAGAGAATTCCTCATAATCCTAAGACATCTTGAAAGACCTGTCTTCAAAAAACAGTGAGGCCAAACTGTGACAGCAGGTATGAAAAGCGACTGCCTCATGTTCTGCATTAATTGATCAGGATTTCATCATAAAAAGCATATATATATCAGTAACCAGGTTCCCCAAGAGTGTCCGAAGCTGTTGTGTATAGATTCTGCTTCCTCCACAAGAGCTGGTTCACACAACCATTGTGAGGTATATGCTGGTGGGCATTTAAAAAGTCCACACATTCAGCTTTGACATGCTGGACTTATCACACAACACCCAGGATTCAGCTTTTGGAACATGATTTGTGTGTGTGTGATTTTTAAAACATTGGCAGCGTAGCCCAAAATTGAAACCTGCACTTACTAGCAATTTCTTGAGTGACTTGCCCTAGTCTGAGTTTAGGGATTGATAGTCATGTGAAAAGATCCTCAAGCAGTTCTCTCAATACTTGGAAGCAGCATATTAATTAGGTAGCATGACACACTGAGTAATGCTGAGGATGGTTTTGCTTGTTGTTTTGCTGATTTTAATGTTGTTCATTTATTGTTTGCATGCGACTAGAGGAGCAGCTGAAAACAACACACAATAAATACAATATATCACATAATGTAACATAAAGCAGGGTGGGTCCAGTTGGGGGGGGGCTTGGGGTGGTTAGGTCTGGCACCAGCAGTCAGCCAGGCTGGGCCGTTGTTAACGGTTCCATCTTCAACTCAAACATATCCTAAATCAACAGTGTATAGCCCTGCTTTGGAATGCCTTGGCTAAGCCATCATCTGATTCCTCTCCCTAAGCATGACCATTTTGTACCTTCTGTCTATATATTGTCTTATATCTGTTCTACACATAGTCTACCACAACTTCACCATAGGGTTTACTCACTTTAGGGGAGTGATAGGGGAGCACCATATAACATTTATTCTACTATTTCTAGGAAAGCTGAAGATACCCTTGCGCTAAAGAACGAAGGTGAATGTCAGGCTGGTCATATAAAGGTGAGACTCTGAATAATTTGAGGGCAGGGCTAGCATTAAATGATCTCTTGAGTCAAATGGAACTACTAAAGCAGGGATGTCCAACAGGTTGATTGTGATCTACTGGTCAATTGCGGGGCATCCCTGGTCAATCCTGATCGATTGCTCCCCCCAAAAAAAGCTCAACAATTTTGGTCAATACAATGGGTAGATCACTGCCAGCATTTTTTAAGTGGGAGTAGATCGCAGTCTCTTGGAAGTTGGACATCCCAGTACTAAAGGAATGGTATCTGACTAAGTGATTCTCAGAGTAAGCCCATTGAAATCAATGGAGTTAAGTTAGCCAAGACTAACTGGGTCTGTTCTGAGTATGACTTTGTCAGATGCCACCTTAGGTTTCCAGATCTGACAAATATCAGTTTATCATTGTCTCTTCCAAACTTTAACAAAATATAAGGTTAATCAGCCATGGCGACCGGGAGGTGATGACTGAGTATAGTTGTCTTCTCCAAGTGTCCATTCTAGTATTTTTGCTGCTGTTTCATTAGGCTGACTGCAGCCAATACCCCCAAACCAGAGGGAAAGTCCTTTGCAAGAGGAGAAGCCAGGAGGTGTGTGGAACAGATGGCGAGACATACGGCAGTGAGTGCATGCTCTGTGACAGAATCCTGTGAGTAAACCAAGCCTGCCTTGCCCATAATAATATTGAAAGGCATACAACTTTTTCATTAATTAAACCGAAATGCATATTCCCACCAGGGGTTGTCATGCACTGAAGTGGCCAGCAGCGAA
Source organism: Podarcis melisellensis (assembly GCF_964234715.1). Taxonomy (NCBI): domain Eukaryota; kingdom Metazoa; phylum Chordata; class Lepidosauria; order Squamata; family Lacertidae; genus Podarcis; species Podarcis melisellensis. The sequence continues at coordinate 66,150,587 of NC_138529.1, read as the reverse complement.
GGATCGTCTTAACTCGGCACACACATTCATAGTGGAACCATTCCATTTTTACTTTCAACAGAATTGTGGGGATTACAATAAACTCAAAGTGGGCTATTTTAATCAGAACTGTTGCATTTTCCAGGTGTGTGTGGTGCTTCTTAAGGTATCCTGATTCATAAAAGATGTTTCTGTGCAATGCTTAAAAAGGAGCTAAGAGAACCATCAGCAACAGATTTAATGGAAATGTTTGTACTGAGACAGAAAACAAACTCTTTCTCAACCTTTGCAGCAGATTATATTCTGAATTCTTTTTAGCATCACATCTAATCTGTGAAATGTTCTGTGACCTTACTATGAAGGCCTTTCCACCAGCGAAGTTATTAGGGCTGTATGTATGTTCACACTAATCTATTCTCTCTCCCTTTTTTTAGGAAAACGAAATCTGAAATTGGTATAAAAAATATCGGACCATGCCCTAAGGTTTGTTCTGCTCTTACTATATATAGATTGACAATGGACCCCAGAGGTTTATAATAATAACTCTTCATCATCCCATTTATTGTAGCCATAAAACTGAAGGGGGGAAAAGAGCTTAGCAATTGTGTAAAATGTGAACTGGTCCTCTCAGCACTGGGTCAGTTTCTGTCCCACCCCTTCCGCCCTTGTGTCAGGACTCTTGCTTTGACACACACACCCCAGTTAATGTCATTTTGATGCACATGGGCCTTCAGATGTGTAACACCACCCTCTCACTATGACTCTCTTCCCAGATATAAAGGCGTTCAGGTTGCCAGAAAGCTTTAGGAAGAAAGCGTGACAAAGGTAAGAAGAAGCAGCAGCCAAAGTCACATGGCTGTAATGAGGGAGATGAGGGCTATTACAACAACCAAACACTGCAGAAAAACCTGTAGCAATTTTATGGTGACACGCAGTCTAAGGAAGGAACCAGATGTACACCCAGTATATACATGTCTCTAAACTCACAGTTGCTCAAATAATGGGAATGTAGAGTAAAGGCATGCAGGCACAGGAAAGGATTGGGAATGATGAGGAGAGCTTAACCTTGTTGCTGTGTGGTGGTTAAGAGACTGTCCAGTCAGGAGGTCCTTGCCATGAACTCATTAGATGGTCTTAGGCATGCGAAACTCTCTTGGCTTCACTCCCTTTCACCCATCAGTACTACCCAGCAAATGTGGCTCCTGTATTAGTGTCACCAGGAGAGCAGTGGCTTTGAAACTACATGTTGTTCTAGCTCAGCCATAATACAAAACAAGAAATTTCACATTGGCTTTTTGTTATAGCTTGATCCAAAGCACCAAGTCTGCAATCACTTGTCTCTTTACTTAGGAGTAAGCCTCAGTCAAACATCATTTCAGATGCTTCCAGAACCAAATTCACAGAGTCAGAGAACCCAAGCACTCTGTTCCACATGCAAGAATTTAGGAACTTATGAGGGGGCTCCTTTTTCCACATACAGAAATGATGACTGCTTTGGAAATAACTGTGGCAGTTCCATGTGTCTCCCAGAGAATATCCCTCTCTCTGCAGACAATATTAGAAATTTCTGTGTACTGATAACTGAAAATTTGCCATTTTATTGACTTTCAGATATCAAACTGATCCACCTCATTCCAAGCCTTGCGTTTTTGGTGTATGTGTTTTTAGAGCCCCTAGGTTGTCATAGTATTAAATATGTGTTCCTATTGCCCCAGAGAATTTAGGAATGTGGCTTACTTTTATTTTTTACAAATATTTTTTAATTATTTTATTTAAATTTCTCTGAGAACAATTGTGAACTGTCAATATACTTTGCAGGAAAAAAATTACTATTAGAAAATAATGCTGTTTAAAGTTCAAAGATCATTGGCATGTTTCAACCGGCAACGTTCAGCCTCTTGAAATTGTGAAACCTTTGCAAGACAATCTGCTCCACAATGCAAGCAACAGATAGCATAGATTTCATATCAAAGTGATTTACCCAGTGCTTTTTTTCTGGGGGTATGCAGGGGTACCCCTAAGCATTTTGTGAATCTTTGTACTTTTGTCCATTTACTGTTTTTATTTTTCCTGCTTTGAACTATAAAATAGTGATTGTCTTGAGTCAAAATGAGAGTACCCCTAAACATTTTTTTTAAGCACTGGATTTACCTAAGTACATACCTAGTATAATTTGTTATCCTAGTAGTAAACTTCATAAAGTTTTATTTAGATAGATTTTGTCCTCTCAGAACCTCAGACTAAATTCATTCTGTTTTCCCCAGAGCAAGTGATGGAAGAATTGGCATTCAGAATCAAGGAAACTGCTGCATTCCCAAGTGTTGCAAAGCCTGCCTTCATACTATATTCAAGGAGCTATCCCATGTCTATAGTACATGGGCAACAACTCTGCACTGTTCTGCATGGGGACAGGGTAACAGACCTTGATGATCCAGTCATCAGACGGACTCTTCCATTTGCTTCCTTATTGAGTTTCATTCTTCCAACTTCCATGGACGCTCCAGAACATTTTCTCACCTCCACCAATCTCACTGAGTTTCTTCAATAAAAAAAAACCTAAGAAGATCTCTGCCAATCATTCCCTTTGGCCATGTTTAAGAATATATTGAATGTTAAGAACATTTTTTGTCCTATATTTTCTCAGTAGGAACAACGGGTAAGTTAGTTGATTGACAGTAGATTGACTTCTTAACCTTGATTTGATTCAAATTTTAGTGTGCTTAAACCTGGTGAGGGCTTTACTTAACAAATAAAGAGATGTCCAGATCCCTTAATAGCATCCTTTAGCACACTAAAACCTTGAGTGGCCATATCTAATTATCAGGCATGATACCACCTACAGATGCAGTATACTTTGTGACTTGAGTAAGTCATGCCCTTCTCCATTTTTGTTTTCTTTACCCATAGCAAAAATCCAGACTTACCCACCCCACAAGCTTGTTGTGAGGTCTAAGTGGGTACATTTATTCATATATGACTTCTGCCAAGCCATAAGTGTTAGTTGCAAAACACTTAACATTTGCAGGCATCTGACTTGGTATGGGATGCTCATGCCATTTTCTGTGGCCTCCTCAACCAAGCTCCAGGTGGGCATAGGATGGCTCCCTAAGTTGGCAATGTGGTTGCAAACCCTAATATAAACAGTACAATTCCACTTAATACTCTATTTTGTTTGTCAGAATCAGCAACAGTAAACAATGGGCAAGCTCATTGAAAAGAAGGCGGGGGGGGGGGGAGAGAAAGGGAGAGGTGGATGCCTCATTGATAGTGCAGTCCTATACACACTTATCTAGGAGTAAGTCCCACAGCACTTATCTAGGAGTAAGTCCCACAGACGTCAATGAGACTAACTTCTGAGGAGATGTGCAGAATTGCAGTGTAAGAGTTGTGGTGTTGTGTTGCTCTTTTGAGGACATCACAATGTTCCAAAACAGAATTATGCTGACACCAGCATTGGTTAGGTGTGCAACGATGCTATTTTAAGCTACTGAGTATGTGTGTGGTTGAGTGGGGAACTGAGGGTAATTTACCTATGTCTTTTTCTGGGCATTTTGGCTAGAGCCTGCTGTATTGTAATCACCTTTTATAGCAATATTGCTATAAAATATTTCTCTAGTCCATTTACCTTTCATGTCAACCACATCATTGTAAATCACTCTGTTAACTGTCACAGCTGTGTATTTTTCCCCCAGCTGAGATGTTGGGCCGGTAGTTGGAACGAGTCTTTGGTATTCAATTTTGACTTCTGGATAGGTCTGGTAATGTATGCATGTAGCCATTGACACTATGGTGGTCTTTGCCAACCTGGTGCCCTCCAGATACTGGCTGCATCTGACAGGACTTGTAGTCCAAAACATCTGGAAAGTACCAGATTGGCAAAGGCTGCTCTATAGTCATTAGACTAACATACAGCTTATGGTTTATTCTTCATTATTATTCTCCATTCCCCTCTAGCTCTGTAATCTCAATATTATATGTAGATATTTTCTTCCAAAATATGTGTATGTAAAATAATATTTGTTTTTTTATGTTTCTAGAACTAGATTTTTAAAAATAATAATAATATTTACCACTGTAATATAAAAACACTGATCTGATATATTTTAGGTAGAAAAACAAGTCCTTGCTTGGTCCTTAAAAGACCCAAGGCACAAGCCCATGACACAAACATGTGTAAAGTGTGCATAAACTCATTTCTATATGTAGATGCAAATTTCAGCTGACTCTTAGAGAGAAAGCTCCTTTAAAAGTAAATCCTCCAGAAAAAAAGATTTTAAAAAGAGCAGGATAGCCAAAACCCAGGTCTGAGGCCCCTACTCTCTAACAATGGCAGGTTGATCACTATTAACAGCTTTAGGGCATCTTTGGATGTAGATTCCAAAAAACATCGGAGGCAGGAAATAATCCCCCCTCCCCTATTTTGCTCCCTTTCGCTTTTCTTTTTTTATCCTTTTGGTCCCTGCTCCAGCTTTGTCAACCACAGTAGTAGAAACCTCCAAGGAGGTGGAGAAGGGGTGTTAGAGAGGAAGGAAGATACATCACTCATGCCATCGGATAAGCAAAAGTGACTGGCAAGCAGGAGTTACTGCTGTACAGAATACTGGGCAGTTGTATCTCTTCTTGCCTCCACAGTCTAAGACTCCATTTAAAGACTTGTATGGAACATTGCATCTAACACACTACTGGTATTATCAAGACTGTACAGTTCAGTTTCGGAGCTGGATATGTTGGGAAATTGTGGTGAAAGCCGTGGGATTTAGGCATGCTGTTGTTTAATTTATGGCGGTGCCTCAAGGCAAATATTCCCTTAGTTCATACTGAATCGGGGTGTGTGTGTGATATGAAGTTATATTGGCAGAACATTGTGATTTAATTTCTTTTAACTGTGATGGGGACTGTAAATAATCCCTCTTGTGACAGCCTTCTTTGTATATTTTGGCAGAGATCTTGTGTATCCTCTATATTTCTCAGCTGAATTTTATAAATGTGATGAACGTGGCTGCTGGTCTCCAGCTAAGGCACTGGCAGTCAAAGTAGTGCTCTAAGTAGTTTTCTTATCATATTGGTGTATGTGTTCAAACACTTTTAAGTGTTCTTGCTCAGATGCTTTTTGAAGTTGTGTATTGTGTCATTAACTATTCAATTGCTTTAAGTGCATGGATACCAAGTATTCATGAAGACATAGTATGCTGCCTTAAAATTATATATGAAGAGTCAGGATATAAATGTAGGAAATAAACCCCAAACCTAAAAATAGATAAAACTGTTGCTGAGTGGAAAGATGATATGAAAAGTATCATAATGGAGGAACACTGTTACAAATCATTTATTTTAGAAGACTCTGTGCAGCTCAGGTTTGTTACTGACATACACTAAGATAAATTAAGGGGGGAAGGAAGTCATGCTTTCCCTCTTGGTTATCATACTCATTAATGTAACCAGCAGATCTATATTTAGACTCTATATTTGCCTAGATCTAGGGAATGGGGAGAAATTTGGTTTTGTTTGCATTTTAATGAGAAACAACCCAATTTCCATTCTCAAACTAAAAGGCAGCTATCCTTTGAAATTCTCACTTCTCCAAACTTTGTGACACAGCTCTCCAACCAAAAAAATGGGCATGAACATGCATATATTCATGAAAAATGTACATGAAAATAAATATCTTCATAAACAGAATGAAGTGCTTGCAAAGATACATATATTAGTCAAAACTTTAAAATAAAGTAGGTGCAAATCTCACAAAAGTGTTGGCAAATCTTCATAAGGATTAATAAATATATAAATTAGCAAATTGCTATAGAAATGTGGAGAGTTGTATGTAAAAAGGAACTGAAATGTATAGATTCTTCCACTCTGTGGAATCTATAATTGTTATTTATTACTGGGACCCTCAGATCCACTAACTGGAGCCAGGTGCAAAAGACATACACTTAAAGTGGAAGAATCCTGCACCCAGCAGTTTGTTTTGAGCCCCAGAAATGAACTGCATTCACAGTCCTTTCTGGTTCCTCCCCACACTCTCAGCTTCCTTCACTTCAGCAATATAGTCTGGGCTGTGGGGGAAGTCATTTTGTTGCAATTGTTAAAACAACTGGAAGTCAGAAATCCTTCCTGTTGCACTTGGATATCAACTAGAACAGGCACCCCCAAACTCGGCCCTCCAGATGTTTTGGGACAACTCCCATCATCCCTAGCTAACAGGACCAGTGGTCAGAGAGGATGGGAATTGTAGTCCCAAAACATCTGGAGGGCCGAGTTTGGGGATACCTGAACTAGCATATCAGCAGATCCCAAACTCTCCACATTCCTGGTCTAGACTGGCTTTTGGCATCCAACTGTCTCAAGAGACAATGGAGTGTGCCTCTAGGGCTGAAGTCAAACATTAGCAGCACCAACATGACCCATGCAGTCCTGTTATGGAAGTCCTGGACTGCATAGACGACAAGACCCTTGGGCTCACTGATGTGGTCCAAAGGAAAGCAGATAAATATGTTTGGCACCAGCTTGGCTGCAGGAGTTGCTGATTGAGGTGCACAAGGCACCATCCAACCATTTTAGGGACTCCACTCCGGATTTGTGTAGGGCATAGTCCTTAGCCCTTTCTTCTCCCAAAGATATCCTACAAAGGAACAGAGGTTCAAAGTTTTCCTTCTCCTAGATGGACAACCTTCCCAGGTGGACAAGCACTATCTGCCCCTCATTTACCTTTACAGTACATGCAGAGACCTCCTTCTTCATGGTTGGATCCACTATTAGTCTCATCTGCTCAATCTGCTGGAGCCTGTCTTCGCATGCAGGGGAAGCTCCTAGCTCACCAAGTGTTTGAGACCCATTGGCTACCTGCACCTGGTTTAGCCAGCCAGTCAAAGCTGTTTCCCAGGGTGTGGCTACTGTTGCATGTTGACAGCTTCTAGGAGCCACAGGTGAGAGCTAGTTCTCCAAACGTGTCCCCCCACAAGAGGTAGTATCCCTCCCCTAACACCCAATACACCCCAAGGTTAGGTAACAGACTCATAGATCAGGGATGGAAAGGTGGTAAATTGGGATCTACTGATTTATCTCCACAGTGGTGGTCATAACTACAACAACTGTGCAATTGCTGCTTCCTAGCTCTGGTCACCAGATCATTTGTTTAAGAAAAAGAAAGAACACGGGGAAGGGGGGTCTGAAAGAAGGAAAACCCATCTGTATGCCTATGGTCTCCCAAGCACCTCATCTCCCAAATTTCAGTTATCCCCAGGTCTCTGGAGCCCACTAGATACTGTTTGACTCCAGCTCCCATCAACCTCAGTTAGCATGGGCTGTGGTTTGAGATAATGGGAGTTGTAATACAGCAACATGGGATGTTATTGGCAATGAAGATTACTTCTAAGTGAAGTGTGTTAGATCAGGGATGGGGAACCCAGGGACCTCTAAATGTTGTTGGATTCCTTTTCCCATCAATCTGAGCCATCATGGCCAATGATAGGAGCTTATGGAATTTGTATCTGGAGAATACCAGGCCGAGGAAGACTGATATAATATGTGTTTATCTGGTTCAGCAGTCCAATTTCCTTTTTCATGATCATCAAAGAGCTATGTGTTCCAGTGTTTTGCTCAGGATAACTCCAAATGACCTTTGAAACCAATTCAGAAGATTTATTATAATCTAACCTAGATTTATTATAATCTAACCTACAAGCAATCCATTTTCTTTCCAAGTTGAAAGTTCAGAATTTATGACAATAAGAAGTAATGTGGCAGATGCTCATGACATACCCTTGGCAAATATCTAAACCAAATAATTGTTTAACCTTCAAACCACACCATCTGATTTCAGTTCCTCCAGGAGAACCACTTGAAGGAGATCATTGTTATATCTCTTATACCACAACCGTGTTGACCTGAGAACATCAAATAAAGCACTGCTTTTTTTTAAGCTAAGACTGAACAAATCTGGAGGAAGATGATAACTGATGTCACCAAAGCTTAGAGACTGCCCAGACCAAATGAATCCTTTAGTTCTTTAACTGACAGATGACAGATGTCTGCTTCTGTGCTTGCTTGCTTGCTATGCCATGGCCATTCATGGTTTGAATTCATGGCCATAAGGAGGAGCGAGGGAAGATGACAGATCCTTTCTGGAGGACAGGATAGCCAGATCTTCAGAATGTGAACTCACCAATGAGCTTCTCTATGATCTGTTATATTTATTTATTTCGTAAAATGTATATATTGATTGATTGTCGAAAAACCTCAAGGCAGTTGACAAAAAAGGGAAAACAATAAAATTATCACTAAATTATATATTTTTTACAAATGTAGTATAAAACATACAAAAGGTTAAAACTGCAGTAAAGTAAACAAAAACAAATTAAAATTCCTACAAACTTTCTAAACATCTGAGTAGGCTTCTCTAACCATCCACAGTTGGTAAAAGGCAATTCTAGCCACAGAGGCTATGTGAGCGTCCCATGACAGAGCTGGATGCAGAAGCAACACCCAAACTCCAGGCCATAGCTGTCAACTTTTCCCTTTTCTTGCGAGGAATCCTATTCGGAATAAGGGAATTTCCCTTAAAAGGGGGAAAACGTTGACAGCTATGCTCCAGGCCTGCTCCTTCATGGGGAGTGTTCCAATGGACATGACAACTACTTATCCACAGTGCCTCTGTCTTGCCAGGATTCAAGCTCAGCTTGATTTTATCCATCCATTTCATCACAGTATCCAGAAAATTGCCCAGATTCAGATCTTATGGAGATCTTATGGAAAATTGCACGGCTTCTCCAGATTCAGATCTTATGGAGAAGTAGAGCTGAGTGTCATCGGCATACTAACAGCACCCGACCTTGAAAATCCTAATGTGGATTGATATTAAATAGCACTGGAAATAAGATCCATTCCAGCACCCCATAACATAGCCCCCAAGGGGCTCAAAAACAGTATCAGTGCTATTCTCCGGGACTAGGTCTTGAAGACAGAATTGGAGCCACTGTAATACAGTGCCCCCAATCCAGGAGGATACCATGATTGATGGTATCAATATAATTGGTATCACATTGAAATAAATGATGGAGCTGCATTGGGCAATCCGCACGTAATAACACAGTGCCCATTTCTGATTTGCACTGGAGCTCCGCTGAAGTTATTTAATTTAACTCAAAAATAAATGCAGTAAGCAAGCAGGAGCAAACTTTTTGCACTGCAACATCCCCCTTAGTACGCAGCAGAGGCAGCACATATGTACCAATACATGAAGGATGGGTGGTGTGCAAGGATGCAGTGGCGTAGCGTGGGGGGTGCAGGGGGGGCCGGCTGCACCGGGCGCAACATCTGGGGGTTAGGGTTAGGGGGCGCAAATCCACGGGTTAGGGGGCACAAATCCACGGGTTAGGGGGCGCAAATCCACGGGTTAGGGGGTGCAAATTACTTGCCTTGCCCCGGGTGCTGACAACCCATGCTACGCCACTGCAAGGATGGTCACTTCATCCAGCAGGCAGCCAAGTCCAGTGACAGGGGGATTCGGCAGAGGGGCATCAGAGAAGGGCTTCTTTGCAGGACTCTAAGAGCTGCCTGCAGACCGCAATCTTCAAATTACTGAATTCTGAATTTTTTAAAAAAAGCGTACAAGCACCCTCTTTTTAATTAATGTTTCAGAGGTAGAGACAAATAAATATATCCATCTTGTTCCCCTCATCTTCTTCTTTTTCCCACTCTTAAAATCAGTTGTCCACATTGCCACATACGTTTCAAAGAAAATGTCTGCACGAAAAATTACCAGCATTTTAGTGTGAATCTGTCCTAAAATGCATACTTTCATATGCAGTTGCCCCAGCTATAATGCATTTTCATGACCATGTGATTTTAGATGTGCACTTTACCCTGACATGGATTTTTATACGCATTACTTGGCTGCAGAACTGCCCTGAAAAATCCTGAGAAGGGTGACTTTCCAAAGATGGCTTTTTTTCGGCTCAAATCTTGCTTTACAAAATGTGGTTTAGGTGTGCTTGCCTTTACATGCAAACTGAATGGAACATCTCCCTCAACCCTAGTTGGAGGTTTCACTTGATGAATTGCTATGGCCTCCAAGACCTACAGATACTGGAAGCTTGCAGTTTGATTAACAAAACCATTGGAGCAGCTCGAATGTTTTTTCTGTTTTCATGCCTTTTCATTCTTACTGACAGAAAATTTCAACCTGTGGGTTACTGCCGACCTCAACAAATATTCCCATTTGTTTGCAACAACAAAAGACTGGGAGGGTTGCTTTAGATTAGAATCTGCGTTCTGGATCTGCACACACGCATATAAATACCCAGTTGCCTTACTGGAACTATCTCTTTTACTGGGACTGGATGTACAGTTGAATAACTGCCTCCACCATGAAGACAGTAGGTGTATTTGTGGTGCTCTCGCTGGCTCTTTCTTTCCTCTCAGGTAAGCACCTTTTGGTAGATCAGAAGTTGCATTTCAGGCCCACACAATGGGTGCAAAAACATCTCTCATTCATCGACTGAAAAGAGGGAGAGAAATCAATGGGATTGGACATTGTTATGCAATCTTCAATGGGATTGCAAGCCAGAAATCACTGGATTGTGTCTACTGGCTCCCTAGAATCTTCTTAAAAGCCTATGGTTGAGCCTTGGCAATGTAAATCGTGTTAGGAGTGGGGATTATGAAATGGGATGAATACTCCATCTCCCATCAAGAGTTTATAAAATTTAGATGTGACAATTTCTTTTCACCCGTAGAGAGAAAACTAGCTGTGAGGGACAATGATTTTGAGAGAATGGGATTCTTTCCACCTACCTTTCTCTGCCATTCACTTTTTTTGGGGGGGGGGTAATAATTTTATTAGTTTTCAATTGCAATCCAATAATAGCCTCAGTATAACAATATAATTTGGTATTTGAACTTTCTCTGCCATTACTAATGGTCATCTCCAGGGACACCTTTTCGTTTTAAAAAAAGAATGGGGAAATGTTGCAGAAAACTCTGTGCAATGTAAACTTTAGCCCACAAATGTGACTTTTCCTTCTTTCCTGCTTCATCCTATTTAGTGCTAACATCCCCCTAGCCTATTATGTGCCACGTGATGCCCCTTTTGTGTTAGCTAATGGCACCAGAAGCCGATAAAGACATTCTGATTTGGAAGCACTATTTGTCAGTTACTTTGCACCCTTTCCTTTACAACATGAAAACACACTACTAGGCCAGAGAAAAATGTGATCTGCCTGGGACAATGGTAATACAAAAAACAAACAAAACCAAAGTTAGTTTTGCCATTCCCTTTTGCCTTAGGCTGTGATCGCGAATAGAATTAAAGCCCACAGAAGACAGTGTAGTATACTGTGCTTAGGATCTTAATACAAAATACTCTGGCAGAAGTGCAGGCATATTCATTCATTCATTCATTCATTCAAAAGCATTAACTCACTTAATATTTTAAAAAACTCCAAGCAATTATACAAGCTGCTACAATTCTGCAAAAGTGTAAAACAGATGTGGCAGCACACGGTGCAGGGTGCAGAAATAATATTTTTTCAGGAAACTTCAGCTACCTTTACAGTGAAATCTTTTCCATATCTACTCAGAAGGAAGTTTGACTGAGCTCAGGGGGGCTTATTCTCCTTCATTTATAAGATTGCAGACTTGGTAATTAACAACTTGAACTCAGTTTCCTTCAATGACTGCTTTGATCTTAACTGTGTATTTTTTTGTGTTCATGTGTGATTTTTTTATCTTAGGTGTTGACAGTGACAGTGGAAGTGAGGTGCGTTCCTTTTCCCTTTTATTGTGCTTTACATGTTTTGTGGCAGTTGTATGCATGACTTGGGTTGTATGCAGACCAGGGTTCTTTACAAGGCTTCTCAACAAGCCCTGCTCCCAGTGCTCCTCCAGTCAGTAGCATAGCATGGGGTGGGGCACAGCAGCAGTTGCCCCAGACACAAAATTTGTTAGGGGCGCATCATTTCAACACTTGGTGCTGCCTCAATACGGCTACGGGTTTCTGTTGTAAACAGCTTCTCCATGCGAGCCAGGAAGTGACCTCTCCAGACAATGACTCTTCTTTTCTTATTATATATCTATAATTTTCTCCAAAACCCTAAACGTGCTTGGATGAATTTATTATAGCTCAAATGGGGGAAGAGGTAGGAGGATGAGGGAATATCTCACAGATATTAGCACAGAACAAAGAGCTGCACACACTGAAAAAATAATAGTTCATGTTTCTGACACTCATGCTTAGTACAGAGGTTCATTTCACTGTGATATCTTTGTAGAAATTGTGAGTGGAAACAACATGAAGGTGCATTATATTACGGAAAGCTGCTTGCAAAAACTGAAGGGAAAAATGGTCTATTGTGAAAAATTTGCATGAAAATGAAAAAATATATATATTGTGAGGATAAACCCGTAAATTGATGCAGAAATGTGGATTACTTAATTTAAGTTTGGGGGAAAATGAGACAGGAACTGAAATGAGCAAATATGTATATGCCTAGTCCTCCTAATTCACAGATGTATAAAATGAGGCAGCTCTCTTCTGTGGTGGCCTCTGTCCTGGACCACCAAGTAGAACCACCGAAAACCAGCCTGCAACAAAGGCACATCAAACTGTTCCATTGAATCATACATATCTTGCCATGGAAGAGCTAGGCAATATTGCTGAACATCATAGTTATGTATAAATGGAAAGGATCAGATACAACCCTTGTTTTTCCCAGAGGCTCCAGATTTAACAGGGGTCAGCAAACTTTTTCAGCAGGGGGCCAGTCCACTGTCCCTCAGACCTTGTGGGGGGCTGGACTATATTGGGGGGGGTGAACGAATTCCTATGCCTCACAAATAACCCAGAGATGCATTTTAAATAAAAGGACACATTCTACTCATGTAAAAACATGCTGATTCCCGTCCGCGGGCCAGATTGAGAAAGTGATTGGGCCGCATCCAGTTCCCAGGCCTTAGTTTGCCTACCCGTGCTCCAGAAGATGAAAGAATGAAGCTGCTAGGATAAAAAAAAGATCAGCTGATGAAATATTTCTTTTACAGGTCAATTGTGAAAGATATCTAAGGGTTCCAAGACCTGGTGGTGTAACACTAGCTTGCCCAAGCATCTTTCTCCAAATCTGTGGCACAGATGGCAGAACTTATACCAGTGAATGCAAGATTTGCCAACACAACCTGTAAGTGTGATAGATATATAGAATGCTCATCTTTGGGTAACAAAGAATATGGAGGAGGAATAATAAAATGCAATAAAATTGCCTCCTCTCTTTTTATCCCCTTCTGGACTGCATGGTGGCAGAATGTACGGTATACTGGAAGACTTAAGAGGGTTCAGCAGGGTAAAAATGATAGGGTATAGCAGGAGACAACATTGTGAAATCCTAGAGGAAACATTGGAAGCAGATTATTCATGGGTAAACTGAGAAACAACATGATAATGTCTTAGGATCAGAAAATAAATATATATTGCTGCCTTACTTGCCCCAGGCTAGGCAAAAGATTGATTAGGATCTACTGATGGATCTCTGAGTGACTTGTAATACATCAATAAGGATTTGGAGTCCCAATTGTTTAGCAATAGAACAACACAAATGCTCCCCCTGTTCTTAGACTTCTCGAAGACGAGGAAAGCTTGGGGAGGGGAATACTAGGAGTGGATTTCTGTGAAACAGGACTGCTTCCCCCACATACACTGTTTTACACTTGGTTCTCATAGGTGTAGGATGTATTTAAAAAAGAAAGTACAACACTACCTCACCCCACCACAGCATTCATATGTAAAGTCTTTTTCTACCAGCAGAATGTAAAAAAATGTGTTTACTTGTTGAGTTCTCTTGTTTTTTCAGAGAAGCTGACGACAATGTTGGCAGGATGCATTATGGAGCTTGCAAGAGGGTAAGCAAAAATGTTTAAAAGATTATAAAAATAAAAAAATTCAAAATGGCTGCTTTATCATGATGGTAGAATTACCATTTTGTGAATTCAAAGAGAAGACTTCTTTGATTTGTACAGAGCAAAGTTTCAGCAAGTGTAATTAACACACTCCATACTTTCTTCCTTGCATCTTTTGTTATATAAAAAACCCAGTGCAATCCATCTAGATAGCTCTGGTAGAAAAACCTTTCTCTTCTACCAGTGAAATGAAGAAAGTGACTAATGATGAGCTTTTCTTTCTTTCTTTGCAGAAATAACGAGGAGACTCTTACCTTCCAGCATTTCAGAGAATGTTAAGTGCTGATTGATCATCCAGGAATCATATAATCATATAACAATGAATGGGACTTCCTAGTCTAATCTCTCTGCTACATCTCAGGACCATTCACCCACCAGACCCTCATAGATCAACTATGCAAGCAGCAATAATGAAAGAAGACTAGAATCCAAGGATTTGTGTGTCATCTTACATCTGTATATGGGGGCTTTTCAGACTCTCAACCAACGACAGTCTCCCCAGCTCCCCAAAAAGATGATTGAAGGTCATTATAATCTCATTAGGGTATAAAAATCTACTTCCAGAAAAGACCATCAGGAATGTCATGTACACACATAAAAATGCTTTGCGTACACATGCTGACCTCTTTGGATCCTAGTCAAAGGTACTTGTTCAAAATATTGGTTTCCAAATGCTAACTTGTGTACTTTCTGATCATCCAACATTACAATTTGAGTCGTATTTAATAGTGTCTTTCCAATGACAGAAGGCTCTTTAACCCAGTAGAGGCTTCCATCAGCAAAACAGGAAATGAATGCCAATTTTTTTAACCTCCCACCTCACCCTACAACTCCCATCACAATCACACTCTCACACAAGTATCTGCTCCAGGAGGTTAGGAGAGGTAGCAAAAAGGCTGCAAGGTGGAGTCTGAATCTTAAAATATCTCCTCCCCTCCCATTCCACAATGTTGGATCAAAGAGTCTCCCATCAGCAGAGGAACAACATTGGATACGCACCTTTACATTTTGTTTTGTGTGAACAATGATCTCATATTCAGATTTTGCTCCAAGATTTTGCTACTGATCTGCTGTCATTTACAGATAACCCACAATATTACCTTAATGATTTTTGACAGTTCTTTACTTTCCCCTATGTTTGCTCATTCCATAATAAAATTTCTTGAAGCAAATTCAATGGCTGTTTTTCATGAATCTGGTTGTATTTCAGAAGTTATTACCCCAGATGGGTCATAACTTCTTTTGATTAATTAGCAATTGATTATATTGAGCTTCATGAAGAAAGGTGATTTGTAACCCCATCAAATCCACAACATGAATTAAGGAAAGGACTCGGGGAAATTATTCAAATAGGACACCTGAAAGCCACTGAAAATGAGGGAAGGGAATCATTGGATAAGCTACAGGCTCAGACCCCTTTCACCCCGAAACATATCCTATAATCCAATTTTTCCCATGGTGATCACAGTCATTCCATCATTGGCTTCAGCTTTTCTGTTTGCATGCTGAACCTCCCAGTTCTAACCTTTTCAACACATGCAGGCAATATGAAACATTTTAGGCCTTAGTGTGTGTGGCACACATGGACCCTGCCCAAGCTGAACACTGCTTGTTAGCTGTGTGTGCTTGGGCTTCACAATCTGCTTGTTTCTGGAGTCCCAGGTAACCCAGGTAAACAAGGAATTTGAATGAGCCACATGTGGGCTTCCATGCATGACTGGCAGACTGTTTTGGCAAGGTGGGCATAGGTGAAGAAGAAGATACAGGTTAACTCCAAAGGTGTCTGAAATTCACTGCTCTCCATTTTTAGGAGAACCACCAGCATTATCAGATCCTTAGAGATGTTGTTTCCAGCGACCTCTTTTTTCCAGCCTGACTCCAGAAACCTAATGCATAGCTTGCCCCTCTCCCCACTGGCCAAGAGGTTGGGGGGTGGGGAGAAGATCTATTCTTTCTGCATTGCTGGCTTACTCACAAAGGTAGCAGAGATAAATTAAATTTCTTCCTACGTAATAAGCTGATAGGAATGATTTTTTCAATATTATTTTAAAGATTTCTCCTCACAAAAACAAATGTGATCTATACTCTTCCTTGTCCCTGTAAATTTAACTTCATTCCAAGGTGACTCTTGGAAGAACAAAGGTTTAACTGGTATTTGACAAATACATAATCTCATTTTATTTATACAGTTTATTAATGAACCATTTTGTAGACTTTGGCACCAGAGAGCTGGCATACGGACCGGTTGGTTCAGGTGTGTTTCCTTTGCGTGTTCCCATCATTGTTTATGCTGTGTAATTCCTTTGTATTTCAGGCTAGGCTGCCTCTGTATCCTTAGAGCTACTGTGCTTTTCAACTGGAGGAAAACATGACAGCTTCCAGAATCAATCACCATGCAGCAAATTCTTTCCCACACACGTTCACAAACACACCCCTATGGTCAGCCACGTTTTTCCCCCAGCCTCCACCCATTTCCATAAAGTCAACACTTTCTTACCCTTCCTCCTGCTCCTTCACATAAGAGCTTCTGCCAATATTGTTATGAATTTGGAGTGTTAAGCTGGTTGCCAGATTCCCCGAATCCCTGAATCTAGCAAGTGCTAAAAACTAATCAAGCTAGCTTTTAATGAGCCATTAAAAGGGATCAAGGGGTTTGGTGGGAAATGGCAGGTGGGTGGGGCCTCTCCCTCAACTCACAAATAATGAGAAGGATAAAAGCTGGGGTTGAGAGTTTTGGGGGACTGTGAAACCGAGAAACCAAGCAGTTTTGCAATTACAATGGATATAGAACTCTCGCCAACAAATTCGTTTTGAAACAAAACAAAAACAAAAAACAACCCCCTGGACTTCTTGCAGTATAGAAAATGATGAAAAATACATGGGAAAGTGTGAAATAACCAGTGCATTTTTTTCTAGAAATGTAGTTAATGAAGGGGACGCGGGTGGCGCTGTGGGTAAAAGCCTCAGCGCCTAGGGCTTGCCGATCGAAAGGTCGGCGGTTCGAATCCCCGCAGCGGGGTGCGCTCCCGTTGCTCGGTCCCAGCGCCTGCCAACCTAGCAGTTCGAAAGCACCCCCAGGTGCAAGTAGATAAATAGGGACCGCTTTCTAGCGGGAAGGTAAACGGCGTTTTCGTGTGCAGCTCTGGCTCGCCAGAGCAGCGATGTCACGCTGGCCACGTGACCTGGAAGTGTCTTCGGACAGCGCTGGCCCCTGGCCTCTTGAGTGAGATGGGCGCACAACCCCAGAGTCTGGCAAGACTGGCCCGTACGGGCAGGGGTACCTTTACCTTTAGTTAATGAAGAGTGCTGGGAACTGTATCTCTTTGAGGGATTAACTATGCTTTCCCAGGATTCCTTGGGGGAAGCCATGTATGGTACCATAGGAGCCAACTCCTAGGGGCCGATAAAATATTGGAGGGGCCAGGGCCCCCCCAATATTTCATTCAAGTTGGCACCCCTTTATGGTGCAGATGTGACTTGTGCAGGATGAATGCTCAGCAAAAAAAAAGTCACCTGGAAGTAACCTATCAATTGTTTTTCTTGAGAAACTGTTACAAGCTGTCTGGCTGGCCATTGTACGGGCCAGCCATTTGCTAACAAGCTGGGCACATCTGCCGTGTTAATAACAATCTCCTGGGGCAGTGCATATGTGGACACTTTTTTAAACGCCTACATCAAAATCTGAAGGTTTCCTAAGCCAATAGCAACATGAGGGAGAAGATTTGGTGTGCAAAACAAACCAATGCATATACGCGTGTGTGCATGCATGTGACTAAAGTGTTTGAAACACTTGTGGTGAGTGGAGTACTCACAAGGATTCATCTGGAACCCAAATTCTCAACCTGATCAAGGCAAAAACACTGGGCTTTAGCCAGGATTCATCCAAGGGCTTGTGCTTGCAGAATGTGGCCTCCCGCTCCTCCTGCACACCCTCTGCACCTGTGAAACTTGCCAGGGGGTAGGTTGGGGGGCCCCCTGCAAAGTGTGCAGGGGGAAAGAGGAGGGATCATTTTGTCTGTTAGGTTCACTAACACACACATATGTGTGTGTGTGTGTGTGTGTGTGTGTGTGTGTGTGTGTACACATATATATCACCTTGATCCAGCAGCAGCACCCACCATCTTTAAGATTTGCCCTCCAGATGAAGCTTCTTTGTGCGAAAGAAAGAAAGAAAGAAAGAAAGAAAGAAAGAAGGAAGGAAGGAAGACAAACAGGTGCAATCTTGCAGATCTGGGATCCCACATGTAACACCACCTGATTGACCAAACTTTCAGAAGCTATGCATACTTTTGCCATGTGCATCTTTTGCCAAGAATGTTGCAGCTCATGGTGCAATGATGACATTGCTTTTGCAAGTCACAAGAAAAGAGGTACAAACAAAAGGGTTTTACAAATGATGAGACCCTTTTGACCACAGGGCAATACGAAAGAACAGCTTTGCCAACATCTTAGTACGGGGGGGAGGGGGAGGAAAAGCCTTATTGGTTCAGCATGTAAGATATAAAAAAGATATGGTAAAGGTTGTCCTAGGAAGCAATCCAAGCACACTATATACATCAAACACACTTATTCTATCCAATAGTTTTGAAACCACAGGTGTGAAAAGCATGCACCGAGAAAGCAAGATCTGATTGACAGGAGAAAACAAACCATGAATTAGTGGCATATTGGATTTACGTTGTTTGAGGCAATTTGCTTCTGAATACAAGTTACTGGGGAGAAAGCAATTGCTGTTGCCCTCAGGTCCTGCTTACAGGCTTCCATAGGCATCTGTAGGTACACTGTGAGAACAGCTGGGACAGATAGGCCACAGGGACAATCCAACAGGCCTATTCTTATGTATTGCCCCAGCATATTCTCCTCATTTTTCCTTGGAGATTCTATCTGAAGGTGCATATTCATTCTACTGAGAGCACAGTGGTATGCAAAGATCTTGCAAAACAACTGATACTTTTCAAAAGAAGGAAAATGCAACCAGCATGCTCCAGAAATACAGATCAGATGAGTCTTTTTTACAGTTGTAAGGCAGTCTGTAAACATGAATTCTGCCTCATCTCCTTCCCAACCATCCCAGCACCTCTCTCCATCCCACATGCCTTTGCTTATTAGTCACCCATGAATAGTCCACACCAACATGGCATCTCCATCCAGCATACTAGCAGTGGTGTTGCAACGGGGGGGGGGGGGTGTTAGTATCTGTTTTGCCACTGAGCAGCTGCTTGGAGTCACAGGACTCTGTTTGCATTCCAGAGACCGCGGGCAGTCCGCGGGCAGGTAGGGTCTCAACCTGCGTACCAGATGGAGTTGGTAGACAGCTGCCCTGGACACAGAATTGATTTCAGGAAAGGCCCTGAAATCCCTAAACACAGTATTCTCAGTCTCATGGGAGAAGGGAGACGGATGTGACGTACTGGTTTCTCTGTTTCCTTTGTTCCTTTGTTTCAGTTGCTCTCTGCTTTCACAGAGAGAGGATGTATATTTCTTTGCTGTCTGCGTAGTAAGAAATAAAGCATAGCGATGTAGCCATAAATCTCATCACTTCCGTGTGCTGCTTTGATTCTCTTCAGAATCAGAACGTGCCTGGAAGCCTCATCAAAGGCTCAGGTCATTAATTCTTCATCGGAGGTGATTTCGAAGGCTTGGCCGGAAGATCAGCTTTATCAGCTTGGCCAAGTGGAGATTCTGACAGGCGGCTCACCCTGGGTTCCACATCCGGGAGGGTGACAAGAAGGCTCCTACAGGGTGCTTGCCCTGCCACCCCAGCCCGGGCAGGGTGGTGCGAGCAGCCATCGCACCGCCTCAGCCGCATGTGTACGGGCCAGCCGCAAACTGCTATGTACAGGGCATGTGCGGTGTCACTACGTACAGCACATGCGTCATACGTAGTGACATTGCACATGCGCCCAATGTAGCGACACCCCGCCCTGGGTGTCACAACGCCTTCATTCGCCCCTGCATACTAGCAGCTCTCTAGTCAATTTCCCTCTAGGTTTGTGTTTGTTTTAGGTTATACCTCTTGACAGGGCTCTTCTTCTCAAAACCCTCTCCAGTTTTGAACAGTACAAATGGTATGTCCAGAGCCTGTAAATGTTGAGGTGTGTGCATATGAGCCCATGGGCAGAAGTGGAAACTAGTACAGTACATGGTAGCTGGAAGTGGGGCCTGTGGGTATGATCTCAATAGTTCCTCCATGCCTCCTTTTTTGATCCCATTTCAACATCTACACACAGCTACTTCATTTGTGGCATTGAAAATAAACACTTCTCAAGGAACCAAGTACCAAGTATCCAGCTCACTTTTTAAAGTGGAACAGTTGTGTGTGTTTTTTAATTAAAAAAAGTTCCAATAAACAAAAAGCAGAGTTGTTGATTGGCATGAAGAATGGGGCTCTATTTACTTCTGAAGCAGTGAAATTATATCATTCATCTCTGGAAACCAAAGCAATGGATTGTTATAAAGTGAACTAAGAATGTTATTGTATTTTAGCTCATTTTTATTCAATTTCTTTCTGTGTTTAA